>NC_133403.1:36346634-38746634 GCF_047511655.1 Castor canadensis
GAGGGCCGCGAGATTTCCAGGGCTTGCACCCTAGACGCAGCGGCTGCGGCCCAACCCGGCCAGTTTTCGGCCCAACGAAAAGGCGCAGTGCCGGAGCCCCTGAGAAGGTGGAGGGGGCCTGTTGCGCCCAGCTGCGCGCTCCCAAACTGGGGAGAAAATAACTTGGTTTCAAAGAAAAGAGGGGAAAATGTTTTTCTTTCTCAAATCAGATTTGTTTACCTCCTCCCTACCCTCATCCCCCAAATTTGGGGACAGTGCACAAGCCAGTGTCCAACCACTCCTGCAGGCTTTCCTTCCTTTCTTCCTTCCTCCTTCTTTTTTTTTTTTTTAATCTCCTGTGTATCTTATTTGTATATAGGGATGTTAATGAGTAACTCTGGTGGCGCTGATGGACGGGGGGTGAACGGCTTGCAATCTCTCTGGATTTCGTTCACGATTACTCACCTGGCGCCGGTCGCAATCTCGCCGCGGGCTTTATGGTGGCGGCGGCGGCCGCCGAGGCCACTCGGGGCCGGCGCCTTCGCTTTTTTTTTTTTTTTTTTTTCCCCAGGCTTCGAGTGCCACCTATCTGTCTGGCCCACGAATGCGCCCTGGTAGCTGCGGCTTGCTCGGCACCCCTGAGCCTCCCGAGTTCCGGAACGGAGAGCTTCACCTCTGCCCCCCACTCATCCGACACCCCCAGCCCGCGGTCCCCTACCCCCTCCCATCCCTGGCGTCGGAAGAAGCGGCCGTCGTCTCTTTCCTGGATATCACTTTCATTCCTGTTTGGGCCTCAGATGAGAAAAACAGCCCTCCCTTTGGATTTGCAAAGAATGTTTAGAAATTCGGCAAGGGGACCATCGCTCTTAATTCTCTCGCCAAAGACTTTGTGGCTTGGGGGAGAAATGTGTAGACCCCGCCCCAGGGTACAACCTGTATTCAGGATGGGCTGATAGAAAAAGGGTACCCTCGGCCCCCAACAGACACACCGCGAACTCTACCCTGGGTACAACTTCGCCATGCCTTGGAAGCTCCTTTCTTACTTTATGCTCTGCGAGTTTTCCTTTTTTTAGCCTGACCAGTGTCTACAGGGACAAAGGCCAGGGCTCCAGGGAGCTGCAGTCCGTATGGCCCCCGGCGTGGTCACTTACTGCAGCCAGCAGGGCTTGAGCTCCCTAGTGATTTGTAGATTTAAGGTGACACATGCGGGTGCCGGCCAGAGCCCTCCGGCCCCACCCGCCCGTCGGGAAGGTCGGCTCCAAGCCTGGCTGAGCCCTGGCGTCTGAGACCCGCGGAGGCGGTGGGGTGGGGGTCACCTTTTGCTGTGCTTTGAGCCGCTGGTTGAGGCGTCCGGGTTCCTGCTGACCTCCTGGCGCTAATTGCAGGGGCCGAAGGGCGCGTTCGGGCAGAGGCAAAGGTCACGACCCTGTGCTCCCTGTCCGGGTCCCCGCAGCCCCGAAGGAGCGAGGGATGTGTGCAAGTGGGGCCACTGTGCATGCGTGCATAGGCTTTCTGGATCTTCACTGTCCTGGGACCCACCTTTCTTTTTTTTGTGGGTGTGGGGACAATTCCCGAACTAAAGGAGGCCCTTTAAAAAATTCCATCCAAGAAGGATGAACTTTTCCCTAAGTCAGCAGACACGCAGCCGCCTTCGGACGCTACAAGACGCGTGCAACGCTTCGCGTCCGCCCAAGTTCTGCCTCGCTGGTTTCCAAATCTGGCCTCCCGGGGTTCAGCCACGACAATGGCTGTGAGCCTGAGGGGCGACTGCGGCTCTTATGGACGTAGCCACATACGTTCGTACCTTTGGGTAGCTCTTTGGGTACTCTTTGGGTGTTTATGCTGCAGGTGTTAGAAGGCCGTGTGTGTGTTTGCGTGTACTTGTGCGTGCTGCGTCTATAGACGTCTCTTCCAATTTGCATTTAGGAGTTCCTGCGCAAGACAGTTCCGGATGTGAATGCATTTGGTTGTTTTATAATCAAGATGCGTATAATCAAGAAATATATGTTGCAGATGTTGTGTTCAAAGTCCACATAACGATAATAAAAATAGCTGGCACACAAGGGCACGCGCTTCTGCCGTGATATACTCCGCAAAAGTGACCTCCTGTAGCCCTCACAGTTAACCCTATAAGGTGTGTTCCATTTACAAAGGGAAGAAACTGAGGCACAGAACAGTTAAGTCATTTTCCTCAGATCACTGAGGGAGGAGGGGGGAAATTATGGAACCAGAACTCCAGCCAAGAGAGTTCTAGAATGCACTCTAGCCGTCTTTTGTAATTCAGGTGGAAGTGTACATCCCTGTGTACCTATATCCCGGCTGCAGAGAAACCTATGGGTGTGTTCTGGATATTTTGGAGTGTGTCTTTTGAATTTTTCATACAGTAATATTTAAATTTCTTCAGGAATCTGTCATGTAGATTATTTCGGCCTTCCATTTTCTCTCCTTTTGTCCAGAAATACCCGTGACGGTGAAGATCGCAGGTTGGGGCCTTATCTTCTAGGTAGATGAAGACACACAGGTGGCAGGATGGAAAACCCCACAGAAAAATGCCTGCAGCGGAGCCAAGGCAGACATCGTGTGTTTTCGTCCTGATCTGAGCCATAGGGAAGCTGACAGAGAGAGAAAGAGAGGTAATTACAACAGCGCCCCAGCGTGCGCCAGGGACAGCAGGGAGACCGCGGTAACGATACGGTTTCTCTCTCTGGCCAGGTCAGGAAGCAAGACTCTGACTTTGGGTGCCCAGGGGCTTTTCTCCACCCACCGGCTTCAGATGTACCCCACGTCCCCAGCATTTTCTGTACAATAGCCACGCAGTGTATAGGGACTGCAAAGGGGGACTGTGCAGGTACAAAGATTAGTTGCTCTTTCCTGGTTTGACTCTGCCCAGCCTTTGGGAAGCTGCAAAAGCAGCTTTTCCTGCCCTCTGACTTTCAATTCTTTGACCCCACCTGGAAGTGAGGACTCAGCCAACAGATGCACAGATACCACGGAAAAGTGGGACAGGGGTTGCAGGAGATGCAGCCTCAAGGCCTGACCAACCACAGGCCCCAAGCACCCAAGACTGCCAAGTCCAGATCTGGCTGCTGAGGTGGAAATAATCCAGAGGCTGGGCTGGAGTCTGATGGCCTTTGTGTCTTGTCTAGCTTTGGTGCAGTCCCTGGGATGTGTAGGGGAAAAAGGACCCTGGGACGGGTACCATCCCGGCCCTGGAGTTCTCCACACCCCCAGCCCAGCCACCCCAGCTCTAGAATCCCAGGCCCTGGTGTATTTGCGCTTTTGAAATGCGATCCCCGAGCCACTTCGGTTTCCCGCTAATGACCTGGGCTCTGGTTTTGGGTTGCAGAATTGCCCTGGGAGGAGCTGCTGGGTTCCCCAGGCCCACAGAGTCAACCCTCGTCCTTGCTGGCGTGTGTATCCCTTGCCTCTCCAAGGTCCCCAAGAGTCAAGGACACAGCAGGCACCAAACTGACACTTGGGTGCGAACTTCCTTCCTGCCACTTTTGTGTCTTGCCATCCATCCCAGTCCCCAGCTCGCGCATCTTTGACATAACTTTTTATCTTTTCATGCCGGGACCAGGCGCTCCCCCCCCCACCCCCGCAGTAGCTCCAGCTGTCTCCGGTCATTACTTCAATCGTCCACCAGTCCCCATCCTCCCAACTTGGCAGACAGCCGCGGTGACAGCATTTTAGGAGGGACATCGCTGATAATGTGCGGGGCCAAATAGCGCACCCACCACCCCAGCCTGCATCGGCCAACCGGCCGCCCTTCGTTTGGCCTTTGGCTAAAAGACCATTCTCCCGGGTAGGGAAGCCCACCGCATCAGTGAACATCTTGAAATAGAATACAAAAGTTTGTTATTGTGCATTTTTTAGGAGACACTACAATTTAAGATTCTCAGAGATGTGTGAGCAGAATCAAATTAAGATCCATTCACTGCTCGGGGGACAATAAGAAATTAGATTTGGATACTTGGGATGGTCCCTGGCACCTTCAATCTGGCTAGGTGGAATTTAACTTTCTCTTTTTCCCTCCCTCCCAGTTTATTTGAAGATAAGCCTGGGAGTAGAGGGGGGGACCCTCAGGCACTGTATAATTACTTGATTAATTAATGATATTAACTTATCAGCCAAAAGATTATGAACAGCCATTATCACCCTCAATAAGTCCTGTGTTAATTTCCTGTTGCTACAGTCACCCTCCCTCGGCTATTACAGGTAATAAATGGAAACCACTTTTCATAAAACAAAATTGCTTTTTACTAGATGCTTCTCACTTCAAGATCAAGGGCAAAAGGAGCTGTAGGGGAGATCCCCAAGGCGGGGAAAGACTAGAGGGGGGCTCCCAGTTTCTACCTATATCATAGTGAGGTGAAGTCACCTGGTAGAATTGGGGAGGTGGGCAATTTTGTTGTTGTTTTGTTTTGTTTGAGATACAGTAATTTCTGTAGCCTGGGCTGGTCTTGAACTCACCATCCTTCACTTCAGAATTCTCCAATTACTGGCATGAGCCACCAAGCCCAGTGTGGGAGTTGAATTTTGGAAGATAGGTGTGTGTAGTTTGAGATCTGAGGGTAACCTGAGCCTTTTTCACAGGGCAGAAATTAAGGTGAAGGCTAGAACCTCCTTATTTATTTATTTTTTAAGTCATTATGCTGGATAGAACCTTTTTCAATGCAGGCAATTCCTTTTATCTTTATTGCTCAAAAAAAGTAGGCACGTGCCCCAAACACATGTGTGGGTCGAATCTAAGCATGTCCAAAGACCCCTCTAATTTGAAAGGCAGAAGTTGTGTTGTGTGTATTCTCTACTGTGTCTCTTTCACTTTTTTTTCTGAAAAACATACAGACAACACACAAAAATTCACAAATCCATAAAGAAACATAATAGACATTGCTGAATACTCAAGGAAGAAGGGGTCCATCTTCCATCCTCCCTCTGATAAAATAAGATCCAGAGCCCCTCTTCACCCCTAAATCCCTGTCCATCCTACCTGGCCTCTTAGGGGTGGTTTTTTGGGTTTTTTTCCTGGCATCAAAGCAAGATTGATTTCAAGCAAGACTTGTCAGCTGAGGACATCTACTCTCTACCACTACCAGCCTGACCTCCAAACACCCCATTTCAGCCTCCTGAAATTATCCACCAATTTCAGCCCCCTGAAATTATCCACCAACCTCTATTCCACTCCAGACTTCCCCCAGGAAATCAGAAGAAAATCAGAAAGAATCAGAAGAAATCAGAAGAAAACATGGATGACTGCCTCACTGGGAGCTGGGGACACAGCACCTTTTTTCTATTCATCCAAAAACACAGGCCACTTCGAAGATTTCAGATAAAGTTGTCCTGGTGTTTCTCTGATTTTCTTGAAGCGAGTTGGGGCAGAAAAGTCAAAACAGGAAACTGCATTCGATCAGCACTGCCTCTTGGTTCCTCCCCAGGGAAGAAGAATTCAAGCTACCTGTTCTGCAGGGCTCAGAAAAAAATAAAAGAACTGCCAGCTGGTTTCCCACGCCTTTGCTGGGTTGTTCCTTTGCCACCATCTGCTGGTACTTTGGGAAAATTGCATGGGGCTTTTTCAATACTGAAAGGCCCAGAGATTATCACAGAGACAGTGACCTCTCTTCTCATGGAATTTGCAAGCCCATGGCCAAAATAAGAGGGCTGGGCTGGCAGAGTGACTAAAAGAGTAGAGCTCCTTCCTAGCAAGTGTGAGGCCCTGAGTTCAAACCCCAGTACTGCCAAAACAACTAAAAATAGGAGCGCTGGGGTGTAGTTCAGTGGTAGAGAATTTGCTGCATAGGTGAGGCCCTGGGTTTGGGACCAGAGAATTTTATGTGCAGGAGGCTAGGTACCAGTAGCACCCTCTTCTTCTGGGGTGACCATAAAAGTGTTCCTGACATTGACACGGTGTCCGGCTGGCAAAATAGATGCCGATCGATACCCACTGCCTTAGAGGCTGAGTCCTTTGAGTTTCTCCCCCTGGGAGTTATGTCAGCAAGGCTTCATCCAATTACGCCTTTCCTGACCTCCAGGACTGGGTTAGGGCACCCTGTTCCAGGTGCTCTAACCCCTCTTCTGCAGAGCAGATAGTAACTCCTGCAGGAGGTTTAGTGCTGGTCACCTCTGAGAGAGGAGAGGCAGGTGGAGGGCAGAGACTGCTGCATTTATTCACTAAACTCTTTCTTGGAAGGGCTTGCAAATCAGAGGCAATCAAAAAAGCTTCTTGCAGGATTACTGATCGCTGTGGATCAGTGCTTCCCCAAAGTCTGTTATAGCTGAGTTTCCTCTGCCTGACATTCTGAAGTCATTTGAGACTTCACCTACTTGTCCCTCCAGTCCACTCTGCCAAACTCCAGGGTTCCATGGGTTCAAGCAGTCACTGATAGAGTGGACAGACTGTGGCCTGCCACCACGCATTCTCCCATGGCCTACAAGACAAGAGAGGGCTTACTATTTTATCTTTAATTTTGGCCTGGGGATTGAACTGAGTGCATGCTAGGTAAGTATTCTAACACTGAGTCATACCCCAGCAGTTTTTATTCTTTCAAATGGCTGGAAAAAAAATCCCACCAATAGTACCTACTGGCATTGAAAGGTCCATGATAGGAAATAAATAAAGTTTTTAAAAGTAAGTTTTATTGGAGCCTACCACACCAACTCTTTCATTTACTTTTTTTTGTGTGTGTGGTACTGGGGTTTGAACTCAGGACTTTGTATATGCTAGACAGGCATTCTACCATGTGAGCCATACCCCCAGCCCTTTTTGCTGTTGTTATTTATTCATTTTGTGGTGCTGGGGTTTGAACTCAGGGCCTACACCTTGAGCCACTCCATCAGCCCTTTTTTGTGAGGGTTTTTTTTTTTGAGATAGAGTCTGGTGAACTATTTGCCCAGGCTGTCTTCAAAACTCCATCCTCTTGATCTCTGTCTCTTAAATAGCTAGGATGACAGGCTTGAGCTATCAGTGCCTAGCTTGCTTTGGTTATTTTTTTGAATAAGGGATAAGTGAGGTTAATAAGAAGAATTTAAAGTTGTTTTGAAACAGTAATGTGTTCCAATGGAGGAAGAAACCCAGCACTTAGTAGGTCCTCAATAAAATAGCCTCCCATGGGTCACCAAAGGTCACCTCCCAAGGACAGGGAGCACAGGATCTGGGCAGAAGGCTCTGGTTGGGTGAGAAAGGCAACCTCAGTCTAAATCAACTGGGCCAAAGGTTAAGAATAAGACTGGAATCAAAGGAAAGTGAAGGCCTAGGGTCCTCTGGGTTCAGGGTGAAGCCGGCTGTTTCAGACCCCATTCCCAGTGAGGAAAACCAAAATGCTGAAAGCTGCAAGACAAAGGCTGGGACACCCATGAATGGCTTTTTTGTGATTTGCTTTTCTTTAGGCTGAGTGGAGGAGACATAAGGTCATGTTCAGTCCTTTCTAACCTTGTGCACACAAAAGAGCCTACAAGAATTCTCTCCTCTCCTCCCCTTCCCCTCTTCCCCCTTTCCCTCCCTTCCCCTCCCTCCCTCCTTCCCTCCCTTCTCCCTTCCTCCTTCCTTCCTTCCTTCCTCTCTTCTTTCCTTCCTTCCTTCTTTCCTCCCTCCCTCCCTCCCTTCTCCCTCCCTCCCTTCCTTTCTTCCTTCCCTCTCTCCTTCTTTCCTTCCTCCCTTCTTTCCCTATTCCAGATAACACAGATAACAGCCCTCACTTTGAATGCTAGGCATGGAAACTGAGGCTCCCCATCCAAAGCATGACTCCATCATCAAATCAAAGTCTGGTCCTCTGAGCCCCTTCTTATTGCTGCTCAGTGGCCGGCTCCCTCTCTACTTTGGCCCAAACGAGATCCTCGTTATTTATCATTTTTGAAGCCCTAGGATTTTCAGAACCTAAATCCAAGCTGAAAATGGAGGCAAATTACCCAGATAATTTAGATGTGTTGTGAGTATTTTAACATCCATGTCTGAATTATTGGAGTAATTGTTTCCTCTCCTCCTTGTCATTGTGTAGTTGAAGAGGCCAATTCTGCCCTCACAGTCCTGTTTGTTTTGTCCCCAGTGGAACAAGCCCTGGTAGCTAAGGAGAGAGAGCAAGAACAAAACCCCAGAGAGAGAGAGAGAGAGAAAGAGGGGCAGGCGGGGTGACTCCAGCCGGCTGAGCCAATTTAAGCAGGAGGTCAATCACCTTTATGTCTCCACAAAAACTCCATCCAGGAGACATTCAGTACCTCGCAATTCTGCATGGTGAAAACACTCAGAACATATGAGCTAGCAAAGCAACAATGGGCCTGAGTGTGTGTGAGTGTGTGTGTGTGTGTGTGTGTGTGTTCATAAATTGAGCAAATGAAGCAGAATTTTAAGAAATTGAAAATAAGGCTCCCATAATTTCCTAGCAAAAGAAAGAGAAATTTGGAGTCAGATATTTATGTCCCCTACTCTGACCCCCAATTTCTTTGGGCTGTGTGACCCTGGAAAGGGTTCTTTGAAGGCTTCCTTCATTTCCCTCCTCTTTCAACAGGGTTGTGACAGGACTGGGGGGTGTAGTGCTTGCCTAGCAAGCACAAAGCCCTGGGTTCGATCCCCAGTATTAAGAAACAAAACCAGAGTTGATAATCTAATGACGCCTGTTTTATGGGGTTGTTGGGAGGTACCAGTAGATCAAAACCAGAGCCCCAGGACTAGGATGGTTAAGTCTGATGTGCGCCTGTGATTGTTTTTTATGGGGTTGAGAGTCTATCTTCCTCAAGCACACAATCACACACACATCCAGAAATAAGACAACCGCCCCAGACCTCCCAGACAGCTTCTTTCCTGGTCGGCACACCATGGGGAAAAACAGGAAGGTTGGTGCCCCACGGACACCCGAACAATGGGAAATCCATGCGTTAAAGTTTTATAGTCTGTGGCAGCCCAGCTCCAAAGCAACAGACTCCAAAGAAAAGCAAACTTGTGTCCAGTACATCAAGTAGGACCAGGAGCTCTGAAGTGTATACAGTCTTGTCTCTTATTTACTGTCAGTGCTCACGCCACTCAGGCTGGTAAGAGGTCAGCAGGTGTAGCCATGGGCAGAGATAAGAAGTGTAAGTGCAAAACAGTTAAGCCTTGATGGTAGACCTGAATGTCATTTCAAGGTCAGAGGACCAGCATTCTGGAAAAACAAGGCCAACCTTGCAAGCCATAGAAGTTCAAAGATGTTGAATCAGAACACACTCAATAATGCTGGTGATCAAACAGAAGAATTGCCTTCAATCCTTTTGCATCTGTACCAACCTTCTTTCCAGAACAGCCATTCTCAACACAACTGTACATTAAATTTACCTGGAGAGACTTGGAGTGTCACACCTGGGCTCCACCGAGATAGGATGAGTCAGAGTTTTGGGGGATAAACATTCACAGGGCTCAGTATTCCCTAAAAGCTCCCCATGAGACTCCCAAGAAAATCCACCCAACTTGGAGGAATTGATTATTCCTACAGGCTAGCCAGGCACCAGTGGTTCACACCTGTAATCCTAGCTACTCAGGAGGCAGAGATCAGGAGGATCGAGGATCTAGGCCAGCCTGGACAAATAGTTCACGAGATCCTATCTTGAAAAAACCCTTCACAGAAAAGGGCTGAAGGCATGGCTTAAGCAGTAAGAGTGCCTGCCTAAAGTGTGAGGCCCTGAGTTCAAACCCCAGTACTGAAAAAGAAAAATACTCTAGGCTACTCACCATCTCATTTGTCAGTCATTTTTAGGAGTGAAAAAAAAGAAAATAGAGCTTGTCCACCTTTGGGGTCATCCCTAGAGGCTTTGAAAAGAGCAAGAAAGAAGTCACTGAACCCCAGTCCTGGGTTTTGGGGCATGAGATTTCTTACCTGGGATCTGGCTTATGCAAGTCTGTGAATTATCAGATGCGCTAAATGGTGCGTGTGTGGCATTTATCTGGGGCCATGAACCATGGTCTTCACCAGCATTTTCAAGTAAATGGATAGCTATGCCCCTCTGCCTTTGAGTTTAAAAGTCATGGCTCCAAGGTCAAATCAAATTAAGTCCATTCTGAGAAAGGGATTGTGGAGGCTGAAAATAACCTCCCATCACTGTGTCCTTCCTGTGGAACTGCTCAAGGTCATGGTCTCCCTTCCTTGCTTCTCCTGGTTGGCTATGTGTTCTTGGGTCCTCTTTCTTTGGCTCTCCCAACCCATGGCCCTCTGGCCTATTCCCTACTCTGCACTCTGGGTTCCTTCTTTACACCCATTCTTTATTTCAAGCCATTTCTAGACGCTACCTTCAGGCCCTGCCTTCTCGGTGACACATTCGTCTTGTTTCCGTGGCTCCTCAAACAACCATTTTTTTGGTGGCCACCTCAAACCTGGTCCCCATCCGGATAGCTCTCTCTCTTGACCTCCAGGCCCGTGGGCTCACGAGGTATCTCTAGGCCATTGCTATCACTCTGCAAAGGGCGTACAGTCGACCTTTGGTATCCACGGCAGATGGGTTCCATGACCCCTTGGTACCTCAACTCATGGATGCTCCAGCTCCTTATATAAAGTGGTATACAACCACACACATCCTCCCACATACCTTAGCCATCTCTAGGTTACTCACAATACCTAGTGCAAAGCTGGGACCTTGCCTGTGCTAGGCATCTGCTCTACCACTGTGAGATACCCCCCAGCTCTACGTTTCCTGTATTGTTGACTGATTTCCACCCATCCAACATCTGCTGAACCCCTCCTTTGAGCCAAGCAAAAATGCTAAGTGTTAAAAATACAGAGACGAGGGCCAGTGCCAGTGGCTCACACCTGTAATCCTAGCTACTCAGGAGGATCGAGGTTCGAAACCAGCCTTGGGCAAATAGTTCGTGAGACCATATCTTGAAAATAACCAACACAAAAAAAGGGCTGGTGGCGTGGTGTAAGTGGTAGAGTGTTGGCCTGCCATATGTGAAGCCCTGGGTTCAATCTCCTTACCTCAAAAAAAAATTACACAGATGTCCAAAATGACTACATCCTTTTCCTCGTGGAGTTAGTCTATAGGAGGAGAAAGTCCTTGCTTGAAAGTAAGAAAACACACAAGGCCACTGGAGTCAGATGAGAAACTCAAGAATAACTTGGACACTTTTAGGATGGACCCCTTCGTGTGTCATTAGAGCAGAGACATGAGTGACAAGGTAGGGGTTTCACAGGGATATGGGAGGAATAAAGCATAAGGTGGTCAGTGGGCCCTGGGAGAAACAGAGCCACAGTGTCTTCATCAGTGTGTCCTGGGAAAACCACATGTCTGCCTGGCACAGGATGGAGAGGGAGAATCAGGCTGCAGCCAAGTCAGTGACATTACCAAAGCCTCAGGAAGATGGAACCATGCTCATTCATTTATTATTTATTTAAGAGTCAACCTGTAGCCCAAAACCTCAAACTCTCAGTACTTCTGTCTCTGCTGGGATTACAGGTGTACACCACAGTACTCAACCTCAATAAAGTATTTTAAAGCATCTGCTGTTATATGTCTTGTCTTGTGGAATGTCAACATCTTACAGGTTCTTGGGTTTTTTGTTTGTTTATTTTTCAGTGCTGGGGATCAAACCTAGGTCCTGTGCAAGCCCTCAACCTTTTTGGAGTCATTCACCTATCTGGTGAATTGGCAAAAAACAATAGAACCCTTCCCAAGTGAATGCGTTTAAGTGAGTAAAACACAGAGGAAATCCCAGGTACGTGGGAGACAGAGATCAGGAGGCTCACCACTGGAGGCTAGCCCAGGCAAATAGTCCTCAAGACCCTATCTCAACCAATGGTTGGTCACAGTGGTGCATGCCTGTCATCCCAGCTACACAAGGAAATGCAAATATAGAAAGACTGAGGTCCAGGCCTACTGGAGCATAAAGCAGAACCCTGTCTCAAAAACAACCAACACAAAAGGGGCTTCCAGGTGGCTCACGTAGAGCACCACCTGCCTAGCAAGCACGAGCACCTGAGTTCAAAACCCCCACACCACAAAACAAAACACACACCATATGGAAACCAACCATAGTGCCACAGTGCCCATTTCTTGGACCTAGAGAGCATCTCCAAGGGGAAGCTAGTGAATCCAGGATGACACCAAGCCTCACTACATTTGAAACCCCTGCTCTGAGCTGAATTGTCTATTGGACAACCAGAATGTCAATCATCCAGCAGGCTGAAAACCCCATCTTCCCACTGGGATTTTCTAAAGCAGAGGATGTCTTCTGAGACTGGAGGACCTGATTTCCTTTGCAGTGCTGGGGTTCTCCTGGTTTCATAGTTTGACTTCCCGATGGCTACCTCTGACTCCTCGGGGGTGTGAGTCAGTCCTTTTCCCATTAAAAGTTTCATCAGAATTTCTTCCTAAGGATCCTGAGGATATGTTGTGGGAATTAGTGCTTTCAGTGAGTTTCTATTTTACTTATTTTTGAGACAAGGTCTTGCTATGTAGCACAGGTTGGAACTCACTATCCTTCTGCTTCAGCCTCCCAAGTACTGGAATTACAGGCATGAACCACCACACCTGGTTTACAATATCACTCTCAATTGTCCTAGTCACCCTATGAAGTAGCTGCCATATTTTCCCAGAGGGAAGACGGAACACTTGCAGAGTTTAAACACCAAACGCACACAGTTCATCCACGGATTAAAACCACAGAGACTAATCTGTACCCTTGTCGGTCATCACAAGACAGAAAAGCACAATGCAGTGAGAAGCTTCAGGCAGAGGAAGCCTGTTGTGGGAGCCCGGAATCTACTGTGTGTGTTGGGTGGTTGGAACCACAGCATCTATTTTTATCACTGTGAAATGGGCTTGTTGGAGCAATCAATGGTCTTTGGCCATGGTACCAGGCTAAGATTCAAGGTCACGTGTTTTGTGCTTCTCTTTCTAGATGATTACTCACAGTTAGCACCAAACTCTTGAACCACAGTGTTTTATTATCTGAAAGCCATGAGACTAGAGAGAGAGAGAGAGAGAGAGAGAGAGAAGAGAGAACAAAAAGGAAGAGTACGTTTATAGCTGAGGAACCTCACAGCTACCATATACTTTTTCCTCTGGACTTCAAAACACAACCGAGCCCCATTTCCTTCCCTGGCAGGATTCATTTTACGAGCCCTGCTCAGAAGGGACTGCAAAGGTCCCCTCCCTCATCAGGAATGCCAGGCCCTGGCTTTGTTGTTGAATGACAAGGACTGGCGCCCACAGATGGAGGGGCGTCTGTGGTGGGAGGTTTAACGAGTTTCCCGTCCTGAGGGTGATGGGTGCTTCCTCTGTCCCACCCTCTGTCTTCCAGGCTTGGATCATAGCTCTGCCACCACCGGGCGGGTAGAGAACAATCCAACCTTTCTGGAACTGACATCAGTCCATGGAGTGGGGAGGAAGTGCCCGGGAGAGAGTGGGGCGGTAGTGGGGGGGGCAGATCCTGTCAACACTGGGGACCACAAAGCTGGCATGACAATGTCACTCCCTCCAATAAGAGCCTTGTTGTCGATTTCTTTTCCGAGGGTCAGGAGATGACTCTGACCTTGGAAATGAGGTAAGAATGCAGGGCCATTGTGCATGCTGGGAGGGAGGCCAGGCCCTAGAGGAGACTCTGGAGGACCACTTGAGACAGGGTCCTAAGCTTTGGGGATTAATTAAAAGCAGGGAGGAAGTGGGAGCCATAGCTCTGGGCTCCAGAGGGGGCAAGGCTTTGACTGTGGATCAAGAAGAATTCACGTTGTTTGCTTTTTATAAAAAACAAACAAACAAAAAAACACCGTTGTGTTTGAAGATGTGCCCTACCCTTGACAATCTCAAGAGAGATTCAGAAATGACAAGCCCCGAGGAGCAGTAGAGACAAATTCAATTTTCTGAACAGAAATGTTTAGTGTGCCATTTAGGTGGCATCTTTAAGTACTCACGAGCTGTATTTTTTAGGGGGGCATTGCAAACTCGGCACCCCCAAACCAGCCTAACAAAAGAACGGGGCTGCAGTTTAGGGTATGTGTTCTCTATGGGGGTGAGAATTGATTCTGGGGGGAGCATGCCAAAAATCTTTTTTCTTTTTTTTTACATACAAAGCACAGAAGTGCATAGAGTATGCAGTGTGTTTACGGTTTTGAAATTTCACAGTATTGCTCCTACTAGCCCACCTAGTCCCCGTTAGCCACCCAGCCCTCTACCCATGAGCAAGCATTTGTCTTTCTGTGCCTGACTTATTTTACCTGGCACAGTACTCCGGGATCATGGAATGACAAGTAGAAGGAGTGACTGCTAGGTTCCACAGTGTGGCAGGATAGCTGTGGTCGACAACAATTAGCTGGATATTTCCACAAAGCTAGCAAGGAGGATTTCCAATGCTTAAAGTAAGAACTGATATTTGTTTGAAAGTTACACCAGATAGAACATTACACATTATATTCAGGAGGTTTTTTTGAGGGCAGATACTGGGGCCTACACCTTAAGCCATTCCACCAGCCCTTTTTGTGATGGGTTTTGAGATAGGGTCTCACAAACTATTTGCCTGGGCTGGCTTCGAACCTCGATCCTCCTGATCTCTGCCTCCTGAGTAGCGAGAATTACAGGCGTGAGCCACCAGCGCCTGGCTACATAAAAGTACTGAAATGTCACAGTGTCCCATAAATGTGTATGATAATGGGTGCAATAATGAAAGGATTGAGAAGCTCTTACCTAGAGTACGGAGATGACGATGCATTCACATTCCAACTTACACTGGGGACCTGGCCCACTTGGTAGAGCATTTGCCTAGCAAGTCAGTGCATGGCCCCAAGTTCAAACCCAAGGACTGCAGAAAATTAAAAATAAATAAAACTGAGGGGAAAACATCCAGTTTTACAGCTTTTTAGCTGTGTGTTTGCAGGTCAGTTACTTAAGCTCTCTGAGCTTTGCTTCTTCACAAGTTAAGTGGAAACCACGATACTATAAAAACTATGGGTTTAAACCCTGAACGCATCTCACCTGCCAGCATATGGCAACCATTCTGTCACCATGAGTTATTTTTATTATCAGGGATATATGGAATCCTTTCTCACTGTCAGTCCGTGCCAAGATGCTGGCTAGAGCCACTCATTTTGGATCCTGTACTGTCACCCGGCCACTTGGCAGCACAATCATTAGACAGCTGGTTAATTCTGGTTTCATTATCAGGTGGGCTGAGCTTTCAAGAGTACAAGGTGAGGAGCACAGTGACTGCCCTTGAGGGCCACAGGCTGCCATTCTGAGCACCAAATGTCCTATTAAGACAAGGCGCTGGGGAGGCTCATGGGAAAGGAGAGCTGTCTGCTATCAGTCAGCTCAATGCTTGGGTCCACTCCTCCCAGAAATGACACCTCCAGCAGTGTTCTGCTGAAGTTTCATTCATAATCAAGACCCCATAGAACCTTCCAGTCACATTGAACCAACTCTATGCTGAGTACTTTGGAAATGTCCCCATGGAAACTTCACCCCCTGTTGTCAGGCAGGATCCCCATTCTGCAGGTGAGGGACAAGTCACATGGAGTCTCCAGTGCCAGACTCAGGGCCAAGGAGACTGGATTCCAGATTCCTGATCCCAAAACTCTACATAACTTTGTTTTCAACAGATGGCAGCCTTCAATGTAAATAGAATAACAAAAATAGGTAGATTTTTTTTGAGATAGGGTCTCACTATGTAGCCAAGGGTAGGTATGAACTCAAGATCCTACTGTCTCCACCTCCTGTGCTCTTTGATTACAGACATGTGTCACCACACTGTGACAGGCCAGCCATTTTCATTCAAGCCAGTCTGTACTGAGAATGTCATCTCTTCCCTTCCCCTCAACTCCTACATGGAGTTGAGAAGTGAGAGTCACCTGAGATAAATAAAGGTCATGAGGCTGGGTTCCTCTCTGCCCTGCCAGGCCAGGCCTGGAGCACCTGTGAATTCTGTGACAAGGAACTCATTCCCTCACTTCTGGCCCAAAGAGTAGCTGTGAAGGAAAATGAGCTTCCAAACCACCTTCCTGGGAATGATCCACCTCTGAGGGTGTACCTGGACCCTTCACTCGGGGAACGCATTGCCTGTCATGTTTTAGTTCTCACCATGCATGGTGGCCATGTACAGGAGGGGCTGACATAACTGAGTCAGGAATAAAGAGAAGTCCCTCTCTCCAAAGTCAGATTCCACTAGCTCACCTCTTCACTGATTCAGCCACCCACTCATTCAACTGCCTCACTCACTCATTTACTCGATAACACAATCCCTCATGCGTTCACTCATTCACTCACTCACTCACTCATTCACTTGATAACACAATCATTTACTCATTCATTCATCCACTAGTGCAGTCATTCACTCACTCACTCACTCAATCAGTCACTCCTTCACTCACTCACTCACTCACTTATTCACTCAATAACACAATCACTCATGTGTTCACTCATTCATTCACTCACTCACTCATTCACTTGATAACACAATCATTTACTCATTCATTCATCCACTAGTGCAGTCATTCACTCACTCACTCACTCAATCAGTCACTCCTTCACTCACTCACTCGCTCACTCACATTCATTCACTACTTCACAACCTGCCCATCCCACATCCACACTCACACCTGCCCCAGAGGAGAAAGTCCAGACAGCCCTGTGGCTTGTCCTTCCCTCTTTCCTCCTAGGGACAGTCCGGTCCTGCCCTTAGCGACCCGGCTGGACTGCCTGGGAGGACTTAATTAGGGCTAATGATTTCTTGTCTTTGTGAGGACAGCCAGACGCCACTGGGTCGGGGAATCCCAGCCTGCCAGGGAGACTTCCAGTCGGCATTGAAATGCAACCACCCCTCTTTGAAAACAGGGGTGTGGGTTGGCTTTTCAACAGATGGGGACAACAGCTTAGAGTATCAGAAAAACAAAAGGGAGGGACGGCTGGAGCCAGCAGCTGCTTCAGGGGCCACTGGGCCAAAGATCAACCATTTTATTCATTTACTGCCTCGTGCCTTCAGGAATTTTAAAAGAGGAGAAAACAAACATTTGTTTATTCATTCTTCTTCTTGTCTCCTCAGAGCTCCGCCACCTCTAGCCATAGCGATCTGGGGAAGTGATTCAAGGGAATTCTTCAAACCTGGAATTCAAATTCAAACCACCTTAGCCCAGGTGCTAGAGGGAGGCATAACCATCAGAGGTGGAATTGGGGGGAAGGGGGTACAGGCCTTTCAAAATATGTGTTTCAGAAACTTTGGAACATTTCCAAATATAATAACCACCCCCTGCACCAGCTTAGACAATTATTGCAATTTTGGACAAAGAATTTTTGAGCCTTGTGTCCATCCCGAGTTTTGGGGACATCTCTTTCTTTGTCTTACAATGCACTGTGCAATTCAGCTTTATGTAGCTAAAAGTGATACTGTTGGACCCTTCACACAAAGTTATGTTTTGCTCCAGTTTAAATAAATATTTATTCATTGCTTAATTTGCAAGTTTCCTATCCACCTCCAGCCCCTTTGGGTGCCCAGTGAATGGATTAGTCCTGTTTTAGGCACACCAAATGACACCTCAAATAAGGAGCAATTCCATTCACCGAAAATCTCTTAAGACAATGGGTTTTGACCCAGGGGGCCTGGTGGAGGTGTTGGGGACAGTGGCCCCAAACTTTCCCTACTTTAAAGAAAAAAACAAAGAAGTGAGATTCCCTCCCTCCTTTGGGCTCTCCCATCTTGAGCCTCAGACTTTGTGAAAGTCCTTGTGGTGGACATTGTAGAAGAAGTGGCAAGAGCCGCACACCCTGTGGCACTGTGGGGAGATCACTCCTCCTGCTGCCTTTATGATCAAGCCAGTGTTAGTCCTCCTTATTTACTTTCTGGAGGAAATGCAGGCTCAGAGACTTGACGTCACTGCTGAAGGACACACAGCACCTGCCGGGAGCTGGCGTTGGACTCTGATCTTATCCACCTGGTGATAAGTTCTCCTGTGATCTCTGCAGTCCCAAACCTCCGGGCCCAGAATTTTGTCTCCATGGCTTAGAGATAAACCTGCCATTCATCCTCCTTCCCCCAGGCTCAGCGGTCCCTTTTGCCTAACAGAGATAAAGGAATATCTGCTTCATAATGCCCGGTCACAGGTTCACACCAGGCGATGTGCCAGGAAACCCTTCCTCACCCTCATCCTCTCCCTAGGTGGGGTTTTCTATCTCCACTGCTCTTTTCACAAAGGAAGGCCAGGAAGAGATGAAAAGGAGGAGTGAACCAGAGAACTGACAATGTGTGGCTCCTAGCAGATGACATTTTAATATCTCACTAGTATGTCCCCAGTACTGGGCACATAGAAAATTCTTTACAAATATTTGTAGAAAGAGCCCAGTGCTGGTGGCTATAATCCTAGCAATTTGGGAGGCTGAGATTGGAAGGATCACGTTTGGAGGGCCAGCCTGAGCAAGTAGTTCAAGAGACCCCATCTCCAAAATGAGCAGAGCAAAACAGACTGGAGCTGTGGCTCCATGCTTTGCAAGTGTGAAGCCCTGAGTTCAAATCCCATCCCACACATGCAAAAAAAAAAAAAAAGAAGAAGAAGAAGGAAGGGAGGGGGAAGGAGGAATTCTGAAGCAAAACGACTTGGTTTCCTAACTTACAGAACCCAAAGGATAAATAGATGGGTTTGGGGAGGTACCCACTTTTTGAGGTTTGTGTTTTCTCTCGTACTTTCTCTGGTTTTCCTGGGCTGCTCAAAAGCAGCAGTTTGGTGATTCACAAAAATATTTGCCCAGAAAATTTGCCTCTTGGCAAAGTTTTCTCAAGTGCAAAATGGTAAACACAGTGTCTATACACATATGGCAGTACATATACATCTGTGGCTATTTAGTTATACATACAATTGTGTATAAGGTGATAAGAACAGTCTAGATGAAGCTTTTTAATTATATGTAAGTATATATGTAAAATTGTATATTTTCCAGACTATTTATATATGTAAATAGATCTAGTTATATAAATATTATAAATTTATAAATACATGTTATATATGCTATAGACAGTTTATTTCACTGCTCTCAAGTAGATAGCATTTTAAGATTCACTTACCTTGTTTTTGGTGATACTGGCATTTGAACTCAGGGCCTCACACTTGCAAAGCAGCCGCACTTGCCACTCTGCCATCCTTATTTTGTGAAGGGTTTTTTCAAGATATATTTTCCCCAGCTGGCTTTGAACTATGATCTTCCTATTCTCTTCCTCCTGAGTAGCTGGGATTATAGGCGGGAGCCCCGGCACCTGGCTCACAGTTTTTATTGCTATTATTCAATGTTAATAAGCCTCCCTGTTGCCAAGCAACAACCATCGTTTCAGTCATTATATAACTGTCCACCCCTTACATCATATCACCAGTGGGTGTGAGAATGGAGTTCACAGAACAAATGAACGTGATTTTGTCGTTTTGTGTGGTGCTGGGACTTGACTGAGCTGCACCCCCAGCCCTAACAAATGAACTTGGAGTAGTAATTACTCAGACAGTGTCAATGCTATTTTAATTTCATCCTCACAAGTTTATAAGGTCCGTATTATAATCACACTCATTTTACAGATGAGGAAAGGAAGACACAGAGAGGTCAGGTAGCCTGTCCCTGGTCACATAGCCCACAGGGAGGGATGCCCTAGAAGTCAGTGAATTAACAATTTCTGAACTCCAGCCTCTTCCTCCCGGCTCTCCTCCCACCTTAGTGCAGGACAACTTCAGTGCCCAGAACCCGGCCTTTGATGTGCTGTGTTAATCCTGTTGTTTACGCAGCTGAGAGGAGGATGCCTGGATTTATTTATGCAGAACCTGACTCCACACGCCCCCACTGTCCCCCTTGCCCCCGGAGCTTACAGACTGGTGATTCCAGTATTGTTGGGTTAGAGCTTTGCTCCCGAGGTCAAGTCTCCGCCCTCGTCCCGGTGTCACTGCTTCAGGGGACACAGTGAGACTTGTGGTTTGAGTCTCGGTGACTTCGAGACTAAAATGAGGACTCCAGAGCCCCTGCCGCCCAGCCCAAATTCACATCACAGAGACTCCATTCCAAACCCCTTCTCCTCCTCTCTCCTCTACTTAGTAACCCACAACAGCTGCAGGAGCAAAGCCACGGCCTCATCTCTGAAACTGGGGTACAGTCACTTCCCTCCCTTCCTCCTCCGTCCTTCCCTCCCTCCTTCCTTCTTTCCTTCCTTCCTTTCCTCTCTCTCTCTTTCTCCCTCCCCACCCCCGCCCCAGGACTGTTTCTTTGGCTGGCCTTGAACTCTGGGGATCCCACGAAGTTCCTATTTTAGTTACAGACTGGCTGGAATTGCAGTCATGCACCACCACACTGGGTCCATTTACTATGGGATTAGGATGAGACTCCAGAAAGTTAGAGATTATACTGTGGAAAATTGAGAAGTTGGGAATGATTTTATTTTGTTTGGGACAAATGCAAATTATTTTTTGTCCACAATAGAAAGTCTCAAAGCATATGATTTTATCACCTTATATGACCAGGTTTTGTGTTTTATTTAAATTTATTTTTTTTAATTTTACTTTTTTGGAATGAGGTTTTGGTATGTTGTCCAGACTGGCCTTGAACTCCTGAGCTCAAAAGATCCTCCTGCCTCACTCCCCCAAGTAGCTGGGACTACAGGCGTGAGGCACCATACCTGGCTCTACAGTTGGAAGTTCTGATGAGAACTAAGCAATAAAATGTCTTCACAGTGCTGAGCTGCTCCCGGTCACTCACAATAACAGCAAGCTTCTTAATATAATGGGACACGGTCTCACTAAGGGGAGACCATGCATGGGAAGGATAGGGCAAGGGAAAAAACCTAAAAAGTTAAATGCAGTTGATGTGCTCATGGTACAAGAATGACTGTAGAAATCTTAAACTGGCTGGGGCCACCAAGGGAAGGGGACTGGGGAGGAATGAGGAAGACTGGAAGAGATGAACCAATTGTCTCCATTTGCATGGAGACAATGCAAGGAAACTCCCTCAAACTAGGTTTCTCTCTTTATCTTTTAGTTTTTTCTTCTACATAATCGGAGAACAGGAGGGCAGAACACGTTCTCCGGTGGGTGGATTGGCAATGGTGAGAGGGGGAAGATGGCGGGAAAGGGGTGGGAGGATGAATATTGTGTAAATAATGTGTACACAGGCATGTAAACGCAAAAATGAGACCTGTTGAAACTGTTTCAGGAATAGGAGGAGGGTGATAAAAGAGAGCGGTGGAGGGGGTGAACTCAAGTCTGATATATTTGATACATTGTAAGAATCTTTATAAATGCCACAATGTATCTCCACCCAGGACAAGAACAAAGGGAAAGAAGCCAAACAACCAGCATGCTTCTGCTGTTAGATTAGGTCCCCCAGTCAAGAAGCTAGCAGTAACTGCCACCTTGTTAATATTTATAGTTTCTCAACAACCTCCTCTTTGACAATTTCCCAGACATGTCTGACCCATGCATCCAATTTTATTCTGGAGTGGGAAGATCGTTGTCTTCTGAGGAGAAAGCAGGCTGGTGACCAGGTGTGGTGGCTCACGCCTGTAATCCCAGCTACTTGGGAGGCAGAGGAAGAAGGCTTGAAGTCAACCTAGATTGCATAGTAAGACTCTATCTCAAAAGGCCAAAAATAAACAAGCAAACACGTATACAAAAGAAAAAAGAAAAACAAGATAAAAGAAGGCTGGTGGAGCCCAAGTGCATCCAAAAGTCACATACCACAGTGACCACAAGGTGGCGCTCGGGAGAGGCCTGGCTTGGAGAAAATCCAGCCTTAAGTCAGTTCACTTTCCCTAAGTTTGGGGTTTGGGGTGTGGGGAGCCCCTGAGCCTCCAGGGGCTCCAACCCTCATGGAGAATATCCTGGCCTTCCTTCTCTCCTGCCTCCCTCCGCCTCCCTGCACACACAGCTCTGGGCGCTGACCTCAGCAGCCGGGGGGGAGGGGTGGGGGGGGTGGGGGGGTGGGGGGGGTGGGGGGGTGGGGGTGCTGCTTTCTGATGTACAGCTGGCCACCATGCCTCCAGACACAAAGGCCACTTAGAGCTGGGCATGCATGGCCCTCTGTACCCTCAGCAGCCTGTGGGGTGGCACTGGTGAGCACAGGCCTCAGTGGTTGGATTTCTTATGTTCCCAGGGTTCTAGCCACGCTGACAGCCATCCATGGGGGTTTAGGACAAAGCCTGGAGCACCACAATAAACACTGCATAACCTGCACTGGGCATTTTCTAGACCCCTTTGGCTTCCTTTGTCTCTTGACTTTCCCAACAGCCTGTCAGGGCCCTTGGAAACAAAGATTGCAAGACATTCAGAGAGGTAAGGAATGTGCACGGTAGCTGGAACCAGGACTCAGAGCCAGATCTTCCAACACTCTGATGAGTTCTGACTCTTGGTCTTCCACCTCATCCATCAAATATCTTCTGTTTGAAATCTGCTGCTGGTTTTGGCTGGATGGGGTGGCTCATACCTATAATCCCAGCTACTTGGGAGGTGGGCATAGAGAGGATTGAGGTCCAAGGTTAGCCTGGATAAAAAGTTCTTGAGACCCCATCTCAACCAAGAAAGCTGGGTGTAGTGGTGTGCACTGGTCATCCCAGCTGCTTGGGAAGTGTAAACAGTAGGATCACTCAGCTATTGAGGATCTATTCCAAAAGTAGCAAAAAGGGTTGGGAGCATGGCTCAAGCAAACCCCAGTACTGCCAAAAAAAAAAAAAAATTACAAATAAAATCTGCTGGAAACTATGACTTTCAGGAAAGACTTGTTTGTGGATGACAAGGAATTCAGGCCCACAGGGTTTCATTCCCACAGGCCTCCTGGGCACTACCATGTTCCCATGGATTCTGGGGACATTGGGATGGGGTGACAGCTGAGGTCCCCAGGGATTCCTGTGACTGATGTTGGCTTGCATTGGACAAACACAGGTTCAGAACCACCCGTAGTAATTTATTTTGGGAATAGAGATGCAAACCGTTTCTTTTTTTGGTGGCACTGCAGTTTGAATCAGGGTTTCATCATTATAAAGCAAGCACTCTCTCTTAAGCCACACCTCCAGTCCATTTTGTTCTGGTTATTTTGGAGATGAGGTCTTGAGAATTATTTGCCAGATCTGGCCTCAAACTGCAATCCTCCCCATCTCAGCCTCTGAACCAGTTAGGTTTACAAGCATGAGCCACTAGTGTCTGGCACAAACTTCTCCTCCTTCTCTTCCTCTTCCTCCTCCTCCTTCTCCCTTCTCCCTTCTCCCTTCTTTCTTATCCTCCTTCTCCTCCTCCTCTGACCTCAAATTTTCCATCTTCCTGCCTCAATCTCCCAGGAGCTGAGATTATAAATTGATGCATCTTTCTCACAAACCTGAGAGACAGGGGCACTGACATTTCTCTATAATCCAGGGAAGGGAACCACAGCTTAGAGAGGTGAGGAGGGATTTTCCCATGATGCCTTGGGGAGCGAAGGCTGACCTGGGCTCACCCTCATGACTACCTACCCTGGCCTGGGCACCAGGCAAGTCTGCATGGGCTGAGTCTGTTCTGTCCCTTCAGCCACCTGGCATCCACCCAAGAGGTGCAGGTAGTGATGTCCGTATCCTTACTTGTGAGCAGGAAAACTGTGTTCTGACATTGCCAAAGGTCCCTGAGGGTCAAAATCCTCCCAGAAAAAATTCTTCAATGTCAACTCTTCATTCCTGAGCTGTGGTGTCGGGCCCTGAAGTTGCTGCCAGGATGGGGGCATTGTGGATGAATCCTGAGCTGGTTCACGAGTTTTCCTCTCTTTTCTGGTGGAACCCCACTCACCTTTCACCTTTCCTGTGACCCAGCATCCACCAGGAGTTCTCACTTCCCTAGAATATGGCAAAGCAGTTTTATTTTATCCTTCCATCTTGCTAAGTTTAAGGCCATTTTGTGGCCTTGTCTGAACCTGAAGGAAGACAAAAGGCCAGGCCTCTGTCTTTATCCTCTTCCTTATGTACCTTTGATCCCAAAACCAACGCCAAGGCCAGGCTCAGAAGACCTGCAAATACCCATTGGGCAAAGGGGAAGAGAGATACAGGGAAGGAATTCAGGCTGGGTACAAAAGAAGAGTGACTTTTCTCTCTTCTCTGTGAGTATTTGCATATTCTGTGACACCACCCTTGGCTAACTACTTTTATAACATTAAAAAAAAAAGTCAGAATGTACAGTATGCTTCTAAATTAATTTCTTAAAATATCTATACAAAGACAATGAAGAAAATACAGCAAACTATCAAGAAATAAAGATTTTCTTTTACTCTCATGGAGTTCTCAGACAACACATGGTTGGTGTGGCATCATCTCCAGAACAGGCCAGGCCCACCTCATCCAGGTTCCATTGCCCACTATGCTGTGTGACCTTGTTCATTTGTAAAGTGGAGTGATAATGTCTGGGACCTCCTTAGAAAGACTTGAAATGATTAAACAAGAAAAGGGGGCTTGAGGGTGGAGCTTAGTGATAGGGCACTTGCCTAGCATGTATACATCCCGGTGTTCCTTCCCCAGCACCACAAACAAGACAAAACAAAAGGAAAAGTAGTAATGAGGAGAGGAATGTGAAATAGTACCTAAGAAGGACTTAATACATGAGAGAAATTATCTTAGGGGTTCGAACCCAGGGCCTTACCCATGCTAGGCAAGTGTGCTAACAATAAGCTACACCCTCAGCCCTATTCTTTTCTCTTTTAACATGAAAAAAAATCAAAGCTAGCCAGGTGCCAGAAAAGGTGTAGGAGTGAATATGGTGGAATATTATGCACTCATGTATGAAAATGGAAAAATGAGACCTGCTGAAACTATTCCAGGAATGGGGGAGAAAGGATAAAGGAGGATGATGGAGGGATGAATTCAACTATGATATATTGTAAGAACTTTTGTAAATGTCACAATGTACCCCAGTACAGCAATAATATAATTTTTAAAAAAGATAAAGAGAAAAAAAAAAAAAACCCAAGTCGGGCACCAGAGGTTCACGCCTGTAATCCCAGCTACTCAGGAGGCAGAGATCAGGAGGATTGTGGTTAGACGCCAGCCTGGGCAAATAGTTTATCAGACCCAATCTCAAAAAAAAAACCCTTCACAAAACAATAGGGCTGGTAGAGTGGCTCAAGGTATAGGCCCTGGGTTCAAACCCCAGTACCACCAGAAAAGAGAGAGAGAGAGAGAGAAATCAAAGCTAATAAATAGTATTAAAAATAATCCTGGGTAGGAGGTTATCAGAACATCTCCTCTCCCTCTCCCAAAAGCAGTCCTCAAAGAAAGGTCACTGGTCACTCAGTCCCCTGGGGAGGCCCCTGGGGGACCCTTCAGGGCTCAGAGCAGACCCTAGTAATCCTGGGGCCATAATAATAATAATTATTATTATTATTATATAATTCCTGTACTTATAGAGAAAGACAGCCCCACAGACAAGCCCTAAGCAGTCAGAAATCTCAAATGAATTCCTGCCTTGTCTGTAGGTCCGATTTGGCCCTGTTTCGTTTTCCTAATATTTGGTTAAATAAGGCTAATAAAGAGCCTGTCATATTTGTTAAACCCAAAATGACCTGAGATCGGAGCAAATTTAAAAATGTCCCATAGCCCTGCCGAGATGCGCACCCATCCAGCCACCTCGCAGGTGAGGAAACCCAGGCTGAACGTGGCCGTGAGCGAGTCAGGTCTTAATTTGCCTGTGTCCAGGACACTGTCAGGATAATTAGAGAGAGCCTGCTCCATGTCATTGCAGCCTTGCTGCTGCTCAGAGCCTGGTCCATGGCAGCAGAGTCCCACGTGGCTGTCTGATACCTTCTCCTACCCTTAAATTAGAACTACAGGCAGAACTGGCTCTGCTGGCTGTTTGCTGGTCCCACTTGCCTGTTGACATGTCTGTTCTCTAGATTTTCAGCTCCACGAGGACAGGAGCTGTGTTCACTCATCAATGTCACCTCTGCTCTTAGCACAGCCCCACAACTCAGGGTGTGCCCAGCAATGGTTGTTGAATGAACTTGAAAGAACGCTGAGGTTCTGTCCCCAGAGCTGGAGAGGTGGGTGGAAGCCCACATGTGTGTCAGGTGATCCGTCATGGCACTGAAAGAAATGTCATGGTCCATGGGATGCTGATAGCATGTAGGAGGCTGTTTGTCAAAGTGGTGTAGGGACACAAAGAGCATAACCAATATACAACGTGCACATCCATGTCAGGAGTGTACACAGCAGCCTCCCCCAAATGCCCTTCCTCCACAAGTAACAGCTGCCCCAGCTTTGGGGAGCTCATTCCAGTCCTTTTCTTTATAGTTGTTTGAGGGGTTTTGTGTGTATGTGTGTGTGTGTGTGTGTGTGTGCGCGCATTACTAGAGTTTCAACTCAGGGCCTCTACCACTTAAGCCACTCTGCCAGTCCCTTTTTGTTTGTTTTATGGCAGGGTCTCACAGTGGAGATCAAGCTGGCCTCAAACTCACAGCCTTCTTTTTCCACCTTCAGCCTCCCAGGTGCTGGATCTTTATGGCTTTTAACTCCTTGAACAATAGTTTCATTGGCTTCTGTTGCTTTTGAGTTTGATGCATGAAATTATGCTGCATGTGGATGCACTTATTGTCTGCATTTTGAGAGGTTCTGGTCTTTGTTCCTCAACATTCTATTTGTGACATTCACCCCTGTTGTGGCTGGTGGCTGTGTGTTATCATTTTTCATTGCTGAGTAATATTTCATTGTGTACGTTTGTCACTGTTTCTCTGTTCCATTGATGATGGCTGTTTGTAGTTTATGCAATGTTGGGAACAACATTCTGGGCTCCCCTCTGTCTTGGGCACATGCCTTTGAGCTTCTCTACAGAATCAGTCTAGGAGTGGAGTTGCCACAGGACACTCACCTCTTCAACTTTAATGGCACACTGCCCTCTGAAGGGGCCATTTTGCCTTCATGCTTAATGTCCTCCTGTCTATGGATTGGAGGTCTTGGGAGCTTTCTTCTCCAGCCTATCTCAATCTTTCCAAAAATGTACATTAAAAAGAAAAAAGAGAGAGAGAAGAAGAAGAAGAAGAAGAAGAAGAAGAAGAAGAAGAAGAAGAAGAAGAAGAAGAAGAAGAAGAAGGAAGAAGAAGAAGAAGAAAAGAAGAAGAAGACGAAGAAGAAGAAGAAGAAGAAGAAGAAGAAGAAGAAGAAGAAGAAGAAGAAGAAGAAGAAGAAGAAAGAAGAAGAAGAAGAAGAAGAAGAAGAAGAAGAAGAAGAAGAAGAAGAAGAAGAAGAAGAAGAAGAAGAAGAAGAAGAAGAAAGAGAGGGAAGACTCACAGTCCATAATCTGGGATTGCTCCAGGCTCCTCCTATGACCTGCCGAAGCAGGTGGGCGCAGAGACAGAGGCAGAAGGACTGCAGGAATGCCACTGGCCTCCTGCCTTTGATGCCTATCTGGATGGCCAGGTGACATTTGGGCTCTTGCACTAACTCCTTCAGGAAGGCCCCTGCCAAGACGCCTGGGTCCCCAGATAGCATAGGAGGCAGCGGGTTCTGTCTTGCAAAGGACTGGGGGCAGTCGGTATGGGGCAGGGTCTCATGATCTTCTAAATATTTTATTTTGGTGGGCTGGGGGTGGAACCCAGGGCCTGGCCTGTGCTAGGTCACCTGCCACTGATCATCGCCTGCTGACTCAGCAGTGGGGGGGCTCACCACTGTCTGAACTGGAAATTCCTTTACAGTCTTTCTGATTGAACCTCAATCCTCCTGATCCAGTCTCCCAAGTAATGAGGATTACAAGTGTGAGCCACCATCAGCCAGCAATGATAAATTACTGCTTTCTCTTCATTTCAATGACAATGCTTGGAAGGGGACTTAGGTAGAAAGGAGAAAAATGAAGGGGATGAGCCAACTCAGGTTATAATACATACATACATGGAAATGTCACAGTGAAACTCCCTGTATAGCTCTCTTAAACAACCAAAAATGTCTTAAAAAACAAACAAACAGAGAACAGGAAGGTAAAATAGGTCCTGTCTGGGGGGTCGGTACAGTAGGAAAGGACGAAAGAGGGTGAATATGGTGGAATATTATGCACTCATGTATGAAAATGGAAAAACGAGACCTGTTGACACTACTCCAGGAATGGGAGGAGGAGGATAAAGGAGAATGGCGGAGGGGTGAATTCAGCTATGATATATTGTAGGAACTTTGGTAAATGTCACAATGTACCCCCATACAACAATAATATAATTTTTTTAAAAGCTGAAGAGAAATAACAACAACAAGGTTGTTGCAGGTGGCTCATGCCTGAGGCAGAAATCAGGAGGACTGAGGTTTGAAGCCAGTCCCAGGAAAAAGCTCATGAGACCCTATCTCGGGGGGAAAAAAAAAATCATCAACCACCACAAAAAAAGTGCTGGTGGAGTGGCTCAAGGTGAGTTCAAACCCCAGTACTGGGGGGAAAAAAGTCACAGACCATTCCTTGAGAAGAACACCGTTTGGTTTAACCAATCCCTTTGGCTGATTTTCCCCTATTGTCGGACCTTCCCCTTTCCTTTTCCCCAGTTGCCCACTATTTTAAACAATCCTCAGGGAACATCTTCAGTGTAGACTTTTGCTTACCACTCCCAAAAGATTTTCTCCTGTAAGCAAGTCCTTTTCTCTTAAGTTTTAAAAACTCAGTGAAAAACTTCATTGTGTGCACGGTTTTAATGACCTCAAAAATAAAAATCCGTACTCTTTGCCTGCAATACTGTGTACGATTTCATTTAAATTCTGCAATAACCCCTGGGGCAGGACCTACCTGTATCCAGATTTTTAAAGAGGCTTAGACCTAGGAAAGTTAATGAGTTGCTCAAGTGACACAGCCAGCTTTGTCTGGTTCCAGAAGTCCAGGGCTCTTAAACAATTAGCCTTGCTTAAACCCAAAGGCGCTTGCAATTTCCTTCTAGGATCAAACCACACAACTGCAAAGGGACTCCTGAAGTCCTAAAAGGATGGCAGTGACTGCACAGGACTGCACGGGACTGCTGTGGTCAGCGGTCTCTGCTGGTGCTCGGCTGCCCCCTGGTGCCCATGCCCTTCCATTGCAGAGATGCTCTCACACCCTTGAGGTTACAAAAAAGGATTTTGGGGTTGGGGGCATGACTCCAGTGGGAGAGAGCCTGCCTAGCAAATGATTTTTCTTGCTTGCCTCTTTTTTCTTTTTTCTTTCTTCTTCGTCTTTTTTTTTTTTTGGTGTCACTGGGACTTGAACTCATGGCTTTGCACTTGCTAGGCAGGTGCTCTACCACTTGAGCCACTCCACTAGCCCAGCAAACACTTTTGACTTTATAACCAACATCCCTGGAGCACAGTAGCAAATTTAATCTGAGTCCAGGGTGGTGTGGTACAGAGGACAGTCCTAATCCAATCCTGCCTCTGTCACTTTCTGGCTTTATGAGCTTGAGGGAGTCTCTTGACCTCTCAGACATGAAAACCTGGGATGCCTCCTCCAAGGAAAGGGCTCAGCTCTGAGCAAGGCTTTGAAGACACAGCCAACAAATCAGAGCTTTGTGCCAAGGTACAGCGAGAGCCTCAGACCGAGGTCAGGATCCTGGCTGAGACGCATGAGTGAGCAGGGCACTTTGTTTTCTGGGACTCAGTTTCTTCCTCTGTCAAACACTTGCTTTCAAAAGCTATTTATTGGTTGGTGATGACTGGCCCTGGTCCTGCAGGAGATGCCATGCCTCAGTTTCCTCATCTCTAAAAAGGGAACAAAAGATGGGCCACTTTGCACAGCATTCTTAGGATGCAGCAGATATGGTGGCTGTTTTCTAATAAGAAGGAGACAGGAGCCCTGGCGTGAGAGCTCCTGAGGGTGTAAAAAGAGGTAAACAGGTGACCAGCATTTATTGAGTGTTTAGCATTTGCCCACCATATTTGTTGATTTGTTTATTTTTTATTTTCATTTTTATGCACTGCTGGGGTTTGAACTTAGACCTTCCACATTGCTAGGCAGGTGCTCTATCTCCTGAGTTGCTCTATCCGAACTCCCTTGTATTGATTAGTTTTGAGATATTGTCTTGCTTTATCCCAGCAATTCTCCTGTTTTACTTCCCCATGAAGCTGGGGTGACAGGCAGATGCAACCACTCCCAGCTATTAATTGAGATAGGGGTCTTCATGAGCTGTTTGCTTTGGCTGGCCTCAAACCACTATCCTCCCTATCTTTGCCTCCCAGGTAGCTTAAGATTACAGGTTTGAGCCTCCGCACCCAGCTGCCCAGCACGTTTGCTGTTTAGTAGTTGGAATCCAAGGTCCCCCAAATGCTGGACCAGCACCCTCCCCCCCAGGTACATCCTTAACCCCAGGCAGATGATTTTATTGGTCCTGGATTCTGACTGAGGAGGCCATGTGACCCGAACTTAGCCAATCAAAGTTTCCTATGTCCTGGCTCAGGGAAGGAACTAGTACCCAAGCCTAACCAATCAGCTCATTTCCTGGTGTTACCTGCCTTGATGCTGGAGGAAAAAGTTATTTTCTCTTACTTGTGGGATGCTGGAGTGATGCAAGCCAGGCTGTGCCCCTGGGAAGCCCAGCTAAGCTGCATCAAGATGAGGCCAACAGACTTAGAGGTGGCAGTGAGTTAAGGAGAGGTGGGGACAGCCAGAATTGATCTCTGTCGCCTCTTCTTCCCATACACATGAACCAGTGAAGTCCCCTTACTTTTTTTTAATACCTAGTTCAAGTTGGGGTATTTTTTCACTTAGAACCATTGACTCTCAACAATGCACACACACAAAAAAATTAATGGTTATGGCTAGCAGTTTAGGAATATTAATAATTATGACTTTGCATACGGTTGTGGGTTTTGTTTTTGTGTTGACACAGGGTCATGGTATGTAGCCAGACTAGCTTGGAACTTGTGATTATTTGGCCACAGCCTCCTGAGTGCTGGGATTATAGGTGTGCACTACTACCCTGGCTTGTCACTGACTTTTAACTCAGTCACTGGACGCATTTCACATTCTTCCTTTCACTGTGTTTGTTATTCTCTTCACAAAGTTACATGTACCTTGGTTTTATAACTTCCCACCTTTGTTTCTCCTGTCTGGTTAACCTCCTCCTCCCTATCTACAGGTCTCAGTCTCACAGTAATAAAGAGCAGCAGCTTCTAAAAGTCAGACAGAACTGGGTTCAATTCCAGCTTTTCATCCTCTCAGCTTTCAACCCGTGTCAAACCACTCACCTGTCTGAGTCTCAGTTCCTCATCCATAAAATTACAGTATGCTAAGGACCCAAGCTACACAAGATGGTTGTGATTTGGGGGAGCCCTGGTATATGGTAGGATCCAATGATTGCGAGTGAATTCGTTAATAACAGTTTCACGTGTGAGTCTGTATCTTGGTAGTTTGGGGTTGCAGTCAAGGTTCAGTGAAGGGGAGGGGGCCAAAAGGGGAAGAAAATGCTTCTGTTTGCATTTTCCCATCACAACCTTAATCTAGGTTACTGAGCTCGCAGATCAGGGGCTCTGTGCAAGGCGACATTTATCCCCAGAGATGAAGGAATTCCCATAAAACCTTAGACCTCCAAGCAGACATCTTCCCACACTCTGCACATCCTATTCTCACAGTCTGGGGCCTCTCCAAGGAATTCAATAATGGAGAAAGTGGGAATGAGTCTCCACTGGGGGACTTTGCCAAAGGCTCCAGCTGACTCTTAGCTGGAAAAGATCATCTTCCTACAGGGAGAGGTCATTCCTTTTCTTCTTCCCAGACTCACCTTGGGCCAGTGGCTCTCCTTAAAAGCCCATGGCTCTGCAGCCAGAGGGACCAGGTGGGAATTCTGGCCTCTCCTCGCACTGGCTATGCATCATCTGCTGTGGTTTGGATCTTGAATGGCCCCCAAAGGCCTGTGTGCTGAAGACTTCATCTCCAAGACGTCTGAGGTGTTAGAATCTTTAAAGGTGGGGCCTACCGGGAAGTCTTTAGGTCAATGGCGGTGGCCCTCGAATGCGATTGTGGGGCCCTGTCTGGCTTGTCATGAGGTGAGCAGTTTTGCTCCACCATGATGTTCTGCCTGGGAGCAGACCCAAAGCCATGGTGTTAACCCATCATGGACCTCCAAAACTGTGAGCCAAAGTAAACCTCAGGTATTTCGCTATAGTGACAGAAGGCCGACTAACATACAAATCCTATTTCTACATCCATAAAACAAGGATTCCTACCTTATGTGACTGCCATTTCACATGTTAAATTAGAGAATATCTTTGCCCTGGAACCTGGCATCTGATGTTCTAGGTATCTCTAGCTTTGTAGTAAATCTCCTTAATGCTGACTGGCTTAAAACAGCAATAACGTGTTTATTACACATAATGCATACTCGTGATCTGGGCAGGGATTGGTGCACATGGAGCATCTCTGCTCCAATCAGTGTCTGCTTTGCCGGCTGGGAGGTGGGACTGGGGCGGAGCATCAGAAGGCACCTGCCTTCAGCATCCAGAGGCTCAGGCCGGCCTCTCACCAGGATAGGTGGCAGCGGGTTGTCAAGGTGAGAGTCCCCAAAGAGAAGAAGCCCAAGTGGAGTTATGTCACCTTTTATGGCCCCATATCAGGAGACAACGGGGCCTCTCTTTTGCACCATTCAATTCATAGAGGCTGCCCCAGTTGCAGGAGAGGGGTTGATGGAGATCGGAAGGTTCTGGAAAGGAATATTGCTATGACCAGAACTGGGGACTGGATCCATGGGGTAGAGGCCCTAGCAAGCAGTTCAAACCCAAACGAGCTATGGTCGTTTTTTGAAAGTACAAAATTGCCTCTTCTAGTAAGTTCTGAAGAAAGAACAAGTCCCAAGACCACTCACCCTTTTTGAACTTTAGGTATTTTCTGTTTATTTTTTGGTGGGACTGGAGTTTGAATTCAGGACTTGGCACTTACAAAGCAGGCGCTCTATGCCTTGAACCATCTCCAGTCCATTTTGCTCTGGTTATTTTTGGATGGGATCTTGAGAACTATTTGTCCTGGGCTGGTCTCAAAATATGATCCTCCCAATCTCAGCCTTCCAAGTGGCTGAGATTACAGGTGGGACTGGAACTCATCACATACTACCTCTTAGTGGTAGAAATTGTTGCATTTTTGTGCAAAGGTTTACAGTGTGACCCAGTGAAAAATATTAAATTTGTAAAACCAAGAAACAGAAGACAGAGAAAAAGAACAAGTAGGTGTCAGGAGTGGATGGCACCTGGTGCCAGGAGACATGGGCTCAGGCTGATTGTGCCCCACACAGCTATGATCAATGGGACCCACAAGTGGCACCCTGACCTTTCAGCCAGCCACGGCCAAGAGGGCAGGCGTGAGAGGGTCCTGGTCACCTTCTAGCTGGCCCTCGATAATACCCTGTGTGGTGTCTGCTTTGTTCCCAGTGCCCTGCCAACAACTGGAGCCTTTATGACATGTAATTTTGCCTTGGTTTTACTATGAAAATAACAAGGGCTCATTGTAAAAATGCAAAGGCAAAAAAGTATATATAGAAGAAAGCAAAAATTTTTTTCAAACCTTTACTCTATAATTTCACTCCACAGAGGAAATAACAGTCAGTAGTTTAGTGAGTAACTTTCCTCATTTTTAATTTTTTTAAAAAAAATAGAAAACATTAGATAATGGCGGGTGTGGTAAGGCATACCTGTAATCCCAGCACTTGGGAGGTGAAGGCAGGAGGATTGTGAATTCTAGGTCAACATGGCCTATGAGATCTTGTCTCAAAGAAAAAAAGAAACATTAGGCAATTCTGGCAAGTTGCTATTTTTATTTAACAATGTATCACAGAGCTCTTTCCACAGGGTACATTTCAACCCCTCCTGTGAGCTCCTCAATGGGGTCTCTAGTTCACAAATCCCCAGCTGATGGGCATGGAGGTAGTTTCTATTTTTTTGTTGGTTTAACACTCTGCAACAGTTGTATCATGGTGAGCCTGCAATCTCTGAAGGATGGGGTACTAGAAGAAACTCAAATAGTTAATGTCACCAACAACATGGCCTTTCTCTGTAAGTTCTCGCCCATGTGCCAGGCACCTGGACTCTCCCTGGCACTGACCTCTGACTCTAGTGTTGGTGGCAGGTGCTGTGGGTGTCTTGCTGCGTCCCCTTTAGCAATCCCTGGTCTGGGCTTGCTGAGGACGTCCTCCCACAGGCAGGTCCCATGTCTGTGACATGCCTCCAGTGATGGGGAGTGAGGCCACATGGCCCCTTCCCACAAATTAGCCACACATGGTCAATTTTTTTTCTTTTTTCAGTACTGGGGTTTGAACTCAGGGCCTCACAATTGCTAAGCAGACCCTGCCAGCCATTTTGGCTTTAGGCATTTTTCAGATAAGGTGTTGCATTCTTTCCCTGAGCCTACCTCAGACTGCAATCCTCCTACGTGTACCTCTTGTGTAGCTGGGATTACAGTGGGCACCATCACTTCTGGCTTGTTATTGAGATGGTGCCTCACTAGCTTTTGGCCTGGGTTGGCCTTAAATCTCGATCTTCTCAATCCTTGCCTCTTGAGTAGCTAAGATTACAGCTGTGAACCACCATGCCTGACCCTCTTATGGTCATCTATGACTTACAGTGATTAATCCCCAGCCAGGTCATTTTGAAGCAAATTTCAGTAAAATTAAATATTATGACTACTACTACTAGCAAGGAAGACTTTTTCCTAGCAGCAGAGAAGGAGAGACCTGAGCCACCCACCACCTCTCCTGAGATGCCCCAAAGCCTGTCTTAAGAATGGAGCCACAGGGCAGAAGTTCTAGGGCAGCAGAACTATTGGCCACCAAGAGCTTTGGTGTCCACCCCTGTCTCACACCAGGCTTGTGGGGTGACCTATCAGGACCGTCACTGTGCATGGATCCCAAGACCTGAGGGGTTCAGCGTAGGCAACCCCCACCCCCTGCCCTGGTCTGCAAGGTTGAAATTTGTTGCTTTGTCAGTGTTTTGACCGTGGGTGTAACTACCGTCAGGGGACAGCAATTAACCTTCCACAGAGTGACCAGTGCCCCTGGGGTGAGTGTCCAGGGAGGCCCCCTTGGTGTCTGCGCCCTCCGAGGGAGGAGGCTGAGGGTGCTGGGGCCACACAGGGTCAGTGCTCTCACGCCCTTAGGCAACCCAAGTGTGGGGGAGAGGACATAGCTGAACTCCTTGGGGCATGACGATGTTCCCACTTGTGTTCTGGGTTTGCTGGGCCCAGCTGGATGAAGTTCCCTTCCTACCGTTCTCTGAAAATGCCCTTTATCAGTCAGGCTCCAGTGGCTCATGCTTGTAATCCTAGCTACTAGGGAGGTAGAGATAGGGAGGATCTCAGTTTGAGGCCAGCCCGGGCAAATAGTTCAAGAAACCCCATCTCCAAAATAACCAGAGGCAAAAATGGACTGGAGGAGTGGCTCAAGTGGCAGAGCGCCTGCTTTGCAAGTGCAAAGCCCTGAATTCAAATCTCAGTCTCACCAAAAACAAAACAAAAAAAAAATCGGTTTTTGGGCTGGGGCTGTAGCTTGGTGGCAGAGCTCTTGCCCAGCACGTCTGAGACCCTGGGTTCTAGCACCACACACACGAAGTCCTTTGTGCACAGTGCCTGTCACACAGTAAACACACACACGCTGATCCCCGGGTATCTGCAGGGTAGCAGTGGCCTTCAGTTTATTAAAAGATAATTTATATCCTATAAAGTGAGGTGTGTGACTGGCTGGCTTTTTCATGTGTGGGTTCCCATTTAAAACACCAAGATCAGCACCCATAGGGCTCCCTATGTATCCTCCTAGCAAATTTTCTTCCCACAAAGATAATCCCTCTTTTGACTTCCATCACTAGGAATTATTTCACCTGTTTGCAACTTCATGGAAGTAGAATGACAAGTCTCTTTGGTGTCTGGTTTCTTTCAGTCATTTTAAGTCTACATTCATCCATATTGTTTTAGGTAGCCCAAGTCCATTCTTTTCATGGCTGTGTAGTATTACGTTTTCATGACCCCATTCCAATTCGTTTATCCGTTCTTTTCTTGATGGTCATTTCATTTGCTTCCAGTTTGGAGTTACAGTAAATAAACCTACTTTAAATATTCTTAAGCGTGTCTTTTGATGTGTATAAACACTCATTTTGGGGGCATATGCTCCTAGGAGTGGAACTGTGATTGCAAGAGCATACCTACATTTGGTTTTAGGAGATGTTACCGACAGCTTCCAAAGCGACTGTACGGGTTTCCATTTCCAGGATTAGGTGTGAGATTCAAGGTTGTTCTGCACCTCCACCAATCTGTGAAGTGGTTTTTCAAGATAGGGTCTATTTTCCTGGGTTGGCTTCAAACTGTGATCCTCCTGATCTCTGCCTCCCGGCCAGCTGGGATTACAGGCGTGAGCCACTGGCGCCTAGCTAGTGATGCATGTTTAATGGAGAATAATTTCAGCTCATGATGATGGTTCAAAGCCAGCATCAGACAAATAGTTCAAGAGACGCTATCTCCAAACTACCCAGCAGGAAAAAGGGCAGGCAGAATAGTTCAAGTGGTAGGGCACCTCCCTAGGAAGTGTGAGGCCCTGAGTTCAAACCCCAGTACTGACAACATCAGCAACCAAACACCTTAACTACTGAACACCTCGGCTCAGTGACACAGGCACTGTGGGGTGAGGCTCCCCCCGGAGCAGGGTTGACGGGATCTGTGGTTCACCATCACTGCCAACATCACAGAGATCAAAGTAGCCCAGGGAATGACCCACGTTGGAGGCACAGCCTCTTCCCAGTGTGTCCATCAGCAAGTCAAAATGCCATAGAGGCACCATTAAGTCAGCACCCTCCGTATACTATGTAGATGTGTGTGCAGTTACCTATATAAACTCACACATACACACGAATGTGTGCACATAGGTATATGTATACATATGTATGCAGTTTTGTAACTGTCCTTTGTTTTGTTTTTTGAGAGAGTCTCATTAGATAGTCCATTCTAGCCTTGAACTCCCTATCTTCATGCTTCAGCCTCCCAAGTACTGGGATTACAGGCGTGCACCACCACGTCCAGCCCATGTTATGGCCTTTTAAATGTGATACCTGGCTTCTGTGTGTTGACTGAGAGGCTAACAGCTCCTTGAGAAAGTGCAATGTCTGTGGTCTGTCTAAACCACATACAGCAAGGGGCCAGCACCTCCTTCACTGCCAAAGTCAGGGCTCAAAGTGGCAAAGTGACAGAATAACAGTCGCCACTCCTCACTTTCTAGCTTTGGGGTGTTGCAGTTTTGTTCCTTTTTTTTTTTTTTTTAATGAGACAGGGTGAGACCAGATTCCTGGGAATCTTGTTGTGTGTCACACCCAGCGTGGTGCACACAGGAACTCAGATCCACAAAGAGTGTGTGATGGCCGTGGATGGTGGACGTCAGCTGTGTTCCTCCTGTGCCCTTGATGACTGACACTCTGTTCCTGTGCAGCCTGTGGTGGGAGGTGCGTTGGAGTGTGCCTGCTGGGGTGTGGACAGCCCCAGGGGTGGATGGCACAGGGTCCATGGACAGCACCATAGTCAGTGGTTGTTGGCACAGGGACGGTGCCATGGTGTCCTCTGTACCCTGACCCCGGCCTGGGAGGTGGGAGGTTTTCTGGCACTTGGTTTGCAGACAAGAGGAAGGTGGGGGGCGCGGTTCAGTGGGAGATAAACCATACTTCTTGTGTGATGCAACCTGGGTGGGGGACATGGGGCTTCATTATATTAAATATCACGCTGGATGGCCTGCTGGGAACTGCCAGGAAATGGTAGGTTGTCGGTCAGTAATGACCCCTTCTCTCTTTTCTTCAGAAGTCACCTGCAGGTATCCTCAGGCCTTCCTGTGACCTCTTTCTGACCTCCTGTGTTGACAAAGAGTGAGAGAGAAAAACATCCCAAGCTGACAGCAGGGAGCCCTGCATGTGACCAGAGTCTTCATTCACTCAGTGTTTACACTCACAGAGACCCTGCCATGCTGTCTGATCTTCAAGAATCCTGCAGGAACAGTTTAAAGAAACCTAGAGTAAAAGAACACTCTATTCTTAGCTTACTTAAAATGCTCAGGATGGAAGTCACTTAATGTCCAGCAGACAGGAACAAGTAAGGGGCTTATAAGGAACATTATACAGCACTAAAAACAACCCAGGAGCCAGGCACTGGTGCTCATGCCTGTAATCCTAGCTACTCAGGAGACAGAGATCAGGAGGATCATGGTTTGAAGCCAGTCTGGGCAAATAGTTTGTGAGACCCAATCTCGATAAAACCCATCACAAAAAAGGGCTGGCAGAGTGCCTGAAGGTGTAGGCCTTGAGTTCAAACCCCAGTACTGCAAAAGAAAAAAAAAGAGTTTACATTTTAAGTTAAAAAAACCCAAAAACTAGTAAGAAGTTGGTATATTTAATATTATTACAAAAATTATATGCATGCATCTCTATAAGGTTATACATCTAAAATTATTATTTTAGGGGGCAGCATTGGAGTTTGAACTCAGGGACTCATGCTTACTAGGCAGGTAAGCAACTCACCACCTTTTTTTGTGAAGGGTTTTTTTGAGATAGGGTCTCACAAACTGTTTTCCCTGACTGGCTTTGAACTGCAATCCTCTGATCTCTGCCTCCTGAGTAGCTAGGATTACAGATGTGAGCCACCAGCATGCAGCTATACATCTAAATATTAGCAGTGTTTATTTCTGGATGTGAGATTATAGGAGTCCTTTTTATTCTCATATTCATATCACCTACAACAAAGATGCATTTCTTATGAAATTAAAATAATAAAAGCAAATGAAAATTGGACAGATGGAGCTGGTGCTAAAGTGCTTACCTAGTATACATGAGACCCTAGCTTCGAACCCTGGTACCAATTTTTAAAAGATGAACAGAAAAATAAAACCAGGTTTGTCCTCTTAAGCATATGTCAGGTTTCAAGAAGGTTGGGTGGGAAGGCAGAGCTGATTTCCTGTTAAGGTGGCTTAATGAGAATTTATACCACATCAGTTGGGAACGGAAGAGGAGCTGGTTATTAACGATAACAACTAGCTATTTTTCAACCCTTTAATATGTGTGGCAATTTATAGTTACTAAAAAAGAAATTCACTCTGTGGCTGGGGGGTCCGCCCATGGTAGAGTGGCTTAGCTTGCATGAGGGGTGCTCTGAGTTCGAGCCCCAGCATCTCCCCAAAAAAGAATTCCCACCATGCATCACTGAAGGGTTGTAAATGACATGGCTTGAGCCATGTCCCATCTTGTAGATGTTCTTCTGGATTCCTCACTGCAACAGTTGGGTCAATCCTGCCCCATGCCCAAGATCACACAGCCAGTTAGTTTTTTTCCATTTTTAGTAGGATATATTCATTGTACGGGGGAGGGGGAGATTCATTGTGACAATTCCAAATAGGCTTATATTGTACATTGGGGGGGAGAGATCACCCCCTCCATCTCTCCCCCTCAACCCCCTTCCCACCCCACTTAAAACAGTTGCAAGAGGTTTCTTTGTTCCATTTCATATAAATATATGAAGTCCATCCATCATATTCACTCACCTTAATCTCCTTCATTCCCCCTCCCTCCTCCTACAAGCACCCCCCACACTGTACTGATTTTATAGTTCTGCATTTTGTTATTAATATCTAAAGCAAGGTTCAAAGGATGTCTTAATGTGTCCCCACTGTGGGTCACTTTACCTTGGTCCATTCAATCCCTTCCACTGCTCTCCCTGATCCCTTTACCTCTCACCTCCCATTTTTCAACAGCTTTCAGTATACATCCTTCACAGATGTGATGTTTTATGGTACTACTGATGCTCTGTCATTTTCTTTTCCTTTCCCTCCTTCCCTGAGTTCCATAGAGTAGTTCCATTATTGCAAAAATGTTCTACATAAGAGTTTGTATATGACCATGCTTGGTTTTGTATATATGTCTATCTTTTGGATCTATCTTCCACATATGAGAGAAAACACGCGGCCTTTGTCTTTCTGAGCCTGGCTCACTTCACTTACCATGATGTCCTCCAATTGCATCCATTTCCCTTCAAGCGCCGTGTCATTCTTCCTCATGGCTGAGTAAAGCGCCATTGTGAGTAACACCACCATTTCTTAATCAGTTGTAGCACATCGGGGTTGTTTGCTTACCTTGGCTATCACTGTGCTGCGGTAGCCATGGGTGTGCCAGGGTCTCTCTCCTGGACATATGTGCCCAGGAGACACGCCAGTTGCCCTGCTGCACAGATCAAAGCAGACAGCTTGGTTAAGGGTCTGTGTCTTCAGGTGTCTCTGTGATTGTGCTGTCGGTGTATTTCCAATTCCAATTTACAGATGCAGGTCATGTGCTCGACAGGGAGCTGTTAGGTGACAGAGTTGAACCAGGTTTCCTTGTTTCCACATGGGCTCTCTGCATCCATAAAAGGGGTTCTTACTATTGACTGGGAGAAAGAAAGCCAGGGCCTGGGAAAAGATGGTTTGCCTCACTAGTCATCCAGGAAATGCAAGTCAACTCCACAGGAGAGACAAAAGGAGACACACCACCTCACACCTGTGAAACGGCTGCTTTTGGGGAAAAAAATAGAAAACACCAGGGTTGGCAAAGATGAGGAGAAACTGGCAGTCTTGTGTGTAATTAGCAGGAATGGCAAGTGGTATAACTGGATGGAAAACAGTATGGCTCTTCCTCTGAAGCTGCACACAGGGCTGGGGCCGTGGCTCAGTATGAAACACTCACCTAGCATTTCCAAGGCCCTGGGTTCTACTTCCACCCCCGCAAAAAAAAAAAAAAAAAAAAAAAAAAAAACTCAACACAGAATTCCCGTAAGATCCAGCACTCTCAGAAGAGACGTAATCAAAGATGCCAAGTGCTGCTGTTCACAGCAGCCCTGTCCACAGTCGCCAAAAGGAAGGGGAAAGCCCACCTCAAGTGGATGAACAAAATGTGGTCCATGTGGAAATAATTCAGGTAATTAAAATAGGATGGGAATTCTAAAACTTGCTGCAACATGGTTAAACATTGGGGATATTAAGGCTGGTGAAATAAGTCAGTCACAGAAATTTGGGTATTGTAAGATTCCACTCACATGAGGTGCAGAGAGTAGTTGAGTTCAGAGAGAATGGGAAGTAGAATGGCTGTTGCCATGCCTGGGAAGGGAGTGGATGAAAAATTACTGTGTTTTTGGTGGAGGTGGTGGCACTGGGGTTTGAACTCAGGCCTCACATTTGCCAGGCAGGTGCTCTACCACTTGAACCACTCTGCCAGCCCTTTTTTGTGTTGGATTTTTTGAGATAAGGTCTTATAAAACTATTTGCCCAGGCTGGCTTAGAACTTCTGTCCTCCTGATCTCTGCCTCGTGAGTAGCTGGGATTACAGGCATCAGCCACTGGTCCTAGCTAGAATTATTGCTTAATGAGGAGAGTTCTGTGGCTGGCTGGTGGGGATGGTTGTGTCACAAAGTGAATGAATTTAATGCCACTGAACTGTATGGACATTTACAAGTCACCAAGGCAGAAACTTTTATTAACATAAAAGTATTTTGCCACGATTTTATAAAGGGAAGCTATAGACCAATGAGAACATGTTTTGTTTTATTGTATTTTATATATTTATTTATTCATTTACTTGGTGATACTGGAGATTGAACTCAGGGCCTGGTGCTTGGAGGAATATGTTTTAGAATTTCTACAGACAAGGTCAAAGAGACTATAATTAAAAAAAAAATCAGGTCTGGGAGAAACAGGCAGAGTTGAAGGCAGATAGAGAATGACATGTTAAGAATCAATAGTGTCAGCCAGGCACTGTGGCTCATGCCTGTAATCCCAGCTACTCAGGAGGCAGACATCAGGAGGATCGCGGTTCAAAGCCAGCCCAGGCAAATAGTTCACAAGACCCTATCTCAGAAAAAACCCTTAGCCTAACTTATAAATTACACTTTACCATAGGTCTGTACACATAGGGAAAATGGTCCATCCAGAATTCAGTAGTCTGAGGGATTTGGGCATTCCCTATAGAGACCCTGGTTTTTTTTTTTTTTTTGTGGTACTGGGGCTTGAACTCAGGGCCTACACCTTGAGCCACTCCACCAGCCCTGTTTTTTGGTAGATATTTTTGAGATAGGATTTCTCTTTTGACCTGGGCTGGCCTTGAATCCTGATCCTCCTGATCTCTGCCTCCCAAGTAGCTAGGATTACAGGTGCAAGCCACTGGTGTCCTTTAAATGAAGATTTTTTTTTTTTATTTTGGCAGTGCTGGGAATGGAACCCAGTACCTCACCCATGCCAGGCAGGCTCTTCTACCTCCTGTCTTTGTGACTGACACATCCCAGAACCCATTTTCTTGCTTGGCCTATAAATTGGATTGTGATTTGAATTTTCAGAATGACAGCTAAAGGAAAGAGAGCCCAGGGTATCCAGGGAGGACCAGCAGACACCATGAAGGTAGAACTGTGAGTGAAATCCCATAACATAGTACTTCCAGAAATGTCACATTAAGATTGGGAGGGCCCTTAGGGGGCATTTTGTCCTCCCTCCTGTTCATAAGTGGGTAAACTGAGGCCCAGGTCCCATCACAGATGAGTGCCACAGCACAGGTGAGGCTTTGAAGCCTTGGCTTGGGTTCTGTAGGGGATATTCCATCAGATGCCCTGGCTTCCAGGACCCCCTTCATTACTTCTAGAAAATGAGTTTTGGTTTTATCCTTCAGTGGGGACCACGTGAGGCTGCCACACAGAGCCTTTCCTAACAATCACTCTTGTGCAGAGAGCTGGAGTCAGGGTGGCTTGGGGGAGGCGTGCGATGGGGGCAGCAAGGAGGTGGGTACACCTCATTTTCATAGGTGGGCAGAGAAAAGGGAGGCAAAGAAGGTGTGTAAGCATCGCCTGCCATGGGTCTCATTTCCTTTCAAATAATTCTCTCAAGCTGTCTAAACTTTCTGCCTGAAAAATAAATGACTCCCCCCCTTAAAATAAACATTTACGCCATCTGTTTGCCTGTGTTCACTGCCCAGGAATGAGCCTCACCCATTACAATATCCAGAAACTTCCACCAAATCCCGAAACCGTATATTTTTCTCCATGACCCTCAACAACCACTGTTCTTCAACCACCATCTTCCAGGTACCCATCAAAGGAAAAAAAAAGTACGCACGCAGAGCGCACAATGGTAGGTCTGTGTGCAAGAGGACTCCATCTTGTGAATCCTAAAGCCATGCCACCTGGCAAAATTGAAAGGAGAAGTCTCCAGAAAAGACGGGCTGGTGTCAATGTTTCTGAGAAGATGGGCAGTCTGGTGACAGGGGATAATGAATAAAGTAAGAATTGTCTGTTGACGTCAGTCACTCACTCATCCATCTTTAGCTGAGATTCTGGGATAGGCACTGGACAAAGTCCTTTGCAAAATTTCAATTACGTGATTCATTTCCTCATAGTGACATAGCTCTGTCCTAATAGCCACCACCAAGGACTGCTACCAGAATATGTATATACAATGGAGTTTTACTCAGCCATAAGGAAGAATGACACCATGTGGTTTGAAGGGAAATGGAAACAATTGGAGGACATCATAGTAAGTGAAGTGAGCCAGGCTCAGAAAGACAAAATCTGCCGTATTTTCTCTCATATGTGGAAGATGGATCCAAAAGATAAACACATACACAAAAACAAGCATGACCATGTAAAAATTCAGATGCAGAACATGTTTGTGACAGTGGAACTGCTCTGTGGGACACGGGGAAGGAGGGAAAAGAAAAGAGAATGACAGAGCATCAGTAATATCGTAAAACATCACATCCGTGAGGGTAGAGGATGGACGGATGTGTACAGAAAACTGTTGTGAAAGGGGGGTGGAAGGGAAAGAGTCAGTGAGGGTAATGAGAGGGATTGAATGGACCAAAGTAAAGTATGCTCAGTGCAGGATACGTCAAGAAACCCCTTTGAACATTGCCTTAAATATTTACAATGAACGTCAGGACTGTAAAAGAGGCACAGTGTGTATGGGGGTGCCTGTGGGAGGGGGAGGAGGAAGGAAGGAGATGAAGGTGAGGAGATATGGTTGATGGGCTTCATATACAAAATAGAACAATAAAACTTCTTGCAATTGTTTTAAGTGGGGCGGGGAGGGGGTCGAGGCAGGGAAGATGGTGGGGGTGATTCAACCAATGTACCATATAAGCCTATTCAGAATTGTCACAATAAATCCCCCTCCCTGCACAACAAATATATCCTAAAAAAATAAATAAGTAAAGGACCATCATTAGAAGAGCTCTTGCTCTGTCATGCAAAGCAAGGTGTACTTTGTCATCTCAGGTGTCCTGGGAGAAGGCATTGCTTTGAGTGCTTATTTCTTACAGCAGAAAATGAAAAGTCCCAAAAGCACTCTTTTATTAAGGAATTGATGCAACTTTCCTCAGAATGTTGGTGTTAAAATGTTTAGACAGGTGGCACACACTTGTAATCCCAGCACTAGGGAGGCTGAGGCAGAAGGATCACGAGTTTGAGACTAACCTGCCATGTCTGGCTCCCTCCCCCTTCCTGCCTCCCTCCCTCTTCCTCCCTCCATCCCTTCCCTCTCTCTCCCTCCCTCCCTTCCTTTCTTCCTCCCATCCTTCTTCTTTCCTCCTTTCTTTCCTTTACTTCCTCCCCCTCTCCCCCTTTGACTCCTTCCTTTCTAATCCCAGGCACCTTAAGCCCACCTGCTTGACTTTCAAAGTATTCCCCAGAAATGCTCAGACGTGTCACCCCAGTCCCTTCTAGAATCATCAGTGTGGGGACCCTCATGTTTTTGATTCCCTCAGTAGCAAATCCTAAGACAAGGCTACAAATGGACCAAGTTTCTGGGGAGGGGACCTTGGGAAACACCAGTAAGAATACAGAAAAGTGAGACACAGACAGATGTCAATAAATGGATATAATCACGCTAAGTACTGCTGAAGGAAATGGGGTCCCAGTCCCATTGGGGGACCATGAGTCTCAGAGTCCGTCCTGGGGACCAGGAGCAGAGCCCTTTCCCACCACTCCCTCACATCACATGTGGAGGGCTGCTTCCAGAAGCACCGATGCACTACCTTTTCTGTCTCACTCCCATATTCTGGCTTACTTTTTGCAACAACAGACAGACAGACAGACAGACAGAGGAGAGCTTTAGAATTCATAAAAACCCTCAGTTGCAGTGAGTTGAAGCAAGTGGTGGGGGGTTAGGAACAGCCAGCTGCAGCATACCTGGTACAGAAAACCCCCTACGGTCTATCTCTGGGCACTGGAGAAGCTACAAGGAGGTAGGCTGCTCCTGCATGCAGTGTGACTAGTCCACACAGCGTGGGTCCCTCCATTCTGGGTCCTGCCCTCGTCTCTCAATCACTGTCCACTGATTGTCCTTGCATTTCAGTGCCCGCTGGTTGTCTTGATGTCACACTATTCTACTTGGTCCACCCACCCGTGTCCCTGATATGTGCCTAATGTGCTTGAGCAGCTCGGGATGGAGTGACATTTGGTCTGCTGCCTCCTCACCCACTCTGCACGGTGCTCCAGCTATCACCTGTGGTCCTCCCCTACACCACGTGGTTTTAATGATGGCTAAGCAAGGTACCAGATCCAGAAGCCAGGCTGACTAGTCACAGTAAACCATGCACACACAGCAGTGATTGGCACAATACAGGGACATGTGACTCAAAGGGGCCAATCAGAGCTATTCCTTGTGATTCCTTGAGGGGTAAATTCAGACACCAGGAAGTAGGAGATTTCCTTTCACCCTGTGGTCGAACTTTGAGAGGATGTCAGAGTGGAGCTCCCCACATGCATACTTGTCCTTCCTCTGTCACATGGAAGACACTTTTGTATAGAAGACCAGGATAAGCCAACCCCAGAGAATTTTATGCCTGAACTCTCATTTTTAAGAGAAATAAAAAATCTTTGTCATAGAGACCTATTCAAATCAGGGGGCATGGCTAGAGCTTTACTTAAAGTATTTTCCCACAGTTAGTGACTTGCCGGGCAGTGAGTTGTGTCTCTCTGCAGCCTGGCTTATCTGAGCCAAGAGAACTGGAGGTCAGTGCAGACTCTATTTGTAAATAAGGAGGACTCAAATTTGTTTAAGTCCAACAGAGAATTTTTTTTCCTGGTCAAGATTTGGGTTGGCTTTGAGTTTAGAGTTCCAGAGGTGACATTGGGCTTTCTGATGTGGGTGGCATATCTGGGGCAGCCCTTCAGACACTTAGACAGTGCATGGAGTTGCCTGGCTGTCCAGAGTGCTATAACCATGAAACGTTAAGGTGACAAATGCGTCAGCTCCAAGCTTGACCAAGGCACTGCAGTGACTCCCCCCTCCCAGCATCGTCCCTGATTCCTGTTACCTCAGGCTTCCACTCTGCCAAGGACTTTCTCTGTTGCAGGTGTGTGCTTGGCTAGTGTATGAACTTCCTCAGGACCTGCTGTCAACCTGTCACCAGCTGGAGTTGGGGGACAAGTCCCTCAGTCCCCCATCTGTTAGCAGGGAAAACAACCCACATTCTCCCAGTGGTCTCTGGTGGGATGGAGCTCTAGGTCCCCACCGAGGGCACCGAGGGCACTCGGTCATCAGTGGACCTTTTATTATCTTCTTACCTTCCCCCACTTTTCCCCTCTCTGCTAATAGTGCCTCATCAGGTTACCCTCCAAGTCTGTGTCCCCAACTGAGAAGAAATCCATCTTAAGATAAATTGCATTTTAATATAGGAAACGTTTTCTTCCTTTCTATTAGCCTTTAAAAATTTTTTGTTTTTTGGTGGGACTGGTTTGAACTCAGGGCTACACACTTACAAAGCAGGCATTCTACTTCTTGAGCCACACCTCCAGTCCATTTTGCTCTGGTTATTTTTGGAGATGGGGGTCTCCTAAACTATTTGCCCAGCCTGGCCTCAAACTGTGATCCTCCCAATCTCACCTCCCAAGGATTATAGGCTTGAGCCACCCACACCAGGTGTTATGGGATGTTTTATATTTTTATACTAACATTTTTCAAGATCATTTAGCATTTGAGGTTTTTTTTTTAAAGACTGGTCTCACTATGTAGATCAGCTTAGCTTTGAATTCCCAGTCCTTCTACCTCACTCTCCCAAGTGCTGGGATTATAGATGTGTACCACCTACTCCTGCCAGATACCTACACATTTGAAATAGAAGAAATTCAAAATGAAATAAATACTAGAAAGCTATAGAAGATGCACCATCATTTATTATTTTTAAACCGTGGTAAAATACACATAACATAAAAAAATACCATTTTAGCCACTTCAAAGTTGTGTGGCTCAGTTGAATTAAGTATATTCTTACTGCTGTAACCAGTTTCCATCCTGCAAAACTTATTAAACAACTCCTCCCTCCCACCCCAGGCAACTGCCATTCTGTGTTTCTGTGAATCTGCCTGCCGTGGACACCTTAGACACCTTGTAGGAGTCACACAGCGCTTGTCTTTTTGTGTCTGGCGTGTTTCACTTAGTACAGTGTCCTCCATTTTCATCGACGATCCAGGCACGTGCCAGAATTCCCTTCCTTTACGAGGTTGAGTGCTATGGTTTGTATTTTTATTCCACCGCGTGGATGACCACGTTGTGTTTGTCTGGCCATCCATTGGTGGACACTTGCTTCCATCCGTCATTTGTCTCTTGTGAATGATGCTGTTATGAAGACAGTGTACAAATATCTCTTTGAGTCCTAGCTTTCACTTCTCTTAGGAAGAATGGAAAAAATTCCTGAAGTGGAATTGCTGAATTCTATACTTTTCTGTTTCCTCCCTCCCTCCTTCCCTCCCTCCTTCCTTCCCTCCCTTCCCTTCTTCCCTACCTCCTCTCTCTCTCTCTCTCTCTTTCTCATATGGGATCTCATTGTGTTGCCAAGTCTGACATTAAATTCCAGGGCTTATGTGATCTTCCTGCCTCAGCCTTCCAAGTAGCTGGGATTACAGGTATGCACCACAATGCCCAGCTGACTTGCTTCATTTTTAATTATTACAAGTCTCCTCACTTTGAGATCACCAGCTTTGAAAGAAGAATAAGAATAACCCAGACTTTGTGCTTGGGTTTCTGTGAAGGCTGGTCCTGAATGGACTTTCACCCCCTCTCATGCTTTTCCTATAAGAATGGAAGGTCAGGGGCTGCAGCATGACTCATGTGATAGAGTACCTCCCTAGCAAGTGCAAGGCCCTGAGTTCAAACCCCAATACTGCCAAGAAAAAACAAGTTGGAATAGTAAATTATTTTTTTTAGTGGCTGTTCCCCAAATAGCAAATTCTTTATAAAAAAATTGGAAGGTCAGGGTAATAAAAGTATTGTCAAAAAATGAATTGATTATTAAATGAAGAATGAGTAAGTGTGTTAGTTATTTCCTTTTGTTCTATAGAGCCTGCCCCAATCTGGATGTTACTGACTGTGTCTCTGTGGTGTCTTTTAACATGGTCACCTCTTGTGAACTCTTTGCCACGACCTTCTCACTGTCCATTCCTGCATTTTGGGGCTCGGCTCCCCCAGCCCCAGCCCTGCAGCTAATGACCATATTCCATTGTTCACAGAGTCAGTCCAGAACACTGCTGGTTCTTTCATGAGATTACAAAGCACAGCAGGATAAAGTTCAAATTCCTCAGCAAGACAAATAAGAGAATGATGATCCTCTCCAGACTGGGGTCAAGCTCTCCTACAGATATGTCAGGTTTTTTTTACCTTTTCTCTGCTGGGGATGGAACCCAGGACCTTGCAAATGCTAGCCCAGGTCCTTTTTGACATGGAATGGAGTGTTGGGGATGACCAGGGCTCTGTGTATACCACATACACACACACACACACACACACACACACACACTTACAGGCATTTTTATAGGTCTGGGGGCATATTTTATAAAAATGGGATAGTTCTCTGTATGATTTTCAAACCTTTTATTATAGAAAATTCCAAGCATAAGCAAAAGTGGACTGAAGAGTACAATACCCCTTATCTACCCATCTCCCAGTGTCTACTACGATCAACTCATGGCCAGTCTGACCTCATTGGTACTTCCATGGTTTCTTTTTAGCATTGCATATGTTCCCATCGTGCAATTCTCTTTCTCCTTATAATTTTTTAAAATTTTTCAGCAATGGGCATCAAGCCCGAGCCTCATGCATGTGAGGAAAATGCTCTATCTCTGATCTATACCTCCCCACCCCCAGCCCCTTTCATTGGTACTTCCGGTTCTCTCCAACCAACAATTGTTTTGAAGCAAATCCACATTCTGCTATATACAACATTTCAGTGTGTATTTCTGAGATGGTAAGAGCTCACTTCTAAAATAAGGATGGCATTTGTTTTAGAGAGGACTGAAACTCATAGTGAAATTGAGAGAAAGATACAAGGTTTCCTATATAGCCCCTTCTTCCTAGCATCATAACCTTCCCCCATGGTCAATACCCTCACCAGAGTTCTTGCAATTGATGGAGAACTGACAAGTCATTGTCCCCCAGAGTCCATTGTTCTGTAGGGCTCACTCTTGGGATTGCATGTCATCTGCATTTGGACAAAGGGACAATGACATGCATTGTACATTGATACCACTACGGTATCATTTAGAGTAACTAGTTCACCTTTGAACTCTTACTTTTAAAACTTAACCACAGTATCATTATCACAGTTACTTAACCATATCAAGAATTTAGCCAAGGCTTAAATTTTTCCCAAGTGTCCCCTAGTTTTTAAAAATAATTTGTTTAAATCAGGATTCACATAAGGCTCATACGTTGTTTTTGGTTAATAGAGTTCTTCAGATCTTTTTGTCTCTAGGTTCTATTTGTTAATACCTCTATTTCTATCTGGGTCTACATACAGACATCTTGATTAGAGAGGGAGACTGGCATTGACCCTTGCTATCCATACAGGATGTGTTCCAAGACCCCTAGATGGATATCAAAGTCCCTTATGTAAAATGGCACATATAAGTGATGAAATCTTCCTGAAAACTTTATAAATCAGCTTTAGCTGGGCACTGATGGCTCACGCCTGTAATCCTAGCTACTCAGGAGGCAGAGATCAGGAGGATTGAGGTTCAAAGATCCAGAAATAGTTCTGGAGACCCTATCACCAAAAAACCCATCACAGAAAAGGGCTTGTGGAGTGGCTAAAGGTGTAGGTCTTGAATTCAAGCCCCGGTACCACAAAAAAACATCTTCAGATGACTTATCATCTTAAAGCAATGTAAGTGCTGTGTGTGGTTGTTACACTGTGTTGTTTAGGCAGCTATGAGGGGAAAACTCTGCACGTGCTCAGTACAGATGGAATTAAAGTATTTTCAGGCCTCGGTTGAATCCATGGGTGTGGAGCCCATGTGTTGGGAGGGTCAACTCTAATTGCACTTGTTATGTTATTTCTGTGTTAATAATTCTCTTTTGCCCTGTATAGCTTTCCCCAGTCTGGCCTTCACTGACTGCTTCCCATGGTGTCTTTTAAGATACTTCTTTTGACCTCATATTTCCTACATGGGTTGTTTTGTGTCTAGGGCTTGATCAGATTCAAGTTCAATCCCAGTTTTTGTTTTGCAGACTGACAACACAAATGGTTCCCTTCTTCTGTCAGAAGGTATAACACATCAGATGTCGTTCTGTGATGTTAGCAGTCAGTACCACCACTGCCGAAAACCTTTAATGGGTCATGATTACCCCCAATTCCCCCGAAGAGGTGACATTCATAATTTACCATTGGCACTTCATTTACTGGCTGCAATATTTGTACGAAGACAAACTGGAGACAGACTCCCTGGGTTCAAGTTCCAGCCTGTCATTCATTAGAGGTATTAGTTCGGCCTTAGCTTTCTCACCTGTAATTGGGGATAATAGAGCCCATATCATAGAATTGTTGTACTGATTAAATCAGTCTTTTATTGTGTGTGGTACTGGGATTTGATCTCAGAGCCTCAAGCTTGCAGAGCAGGTACCCAAATCCAGTTAGCTAGGTTCTGGTGCTCTATATCACAGTGAGGTTACTGTAGGTGACCATCATTTATTATATACCTCGAAGTAACTAGAAGACAGGATTTGAAGATTCCCAAGGCAAATAAATCCTAAATTTGATCCTGACATGTTGTATATATGTATCAGATTATCACACTATACCCCATAAATATATAAAATTATATGTATTTGTATAATGACTCTATAAAACTATGCACTGCAGAAAAAAATAAAAACAAAACACAGCCCAGAATAACACTGGAATCCAGTGATGGATACCTTTGGGTGACAAGGGACCCGGGTTCTCCCAGGCTACAGGGTGTGTGTTGGAATCAAATGGCTGAAAAAAAGTTCAGATTGTGTGTTTCCCTGCGCCAGGCTGAGGGTGGGGAGGCAGGAGGAAGCTGGCCAGCCTCAGAGTGAGAAGCAGCTTCAGTCTGTGGGTGGCTGCTCCCAACTAAGCAGTCACTTGTTTGGGGGTTATATTTTGCAGGTGTGAGAAGTGGGGGGCTGAGGCAGGAGAATTCACTTGTGTATCTCCCCCCTGTTTTAGTGCTCGTAAGTGGGCAAAGTTGTGCCCCTTAATGGTCGCCCCTGCCCAGAGTCCGTGCACACACATGCAGCAGGGCTTTGGCGGGGAAGGATGGGTAACCCCACCAGGGTGGAAAAAATTCTCTGAAAATAGTTTCTATAAAAGTGAACTGAGAACTCATAGTTTCTCTCCCAGCCTGGGGAGTTGTTTTGATATGTCCGTAGAGAGCAGGTGGGTGGCAAGGACCACCTACCTTTCAGAACATTCTAGAAGCCCACAGGCTCTCTTTTAAAAAATTTGTAGCCACCAATCACTGAAAATGCTAAAAATATAATTTTTGGAAGGGCTGTGGCTGTGGCTCAGTGGTAGAGTGTTTGCCCAGCATGTATGAAGTCCTCGGATCGATCCTCAGCACTGCCAAAAAAGAAGACAAAAAGAAAAAAAAGCTAAAAGTGTTAACAGCTGACGTGAAGGGTGACACTCAAGTATGAGCTTTCTTTATTTCAAAAAGTTGTGCCTCCAGATGTTTTTGCTGAGGTCCACTGTTTTATGCTACTTTTATAAAGAACCAGTGTATCTTGGAAATAGCAAAACAATGTTTTAAAATTGCAAAACAAATCTGTGAGTAACAATGTCTTCAGACCTAAGGTTATAAAAATATTGCTACTTCAATATTTCACTTGTTGCCAAGAGAAAAAGAGTCTCAAGCTTTTGTAAAAGGGATTTTTGCATGAATTTTTACTCCTTAAATAATGACACTTACTCTATCATAATAGCAAGAAAAATGAAAGCGTTAACAGCTGGAAATGAGATTATACTGTATTCATCCAAGGGAACACCTGGAGGTATGTTTGGACAGGAAAATCCATTGTCAGGTGTTGCTGGATTGCTGCCAGTATTTAAACAGAGAGCTAAATGAACAGCAATTGATATTAACTCTCCCAATCACCCAAAACTTCATCTGTGGTTCAAATGCTAGCTGCAACTCTCCCGCTGTGTGATTTCAGACAGGTGGCTTAACCTTTCTGAAGGGCTTCTTCACATAGGATGGATATAAATGCTTGCTTCACAGGTTTGCTGCAAGAATTAACTGACAAATTGACACACCTCTGACACCAAATAAGTGATGACATTACTGAGCACTTCCCATTTGCTGTGTAATTTATTACATTATTTCAGTTAATCCTCTCAACAGCCCTTTCTGGGCTTTTAAGCATTAATTCTATGACAGAGAATAGAAGAACAAACCAAGGCTCAAAGAAAAGAAATAACTTATTTAGACCAAAGGAGCTGGGTCAAAGCCAGCATGAAAAACATAGACCTTTCTGTATGTAAAAGTTTAAGAAAAATAGTTTCTTACTTCCTTTCTTCTACTCTTGGTTCCCCTTTAGCCTACAGCCTTGATCTCAGAAGAAATACCTGTTGGTCAATTCAAAACTAATCTCTCTGCCTCATGCTGACAAGATTTTCTGCTATAGCCCAGGTTGGCCTTGAACTTGAAATCCTTCAGCCTCATCTTTCCCAATACTGGGATGAAGAACCCAATCTCTTAATGAAACTCACTTTCCAAATTCATCTTCCCTGCTCTGCCACCCAGTGACCTTCACGAGTTACATGTGTTGTACAATGAACTCACACTGAAGTTTCTAGATTATTCCCTTTTTAACAAGGTGTGGAGTACACTGTTAGCCGAACTCCACAGTCACCCAGGGGTTAGTTACAGCCGTGTAAAACCAAGTTGTGACACTCTTAAAGCTAGTGGTGTTTCCTTTCCTCAAGTTTCACTGCCAGGTTTTCACCCCAGAGCAAGACAACCATTGGCATTGACCAAAATAGTCACAGCACTTCGAGACATTGGATTTTCCCAAGTTCCTTGTTTCTTGGCTCTTTTATCAATTCTAACTCTTAAAGGATTTGATTAGGTTGAACCATTTGAAATTGTTGGCATTTAAATGTTTTTAACTTATATAAGCAGCAAGTATTTCTAGAGTTCAAACTAATATGCATGATTGGTTTCCTTTTTCTTATTTTTTGGCAGCACTGGGGTTTGAACTCAGGACCTCACACTTGCTGGGCAGGTGCTCTACCAGTTAAGCCACTCTGCCAGTCCCTTCTTTCTCTTTTCTTTTCTTTTACTTTTTTTTTTTATTGTTGTACTGTGGATATATTATAACATTTACAAAACTTCTTACAATGTATCATAGCTGAATTCACCCCCTACCATTCTCCTTTACCCCTCTTCTCCCCTGTTCCTGGAATACTTTCAACAGGTCTCATTTTTCCATTTGCATACATGAGTCTGTAATATTTCCATCATATTCACCTCCTTTACTGTTTCCCTATTTCCTTTCCCTTTCCACTGGTACCAACCCCTAGAGAGGACCTATTTTGCTGTCTTGTTTGTTTTTGAAAAAAAAAATGACATTTTTGTTTGCTTAAGGTAGCTATCAGGGAATTTCCTTGTGACATTTCCATGCATGTATGTATTATAACCTGAAGTGGTTCATCCCCTCCATTTTTCTCCTTTCTACCTTAGTCCTCTTCTTATGGAGATTTCAACAGGTTTAAACATTCTATATTCATTCTTGTATAGAAAATGCATCAACTATATTCACTTTCTTAACTTCCTTCTTCCTTCTTCCTCTCTCGTTTGTGACCTCCCTTTAGTGCGTCCTGTTTTTCATGATATTGCTATATTTGTATTGGGTTATAATAGGGTTTCTGGAGAAAATTTACTTCTAATTCCAGATTTTGAGAGCTACAATGATGCTATGCTATGCTAAACACATTCCTTTTCCTGCTTGTATAATACTCAGCTCAGTGACCCATCAGTGCTGTGCATGGTCTGTAACTACTTTCCTGAGGTTCTTGGAGGTTGACTTTCTTTTTTTATTACTGTTTTACTGGCGTACGATAGTTGTGCAGGGGGATACATTGTGATATTTACATATGTGTGTACAATATATCTCAGTTAGATTTATCCCCTCCATAGTTCTCTCCCCTCCGATTGAAACAATTTCAACAGGTTTCATTCTTCATTCATCATTTCATAGATGGATACAAAGAAGATTAACTTTCTCATATTAAGGTCACAGAGCTGTGTGGCTTGGAGACACTGCTCATCAACTCCATGTTGATCCTGTGGGTGTGGCACCTGGTAAATCAGGCTTTGAAACCATCAGATCCCCTGGCCTCTAAGTGTTTCTGGAATGTGTCCCAAAGGTGGTGTATTGAAGGCTTGGTCCACAGCCTGTGTTGCCATTGGAGGTGGTGGAACCTTTAAGAGGTGGGGCCTACAGAAAGGAAGGCAAATCAAAATGACCTTGAGATTTCACCTCACCCCATGTAGCATGCCTATCATCAATAACGCACACAACAACAAATGCTGGATAAGGCAGGGGGATGCTTGTACCCTCTTGGTAGGAATGTAAATTAGTGCAACCGCTGTGGAAAATAGTGTGGAGGCCCCCCCAAAATTAGAACTAGCATATGATTCAGTAATACCAACTTCTGGGTATATATCCGAAAGAATGCAAGTCAGGATACAACAGAGTCTCAGTGGTGACCCAACCATTCTGGTTTTCATTTCCAGTACTTTAGTCAATAAATTGTACATGTTATCCAATACTTTGTTATAGGGGAAAAGTTATTTTATTTATTTTTTGGCAATACTGGGGTTTGAACTCAGTAGCTCACACTTGCTAGGCAGGCACTCTACCACTTGAGCCTTTCCACAATACTTTATTATAAAATAGGCTTTTTGTTAGATGACTTTCCCAGCCATAGGCTAAAATAAGTGTTCTGAACATGTTTAAGGTAAGTGGGATAAGCCAGGATGTTCAGGACATTTGATATATAGAAGTTGAAATTCATTTCAACTGAGTTCAAATCCCAGTACCTGGAAAACATTTTTTTTCTTGGAGTTCTTGGGGGCAGAGGAAAGTCATTCTTGCCTTCAGGAATTATTGGAAGGAGTAGCTGGGAAAAACTTAAGGGACAGTGCTGTGTGAAATGAAAATGAAAATACACACTCTCATTTTTCCCAGCATGAGTTTTCTTATTGCTGTCTTTATTGCAGGAAGTATGTGTCAAGTATCAATGCTTGAGAGATGAGAGATGATTTGATGTTTCTTTTCTTTTCTTTTGCGGTACTGGGGTTTGAACTCAGGGCCTTCAGCTTGAGCCACTCCACCAGCCCTTCTTTGCAAAGGTTTTTTTTGAGATAGGGTCTCATGAACTATTTGCCTGGGACTGGCTTAGAACCATGATCCTCCTGATCTTTGCCTCCTGAGTATCGAGGATTACAGGTGTGAGCCACCAGCACCTGGCTGATTTCATGTTTCTGTAAGAACATATTTTCTCATGAAAATGCATTCTTTCAAAAACACCTGCTTTTGGTAAAGTTATTCCATAACTTCATGCAATCATATTTAATGAGTGTATATTATATGCCAGGCACATGGAGTGGAAAATATAACAATAAACGTAAATGCAAAAATACCTTCCTTTGGGATCCAATGGTAAAGCCCACTATGAAATTCATCTTGAGTTTTTTTGTGTTTGGCCTACAGTAGTGTTTTTCCTAACCACTTTGAAAACTATGGACTGTTGTATTGAGAAGGAAAATCTATACTATGAGCAAGGATGTCCACAAAAAATTCATCAAAAGGCAACAAATATGGAGAAATGCTTAAATACATTAGTGAACAGAAATGTGAAAATTAAAGCAAGCAGTGGCCATGGCCTTGTCTTCATCAGACTGGGAAAGTCTAGGCAGCTGCTGGGTGCTGGTTAGAAGTGCCCTGCAGACCACTCAGGGCAGCGGGTGAAACTCGGGCAGGGTAGCCATCTCATGCAGCAGCTCCGCTCCTGGTTTTGAGCTCAGAGAAATTCTCCCACAGATGCACAAGGGGACAGGGACATTCATGACAGCATGGTTTATGGAGGCAGAACGTGGAGGGGTTGGATATGTAAAGCAGGAAGGCAATCTGTTAAGATCTGGCCTGAAATGTGTACCCCAAAGGTTCATATGCCAAAGGCTTGGTCTCCAGGCTATGACCTTATTAGGAGGTTTTGGAACCTTTAAGAGGTGGGGCTTAAGGGGAGGAAGTTGTGTGATTGGGGGTGGGGGACACCGGGCTCTTCTGGCCCCTTTTGTGCGCTCTCTAGTGGGCTCTCTCTCTCTTTCTCTCTCTTTGCCTGCTGGCCACCACCAGGGGGCAGTCTTCCTCCAGGACATGCTTCTGCCACCGTGGTATCTTCTGCCATCACAGGCTCAAACTAGCAGGTTGAGTGACCATGAGCTGCAACCTCTGTCACTGTGAACCAAAATAAACCTTTCCTCCTTTTAAGTTTATTTTCTCAGGTGTTTTGTCATAGCACTGGACACCTATTTAATACACAACCCCAGGTAGAAAATGGAACAAGAAACTAAGTATATACACAGCCACAGCACCTGGTCTTAAAGACTGAAGGTGAGGGAGAACATTCTGAAGTTGAATGTGGGGTAAAATGTGGGGTAAAAATTCATGCACCCCAAACAACCATACATGTGCTGCAAAGACACAGACAAGGAATGGACACAATGCATTATTTCCGGTGCTAAGAAATCTGAGCCTGGGGGAGGAGAAACTTGTCCATAAGTGGAGACTTGAATTCAAAGCTGGGAGGATGACCAGCTGTCCTGGTTTTCCCACATCCCAATGAGCTTTGAATGCTCAAAGCAGAACAGTCTATGGGGTACAGGAAGTTACTGCTCACCCATTTAAGTCCTAGGTGTGAGGTGAAACTTGAGCAACCATACACCATATCTGAAAAGCTAAAAAAATTTGTTATGTTTTTTTTAAGCCAGATAAGGTACTTCACACCTGCAATCCCAGCACATGGGAGGCTGAGATAGAAGGATCATGGGTTTGAGGCCAGCCTGGGTTACATAGTGAGACCCTGTCTCAAAAAAAAAGGTTAGTGGCGAAAGTAATGAGCTAGAAAATTGATGTTTTCAACCTACTTATTTAGCAGTCTCAAAGATTTTTTAAATTTAAAGTAGACATTAAAAATTGTAATTGTAGGTGTTCATGGGATGCAGTGTGATGTTTTGACACATGCAATTTATAAGTCAGTGTAATCAGCTAACGTTTTACCATTTCTTTGTTGGAAACATACAAAATCCTGTCTTCCAGCTACTTTGAAATGTATCATAAGTTATTGCTAACCATTGTCACCCTACAATAGTGTAGAATGCTAGAACTCAGTCCTTTTTACTAACAGTATCTTTTTTATTGTTTTATTATTCATACGTGCATACAAGGCTTGGGTCATTTCTCCCCCCTGCCCCCACCCCCTCCCTTGCCACCCACTCCGCCCCCTCCCTCTCCCCCCTACCCCCTCAATACCCAGCAGAAACTATTTTGCCCTTATTTCTAATTTTGTTGTAGAGAGAGTATAAGCAATCATAGGAAGGAACAAGGGGTTTTGCTGGTTGAGATAAGGATAGCTATACAGGGCATTGACTCACATTGATTTCCTGTGCGTGGGTGTTACCTTCTAGGTTAATTCTTTTTGATCTAACCTTTTCTCTAGTTCCTGGTCCCCTTTTCCTATTGGCCTCAGTTGCTTTTAAGGTATCCACTTTAGTTTCTCTGCGTTAAGGGCAACAAATGCTAGCTAGTTTTTTAGGTGTCTTACCTATCCTCACCCCTCCCTTGTATGCTCTCGCTTTTATCATGTGCTCAAAGTCCAATCCCCTTGTTGTGTTTGCCCTTGATCTAATGTCCACATATGAGGGAGAACATACGATTTTTGGTCTTTTGGACCAGGCTAACCTCACTCAGAATGATGTTCTCTAATTCCATCCATTTACCAGCGAATGATAACATTTCATTCTTCTTCATGGCTGCATAAAATTCCATTGTGTATAGATACCACATTTTCTTAATCCATTCATCAGTAGTGGGGCATTTTGGCTGTTTCCATAACTTGACTATTGTGAATAGTGCCGCAATAAACATGGGTGTGCAGGTGCCTCTGGAGTAACCTGTGTCACAGTCTTTTGGGTATATTCCCAAGAGTGGTATTGCTGGATCAAATGGTAGATCAATGTCTAGCTTTTTAAATAGCCTCCAAATTTTTTCCACCAACAGTGTAAGAGGGTTCCTTTTTCTCCGCATCCTCGCCAACACCTGTTGTTGGTGGTGTTGCTAATGATGGCTATTCTAACAGGGGTGAGGTGGAATCTTAGTGTGGTTTTGATTTGCATTTCCTTTATTGCTAGAGATGGTGAGCATTTTTTCATGTGTTTTTTGGTCATTTGAATTTCTTCTTTTGAGAAAGTTCTGTTTAGTTCACTTGCCCATTTCTTTATTGGTTCATTAGTTTTGGGAGAATTTAGTTTTTGAAGTTCCCTATATATTCTGGTTATTAGTCCTTTGTCCGATGTGTAGCTGGCAAATATTTTCTCCCACTCTGTGGGTGTTCTCTTCAGTGTAGAGACCACTTCTTTTGATGAACAGAAGATTTTTAGTTTTATGAGGTCCCATTTATCTATGCTATCTCTTAGTTGCTGAGCTGCTGGGGTTCCACTGAGAAAGTTCTTACCTATACCTACTAACTCCAGAGTATTTCCTACTCTTTCCTGTATCAACTTTAGAGTTTGGGGTCTGATATTAAGATCCTTGATCCATTTTGAGTTAATCTTGGTATAGGGTGATGTACATGGATCTAGTTTCAGTTTTTTGCAGACTGCTAACCAGTTTTCCCAGCAGTTTTTGTTGAAGAGGCTGCTATTTCTCCATCATATATTTTTAGCTCCTTTGTCAAAGTCAAGTTGATTATAGTTGTGTGGCTTCATATCTGGGTCCTCTATTCTGTTCCACTGGTCTTCACATCTGTTTTTGTGCCAGTACCATGCTGTTTTTATTGTTATTGCTTTGTAATATAGTTTGAAGTCAGGTATTGTGATACCTCCTGCATTGTTCTTTTGACTGAGTATTGCCTTGGCTATTCATGGCCTCTTGTGTTTCCATATAAATTTCACGGTAGATTTTTCGATCTCTTTAATGAATGTCATTGGAATTTTGATGGGAATTGCATTAAACATGTAGATGACTTTTGGGAGTATCGACATTTTTACTATGTTGATTCTACCAATCCATGAGCATGGGAGATCTCTCCACTTTCTATAGTCTTCCTTAATCTCTTTCTTCAAAAGTGTATAGTTTTCCTTGTAGAGGTCTTTCACATCTTTTGTTAGGTTTACACCTAGGTATTTGATTTTGTTTGAGGCTATTGTAAATGGAATTGTTTTCATACATTCTTTTTCCGTTTGCTCATTGTTAGTGTATAGAAATGCTAATGATTTTTCTATGTTGATTTTATATCCTGCTACCTTGCTGTAGCTATTGATGATGTCTAGAAGCTTCTGAGTTGAGTTTTTTGGGTCTTTAAGTTATAGGATCATGTCATCTGCAAATAGGGATATTTTGACAGTTTCTTTACCTATTTGTACTCCTTTTATTCCTTCTTCTTGCCTAATTGCTCTGGCTAGAAATTCCTGTACTATGTTGAATAGGAGTGGAGATAGTGGGCATCCTTGTCTGGTTCCTGATTTTAGAGGGAATAGTTTCAGTTTTTCTCCTTTAAGTATAATGCTGGCTGTAGGTTTGTTATATATAGCTTTTATAATGTTGATGTACTTTCCTTCTAGTCCTAGTTTTCTTAGAACTTTTATCATGAAATGGTGTTGGATCTTATCAAAGGCTTTTTCTGCATCTATTGAGATGATCAAGTGGTTTTTGTCTTTGCTTCTGTTAATGTGGTTTATTACGTTTATTGATTTCGTATGTTGAACCACCCCTGCATCCCTGGGATGAAGCCTACTTGGTCGTGGTGAATAATCTTTTTGATGTGTTGTTGAATTCGGTTTGCCATTATTTTGTTGAGGATTTTTGCATCAATGTTCATTAAGGAGATTGGCCTATAGTTCTCCTTTTTGGAGGTGTCTTTGCCTGGTTTTGGAATAAATGTAATACTGGCTTCATAAAATGTGTTTGGCAGTTTTCCTTCCCTTTCTATTTCGTGGAACAGTTTAAGGAGGGTTGGTATCAGTTCTTCTTTAAAGGTCTGATAGAATTTAGCAGAGAATCCATCAGGTCCTGGACTTTTCTTTTTGGGGAGACTCTTGATTGCTGCTTCAATTTCATTTTGTGTTATAGATCTATTCAGGTGATTAATTTCCTCTTGGTTCAGTTTTGGATGACCATATGTATCTAGAAATCTGTCCATTTCTTTAAGATTTTCAAATTTATTTGTATATAGGTTCTCGAAGTAGTCTCTGATGATTTCTTGAACTTCCATGGTGTTTGTTGTTATCTCCCCTTTTGCATTCCTGATTCTACTAATTTGGGTTTTTTCTCTCCTCATTTTAGTCAGGTTTGCCAGGGGTCTATCGATGTTGTTTAGTTTTTCAAAGAACCAACTTTTTGTTTCATTAATTCTTTGTATTTTTTTGTTTTTTTTTGGTTTCTATTTCGTTGATTTCAGCTCTTATTTTTATTATTTCTCTCCTTCTATTTGTTTTGGGATTTGCTTGTTCTTGTTTTTCTAGGACTTTGAGATGTATCATTAGGTCATTGATTTGGGATCTTTCAATCTTTTTACTATATGCACTCATGGCTATAAACTTTCCTCTCAGGACTGCCTTTGCTGTGTCCCATAGGTTCCGGTAGGTTGTGTTTTCATTTTCATTGACTTCCAGGAACTTTTTAATTTCCTCTTTTATTTCATCAATGATCCATTGTTCATTAAGTAATGAGTTTTCAGTTTCCAGCTGTTTGCATGTTTTTTGTCTTTACTTTTGTTGTTGAGTTCTACTTTTACTGCATTGTGATCAGATAGTATGTACGGTATAATTTCTATTTTCTTGTATTTGCTGAGACTTGCTTTATGCCCTAGGATATGATCTATTTTGGAGAAGAATGTATATTGTGTAGAAGTTGGATGAAATGTTCTGTAGACATCAAGTAGGTCCATTTGATCTATTGTATATTTTAGATCTTGGATTTCTTTATTGATTTTTTGTTTGGATGACCCATCTATTGATGATAATGGGGTGTTAAAGTCTCCCACAACCACTGTGTTGGCGTTTATATATGCTTTTAGGTCTTTCAGGGTATGTTTGATGGAATTGGGTGCGTTGACATTGGGTGCATACAGGTTGATGATTATTATTACCTTTTGGTCTCTTTCCCCTTTTATTAGTATGGAATGTCCTTCTTTATCTCGTTTGATCAATGTAGGTTTGAAGTCTACTTTGTCAGAGATAAGTATTGCTACTCCTGCCTGTTTTGGGGGGCCATTGGCTTGGTAAATCTTCTTCCAGCCTTTCATCCTAAGCCTATGCTTATTTCTGTCGGTGAGATGGGTCTCCTGTAAGCAACAAATTGTTGGATCTTCCTTTTTAATCCATTTCGTCAAGCAGTGACTTTTGATGGGGGAATTAAGTCCGTTAACATTAAGTGTCTACCAGTATTTTAGTCACCATCAATCAACTATTGACCCTTCTTCATCCCTCCCACCTTGCCTTCCCAGTCTCTCCTATTGTTTTTGGTTTTTGGTAGTGCTGGGGTTTGAACTCAGGGCCTCATGCTTGCTAGGCAGGTTCTCCACCACTTGAGCCACTCCACCAGTCCTTCACAGCCTCCTCTGACTGCTCTCCTCTCCACTTCTGTGAGAATGACTTTAAAGGGAGTTAGAGAAATGCCTGACATTGGTTCACTCCGAGAGAGAGTCACAGATCATGCTGTGACACTGGAAAGACCAAAGCATGGTAGAGAAAGGACAGGACTTTCCCAAGGGACATTGTGGCCCTGGCTGCTGCTTTAGCTCCAAGTCAGGTTCTGGCCAACAGGTAAAAAGAGAGCGAAGCCATGAGTGGGAAGGGCTTTTGTTGCCAAGTCCTGGGGAAAGCCAAGTTGGCCAGGTACCACATTGTGTCCTGAAGATTATTTATGACTCCTCTGTCTGCTCATGATCACTGGCAGACACAGGAAGGGCCAGATGTCTGCTTATATTGGAACAGACTTCCACAGCGCTGATTTGGAGCAGGGGTTAGAAATTCAAACCATAGAGAAATGTCTAAGAGAGAAAGGCAAACAAGCACAGAAACAAAATGCTAACAACAGAAAATCCATCCCAAAAAGAAAACAACTTCCACTGATGCATTGATGAATATTCTCTTAGAATTCTGCTCTCTCCCTCCCCATCTAGTATAAATATTGAAGGACAAATATTTATTTGCATATATATACATACATATCCTCCCGTTTCCTGAGCACTGGGATTATAGGTATGAACTACCATACCTGGCTAGTCATATGCCTAAATATGTTTTTATGTGGATTAAAACTAGGAATGAATTTTCTTTCACATGTGATAATTTTGATTGGATGTTGAACAGTGTGGCTTTTACATTGTTAGTTGATGTATTTTGTTGTATTCCTTAAAATCATGGGAATATAGACTGGAATAACCCATTATGGAAGAAAGATGGGGATTCCTCAAAACATTGAAAACAGAACCACTGTATGACCCCACAATCCCACTATGGGGCCTATATCCAAAGGAAATATAATGTATGTGTAAGAAACATCTTTACTCCCATCTTCATTGCAATACTGTTCACAATAGCCAAAAAATGAAAACAACCAAAGTATCCATCAGCTGATGAATGAATAAAGAAAATGTGGAATGTACACACAATGGAATACTACCCAGCCATAAAAAAGAGTGAAATTCCTATCATTTGCAACAACAAGGGTGGAGCTAGAGACCATTGTATTAAGTGAAATAAGCCAGGCACAGATAAAGTACTACATTATGTCACAAATGTGGAACTTGCAAGAGTTGACCTCATAGAAGTGGAGAGTAGAAGAGAGAGGGTGAAGAGAGGGAGGAGGGGAGAGGGTGAAAGATGGAAACTGAGTTACAGTTAGATAGAAGCAGAAAGTTCTGTTGTGCCATTGTACATAGGGCAACTACAGATAACAGTAATGGACTATACATTTCAAAAAGCCAGAAGAAAGACTCTTGAATGTTTTCACCAAGAAATGATACATTTTGGAGGAAATGAATATAGTTAGCCTGATTTAAACATTATGCAATGTATCCGTGTATCCACACATTACGTAACACCTCGTTATTATGTAGAATGTTTATGTTTCAATGTAACAGATAAAATTAATTAAAACACACAGAGCGTGGTAGCTTGCTCCAGCATGCAGTCAGGTTACTTGGAAGCAGGTAGGTTGTTCTGTTAAGACTTGCCTTCGGGGTTGTCAGGGAGGCTGCAGAACAGACCTCAGTCAAGGTTAATTTATGCCCATTGCCAAGGCCACCCCCACTGAGGATTCCGTTCTACCCACACCCGAGCCTTTCCCCTTGGGCTGTGGACACGCACACAAGTCCCGGTCATGCGTGAGAACCGGCAGTTGCTCTGCCCTCTACTCTCTGCTGCTTGTTTCCTTGGTGTCAGAGGACTCCTCGTACACGTGCAGATCAACAATCCTGCAGAGATAGGATTACGGGCGTGAGCATGTTTTTTTAAACATAACCACAATGTTCCTATCAATCCAGACAATACTCAGCCTTGTTCATTTCTTTCCTGAATTTCCAAACAAAATTTTAAAAACTACTCTTACATCTTATTCAAATATGAGCAACTCCAGGCTCAGACTTTACACTTACTGGGTTTTTTTCTCTTAAGTCTTTTTCATTCTAGACTAGATTTAAAAAATTTTTATTACCTTTTTTTTTTCTGATGTACAGGGGATGGAACCCAGGGCCTTGCACCTGCTAGGCAAGAACTCTGCTGCTGAGTGACACCCCTAGCTATTTCCATGGATTTACTGAATATACACACATCTATGTAACAGTCACCCAGAATATCCCCAGCACTTAGAAGATCCTGCATGTCCTCAAAGATTGGGAAGGTATGAATTCTCGCTCTCATGGCTACTATTCAGGAACAAGTAAGAAGAAAATAAAAAACACCAGCATGTCTAAAATAAAATATTATGTCCTCCTTCATGGAAAAGCCAGAGAATCAAGAGACAAACTCTTACAATGAATAAAGAAAGTGGCAATTCTGTTAGATCCTAGCGATCATGTCTTTTTATATATTAATCACATACAACATTCTGTTCTATAAATTTCTATATCTGTATGTATCCCAGGAGTTAATAGATATTTTTTAAAATTTTGGCAGTACTGAGGTTTGAACTCAGGGGCCTCTCACATGCTAGTCAGGTGCTCTACCACTGGAGCCAATCCACCAGCCTGATATCTGTGAACTTATATGTAACCTCTTGAAATGGGGGCCCTGACAATGAAATGTCCCCAATTAATAACAGGGAGAAGTCTGTACTAGAGATAAAAAAAGAACTAGAGACCCTGTGTGAACATTGATAATCGTGTGAGGCTGTGTTAGGACTAGATCAATCAACATAATTCCGTTCAGCTGAGATCCCCAAATAAGAAAATAAAAAATAAGACTTTATAACATCCAAATTGTCCTCTGCTTCATAAAGCATCCCTTGTAACTGTGACTTTGGATGAACTCTGTCATCCTCCCAGGCTCTGTCGCCCCACCTGTCAAGGTGAATCATAACCTCTCTAGGGATTTACTTACTTAGGAGCTACCCAAAGAAGCAGAAAATGGGCCTCTCCTTCCCTGGCTTTCTCTAATCTCAAAAGCGGGCCTCTGGCCAAGATAAGAGACACAGATAAACGTTCTCCGAGGGAGCATAGAAGGTGGCTTATAATTTGCAATCTGAAGCTTATTACTCATTGCAGAATTGCAAAACATTGTTGCTCACATATGAGCCATTAGACTTGATTCGGTGGACCTGGTTTCTGTATCTTGATGGGTACAAGGATAGTGAGGGCTGTGAACTTTGGGACAGTGTCACATTGGACCAACTTAGCAGCTGGAGGTGTTTCCTGGAACCACAATTCCTGTAGAGTCCTGTGCTAGGGATGCCCTGAAGAGAAGTTTGTGGGAGATGGAGTAGGTGGAAGGGAAGGAGCTGCTACCACACGGTGAGGTCAAATAGGGCTGTGCGGTTCCCAGTTGTGTACATTTGTCACTGGTCACTTGTCTGGCTGTCCTTGAAGGCTGTTCTTTGTCCTTTGCTTCTCAAAGTCAGTTTCTGTCGGGGAGGGTGGCACATCCTTCTAGGACACAGGCATGGACTTCATTGTGTCTTGTGGGTCATACTTTGTTCCTCCAGACCCCACTTTGCTCTAGCTTTCCATTTCTCTCCCCACCATGAACCCTGCTGACTGACCTCCAACCATGTATGCAGCCGTCCATGGTCATTCCCATCAGCTCCTATGAGGAATGAGGTCTAATCTTCATTCCAATCAGTGTTTCTGCCTCCTTGATCAAGCTGTACCTGATGCAGACATCTCACTATGGAAGGTGAACTGGTCTGCTCAAGATGGCATAACAAAATAGCACAGATTGGGTGGCTTAAGTAACAAATGCAGTCTTGGTCCTCAATAATCCACAGTGGTCCCTGCAAATGATGGAGGACACAGAGAATTCCTCTCTCTTTCCCCATCCCACCTGATAACCCCAAGCTGGGGACCCCACCTTACATTGTCATTTTTTAAACAAAAATTAATAAATGTTATACAATATATAAATTCGTTCAAATCTCTCACATGGAAACTACCCTCCAAATCCTCATCTTCACCTGATCTTCTGTGCCTGTGACAATGCTTGCACCATAACATGGAGCAGTGTGAGTGTTCAAAACCTGGATGGGACTCAGCCCTCCTGGCTGGCCCCCAAATGGCTCTGCTACTTGCTCTCCCGCCCTGAGCAAGATAACTAGATGACTGGTTTCACTGTGCCCCTGTTTCACAACCTGCCTTGCAGATGGCATTGGGAATGAATGGGTTGGGGCATTAGAATGGTGTCCCATGCAGAGTAAATACTCACACATAGGGGTGACTGTGGGGTTGCTGCTCCAGTTAACTTCTCCAAAGGGCGACCCACCCACCTTCCTGGGGTGCAGGGAGCACACATTGGGTACCAGTGTAATTCTCACTTGCCTCTCCTCTTTAACTTCATCTTTTTCACCTTCAAAAGGGTATCTTGGCTGAGACCCAAGGCACCTTTGGGTATGTCATAGCAAATAGATTTTATTATTATTCCAAGTATGGAGTCAAGCTGGTGGTGTAGCCCAGGGGTGGAGTGCTCGCCTAGAATGTGTGAAGCCTTGGGTTCCATCTCCCAGCACCACAAAAAGAAAAAAAAAAAGATAAAAATAAATGCATTCGAATAAAAGTTTGAGTCATCGGAAATTGTCTATATTCAACCATTTTGGAGCTACAAAAATGGTAAATTCATAGTTTGACTTAACAGTTAGAAAAATAAAATAGTGTAGTTTGAAGACTCTAAGAGTAAAGTAACGCTAAGGAGATGAAAGTGTTGTTATCCCAAATAACATCGGATCAGTGCAAACTGCACTCATGCATTGAAGCGTCACACCATATCACAGTAATAGGTACAATTATTACGTATGAGTCAAACTCTTTTTTTTTGGTGCTGGAGATTGAGCCCAGGAGCTTGTGCTCTACCACTGAGCAACACCCAGCCTCTAAAAAGATATTTAAAGACATGGAAATGCTAATTACTGCGACCATTACACATGGCATATGTATGTCTAATTGTCACAGTGTACTCCATAAATATGTATAAAGAAAGGAAGGAAGGAAGGAAAAGGGAGGGAGGAAGGGAGAAAGAGAAAGAAAAAGGAAGGCAGGAAGGAAAGGAGGGAAGAAAGAAAAGAAAGAAAGAAGGAAGGAAGGAAGGAAGGAAGGAAGGAAGGAAGGAAGGAAGGAAGGAAGGAAAGAAGGAAGGAAGGAAGGAAGGCAGAGAAAGGAAGGAAGGAAGGCAGGAAGGAGGGATGGGAGGGAAAAAGAAAGAAAGAAAGCACTGAAAATCTCAACATGACACCCAGCAGTCAGTCCCCTTCCTTACCTGTGCCACTCAGCCTCTTCCCAGAGCAAGCACATCAATTACCTGCAGAGGATTCATCAGGTAGCAACTTGCACATTCTGCTTTTGTTGCCAGGCTGGCCTTGAACCTGGGATCCTCCTGCCTCAGCCTCCTGAGTGCTGCGCTCACAGGCCCCGTTTCTAAATCAGAGGTTTCCACGGCTACTGCACAATTTACTGCATTAACCATTGTTGATAGGTTTCTAAAGCAAGGCTTTCACTCCCTCTACCCTCCACCCCCTCTCTCTTTCTCACTGTTGTATGTTTAGTAAAACCCTTGATTGCTTTGATCATCACGGTCCATATAAAAATGGCTTGACGCAGTTTAAGCCAAGGTGAATCCCCTGAATGGGGATTTTCAAATGGCTGCAGAAGTTCTATTCCTTGGTTCTTGTCTCCACTGCTCTGTGGTCTCTCTTTAAATCACTTAGCTCGGACCAAGCAACCTTGAGAATATATAGAGTGGCTGAGTCAATGCCTGAGCCCCTCCCAGAGACTCCAGCTGGCCTTTGAATGGCCCCAGGATGTACATTTATTCTAACAGCTCTATTGAGATGTGATTCACAAAGTGTAAAATTCACCCACTTAAAGTATGCAATTCAGTTGTTTTCGTGTATTGTGCATTAGTCATCTCAATCAATGCTAGAACATTTTCTCCTTCCTTCCTTCCTTCCTTCCTTCCTTCCTTCCTTCCTTCCTTCCTTCCTTCTTTCCTTCCTTCCTTCCTTTTTCAGGCAGGGGCTCACTATGTAGCCCAGACTGACCTTAAACTTGTGATTCTCCTGCCTCAAACTCCCAAGTGTTGGGATTACAGGCAGGTACCACCAGGCCAGTCTCCACTTTAGAACATTTCTATAATACTCCAAAGAAATCTTACATCCTGCAGCCCCCATACCTAAATCTTCCCCTTTCCTCAGCCCCGGGTGATCACTAATCTACATTTTGTCTCTGTAGATTTGCCTCTTCTGGGCATTTCCTGTAAATGATGCTGGTGGTTTATTTTCCTTAGTACAGTTTCCAGATTTGCCCAAAGTATAATATATATTCATACTGCATTTCTTTTTTACTGCCAAGTAATACTCCATTGCATTGATATGGCATCCATTCTATATCTGTTAGTCATTCAGTGGACATTTGGATTTGGATTTGGATTATTTCTACTTTTCAGCTATCAGAAATAATGCTGCTACAAGTATTCCAGTAAACATTTGTACTTGGACTTTATGTTTCATTTCTCTGGAGTTTATACCTAGAAGTGGAATTTCTGAATGTATGGTTATTCTTTTTTTTTTTTTAAACCATCTGAGGAACTTCCAGACTCTTCCAAAGCAGCTGCACCATTTAACATCTCACCAGCAATGCATGAAGATTCTGGTTTCCTCACGTCCTGGCTGCACGTGTCATTATCTGACCCTCAGGTCACAGCCATCTTTGTGGGTGTGAAGTGGATTTCGTTAGGGTTTTGCATTTCCCTGATGGCTAAATTGGCCACCGTCTTTTCATGTGCTCACTGGGCACCATGGCAGGTTTGGACATTGTCTGAATCAGTTTGGACCTTTGAGAGGTCACCATAACTGAGCTGTCCTGCATTGCCACCCTAGTGACATGGCTTCGAATGACAATGCACATTTCCTCCCTTTCATCAGGTTCACTCATCTGAATCCTCTGGCTGGGTAAGTCCAAGGATTTGCATAAAGAAAAACAGACTTTCTCCAAAAAAAAGGGAGATTTTTAAAAAAGTTGTCTTACAGTAAAATATGCAGCTATTAAAAAGGCAAGTGTCTGTCTGCTCTTCTTCTTCACAGATTACCAGAGACTTGGCAAACCTCGCACACCACCCCTTGTTGGGTAGGTTAGATGTCTGGTATGGAAGCCGCGAGTTCCTTGCTTGGAATGTCACAAGGCTGTCACCAATGTGGACTATGTTCTTGCCTAAAGGGTCTGGGGGAAATTCTGCTTCCAAATTCAGTCAGTGGTGGTAGAGTTCAGTTTCTTGTGGTTACAGAACTGAGGTCCTCGTTCCTTTGCTGGCTGTCACCTGGGGCTGCTGTCAGCTCTTGGAGGCCACTCACCTTGCTTGCCAGGTGCACCTCCGTGCTCAACGCAGCATGGTACATGGCGTCCTTCTCCGTTCTGATCCCTGACGTCTCTGCCCTTCACCTCTACACCTGGAGGTAAAGCATGAATGTCAGGCCCAGCCAACTGTGCCATCTGATATGAACTGATCCTATGCGGATTAGTCACAGTCCTGGTGACAATAGTTAGAGGATCAATATGCCGGGACTCCCTTCCTAGAATTCTGTCTACACAGTCAGCATATGTATGTGATTTAGTAGTTTGGAAATTTTCTTCAAAGTATCATCGTAAACTAGAAAACCCAACATCAAAGCTACTTGATAAATTACAAAGACAACCAAAGAGTTACACAAAGTAGGTTACTTTTTCAGTACTGAGGGTTGAACCCAAGGCCTTTGCACATGTGAGGCAATTGCTACTTGAGTGATGTCCCCCCAACCCCTGGCATTTTGCTTTTTTATTTTGTTTTTGAAAGATTGTCTCACTACCTTTGCCTGGGCTGGGCACAATCTTCCTGCCTCTACTTCCCAAGTAGCTGGGATTACAGGAGTGTGGCACCAGGCCTGGCTCACAAACTGTTACAGGACCAAACCATTGTCTATTCAGGGAGCTGGGTAAATAAGCTGTACTCAATGCCATGATTGAGTACTGACTAGCACATTATTTTCCTAGACTGTAACAAATTACCACAAACTGCAGAGGTTAAAATACAGAAATTTACTCTCTCACATTTCTGGAGGCCAGAAATCCTTTCCTTTCCTCGCTCCAGTCCTGGGCTTTCTTTGACTTGGAGCTGTTGACTCCAATGTCTACTTCTGTCTTCACATGACCTCATTTTCTCTACATCTTTGTGCCTCTGGGTCCAAAATCCCTTCATTGGATTTAAGGTCCACCCTACTCCAATTAGGACTCCCATTGTAACTTGACTGCATCCATCAAGATATTTTTTTGTTTTTGGTGGGACTGGGATTTGAACTCAGGGCTCCAGGCTTGCAAAGCAGACACTGTACCATTTGAGCCACCCCACCAGCCCCTTTTTTGTGATTTTTTTTTTTTTTTTGAGATATGGTCCCTAAATCTATTTGTCCGGGTCTGGCTTCAAACAACTATCCTCCTGATCTCTGCCTCCTGAGTAGCTAGGATTACAGACGTGAGCCACTGGCACCCAGAAAACCCTATTTTTTTTTTTTCAGTACTGGGGTTTGAACTCAGGGCCTCATACTTGCTAGGCAGGCGCTCTTCCACTTGAGGCACTCCGACAGCCTGACAAGACATTTCTGTAACAACATCATTGTCTTAGGTTCTGAGTAGACATAAATTTTTTTGAGGGGGAGGAAGGAGACATGATTCAACCCAATACACAGCCATCAAAATGGTGATGAGAACAGGTCTTCAGTTTATTAAGTGAAAGAAGACAACTACAAAATGATATGACTTTATTTTTGTAAAAAGAAAAACAAATTTGTGTGTGTTCCACATTCTTTCCTCCAAACCTCTAATTTTTATTTACTTTTTTATCTATTTGGCATCACTGGGGTTTGAACCCAGGGCCTCACACTTGCTAGGTAGGTGCTCTTATGGTTTGAGTCATTCTGCCAGCCCCAAATGTCTAATTTCGATGCTCCTAACCCAAGGGAGACCTTCATGGAACAACAGAAAGTACCAGGTTGACTGACAGCTACAAAAACCCACCCAAAATCCTTCGATGACAATGGATTATGTAATTATGAGATAATTGCTTCTGGTGCAGGAGGCTTGGGTGCATTCAGAATAGGCAGTAAAAATTCTGAGGATGGAGAGGGAGAGGCAACAAAAGTGACAGAAACACTGATGGATAGCTAAATAGGGATGGAGCTAATTAAACATCCCTGGAAGGCAGAGGCAGAAACTGAGGGAAGGGTAGGGCCATGGTTTCACTGAGGGGCTTTGGCACGAGGCCAGCATCAGATGCCTGTGCTACCTGGTGCTGGGGACTTGCCCGACCTTTGTGGTGTCAAGCTGAACTTGGCCACAGTTATGGGAGGCTTCAGGTGGAGCTGCCAAAAGCCTGTCACTCTGTGGTTTTCCCAGTGGCAAAAATATGAGATTCCTGAGCAAATTAAATTCCTCCAATGGAGGGGAGAAGAGAAACACACACCATTAAGAAAGTTGTTGAGTTTTAAATCCAAATTTCATTTTATGGTGACCTTGACAAATACGTGAGCTGACTTTTAAACACACACACAGATGCACACATGAACACACACACATAGCTTTGAGGGGTGACATGTGCTCAGCCAGACCATGTGAGACCCAGTTCTGAAAGAACCACCTGCAAGTGATTGCCTATGGTGAGCGACTTCACCTGTCTGTGTTCTCACACCACATTCTTTTGGGGGGAAGTGGGACTGGGGTTTGAATTCAGGGCTTTGCACTTGCAAAGTGGGTGCTCTACCACTTGAGCAATGCCTTCAGTCCTCCTCTTCCTCCTCCTCTTCTTTTCCTCCTCCTCCTCCTCCTCTTCCATCACCATCTCTTCCTCCTCCTCCTTTTCTTCTTCTTCTTCTTCTTCTTCTTCTTCTTCTTCTTCTTCTTCTTCTTCTTCTTCTTCTTCTTCTTCTTCTTCTTCTTCTTCTCCTTCTCCTCCTCCTCCTCCTCCTCCTCCTCCTCCTCCTCCTCCTCCTCCTCTTCCACCTCTTTCATCCCACCTCCTCCTCCTCCTTCTTCTTCCTCCTCCACCACCTCCTCCTTCTGCTGGGACTGCATAACAATCTTTTGTCAATGACAGGCAGTAGATATGATGGTAATCCTATAAGATTACGATGGAGCTGAAGAAGTCCTAGTGACATGGCAGCTGTCACTGTGCAGTGCATTACTCACACACACGCTCGTAGGGGCGCTCATGTGACTAACAGCACTGCCAGTCTGGTAAAGTGCAGCACACATTTGTGTACAGTACCTGGTGCCTGGCAAAGTTAATTCACTACTCTGCTACTGGTTTATAGATTTCCCAAGGTCCATGTTTAATGACCATTTTAGACTATATTCCTTCTTATGAAGAAAAGCTAACTGGACGCTAGTATGCCACATTGCCTGGTACATTTCATGTTTACTGCATCTCTTGCATTAAGAGGCCACATGGCGTGTTGACTTCTGCTACCACTTCATGACAAAATCGCCTAATGACATATTTCTTGTTAAGCAACACTCAGATGTATGAACTCCTCCTCCCCCCCAGCATATAACCAGACCCCTTTAATTACTGCTTTCAGTTATTTTGAGTTGCTTTCATATATGTAGTTAAGTTGATCTTGTTGACAAATTCTCAGCAAGGACCAAACAATTGGGATTTAAGAGAGAAAGACTTGGACTGAAAATCTGAAGGGGCTGTGAGGAGATAGGGGCCCCAACCCTGCTGCCCCCTGTCTCTGGACAGAAGCTCATTACTCTCAAGTGCAGACCTTGGAGTTGACCTGGGGTTTTCTTATGCTGTTCCAGGGCTCTAAATTTCTAAAGCAAGTCCATTAAAAAGATGGAAAGAAACTTTTGATTTTGAGATGGGTCGTGTGGACTAATACAGAAAGGTCTCATACACTCTGCTCAAATTTCCCCACCCATCCACCCAATGGGAGCATTGTGGGGTCATGAACACCACCACCAACAAACTGACATGGTTGCACCCACTGACTTTATTCAGATCTCTTGAGTTTTACTGCACTCTTTGTGCACATGTATGTGCATTTGGTTCTATGTGATTTTATCACGGCAGGTTTGTGTGACCACCAGAGTCAAACACAGAAAGACAACAAGTGTCCTGGGCTGCCCTGTGACAGCCACACCCACACACAACATGGCCTCCCTGATCCCAGCAACCACTGATATGTTCTCTGCCTCTTTAATTTTTGTCTTTGTAAGAATATTATATAAATGGAACCAGGCAGTATGTCACCTATTGAGACCAGCGTTTTGTTACTCAATGCCATTCTCTTGAAATCCATGTCTGTGTTTGGACATATAAATGTTTTATTTTTCCATTTTTATCACTGAGTAGTATTCCAGAAGCTCTTGTTTTCACTGGTACACATACATTGGTCTTGTCTGAGAAATGTCATTTAAACAAAGGTTTTCTAAACCTTTTGACAACCATTTAAAATAACAAGTAGAACAGAAGATTCTAAGATTCTAGTTGTGACACAGATAAATAGAATCATTATACTTATTTAATACTGAAACAAATCTCCTGGTTCTTGTAAGTATGATTTTACCTAATCTCTAGAGAGAAATGAAAGAGGGGGTGAAGAGAGAAAGCCAGAGAAGGGGTAAGGGAGGGAGAGAGAGAGAGAGGAAGGGAGAGAGAGAAAGAGAGAGAATGTGGGGAAGAAGGGAGAGAGAGAGGAAAGAAGGGAGAGAGAGAGGAAAGAAGGGAGGGAGAGAATTTAGGAGCTGTGGGTGTTTCTTTCCACAGCTTCTTTCCACAGTTTCTTTCCACAGAAAGAAAGAATGGTCTTTCCACAGTTTCTTTCCACAGAAAGAAAGAATGGTCTTTCTTTCCATTTATTGATTTTCTTTTCCCTCATGTCTCCATGTGCTGTTCCAGGGATTAAACTCAGGTTCTCTCACTTGCTAGTCTCCAGCACTTGATCCATGCTACCAGTCCAAAGGTCATTTTTTCAAAACAGAGATTGTATTAGTTAGCTTTCTGTCACTGTGACAAAATACCCAAGGCAATCAACTGATAAGGAGGAAACGTTTATTTTGGTTCACAGTTTCAGAGGTCTTGTCCACAATTGCTTTGGGCTGGGATGGCACAGAACATAATGGCGGGAGCCTGTGGTGAAGGAAGCAGCTTACTTCCTGGTGGCCAGGAAGTAAAAAGAGAAAGGCAGGAAGGGGCTAGGGTTCCAATAGTCCCTTGAAGGCCTGGCCATCAATGACCTAACTTCCTACTACTGGGCTCCACCTCTTAAAGGTCCCACTACATCCAAATAGCACCAGCAGCTGACAACAAACCTTTAACACACTGGCCTTTGGGGACATTCCAGATCCAAGTTATAACAGAGACACATTTCATTTCTTGCTTTCTCAAAAAGGTAAAAGGCTTTTATTTATTTTGGATGAAGAAATACAGGCATGTCCTTTCCATAGACAAATGCCAGGGCTCCTTGTTATTCGCTAGAGAACTGCTGAGCAATTTATAAATAATGACAAGAAAGCCCATTAAGCATTTGCATGCCTTGGTTCTTAGGTTAAAGTCTTTCTCATTGGTTAAACTCTCCAGAGCCCTGGTGAGTGAAGATTTAGCATGTGACTATTCAAGCACTGGGTCTTAAACACTCAGATAGTGAATGGAATGGTGTCCTGGAGAGCAAGGTAATTAATAGGCACTTCAAAATACCTTATTTCCTATGCATGTCTTAGAATGATGATTGCCACAACACGAGCTGTGGTTTACAAAGAGCATTGTAGGGAAAAAGATTATTTTCTCCAAGGTAAGATTTCTGATCAAAATTCCTTCCTTCAAGCTGGGCACTGGTGGCTCATGTCTGTAATCCTAGCTATTAAAAATTAAGGTGGCTCATGCCTGTAATCCTAGCTATTTGGGAGGTAAGATCAGGAGGATCACATTTTGAAGCCAGCCCCAGCAAAAAGTTCAAGAGACCTCATCTCAACCAATAGCTAAGCATAGGTGAGTGCCTGTCATCCCAAGCTATGTGGGAGAGTGAGATTGGGAGGATTGTGGTTTGAGGACAGTCTTGGCAAAAAAAAGTTTGCAAGACTCCATCTTAACTAATAACTAGGCATGGTGGTGAATGCCTGTTACCCCAGCTATTATGGGAAGCCTAAAACAAGAGGATTGCAGTCCGGGCGGGCCCAGACAAAAAGTGAGACCATAGTTCCAAACTAACCAGAGCAAAAAGAGCTGGTGGAGTGGCTCAAGTGGTAGAGCACCTACCTAGCAAGCATGAGGCTCTGAGTTCAAACCCCAGTGTCACCAAAAACAAACAAAAAAATTCCTTCCTCTCATGTCTGTCAGATGGATACCACCCACTTTCTTAACATCTCCCAGTTCTGCATCTGAACTATTCTCTCTGTCCTTTGTCTTCCCCTTTTCCTTCCTCCAGAGATCCTGGAAGCCAAACTTAAAAGTGACTACCAAGTAATCAAGAGCCTAGAGATGTCTGCCTGCTTTTCAGTGTGTTGTATCTTCTCCTTCTTCTTTTTGGTGGGATTGGAATTTGAACTTAGGGCTTGGTGCTTGCAAAGCAGGCGTTCTACCACTTGAGCCACGCCTCCAGTACATTTTGCTCCAGTTATTCTTGGAGATTGCCTGGGCTGGCCTTAAGCCTCATCCTCCTGATCTCAGCCTCCCAAGTAGTTAGGATTACAGGTGTGAGCCACTAGCACCAGCTTGTATCTTCTTAAAAGAACGCTTTCTAATGGAAGCTGTTTGTTGCTTGAGAATTACCTGCTCAGACAACAATATTTTGATTTTATGGGTACAGAGATCTGGGTCACAACTCTAATCATCTTGATGTTGACCCTAACTTGATGGATGAGTCCCATTCTCATTTTTTAAGTTTTAAAACATTAGTGGCATTTATGCAAAAGAAGAATCTAGAATCAAAAATCATTTGTAATTCTACAACTCAACTTTAACACAGACTTTGGGCCTGTGGTGGCATAGTCCATGATGGCGGAGGGCACCTGTTAGAGCGGAGCTGTTCATCTTTTGGTGGACAGGAAACAGAGAAGCAGAGAGGAAGGTGCAGGGATCCCAATATCCCCTTCGAGGGCATACCCCCCAGTGACCTACGTCCTTCAACTAAGCTTCACCTCCTGAAGTTTCCAACACCTCCAACAGTGCCATCCGCTGGGGACCAAGCCGTCCAAATGTGAGCTTTTGTGGTACATCGAAGTTCTGATCCATCTTCCCACACTTTCAATTCAGTCATCTGTAGGGGAGGTCTTAAGTTTGACATCACTGGGTGATGAGAGCGTCAAGGTAACCAGGAATTACCAAACTTGAGTTTGGGTCTAGGGTATCACCAGAAAAAAGAAGTAATGTGCAGGAAGAAAAGTATACACAGCATACCTCTACTACTCTACTCTCCAGGGTAGTTTTATTTGTGTAGGAAAATTCTAGAAGGGCCAACAGGAAGAGTGGACTTGATTTCTCTCCATTTTCCCCAAGATGGTTTGGGTGGGGTGTATTCTGAATCTCTCTGGAATGTGGAAGTTTCCTCGCAATGTCAATCAGTCAGCAGTGCTAGCTATTAAACATGGAATCATGTTGGTTAGTTATTGTCACCTTAAAAATTGCCCCAAAACATCATGCATTTGTTACAACGGTTTTGGTGGGCCAGCAGGCACCTTGATACAGCTTAACTGGATCCCTTTCTTTAGCACCATTCTTGGGGGGCACTTGGGATGCCACCCAGGGCCAGAGTCTCATTCAAAGGATCCACTGGGGAGGGATCCACTTTCCATTCACTCCACGACTGTTGGTAGGATTCAGTGGGTCACTAACTATTGGCTTGAGGCCACTCTTGTATTCTTGTCATCAGGGCTCCCCCAACTTAGAAGCTCAAAGCACAGAAGGCAAAGGAGAGACTCTAGTAGCAGGACAGAAGTCACCATCTTCTATAATCTAATTATAAAAGTGGCACCCCATCACCTGTGCTTGACCTACTGGAACTTAGGTTACTAGGTTCAACCAACATTCAAGAGGATTGAACACCAGAGGCAGTCATTGGTGCCATTGAGAAGGCTGCATGAGCCATGAAGAAGAACAAGTTATCATTCGCTGGTAAATGGATGGAATTGGAGAACATCATTCTGAGTGAGGTTAGCCTGGCCCAAAAGATCAAAAATCGTATTTTCTCCCTAGTATGTGGACATTAGATCAAGGGCAAACACAACAAGGGGATTGGACTTTGATCACAAGATAAAAGCGAGAGCACACAAGGGAGGGGTGAGGATAGGTAAGACACCTAAAAAATTAGCTAGCATTTGTTGCCCTTAACGCAGAGAAACTAAAGCAGATACCTTAAAAGCAACTGAGGCCAATAGGAAAAGGGGACCAGGAACTAGAGAAAAGGTTAGATCAAAAAGAATTAACCTAGAAGGTAACACACACGCACAGGAAATCAATGTGAGTCAATGCCCTGTATAGCTATCCTTATCTCAACCAGCAAAAACCCTTGTTCCTTCCTATTATTGCTTATACTCTCTCTACAACAAAATTAGAGATAAGGGCAAAATAGTTTCTACTGTGTATTGAGGGGTTGGGGGAGAGGAAGGGGGCAGAGTGGGTGGTAAGGGAGGGGGTGGGGGCAGGGGGGAGAAATGACCCAAGCCTTGTATGCACATATGAATAATAAAACAATAAAAAAAAGAGAAGGCTGCATGTCATAATGTCACCCTTCTGTTTGTCTAAAAGAGAGAAAAATGGCAACTCTCACCATAATAAAAAATAAAACCACCAGCAGGGGATATGGCTTAAGTGGTAGAGTACCTGCCTAGCAAGCATGAGTCCCTGAGTTCAAATCTTGGTACTGCCAGAAAAAGGAAAATAAAACCATGACAAACTGAGTGACCTTAGAATACTCCACCATCATGCCAGTTCTGCTGTCTTGACCCAGTTTGGGCACTACTTCTGTTGACTCATGCTACCTCATGCACTGACTTCCTCCCTTTGGCAACCCTTATCTTTTGCTGTTGTTCAGCCCTTGCAAATTTTGACAAAAATCAATTGTAGCTCATTTCTTCTTCACTGTGATCATTTGAAGTCCCATCAAACAAAATATATTGGGAGAATGGGCAGATAATGGTCAAAGGATACAAAAAAGTGGATCAACAGGAGCACTAAGACTTTTCTTGACCTGTTGTATAGCACAAATGAAGTATTGTGCTTTGCAAAATAACTGAGTAGATTTCAAATGCTCTCACTAGCAAAAATATTAAGTAAAAAATATGTTACATATTTGAGGTGATGAATAACTTAACGATATTGATTTAATCAACATGAATTTTATTCATAATATCACTTTAGACCTGGTAAAATATACAGCCATGAAATATCAATATATACTAACAAAGACAAGAGTTAAAATAGAAAAAAATATCCCCTCAATCTCTCATTGTCTCACCACTGCAGAACTGTTCAGAAACTTGCCCTCTGTAAGTCAGCTTCTCACTCATGTTGCCTCTTCTGTCTCCCAACTCAGAATGTAGAGAGGTAACAAACACAGAAGAGGAGTTTTGTTTGTACAAAGGTCATGCAAATCCTAACTCCAAAAAGCTTAATCTTTATGTATCAAATTGGCCAAGAGGAAGAGAATGGGTTATAGTTGATGTTGACAAAGACGTGGGAAATGCAAAATTAGACAGCAGTCCCTAAGAATGTCTCTTGCAACAGTTCTCAAGAAATGTACAAAGGTGCAAATGGAAGGAGAGCACTCATCAGCGTTATTTGTACAATGAAAGTTATGTGAGAAGCAGAACAGATGTCACTGTTGTCCCTAGGGTGAGAGAAAGAATAACATCTCACTGCATTCTATTAAAAGCCCAATAGCTCAGGAAATAGTAACAAGAATTGGCAAATGAGCTGTGTTAGATTAAAATGCTTCTGCACAGCCAAGGAAGCAATTACCAGAGTGAAGAGGTAATCTGCAAAGTGGGAGAAAAACCTTTGCTATTTATCTGACAAGGGGTTAATTAATATTCAGAATATTAAACACCAAAGGAGCAAACGATTCAATTAATAGATGGGCAAATGAACTGAATAGACAATTTTAAAAGGAGAAATTAAGCATGACAAATTAATATATGTTCAATATCTTTAGCATCAGAGCAATGCAAATCAAAATGACTTTGAGCTAGCAGAGTGGTTCAAGAAGTACAGCACCTGCCTAGCAAATGTGAGGCCCTGAGTTCAAACCCCAGTACTTCCACCAAAAAAACCCACAACAACAACAGCAAAAAAAACTAAGCAAAATGACATTGAGATTCCATCTCATCCCAGTCAGAGTGGCCATCGCCACAAAAACAACAAATGCTGGTGAGGATGTGGGGGGAGGAAGAAACCTTAATAAACTGTTGGTTTGCATTATGGAAATCAATATGGAGGTTCCTCAAAAAATTGAAGCTAGAACTTCCTTAAGATCCTGCTATACCACTGCTGGGTATATAAACGGAGAAATCAAAGTCAGCAGACAACAGAGTCACCTGCACACCCGTGTTTATTACAGCACTATTCACCACAGGCAAATTATGGGCAGGTAAGTCCCCAGGAACAGATGACTGGATAAAGAAAATGTGGTGTGCATACGTTTTGGAGTATTAATCACCATTAAGAAATATTAAATTATGTCTTTGTAGAAAAATGGATGGAACTCATGTTAAGTGAAATCAGCCAGACTCAGAAAGACCAGTATTTCATGTTTTCTCTCACATGTGGAAACTAATTTTTTTTTTAAGACATGAAGGTAACAGAGGAACCAGGCACCAGTGGCTCACACCTGTAATCCTAACCAATGGGACATTGAGATTGGGAGGATCACAGTTTGAGGCCAGTCTGGGCAAAAAGTTAAGGTGATCCAATTTCAAGGGGGAAAAACTGGGCATGGTAGCACATGCCTGTCATCCCAGAGAATGGGATGCATAAAATTGGGAAGCATAAAATTGGAGGATCGAGGTCCAGGCTGACCTGGGCAAAAAGTGAGACCCTGTCTCCCAAATAACCAGAGAGAAAAGGGCTGGAGGTGTGGCTCAAGTGGTAGAGCACCTGCCTTGGACACTCAAAGCCCTGAGTTCAAATCCCAATATCACCATCAAAAACAAGTAGCAGGGGACAATTTGGGAAGAGGAAGGAGTCAGCAGGATAGTGCAGGTAGTAGAGAGGTGAATGCCATCAAAGTGTCTCATATACCTCATGAAAATGTCACAAGGAAACTCATCATTTTGTACAATTAATATACACTAATAAAATTATATTCACATCATGCCTATCAGAACAATCTATGACTTCTACAAATCATTTAGCATGAAATAAAAATGTAAAGATTATTATTATTATTATTATTATTATACGATCCTTTATGAAAATCATTTTGGAATTGAATGTGGCAGACAAAAAAATAAAAGCCAAGAAAAAATTCTGTTTTACAATTATCTAACAGGCGACTAAAAACAGTGAATCTTCTTGTGACAGGATGCCATGAAATATTTCAGGGTGATTTTGTAAAAAATTGCATATATGCATGGTTCAGTGTTATAAGCAAATCTGTCATGAGAAGATTGTATGTTTACGCAGTATCTAAAAACAACCTGCTTTGTTATTTGATAACAGAAAACTTTAAAGAAAGGAACATTGACACTCAGTGAGTGCCAAATAAAATAATTCATTATATGTAAGTGTAATAAAATAGACACCAAATATTTAGGAGTTATTGTCTTTAGAGAGGAAGAGTTAATGCTGGATCTATTCCCACTGTCGCAATCTTTTTCAACAAATTTTCCAGACATAGGAACATGTCTGATGTTTTGCATCGATGTTGGCTGAATTAAGATGAGTTCATCCCAAATCATGTTCAAGCTGAGTGTTTTGATATATGTCATTTCAACTCATTTCTGATTTTTAATAACAAAAAGAATTTTGTCTAAGAAAAGAAGTCATGGACTGGGGGTATGGCTCGAGTGGTAAAGCACCAACCAGGTGCACCAGGTACAAGACCCTGAGTTCAATCCTCAGTATCCCCTCTCCCAAAATAAATAAAAAATAAAATTTTTTTAAAAAGTTATGAAGCCAGGTGCTGGTGGATGATGCCTGTAATCCTAGCTACTCAGGAGACAGAGATCAGGAGGATCGTGGTTCAAAGTCAGCCCCCAGGCAAATAGCTTGAGAGACCCTATCATGAAAATATCCAACACACAAAAAAGGCTGGTGGAGTGGCTCAAGTGGTAGAGCACCTGCCAAGCAAGCGTGAGGCCCTGGGTTCAAACCCCAGTACTGCCAAAAAAAAAAAAAAAGGCATGAAATGGAAAATGACACACATTTGCTTCTTCCCTCTTCTCCATTACAGTCCCTAAATATTTTCACCTTCCTAAGCCTAAAGTAGCATGCCAGTTCTTCTATCTCACTTTTGGAGGATTTGAATGCAATCTCTCATTTAGAGTGGATCCTTGTCAGTCCACAGGGACTTTTCTGTGTTGTAGGGTGTCTTACCTTGGGTTTTTCAGAAGCAGACCCAGAGGTTATGAAGATTATGAATAAGTTTGTTTGAAAGGTAATTCTAGGAAAGACTGAGTGAGAAATGATGGAGTGAGATAAGACAGCACAGTGAGAAACCAATCTAGGGCAGGTGAGAGCAGGCTGCCATGGTGAGCGACTGGCACCTGACCCACTGCAGTCTCTGACAGGCCGTGTAGAGCTGTGTTGGAATTAGCACACCCGAGAGGAAGAAAAGCTGGAGTATTTACCCCCAGCTTCCATCTCTCATACCATGGGAGCAGTCGTCATCCTCCCCAGCCCTCCCAGCCCGCCCAGTGCATGGACCAAGTGCACTCCTGCAGGCTAGGAAGTCCCCGGCACAGTGGCGTGATGCTTGCAGAAGGAGGCCACCGGTGCATGTGGAAGCAGTGTCTTCTCAGGGGACATGGTAGGGCACTCACATGCCAGCCACAAAGTGGCAGTAAGACAGACATGGTTCCTGACGCCATAGGCTTTCATTCTCCGAGAGCACATATAATAAGAAAACAAAGCAATTTCATGGAGTGACAGGTAAGTCTTGCACTAAAGGTAAAATAGGAGTATTAATAGGGGAGGAAAAGGCTCCTCTCCAAACAGGAATTCTAGAAAAATGTGTAAACCAAAACATCCAGTACACAATGAAACTCAAATCTTCAGGTGGCAGAAATACAAGGGTTTGCAAAGCTGTCGCAGGAAGATGAAGTTAAATTAAGTAGCACATGCAACCTGGGCACATATTGGTGAAAATGTAAATTAGTACATTCTCTACAGAAAGCAGTGTGGAGGTTCTTCAAAAAATTAAAAATACAACTGCCATGTGACCCAATCACCCACCTGCAGGGTAGACAACCCAAGGATATAAAATTAGCACCTCATAGCTGGGCAGTAGGGGCTCATGCCTGTCATCCTAACTACCTGGGAGGCTGAGATTGGGAGGATCGAAGTTTGAGGTCAGGCTGGGCAAATAGTTCTCGAGGCCTCATCTCCAAAATAACCAGAGCAAAATGGACTGGAGGTGTGGCTCAAGTTTAGAGTGCCTGCTTTGCAAGCGCGAAGCCCTGAGTTCAAGCCCCAGTCCCAGCAAAAAAAAAAAAAGCACCACAGACAGATATTTTCCTCCCATATTCACTGCAGTGAACTTCACAATAACCAAGGTAGAGAACGAGTGTGTCAGTTGACAGATGAATGGATAGATAAATGGTGGTGTATATACACAAAAACAACCCTGAAGAAGACATCCTGCTGTTTGCGGTGACATGGATAATAGTCACTAAGTGAAATAAAGCCAGGTACCAGAGGAAAAACACTGAATGATCTCCCTTAAATGTAGAATCTTAAAACATCAAATACATAAAAACAGAGAGTAGAATGATGATTACCAGAGGTTGGGCAGGGGGACGTGGGGAGATGGTGGTCAAACGGTGCAAACTTGCAGTTAAAATGGGAGTATGTCCTAGAGATCTAGTGTACAGCATGGTGACTATAACTATTAATGATCTATTGTGTACTTGAAATCTGATAGGAGGGTAGATCTGATATTCTCAACACACATAGGTAACAATGTGAGCAGTTGGATGTTAATTTGGTTGGCTGTAGTAATCATTGCACTCTGTATATTAAAGCATCATATTGTATGCCTTAAGCTTATGTAATTTTTATTTTAAAAATAAGCAAATTAAGTTGAGGAATAAGGAGAAAGGAAAACAGAAAAGGAAGGAAGGAAGGAGGAAGGGAGGGAAGGAAGGAGGGAAGGAGGGAGGAAGGAAGGAGGGAAGGAGGGAAGGAGGAAGGAGGGAGGGAAGGCAGGAAGGAGGGAAGGAAAGAATAGAAAGAGAAGAAGTCAAGGGCTGGACAAAATGTCTAAGAAGGAATGAGAGTCAAGGTCATGGCCTTTGCCATAAGAGGAACCTGGAACTAAGCTCCCTGAAAAAAGGTAGGAGCCACGAACAGGCTGTGGTACCCAGGACTGCAAATTAGAAAAAAATGAACCCATTGGCCATAACACAGAGCCCAGAACAGGATGTGCTCCTTGGGTTATGAGGGAAACTGCCAACTGTGACTAATTAGACTCTCAAGTCTTTGCCACACGTGGGTTTCATGTCAGGATTTTGCACAACTTGCTCAAGGGAAAACAGTGAACGAAGAAGCCAACTGAAAAACAGGTCTGTAGAGTCTGGGCTGAGATCACACTGCAGCCAGGAGAGGAATCTGACCTGCAAAATGACTTGGAAATAGGTATGGTTAACATGTGCAGAGTAGAGAAAGGAGGAGAATGCATGAAAAGAAGACAGCCCCATGAACACCAAATGTAACAGGTGGATTTTAAGATGAACCAGGCAAAAATTCTACAAATGGATGCAAATGTCAGAATTGTTAGTCAAGAGATAGCACTGAACGTCCCAAGACTGAAGGATGTCATTAAGGTAGACAGAGAAGAGGGTGGAGGGCTGTGAGGGGGACTCCAACATCAAGTGGTGAGGGACAGAGGAGGAACCACTGAAAGAGACCGAGAAGGAGAGGACAGGGATTTAGGAGAACCACAGTGGTGAATCTGGTGTCTGTGAGTCAATCGATAAGAACTCTCCATGGAAGAGGAAGAGTTCTGTTGTAAATGCGGTGATGGCCAAGCAAGACAACTGGTCAGGTAGGATATTGGACTTGGGAATGTGGAGAAAAAATGGTGACATGGACAAGAGAAGTTGGGTGGTGTAGTCAGAGCAAAAAGTGGGTCCAAGAAAAGATGGGAGGATGAGGGCACACTGGGGACAGGTGGTATCTGTCCCAACGTGTCACATTTCAACATGAAACAAGGAAGTGGAGCAATAAATGGTGAATGAAGGTAAGGTCCAAGGAAGGCTTCTCAGCTTTTCTAGGGGAGTGGGGCACCAGCATCCAACAGAGACACCTGCACACCACGCTTATTGCAGCAAAATTCACAATAGCCAAGCTATGGAATCTGCCTTGGTGTCCATCAGCTGAGGAATGGATAAAGAAAATATGGTATATCTACACAAAGCTGTAAAGAAAGATGAGATTATACCATTTGCAGGAAAATGGATGGAACTGGAGAGCATCATGTTAAGCAAAATAAGTCAGACTCAGAAAGACAAATATCACATGTTCTCTCTCATATGCAAAATCAAAACAACAAAAAAAGGAATGGCATGAGTGTAAAGCAAGAACTGTTTGGGAAGGGGATCCAGTGGGGGGGGGAGGGTGAAAGGAAAGGGTGATGGGAGGCAATTATGATCAAATTACTTTGTACACATGTATGAAAGAAAATACAATAACAAAGCCCACTGAAGATTGTTTAAAAGTGGGGGAAGAGGGACAAGAAAGCCATAGATGGGGTGAATTCAATCAAAGGTCATTGTATGCATGCACGGAAATATCACAAGGAAACCCCTCTGTTCAATTAATAGATGCTAATTAAAAAATGGAAGCAGTGTGGTTGCATACTCATGGAAATGACCCAGGTGAGCAGAATAGACAGATGCTATAAGAAGGAAGGGGGAGGCTTGCTGTCCTGCTGTTTTTTTGGTTGGTGAGAAGGAATGATATCTGAGTGTCCAGGTGTCCAGACACCTGATGGCTTGGGTGTTCCTGGGGTCCCCTTGAGACTTGTGGTTAAGAATTCAAAATGAATCTGATTGTTGTGGTCATGACCTTTTCCCGAGCTATGTCCAATTGCACAGATATGAGGCAAAAAGTAGGGGGAGAGGTGAGGGAGCAAGGTTTTGCTTTTGCTGTGAGTTCCATGAGGCATTTGAAGGCATGGGTGCTGAGGTAATTATTTATGTTTAATCTTGGAAATTAAGCTGAGAAAAGAGAAGACAGAAGACAGCAGGGGATGGAGGGGGGTAGTGAGAAGACCTGGGGAAGAAAAGAAGTATAGTAAGAAGTGGTGCTCATTTATAAGTAGTAGTTAAAGGAAGCCTCTGTGAGGAGATGACATTCCTAAGGAGCCCTGAGGGAAAGAGGGATCCAGATAACAAGAGTCAAGAATGGCCTTGGTTTATTCCAGAAAGGGCAAAAATCCTATGGGGAAGTTGGCTTGAGACCCAGGGAACATGGCTGAAGCCAAAGTATTCGGGGCTCTATTGACTCAACTAAGGTGTTAGGATTTTATCCTGAGTATCACAGAGAGTAACTAAGGAGGTTCAAGAAGGAGTATAAAGAAGACTGATTTGTGTTTTTAAAATTTCATTCAACACACACAAAGTAACATGATAGGCCTTTGACAGGTATGGTGGAAAACAAAATAAAGCACGATGATATAGAGATAAATAGAAAAAAAAAGAGGCAATTATTAACTCCAGGAAAAATGGAAAGTTAACCAAGGGCATAACACAATTAGGAAATAGTGTTTGTTTCAGCTCTGAGAAAAAATAACAGAGCCAGAATAGTATAATAAAAATAGCAAATTGACTTACCCATAACTGGTAACCTATCCAACAACTTAAGTGGAATAGCAGTTAGGAAAGAAAGGAAAAAGGATTAATCATTTTGCATATAAAACTTTTTAAAAATAAAAAAACATAGCCTACACATTTCTCTAATTAAAAGTTAAAAATAAGAAGAGGGTCACTCTAGCTTCCATGTGGAGAAATGTGTGTTAAAGAGGTCTCCACAGAGAAAGTCATTCAGGAGCCCAGCCCTCTCCACCTGGCAGGAGAGGGGGGAGGTAGGTGTTATCACAAGACAACAAAGAATGACAGAAGTCAAGGCGATCAAGGTATTTGCAAGAAGAAGAGATCTAACTTGAATGCATTCAGACACTGTTTTCTGTATCATTCTGGCCCCATGATTCATTCTCTCCTTGCTATTGAAGGTTGTTCACTCTTCCCACCCTTCTAAAGAAATGACCCTGCAGAAGCCAGGTCTCTGTTGGTCTTACTGATTTACTCTCAGACCTAATGACTGGATGTTTATACCACTGCACACCATTGGGGTGAGGGAGGCAGAGAAGTCATGACCCCTCTCCTGTGAGGTCTGCTCTTGACAATTTATCCATCACAGGATTAACTGATTTACAATTTATTGGGATTCACATGAACAAGAAGTAGATTCTGTTGAGTAAAGCCATGGAGAGTTACAGCTTTGTGTTTTTCTAATGTTTCCACAACAAAACCAGCTTTCTGGAAGATGGAGTCAACGCTCTGTATGGCCAGAAGTGATCACAGTTCTGGGCTGGGTAATTGTGTCTGAGTAGTTTAGGATGTTGAATGGCAACCCAATAACTCCTACAACACCAGCTCCCAGTATCATTTTCCTCTTCCCCTAGGGTGACAACCAAAAATGTCTCCAGACATTGCTGAATGAGAGGGTGAAAGTCAATCACCCATGATTGATACCTGCTGCTCTAAAACATTTATCATAATTGTATTTTTATATAGTTATGAGATTATTTTTCTCTCTTTTTATTAGTGTATATTAATTATACAGAGGGGTTTCATTGTGATATTTCCATGCATGCATGAAATGTATTTTGATTAAATTCACCTCCTCTATTGCTTTCTTATCTTCCCTCTTCCCCTTTTTTGAATAATTTTAATGGGTTTCATTATTCTCTTTCACACATGCATATGAAGTACTTCAATCATATTCATCTCCCTTCACCCTCTCCTCTCCTGTTAGTTCCCACCCTCAAACATTCCCCCTCTTTTACACTGTGTCATTCTGCTTTTGAGTTTCTAGCTTGTGCATATGAAAGAGAACTATAGGATTCTTTATTTAATGTCCCTCTTACTAGAATACAGTCTGTGTTGGTTGGGGTCAAGTGTTTTGCTTGGGGATCGCCATCAAACCATTCTCTACTTGTGAGCTTGACCTGAACTAGAATCCTCAATGTCCTTTTCTCTCCCCTATGTACTTGGTGACATTTTCTCCCAACCCATTTTATTCAGATGGTTTGTGTGGACTCAGGAGTACTCATCATATTACCTAATCAGTGTCCTTCCTGTCCAGATCTTTCCCCATCCTTGTTCTGCCATGTTCCCTAGAAAATAAGTTTGTCTACACACTTTCTCTACAACATTCTACAAGTTGCCTGTTGTGGTTATTTCAGGAAGTGGGTTGGGGGAAGACAGGATACTAAGGCACTCATGATTTTCTACACGTGATATGTTTTTGGGTGCTTTAACTTTTTATATTAAGCACTTATCAATTGTAAATCAAAAAGTGATCACAAGCCAGGCACCAGTGGCTCACACCTGTAATCCCAGCTACTCAGAAGGGCAATGTCAGCCCAAGCAAACAGCTCTCGAGACCGTATCTTGAAAAAAACCCTTTGCAAAAAGGGCTGGTGGAGTGGCTCAAGTGGCAGAGCACCTGCCTAACAAGCATGAGGCCCTGAGTTCAAACCCCAGTACCACAAAAAAAAAAAAAAGTGATCACAAGAAAGAAAATGAAAGAAAAACACCCCATTTTGCTATCTCTCTAAAACTGTAAAGAAGATGTGAAATGAATAAACCGTTGACCTGCGGAGCTAAACATCCTGTAAGCAGACTATGCTTTACACAAATGTTGACAGCCCCGTTGGCATGTGAGCTAACGTGTGAGCGTCTATAAACATGGGGTTCTAATCTCCATCTTCCTATAAGGCCTTTCGACTCACACAAACTCCCAGCTTCCCAGGTGAGCACACAGGACCTGAAAAGAACGGTCAGTCGCATCTTCAGTCAACGTGGCAAAAGCTGAAACGAAAGGAAATGGTTTGCGTCATTTGCCGGAACTTTAATTTCTGAAATATTGCTGTCACGATCACTGAGCTGGAGTAAGTCCTTGGCCCTGGGGTGGGAGAGGCTTAAAGATATGTCCTGTCATTGTAATCGTGGCTGTTGAGGACTTACCATGTGCCAGCACTGTGCTAAGTGACTTCATTTCCATGGGTGACCTGGTAACATCTTCTGAGGTGGGTATTAGCAGCCTGCCCATTTTCCAGACTCAGAGGGGTGGAGTAGTTGCCTAAGGCCACACAGCGAGGAGCTGGCCTTGAATGGCAGGTGTCAGATATGGGAGATGTCCTCAGTGGTTACTTATGCTTGCAACCTGCTCCTTGGAGTTGAGAGAAAAAAGCTCGTGTGTTAAGGGCGTGGTCCCCAAGGCAAGGTTCCCAAGCAGGGCTTTGGAGAAGTGATGGCTTGTGACAAATGCCTGACAGAAACAACTTAAAGAAGGATTTATTTCATGTTGGTTTCAGAGGTTTCAGTCCATGATCATTTGTCACAGCGATGGGAAGGCTGATAACAGGTCGTGTGACCCCTCACAAGCTACTCAACCTCTCTAAGCCCTACTTTCTTACCTGTACAGGAGGAATCACAATGTCCAGTTGAAATAAGACACTCAAATCTACCTTGATAATTGCCTCCCTGGATCCGATGAGAAGGTTAAACGAGGTGATAGATGCAATTTCACAAGCCTGAAGTGTAGTGGGCACTCAGTTAACAAGGTGGTGAGTACAGCACTGCTCCTGTTACCACCGCCACCACCAACAGTAACAATCACATTTGGACAGTTGTGGCATGTCAAGGATATTGTAAAAACTTTTACCTTCATTCATTCAGTTGTTACAATAATTCTGAAAGCTGAGTGTTAAGACATCTCCACTTAACAGTAGGGAAACTGGCTCGGAGATGTTAAGATACTTGCTCAACACCACACTGCCGGGCGGAAACCACAGTGCAGTAAGGTGCTTAGCACAGTTCCTGGCACCTGGGTGCTCAACCAAGTCCCCCTCCTTACCCTTTGGTGACTTTGTTTAAGTCCTGGGGCTTGTCTCAATGGCAGCCCCATGACCTTGGGGCTGAGTGGGGGACAGGAAAGCAGAGGAAACTGCAAAGGATTGGTGGGTTGACCACATGTCACCTGCTAAGAGAACAACTGTGTTTTCTTCAGCCAGTAACATGGTGCCATGGGCAGATGGAATACAGTGAACAAATGGGACAATTTTATCTCCTGCAGAATTTCTAGACACCCTGCATTGTGGGATAGGGAACTTTATCCATGGACCAGCTCTTTGCACCCCAACTCAGGGGCAAAGAGCCTGCCGCATCAGCTAAGCAGGGCTGGGACCTCCAAATCCCAGAGTCCCTGCCTCCCCTGATGACCAGAGCTCTGCAGAGCAGACCTCAGGCCCCAACCTCCAGGAGAGTAAAGACCAGAGAAGCATTATCTGTGTGCATGGCTCCAAGGAATTCCAGTTGTAGGGGTCCAGCTAAATCTACCATCAGGTAAGTGCACAAGGCTCCTGTCCTTTGACGTGCTCTAAAATTATTATTTCTGAGCTGAGTGTGCTGGTGCACACCTGTAATCCCAGCACTCAGGAGATGGAGACAAGAGAATAGTAAATTTGTGGCCAGTCTGGGTTGCATAGAGCATCCCTATTTCAAAAATATTATTTATTTTAAATTTTTTATAATACTTGGGTTCAAACCCAGTGTCTTGCACTTGCTAAGCAGGCACTCTACCACTCGAGCCACACCCCCAGCTCTCCTCTGCTTTGGTTATTTTTCAAATAGGGTCCAATGCTTTTTGCCCAGACTGCGATCCTCCTATTTATGTCTCCTGCATAGCTGGCATTATAGAGGTGCACCAGCACGCCCAGGTTGTTTATTGAGATGGAGTCTCACTATCTTTTAGCTCAGGCTGACCTTGATCTGCAATCCTCCCAATCTCTGCCTCCTAAATAGCTGGGATTACAGACGTGTACCACTACATCCAGCCTACTTATTTAAAGATGAATCAAGCTAATTCAAATACCCATGGCCTCACATACCTATTTCTGAGAAAATGTGAATTTTGCTTTCTTGACAATGTTGAACTAGACAGCACAGTGTCAGTGACTGTGGCCACCATGCTAGCAAATAGAAGCTCCTGGTACTCTCCAACTCCAACTCCATCTTCACATGCTCCCTTCATCCTCAGCCCCAGGGAAGGAGGCACCTTTCCACTCTTAACTTCCGGGAGCCCACTGTTTTTAGATTCCACATAGAAGTGAAATCGCACAATATTTGTCTTTGTGGGCCTGGCATATTTCATTTAATATAATATCATCTAGGTCCTGCCATGTGGTCACAAATGAGCCTTTTTCAAGGCTGAGTAGTATTCTATTATATATAATTATATATAATGTATATATCTTCTTTATACTCATCCACTGATGGACACTTGGATTGAGGGAATGCAGAAGTCTCTTCCATATGTCAATTCCTTTGGATGCAGATTCAGTGTTTTAGATTAAGTTTAGTTTAGTTTTTTGAGATAGGGCCTCACTATATAGCCCAAGATGGCTCTGAACTCATGATCTTCCTGCCTCAACCTCCTTCGTGCTGGGATTACAGGTGTGTACCACCACACCCAGCTTATGTTTACTTCTTTTTAGTAACCTCCACAGTGTCTTCCATCATGGCTGTACTCATCTACATTCCCACCGTGTGCAAGCCTTCCCTTTCCTGCATGTTCTCACCAACACTTACTATCTTTTATCTTTTTTCATTTTAGAATGACTTCAGATTTGCAGAAAACTTAAAAAGATAACACAGCTTCTGTATGGCACACGCCCATGTTGTTAAGATATTATGTTACAGTTGTCACAAAGTCTGACACAAATTGATACATGAAATATAGTCCCTGCTTTATTCAGATTTCCTCATATTTTACCTAATGTTCTCTCCTGGCCCCAGGACCTCATCCAGCTCATCCAGTATCTGTATTACTATTACTTAGGGTTTGCCAGAGGAACTCTCTCTCTCTCTCTCTCTCTCTCTCTCTCTCTCTCTCTCTGTCTGTCTGTCTGTCTCTCTCTCTCTCTCTCTATATATATATAGTTGTCACTATAGGCTGACACTATCAGAGTTCCTCTCTCTCTCTCTCTCTCTCTCTCTCTCTCTCTCTCTATATATATATATATATATATATAGTTGTCACTATAGGCTGACACTATCAGAGTTCCACAGTGGCTGTCTGGTGTCTGGAGAGCCAGGGAAGCCAGTAACTGCTCTGTCCACGAAGCTGGGTGCAGCAGAACAAGAGGACCAATGGTGCAGTCCTGGGCCCAGTTTGAAGGCTGAGATGCTCCCTGGGGAGTTGCTGGTGTGAAGCCTCAAAAGCTGAGGAAGCTGAAGTCTGATGTTCCTGGGTCAGGGCAGCAGCACTTAAAAAAAAAAAAAGCACCCACTGAGCAACCAGCGTCCCAGCTATTGGATGGCACCGCCCACGGCCAGGGTGGGCCTTGCCGACTGGTTGGCTGACCTCGTGCCAGTCATGACTGGAACGGCTTTCACTCAGCTCAGGAGTGGCTTTGTGAGCTGCCTGTGCACCTGTCGAGCAGAGGACCTGATCAATCCTGCCCATTGCATTTAGTCGACATGCTTGCATGGGCTGTGGTTGTCTCTCAGGCTTTCCTTGTGTTTGATGACGTGGACAGCTTTGAGAAGTTCTGACCTGGTATTTTGTACAAGGTTCCGTAATTGGGCTTTTTCTGATTTTTTTTTCATGATTAAACTAGGTTGATGGGATTTCAGAGGGAAGACAACAGAGGCAAATCATCACAACATAGTAAGGGGACAGGTAGGATTTATCATCATTGCTAATTTACTTTGTTGCGTTTGAGGACACACCACCCAAAATATGGCATTTGAGAAAAACAGCAGAAACAGGTCATAAAACCGGGGAAGGACATTCGCTAACCTACCCCACCCTTCCCTTCAGATCATAAGACCCTCACTTGACAGGTGCTTTCCCTACAGCCACAGGAAAGGGTCATCATTATCCAAGAAGACGCAGAGAGGTCAAGAAGAATGAATGAATGGGCCTTGCTCATTTCATCCAGGTTATGGCCATCATCTTAGAACCTGCTGTGTTCTCACCATGCTCCCTATTTCTGTCCATTCTCCAACAAACCTAGCCATAAAAATGCATGGGACCTCATTTCTTTGGATCTCCATCTCTGAGGGACCCCATGGCACAAAAAGTTATATAAAATAAATGTGTGTTTCTATTAGCCTGTCTCCTCCTCCTCCTCTTTCTTCTTCTTCTTCTTCTTCTTCTTCTTCTTCTTCTTCTTCTTCTTCTTCTTCTTCTTCTTCTTCTTCTTCTTCTTCTTCTTCTTCTTCTTCTTCTTCCTCTTCCTCTTCCTCTTCCTCTTCTTCTTCTTCCTTTTTCTTCTTCTCCTTCTTCTTCTTCTCCTTCTTCTTCGTCTCCTCCTATTCCTCCTCCTCCTATTCCTCCTCCTTCTATTCCTCCTCCTCCTCTTCCTTCTTCTTCTGGCTCATTGTGACATTTACAGAAGTTCTTACAATATATCATAGTTGAATTCATTCCCTCCATCATTTTCTTTTATCCTCCTCCCTCTGTACCATTTTCATACATGAGTACATAATATTCCACCATGTTCACCTCCTTCACCCTTTCCTTATGTCCTTCCCACTCCCACTGATATCAATCCCCCAGACAGACCTGTTTTAACCTCCTGTCCTCTGTTTTTGAAAAAAGGACATTTTTGTTTGCGTTAAATAGCTATACAGGGTGTTTCACGGTGACATTTCTGTGTATATATGTATAATAACCTGAATTGGTTCAGCCCCTCTATTTTTCTCCTTTTTGCCTTAGTTCCCTTCTTATGGTGATTTCAATAGGCTTAAAAACTCTGTATTCATTCTTGTACAGAAAGTATACCAACCACATTCACCTTCTTAGCTTCCTTCTTTTACCCTCTCTCTCTCATATGTGACCTCCCCTTAGCATGACCTATTCTTTATAATATGGATTGTTTGTGTTGGCCTATACTCCATATGAGAGAAAGCCATTGTGTTTGCCTGTCTTTTGTGGCAGGTGCCTTGCCCATGAACGGAGTGGTGGGTGAGGAAAAGGAGTCTTTTTACCCCTGTAACTCAGTCACCCAGTTTGTGGGGTTTGTCCACTGTGAAGTTGTTCTTTGTCTCGCTTTCCATACTGGAGGTTTTGGAAGGAAGTCGCTGTGCTCAGGTCACCTGTAGAGGATGGGGTTGTGCCCTCCTGCCTTGACTGTGGAGTAGCTGTATGGGAGATGTGTCTCTTCTCTCTGGAATGAGGTTCTCTTGCCTGTACCCTGGTGAGCGCACAGAGTGTAACACCCGCCTCCTGGTTAGACCATCCCCTTGGGAAGCAGAAGCAGTCTTAGGTTAGCATTGGAGCAGGCAGAACTCTGGCGGGGGGCCAGGAAAGCCAGATTCTGGCTCTGGCCTTGTCACTGCCTGTGGATATCATAAGCCCATCATCTCCCTGTATTGGGTGTGTAATAGTCACCACGTGTAAGTAACAAACTAGCTCAATGTCTAGTGCCTTAAAACAACATTTGATTTACTCACAATTTTATAGACCAGGATTCTGGTTGAGTTGTACCAAGTTGTTCTGGCTTAGAGGTTTCTCAAGCAACTGTAGTGAGAGGTTGACTGAGGCTGCAGGGATTCGGTGGTGCAATGGGGCTGGGTGTCCCCAATACCTGACTCATGTAGCAAGCAGTTGATACAGACTGACAGCTGCACATATGGACCATTGCCCAAAGCACCTCCATGTGGTTCAACCAGCAAGGCAGCCTCAGGGAAGTGGGGCTTCTTACAGGATGGCTCAGATCCAAGCAAGAAAGTTCCACCAAATGAGGTAGGGACTGCCTTGCTTTCCATGACACAGCCTTGAGAAGCACACAGCTCCACCTCTGCCATGTCACAATGATTTTAACAGACTTAGCGAAGTCATCCTGAATTCAAGGAAAAGTGATGTACACTCCCCATATCATTTTTAAATTTAAATTTATTTTTTAAAACATTTTAGAGCATTCTACTTATTTTATTATAATTAAAGACATATTAATTGTACAAATTAATGGGTTTCACTGTGGCATTTCCATGCATGCATGTGGCCTGGTTTGATCAAATCCACTCCCTTCCTCTCCCCCTTCCCCCTGGTTTCCTTGCCCTTCGCTGATCGTTGCTCTTCTAATTTGGGGTCATCCTCCCCCTCCTTAGTTTTCACATATGAGAGAAAACATGTGACACTTGTCTTTCTGTGTCTGGCTTATTTTACTTAACATCCCAACCTCCACTTCAATCCATTTTCCTCCAAATGATATGATTTCATTCTTCTTCATTGCTGCATAATACTCCAGTTGGGGAGCTATATCACATTTTCTTTATCCATTCATCTGTTGATGGGTACCTAGGCTGATTCCATGTTTTGGCTATTATGAAGAGTGCCACAATAAGCATGTGTGTGCAAGTATCTCTACAGTATGCTAACTTTACTTCCATCTGGATCTCATCTTTCAAAGGAAGACATGTCAGAGTATTGATAGGCATTTATTTTAAAAACTCCACACAACATTAATTTTCCAGTTTGAATATGAGGGACGCAAATAAGTTAAGTGATTACTAAAGAGTCAACCAGTCCCGATAGTCTTTAAGACTCTGACATCTACATAAAACCTAATTGGGAAGGTAGAGCACTTGCCTAACTTAGTTAGGTTGCACCGGAGCAAGCAGAACTCTGGCTGAGGGTCACAAAAACAGGTGCAAGGCTCTGAGTTCAAATCCCAGTGCTGCCAAAAAGAAAGGAATCTAATTGTCTGTCTCAAGTGATAGACACTTGGGTCTATTTATTCTTCTTGACCAACCATGGTTTTTGTTATGGTTGTTTATTCATTTTTTGTAGTGCTGGGGATGGAACCCAGATCCTCACGCATGCTAGGCAAGCACTCTACACTGAGCCACACCTCAATTTGTCATGACTGCTGGGCACCACCGGCACCCATCCCAGCCTGGTGGTACAGAAGTGATGGGGTGATCCTGACCAGGGGTGTTGAGTGGAGCAGTGACTACAGGCATGGGTTGTGGGATTGGCTCTGTCATTTACTTAAAAGGTGTAAGTCAGCCTCTATGAACACAGGGCACTAATACCACCTACTCCATGGGGTTGAGTAAGAATTAAATGTGGGGCTGGTGGAGTGGTTCAAGTAGTGGAGTGCCTGCCTAGCAAGTGTGAGGCCCTGAGTTCAAACCCCAGTGCTACAAAAAAAAAAAAAAGAATTAACTGTGTTACCATAAACAAAGTGCTTAGGACTGCATAAATATTTTAAAAATATAAACTCTGTTTTAAAAAATGTATTAGCACAAATTAATCATACAAAGCAGTTTCATTGTGATATTTACAGCATACTTATAATGTACTTTAATCAAATTCACCCTGACTGTGTTACTCTTTCTTTATCTCCTCTCCTCCCTCCTTTTTAAATTTTTGGTGGATTTCACTGCATTGTTTTCATACATGTATATATGTATGTATATAAATGTCCTTCTAAAATATTCACCCTCCCTCTCCTTTTTCCCTCCCCTCTTCCATTGGTTTCCCCCCACAATAGTCCCCCTTTTACAATCATGTGTTGTTATATTTTGGGGAAATCTAGATTCTGCATATGAGTGAAATCATGTCATATGTGTCTTCCTAAGATTGAATTTTTTTCACTTAACATGACGAGCTCCATTTCCACCCATTCTCCTACAAAGCACATAATTTTATTCTTTATGGCTGAACCATACTCCATATATAAATAATTTTGTTTATTCATTCCTCAGTTGATGGACGCCCAGGCTGATTCCATAGCCTGGCTATTGTGAATAGTGCTGCTGTAAGTGTGTGTGTGTGTGTGTGTGTGTGTGCATCATCTCTATTTCTCTATTGTATGTTGACTCCATTCCTTTGTATATATGCCCAAGAGTGGTATGGCAGCATCACATTGTATTTCTATTGTAAGCTCTGATTTTTGCCATCATGGGGTTTTCTATGGTGGGATACATTGGCCTGCTGAGGTCCATGACAAGCTAGAGCCAGGGTCAGGTTCAAAGCTACGTTTTCAGACATGGAAGTCTTGTGTCTTTCTTAAAGTCAGCCTGACCTAACAGGGAAGTAGAGAAGGCCACCCCTGACCACCTGCTCTGCCTGAGTCTCCTCTGCCCAACAGGGCTTTCTGGCCTCGGGTGCCTACGTTCACAATTGCATTTATTCGCCAATACTCTTGGGATGACAATGCTTGGAAGATAAGATCTTTATTTTAAGAGTTACCCATCTGGAGATCTCACACTCTGAACTTGCACTTAGCACAGAAACTTGTTCTTTTTCCTTGGGATAGAAAATCCATCCATCCATCCATCCATCCATCCATCCCTCCCCCAGTGGACCAAGGTCTCAAGAGTGCCATCTACTAACAGAAACTGACAAACGACATAAAAATGGCTTCTCTTGGTTACTTCCCAGGCTGTTGTTACCTAAAGGTCAAACTGCCCTGGCAGCTTGCTGCAAACACCCAGAACCCACACCTGGACCCCATCCTCATCTAAGCTCAAAGGTACTCGGGGGTAATTGGTGCCATAGAGAGATTCTGGACATTTAATAATCCCACACTGTGCATTTTTGTTTGACCTTTCAAAGGTTATGTCCACTTTACAGACAGCAAAACTGCACTGCGGAGGTCTCAGTTCACTTGTCCATGCAGACATCTATCTGCCATCATGCATCACCTGTTTCTTTCCCTCTCACACATACCTTCAATATGCTTACCTATACATCCCCTGTACATTCACTTGCTTGATGGTGCACTCTGTTTTTTCATGGATGTCAAATGTCCTTCCAGCCATTCTGAGGGAGCTTTGATCTCTGGAGCTAGGCTCTTTCTCTTTTTTGGTGGGACTGGGGTTTGAACTCAGGGCTTCACACTTGCAAAGCCAGCACTCTGCTGCTTGAGCCACACCTCCATTCCTAGTCTGTTTTTCATTATTGCATCAGATGCCAGAAACAAGATAAATTCATATGAAATGTAATCCCAGGGTCCGAGGTCCATGGTACAATCCCCGATTAGCATGCACAAGGCCCCAGCATCATAAAATAATGTGACTCAGAAATGACTAATTGTCTTCATCCTCCCTCCTTTCTTCCCTCCCTTCTTCTTCTTTGGTGGGACTGGGGTTTGAACTCAGGGCTTTACACTTACAAAGCAGGTTCTCTACTGTTTGAGCTATTCCTCCAGTCCTTTTTGCTCTGGTTATTTTGGAGATAGGGTCTTGCAAACTGTTTGCCCAGGCTGGCCTTGAACCATGATCCTCCCAATCTTAGCCTCCCAAGTAGGTAGGCTTACAGGCCTGAGTCATATCTCTTTGCTTTGAACATGGAAATACAAAGGGGACATGGTATAAACTAACTCATACACACGGGCAGATCATATATGCAGACATTGTTTTTCTCTAAGTACTCTATGAGTTTAAGAAATAGCAGAAATATGTGGCAACTGACTCTTTTGATGACATTAAAGAGTCAGAATTAGTGACGTTTATTGATAATCTCTGACCTCTAAGGAGCCAAGGATCTCCACTGTGACCTCAGCTGAGTAGGGCTTCACATTCTCTGCAGCTCACCAGTGACAAACAAATCTGATCCTCATCCAAGGAATGTTCGAAAAGCAAGTTTTAAATCTAGTCAGCAGAAGTTGGGACTTTGTCTCTTCTCTCTTCTGTGTCTTCCTGCTTCATGGCAGTATTGAGAAAAGAGTGCTAAATTAAGGATTAGAATATATGGTTTCTTTAAAAATATATCTTTTTAAAGTGTAAAAAAATATTTTTGGTGGTCTTGGGGTTGGAACCCAGGACCTGATGATTGCTAGGCAGCTACTCTACTGCTGAGCTATATTACCAGCCCTTAGGGTTCTTCTGTTTTTGTTTTGTTTTCTGGTTCTGAGGTTTTACACTCAGGACCCAGTGCTCTGCAGACAAGTGTTCTACCATTTGAGCCATGCTCCCAGTCCTCTTTCTCTCTCTTTTTTTCCTTTTGCTTTAATTTATTTTTAGATAGGAACTTGCACTTTTGCCAGGCTGGCTTCCAACTACTGTCCTCCTACCTCTGCCTCCTGAATAAATGGGATTACAAGCGTGAGCTACAATGCCTTGCTCCAGCCCTTCGTTTTTTGACTCAGGGTCTTACTATTTAGTCCAGGCTGACCTCAAACTCTTGAGCCCCCTGCCTCAGCCTCCAAAGTACTGGGATTACAGGTGTGTACCACCATATCTGGCTATCGTGTCATTTTAAATTCTTACCTCCTATTTCATCAGTTGGATGAACTATCATCTATCATATTCTGTATTGTTGGACCCTCAGGTGGTTTGTGGGGCTTTTTTCTATTATTGGAAAGACTCCTTCGTGACATAGCTTGCTCCTCAATCTCACTCCTATCCATAGTAATTACTTAGAGGAAATTCCTAGCAGTAGAAATTTCCACTGCAAAGGAAATGCTTGACATTTGAGCTTCGGTGAGGCACTCAATTAGCTGAAGAAGAAAAAGTAAGTTTGCCAAATAAACTTGGCAATAGAGCAATATTTATGAATGGGAAGATTTTTTTTTTTTTTTTTGAGGCTAGTGAGTCAACAGGAAATCGTGCAGGCAAAGAAGAGTTTGCTTTGCTGGCTAAAAAATATATTTACTCAGAAAAAATTACCACTTGTCCTTTTCAAAAATTTGTAGTTCAAACTCACCTGTTTCCAAGAGAGGATTTGAAACAGCTTGCAACAAAATATCTGACATCATGGAATCAAAAGCTTATGACTTGAGTCTAATGGTAACAGCCAAGCTACAAAGTTGCTTTTCAGAAGTGAATGGTGATTAATCTTGTTCTAAATCCGGTGGACCTTTGGCCACTAGAGGGCGTAAACAACACACATTTCCAACCAGTACCATGGGTGGGGGGGCGGGGTGTGAGGAAGTGGTTCCTTTCTATTCTCTCTTCCAAAAACACAAAAGGGTAAGTAAGAGTCCTCAGCTTTCCCAACCCTGTGGGAATCTTCTAGTTAACAGGACAGAACCTTTGCCGATCAGGTCTTCCATCCTCCAAATTCTGAGAACTTCAGTATTCTGAGAAAAAACTTTAACCATGAGAGAAAATCTATAGGTCTAAGGAAAGAACCTTGGGGCGGGGATGGAGGCAGGATCAAGGAGAATGATGGAGGGGTGAATTCAACTATGATATATTGTAAAAACGTTTGCAAATGTCACAATGCACTCCCAGTACAACGACAATAAAAATAATACACACACACACATGGACAAATTACACTTGGCTCAAAACAATGCATCCTTTTTTTTAAGATTGCTGATTACTTTCCTCACTTATACAAAATTAAATAATTTCATTTTAAACCGATACATAAAAAACATAAAAATTGGACATATTGGTGGGGTATTGTGAAATGTGACAGATACACGCATGCACTGTGTGGTGTTTAAATACAATGTTATCTTCTCTGCAAACATTCATTATTTCTTTATGGAAGTATTTCCTCACTTTTGATGAATTAGATTGATTACCAAGTGACAATCTACTCATTGACTTCCTCTTTCTGTGCCGTGTGACTTCCAGCGAGGTACACTTGCTTTTCATATTCCTCAGAGGGAAGGCAATTTAGTAAGATTGGCAGGTAAAGATGTAGCCAAAGATGGTGGCACCAGTAAGCAGAGGACTCAAGTTATTGATATTTCACCTGACACGGAACACCAGCAAATAATGTGCTGTTTCTTGGTCCCTTAAAACCAACTCCAAACCCCAAAGGTAAGGGCTGGCGGATTGGCTCAAGTGGTAGAGCATCTGCCTAGCAAGCATAAGGCCCCAAGTTCAAACCCCAGCACCACCAAATAAAAAAAGACTTCCAAGTTAATATGAGCTGAGGGGTGGTAAGAAATGAGAGGAAGTCAGTGCTTTATAAATCTCCAAATATTGAATTTGCTGACCGCCAATCCATCAGACTCTAGAACTGTGACTCTCAACAAAACGTACCCTTAATTTCACCTACAAGGACAAAAAATGTCCTTAGACATTCATCCTGGGCCTCCACCACTTTGGGAACAGGGCTCCAGCTTCTCACTAGGGCTTCAAAGAGAATTCATCTCCTCAGTGAGCAGAGGGAAGAGGAAGAGATCCGTCATTGGCTTTAAATTGCCCTCTGGCATTTCCTCTTAATTGAAAAGGGGCCTGGAAGGCTCTTTGGCCTGGCCTTATGTCTGAAAAGTGAGGAGGAACAAAGGAGTTGGAATCATGATTTGGAAACTGAGGCACACAGCCTTGTGAGAACTAGGATTACTGAACCAAGCACCAGGGCACCAGAAACCCTACTCTTTGCCTTTCTGCATGCTGCAACTTCACACATCGGCTTTTTTAGTGACCTCCTCATTTATCCTCAGGGAGTTTCTGCACCTCCAAGGGTGAGTCTCTTTTGGTTATCAGCAAACCACAGGATCCTGATAACTTGGGAAGGAGTGCATTCTGATTACAAGGCACCTATCTTCATAACTTTCCACCCAGAGGAAGAAGAAAATGCTTTAGCAAAGATAAATGATTCTGGTTTTCATTCAGCCCCCACATCCATCTTGGCAAAAACTGAAACCAGTTTTGAGGGATTAAAAGAGAGGAATGGGGGTTAGACGGTCATCTTGCAAAAGAGAATGAGCAAAGATAAGCCTGGCTCTTTAGAGAAAGCGAGGCTTTGACCACTAATACATGGGTTTTTCTCTACATCCCTTTCTTTCTTAAGAGGAATTTCTGTTCTGTGCCTGTCTTCTCTTGCTTGCAATGTTTATTCCTGGCAATGTCTGGTTAGTTAAGCCCATGACAAATCTCTAATTTTGCTCTTGGCTGGAAATTTCTGAGAGTGAACGTGACAGAAGCTGTCTTGAGAAACAAGCATGTGAACTTGCAAGTTGCCGGCAGGACTAGAGACCCCATTAGAACATGAAGACAGGAACACATTTAATCAAAGAGTCTTTGCCCACTCTCCCTCCTTTCCCTGCTCAGTGTTTTGAATCCAGTGAGTGTTGTTTCAATGCTGGCTCCTAAGTGTGTGGTTTGTCGGAGGGGTTCAAAGGCATTGTCTGATATTTGGATGTAGTATAACTAATGGAATGTCTTGATCGTGGCTCAGAAACTTGCTCTACTGTGAAGTAACAGGTCAAGGATGGAGTCCAGAGGAACAAAATGCTGCCCAGATTTCATGGGGGACTTTGCTCATGAGACTGGGCGGTACAGCATCCCCCCAGGCTGAGGAAGTCATCTTTGTGTTGCTCTTTCTGGATGCATGTTTGCAATCAAACCATCCAAGATAACTGGCCTGAGAGGTCCAGAGCCTGAGGGTAAAAACTTACTTTAGGTCAGAGAAGTTCCACAGATAAGAGCAACAGAGAATTTTTATATAAACCTAAATTCTGATGCATACGCATTGGGTGCTGACACGTGGGACCAAGTGACAGTAAATCCACTGGGAGCCTGGTGCAGATGATAGCGGGAAGGGTCAAGTAGATGCTTCCTGCCAAGTGGGGACACACCCTAGAGAGGCCAAACAGCTTGCCAGGGACAGACACCTCATAATTGGTGGTGCTGACTGTGGTGGTGGTGATGCTGGTGGTAGTGGTGGTGGTGGTAGTGATGATGGTGATGGTGGTGATGGTGGTGAAGGTGGTGATGATGGTGGTGATGGTATTTGTGATGGTGATAGTGGTGGTGGTGATGATGGTGGTGATAGTGGTGGTGGTGATGGTAATGGTGATGGTGGTGGTGGTGGTGATGGTGATGATGGTGAGGTGCTGGTGGTTGTGGTGATAATGATAGTGCTGATAATATTGATGATGGTGATGGTGGTGATGATGGTGGTGATGATGGTGATGGTGGTGATGGTGATAATGGTGATGGTGGTGATGGTGGTGATGATGGTGGTGATACTGCTGGTGGTGGTGGTGGTGGTGATGGTGGTGATGGTGGTGGTGATGATGGTGGTGATATTGGTGGTGGTGGTGGTGATGGTGGTGATGGTGGTGGTGGTGGTGGTGATGGTGGTGATGGTGGTGGTGGTGGTGGTGATGGTGGTGATGGTGGTGGTGGTGGTGGTGGTGGTGATGGTGGTGGTGGTGATGGTGGTGGTGGTTGTGATGGTGGTGGTGGTGGGGTGATGGTGGTGATGGTGGTGGTGGTGATGGTGGTGGTGGTGGTGGTGGTGGTGGTGGTGATGGTGGTGATGGTGGTGGTGATGGTGGTGATGATGGTGGTGGTGGTGGTGGTGATGATGGTGGTGATATTGTTGGTGGTGGTGGTGATGGTGGTGGTGGTGGTGATGGTGGTGATGGTGGTGGTGGTGGTGGTGGTGATGGTGGTGGTGATGGTGGTGATGGTGGTGATGGTGGTGGTGGTGGTGGTGATGGTGGTGATGATAGTGCTGATGATATTGATGATGGTGGTGGTGATGGTGATGGTGGTGATGGTGGTGATGGTGGTGATGGTGGTGGTGGTGGTGATGGTGGTGGTGATGATGGTGATGGTGGTGGTGGTGGTGATGGTGGTGATGGTGGTGATGGTGGTGATGGTGGTGGTGGTGATGGTGGTGGTGATGGTGGTGGTGATGGTGGTGGTGGTGCTGGTGGTGGTGGTGGTGCTGGTGATGGTGATGGTGGTGGTGGTGGTGGTGGTGGTGGTGATGGTGGTGGTGTTGGTGGTGGTGGTGATGGTGGTGGTGGTGATGGTGGTGGTGGTGGTGGTGGTGGTGATGGTTGTGGTGGTGGTGATGATAGTGCTGATGATATTGATGATGGTGGTGGTGATGTGATGTGGCAAGTGTGGGAGTGGAGGTGGTGGTGATTGTGTTGGGTGGTGATCATGCAGAGGAGTGTGCTGTTGATGTTAGAAATGGTGATGGTGGTGATGGTGACAGAGTGTTGGGGTTCTAGTAGCCATCCACTGACCAGGTGATCAGGCTGATTGTGGTTGTGTGGTAGCAGTAGTGATGGTGGTGTTGATAATCACAGTGGAGACAGAGGTGGCAGAGAATGGATCCAAATCTGAGGCTCCCAACACCTGTTAGTCTGATGATCTGCTGTGTTTTAGCAATGGACATTGGGAGTAACAACTGACCAGTGGGAGTGTGCAAGAGTGCTGTAAGGACAGCGTCAAGTTTTAACACTTAACATGTCAAGTTTATGGTGAAAATATGGGGTTTTTTTTCCTGATGAAAATAATAAACATTGATACAAATATGGAAAAAAAATATAAAAGGCATCCAGGATTTCTGGGAGGTGTGACTCTAAGTCATGTTTGCTTTTGGTTTTTAATATGTATGTTTTATATGAAGGCTTGACCACATCACTTTACTTTTACAGGAGAAAAATTAATTTCCTATGTTAATACAAACTCTCCTCTTAATGTTTGCATGAACTTAGGATGTGTATACAACCCATTCTGATGTTGAAGATGAGAAAACAGAGTCTGAGAAACTGTTCCAGCATCCCTCAGCAAACAGTCCTCTCTGCACAACCAGGATTTGATCTCAGGTCTCTCTGACTCCAAAGACAGGCTTGTGTCTTCAAAAGATGGCCCTCCTTTTGAAACATAAAGGAAACACTGTCCCCAGGGATGACAACCCAGGACACCTATGAAGTGTTGTTCTGACGATCTTACTATTCTGGTTTTTCAAACCATCTTATCCTGACTTCTGTCCCAAAGCAGATATGGCTTTAGCAGGATCCTAGTCTTCTGGACATCATGGGCACTGAAAAATTGGTCGTGTTCTGGACCTGTCCTTCATGCAGGGATGTCTTCTTGGTGCCCCAGACAGATGGACTCCACATTTTCCTTAAGTTCTGCCATGACAGGGAGTTCTTCAACACAAAACACTAAATAATTGTGCACAGTGGTCTTCTGACCCTGGCCACAAGCTACTCTATCTGGCTGCCCTGCCTCTTTTCCTGGGTGTTCTTCATCCTTCATAGACAGAGGAGGGGCCTCATACAAAGCCCAGGGACACTGACATAAAACAGACTTTGGATCAGATTCTGTTCTGTAGACACAGTCCTGCACAGTGTGGAGTAATTTTTCAAAGAGCTTTATTGAGATATAAGTACATGCAACCCACTCCTTTAAAGTGTCCAGTCCTGTGTTTTACAGTGTTGTCAACAGACACATATCACTATCCCCACAATCAGTTTTTGAACATTCAAAAAGAAACTGTAACCTTTAGCTATTATCCCCCTACCATCTCCCTCATGGGGGAAGTTAACCATGTATCTACTTTCAGTCTCTATAGATTTTCCTGATCTAGACATGAACAAATTATATAATACATAGCCTTTTGTGTCTATATACTTTCATCTACCATATTTTCAAAGTTCTCCCATGCTATAGCGAATGTCAGTATTTTGTTCCTTTTTATGACTGCATAATATTCCATTGTGTGGGTGGACCACATTTTGTTTATCCATTTATCAGCCGATGGGTATTTGGGTTGTGTCCCCTGAGTTTTGTTGGCATGACTTACTACTGGTAGGTTTCACTAGCCCAAACCCCCAAGTCAGCCACATCAACTGCCATAAATCTAATTCTCCATTCTAAGTTTCAGCATCAAATTACTAAATAAAACTGAGGTTAAGTTCATTACTTAACATTTTACATGGCAATATTTCAAATACTAAAGTCTTTAAATATCAACCAAATTTGAGATTTTCTTTCCAGGTTTGTGTCATTTTTAAACAGGGTCAGTATTAGTAAGATATGACACTGATGAACTTTTCCCAAAGCAAATTTCCTGGACATCTAAGTCCATGCGATATTAATAGACACCACAAAAACAGGAGCCATGGGTCACTTCAGTCCCATGGTCCATTTCTATCTAGTGACCCCAAAATACCATTTCTGAGGCAGTGGGATCCCGTGGATCTGCGGAGATGGAGCAGGAGCCTGCAGGCCTGTGCACAAGGGCAGAGGACAGTCTACCCTGCTCCCTCCCCAGAGGCACAGCTGCCGCCTGAAGAGAGTCTTGGGTGGATGGTACTTTCTGAAAAGAGATTCCTCATTGTTCTCTCTCTGGTTTGGGGTGTACATCTTCCATCATCCCACAGGAACCAGGACCAGGACCCAAGGTAACTTTGGCCTGGTGAGAAATTTGTTTTTTACCCAAGCTGTGCATGGTAAGAATCCTTGGCTAGAAGATCAATGGGGGTGAACTGGTGTATAAGCCTGGAATCTTCACCCCCACCACCACCCCAGACAACCCATTCCCCCAGCCCACATTTCTTTGTTTTGACAGAAAGAAAATTCACTCAAATACCAGAGAACCCCAGTTGGCGATGGCATTTTCCAGGAGGTCTTTGTTTTATTTAAGGTTTACATCAGAAGGGATCACACAGACTCTAAGACCCCGTGGCTGTCTTTTAAATTTTTTTTAAGTAAAAGATCAAAGATTCAGGACTTTGAGGGAAAACGATTGGGGGAAGAATAATGGCAAAGCCCAGAGAGCAATGTCCGTGTGGCTGGCTTAATACCTTCCTTTATTGCTATTGTTTTTTCCATGCAGACCCCAAATGTCCCCTCATGCTTATCTAATAATTGCAACATTTGGAAAGTACTTTGCAACAGTTTATAAATCGCTGGCACATGTACAGTCTCCCTCCCTGTCCTCTGTCCCCTCCTCCTCCCCCTCCTGTTTCTCCTCCTCCTCCTGTTCCTCCTCTTCCTTCCCCTCCTCACTCCTCTTCCTCCTCCTTCCATCTACTTCTCCTCCCCTTCTCCTCCTGTTCCTCTTCTTTCTCCTCCTCCTGTTCTTCTTCCTCCTCCTCCTCTTCCTCTCTGTCTTTCTATTTTCCTCTCTGGGTTTAGATTCTCACACTAACTCTTCAAGTGACAAAGGGACTTTTCCCATACAGCAAAGGGAGCCTGGGAAGGAGCCCGGCCTCCCAGCTAGCAAAGTGGCCAAGAGGCTTCATGTCCACACCATTGCTTTCGCCCTGCTCTGCCCAGTCTTAGGAACAGCAGTGGGTCCTGGGGGAGTGGATCCCCCAGTTACCGAAACAAAGACACAGAAGCCAGGAAGCTTCTTTTCCATTAATTCTTCTTGATCAAGTGCATCGCCCCCGTCCCCCATCCAAAAGCAGCCACAATTGGCATGGTTTGATTTGGTTTTCTTTGTCTGACCTGCTTATCTCGCCTGCTTTAAATTAGCTTCTAGATGTGCACATTAAAGGTGATTAGAAGACTTGAGGACGTCCTCTGTCATTAGTTACTGCTTTAGAAAGGGTGTCGCCTCCAGCTCATGGGTCCTGGGGTCTCTCTACCATACATCACTGAGGGCCAGCAGGCCTGCACCGTTTCTCTTGCTTCCCTCGCCAGGGTCTTCCCCCAGTCGGGCTGCAGATCCCAGGGCTTAGAGACGAGTTTAATTTAAAGACAAGCCCCCACCCTGCACTGCCAAAGGAAATGGTGTGTCAGCTACGTCAAAAATAGATACTGTTGCTCAGATATATGGACAGGGAGGTGGACGCTGCCCCAGCCATCCATTACCTGGATAGCCTTTAAATGTCAAAACAAATCCTTCTCCAAAATTTAAATCATCAAGAGAGACAGGGTCGTCCCCTGCAGTTTGGAATGTTGCAGGGAGGGGGAGGGGTGGGCCCCCGGGGTTGGGGGGGAGGGGGCAGGAGAAGAGGGACAGGGACAGAGAAGGTTTGGACTCAAGTCCCTCTGCCAGTTCTGCTTGCTGCCTGAGATTTATTCAACGAGTCAGGCGAGCGCCCCTGGGTGGCTCGGCACAGACATGGATTGGTGTAGAAGCAGCGCCCAGGCTGTGCTCCAATGTTAGCAGCTGATGGGGTCGGGATGCTGGGCACAGCCCACAGCATCAAAGGCTAGAGCAACCCAGGTGTTGATTGTCCCACTGTACAGGTGACAGAGCTGAGGCTTGGCGTGGAGAGGTTGAGGTGCCTGTTTAAAGTTGCACAGCCCTACCAAGCACCAGGACTCCAAAGTTTTGGGGGTTTTTGTTTGTTTGTTTGTTTTTTGAAATGAGGTCTCACTATGTAACCTAAGTTGACCTCAAACCCACTAGCTTCTTGCTCTAGCCTCCAGAGTGTTGGGATTACAGTCATGCTCCACCACACCTGGCTTCCCATTGCTTTAAAATGAACACTGGGTATATGATCAAAAATCTTAAAACTAAGTCAGACACTTGGTGTCTGGCTTAAACAAAACAAAAAAGGAAAGCCCTAAATTATGGTGTCATGATGGAAATGCAATGATTAGCTTGTATTTACATGATCTTTTCTAGATAGGCATTAACAGATTATAATAAGTCAGGTCCTTTTTCTTGACTGCATACTGGTTACGAAGCTAGGACCCAAAGTCAGACCTCTGGCTCTGAATCTTGTCATTCTTAATCAATTGCCTGTGCATGTCATTAATCTTTTTTTTTTCAGGACTGGGATTTGAAATCAGGGTTTCACACTTGCAAAGCAGATTCTCTACCACTTGAGCCACACCTCTAGTCCATTTTGCTCTGGTTATTTTGGGGATGGGGGTCTCACTAACTATTTGCCTGGGCTCACCTGGAACCATGATCCTTCCTATCTCAGTCTCCCATGTAGCTGGGATTACAGGCATGAGCCACTGTATCCAACCTCATTACTCTTTTAGCTTCTTAGTTTCCTTGCCTGTAAAATAAGGATGATAGCAATTGCTTCCTCTTCAAGTGGCCAAGGGAATAAAATGAATTAAGACATCTCAAGTGCTAGTACTTTAATAGTTTCTAAGCACTAAATAAACTTGTAATAACTATTAGCTGCCATTAGGCACACACATCTGGTTTATTCTGTCCCTTTGTGTCTATTTACTAAATATCTTTATGGATTTCAAGTAAAAGAATTCTACACTGTGGGAATCCTGAGACTATCGGGGACACTAGGTAGAATCTATTTTGCAGCATTTGGATATTTGAAGGAATTGTTATATTCTGGGATACATAGATACATAGAAAAGGTCTGGTGTTTTTCAAGTCCAAATATGATGCACAATTATTAATATATTGGTAAACATTTTTAAAATGCAATATAGCCCCAAAGTGAAAACAATCCAAAAGTCCTTTGTCTGGTGAATGGATATATAAAATGTGGTATGTCCATTCAACAGAATACTACTCACTAGTAAAAAAGAGCAGAATAGTGAATCTCCAAAACCTTATGCTGAGTGGAAGAAGCCAGTAACAAAGGACTTCATACCGTGTGATTTGTATGTTTGTAGAGATGGAAAGTCCGTTACTGCTTACCTGGGTCTGGGTTAATTTTATCCTCACACTCCCATATCATGAACCTACCACACACTCTGTCTTGGACACCAGTCCCATCTGGAGCCAAGGACCCCCTGTCTGACATCTGAGAGTCCACCCTGTCTCCTTCCCTAGACCTTGCTCTCTCTTGGGTCCTGAAGTTCAGGGTGACTGAGCCCTGCAGGTTTTCACATCAGATAAACTCTAGGTTCACCTTGGGTGCTCCAGATGGGGTCTTATGAAGTGTGTTCTGCCCCAACCTGAGCACAAGCCAGGATTACAAGAGCCTCTGAGCAGGGCTCTGCAGCCTCTGCACTGCTGACTTCCGGGCTGGATGTTCTCTGCTGGAGGGGGCTGCCCTGTGCCTGAGATGATGGCTTTATGCACTGGATAACAGCATCCTCCCCATTCCCCAGGAGGCAATCAGAAATGAATCCAGATAGTGCTGCCTGGTCCAGGGAGCAAATCAAACCCTGTGGATTTGCAGAAACCGTCTCTCACTCAGTTTTCCCGCCCCTCATCTTGGGGCATGAGTGGAATTTGTTCCCTTCCTGTGGCCAGTGGGATCTGGTTGGCTGATGGAAAAATCCTTCTAAGGAAATATTTGGGGCTTTGTTTATTACAAACTCACTTCTTTTTAATAGATATTTTAGTGACTAGGACATATTAAGCTTTGTTTGTTTGTTTTTTGAGACAGGGTCTCACTATGCAGCCCAAGCTGACCTCATTCTGTAACCCAGGCTGACCTCGAACTTACAATCCTCCTGCCTCGGCCTCCTGAGTACTAGAATTGCAAGTACTAGAATTGCAAGTGTGTGACCACACCCAGCAGGAGGCAGTAAGTTTTATAAAGAAAACCAGTATTGGGCTGGGAGTGTAGCTTAGTTGTAGAGAGCTTGCTTAACATGTACAGAGTCTTGGGTTTTATCCTTAGCACTGCAAAAGAAAGAAGGAAGGAAGGAAGGAAGGAGGGAGGCAGGGAAGGAAGGAAGGAAATAAAAGCAAACAGAAAAAAAGAAAAACAATCTTTTTGAATGACTAAAAATATCATTATATATATATTTGATTAAAAAAATCAAACAATACAATTTTGCGTGATTTAGTCAGTGAAAGCTCCTGGAAATTCCCTCCACTTAGAAAAACACCAGTGATATTTGATCTACAGCCTTCCATCCATATGTGCACATGAACACACAACCAGCAAAAGCAAACATAGACATTTAAATAAGAACTTACCATGCATGCTTATCCATCTTTTGTGTTGCTGTAACAAAATAACTAAGTGTAGATAACTTATAAAGAAAAGAGGTTTTAGCTCGCAATTCTGGTGGCTGGAAAGTGGAAACAGTATGGCGCTGGTGTTGCAGGAGGGTCCCCTTGGTTGCATCACAACATGGCATAGGGGCAGAAAGGGAAGTGGACCACTCTGTCGAGACCTAACCCACTTTGTGAGACCAGTGTTAATCCCTTTCATGAGGGTACCCATGACTCACTCACTTCCCATCAGGCCCCACTCTTCCGGGTCCAGCACACAAAATGCATACAAGCCACAGCAACATTCTTTGCACGTCATACCCCTAGCATATTAGTGGGCTCCTGTCACAACAATGTCACATACCCAAAGTCCCCCCAACATCACGGGGTCCCATCACTAATTCTCCAGCTCACAGGTCTTTGGGCCCCCTGCAACTCAGCCAGGATGGGCTCCACACCACGTCCAGTGATCGCACAGAGTGTGTAGTGTCCTCTGTGGGGCCAGGTTGAGAGGCAGTGGCGGTGGCCAACTGTTCTTTTCATGGTATTCAGCAGCCTGCAAGAGGTCAAGGTCAAGTGCAGAGCCCATTCCTCTGCTTGCCCCACCTCTACCTGTCCCATTGGCCCAAACCCGGCCCAAAGCCAAGACAGAGTCAAGTTGTTTGCAAACACAGATTAAACAACTTTAACCCAATCCCAACACCCACAGGTAACTTCTGCAAACTTATTAGTGTCTACACAATCATCCTTCTAACAAAATTGAGCTTACAACTACCCACTCTCCTCCTACAAAGAGACTGGCACTCATCCACTCTTCATAGTCTTTCAAAGCTCTCAACATGGGGGTGGGTGGAGTGGCTCAACTGGTAGAGCACCTGCCTAGCAAGCCAGAGGCCTTGAGTTCAAACCCCAGTGCTGCCAAAAAATAAAGTATTAAAGCATTAGACGTGTAACGCAATCTAACCAACCAGCTCTATCGCTGAACACTTGCTTTATGTTCAGTTCCCTCTGATCACAAACAACACTGAATATCTTATACCTAAATATTGGTGTAGAATTTGGAATATTTCTTTAGGATGAATTCTTAGCAGTGAAATTGCTGGGGTTACAAAGCTTTTTGAAAGACGTTTTTAACTTTCCTTCCGGGAAAGTCTATCGATGTGTATGTTATCCTTAGTGTTTAACAATTACTACCGAGGAAAGGGTGTGGAAGGTGACTGTGGTGGAATATTATGCACTCGTGTATGTAAATGGAAAACTGAGACCTGCTGAAACTATTCCAGGAATGGGGGAGGGGTGATAAAGGAGAATGATGGCGGGAGTAAATTCAGTTATGATATTTTGTAATAACTTTGATAACTGTCACAATGTACCCCCAGTACAACAATAATAAATAAATAAATAAATAAAATTACTCTTTAGGTTTTATATACGCAAAGAAACTCTGAGTTAATTGATATATTCAGTTAGCAAAGTTCATCAAAGCTTTCAAGCCGCAGCCAGGTATACCGGTGGCTATTTGGGAGGCTGAGACTGGGAAGATCATGGTTTGAGACCAGCCTGGACAAATAGTTTGCGAGACCCCATCTCCAAAATAACCAGAGTTAAATGAACTAGAGGTGTGGCTCAGGTGGTAGAGCACCTGATTTGCAAGCATGAACCCGTCAGTTCAAACCTCAGTCATACCAAAAAAAAAAAAAAGAAAAAATCTTTCAGGCTGGACTCCAACAATCATTGACTGACTATTTATTGAATGTATACTATGATACTATGTGCCCAGCATTGGGTATACAGCAGTAAGAGAGCAGACAGAAAGCTTGGCCCTGGACACTTAAGGTCCAAAGAGAATCAGGAAAGTAACAACTTTCTAAATTTGACCCATGCAGGTGTGGTTCCATTTCTCCAAAATCAGGGGCTTTAGGAACTGGGAACAGATCCTCTTTCTCTGTTACTTCCATGGTTCTCATCCCAGACATCCCAGAATAAATCAGTCAAAGAGGTCCAGGGGGTAAACGAGATTGATGGAGGTGTGGATTCAAGATGAAACATTTGGTACGTTGTAAGAACTTTTGTAAATGCCACACTGTCCCCATGAGTACTGGATATTCCACCAGTAAACATACTACCTTCTGCATAGAAGGTGAGCAACACCCAGAGCGAGCCAACTAGATAAAATCCCCTAGACCTGGCCACCTCACCTGGTCACCCTCTATCAGGACCCCAACACCCTGTGGGAAGCTTCCATCTCTTGTTTAAATAAACTTCATAACAAAACAAAACAAAAAGCAAGTCCCTACAACCTCTCCCCGACCCAAAAAAGGGAAAGGAGAAAACTTGAATGAATCAGGTCAAATAAATTGGGAGCCTACCCCATTCACCCAGGAGACATCTCCTGGTGTGGCTTCTTAAGCCACTGCACAGGGACTTTGGGTGATGTCACCTGTCCACCTTGAACTATTTATGGCTTCTGCTTCTGGTCACCTTTCACTTCTTCCCTCTGAGTGAGGACACCAAGGGCCCATCACGGTGCAGCCAGCAAGTGGCGGCTGAGTGGTTTATGGCTGTGCCTGTGTGGTGAGGTGAGTGTGCAGATTCCTATGTGTGACTTTCTAAGATGTTGGGCCCTGGATCCAAAACCCAGCATGTCGTGGAGTCTTCTTTTCTCTGTCCAGATGTTTTCTTCCCCTTTGCTTTTAGCCCCTGTCCTCCAAGCCAGCAAAACCCAAACCTTCTTTCTCCATCTTTTCTTTCTTAAAAAGAAAGAAGCAAACCTCCTCAGTGACCTCCCTGGACCAGATTCCAAAGCAGTGCAGCTCACACTTCAGTGACTTTGACCTTGGCTTTTGATTTGGGGAAAACTGAAGGTGAAGTGGACATGAATCCAGCCACTGAATTTGAGCTCTCATGTGGTAAGATGAGAGTCCTCAGAAGATGGCAAGGAGAATTTGAGGAGGAGAAGACCAAAAGAGAGACCTCAGGGGCTGCCAGCTTCTCTGGAAAGACTGGCACCTTCTGCCCCCAGGTGGGTCACATCCCATTTCTGTGCTCATTGTTGACATGGAATTCACACACCATGGGATGCTTAAAGATGGAGACCATGGACCCCGTGCACAGAAGGTCCATTGAGGTTAAATGCTTATTTAAACTCAATCCATACATGTGAGTGTGCACAGGTCTCCCTTAGCATCTGGACATTTTTCACTTACTATTTAACTTGGGTGTTTCCTTTACTCCTTCATCCATTCATTCATCCAAAGGTAGGGACCCGCCATCATTCATCAGACTGCAGATTACCGTGGCAAATACTGAGTTCATTATTCATTCAATCAACATTTATTGTGTGCCTGATTCTGAGTTTGACTCTAAGGTTAAAACAGGAATGAGTTTCCAACTTCAGGGCATTCAGTTGAGTATGAAGAAAAGGAAATGAACACTTTTAATTTTGTCATGGGTACACCCCATGGCAGGCAAGTTGTATTCCATAGGAACTCAGAAAATGGGATCGTGACACCGATTGTGGGGTGTCATAGTAGATGTCCTGAAAGTGAAGATGGGGGCTTGTTTTGAAGAAAGACTTCACATCACACAGAACTCATTGCCACCCAGTGGATCACGTGGTGTCCCTAGCAATAATAGTGCCCCTTATTTACAGGGATGGCTACCATTTGACAAAAACCAAGGGCTGGAAGGATCTGAAGCCATGGGACTGCCCAGCCACCATTGCTGACAGGAAAGGTGGACAGCAAGTAAGGGATGGTTGGTTAGCTCCAAGATGCACAAATTGTTGAATGCTCTAACAATTTAACACCTGCTACAGTCCCTAGAGAAAGCCTCTCCTACACACAAGGGGAGCCAGGATGAAGACTGTGTGTTGCTTCCTACACACAAGGGGAGCCAGGACGAAGACTGTGTGTTGCAGCATTGCTTGTGATGCTAAAATCCTGAATTCAGACCTGGATGAGACCAACCATGTCATCAAGAGGAGAACAAATCGAGGAGCACACATTTAGTGTTGAAAATAACCAACTGGAAATGCTCATGTTGACAGAGAGCAATCTCAACACAAAGTTTGGCAAATTTTGCAGAAAGATATGGATAAAATTATGAATAGGAAGTTTTTGTTTTTGTTTTTGTAGGACTGAGGATTTGAACTCAGGACCTCATGCTTGTTAAGCAAGCACTCTACCACTTGAGCCACCCCCACCCCTGACCCTTTGCTTTTAGTTTGTCATATAGGATCTATTCTTTTGCCTGGGCCAGCTTTAGACCTTAGTCTTCCTATCTCTGTCTGCCTCCTGAGTAGCTGGGATTATAGTTGTGTGGCACCTTGCCCGATTCATGAATGGGAAGTTTAAACATTGAAATGGTACCATGTTATATTCCATACGCATATATGTAGTTAAAGGATAAATGCACACACGTGTGTTAAACATGTAAAGATATACATCTGTGTGGTGATGGTGGTGGCCCTTAGAGGGAAAGGGTTGAGCTACTTAAGAGGCTCCAATTGCATCAGAAACTTATTTATCTAGCTGGCTATTGGACACATGGGTTTGTTTGTTTTTTTCATTTCTTTATTTCCTTTTATTTTTTGAGACTGGGTCTTGCTATGTAACCCAGGCTGGCCAGGAACTCACAGTCCTCCTGCCTCTGCCTCCCAAATTCTGGGATTATGGGTGTGTACCACCAAGACTGGCAATATAGATGTTTACTACATTATTTTCTATGCTTTTTATGCCTGAACTATTTCAAGGCATAGCATTAAAATAGCGCTATACACCCTTTTTTTTCCTGTAACCTTGTGGAATAGGAAGTCAGGGTAGCATTACATTTCTGGTCCTTTTGGGGGTTGTTCTTTTTTGCAGTGGTGGGGTTTGAATTTAGGGTCTACTGCTTGCTAGCCAAATGGTCTACCAACTTGAGCCATATCCCCAGACTATTTGTTTGTATTTTGTTTTTAAGGTAGGTTCTTGCTGATTTTATCCAGACTGGCTTTGAACTAGGGATCCTTCAGCCTCCTCCTCCCCAGTAGCTGGGATTATAGGTATGAAACACCATGCTTGGCTTCCTGGTTCAGGTTTTAATTCTCTCCCTGCAGCTTTGTATAAGGGAAAAAGGACTCCCAATGTTTGCCTAAATCATGACAATCACAAACATGGAGATCACCTCGCCTTGTGTGGGTGACCTCAGAGCCATCACAATAGCCCAATGGATCAGTTATGGTTGTTCCTGCATTACAGATGCAGTCACTGAGGTTCTGAGATGGAGCAGCTTCAAAGTCAGGCAGTTGGCCAGTGTTAGGCAGCTGGATTTGAACTTGAGACCCAGATCCTAAGAGGTGGCGTAGAGTGCAGGGTTTAAAAGGGTCATTTCTGAGGACCAGGTATGAAGGTGCATACCTGTAATTCCATCTGCTCAGGAGGCCAGGTAGAAGCATCATGGCTCAAGGGCAGCCTGGGCAAAGGGAGTGTAACATCCTATCAGAAAAGCAAATTGAAGCAAAAAGAGCAGGCCGGTGGCTCAAGCAATAAAATACCTGCCTAGTAAGGGTGAGGCCCTGAGTTCCAAATCCCAGTACCACAAAACAATGTAGACACCTTCCTGTCTTAAACTCCCAGCTGTTCCTCTTCTTAGCACTGTGGCTTTACCCAAGCTCACTTCTCTGTGCCTCAGTTCCTTCCCCTGTCAAATGGGTCTAGCCTGCAACTTCCTCTTAAGAATAAAGAATATGAACAAGCCTGACATCCGTGGCTCACACCTGTAATCCCAGCTACTTGGGAGGCTGAGATCAGGAGGATTGCAATTCCAGGACAGCCGGGAAAATAGTTTGTGAGATTCTATCTCCAAAATAACCAGAGCAAAGTAGACTGGGAGGTGTGACCAAGTGGTAGAGCACCTGCTTAGCAAGCATGAAGCCCTGAATTCCAATCCCAGTCCTACCAAAATAGAAAGAAAGAGTAAGAGCAGTCAGCAGAATTTAGAGCAGTGCCTTGCACAGAAAGTGTTGCAGAAGTGTCTGTCATTAGCATTTCTCATCATTCTTGACTCCAGACTTCCCAGGCTTCCAGAAGTCAGACCAAGATGACACTCAAATCACAGTATGCTGTGTGCACTGCTTAAGGTCAGCTGGTGGGTGAGTGTGGGCTTCCAGCTTATGGGATGAGGAGACCTGCACGGACAGAGGGACCCATAGCTTAGTAGGCAGGTGAGAAAGGATTGGTGGTGGGTTCGTGGACAGGGCACTTCCCCGCCCTCCCTGGCTTCTTAGTGTTTCCCTTCACCATCACTCAGTGCGTCTATAAACAGACTTCCCAGCAATGCTTTTCCTTCTCTTTGAAGTCTTCCCATCCATTTCCCCACTCTTAGCCAAGGAGGACCTCACATCAGCCACACCAGACGGTGTTCAGGACGCCATCTGGAAAGTCATCTCAGTTCAATCCAGCACCTACTGGGTGCCTCTCAAGGTGCTTTGCTGGGGATGGAGGGCCACGCGGGACAGAAGGAAAAGGTTCAACTGATGAGGCAGGAAACCAGGTTGGACAGAGCATTTCCTCGGAAAGCAATGTCACCTCTCTGAGCCTCAGTTTCCTCATTTGGACAGTGGGGACAACTGTAACACTGGCCTCACCATTATAGAGTAAGAAAAAGTCTAGAATGTTCCGTGAATAGAGAAACCATCTGCAGAGGTGAGGAGCCAGGAGAAATCCAAGTTTGGAGCAGAGAATCAATTCAATTTAGAACACGTTGAGAGGGAGGCAGGTGAGTGTGGACCACAGGGAGGTATCTGAAAATAGAGGTTATGAACAGCCGTGATACCAGGGAACACACAAACCCACTCTGAGAAACTCCTCCCCAGCCCCTAAACCTGAGTCACACGAACATCTCTGAGCCAAGTGCCAGGGGAAGGGCACTCAAAAGAAAGAACCCAGTGCAGAAAGTGACTGACTTTATCTGGAAGTACAACTGTGCTATCCCCCAGCCAGAGGAGGCCATGTGCGGGGGCAATGGTCACGTCTCAAGATTATTTCATTTTGTTTGTTTTCTAGACAGGGTCTCCCTATGTATCCCAGGCTTGCCTCAGACTCAAGATGCTCCTACCTCAGCATCCCAGATTCTGGGATTGCAGGTGTGCCTCACTACAACTGGTTGGGATTGTATTTTGAAGAGCTCACAGCATCCTCAAGATATACAACCTTCACACACTGTGTGCGGGCAGCACCTCAGTGCATGTGTCTATGTAGTATTCAGTAGGTGCTGACAGTGTGGTCCAGAGTGAGGTGGTCCCACTGTGGGTAGGTTGTTCCATTGGCCCAGGAATCTTCTTAACCCTTAAGAAGAATGTGGCTGGAGGAGGGACACAGTGGGTCCCCTGAGGACTGGCATTCCAGGACAGAACCTCTTACTCCAGATGTAGTTAAACTACACAGGTGGATACCCACCTGCACCTCCATCAGTGAGCCATCCTGAGACTGGCTCGGAGTTTGGAGAAACTCCAATTGGCTTTCAATTTGCCACATCTTTTCCAGTGGTGTTCTAGTCTAATCATTGAAGGAACACAAATGGAAACTCATTATTCCCTTTCTTATCCTCTTCTTGCCCTGGAGGGTCCACGGTGGCCACTTGGAGTCATTACTTTCAAATCGTCTCCCCAGTACCTAGGATAACTTTAACTGTATGCAGGAAACAAACACAAAAGGTTCAAACAAATTCCAGTTAGTTCCACAACTGTGAGAGGAGAGAAGTAACCGTCCATCAACCTGCACACTTGGAAAACATGAGAAATGATTAGTGAGATTTTGGTGCACTGCGTGAGGATTCATTAAGCACCTGCTGTATACCAGCTACGTGCATAAGTGTGCAAAAGAGCAAAGGGAGCTGACAGACTGCATTCTCTGCCTGCGTCCACACACTTAACCTGCACACAGCATCTGAAATGTGGACACTGATTTTTTTACCTCAGTTGGTTCCTTACTCTGGCTCTGCTGGTAGCAATTTAGCCCAACATACATTGGTGCACCCACATCCCAAAGCCTTTGGGGGACCCCTTGCTCTCCCCCTCCACCCCTGCCATTTGGAGGTTTTATTTATTATCTGTGGGAACGTATATTGTTTGGAGATTCTGTTTTTTATTTTCTCCACTGGCTTTGACAGATACTCAGGGAAAGGGAGGGGGGAAGCAAGCATTTGGTTTTGTTTTATGATATGCCGTGGAGGCTCTGTTAAATTCTCAGAGGACTTTGGGCCTGGAGGAGTGGGTAAAATGAAAGGTAACAGTGATGGTTTATGAGGGTTTGTGGTGGGAGTCGTGAGGACAGGGAATGAGTGTGGTCAGTCTTTGTAACAAGCCATGGAAATAGTGGGGCTGGCTTTAATGCAGGCACTAATTTTAACAGTGCTAATAACCCAGCAGCAATCATCAGATCAATTCATTTTATGCAAGCATGCAGGAGATATAAGGACAAGTTATTGCCCACGGATGTCTCCATGTACCTCTGAGATCCGCTGCTTGGATTTCACTCTGGGCTCTGCCACCTACTTCTTTCTTTGAACTAGTTACTTAGTCTTTCCGAGCTTTGATTTCTTCCTCTGAAAAACAGGCATGGTAAAAACTATTCTTCTTTCAAGGTGGCTGAGGGGATTGACAAAGAGCCATTGCACTGCACTGGGTATTGTAGTACACACCTATAATCCCAGAGCGTGGGAGCTGGAGGCAGGAGGACCATGAGTTCAAGGCCAGCCTGGACTACATAGCAAGAGCTTGTCTCAGAAAAGCCTCTGACTTTTCTGAGCTAGTGTAGCTCAGTAGGAGCCCTTGCCTAGAATGTGCTAAGTCCTGGGTTCTATCTCTAACACTACAAAAATCATAATTAAAAGCAAAAAATCCTCAGCCCTGGGCCTGCGTGTTTAGCACTGAATCCATCTTTTCTGTTGTTTTCAAGAACAATGAAAACATATCTTTTTATGAATTAACCAACTTTTATTTGTCTCTTGTAGAAAAATTCAAATCCTTGATATCGGGAGCCCCACGTGTCCAAAATAAAAATCACTTGTTTCTTTCCTCACTCTGTCCAAACCAGCATCTCTAAGCTTTTGACATTCTTTTGAAATGTATCATTTACCTACATGGTCCCTGGCTCGGTTCCACATGGGAGTCTGAGACATCTTTTTAAAAATACTTAGTGTCTGCCTGGTGCCCAAGTCCTAGGTTTTCATTTGGCTGATGTGGTATGAAGGTCAAGTTTCCCCACCTTGGAAAAGTACCCCAAGGTCATTCCCAGGCACAGCCAGGACTGAGAACCCATGAGGTCTCCACCTGAGGGGAAGAGCTATTCTTCCCCTCAGTTCCTCCCACTCTTGGAGAAAACCGTGAGGCCCACTACCCAGACATTCTTTGCTCTGCTCCTTTCTTCTCCATCTTTGGTGTCAAATTACAGGCTTGCAACTTCTTACCTGGGCTGCTACAAGAACCTCCCTACTGGCTTCTGAACTTTTAGGGTACCCTTTGTCAATTGTAAAATTCAACCCCCATTCCAGTCCCCCAAGTGTTCCTTGCATCTGGCCACAGAATAGGTCCCTGTGGATTCCTACCTCCCACCATGATTGAGTCAAACTCCCAGCCTCTTCTTAGGGCTCCTTCTTTTCAGGCCACTCTGAACTCTTTTTGTTGTTGGTTATTTTTGAAATAGGGTCTCAGGAACTATTTGCCCAGACTGGCTTTGAACTGTGATCCTCCTAATCTCTGCTTCCTGAGTAGCTAGGATCACAGACGTGAGCACTGGCACCTGGCCTGAACATAAACTCTGATTATGTCCTTCTTTCTAGCATTCTCTCTGTCCTTGCCCAACTGGTAAACCCCTGCATGTTTCCCAGAGTCCAAGCCCGAATCCACCTCCCAGATGGATATGGACGGCTTCTTGGGGACTTTCTATATGAATGTGATTTGCGCTGTAGAAAAATGAAGAGTATGTTTTTTATTTACATACCCATCTCCCCTATTTGCCCTGGGAATTCCTCAAGTTCAAGAACTGGGTGTTATTCATCTGCCTGCTTATCCATCACCCCTCAGAAGCATTTGTTGAGAGAACAAGCTATATGATTCCTCTGTGCCAGATTCTCTTTTGCAAAGACTGCTACAACAATATCTTCCCTCCTACATCTGATTGTTTGGTTTGGTTCTGCCACACCCTCTCAAAAGTCTAGTTTCCTTCTGAATATGGGCAGATTGGTGACTGTTCCACCAGTAGGATGGGGAAGAAAGGATGCTATGTGACTTCCAAGTCTGGGCCATAAAAGTTTCCCCCACATCACCTCCACATGCATCCATAAAACTCCTGGAGGCTAAAGGAAGCCAAGTTACAGGAGGAGGTCAAGTTTAGGCATTGTGTGGACAGTTCTACCTGAGCCCAGCCTCCAAGTGGTCCCAATCCAGGCACCAGCCATGAGTAAGGGAGGTCCCTGAAGATTTCAGCCCTGGCCATCAAGTTACCCTTAGCCATTTGAATATTCTGAGATCAGATGGCAGTGGGTGTATACCCTGTCTACACTCCTGATTCTTAGCCTCTGTGAAGTCTTAGTGCAGTTTGTTACACACCAATAATGCTGGAAGAATTCTCCTTTGTTAGCTATGTGGGTCTGCTTCTGGTCCTGCCCACTGTCCCCTCACACCTCTCTGCTCCTCAGTCACCCGCAGCTGGTTCCCATGTCAAGGCCTCCATCATTGCTCTTCCATGGAACAATCTTCTGCCTCTTCCTCCCATGACACCTTCTTACCATCATCTTAATTCCAGCAAGCTATGAATTATAGACATATGAATTATGAGTAATTATTATTGTTGCAACATAAAATTATAATTTATATAACAGTCAATAAACCCAAAGATGCTTACCACCAGCAACCGTCAGGGAAATGCAGAATACACGCACTAAAATGAACGAGGTTGACAATACTTAGTGTTGGAGGAGTTGGAGTGCTCCTACACAGCTGGAAGGAATGTAAAATAGCAGCGACACTTTGAGAGACAGTTTGGTAGTTTCTGATGACGTTGTACACAGAGTTACAACAGAAGCCAGCAATTCCGCTCCTAAGTATTTACCCCAAAGAAATAAAAATGAAGGCATGTGCATAAATGTTGTAGTGGTTTCATCCATAAGAGCCCTACACTGGCCACGGTTCAGGTGACCATCAGTTGGGGAATGATCCATCAGTGAGGTCCATCCACGCTGTGGAGTAGTCCTCAGTCATGAAAAGGAACAGACTGTCAGTACTTGCAACAACATGGATTGATCTCAAGTAACTGGGCTTAGTGAAAAAAGTCAGGCACTGAAGACTCCACAGAATATGATTCCAGATACATAAAATTCCAGAAAGAGCATAGCTTTTGGGCCAAAACCAGATCCATGGTTGGCAGGGGCTAGGTGAAGGGAAATAGGATTTACTGTAGAGGAATTCAAAGTAACTTTTGGGGGTGAGAGAAATGTTCCGAATCTTATTTATGGTGGCAGATGTGCAAGTGGACATGCTTGTCACCTCTCATTGGACCGTATACTTATTAGGGAGGAATTTTTTCAGTTAAAATATTTCCATTGACATAATATTTGTACATATTTGTGGGATCCACCATGATAACCCAATATATGAATACGAAGCATAAAAGAGAATTTTAATGTATACAAATTGTATCCCAATAAATGTATCTTTTAAAAAATCATTTTTGTTATAAAAGGCTTCTCTGATCCCAATTTATTTTGTTAAAGGACATACTTACCCACCATAATTCTCTTTCATATGATATTATTTTTTTGCATTTTTTTAGTAATGTATAAAATTATATATATATACACATATATATCTTATATACACATATTATATATACAATTACTTACATATAAATATGTACACATAGATAGGCAATTTTTTAAGTGCAGTGCTGGGAATGGAGCTCAGGCCTTGTGCCTGCTGGGCAAGTCCTCTGCCTCTGAGCTGTACCCAACCCCCATGCATTTTTCATGCTTACACTTTTTGCATTTCCTCCTCTGCAATGGCTACCTCCAGAGACAGAATGCAGCTCTCCTGTTCACCCCTCCATCCTGAGGTCTAGCCCTCTGATACTCAAAACATCTGTTTATTGAATTTATTGACAGAAAACCCAAAAGACCTTGGCGAGGAGAGGCAGTCACCTACCTTAAGAAAACCCAGTTTTGAATCCCAGCTGAGCTACTTCTAGACTTAGCATCTTTTCAGCCAGAGCCCACCCTTTGCTGGAAGAACCCCCAACCATTTACGGATGTTGTGGATGACAAGGATTCTGGAAAGGCTGGGGGTCAGGGCACAAGATCAGTACTTTTCGCTGGACAGGTTGGATCAGAGTAAGACAGTTCACCCCGTGTGGGCTCCCTCTCTCCGTGCAAGGCTGCGACCTGTGTTCCCATAAGGTAATAAAAGCCTGGCCAGGAGGATTGTGCCCTTTGGGTTTTGTTTCATTGTGTTTTATTATTAAAAACCAAACATGTGGAACACAGATAATTTGGTCTTGCATGAGGCTTCCTTTGGCCCCAGGATCTGACAAATTTAACGAGAGAGAAAACAGAGGGGAATGTGTAGCTATTTGGTGTATTTGGAAAGGTTGAAAGCAAGGCTGGACTTCAAAGCGTTAGTACAGTGACCTTCCTGGTTAAGTCGTGATCTGGAATGCAGTCTGGAGTGTTCTATTGTGGCCTTTTTAAAAAGGATTTGGAGGTCGGTAGGGGACTGTAAGTTTCTTGATTTTGTTTTTTTGGTGTTTTTTTTTTAATTAGTTTTAAAAGGAAGAGTGGAGTGATGGCAAAGTCAAACTCTTAAATATCCTTCTTGGGATGGATGGAATTGAGTTTCAACTTTAATATGCTCTCCAAGGGACAATAACGTACACTAGGAAATAATTGTTTTCCAAGCTGCAAGACTCCTTATGTTCCCCAGCCTACTCAAGTCCACATACAGGGCGTGCTGGCCTCTGCCCCCACCTACTAGAGTGTTATGAGGGAGGCAGGTCCCATGCTAGAAACCCTTGGGGGTCATCTCAAGACTTCTACAAACAGAGCAGTCCAAACAGATTAGCCTTCAGGAATTCGAAAGGATGAGTCCAATCACGGTCCAGGTTCAGCCTATTTCCCCTGGTGGAAAATGAGGGGCAACAGGAATCGTAACTATAGATGCTCCTTGAGTCTTCATTGACTTTTTTTCATTCAATGTCATGATTGTGAAAATCATTCATTTCTTTTTTTTGTCAGTGCTGGGATTTGAATTCAGGGCTTTGCACTTGCAAAGTAGGCATTATACCACCTGAGCCATGTCTTCTCTGCTTATTTTGGAGATAGAGTCTGACGTGGTAGAGGCTGGTCTCTACCACCATCCTTCTCTTTTAAGCTTCCTGAAGTAGCTGGAATATTAGGTACATGAGCCACAATGCCCAGCTATTGGTTGAGATGGGGTCTCGAGAACATTTTGTCCCAGATGGTGTAGAACTGCTATCTTCCCTATCTCAGTCCCTCAAGTAGCTAGGATTACAGGCATGCTTGTTAGCAGGAGGCTATTGTACTAGACATAAGGAATTTGCTACTATGTATTTATCTGTTTCACTATTGATGGATCCATGGATTGCTTCAGTTAGAGCTCTATTAGAACAATGTTGCCATGGAGACTCTGGAAACACATCCTGGTGAATATACACACTGCTTGACCTTGAAAACCCTTACCTCCTGTCCTAGACAAGGAGGACAAAGACTTCTTAAGATAACCTGGCAAAAGCTTGGCCTCTTATCCCAAGTGAAACAGAGGGGACAGAGGCAGAGACAGACAGATGCACAGAGATCTAAAAGGGCAGAGGTACAGACACACACAGGATTGCATGCCACCTTCAGAAAGGTCAAGTGCACTCAGAGACCACCTCCAGCTGTCCCCTAGGCTGGGAAGGGACCGGGAGCCTTTTGGGCAGTACTGGACGGCTTCATCTTTGGGGGGAAATTGGAGAACATAGAGTAGATCTCCCCCAAACCCGCTTCTGAATGCTTGTGAGTTTTCTCCTTGGTGGGGGGAGGTTTTGAGTCCCAGAGAGGGAGAAGAGAGAGGTCGTTTCTCCCTGTGTAATCCCAACCCTGTGGCATTCCTGCAAAACCTACTCTGCTCTGTGTGGATGTCTGTGTTTGGACCAAGTGCAAGGACCAGGCTGCAGCCAAGAATAACCCATAATTCTGCACACAGCAGAGTGGGTTTCTGGCAGAACTTCTTCTCAGAGGAAACTGGGCAAAAGCAGGAATTGAGCGTGGGTAGGGCCTCGGAAGGCAGATAAGCTTTGTGTGCTAGAAAGCACCCATGGCAGTGTGTGCAGACAGAGATGGACTCCGAGCATCTCCTGTGGGGCCAGCTAGGCCGGGACAGTGCCACTGTTCGTCCTATATAACAGGGCTCTGTTTGGGTTCTCTTCTAGCTATGTCCCATCATTTGTATACCCATGTTTGCTGCCACCCAGAAACAGACTTCTGCCCAAATGGACAGGAGCTCTTCTCAGTTCTCTTCCCTGGGGTAAATTCTCTCACTCTCATGCTCACCCTTAGGCTAGGGGATGATCAAGAGGTGACTGTGTGCCAGAGAGGATAAGAATGAAACATGGCCACATACATTGGGTTGTTCAGACCCGTGTGCACAGAGCCCCACATGGCCAAGACAAAGTAACATAGTGGGAAGTAAAGGCACAGAGTGGAAGCTGGGTGTCTGCCCCTCCACATTCCCTGATTCTGGGACAGAACACGAAGGAGCTGAGAATTCTGTCTACCTTGGACTTCAGGGTTATTGGGAAGGGCTACTTGTCAGTGTCAGATGTTACAACATAATCCATTCAACACTTTATCCGCTTCATTTATAACCCTGAAGTACTCAGGTCTGATATGTGTGCCTCAGTTTGTATACTCTTATCCTGGGCCCCAAACGTTTGAGACAGGCTTGCTCCACCCCAGCAGGTTTTCTCTGCTTGGGAGGGTCAGCTCATAGCCAGTGAAGCAATTTGCAATTTGCAGGCAGGAGTTTAGAGGTAAAACCCACTCCTGGAAGCTCTGCTTGGTCCACCCTATCTAACTTGCTTCCTGGAACCCTAAGGGTGGGACTCAGTTTTTCCATCTTCAGACGCCTGGGAGGGGCAAAGGCAGGAGATCCCATCCCACTCCAGCTTAGCCACCCTCTAGGGCTTGGGGTCCTAAAAACTAGAACCTGAGAAAGGGATTTGCTTTGTGTGCACCTGTTTACTGCAGGACGCTGTCCCAAGAAACTGACACTGGAAAGAGTAAAGCAGGATGGGGAAGGAGCAAATGTCTCAGGAAAGCTGCAGCACTGGGTTTGGAGCAAAAACCCACTTTGGTCTGATCCATGGGGGAGTCTCCAGAGCACTGCACAGAGTTGTCCTGCCTGGGACAAGGGAGCATGAGTTGCTCTGCAGTCCTCCTCCAACATTTGAGGTGGCATAATTACCTGGGTGAGGAGACTCATGTTAGCCAAGTCTCATTCCCTGGAGAAGGGCGATTCTTGCTTAATTAGCAGTCAAGCCTGGGCTCTGTGCTGTGGGAGAGAGGAAGGATGCACTGGCCCTATGGGGGAGGGGCACTGACGTCAGCCATGAATGCTCCAGAGGCCCTTGGATAAGAAGTCTGTTAGAGTCCTCCTCCTTCCCCGCTTCCCCAGATGAGGGCAGAGCCCCTCTTACCCCTGCTGGAGCCTCTCCTAGCTCCCCACACTCTTCCAGGTTCTTCGCTGTGACAGTGTGCCTCAGAATGCTTTATTAGCAGCCCCTCCACACCACACTTGACAGTGAGTTCCAAGAGAGCAGAGACCTTTGCCAAAAGTGCCAATTAAAGAGCAAGGGCTCAACAAATATTTGTTGAGTGAATGAGTTTCCTCTTCCATAGGATGGCAGCAGCTCTGAAGGACCTTTCTTCCAAGCAGGGTACCTCTGAGAATCATTTCCTCACACACACCTCCCGTGAGGTTTGGGGAGCAGGCAAAGTAGCCATGCCCTCTAGCTCTTTTTCTTTAGTTTTTTCACATACTGGTCTCTCACTTGTGCCTGTCCCAGCCTCTGATCACAATCCACCTACCTCCAGCTTCTTAGTAGCTGGGTTTACAGTCATGTACCACCACGAACAGTTATGTTCCTGCATGCAGAAAGGAACAGAGGTGTGGAATTTAGGGTAGAAGTCAGAATATATCAGAAGTATGGCGGGGAGAACCATGCAGCCTACCCAGGGAGCGAGAGTGAGTGGTGTGGATGGTTCCAAACCTAGTTGTTCCCTCTGCTGAGGATGTCACTTGACTGGGGCTGCCCAGAGAACAGGATTGCCAACCACGGTGTGGCTGAGCATAATATCAATCCATGGGGAGCTTCCAGTGCAGACTGGAGATCATAAACCCCGAATTCCCCTGTACGGTGGCTGCCCAAGGGGTTTAACCCCTGGGAATCTCACTGTTTAAAGGACAGAAGGGACAGTGTTTTTATGAGGACTAAAAAGGGGCTGAGCACAGTGGGTAACACTGCATGGTTATGCCACCTGGAAGGGGTAATAATTGGTGCTTGGCTGGGCATGGTGGTTCACCTCTATAATCCCAGCTACTCTAGAGGTGGAGATAGGAGGATTGACTGAGCCAGCCCAGACCCTATCTGAAAAGCAAATTAAATCAAAAAGGGCTGTGGTGTAGCTCTACTCAAGTGGTAACAAGAAGCAACAGGTCTTAAGTTCAAACTCCAATATGCCTTACCTCCTCACTCCTCCTACCCCAGCAAAAAAAAAAAGATGGTGAACCTTACTGGGCACAACACCATATCCAGGCTGCTTTCCTGGAAGGCCACTTTCTTTCTCCAGCCCCAGGGTCCCTTGTCATCAGAGGATCTTTGAAACAACCTTTGAACAATTTGAGCTACTTTCCTGTGAATCCTAAAATTTATTTTGATCCTCTCTGCCCCAGTGTAGGAAGACCAGAGCTCCCTACCATTAGTCAAGTCTGTATTTCTGGAGCCTTCCAAGATACCTGCACCCTTTGTGCACAGTTAGGAGATCTCTGAGGTTGGATGTGTTGTCCTGAGGGAGGAGAAGGGAAGGAAACAGGTCTAGGAGCCAGAAGGGAAGGACTGGGATCAGGGCCGTGGATGGAACATCCAGGGCGCCCAGATTTTCTCACTACAGTTTGGGGGCACGCCGGAACCTTGGCCCCCCACTTCCCAGCCCACTCCCAGCTAGCAGCTGGATCTTGCTGTGCTTGACTTTTAAAACAAAGCAAAAACACGGCCTGTCAAAAAAAAAAAAAAAAAAAGGTGGTGGTGGTTCCGTTCCAATGCAAATGGCCAGGCTGGGTTTTGCAAAAACTCCCTCAAGTTGCGCAAAAGGCGGTTCCACTCCCCAGTCCTTCGCACGTCTCTAAGGACATTTTTCTCCATAGCTTTTCGTCAGATTTTCAAAGAGCTCAGAGGAGCCCACCACCACCACAAAGGTGAAAAGGTTAAGAACCGTGACAAAGGTAGCCAGCGCCGCGTTTGTAGGGGGAGACAACCTCCCCGGCCGGTCCCCCGACCCCCCTTATTTTTATCTCCCTCCCTTTCCTCCTCACCACACTCCCTTTTCTTCTTTTGCAACTTTTCTTTGACATTTCAAAGCCCCTCTCCTGGTTTGGATTTGAAGCTCCCAGATAAAATCGATCAATTTCAAAAAAGAAAAAAAAAAAAAAGAAAGAAAGAAAGTAAAGAAAAAAAAAGGAAGAATTCCGGGGTCTGGAATTCAAAGTCCTCCCTCTTGGGCTGAGCTGCAGGCAGAGACAGGCAGGCAGGCATAAAAACTTTGCTTCGACACCTCATTTCCAAACCTTACCCACCCCATCCCCAAAAACTAGGGGGATCAAAGAAAAAGGTTTGCAGTTCTTGGTTTGCAGCGCAGGAATGGGGGGGCACGCTTGAACTTGCCCCCCTGCCTACCTGGCCGCAGGCTGCACCCCAAGCTGTTTACTACCTGTTGGGGGACCTCAGGTATTTGAGGAAGCCAGTCTGCAAACTTTAAAAGGCTGCGCGGTGGCCAAGGTCTTGGAGTGAAAGACAGAAAAGAGCTTCTGGACCTTGGACCTAATTCCTGTTTTATTAAGGAAGAGCACGCAAGTAGATGGGGCTTGGAGACAAGGTGGCCAAAGAATGTCCCTCCCCAGTCCTCTTCCGCTGGCCTCAGCCTTGCAAGCCGCCTTCTGAGTTCACCCCAGCTCACCTCCGAGGGGAAGCCGGTGGCTGGCAGGGAAGGACATGTCTGTGGCTGTGGCCCCACAGGAAATTTATAGGCCGTGAGGTTCAGCAAATGGGGACACCGTTTGATCTCATTTGCTTGGTCACCTTGTGGGCTGCGGCTGAGAAGGAGCTATTCTAGTTACAGGGATGGATTAAAAATTTTTCACATTTGGGAGTGGGGGAGGCTAAGGGTGTAGCTAAGTGGTAGAATTCTTGTCTAGCATGCTTGGGGCCCTGAATTTCATCCCCAGCACCACAAAATTTGAAGTTTAATTAATTAAATAAATAAAAAGAAAAAGCATATTTTTTCCTCCCAGATTTTTTTTTTGCATCATTTTTGATTCGTTACAGGCCTACATCTTGAGCCACTCCACCAGCCTTTTTCTTTTTCTTTCTTTCTTTTTTTTTTTTTTTGTGATGGGTTTTTTCAAGATAGGGTCTCATGAACTATTTTCCCAGGCTGGCTTCCAACCATGATCCTACTTATCTCTGCCTCCGGAGTAGCTAGGATTACAAGTATGAGCCATTGACACCTGGCTGCATTAAAATATTCTTTACCTTGATTGCTGGGATATTTTGACATGATTTCAAGGTTGCCTTTGGTCCTCACCCTTGTGGCCAGGTGACCTGGAAGAGCTGGAAAGAGCCCAGAAGCCAAGTTGATTGGGGATCATTTGGAGGCTTGACCCCTGTGTGAGGGGTCAAGAAGAGCAGGAGGGAACTGCTGAGTTGTTCCTAACTGGATCCCCAGGCAGGCAAGAGAGCAACCTCCTTTTCCTCCCCACTCCCCTCCCCCCACAGGACTGGGAAGTTTCCCTGTGACATCTCCAGAGGGCTGTGATTGACAGCAAAAATGCTCCACCATCTGACTCTAGGTCAGGGGCCTGGATTTTGTTCCTGGGAGCCGGAATCAAACTTTCTGTGTGGCCTGGGACAGGCCGTGCTGCACCGGACCATGGCTTCCTTGATACAAAAGACCAGCGAGATACCTCTAGAACACATCCAATAAAGCAGTTTTCCCAGATGCTTCTTAACTTTTGAGTGGGTCCCCTCCCCATGCCCCAGACCCTCTGTTTGATTAAAACTCTTATAACGACTAAGATTTATGGAGTGTGCACCCCAAGTCACACACTTTGCTAAGCATTAAAAGAAGCATTGCTTCTTTTAATTCTCACCACAAGCTCAGAAAAGATTTGATACTGATTTGACAAGTGAAGAAACTGAGACCCAGAGAGGGGCGGCAATTTGCACACAGTGGATTTCAGTCTTTGGTTTCCTCCAAAGACTGGTGCTTAAAACACCACGTGTTTATGGATGTCTTTGTTGTGTGTGCATTTGTTTTTTGTTTGGTTTTGTTTTTTGGTGGCACTGGGGTTTGAACTCAGGCTTTCTAATCAGGCATCCTAACATCTGAGTCACTCTGGCAGCCCTTCTCAGGATGGGTTTTTTGAGATAGGGTCTCAGGAACCATTTGCCCAGGGCTGGCGTCAAACCTTGATCCTCTTAGTAGCTAGGATTACAAGTGTGAGCCACCAGTGCCGGCTCTGTGTGCGCATTTAGAGATATTCAAGGACAGGAGAAGGATGGATGGGCTCAGAGAGGTGGAACCACCTGCTTAGAGTCAGTAGAGGCTGAGGAAAGCCACTTTCAGGTCTGTGTCTCTACTGCCTGCGTTCAAATTGCCTTTGAGAGCAGTCTTGCCAGCCCTGCCTGCCATGGTGAAGCTCAAAGGCATCCAAAAACAGCTGTTGGTTAGCCAGTAACAACCTGGGCCTGGACTCTCTGTACCAGAGTCTTTTCAATAAGCCTCAGAACTCCTGAGGACAGAGGCGGCTATGGAGGTTCTGAGCCAGGGACGGGGTGGAAAGGACAGAAGCTGTAAGAGGAGAAACTGGAAACAGGACGTGTTCTGGTTCTGCCTAAAATCCCAGGACAAAAAGGGCAGTGGTGGTTAGAGGAAGGCTGCAGGCAGCATGAGGACGCCACAGAGAAAGCGCTGCCTCCTTGTCCCCTGGGAGCAGTTCTGCCTATCTGTAAGGTATTTGCTATTAGAAAAGAAACAGCTGTGAGTCTAAAAACATTTCCTGAGTGAAGCAACTCTGTCCCACAGAAGCTGGGACACATCCGATTTTGTCTGATGTCCTAAATGCAGAAGTGAAACACAGACTTTTATCTTTTCCTATGAACTACTTAGAGAAGACAAGGCATAGTGGGGCATTCCTGTAATCCCAGCATTCCAGAGGCTGAGACAGGAGGATTGCAAGTTTGTAAGGCAGCCTGTGCTCCATAGTGAGGCTCTATCTTAGAAAAGTCTATCAGATTTAGGGCTTTCATTTTGGGTTTCAAATGCAAGTTCAGGGCTGGCAGTGTAGCCAGTGGTACAACACTTACCTAGCAAGAACAAGGCCCTGGGTTCAAACCCCAGCACTGCAAAAAACAACAAAGAAAAAGATAAGGTCATCAGAGAACAGACAAGCACATAGAAATTGGGTGACCTACTCCCCATTGCTAAAGAAAATAATAATTTGGAGAGTGGCTGGTCTAAAATGTGCTTGAAACATGTTTTCTCCTTTTAACTTCACTCCACATGTCTATGTGATGGACACATAGACAGACAGTTTAGTTCATTCATCCTCACCTGTGAAGAAACTGAAGAACAGCAAGGTTAAGTTACTCACCCAAGGTCACACAGCTAGGAAATAAAAAAGGTGAGATTCTAACCAAGAGTTTGTCGGCCCCAAAACACGATGTTCTTCACCCGTTCCAAGAATCTGTTAGCAGGGGACAAAATTTATTGAGCACACAAAATAAACACCTTGCAATGCTGTCCAGGGAGCCTCAAAACATCCAAGAAATTCCTGAGTTTTTTGGAGCCGGCTCAGGAAACCCTCCTTCTCTTCTTCCCATCAGGAGGCAAGGAAGAGGTCATATCCAGGAGTTGAGAGGCCAGAACAGGAGAGTGCTCAGGAGCTCAGAGGGCAAGGTGGCTAAGAACTGAGAGAGGAGCCCAGAAACAACATCCCCAGCACTGGGTGCTGTGAGAGTTCAGTGACTGTCACGTGGCCACAAGAGACAATGTCACCTAATCTGTATGAGCCAAGCTTAACAGGGCAGCCAACGCTTGTTAAAGACCCATGAGCATGTCTAGCAGAGTGCAGAAGAAAACACAGGCAGCATCAAATTTCCCGTCCCTACAAGCTAGGGAGGAATTGTCAGAAACCAGAGACAGTGGTGCAGCTCCTGCACTGCGCAAAGGAGGCACCCGCCGTTCTTCCGCATGGACCTACAGTTATTGCAACAGTTCTCCAGAAGATGGCGGTAAAGAGTCTTGCTTTAATCACAGGAGTATATCAGGAGGAATTTCCAAGGTGGAAGTAAGATATCTTTTGTTGCCCAATAGCACAAAGGCACAGTCCAGAGGAAATTGACCCTGGCTATGGCCATGCTTTCAGTCACAGATGGACACACTGGTTGGAAGAAAGTCACCTTCAAACCTAGGACTGTGATGACATAGTGTGGGTCCCAACCACAGCACCCAGGAGGCTGAGAACCAAGTGGGGCCTGATTTCCTGTGACAGTTTGTGGGCCATGCTTTGGAAAGGAAGACAGACCTGCTCACAGAAGAAACTCTGCTGAGGGTCTTTACGCCTGACCAGAGGGACAGCACTACCTTCTGACATCAGAAGTTTGCCAAGGTGTCACGGAACAAAACACACGTCAGTTTCTTTAAGCTTATTTTGAACTCAGGACATTGCACTTGTTGGGCAAGTGCTGTACTATGTGAGAAACTCCACTGGCCCTTTTTGCATTAGTTGTTTTCCAGATAGGGTTGTGTGCTATTGTTTGGATCCTCCTACCTCCACCTCTGGAGTAGCTGGGATTACAAGCATGCACACCATGCCTGGCTTTCCAGATGTTCATTTGAGCCAAATCCCATGGAACCATATTCTGGTGCAGCTAGAATTTGTCTGCATTATGTATTGCTCCAGATCTGTGCAGAACTACAGTCGCCTTTCAGGGTTTGCAAATCTTTTTGTGTGGCAGCTGTGGATTTTGTTTTAGTGACAGAGCTTCACGGTTAATCCTATGGGTTCTGGAGTCTCCCAATCTGGGATTGACTTACTATCTCTCCTGCTTACAGCTGAGGGAACCTTGAGCAAGTGGTTTATAGCCTCCATGCCTCAGTTTCCACATCTGTGAAATGGGTATAACAGTCACCACTGCAGGAAAAATGAGAGGATTTGAGTGCCGAGTTCAGCTCAATACCTGGCATGTGACATGGGCCAGCATTATTGTGAATTGTGTCTGATTGATACATGGTTGGATCCTTTTCTCTCCTGTGGCTTGAATGGGAGGATTTCAGACCCACACTGATACCCCAGCACACGGTTTGAGAGTGGTAGCACAATCCTAACCATCAGGACATCCTAGAAGGATCCCATGTTTGGGGACAGCCTATGGTGCCTATTTCCTGTCCTATTTTTCTTCTGTGTGCACCTGGATATGGAAGAGGACCATCTAGAAGATTTGACCATGTGTGGCTGTGTGTGTGTGTGTGTGTGTGTGTGTGTGTGTGTGTGTGTGTGAGAGAGAGAGAGAGAGAGAGAGAGAGAAGAGAGAGGGAAGAGAGAGAAATGGAGGGAGGGAGAGAAGAAGGAGGAGGAGGAAGGCAGTGAAGGAGAGGAAGATGGAGAGACACAGGGAGAAACGGAGAGAAGGAAAGAGACAGAGAAGGTGGTGGAGGGAGACTGTTGATTCAAAATTCTCATGAAATCCTAAATGTATTCTGCAAATGGCAACTTTAAAAAGCAGACTGACTGAGAAGCTGGAGTGCCACCTCTTTCTGCACCTTAGTGACACATAGAATTTAGAGACCTGTCCTCTCACTTCAGCCAATGATGTCACCAGCCATGGACTGGAATTTCCACATCCCCCCACCAAAAGCAAGTTATTAAGGATGCTGAGGGAACTTATAATTCTTAAATATTTGTTATATAATTGTTATAGCTATTACTGCTCTAATTTATTTCCCTACTTAAAAATGCTTCTGACAACTGTAACTCATTTTAGACTGATCTTCGAGAAGTAGGAGACCTCAGATCATTTAGAGAGAGAGAGCGTTTAGCCAGGTGTGCAAGTCTCAGATTTCCCTTAAATTGCTACAGGGCCTTGCTCAGCACCGAAAGAAGCAAAGAACAGTGTGTGCATTATATCGATATTATGATAATGTGTACCAAATGCAGATTTGGAGTGATTAACTCAGTCATTTTCCAGACGAATTCCCAGGGGTTTTCAACCCTAAGGCACCCATGAATGGCTGCTTACTCACACATAATCCCATCTTCCAGGGGCTGGGTGGGAAAACAGCTCAAGGCAACATGAGGGATAAAAAATTAGGTACAAAAGCAGAGAGAGCAGCTTAAATTGTAAGCTCAGTCTTGTCTGCGACCTGCAGGAGCTGGGCAGAAAGAGGAGGAGGAGGTTAGAGGCAATAAAAGTGACCCACCAACTACCACGACATGGTGTGTCACCCGTGTCTGAAGATCACACAGATAAAAAGCTCTTCTCTGGTGAAATGTGCACGGGATGTTAAGCAGCTTTTGATCCAAAGGGCCTGGGAGCAGCAGAAATGGAACTCCCACGGACAGTTAAAATGCCACCAGATTTATGTTGCTTGAGCAATGGATTGTTTTATGTTCAGTAAATGTGCTACTTCATTCTAGCCACAGTATTACTATTAAGGAGGTTTATTAAGTATTACAGTGTGTTCCAGGCATTGGGATAAGCCGTGGTTCTTGGTGTCCTCTCAGGGGACATTTAATAATGTCTGGAGGAGTTTTTTTTTTTTTGGTTGTTCCACCTAGAAGAAGAGGGTGCTACTGGCATCAAAGGGACAGAAGTCAGGGACACTGGCAAGCGTCTTAAACTGCACAGGGCAGTTCCCCACGCTAAGAGTCCCCCAGCCCCAAATGTCCCTGCCCTGGCCCCATGGAGAGCACCACGCCTCAGTTCCTTGGCTTTTGTCACAATCCATCAGGACAGGTGTTATCTTTTTTCCCACTTTTCAGATGAGCTAATGAGACTTGGAGAAAGTAAAAGGCCAGGTGTGTGTCACGCCAAGCCTCGCACTGTAGCTGATTCCGGAAGGAATCAGCTTATCTCTAGGGAACGTGATGGGAGACCATAAGTTTTACTTTATCCACAACTTGAGGTTCTGCCAATTCCACAATGGGAACAAAAGGGTGATTTAAAATACAAATAAGGACTGGTAGAGTGGCTCAAGGCATAGAGTGCCTGCCTAGCAAGCCTGAGGCCCTGAGTTCAAGCCCCAGTAATTCCTTCTTTCCTTCCTGCCTCCCTCCCTCCTCTCCTCCTCCTCCTTCTTCTTCTTCTTCTTTCTCTCTCTCTCTCAATTCTGTGGTGTCTGTGTGCTATGGGGATTGAACCCAGGGCACTCTACCACTTGAGCCACACCCCTGCCCTTGTGTTTTTATTTTGTTTTTGAGATAGAGTCTCCAAAACTTTGTCCAAGTTGGAAGCTGGCCTTGAATTCATGATCCTCCTTGCCTCTGCCTTCTGAGTAGCTGAGATTACAGGCATGCACCACCATGTCTGGCTAAACACTTCTCTTGTTCTAATAATTATGGTAAGCACCCTTCCTATGCTTAGCCTCACTGACTGTCAAACAGCCCTACAAGGCTTTTTGCTTTTTTGAAATAGGGTGTCACTATGTGGCCCAGGCTGGCCTTGAACTCACAATCCTCCTGCCTCCACCTCCCAAGTGCTGGGATTATAGGCATGAACCACCATGCCCAGCACTCAATATGTTTTTTAACCCTCTTTTACAGATAAGGAACAGAGGGAGTCTCAGAGAATTTAAGTCACTTGTCTCGAGAAACACAGCAATGGGACAAACACTGAGCAGCAATGATGTGGGTTACTCTGCTAAATAAATGTATGCCTTGCAGATAAAAGATCCACAGCAAGAGTCAGAAGTTGAACCCAGATCCATTCACATCTTAACAGAGCTATAATTTGTGTACCTTATAAAAAGAATAAAAAAGCATAGGATTCAGTCTTTCCTAAGGTCTTTCTTTCCAAGTGTGACATTTTATTATTTTCTATTTGAGCTTAGGAAATAGGATCTTAGACATTTAACAAGGACTCTTCCACACATGAGGTCCATGTGTGCACAGAGTAAAAACATTCACACCTTGTCTATGCTCTCACCACCCCGAGGTCCCCATCTGGGGACAGGAGGTAGGCATGGGAGAAGATGGCATCCATCAGGTTAGGAGGAAAAAGCAAGAAGTGAAGAGTCCGCAGTGGTGACAGCATTTGGGATGGTGATAGGTGTCTCAAAGCTGCTTTCAAAACACTAACGAGACCCCAGGCCGTGGGGCGGGAAGGTAAGCAGCCTGCTACCCTGGCTAGGTTCCTAATTAACCACAAGCCACTGTGTCCTATTTTTGGGCTGCATTTTCCACTGTGGCCCCTGGGAAGGTGGAAGGGGTGTTAAGTATGTCAGTGTGGTGAGCAAGGATGGTGACAAAACCTACTGTTGGGTTGTCACCTGGATCACAGTGGCCAGCTCTGGTCACCCCAAGGTCAGGGCAGAATCAGATGTGGCCAGGAAAGGAGAACGAGGCACTGGCTGCTGACACTGAGTTTCAGGTGAAACCAAAAACTCAGTAGTGCAGATACATGATAGACCCGTGACAATCTAAATATCATTGAAATTTGACATTTTTAATAAAGTCAAGATCTTACAGTGCAGGATTGAGGCAGGGCAAGAACACTGAGAAGTAAGAGTGTCGTCCCACCTGCTTTTATTTAAAACCAGTGCTGAAGAATTTTTAAAGAAATTGTAGCTTCACTTCAGCGAAGGTCTCAAGTAACACAGGTGATTGTGATATTAGCACAATGATTTGTTGTTGTTGTTGCTATTGTCTGAGAATGCGTCTCTCTATGCAGCTCAGCCGATCCTCCTGCCTCAGCCTCCTGTGCTCTGGGATTACAGGCGTGCACCACCACATCATCTGCACATTGATGAATTTAACAGTAGTGCTTGGTTTAGAATCAAAGTGCCTCCTAGATGTCTGTTCATCTGGAACATTCTCCTTTCCTCACACCAAGGACTTGATGCAGAAGCAAGTCACAGACGTTCTTGCCTCACATTCTGAATTTGTTTGCTTCCTGGTGTTCATTGAGTTGGTTTATTTTCTCTCTTGATTTCCTGTTTTCAATTTCATTGACGGCACCCCTCATTTGTATCATTTCTCTTCTGTTGCTTCCTTTGCACTGACTTTGCTCCTTTTTTTTTTTCTAGTTTCCTAAGGCAAAGCTTAGATCACTGGTTTTAGATCTTCCCCCGCCCCCAACACGTGTGCACTCAATGATATCAGCTCTGTGAGCACCAAGTTCCTTGCATGTCATGAATTTGGCTAAGTCATTCTCTGATTTTCATTTAGTTGAAATATGCCTGTCCTTCTCTGAGGACGCCTTTGACTCGAATGCTGATGAGAAGTATGTTGCATGACTTCCAAGTATTTTGTAAGTTTCTGACTCTCTGCTCTTGACTTCTAGTTTAATCCTTTGTGGTCCAAGGGCATTTATTATCTGGGTTCTATTCTTTTATTATTTTTATTTTTTGGTATTTTGAGGCAGGGTCTTGCTACTTAGCCCCAGTCTGGTCTTGAACTCTTGATCCTCCTGCCTCAGCCTCTTGAGTGCTGGGATTATAGGAGTGAACAACCATGCCTGGTGGTTTCTATTCTTTTAAATGTGTTCAGGCATGTGTATGTGTGTGCATTAGCCCAGAATGTGGTCCAGCTTGGAGGCCATCCTGTGTCGTCTGTTGATATCAACATCATCCATGGGTTGATGGTCTCCTTGAGTCTCCCTCTGTCCTTCCTGGTCTGCCTAGAGGATTTGTCCTTTACAGAACACTCCTGTCAGTTTCTCCTGGTGGTTAAGCCAGCTTTTGCCTCTTGTACTTTTGCTCTTTTTTGGGTGCATGCATGTTAAATACTGCTATGTCATCTTGGAGAACTGATGGTCTCATCATCACACAGTGTCACCGTGGTGTCACTTGAGTTGTTCTCCACCCCTTGTGTTTCCAGATCATGGCAGGGAGCCCTAGAAACTTGTGGTCTCTTCTCAGCGAGCAGTGCCTGCATTTCACTGTCTGGTGGCTTTCTGGGGTCCCAGGGTACACTGGCCAGAGAGCAAAGGATCCAACCCACCTGATCAGGGACAGCCTTTAGTCAAGGATCTCAGGAATGGCTGTGTCAATGCTCCAGCAGCCCCACCACTGGTGGCGTGACCCCAGTTTACTCTGGCTCCCAGAGCTCCTGAGCCTGGCCAAGCTCTCAGTGTCCCCAGGGGTCAGGTGCTTTGTAAGTCACCTTCATCTGCTTCCTCTCCCCATCTGCCTCACTTCCTCACCCACCCCAACCACATATCCCAAAAGTATCTCCAGGATACACCAAGTGCACTTGGACCCCAAGTGCAAGGAGGCAGCCCAGACTAAGCAGGGGTTAAGTAAATGAAGTAAATGCAGATTAAACATTTCCTAAGCATACTTTACAGGACCCTCACCACATTGGCTCTCCCTCCACCTTTAAATGGAATGCTAAAATTGGTAAGGGGATTGGGTGATAAAAGACAGATCCCTTCCTCAAAAATTTCTTCATCAGCCTCTCTCCTCCACTAGTGAATCTGCCTCATTCACTTGTAATGTTTTAAGAGAGAGAGAGAAAGCTGAGCAGTTCATTTAAACACCTGGATCAAGCCATATCTGAAGCTACCACTGCCCAGTTTCAAGAGCTGATAAATCCTTTTCTGGCCAAGTAGATCAGAGTTTAATTTCTGTCCCTTGTCAGTTATGAGGTTGCAGCATGCTGGTTGAGCTTTAATCCTGGGATCCAGGCACCTGCTCACATACATGCGACACCTGAAATGTTCCAAAGCAGCTTAACAGTTTTCTACCCCCTCACAAAAGGCAACCAGAGTCAAGGGGCTTCCTCTTCCACTTGGAATGGACGTCATGTCCACTTGCTGAAAACACCTGGAGTGCCATCCACACAGGAAAATTGCCCTTGGTCCTGATAAGGCAGTGTCCTCTGTCCCTGCTCTGTACAACTTCTGTCTATGGAGGAAAGTTAAATAGAACAGAACTGAAAGGCCAAATTCCATTGCCTTTGAACTGCAATTTCCATCCAGTTGGGATCAGGAGGTATGGCCAACTAACTTCAAAGGGCAAGACTGCCCAGAGAGCAAGAGTGAGCCAGGAGGGACCAGGTGTGTGGAGGACAGGCGCCTGGGGTCCTGATGAGCCATGGTGGACCTGACACCCCCTAGAGGGCCAGGCCAATGGTGGGGATCCTTGTGTGGTTGTGACACCCCCCTCTCCTTTGCAGGTTTTAAATACCTACTTTCTGACTCAGGCTAAGGACCTGAAGAGGCTGGCTGGCTGGTGGCCTGCTGACAGTCATGACTGCTGGGCCTGTACATCTCTGAAGGACTAGGGCTTTGTTCCATCAGTCTCTCCTAGTGATCTTCCTCACTTTACAGATGAGGAAACTGAGGCTCAGAGGACAGGAAGTGTCTGGCCAGGACCAAGAGTGTGGCAGGGTGGAGCTAGCAGAGGCCACCAAGAAACCCAAAACAGACATCATTGAAACTCTTTACTCCACCAACTCCGGTCAGCTTCTTGCTTTAGGGATGACATAGCCACAAAGGATCAGGTGACATAAATCCCGGATTCACACTGCTGCTAAGAGTGACGACCTCATTCCACTCAACAACCATCTTGGGCAGGCCAGCTCAGCTCATGGATGACTCAGCTCAGGGGACACCTACGGTTGCAGTCCTGCATGTCAAGTGAGCTCAGTGTCCAAGATGGCGTCTCATCTGGGGACAGAAAGGCTGGTGTCAGTCGTGTGTCTCTCTATGAGCCTGACCTGAGTTTTTGGGGCCACCAGCCTTGTCTCATGTGCTGGTTTGTGTGAAGCAAGAAAGTTCTTAGAACCCAGTCTTGGAAGCCACACGGCACCGCTGCCTTGGTGTCAAGTCCATCATAAGCCCCAAGGTCAGCTGGGAGATAACACAAGGGCACAAACACTGACCGGCCTGGCCAGTGTCATAAAATGTGCCAAGGCTAGATCTTTTCGAGTTCCAGTGACCCTCTCTGTAGCAGGGGCCACCTTAGCATCAGGGAGAGTCCCAGTCATTCATTTAGCTTCTAGACACGTGTGAAGCTGCCCTGTGAGTGCAGGCACCTGTGCAGGATCACAGAGCAGAAGAGGAGAGGACAACCCTGGGGACACAGAACTGACCAGAAATCACAAAATTATTGGCCAAATGATTTTAGGCAAAAGTGGTAACTTTGGTGAGTCTCAGAGGCTTCACCGATAAATATCAGTATTATGAATAATGCCTCCACTGAGTTATTGTGAAGTTTGTGTGCGATGTCATCCAGAAAAGATATAGAGCACGTATAAATACCAGGTGTCCTTGAGAAAGAAGGGACAGAGGAAGAAGTACAATGGGACACCTTGGATGTGGGCTCTGCGCCTTAACTATGTGTTCTTGGGGAAATGGTAACACCCCTCTGATCCTCGACTTCCTTATCAGTAAAAGGAGAGGCACCTGCCCATCTGTCCCACAGGGTCGGGGGAACCTAAATAAAGACAAGAGATATGGGTGACATTTGAAACCCATCAAGTGCTTCTAGTTATTATGCAAGAAAAAGCAAAAGGGAGGACTAGGTATCATAGGCAGGGTCCCCAGAAGCAGATCCAAGGACAAGGTTCCAAGGACAAGTGGTTTATCTGGCAGGACATGCAGTAGGAGAGGGAGGAGGGGGCGGGGGTAGTGAGGATCAATCCAGGGTTGGGAACTGACCAGTTAGCCCCATGGCTACTGCAGCTTACTCCCACAGGGAACTGTGAATCCAGGTGGGACAGGGCTGTGACACTGTCCACATCCCCTTGGTCATTAACTGAGGGTTGCCCTGTGTGTGGAGGTGGCCTGCGCATCCCTCAGCAAGTCCAGTTTGCCTGTCCCCAGGTAAAGTATGGCCAGGTAGAGGTGTTGAAAAAGGGAATGGGAGAGCTGAACCTGCACCAATGGTGCTTCTATAACCGACGCCAGTCACCTCTTCTGTCTAATTTACTGCCAGAGGCTCATGTCTGTAATCCCAGCTACTCAGGAGGCAGAGATCAGGAGGATCTTGGTTCGAATCCAGCCCAGGGCAAATAGTTACATGAGACTCTATCTAAAAAAAAACCCAACACAAAAAAGGGCTGGTGGAGTGGCTCAAGTGGTAGAACACTTGCCTAGCAAGCGTGAGGCCCTGAGTTCAAACCCTAATGCCACAAAAAAAAAAAAATCTTCCTATTATCACTATTCCTGGGAAGGAAGAGTGATTCCTCTGTCCATGGGGTGGTCATCATGAACACCGGGCATTCAGGTCCTTCTGCAGGGAGGGAGATCTGGTCACATCTGTGATAAACTTCACAGTTCACCTCCCTCCAGCCTGGCACGGAAACCACCTCCCCATTCTCACATCTTGGCACTGGTGCATCTGAACATCCTCCCATCCTTCCCAAATGCCCACACATCTCTTTTTATTAGTCTGCTCCTGTTTCCCTCCACCCCTGTCAGTTTACAGTGACAACTTCAGGGTTACTGAGTCTGCGTATAAAGGAATGCATACCATAGAGGGAGAACATGGGAAAGTCATTTTCTTCCTCTTAAAAATAACAACCAGAAATCATTTATGTTCACTTCAGAAAGAGCAGAAAAGGTGGCCAAGCAAGAGGGAAAGTGTGAGAGGACCCATGAGACAGCCAAGTCCAGGTCTGACTTTTAACAAAGATTCATATTCTTACACTATTCAGTTACAAACTCACTGATTGATAACAATACATACAGGGCACATTTGGAAAGCTACAAAAGTGTACTCAAAAGCTCCAAACTACAACCCTCCAACTCCACCTCCCACACTTGGTCCCAGCAACTCAGCCCCCCATTGGGACCCCTTCAGTACCCATACCAGCACATGCTAGACCCATGCGTGTACATTTGCTTTCTCTTTTTCCTGTTAATGACTGCATAGTATTCCTCTGTGGGGCTGAAACTCTGATCTCTTGAACCAGGTTCCTACTGTTGGGCATTTGGAAGGTTTAAATCTTATATGATTCCAAATGATGCAGCAACAACTTCCTTTGTACAAGTTTGCAAATGTGTGCATTTGGAAGTGGAATGGCCCACTGTAAATTTAGCTATGTTTAGACTCTCCCTAACTTTGCAACATACAAACCACTGCAGTTACAATTGCCTGTGGTAAATGTAAAAAAGCATTTTCAACCATAAGATTGGGTGAGAAATATTAGAACAGAGAATCAAAATACTACTTACGTAAGGCTCAAAAAAAAAATAAAATAAAAACCTGAAAAAGATGAGAAAAAAAAATCCAGGCATAAAGAGCCAGTATTTTTCATTTTTCTTTTTTCTATCAACAAACTATAAGAAGCCCTTTCTAGTTATTCTCCACCCCCCCACCCAGTAAGGATTCAGTGCTTGAACTCATCCTGTGCAAATAAATTATTTATAAATTGCATTCCTGTCTTTTAAAATAAACACCATTCCTCCAGAAATTTAGATAAATAAAATGTCATGTATTTATCAAATTGAGTCTTCTTCATGTCTAATAACCCATGACATAACTAAAGGAACTGCTATCTAACGGCTAGGTCAAAAGTGCAAGAGTCCAGACTTACTAGTCCTAAGCCTGGCCAGGCCATCGATTAGCTCGAGGGAGGCAGGTGGGGAACATTTTGCTTCTCTGGATCTCCCGTCTTCCCAGATGATACAGTTTCCCTGGCCTCAACTCGTGTGTTTAACAATGTTTGTGTAACACTCAGATAAAAGGCGCAGGGTGAGACTTAAGTGGTTGTTAAAACTGTCAGCCCCAAAGCCATCAGAATTCCGATTGATAACCCACACTTACAGTGAGAGGGGAATTTGTTTTCTTAGGGGGCTGATTTTCTCTCCTTAATGACTTGGGAAAACATTCTCATTCCACTTGCACGTTGGAGTACTTCTCTTCAAAAATCTTCATTATTTTTTTTCTATAAGAATGGAGCCTGTGGGGTAACAGAAAAGGGCCCATAGGGAGTTTGCCCCAGAAGGGCATAAAAAATGGGGCTCAGCAAGGCAGTGTCTCAGAGCATTTGTGGAGACTGAGGCTCAAAGACACGTGGCGGGTGGGCCTCGGAGACAGGTTTCTTGGCTCTTAATCCATTGCTGTTTCCTTTAATGGCCCCTGGAGTCTCCTCCTGTTGAGCCTTTGCTGGGCTCATCTCCCCATTAAACAGGTGGATAAACTGAGTGAGGTACGACCCGGCAGGAACTCGAGTCTAACATCCAGAACACCGAGTTCTTGTTCTATGTCACTGGTGCTCCTTAGACATGGTGGGATCTAGTCCCATACTCTATGAGGTTAAACTGGATCTGAGCACACACCTATAGCCCCAGTTACCTAGGGGACAGAGATCAGGAGGATCAAATTCAAGGGCAAAAGCATCTGGAAAACACCTAAAGAAAAAAGGGTTGGTGGAGTGACTCAAGTGGTAGAGAACCCACCTAACAAGCATGAGGCCCTGAGTTAAAATCCCAGTCTTGAAAAAAAAACAGTAGATCTAAGGTGTATATTTACAAAGCGACATCACAGGACAAGTCAGGACTGGAAGCAGCCCTCGCCTATACCGTGTCTACTCTAGAGGTAAAGACTTGGGGTCACTCCCTGCCATCCCCACTTCCTCTATAGCTGTGGAAAGTGACTCTCCCACCTTTAAAATGAATAACAACACTTGCCTCATAAAGTTGAGAGCACAAGATTGAAAAATCCATGTAAAATAAGTAGCTTGAAATCTTTCAGAATTCATGATTAGAGCCAGGCACAGTTGTGCATACCTATAATCCCAGCTACGAGAGAGACACAGGCAGCCAGCCCTGGCAAAAGCATGAAGCCCTGTCTCAAACAATAAAATACAAACAAACGGGCTGGGGGCATGGCTTGAGTGGTACAGCCCTGGATTCAATCCCCAAAACCAAAAAAAAAAAAAAAAAAAAGTCATGATTCATGGTTAGCATAGTGTCCTGTCCCCAGGATGTCCTCAATAAATAGTACCTGTTGTTCTGTCACTGTTACTGTGCGTGCTGTTGAAAGGTGTGTGACCTTGAGCAGGTCACTCCCCGGCAGTGAAATGGGTGTGGGGTGTGCCATCTGTAGGATGGAGTTGGTCAGAGATTAAATGAGACAATACAGTCTCAGACCCAGGAAATACATGGCAGGTGTAACCTCTACCCATGATACCACGAGATAAATGGCAACTTATCTGTTCTGTGTGTCAGTATCTTTTTTTTTTTTTTGCAGTACTGGGATTTGAACCCAGGGCCTACACCTTGAGCCACCCCATCAGCCCTTTTTGTGAAGTGTGTTTTTGAGATAGGGTCTCATGATCTATTTGCCCAGGCTGGCTTCAAACTATGATCCTCCTGATCTCTGCCTCCTGAGTAGCTAGGATTATAGGCGTGAGCCACCAGCACCTGCCTGTGTGTCAGTCTCTTCTAAACATGAGTGGCTGTGATGTAACTGAAGTCTACTTGGGGGGGCGGGGAGGGGCTGAGAATGACCTGGGACAATTGTTATAATTGTACAGCTTGGGTTGAGGGTGCGACTTGGTGGTAAAGCACTTACCTTGCAGGCAGAAGCCCTGGTTCTTTTCCCAGCACCGCAAAAAATAAATAAATACAATTGTAGTTCTACAGATGAGAGGTCCAGACTGACTGAGGTTGACTGAGGCTGGGAATAACTGTTTGCAAGCAGCAGGTTGGCTGGTTTGGGAGAAAATGCTGAGCTGAAGAGGGGTCATTTTGCATGATGCCACAAAATACTGATTAATTAATCAGCTAGTTTGTTTCTTCAGTAAGTAGTTACTGTGTGTCCAGGTATCATAGTCCCCACAGAGGGTCTGACCACACAGAGATGGCGGCTCCATTCTGGTGCCTGTAAGTATAAAAATATTTCACTCTATCTCTCTTCTGGAAAAAGCCAGGGGGCAGAACCTCCACCAGGAGTGCCTGTAAAGATTTCAACAATAGAGGGCTCCTCACCCAGAATTTCAGCCCTTTGTGCAGCTGGGACCTTCTGTCCTGTCCCCACCCCCCTCCGCTCTCACCCCAGATCCTACAACCACCCCATCAGAAGGTTTCAAAGGCCATTTGGAATTGCTTAGCCTCAGGGTCATGGGCCTCTCTCTCCAGCCCAAGATGATGCCCAGCCTGGCCACTTTCCTGTTTCAACTTTGCTGGTTTGTTCATTCATAATGACAACCAAATGTCCCCCAGGCCAGAGAGATCCTTCTTCTCACTCCCCTTGGCGACAAACCTGTCCATGAGAGCTCCTGACCTCTTGGGATGACTGCCCACTGCATCCTTCCCGGTTGGCAGCCAAGGCTCTCACCTTTTCAGTCCTGGCGGGGTGGGGTCTCCCCAGCCAGTTCCTTTAGCAAAAGTGGAGGCTGGAATAAAGAGCACCTCACCTTCTCCCTCTATGAAAAACGTCTCACATGCACACAAGTACAAAGGCCAACATAAGAAACCACCAGAATTTCATATACTTTTTTTTTGTTTTTTTGCAGTACTGGGGATTGAACCCAGGGTCTCATGCATGCTAGGCAAACACTTAACCACTGAGCTACAGCCCCAATTCACCCAGCTTTTGACATTTGGTTTAAGGTATTGAAAGGTTCAAACTCTCCAAAACTCAGTTGTTCTACCTCTCAGGGTTAGAGTCTTGATGTGCGTTCATCGTCTTGTTACAGTGTGTGCCATACACACGTGTGCGTGCAGACGACACGAGAAACTGGAATCACAAAGACACATACCACCTTTACTTCTCTCGTGTAAGAGTGGACTTTTGGTGGCTGCATAGTATTCTATTTCAAGACACAATGTGGTTTTACCAACTTCTATTTTTAGACATCTTTTTTGTTACTGTATGTTTCACTGGTGTCAACATTTTTACAGATAAAATGTTTACCCACATTTCTCATTATTTCTTTGGAAAACTTTTCTAGAAGTGAAACAGGCATGACTAGACTTTTAAAATAAATGGCAAACCGCCTTGGATGGATGGCTCCAATTTACACGCTCAGCAGTGTAACGGGGACTTGCTCTCTCCAAAACCTCTCAGTTGGAAGGCCCCAGAGACTTGGCATGCATTTCTCATTATAATTTTCTCCACTCCAAATAACAGAGCTCTAAGGAGAGAGGAGAAAAGGGATGAGAAGGGGAGAGATGGCTTTGGAGGGAAGAGAGAATGGGGGAAGGGAAGAAAGGGGGAGAGGAGGGAGACAGGAAGAAAAGGATGGATAGAGGGAAGGAGGGAAAGAAGAGAGGGAGGAGAGGGAGGAAAAGCAAGAAGAGAAGGAAGGCAGGGGAGGGAGGGAGGAAGGAAGGAAGGAAGAATCACAGAGCGTCAGAGAGAGATCATAGGTGTGAGGACACCTGAGGAATGGAAGACAGGAAGAAGAGGGGACATTACACTTTGCTAGAGAGAGGAACCTGGGGATCCAGGAGCCAATGCAGGCAGAGAGCTCAAGAGTTACTATTATTCTCAGCAGGGGACCCCCACAGTAGATTCTTTCCATCATCCTTTGCCAAGCCTCCAAGCCGCAGCCTTTTGCCTTGTTCTCTGGCCACCCCAACTTCCCCTGGAGTGATGCCACAGGTCCCAGGAACAGCCAAGCTGGCCCTTCCCACCTGTCACTTGGGTGACAGCCTGGAAGTTTTCACTTGGAGCCTCATGGATGTGTCAGACCATGTGTTTAGTGGCAAAGGAATGAAAGCACAAGCACCATTTGTGGGAATTACTGAAACCAAATGTAAAAAAGGGAATTTTAAAAAAGCCAACGAGGAGGTGACATGCTGGGGGTGGGGGGTGGAGTGGACAGGAAGATGCCTTGCACCAGGCTCCACCCTGGCCAGAGACCACATGATCTATTTTAGTCCAGGCTCCTGGGTCCCCCAGGTCCCCCTGTCCAGAGGCTGACCTGGCTCAATTCTCCACCCCAAAGCTTGCCTGCCCCTCCCCCTCTGAGCAACGCCAGCATGAATATGGCTCTGCCCCTCTCTGAGACAGAGACCATTTAAGGCTTTGAAACACAAGTCTAGTGACACCCCCACCCCCACCCCTGTGCCATGAGAGGATGAGCCTGTCTTGTTCCTGGACCTCTGCTATCTCCCTCTGGAATGCAAGAGATGTCTGTGCTTCCTGATATCTCCTCTCCTCTTCAGCCTCTCCCTTTCTCTTTCTCTCTCTCCTGTCCCCCCACCCACCCTGTGTCTCTAAACAGCTACAATGACACTGAGCAAAATGTGACTCTGGACTGTCCCCAACAAACCAGCCCCACCCCTGATCACTTCTCTTTGTTTGGCAAAATCTCCTTCTGCAAAAACTGGTTAAAAGTCCACACTTTTGAAACTGTGTCATCAAATCAACCAAATAAAAATGCAAAGTGAAGCCAGGCACTGGTGTTCACACCTGTAATCCTAGCTACTGAAGAGGCTGAGATCAGGAGGATCCCGGTTCAAAGCCAGCTTGGGGAAATTGTTCGTGAGACCCTATCTCAAAAAAATCCATCACAAGAAAAGGGCTGGCAGAGTGGTGAAGGCCCTGAGTTCAAATCCCAGGACAAAATGCAAAGTGCTGAGCACAGTGGCTTGATATACATATGTTATAAATATATGCATTTCTATATACATATTCAGAATATTAAAAAGATATACAAAACACAAACTTTGAGATCAGTGGGAAGGGAAAGGAGAGAAGTAGAGGTCAGGGTTGCTGCATACTCTTTCTGTTTACTTGTTTTCCTCTTCTTGTGGCAGTGCAGGAGGTTGAATTCAGGGCTTTTGCATATGCTAGGCAGGTGCTCTACCTCTTGAGCTACTCCACCAGTCCCTGTTTAATTTTCTCCTCATGTGCATTTATTTTTTTTTTTGCTATTATTATTTTAAAAGCCTGGTGGGTCTGGCTCCAACCTCACTCTATCCTGGACAATCTCTAAGGGTGTAGACGTGACCTCAGCCTTCCTAGGTTGTCCAATGGGACATCTCACTGTCTGGAGATGTTGCAAGGAAGAGATGAGTTAGTGAGCATAAAGGTCCTAGCACAGATCCTGATGTGCACGGATGGGCAATAAATGTTGGTGTCACCACCATCATCACCACCACCATCATTGTCACCATCGTCGTCACCATCATCATCACCATCATCATTAGTGTTACTGTCTGTGGCTATTATCCTCACCCAAATAACCTAGTGGATTGTTTGTTTGCTTCCTGAACACCAGGAAACCCTGAATATCACCAACCAGGCTGTGCTTTGAAGTCGGCACCCCAGGGAGGAGGGAGCACGAGTTGGAGCCCAGAAGCATATAGATCTTCCTCGGCAGACCATTAGGCTCAGGTTTGGCACATTTATTTTAAGGAAACTGGTAGGGAGAGGTTAATTGCTCTGAGGATCCCGGACAGCCCTGCTCTCCAGATGGGGGGAGGTTCCACAGAGCCTGCATGACCCCAGAGGCCCTGGCTCCTAGGTCTTGCTGATCAGGGAAATGAGATTTGCCAAGAGGGAGGGGTAGACCTATGGCTTCTGGGGCCTAAGACTTTGGGACCCTGGGATCCCAGGGAAATGCAAATTGTTTGGGTACAATGACAAAACTTTACCTTATCCTGAGTCAACTGAGTCTCACTCCCAGGGTGAGCACAGAGTCATTCCATTTGAAATTCTTCTCTGTCATGAATCATTTCACAGGGAGGGAAGAAACAGTGCCTTCTGGGGGTCTGACTTCTTGTTCCGTGGGTAGAAGACTGCTCCCCAAAACAGCTAGTTAGGGCTCCTTTCCCTTCATTGTCAAGGGCAGGCTTTTATTACACTCCTACCTTGAACCTTGTACCTGACTGAGGTCAATAGAGGCCCATTTGGGGCTGATGTCGCTAGAGCTGCATAATACTGGGACATCACTCTCCAAAATGCACAAAGAAAATAAGCATTTCCTTCTCACAGCCTTTTTTCTTTTTTGAAGGATTAAAACACATAAGCACTTAATAAATGGTAACGACTATTATGAGGATGGAGACTTTTTTCCAGGCTACATAAAAGCCAAGGTTGGTTTTTTCTTTCTACATCTTCTAAAAGAGAAAGCCAATCAGTGCATGAAATGTACACTTTGCCCTTCCAGAAAATAATCAGGAACACATAGCAGTCCCGGTTAATTAGGTAGAAAATTTGCCTCCCCTGGTGGATAGGGGAGGCGCGCAATTACCTACTCAAGGTTGAGTTTTCTGACCACCAAAAATATTCCTTTGTACGGACTTTCTGGAGAGCAATAGATTAGCGACCTTGGCCAGCACTCATCGCCCCCACGCCGGCGAAGCTCCCCAACTGCGGAGGTGTGACATCAGACTTAGTGGTAAGGACAAGGGGTGGGGGGCGGAATGCAGGCCCGCGTGTGAGGAGATTGTAACCAGAAACGCCACGGCAGGCATCTCGCTGCTGTCCTGAGCGCTGCTGGCAGCCAGCCGGGCCGGGAGCCGGGAACCAGCCCGAGGTGCCCTGGCTCGCCGCTGACCGGTCCCTCCTGGGCCGGCCGATAGCTTATCGTATCCACTCGGGGGGTGCCCAGTGCTACAACCGGAAACGCGGCTGTAGGCCAGTGAATGCCTGATGGAGCGGTGCGTGCCCCGGTGCGCGCTCGCCGGCGTGTAGGCTAGGAGCGCAGGCCTGCAGCCTCCATCCTCCCGCCACCAGGTAAGGGGTCCAGGTGGGTGGGGAGTGCTGGATGAGCCGTCACCCTCCGTGCGCTTGGTTACTCCTGATGGCTGGTGTAAGGATGGTGTTCTACAGACATCCGGGTGCAGGTAGTCGAGTGGAAACAAAGCAGGGATACCATGACTCCTCTCCCCGCGCGGGCGCGACGGCAACAAGGTGGAATGACACGCACCCAGGGCGAGATTAGGAGATGCTGCATGCAGACTGTGCACCCCAAGTTGTAGGCAAGGGTGTGGCTGCGAAATGTACCTGACCTCTCCTGCGCCTTGTGATTTCCTCACACCTCAGCCTGAGCTTCCTATGCTCAGAGGATGATGTGAGCGTTCTGTCCCCCGGCGACACCAAGGGTGAGCCGACCTGTTCTAAGAAGCTGATTGTGGCTCAGTAGAAAATGACAGGAATTTGGAGTCTGTGAAGTCCTGAATTTGAGTACAGTCTTTCTAAGCCTTACTACCTTACTACATGCACTCTTGGGCGGATTGCTTAACCTCTCTGGGCCTGGCCTCCTGAATTTCAAGGGAGAAGAAATTCGAAAGAGCAACCAAGTGTATTGTAGTGAGTTTAGTAAGTGACGAATTGAAAGATCGTTATAAAATAGAAAGTTTTATATTGGGTGGTAGACTAATTTTAGAAAATTTTGGCGCCTAGGAAGAATCAGTCTAGTTTCCTCCACCAGTGCCTGGCAGGTTCAAACCTCTGATCCATGACCAACTTCTGCTCTGAACAGGTGTCTTTAGACTCAAGGCAAGACATCAGGACGACTGGCGGTGGGAGTCAGTGATCCGCCAAGGTTTACAGACACTAGCCATGAGCTCTACCGAGGTCTTTAACCTCTGGGTCCCAAATAAACCACTCGGACCTAGATTCCTGGAAAACCATGGCCAGGGCTCTGTTTCCTGCGTGCGCGCGTACTTCGAGCGTGTGGCTGGGGGCTCACCGTGCGCCCGAGCACTGGTCCAGTCCTGCGCGCGCGCGAGACGCGCAGAGAGTGATTACTCCCGCAGCCTGGCAGCCAGGACCCGTTAGAAGATGCGCAGACAGACAGACGCCGAGGTGCTGGGCGGTCTCTGGCTGCTCAGGAATCAAAGGAGGAACGCACTTCTCTCACAGTCTTACCCGCCGAGTCTGATCTGACCAGCCAACTCACTGGGCTCCTGAGGCTTGGTTGGGATTTAGGCTCCATCCAGCAGTTTGCTTTAAGCAGGGAGCCTTCACCTGTCCAGGGTTTTCGGACCTTTGTAAAATCGCTTAAGTGCTTCTTGCTTTTCTTGGTTCTAAGAATGTCCAACATTTTTGTGGACCTTCTCAGTGGGTCCCAAAAGTTGAGATCCACCCTTCTTCACTAGGAGCTCAGGGTGCTATCTAAGAGCAAGATGAAACATTACCAGCAGGCTGTGAGAATGAGAGAGAGGGAGAAGGAGAAGGAGAAGGAGAAGAAGAAGGAGGAGGAGGAGAGGGAAAAGAGGGAGGGAGGGAGAGAGAAAGAGAGAGAGAGAGAGAGAGAGAGACTGCTCAAAAAATATCCCTTCTAAAAAGTTTAAAGGGAGAGCCCAGTGTGGTGTTGCACACCTTCAATCCCAGCACTCAAGAGGCCGAAGCACGAGGATAGAGAATTCGAGGCCAGCCTTGACTCAAGACAAAAGTTTGAAGAGAAACTGGGGCCCAGAGAGGCATTGCCACTGGCGCAAGGTTAAACAGCCGGTCAGAGGCTGAAAGCAATGCCCAGACCCCTTGGTTCTTGATCAGATGTGTAAGAACCCCGAGAGCACCGTGCGTCCAAAATATGGCCCAAATTGGCCTTCAAACTGCTCTCAACTCTCCGCGCTGCTTACTCTTTAATGGTGCTTGCTAAACTGGCTTGCAAGACACAAACTTGAGTGGCCTGCGCAGGCTGCTGGGGGCGCAGGCAGAATAAAGGGCTAACTTAGCCCTTTCCTTACTTAGTAGGTTTTGGATGGCAAAGCTGATGAAAAACCTCTGGTCTTTCTCCAGAAAACACATACGATCTTCAAGATCTTTGACAGCCACCCATGTGGCCAAGTGCAGAACTTCCACTTTAACTGACCGGAACATCAAACCCAGTTTGGGGGATCCAGCCTTGGTTCCGTGTCTTTACAGAAGCTTGTCCCAGGACTGTGTGGCATCCTCGCGCATTCACACATGTGCGCACACATACAAACCATCAGCAGACCAACACAGGGCACACCTGGCAAGTATTGGCAAGGTCCCTCCAACCCCCACCTAGGCATCCACAGCCCAACTGAGGGTAGCCAAGAGAAAAGTTCAAGTCGCCAGCTCAAGTGGTCTTTAACACTCCACTGCACTGTTTACCCATCTGAACAGCCCCCCTTCCCTGGCCCACTTCCACCCACCCCCCACCTTTCCGAGGTCGGCTATAAAAATAAACTATTTTTCCTTGTTAATAAATCTCCGCCCGGCGCCCTCTTTTAAAGAAGTCCAAAAAAAAAAAAAAAATCACTGCGCCCAGTGCGCGAGCGAGCAAGCAAGGAGATTAATCTCGAAGCAGGATTTATGTGGCGCGGGCACCCTCAAACAATTGGAGTCATAAAGTGAAATGAGATTCGGAGGCGAGTGGGGGAGGGGAGGGCCTCGGGAACCACAAACACATTTGTGTAGCTAAACAATGTGGAAACTCTTAAGGACCCCTTTTCGCAGACATCTTGCAGCCACGGTGCTTCCCTGTCAGCCCGCGGGAAAGGGAGAGAGATATATTAACTGAAGACACAATCTAAAATTACTTAGGGGTTTTAAACATGCGCGCAATTGGGGGCGGGGGTGCTGATAAACAGTTGTCCATGTTTCCTTCTCTCAGTGTATTATTTCCAAGATATTTCACCCTCTTCACAATACCCCTTCCTTCCCCGCCCCTTCTTTTCTCTCTCCATTCATTACAGTGACTAGTGTGCAGTGACCAAAAGCCGGGCGGGATTAGAGAGAAGCCCACAAGGTTCAGGTTTGTGCCAGCGCACCAGGCTCAATTCTGTGCGTAAAGACGCTGGTGGGGCGTTGGGCGCGAAGGCTCTCTGTCTTAAGTACCTTACATCTATCTTTGGTGTGACCTTTCTCTGGACCCTTTCTGCCCATTACCTTTACACAAACTAGATTCTTACAGGCTTTAGGAATTCCACGGAGTCGTTTTACATGCGGCCTTGGGCAGGGTCACAGGCAAACTCCTTCTCTTTAACTTCAAGAGTTAGTGCGCACAAGCTGGTGGTTCCGTCCCAGCACTGATCTGTACTTAAGAGGTGGTTCCAGACTCCTGCATGTGTCCCGGCTTGGCCTAGCTGCACTGATAGCCTTCAGATTTAAGGCTACGGGGGAAACGCTAAGGCGGATCCTAGGCCTTGTTGGGAGAAGGTGTGTAGGACTTAAGCGTGGCGGAACTGGGGCCCTGATCTCTGCGCTTTGCGCTTCCTGCCAGTAGCAACCCCATGCCACATTGACTCACTCACCAAATCCCCGCATGCGCCGGGCGGTAAGAGTTAGGCTGTTTGAACTTCAATTTCGAATTCCAAAAGCTCTATCTGTAAAATGGGACTGTAATGAACCTATCACCCTTAATGGTTGTTGAGCAATCAAATGAGCGTAAAGCTGGTAGAAAGGTATAGGCGGTCAATTAGTGTCAGATGTTTTGTGGTCATCATAATGCCCTCAGGTACCAAAAGACAGTCATGTATCATGCAGGGGACACCTGGGGCCAGAGAAAGACATTGTGTCACACAGGGAATTATAATAGAGTTAAAACTGAAAGTCTAATTTCTGGATTCACTTATCGATTCCATAAATATTCCATCAGTTTCAGGCCCTGTGCTGGGCCCTGGAGACCCAGCTGTAACCAAGATGGCCCTCTGCCACTTGGATCCCGCTGATCAGTGGGAGGTTGAAACCAAGAATACCTTGTTCCTTGCCAAATACTTGCCTGCATGGTTCCTTAATCCCTCTCTGGTCACAGCTGGGGCGCTGCATGCTGCAGACAGACCCCTGCCCCTAGGAGGCACACAAAACGTGGAGGGAGGAAAAGGAAAAACAAACCCAACAGGCAGAGGCAGAGACCGAGGACGCCTCTGTGGCCGCCGCTGAGCACCCGCCTATGACCAGTCGCGCAGCTTCGCCAGGGCTGCTGTCTTGCCGCTGTCGCCCTCACGGGGTAGGCGTCCAGCAAAACATTTCTAAACGTGTCTGGGCCCGATTCCGGAGTGTGAAGCAATCCCCGCGGCCCACGCTTCGGGCGGACCCTTTATTTAGTCGCCTTTCAGGCGGGCAGCGCTCTTCAGCGCCACTTACGTCATCTTTTCTGGGTGCGCACCGGCAAATTTGTTCTGTGCGCTCCCACCGGAGACACTCTCCTCCCAGTGGCCTCCACCGCGGCCTCCGCGGAGACCCCAAGGATTTGCTTTGGGGGCTTGACGGAGACAAGTGACCACCAAGATGGGCTGGTCTGAGTCTCATGAATGTGGCCCGGGAGGAAAACCTAAGCCAAACTGAACGTTTTGAATTAAAACAAAAAGGAAAAATTTAGCGAAAATCAATTCCTTTAGAGTGGCGCGAAATCACCACGGAGTTACAGATTCCCTTATCGTGTATCTCTCAAATTGTCCAGGCGAAATTGTTAATTATTGAGGCATTAAACTGAATTATCCAGAATTTTCTGGATTTGCCGGGTACTCAAAAATCTGTTGGGAGGAGCACTGTCCAGGCAGTGTTCAGCACAAATGAAATGCTTCATCTTGCCAAATTTCCCAATGCCCCTAAATGTGGAAGGGAAAAATGGGTATGGTGGTGACTGTGGTGGGTTGGTGGTCACCGTGTGAATTTTCCTCAGAGATCTGTGGGCACCACAAAAGCTCGAGGTGCTTTTGTGGCCTTGGATAGCGCTTCAAAGACTGCCTACCAGGCTGCTCAAATGGAGCTACTCCACTGTTCCCTAATACACACAGAAATAAGGACTTAAAGCACTCCCTGATGCCTGAACTCTCCCTAGCTGTTCAGATGACTTGTAAGGGAAAGGAGAAACCAGGGCAATTTTCTCATTTTCAGATAATTTTGTCGAATCTGTTCTCTCACAAAAAGTACAGATGCACAAATTTTATTATGAAGGACAATAAGAGAAATTTAAAAAAAACCCAAAACTCCCCAAAAATAAAACGACCTATATTTGTTTTAAACTTCTTCCCTGTGCTTATCAGTTCCTCAAATCAAGCCAGGGTAACCAGACAGTGGTAGAGTGGACCGGAATTTGGGACAATTTTGTCCCCTTCTTTTCAGTTTACAAAAAGTCTATTGGGTCTCAATTCATGAATAATTTCCAATAACAGGAGCACATTCTAATTCTGGTCCAAGGAAGAGGATCTTCCCCCAAATCTTTTAATCTATGATCAAGCTCCTAGTTAGAGACCAGGTTCCTGCTAACAAAACTCCATTGAATTTGTTTGCCAAGTTTCCCCAACAATTTAGATTTTTTTGAAAGGAAAACATGACTGCCTGGAGTTGGAGTCTGAATAACCCTGTTGACTGAATCTTGATTCTTTTCCCATTAGCTTTAATTTACCAGTGTAGACTTCTGCTTGGAGGTGGTGGAATGAGGAAAGACTTAGTGTCCCCCTCCTGGGAACTCCGTGAGGATTGTGATTGGCCATTATCCTCCAGTGGTTGGGGACATCTTTGAGTCCCCTGAATTTTGGAGAAGAGCTTCATTGAAGTGTGCACCCCACATCCTTCCCCCTCCAGGAACACACAAAAAGGACAAGAAGGTCAGGACACTGGAAGGACTCCACTCTGCTCCATTATGTGGGAGGAAACCTGCAGTTCCCCAGCAGAGTTCCAAAGACTGTTTCTAGGCCCTCTCCTCTTCAGAAAAGAGATCTAATGTTTCTACCAAATCCCCAGAGTTACCTCACTAGAGTGAGGTGTACTCTCACCAGAACCCTGGTGTTCAGCAAGCGGTGCTCCATGAATTTTCTAACTCTAATTAAATGGAGGACCTGGAGTGGAGTCAGGAATATAATTTTTCAAAACAAGGACAGTGGAGTCTGAATGCCAAAGTGGAACGTCTTCCTCACTTAGTGAGTGATGCTGGGCAAACCATTTAACCTCTCTGAACCTGTTTCTCATCTGGTGATGATAACAGGATTTCCCTTGGAAGTTTGATAGAAGCCCAGGAGGAGGGGGAAAGGCTGGATGAAGATGGATTCTGGTCTCCTCCGGTAGAGCCGGAGACCTGTCCATGCTGAGTTCTCAGCCAGAAAGGTTGCAGAGAGTGCGGGCTGGCTCTGCTCTTCTCTGCCAGATGGTGAGAATGTAATAAAATAAATATATATTGTCGGGCTGTTCCAGAAACAGCAGTTGCGGTGTAAGATATCTTCCTGTCCGAGATGTGTGGATGGATGTCTGCCTTTCACCCCTAGGCCAGTCCTCTAGCTGTGGGTTCCAATCCAAACCCTGCCCCTTTCTAGCTGGGTGACTTTGGGCAAGTGCCTTCCCCTCTCCGAGCCCAGTTGCACAGTGGGAGACATGAATTCTGCCTCGAAGGGTCATTTCGTGGTGACGATCAAATAAATGAGTAGGTGCGTGGCACATGGTAGAGGTACTGAGAGATACGATATCGCGGCACGTCGTAACAAACACATAAGCACATTCTAACTCAACATACACATCCTAACGGAAGGTAAACGCGGCATAATATCCGATATTACGATGTGTTATATTGTATTATAATTCTAGGCACACGTGTGCACGCTGGGAGAGGCGGGCTGCCTTACTTAGCCAGGCCATGTTTCGCCATTGTGCCCGTGGGGGACACATGGTCTTGCTGTCCCACCATTTTCCCAGCGGTCACTGGAGCGCGCGGGACAAAACGCACGAACTTTCACTTTCTCCCGGTGGCGCTGCTCAAGGCGTGTTGAGCTACCGAGGGACGATTCTCCGAGGCTCCTAAGCACTGGGAAACCCTGGCGCGCTGTGGCGACAGCTCGGAGGCCCCCGGGCACGAAGGGGATCGTGCGCTTTGGGGGGAATTTGCGTCTGAGCGCAGCCGCAGTGCTGTACTGCAGCCGGAACGTACCGGACCTCACTGAGCAAGAAGTTGGTGGAAGGCAAAGGCAGGACTCCCCCCAAATAATCGCTCCTTCCATCCGGTGTTCACCGCGAGGATCCGGCAACCCCTCCTGAGGACAGCAAGGCATTGTCCGAGTTTAGTCTCCAGCTTTCCAGGACGTGGCCAGCGCTGACCAACCGTGGAGAAAAAAATCCTTTTTTCAGCCTTCTAAAGGCAACGATTTATCCACGCAATTGTTTGCCGCGGTAGAACCATCCCCGCGCGCGCGCCAGATCACTGCCCACAGAATTCCACGGCACAGAGGCACTCGGAACCCCGAATCACAGGAACCTGGGCACGGAATTATTTGCACGATGGTTACATTTGCGTATGTTGTTTGCACCTTCTAAGTCACGGATAATTTACTCATAATTAATTAGAGAGGAATCATCTTTGCGCACGCACATTGAATTGCACGCATCTTAGTGCGCACACACTTCATTGCACACCCGCAAATTAAGGGCACAACCTGTTGTATTGTGCTGCGCGCACGCACACCCGCAGACCTAGGATGTCAAGAGGATTTCCAGATCTGTCTTCTCCGGACAGTTCCCTAGTTTGAAGGAGAAAATTCTGTCCAGATCGAGTTTTGTTTTTGTTGTTACTGGAATTCGGGCAGTTTTGCTTTGGTTTTCACAGAGATTAGAAACGCAACAATTTCTCTGCTAGGAAAGGCAGCGGGGACAAAGGCCACTAGGTCATTCTGTTTGGATGGGGAGTCCAGGAGCGGTTCAAGAGTCCCAGGCAGCGTTGTGGGCACCAGGAGCGCAGAGCGCGTGTCGCAGCCTCCCTGCCTACCTCACGGGTTGGAGAGCCAGGTGGGGCCGGGAGGGACCCGCGGTCCCCGCTCGCTTGGAGGGCCGGGGGAGCTGTGTTTATTTTCTCGTTATTCTTGGCCGCCTTCCACGCGATTATTTGTAGCAGCATAGGGAACTACAGGGAGAGCTGGGCCGGAGGGGATAAGGTGGGGGTCCCTTTGCCAGGCCCCACGGATTTTATGGCGTCGGACCTCGGAGGGTGAAATCACAGGCCGAATCAAAATGTGTAAATTATACATTTGTGTTATTTAAAAAAAAAAAAAAAAGGCCCAAGTCCTGCTGCTCAAGAAGGCAGGTTCTGGGTTTCCAGGCTGACTCAGCCGGGCGCCAATGCGCATTAAACATTTGCGACTCCTTCCTGGCCTGGGGCGCCCTGGGTGCCAGGGCGCTGGAAGGAGGCCCGCGATGGAGGCCTAGGGTTGGGTCCCAAACCTTGGTGGCCTCACCAGCTGGACAGGAAAAGAACCAGGCCTACTGCGAACTCAGGCGGGACAACCTCGCAGTGGAGACCTTGGGCCCCCTCCTTGGCCGGCCTTTTACCTCAAGCTCGCTAATTAGGTTTAATTGAAAATGTTTTATATGCGTAGCCAAGAGCTAAAACTTGTTAGAGGCTTAGATGTGTGTGTGCGGCCACAAAAGTGCTTATCAGGGGTTCCTTGAAAGAATTTCTGAAACATCACAGTTCAGAAAACTCTTGACTTTTTTCTCATCATTTAGCCTTGTTATTATTATTTTTATTGTTGTTATTATTGCTTTCTTCTTTCTTCATGTCTTTTTCCTTTTTTCTCCTTTTCTGGTTTTGTTTCCCACCTCCCTTCCTTCTCTCCTTCCTTTCTTTGTCTTTCTCCCTCCCCCACTCTCCTCCCACTCTTTCATTTATTTCATGCCCAATTTTATTCCTTTCTTACTTTTTCTTTCTACATTTGCCATAGTTCAAAAGTTTCCTTCTTTCTAGTTCTGTTTCTAACCATATTTGCACTTTTAAAATCTCCTTCCTTAATCATATTTTCCCCCCCTCTTTCCTTTTCTCCATTCTGCTATTCTTTCTCCACTTCCTGACCTAGAATGCACTGCTGTTGAACTTAAATTTTCTCGATTATGGCAAATCCAACTAAAAACAGATCTCACTGGCCTGGTGAAATCTCCAAGAGGAGCAGGCTTTGATAACCACATCAAGAAGTCCTGCCTTCAGTTAGCACCACCCTCCCCAGGCCTGGATGTTCGGGGAGAAGACCAGTTTGAAAGATTAATAAGAACCCAAACTTTCCATCGTCCACAGGGCTGTCCACTTGGAGCGCGTGAAGCATCCAGTTATCAGCCATCCACCCACTGCATTATCATCCACGTGCTTACCAGAGCCTGTGAATATCAACTGCTCATTTGATTCCCATCTTTGTCTGTCTGGGAGCCCAGGAGAAAACCTTGCCAAGAGTTAGCAAGAATTTCAAGAAGGAAAACAAACCACTCAAGATTAAAATCCTTTTGAGACCACCTAGCTCCCTTCCGGGATGATGGATTTCTTTTCTTTTTTCCCCCTTTGAGCCCAGGTCTCCCCTTCTCAACAGCTGTTCACCCATTGTTATATTTATTAGGTAAATATAAACCCATAAATACACATGAATGAAAAGCTTTGTGTTCCATAATGTGCCTTGCAGAGCCACCAACATTCATCTTCCAATGGTTTCCTTTCTTTGGTTTGAGAAAGAGTGGGGGCATTCCACACTCTCGGAAGTGCTGAGAATATTAACATCTGACCACCCTGCCCCCACCAGTAGCCTCCACCCCATCCACCGTCCCAAGGCTTCCTTATTAATCAGAGGTCATTTCCTCCCAGACCTTGAGCACAGCTTGCAATCCAGACCAGACAGGGCAAAAATGCTGGTATACCTGAGTCAGAGTAATTATTGTCCTCTCTGTATCCTCATGAAGGGAAGAGTCTACCTGGGGACCCTGTTTCTAGAGGGAGAAACAGGGGCTCCTATGTGGTGATCAAAGAGTGACTTCCAGAAGGAATTCCTGTTAGTAACCTCAGCACACACCCTTCAGAAGTCATCCAAGCAGCTAGCTGCTGAGCCCCATATTTCAGCCATGGATTACCTAGGTCTTTCAAAGCTTAGGACCTGGTAAGAATGGTGGAGACAAAAATAAGTGGTGAACACATGTTAATTCCCAAATGGGCAAGTGACTACAGCCATTATGGGGGGGGGGGAGTAATGTGGTGAACCATCACAATGACATTAACCATTGAAAGTCCAGGCCTTTTGTATAGCACTTGAGTTCGAGGTGATTATCCTCAGATGGGGTGATTCCTTTGCAAATATACTCATATACAAATATATCATATACAAAATATACTCATACACAAATTCGTTTGTATATGAGTATGTTGGGTGCAGCACTGCTGCACCACCAAAGGCTTGCAAACAACTCAATGGACATTAGTGGGGGCTGGTTATGGTAAGGGGAGAGATGAAATACACAGCCATAGGAGAGAGAGATTGGGAGCTTTCTATATGCACCGATGCCAGAGGATATCTCAGCTACAAGTGAAAAATGATAAAATTAAAAGCAAGGGGAAGAAGTGTTTTTATAGCATGTAATGGTGTGTGTGTGTGTGTGTGTGTGTAGACATCCTCTAGAAAGGTGTACAAGACTTTGTCACTTTGCCACCATGGACTATCTAAAGGGTTAGATAGGAAATTTCACTTTTTAATAAGTATCTTTTTGTACTTAAAAAATTTTTTTTGGTGGTACTGGGGTCTTTTTATACCTTTTCAGGGTGCTTTTTGTTTGTTTGTTTGTTTGCCTTTTGGCAGTACTGGAGTTTGAACTCAGAATCCCACACTTGCTAGGCAGGTGCTTTAACATAAGCCACTCTGCCAGCCCTGTTTGTTTGCCTTTTGCATGTCTTACCTAGGCTCCACATAATTTGAAATGAGTTTAAAAAAATCTTAGTAAATGCAGGGCTGGGTTGTGGCTCAGTGGTAGAGTGATTGCCTAGCATATGCAAGGTCTTCAGTTGGATCCCTAGCACCACAAGGAAACAAAAACCAAATGAGCAAACAAGCAAAACCCCAACAGACAACACCAACCAAAAAGAAAATGGCTGCCATCCTCATGGTCTTTTTTTCTCAGAAGTCCCATGTCACTTATAGCCTTTTCTTCTCTCTTTTTCAAAATGGTAGCCACTGTCTTATGACCACTAACCTCATGCAGACGTCGTGCCCGTGACTTTAAAAGCGTCTCATTCATCCTCCCATCAGCTCTGCAAGAGAGGTATCCTTAGCCCATTTTTTAGCCCATTTTATATGTGTGTAAACTGAGATCCTTGGAGGCGACTCTCCTGACCAAATGATCTGTTTCCTAAACCAAATAATCACAGCCTAGCTCACCTTTCCTTCAGCAGCCTCCTTCTTTTCTCTTTTACCCTTAACTTTTCCAGCTCCATTAATTTCTGCCCCATCTCCTATCACTCACAACTGAATAAAGAGAAATAAAATGCCAAGAAGAGAACAGCCAAACCCAAACCCATGTGGGCCAACAATTCTAATGAAAATCCAGACATTTGCTGGAATGTGTGGTGGCATTGAGTCGTGGACTTAACAGAGATAAGCCAGGCACTCAACCATTCATAGCAAACCCAGCCCATGGCCTGGGTGGGTCAAGAAGAACTTGGTCCCTGGTCCTCTTTCTCCAGCTCCCACAGCAGTTCCCATAAATCCTGGCAGGTCTGCATCCCTGGAGCCAGCACTAAGCCCTGAAAGCTAATGGGGTGTGAGAATTTGACTTTGGAAAAGTCTTGGTTAAGATCCGGATGTGGAGCCAAGATTCCTGCGGGGAGCCCTTAAACATAGGCGCTGGGGCTGTCACCAAATTTCCTCTTATCTGAGGCTTTTGCTTCTGCAGGTGACACTGTGAAACTTCAAATGCATTCTTTCCCTGCCAGAACAATGGCCCAGAAACACACCAAGGAGCCAAGATTTTGGCAGATGGACCTAAGTCACAGCTAAGTCAGCAAATAGTTCCTGAGCGCCTAGGATGTCCGGGGTAGGCTGGGTTGATTGCTAATTCTATATTAGAAAAAACTAAGTTGGAAACTTTAAACAGTTATACAAGGGAAACCAATCTCCATCCCAGCCCCCTCCTCAGTCCTCCAGGTTCCTCCCTCCAAGGCAACTCCAGCTGTGGTGCCTTCATGTATATTTTTAGGATCTAATCTATACTATACTCAAGTAAGTTCATCTCATTCAAATCCTGAGCTTCTGAAGCCGGGTGTCAGGTGTTGGTAGCTCACGCCTGTAATCCTAGCTACTTGGGAGGCTGAGATCCAGAAGATCACAGTTCAAGGCCAGCCTAGGCAAAAAGCTAACAAATAGACTCCATCTCCAAAATAACCAAAACGAAATGAACTGAACGTGTGGCTCAAGCAGTAGAGTGCCTGCTTTGCAAGTCCCTGAGTTCAAACCTCAGTTCCACTAGAAAACAAAAACAACAAATCCTGAGCTTCTAGACTCACTATCTAGCCATGACTGTAGTGTGTGAACCCCCAGGTGCCTGGATCCATGTAACGCTCCATGAGTTTTTAGCTCTGTGATCTTGCAAAAGCACTTTAATGATGCTGCCTTGATTTTTCTCTTCTGTACAATGAAAATGACCTCAGTACCTGTAAGTTTAAAGGTTTCCTCTGAGATCAGATGCAAAACATGTAGGGCTGTGTCAGGTTCAAAGAAAACACCCAGTGAATCTTAGCTGCTATTATGCATTTAGAGCTACACTCTCATCACTGGGCGTTACTGTTCATCCCTGTGCACAGCGTAGATGACAAGGGCTCAGATGCCCTGCCAGAAAGATAACTGAGCATCATACATTCAAAGGAATGTCAGTCAACATACAAGAGAGACACCTGCACACCCATGTTTATGTTACAGCAGCACTGTTCACAATGGCCAAGATATGGAACCAGCCTAGATGCCCTACTACTGATGATCCAGTAAGGAAAATGTGGTAGATAGATGTGTGTCTATGCAGTATTACTCAGAATGAAGTTATGTCAATTGCAGGGAAAAGGACGGAACCGGAGACCATCATGTTAAGCTAGTTATATTGAATGTCCTCACTCATGTGCAGAACCTAGACCAAAAAAAGGATGACCTGATTGTAAAAAGAAGATTTGGGGGGGGGGAGGGAAAAGGAGAGGGTGAGGGGGAAAATATGATCAAAGCATATTGTATCTATGTATGAAAATGGTACAATGAAACCCACTAAAAAAAAAGAAGGGGGAGAAGAGATGGGAAGTAAGGAAGAGTAATATGGATGTGGTGAATTTGACCCCAAAACACTAAATGGTGTAAATTTCACAGTGACACCCCTTTTACAATTAACTTATGCTAATAAAATTTTTTAAAACAAAAACAACTCAAGAAGTCAGTTTTTCCCATCAGCAGAGCCGTCTTCCACCTTGCAATGTTGGAAAAGGGGCAAGGAGTTAAAATCCTCTCATTCTGACTTCTTCCAAATGGAGAGATGGGAGCTGGTGCTGTGGGACGTAGGACTGAGATTTCCATTACTATGTGTGAGTGTGTGTATGTGTTACATTAGCTATTAAAATAAATGCCTGAACCCCAGAGCCTGGCCACTAGAATCCAGGGAGAGACCTCAGTAAGAAAGGATATTTGTATTAAATTCAAAGATGCTTGTGGTCATAAAAAGTTAGCCATCATTTACAAATTTAAGGCTGTGCACAAACTATAATCTATCTATTTTTGGGATGAATTCTTTGAGATGAAAATGCATTCCACTTTAGAAGTGTGTCCAAGCATTATTTACTTAAAATTAATCCCGAATTCCATGCACTATCAGGGAGGCTACTGGAAGAAGAGAGTTCCCCTCCATCTCCGTGGTCTGGTTGGTGATGAGGTGTTCTCTACCCCGATGCTCGGGCCTGGGGGTTGGGTGTGGTCGAAGATCTCGGTACCATGTAGACCTGATGGTGAAGGCTGAACTCTTCCCTTGAGATGTTTTTAGAAAATGGGCTTCATATTTCTTCGCAAGTCACCAACAGTTCAATGGTAAATGATACTCCCCTTTTTGTCCCCAGCAAGTAAAATCTATCCCTCCCATTTGACAGGAAAGAAGCCAAACCATTTGGAGGATAATAAGTTTACAAATAGGCTATTTGTGAGTCTCTCATAGCAACAGAAACATAAACTTTTGGGTTTTTTCTTTGTACTTGAAAAAAAAATTTAGATACAGGTGTATATGTCAAATACTTATGTACTCACACCCAGAAAAAACAACACATATTAACATGTGGTCAAAATTCACTTCAAATATTTTTTAATAATACAAGCAAAATATTATCAAGTTCAAGTCCCTTTTCCTCTTCTGATGTCACCACTCTCATAATGTCGGTAAATCATCTGCAGTCTATTTTTCTTATAAAATAGAATTTTATAAAATATGCACTTCTCCATAAGCAATGCAAAATTTTGGGGGGTAGGACTGGGGTTCATACTCAGGGCTTTGCACTTGCAAAGCAGGCACTCTATTGCTAGACCTACAACTCCAGTCCATTTTGCTCTGGTTATTTTGGAGATGGGGTCTTAAGAACTATTTGTCAAGGTGGCCTCAAACCACAATCCTCCCAAGCTCAGGCTCGCCAGAAGCTAGCATTTTCAGTGTGAGTCACAGGTGCCCGTCTGGGTTTGTATTTTTTTAATTTGCATAATTTTATGCTATCTAAAAAGTTCTACAACTTGCTTTTTTCCAGGTAACATCCCTTTCTGAGTTTAATTTGTCTTGATAAGTTGACATGATATTTAATTGCGAATTTTGTATTATATAAATATATTTAATTCAGTTTAACTGTGGCACAGTAATCTATTACATAATAATATTTGTAGCTCACAGGTACATAGATCTTTCCATGAGGCCAGCACTGGTGTAACCAGTTTACATAAGGACCTTACCTAATCTTCACACCTATGAGACAGGTGCTATGGTTACTTATTCAGATAAGAAAATTGAGGCATATTGATTTAAGTCAATAGCCCAAGCTCATTTTCCTGCTGATCAATTTTTTTTTAATTTCTTTTAAAATCTTATTGTTTATTTATTTTTAGCAGTATTGGGGTTTGAATTTAGGACCTTGTGCTTGCTAGGCAGACACTCTACCATTTGAGTCACTCCTCCAGCCCTCTTTTTAAAAAAGAAATTCCTATTAATAATGGTACAGAGGATATACATCTTTGCACGTACTTCTTTGCACATGACAGTTAATATTCTATGCACAAAAGTTTTTTGTTGTTGTTTGTTTTTTGTGGTACTGGGTTTGAACTCAGGGTCTATACCTTGAGCCACTCCACCAGCCCTTTTTTGTGATGTGTTTTATTGAGATAGGGTCTCACAGAACAATTTGCCTCAGACTGGCTTTGAACCTTGATCCTCCTGATCTCTGCCTTCTGAGTGAGCTAGGATTACAGTCGTAAGCTAGAGGTGCCCGGCCAAAATTTGTTTTTGAGTAAATATCTAGAGGTAGAGTTGCCAGGTCCTAGAGTTTGCACACTGGTGACTTTACTCAACATTTTAGATGTCAGTGTTTGCCTGTGTGACCTCAGGCAACCCTCACCTTAAATGCATCTCAGTTGTTCTCCTGTAAAATGGGAACCAAAGGTCTAGCTCATACAGCTGGAGGTGCAGAAGAAAGGAGTTGATCACGGGGAACAGGCAGTAACTAGTGTCTGCTCTGTGCAGGAATGAGAGTATTATTCTTGGGTTAGACTGTCCACATCAGCTGAAACTTACTCAAGAGTAAAGGTTCCCAAATTGAAAAAAATCTTTAGGACTGAATTGAACAATTCTTAGCTGTGGTTTAGTTGCTACTCCTGAACTTAAGAGAACTTCACTTAAATTTTTTTTATATCAAAACACTCCAAAGAACACAGAAGAGGCAAAAAAGAAGAGGCTTGTCTACAAAACTGAGCTATTCTGCATCAATGGATAACTTCCAGCCCTAGGTGACCCTTCTGACTTTTCAGATGTCTCAGTTTTGAGGTCTTAAGAAAAAATAAAGATTTTTTTTGCCTTGCAAAATCAGTGTCTTATGAAGAAACGTGGGTGCGTATGGGACTGGGTAATTTTTTTTTTTTTCTGAATCATTGAAAATAAGAGCCTGGAGGCTGGTGGAGGGGTATAACTCTGGTAGAGCATGGTTGCCCTAGGTTCAAACTGCCGCATAGCAAAAAATAAAAGACAAGATAGGAAATCGATTTAAGGATATTATCTTTTGGCATGTTAAATTCCACTGAACATTCAGAAAACATTTTTTCTGTTGCATACATACTCAAAACATTTCCAAAAATTTTATCTTAGCCTCTGGAATTAGTTTACTTTCGAACAGGAAGGGAGCAGACTGTGTTAGTGTTAATGGGGTTTTATTTCTTGCTGTGCCAACTTCAGGCTTGTGAAAATATAAAGGCTTGGTTTTTCTACATAAATGGATTTTAGTAGTAGAAAGAGGAAAACAGACACAACACAAACAGTTGTTTTGCAAATAGGGGTTATTGCTGGGATTTAATTATTTGTTTTCAGAATAATTTGCCTAACTAAATTCAGTATCTTTGCTCTATCTATTTACCACCACTGTTAAGATATTAAAAACCCAAACACTGTGTTTAAAATTTCTTTAGTCAGTTATCAGCTAAATTCAGCTTCTTTTTATGTCAAAAATAGCCCACTGGTAGCTTGAGTCAGGCCAACTGGCTTCTCTTCAAACTGGTTTGTCTGAGGCTGGGGCTACACAGGAAACACTCGGATTTTGCTCCTTGCTGAGACCCCATTGATGTTAGCTGGAGCTGGGCCATTTTCATTTGCTAATAAAGCCCTAGAATTCATGGGGAAGACCTGATGAAAGATGCTGGCTGCTGTTGGTGGCAGAGAAACAATGCAACTTGTCCTCCAGGGAAGGAGAAAGTCAAATGAAACTGAACCATGAAGTCAAGTCCTAGTGGTACGATTGCCGGTCACTTCCCCAAACCTGGTGGTGTGGGGATGATGGGGCTGGAAAGAGAGGAGAGTGTGTGTGTGTGTGTGCGTGTGTGTGTGTGTGTGTGTGTGAGAGAGAGAGAGAGAGAGGGAGAGAGAGAGAGAGAGAGAGAGAGGGAGAGAGAGAGAGGAGAGAGAGAGAGAGAGAGAGAGAGAGAGAGAGAGAGAGAGAGAGAGAGAAGGCAAGACCAATGATGAAAAAGGTGTTATAGGTGTTTTACATTGGTATAAATAAGCTAGAAGAATGGTCATTAGCCAGGTGCCGGTGGCTCATGCCTGTAATACTAGCTACTCAGGAGGTAGAGATCAGGAGGATCCAGGTTCAAAGCCAGCCTGGTCAAATAGTTCAGGAGATTCTATCTAAAAAAAAACCCATCTCACACACACACACACACACACACAAAGGGGGAGGTTCTGCGGAGTGGCTGCCTGGCAAGCATGAGGCCCTGAGTTCAAATCCCAGACAAGGGGAGTTTACAGGCTGGTGCAGGAAAAGGTTAGCACATTTTCCACTAGAAGTGGGGCAGTTGTATGTTAGGCAAAAGTGCAACTCTGTTACTATCTTCAGCTGAGATAAATACAGTTTGAGGTGTAGGTGGGTGTCTGTAACCACAAGTGGACAGTGGTGGCTTTGTTAGATTTCTGTTTTGTTTTTAGTTGTGGTGCTGGGGATGGAACCCAGTGCCTAGTGTGCCCTAGGCAAGCACCCCACCTCTGAGCTCCATCCTAGCTTTGTCATGTGATTGCATCAACTATGTCCCAGAAATCACTGTTTCTCAAATTCCAGTTGAGGTTGGACCCACATCGTGGTTTTTGCCATATCAAAGCACCAGCTATGTTATTTTCTTTTTAGTCACTTTTCTAAAGTTAAATGTCCACTTGGGCATAATCTCAGGCTGTCATGAGTTTGGTTAGCTAGTATCTCTGGCCTTTAATCCCAGCACCTTGGGAGGCTGAGATCAGGAAGATCTCAGTTTGAGGCCAGCTAGGACAAATAGTTCTCAAGATCCCATCTTGAGTCGTGGCTCAGCAGTAGAGTGCCTGCTTTGCAAGCATGAAGCCCTGAGTTCAAACCCCAGTCCCACCAAAAAAAAAAAAAAGATAAATATGTAAGTGTTAACACATTCTTTAAAGTGTGTCTGATTATAGCTAAAATCATCTGAAGAGTGTCTCATGTATGGGACATGTCGAGGTGATGGTTAAAAACATAGGACATGGTGTCACTTGGACCTTCAGTCTCCTCTCTAATTAATTTGGTAGCACTGTGATTATGCTCAAGTTACTCAATTAACCCCTCGGAACATCACTAAGTGGGATGACAGTACTATCTTGTGGGCATTACATAAGATCTGGCATGTAGCTGAGTGTGAGAGCATGTGGTTATAATCCCAGCTACTCAGGAGACAAAGGCAGGAGGATCCAGGTTCGAAGCTAGCCTGGGCAAGCCTAGCACGTGCAAGGTTATGGGTTTGATTCCCAGCACCACACACATAAAGCTACAGACTTAATAATGAATGCTTCATCAAATAAGTAAACCACGTCATAGGCTGAACCATGTCCTGTCAAATGCATTTTTTGAAATTCTAATCCTCGGTATCTTTACATGGGACTATTTACAGAGACAGGGCCTTCAAAGAGGCAATGGAGGTAAAATGAGGTATGAGGTGGGTCCTGATCAACAGGACTGGTGTCCTTGTAAGAACAGAAGACAGGACACAAAGAAACACATAGACAGAGGTGTCTGCAGGTGCAGGAAAGGCCTCAGAGTGAAACCAGCCCTGCTGGCACCTTGATCCTGCACGTCCAGCCTCCACTTTGTAATGGCAGCTCTGAGGAGGTAATTCAAGGCATAATTTTGAGGAAAGGGCTCTAGGCACCTAATGAAGTGTTTTCCTTCCTTCCTTCCTTCCTTCCTTCCTTCCTTCCTTCCTTCCTTCCTTCCTTCCTTCCTTCCTTCCTTTTCTTTCTTTCTACTAGACCAAAACCAGGTTCTCCCTCATGCAAGACAAGTGCTCTACCTCTGAGCAACTTCTCCATGCCCAGTGTAGTCTTCTTTTCTCCTTTTTTTTTTGCAATGCTGGGAATTGAGCTCAGGGTCTTGCTCATGCCAGGAAAGAACTCTACCACTGAGCTACATTCCCAGCTCCCACTGCAGTCATTTTTAAGGGAATAAATGTTCTACAGCACTTTGGGCCCTGATTCATGGTTCAAGATTCAGTGACCATTGTCAGATGTTTCTAATGGTTTATCAGCCCAAGAAATTAATGTTCCCCTATGAATTTGTTTACAGCTCCTCTGTCTGGAAAATGTCATTAATGTCCCCACCTCACTACCACACACCCACTCACACTTTTCATCCATGCATGGACTAGATTATTCATAAGGTTTAATGAACAACTCCAAACACTTAGTCTTAGTTATTATTACATAGTAGCCTGTGTACACATTCTTCCCAACAAGTTGCACTTGGCAAGGTCAGGCTTCCTGATCCTCACATCAGGTTCAATGTGATGGTTCGATTAATGAAGGCTCATGAAGGAGGGTAAAGCTGCCAGCCTCTGAAGGAGGAGGATTGAGGTAGATGGAGAAAAGAGGAGAGGCAATTTCAAGCCAGGAGGAGAGGTTGAGCCAGGCCACTTTTCCCTGTATTATAGCAGTTTGCTTGGGGGGGTCCATCTCTGTTCAACCCTTGGGAGACCACTAAGAAGACTGGGCCTCATTAATCTGTGCACACCTGTTACCTGGCACAGGTAGCAGTCATTGAATACTTCATGTCAAGGTCGTCAGGATTCATGCAGTGCTCGGCTGACTCCACTTACCTGGCAGAAACACAACTTTTAACTAGCCTGAGCGAAAACAGAAAAAAATTCAGAGAGGATTTTATTGGCTCAAGAAATTAAGAAATCTGAGCACACGTTGGCTTCAGGCAGTTTTGGATCAAAGGACCCCAAATCTGGCTACTCATCTTTTGACTCTGTTTCCCTCTCTGCTGGATTCATCATCAGATAGGATCCACCCCTCTCTCTTTATATATATAAATATAATTATAATTATATATATTATATATATATGTATTATATATATATGTAATTTTTAATTAACTAAGACATTGAACGCTCCTCTAATTGCAAGCAAGTATTTTCTAAAAGCAAGGATGCTATCTTCATCATCACAGCACTGTTACCCAAATCAGGAATGTCAATATCAAATCACTCCCATCCCCAGGTCCACCCTCACATTTCATTGCCGACAAATGTCCCCATACTGGTCTTTATGGCTGCCACCCCCCCACAAACACACACACTCACTCACTACCACCACCACCACCACCACCACCAGTCAGAGTCCAACATTAAATTTTAGGATCGGCATAGCGTTTAGTTAATACGCTTTTCTTGCCTCAGTAAAAAAGCTTTCTGTTGTCTGCCTTTGACCTTGACATTTCTGAAGAACAGCTGTTTTGGAAAATGTCCCTGTATTTGATTGTCTGATGTTCCCATGTGCATTTTTGTGGCAAAATATTTAACCCTCCGGGAGGTGACAATTTGTTCACTAGACATCTAATATGGATGACTCCAAGGCTTTGGTTTTCATGAATCCGTGGATGTGGTCTTTGGAGGAGGCCTTTCCTGTTTCCTGTGTCTACTGGCCAGAGGGCACTCCATGTGCCATCGTGACAATTAAGGTCACCCAGAGTGTCCTTACTGGCACGTAGTGAAGAGGGTCTGTATTAAATCAAGTCACTCTTATTCATTGAGCCTCAGGTATTTCTGTTCACAGACAGGACACAATAATAATATCTATCTCATAGGTTTTGATGAGAACTAAAAAAATTTTGGCATTAACTGGAGTTCAAACTCAGCTAGACAAGCACTTGAGCTACAACCCCAGTCCTTTTTTTGATTTTATTTAATTATTTTTCAGATATGTCAAATTTTAGCCCAGGGCCAGCCCCAAACTGAGATCCTTCTATCTACCTCTTCTTTAAGCTGGAGTTACAGGTGTGTGCCACCACACGTCCAGCTTTTTAGTTTGAGATGATGTCTCACTAACTTTTTGCTTCAGTTGTCCTCAAACCAATATCCTCCTGATCTCCTCCTCTGGAGTAGCTGGGATTATAGGTGTGAGCCACCATGCCTGGACTCAATAAGGGTTAAATTTGTGTGAAAGTCTATCAGGCACATTTAGTAAAATGTCTGCCACAGTGGCAGTCTTCATGTGTGCATGTGTAACACTATTTCTCAATATGGGTAAATTCCAGTGTTTGCACCATATGTGACCTTCGAGGATGTTCAGATAAGGTGTTGCCATTTCTTAAGACAGTTCAACAAACAGACTTCCAAAAATACATTGACCAGTTATTCGAGTATGCCAGCTACCAAGCTGGACATTTAAAAGCTTCAATACTCATTTAGGTGCAACAGTTTAACCACTTGTGGACCTGCAAATTGTCCATATACCAGACAGCTTAGAGATCATTACAAGGCAGAATGTCACATTGCCTGCTCTCTCTCCAGGACCTCCAGGAAATATCTGCCATTTCTTTGGTGGAAAGGTGGACTCGCTCTGTCATGTATTCAACCGCACTGCACTTTGAGTGCTGGGTTGAAGGAATTGGGGACCCTGCCCATCTTCCAGGCCATGCTCACGTTAGGGAAAGGAATCATGTCTTAGCTGGAGTCCAAGAGGCAGCGCTAACCCCCACAGGTGGATGCCATCATCCCTGCACATCCTTGGGGAATGTAAATTAAAAATCAAAATTGCCCTTCTTCATAGCCCCCCTATAGGTTTATAGTTTTCATCGAATTTGGAAATATTTTGGTACATTTTCTTTGACATTTTTTTCTCATTCTCACCCGTCCTTAAAGGCTGCAATTGCACAGGAATTAATTAGCTACTTTTTTGTGAAGGGTTTTCTCAAGATAGAGTCATGTGAACTATTTGCCTGGGGCTGGCTTTGATCCTTGATCCTCCTGATCTCTGCCTCCTGAGTAGCTGGGATTACAGGTGTGAGCCACCTGTACCTGGCTTCTTTTTTTTTGGTCAAATTTGATTAGCATATAATGGTTGTATAGGGGATACATTGTGATATATACATCTGTGTTTACAATGTATCTTAGTTAGCTTTACCCCCTCCATGGTTCTCCCTCTTCTCCCCTGGTTTCTAGAACAACAGAAGCTAATCACGCTACACCTGCTGCTGAGTTGCTGTCTCTTATTCTTATTTGGTGCTGGGGAGAAACCCAGAGCCTCCTGCATGCTAAGCGTGTGCTCTTCTGATGAGTTTCACCCCCACCCCACAGAATAGGGGCTTCCCAAGGGCAGGAGTGCTCCATTGCTCAGGTCTCCCCCATAACTTCAGCACCAACAATACTTCCAGACATACAGGAGATAGATAATATTTACCTAAATATTAATATTATCTCCCTATTGGTGGGCCTGGAGGCTGATTATGGAAGAAGATGGGGTTAGAGCATTAAATTAATTTCAGGTATAGTTCAGACCTATAGCTACTAAATTTCTTTCAGGTGGTCCAGAGAACCGAGGGGAAAAGATGTGCTCAGCCACAGACCAGTGGGGCCCTAACTGAGTGCCCATATTTGAGCTGAAGAGGTATTGGGGTTTGCAGTGAACGAAGGCTTGGCACAGCTCAGTCCCATGAGCTCCTCGATATGATTTTCCACTAATGGTTGCAGTTATCCACAACCTCCATTTACTGGGTTCCTCCGAGATGCCAGACTCTAAAAACCTTGACCTTGCACTGGCTGTCCATGGTGGGCAGTCAAAGCTTCACATTTTCTGATGAAGTCGCAGAGGCTGGGCAATAACCTATTCCAGTGTTTTTTTCTCCTCTTAAAAGGCCCGAAGACTTTTTTGTGTGTGTGGGTTCAATTTTCCTATTCTCCACATGGGCCACATAAAAGAAAAACAGCAATTTTACCACATCTGGTCACCTTCTGTCAGGGGTGAGTCAAGTGCTGTACATCTTAATCCTCTCGGTGACTCTAGAAGGTGGTACAATAATGCCCATTGCACAGAAGATGAAACTGAGGGTCCGAGAGGCTTAATAACTTACCTGTGATCACCCAAGTCTGCTTGTCTATGTGTCGAGTCATGGTATGATTCCTGTGCAGGAGAATCCAGCCACAAAGGTCCACCAGAAATGTGTTTTGCATTTGGAATTCCACCCCTACCTCTTCCTAATGCCCTCCAAAGAGCCTGCTAGAACCTTCTCTATTCCTTTTTCTCCATGTCAACAAGATGGCAAATCATGCAGTACACAGCCCGCAATACGCACGGAATGCATAAGTGACTGTGTAAGTGTGTCCTTCTGGGCAGCTCTGTCTAGGCTACAGAGATGTGGACACCAAGCCATAGCTGGTGACAGTGGCCACCAGCTCACCCCCTGCCCCCTGCCACACAGCTTCATGCACACAGTAATGACTTTCAGCCAGAATGTGGACAGACATGAAAGGCCCCTTTTCCATATTTCCCAACCCTTAGGCTTGGGCCACCCTTTGAACTCGCTTCATAACGTAGTAGAGAGGAACTCTAGTGCAACTCTGAGCCAGGCCAGCATTCTTATTGCTTAATAACCTCCAGGGATCTCCTGGTATATTGCATCCTTGCTGTGCTTGATTTTCTTTTTAAGGGGAAATAAGACTTTGACACAAACAAGTGGAGGCCGACCTTTCGGGCAGAAGAGGATATTGTTCCTGAGTTTGGCGCGGGCTTCTTTGATCAGAATGTAGGTTGTTCTAGGTAGTGGGAGCTGTGCGACAGCTCATTCACTTACTGTTTCTTCATGTACATCGGTGCATAGTTACCTTATGAGCTAGGGGGTACCTGGGAAGAAACCAGCCAGGGACAGCTGGCTGTGACTACACAGTTGTCAGACAGTGCCTGTGTTACCTCCAGGTGTTTAAAGTTTTGGAGACTTGGGGCTGCTGTTGAAGTCACCTTCCAGTCACAGGTCACAGGTCACAGGTGGGTCTCGGAAATGCTACACAATCTGGTGTCTCACCTGGACGTTTCTTCTCTCCAAAGAAACACCCCTCCCCCCTCAGAACCTTGAGTCGAGGTTATTTACAGCAGAAAGTTCAGCTAATCATTCCTGCTTACCAAGATGCTCTGAGGATGTGCACTGAAGCAGACTGGTAATTTGCTATTGTTTAAAATTAAGATTAAAGCAAATCAATAACATTTATGGAGTGTTCACTATGTGCCAGGCACTGTGAGTGATAGTTACTGTTGTCATTTTAACTATCTCCCTAACAGATGAGAACACTGCTGGAATTATCTGGATTTTAAACAGTAAGAAACTGAGGTTCAGCCGGGCATGGTGGTGCACACCTGCAATCCTAGCTACTTGAGAGGCAGAGATTGTGAAGATCATGGTTCGAGGCCAGCCCAGGCAAAAAGTTAGCAAGACTCCCATGTCAATTAATAGGCTGGGATTGGTGGCACATGTCTGTAGTCCCAGCTATTCAAGAGAAGGAGGGGAGGATTGCAATCTGAGGCCGACCCCAGGCAAAAACATGAGATCCTATCTGAAAAATAACTAAAGCAAAAGGGGCTGGAAGCTTGACTCAAGTGGTAGAGTAGCTGCCTAGCTAGCTCAAGGCCATGAGTTCAAATCCTAGTACTGCAAAAAACCTTGTTTTTAAAAAGAAACTGAGGCTCAGAGAGTTTGTTCACTACCAAGACCACAGAGTGAGTGATCGTCAATGGGGGGACTTGAACCCTGATCTCTGGAGTCTAACCCTCCACATTGTCCCTGGCTCCTTGCCAGCCACCCTCATTTCACCTGCAGGACTTCATTGAATTCTTGAAGCACCTTTCTTCTCTTACCATCCGCCCCTATTATAGCAGAGGAGGCTTCAGCTCAGGGTGAGTTGTTGACTTATCTAGGGTTGCACAGAGAGAGAGAGAGAGAGAGAGAGAGGAAGATTCAGACTCAGAGCATCCACTCCCAGAAGCCCTGGAATATTGACATTCCCCTCTCAAGGTCTCTCTGGCCCATGGTGGTGAGTTTCAATTATCAAGGCCCTGGAAATGCGTCCGTGTGTTTGGAGGTGTTCTGAGGGCCAGCACAGATGACCTACCCTCTGTCATGGGTTGACTTGCGTCTCCTCCCATAGTCATCTGTCGCAATCCTAAACCCGGGTATTTCAGAATATGACCTCATTTGGTAAGAAGAGCTTTAGGGAGGTAATTAAGTAAAATGAAGTCATTAGGACAGACTCTCACTTAATATGACTGGTTCCTTATTAAAAGAGAAAATGTGGGTACGGATGGGACACAGGAAGAACACCACATCAAGAGGGAGGCAGTGAATCTTGTAGCCAAGGAACACCAAGGGTGGCCAGCAGCATCAGAGGCCAGCAGAGACAGAGGGACAGATCCATCAAGGGCCTCAATGGGAACCAGCCCTGTCTACTCCCGGATTTCAGACTTAGCCTGAATAAATTCCTCATTTAAGTCACTCTGTTTCTGGCAGCCCCAGAAACAGCTACAGACCTGGAGGGGACACAGGTGTTGAGGACACTAACCATCATCGGCCATCATTTCTCCAGTGGCCACACCAGTGTCTTTGGTGACCAGGCATCAGGGCAGAGTTTGGGTAGCTTATTTCAAATCTGCCCCCATGCAGCAAGTTCAAGGGCCTAATGATGTTAGGATTCTCTTTACTTAGGAAAACAATCCTGAATTTTTACCAGTGTCTGGAAGAAGGTGCAGCCCCCAGAGCAAGGCAGAAAGAAACTCTCAACCACACATTCACAAAGCTTGCTCTTAGTTACAAATTAAATATCAAACATTGATCTAGATCAAGGCTGCACAATTAATAATAGGTTACGGTATTTATGCATCACTTGTCTGGGGCCATTCATTTATTGTCTCACTCAATCCCTAAGAGGAGTGGATAATTATTTTCCTCTTGAGATGAGAAAATGGGCTCTTCCCCTGTGGGAACAAGAATGTGAAGTCAGGCAGGACTGGACAAAGCCCAAGACTTTGTATCAGTCATCTATTGTTGTAATAATGCTGAGTAACAAATAATCAAATAACACTAACCAGAGGCTTAGGATGATACACATATATTTTTGCTTATGGGTGTATGGGTCAGCTGGAGAGTCTGCTGACTGGGACCAACTTGGCTATCTGTGATCAACTGGGAATGGACAAGGTGACCTTGCTGATCTTAGTTGCACATTGGTAGACACAGGTTAGCCACGTGTGTAATATTCCAGCAGGCCAGCCCGGAATGTTCATGTGGAAGAGGCAGAGAGACAGGAGTGGAGGCACACAGGTATGAAGGCTGCCATTGTCCCATTAGCAAAGCCAGTCACAGAGGCCAAGTCCAGAGTCAGTGTGGGAGGACCACTTGAAGATGTGGGTATAAGGGACATGAAAAATTGGGTAGTGAAATACAAAATCAGTCTCCCACAGGCCCCCAGTGTGTTCCTTCTGCTTCCTGATGGGTGAGCAAGAAGGGAGAATCGGCCATGAGTAGCACAGAAACGGAATCTCCACTGCAGCCTCACCAACAGCAAATGTTAGGACTAAAGGCAGAGGTACCTCTGTCTGTCCTTCCTTCCTTCCTTCTTTCCTTCCTTCCTTCCTTCTTATGGGTGCTGGGGATAGAACCCAGGGCCTCCTGAATGCTAGGCAAGTGCTTTACCACTGAGCCACACCACCAGTGTGAGCATTTCCTGAAGGTCTGGGAGCTGGGAGACAAAACATAGTTCTTGACCGCAAAAGGCTGTCCCCATGGGAGGAAAGCCATGAGAGTCAATGTCACAGGTCAGTAGGTCAAGCTGAGCTGAGGGCCGCAGCAGCCCAGGCAGGGCCCTGACCAATGATAACTAGTTGACAATGACGCTACAAAAGAGTGGATGGTCTTCCCCCTCCCACCCCAGACCTGGAGCCTGGGCGTCTGGTCTGGAGTCTTCAAAAGGGGCCATGAGCATTTCTGGGCTCTTCTTGTTCTCACCTGCCTCTATTTCCCCAGAAGCTTGTGTTGGAGAATCCTGGCTTCTCCTTGCAGATACTAGTGAGTTGGTCCTAACTCCCTCCCCAGGGTACCAGTGACACACATGACTGCCAAATCCCCATCATGTTTCTGTCTGTTCCAGGAGGACCTGTGTTTGAATTCTCCACAAGGGCCCATTTCCCAAGACCTACTTACGTCCAGCCCTTGCTGTGTGTTTTGTGCACATAATCCCATGTCTTTTTTGTTTATGACAGCCAGCCAAGACGGATATTCTTGTGAGAACCATGGACAGATTAAAAAACAGACTGGGAGAGCCAGGAGCTGTGGCTCACACCACTCAGGAGGCAGAAATCAGGAGGAGCAAAGTTCAAAGCCAACCCCAGGCAAAAGAGTTCTTGAAAAAAACAGTGATAGAGCACCTGCTTAGCAAGCATGAGGCTCTGAGTTCAAACCCCAGTGTCACCAAAAAAAGAAAGAAAGAAAGAAAGAAAAAACAGGCTGGGAGAAGGGGAGAGCTTCACAATGAGCATGTGACTAGGTTAGGATTTGAACCCCTGGCCCTGCCTGCAATTTAACCACAATGTGTAGCTTCCTCTCTGAATTTTCCACCAGGGTTATCTGTTCTCTGTCTCTCTCTGTCTCTGGTTCCCAGAGTGCCTCAGACTTTCATGTAAGAAAATCCCCCCAAGTGAACCCAAAAGGGAGAAGTGGAGAGACAGTAGTTGGGAAGAATTGGTTTGAGATACTCCCAGCCAGTTTTCTAAAACTTGCCCAGCAAGAACCCAGCTCTCCTTCCTGCTCATGGGAGCCTCCACCCAAAGAAAGCAGGAGGTCAGAGTGTGGGCAACAGGCCAGCAAAAGCAGTTAGAAATGGCTCTTTCTTTTCTGCCGGTGACAGGCAACACCCTGGATGCATAAATCCTTTATTTTTATTATTATTATAGCTCAGGGTCCAGTATGAGCCATAAACGGATTTAAGAGGCTGCTAGGTATAGAATTTAATATAGTTGGCATCATTAAATAGTGGCATAGCAAACCCGCACGGGGAAGTCCGGAACCTCCCTCACCTCCATCCCTTCCCATCTCTCACCTCCCTCCCAACTCCACAAATCCTCCTGGCCAAGATTCCTGAAGGGAAGGGCAGAAGAGGGATAGAATGGAGACACCCAGGCCAGGGAGAATGGCTGGGGTCACCTTTCCCAGGGTGTCCTTAACATTGGTGGAGAGGGTACCAGGCAAATGGCCAATTAGGAACATAGGGAGATGGGACAGGACTTTCTAGATAAGCAGGGGTTTATCAGCCTATAAAAATACCACTTTCACTTATCTGCCGTCTCCTTCTCCTGGCTCCTGGGAAGAGACAGAGTGGACAAAAGAAAGAGCTGAGGACAAGGATGGGACTGAGGGACACTTGGCAGGGAGAGGGGGAAGCAGTGAGGCGCTGAAAGCTAGAAACATACACAGGCAGGGTTATTTTCCCCTCTGAACTTCTCACCAACAGACAGACTTTTATTCCTATTTTTATTGCAGGGGGTGAGGGAGCGCTCCAGTCCTGTGCATTTTATTGACTCCTTGTATGTTTCTGGAGTGTCCCCTCATCCTGGGGACCAGCCACATCTGCTCTAAGACCATCATGTAGTTGATTTATTTTATCTACTTGATTATGTGAAAGACACAGTAACTAAATAAACAAGCATGGAACAAAACGACAGCCAATGACACCAGGTGCTCTGGGTCTTAACTCCTATAAGACACCAAATCCTCACAAAAATCCTGTTCACAGGCTGGCTGGCAGAGTGGCTCAAGCAGTAAGAGTGCCTGCCTAACAAATGTGAGGTCCTGAGTTCAAACCCCAGTGCTGCCAAAAAAAAAAAAAGTTTCAGAAATCCTGCTGGAGGTGCTGTTGTTAATTCCCTTTTACAGAAGAAGAAAATCAAACAAATCCCATGAGCAAAATAACTTCTGCTAGGTATGAAGAAAATAAAACAGGGTGATGGTAGGGGTGGCGATTGAGAGAGGAAAGAGAAAGAGAAGTGGGACAGTCAGTAGTCAATGCTGGCTTGGCTGAGGAGAGCTGAAAACAGAAGGACTGCAAAGGCCTTGAGGTAGGAATAAAGGCTGTCCAAAAGAGCAGAGAAGGAGGTGGGTAGCATGAAGAGGCTGACAGTGGCAGAGCGGGACACAGGAGGGACAGGAAGGAACCAGAGCTTGTGTAGATTAAGTAACAAGGCAGTGGAGACTTTTCAGATGTCTTTTGGAAGGTTGTGAGCAACAGCAGGACATTATCTAATACCTCATTTTTGCTCCATTGCAGAATTTTTGCTCCATTTTTGCTCCATTGCTACACAGAGCCCCTGAGTGGAAGGGTGGTGTTGGCCGTGGCAGTGGTGGGGTTTTGCTCAGAGCCAGTCTTCCTTCAGAAGTCAATGAGGTATGGATGCACCATAGGCAGAAACCTGGAGAACTTTGGCAATTCCTCTTCCCATCACTCCTCCTCTACACCCCCGTGTCTCCACATGCCAAACTAAAGGCTTGGACCAGCAATTGCTATAGGACCAATGGCTTCCAGTGTCCAGATGGTATCAAGGCCCTGGGGCACCTCTGGAGGTGACATGTGGCTAGTGAAGAGCTGGGCTGAGGGGTAGCTGGGGATGGCTCTTCTCTCTCCTGTTCCTTGGCCACATGTCCTTTCTGCCCCATAATGGGCGACTCCAGTCCAGGTGGGACATGTTGAATCAAAGGCTTCTCCCCAGATGTCCCTCCTGTTGCCTGGATGTGCTGGAGACTTCTGTCAGGTGGGGCAGGGACAGCACAACCCTGAGTGGACCCGTGTGTGAGGCTGTGTGAGAACAGAGGCCAGGGCCCAAGGCCAGTGGGTAGAGGGCAGTGTGTGTATCATGAATGAACAGATACAAATCTGACCATGGTAGCATGTGACTCCATGGTGTGCCAGGGCTAATATGTGTGACTCTGGGCAAGCACTGTCATTGTAACCGAGTGTGTGTGTGTGTGCCTGCTAGTCACTACAGATGAGTGAGTGTGAGAAGCTGTGTGTGTGAGTGACTGAAGGTGAGTAGGCCTGTGACTGGGGTTGTGTTGGGTGTGCCTGACACAGAAGTGTGATATATCTATCCTGGGAGTGTGGACCAGGTTGTGGCAGGTGGTGTGCATGCTGATGGGCAAGTGTAACTCCTGGTGGGCCTGTGTGTGAACTAATGTCCAGATGCTTAAGGGTATGAGCCTGTGTGGGGTTGTGTGTGACCCTCATGGTGTGTCTGAATTGCTGTAGGTTGTGTGACAGTGAATCTGAGGGTGTATGACTGAAAGGTGTGTCACTGAGTAAGATGGAGTGCATGAGTGTATCTGTGTATTCCTGGACCATGACATCAGAAAGGCATTTGTGAGGGGGACACTGTGTGACGTGTAGCTTTCTGTATGGAAATGTGCCTGTGGCTGTATATGTGTGTACATATATACAAAGAGTATAAAAATATGGGAATAAGGGCCAGGCAGAATGCACATGACTGTAATTGCAGCTATTTGGGAGGCTGAGGTAGCAGAATCACAGTGCAAAACTGGCCCCAGCTAAAAAGCCCAAGACCTTATCTGAAAAACTAAAGCAAAAAGGGCTGGGGTGTGGCACAAGAGGTAGAGTGTGCCTGCCTAGCAAGTATGGGGAGGGGAGGTGTGGAAGTGGCCAAAGCCACGGAGAGGAGGCCCAGATCTAAGTCCAGGACACCTCTGACCTGAGGTGATGCTTGGGTGATAGGTGCTTTCTTGGATAAGTCCCTCTCCACAGCAACACAGGCCCGCACACTCGACCATATCATTCCCCATAAACCCCTTGCCCACAGGCGTTTCCACATACAGAAGTGCAGGGGGGGAAAAAAACCCTATCGGTGTATATATTTAAATATATCTATGTATGTTTTGAATAGTTAAATGTGTATATTTGGTTACCTCTCAAGGAAGCACGTAGCGACCAGCACAACAGCAGAGACACAAAGTCCTTCCTCAAATGACACATAAAGACATAAGGACAAGCCCAGTGTGGAGGTGCATGCTTGCAATCCTAGCACTCAGAGGCTGATGCTGGAGGATGGCGAGCTCGAGGCCAGCTTGGGCTATCTATAGTGAGACCCTAGCTTCAAAAACCAGCAAAAAAGTCCAGGACAATATCAAATTCAGGTACATAGAAGGCAGACACAGCCTCCTCTCCAGCTGTCAGGCTTGGGCCTCTGGTTTTGTCACAGCCTAGGTACTAGGAGGGAACAGGAACGAAGTATGCTCCACCATTGCTTCTAAGATTTCTGCTCCCGGGGCCATCCTCAAGACTGACAATGTGGGCCAGGAACCCGGTTATTAAACCCTCGGGGGAACTGTTAGTGCTTAGGAGCTGGGCAGTATGAGAAATCTGGGAGATGCCCCAAAACCCTGAGCTGTGTGCCTGCTAGCATGGGGAGGGTAGCCTTAAATCCTAGAGATGTGACAGCCTCAGAGAGAAGGATTTCCCACGGGGGCAGGAAGACTGGCCTAGAAGCAGCTATCCCAGGGCAGGGAAGACAAGGCAGAGGGAAGAAGAGGGACAGCAGAGACTCCCTGCATTTCCCTTTTCCTGGGACTGGACACAAAGTCCACACCTTCTAAAGAAGTCCTCCTCCCCTGCCAGACTTGGACTCCAGGCAACCAGTGTGTGTCCAGAGCTGGCCTGGAAAGGGTGTGGCAGAAGGAGCCTGCAGCTGCAGGTCTGGGACCCTCGCCTGGGCCTCAAGGCAGGGGGACTTTATCCATCAACCCCAAGAAGCCCACAGAGCTGAGGGAGAGGGCCACACCTGGTGCACTCTCTCCACCCTGGGAATGGGGAAACTGGGAGAAAAACTCTGGGAGCCTGGAGGCTCCACAGCCCCATCCCACTGCTTCCTGAGGTGTCCTGAGCTGGCTCAGTAGGCTGGAGCACAGTGTCCATAGGCACTCAGAAGCAGCTGCAGTTCCTTTGCAGGCTCCACCTATGGTGCCAGAGACTAAGGAATGACATGGAGCTGGGTGTCTTTCCAGCAGGGGCTGTGTGACATTGAGCAAGTCCTCGCCCTCTCTGAGTCTAATTATTTCTTCCCCGCCCTCCCCCCCAAATGAAGCCAAGCATATCTTCTCTCCCCCTTTCATTTCACTCACCCCATCCCTTCCTCCCTCCAGAGGACAGTGTGTACTGGCTTTGAGGCTGTACTCAAAGCCCTCTGTATACCTGAATATGACAGGGTCCAGGATCTGGGAACAGAACACTGAGGTTAAGGCCATGGGGCATCTTGTATCCTCTGTCCCATCTGCTAAATGCCCATGAACCTGGCTGTTTGCTCACAGACCTTCTTCTAGTTCTGCCTCCTCAGTGGGAGTGGATGAAGGGGTAGGACATTCCAGAGGTGGGAGCCTCTCTCCCAGGACTGAGCCAACAAAGTGCCTTCTGCACTCATTTGGCCTAACAGACCTCTTCCCGCTCCCCTCCCCTGGCTCCACCAAGAAGTCCAGTCTAGTAAAAGCCATTCTCTGGGGCTTTGGAGTTCAAATCCTACCCGACTGTGACAAGGGCCAGGGCCCCAAAACCTCCTCTTTAAGTTGGGTGTGACCCAGCCAGTTTCTCACAGTCCTTTTTGGAGATTAAGCAAGTGAAACCTGGTTGCAACAGCCCTTGCCTGGCCTGCCATAAACCTTTACTACAATGGTGTCTCCAATGCTAACAGGTTCCTGAGCCTGAAATACCCACTTTTTTCTCTTTGTGTAGACACAAGGACTCTTCTGAAAATAATGCCAGAGGCTGGGGAGGAAAGAAGTCAGAGTTAGGGTAGAAGAGCCTCCCAAATTTCTCTGAATAGAAATGAGTGTGTCCAGGCACTACTGAGTCAGCCAGGATCTTTGGGGGGCGGGGAATGGCATTTGTTGCCCCATGAGAATTAGGGAAAAAAGGATAATTGTGTTTTCTAGCCAGTTTGGAGAGGGATGGGTTCTGCCACAGAACAGAACAAGGCTGTGAGTGGCAAAAGCCTTTGCAGGCACGAGCCCCTGCTGCCCTCCTCTTCTGGGTCCCGTGATTGCTGCCAAGCCAGGCAGTTGGAGCTTGGAAATAAGACCATCCCCCCACCTAGACTCAAGAAGCAATGCAAAAATATTTTACTGTTATTTCTGTGACACCCACAACCGTTTTCTCTAAGAGGAAAAGGAGGCTAACTTACTCTTTGAGCAGTCTGACTTCCATGCAAAAGGCCAGGGAAGAGGTGGCTTGGACCAAGGTGGAGAGCCCCAAACAGTGAGGGAATGAGTTTAGGAAGTAGATATGGAGACTCCAGTCACCGCTGATGTCCCAAGTCCCCAGCTGGGGCTGCACTGCGAGTTTGTACTAAGTTTCCTAACTCACTGCTCTGCACTCAGCCAAAAGGGACTTTTGCTCAAGACCCCAACCAACCTAGTACTAAACCTAGATTTTCTACATTGTTTAAAAGAAAGGGGGCATTTTTCACTCTGCTCTGTTGCTTCATTGAGGAGGGGAGAGCCAAGGACAACTGGGGGAAGCGCCTTCAGGTCCCAGGATGCTGCAAGTGCAGGACCAACTGGGGGACCTTCCCTGGCACCCCATTGTTGAGAGCTTTTGGGTTGCCATAGTGACCAGGAAACCCAGGACCCTTGCGGAAACAAATCGCCAGGAACTTTTCCATCCAGAGCCTCTGTCTGGTTTGGTCTGTTGCTCCCCAGAGAGTGGATTGTGACTTCGGAAGAGGAGGATAGGTAACGTGGTTCCGCTTCCAGATTCTTCTGTGAGGGATGTCTATCCCCAGAAGCCAAAATCCCAGCACCAGGAGGCTAGAGGGGACCCCAGCTGCAGCTCTGGAGGCCTGGGCTGATGAAGAAGAAAAATTAGAGGTCTCGACCGAACAATCATTTCGGTGACGGATCCTTCCACTTTGGGGTTTGGCCGCCTTCTCACTGGCACCCCCACCCACCTCCTCAAGTTCATTACCAGAGTTTTCACTCCGAGCAGGAGTGTAAATTCCCACCACCTCCTCCCCAGCTCCTTTTGCAGCTGGGCCTGTAGCCTCTGATCCTACAAACTTCTCCCGGAAAAAGGGGACCGAGGGCTGCTAGGATTAGCTTGGCCAACTGAGCTGGCGACACCAGCATCAGTAAAAGTGTTTAGGTCCTCTTGACCCGAGAAGACCCACGTCCAAGACCGAAAGGCTGATGAGACTATAGGAATTTTCAAGACCACCGGCTTGGGCCATTTGCCCTTAAGGCGAATGTTGCATGATTCGTGGGGTTGAGTGCCGACAAATCAAACTGAGACTTCCTGAAGAGGGTAATTATTCCACAGTCGCTCTGTCTTTTGTTTTCTTTGTCCGGATGTGTCCTGCTTAGACTCAGACAGGGATCCACGCCCCTCCCCCCTTAAATGCAACCCTTTATGAAACTGGGATCAAATTCTGTCCAGTGGGGACGCCTTGCTCCCTGGGGCCCCGGTTTGCTGGAAAGAGGCCCCTGGCAGCCAGCACTGGAGGTGTACTTTCATCTCTAGTTTTGAATTTGGCTTTTTGAGCAAGCTTAACACGTGTGGATTTAATTTCCCTTTCTTTCTTGCTTTCTTTTCTTCCCCCCACCCCCTGCAAGGGAACAAGAAAAATAGTCTGCAGTGTCGACAGCGGGACACTGTTCGGTTTGCCAGAGAAAATTTGTCTTTCCAGAATCCCAGAGAACAGCAGGACTCCCAAGTTTCCATGGCACCTTTCAGCTGGGGGATGGGGTATCCAAACAGGACCCCAGCCTTCTCCCTAGATCTGGAGTTATTAGCCTACATCTCGATCTACAAGGTCAGAGCCCTGGGATTCAGACTATTTTACCTACATGTTTTGGGGGCTGCGGTTGGTGTAGACGAGGTGTCTATAATGGGAGGACTTTTAGCAAGCTGTGGGCTACAGATATGGCTGGAGCTCTTAGGTTCCAGGCAGCCTGCATAGGCTCCAGCTTTTCTCTGCAATGACTGTCCAAGTTGGAGGGGGCAAGACAGCCAGTTGCTCCATGGTCACCAAGTGCCATTCTCTGCCTTCCCTTCCTTCCAGGCTGTTTGGGAGTATGAATTGGTAGCTAGATTTGCAGAAAGATGCTCCATTCCTCATCTCATTCCTTTAGCTGGAGGAAAAGAAAAGAAAAGGAAAAAAAAAACTAGGAGGGGATAAAGGAGAATGGCGGAAGAGTGAATTCATATATGATATATTGTAAGAACTTTTGTAAATGCCACAATGTCCCCCCACCCAGCACAAGAATTAAAAAAGACCCAAAACCTAAAGTCATCCAACAAACTTAGGGAGTGAGGAAAAATAGTTCCTAAATATGTGAAGACTGAGAAGAGCAATACATATTCTTGAAAGGAAAAGTTACATACTGAATAATAATGATAAGAAGAAGAAGAAGAAGAAGAATAACAACCAGTGCTGGTCAAGGGCGGTGAGTGAGGGAAAGACTAGGAGGTAACTGAATGAAACATGGAGAAGGAACTCCTACGGTCCAGGAAAAGTTACAATCCAGCCAGCTTTTACTAGGCCAGAGGGAAAGTGACCTCTTGAGAAAAGAAGAGATTTTCCCACCATATCACAGACATTTTTCTTTTACAAAACGAGTTGGTCACAGTTTAATTTTGACATCAGTTCTATCGCTGTTATTTTATACGTTTCCCATTCCAACCTCTATTTTTGACTCCAACAGGGACCCCACTGAGGCAGGCACAAGGCTACACAGAGAGCAAAAATGAGAGTGTCTTCTTGTGTGCTCCCTTTGAGGAGGAATGTAATTTAGATGTGATTTTCTTAAAAAACGGATAGAAAAAAATCAAAATGATCAATGACAATCGCTCCCATTGTTTTAATTTGGTTTTTATTTAAAAAATAGGATCCTGGGCTCTCTTACCCATCGGAGTATTAAAATCGGGATGGGAATTTTGCAAATGGGGGAAGATACACTTCAAGAGGAAATTGAGCTGGGAGCAAGTTGGGGGAGCCGCAATTCTTGGGAAAGTGGGGCGGGAGGTGTGTTGGCAGCAGAGTTGAAGACGGCCCAAAATAATTAGGCAAAGAATGGGGAGTAGAAAATCCGGCTGAGGTCTTTCTTTCTTTCTTTCTTTTTCTTCTTCTTCTTCTTCTTTCCGTGGTGCTTTCTCCGGAGCTCTGGGAAAGGGGGTCTCTGATATTCGGCTTGTAGAATACTGTTCTGAGTTGGTCCAAGAAGTTGAGTCCGGAAAAAAAGAGAAAAAGGACTAAACAGAAAGGAACTCGCCCTGCTCCTTTGGGCCCGCGGGGCCTAGGCCTCGGTTTCCCGCGCACCTCGGTCAACCTAGGTCAACTAAGATTTCATCAGACTAACATTTGGGTAAAGGATGATACCGGGCTCTGCACTCTTGGCGCCTTGGAGCAAATGCAGGACACAACCAGGCCGCGGATTTGGGGAACGAAAACGAGGCTCTGGGAAGCCACTGAAGCCTGGCCGGGAGGACGGGGACGCGGTCCTGCCGCTGGAGGCTGCACATCTACGGCGGGCCGGCTTCGCTGGAGGCCACCGCCCGCTGTCCCCGCGGGCCTGACCTTGGCTCTGCAGCTGCTCGGTCCACTGAGTCCCTGCACTTTCCGCTCCTGCTCCAGACTCCGGGTAGAGTGGGCCCGTAGCCAGGCCAGGCTTTGGAAAACCCTGGAGGTTGGGGGTGTGCAAAACCCAGGATCAAACCCGGGGATTGAGGACAAGTCCAGGTTCATAGTCCGGCTCCCTGGGGGCCCCTTGGCGGGGAACTTACCCTTGCGGAAGGCCTGGCGCTCGCCGGCTCTGCGCTGGGCCGGCCTCGCTCTTCGCTCGGCGCCGCCAGGGGCGTCTATGCGGTGCGTTTCGCAACTCAATCCAGCGGGTTTCCAAATGCGCGCAAAAGCTTGCGCACGTTCCACCCGACTACTTGGAAGTTGTACCCAGTGATCAAACTAGAAATAATTGCTATTACAAAACAAAATACTGTCTTGCCCCTCTACAGGACCCGGCGCTATAATTTTTCTCTGCAGAAATCACTCCTGCCGCCCCCCCAACCCACTGGCACCCCGCCCTCCCCCCACCCCAGGCCACTCTGGTATGAATTGCTTCCCCTCCACCTCCTCCTCGGACGGACCTGGCCAGAGGACTATTCGCAGAATGGCTTTTCTCTGCAAGAAATATTGCAGGCAACTCTCTCAGAACTTCTGTATCTTCTTTCCCTACCTCAATAACTCAGTAATTATTTCTATTCAGGTATGCGATTGGGTGCTGAGTTATCGCACCCCAAACAGAACAAGCTAAAGAGGGGCCTGATTATTCATTTTTCCAAGAGCTCCACTTCAGAAAAAAAAATTAATTTGTAAATAACTAGAGTCTCTAGCTTCTTGCAGGAGACCACGTTTTCTTTCCAGCGGGGGGTAAAGTGGGCTCCTGCCTCGAGTCCCTAAGATCCCTCCCTATTCTCCCCCTCCCTAGGAAAATCGATCTTAGCTATATTTGTGTCTCATGTACGCCACTCCTATCTCTTTCCCCCGCCCCACGCTGGGTTTGTTAATTTCTTTATTTATTCCCGGGGGCTGAGGCGTCGGGTATTTACGCAGACCGAAGACGGAGAGAAATTAACCTCCCGCCGCTGCCCCCCAGTCCAGCGTGACAAGGCGCGGGCGGGTTGCGTGACTTGTGACGTCTCCAAGTCCTATAGGTGCAGCGGCTGGTGAGATAGTCAGTATCGCCTGGTTGCCTCTTTATTTTATTGGGGTATGCCTAGTAATAAACTGTAATATTTAATTTGTTGGAGACCACAAACCAACTAGGAGCTGGGAGGTACTGCTCCTCTGGACAGACCCCGGAAGAAGGTCTGGCTTGAAAGGGGGTCTCTTTTGAGGGTCCTCTCATAATTCGTCATCTGAGCCCCTGGCCTCAGTGAGCCATCACTCCTGGCTTCTGCGCTGGCAAGAAGAGGTGGGATTTTTGGAGGTGAGTATCTCTGAGTGAGAACTAAGGGGAGGAGACTAGGTGTATTCTGCAATTCTCTTCCCTGGATGGATCCCTGGCTTCTTATCCCCAACCAGGCCTTGCTGAATCTCCCCAGAGCGAATTAAGAACGCACTCTCTTGCACATTGGCTTTTTATGTCACGTCCGAGAATGAATTCCCCTCACCAGGTTTAAAAATCCCGATTTTGCCTGATGGCCTGCACCATACTCCAAGCTCCAGGAACCACGCAGATCTGGCTGGGCTGTTCTTGGAGGGATCCAGACCTTTCCTCTCGGGAAGGGCCTACAGGTTATTTATGGGAATTAATTTTATCCGCAAATCTCTGAGAATTTAAAGGGATTGGAGAGGTCTTTCTGGATTTCCCCTACTACCAGGCGCATCCTGATGCCATATTAATTTTTTTCTTTTTCCTTCTCTACCTGAGACTGCCTTCTTAACCAGCCTAGAGGCCAGGAGTTGATGTGTTGGATGGTTGAAGGTGTTTTCACAAACAAATAACTTGCCTTGCCAAGGTCTGTTTGAAAACAAACGTGGGTGGTGGAGGGTTTGGGTTTTTTCCTTTGTTGTCTCACATTTAGGGCTTAGACAATCCACCTGAGGGCTTGCAGGGACGGCTTGGCCTGGGATTCAGGGAAAGCAGCCACCAAGGGCTATACCCGCTGTGGGTCTCCTGTTTCCAGGGCATATCTCCTTCCATCCCTCTCTGTAGCCCTATGCTTGCAGGCCCAAATATCTAATCAGGGTCCCAGAAAATAAAAGAACAAAGGGACACAGGGGACAAGGGTGGGGAATAGAGCAGAACCACGGACATACATTTCTAGTGCCAATACTGGCCCTCCAGTCTGGGTCTTTTTACTCCTAATGACTGCTTCAATTCAGCCTCAAAATAATACATTTCAGAGAGAGGAAAAGCACGGAGAGGCACACAAGAAGATGGAACCCTCAGTCACAGCCCAATGACTGTTTGATTATTTTAACAAAACTAGGCACTGCCTTGTGTACACTTTGGCCAAGGTGGTCTGGTGGTTCCAGCGGGTAGGAGGTGAGGATCCATGGTGGTTTCTTGGCATTTTTGATCTTGTCCCCAGTACACCTTCACTCTGCCTTTGCCATAGAGAGTGGGGGTGATGAGTTGGGAGGGGGGAGCAACAGGGAGATGTCAGGGCAGCCAGCCTAGGCTTCATGTGTGCTGTGTGGGGCCAGGCAGGGTCACACAGCTCTACATCGGAGGTCAACCCTGGAGAGAGAATCCAGGTGTCCAGGTGAAGCTGCAGACGCCCACGGGTGTGTGTGTGTGTGTGTGTGTGTGTGTGTGTGTGTACTTGCAGAGTGCCCAGGCTAGGTTCTCTGCAGGAGCAGGTCACCGAGATTTGTGGTACTTCCCTGGTTCAAGCTTGCCATGATGTGTGCAGGCTTTGTTGTATACATCGGATGGCTGCCAGCAGTGGAGATGGAAGATGGTTGGAAAGGAGGTGGGGTGGAGGATTGGAGTCTTGGTTTGAGAGTCTTGTTGTGATCTGAGTGTTTGGGAAATCTGGTGGAAAAGGGAGGAAGGGTGGGGGAGGGAGAGAAGAGAGAGGGAGAGAGAGAGAGAGAGAGAGAGAGAGAGAGAGAGAGAGAGAGAGAAAGTGTGCAGTGGGAGCTAGTTGGATAGGCAATTTCAGTACTTTGTAAGCATCAAGGCGAGGGAACGTCACAGTGTTCAGTGGAGTTGGCTTGTATGACAGAGAGAGAGAGAGAGAGAGAGAGAGAGAGAGAGACTCTGACTCTCTTACCTCGGATTCTGGAGCTTTAGCCCTGAAAGCAGCGCTCAGAAGGAACTCGGACAATTCCCACGACTCTCTCTAGTGTCCCAACTCTCCTTCCCCCCCGGGTGCAAAGGGCGGAGCAGGACGCTTAGATTAAACAGTTTCTGTTTAACCGCTCCTGGCACTGCGGTTTTGGTGTGCTTCCTTCGGATCCCTCTGGAGCCCGACAACTTGGAAGTACTGAGGGAGAGCTAGCGAGCCACAGAGGAGGTGTGCGCGGAGGTGGGCAGTCGCCGCGAGGCTCCGGCCGCGGGTGCGTCTTTGTAGCAGCAGCAGAGACCAGGCTGGGCAATCGGTCCCCAGCATAGAGCCCGGAGCCATCATGCCTGCACCCCCGCCAGGACGCCGGCTTCCCTGCTAGGAGCAAGAAGGGTTGTGGTGAATGAATGCACCCGCTTCGCTGAGCGAGGTAATGGCCCCGCAGAAGGCCGGGGAGGCTCGGGAGGGAGCCACCGCGCCGCGCCGGCTCCAGGAGGCGCGAATGGCGGACTCCAGTCTTGCTTTGCAGTCTGCAAAGCCCGGCTTCATTTAACGCAGCCCGGAGTTTCCCGAGCGTCTAGAGCCAGGGAGGCCGCCGAGGCTGGAGAAGCTGCGTTGAGATTTGCAGAACTGCACGGCCTGGTTCTGTCAAACCGCATCTCCTTCCTCTCCGCCAGCCCCGAGCTCCCCCAGACCCTGGCAAGGGCGCGGGGTGGGATTCTTTCTGCAGCCGGCTGCGCTGGTGCGGCGCCTGCCCAGCGTTCTTTTGTGGTGGACAGACAGTGGGACTCCCATCACGGTCTGCTCAAAACCCCAAGGGCGAGGGGAAGAAAGCTGCTAGGAAGATAGGCCTCAGGCCACCATAGACCTTCTTGGGATCCAGCATAAAATGTTGCTAAGATTGTGGGGAGCCATCGCTTGCACGCACCCTTCCCTAGTCTTCTGGTGTTTTGAGGCTGGACTGGTAGTTGTAGAAACCCGTAGAGACATCAGGAGGAAATCAAAGAGCAGGAGACAGGCTCAACTCTGCAGTTGTGTTTTGCAGCAAAACCTCGGCCGATTCAACGGTTGTAACCCAGGATTTATCTGGGACCATTTTTGTCCTCACTCACACAGAACCAAGCCTGCGGTTTCAGCGAGGTGGGCCGGGTTGAAGCTCGGAGAAGTTCCCTTCGGCCTGGGCTGCTCCACAAAATGCCCGATTCTGGTTAGAGGGCCCAGAAAGCGGGGAGAACTCGCTCCCCTGGCCGGGGGCAGAGCGCTGGTCACCAGCACTCTGTAGCTGGCCTCTCTTGAATCTCCTATACGCCCGTGGAGTCTTCTGTGTGGCTGATTTTTTTAAATTTAATTTAATTTAATTTTAAAGCAAGTCTTGCTTAAGGTTGGGGGAAGGGAAGAACTTTTAATTTTTAAAGGACATTTCATTTTTAGGCCTGTAACTGACAAAAGATGTACACTAATTTTCTTTTGAACCTGGTCGCACTATTTGCATATCCTTCCTCTCTTGTTTTTGGTTTTGCAAGAGGCGGGTTATTTCAGGAGTTTTTGAATGCTGCAGAAAAATATTCCTTTTGTGAGGTTTAATAAAAAGAGCCCTGATGCTGTTCTCTTGAAGAAAAAAAAATTCTCAAAAGGACACTGGGTTTTTGTTTTGTTTTGTTTTTGGTTCATACCCAATGGCTTCCAAAAATACCGACCCCTTATCTTTATTGGCTCTTCCAGGAGTTCAGACAAATTTGACGGGCAGCTCTCTTATCGCTCAGAGCCTGGGCCTGGGAGATGCGGGGCTCGCCTCCTGGTCTGAGGCGGGTCTTTCGCGTGATCACAAAATAATAGTAACGATAATAAAAATAATAGAAACTTCTTCAGTCCCTTGCAGCTGGGAAAGGAGGTGCTGGTAGCTGGAAATTGGGGGATAAGCTACCCTCCATCTGTTCAACTGTGCTCTCCAACTAAGTCTCTCTCTCTCTCTCTCTCTCTCTCTCTCTCTCTCTCTCTCTCTCAGAGCAGAACCTCCCGAGGTGCCCTGGGCGCACCATGGCCGACGCAGACGAGGGCTTTGGCCTGGCGCACACACCTTTAGAGCCCGACTCAAAAGACCTGTCCTGCGATTCCAAACCCGAGAGCGCAATGGGGGCCCCCAGCAAGTCCCCGTCCTCTCCGCAGGCCGCTTTCACCCAGCAGGTAAGAGAACCTGCCTCCCCGCAGCTTTTCCCAGAGACCAAAACTGGAGTTGGGTTTCGTAGCTCAGCTCCTCTTGCGTGCGCGCAGGGAAAAAAGAAAAAGGGGGGGGGGGGGAAGTCCACAACTCATTATTATCCTTTTTCCTGGCTATTCCCACTGAATTCCATCTTTCTCTGCTGTCTCCCCATGTGCCAGTATATTCTAACCCACGACTTTCTTTATATGGCGTGAGGATTTTTGAAACCTATTTAAATTCTTGGAGAAATCTCAATTATTTGGGATCAGTTAACAATGGCCCAGATTCCTTTCCTGTTGCACTACGAGTAGAATTGGCCCAAGAGACTTATTAAGGGCCAGGTCAGCGGCCGCTTCAGGCCGGCATGAGCGATGGCTTGACCCCTCTTCAGATCTTTCCCAGCCTTGCCTCGGCCCGCCTCCTCCGCGCCTCCACCCAGACCCGCGCGCCGCCGCACCATTTGTCTTGCCGTGGGTCGGGGCCTGGCCCGGCTAGTGCGTCCTGGATGACCGAGGGGAGCGCATCGGGCTGGGTGCAGAGGACTCGAGATGCCCCGGGCTCGCCTGGCTGGAAGCTGGGTCCAGTGGAGAGAGGAACCCTGCCTTGCCCTCTGCCCTAAACCCAGGAGCATTGGTGCTCCAGGTGACCCTGGCAGACCCCAAAGGTTTAAAAATAGGCGTCACAGGGCAGAAAGAGGGGGTGCCAAGCAGAAGAGATGCGGATATGTAGCTAAAAACCTTCCTTGTGATTTCGATGTCCTCTCAGGCTTTAAAAATTTTCCTTTGCCTTCACGTTTAAGGAAAAAGTGTGTGTGTGTGTGTTTATACAAGCAAGACTTAACGAAAGTAGTTTGGAAAACATACAGATTTTTTCTTTTAAGGAAAAGCAAATCCACTTCTTAGACCATTACTAATTATTTCAAAACGAATATTTGGTATCTGATTTTTTTGCATCTGTCTTGTAAATTTACTTCGTAGTTGAAAGCGAAAATATGAAACAGTTTCAACCGTGCCCTGAAATCAAAATTACTGGAAGTGAACGGAGCTAGATGTGGGAAGGGCTTGGGAGGTTTTATTAATATATACATTGAGAATTAATTTTTTGCTCTGCACTGAGAGAGCATATTATCAACGTTTTTGAATTTACAATTTCATGTCTGTTCAGTGTTTGCCCCTACCATGATTAAGAATAAACATACACACGCATGATATTTGCAGATCTGTATGTTTTCTGAGTGGACATCCGGGTATTTATTTAAGAATATCCTGAGTGGGTTTTTCTAGATTGAAGGGTTTTGTTTTCCCAATTCACTGGAGTTTACTAACTCCAGTGAAGTGAATTGAAATTAGTCAGCCCAGTCCTCCCCACAGTCACTCTGAGCACTCCGTGGTTGGTGACGATTCTGCCTATGTTGGTGGCAGTTAGCAGACGCTGTGACATCAAGTGGTTACTGGAAGCCTGGAGACTGAACCTGCCTGGGGATTCCTGGGCAGAGGCTGCAGGGCTCTCCAAGAGCCCAAATCGCTCAGCGGTGGGCCTTCGGGCCACTTTTCACCCCCTAAGCCCACAGGATTCACAGGAAGGAGAAGCAGTCCCCAAGTTTTCTGGGTGTTTGGGAAAAGAAGGAATGCTCGCTGCCACCAAGGTTTGTCGCTGTGAATTTTCTCTCATTCCTGCAGGGCATGGAAGGAATCAAGGTGTTTCTCCATGAAAGAGAATTGTGGCTGAAATTCCACGAGGTGGGCACGGAAATGATCATAACCAAAGCTGGAAGGTGAGGTGGGCTCTCGGGTAGCCAGGGAACGAGCGGAACTTGGGGAGAGAAGAAGAAAAAGTGGCGGGGGAAGGGAGAGAGGAGAGCAGACGGGAGGAAAGAATAGAATGTAGAAGGAATATTTTGTTTCGTCGGCTTTGGTTAAGGAGGCACTGGGAGGACTCTCTCACCGTTCTCAGCAGGATGGTAGAAGTACCCGAAGTTCAACTCCGGAAATAAGGTACTTCTTCCACCTCGAATATAGGGGCTGACCTCTCTGGATGGATTTAGATATGAGAAAAAGAGCAGAGAAGGACTTTGGGTTTCTGAGGTCTGGACTTGATCCCTCGCCCCCACCCTGAGTCTATCCCCCCCCTCCCCTGACCTTGGAGTGGTTCCAGGGTCCCACCGGATCGCCAAACTCTGAATTGTCGAATGTATTCGCTCCTTCCTTCATTGTTTAAAGAAAGCAGGCGAAGCCTTTGAAACTGAGCCGGGGCTCGGCGGAGCTCTATACACAGACACCGATAAACACCGCAGCTTGGCCAAGACGCTGGCCCCGGCGTTCCTCTTCAAAGCTCGCTAGAGTTTTAGCTAGAAAAGCTGGGCTGTGGGGGAGGGGATGGCCGAGTCCTGTAGCTCTAGATCTGTGTGTGTGCGTGCGTGCGAGCGGCGTGTGCTCTGCCCTGGGGGACATCGCCACGTCCCTCCCCGTGTTGCGTTGGTCCCCCATGTCCAGAAGAGTAGCGGACCCCGAGTCTGCCCAGAGCAGAAGTGACAGGGGCCGGTAGGCCCGAGCCGCCCAAGTGTGTGAAGGTGGAGGGTGGAGCTGACTTTCTAGACGCCCCGATTCTCCAGCCAAAGCCGCCCGCAATAAACTGACAACAGTGACATTTATTATTATTTCAAATTAAACAATGTCGGCTCCCCCGCTCGGCCCAAGGTCTGGGTGAACTAGGAGGCGGCGGCGTTCTGTTTATAACAGCGAGTTGAGTCCTCTTCCCATTCCGCCGAGGAAGGAAAGACCCAGCCGGGCGCCTTTTCCCCTTGCCTGAGCCGAGGATTTAACTATAAAAGGCCAGCGCAGCCTCCTGCGCCTCCGCCTCCAGGCGCGCGCTCCCGCAGATAAACACCAAACACCGCCAGGCCCGGGCTCCGAGGCTGCAGGAGGGAGGCCAGCATTCACCCCTACCCGCCACCGCTGGCCCAGCCGACATCCAGCAGCTGGGTCTTTCTGCCCCAGGCCAGCCTCAGAATTCGTGCTTTCTGGGGCGCACTCCTCACCAGGCGGGATGGGAATTTGGAGCGCGCCAAGGAGTGGGTAGAGGAGAGGTATTGGGGGACAGTGTTGTTTGGGCCACCAAATTTCTGTCCTTTGATCCCAGTCCAGGCCTCAGCTCGTTCTGAAACCGAACCTGGATAGGTTTGGAATTTCTTTGCGGAGGGTCAAGGAGTTCCTGTTCTCCAAGGAAAATGTTCCAGGCGCCTTGCAGAAATTGTGGGACGTTTAGAAATATTTAGGAATAAAGTCTTGCTTGCTCGAGACTTGTGTCTTGAGTTAAACTGGGAACCCCACTAACCCCTGCCTCTAGGGGTAGGAGACCAAAGTCAGGACAGGAAACAAATTGCCCCTCTCACCACCAAGTTGTGGATCCGTAGTGCGTATCTTGGTGTCCGCCACTACCCAGCAATTGGGGGATGGGCCGGAGCGCCTGTCTGGAATGAGAAGGTGGCTGCTTTTGTACCTAGTGAGTCTCCTGTCCCCGCAAACGGTAGGCGCCTGGCTCTGAGAAGGGCATTTGGTAGGACCTGAATGAGGAGCACTTTTAGGACTTCTTGGAAACCAGGCTGTAAGCAGCCGCCTCCTGGTTTCTATTTGCCTCAGAGGTACCTACAATGTCAGCCTCCATCTCTTCCATCCCTTTGCTTTCTCCTTTCCCAAACTTCAGGGAAACCCGGGATGGATCTCTCTGACAGTGGAGTGGGGCCAATTTTGCTCTTGTATATTTCTCAAGGAATAGTGCTCTTCAGAATAGTGGCATTAATTCTTCCTCCCCTCTCTGTCTGTCTGTCTCTCTCACCCTCCCAGGCGTATGTTTCCCAGTTACAAAGTGAAAGTGACTGGCCTTAATCCCAAAACGAAGTACATTCTTCTAATGGACATTGTTCCTGCCGACGACCACAGATACAAGTTCGCAGATAATAAATGGTAGGCACCTTGAAGCCCAGAAGGGAAGAGCAGAGAAGGAAGTAGATCACCCTCCCACTCCCCAACCCCTTATAATCAAACCAGTAAACATCTTTTGGGTCCCTACTGTGTGCTCCATCCAGGCTTGTGCATGCCTTTCTATCTCATCTTGCAGACCACCCTAAGAGAGAGGGAAGAGCAGCCATTAGTTAGTTTCCATCTAGTTGACCAGAAGACTGAGACTAAGAGGATGAGGAGCCTCTATGTATTGCTGCACCCGTGAGTGAGGGATTTTTTTTAAAAAGAGTATTGTTACCAACTGCTGGGCATATTTCTGGAGGCATAAAACCATTTATGGTTATTTCTTATGAGTTACCTGCTTTGAACATGCCCTTTTTATGAAATTGCAAAATCGGCCTGTGGCATTTGAGTTGAAAAGGCAAGAGAGCAGAGGCCCAATTCATTCCTGGGGTCGATTGTTTCTGCAGCTGCCAGTAGTGCAGAGGCTGGAGGAGAAATCCCCCTTTGAAAGCACTTAAGGAGTTTGCAAGATTTTTTTCCTTTGCATATCCGGACTTCCAGATCCCCGGATGGTGTGTGGGCAGCGAGCCTCCAAGCGCTCTTTGCGCAAGCTGGGGGAAGAATGGGTAGAAGAATGAACCAGGCCGGGGGCTTGCCTGGACACTGGTGTACAGGGGGGAATTGGGGCAGCCAGGACTGCAGATGGCTAAAGGAGACCAGAGTGTCAGGCCGTTCCCAGCTCACACTAAGTAGCCCCTACCCAGAGTGCTTCCTCTGGGTCACCTCGGTTCTCCTGGTCACACTTCTCCTTGGTATAGGTCTGTGACTGGCAAAGCCGAGCCTGCGATGCCAGGCCGCCTCTATGTGCACCCAGACTCGCCGGCCACCGGGGCCCACTGGATGCGACAGCTTGTCTCCTTCCAGAAACTCAAGCTTACCAACAACCACCTGGACCCTTTTGGGCATGTAAGTACCTTGCGGCAGGCCATCTCCCTCCCCCTTCTTCTCACTGAGTCTTTCCCTCTCTGGCTTCCTGTGTCACAGGTCTGTCTCCCTTTCTTTCCTCCGATTTCCCCTCCTTGGTTTCTTTCTTCATTTACCTTTCTCCTCTGGACGTTCTTTCTCCCTCTCTTCTGCCTCCCTTTCTCATCTCTTCACTTTTTCCTTATCTTCTTCCTCTCTAACTCATCTAGATTTCCCTTGGCTTTCTTTTTCCTCTTACTATTTCTTCCTCTTCTCTACCACCCTTCTATTCAGAGGGCTCACATCTTGTACTGTCCTTCCTGTGATCCAGCTTGGGGATCTGTGTTTCCCAGCAGCTAGAGAGATAGTACCGGGGTTTCCTGACCTGGAGCTGCATCCATGTAGCCAGTGGTCAACTTCTGCCTCTGTTGAGGGGCAGTGATCTTGGGGTGACTAAAGCGACTCATTCCAATCCTGGACACTGGGGTCTTAGTCCCAGTGTGGTAAGGATGGGGTATGGGGAAGGGAAGGAGGTTGTGTTTCAGTCCCGCAGAAAACATGATCAGTATTGCAGGGTCAGTGGGTGCCCTTCCCTGTAGCCCCTTCCAAGTTCTGCTGTGTATTGGGCTGTCCCCTGTGAGAGGGAGAACCCAGGTCACCTGCCTCCTGTTTCCAAGTGGCAAGTACACCCACAGAGGTGAAGCCTGGTACCATAACCCCCTTTTAGCTTGACACTCTTGGGCAAACCTGTTTTTTTTTTTTTTTCTCCTCCTCAATGTCCAGCTTTCTTCCTCCTCCACCATGCCCAGCACAGGCAAACCTAGACCAGGGTGCTAAATCTGGAATCAAGATTGGTCCCAAGAGAGGGGGCCTAGTGAACTCCCTGAAACTCTATGCAGGATATTGAGTGTAAAACCCTCTCTCCCTCCAGTGCATAACTTTTAGCAGACTCTCTCTCCTCAAAGGGAAACAAAGAACAAAGCACCAATTTTTGGAAAAATCATCCCTAAATTTCTTGGCTGGAAATAATCACTAGAATTGAACACGGCCTCTGAGCTCAGTGTTGAGACCTTTCGCTTGTACAAATGGGCTCCTTCACCATTGTATGTTCAATTTTCATGGTAACCCAGAGAGGGTGTCCCAAACGCATAGCCTTTGTAAAGGGGAGTCCAGGAGAGAGGAGGGGATTTGCAGGAGGTTATATTGTTGGTGTAGGGAACACAGACTTGAGGCTAAATCTCTCTTATTCCGAAAGGGGCTCTGTCCCTCCAGGTTGGCCAGAGAAAGAGAGAGAAACATAGTCTCTGATTTAGGGAAAAGGGGGCTGGATGGAAATGGATTTGACCACAAGGAAGGACAGTCTGTGAAGGTTCAAATGGGAAAGTCATTCCTGCCAGGTCCGGGGACTGGGATCTGAGGTGGGGAGGAGACCTTGGACCCTCCACTGTGGGCTTCTTGCTGCTCTGCACATGTAGGTGGGAAGGACATGGGTTGTTGGATGGAGAGGAAAAAGACTGGTTTTCTTTCGGTGCTACAGGAGGACACAGAGGGCATAGACAGAAGGCTTCCTAGGGACAGCATGACACTTTCTTCCTGCTTAAGGACTGCGTTTTGCCATGGTCTACTTTTTTTTGCCGGTGTTCCCAGTGCAAACATGACCTCTAGCTTTTCTGGGTGTTAGCTGAGCAGGGATTCAAACATGTTAGTTTTAAGGGCTTGGGGAAAAGACCATTTTGTGAAGGTCCTCCATGCCTCTCCTGTTAGCACCCTTCTGGGGGCTGGAACCCTTGAGCAGTGTCCTCTGTGGAACCCGGCACTGGGAAATAAGACTGTCCCCTAGCCCGTGTAACTCCTGACTTTCCCTCTGACTTAATGGCCATGCCTTTGGGGAGTCACTCTGGGGTGGATGCCTGAAGATGTCACATACACAGCCCTGCCACCAAGTTTGGGGCTCCCTGGTGAGTTTCATGTCCTTTTGAGCAGCCTGGCAGACCAGAGAGAGGTGCTGTATCCCAACTCTGGATTTTTAATCCAGAGCCGTCCTAATGAAATTAGCAGCTATTAGATCATACTTGCACTGCTGTCTCTACTCTGTCCACAGCCGTCAAAGCAATTTGGCTAAGCCGGGACGATGGCCTAGCTGGCCGGGGCTGTGGCGGCCCCATGGAGGCCCCTCTGCGTCTCTGTGTCGCCATGCCGCCCCGGTCGGCCGGCGTCGCTATCGGCCAGGGAGGCGGCTGGCCAGCGGCTGAGATTAGAGCCTGGAGGTTGAGGCTGGGTCTCTAGTTGGTTTGCACCCCTCCCCCTCCAATAGCCACTCTCTTGGGATGGTCCCAGAACCCTGTCCCAGGGTCATCAAGGCAAATAATCACTGACACCGCCATCGTGGGGGGAAAGCAAACCCGTTTTTATTAGGACAAAGCTCATCTCCTGTGAAAAGGCCTGACTCCAGCAAGGATGTGCAGCCCAGAGATCCTTTTAATAATAATATCAGAACAGCCACAGCAGTAAGACCCCCCCCAAACCTGGGAGCACCCCAAGGAAGGAGAGATGCAATGGTTTCAAGCCTGGAGATAATTCTGGGGGTGGATCCTGAAATGTTGACAGAGTTGGAGAAGGGGAACCTCCAGGGCTGCTGTGATGGGGTGATGTGGTGGGTGCTTCTTCCAGCTCCTCAGTGTCCCTTTATCATTAATTCCATTTTGCACACTGTACAAACAAAGGGCCAAGGTTTGAGGTCTGTCCACCCGCCAAGTCTTAGAAAAAGGCTGCACAGCTTGCTTGGTGATTTTTGTACCAGCATTTTGCAAATGTTTTGTTTCTTTCCTTGTACCCTTTAGCGGGTTTTTCTTTTTTGTGGGGGGGTCTATTTGTGTATATGTATGGATGGTTGTTTGTTTCTTCCCTTCTGTCATTCCAAAATCTCTGTCCAGGCCTCTGGGACACTGCTCATCCCTCCATCCACACTGACTTGGCTCTCTTGGGGGCAGGAAGTACACTGTGCAGAGCCCTAATTTATTAAGCAAACTTTATTAAGAATTCTGATTTACTGCCGTGTGTGCTTTGGGTAGATTTCTGGACTATTACCTCGACTTTTTTAGTTGGAAATTGTCATTTTTGAAATGTTTCTTTTAAACGAAATCACTGGCCCCTTTTCAAAACAGGAGGGAAAAAAATGACTATTTTTCTAAAGTCTAACTAATTTGGCTAATGGTGGCAGGGGGTAGGGATTTATCTGGAAACAAAGGGAGTTTTGATTTTCTTACAATCTCATTTTCTTTATTATTTTTAGATTATTCTAAATTCCATGCACAAATACCAGCCCAGACTACATATCGTGAAAGCAGACGAAAATAATGGATTTGGTTCAAAAAATACAGCGTTCTGCACCCATGTGTTTCCCGAGACAGCATTCATCGCTGTGACGTCTTATCAGAACCACAAAGTAAGTCCCTACACCTGGCCTGCAACCCACTGAAACATTGTGACTGAGCTGGGGCTCTGTCCTCACACAGCAGCATCTACTCCTACCCCAGGGTGCTAGGCAGGAACTGAGCTATGGCCTAAGGATTGCTGCTTGGTTTTTTTTTTTTTTTTCTGTATTTGTGGGCATGGCACACACATATATGCACAGCTGTTAGAGACAAGCTTGTCAATCCACAGATGGCCACACACTCCCAGGTCACTAAAGTGTGTGAATAATAAGAATAATAAATAGAAGAAGATGAGATTATTTGAAGAAAGGTCATAATTTTGCATGACTTTGTGCTGGGATGGGAGATTACTGCCACGCTTTATGGGGACACTTTTTCTGTTTGGGTCAATGTCCTCCTTTCTCCACTCTGCCTTTTATAGAGCCACTTCAAGGGACAATAGAGCAGGTGGCCCCATGTGGGATCAGGAGGGCAGGTCACAGGACCTGTGGGGATGGTGATGCCTTTTTTCCTCCCATGGGTCCTTTCTCCTCTAGCCAAGTTGGAGTGGAGGAAGGTACAAGGACTGTGAGCCTGGCAGGAGACCCCAGGGAAGAGTCAGAGGCAGGCTTAGCCCCCTAAAACCTCCAGTCACCCCATAAGGTCACTCCCATGCATGCTGATGGGGATAATACCTCTACCAGTTCGGGTAATTTCCAAATTCAGATGGTCAGTAGCCAGGTCAAGCTGTGCGGATGGCCCAGATCTGGGGAGAGCTTCTTTCCCTCCACTCCTCCCAAACTCGATTACTTTTTAAAGGAGAAGGAAGTTTTTTCTGAATTCCCCCCCACCTCCCTGCTCCCCACCACATCCCCTCTACTGGCTAACCCCAGCTAGAGGGTAAACAGTGAAACAGTGAAATTAAATGTCCTGAAAGTTGCAAAAGTAATTCTGGTCAACTGAAGTCTCAGTCCTGGAAACCTGTTTTCTCCATGGCTGTTGCAAACCTGTGTTTAACTTTACAGTGGTGCACGGAAGAAAAATAGCATAAGGCCGCTCAGTTAGCCATATATAGAGTCTCAGAGACTCCTAGATCTGCCAAGGGACCCAGAAACACTTCAGGCCTTTTTGGCTCTCACAAGAAAGCCCAGGTTCCTACAGGAAGGACAGGAAGGGGTGAATATATGAAAATGACTTTAAAAAACCCCACATGGGTGCTTGAATGCTTGGGCGAGGGAATGTCTAAGTTCTGTGTAGTTACAACCTCAGGGATGGGCAGCATATGACCTAGTCAGGGGAAGAGTTCATTGTCTCTCTCCTTCTCTCTTTGTTTACAGCTTTATTGAGGAATAATCGTCATAACATATAATCTTCAAAGTATATGATTTATTATTTATTTATTTTGGGTGTGCTGGGGATTGAACCCAGCCCCTCAAACATGCAAAGCACACACTCTACCACTGAGTCACACTTCAGTCCCTTGAAGCATACAGTTTCATAGGTGCATACCAGTAAAACTATCTCCAAAACTAATAGGTGTATCCAAGACTCCTCTTCCCCCAAAATCCTATTTAAAAAGCCTTTTCCCTAATGTGTTTACCCAGTGATCTATGTACACAAAGGATACCTGCCCAGTGAGGTGTGCGTGTTTTGAGCTCGGTCCAAGGGACCATGTATCTAAATGCTGATAGATCTAAACATGCGTGTCTCTGATTAGGCATGTTGGATGGATGTATTGGATGGCCACGAAAAGGGTTCTTACACATGAGAATTGCTTGTTTTCTTCCTGTATTGATTGGGTCAGGAAGCCATGTTGAGCCGCACATATAAAGGTTCTTTTCGGCTAGTTGGACAGATTCTTAAAAGTCAGATGAAGAATTTCTTGGAAGACAACTTTCTGTCACCCTGTCCTAGAGGGGGTCTTCTCTACTTACCTGTAGAGTCCTAAAGTTGTGAGTTTTCTGTGGAAGGAGCCAGTCCAAAGCCATACATTTTTCCAGCCAAATTCAAGGTCCCTGCAAACATTTCCCGCATGGATATACGATGTGTGATTTAAATAAGCCGGCCAGGGTTGCGTGTGATTTGTGGACTTAGTCTCATGGCTTTATTGTTCCACCTGGACGGGGTGTTGAGACTCTGACTTCAGGGATCGGAGCTAGCTGAGTTCTTACTCAACATCCCGGCAGTTCAGGGCTGGACTCCAGTGGCAGACTGTAGAGATTCAAATTCTTTCGACTTTGGGCAAAGGACTTAACTCAGTTTCCCCATCCGTAAAATGGGGATAATAGGAACACTCATAGGATCATTGTGAAGATTAAATGAGACAGTCCTTGAAAATGTGTAGTGCAGAAGCTGGCACACTGTGAGGCCGTTGGTAATGACGATCAAACCATTGATTGATTGCTTCATCATGGTTTATTAATAGGGCAACTCCATTCAAAATTTAGACTCCAGAAAAGTCTTTGCTTATTCACTGTCCCTCCCTGGGTATTTTAAAATCCGAAGACTGAGATTTCAAGTAAGTTCTTATTACTGTGGTTGAAAGTAACTGTAAATGTTAGTCTTTGTGGTTTCATTGGGTCATTCACCGATCATGGCATCAATTTAAGGACTATTCGTCTAGCATTTTGCTTTGGATAAGTGAACTGGGAAAGAAAAGTGATTTTATGTGGCTCAGTTGCCAGGATAATTTAGGAAAATCTGAGCCTCCGTAAAGGGCTCAATGCCTTCAGGATTCTTTCTCCACGTGGACTCAGGTACCAGGTGGAGGTGGGCATGAGGCTGTGTAGCTTCACCTCAAAGACCTCAGGCTTCTAATGACCACGTCGCAGCACAGCTGAGATCCCAAGGTGGATTTGGGAGTTATTTCCCCAGATGGCTGACGGCTTGAAAAAGATATTTAAAAACTCGAATCTTCCCCAGTGACGTTCACTCTGTGAAACACGTTTTTGTGAGGTTTCCAGTGCAGTTGTCAGCAGCTCCCAGAGCAATCTTAGAAATATTTAGGTGTTAAAAACAGGTCACGTGGGTATTTCATTTCCCTGCTCTTACAACAATGGTCGTGTATACAGGCATGTCTATCCCCCTCTCCCCGATATTAGCTTACTTTTTCATCAAAAGGCTTTTTCCTCCTGCTTAAATCATTGTGTATTTAGCTCATATTTATGAGGTATGAGCTTTCTGCTTAGGATCAGGAAATGAACCCGTAATAGAAAGACATAATTAAGATTTTTTTGGCTCTCTCGAGTGTTTTTTTTTTTCAAAAGCAAGAATTCACAACAATTATTCTCATTAATTTTTACAACCTCTGTCTCACCAGTTGGAGCTGGTATTTATATTTGTTTTCTCCCAGTCTTGCCTCCCCCTGCAACCCCTGATATCCAGTTTTGTGCTGATTTTGGATGGAGTGCGTTTGTATGGTGAATACAGTTGACAGGAGTGGCGTCTCCAAGCGTGTTTTTTGGGTACTCATGGGCTGACATGTAGCCTGCAAGGAAGAGAATTTTATAGACAAGGGTTAGGGTCTCAGTGGAAATATACAACACATATTGTCACCTGTAGATAAGCTTGTATGTAAACGTATCTCAAGGGTAATTCTTACGTTCTATAGACATCTATGCTCGGTTTCTAAAAGAACAAGACATACTTAAGGGCTGGAGGTGTGCTCAGGGATAGAGGGCTTGCATAGCATGTACAAGGTCCTGGGTTCAATCCCCACCACCAGAAGCATACACACACACAGACCTATGTAAGAGGAATATGAGAAAGTGTGTATATAGCATATTGTACTTAGGTGATATGGTCATATTTTTTAACACTGTGAGGATTAGCATAAGAAGTATTAACCTGTTTGAGGTATAAGGAGGTGGCTTGAGCAAAAGACTTTTTGCTGATAAGATAAATTCATGTTTTTCTTTTTTTCCTTGGGGTGATTTTTGGCCCTGAATTCTTGGTGGAGCAGAATTATGGGCTGTGGTCTGATGCAGCCCTGACATTCTTAATGTCTTCAACCTTTGCAGGGACCTGCTTCTGTCCTGGAGTGTCAGGGCCAGGGATTCCCTCCACCCTGCTTAAGTGATCTAATTTTCACTTAATTAAAAAATGATTTCTCACTCATTGGGTTGCATGTCATTATGACAAGCGTTGAGTGGGGGCTGGTGAGGTGGCTCAAGTGGTAGAGTGGCTGCCTAGCAAATTTGAGGTCCTGAGTTCAAACCCCAGTACTACCAAAAATCCCTCAAATTTTCAGATACAAAAGTTAAGTGGGAATGGAGTCCCCTAGATGATGGACTCTTAGACCCTAAAAACAGGACTTGATGCAGGAGTGCACATTTTAAAGATTGTTTTTAAAAAGGATTTTATAGACTTTTATACTCATGCTGAAAAGTCAAGACAAAAATCAGAAAGGTTCAGAAATGGAAGTAGGTTTGGTGTCACGCCTATAATCCCGGCCCTTGTTGGGGGTGCCGAGGCAGGAGAGTCTTGAATTCGAGGCCATCCTCGGATGCATAGTGAGACTTTATCTCAGAAAAAAATAAGAAAACAACATAACACACGCCCCCAAACCAAAAAAGAAAAAAAGAAGGATCCAGTGTAAGAAAACATGAGGGAGGGAGGGGATAATGTACACACACACACACACACACACACACACACACACACGTAAAAATATTTTAAAGCAGATCTTCTTAAAAAGCAAGTTTTTAAAAAATTTTTTGTTTGTTTTTAGAGACAAGGTCTCACTATTTTAGCCCAAGCTGGCCTTAAACTTCCAATCCTCCTGCCTCTGCCTCCTGAATATGGGATTACAGGTGTGTACCACTGTGCCTGGCTAAGGAGCAGTTTTAGGTTCACAGCAAAGCCAAGTGGAGAATACAGAGATTTTTCATACACCTTCTTCCCATTCCATGCTCAGCCTTCCCCCATCAGCATCCCCCACCAGCCTGGTACATTTGTCGTGGTGGGTGACCCTACGGCAACACTTTCGTGTTAAAGCTAATATTGTGTATATTAGCAAGCACTCTTGATGTCCTGTATTTTGTGGATCTAAATAAAAGTAGAATGACATATTCCCACCATTGCAGTATTCCATAGAGTTTTTTTTTCTTTTTTGGTGGTGTTGAGGTTTGAACTCAGGGCCTTGTGCTCCTAGGGAGGCTCTCATCCACTCGAGCCTTCTGCCAGCCCTTTCCCATGAAGTTTTTACTGCCCTGTTTCCAGGTTTTCATCCCTCTCAACCCCAACGCCCACCAATCCGGGGCCTTCTTTGCTTTCTCCAGAATGTCCTATAGCTGGAATCATGATATGCTAAAAGCGTTAATTGTGCATAGATTTTTATTGTGAATATGCACTCATGGATACATACATAGCAATTAAATTAACTTATCAACTAAATAATTCATTTATTTATTTTGTGGCACTGGGGAGCCGGCACAAGCCAGCTTGGAGTTAGAAGGAAACTTTATATCCAGAATGTCTCAGATGAACCAATTGGAGGGTGTATCCATTAATGATCCCTACATCAGAGTTTCTAGTTTTACTTGTTTGTTTAGCCTCGAACTCAGGATCCTCCTGCCTCAGCCTCCTGAGTGCTGGGATTCCAGGTGAGTGTCATGACACTTGGCTCAGAATTTCTTAAATTTCACTTAGCGCTGGGGTAGATGAGATGGTTTTCAGGAGGTATTTGAATATGACGGAATCACAGAGAGAAAGTCGTTCTCTTTTCAGTTATTTTTCACATTTTCTATCAGACAAGGCGAATTAGTTCAGTACGAACAGCAATTTAATCTCTTTCCACAACCAAGGAGAGGCAGGCTTTGCGTTCAGAGCTTTCTTCAGTAGAGCGAATCTGACACAATTGTTTTCCTACTACTGGCTACTAGAGTAGCCAGTGACTCTAGTTTGTCATACGGAGAAGACACTTATTTCTAGATACAATATATTTAAATAAGAGGGGTTTGAGTTCATTAAAAATATTAACCAGAGGACAGATACTCCACAGATGTGACAGTGGCTCTGAAGGGGAGCCTTGACTGAAGACGGAGTCATGATGCCCTAATGTCTTGTAACGTGATTCCATATATGAAAATTCAATTCACACACAACGTTAGGAAGCACTTCCAGCAAACTCCATATGTACACGCTCTGTCACCTGCGTCTGCTACTGAACGTTCACACTAACATAATATATGTCGATGCTTTAAATTATAGTTCTGGGCCTGGAACCAAAACGTTAGACAAAAGACCCTGTTCTGTGGCTGAGCCCTGTAGGTTGCAACACAGATTTCTAAGATAGAGGTCTCTTCCTCACCTGGAAAGCAGAGAGCATTGGAGCTGGGTGATAACTGGGTACCACAGATGGGGTCATCACGTGGATTGGGGTTCATTTTCTTGGGCGCACCATCTTATACCTGGGCTAGTGGGTTCTTTTTTGAAACCATGAGATGATCATGAAGTCAGGCCCTGCTGCTCTTTGGAAAGTGGCTTCTTCAAATGGGGAGAGCACCCCACAGCCGGCTGTGTGGAAACCCTGCTAACACGCCCGACTTTCCAAGTGTAGAGGCTTAGATTCTGTTTGAAACACAAACTGCCAAGATTACACACACACACACACACACACACACACAAATCCAGCTGGAATGATGGTAAGTATGACTCCAATTAATGGGTAAACCAAAACCATGTTTTTCCCCCCCTTTTAAAAGCAGTCTGATTTAGGGCATTTTTCAAAGCCTCTGCTCCAGTGAAGTGGTGGGTCCTGTTGACGTGACTAGCTTAATTTGCTTCTTTTGACTGCCCGAGGCCTCTTTTCTGTGACATTCATTATTAACTTGTGACCCAAGGTAGTCTTGCAGCAATCAAGTGTAAAGCGGCACATTCTCCCTCCTTCTTTCAGATCACGCAATTAAAGATCGAGAATAATCCCTTTGCCAAAGGGTTCCGGGGCAGCGATGACATGGAACTGCACAGAATGTCACGGATGCAGAGGTAGGAAAGTGGCCTCCCGATTCCCTCCTCCACACATCCCTCCCTCCACACGCCCCCAGTAACCCAGGTGAGCTGGCAGGAACCCAGCATGGTCCTCCACCAGCCTTCCTGCCCATAGAAGGAAAGAGAATGAGTGTCACTTTCAGACAACCCTCACAGGTGACAGGTGACACCAGGCAACCTGCAGGCTGATCTTCCCAGAAGGGAGAAAGTTTAGGAGTCTGGTGTGTTCTATCCTTCTAGGGACCAAAAGCCACCCCTCTCTTCTTTCCCTTTGTGGTCTCTCCGCCTTGGAAAGCCCTTTCTCTTTTTCTTCCCATAAGTCACAGCCGATGAAGGCTTTGCTTTTTGGCAACAGCTCTCGGTAAATGAGAGAGAAGTTAATGCCTTGATTTCCTGGAGGTGAAATACAGACAAACGACACCATGTGGTGTCCAGGGCACGGGAGGGGGTGGATTGGAAGCTAGTGCTAAAAATTGCTCGGTATTTTTACATATCCTGTGGTCATAGTCGCTGATATGACAAATAGAAGGGTTGTTGAAAACGCACATACTGGGATTTTGCACTGATTTGAGTGGACTGAACAGCAGGGCAAATTTTGTCTGGCATTCTCCCCTCCCTCTAGATACTCTTCCAGAATAACTTACCATATGGCAAGTGAATTAGAAATCACATCTTGATCTCTGACCAAGAAGGCTTTTTTTTTTCTTCCCCCTTTTTCCTGGGTTTAGTGTTTCAAAACAAAATGAAGTCATTTAGGAAGTTTTTCCTTATCCTTTTTGGAAGATAGGAGCTTGGTAGTTAGACACACTCATTTAAATAAAGATGACACCCTGAAGAGAGAGAAAGGAAGGGAGACCCCATGATCTTGTGCTTTCAACACTGGGTTTGGAACTGCGACCATGGAGATTCTTCTTAGATAGCAGACAGATCTAATTTTGCATGCTGGAAAAAACAAAAAACACAAAACACTGAGTTTCGTTCAGGTGTGCCTGGGGATGGCACACCATATGCATTCCTGTCTTTGCACTTGGCCTTCTTCGCAATTGTGTTTTCATAAAGTGCTTTTTTTGGGGCTGGCATAACCAAATCCTTCAAGTATTATTTAAAATATTTTTTGGGTTTTAAATGTCTACGTTTTGAAATTAAAGGCTGGTAGAGTGGCTCAAGTGGTAGAGCACCTGCCTAGCAAGGCCTTGAGTTCAAAGCCCCAATACCACCAAGAAAGAAAGAAAGTTGGGTGCAGATAGCTCACACCTGTAATCCTAACTACTCAGGAGGCAGAGATCAGGAGAATCCAGGTTCAAAGCCAGCCCAGGCAAATAGTTTGAGAGATTCTATCTTAAAACACACACACACACACACACACACACACACACACACACACACAAGGCTGGTGTAGGCCCTGAGTTCAAACCCCCAGTACCACAAAAAAGAAAGTGTACATTTTGAAATTGATATTCAGTTTAGTCCCAGAGGAAACATTAACAACCAAAATCACATCTTACTTAAGAGGAATCCAATTGTTTGTGGCCCTGAACGTACCAAGTTTGGCTTCTACGGTATTCAGAATTTCATCCCATCCTGATGGTTATGGTTAAGGCCGTGTGTGGCCCCTGCCAGTGTCACGTCCTGCTGCTCCAGGTGAAAGTCGAGTGTTCAGGTAGAGGTGGCCTACTTGGACCACCACGTACAAGCTTGCCACCAAAGGGTCTTAGCCTCTCTTGGGTCTTTCCTTCCCACAAGGCAAGAGCAGTATTAGGTGCCTGTAGTCACCTTCTGCAGGTTACTTAGTCATCATGTCCTATCAGTTGCACATTTTGTGGTGCTGGGAATGAAACCTCTGCAGGCTGAGTACATACTCCACCCCTGAGCTCCGTCCCCAGCCCAGACTCTACCTTTTTAAGGTATCTCTGTGTTCACCACCTTTCCTCTGCTGGGCTGCTAATCCAGACGCCTCTTCCTTGCCACCCACAGCTTTTTGACTTACTCAGACACCACAGCAGCCTTCTTCTCCTCTGGAACCTCCCTCAGGCAGCTGTCACAGAGATCCTCTAGAACACAAAGCAGACAGGGCCAGTCCACAGCTCAGAACTCTTCTTAGCCCCTCGCTGGCCTCAGTGCAAGGTTCAGACTCCTCTGCTTGGTTGACTATCCCCTTCCCATCCAGCCTGGCCATGTCCCAGCTTTGTATCTCACCAGGGCTTCCCTCTCTGTCCCCATCATGCTGAGGGAGATTCGAGTGAGCCTGTGTTCTTTCTCTTCTTTTCACCCCTGTTCCTTCTGCCTCAGGCTCTCCCTTCCCCTTTTTCCTGGCCAGCCCCAACCATCATTAGGTCATCTTTTAACTCCTCCTTCCTCTAAGATGCTTCCCCTAGTCTCAGACTGCACAGTCCACTTGTATCTCTTCCCAGGAACCCCCATGGCTCTCCTGTGTCATGCCAGGTCCCTGTCCTTTGCAAGTTAATGGGACAGATGTGACACAAAAGAAGGGGCAGGTGGGGGAGTGCAGGTGTCAGAGAGTCTAGTGTCAAGCTCTAAGTCACTCAGTCATCTACATATTTAGGCAGGTGACTCTACTTTGGTCTGCTGTGCCTGTCCTTGGATGGTGACTGAAGGAAGTCTCGTAGCCGCAATAGAAGTGTTGATGACCTGGGTTAATACTTGCTCTGTATTTATCATCATGTGACTTTGGATTAATGATTTCACCTTATGGGACCTCAGTGTCCCCATCTGTGAAAGGGGGATAAATAAGTCCAGCCTCCACTTCCTGAAGTTCTTGTAAGAGTTTTGTGAGAAAATGCCCACAGAGTGCTTGAATTCCAGTCTACACTTGGGACACTTTACCTGACTTGCAGGAAAAGTCCCTGTCACTCCTAGCTTTGCCCTTGCTCACGATTTATTTTGGGCCATGGTCCCAACCCCCAGGTTGTGGTACGTAGTGACAAGTGGGAATTGTGGCTCTCAGAGTCAGTTGCGATAACAGCCGGGAGGGAATGACCGACTCACTGTTAATCTTGTAATCCTGTTTCCTGTCGTCCACACACCCGGTGACAGCTGGCTCCAAGAAAAAAGCAGGAGGGATGAGATTTCCTCTGGTTCCAACAATGGGAAGAGAGGAGAGAGGTGGGGCTTTGGAGGGCTGAGTGCAGTTATCCCACACAGCTAACTTTTGGATTTACTTGGCCATGCCTGGGCACTCACCCCACTCTGTCTCTTTGCCTGACTCTGTGTTTGGAAAATAAAGATGATGTGTTAGTTATTTTCCAACACTCATTTATGGTTTCCAGTTACAGAAGCAGTCACTGCTTATTATAAAAACGGGGGACGATGAGAAAGCATGAAGTAGAAAATAAAACCATTTAAACATCCTGTCTCCAGCTACTGAAGAAAATGTGCACCAAGATTATTTAAAAAGGCTCGGCTGCGTCTGTAAACCATCTTCTCCTAAATTCAGTGTTTCCCAAATAGCAGCCTCTGGCCTGGTGACCGAGGAGATGAGTTTATGTGGCACGCAGACTCAAGGACACATTGGTGCTGTGACTTCATAGTTGTTAGTGGCTAGAATGACACTGAGTTCTAAGGAAGGAATAAAAGAGGGGAGAAGGAGGGAAAGAAGGAAGAAAGGAAGGAAGGAGATAGGGAGGGAGGGAAGGAAGGAAAGAGAAGGAAGGAAGGAAGAAAGGAGGGAGGGAAGGAAGGAGGGAAGGAGGGAAGGAAGTGTGGAAGGAAGGAAGGAAGGAAGTGTGGAAGGAAGGATGGAAGGAAGGGTGGAAGGAAGGAAGGAAGGAAGGAAGGGTGGAAGGAAGGAAGGAAGGAAGGAAGGAAGGAAGGAAGGGTGGAAGGAAGGAAGGAAGGAAGGTTGGCTGCCTGGTAGATTGGTTAACTCAAGGCTGAATAAAGGGGAAATATTAATCAGGTAGCGGCCAATCTGGTGGTAAGATTTGGTAAACACTGTCCATATAATACACAAACAACAGGAATTCAGGAAATACACATACAAGCTCACCCCCCTAGGAAAGGTTTGGGAACTCTGCTGTTGGAAGTTATTTAGAGTCTTGGTTTTCCTAGATCCTTTATTTCTTTAGACTTTGCTTACATCTCTAAGATGTATTTAGAAACTTGTGCACTTCCTAGCAGTCAGAGGGCCTGGGGTTGGGACTGAGGCCAGACTTACAGAGAGGTGTGAGAATTGACCTCACAGAGAGACTGGGATTTTTTTTTTAAGTGGAATTTGAACTCAGGGCTTCTTGCTTGCAAAGCAGGTGTTCTACCACTTGAGCCATGCCTCCAGTCCCTTTTGCTCTGGTTATTTTTGTTGATGGGGTTTTGAAAACTATTTGCTTTGGGCTGGCCTTGAACCACAATCCTCCTGATCTCAGCCTCCCAAATAGCTAGAATTACAGGCATGAACCACCAGCACCCAGCCAAGACTAGAATTTGAAGCTGCTGGGAAGGAGGCTTTGGGTGGGGCAGAGAAGCAGTAGATAGAGTCCAGAGCAGGGGTCAGATCTCTGAAAGGCAGCTGGAGAACTGCAGTGGTAGGATTCACACTGTGGGGAAGAGAGATGCTTCCAGAAGCCTGGAATGCTAGCAGTAAGGGATGGCAGGGGAAAACATCCAGTCCAACCTCCTCCTTTTGCAGAAGGGGAAAATGAGGCCCAGAACTCATTCATTTTTTTCAGGTTTTGATTTGTTGAATTGTTTATCCAACTAACACATTTATTAAGTACTTGCTGTATGCCAGGCACTAGGGATGCAAAGATGAATCAACATATAGAGGAGCAGAGTGGAAAGGAGACATTGGAGTTGGGGACCTCTGAGTAGTTCTGGGGCTCCCCCACTCCACGGAGTATGTGTTTCCTCGTCCATAACATGGGGGATAATTGTAGAGCCATTGCCAGGACACAAGGTGATCTGTGTGTACTGTGTGAGTAAGCTTCCCATTACTGCAACAAAATATCTGAGACAGCCAACTTAAAAAGAGGAAAGTTTGTTTTGACTCATGCTTTCAAGTTTTCAGTCTGTGACCAACTGGTCACATGGCTTTGGGCCTGTAGTGAGGCAGCATATCAAGATAGGAGGGTGTGGCAGAGGAAGCAGGGAAGCCAGGATAGAGAGAGGAAGGAGCTGAGTTCCCCAGTAACCCCTCCCAGGGCACCTCCAGTGACCTAACTTCCACCAGACCCCCCCACCCCCACTTTTTTTTTTTTTTTTTGCAGTACTGGGGTTTGAACTCAGGGCCTTGAGCTTGTTAGGCAAGCTCTCTGCCTCTTGAGCCATGCCCCCAACACTTTTGCTTTTAGTTTGGTTTTCAGATAGCATCCCATACTTTTGACTGGGCTGGTCTCAAACCATTATTCACCTACTTCCATCTTCCAAGTAGCTGGGATTACAGCATGCCCTTGCTGCACCCAGCAAGGCCCTACCTCTGAGAGGTTCCAGCACCTCCCAGTAGTACCATGGGTTGGGAACCAAGCCTTCAATGCCTGGGCCTTTGGAGGAGCATGTATGGACTACCACTGCTGTGTAACAAACAATTCCCAAACCAAACATGGAGTGGCTGAGAGGCCCTAGCCTCAACCTGTCCCAGTTGCTCTCTGTGGGTGACACTAGCCCCAAGCTAGCCAGTGCGGTGCCTTGGGGTACCCCAGCTTTCCCCTCAATGCCTCTGCAGCCTATGAAAGAGGCAAGGAGGTACAAGCAACCAAAGTTCTTCCGTAAAGAGTTCCAAGGCTCTCAAAGTCCCCAGGTGTCATACAGTGACAGTCTGCCTTGCAAACACTCGAAAAGACCAGGCGCTGCTAAGTCCCACTGTGTGCACGGTGAGCAAAAAGTGCCAGGAAGCGCTTGGATTTACTCACAATTCATAGTATTTGCTGATGGGGCTTTCACAGCCCACAACTGGAGGGAGGACAAAGCCAGACGTCCACCTGTGCGACCCTCATGTAATGTTGGCTTTAGCTGACACTTCGGTTGGCTCTCCCCCTGGAGTGTCTGCAGGCTGCCTTTCCAGCCTGGTGGACTCAGGGAACTCCGACTTCTTCATGGTGGCGGGAGCCAAATATCCTTTGCCGCCTTTGCCTTGGAAGTCACATGGTGTCACTTCCACTGCATTCTATGAATGGAGCGTGACTCACTCAGGTCATGCTCGTTCAAGGAGGGTCAAAGAACATGCCTGTGTGTTTTGTTGCAGTCCTGGGGTTTGAACTCAGGGCTTTCTGGTTGCTAGCAGATGCTGTACCACTTTAAGCCACGCTCTTGCTTTTTAGCGTGTTTTTAGGTAGGGTCTCATGCTACCTTTGCACATACTGGCCTTGGACTGTGGTCCTCCTACCTCCATCTCCCATGTAGCTGGGATTACAGGTGTGCATACCTATGCCCTGCAGTGCCAATGTGTCTTAAAATTGCCCAGCATACACAGAAGCACACAGTATGGAGCCTGATACAAATGGCATGATGTACGTCCTGGTAAGGCCAGACGTCAGGTTGACCTGCCATGGTCACACAGCTGCTTAAGATGCAGAGCTGGACTTTGAGCTTTCTTTCTTCCAGTGGAGAGGACACCATTTCCATTATGTGGGGTGCAGGGGCGTATGGGGAGTGCTTTGATCCCAGTAACAGCAAGCCCACCCTGGCACTGGAACAAGCAACAGCAAATCACTTCCGCTTAGTACCTCTTGCTTTCTCGCACAGATTGGCCGTGAATGACCCTGGCCTTTTCACTATAAGGTGTCCATGGCATGACCATTGTTTGTCCAAAAACCTTGGGGCCAGAAGCCTTTCAGGTTTTGGAGTTTTTGTTTGGATTTGGGAGCATTTGTACATGCATAATGAGATATTTCAGGGATAGGACCCAAGCTTGCACAAGACATAAATTACTTACATTTCTAACACCTCATACACATAAGTCAAAGGAAATTTTATGCAGTATTTTTTACTGTACCTGTGGGTTTTTTGGTTTTGTTTGTTTTTTTCCTTTGCGATGCTGGGGTTGGAACCCAGCGTCCAGCACTTGCTAAAGTGTTCTGTCACTGAGCGCTATCCCCAGCCATTTTGACTGCAACCTATGACATGAGTCAGGGGTGGAATTTTCCTCGCCTGACATCACATTGGTGTTCAAAATGTTTTGAATCTTGGAGCATTTTGGGTGTTTGGCTTAGGGATGCTCAATTTGTATTTTCAGAGCATTATCAGGTTTGGTAAACCATGGCTCTGTCACCCTTGGGGGCTCCAATGGCCTCAGAGGTCTTCATGGAAAGAATGAAGCTGTCTGTACCTCCTTATTATTACTATTTTTTTTTTACTGGTGCTGGGGTTTGAACTCAGGGCGTTGTGGTTGCTAGGCAGGTGCCCTACCACTTGAGCCACTCCTCCAGTCCCTCCCTTGCCTTTTTAGTGGAATGCTGATGCATCAGGGAAAGTGCTCCTCAAAGCTGAAGTTCTTGGGTTTTGAGCCATCCAACCAGACAGTGGATTGGAAAGTTTGGGGTCCAGGGCTTCTTCATGAGACCTAAGTACCCCGCTACTACTCAGCCCCAGATGCTGACACAGAAGGGACTCTGCCCAGCCACTCTGAAATCCTGAAATCTGACCATGGTCATCCACATCTGTGGGACCCTACGTCACCCTTCCACCTTGCTCCTCTAGGGTGGAGCCTCTTAAGTCTGAATGTAAGACCTTTCCTCAAACCGATTAAAACAAGCAACCTCTTGAAAATTTCACAATGTATAAATAGAAAACAAAATTCAAAAAAATCCAAGGAACTTATGGGTTTGTTACTTCTCAAAGGATGGAATCCTTCCACGCGAGTGTTCCCTCCTCTTTCCCTTCCTTCCTGACTTTCAATTAATTTTCAACTCCTGACCACAAATGGTCATTTTTCACACGGAAGGCTTAGCGCTCTTGTGTTCTCAGGCTTGTGGTCAAGGGCAATCTGAGTGCCCAATTAATGAGAAGCAATTTCCAAGAGAGCATTCTGTGGATGGTATTAGCCCCTGCCCCCATTTCTGTAATTCTGCCTGGCCACGTGGCTTCCTCCAGGCAAGTGGGCATTTGTAGGAAACAAGAGAAAGTTTGTGCTTTGGAAGTCCTGCCAGCATCTGGGAAGTTGTAAAACTGAGGTTTGTCTGAAGGGACTCCATCTTGTATCACAGTTGTTTGTCAGGACCTGGACGCTCAGAAAAACTCTCCCTCCCCCATCTGCTGTAACATTGGTCCTTTCCTTCCTCTCACCCGTGAAAAGCAAGCAGGCTTTTCGGTGCTGTGAACAACTCACTCACTCATCCACATTTTCTATCTTTAGTGAGGTATAACTGAAAAAACTTATAATCAAGTTAATTAACACATGCATCATCTCACCTGGTTAGCCATTTTCTTCTTTTCTCTTTTTCTTTCTTCCCTTTCCTTCCCTTCCCTCCCCTTCCCTTTTCTCCTCTCCCCTACTCTTCCCTTCCCTCCCCTTCCCTTTTCTCCTCTCCCCTACTCTTCCCTTCCCTCCCCTTCCCTTTTCTCCTCTCCCCTACTCTTCCCTTCCCTCTCATTCCTCTTCTTCCCTCCTCTTTTCTCCTTTCTTCTCCTCTCCTCTCATCCCCTCTCCTCTTCTCACTCCTCCTGTCCTCTCCCCTCCTGTTCTTTTCTCTCCTTGTCTTCTCTTCTGGTGAGAACACTTGAGATCTCAAATTAGCAAATTTCAAGTGTACAATACGGTAGCATCACCTGTAGTCACAGGCTGTACAGTCGATCTCCATAACTTACTCTTCTTCGCACCGCTGACTAACGTCTCCCCACTTCCCTCTTCCCCCTGCCCCTGGAAGCCCCCATCCTCCTTTTTCCTCCTGGAGTCTGACTTTCAGATTCCACATGGGAGAGAGGTCATGCACGTTTATCTTTCTGTGTCTGGCTTATTTCACTTAACAGAGTCTTCCAGGTTTGCTCACGTCCTCTCAAACGAGAGAATATCTTTCTTTGTTGAAGGCTGAATAGTATTCTGCTACACATGTACACTACATTTTCTTGACCTTCTCATCCATTGACGGACATTAAGGTTGGCTGTGTTTCTTGGCTGTTGTGAATAGAGCTGCCGTGAACGTGGGGTGTGATGTCTCTTTAGCACACTGGTTCCATTTCCCTTGGATCTTTTTCCCCCGCACAGAGATTCTGCCTCATACAGCAGTTCTAGCTGTGTTTCTTTCTTTCTTTCTTTTTTTTTTTGGCAGCACTGGGGTTTGAACTCAGGGCTTCATAGTTGCTAGGCAGGGCACTTTACCACTTAGGCCACTCTGCCAGCCTAGCTGTGTTTCTTAAAGAACTGCTACTGTGTTTTCCAAAATAGCTGTGCTCAAACACAGCTATTCCCACCCACAGTGTGCAAAGGCTGCCTTTTCTCAACACCCTTGCCAACATCTTGTGTCATTTTGACTGTAGCCATCTGCCGTCCTAACAGCCATGAGGTGATAGCCCCGAGTGGGCTTGAGTTGTGCTTCTCTGATGACCAGTGACCTTGACCATTTTTCATACACCTGTTAATTATTTGTATGTCTTTTTTTTTTTTTGGTGGTACTAGGGTTTGAACTCAGGGTTTCATACTTGCTAGGCAGGTGCTTGACCACTTAAGCCACTCCTCCAGCCCTTACTTTTTTGTGATGTGGGGATTGAACCCAGGGCCTTGGGTGTGCAAAGCAGGTGCTCTACCACTGAGCCACTTCCCCAGTCCTGTATGTCTTCTTTTGAGAATGTTAAGTCCTTTTCCAGTTTTAATTTTCATGTATTTTATGGTGCTGGAATAGAACCCAGAATGTGTAGCTAAGCATATATTCTATCAGGAGCCACACTTCAGCCCACCCACTGTAAAAACTGGATCTTAATTATTATTATTAGTATTGCTCATCTGTGTTTGAGTAGCATTTCCCAAATTTACCTGAGGAACCCCTAGGAAGGTGGATTTCCACGTCTTTCCGAAGTGCTGAGTCAGAGCCTCTGGGATGAGGCAGAAGTCATCTGTGACAGTGCTGTCCCATGCCTGATGGAGGTGTCCCCTGCTCACCCTTGGGTAATTCCTTGGCCCTAGGCAATGAGCAAGCAGGTGGACACATGACCTTATTTCCCAGAAATCAAGTCCCTGTGTGGACTATTTTATAGAAAAGACAACCTGTTTCTCTAGTTAGTGCTTGACTTGGCTAAAGGTTAAAGCCACCTCTCCAGTGGTTTATTGTGGAACACTCAAGCTATACAGAACACATGGAGGAATTATGCAGCAAACATCTGTATACACATGCCTCAGATTCTATAGCCAACATTTTGCCAAATAGTTGCTCTGATCACTTATGAATCCATCCATCCATCCATTCATCCATCCATCCACCTGTCCACCACCCACCCATCCATACATCCATACATCCATCCATCTATCCACCACCCACCCATCCATACATCCATCCACCCACCCTTTGTGTTTTTCCTGATGTTTTTCCAAGTCACTGACATGGATTAAGTAAATTCAGTATGTACACCCTTACCTAGGATTCGATTTTTGTTCATAAATCTTAAGCACACCTTTTGCTTTTGGACAATGCATGTGCATGTGAAACTCAACCCCTATCAAAATCTAGAATATTCCATCAGCTCTGACCTTTTTTTCCCTCTACACATTGGTTTTGTCTGTTACAGAATTTTACAGTTTGGAGTTGTACAGTGTGTTTTCTTTCGTGGGAGGCTTGCTTTCTTTTTTTTCTCCGGGGAAGATTTTAAAACTCCAAAATATCCAGGCTGTGCCCAAAGCACTGACATCAGACTCTTTGGGATGAGCTTAGGCATCAGTGTTTTTTTTAATTTTCCAGGTGATTATAGTCTGCGGCCAAGTTTGAAACACCCTCCTAACCATTTCCACACCTCTGCCCTTCACTACTGTAAATCCTGTCTTCCAGCTATGCCACCCTGGTAGTTAAAATTCTATTTTCCTAGACACCCATTCCCCTGTGATTTCAGGTTATTTTGAGGGGAGCAGTAGACCTTTATATTAGCATGGAGAACCATTGGTATTCATTCAGAAGTGGCTGTTTTGGGTGCCTCGGCCAAGATTATCATTGAACTAGGAAGTCCTTGAGTACTTCTGCATGATCCCTTAAATCCTCCCTCCACCCCAGAACAAAGGAAGTCTTAAGACAAATCCCCCAATACAAGGGAATGTTAATAAATTCAGGCCTTTCCAGTCTTGCCACTTTCAGAAAACCCCTCTCCACCTCTGTTGGGTCAGTACTGGATGCCTGGCAAGACTGATAAACCATTACCTACCCTGAGATCACCAAGAGTTTAGCTCTGATTAACCTTTACATCTGTAGTTTTTTTAACTAAACTTTTTTTTTGGTGGGATTTGAACTCAAGGCCTCATGCTTGCTAGGTAGGCGCTCTACCACTTAAGCCACTCCTCCAGCCCTCTTTTATGTTGGGTATTCTTCAAGATAGGGTCTCACAAACTATTTCTCTGGGTTGGCTTTGAACTGTGCTCCTTCTCATCTCTGCCTCCTGAATAGCTAGGATTACAGGTGTGAGCCACTGACACCTGGCTTATTTATTTAGGTGGTACTGGTCTTGAACTTGGGACTTTGGGCTCCCTAGACAGGTGGTCTACCACTTGAGCCACACCCCCAGCCCAGCAGGCCCTTTTTGAGTAGCCAGTGCAAGTATTGACCTTCCTAAAACCTTGGCAAGCTCTTGGGCTGGGCGTGGTGGCTTAAGCCTGTAATCCCAGCTACTCTGGAGATGGATATCAAGAGGACCTTGGTTCAAGGCCAACCCAGGCAAAAAGTAAGCAAGACAAAAAGAGCTAGGCATGGTAGTGTGTGCCTGTCATCCCAGCTACGTGGGATGCTACTCCCATTTTACAGAGAGAGACTGAAGCTTGGAGAGAAGGGAATCCAGCCAGACGGTGGCTACGTTTGAGCCTGGGACTTAAGTAAGGGACATCCGCACGGTCTGCACTTGAAGCCAGCACCCTGATATTATATTCTGTAGAGATGTATTTATTTACTTATGTTTTTGGTGGGACTGGGGTTTGAACCCAGGGCTTCACACTTGCAAAGCAGGCGCTCCACCCGCTTGAGCCACACCCCCAGTCCATTTTCTCTCTGGTTATTTTGGTAATGGGGATCTCCTGAACTATTTGCCTCAGCTGGCCTTGAACCTTGATCCTCCCCATCTCAGTCTCCCAAGTAGCTGGGATTACAGGCGTGAGCCACCAGGGGCCTGGTTCACTAGAGATTTAACAACAGAACTCCAAAGCCTGAAACCCAAGTTGTCCCAGGTGTTGAGAGAGGTGACTTATAGTTTCTTGGCAGTCTGACTTCTTTGTGCCTCCCTGTGCTCACCGAGGAGTTGGTACCTGGTCTTTCTTCCTTTTGGTGGTGTGGACTAAGTAATAAAATGATTGAAACACACTTTGAGGATCCAAAAGAGAAAGTGACTATTATTTGCACTGGGCTAAATCACACCTGGGCTGCACTCTCCCGTCACTGCCACGTCCAGTGTGTTAGATTACAATAGCTTCTCCCAGTGTGTCAGAAAGTTAATGCTTTGGGCCAGGTGCTGATGCTCACATCTGTAATCCCAGCTACTCAGGAGGCAGAGATCAGGAGGATTTCAGTTCAAAGCCAGCCTGGACAAATAGTCTGTGAAACCCTATCTTGAAAAAAACCCTGCACAAAAAAGGTCTGGTGGAGTGGCTCACGGTGTAGACCCTGAGTTCAAGCCCCAGTACCATACACACAGAAAAAGAAAGTCAATGCTTTAGGATGCTTCCCAGGGCTTGTGTGGCCCCCTTCTTAATTTTAATCACAAATTAAAGTGCTAGTGAGAAGAGGAATCGCTTCATAAGAAGAGCAATTTTACAGTCCTTATGCTCACCCCAGGGCACTGCTTTGGTCGTTTGAAAATTGTTGCCAGAAATTGGGTAAGCATTACCCAGAGAAAACAAAACAAAACAAAAACCGCCCCCAACAGACCAGCCCCTCTGCCACCTGCTCCCTGAAAGAGCAATTCAGTCGGCTGCAGTGGAAAAAACGTTCTCTGGGCGGTGGGGGTGGGAGAGGGTCGTTAGCCGCTCACAAACTGAGGATGCAGTTTGGCATGGCTTTCACTATTCCCTTGTAACATTTTACAACCCAGACCTGGCGACAATGGCGTCATTCACTGTACTCACTCACGTGGAACAGAATGTGAGGGGACCCGAGCCAGGGAGAGGCTGCTCTGCAGAGTCTGGTACCCAGGGACCCTGGACTCCAGCTACCAACCACCTGGAGATTCTACCCAGTGCGTGTGCATGGGATGCGGGTGTGGCTGACTGGTACAGCAGAGAGCAGTGGGATTTGGCACTTGGAACACTGAGGGTGCACAAAGCAGCAGGATGGATCTTGACGTTGACTGGGTGTAGCCAGCCTCCAACCCTCTTATCGCCCCCAGTCTTTATATAACAGGATGGTTCTGTTTGCCAAACAGCCGGGGGGCAGGCAATGCCTCTTTGGTATCCAGGATCAGCTAGTTAAGGGCTTTGGAATAGGACTGACCCTGATGAAGTCTAGCTTTACCTTTCCCTTGGTTAGCTGAGTGATCTACAGTAAGTTGCTTAACCTCTCTGATTTTGAACCTTCCTTATCTCTGTAGTAAGTCTGAGCACACGCCTGGAGGGAGGTTCTTTGCGGGTGGAAGGAGGAAGGTCAGTGAGTACAGTGGCTGTGACATGAAGAAGCACTTCAGGAACAAAACAGAGAAGGAGGAGGAGGAGGACGGCCATAATGACTGACAATGAGAACTAGCTTCTTTGATTGTTGGCATTCCCAGACACACAGAGTTCAGTCTTGGGGTTTGAACTCAGGGCCTATACCTTGAGCCACTCCACCAGCCTATTTTTTGTGATGGATTTTTTTCAAGATTCTTGCAAACTATTTGCCAGGACTGGCTTTGAACCGTGATCCTCCTGATCTCTGCCTCCTGAGTAGCTAGGATTACAGGCGGGAGCCACCAGCGCCCAGCTTGCTCTGGCTTCTTTATTGATACTCTGAGTCGTTATAGGACATTCTACCATAGTGACAGTGATGCCATCCCTCTGATTGGTCTGACAGGTTCATTGGTGAGCCAGTGACAGTCACCCCACGGCCGTCCCATTCTCGTGATGCGCCTGCACACCTTCCATATGTGCATTTTGACACCTGTCAGATGGCTTGGTGCATGGTACTGAGGATAGGAAGGCTGTTCTGGGTAGAAGATGGCAGGGACGGTGTTTGGAGCTCCCTGGCTGCCAGGGACTGGTGGTTACTGGGATAAAATCGCTTTCTACTTCCATGACTGTTTATAATCAAAAGCAGGGCTTGGCCTTTTCCAATGAGTAATTTTGCAATTTGGCCATGGCTGCTTGGAGAATTCCACGGAACCCATTCATACATTCTCTTGTAAATTCCCTCAGCCAACATTTTTTGGGGGTTATTTTCTTTAATTAAAAAAAAATAACCATCCCCATTAAAAACATAAAACCCAAAGAGATTTCTCTCTTCCTCTTGGAGTTCTGACAGCCCAGTTCTTGACCTCAGTGGACCCAAACAGAATTACCAGTGAGATTTGACAATTTTTCTAGTGTTTTATTATGATTTTAATTTTTTTTCTTCTTCTTCTTCTTCTTTTTTTTTTTTTCCATTACGTAGCTTGAACCGCAAAGCCAGAGCTATAAAGCCAATTCCATTCCTTTCAGCCTTCTGGCCCCAGGGGGAGGCTCAGGATGGCTCCAGCATGGGTCTGGGATGGCATATGACCTGTGGACGCCTAGCTAGGGGACCCCTGGGTGTCGTGAGCATGTCTGAAATCTCATGGAAACCTGGCAGACACTGTATGTCCCCTGTCTGGCCACTCTGACATGCTTATATATGGCAAACAAAGGCAGAGCACAGAGTGGGGGTGGTCACACCCCTGCAGGGCAGGAGAGGGAGTCTTTTTTCCCTTCTTCTTAGCATATAGTCATTGTACAGGGGGATACCTTGTGGTATTTATATCTGTGCTTACAATATAGCTTCGATTTACCCCCTCCATCTTTCTCCCTCTTCCCCCTTACCTCCTAGTTAGAACAATTTCAACAGCTTTCATTCTTCTGTTCTCGTATATGAATATAAAAGACTTCCACCATATTCACCCTCATTCCCCCTTTCCTTGTGTCCACCTCCCCTCCCACTGGTGCCCACCCTCGACAAAGACCTGTTTTACCCTCCTGTCGAGAAGGGAGTCTTGAACCTCAACCTTTGCTTTAAAAATTGCAAAAAGCACCACTGGGTATGGTGGTGTAATCCTGGTCTATAATCCCAGCTACTCAGGAGCAGAGGCAGGAAGGAAGATCACAAATTCGAGGCCAGCATGGGTCAAATTAGCAAGACCCAAAGTAAATATAAAAGAACTGGAGGCATGGCTGAAGTGGTAGAGGGCTTGCCTAGCATACACGACGCCCTGAGTTCACCCCTCAGTATTGAAAAAACATGACAGAATGAGGACACTGTACAGGAGTCATTAGGAAACAGGGGGCTAGAATTTTCTGTGTGTCTTTTACAAGCCTTGGGACCATGGACAAATTGTCTCCTGTCTTTGGGTCTCACTTTCCCAATCTGTAAAATGGGAAAAAAAACAATAGGAACTTCATAGGGTCCCAGAGAGGATGCAAGGGGCCCTCCGGTGCCCTTCATAATGTTCCAGCAGGAGCTCTTTGTCAGGTGTGGTGTTACTTTTAACAGTAAGCACTTCTTTGTAATGCAGTAGAAGAACCAAGTTAGTGCCACTGCCCACAGGTCCACAGGTATCTGTGCTTATATGGTGGCTAAACTTATTTGAATAAAAAACTATTTGAAAAAAATGTAAGAAGGGGTTTCCTGGTACACATTCCTTCTGGAGCAGGGTTTTTTTGTTTTTTTGTTTTTTTTCTTTTTGTGCAGTACTGGGTTTGAACTCAGGGCCTATACCTTCAGCCACTGCACCAGTCCTGTTTTTGGGATGGGCTTTTTCAAGAACTATTTGCCCAGGTTGGCTTTGAATCTCGATCCTCCTGATCTCTGCCTTGTGCAGAGTTAGGATTACAGGCACGAGCCACTGGTGTCTTTTTTTTTTTTAAATTAGTTTTTTGCTTTTAATTGACACATAATACTGATACAAATTTATAGGGTCCAATATAATATATTTCAGAATAAGTAGACGAGTCAGAAGGTTCCTTGGCCTCTTTTGTCTTTAAGCTGTCCCTTCCTCCTTTCTCCTCTGCAGCCCCCACCCATCTGGCTCCCTTTGGGGTCCCTGGTGCCACTCAGCATCCCTTCTGGAAGAGGTTTTTAGTAAGGTTTATGAGGCCAACAGTGGGAACGCCTAGTCAGAAGCTGGAGATGAGGCACTGCAGAGACCACCATGACAATGCCTGGGGCCATCGTTGAGCATTTTGGGGGGTGACAGGCTGCCACCAGATTGTCATCATGCACAGGTGGCTGTGTGGGCAGTGAGGCTCAGCGTGGTTATGACTCAGAAGGGCTCCAGTCCAGTTGGGAGCTGGCGGAGAGGCTCAAGTGGTAGAGTGCCTGCCTAGCAAGCTCAAGGCCCTGAGTTCAGGTCCCATTGTGGCCAAAACACAGAAAAAAAGAAAGTCAGTAGGTGATACAGGACGTGAATATCTTCTGATTATCATATTATTGTTGTACTGGGGGTACAATGTGACATTTACCAAAGTTCTTACAATATGTCATAGTTGAATTCACCCCTCCATGATTGTTCTTTACTCTCCCTCCCCATTCCTGGAATAGTTTCAGCAGGTCTCATTGTTCCATTTGCACACATGAGTGCATAATATTCCACCATATTCACCTCCTACACCCTTTCCTCATATCCTCTGCCCCCACAATGGTGCCAGCGCCACACAGGACCTGTTTTACCTTAGACAGGATGAGGACATGAGCCTTGGCTCTGCCTCGTTTTAGGTCTCATGCTGTTTTCTGCCTGCTGTGTCCTTCTGTCCCTTCCTCTCTTTCCCTCCCTTCTCTCTCTCCCTGGATTCTCTGTCCCTAAAGCACGATGGTGACAGTCACTGGGTACTTTTCTAAGTCTTCTCTCCACAGCCCTGGGAACTGGGGGTATTTGTTGTCCTTATTTCACAGATGGGAAACCAAGCCATGCGGAAGTTAGGGACAGCGGTGACAAGGCAGAGGCTCAAAAGGAAATTCTCAGACATGAGCAGAAATCAATCTGGGTTAGAGATGGTGACTTGAGACCACCTCAGGCCATCAGGGGTGCTGTTTATGGGCAATGACTCACCTCTGTTATAAAGATGGACACTTAGAGGTTGGTGCTAAGTGCATCTAGCTTTTGAATTAGGGAATTTGAAGACACATAGATTGGGTTGAAATACTTCCAAATGCCACTGATGGCCAAGAGGGTCCTTCTCCGTGGTCATGTGTGCAGTGCTGGGGACGTTAGCCACTGAGCTACATCTCCAGCCCTTGGTTTTTAATTTCTTAGTTTGTTTGTTTTGAGACAGGGTCTCACTATGTGACCCAGGCTGACCTCGAACATCTCCTGCCTCTCCCAGCCTCTGAATTCTGGGATTACAGGCATGCATCACTATACCAAACTCTCCAGAGGGGTTCTTAACTGGCGTGCTCATTTACCCATCTGGATATGTATAGACCTAACAAGACATGAAAAAAAATACATATGTATACAGTGCCTATGATTGTAACTGGGTCACTTTGCTTACTCAGTGACTTTTTTTGGTGGATTCTTTATTACGTGGTTCAGCTGGGGTAGAGGGGGGTGTCTGTAGCAGGGCACAGATAAACATGACTTCCTGTCTTCTCTCTTTCAGTAAAGAATATCCTGTGGTTCCCAGGAGCACGGTGAGGCAAAAAGTGGCCTCCAACCACAGCCCCTTCAGCAGCGAGCCCCGAGCTCTGTCCACCTCGTCCAACTTAGGGTCCCAGTACCAGTGTGAGAATGGCGTCTCCGGCCCCTCCCAGGACCTTCTGCCCCTACCCAATCCATACCCGCTGCCCCAGGAGCACAGCCAAATCTACCACTGCACCAAGAGAAAAGGTGAGTAGGCCAGCCTCTGACCACTTTGGGGGAGGGGGAGTGTACGGTGACATTTATGTATTTATTTAAAAAATGAAAGCAACACAAAAGCACAGAGGTGATAAGAAATTTAAATTGGGAATGATGGTTTTCCCCTCTAATCCCAGCTACTGAAAGTTAGAAATCTGGAGCATCAGGATTTGAGGCCACCTGGGCAAAAAGTGAGTGAGACCCCATCTAAACAACAACAAAAAAAGCTGGGTGTGGTGGTATGTGCTCTGAGACAGGTATAAGTAGGAGGATCACCAGGTCAGCTTGGGCAAAAATGTGAGACCCTGTCACAGAAATAACTAGAGCAAAAAGGGCGGTGTGTGTGGTGGTTCAAGTGGTAGAGCACCTGACTAGTAAGTGTAAAGCCCTGAGTTCAAACCCCAGTACTGCAAAAAAACCACCACCCCAAAAAAACCCAAAAAACCCACCGGGAAAAAACTAAAGGTTCCCTCAGTGAATCTCTTGGTCCTTGGCTAAAACTTCATGGGCTGTCATTTTATTCATTTACACAGCACGCATGCACCTGCCATGCGGTTTGTTTTTACAGTAGTGCATTGCAACCTGCTTTTGTTTTAACCTCAGGTTGTTTGCGCGCCGTTTTTGTGACTGGGGTGGAACCCAGGGCCGGTGGTGCCCATGCTGAGGGGCTGAGCCCCTCCCTGCCCTGGTCCTTTGTCAGCTTCCTCTGTGCAAAGGTGACCAGAGCTCATCTTGCCCCTCCCACTCGTGGGCGGGGCTGGCGCGTCCTGTGTTCCCCGGATGTATCCCCAGTGCAGCTGAGGGAACCTTAGTGCAATTGTACACGCCTCTTGGGTACACTTGCCATTTTCTCCCACGTGGACTCTGAGCTCCTTTTCCTTTCCAGATCAAAATCAACACACACCACACTCATATGTGCACACAACATATACCACACACGTGTGCACACAACACCCACAATGCACACACCCCATCACATGTACGCACACGTGGACACACACATGTACACATGCGTGCACACACATACACCATCACAGGCAATTTTTTCCCCTTGTAATCCTGTCTATACATCTACAAAGCTGGCTCTGAGGTACTCCATAGTTTTCCTTGTCAAAGGAGAAATGGATGACTTTTCTCTAAGTCATCTGAGTCCATAGGGGTTATGTTTAAAAAAAAAAGAAGAAACTTGTAGCCAGTCATGGTGGTGTGTGTAATCCCAGCTACTCAGGAGGCTAAGCCAGGAGGATGGAGAGTTTAGGGCCAACCCAGGCAAAGCTAACGTGACACCCTCAAAAGCAAAATATGAGGCTGGGTGCAGTGGCTCGTGTCTTGAACCCAGGAGGACTGAGGTTTGAGGCCCACCCAGGGGAAAAGTCAGTGAAATTACATCTCAACAAATGACCCAGGCATGGCAGTGTGCATCTATAATCCCAGCCGTGTGGGACGATATAGGTAGGAAGATCCTAGTCCCATTCACCATACACGAAAAATAACTAGAGTAAAAAGGGCTGGAGGTGTGGCTCACATGGTAGAGTGCCTGCCTGCAGCCACAGAATAAAACTAAACTAAAATAAATGAATAAAAGGAAACATCTGGTGGCTCCTTTAAGAGAGGCAGAATCACAGTGGCTAATGCTGGCAGCATGGTCAAGTTTGGCTCATCTGAACGCTTGTTCTGTGTGAGCTGTGAACAGATGTGGAGGGAGGGCCCTGCAGTGAGGCCGGAGACACCCAGGGTGGAATCAGCTCTGCTACTGGCTTCCTGTGTGACTTCAGGCAGGTATCTTAACCTCTCTAAACCTGAGTCTCCCACTTATGTGAATGGGGACGCAGAACACCTGAGAGCCAATCAGCACCCAGCAGGTGGTAGCCCTGACTAACTAGGAGGCAGTTAATTACTCCAGGAAGGCAAGGGCTCCAAGGGGGACACAGAGGGAACAGGGTGGCCTTGAGCTCGCCACTCTTGCTTTTCAGGATCAGACAACCAGGGCGAATCCTCTGTAAGCTTCTCTTAAAACAAAAACGAGTCTGTGAGTTTGTGCTCTTGGTAGGACTTGTCTGCTGGGCCTGGTTTGAAGGTGTCACAGAATCAGGTCTGACATCTGTTGGCTCAGGGTTGACTCAACAAGCTGTAGTCGATTTTGCTCAAAAAGCCCCAAATCTGAATCTTCGGTGTGACATGTTTCTCCTCATAGCCTTGGTAGACAGAGTGATGCCTTTGGACATCCAAGAGGGACATCCAAGGGACTAGTGCCTGGACCTGTCACCTATGACATTGTCACCAATGACAATGGGGTCGGTGAGGAAAGGAACACTGTTCAACTATTTGATGTTTACCCACCTTGGCTTTTCACGGAGGGAAGAGCTGTCATCCATCCTAGCCTGGGGCTGGGGGGCCTTGCTTCCAGATGGACCTGAACACTTTCAAACTCCAGGGATCTCGAAGGATCTCTGAACAATATCAACAGCCCCCCCGCCCCCAGCCCAACTCCCAGCACATCCGCCGCCGGGTGGGCTGGGGACCAGATGCCTGGGAGCATGACCCCCTCTCTCAGCACATGGGCAGGAGAGAAAGAACGTCCCAGAAAACACAGGTCCTGCCCAGACCTCCTGCTGAACAATTAGGTTGAAGGGTGACCTCGCTGGGTCCCTGGCAAGTCGTTCAACAATTGTATTCAGTAGGTGCTATCACTAACTTACCTGCCAGCTGGGAAGCTGCGGATCAGGAAGCTTGAAAAGATACTGCTGGGTTTTGAAGGTGGAATTTGAACCCAAGCCTTATCTGCAGACTTAGAGCCCGAATCTTGAACTCTCTCCTGTCCCTGTTGCTGTTGGCTACTCTCTGAAAATTTCATCTTTCATGGCGCTCTGCTCTGGAGATTGGGTTAAATGTGCTGAGTAGAGCTCACCAGGTTTGAATTAGGGAGTTCTGTCGATTAAATTAATGCCAGACAAAAAAAAAAAAGTTGGGGGGAAGGGGGGAGGAAGAAGTTAAAAAGAATCAAAGCTCGTTTTAGGTTCAATATTTATAGCGGCATTGGTACAAATGCATTCTGGAAGGATGAGGTGGGAAGGGTTCGAATGCAGCACCAGTAAGCCTCTTTGATTACGTGGTTGACGTTCTCAGGGAATTCATAGGACCCTCTGATGAACTTCAGATCAACTTGAGGTGGCTATTAGGGTGGCCAGAGTTGGGGGCTGACTTGTAGAATCAATCACTGTGGCTGATGCTTTGCTGCTGTGTGACCCTGGGCAAGTAGCTTTACCTCTCTGAGCCTCGCCTACCCTTTGTGCAAGAGGATAGCACTGTGGTGAGTGATGAGGCCAGATGAACTAACCCATAGGAAGCATCCAGAACAGTTCCTGGTACGTTCACTAGCCACCATCCCGCCCTTCTTGGAGTTCAGGCTGTTAAAAACCAATCACTTGGGTTTTAATTAAGCAATTATACAATTGCTTAATTAAAATTGTGGTGGGATGCTCTAAAGGAAATATGCAAAGTAGTAACGAACCTCAAATTGGAGCACCAGACTAGGTGGGAGATGGGGGAAGAATTGAGGCTGAGTTCTGAGTTGGTGAGCAGGTTTTTGAGAAAAGCAGGCACGATGCCCTTGGGTGGGGGGCTCCCACCCTTTCTGGGGAGGGGACAAAAGGCCCAGATGCTGGAGCCTTGAGCAAGGGGGAACGTGGTGGGTAGCGAGGGCTGGAGGGAAGGCAGGGCCTGCTCTGAGCCAGGCCTTTGAGCCATTTTAATTTAAGACTTCAGGTGTGATTTAAGCACAGTGAGTCACTACTGGAGGAGTAAGCAGCCTGCCAATGCCATGACTTGGCCTTTTGGTCTAGAAACAGTCGGTTTGCTGTGACAGGAGGGGGACAAAAGTGACACCAGGCATCTGCTGAGAGGCTGTGAGGTGGTGGGTGAGCACCGGGTATGGGAGACACTGGAGGAAGAAGCTGGCCAGAGATAAGATCAGAAACTGAAGCCCAGGTACACTAAGGGACTTGCCTGAAGTCACCTAGCTAGCAAGGGGACCTGCCCAAGAGTTCCACTGAGGCTTGTGGACTAAGGGTGTGTGGGGTGAGCACCCTGCAGGAGGCCTTTTGCCTTTCAGAAACCTCTGCCCTTCTCACCTCCCTCTGCCCCCCAGAGGGAACACAGGGTGTCAGGGAACATTCCAGCCAAGCTCTGTCTGTCCCACTCCAGAGACAACAAATAGCAATTCATCATCAGCCTCCACATTGTAAGGCGATAAGGAGCCAGCAAGGTTTCCTTCCAGTTCGGGATCCCCAAGAAGTGATAACTCCATGGGTGGCTTCCCCCTGGCCCCTGCCTGCCCCGCTATCTGACTTCCCCTCATTGTCTGTCTGTCTTCCAAGCAGCCCAGGAGCCAGGCCCAGTGAAATGTCAGGGGCCAGCAGGCCAGAGGCCTCCCTTGTGTTTGGACCGGGCTGTCTCCAGGGCTATCTCCCCGATGGATTGAGTCAAAAAAGCCGGGAAGGTCTTTTATCAATGTCACTCAATCAAATCCAGGACCCAGCCTGGGAGAACACTTGTCTGTCTGTCTTTCCTCCTCCCACCCTGACTCTCACCCTTCCCTCCTATTAGTGCTGAAGATTATAGCAAACCATTTGCAGAATTTGATATTCAAAGTGATTGAGAGGCGAAGGGGATATGGGGATTGGAAATAGGTCCACAGGCTGCATTTCTCAGTGTCGTGTGTCTTTTAAAGCAGTTTCACATTCTTCCCTCACTAGATCTTTCCCAGCAGCCTTTGAGCTAGAGGAAATGGCCCACCCCCCCACTTTTCAGGGGACAAACAGAGGATTGGGGTTAGGTTCTAAGGTTATGTGATTGACGGACAGAAGATCAAATGAATATTTATTGAGGACTCACTATGTCATGGGTTTTGTAAGCCGAGAATAAGATGGAAGGGGCTCCAGCACTCACAAAACTTCCCACTGGGGGAGACAGATGCTAAAACAGCAAATAAATTTGATGATTTCACACAGTAGTGAGGTGAGATTTCAACTGGGTTTTTTGATTTCTAGCCGAGGATTTTCCTACAATACCATTGTGGTCTTTCTCATTGTTAACCTAAGTGCTAAGAGCATGGGAACACACACACACACACACACACACACACACACACACACACACACTTCATCTATCCATCTCTCCATCTACCTACCCTTATTCCATCCATCCATCTATCCATTCATCCATCTGACCATCCATCTACTCATCCATCCGTCATCCTCTCATCCATCCACCAATCCATCCATCCACCCACCCATCCACCCACCCATCCACCCACCCATCCACCCACCCATCCATCTGTCCACCCATCCGTCCACCCACCCATCCATCCATCCACCCACCCATCCATCCATCCATCCATCCATCCATCCATCCATCCATCCATCCTTCCTTCCATCCATCCATTAAGGTTCAAGGGCTATTATCTTTCCATGTTGAGTTACATGAAGTCTTGGAGCCATCTGTCAGGAAAAGCACTGTTTCATGAGTCAGATGGCCTTGCTGAAGGTCACTTAGCTAGGGAGTGACCACTCACCACTCTGGGCTCCAGGCTCTCTGTCCATGAAGTCTCAACAAAGGTCTTTCATCTGAATCAACTCAGTCAGCCAGGAAAATGACCCACTAGGGAATGGTGACCACATTTACTTGATGGGATTAGTGAGTTGCAAGTGGCTGTGGGAGTGTTCCAGATCTGGAATCCACCCAAATACCACCAAGTACTGCATGACCTTCAGAGAGCCATCTGCCGAATCTCCCAAGAGAGAAAAGAGGAAACAGAGTAGACCTGGGTTATTTGGACAGATAAGGTTTGGACCAACAGATTTCAAAAAGGTGTGAATTGACTCACTGTGTGCAAGGAAGAAGACACAAAGCAGATGGCATTACCTCAATGACATCTCACGGGAAGCTTGGGGATTATCCCCATATGATATACCCCCAAGGACTGAGATTGGAGTTGTCCAGGGATTCGCCCATGCTCACGGAGCCAGTCAGCATCACAGCCATGACTTTGTGCCTTAAAATCTGTGCTCTGGATTCATCACTAAAGCCACTTTATCCAAAATCCAAAACCATCCAGAAAAATCCAAGGGGCCAGGATTCTTCACAATGCTGTGCTGTGGGGAGTGGTCAGAATCAGGAAGAACTTTCCTGTTGTCTCAGAGACTCAGTTGGGTTTCCAGAAGTCACAATGTAATTGTGGCTTTAAATACACCCCTTCTGAAATCAAGTCATAGACTTATCTCAGCAGAAGACTTGATGCTTGACTGTGGCTCCTTCCCCAACTGTGCAATCAAATAATGAGTTGGTCAATAGAAAGAAAGAAAGCAAACGATCCCCAAAATCAACACAGAGATTATATCCAGAGCACTAATCTGCTGAAATTTGGATTCTTGCTTTGGAATTTCTTTACAATGTGGTAGAGACTGAGAGGCATTTGAGGAACACTCTGGACCTGCTTTCATCAATAAACCAGCAAACTAGCATCGAGTCATTGTGAGGGCTCTGTATCAGAGCTTTGGGTATTAAAAACTGGAATGTATAATTTTACGATTTGCCAAAATGGGTTACGGCCTTTTTCTTATTATTCTTCCGTTTTTACTTATAACAACCCTGGAAAGGGATCAGAAACTCCAGAATGGTTTGTTTGCCTTTTTTTTTTTTCTCTTGCCAAGGGTACCCTGCAGCTTTACTTTGCATTATTGAAAAAGGGGAACGCCCTGGTGAAATAAAAAAACCAAAACTTATGAGTCCAGCAACAATGAAATATTCAGATATATGGACCTGGTGGGTGGAAGGAAGAATGGGAAGGAAGGAATCAAGGGAGGAGATGGATAAAAACAAGTGTGGCAATGTCTTCAAGATTCCAGAAAACCCTGCCCAGTTGAAAGGTGAAAAATATAGCAGTTCACTCATCTGGATGGCTTCAAACATCTGGATGGTTGACATGATGTACACAGAACACCTGGAAGAGTGACTGCAGTTTTCATTAATTTTTTTTGTTTTAATTTTTGGGTATCCTATGGTTCCCAGATGTGTCCCAGAAGGAGATGAGCTAAAAATAAACTTGCTTGCTGTTCGGCAGGGAATGACCCAAACTCTATGGGGACACTTCTGACCTACCTGCAAGGTGTCACTGGGAGAATGTTACAAATGATGGAGTTTGGTGGCACCAAAGTCTGAGGTGCTCCAGCTTGGTTGGGCAGGGGGATGTGATTTATAAATCAGTCCAAAACCAAGGGATTCCCTGCTGTGTGAATGACTGGCTGGAAGGTTGGTTGACATCTGAGGACCAGGTCCAAGCCACATGGTCAGCCTGCCTCACTTAACAGCTCCAGATAGGGTGGTATGGGGCCACACCTGCCCATGTCTAGCACCCTGCCTGGTTCTTGGTAGGGGCTCAGTTAACATCTTTAGGATGACACACTGAGTGGCATTGAAATTGGAGCACTGGATAGTTGAAGCAAGATGAAGCAGGCAAAGGACATCTGAGGTGGCTTTGGTTCTGACCTCTGTTCCCTCTCTGCTGTGTGACCTCAACTGAGTCACTTCTCTCAGCTTCAGTTTCTGCCTCTCAGAAATGAGAACAAGAGAGGGTGCCTTGAGGAATTACTATGAGATCAGAGTGGGGCCACTTCGTAGATGTACAATAAATAATAGATGGTATTATTTCCTTCCACCATGTAGTCCAGTGTCACACCCTCAGGACGACTAACCATCATAGTCAGTTGCTTGGATGCACATGTTCGTTTTCCTTTGGACTCCTCAAAGACAGTCATAATTTCTTTCTTTCCTTCCTTCCTTCCTTCCATTCCTTTTTTGTAGTGCCTCATGCTAAGCAAGTGTGCTACCTCAGAGCTACAATCACAGCCCAGACATAATTTCTTTTTTTTCTTGTGGTACTGGGATTTGAACTTGGGGCCTCAAGCTTGCTAGGCAAGCTCCTTTACCATTTGAGCCACTCCACCAGTCCCTTTTTGTGTTGGGTGTTTTTGAGATAGGGTCTCACTTTTTTTTTCTTTTTTTGCCCCAGTTGGCATCAATTCTCCTGATCTCTGCCTCTGGAGTGGCTAGGATTACAGACCTGCATCACGGGTGTTTGGTCTAATTTCTTACCACTCATTTATTGGAAAGATATCAGAAGATGAGGAACATAATCTCTAGTTTAGAGGGTCAAATTCCAGCTAAGGAGTGAATGTGTATCAGTCAAGGGAGACATCTTGGCAGTGTTCCCAAGCATGGTATCTCCTGAAAGAGAGAATTATTATCAATCAGGTCCACCATGACACTAGTAGGCTGTGTGTCCACTCCTTTCGGTGGTGGGGTCAAGAGATTCACCTTCTCCATTTTACTTAATTCCCAGTGGAGGAATTACTAATCACCCAGTGAGGTATTACTAACCCCCATCAAGAGTGATGAAAGGATTGTATGAGGGTGGATCCCTGCTCCCATCACACAGATAGCAAACAGAAGAGCCAGCTGCAGGCCTAGACACATCCAGGCTTCTTAACTTGGGATCTGGGTCTTAGGGAGTCCTTGAACCCCCTGAAATTGTGTGAAAAATCGAATGTATATGCAATTTTCAAAAGGAGATAGCGAGCACTTTTGTGGGCCAAAATGGACCAAAAAGTAGCCAATGGCGCCAAAGTAATTAAGGGAGATTCCCCTGTCAAAGATCAAACTATCTCCACAGAGTACTCCTCTAGTGCATAGAGGAGGAAAGTGACTTGCCCCACAAAAAACAGCAACACAGTAATCTGTCCTGACTCAGCAAATGTGAACTGGGTACCAGCTCACACCAGGCATCAAGACTGGGGATTCATTCAAGCTCCCATCCATCTACCCCTTTCCTCCTCTCTCCTCCCCTTCCCTCCCTCCTTCCCTCCTTTCCTCCCTCTCTTTCCTTCCCTTCCTTCCTTCCTTCCTTCCATTTTCCATCCATCCATCCTTCCTTTATCATCCATTATCCATTCATCCATTCATCCATCCATCTCCACCCATCCTTCCATCCATTCTCCCATCCATCCTTCCTTTCATCTATCCTTCCTTCCATTCATCCATCCATCTTCCCATCCATCCTCCCTCCTTCTTCCCACCCATCCTTCCTTCTATCCATCCATCCATCCATCCATCCTTCCATATATCCTCCAATCATCCTCCATCCTTCCTCCCATCCTTCCATCTATCTTTCCTTCCATTCATGCATTGCCCAAATATTTATTATTCATCTTCTCCATGCAGCATGCTATTGACAAACAGGGACTTGCTGTGAGACTATTTGGATCTAGTCCTGGCTCCACCATTTATTGGCCATATGAGAACTTGGGCGAGATTCCTTACCCCTGTGTTCCTTTGTCTCATCCATATAATGGCAATGAAAGTAGAACCTCCCTACAGGGTTGTCAGGAGGATTCAGTGGGTGCCAGGCGAAGTTACCATTTTATGTGCTTTCTTTTTTTTATCATTATGTTGATACTATTTTTATTCCTGGGTGTGTATCGGGTTTTGGCAATACAGTGATGGATAAGACAGACTTTGTCCTGCCTTCATGGAATGTACTTATGCTTGGAGGAGGGACAATTAATAATGCTATTTATTGCACATTTCCTTGTGCCAGGTTCTGGACTAGGTACTTAATACATCTTTCCCCACTGAATTCTCAGTACTGTTCTTTGTAGGAGGTGCTATTAATCCCTTTAACATTTTACAGATGAGCAAACTGAGTTCAAGATAAGGTGTTTGCTCAGAACTCCACAGTCCAAGGGCGTGTGTTTTTGTCTGTCTGCATCCTTTAGCCCAAGTGGCTGCCTCTGTCCTTGGCTATAGGGTGACTGCTCAGGTCTCATGAGTCTCTGTTCTGTCTTAACAGATGAAGAATGTTCCAACACAGACCATCCTTATAAGAAGCCCTACATGGAGACATCGCCCAGTGAGGAGGACCCCTTCTACCGCTCTGCTTACTCCCAGCAGCAGGGTCTGGGTGCCTCCTACAGGACAGAGTCGGCCCAGCGGCAGGCCTGCATGTATGCCAGCTCCGCGCCACCCAGTGAGCCTGTGGCCAACCTGGAGGACATCAGCTGTAACACGTGGGCCAGCATGCCGTCCTACAGCAGTTGCACGGTCACCACGGTGCAGCCCATGGACAGGCTACCCTACCAGCACTTCTCTGCTCACTTCACCTCGGGGCCTCTGGTCCCCCGGCTGGCTGGTATGGCCAACCACGGTTCCCCACAGCTCGGAGAGGGGATGTTCCAGCCCCAGGCCTCCGTGGCCCACCAGCCCGTGGTCAGGCCGTGTGGGCCTCAGACTGGCCTCCAGTCCCCCGGCAGCCTTCAGCCCCCTGAGTTTCTCTACTCTCATGGTGTGACCAGGACCCTGTCACCACACCAGTACCACTCTGTGCATGGAGTTGGCATGGCACCAGAGTGGAGTGACAATAGCTAAAAGCTGGTCTGCCTCACTACAGACATTTGCTAGAGAGAGAAAAGGGAGAGAGGGAGAAGGACAGTAGCAGAAAGAACACCACAGACATGACTTTCACTCCCCCATGTGCACGTCTACACCCGAGGCTAACCAAAACTGAACTCATCAGTAGCTTGCAACTGCCGTTCACACAAAAACACAACTGTCATTTTGTCTCCAAACTTATAAAACAAAACAAAAAAATAAGATGAATCCCATCTTTGCACGACTCCCTGAAATCACCAACCAGCCATAAAGCCAAAATCGCATCCTCCCCCGCTCCCCTCCCACCCCGCAACAGTATCTTCCCTGATTTCTTATTGTGGATTCCAGAACATCTAGCCTCCTTGGGTGTTTTCCTCCTGATTCATATTGGGGGAATTTTTCCCTGTCTTGGTGTTAATGTTGACTTTGTTATATAATAAATAATAATATATTTTTTTCTTCTAATTTTCTGAATGGGACCCAGTCCTTTTTTGGAGGGAGATCAGAGACAAGTATATCTCAATATATGTACTTGTGGGATGCCCTTGTACACACCAGCCCCCAAATTTACAACTACCACTGTGCTCTAAGAGAAGTACCTACCTTCAGCATGTGACATTTCTTCAAAGGCTCACTGGGTCCCAACTGTTTTGTTTTTTTTTTCAATTTTGTTCTGCCTCCCCCAGCATCACAGAGCTCCGTTTTGCCTTCTATTTACGGATGGAGTTAGGATAATGTTAGGATAACATCGGGCTCCATCTCAAATGCTATCTCCTTCAGCCCCACCGGCCTCCCAAACTCTGGGATCTCCAGCCGTCTGTCGCTAAAACGTGGCCTATAGCTTCCCGTCCGGAAATCTTGCTTTGAAAAACTTAAAAAGCCCTGGTTTACACACAGGCTGAACTGTGATAAACACTGTGCAAGCTCTGTGCTGACAAGTGATGAAAAAAAGCCAAAATAAATATTCTTTGCGATAAAAACCAAAGCCAGCCTGAGCTTCCAAACCTCATCACCGATGACCCACATGGGATGCAAAGAAAAAAAATCTCCAGTTCTTTAAAGACATGCTCTCAGCTGATTCCTCTTCAAAGATATCAGGCCAGCACCAAATGCCAACCTAAATCCGCCTGTATTAACTGCAGAAAACAGTATTTAAAAAAAAAAAGTGTGCAAATAATACATTATTGTAGGGCTCCTCAGATGTAATATTTTACTGGTACTATTTATTTATAAATAGGAATTCTAATTAAGTAATAAGATAATACTCATCATGGGAACTGACCAAGAGATTTTAATTTTATTGATACTCAAAACCAAGTTTGTGTTTTTCTTTGCTTTTTGAATGTGCTTTGCTTTCTTGATTTAAAAAGGTTATTTGTTTTTTTTTAACTGACCCTAATAAAGAGAACAGGGTAGTGTGTGAGGCTGAGTAGGTTCAAGAACGTGCAAGTGTGAGTGTGTGTGGATGTATGTCTTTATTCGATTTTTGTCTTTTTATGTTGCTAAGGGGGGAGGCTGAGAATTAAATATTCGTTCCTTATCTTTGTGTGCCAATTAATGCCTAATAAATACCATGTGCTTTAAAAAGTACAAGGGACTTGAACGCCCTTTTGTTTTCCTGGTTCTTTCTACTGACTGTACTAGCAGGAATGAATGGTGGAAACCCAGAAGTCTCGCTGTGAGATTCGCTTACTGTTCATTATTGACCACGGGCTTACGTTCTGGGATGCTGATCATTTCTTTGAATTGTCTTCGCGTTGGCACGGGAAAAGAAAGAGCTTTAAGAGCTGGGCGCAGTGGCTCATGCCTGTAATCCTAGCTACTCAGGAGGCAGAGATCAAGAGGATCATGGTTGAAAGCCAGCCAGGGTACATAGTTCTCAAGACCCTATCTTGAAAAATCCTATAACTAAAAAGGGCTGGTGGAGTGGCTCAAGGTGTAGGCCCTGCGTTCAAGCCCCAGCACCACAAAAAAAAAAAAAAAAAAGAAAAGAAAAAGGGCTGGTGGAGTGGCGCAAGCAGTAGAGCACCCGCCTATCAAGCATGAGGCCCTGAGTTCAAGTCCCAGTGCTTCCAAAAAAAAAAAAAAAGCTTTAGGAATCCCAACTAGCCTAAAAGTGGTATTGGTCACACTGTAGTGTGTCTTTCTCTAAACTCATTGTCAGGATCATCAAAGCATGCTTTTTTGGGGGAGACAGGGAGGGAGTCCAGACACAGAGGGCTTTTTAAATTTTGCTTTTATTATATTATTGTTGTACTGGGGGGGGTCAATGTGTTTTTTAAACCTCAGGAATTTCAGATTTGTGAGTTTGTCCTGTGTTACACATATGGGACAGATCACAGTGAATTGGTGGGTAAATTAGTGCTGAAAATTCTGTCTTGTTTTATAATTGTCTTTTGTGAGTTTTTTGTTTTGTTTTGTTTTTACAGTATGGAGAATCAAACCCAGGGCCTCATGCCTGCTGGGCAAGCGCTCCACCACTGAGCTACAACCACAAACCACGGATTTTGATGCCCACAACTCTCAAATTATCAAGAGTCATTGTGCCCCCCCACCCCTTGAAACAGGAAAAATTGGCTTGTCAATTATTTATTTAATCAGGTCCCCCTGAAGCCTGTCCTAGGCAAAGAGGAGTGTGAATTAATTAAAGGAAGTGGAATTTCAGCTTCTTTCAAGGGCAGTGGAGAAACTAGGTCAGTAGCTTTTCTGTCCCCAAGGGAGTGAATTAGGAGTCTCACTGAATGACTTCTGATTGTACGCTAAATCCATACTTATTCTTACAGGTTTCACTTGGGGGAAAAAGTTTACCTTTGAAGAAATTACCTTCCAAACTAATGTTACCAACCAAACCAGACAGTTGCTCAGTCTCACTGTTTCAGAAGAATACTACTGACATACAAGTTGAGTAGCTCTTATTTAAAAATGCTTGGGAAAGCCAGTGTAGTGGTGCTCACCTGTAATTCCAGCTTCTCGGGAGGCAGAGGCAGGAGGATCACAGTTGGAGACTGAGCCAGCTGAAGTTAGTGTGAGACCCAACCTGAAAAACCAAGTAATTGCAAAATGGCTGGGAGTGGGCGTGCCCCAAGTGGTGGCGCTCTTGCTTTCCAAGTGCCCCGGCACCACTCCCCAGACTATGCATACGTAACGTATAATGCAGAATATTGTATATGCTTGGAAGCAGAAATGTTCCAGATTGTGGAAAACACTGGATTTTGGAATATTTGCACATATATGAGATGTCTTAGGGATGAGATCCAGTTCTACACGTGAAATTCATTTATGTTTCATGTACCCTTTATATGCATAGTCTGAAGGTGATTTTGTGTTTTTAGTGTACCTGCATTGTTTTTGTCTTCCTTTCTTCCCTCCTTCCCTCCCTCCCTCCCTCCTTCCTTCCCTCCCTCCTTCCTTCCTTCCTTCCTTCCTTCCTTCCCTCTTTCCCTCCCTCCCTCCCTCCTTCCTTCCTTCCTTCCTTCCTTCCTTCCTTCCTTCCTTCCTTCCTTCCTTTCTTTCTTCCTTCCCTCCTTCCCTTTTCTTTTCTTTTTTGTAGCACTAGAGTTTGAACTTAGGACCCTGCACTTGCTGGACAGGTGCTGTATCACTTGGGCCACATCTCAGGCCTTTTTGCTTTAGTTATTTTCCAGATAGAGTTTCAGGGTCAAAGTCCCTCAGACCCTGATCCTCCTATCTATGCCTGCCTTTTAACTGGGACGACAGGTACACGCAACCACATCTGACTTATTTGTGGAGAGGAGGGTCTCACTAACTTTTTTTGGCTGGGCTGCCCTCCAACCAAGATCCTTTTGATCTTGAGTAGCTGGGATTATAGGCATGAGTCACTGCACCTGGCTGTATCTGGATTTTGACTGTAATCCATCACATGAAGTCAGGAGTAGAATTTTCCACTTATGGCATCATTAATGCTCAAAAGGTTTCAGAGTTTGGAGCATTTTGGGTTTTATATTTTTGAATTAGGGATGTTCAGCTGGTGCAGAAGAAGCACTCCATTCACATCACCCAAACACTTGGCACCACTCAAAAATCACTGAAAATACGTTCACGGTAAGTCTCTCTTTCCATAATGAATGCACGGTGACATCTTTGGATCCCAACCAATGGTTATAATTGATCTTGTCACTGAATCTGTAGTATAATACCCAAATGTTCACATTATTTCATCATTGTGTTGAGGCCAAGAGGCACCATAGTGGTGGTTGTGTTCCTGTAATGTTTGTAGTGGGCACTTGCCCTGGCCTGGACATGTGGCCAGCACTGGGAACATGTGGAAGAACAGGGGTTTAGTGGGAGAAACAGCCTTAGGCAGTAGTCTGCACCATCAGTAGACCGGAGTGGTGGGAAGAACTGTGAAGACAGTGTGTCATCAAGGGAGAAGGCTAGGGGGTTCTAACCTGAAGAGTAGAGATTAACCAGTAAACAATTTTGGAGGAAAAGAATTTCAGAGAACAGATTATGCACAGGTGAGCCCCTCCTCTCAACAAATAAATCAGATGTGGTTGCGTGTACTTGTCGTCCCAGCTAAAGGGCAGGCATAGGTAGGAAGATTAGGGTCTGAGGCATTTTTGCCCTGGGCAAAAAATTTGAGACTCTATCTGGGAAATAACTAAAGGGACAGAAATTGTGAGGGAAGACTGAGATGTAGGCTGATAAATGGACCATCACCTAACTTGAACTCATGCATTCACTCAACAAGCATGTATTAAGATCCTATCATGTGTGATAGATAACTTTACTTGTGACCTTGGCTTGGTCAGTGACAGAGCTGGTACCAGTGCCAGCTGGCCAACTGCTTAGCCCCAGGTCATTCTGCCTCAGGAACATCTGGCTATTTCTGTCTCTACTTCCTGGGGTTGCTGCTTAACTTGCTGGTCCTCTTGGTGGGGAGGCTGTTGTCCTGGGGTAAGCTATTTTTCCTTGTTAATAAACACAGCATGCAACACATGTGTATCTGTGTGCACACACGCACGCATGCACATTGAATCAGGCACTTACTTAATCTTGCCTTTGTTTTCTGATCTGGGTTATTAAATTCACTCTGCCGCTTACCACTTCTGTGGCCTTGACAAGTCATTTAGCGTCCTGGGCCTTCCATCTAACCACCTGTGGAATGGGGATACTCCGAGGACTTTACCCAGAGAGTGCTGGGTCTACTGAGGTCTTAATGAGGCTGTGAGCATGAGGTGCTCAGCACAGATGCTCAGCAAGAGAAAATGCCCCATAACTGTCAGCTGATAAAAAGATTCACCAGTACTTCCCTGTGTCCTTCTCTTTTCTCTCCTCCTCCTCCTCTTCCTTCCTTTATTGGGAAGTTCACCTCTGTGATCTTCTACTAGTTTTATAGTAGACTTAAGCTCAGTGGGGGTTAGAAAAACATCACAGACACCATCACCACCATCACCACCACCATCACCATCACCACCATCACCACCACCACCACCACCACCATCACCACCATCACCATCATCACCACCACCACCACCACCACCACCACCATCACCACCATCACCACCACCACCACCACCACCACCACCATCACCACCACCACCACCACCACCACCACCACCACCACCACCATCACCACCATCACCACCACCACCACCACCACCACCACCATCACCACCATCACCACCACCACCACCACCACCATCACCACCACCACCACCACCACCACCATCACCACCACCACCACCACCACCACCATCACCACCACCACCACCACCATCACCACCACCATCACCACCACCATCACCACCTTCAACATTGTCACCTTCAACAATGAAACAATTTTCCCACATAGGTGTCTTCTTAAATATCATTCCAATAGCTGGTTTTGTAAGTGGCCATCAATCCTGGCTCCCTATGGCATGAAGAGGGAACAGTAATTTCTACATCCCCAAAGGTTGGTCACCCTACTCACTTTTCTTTTCTGACCTCAGAATGCATTTCCAGTACATTTAACAAAGAGCCATGCATGTTAATCCCACTGAGTATGTTAATTTAAGTGTGTGTAGTCCCTGGCCCAGAACTGTGGGTTTTGGGGTGAGGGGAGACAGATAGTAGCTTTAATGTTTCCCTGCCACCCCTTACTATTGACGTTAGTCGTGGCAATTGTAATGATGACTTCCCCTACTGCTCACATACTCTGTCCCTGTACCAAGTAGCACACCTGTGTGGTCTCATTCCTGGGAGGGAGGGGTCAAGCTCACGCCCATTTTGCATACAAAAACCACCTGGGCAGAGACCTTAGGTGACATATCCAAGTTCACCCAGCCTGGGTGGCCTGTCCATCATTCCTCACTGCCCTGACTCCTTTTGGTGATGGATCAACTTATGTTGCCTCTGTCCTTTCCAGTGAGCCCAGGAAGAGAAAGGGAGGACCAGGGGAGATGGAGTCTTGACTGTTCCAGGCCATGCTCTGTGTCTGCAGGTGGTGTGTCCTTGGGGCCCTCAACCTTAGGAAAAGTGCAGGAAGCTTTGTGATTTTGTGGCTGCAGATAGGCTGCCTCCACAGGGCAAGACCTTTTGTCTTCCTGTCTCAGGAGCTGAGCTGGCCCTGTAGTGTGTGAGGAACTTATTCCCTTCCCCAAGCCTGTTTCTATCTCTGTAAAACAAGAGTGAGAAGAGCTACCTTACAGCCACAAAATGTGCTCACCTGGGCACCTGGTCCTCTCTGTGTGTTTGATAAGTAGAGGCTTAAAAATAATCTCAGCTCCAGAGTGACCTTCCTCAGGAGGTTGCCAAGGCAGGCAGGAGAACTTGCTTCTTCCCTTAATACTCCTCAATTGACCCTTCTCGTTTCTAGAATTATAGGTTTTCTGGGGCCAGGAGGGTTCTGTGAGGATAGGAACATCCCAGTCTCATTTGCTCGGGACTTTCTCTTGGAAGGTGCTTACCAACTGTGACATGGACAGAGAGATTCACAAGTGACCAGCAGACTTGATTTCTGGAGGACTGTGCCCATCAGCAGATCAAGGGATCTGCCACATCTGGCCTCCTCTTGTAGATGTAGTCAGGGTAGATGGTTCTGTGCACAGCATCCCACTGCAAGGATCCATCGCAAACCCCTGTCTCCTGTAGTGGGATTTCTCTGGAGCTCTGAGGCTCCTTCTGCCTGAACACAGACATCACAGTGCAGCAGTAATGACTCTTGGGACAGACTCAGTAGGGCTGGGAGCTGGTGGCCAGAGCCACCTATCCCTAGGAAGAAGGTACATCCTACACAGTTCACCAGGGGGGACCTCAGAGGGTGCACGGTCTGGCTGCCCCTGGTGACAATCAGCTCAGTAAGTCAATAATGGTTCTGTCCTCTTCCCCCTTTCCAGCTCCCTGGGATCCCCTCCCAAAGTCCTCCCAAATCCTGAGCCCAAACCAAGCTGTCTGTGAACAGGACCATCCTCTCCACCCTCACTGGGTTCTCTTTCTTCCTCCTAAAGCTAAGTGTAGATTCACACGTGATTATAAGAAACAACACCAAGAGACCCTGTATCCCGGACTGAAGCATCCTGCAAAATCTCATTTCAACATCACAGCCAGGAATTGCCATCAGTCCTGTCCCCAGTCTCCCATGCTGCTCTCCAGCTGAATTTGTTCTCATGGTGTGTGTGAGTATTTAGTGCTGTGCTATTTTATCACACGTGGAGGTCTGTGTATCTGCCACCACACGTGTGATAAGATCCAAGACATTCTCATAACCACAAGTACCGTTTCTCTTGCGTTTTTTTAGAAATAACTTCAACTATTCCCCAACCTCATTCTGATAAGCACGACTCTGTTCTCTAATCATAGTTGTATCATTTCAAGAATCTTGCAGAACGGAAGCCTTCAGGATATAAGGTGGGCATTGACTTTTTTCAGCGTAATTCCTTTGCAATTCATCAATGCGTTTCTATATCAATAATTCATTTATCTTTTTAGAAATTGCTGAGTTGCATCTATTGTACAAATGTGCCACTACTTCCTCAATCATTCTCTCATAGAAGGACATCTGGGTTGTGCTCCATTTTGGCTATAAAATTTCGTGTGCAGGTCTTAGCAAAGCATAGATTTTATTTCTCTGGGATAAATGCCCAAGACCACAATTGCTGGGCTGTATGGTAATTGCATGCTTGTTTTTTTTCTTTTTTTTGATAAATTGCCAATTTGTTTTCCAGAGTAACTATGCCATTCCACATTTTCAAGAGAAGCATAGTAGAGGTCTGCTTTCTCCTCATCTTCTGTGGCATTTATTGTTGCCTTTTTCTTTCCTTCCTTCCTACCTTCCTTCCTTCCTTCTTTCTTTCTTTCTTGTTATCACCTCCCTCCCTCCCTCCCTCCCTCCCTCTTTCCTTCCTTTTTTTGATGTATTGGGATTTGAACTCAGTGCTTTGCACTTGCTAGGCAGGCGCTCTCCGCCTGTGCCACTTCTCAGCCCTTTTGGCTCTGGTTATTTTTATGATAAGTTCTTGTTTTTTCCCCAGGCCAACCTGGTTAGCAATCCTCCTATTTGTGTTTCCAGTGTAGCTGGGATGACAGGTGTGTACCACCACTCTCAGCCATTGGTTGAGATGAGAGTCTCATAAACATTTTGCCCAGACTGACTTCAAACTGTGATCTTCATGATCTCTGCCTTCCAAATAGCTGGGATTACAGGCGTGAACCGCATGTTGTTATCACTTTTTACAATCTTTATTTTTTAGCCATTGTGTCAAGTGTGAAGCAGTAGGGTTCTATTTTGCAGAACAAATGCTTCTCAGGAGAGGGCCAGTGAAGATGTACCCAACCGGCAATCCACCACAAAACCTCAGCAGCACAGTTCAGTACATTTTAGTCTTTGCCTATGAGTCTTTATGTCAACTGAGTGGTTCTGTTGATCTGGGCCACGACCAGCTGCTCTTGGCAGAACTCAGCTGGGGGACAATTGTTTAGGATGCCTTGGATGGGTGGACCCAACTTCTCATCCTCTACAGACCCAGGCACCATGTTGGCACCCAGGGCTAGATGTGTGTGGTTGTATGTAATCCATACGAGCCTTTTCCTAAAGGAGCTCATCTGCCTGAGATCACCAGAAAAGCGAGAGCGAGAGAGGGAGAGAGAGAGAGAGAGGCATGGATGAATGGAAGGATAGATGGGTAGGTGGGTAGATAAATACATCATGGATAAATGGATAGATAGATAGTTATCAAGAGATTTATTGTAAGGACTGGTTTGTGTAATTGTGCAGGCTGGTAGGAAGTATGAAAGTAGGCGGGGCCATCAGAAAGGGCAAGGTCTTAGCTCAGGCTGCTATAACAAAATGCCACAGGCTGGGTGGCTTAAACAATAGAAGGTTATTTTATTATCTTGTTATGGAAGCTGAAAATCCAAGATCAAGGCACCATCATGGTTGGGTCCTGGTGAGGGCCCTCTTCCTGGATTATAGATGGTTCCCTTCTTGCTGTGTCTTCTTCTCTGTGGTGAGGGGAGGAGAAGAGGGAGAGAGTGAGAGAGATCTAGTCTCTCTCTCTCTCTTTCTTTTTTTTTTGGAGGGACTGGGATTTGAACTCAGGGCTTTGCACTTGCACAGCAGGCATCTCTACCACTTGAGTCATACCTCCAGTTCATTTTCTTTGGTTGTTTTGGAAATGGAGGTCTCTGGAACAATTTGCCCAGCTGGCCTTGCACTGCAGTCCTCCTGCTGTCCACCTCCCAAGTTGCTAGGATTACAGGCATGTGCCACCAGTGCCAGGGTTCCTTCTTCTTATATGGACACCAGTCCTATTGGATTGAGGACTGCCTTGATTAAACACCTTAATCACCTTTGGGCCCTAACTTCTAATACAATCACGTGGGTGGTTAGGGCTTCAACACATGAGTTTTGAGGGTGCTGGTGGGGGCATGACTCTATCCATAACTGGCAAGCTGGTGCTATCAGGAATGGCTGGTGCAATTACCCCCAGACAGAATTTCTTCTTTCTCTTTAAGGAAACCTCAGCTCGGCTGTTGAAGCCTTTGACTGATCAACCCATGGCCACCAGATGATCTAGGATATTCTCCCTCGAAGTAACTTACAGCCACTCAATTATGGACTCTAGTCGCATGTGCAAATGCCTTCACATCAGTATGTAGATTGGCATTGATTGGATAACTGGGAAATGTAGTCCAGCCAAGATGACACAGTAAGAAGATAATCACAGGCTCCAGACTGTAATCCCAGCTACTTGGGAGGTGGATTGCCACGACGGGTACATGGAATAAATATAGCATCATAGACACATAGCAGTCACTCAATAAAAGTCAGCTGGCCTCTGCTGTCTCCTACTGCCATCACAATTTCTTTTCTTTCTTTCTTTCTCTTTCCTTTTTTTTGGCAGTACTGGGGCTTGAACTCAGGGCCTCACACTCGCTAGGCAGGTGCTTTACCACTTGAGCCACTCTGCCAGCCCTTTTTGCACTGGTTATTTTTAAGATAAGTTCTCGGTTTTTTGCCCAGGCTGGCCTGGACCTCTATCCTCATATTTTACACTTCTCACTGTAGCTGGAACGACAGGCACACACAACCACACCCAGCTTTTTCTGTTGAGATGGGATCTCCCAAATTTTTTTTTTACCCTAGGCTGGCCTGGAACTGTGATCCTCAAAATCTCAGCCTCCAGAGTAGCTGGGATTACAGGTGTGAGTGACCAGTGCTTGCCCTGTTTCTCTTATGCATCAAAATAACCAACCAGAAGCCCAACTATAATCAACACCCTTTCCCAACTCTGTCTGATACTTGTTTCTTTTCCCTGGTGAAAAGTACAGGTAGATGGATGAGAGAGGAGAGGAGAAGAGGGAGAAATGGTGAGGAGAGAGAGGTAGGGAAGGTGAGGAAGAGAGACAGAGACAGAGAGAGAGACCCAAGGAAAGTGTTTACCTTATTCTGATTTCTGAAACATAAAAAGCTATTCTTTGCAAGTAAATCCATTTTTTTCCCTGTGGCATTAAGGATAGAGAAGTTCCTAGGAAAATAATTTGTCAAGTCTCGACTGATCAAAGATACTTATGAAAGGACCCCACTTTTTTTTCCTCCCAAGGACAAAACCAGCCCCCATCTCGGCTGGGAATGAATTTAGCAATTCATTTGCTGCCTGTCGGATAAAGTAGCCCAGTCCCCAGCACATCTATAGCTAGGACGAGACCAGAAGGAAGCAATTGTTTGCCCACTGAGTGCACAAGAGGGAGTGTGTTAGTGATTAAGGGCTTCTGGCCTGGGGGGAGGCAGAGAGATATGATTCAGACTCACAAATGCACCATAAATCTCCCTCTTTTATTCAAAATGTGTGTTTTATAGTCGTTTCCTGGCCAATTTCTGTATTGAATAAATATATAACATATCTGGGTTTAGCTTTCAGACCTGAAGCTGGAGTTTGACTTGAGGGCCAAATATCTGAATATTTCCAAGAGCAAATAATGAGGCTTTTTTTTTTTCTCTTCCTGACTCACCAGCCACATCCTATATCAAAAATAGAAGCTGGTGCTAATTGGGTCGAGAGAGAGATAAAGCCACACCTGGCCATTGGAGTGCATTTCCGATATTCTTCAAACAGGTTGGCACCTGCGTCCCCCCAGCTCACCAAGCAACCCCTCAACCAGGTCCACACCCATGAGGTCACAGCCTCCGAGCACGATGGGATGCATTTGGTTAGACCCACTAACTCCAACATTTGGTCCAAAGACCTTGGCTTCTCGGATCAAAGGTTTATAAAAATAGTTTTTGTAAAGGAGATTTCCATTTGGTTTTGAAATACCAAGTGCCTAGCTTCCACCGCCCCCTTTTCCCACTGCATGGAGGCTGTCACTTCCAAAGGAAGGGAAGAGAGAGAACCAAGGGCCTGAGTTCTCTCTCTCTCTCTCTCTCTCTCTCTCTCTCTCTCTCGCCATCAACTCCACTGGAATTTGGGCCTGGCTCAGTGCTGAGCATTTTGTCTGATCATCATGTATAGAACCTACACTTGCCTTTGAACTTTTTAGAAGTCAAAGCGAAGGGGAAGACCTACTCAGATACACAATTCCCAACACAGCCTTTTGGGCACTGTAGGGACATCCTATGCCCCCTTTGCTGGGGAGGCAATGGGGCACAGACAGTGTCTCTTACGCCAGGCTTCACGATGGAACAGACTACATGCCCTCTGTTTCTTCACTTTTGATAGTAGGCACGTGCAGGGTGATGAACCACAGAGCAAAGCCCACCGTCCGGCCTGCAAATAGGTCTCGGTCTGGCCTGGCATTGAATGCTTTGTGCTTGCACAGGCGCCCAAGTGTGAGTCACAGTCAGGCAAGAAGTGGAGACTCAGGAACTGTGCACCAAATTCCCATCAGGCTAGCTGACCTAAGATGGAGGGAAGGCCCATCTTGGTGTATACACAGAGATCACCAGATATGTGTGTACTTTCCATATTGCATTTGAGCACACTTGGTGGCCAGAGGAGATATTTTGGGGAGAGAAGGCTAAATCTTCCTTAAAATTATATTATTCACAGACATAACTTGCAGAAGTCAGTGGGGTTCACTGTGACATTTCCATAGGTGTGTACACCCTACCTTGATCACAACACTTTCACTTCTTTGGTACAGAGCTAAATTGTGTGTCACCTTACGTGGCAGCAGGGAATGAGACTCACTGTATGGACAGAAGCTCTGAGGATGAGCATGGAGCTGAGTGAGATGACACCATTTGTCACAGCTGAGTCAGACAGCCTGGAGTTGAGTCTCACTTCTGCCATGTCACAGTGACACCAGCTCTGCTAAATGACCTCCAGCTCTGGGCTCTGGGTCTGCATTTGTAAAATATCATGAGAGGTTGTGAGTGCATCAAATGAGAAGGCACCGGGAAGGAATTGTCACCACCGTGACAAATGGCAATAACCACAGTGATCACTTTCTCCTGCCCTACTGTAAAGAATTTGAGGCTGCACGCAAAAACTACAGGTGACCACCAAGACAACAATTAGTAAGATGAGAAAACCTAGAGCAATGAGCACACATCACATGTACCATTGGGTCTCCATGGCATTGGGTTTTCCCAAAGGGCACCATACATTTTTGTCTCCCACACTCTTCCTGGGCTTTGATACTCTTCTCTCAAGAGGTGGGGCTCTGTGATCCCCTAGATCAGGGCTGGATCCAGTTGCTAACTTTGGAATAAAGAGTGCGGTTAAGTATTGCTGCCCAGCAAAATGGCTAAGTTGGAAGTAGACGGGGTGTGGGTTGTCATGTGCTAGGGGACTGGTTCTCTTCTCGTTCTACAGACCTTTTTTGTTTGTGGTGCTGGAGATGGGAGCCAGGGTTTCTCACATGTTGGAAGTTGTCTCAGTTTGCAAATCCTCTATCCAACCACTGCCTACCTGGAACACCCTCCTCCTCCTCCTCTCCTCCTCTTCCTTCTCCTTCATTTTCTTTTCTTCCTCCTCCTCCTTCTTCTCTTCCTCCTTCTTCTTCTCCCCCTTCCCCTTCTTATTGACAGTACTAGGAATCGAACTCAGGGTTTTGCACTTATTAGGCAATTGCTCTAACACTTGATCCATGCCCCAGTCCTTTCACTTTTAGCTTGTTTTTCAAATTGGGTCCAGCAATAACTTTGTCCAGGTTGGCCTAGAACTGTGATCCTCCTCCCTCTGCCTCCAGAGTAGCTGCAACCACATGTGCTACCATGCCCAGCCTATAACACTCACTCTTAACACCCTGCTGCTATTCTGTGAGAAAGCTCAGAGCAGCCCCAGGAGGCCCATGGGAAGAGGCCCACGTGGAAAGGAGATGGTACTCCAGTCTGGATCTGGCATCCACCTCTAGTCACGGGAGTGAAGAGCTTTCTGGTCATCCCAGCTCCTTCCCCCATCCCAATGTCACAGAGACAAATTGCCCTGCCCTGTCCTTGTTCCCAACCTCCAGAATCCAGGAGCATCCTAAATGGTTGTCTTACACCACTACAGTCTATGATATCTTGCTTTCCAGCCTTCTGAATGGGAACTGTGTAGTTAACAGAAATGTATTTGGTCTTGAATTTCTGAGCTGCCAAAGCAAGGGGAGAATTATAATCAGCCACAAGAGACCTCAAATTCACAAAAGACAAACAGATCAAGATGTTTGCTAAAAACCAGAAGGGATCTTGTACAGAGGATGAAGAGCCGTGTTTGTGTGTGTGTGTGTATGTGTGTGTGTGTGTGTGTGTGTGTGTGAGAGAGAGAGAGAGAGAGAGAGAGAGAGAGAGACGTTCTCTCTTTTTTTCTTGCAGTACTGGGATTTGAACTCAGGGCCTTGTGCTTGCTAGGCAGGCGATCTACCACTTGAGCCACTCTGACAGCCTATGGTGCCACATGGTATACTTGATGTCATGGTCAACCTAAGCAAATATTATAGAACTGGGAATCAGTCCTAGATGTAGGGGCAGTGGGCTCAGAACTGGGGATCCTTGATACACTCCAAAACCTGGTTCACAATTTCACAAAATCAAGGGCTATGGAGGCTAAAATGATGACCCCAGGTGACCAAGATCTCTGCAGGTCTGGCTTTCATTTAGGGAGATATTATCTAGAAATCAGAACACAATTGGACCATGCCCCAATCACCAGTACTAAGAGCAGAGCCCAACTCAGGCCAGGCTCAAGAAAATGAGCTCAACACAAATGGAGGAGAAATGGCAGAGCATTCACTTTCAGAAAGGTGCTTCTTAAAGATCAGACAGATGGTTTCCAAGGTGAGGGAATGATTGTAAGAGGTGAAGGGCCACATGACAGGGTCTTGCAATGGGGGGAGGAATTAGGTCAAGTCTGCCTATAATGGGGACTTAGAACCAAGGAACAGAGCTGGGTGTGGTCAGTGGATGGCAAATGACTAAGAGAAAACCAGGGATGAGGTTGATTCGGGATAAACCAACCTAACAGTATTTTTGCTAAGTACAGGCCATTTCTGGGTGACCAGATCACCCAGGAGACCAGAGAGAAAAGGGAAAATGGTTGGATATCGAGAGCAATGAGATAGTAAGGAGTTGGGGGCTCTGGTTCAACCAACTTTGGTAGGGTTTTTGCTAAAAGTGAAGTTTACTAGGAAATGCACAGGTGGGCTGAGACGTTTCAGGAGCCTGACTCAAGTTCTGTCAACAACACTTCACCTCTTCTAACAGACTTGTTGCAAGAAACATGTGGTTGAAGCTGTCTGAAGTCTGCTTTGGAACTTGGTGAAGTCCAGGTGTAATTGCACAGCTAATCCATACCTCTGGATTAGCTGTGCAACCAGAAGCAAGTTATTTAATGTCTCTGTGTCCAGGTTTCCTTACCTCTGATACAGAAAGCACCACATGACAGTACTGTATGAACTGTTCTTCTTCTTATTATATATCTGTTTTTGGTGAGACTGGAGTCTGCACTCAGGACTTCATGCTCACAAAACAGGAGATTTACCCCTTGAGTCACACCTCCTGTCCATTTTGCTCTGGTTATTTTGGAGATGGGGTCTCATAAACTGTTTGCCTCAGCTGGTTTCAAACCACAATCCTCCCAATCTCAGCCTCCCAAGTAGCTAGGATTGCAGGTGTGAGCCACTGACGCCTGGTTTCTGGTGAAGTTTTAAAGGATGGAGGGGCTGTGGACTCAGGTCTCTGGAGCAGCTGCCCAGGGTCTTTCCCATGGGGCCTTTCCCCCTTGTTCACTCTCTCTTTCCAGGCCTCATCCCCTCACACACACTTGAGAAAGACAAGTTGCTGTTTCAAGTGGTTCCAGTCCCTAGGGAAGGGCCCCAGGTAGGGACTAGAGCAGACACTTGTCTGGCTCCCAGGCCAGGCTGGGAGGGCTGGGGGTGACCTCCTTAATCTGCTAATGTCCTGCTCTGTGGGGAGCAGCTGGCCAGGGTGCCCTGTGTCTAATGCCCCAGCCCCGACCCCAGGAGGGGACTGGAGTCCTGCAGACAGCAATGATAGTGTCAGGACAGATGGATGGGACCCACTTATCTTGCTGAAAGAGACCCAACTGGAAGGACCCTGTGGCCACTCCCCCTCCTCCTCCTCCTTCCTTTCCAGCCTAAGAATCTAAGTTTTCTTCCAACCACTCACACATTTTCCAGGCATGCGCACATCCTACCCTACCCCACCCCCATCCCAGGCCTCTCTCTCTCTTTCTCAGTATAGCTTACCTTGTCTTCCTCCCTCTTACCCACAGTTCTCATTACTTATGAAACTTGGGAGCAGCCAGGGCACAGACTATGACCCGAAAGAGAAGAGCAGATTCAGTAAATTGAAGGAAGAGGGAGGAATCCACCCCTCCCCCAACCAGAGTTACCTAGGGAGGAAGGAAGGGAGGGAGGGAGGAAAGAAGGGAGAGAGGGAGGGAGAGAGGAAGGAAGGAGGAGGGAAGGCAGGGAGGAAGGGAGGGAAAGAGGGAGGGAGGGAGGGAGGGAAAGAGGGAGGGAGGGAGGAGGGAAGGGGAGAAGAGGGAAAGAGACAGGGAGGGAGGAGGGAGGAAGGGAGGGAGGAAGAGAAATCAGGTCCTCCTCAAACTTATTTGATATTCCTTGTCTCGGGACCTTGGGGGTTCTTCCTTGTCTCGGGACCTTGGGGGTTCTTATTCTAGATTTTAGAATTGTATTCCAAAGCCCAGTGGTCTTTCTGGGTTTGGGGACAGCAGGAGACAGTTGGGGAAGTGAGGAGAGATGCTTAAGGTTCTAGCCCAAATTTGAAATCCAGACCCACAGGGACAAAGGCATAAAATGTTTCTGAACAGGATATTCTTAGAAAAACGAGGATTAGGCCTGGGGTGTAGCTCAGTGGTAGGGCATTGCCTAACATTCATGAGGCCCTGGATTCCACATACAAGAAATTAAAAAAAAAAAAAAAAAAGAACCCAAACTGAACACTGAAAGAGACTGAAAGTGAGCACAGGCACTTTGGAGCCCTCTCTACTGAGAGAAACAGTACAAATCCCCCATGATCCCATAGCTTTCCTTCTGGGCTCCTACCTCTGAGCAGGTGTCCTGAACTGGGGGCCATTTTGTCTCCTGTCCCCCAGGGACATTTAGCAACATCTGCATATGCTTTTAATTGTTTTGGTGTATGTATGTGAGCATACTCCTCGCCTCAGGGCACAGCACAGCCCCACTACAAAGAATTCCTGTGCACCCAATATCTGCAGTGCTAAGGCTGACCAACCCTGCCCTAGAGGAATGCCCAGGGAGAAATGGACAGAGATGCCCACAGGCTTCTCAAAGAGCCACGATGTGGACACAGCTTACACGTGTGTTCACAGACTAAGAAAGACTCATCCCTGCTATCCACACTATTCACAGAAGGACAATAGTGCATGGATGCCCAGGCCAGCTGCCTGGCACAGGGCATCTATTAATTCCGTCCTCCCCACTCCAGCACACAAGCATTGGGAATTGAATAAGTAGCTGGGGTAGACCACTACAAGGCAGCAAACAGGAGTGAGGTTGCTCCTTCAGGACTTCCATGGTAAGATCCCCAGGTCTGTCACTGGACAGAAGAAGAAACCTGCTGTGGAGGTGGGTGCTGGTGGCTCATGCCTGTAATCTCAGCTACTCAGAAGGCAGATATCAGGAGGATTGCAGTTCAAGGACAGCCTGGGCAAACAGTTTGCAAGACCCTATCCTGAAAAAATCCACCACAAAAAAGAGCTGGTGGAGTGGCTCAAGATGTAGACACTGAGTTCAAACCACAGTGATGCAAAAAAAAAAAAAGAAAAGAAAGAAATCCACGTGGAATCCCACATTCTGATGGTGCCACTTGTCTATGGCCATACCACCCTGAACACGCCCGATCTCGTCTGATGGTGCCACTTAGAAAGAAAGAAAGCAAGTCACTCATGCCAGTGACACACATGAAAAATTCACCCAACAGACACACCAGCAAACAGAACTGACCTGTGAATGGGGCAGGGGTAGCCAAGCACACAGTGAGTTCTGGAGATGCTGAGGGGACTGAGATGGGGTGGTCTCTGTTACTTTTCCTGAAAGGTCATTTTTGTTTTAAAACTATGCTGGGCACGAAACCCACCCAGGTCCTCCATGCTAGGCTAGCACCATGCCCCTGAACCTCGCCCCTGTCCTTTGAGTAATTTTTAAACTAGGAGAACATATTCACATATTAACTGGGTCATTAAATATTTGCATATTAATATTCACATATTAATTGAATCATTAAAACTCAAGGGCAGTAGGAAAACAGGAGAAAATTGGGGATGTCATGTTGTCACTTAGGACTAATGACAAGTCCAGGAGATGGGAGCATCCTGGGGGCTCTGGCCTTTCTCAGTGGAGCATCATAGGCCTGGACCCATTTCTCTGCCTGGTCTCTGGCGGCTGTGACTTCTTGCCACTCTCCTTCTCACACTTTCAGGCTCCTGGGTGTCCCAAAGCCTCTGCATCTTCCCCAAGCCATGGAACAAAAGCCGGGGGCACTCATTTTGTTACTAAGTACCATGTTCTGGGAGCGTAAATCACCACATTTCTCTCTGTTCCTTTCTTTCCAGGAGGTCCCCGTGGGCGATGGAAGCAGCTCTGTGTCCCTGGCCAGGGAGGGAGAGCCCCAAGGGGGAAAGGGGAGGCTGTCCTATGGCCTTGGAGCCAGGCACTGAGGTTCTTCACCTGGATTAAAAGAGGAGGGAAGAGGCTCAAAGCAGAGAGCGATGCTAGGCTCCACATGGGTGGTTCAGCTGTGGACCATGCCACCATCTCTGCTCAGTCATCCCTACTCACTGAACACCTACTGTATGCCAGGTCCTGCTCCAAGTGAGGAGAATAAAGAAAGGAAAATGCATAATTATTTTTGCCATCAGCAAGAGAAGTAAGCGGGAGTCTAGTACTGAGAAAGCAGAGGAATGTTGACAACACACATTACCCTGCTATCAAATACTTATATAACATCCGCTGGGCACATTGCGAAGCTTTTAATAAATGTTAACTAACTGACTTTTTTTTTTTTTTTTAGCGGTACTGGGGTTTGAACTCAGGGCCTCATGCTTACTAAGCAGGTGCCCTATCATTTCGCCAGCCCTCATTCACTCCTTATAATAGCCTTATGAAGTAGATTTTGTCTTTATTCCTGTGCAGGTAAGGGAAGAGAGGCTAAGCTATTTACACAAAGTCACACAGCTAGTGTGTGGCACAGCTGGGATTTAAACTCATGCAGCTTGGCTCTGAAGCTCCTGATTTTAGCTTCTCCATTCTGCTTTTGGTGATGAGCACAGACACCACCCCTGGCCTCTTGGAGCTGAATGCAAGTGGGGAAAAATTCAGATTAACCACCTGCAAATGTGGCTGATTAATGCCATGCTGTGGATGCTGGAGTGAAGTGAGATATTTGGCACCCTGGCAGCTACCATGTAACCCTGAGACAAAAAGAATGAGGTTGGAAACCATCGTGTTAAAATATGATAAAGAGAAAGCATTGAAAAAGTCCCTGTCTTTGACATAATTGTTGAGCAGCTGCAATAGGTCTGGAAACATATCTTAAGACATTCTGTCAAATGATATTTTGGTCTACAATATATTTTACTTTGATTATGTTTATTTGTTGCATGCAGTGGAATGAATTCTGAATGATAGAGCATGACAGGTGGGCTCAGAGACGATCTCACTCAACCCCCACATTTGACAGAGGATATAGGGCTCAGAGAGAGAAAGGTGCTGGCATAAGACCACACAGCAAGTCACCAGCAGACCAAATTCCTGCCTTTCTGGTCTTAAAGGGGTCCTAGGGTAGTCCAGCGTGATTCTCCTGTGTTTGCTTCCAGAGGAGGAGGAGGCAGTGGAAAGCAGGGATGCACACCCTCACCCCATTCTCATGTTACTGACCAGAGTACATCCTCCATCCATCCACCAATCCATCCATCCATCCCTCCATCCATCCACCAACCCATCCACCATCATCCCATCCATCCACCAATCCATCCATCCATCCATCCACCACCCACCCATCCATCATCCCACCATCCATCCACCAATCCATCCACCATCCCCCCATCCATCCACCAACCCATCCATCCATCCATCCACCAACCACATCCATCCCTCCATCCATCCACCAATCCATCCATCCATCCCTCCATCCATCCACCAACCCCCATCCATCCACCATCTCCACCCACCATCCATCCATCCATCCACCAACCCATCCATCCATCCCTCCATCCATCCACCAATCCCATCCATCCATTCCTCCATTCACCACCAATCCATCCCTCCATATCCATCCACCAACCATCCATCCACATCCATCCACCAACCATCCATCCACCAATCCATCCATCCATCCTCCATCCATCCACCCAATCCATCCATCATCCATCCATCCACCAACCAATCCATTCCATCCATCCTCCATCCATCCACCAATCCATCCATCCATCCATCCATCCATCCAATCCATCCATCCATCCATCCATCCATCCACCAATCCATCCATCCATCCATCCATCCATCACCATCCATCCATCCATCCATCCATCCACCAGTCCATCCATCCATCCATCCCTCCATCCATCCACCTACCAATCCATCCATTCATCTACCCTCCACCTACCCCTCATCTACCCACCCATCCATCCATCCACCCACCCATCCATCCATCCACCCACCCATCCATCCATCCACCCACCTACCCACACACATACCCATCCATCCATCCATCCACCCACCCATCCATCCAACCATCCATCCATCCACTCACCCATCTCTCTACCCATCCATCCATCCATCCACCTTTCTATCCATCCATCTACCCACCAATCCATCCATTCATCTTCCCCTCCACCTAACAACCTATCCATCCATCCACCCATCCATCCATCCAACCATCCATCCACCCACCCATCTATCCACCCATCTCTCTACCCATCCATCCATCCATCCATCCATCCATCCACCTTTCTGTCCATCCATCTACCCACCAATCCATCCATTCATCTTCCCCTCCACCTAACAACCTATCCATCCATCCACCCATCCATCCATCCAACCATCCATCCACCCACCCATCTATCCACCCATCTATCCATCCATCCATCCATCCATCCACCTTTCTATCCATCCATCCACCCACCAACCCATCCACCCACCCATGCACCACCTCCCACCATTCATCTATCCACTCGTCCACATCCATCCCCCGCATTGATCTGGGACCTGCCTCCTCAGAAGCTTAGGGTCATTTCCAGCAGAATCAAATAAACAAAATCAGGATTTGTCCTCAAAATGCAGCTGGAATAAGCAGGTATTTGATGGGTCCCAGCTTAGGTTCTCTGAGATGGAATTTAGTGTCAAAAGGTTTCTTAGGGAATGCTTTTAGGACAACAATTAGAGGAAGGGGGAGGAAAGGAAGCAGGAATGGATGAAGGGTAGGGTGGACTGTGATGGGGTCTTCATGAAACTTCTAGACCACCCCACAGAAAGCCCTGCGTTAGTCTTCTATATCTCTATTACAAGTTACAAACTAAGCAGCTTAAAATAGCAGATTCTTAGCATTTTGGTTTCTACAGGTTGAGTAGCTAGGCCTGGCTTTGCTGGTCCTGTGATTCAGGCTGTCTCAAGCTGCTAACAAGCTGTGAGACACAGGTGGGGTCTCAATCCAGGATGGACCACAGAAAGATCTGGGCTCAACTCCTGTGGCTCAACTCCTGTTGGGAGAATTCAGTTTCTCAAAGGCTACAGGCCTGTGGACTACAGCTGTTATTGGTTATTGACAGGAGGTCACATTTGGTTCCCTTTCACAAGGGTGTCCCCAACATGACCACCTACTCGTCTAAAGTCAACCAGGTTGTTTCTGGGTCATCTGCACATTACAGTCTTATGTGACATAATCACAGAAGTGGCATCATCACCTTTTCTATGTTCTGTTGGCTAGAAGCAAGTCACAGGTCCTACCCTTGCTCACACAGAGGGGATTCTACGAGGTTGAAGAATTAAGAGGAGGGATAGTTGGGGGCCTCTTAGGATGTGTCTACTACAAGCTATGAATCTGGGTTGGCCTTCAGAGTTTCCCAAGTTGAAGACAGAGGACAAGAGGGTCAGGTCTTTGCACTTCTCCATCAGGTCATCATTGGACATAAAGCAACACCAGGAAAAGATTGGCACCTTGGCAAAGGTGGCTTTCTGACAGTTGAGGGTTTTAAACTGACCATCTTCCTAGCAGGAAGTTATTCATTTAGTCTTGAGGAAAAATTCTAGGCACACAGCCACCATAATGGCACCTAGTCAACATTACTGCTACTAGTGCCATCTTTCTTTACAAGTGAAGCCATTGGTAGTGAAGCCTTGCCTGGGTCCACACATGAGTGGGTGATAAGCCACATTCATACCCACATCTGCCTGATTCCAGAGCCCAGCTGCTTAGCCACAGTTCTGTGCATCCCTGGTAGAATTTAAAGTCTAATTATGGCTCAAAGGGAGGGCCTGATTTGAAATAAATGAAGTGGAATTCCTCCTACTTGCTATCAGACATACTGCTCACCATGCTGCTGTGGGATTTACAAGTGAAAGTGGTTTATGGAAGGTGTGAGTGGGCCTCAGTCTCCTCTCAAGATACTGTGAATCTCAAGATTGGTGAGGCAATGCTACAGCAAGTAGCCCCCCAAAACTCAGCATCTTGGCCCAGTCACCTTCATCATTGTCTAATAAGGCCTAGACAGCCATTTTTGGAAGCTTTCCTCCAAGGGATGTTTCAGGGATCCAGACTCCTTCCATCTTGAATACACAGCCTCATAGACCATGGAGGAAAGAGTTGAAGAGGATTGTGGGTAGTCATGCAAGGGGTCCCCCAGAAGAACCTGGAAGGTGTGGTCATGCCTCTCTGCCTTCGCATTGGTCAAGACCTAGTTCCAGTCTTCAACCTAATAAGGGATCTTGGGGAAAAAAAGACTGATGTGGAATTTTAGGGACAAACAGGATTATATCTGCTGCACCTATCAGTGTCCATTCATGGGGACAGTCAATGTAAAATGACAACTCTGTAAAATGAGTATTTCCAGTTGGGTTACACCCACAATTCTAACCTCATGCCCCCAGTTGGGGGTTTAGATCAATCCTGTAGAATACACACTGATGGAAAAAAAAATCAAATATCGGCCACATTGACCAAGCCTTCGGATGTTGATAACTGTCATCTCAGGCCTTCTGTGTCTGTTCACTCTCTCCTGAGTTGTTCAAAGTTCCCTGAAGTCTGTGGAGCCTGGGGTAGGAGGGGGGGGGGTCGACTTTGAACCAAGAAATCCAGAGAAACAATCTGGATTTAAACCGTTCCCAGACGAGGAGGCTCTTAGCGCCTAAGCCTCGAGGGGGGACACGCGCCTTGAGAGACCGTCTGAGCTAACACCTGGAACAGATTGATTGAGAGACAGTTAATGCGGCTGTGTGATTTATGAGATGGAGATATTGTGGTCGAGGTGCACGGGCTGTGGGGGGGAGGTAGGACGATTGCAGGCGATGGCAGGGACTTAGTGCTGGGTCAGGAAAACCCGATGATAAGACTGCATCATGGAGCTTGTTGCTGGGGAGGGAGGGGAGGAATCACCAGGCAGGTTGGGAGCTGGCTCCAAGTGTAAGTGGGGAGGGGCTGTGAGTATGGGGTGCTTCCCCCTGAACCCCGTTTCTATGGGACCCGTGGTCCTGGCTCACAGCCTCACATTCATCAAATGGATGGATGGTCCTGCCTGCAAGATCACATCTGTCAGGAGGCCCCTGAGCTCACCCGTGTCCATCGCTCCATTGTCTTTTTGGTGCCAAGTGTTTAATTCACACACGTGTCTGAAATCAGACATCTCTGGGAGAGCAAGGGCTCCTTGTCTGCCGATCTCTGCGCCTCATTCTGTTTTTCTTAAGTTAATAAGAACATTTGCTAGCAGGAGCTAAGATGGTCCTTGGGTCCTTTTGGATACATTTGTAACATCTTGTAAATTTCCTTGTAACTGACTATACCTGGATACATTTGTAACTTCTTATAAATTTCCTTGTAAGTGACTATACCACAGGCCTCCTCTATGAAGTGGGGTAAGTAGATCCTCTTTACTTTTCTCACAGGGTTTGCAAGAATAAGATGTATAATGTTTACGATCAAGGGTCTTTGAGACAAACAGGCATGGCTTTGAGGCATGACTCCACTCTTGAGCTGTGTAGCCTTGAGAGAGTCACTTAACCTCTCTGAGAGTCTGTTTACTCACCTATGAAATAAATCCCACTTTCTTCTTCAGTTCTGAAGGAACAGACACAATGATATAGGTAATGGGTTTCCCTCAGGGGCTGCTACATCTCATGAACTCAACAAATCAGACATTAAATCAGTGCTGACTGATGATAACAAGGACAGAGAAAGGGCGTGTGCCAGGATGTTTACAATTCTAACTATAGTCACCATTGACTACATAATCCTGGATCATGGGCATATCTGGTAAGGAAGAGGTTCTAGAATCTCTACTTACCTTTGCAGGGACTCCTGTAGCAGGTTTCAGACATCTTGGCCAAACTCCTATTGGCCAGGGAGGGACTAGAGCCTGAATATGTCCTAAATGTTTCCATCTGGAGAAAATTTCTCTGGGACGCTCACACATGTCTATCTTCATGGACAGTGGAGAAGACATTCAAATAAACAAATGAAACCTTAGTGCAATAAGGGTGCTTCACAGAGTCAGTAGAATGGGAGACAGGGGTGACCCTGAAAACGGATGAGAGTCATTTTCTAGAATGACCTAGGAAGGAATTTCAGAAGGAATTAGACTGAGTTTGCAAGGGTGTGAGGAATTTGACAAGCATTCGTTTTGTTTTATAGGTTCCTGATAATCCAAGCTTTCCTGCCAGTTGATGGATAGAACTTGTATCTATTTTCTTGGTTCATCAGCTCATTTGTACATTCAGGGAAGATTGAAAAGTTTCCAGAAGTAATGTGCTGGGAAGCACAGGTGTGGGAGAACCAAAGTTGTAAGATGGACTTTTTTGCAAAAGCTCCCGGTAGTGGCTGTCTTGGGATTTTTGCTGACCCACATTTATTTCCTCCTTTTGTGGAAGGATGTCTCAATTTTTCCTTTGGAGAACCACTGATTCTCAACTGCCATGGTTAAAGCAGAGTTTAACCCATCTTCCCTCTAGCTCCCAGAATGCATACCATCTCAGACCTGGCCAATCAGGAAATTCCTGTCTCCCAGCAACTGTGATTGGTTTAGGGATGGTCATGTGACTTTGAACCAGGCCAATGAAATTCAGCTTTGAGATTTTTGCTGATAATTATTGAGACAAAGAAGGCTTTCTGCAGGTCTTAAAGGCCAATGGTGTGTACTTTATTCTTGAAAATAGCTTAAAGAGTAGGTCTTAAAGTGTTCTTACTGCAAAACAAGAATAAGTAAGGAAGATAATACATACATAATTAGATCCATTTAGTCATCCCACAATGGACACATATTTGAAAACATCATGTCATACACTTGAAATAGACTTAATTTTTGTTTGTCAATGAAAATAACACATAAATAAATAAAAGGAAAAATAGGGGGAAGTTGCAAACCTGAAGTTTTAGGGGACTACCATGTGGAGAACTCAGACTGGGAAAAAAGCTAAGGAGAAAGGACAGAGCTGAGCAGGGGACTGGGACCAGGTCCTGATGACATTCTTGTACCCTGGCTTTCCGGATGCTCAAGTTACTCCTCCCCAATGCTGCTTAGGCCAGTTTGCACTGGCTCTCTGTTGCTGGCCGTCAAAAGAGAGCAAAACAGTATGCCATTTACCCTGATCATGTCATAGGACAGCAGAATAGGGACCCACTGGGCTGCAGGCTGGGTTTGCTGGGAGGCTGTCTCTGAGAGGTTGGTTTGGGTACAAGATGTTCATAAGGAAGAGCCCTGGTGACCAACAGGAAAGAAACAGAAGGGAACAAGATTCAGAAGTGGGAGATGCTGAGCATGAGGCAGCTACAGCAGGCCTCAGCCAGCCCTGTAGACCCCAAAGGAGCCAAGATGGCCCTTCTGAGTTGACCTGAGTTGGAAGAAGAGCATGGACCAGTCCCTGGGTGTGTGATGACCCAGGGGGGAGCATGACCTTGAAAGAAAGGGTCCTGTCAGCAAGAACAAGCCCAGAGAGGCTGTTGATGAAGGTCCACCAGCTGCCTGCACTCCCAGAAGGTGAAGGAATGAATCCTTCAGTTCTGAGGGAAATCCAGGAAGTGCGTCCTAGTATCCACGACAGCACAGGCCCTGCCTGTTGCTTGCCATCTTTTTTGAAGGCCCCTGCTTACTCACTTTCTGCATTCTTTACATGTCTGCCTGTTGGAACTGGAGGAAGCCAAGCAGGGGAGGAAGAGGTGGGTGGAGAAGAAGGAATGCCAGAGGAAGCCATCAGCCATCTGCTCAGATAAGAACTTAAGAATCTGGGGCTTCCAGGGACTAGGAAGTGAAATACTCAGAAAGGAAGAGTCACCAGCTTGCTTCCCTGAGGCTCCACAGAAGCAGCACTGTTCCCCTGGTTCACTGGGCTGTCCCCAGTCCCTAGCCAAGGAGCAGGAACAGAGCAGGTGCTCAGTAAACAAGTGAAGGCTTGACTGAGCTCCACCTTCAGAACAGGCCTTGAAGTGAGTTTCATTTTGCCAATAATGAAAGAGAAGACTAAGGAGGCAGGTGCAGAGCCAGGATTTGAACCCTAGCCCTTGAGACTTCAAAGGTCCTCCTGGAGCTGCTGGGTCACGAGAATGCTCACCTTACACCTTTCTACAAGGACAGGAACATGAGCAGGTACAGGTGTAGTGGTGCATGCCTGTCATCCTAGCACTCAGGAGGCTGAGGCAAGAGGACCTCCAGTCACCAGTTCAAGGTCAGCCTGGGCATGCAGCACTGTGTGGGCACTGTCTCAAAAAAAAATGGTGGACTGCTGAATGTATCCTAGTCCAAGTTTGGGGGAGGAGGGAGTGGGAAAAGACAGACAGAAATGAAGATTATTAGCCCGTATTAATTATGGCATTTTAATATAAATATTTATTCAATGTTGATCACACACATACCCCGTTACCCTCTCTTCGCTTCCCTTCCCGGATCCACTCCTTTTCCCTAACAGTCTCCTTCTATTTTCATATCGTCTTTTTCTCCTTAGATTCCCCATATGAGAGAAAATATGGGAAACTTGTCTTTCTGACTCTGGCTTATTTCACTTAACATGATGGCCTCTAGTTCCATCCATTTTCCTGCAAACGACATAATTTCATTATTCTTTATGACTGCATAATACTCCACTTTTTTAGTTCATTCATCCATCAGTGGGTACCTAGGCTGATTCTACAGCTTGGCTGTTGTGAACAGCGCTGTTATGTGCAGCTGTCTCTTTCGTATGCAGATTTTGATTTCTTTGGGCGAATACCCACGAGGGGTACATAAAGGGTCACACAGTAGTTCTAGTTTCAGTTTTTTGTGGAACTTCCACACCGATGTGGCTGTGCTAATTTGCGTTCCCACCAGCAGTGGACAAGGCTTCCTTTTCCCTGCTCCTCGCTGGCATCGATTCTTTATTGCTTTCTTGATGACAGCCTTTCTCACTGGGGTGAGATGAGATCTCAATGTAGTTTTGATTTGCATTTCTCTGATGGACAAAAAATTTAAAAATTTATTTGTTTGGCAAACATTTAAAATAATACGTTTAAATCATGAAAGCATTAATAACAATACATTTTGAAAAGTAAGATTTCATAAAACGCTTAAGACAGGGTACATTTAAACATGAAGACATTTCATCACGCACTTAACACATGAAGATCACATTTACACTTATTGCAACACTTAGAAATAATGCATTTCAGACATGAAAATATCCACCGAGGGTAAATACGTTTATAATTACTGACATGGGCTGGGACGGTACACAGCTGTCTCATTTATTTTGCACCTGACTCTGTGCTGGATTTTTTTGTTTTGTTTACTTTTTAGCAGAACTGAGGTTTTGAACTCAGAGCCTCATGCTTGCTAAGCAAGCCCTCGACCACTTCAAGCCACACTCTCCGTCCCTTTGCTTTCAGTCTGTTTTTCAGATAGGGTCTTGCACTTTTGCCTGGGGTGGATCTCAATCATCCTATCCTTGCCTCCCAGGTAGCTGAGAATACTGGCATGTGCCACCATGCCCAGCCTGCATTGTCCCCTTTCCAAGAGGTCAGCTCTGGTGGAGAATCAACCCCTCCATAGAGACAGAAAAGGGTGAGGAAGGGGGGTGAGGAGGCAGGGCAGCTGCACACAGCATTCAGGAGACTTCCAGCCCATCCGTTCTCTGCCTCCTTCAACTCTCCCTCCCCTCATGTACCCAGCAGAAATGGGGCTCACCTACTGCTTTAATCCAATCTGTTCTTCATTTGCTGAATGCATTCATGTGACAGATCTCATTCTGGATTCTGCAAACCCAGAAGGGAAAGAGGCAGAGGAGGATCCTCCTCTCTTGTAGCTCACATTCCCAGGAAAGGGGACACTGGCAATGACCAATCGTATATCCAAACAAATGGGGTAATCCCTCCTGATGAAGAGAAACCACAGAGAGATGTGATAGGCTACTTCTATGTAGAAGGCTGCTTGGGAGGTCAGGGAAGGCTTTTCAGAGGAGGGGGCCACTGGATAGAAGGAGATGCCTATGGGAAGATGTGGTGGAGACTTCTGACTTTGGGGTTGCCACTGTCACACCTTCCTTGTAGGTGGGGAATAAGAAGGAACCATGCCTCTCTCCAGCAGAGCAGACTAAGGCAACTCCAGAGTCAGCCTCTGCTGGGGAGTGGGAAGCCTCCCTCTGGTTGGAGCGCTATTCCAGCTGAGCATTTGAGACCACTGTCTATTGGTTCTTCTGGAGGCCAAACTGGGGCGTCCCAGGGACACGGTACATTGTCTTCTCTGGAGCAAAGGCAGGAGGCAGCTGTGCCCACTGTTCTTGAGGCTAAACCATTCAGTTGCCCACTCGGGGTCCTTCTTGGAGGGGCAGCCAAACCAGACTGGGTGCACAAGGAAGCCACCCTACCCTTCTCTCACCTCCATGTCATAAAGACAACTGCTTTCACCCAGTTTCGCTTCTCAGCTTTTATAGGGAAGTGAGCTTTGTTGATTGCATCCTGGAACCCGAGATCAGGGCAAGGCACAGACACCATCTTGTGAGATTTGGGGTGAGGCTAGCTGTAATAACACATGTCGAGTCCAGGTTGCCCTCTGTGTGGACTTGGAGCGGGGGGCTGTAGTAACTAAGGTGTTCTAGTCTTGTAACAAAAAGCATAGAGGGGAAGATGAACCCCATCCCATCCTGCCAGTCACACTGTATGGGTTTTTCTGGTTGGATCGTGATCACTATGGTAACCATGGTACCATAGTTACTGACTGGTGGTTGTTGGGGGAGTGGTTAAGGCTTTGTGCCATGGGATCTCATTGACCCAGGTTCAAATCTTGGCTCCACCTCTTATTACCTTATGACCTCGACCTGATCCTGACCTGAGAAAGGGGGATGGCAATGATGGTCAGTGTCTCAAGACTAGTGGAGCTATGAAGGAACCCAGTGCTTAGCACCATGGGTTGGTGGGCAGGTTGGGGGGATGACAACACATCTTAAGCCTCCAGTAACTGAGAGCTGCTGCTACTCTTGCTATTATCAGTCACAAAACGGACTTACTAGTAACCATTGTTATGCACAGTCCGTCATGCCACTCTTTTAAATTGAGGAAACTGAGGCACTGAGCATAAGGCCATTCGTGTCATCAATCCTTGCCATGTCATCAGTGGGCTTTACAGACCAAAGAGTGGGATTTTAAAAGTCTACCCCATAAACAAGTAAGAAGAAACAATTTCTTGAGCCTGGAGTCTGCTGAACAGGTATGATATTTATGGCACAGTCCCAAGGAAGGTGGAATTATTGTGGGTGGACAGAGTGGCTCCTAGTCAGACCACTTTGAAAATGCTGCAACTGGGATTTCTTTTTTTCTTTTCCTTTTTTTATCCGGAGCTGTCTTTCTCATAAAGAATGATCTGATTGCCTCAGAAAGACCCACTGGGACAATCCCAGGTGGGAGTATGACTTTGGACAAACCAGGACAATACTTCAAGTGAAGGAGAAATTGGGAGGGAGGAGGAGGTATTGTTCAGGTTTGCAAGGAAAGGAGAGAAAAGCAGAGGATGGAATTAAGGTTAGCAAGGAAGCCAGACTTTTGGGGGAAGTAGGAATAGCCAGGAGAGTGATAAAGTTTGACCATTATAAAACTGTGTGCTCTGCTTTCACTGGTACTTGATTTCACTTTTCTCACTTGACCCTTGAAATGCCCAGCAAAAGATGAGGATTTCCCATTTTGCAAATGAGAAAACTGAGACCTAGAAAATGAAGACGTTCTCTATTGAGCACTGGGTTCTAATTCCAGCCAGGCTGGCTGCCTCCAAAGCTCATGGAACAGGATAATGAATGGGACCAGGGGAAGGGCAGCCTGGCTTTGTGGAGCTTGTGGCATGTTTGGTTGGTGCACCTTGGTGAGCCGGAGAGATTCTGGCCTCTGCCATGCTTGAGCCTGGCTTGGTCTCCTCTCTCGCCTCCAGGAGTCACCCCCTAGGGTGGAGAAGCCTTTGAAGGCAGTGGTGACACTGTGGAGGGTGAAGGAAGTGGAGTGAGTCCTGTGGAGGAGGTGAACTCGAGGCCAACAGATAAGCGACTCAAGTCAGCCGGCACCCGCCCAGCTGGAGAACCAGGAGTTTCCAACAGCATGTCCTCGCCTGTCTGTTGCCTGGCCTAGTTTTTAGAAATATGAAGAATAATGTCCCCAGTTTCAGCCAAGCCAGAATGGAAGGGGGACCGAGCTTGGCAGTGGTCTACTAGTTGCTCGTCACCAAGAGGGGACTCCTGGATCTCTAGCCCTGGGCCTGGCGGTCTCTCTCTCTCTCTCTCTCTCTCTCTCTCTCTCTCTCACATTAACCTTAGGCCCCCAGAACCTGGATATTCATTTTGGGTGAATATCCATTTTTTCCTGAGTAGACACTGTTAGTTTGGGAGCATAGTGAACTCTGCCTGAATAAGTTAAGCCTTTATGGATAAATGAATAAAAAAAAAATGCAAGCAGTTAACCCTTAGGTAAAGAAGATCAACCATTTTAAAGTCCATAATATCCACCTAGGCTGGGAGGAATGGCTCAGGCCTGTAATCCAGGTACTTGGGAGGCATAGAGGAGGAGGGTCACAATTAGAGGCCAGCCTGGGTAAAATGTTAGTGAAACCCCATCTCAACAACCACCTACCCAGATGTGGTGGTGCATGCTTGAACTCTCAGGGATGAGAAACTGTGTACATACCCTCCAAATGGAAACAGTCTTTGTCTGAGAGCCACCCCTGGGAATCCAGGTTCCTCAGGACTTCTGTTCTACCCTGGGCTTTGGAGGGCAGAGGATGGAGGTGGGTGGAGGGCTACAGATGCTTCCATGGAGAGCCATGAGCACCAGCAGGAAGAGCAAGTGCTGGGAGCCTGGGGTGAACACCCAATGCTATCTACTGCGACCACAAATTCACATTTACTTGTTTTATTTCTGAGTGCAATTACTTACTAGAAACACAGCTCAAAAGATGCTAACCTGTTACGGGTTAGTGACAAGGCTCATTAATTTTAATGTGTTTGCACCATGCTGTGAAGTCTGGGTGACGCCCTGAGCTGAAGTATCCTCAGATAGTGCATAAAATGACTATGTGCAAGTGTGACAGCAGCACTCAAGAAAACATGGAAGGAAGGAGCTCTGCAGCCAGGCTGGACCTCCACTTAGAGCCTGGGTTGAAGACCAGACCGTGTAAGTCTTGGAAATGATGTCTTTGTGACCTTCTGAAAGCTCCTTAAGTCTTGGACTTGCTTTTTAACCTGTCAAGTGATGAGTGCCTATCTTGTCTGGTTATCACGAGAATTAAATGAAGTACTGCATGTAGATGGCAGTTGTGGAGTGCACGGTGTTTGATGTCTGCCCTGAGCCAGGAGAATCGGGTGTCTTGAGTAGTTAATGAGATTTTAACTTGGGTTAAAACTTGACAGACATGGCGATCAGAGCTGACCTCCATCCATAGCATGACGCTGAGGCTCACCAGCTAATCACAGGCCAAGGAAGAAGAGAGAATGTTGTCAATAGGAACCATTGACATTTGGGGGTCGTTTGTTACACAGCGTTATCACATTAGCTGACTGTTACAGAAAATCAACCATTCGGCTCAAGGTGGAACACATTGCCGTTCTCTTTACTACCGCTATTTCTATTGCAAAAGAGACTTTCAGGCAAACAGGCTTAGAAACCACCGTGTGGAAGATTTAGAAATCTTATGAGCACAGCAAAGGCTTTGAAAAAGTCATGTGGATTTTTTGAAAAAGCAAACTTGGAAATTTTGTCTGTAATAAACACAGACATTTGGGGAAATTTCAACAGGAAGTCCTCATATCCAGGATGGGGGTGTTCCAGGTTTACCTCCCACCTGTTGGTGATGGCGTGAGAAGCTTACAGGCAGGTGTCTCGCCCCCTGGCCAGGCCAGCTGTTCACACTTTCAGCACCCCATTAGCCAAGGCGGGGGGTTCCCTTCCTTCTCACTGTTATTCCTGGGTGGAGAACCTGCCAGTCACATGTACTCTTGGCAGGGAGGAGCAGGTGCTCTAACACGCAGAGCGGTCATTTTACATGTGTGGCTGTATGCTAAGAGTTTTCCACACACAACCCATTTCATTCTCTCTACAGAGGAAGAAACTGAGGCTCAGAAAAATTGAGTGATTTGCTCAAATCAACTGATCACTCACTGCCTTAGTTCATTCATGGTGCTATAACAAAATGCTGGAGACTGGGTAACTTATAAAGAACAGAAACTTATTATCCCCTCACAATTTCAGAGGCTAAGAGGCCTGAGATCAGGGTGATGGAAGGCTCAATGTCTGTAAAGAGAGTCCGTTGTCTTTGCACCCAAGATGGCACCATATTGCCACATCCTCTGGAGTGACAAACAACTGTGTCTTCACATGCTGGATGGATGGGAGGATGGAAGGGAGTGTAGGTAGCTCCTTCCAGACCTTTTACAAGGTTTTTAGTGCCATTCATGACACCTCCTACAAGGGAAAGGAAGCTCTCATGAGAGTTGATCAGAGATGGACAGCATCTCACTTAAGGTCACCCAGCCCATTGGGGTGAAATTGGACATCAGAATCAGACCTTCTGCCTCCCAACTCAGCCTTTGCTTGAGGTAGAGGTAACAATCCTTCTTTCTTCTTTAATTAAAGTCTCCTGTTGTTTTGGGGAATAGTATTCTGCTCAGTAAAAGAGAAAATGAGCTTGACCCATCCATGGAAAATAAAGTGAATGCAAGCGGAAGTCATCAGGCAAGGTGTCTGGGGAGCTCTTGCCCTTCTTTCTTTCCTTCCTCTTCCAATATGATGGCTGGAGCTGTAGAAGCCACCTGTGACCATGAGGTCACTTTAAAGATGAAAGCCAGGGCTGTGAATGGCAGAGCAGAAAAGCACAGAGCACGTGGGATGCCGATGACATTGTGGATCACCTTTCAGCCTGGTTGCTAAGCTCAGGGCAGCATTGGCCACTGCCTCTGTTGGTCATTGTGATCCTGGAGTTCTGGAACATGGTGGCGATGGTGACCTCTGAGTTTTTTGGGTTTTTTTTTATGTTAATGAAAATAAAACTCCATCTTGCTTGTTCTTAGTCTCTGTGGCTAGCAGCTGGACCTGATTGTGACATTACCCCACGGTCCCACATGCTAGGGATCTTCCTATCCTTCCCCAACCCATGGGGAGCAGGGGCTCCCAGTGTCACTGATCACTGGCTGCCTCCCTGTCCCTTTCTGTTTTCTCAATCCTGATCCCACATGCCACTCTAAATAATATTTTTATTAAACTCTCCAGCTTACCCCATTTGACTGGGCCACCTGGTTCCTCCCAACAAATGTCACCAGAATCCTGGCCGGGACTTCTCCAGGTTTTTGTCCTAGCTTCTCTCTCCAGTGGTGCTCCCTGAGTCCTCCCTTCCCTCTCTTCTTGGCCATTTCTATTCCAGATGTGCTATGATTATTTTAAAGACCGCCGTGGAGTGTAGCAAGCACTCACTCCACGCCAGCCACCACAGCAGGGCTTTTGACATGTGTAATCTTGTTTAATCTGCACACCAGCCCACTGCACAGATAAGGCAAGGTATGATCCCTGGGCCAAGTGACTGACCCAAGGTCACACAGCTAGGGGAGGGAGAGGGCTGGGATTTGAACCCACACTGGTGTCACTAGCCTTGATGCTGTGTTACCTCCGATTTTTCACGTGCACACTCCAACACACACATTCATGTACATGCTTGCACACACAATCTCTCACACTGACACACATACGCCAATATTACCACACACTCACACATATTCCGTCATACACGCACACACACCTGAGGGTCCCACAGCCTCCCAGACATCCTGGGATGTCCCCAGCTACAGGTGGGGACATTTCTGCTCAAGACTCGTTTTGACTTATGACTTAAAAATAACACCACTGAGTTTAGGTCCCCTGCCCTGCCAACTCCCCCAACTTCACATCCTGGCTGGTTCCAAAGAAAACTTCACAAGGACCCAGGGAAGCCAGGACACCTACCCGCCTTGTCAGCTGTGGGGTTGATGGAGATGTCACCTGTGTGCTTCACTGTCTGGGCCTTGGCTGGTGCCTGTGTCCTTCCCCACCTGGGCACCAGGTAAGCAGGGTTGAGGTGTGACAGCTTCTTTCTCTTTCTTCAAATCTGGTCGGATGTTAGCATAAGGGAGCAGGGAACCTCCATATGGAGTATGGAGGGCTGGGAAGCCAGTGGGGAAGACCAAGGCCACAGTGTGGACGCTGAGCTCTGGAATAAGACACCCTGTGATACTGGGGAGCTGCAGGGTGTCCTGTTCCTGGCGACCCTTTATCCAATCAAAGCTTCAGCTCTCAGGTGGAGAATTGGGATGGTAATAATGGCTTCCTGTGGTTTCTTCGGGAATTAATTGAGACAAGCCCACAGAAATCTGATTTTCTTTCTCTCTCTCTCTCTCTCTCTCTCTCTCTCTCTCTCTCTCTCTCTCTCTCTCTCTCTCCCTCTCTCTCCTGCTCTTCTGGTGGTGCTGGGGATTGAACTCAGGACCTCAAGTTTGCTAGGCAGGTGTTGTACCATTTGAACCACACACAGAGCTCTTTTGCTTTAGTTTATTTTTCAGAGAGGGTCTCTTGCTTTTGTCCAGGCTGGCCTTAGACCACGATCTTACTACCTATGCCTCCCTCATAGCTGGGATTACAAGTGTGCACCACCATGCCCGGCTCAAGAACCTAGAATTTTGATCTCAGATGACCCAGTGCTTTAATCTCTCCCAGGGCTTAACAAACTCTGCCAACTTCAACCTAAGTCTGCTCTTTGAATTTTGTGAATTTTCATCAGCGACTCCACTGCAGGTAGTAAAAGACCTGCCAACCTGCTGTTTACCAACATAGGTAAGCAGGTGCATGCTGGCAGCACACGGTTCAGGACTCCTATCACCCCCTTCTTAGCAATGGCTAACTTGGGGACCACAGCTGTATCCCTGCCACTCATGTTTTCTCTGAATCAAACTTACCTTCGATGCACTAGTGGTGGCTGGAGGAGGGTACTTAAGAGAAATTACTTCCTCTATCCGTGCCCCAGTCTTTCCATCTGTAAAATGGGCACAGTAGTGTTTACATCACGGTAGAAAAGGGTCAAATACCTAGCATAAGATACCTCATCAGGGCTCAATGCTTGCTTCCCGTGCATACAGCTGCGACTTTGGGTTGGAGCAAACACTGTGGGCACCTTCTACATTACACACAGTTCTGCAAGTATCCAAGGAAGTGCGTTCTTGTCTCCAAACTTTTAAAATTACGCACCCTCACCAGTGTAAAAACTTGAGCACAGGCTACTTAGACACAGCTTATTCAAGTGCTGGTGTAAACGTTACCACTAGGCACAAAATACAAAAATGCAAAGGCTGAGATACAAAATAAATAGATGCTCTGGTGTTTTCCCCAAGCGCCAAAGGATTCTTGAATGCACCCCATGCCTAAGTCTGAATTGTATCTGACAGGGGCTTGTTGGAAATGCAGAATCTAGGCTGGGGGTGGGGTGGGGAGGGGTCTCAGTGGTGCAGTGTGTGCAAGGCCTTGGGCTCCATCCCCAGCACCAGAAAAATAATGCAGACTCCCAGGTACTGCCCCAGACCTGTGCAGTTAGGATTCCTTGGTGCTCAAGTGCAAGGGCAGGGTCCCCTCCACTTCAGGTTTCCTTGTCTGTGGCATACCCTGTCTTTTTACTTGAACTTGGATGAGCTCTTTGGTGTCTTAAATGCAATCAGCAAACAGGGAGTTAGCCAGGCCCCTTCAGCCTTCCATCAGGCCTCATGGAACCTGCCTTGGACCCACCACGCCAGGCTTGGTGAATGTTTCTCATTTGGCAGTGCCAGGCGATTTAGAGGCAATCCCAAAGGAGGGGCTCGGAGTCCCTGAAACGTGACTACTGAGCAGTTCCATAAGTCAGCTGCAGAAAAACTCAAACTCCAAATTTTTTTGGAGGTTTAAAAAAAAAAAAATCCAGCAACACTAATCCTTGGCTGTGCCTTGAAGTGGACTGACATGGAAATAAAATCTTTCCCCAAAGTGAGCTTTGGCCCTGTTTCCTCATTTTGGGTCCAAAACCGACTTTCCGACAGCACGTTAGGGAGAGCTGGGGCTGGCGCTGGGGCCTGTGGGGGGAGTCGGAGGCAGCCTCGTCACCAGGGAAGCACGCTAATGGGGCCGGGCTGCACAAAACATTAGTTTTTAATTCCGAGAGTAAAAGCAACCCTTAAGAGAGTTCATCAAACTAGACAGGAACAGGGCTGGGTCTCAGCTGCCTGGGCACTGCCCAGAGCTCAGAGTGGAGTTGTCGCCTATGGCTATTTGGGGGTACAGCCAAGTCGGGTCTCTGGTTAGCAGCAGGCATGGAGAATTTTATGGATTGGGTGGGTGGCTGGGTGGGGGGTGTCGGTTGGTCAGGAGGTTGGCCCAGACTGAGAACTGGCAAAGAGCTACATGGACTTCGGGATGTCCAGTGGTAGAATGTGACATTTTGTTTTGTTTCGCCCCCTTTGGCTGCCATGTTGGAAGCCAACGTGGGATTAAGGATGACTGCATTAATTAGTTTTCTGTTACTATAACATTATAGCTGAAGCTGGTTACGTTATAAATAAAAGAGGTTTCTTTAGTGCACCGTTTTGAAGATTCAATAGCCAGGCACCAATATCTTTTTAGCTTTGGCTGTGGCACAGGGTAGATGACATCTGGATGGGTATCTGTGCAAAAGGGAGAGGTCACATTGCAAGACAGGAAGCCAGGATCAGATGATGGAGGGGTCAATGACAACTTTCCACTGGGCTCCACCTTTTGAAGGCCCCACAGTTTCTTTTGTTTTTTTGGTAGGAATTTGGTAGAACTCAAGGCTTCACAGTTGCAAAACAGGTGCTCTTTAGTGTCTACCACTTGTGGTACACCTGCAGTCCATTTTGCTCTGGTTATTTTGGAGATGGGGTCTTGAGAACTATTTTCCTGGGCTGGCCTCAAACTAAGATCCTCCCAATCTCAGCATCCTAAGTAGCTGGGATTACAGGCATGAGTACCTCACCCAGCCCACCTTTTCTTTATATCACTCCACTGAGGACCAAGCTTCTGATACATGAACCTTTGGGAGACGAACCACATCTAAACCATGGCAGTGACAGATCCTAGAGAAGAAGAACCTATTCCCACTTTTGTGCAGGTCATGTGCTCGTTTTTGTCAGATCCATTTCCTGCCCTTCCTCGAGTCTCTGTAGGATGACAGCTGACCTACCGAGCCCTGCAATGCTAGTTCTCAGCAAACCTGGGTAGGTTCCACTGTGGAAACTGGCAGGATAGAGGACGGGTGATGGGAGATGCTAAAGTCATCTCTCCACTCTGCACTCTTTGACTTGGGGGTCCTCTCTGGGCACAGTGGAGGCTCTAGCAGTGACTATATTTTCTATGGGGTCCAGCTTTCTCCATGATCACAGCTCCAGCTGGACAGACCCAACTCTGGGCTCTGAGAGAGCCACCTCCTCCCTTGGGTCTTCTTGTTCCAGGACATAGTGGCCTTCTGGCTTTGCAAATCTCTCAGGGTCTCCCAGGACCCAGGTCCCCTTTCAGCTCCTGACACCTCTGTGACCAAGACCCATGCGACATCTTTTGTCTTGAACTAGGCTGGGTGGCTTTGTCTTCCAGATAGACACTGAATATTTGCCCACCTCCAATTTGTGTATTGAAATCCTGACCCCCATGCCCCAGGGCAGTGGTCTTAGAAGGTGGTGGCCTTTGCGGGGTGATGCAGTTAGGATCAGTGACCTCATAAGAAGAGACACACACATGAGAGCTTCTCCTCGTCCCCCAGCCCCACTTCACTCTCCATCACAAGGAAGATGCCATCTATGAACCTGGGGGACAACCATACCGAGAACTTGACCTTGGTGCACCTTGAACTCAGACCTCCAGCCTCCTTACCCCAGGAGGAGTGAATGTCTGTTGCAGAAGCGACTCTGAAACACCTGCTTGGGTAAGAGTCCAAGGACACCTGCCTGTCACCTTCAGCTCACCTGCTGGGCTGTGACCCAGATGACACCTCTGGAACTCCATGAGCGTCCCTTTCTCTAGAAGTCTCTAGATAAGGTAGACTTGTTCCTCGGGGACTCAGAGGGCCTCGCACACCCATCTTCTGTGTGCACTGGGACACTTGCAGGTGTCTGGATTGTGTCTTTCCTGACACTCTCAAGTTTTTTTTTACTTCCCTAGGGGTTCAGCAATGTTTTATTCATCTCTGAGTGATCAGCACAAAGTGGTGCCAACCACAATCCATTGAACAATTCATTAAACCATCATTAGTTCCACTCTATCTACTGGGCAGCTACGTGCCAAGCCTTGTTTTAACTACTAGTGGCACAATGGCGAGCAAGACACCACGGTGTCCTTGGTGTGAACAAGCATGGGTTCCTCCTTCTCCCCCTCTTCCTCTCCCTCCTCCTTCTTCTTCATACTGGGGTTTGAACTCAGGGCCTCGCACTTGCTAGGCAGGCACTCTACCTCTGAGCCATGCTCCCCGCCATCCTCCCAGACTCTTTATTCTCTAGTTATTTTTCAGGTAGGGTGTCAAGTTTTTGTTCAGGGCCAGCCTCAGACCTCGGTCCTCCTATCTACCTCTTATACAACTGGGATCACAAGTGAGAAACACAACACCTGGCTTGTTTGTTGAGAAGAGGTCTTGCTAACTCCTCCAGCCACCCCACACACACACTGGGTGGCCTCAAACACCAATCCTCCCGATCTCTGCCTTCTCAGGAGCTGGGATTATAGCTGTAAATCACTGAGCCCTGCCAAACACAGATATTCCAATGCAAAGGAAGAGAGGGAGTAAGGAAAGAAGACATCCAGAAGAAGCTAATAGTTAGAGAAACTACAGAAAAAAGATGAACAGAGTAAGGAAATAGAGTATGACGAGTGCAGCCAAGGTCAAGGTGACATTTGAACAAAGACTTGAATGAATGAAGTGAATGAGCCATTCAGATCAGTGGGGTGGAGCTCACCAGGCAGAGCTAACAGCAAGTGCAAAGGTCCTGAGGTTGTGCTGGAGGAGCACAGAGGCCAGTATTCCTGGAGGGGGGTGAAGGCCCAGGAGGACAGTGGGAGCCAAGGTCAAGGGCTCAGCGTGAATCATTTCCTGGAGAGGCTTAGGGATTGTGGCAAGGGCTCTGGGTTTTATTCTGAGTTGGAAGTCTTTGAAGGTTTCAGGTCGAAGATGGATGACATCAGATAATATTTTAGCTCAGATTCCTGACTGTGGTGTGCAGAACAGTCTGTGGTGGGAAAAAGACAAGGTCATTTTTCTTCCATAATCTACAGAGCAGTCAGAGAGCAAGGACATGCTGGAAGGTACAGGAACGGAGGGCCAGTGACAGTCAGACAGAAGGGATTAGATTAGAGTTTAGGACCAGGCGGGAAGGGTGGCCACAGGCCCACGCGTGACAGATGTGTTGCAAATGCGGGAAAAACGGCACTGACGTGGGGAATTCCTTCCACAGCGGGAGCAAACACTCCACCCTGCAAAGATGGAGGAGACAGGGCCTGAGCCGGAGGGACGACGTGGACAAAGTCCAGTCCGTGTCACCGCAGGGGTTCCTATGCCCAGGGGACATGGGGCAGCCTGCCCACCAGTGAGCATCGGGCCGCCCAGGACTATCAATGCCCTTAGCTGTGGTGGGTGGCAGCCACCTCCCTGGCTCCCCCCAAGGTGGAGGGGTCACAGTGAGGAGCCAGGCACTCAGGTCCCCTCCCCAGGGGCTCAGGGACAAGGGGACCGAGAGATGTGCCACTGATGGAAAGGGCAAAGAGGTCGCTGCAAGCACCTGGGAGAATTGCCATGGAAATAACAAGGGGACGAGGGAAGGGCAGAGGGACACACGTGACTCTCAGGGTGAAAACTAAAGGCACCTGGGTCTGTGCCTAGCTGCAGGGAAGAACATCGGCGGTGGAGGGAACAGAGGGTGCTAAGAGTTCGTGCAAGAAAGAGCTTCCTGGATTCCAGGAAAGGCTGCAGCAGAACGTGTGCAAAAGGGGTTGTGTGCAAGAGGTCGTGTGCAGTGGCTCTTCAGCTCTTCCTCGTTTTTCTATCAGGTGAAGTGGAGGAGACACAGGCAGGAGCGTACCACCTTGGGGTGCCTTATTGCAAAAAATGATTTGGAGGGCAGTAATGGGGAATGAACTCAGGGCCTTATTGCTAGGCAGGTGCTCCCCCACTTGAGGCACACCCCTTTGCTTTTAGTGTGTCAGATAGGGTCTCCAGGGCTGGTCTTGGACAGCGATCTTCCTACAGCCCCCGCCCCACCAGGATTACAGGCATGACTACCACACCCGGCTTGAGTGAGGATTTCACGCATGGAGCACCGCGTGGAGATGGAGTGCTGACGTCACTCTACTGAGTCCTAGCATTCTCCTCAAGAAGTGATCTTGAGTCTGGCATGGCAGTACACACCTGTAATCCCAGTGCTCAGGGGGCCAAGGCAGGAGGATCTAGCCTGGCCTACATAGCAAGACCTTGTCTCCAAAAAAATCACAGGAAAAAAGAGAATTTCGCATCCTGACCAAGTCATGAGATCAAACCACCACATTTTATCTGGCCAAGTGTGGTTTTCTTTGCTTCTTGGCCCAGCGGTCTGACGTGTCTGCGTGCGGGTCTTTCTGCTGGTCCAGCTCCGAGGGTCATGAGCAGTTTTTCAGATTAAAAAGGAGCCCGACTGTGTGGTTTGTCCCAAGGTGCCAAAAGGCCAATCCCAAATATTCAACAAAGAGTGCCTGCCATCAAGGCCAGCCCTGGGCACTGGGTGAGCTGGGGACTCGCCTTCAAGCAACTTCAGGGACAGGGCAGCAACTCTAGCTCAGCCCTCGGAGCCCAGCTCCAGAGTCTTTTTTGTTTGGTGGTACTGGGATTTGAACTCAGGGCCTTAAGCTTGCTAGGCAGGCGCTCTACCACCTGAGCCACGCCTCTCAGCTCCTTTTTGCTTTACTTATGTTTCATTTAGGGTCTTGTGTTTTTTGAGAGGCAGGTGCGGACCACAATCCTGCTGTCTATGCTTCCTGCATGGCTGGGATGACTGGTGCACACCACCACACCTGGCTTATTGGTTAAGATGGGGTCTTGCTAACTTTTGGCTCAAGCTGGACTCAAACCACTATCCTTGAGCTGGAACTTGCTAGACAAGCTCTGCCTCCTGAATAGAGGGGATTACAGGAATGAACCACCACACAGAGCATCTCTAAATGGAATTTTTGCGAGGAACTTGCAGTCCAGTAAGGGAGACAGACTTAGACCATGGTGGCTCATAGGGCAGTTTAACTGCACGTGTGATTTTTCGGTCATTCAGAGTAACCGTGCCTGACACAGGAATAAATGTGTGATGAACGTTAGTTATTATTATCACTCATTCATGTTACTAGCTCCACCCTTGCCATTGTTTTTTTGAGGCAGGGTCTCACTATGTAGCCCAGGCTGGCCTCAAGCTCTCAATCTTCCCACCTCAACTTCCTGAATGCTGGGATTACAGGCATGTTTCACCATGCCCAGACATACTAGTGTTTTTTAAATTATTGCTACTATGGCAGATTCTTGATTCTTTTCTTTCTTTTTTTTTTTTGTGGTACTAGGGTTTGAACTCAGGACCTATGCCTTGAGCCACTCCACCAGCCCTTTCTTGTGATGAGTTTTTCAAGATAGGGTCTCAAGAACTCTTTGTCCTGGCTGGCTTTGAACCTCGATCCTCCTGATCTCTGCCTCCTGAGTAGCTAGGATTACAGGCGTGAGCCACCTGGAGTCTGCACTTCCAGCGTGATTCCGTTTAGGACGCGTGACTTGGACTAGGGAAGGTTTGGTTTGGGTTAAGGTTCAAATGCAAAGGCTGTCTCCTCCTTCCAGGAGCTCACGGTCACAGATGTCCGTGAAGTCCCTTGAATGTGACCTCCATTCACCTCTTGCTCAGCAAGCACTAATTTGGCACCGGCTGGGTGTCAGGCACTGATCCAGGCTCTTTGGATCCTAGGGAGAAGAACATCTGTTCACACCTCCAAGGTGTTTCCCATCCTTCATCTGTTATTTCGCTCCAGCACAGCCCTTTGAGGTCGATTTTATGTTTAGCCCCATTTCGCAGCTGAAGAAGTAGAGGCTTTGCAAGTCTGGACACCAGATCTAAGCACGTGACCTGTAAACCGTGGCACCAGGGTTCAAACCCAGCTCTGCACAACTCCGGAACGGTGGCGGGGGAGGGGGACTCTCTCTGAGCTGCAGACTTTGCATTCCTCCTGCGTGGGTCCCAGGCCTCAAACTCACATTCCTTAAAGGAGAAAGTGGGGATCGAGGACCCTGCGAGCTCCTGGGCCTGTTTGTAAATTGACTTTCCACTTCCTAGCAGCCGTGCTCAAATTCCTTGCTCACCCAGCTCTCCCACTCCGTGAGAAAACTGTGCCGTTTGGTGGGCTGGGATGGAAAGAAGATCCTCTGATGTCACCTACGCTCACGGTGTGATGGAGCTGAGGCCCAGAGCTAAGGTTCAGATGCCTCTCACTGGCTGTGTTACTTTACCTCTCTGAACGTCATTTGTAAAATAGGCACAACGACAATGTCGTCTTCCGTGTGCTGCTGGAGGCACTCAACACGGGCACAGCAAGCTCCCAGATTCTTCTGGTTATCATCACTGCTATTTCGGGTTCACGGTCATGGAGACAGAGGAGGGTTTCACTCAGTGACCTCTTTCCCTGGAGGGATGTGACTGGAATTTGCTCAGGTTGGACTATGGCACTTCTTGTGTCCTCTGGTGACAGAGGACACCTGTGTGCAGTGTGGTCCCCTCACCTCCCTTGTGTGATTTGAAGGTTAGAACCCAAGGAGCAACAGCCCAGGGGATCATGGGATCCGAAGGGTTAAACATCCATCCAGCTCACACACGCAGAAAAACTCCACAAAGACGCAAGAGATATATTTCCATTTCTGATAAGGAGTAAAAATGAAGCAACTCATTCCATATGGGCCCATAAGAGGGGCGGCAAGGAGTGGGCAGAGGCCGCAAGCTTGAAGGGCAGTGCTGGGTTGATGAATGACTGAATGATGGCAGGCAGGGCCTCTGCTGGAGAAGTCAGGAGGGAGCTGGCCTGAGCCGTGGACGGGGAGCAGGCGACCATAAGAATCCACCCAATTTTTCTTGTGGGTGGCAGCAAGAATTTGCAAGGACATCTGTTGTTTTGAAAAAAAAAAAAAAAAAAAGGCAGCTCTAACCAGAAAGGGATGTGGGAGGGGGGCAAGTGGCATTCTTTGTTTCTCTGCTTTGAGTCCATCTGGGTGAGACTGGATGGATTTTCTAGAAAATCACACAGTACATCTTGGTGGGCTGTTTGACAAAACCAGAGAACGTTATTTTCCTTCAAACTGTTGCCTGAAAAAGAAATAAATACTGCCTGAATTGAGTTGGATTCGCCGACTGCCGGCTGGGCTGTCACACCGCTGTAGGCTGCATCCCTGCTGCCCTGTCCCCGTCACCAGCTCTTATCCAGCCTCTACCCTCTGCCCACAGCACAGTCCTGCCCCCTTTTTTGACAGCACTGGGATTTGAACTCAGGGCCTCACGCTTGCTAGGCAGGTGCTCTTCCACTTGAGCCACTCTGCCAGCCCTGTGTTGCTTTAGTTAATTTTCAGATAGGGTCTCACCTTATGTCCAGCTGACCTGGAGCAGAATTTCCCTTTTTATGCTCTCTGTGTGGCTGGAATGACAGGCTTTTATTATTATTATTATCCTTCTCGTTGTTGTTGTTGTGCTGGGGTGCACTGTGACATTTACAAAAGTTCTTACCATGTATCGTACTTGAATTCACCCCTCCATCATTCATTCTCCTTTACTCTCCCCTCCCCCATTCCTGGAATTGTGTCAGCAGGTCTCATTGTTCCCTTTGCACACATGAGTGTATAATATTCCACCATATTCACCGCCTACACCCTTTCCTCACATCCTCCCTCCTCCCACTGGTGCCAACCTCCAGACAGGACCTTCCTGTTCTGTTTTTGAAAAAATTGTTGTTTGTTTAAGATAACTGACTATACAGGGAATTTCATTGTGACATTTCCATGTCTATATGTGTTATAACTCAAATTGGTTCACGCTCTCTGTTTTATTGGTCAAGATGGGGTCTCCCGAACTTTTTGCCCTGACTGGCCTTGAACGTCAATCCTCTCTATCTCCCCCTGACCTCCCAAGTAGCTAGGACTCCAGGCAAGGGTCACCTGCTCCTGGCCACTCCCTCTTCTTCTTATTTTTTTAACCTGAGAATTTGCTGTTTCTTAACTAGGCATTTTCTGAGTTCTTTCTAGAACATTACCACTTGCAATTCTTCCAACAAAATTGTAGGCTCCTGTTCACATCAGTCTGGGGTTGAATTACTCGAAAGTGACAGTGCAGAGAGATGAAGTCACCTGTCCAGCCACTTGGCTCATGGATGGCAGACCTTAAACTTGAACTGGGGTCACCCAGCTTCAAGTCTATAGACTTCGCCTCTACTTCTCCAACTTCCTGCACCTTCGGGTCCCTGCATAGATTTTCCTGGTCATCGCTGTCAACTCAGACAATCTGAGAACTGACTGCTCGGTCCTCCCCTGACCTTTTTCCTTTTTCCTAGGCTGAGATTGAGGACCTGGTCTGCTACCCTCTTGAGATTCTAGTCTCTGCCTCTGCGCCCGGCAGATGCTTAGGCTGTATTTGTAGTGAGGTAGTATTTTTAAAATACTAAGTGAACTTTTTGGTATTTACCATTGTACTCAGATTGTGCTTGCTTCCCACCTGTTTCTCCCCCCTCCCCCATACAAATGAGGTTTTTCTGTACTCTGGGTTTCAGGGAAAAGTCGAAGCAGTAGAAAACAGAGAGGCATTACTTCTCACCCTGGCTTTTGAAATTTAATATCTATACCCTTTCATGGGAAAACTCAGGTGCTAGAAAATATATTTGGAGTGTGCAATGAGTAAGAACAAGCTATATCCTCTGAGTTATAAAAAGAATATCCAGGTGGAAGGGAGGGGGAAGACAGAGAGGATGGGTGCAGGAAAGAGAAGGAGGGGGTCAAAGCAGCTGGATCAGCCACTGCCTGAAGCCACCCTACAGCCAGGTAGGATATGAGCAGCAGGAGACTGCCAGTCTCCACTTCAGGGAGTCCTGGGGACCTCACCAACTGGCTTCCTTCCGGGTGGCATCTTCAAACCCAGTCAGCATGCCACACAGTGGATATCCAGCCTCCAGAGACCCTGGCACTGCTGGCTCCTGGGATGATTTTCCTTTTTGAACAATTCCCCTTCCATTGTCCCAGGTGGGGATCTGCACATCACTGTGCACACCCTGTGTGTTCTGTGCCTGTGTGGGGCTGCACAGAGCCAGGGCTGTCATAAAAGATCATCTTAGCCTATGAGCTTCTGGTTTTAGTCAGGAATGGCTGAAATCTGCTCTTTCCAGGGTCTTCCCTGACTTGGTTATTCTGTGCGTTAGTCATGAGTCTATTCCCTCCCCTAAGTCACTATTGGAAGTAATCTTCTTCATATACTTACCTGGCTAGCATCTTCCTTGCCTAGCAGGGGAGCTCTACCCTGCAGGACCACGTGTTCTTACTCTGTGTGCCCTGTGTCTGGCCCAGGACAAAACCCATCTCATCCTGGAGGAGCCACTCAATTCTCTTGGGATAAACAAACTCATCTTTGTCATCAGAATAAATTCCAATGTCCCACTGTGTCCCTGCAGACTTTTGGAAGTGATGCTTGGGTCTATTTGGGGCTGGAGGACCAGGAATAACTGTTGAAATGCTGATTGAGCCAAAGTTGTCACAGGAACAGGGACAAAACCACTTCAGCCCCAGCAAGGGACCCTGGAAGGGGAGGACTCAAGAGATGGGAGCCATCCAGGTGGACATCTCACAGCCAAGGTCCACAGAGAAGACCACGAGCTGCCTGCTGCCTTTTCCCTGCTACACAATGGACCTCAGCCAAGCTGGAAGGTCTAGCCTCTTTCCTCCTGACTTTTATTTCAATCGGATAAAATTCCTGATCGCTTAACTCGGTTTATGGTCTTTTAAAAGCTTCTCTGCCAGAGCTACAAATCCTTCAAGGGGCATCCCAAATGGGAAACCCCACGGCCTGCTTTGGGGCAGGCGCCATGGTGGGTAATAAATCAGGCCCCTCCATTCGCTCCACCCTCCAAGCCAAAGACAGGAGTTGCTCCCTGGAAAAGCTGTGATGTATTTTCTTTTATTTGGTTCAAGGATCTGGGATGACTCCCATCTACAGCAAGTTGGTCCAGGAAGGGAGGAAGAAAAAGAAGGTCAAAATTTTGGGGTATTTACGGTGGCAGATTATGGCAAGACGAACAGAACAGGTAAGCACTAGTGAGCACTCAGGGGGCCTTAACAAAAAAGTATTCTGAACGTCATTCCTGATGTAGTGCATGTTTTTTTTATTTTTATTTTTTTTCAGTACTGGGGCTTGAACTCAGGGCCTACACTCTGAACCACTTCACCAGCCCTTTTTTTGTGATGGGTTTTTCGAGATAGGATCTTGTGAACTAGTTGCCCGGGCTGGCTTCAAACCGTGATCCTCGTGATCTCTGACTCCTGAGTAGCTAGGATTGCAGGCGTGAGCCACTGTGGTGCCTGATTCTTGTTTTCTTTTTCTTTTCTTCTTCTTTATTATCTATTTATTTGGGCCAGTGCTGAGGTTTGAACTAAGGGCTTACACTTGCCAGGCAGGCACCCTACCACTTGAGTCACTCCACCAGCCCTTTTTTGCGATTTTTTTTTTTTTTTGAGATAGGGCCTCACAAACTATTTGCCCAGGCTGGTTTTGAACCTCGATCCTCTTGATCTCTGCCTCCTGAGTAGCTAGGATTACAGGCGTGAGCCACCAGCACCCGGCTATTGCCTGCTTTTAAAATACAATTAAAAAAACACAGGTAAAAGAAAAAAAAAAAAACACAGGAAATCCAAAAGAAATAATAAAGATCTATATGATATATATACATAAATATGCATAGGTATGTATATATTTTATATATTTCTAATCCCTCTGACTAGACATAACATCATTAATTTGTTGTGGTTTAACTTTCCAATAATTTTATATATAAATATATTCCTTTGATTAAAGTGGATTTTACAGTGTAGACTCATATGACCTGTCTTTTTCACTTAGCGATATATTTTCAAGGAAAATAGATACACAGCTGTGTCAGCACTGCTAATTGTTTCCATTTGAACGGTTTTCTTTGGAAATGAGATTGCAATGGGTGGATAGCTCATAATTAAATAGCAATTCCGTCAACTGAACTATTTATGACATTTAGGCACTGACCTTTTTTTTTGCATTCAGTAATAAAAGTGCCGTGACTTGTACCCACCTGATTTCCTCTTTTCATACATCCAGTTAGGTGGAATTTCTGGGTCTCAGAGCATGCAGACTTTTATGGTTGTTTTTGATCTAGGTTGCCAAAATGCCTTACAGAAAAGATGACTCAATTAATTCTCTTGAGAAGTTTGCATGAGAAGACGCCTCAGTAAAATTACTTGAAAAGCAACATATGTGGTGATCAAAAGACAGTCAAGTGATACACAAATATACAGTAAAAGGCTTTGTTTTAATTTTCCTTCCTAGACAAGATTATAGTTCTGCTGCCATTTTAGTCCATTTTCATTACCATAATGAAACACTCAAGACTGGAAAACTTTATAAAGAAGAGAGGTTTTGGCTCATGGCTATGGAGATCCAAGGTCAAGGGGCACATTTTGTGATGGCCTTCTTGGTGGCTGTCTTGGGGTGGCACAGGGCACCACATGGAGAGAGGCAGAGAATGATCATGTGTGCGCACGTGTGTGTCTCTCTTCTGGCCAGTTTCCCTCTTCTTATCACACCATTAGATGATGAGGGCTCCATCCTAACGACCTGACCTACATCTAACCATCTCACAAAGGCTCCACCTCTAAACACCGCCCTCTTAATCCCTCACAGTGGGATGAAACACCAGCCTGAGTTTTGTTGGAACAAGCCAAGTATCTTCGCTGATAACAGATTCTGATTTCCTTCCAATCTTGCCAGACTAACCCCATCCTCTTCACACAGTTTGCCTCTGGACTCTAAGCTTTGGGAGATAGAGGCTATATTTGCTTTCTTCATCTTCTGTGTGCTAGTCCCTAGCTCAGGGCCTGGCATACGATGGATGCTTCTTATATTAGTTGTCAAATGATCCCCAATCTCAGCAGCTAAAAGCAGAAAAACATTGATTGTCTCATCTAGTTTCTGTGGGTCAGAAATCTGGGAATGGCTTAGCTGCGTGGTTCTGGCTTGGGGTCTGTGACAAGACTGCAATCCTGTCATTTGGGGCTGTGGTCTCATCTGCAGGCTTGACTGGAGGATCCATTTCCAAGATGGTGCACCCATATGGCTATTGACAAGAAGACTCAGTTCCTTGCCATGTGGGTTTCCTCACAAAACTGCTTGAGTGTCTTCTGGCCATGGTAGCTGGCTTCCCCTAAAGGAGGAGTGATCCAAAGGAGAGGGGCAGTGTGACAACTGTAGTCACTTTGAGGACCTAAAATCAGAATCCATGCTCTGTTATTTCCCCAATATCTTATGGTCACATAAGTAGGCCCTATTTAGACTTACTTAGGTCATACACAAAGGCATTAATTCGGGGGTGGGGAAGTTGGAGTTTGGAGGCTACTTTGAAAGTTAGTTGAATAAGACTGAATAAATGATTGAGTGAATAAATGATAGCCTCAGAGCTAGAAGAGGCCAATGGCGATCATCACTCCTCCAAGCTATTCTACAGAGACCTGGGATAATTGTCGGAGAATGGTGTTTGGAGTAAGCTATGCATTCACTGAGGAAGTTTTCAGTCTAAACTTTTTCTGCTCCAGTCAGGAAGAGCACACGATCACAACTCCCAAAGACACCTGGGAAATTCCCAGAAGAGTTGAGATCTGGTGTTCAGGTCACAGGCCCAGGGAAAACCCAATTATTCTTGCCATTCTCGGGAATGCCAGGGCTATGTGTCAGTCAAGACAGGATGGGTCACTGGGCCAAGGGAGGCCACTCTCATCGTGGAAATACTCAGTAGTTTATGACCTCCATAAAGCTGTTAGCTCGGGGAAATAAGGGCAAAGTGGCTACCAGCACCCTTTGCCTCTCAGAGGCCCATTAGCATCAGTGATCTCAGCCATGGATAACTGGTTTTATGATCTGTCAATCACCCAGCAAGTCTCCAGCATCCCACGAGCATAAGATCTGGTCAGATACCCTTGGGCAATTCCAGGCGATTCGGAGCTACACGCAGGCCTCAGTTTACCCATCTGTACAATCAGGGGTTGAAGAAAATCAGAGGTTCTCCACTGTCAGCTGAGAGAGAGGTTGCAGCTGGGATTACAGGCATGAGCCACCCGTGCATGGCTTGTTTGTTTTTGAGATAGGGTTCTGATATGAAGCTCAGGCTGGACTCAAACTTGCAATTCTCCTGCCTCAGCCTCCTGAGTGTTGGGATCACAGGTGTGGCCACCATGCCCAGTCAGTATCCTAACTTCTTACCTCACCATTTAATTTGGTCTGACTTTGTACTTTCTGTAAATGAAATCACAGATTCTATACTATTTTATGTCTGGCCTTTTCCACATTTGTTTGAGATTTGCATGTTATTGTACCTGACAGTATTTACTCATTTCCATCATGTTCTATGAATAAGTCAATGTATTTATTCACTATATTATTGCTGGATATTTACACTTTTTTGATCTTGTGACCTATCAGTAAGAAAATCTTTGAGTATCCACTATGCACACAGGCACACACACACACTATATATACACACACCATTGTAGTTGATATAAATACATAGACAAAAGCCAAGAATGGTGGCACATGCCTGTAATCCCAGCACTTGGGGGCCTGAAGCAGGAAGATAAAGAGTTTGAGGCCAGCCCGGGCTAGATAGGAAGGCCTGCCTCAAAAAAGAAAGAAAGAAAAGTAAAGAAAGCTGGGACACCAGTAGCTCACGCCTATAATCCCAGCTACTCAGGAGATTGAGGTTCAAAGCCAGCCCCAGGCAAATAGCTCATGTAAGACCCTATCCTGAAAAAAACCCATCACAAAAAAGGGTTGGTGGAGTGGCCCAAGGTGTAGGCCCTGAGTTCAAACTGCAGTACTGCAAAAATGGAAAAGAAATACGTAGACCCATGAAAAGGTGAGATATTCTAGAAGTTGTCTTTTTTTTTTCTTTCTGTACCCAGTGGATTGTTGGCTACTGAATTGGGACAACCATGGATTTTTTTTCCTCTTTTTTTTTTTTTTTTTGCAGTACTGGCTTTTTCAAGATAGGGTCTTGTGAAGTATCTGCCCAGGCTTGCTTTGAACTGCGATTCTCCTGATCTCTGCCTCCTGAGTAGCTAGGATTACAGGCGTGAGCCGCTGGCACCCGGCTGACCATGGGCATTGAAGTCAGACAGTCCTGTCTTCATCTCCATGTGCCAGCTGTATGACCCTAAATCAGTGATGTGACAGACAGGTTCTATTTTCTCATCCAGCACCTGCATGTCACATGAACCTACCATGTGTCAGGCCCTGTTCTAGGCTCTGGGAAGACAGCAGAGACCTGTGGCACCTCCTGGCATGGGCAGTATAATTCTCAGCCCGGGAGAGAGAAAAGAATCAGACCCAAGGGTGCACTCAGCTGCACAGACCCAAGGCGCCCAGTGGCTGCTGGGATTATTGGAGGATCCTCGTGGTGGCTGCACATGGCACACAGCGAGCTCTCAGACTGCCTGTCACTGGCTTTTCCTGCTCCACTCCATGAAATCAAGGGTTATCTTGATTTCCAGGGCTTTCACCCCCTCCAGACCCACCTCCTCCTGGGGGTGGGAGTGGGGTGTCTGATGGCAGAGGGAGGAAGTCAGAGCGGATGTGGGAGGCAGGAAGGGAAGGGCAGAGAGGGCAGAGGGATGGAGATTTGAGAGACCTTGTGATCCCATCAGCCACCCCCTCCACATGCCCACCCGAGAGTACCCTCTGCCTCCTCTCCCTGAGTTATCTGGACAGAGTGCTTAATTGAAATGGAAGACCTGATGCAGTGCGCCTGCACAGTCTGATCTCAAACCCTGGCCACCACAAAATATGCATTGCCCCTTCAAGCTCCCGGGAATCTGACAAGGTGATTGATGCCGGGTGAAGCTCTGTCCTCCCAGGTCTGGAAGTGCATGCAGCCACCCGTCTGTGTTAAGTCACCTAAGAGACCAAAGGGAAACGGGTGCCCAGGCAGCCCTGAGAAAACCCTCCAGCCATGTGCCCAAGCTTGGATCCTTGCTATAGCAATGCCTTGCAAATAAACCCTGAGAGTTCTTACAAAAATTCTAAGAAATGAAGTGTGCTTGTGACCACCAACACTTTCTCTATCTGGTTGGAGTGGGCTTGAATCAGGGGACATTGTCTCAAATGAGAAGGGAATTCCTTTTTTCATCTCAAATCCCTTGGAAAACCTGGTTAAAGGTACAGGTCCTCTGACCAGAAAAAAAAGCACATACATAAATATATAAGATGATGTATATATGTTTGGAAATATCACAATGAAACCCCCTTTGTACAATTAATATATGCTAGCAAAACAAAAATAAAATATGCATATAATTACAATGAAAGAAACTGAAAAAAAAAAACAGCACAGGCCTTTAAACTTAAATGCTTAGTTTACTGATTTAATCCTGGCTAACACCTCATGAGGTGGACACTGCCAGGGGAGCTATTGCTTCAGGGTTGCTCAAGCCCTGAGCGGGCAGAAGGCCATGAACTTGGGATGCTGAGGTCAGTGTCTGTGTTCCTAACCACTGTCCCACAGGGCTGTGCAGGGATAGTAGTGGCTGTGACTGATGGTAACATGTCACCCTCGATTTAAAACATTGCACTGTAGCTCCTCCTCCCTTGGTATCCTTCCATCTTAAGCAAGAATCTTTTAAGACCTTCTTTTCTTATTTTTCTGATTGATTTGAAATGAGAAGAGTGACATGGGCAGATAGGACATACACAAAAACCCATTGTAAACAGATGCTGATGGTTCAAGGTGAAGGGTGGCAATCTGAAGGTCACAGGCATTGTGTGTAGGGTGCAATAGGATTTCTGCAAGGCATGGAATGAGGGCTTTGAGCCAGTCTTGTAAGGAACTCACAGAGCAAGGAGATCCCAGGAGACACTGCTAGCTGGGTGCCTGATGCCAGGACCAGCACAATGGTTCTCAAAGTGGGGTTCCCACAGCACATGACATCTCTTGGGAGTGTTTGCTCATTTATGTACATATATCAATTGCACAAAGGGTTTCATTGTGATTTTCCACACATATGTAGGATGAATTTGGTCATATCCACTCCTGCATTTCCTTTCCCTCCTTGTTTTAATTGGTTCCATTATGCTATTTTCATACCTGCATGAAATGTACCTCAATCAGTTCACCCTCCGGTCGCACTCTCCCTTTGCCTTCTTGTTGGTCCTCCCCTCAGTAGTACCCCTTTTATATCCATGCCGTTTTTTAAAGTCTAGATTCCACATCTGAGAGAAAACATATAACATTTGTCTTTTTGAGTCTGGCTTATTTTGCTTAACATGATTTCCAGTCTTATCAATTTTCCCACAAATGACATAATTTCTTTCTTCTTTCTGACTGACTAATATTCCATCCCATATAAACCTTTTCTTTATCCATTTCTCAGCTGATGGGCACCTAGACTGATTCCATTGCTTGGCTACAGTAAACATGGGTGTGCAGGCATCTCTCCTGTATGCTGACTTATGTTCCTTTGGATGTATGTCTGGGATTATGCCCTGTTTTTAGGTTTTGAGGAGCCTCCATGCTTGGTGATTCCATAGTGGCTGCACTAATTTCCGTACGCAGGAATATTTTTAGAAATATACATTCTCAGATCCCACCCCAAAGCTACTGGGGTAGACATCATGGAGTGCACCAGCAATCTGCAACTTAACCAGCCTTCCAGCAGACTCTGCAGGGTGCTGAAGTGTCAGAGACACACACTCAATCCTCAGTAGCTTCGTACTGAATTAACTAAAAAAAAAAACTGATGGAAGCTGCACACCGGTGGTAGCGTCTATATTTATATTTTTCAAAAAAAAAAAAAAGCTAACTTACGGCTGAACCATAATTCATTTACAGCCAGGCTTCTAGTCCAGTGGAACTGTGCTTGAGTGGTTTTCCTCTGACAGTTTAAAACCTGATGCTTGTGTCCTAGGGAATGGGTTGGGGCACCCATGCTGGTGTCATCCAACACAAGTGGATATTCTGAGGCCTCCCTGGGCCCACAAGCTGATGGCAGACAGCCTGCTGGACCCCAAGATGGAATTCTGTCCCTTGGTGAGTAAGGAGAAGATAGCAATTGCTATTCTTAACATGTCCAGGGAGTTTTTAAAAACTCATCCCACTGGCAGATTCTCCCCGAGAGGTGCAGTTCTGTGCCTGTCAAACCAGGCCATTAAATTAAGCAATTTGCATCAGAGAACACATCTTCTGGTTCACATAAATGTTCCACAAATCGCCAAGCTCGTAACTCAGTCGGATTGAAAGTGAGCCGCTAAGTCTGTGCGTTTTGTAGAGGGCTCCTAGGCTCAGCTCACCAAGGGCTTGTCCCTCGCCTGGGGCCAGGTGACAGGCTGCTGAGACACAATTTCCCCTCTCCCCCTCTTGGCAGGCTGGTTCCCATCCAGGCCTCTAGCCTCAGATCTTGGGACCTCAGGGGACTTGGTCCCCAGCATTTTAGAGGAGACTGTGACCAGTTCTGAGTGCAGGGCACACTCAAAAGAAACATGGGTGACATTTGTCATGGCCTTCACCTTGCTCAAAACTTTCTTCTCAAGCCCAGAGACTCGACCCTTCCTTCTGCCCCGGCCCCATTAAACGACGTCCCCAGTCCTTTATAGCTGGGGGTGTTGTTTTTTCATGTGTCAAATGGGTAGATTGACATTACTTATAGAGAGTGGTGGACATTAAGTAGATTAGCTGGAAAATGCATAGCACAGTGCCTGAAAAGTCACCTGCTCTCAATAAATCTGTTCTTCTATCTGATCGGCATCTCCATGTGCAGGTGTCTCCTCTTCAATCACTTATTGTTGCATTTATCAAGTATCTACTGTATCTTAAGCATCACTTGGGGCTTTCAGTGTACTCTCAACTAATTTGCAATCAGACAATCTACAGTTTACAACTCCGTGACTCGATGCTCCCATCTGTAAAATGGGACTCAAAGGCAAGTTTGCTTTGAAGATTTGGAACGATGTATAGAAAGTCGCCAGCAGAGGGCCTGGCAGAGGCGATGCTCAAGAAATGGCACCCATTGTTGGAAGGCGTGTTTTGTGTGCTTGGAGGTCAGGTGACTTGAGGGAAATGGCACTTTTGGCAAGCAAGGGTTCCCATAGGTTGGTGAAGAGGCTACAAGACGTTCAGGTGGAAGTCATAGTGGGAGGTGGACAAGGTGGTGGAGATGATGGTGATGTGTGTGTGTGCACACTCGGGCACGTACAGGCTTGAGTGTGGCTCGTGTGGCTCGTGCACTTTCATGTGTCTGCACGTTCACACGTACATGCTAAAGGCACATGCTTAAATGCCTGTGTGTGCATATGCTTGCATGTACATGCCAGTGTGTGGACTTGCTCGTGTGCCAGGAGAAGTACATTCCCTGGGCCTCTCTCCTTTCTGACTGTATGTGGGAGGATGAAGAACCGGCTGTGAGAGCCCCTTGACACCAGGAGGGGCACTAATGGATACTGAACGGTCAAGGAGACCCCAACATGGTCAAAGTCACCCACACATACAGGTGTCCTGTTTGTCCCTTCTGAGTAGGCACTCCATAGTGTGTTGCCTGCTGGATGCCAGGCATGAGTTTGAGAGCACAAATCACAAAAGGAACCCCACTTTCCAGGTGGAAAGCCATCCTATGTCACCTTTGAAGAAGTCAAAGAGTCTTCAGGGGCTCCAGGAGCGACCTGGGGTGCTGGTTTCCCAAGCAGTGGACTTCTGCCCATCCCATGGGCTTACTAGACACAGGACACCTGTCCACGTGGAATTTTACATTAACCACAACTTTTTAAGTATAAGTTTATCCCAAGCATCTTAAGAGATAATGAGGTATACATATATTTATTCATTGTGTCTGAAATTCAAATTTAATTGCTCATTCAATATTTTTGTTCGCTAACTAGGTGGCCCTTTGCTAGCCTAGAAAGCCAATGACTTTGCACTTCTTCTTTTGGTTTTTTTTTTTTTTTCTTTTTTTTGCAGGACTGGGCTTTGAATTCAGGGCCTTGCTGTCACTTGGCAGGTGCTCCTCTGTTTGAGCCACACCTCCAGTCTGCTTTTGTACCTCTAACAATTGGCTATTCACTTCTTTCTGATCCTAATCCTCTGGATTGATGTCCACATCAAATAGTTCATGAGGCAGCCAGTCTCTGAGATAGCCCCCAAGGAGCCTCACTTGCTGGTACTCTCAACTTTGACCATGGGCTTGCTTCAGTAATCTGTTTCTAGTGAACACAAGAAGGCAGAGGTGACGGAATCTCCTGTGGAGGTTACAGAACGGCCAGCCTCCCCGTCTTAGGTACTTGGTCCTCTTAGAGTGTCTCTGCTCACTTTGAAAAGGCAGCTCCCATGTTGCAGGCTGCCTTAGGGGAGGCCCATGTGGTAATTAAGGGATGTCTCCAGCCAACCACCAGAGGACGGAAGCCCAGCAGCAGCCAGGAAGTGAGCTGCAAGCTGATGCTTCCTGTTGCAGCTGGAGGAGATGACAGCTTGGAGCTCCATGTGACCCAGAGCCCAAGGTGCCCAGCCACGCTGAGCCAGACTCCCGACCCAGAGAGGCCCAAGATCATCGTGCTTGTGTTTTCAGACATGCACTTGTTTGCTACACAGCAATGGATAAATACTTCAAGAGCTTTTCTTTTAACCTCTTTGAACATCGACTTAAATATTAATAATGAAAGACATGACTGTAAAATAGTCATGTGGGGGGATGCTTGTAGAAGGAGGAGGGTGAATGAAGGAGATGAAGATGAGGGAATATGGTGGATGGGCTTTATATACTTACACAAAATAGGACAAAGAAACCTCTTGCAATTGTTTTAAGTGGGTGGGGAGGAGGTCGAGGGGGAGAGACAGCGGGGGCGATCTCAGCAATGTACAACATAAGTCTATTTGGAATTGTCACAATGAATTACCTCTGTACAACGAATATATCCTAATTAAAAAATGTTTTTAAAAAGAGCTTTTCTTTCCATAAGACATCAGTGTGTCTTTTTCTAATTTGAAATTTTAAGCCAGATCACCTGGAGTAATGGGAAAGGTATAAATCCTGGCTCTGTACTTTCCTAGAAATGTAGCTTGGGCAGGTGAAATTTCTTCCTTCCTTCCTTCCTTCCTTCCTTCCTTCTTTCCTTCTCTCCTAAGTGCTGGGATTACAGGCATGCAAAACAATTCCTCACTCCAAGTATCACTGGAAACTTTGAATGAGAAATGCATGCTACAGGCAACTTGTCTGATGCATTGAAGGTGCTCACCCAATGTGCCTCCCTCAGGCCTGGCAATTCTGAGAAAATCATTCTACAAAGCCAACCTTCTCAAATCTGTCATGTCTTCCCCCAACTTTCCTAAACAGTTGCATTTTTCCTGCTTTATTGCAAATTTCAATTATGATCTGAGTTCTATACCTTGGGGTGCCCAGTGGCTGATGGTGGAGACCACCTGTCCTAATGCTGTCAGGAGACAGTACTGTGGTGAATTCCAGAAGCTTTTTCTTTCATTTTTTTTTTTTCAGTACTGGGGTTTGAATTCAGGGCTTACACCTTAAGCCACTCCACCAACCTTTCTTTGTGATGATTTTTTTTTTTTTTGAGATAGGATCTCATGACCTATTTGCCTGGGGCTGGCTTCGAACTGTGATCCACCTGATCTCTGCCTCCTGAGTAGCTAGGATTACAGGCGTGAGCCACCAGCACCCAGCAGCAGCTTTTCCTTTATGTGTGAGGTCTCTCTTCTTTGCATGCTGAAGTCCTTTCTGCTACCACAGGCATTAGTCTGGCTTCAAGAAGGGTCCATCCAGGGTCTGTTGTTCAGGCCTGGAACACAATACAGGACACAAGCAAAGGTGCTTGGTTCTCTTCCTGTGGGCTCTGAGAACACACTGCAACACCCTTCTCAGTGTGACTTCTAGTAATTTCTGTGTTTCTGGCTTTGTTCCAGATAGCTGAGGCTGCTGGGAAAAAACAACCCAAACGTGATTCCAGGTAAATGGGGTTTTAGTTCACACTGAAACTGAGCAGGCTGTCCAGCTCTTGACAACCATGGCCAATGTCTCGCTGGGCTTCCTGTGAGCACAAGCCAACTGGACTGTGAGAAAATTCCTTTCACCTTTGAGAAGGTCAAGTCCCTCCTTTGGATGGTTGGTTCTTTTTGACAAATCAAAGCAAGCTTGTTCTAAAGTGGAAGTTCCTCAAATGTGCTCTGCTGAAGTGGTTTTGTGAGATGCATTTATTTACCTGGTGAAATTCCATGGAGAATTCGAGGTTAGACCAAGGGAGACAAGTTCTTCCTCCAGGACTTCTCAGAGCCTTTAATATGTTAATACCTTTGAAATTTTCCAAGAAGGATGAAGACTGACAAGGCAGTGTTCCTCACTCAGGTGACCACAAAGACACTTCTCTTTGCTCTTTTTTCTCATTTTCCTTCTCTTCCTCCTCCTCCTTTTAATTCTCCTCCTTCTCCTAATTGTCCTCCTCTTCCTTCTTGTGCAAAAATTAAGTCAAGTTGGAAATATTTGACTGACACTTTGAAAATCCCTATCATGCAATAAGTTTGTGCCTGGTGCATTCATGTAGGTATTTGGGAATTAATACAAATCAAAATTAAGGATGTCAAACAATAAACAAACTAGGACAGGCGGAGTGATATCTACACTCTGGAGTTCCTTCTTGTCATCAGTTAGACAAACTCACCAGAATCAAGCAGTCAGCCTGCCTGTCTCCTTTCCAGGACAGAAACACTGGTTGTTGCATTTTGGAAAATGTCACGTCCATAGCTGCTGTTTGACCTTGGCTGGGAACTTTAAAACTCTCCGATCTGCTATGTGCAAGAAATCCTCCCCAATATTCTAACCCTGCCTCTGCAGGCAGCAAATTCAGACGGAATGGGGGTTTTTGTCCTGCTCTGTTCAGTGGCTGCTGGGAGAGCAGAAAGGCGCATGCATGAGTTGGGGTTCCTGCAAGTTCCTACTAGAAAGGAAGGATGGAAGTTCTCTACTGGGTCCCCCAGGCTCTGCTCTTGGAGAACTAACTTTGATCTCCAAGAGCAGAGCCTCACAGAAAAGCAAAAAGAAAAAAAGAAATGTTGACAGGATTGGTTCTGGGACAGGAGTATGCTAGAGTGGATAATGAAGAGACTGAAAACATAGCAGGGCTTGGGATCCCCAGCCGCCCTCCTACAGATGCCTCTAAACCCGGGAAAGGGGAGGCAGTGGCTCCTCACAGAACCAGTGACAGTGGCTCCTCTGAGGCTGGGGACAAGGTGATGGTGGGGCATAAACTGGAGAAAGTGTCCAAGAGCAGGGAAAAAAGGAACAAGCTGGACCTGGGGGGCTGCAGAGCGGACGGTGAGCTCCACCCCAACTGTGTATCCACCTTGCCATGTGATAGGTCTTCCCACCTGTGAAATGGGCCTGCCAGGGATGTCGTGAGGATAAGTAAAATGACTCAGGAAAGTCCTTTGAACAGGGCCTGACATTTGGTAAACTATGGCTAAAACAGGCCAAATTTGTCCACAATCTTGTTTTATAAATAAAGTTTTATTGGCACGTGGCCACACCCGTTTGTTTATGTGTTATCTGTGGTTGATTTTGCATGGCGTCTGCAGAGTTGAGTAGCTGGGACAGAGGAGACACAAAAATATTTACCACGTGGTCCTTTACAGACCATTCCTGTCAATCCTCAGAGCAGAATCTTAGCCGCATTTATTCTTGCATGACTAATACCAATTCCATAGAAATGTAGAAAGAAAATGAGGATTCTTTGAGGATTCTCAAAGAACAAAGAATGATTAATCACATCAATGAAGTTTTATGTAGTATGTTTTTAAATTAAAAAAAAATTGAGACAGGGTTTAACTCACTATGTAGCCCCGGCTGTCTTCATACTTGAGATCCTCCTGCCTCATCCTCCTGATTGCTGGGACTACAGGTGTGCACCACTACGCCTGGCTATGTAGTTGTTTGTTTGTTTTTTCAAGTTTACGGTGGAGTGGCTCAAGTGGTAGAGCGCCTGCCTGGCAAGACTTGAGACCCTGAGTTCAAACCCCAGTACCACCAAAACCATTAAGTGTGCCAATTAAAACTGGGCTTTAAACTCAAGGCCTCAAGCTTGCTATGCAGGTGCTCTACCATTTCAGCCATGCCTCTAACCCTTTCTGATTTATTTGTCAAATAGGGGCTCAAGCTTTTTGCTCAGGTCAGCCTCTTGCTGCAATCCTCCTACCTCTGCCTCCTGCATAGTCGGAATTACAGATGTATAACACCATTCGTGGTTTGTTTGAGACAGAATCTCGCTAACTTCTGACAGGGCTGTCCGCGAACCTACCTATCTCTGACTTCCAAGTAGCTGGGATTACAGGTGTGCACCACTATGCCCAGCCCCTACGTAGGGATTTTTACATGATGTAGAAGAAGACTGCTTAATTATATGGAAACACACAGACGAGAGGTAAACAGGACACACTATGTGCTAGGCATTTATTCAGTCTCGTGTTAGTTTATCCTCAGACAGCTTTATGAGGTCAGCACTCATTTAACCTCCAATGTACAGATGACAACTTGAATTTCCAAGTGTTTTATCTGTACCTCTGGATCAACACAATGGGTCAAAGACAGGTTTGGAAGATAAGACTGTGTGCTGGATTAAATGGAAAAGTAAACAAATTCACTTGAGAAGACAGCAATGCAGTGATATCTCATTTTGTAAAATAAAGCATGTGACAAAGACATATATTAAAATGTGAACAGAAGCTACTTTGGACTCATCAGACAATAGGCAATATTTACACATTTTCTTCTTGGTAGCCCAAAATGTCTTCCCTTGAACACACGCAATAAAGAGAATTAGACCAGAAAATGGTCTAAATATCAGATACCATTTGCCAATGTTCACGCGTTGGGCCGAATCAGCAGCTAGGTTAATAAGATTCGGAAGCAACCTTGAACTTGGGCTGAAGATGACCACAGAGTCAAGTGTGCCCCAGCAGGAGCCAGCGTGGGAGCGCCCTTCCCCTGTCCCTCCCGCTGCCCCCTCCATCGCTGGAGGTTTCAAAGGGACCACGCTTCTCCTCGCTTGGAGGTCTGTTTTTGCCTCCTTACTTTGAAGAGCGCTGCTGCTTTTTATAAATATTTTGGAAGCATCTCAAGCTTTAAAAAAAAAAAAGCCACTTAGAAGCTCTGTATCTTGACAAATCGAGGAATCCATGAGATCAGTATCCAGGTTTTTATGGCTTTTTTTTCCCTGACTCCAGAAAGTGGGAACATGTCCAAACCAGAACGTGGATTGCCCTGTTATATTTCTGAGAGAATAAAAGGGATCTGGCTGTGTCCTGGGAAGCCTCCGACAACCACGTACTTTTCTGGCTGAGATGTTTTGCCAAATGTCAGTGCTCTTTTGCAGAAATGTAGCTGTTTTTATTTTCATCCGCAAATATTGCTCCTGTGAGTTCTGATCCTTCCCGACTTGGGGTAATAGAGTGGGAATCAGGGAAGTAGTAAAAGTTGATCCAGGCAAGGGAATGACACTTTGGAAAAGGAACACTTAAGAGGTACCTGTCAAAACATTCTTGCTTAAAAATATTTTTCCCTCTTTGCTCATTTTTACAAACTTTTTCTTAGAGGCTTGGAGCCCTCCATGCTTTTCCCCTTGGGGGATTTTCATTTTTACAACAGTAAACTCAGACAGGTGGGACTGGAAATGCAGAGCAAGTAAGTGACAATTTGTGACAAACGTTCTGTTGTGTGCTGAGATACACAGACGCACAGGCAGATAGAGTTGCTATGGTTACGGACATTTCCAGTGAGTGCAAACAGATGACTTATTGATGTCAAAGATGCAAAGGGTTTGGAGATTGCTCTGGGTGATGTAGGAGCGTGTGATGGTCTCAGCCTAGTCTGAAGGGTCCTGGAAGTTTCTGACAGGCGGTGACAATCAGGTCAAGGGGTGAGGATGCAGGTGGGGATGGACAGGTGTCTCAGGCAGTGGGAACAGCCTCTTGGAGGGCACTGGACATCCAGAGTAGGCAAATCCAAATAAATAAATAAAACTGGCTTCTTAACCGGGTGCAGGGGGCTCACACCTGTAATCCTAGCTACCTAGGAGGCTGAGATTGGGAGGATCACAGTTGGAGGCCAGTCCTTTCAAATAGTTCATGAGTCCCCATTTCTAAAATAACCAGAGCAAAATGGACTGCAGGTATGGCTCAAATGGTAGAGTACCTGTTTTGCAAGAGTGAAGCCCTGAATTCAAACCCTGATCCCTTCCTTTTAGGGCTGTAGGCTAGTGATGGATAGGTGACTACCACCTTTTCAGAGCGGGTGGCCCCTAGGGACACGTGTGGTAGAAAGTCACACACAGCACTGTGGCCATACTCTGTTTAACATCCAAACCAAAGAGTCAAACATCTCTGTGAATTTTGACTCATCTATTCTCCTGTTCCCCGTGCTAATGAAATAATGAGACACTGGAAAAAACCAAAGTCATAACTCATTTTTTCGTTTTTCTTCCAAGAGGAAGTGTGCTGTCCAAACAAGCTCCATGTGTTTCTTCTATTATCCAGGAGCAGGGGGCGTCCCTGTGGACGGAGGAAAAGATGCCCCTTTAACAGTCCTCTTACCCCACATCAATCCTCAAAGACCTGATGCCCCCCACCCCATGGCATCCCACACTTGGACTTCAGCCTCAAGGTATTTGGGATTGAAGTCAGAAACTCTTCTACAAATTTCTTTACTGAAAATCTGACCACAGCTCTGCTCCTATTGGAAGAGAAGATCACAGAAGTAAGCATTTATTGAGCACCTACTGTATGCAGGTTTGTGCAGATATCCCCTTCAGTCTCAAGTGTTCTACTGGGAAGATATTATGTCTTCCATTATACAGATGAGAAAACCCGTTTCAGACTCTAACCGTCTAGTGTCTCTTTGGATTCTCCACTGAACCACTTCTACCCCCAGGAGGCTTGACCTGATATGCATGTATATTTATTTTTATTTTTACTTTATTTTTATTTTTACTTTACCCACCCATCATTTATCTATCTACCTATCTACCTATCTATCATCGGTACTGGGGTTTAAACTTAGGGCCTGACACTTGCTAGGCAGGCATTCTACCACCTGAGCCACACTCCAGCCCATTTTGGCTTTAGTTATTTTTCAGATAGGGTCTCTCCTTTTTTGTCCTGGCCAGTCTCTGAGTAGCTGGGATTACAGGTATGAGCCACTGCACCAGACCACCTGCTTGCATCTTTAAGTGACATGTTCTTTATCTTCTTTTGGTCCCTTGCCGAAAGAACACTGTGTTCTTTTTGAAGTCAGCAAGGGAATAGACTGTGATTCCAGGAATATTGCAGAAGCCACAATGCTAAGAAGTAAGATACGAGGAGTTTAAGATTCTTAGTGACCACCTGTAGGGAGGAAGTAGTCAAAAGCTGCTTCACGCTGAATTTAACAGGCACAAGGAGCAAACCAGACTCAAAGCAGACACATGTGCATATGCACCTGTGGGACCATACCACAGCAGTGGGGGTTTTCCTCTCCTATCCTGGAACGTCTACTTACTAGGGACAAGCTTTTCCACTGTCCCCAGGGAAAAGCCTGGGTCCTCACACTTATTCTACCAATTCTTTGGTTATTTTACATCACCACACACATTGGTTTTTGTTTTTTTCTTTTTTCTTTTTTGGTAGGACCGGGGTTTGAACTCAGGCCTTCACACTTGCAAAGCAGATGCTCTACCACTTGAGCCACACCTCTTGTCCATTTTGCTCTGGTTATTTCGGAGATGGGATCTCGCTCACTATTTGCCAGGACTGCTTTGAATAGTGATCCTCCTTATCTCAGCCTCCCAAATAGCCAGGAGTCGGGCGTGAGCCACAGGTGCCCAGATGGAAACCCACTTTCATCCCAGCAGTTATGATGCTTGGTCTCATCTGATTCCCAAACTTCAAACTGGATTTAGGACAGAATCATCTCCTTCTTCCAGGCAGGACCTACCACTGGATCTCTCTTCTTCTTCCTCCTTCCTGGGTTGGAGCAGGTGGGAGCTGGGCAGGCAGGAGAAAGAAGCAGAGTGGGATGTTCTTGTTTGATGGGGCAGATGGCTCTGAGCTCTCTGGAAAGACTTGTCCTCTCTGGACACTGGCATAAGATCTTTGGGGACACCTCAGCAGCCATGGGAGCTCACTAACTCTCATTTGACTTGGCTGGATAAGGACCGCTCAGGCTCATTGCTGGACCTCTGTGGGACTTCCAGGAGTCAGGCAGTAGCTCTGGCTGCTCTTTGCTGGGGTCTGTCCATCAGGCCAGCTGTTTTGATTCAAGGTGACCCATACCAGCTCCCTGACGTGGAGTCCACATCGGGCCCACAGGACATAACCACAGTTCTTAGCTCCAAAAAATTCTGCAGATGAAGACCTTGCTAAAGCCACTACCTTCCAGCTGGGCGGATTACCCATCCAGTGTTTGTCCCTGCATCTCTGGTGAAAGCCAGACAGAAGCTCACATTTGTACCAGGCTGGGGTCTGCTACTTGGTGACTGGGCCACTTCTCCAACTTCCTGTCACCTCACTTACTTCCATGTAAGAATCAGGAGACAAAAGGAAGTGTCATCAAGGCTAGTTGTTCCACACATCATTTTTTTTCTCTTCTTCATATGCATATGGTGAGTAAAGGCTCTGAGAACTGCTACAGAGAAGGAACCAACTGACTGTTGTGGATTGCTTCCTTTCTGAAAGGCCTGGGGGAGAGAGAATTGGATGGAGCTGGGGTCTGAACATTTCTATACTGGCCTAGAGAAACTTTCTGAAAGAAAGAGTAAAGGAGAAAAGAAAGAACAGACAGTAGGTACCCCACATTTGTGTTACACAAACATTCAGGAAAAGGAGGACTTAAGTATAAGAGAGCAGACTCTGGGTTTAAGTTGTGATCCAGCCCCTTGCAACCGTGGGACATTCAACAACTCATTGCCTCAGTTTCCTCTTTTGCTAAATGGAAATGATAATGTTGAGACTCTGAAAAGACTTGGTGTGTAAAGATGTCGGAGATGGTTGGAACATGGCTGAGCTCATAGGAAGGTTGTTTTAACTTGTATTTTCAGACACTAATTTTAAGAATTAGGCCATAGGACCGGCCGCGGTTATTTGTACACATCTGTAATCTTAGCTACACAGGAGACATAGGTAGGAGGATTGCAGTCTGAGACTGGCCTGGGCAAAAATGTGAGAGTCCCTATCCAAAAAAATAACAAAAGCAAAAAAAAAAAAAAAAAGTGGGGGAGGTTCTGGGTGTGTGGCTCAAGAGGCAGAGCATCTTTCTGGCAAGAGCAAGGCCCTTAGTTCAAACCCCAGTACCACCAAACAAAAACAACAAAATGAATTAGGCCGTGGGTTTATGTCATCTGTGGTCACCACAAAGAACAGCAGCAAAAAGGATCCTGTTTGTCCCCCCTGCACTGAGGGGCCCCTGTGATTTCTGGACTCAGCCGGGGCTTCGGGCTTCGTGGTGAAAGGCCTGGTCCCACTGATCTCTCAGGGCCTGCTTTGCTTGGAGGTAGAGTCACAGGGCTCTGGTGTTTGGGAACATTCCCACTCGTGTTCAACAGAGCCCATGCTCTCCACGGCAACACTGCCAGGTACAGGGGCACCAGGAGCCTCTTCCTGGCTGCATCCAGCTGCCTCTGGCATCCTGGTGGTGAGGGTCTAGAGGCCTTAGGGCAGGCAAGGCCAGGGGCACAAGTCCTTTGACATCTGGGCACTGACCTCTCACAGTGCCCAGTGGTCCTATTTCTCCATCCCCACGGGGACATTTCCTGGCTGGCAATGTCCAGTGGAGAGAGAAAGGTAACTCCCAGGAAGCTACCTTTCCTGAGTCAAGGCACAGGTTCACAGCATTGCACCAACTTTCAAGGTCATTTCGTTCAAATTCCAACATATCCTCTCTGGCCAAAGAGGCCCTCACAAAGGCAAATTAGCCAAGTGGTTAAGAATGCAGGATCTGCAGTTTCTTTGCTTGGGCTCAGCTGTGTGGCTTCAGGGGAGCCTCTTAACCTCTCAGGTGCTCAGTTAATGTTTGAATAAACCTCCCCTGGAAAATGCTTTCTAATTTCCCCTGCCAGAGAAGCGATGCTTGACTTTTGTGTATATATGAATTAGGAGTCTTATCAAACCAACCATCAGGCTACAACCCTTTAGGCAGGGATTAATCTTAACATAGGTTTCTGGGCCTTTTCTCTCTGTGTTAGCTATTTACTTATTCCCTATTATCGATCTAACCATCCATCTGCCTCCCTGCCTATCTTTCTCTCTATCCATCTACCTACAGCTGTTTATCTGTTAACATCTATATGTGTGAGCCAATCCAAAAATGAGTCATGAAAAGGGACCTCCAGACTTAGAGCTAGCTTTTGAAAATTTAACGACATACTCTGAAATCCTTTCATATTAATAATTAAACACACATTGTTATTTATTTGGTTTTATTGAGATAGGGTCTCTCTAGATAGCCCAGGCTGGCCTTGAACTCTCAATCGTCCTGCCTCAGCCTCCTGAGTCCTGAGATCACAGGTGTCTGTACCTCATTACTTAATCACTGTGAAGTCGCTGATCCAATGGCTGTAGTTTATTAAATAATCCACTCTCATTGGATATTTAAAAATTTCCACGGGGCACAGTGGCTCATGCCTGTAATCCTAGCTAGTTAGGAGGCTGAGATTGAGAGGATTGAGGTTCAAAGACAGCTTGGGCAAAAACAAGACCTCATCTCCAAAACAAACAGAGCAAAAAGGGTTGGAGGCGTGACTCAAGAGGCAGAGTGCCTACCTAATATGTGTGAAGCCCTGAGTTCAACAACCCCCCCCCCAAAAAAATCCTTTTTTTTTTCCTTAATAAACACTGTAGATGTAAATATACTGAAACCTTTGCAAAGTGTCTTAATTATTTCCTTGGGTAAATTCCTAAAAGTGGAATCACTGGGCCCAGGTCATGTCCTTTTGAAATATGTACCAGTTTGTCCTCCAGGACGGTTACTGTAGCAGTCAGCAGCCCTCCAACAGTGCATGGACGCTCCTGGTGCCCGCACCCACCTGGTTGGTGATGGATGTCGATCAACCATTCATGTTGCTTTAATTTCCAGCTATTGAGTTTGCCATGGTGTGTGCCATCTAGCATAGGGTCCCAGGCCACTTCTTCAAGTTCATGGGTCCCCTAGAATTGGGTTTGGCAATGGCTGATTCTAGAGTTGAGACCCCAGCCCTGTGGATCAACCCTGGAGGACTCACAGCCTTTGTCTCCTCTAGCAGTCTCCATAGCAGGGTGGGAATCAGAACTGACTCTTGTGGTGGATTTGCCATCAACTTGCTGTGTGACCTTGAATAAACACCTTTCCCTCTTTGGGCTTCAATTTCTCCAAATGCAAAGTGAAAAGAGGAATGGATCTCTAGAGCTTTGGGCAGACACAGATTCAGTTTCTGTTACGTAACTGACTTTATGCCACCACAGTCTTAGAACTGCAAAGAGATCAGGGGACACAGTGAAACAGGGTTGGGGGAGTGTTCTAACTCTGCTGTGAGGGCTACCTTCTTCTTGGGGTTCCCTAGAGCCTCTGAAGCAGGAACTCCAGGACTGGAGTGCAGGGACTCGTGTTTTAAGGCGTCCTGACCACTCCAATCCATGTGCAAGTGTGAGTCCCTGCTCTAAGCTGCCTGGAGCCTGCTTCCAGGACAGTGGTCATCAGTCATTATTACCACTGAGCATGCACTCAGGTCTCAACAAAACGCCTGCAAAATCCACGACATGGTTGCTGTGGTGTTCGGCCCCATTGTGCCTCTGTATGCTGAATCTGAAGACAGAGCTGGTTCTGGAAGGAGCCCACTCTGATCTGAAGCCATCGTGTAATTGTCTCTCTTGGAAACATCTAACTGTCCACCCCAAAGCACAGAAGGGGGAAGGACTGCATGTGACAAGGTCATGAGCAGCTCCCCCTGTGTCTGGACATCAGGATCACCTGGGGATCTTTTTTTTTTTTCTTTTTTGTTTGGGATCTTTTTTTTTTAACATCCCAAAGCCCAGGTGCCCTGTCTCTGTTCAGTGTGGCCAAGACTGAGAGTCACTACTGTAAGCATTTTCCTTCCCAGCTGGAGATTGGCTTCCATTGTCCTCTTTCCTGCTCAAGTCCACACCCGCAACTGGCTCTGCCATCCACAGAAAAAGCCACAGATTCATAAATGGATTCTTTCAGCTCACAGAACTTGAAGTCATTTTACAAGTGGGGAAACAGAGGCCCAGAGGGGCCGGTGAGCTTCCCATGGGTGCACAGCGAGGTTGTGGGGGGTGGTGGGAAGGGGGATCTCGCTGCACCCCTTCCCAAGAATTGCTTTTCTTCCAAGCCAAGCAGCCCAAAGCCTCCACCTTTCACCATGAGAGGCTCGTCAAGTCCTCTTGCGGTCTCGATTCTTCTGTAAGAGCAGTTTACATCGCTCCTAAATTCCTTCCAGCTGTCAGGTAGGACAGCCCCCCGATAAGGATTTCCCCAGTGTGGGGGAGAAACACTAGCCAGAGGTGACCGATCACACCAGCTCCCTCGCTGACACTTTGCAGGCATATGGAACATATTGTGGTCAGAGGGAAATATATTTTAAGAATTCCTCCTGCGTCTTTTCAGATACATTCCACCAAGGATTACTACAGGTGTCAGGAAAAGGGGGGGGGGGCTTTTGCTCTTTCCCCGTGAGGAGGGGGCAGACTTTGGTAGCAGAGTCGGCTCCGTGGGGGTGGGGGCCAGACAAGCTTCAGGACACAGCTAAGAAGGAGCCCTTGCACTTGAACTCTGCTGGGGCCCAAGGTTTGGTTGCTTCTCTGTTTTGCCTGGTGGGTCTGTTTGGGGTGAGATGTCAGTGAGAATGATAACCATTTATTAAGTGTTTTATATGAGAGTCTACCCCTCCTCACGATCCCCCTCATGTACATGGTTCCTTCTAATCTATTATGGATTCATTTGCATATTTCTTTGTTCCTGTTCCATTTTCCCCTGCTAAAGTGGCAATTTCCCTAGAAATTGCCTTTCTCTTAGTTGGTGCTCCATACATGTTTGATGAACGAATAGCTAACCTGCTCACATTTATTCTATCACTTAATGTTCCCCACAGTCCCGTAGAGGAGGAGCTGTTATTAAGCCTCATTTTTCTAGGTGAGAGAATTGGAGCTCAGAGAGGTTGAGTAACTTGATGTTGGTCACACAGCCTGTGAGTGATAGATCCTAGATGCAAACACAGGTCTATGTCATTCCACAGCCCATGTTCTCAACACTGCATGAGAGAGATAAGGAGAGTGCTTCAAGAGAGCAAGACTTGGGTGAACACCTAGTGTGTGTTGGTCACATGATTTCTCACCATGGCTGGTTGGACTAGCTTATTTCTTTATGACACCCAGGGCTTTCTCGTGTGATCCATTAACCACGAGATAATTTTCTTTTTGAGACAGGGTTTCATTATGTAGTCCAGGCTGGCCTAGAACTCACAATCTTCTTGCCTCAACCTCCTGAGTGCTGGGATTACAGGCACGTACCATCACGCCTGGCCACACGGATAACTCAAAGGACAATAGTCTATTGTCTGTCAAGATACCAGTGGCCCATGTACAATGGCCAACAAGGTTGAGCTGGCTCCTCTACTTACCATCTTTTTTGCATTACGGGAATAATTTCGGTGCAGCTTTTAATTTCTCTGCTGGCATTTTTACTATGTTGAGTATTTTATTTTTAGTGGTGGCTCTTGGGGTTACACTATGATCTTAATTTATTACAATCACCTTCAGATTAATACTAATTTAATTCTGGTGAACTATAAAAAGGTTACCCCATTTTCTCCTCTTCCTTTCTACTTGATCCTTTGAAATTTGCTTGCTATATAACGTAATCTATAAAATCATAAAGTTGTCAAAATATATTGAGTATTTCTGGGAACCAGGCTCTAAGCTGAGCATCTCTCATGGGTGATAACATTAACCTTAAAAAGAAACAACCTCAAACCACAACCATAAAGTGATCTAATAGTGGCCTCCATCTAGGAACAGGAAGAAAAAAGTCTAGAGCATTTAACTAATTTCCTTGAGGATGTACTGGTAGCCATAACAGAAACAAAATTCTAAACTGAGTCTAAATAATCTTCATATAAACCACAGGCTGATTAGAAGGTCCAGGGCTGGGGTGTGGCTCAAGTGTTAGAGCACCTGTCTAGCAAATGCAAGGTCCTGAGTTCAAATCCCAGAACCACTCAAAATAAATAAATAGAAGCTAGCGAGTCCCAATTCACTTTGTAGGGAAGCGAATAAAAGTTCAAGGCTGAGTTCCACAGCTGTGAAATGTGTCTAAGACTTGTATTTCTTCTTCCCTGAGCTGCATTCGGTTAAGAGTTGCTCACCACTCAGGCCACCAGGGCCAAGGAGGGGAATCATGTCACAGATGCATGCTTCAGATGCTCACTGGACCCTGCCTACCTCTCACCTCTGAGCCACTCCCCCCCTCGTTCATTTGAGAGCCACTGCGGGTCCTGGCAAGGGAACATTAACACACAGCCAAGTGCAACTTGCAAGTCTTCCACGTTCTCGTTCTCTGTGAGCTTGAACTAACGGGTCAGTCCTAAGTGACTCAGAAGAAATCAATATTCTTCCCTTGGCCCCCAACTGCCTCCTCCTACTTAACCCTTCTTAAACAGGCGTGACGGCTCACTCATGTCTTTCTCATGGGCAGAAACCCCTCTCCATTTCCTCTCCCAGAGCTCCAGCTAAGACCACTTCCCACCCAGTCCCCCAGGTTTTAGGCAGGCACACCTTGAATCCCTGCCTTAGCTTAAGGCAGAACTTGACCTCAGGGCTGATTCCAATCCTGGAGTTATCCCATTCCTCCTTCTTCCCTTGAGTCTAGAGCCAGTCAATAAATAGCATGGCAGGGAAGGTGTTGATGGCTCTGACTACCCCTGCAAGGGCTTGTCACCCATCACATCATCTCATCCCAGGAGACAGATCCCTGTCATTTCACCTGCTTTGAGAATGTAAAACATTTTCTTCTTGGCTCTCAGACCAGTTTTCAATTATGATCAAACAGATTCTCACTAATCCGTTTTAAAAGCTAGTACATGACTCAGCCAGAATTCAAACACAGGTTGTCTGGCTTCAGGGATCATGTTGTGTCTGGCTAGTCCCCACTACAGCCCATCGCGGAGCTGTAATGTCTGCCTCCGACAACGGCTCTGCCAAGCCCACCCTGAGGACTGGAAGATAACTGCACCTTATAGAGGGACAAAGTGGAGTGAAGAAGGAAGGAATCTGAGCCCTAAGGGTGCCAAGGTGGAAGAAGCAGAAGTGGGACCCCATGTCCTGACATCTCCAGCTCATCTGTGTCCACACGTACATGTTCCAAGAATGGTCCAACTCTTTCTCAGCAAAGGCATCTGGCCTTAGTTTGACATCTGAATGAATCAGGATATATGTCCAGCTACTGATACAAAGACCCACAGCAAGAGTAACTTGAACAAGACAGTTTATCCCTCTCTCCAGTAGCAGCCAGAAGTATAAATCACCTGGGTAGAAATGGCAGTGCTATGGTGTCATGTGATCAGGCCTAGCCTGTTGTCTCACACCCCATTGGCCAACACCAAGTCACATGAACACAACTAACTGCAAGGGAGGCTGGGAAATGTAGTCTCTACTTGGATGACCATATCCCCAGCTAAAATCTGGCGGATTCCCTTACTAAAAGAAGATGAAGAGAGTGGGTAGTGGGAGAGAAATAACAGTTTCTGTCACCATTTCAGTAAGTATTCAAGTACTTGTCAGTGTCATATATTATACTTTATACATATACTCATATATATTTGCATATAACCTGTGCAGGGCTATAATCTGAGACAGAAGGATCATGAGTTCAAGGCCAGACTGGGCTATATAGTGAGACCCTGTCTCAAAAACAAGCAAGGAAACAAAAAAGGAAAGATCCCTCATCTCTAGATTACTTACAATAACTAATAAAATGTAAATGCTATATAAATAGATGTTATACTTTACGGTCTTTAATTACAAGAAAAAGTCAATACATGCTTAACATATATGCAATTGATTCCGAAATATTTTCAGTTATGGTTGGTTGAGTCCTGTGGTTGAACCCACCGGGATGGAGGGCCAGCTGTTTTTACTACCACACAGATAATCATGGATGATATTTGGGTGAGATCCCCCCATCCCAGGTTATTTTGGATCAGATTCCAGTAGCAAAGACAAGATAGACTCAAATAAGCAATTGAGGAGAGCTAAAATAAACCACTTAAAAGATGTGGCCAGGGTGCAAATACCTCCAGGCGATGTATCAATCGGGCTGTGTTCACTCAGGAAAGTAGAACTGCTCTGAGTATTGGAGACTAACTCGTTATGGGAATTTGACCTCACGCCATTGAGCAGGTGCTGGGGAAAATGAGGCCTGAAAAGAGAATTAATGATTAGAGATAGGCCATTGACCAGCCCTGGGTGCATGAGTTGCAGCTTGAAGGGACACCCAAAGGTAGGCACTTCTGGTTGTGACAGGTGGACTGCAAAGAGAAATCCCTGGAGTAGTCTGGGGAAGGCAGTTGATTCTCTGGCACCCACTTCTGAATTCAGCAATAGAATATCCAGGACATCCTGAAGTGCAGGTTTGTGTTGGTCAGCAGGTAAAATGAAGTGAGCTAGGTGCAGGATAGAAAAGAGGGGATGTAAATTGGAACCCATGAATACTCTTATCTCCTACTTCCTCTAATCATGAATGACAGCATTATGGCTGCTGCTTCTTTTCCACCTCCTGTATCCACCTCCTGTTCATTAACTCTAACCTGAAGCCATATGCAGAGGAGCATTCTGGGAAATGTAGTTCTCAGCACAGTCAAATTGACAAGGAACAACATGGTGCAAGTGGAGAACCATTTAAGCTGTCAAGGTTGAAGCCATTAACGAGAACCTGGAAGGAAGGGTTATGTGAATGGCAGTACCCCTGCTAGGAGCTAGTGGTAGCTACCCAACCAACCAATAGCAACACCCAGGAACTATGGAGAGACACCCAACAAACCAACCAATAGCAACATCTAGGAGCTAAGGAGAGAAACCTAAGGAACCAATAGCAATGGCTGTGGTCAGCACTCAGGGGAGCTAGGAGAATGAACACTCTGATTTTATTTTTTCCTTGCTCTATTAGCTTCTGCTGGTGTCATGAGCTGGAAGAACTCAACAGGAAGCTGAAGCTGGAACAAAAGGGAGCATGTTGAAGGAGTCCATAGAGTTGGCCTCATGGGACACACACAGGATGGAGAGGGGTGGAGATGCTATCTTTGTGACCCCTGGAAGATGGTCAGGATACTCTATAGATATACACCTATAAGTGTCAGCAAATATGTAAGCCTCTAGTATAAGCAGACCTTTGCAGAAACCTACTAACCAACTGAGAAGGTAAAAAAAATCCCAAAATCATTCTGACAAAAGAAGCCAAGTCTACAGTATATCCCCTTCTCTCCCCCCACCCCAGAAACTCCCACCCTACCACCTACCTGTTACCCACTCTCATTTGAACTCACTGGTTGTTTGGCTCTGCAAAGTTCTAATAGCTTTAATAGATAATAACACAGATTTTGAAATCAGGCAGACTCATTCATTTACTTAGAGGCAAAGTGTTGGAAGGATGGGAAGAACAGCATGTACAAAGGCCCTGAGGTCAGACAAAGCTTGGGGAACTCATAGAAGACAAGGTTGGAGGTTAAGTGGCCACAGGATATTGTGTATACACAGAGGCCAAACTATGCCAGTCCTTGTAGGCTATGGAATGTAGATGAAACTATATTTCCAGTAATAGAGAAGACTTGGATACATTCTTCTCGAGTCAAGTGGTTGAATATGGGACAATTGTTTGAAATCATGTGACTGAAAAATATTTAATGATACAGTAAAATGTTTAGAATACACAAAAAAGCAAAAGAGCAGCTGTGCAATTTGATCTCATTTATGTAAAAAGCTTGACTTGTTTAGTCATAGAAAAAACTTAGAAGGGCACTAGTCAAATTTTTATAGTGGCCATTAAAGAGTAGAATAATTATATGCCAATTACATATTTCTTGTTTGTGCTCTTCTGTTTTCCAGGTTTTCAGTTTTATAACTAGTATATCCTTATGTATAATCTATATCAGGCATCTGTGTGTGGATAAATACACATATGTGTGTATTTCAAATATACATATGAAAGTGGAAAATGTTATGTTTTTACTACTGTAACAAGTATCTAAGACAATCAACTTATAAAGAGAAAAGGTTTATTTTGGCTCACAGTTTTGGAGACTGGGTTTGTGATGAATCAGCCATGCTCCTTTTAGGTTATGGAGGGAGAACGTGCCACTGGATTTGGGGGTGGTTCTGTATCTACCTTCCCTACAATCTCATAACCTAATCATTGATGCTATCAGAACATAACTTCACACTGCTTTCTTAAAACTCTTTTTGGTCACAATTGAAAGACCCCAGTCTTGGAAAATGTACCCAGGGCAAATGGCCAGTCTCCTTCATGCACATCTAGCTCAGTCTCAGACACAGATGCATTTTTATTGAAGTTTTGTTTCTCTGTAACCGTTTGAAACACAGTGTTGAACCCATTTTTCCTCCTGGTTATCTGTGGCCCCCTCTTTGAAGTGTGCACCTTGGTTTGGGATTTGCTACCTTCTCAGTAATAATTTTTCTTCTATTTGTGAAAAATCGGGAGAGGGAGAATTTGTTTTCTGTCCACCTTTCAAACCAAAAATAAAGCATCTAACTTAAACTGAAACTTGAAAACTCTACTTCTGGGGTGGGAATGGGAGCAGCTTTGCTGACTTGGCAAGCGTTTTGTTGGGAGAAGTTTTGAAATTTCTTTTCGTGAGAAGATTTGGCTGCTTAATATATATTTTTTTCTTCAAAAATGGGCACATGCAATTTTTTTCCACAGGCAATCCTGGACACCAAAGCACAGTGACTTTATGAGAGTGTGGGCTGCTCAGATTTAATTTCCTTGGGGGAAACAGGGCCTGTAGCAGAACAGGATGCTATTCCAGGGTGGGGAGCGTGAAGCCATTGCAAAGGAGTCTGGGAGTTGAGGACTTCAGTGCCAGTTCCTCCATTCTTCAGAGCACACCCACCATGTGCACAGTGTTGCTGGAAATCAGTGGACATCAGGGCCACTTATACCTGTGAGCCCCTTTTCCTGTTGGGAAGAGCCCAGCCACCTGTGCAAATGGTCATATGTTTTGTAAAATTTATAAAAAGAAGGGTTAAGACTCTTTCATCCTTCTGCTCCAACTTCCTCTCTCCATCACACTTTTCCTCTATCAGCTGTGACCTCAGGCTTTTCTTTCTTTCTTTCTTTCTTTTTTATATCCACTGAAAGTGAAGTTCAGTTGGCAGTATGTTTAGTTTTGGCTTATTGGTATATTTTTCTGTGGTTTTCAGTTATTCTATGTAGAGTTAAGTTATTGCCAGGGTAGCTTTGTGGCTTCTAGGACTCTGCCCACTGTCCAGGTGTCAGTGCACACACGTTGCAGACTGCACACTTGGCCCCAGAAATATGTGGTCAGTTGAAGAAAATAGTTGCTAAAGATTGAATTCTGTAGTGTGAATGGTAGTCTAGGAAAATCACTGCTTGAGCCTGGTGCCAATGGTTCACACCTATAATCCTAGCTACTTAAGAGGCTGAGATCAGGAGGATCATGGTTTGAGGCCAGCCCAGGCAAATAGTTGGCAAGACGCCATCTCTGAAATAACCAGAGCAAAGTGGATTGGAGGTGTAGCTCAAGTGGTAGAATACCTATTTTGCAAGCCCAGAGCCCTGAGTTCAAATTCAGTCCCACTAAAAAAGATCATTTTTATGGGTAGTTACACAGTAAGCAGCCATCCAAAAATGCGGGGAGTATTAGTCAATTCATTAATAAAAATGTGAAATTATCTTAATGGATTTTGTGTCATTTATACTTTTCAGCTTCTGAAAATTTGTTACAATTTTATTTCTTATGCTAAATAAATATTCACTTTCATGTGTAATTTTGCAGCCCTAATTTTGTTTTCTTTCCCCTAAATGGGCCCCCTAAATAGTATAAAATTCAGGCCCCCAAAAACTCAGGATCTGCCTCTGGCTATGGGAGGGCACAGTGGTACAGGAAAACAGTGGGGCATTCTCAAACATCATGTTAACTGGAGTTTTATTTTGACAGCAGATCGGGCTGATATTTAAAGAACTCCGTATCAGAAGATGACAAGTTATGACCTGTGGATCAACTCTGGTTGCCTACCTACTTTTACAAATAAAGTTTTATTGAAACATGGCCAAGCTCATTTGTTTTCATACTGTTTAGAGCTGCGGGAGCAGGGCTGAGTAGTTACAACCCAAACTTCTTGACATGCAAAGCTTAAAGTGTTACTGTCTGGCCCTTTACAAAGAAAGCTGACCCCACCTCTATACTACAAATTCCTTGGGGCAAAACAGAGGTCAGCCCTCTAAAAGGTATGGTCACTATCTTGAACACCTAGCTGTTATGGGGCCCTCGGGGACAACACATGGACCAGGAAATGTCCCACTAAAACCACCTTTTTCTAATCAGCCCCTGATTATATTTCTCCTCCTCTGCTCAAAAACTTTTGATGGCTCCCCAGTGTCCACGGGACTTTGCCTTGATCACTTTCTGTGATCAAGCTCTATCCATCTTATCAATATCCTTCCCTACATACTTGGTATTCCCTCTTCCGACCCCAGGGGTCTCTCTGGGTATTTATCTCTCAGTAACTTTGATCTTAGGAACAACGTTGGAGAGCTGGAGTCAAACCCTGAACTGCCAGACTCAAAATCTATCCGGTTAACCACTGGAGTAGACTGCTCCACCAGCAGGGACTTAGTTATAGAATCCTAAGGGGCAGCTGGGGACATGAGCCCTCAAATAAAGACTACATTTCCCAGAATCCTTTGCAGCTATCCATGGCCATGTGAATAATTCTGGCCAATGGGATGTGAGGAGAAAAGTACAACCTACTGGTTGTGCCATCAAAGAAGAGGGATATATCTCTACTTCTCTATCTCCCTTCCCTGAGTGGGCAACAGCCTTCCTAGGCTGTAGGGGTAAGGGAGACATAAGTTGGAAATGACCAAGAAATCCAATGCAAAGAGCTTGGGGGATTTCCCACTCTGAGGAGCTGCCCCCCAAAACCCTGGATCACTTATGCTCAGAGAGAACACTAAACTTCTATCTTATTTAAGCCCCATTTATTTTGACTCTTGCTATTATTATGGCTCAACCTTTTTCCTGACTAATTACCTTCCCATCACCTTTTTGTTTTGCTTTTTCTTTTTTTTCTTTCTTTCTTCTTTTTTCCTTTTTAGGTGGATTTAGGGAGAGGCTGGTGGATTGGTACCAGGGCTGGCAAGTCTTTGCAAGTTACTCAGAAGGCCATGAAATGGACACCCGGAAGTCTCCCAGTTCCATCGGCCACAGCTCAGTTCTCAGAGCCCAGGCTCAGTGCTCAGTGCAGCTGCCTCTGGAACACCGTGTTTGGTCCAGGGCTCTTTCTTCTGGCCAGGGCTAGATTACAGGCAAAATAAACAGGGCCGGCTGTTTCCATCCCAACTTCACGCTTCACAGGAAGGAAGTTGGAGCTTGGACAAAGGACAGGTTTTCCCCAAGGGGAAAGGAACAGGCTGTTTTGGACTTTTCTTGGAGAGGATTAGCTTGGCTCCTTCTCAGCTGGGATTAATAAGTGTCAGGCATCAGAACTAACAGGCCAGGGATTTGCCTCACTGCCTCTCGGGGGCTTCTTTTGGACAATTCTGGGGCCCTCCTTCCCCACTGGGAGCAGTGACACGTGACCCCAGTGGGGTTGTTCAGGGAAGCTGGATCCTGTCACAAACCCTTTTCCAACCCAGGGATTGCTTCGCCTAGCATTGGACCAGCAAGAAATGCGCAGCATTGGCTTAAGTATTCCTTCTCCTTCTCCAGTTCTCATTTATAGCTGGCCCCATAAAAATAATTGGAGCTACAATTTATGTTGACTGAGTTTCAACTTCTAAATTTTGCACAGTGCTTGGCAGACAAGCCAAGAACAGGATGGCCCTGCATTTCCTTAGCAGAGTGCAGTAATGAAAATATCTCCAAAAGAAACAGAATATGCGCGACTCATTAGAGTGTGACTTGAATTCTGCTCCTGTCCAGTCATCACAGGTAGGTGAACTTGCCCTTCTTGCTCAAGCCTCAGGGCTTTGGGGACTTGCAGTCATATCGTACCTTGATTTAATCAGTATACATTGTATACATAGGTTGAAATATCATACTGTACCCCTTGTAACTTGAAACATGTGTACTTATTTCAAGTTAATTTATAAAACTGACCTGATTCAGGCCCATGAAGGTGTCCAGCACATTGTTTGACCTATAAAGTTTGTTGAATGAAAAAATAGTGTTTCATTCTGGGTCTCAGAAGGAAAAGATGGGGTATACATTGGATACTTTCCCAAGAATTTAATAAGAACACAATTTGTAAAAGTGGAAGAGGGATGCAGGGATACTTTAACTGTTGGCAAGGTTTTTGTAAATAGTAATAGAAAAATTGGGATGGGTAAGTGTAAAGAGAGGGGGAGGATATAGCAGTTATTGGAAGGCAAGGAAGAATCTCAGGTGAAGATGGTACTTGAGATGGGTTGTGAACCTTGGTGAAGGTCACATCCAGTCCACAGCAAACACTCAGAGTAAACACTCCAAGCTAACTTACTTCCTCTGTCCTGCCTCGTGCTGGGGATTTCCATTGGTTGAACCCAACCTGAAGTGGAAAATTATGGGTGCCCATTGGTGTAATCCTCAAAGGTCCAATTACTGGGCACAGAGCCAGAGGGACAAGGGTGTGGGATTGAACATCAAGGGCACAGGGGAAGTGTCTGTCACAAACAGATATGAGCAATGCCCAGATATTATTAGAACTTCTACTCATGACTACCATTCAGCAGGACATTCCTGCCATGGGGGTAGAAAACCAATCAACACAGTAATAGGTAAGAATTATTGAGCACTTACTGTGTTTAAACACCAAGCTAGACACTTTACTTGTATTATCTCATCCAAAGTTCACATAGCAATCAGGTAAGGCTCTTCTCAACTTGGTTTTAAAAATGAACAAGGCATAGAGAGATTAAATAAATGTCCAAGGTCAACACAGCTGCCAAGTGTCATTTATTGGGGTCCCTAGAAAGCCAGCTCTGAGATAGTTTGGCAAGCAGATGTTTTAGGAGGCATAGCTCTTCATCAATGTCTGAGGAAGGGAGGAGGCAGATGCACAAGTAGCTGGAGGCTGAGCTGGGACTAAGGCTAAAAGCCTTGGTTGACTGCATGGAGATTTCTGAAACTAAAATGGCCTCTTAACATGGTCCCAAGTTGAACCAAAATGACTGAGCCTTTATATTTCTGCTGCCATTGGTCATTAAATGTGGGCCATTCCCAGAAGAAGAGGGCCTCACAGCCCTCTGAAGCTGATGGGATCTTCTCTGAAGAGGCTGATAGCAGAAGGCTCTCTGCAGCCAGCATAGAAAGCATCTGGGACATCCTGCCATCTTGTTACCTTTGCAAGTGACAGAGCCAAGGTCTCCACTCCATGGAGACAGCGGTAAAGACATTGTAGCATTCTCCTTAGAAAATGCAACACAGTCTCACCAAGGTTCATGTGTGTCCACTGTAGTTAGAACCTGACAGTGACCTCGCAGGGTCATCTCTTCCAAAAACCCATTCCCTAACTTTGCAACTTTTTGTGGCTTATTCCCATTCTTGAGCTGGTATGTGAGACTCAGGTGTGATTGAATACCTACAGCTTTTCTGGGAACAAAACTGAACACATTCCTGAGAAATGTTCCTTTCTATTAACTGCCGAATTCTCCTCCCTCTCCCCAGAGAGAACTTCTCCGTTTATCCAGTTCTCCTATCTCTTAAAGTTGACATTTTTTTTCCAATGCTGGGGATCAAACCCAGGGTCTGGTGCATGCTAAGCAAGCACTCTACCACTGAACTACATACTTAAGCCCGTGATTTTTGAGACAGGGTCTTGCTATGTAGCCAGGGCTGGCCTCAAACTCATGATCCTCCTGCCTTAGCTAGGACTCAGGTGTTCACCATCATGCCTGGCACCATCGATTAACATCTTTTGATGTTACTTAATACTGTGTGCATCATTTCTAAGGCCTCTGCTGATGGCTGTCCCATATTGGCATGGCTTAGGGCAACCTTGTTTGCACAGGCAAAATTTCAACTGTCCTGGAAAAGTATCTTGTTCCTAAAAAGATCTGTGCATTCTCATGGAAAGATTTGAGGCAGGAGTTGGTGTACCCAACTTACGAATCAAGAAACTTCAGTTCCAATGGCAAGTATTGCTAAGAATGCAAAGCAACCAGGGGCCCATTTGGAGCTGGTGGGAGTAGTAAATGGATACAACCCACTTTCGGAAACAGTGTAGACTTATCTGACAAGGATGATGATGCATGCACTCTGTGAGCGTGCAATTCCATGCACTGCACCCCACGTGTGCTCTGGGAGATGCACACAGCCACACTCACTGTAGCAGCATTTGTAAAGCAACAACTGGTGCTCGCTTCGGCAGCACATATACTAAAATTGGAACGATACGGAGAAGATTAGCATGGCCCCTGCGCAAGGATGACACGCAAATTCGTGAAGTGTTTCATATTTAAGAAAAAATAAAATAAAGCAACAACTGGAAATCAACCCACAGGTCTGACGTCAGTAGAAGGAATAAAGTTTGGCACAGCCACACACCGGAAGGCCAATCAACAGGGGGAAGAGGATAAATGATAGCTGCACACTTTCAAAACAGAAAACACAAAGGCAGAGAGTGTGTTCATGTTCAAGGAGTTTCAACCTCTGAAGTTTGACTGAGAAATCCAGGGCAGAGGGCCTCCAGAGCTGAGCCATTGCAATGCAACTCTCAGCCTGATGCATGAAGCACATTTTCATAGCTATAACATGCAAAAAAATGAAGACAATATCTTATTTTGACACATAGAGATATGTGACAGAGCAAGAAAAGCAAGATAAAGATGGCCTTAACATTTTCAAGGTAAATAGCCAGGTACCCCTGGCTCACGCCTGTAATTCTAGCTACCTGGGAAACTGAGATCTGGTGGATTGCAGTTCCAGGCCAGTCTGGGCAAATAGTTCTCATGATCCCATCTCCACAATAAACAGAACAAAATGGACTGGAGGTGTGGTTCAAATGGCAGAGCGCCTGCTTTGTAAGCACAAAGCCCTGCATTCAAACCCCAGTCTACCCCCCAAAAAATCAGGTTAAAAGGCTAGGAGTGGAGCTCAGTGGTAGAGTTGCTTATCTAATATGCACAAGGTTCCAGGTTCCATATGCAGCACTGCAAAAAAAAAATTCAGAGTATAGGGTTACTTCTCAGTGGGAGGGGCACAGGGAGGTGTCAAGACACTTTAATATGGTTTCATGGGTTTTCATTTTATTATTGCTTTTTAAATTGCTTACTTTTGTTTGGTATGCTTTTTAGAAGGCATGGTATACTTCAAAATAAGGTTGAAACAGAATTCTGATACTCAGAGAGGTGACATTGCTTGTCTTAAATCACACAGCTGATAGGTGACTTATCCCTGATATCAGAGCCTTGAAGCTGGACCTCTACCCTCTACTGCTTTTCTCTCTGAAGTAGCAGAAATATGGAGGAAGCAAAATAATTGCTAACAAGAGACGTTCATAAGCAGATGATTTCCTTCCCATACAACAGATATTTATAACCCACAGTGTGTCAGGCACTGTCCAAGGTACTGCCAATGGGTAGAGAGGTAAAGGAAACAGACCAGGAATCCCTGCCCACACACGTGGCACTGTGTGGCGTGAGGACCAAGCACATTTGATATGGAGGATGAATAAGGTTTTATAAAAGATACACATTGTTACAGACTATCCTCAACTTCTTGACTCTTAAGTCCCTGAGAATCTGATTTGGGGGCTCCAAATGTTTCTGATCTCTTTATGAGTCCAGCAGTCTCTTGTTTGTGAGCCTTTTTCAGTACAGGTGATAAACCTTCCTGCTCTGAATACCCTTTGTCTGTTTAGGTGCCCTCTAAGCCATTTTGAATTAATCTTGTAAGAAAAAAAGCATCATTATACTCCACAAAATGTGCATGGATCTAAGAGCTGGGCACCAGTAGCTCACGCCTGTAATCCCAGCTACTCAGGAGGCAGAGATCAGGAGGATCCTGGTTTGAAGCAGCCCAGGCAAATAGTTTGAGAGACCCTATCTCAAAAAAACCCATCACAAAAAAGGGACTGGTGAGGTGGCTCGAGGTGTAGGTCCTGAGTTCAGATCCAGTACCACACACACAAAAAAATGAGTGCATTAATCTATATCTCTGTAGAGTGTTATCTGAGTTCCTTTTATCCAATTTCACAGCTGTTTTTGTTTTCTTTCGTTTTGTTGGATGGTTTCACCTGCTCAGGCCCATGGTTTTTATTGTTTACCTCACTATTTGGAGGAGAAGCAGATGGTTTTCGGGTTGGACAATGATTCCTCCTCCCACCTGGGCCAGGCCATTGCTGGCACCTGGATGTGGCCTCTGGGTAATCAAATGAAGGGTCAGCAAGACCCTAGAGGGCAGAGAGGGAGACAAGGAACTGATGGGACACAGTCACATCTTACAGGACCTCACAGATTCCAAGATGGCTATTGTGAGGCCCACTTTACATATGGAAGAAACAGTCTCAGCAGGGTGACTCAGCCTGTCCAATGTCACATGCACACTTGGTCAACATTTGCACTCAGGTCCACTGGCTTTCAAGTCAGAGTTGTTGGGCAGGTGACCTCAGTGAGATGGCCCAGGGGCTGGGAAAGGCTAGGCCAATCTCAGGGAGAGAAATGGAAGCCATGTCTCCTGCCCCTCACACCACCCCCAGCTCAGAACCTGTCCCCGTGGGGCCTGGGAATAGGGTCAGACAAATCAAATATACAAAGTGCAGCCTTTGTTTGACTGTCTTATCTAATGTGCCCTTCTCCTCCCCAAGACAGCTGGAGCCCATCAGGGGGTGGGGGCTAGGGTCCGATTAGGGCAAGCCACCCGTGAGCCTCTCCCTGCGGGCCCCTGGATACCCAGGAGAGCTGGGACATGGGAAGACTTATGGAGAAAGAGAAGGGGATGTTAGCAACTTGCTCTCCGTTAAAGCCAAACGGATGGATAGGAACAATTTCCAGAAACTTCTAATTTCTTAGGTACCAGAAATGGAAGTTATAACCCGTGATGGACACCACCCATGTATCAGACACTGTGCTGAATGCAATTTTTATGGCATTTTCATAAGCATCCTTGGAAGAGCGTTCTCATTACTACTTTTAACTGGAAGAAAAGCCCCATTGTCCAAGACAACTCCCAAGCTGGCTGTAGACCCTAGAATTGAAGTAGGACTTTTTTTTTTCTTCAGAAAAAACACCTATTAACATTCAACATTTAGTGGATTTTTAGTTTGGAAGTTTTGAGTAAAAAGAGTATTTCTCAACTTGCTAAATACCATCTATCAGAAATCCACAGCAAAGATATTATTGATTCAAACCAAAAATTAGTAGAAATACAAGGACATTTGCTATCATTGGAAATTACTTTAAATTTTTGTAGTGGTGGTCATGCAACCCAGGGCCTCTGACACTCCAGTCAGGCCCTCTGCCACTGAGCCACACCCCAGCGCTACTTTTTAGATTTTCAATTACATTGTCTTTTAAGTTGATACATTAAAACATCAAAATAGCAGTATGTGTGGGTCACCACCAATGTTGGGATACACATATACATTGTGTCATGTTCAAGTCTTGGGGTAAATACTCTATTTTCTCAAGGACTTGCTAATTCTAAATCTAGGGCACATCCCTCCCTCCCAGCTGCTAACCTTTTTTCATGTTCTAAATCCCTGGAAGATATCCCCTCTGATATCTTCAGACACCTGTGGTGGGGACCCACTTGATGAAAAGATACTAGAGCTCAGAGATAAGGTGATTAAAGAGAAAATGGAGGAAATAGAAAATTGAAGTGAGTCCTTTTCTTTCTTAAAATTACTTAGGGAATGCATATTGTTTTCTCTCTCTTTTTTTTTTTTTTGGCAGTACTGGGGTTTGAACTCAGGACTTCATAGCTTGCTAGGCAGGTGCTCTACCACTTGAACTACTTGACCAACCCTTTTTTGTGTGTGTTGGGTATTTTTGAGATAGGGATTCATGAAGTATTTGCCCAGGCTGGCCTTGACCCAAGATGTTCCTGATCTCTGCCCCCTGAGTAGCTAAGATTACACCTGTCAGCCACCACACCCAGCTGAATGCAAGTTCTTAATAAGGAAATAAAACATTAGGGGGAAAGATCATAAAGGTAGGGTAGGGTTGGGCGTGGTGGCTCACATCTGTAATCCCACATACTTATGAAGTGGAGATCAAGATGATGGGATGTCAAGGTCAGCCTGGGCAAAAAAGTCAGCAAAACCCTCATTTCAACCAACAAAGTGGGTGTGGTAGCATATTCGAGTCATCCAGTGACACAGGAGGCATAGGTAGGAGATCACAGTCAGAGGTCAACTCCTTGCAAAAATGTGAGGCCCTATCTGAAAAATAACTAAGATCAGAAGACTTGGAGATGTGGCTCAAGCAGTAGAGCTCCTGTCTAGCAAGTACCAAGGTCCTGAGTTCAAACCCAGTACTGCCAAAAAAAGGCAGGGGGGGTGGGACTCTTGCTTCATCTCTTACTGGTTCCCCAATCTAGCCACCATTAACAAATTATTCTTTAATCCTTCCAGATATTTTGTACAATTAATATATGCAGATATAGTTTTCAGGGGTTTCCTTTCATTTTTATATTTTTACCCAAAGGGAAGTACACCACAATCTGGTTTTAAATATTTTCTTTGTTTAGCTCTGTGTGCTGAATTATTCTTTTTTCCTCACGTACGTTCATCTCTACCTTTCCCCACCCTGTTCAGTGCCCAGAGAGGAAGTTATCAGTGGGTTCCTTTGTCCCCTGGTTTCTGGCTTGGGTTGGCCACTGGGGTGCCTCAGCTCCTCTTGGTCCTCAGACAGAGTGGGAATAGCTCCTCCAGGCTGCTAGCCCTGAGTCACTGTACTGTTTCTTTAAGCCCTGCCCAAACACTTACACATAATTTGTCCCTTTACTTAAGTCTTCACAGGATCCAGCTTCGATGTGCTATCAGTTTCCTGCTGGGACCCTAAAAGAAACACTGTGTAATCTGGATATCTTCCCAGGGTGGCACCCCCAGGTTGATCCCATGGTAGCCTACTAGTTTAGGGTTCTCAAGGTAGCAGAGTTGGTTTAAGCTATTATTAGTTAATGAAGGTATAGAGATTTTACTAATTTTTCATTAATGCAAACAACATTATACCTTTGCACACACGTGAAAGGTTAACAAGGCTCAAATGCCCATAAGCAAAGCCCCTCTCCCCAAAGGTCATGTGGACTTCCATTTTTATAGGACCCTTTATGCAGAAACCTCAGCATTCTCAGAGCTTGGATGAGGACAGCATAGGAGGCTGGTGGGAGAGGGCCTAACGGGGGTTCCAGATGTCAACAAAGTGGCCCCAGTCTGGCTGGCTCTCATCTCTGGGGGCCGAGCCTCCTTCCTCCACACAGACAGCAGTGCGGGGAGCACAGAGAGAGAGGTTGAAAGTATAGAGATAAATGCTAATCTCCAGGATAAACATTGCTCAGAGCTGGCGGCTCTCTGGATGTGCCATGATCCCCCACCCAAGAGGGAATGAGATAGCTCAGGAGGTCAAAGCTGGAGGCGGGTACGGGAAAAGGAGACCGATGGGAAGATGCAGGGGCTGAAGAAACCCATCCTTTATGTGCCTGATAACCATGGGCGCAGACAACGAGTCCTCAAATGGGACCAGACAAGAGCCAGTCGTGGGGAAGCATAGGGGCAGTAGGAATGCTCCTCTTATGGATGTCAGGGAGACCCAGCTGGGGACTTTACATGGGTGATGTACAAAACAGATTGGTATTTTGACACAGTGACCTTGACTATGACCTTAGCTAGTCACTGTGACCTTGGTTTTCCCATCTGTAAAATTGGGGAAGTGTTCCCTGCTCACCAGGAGAGAGATGTGCTCTTAACCTCTTTGGAATCAGGCAAAAATACAACCTGATGATCCTTCTTGGAAAATAGTTTTTTGTTTGTTTGGAGTTTCTTGGTTTTTTTTGTTTGGTTGTTTGGTTGGTTTTGGCAGTACTGGGGCTTGAACTCAGGGTCTCACACCTGCTCGGCAGGTGCTCTACCCCTTGAGCCACTCCTCCAATCCTTTTTTGTAGTGGGTATTTTCAAGATGGGGTTTCTTGAACTATTTGCCTGGGCTGACTTCAAACCGTGATCCTTCTGATCTCTGCCTCCTGAGTGGCTACAATTAACGGCGTGAGCCACTGACCAGAATTTCTTAAAGACAGGCAGAGGGGGACAGGATGGAGGCAAGGCACATTGTGCATTGTGACCAGACACGTGCAGGCCTGGACTCAAAGCTCAGCTCCTTCACTTACTCTTGGGTGGCCTGAGGCAAGTCACTTACCTTCTTTGCCTCATTTTTGCTGTGAGAGGGAAATAGCAGTGTGTGTATAAACTGCCAGGCTCAGCGACCACACATAATAACCCTCGGGAAAGCGAAAGGCAGGGTTGTGTCTTCCCTGCAATGTGGCACGTGTGGCTGTGGGCCCAAGTCCACACTCTTTCTCAGGATGTCTGATGCTAGCTGTGGTCCGCCATGCTTTCTGTAATGCTACCTCACCACTTCTCCACCAAGAGCTGGAATCTAACTCCTTCCTTTGAACCTGGGCTGCTGTAATATTTTGAGACAGTGACATTTGTGTAGCCAATGCAACATGGCAGAATCATGACACACAGCATGATTTCCAAGGCTGAGTCAGAAAGGCGATACAGCTTTCAACTCTTTCTCTTACATGGTGTCTTCTCTAACGCTGTCTCTTCTGGGCATACTTCCCCTTGGAGCCCAGCTGCCACACTCAGAGAAGTCCAGACCTTCAACAGACCCAACTGAGCCCCAAATTCCAGACATCCCAGGCCAGGCACCAACACATGACTGGGACATGTTCAGGTGATGCCAGCACCCATTGTTCAAGCTACCACTACCCATGTGTTTTCCCAACTGAAACTCCAGTTGTCATGGACAGAGGCTATAGTTTGCATCTGGAATTTTCCCCAAGGTCTATATCAAGGTTTGCTTCCCAGTCTATGGTACTAGTGGGATGTGGTGGAACCTTTAGGAGGTGGAGCCTACTGGGAGGAAGTTAGGTCATTGGGGGTGTGGTTTTGAAGGAGATATTGGGACTTGGGCCTCTCCTGCCTCTTTGCTTCCTGGCTACAGTGAGGTGAATAAGCTTCCTCCACCATGATGACCTTTACCACCACAGGGCCAAGCAACTGTGAACTGAAGCCTCTCAAACTGTGAGTTGAAATAAACCTTTTCTCCTTATAAGTTGTTTATCTCAGGTATTTTGTCACAGTCATGGAAAACTGATGCCTTCCCCCTCCATGTCTTGTCTGACTTTCTACCCACGCAGAGAGTCTGTGAGCTTAATAAAATGCTGTTTTACTCCACTAACTTGGGGATGGTTTGTTACATAGCAACAGTTAACAGGAATGTGAGCTGATGAGGCTGTTTCCTTACAGTACAATCTGGTCTAGGATCTTTTAGCCCTGTGTTGTTTTTGCTGAATTCCAGAAGCATAAATAGTCTTCATGTCTATCCCCAGATCGTGTTAGGGGTATCAGAGATCATACCCTATTGGTCATATACAAGTGGTCCTGCAAGGCAATAATGTCTCTTCCCATTCTTTCCTCAGTCATGTTAGACCAGAGCCCTTAGGAATTTTTATAGTGTTGCAATGACACTGACAAGAAACATTACAAATAATAGAAATGACGAGGCCTGGTGAGTAACACCATCTTAGAACAGACCCCAGAGGGTACTGCTATAGTTTGGATCATAGGTGTCTCCCAAGACCCATGTGTTAAAGACCTGGCCCCCAGCATGGCTCTATTGGGAAGGGATGGAACCGTTAAGGGGTGGATCCTAGTGGGAGGTCTTCAGGTCATTGACAGACATGTCTTTGAAGGGGGTTTGGGGATTCTAACCCCTTCCTTCCTCTCTTGTTGGCTTCTCGGCCATGGTTGAGTGGTACTGTGTGTTCTTACCATGACATGTGGCTTCACCACAGGCCCTCAAACAATGGGACCAACTGATCATGGACTGAAACTTCCAAAACTGTGCTCCAGGATAAAAAATGTGGTTAGCTCATTTTTGTTACAGTGATGGGAAGCTGACTGAGTCACGAACTCTCTGCAAAGAAGACTTGCATGGTAGTGATGAAAACAGGCTACTGTAACAGACCAGTGATGATAATTATATAATAAAGACAATAGTAATTTATCAGTTAGAATTTTCCATTGCAAGTTGCAGAAATCCTAAGAAGACAGGCTTATGCTCCAAATGGAATTGACTGGCCACATGCAACGTGTTTAGGAATGGCTTGAACCAGGGAGGGGGTCTCTTTCTCCCTTTCTTTCAGGACTAGGTGTCCATGTCTGTCCTTCTTTGTGCTCAGGCTGCCTCAGTCTTGGCTTTCTCTAAATCATGGCTGCAGGTGACTCTGGCCTTACCTCCTCCCTCCAGGACATGGACAGCATACTTCTCCATCAAGGGACCTGGTGAAATTCTACAGTGCTTCTTTCCCATTGGCTCTAATACAGTCACGTGTCATCTGTGAATCTCTCTCTCTGCCCTAACCCCATCCCAAGGCAGGAAGGACTCTGATTGGTCATACTGAGTCACATGCCCATTTCAGTAGATAGGGGGTGGGGTTACAGCCCCTCAAATGCCTGGATAGGCACTGGGGGGAAGGGAGCTTCCCCAGAGGAAAAGCAGGGCAATGTTACTCTGAAAAGAAGTTTCTGCCCAGTGGCAAAGATCAACACAGGCAGCCCACAGCTCTCTCTGCCCAATATCTGGTGTTCCCGTAAGATGGCGTGAATAATTATTTCTTTGCTTGGTGGATAAAGAATTAGCACGGAGGATGTCAAGTCCCTGGCCTTAGGGTTCCACCATGGCAGAACTTAGATGGGAACATGACCACGTGACTTCAGAATTCATGCTTTGCTCCTCATGCCCCAAGCTCTTCCACTCTTTCTGTATCCCAGGGAAACAGAACCAGGAGAACCAAACCCAGGGACAGAGTGACATCCTCACACAGCACAAGGACAGTGGGCGCTGCTAGATTCCTGCTGGGAGACATCAGCTCTACCCTTCTCTCCCACTCCAGGGATCATTCTAGAACTCAAGAGAATGGAAATGAGGTCTTTACAAGAGCAAGACTTAAGATTTTTCTTTAATTTTCATTATGAAAAAATCCCAATCTAGAGTAAACAGAATAGTAGTCGCTATCCCTGTGCTCTGACAAGGGCCAGCAACTGTTTTGCCATTTTATCTATTCCTCCACCTGCCTGCCACCTCCCATCCAATGACAATATTGTTGATAAGTTTCAGATTTTTTTATCTACTTGAGTTTATTTATTAACAATATAAGGAGCCAGGCACAGGTGGCTCACACCTGTAATCCTAGTTACTCAGGAGACAGAGACCAGGAGGATCGTGGTTCTAAGTCAGCCCCTGGCAAATAGTTTGTGAGACCCTATCTCAAAAAAAAATCATCACAAAAAAGGGCTCATGGAGTGGCCCGAGGTGTAGACCCTGAGTTCAAACCCCAGTAGTGAAATAGCAACAAAAACTCTTAAGTGTATCAGTGTGAAATTTGAAAAATTAGCCCAAATACTTTTTTTAAACACTGTTGTCCTCTGGTATGGGAGCAGTTTGGAATTTTATTATTATTATTATTATTATTACAGGGTCTCACTGTGTAGCCCAGGCTGGCCTCGAACTCCTGACCCTTGTGCTTCCACTTCCCAAGTGCTGGGATTACAGGCATACACCACCATCTCAGTATTTCTTCCTTTGAAATAGCCAAATGAAGTGGCTTCCTGTTGGGAAGATATTGTACAAAACACTATCCTTTTAACCTGCACAGGTTAAAACACACAGGTTCAACACACAGGGACCAGTAAGACCCCAGGAGATCCCATTCCCATCTGTGGATAATGGCCATTATACCCATTTGGGGGAAAGTAGCCATTAGTTGGATTGGTGGGCAAATCCCCACCCTGCTATTTAACGCTATTTAAATTCTCTTCAGTTGCATTTCCTGGTACAAATTAGTGCAGATTCCTTTTCGCCGTTCAGGTCTTCCAAATTCTACTATTTGAATCCCCCAAGTGCTGATAGCTTGTGACATGTGCCCTGGGCTTAGACCAGACCCTCAGCAAGCAGTGGACACCCCAGACGACTTTCAGCTGTGACAACCCAGGTGAGATGCAAGGCTCGGACAGCAGGTAACAGCCACCTGTACCCTGAGTCCTGCAGCATCCGGGGATCTGACTGCTTAGTGCCCATCAGGTCGTCTTCCCCTTGTGGCCATGGATGGGGAACCTGGGAGGGAAGTGGGGAGCCCGCCTCCCACGTCTCGCCTTCTGGGGCCAGCCAGCTTGCTGGGCCATTAACCAGCAAAGCCACAGCAGCAATAAAATTAATTTCCTTCCTAATATATACAAGACTTTCTGGAGGAGAATTATGGAGCGATTTGATCAAAGTGTGTAAGTACTGTGCTTATCCTATCAGTTTCGCCCCCTTAATGCCCTCCTGTCAAAACAAAGTCCTCATGAAAGCCTTTGAGGGGAGTCACGTGAGTATAATGGCTTTCCCAAGGAGAGCTCTAAGTACTTGCTAACATATACAGAGCCGACTATTAGATCTGCTGGCGTAATTGTCCTCATATTGTAATGTAAACACGCTTATATTAGCTGGGTACTTCATCCCTCCGCAGACATGGAGGGGCGGGTGGGGGGAGGGAAGATGGCCTTAGTGGCAACGTCAACCAGGGAGGAGCCTGTCATTGCAGAGAAGTGAGGAGAGGTCAGGGGGCGTGGAGGGGAGGGGGATTCCAAAGAGAGAGGCACCCACCCTATCTGGCTTTTATTAAGAGCACACAGGCCTGGCTCCTGGGTGGCACTTTGAACTTTGGTTTTCCCCCAGAATTTCCCATCTATGTTTTGCTTTGCCCTCAGGGCCACCTCTGTGAGGTGGGCTGGAAAAGGGGGAGGGGGACCCATTTCTTGGGTGGATAAACTGAGGTTCAGAGAAGGGTCCTAGCAGGAAGTCCATGAACAGTCGATGTGGGTAGTAGAGAGTTGAATGGAGGGGTCATTTGTAAATGGCTGGGTTAAGGGAGGTGACAGACATGGTAGAGGATCCTGAGGCTAGCAAAGGAATAATCATCGCCAGGTTGGGACCTGTAGGGACTGAGTAACACAGACATATACAGAACCTGGTCAGAATGAGCACATGAGAGAGGATGTACCCCCATCCCCCCCAAATAATAATAACAAAAAAAGAAGTGTCAGCTTTTGATTAAGAATTGTGGTCCCTGGCCACCCCATGTAGGGCTGGCGCAAAGGGTCCCCAGGCCACCAATGTCTTGCTTTCTCCCTCCTCTGCCCTCTTCTGTCATGAAACCCAGCAGGAAGACAGAAGACATCAGAGCCTGGACTCTGGCACAGGCTCCCAGGACAGACAGACAGGGTGAAGACAGGCATGGAGTAAATGGAGAATTTCCAGCCACAGTTCAAAGGGACACTTGGAGGCCTCCTCCAGCATCCTGCAACCAAGCCTTGTTCTTCCCGTACAGGGAGCCACAGCTGCTCAGGGGAGTGATAAGCTCACAACCCCATGGGTTGCATGGCTGGTCTTGGAAATTTCTGGAACTTGCAAACTTTGACTTTATTTTCTGAATCCCCCAGCACCGTGCCCTGGGTTTCTCTGCAGGAGACAGCATATTTTCACAGAGCAAGGGCAGATAAGAGGCTGGGTGCCTGAAGCCTGGATAATAATAGAATGACAGCTGCACTCTTCCCAGCAGCTGATAGCATAGGACAGCCTTTCCTTTTGCTCAAGAGTTGCTCTTTCTCGAGAGGATTCCTGCAAAGCTGGACTTTCCACATCCCTATACCACGCATGCTGACAGCAGCCACCATGTAATGTATGCATGTGCCGAGGAGGTGCCCCAAGTGGTCCCTTGAATCAACTCATTTCATGACTTCACAACCACCTCAGAAGACACATGACAGAATCTACGTTTTGGGGGTGAAGACAGAGGCCTGGCTGAGCTTGGCAGGATGGGGCAGTGGTTAGGAGACCATCTTGTGGACCCAGATGGCTCCAGGGTTAAGTCCCAGCCCTGCCACTTCCCAGCTGTGGGTTCTCACACAAGTCAGACAGCAGGCATGCAGTCAGTTTTCCATTGCTATGATGAAATACTCAAGATTAAATAACTGCAAGGTTGTTTTGGCTCATGGTTGCACAGGTTTCAGTCCATAGTCACTTGGCTTTGGGGCCTTTAGCAAGGCAAAACATCATTGCGGAGAGAAACCACTTGCTTCATAGTGGCCATGAAACAAAGAGAAAGAGAGAGAGAGGAAGGGAGGGGCCAGGGTTCTAATATTTCTAGTAAATGACCTAACTTCTTTCCATTTGGCACCTCCAAAAAGTTCCACTGCCCTCACAGGCTTACGTGGCCTTTGGGGGGGCGGGGTGGAGGGGCAGTAATTGTAGATGGTCTCACTGGGCTGGGTGATGCCAGCTTGCAAGAACCAACTGTTACATTTTCAGGACTTTTGGAAACAGTGTTAAAGAGCCATGATTCAAAATTACACTTTGTAAGTTTGCAATTAAGTAAGCTACATTGAAGACAAAGGTAAATACTCAACCTTGTCACTTACTGTATTGTTGAGCTCTTGACACTGAATAGCACCCATTAATGGGACACCATCCCATTAACTGGTGCTACTCAGCTTCTTCCTCTGGTGCCAGTGGGAATATTTACACCACAGAAATTGGCAAATGTGACAGGTCAAGACACTGTTGTTGTTGTTAACAGATACATGTCCCTTGTCACTTGGAACCCCAATCCTTCACTTCTCATCTGAGACTTTTCCTAGCTCTCTGTGGGAAAATTCTTGTTTTTCCAAACACAGGACACTGTGATTTGGAGGGCAGGTGGGCATCTCTCCCTTACATCATCTCATAGGGGACAAAGAGACATGGGAGCTGGTGTGGGAAGTTCACACTGGGCCAGACCCATGCCTCATGGGACATTCAGCTCTTAGGGATGAATTTTAGGATCCAGGACAAGACCCAGGAATGGTGCTGGATCTTGGGCACTGCCAACCTCCTCCACTGAGCACCCTGCCCCCACTTGGGGCAAATTCCTCGCCTGGTGATAAGCATGGCTCCATCTCAGAAGCTTCTCCATCGTGTTGACAGTTTTAAACCAATAAATTTATGAACTTTTAAGTAATAGAAATATTTAAGGCAGACCTATTTGTCTTATCTGAAAAGACTGGAACACTCCTCTTCAGAGGGGAAAAAGTAAACTCATAAAAAGGAATGATGTTGAACCCTGACTACAGAGACGGGAGGGAGGTGCCCTGCCTCTGCCCTGGAACTGGTTCTCCAGACCTTCTGCTCACCCTGGAACTTGCAAGAAACTCTCCCAGGCTCTCTTGTTCTTCTCAGGTCCATTGGAATCAGTTTCTCTTGTTTGGCTCCATTACTCCAATGGATGCAGTGATGACGAAGGACCACCTACCACCTGCCAATCACCAGCTGCTAAGGGCTTTATACCCAGGATCCCATTTGGTCCCTGGCTTAGCCTTGGAGGCAGACAGGAGGCCTTGGGGTATAGGGGGAAATCCAGATTTTCTGAGGTGGTTGGTAGGAGGATTGGAACCCAGCATCTCTGGTCTGAACCTCCACCTTTGCCCCTTGCTACTTGGCTGGTGTTTCCCTGTGGCTCCCCCATGGGTGTCCTTGGACCAGGGGGCTCTGCACAGTACTGCCCCTGTCATTGCAGTTGCTGTTTTTCTTTTCTTTGCCCAAACTCCAGGCCTTTCTCTCTGCCTCGTACAAATGCTATTCCTGCCTCAAGGCCCCACTAAAGTCCCTCTCCCTCTCCCCATTCTGTCCTTCCATATTTTTCCTCCTGGAAATAGTCCCCCACCAGTCTAGCCCTCCCCAAGCTGGCCCTGCCCCAATGTCTGCCATAGCTATGTTTTTTTTTATTATTATTATTTGTTTGCTTTTTGTTTGTTTTGAAGGACTGGGGTTTGAACTCAGGACTTTGTGCTTGCCAGGCAGGCTCATTAGTACTTGATCCACATCTCTAGTCCATTTGCTCTGCTTATTTTTAAGATAGGGTCTCACTTTTTGCCCAGGCTGGCCTGGACCTCAGTCCTGCCTAGGCACCACCACACTCAGCTTTTTTTTTTTTTCCTGTTGAAGATCTTGTAAACTTTTTGTCTAGGCTGGCCTCAAATCACGATCCTTCCAATCTCAGCCTCTCAAATAGCTAGGGTGATAGGCACGAGCCACCAGCACTTGGCTATTCTGTGGTTTTGTGTCTGTGTGAATCTCACCCCTAGCTGTGCTGTTACTTTGCCGGGGCCAGACAGAGACTTGTATCTCTTCTATGTCCCCCTGAGCCCATTGCTCCATCTTCTTTGGCCCTTTATCTTGTCACAATTTTCTGAGTATCTGCTAGGTGCTCAGAACTGGGAGCACCGACATCCTTGGCACAGTCAGAGTCACAGACATGACACACCCCATGCAGCAAAATGGGCTCTGATAGGTCAATACTGAGGCTTGTGGAAATTCAGAGCGGGGGTCTCTGACCCTGGGTTGGGGATATGGAAGGCTTCCTGAAGGAGGTGATACAAGCTGAAAAAGAGGGTGGCTCTTGGAGTATAGAGTGGGGAACAGAGGCAGTGGACTGTGGACAGCATAGACATTAAACAGGGCACCGGGCGCTGCAGAGGAGAGGTGAGGAGAAAATGGGAGTCAAGGGCCAGCTGAGGCCAGAGTGTAGCTCATGGGGCTGAATCAAGATGACCTTTGTACATTTCTCTGCAGACTTTGAACTTGATCCTCAGGGCTCTGCAGGTTCTAAAGTCAGGCAGGACTGTTTTCAGGAATGGATGGGAATGGGGTGGGGTGGGGAAAGAGGCCAATTACAGAAGTGCTGTAGCAATCCAAGAAAGAGACACCAAGGACTGAGCTCGGGAGCAGCCCCTTTCTCACTCCATTCCACTGGGAGGGCTTATCATTCTTTCTCCAAAACATGATGCTCACTCCTACCTCAGGGCCTTTGCACCTGCCACCCAACTAGCCAGAACTCTTTCTCTAGGTGTAATTGAACCATATGGGTCTCACATCAAGCCAGGGTTAGAGCTGGGAAGTGGACCAGTCTGGATGATGCTACAGCTTGTTTTCACAGTCAGTTGTCCTGGCTGAAGGCAGACAGGCAGTATGGCTATCAGCCCACCAGTAAGGGCAGTTATCGTGATGTGCTTAGGGGTGCAGCTTCTGTCCTGCATGGGTTCCGATCCTATACTTAGGAACTGTATGGCCCCAGGCAAGTTACTGAATGTTCTGTGCCTTTGTTTCTTCACGGAGGCTACAGCATCTGAGTTGATGGGAGGGTTAACAACCTCTGTATTCATGAAGTGGTCTCTGGCATGGTGCATGCTGGGGAGAAGGTAGCAATTCATACTAATCCATCAGACGTGTTGATTGAATACTTGACTCCACGCACTTCTCTTGGGCTAGCATTCAACCCCTTCCCCCCCAAAAAAGTACACACAAAAAGCCTTTTAGCTTCTTCTTGAAAGAGCTCACAAGCACATGACCACTTGGGATGGTTTTCAAAACGCCAGGATGAACATAACTTACGGTTTCTCGGAGACACAGCCTCAGGTCGGTAATCAATACCTACTGTGTGAGTGTGAGGAAGGCGTTACTGCCAGATTCTCCGGTGCTACATATATTTATTAAAAATGTGTTCCTCATTACCACGACTCTCCAAACACACAAACGCTGTCGGCACTTCAACAGGGCTTCCAACACCAAGGCTGCCTCATGATATACGGGCTTCCTGACTCTCTGTGCTTGCTTTGTTTGGTTTCTTTGTTCACTGATCCATAGGTACCAGTGGATCAAGCCTGAAGCACTCGACATCAGATGGCAGAAATGGGGACCTCAAAGCTGAAAGGTGTCTCCAGGGAGAGGAGTGGGGTGATGCAGAGAAAGAACACAGTCCTTAGAGTCCAGTGATGGTTCAGCTCAGTTTTCTGTCCTTAGCATTCATTAAGTCATTCAACTATCCATTCATATAGTCACCCACTCACTCAATTCAGTTATTTATTCAACAGACGTTTGTTGGTGTTGTGGTAGACAGACCCAAGGGGAATCCCCAAACCCTAGTATTCACGCTCTGCTTAAGTCCCTCCCTTTCAGTATAAGCATAACCTGTGATTTACTTCTAGCTGACAGGATGGGGCAAAGCTGAAGGTATCTTGTTGATTAAACTGCGGATTCTTGACTTAATAAAAGGGAGCTCATCCTGGGTGGGCCTGGTCTAATCAGTGAAAATCTTTAAAACAGGGCTGGGCCCTCCCTGAGGTCAGGGGTTCCCACCTGCTGGCCTTGAGGAAACAAGTTGTCACCCTTCACCCAGCACAAAAAGAGAAATCCTTCCAGCCAGGAAGCAGATCCTTAGATCCTCCCCGTGTCAAGCCTCTGGAGGGGAACACAGCCCTGAGATTCAGAGAAGGGTGCCAGCTTAGCTAAGCCAAGGAAAACAGGAGGTACAGAATGAAGACTGATTTAAGAGAGAGAGAGAGAGAGAGAGAGAGAGATTTTTTTTTTTTTGGCAGCACTGGGGTTTGAACTCAGGGCCTCACGCTTGCTAGGCAGGACTCTACCACTTGAGGCACTCCACCAGCCCATTTTAATATTCTAAGTTTGCAGTAATTTGTTACACAGCAGTAGAAAACTAAAATAAGTGCTTCCTATGTACGAGATGCTGAGGATAAACTTGCACTCAGGACGGCCTTTAACACCTGCTCTGCCAGGACTGAGGTCTGCTGCCTGCCAGGCGCACAGGATCCGCTCAGCCAAGGTGCTGTTGTCTGGACACCTGGTCCACCATCCGACTTCCTTTCTATGCAACCTTGAGTATGTCAGGTGACTTCTCCAAGCCTCCATTTTTTTTTTCAGATGAGAAATGGGGACAAGAAAAACCTGCCTGTGTGGTGGCCCTGGAGAGCATGCATTCCAATCAGTGACTGAAGCTATCAGCCGGGGGTCAGTGGCAGAGCTTTTGTCTCACACATTCCCAACTGCAAAAAGAAGAAAATAAAAGAGGTTACTTTCCTGTCACCGTGCATGCCATGCACAAACACACAATATTATCATCTCCCATGTACAGAGGGAGTCTCTCTAACAGGACAGACTGCATGCTGCCTTCACAATAGGTGTTTCTTTTTACTTCCTTGGAAATGAAAACTAATTCTTAGGAGAGCGCCTCGCCACCCAGAGGAAATACTACACTTCCAGTCTCCCCCTCAGCGACGCTGGCCATGCACCTAGGTTTTGGACAACTCTATGTGGACATGTAGTGGACACTTTGGAGAAATGTCCTTTGGGAAAGGAATGACAGATAACATGCAGGACACACTGTTAAATTTGAATTTCAAATCAAAATCAAAATTAAAAATATGTGACTAAATGCTTATGCCAAAACTAATTTTTTGTCCACCCCTGTGGGAGAGGGGTCCCGATGTGGCCTGCAGATGTTGGGGGGTTAGGCCAGGCTCTGGGGCTGGCACTGACACATAGTGCCGAGTCCCTGCAGGGAAAAGATCTTGTCTTGCTCCTGGCTGTATGGGCCATGGACCCAGCTCAGAGTAGGTGCTCAAAAAGTAACTTGCTGAACTGGAGGCTCACGCCTGTAATCCTAGCCACGCAGGAGGCAGAGACCAGGAGCATTGTGGTTCAAAGCCAGCCCAGGCAAATAGTTTGTGAGACCTTCTCTCCAAAAAACCCATCACAAAAAAAAGGGCTGGTGGAGTGGCTTAAGATGCAGGCCCTGAGTTCAAATCCCAGTACTGCAAAAAAAAAAATAAGAAGAAGAAGGATTTTCTGAAGCTGGGAATGGTACTACACTACACCTATGACCCTGGCACTTGAGAGGCTGAGGCAGGAGGATCTCGAGTTCAAGGCCAACCTGGACTACATAGTGAGACCCTGTCTCAAAACAAAACAAAACAAAACTGCTGGTGAGCTTAAATGAATGAAGTATCTCAAATCTACTCTATGATTTGTGATGAAGCATTCAAAACTTTCTGCTTTAAGCCCTAGAATTGAAGTAGAGAGGCACTTATGCACATCTTTCAAATTCACAACACAGCTAGATGTGGTGGCTCCTGACTGTAATCCCAGCTACTCAGAAGGTAGAGATTGTGATGATCATGGTGTCAGGCCAGGCCAGGTAAAAAGTTAGCAAGAACTCCATCTCAATGGATAGGGCAGGCATAGTGGTGCATGCCTGCCATCCCAGGTACATGGGAGGTTGTAGATAGGAGGATCGCTATCCAAGACCCTCTCTGAAAAATAACTAAAGCAAAAATGGGCTGGGGGAGTGGCTCAAGTGGTAGAGCGCCTGCCTAGCAAGTGTGATGTCCTGAGTTCAAACCCCATACTGCCAAAAAATATTAACAATAATAAACAATAAACTTACAACACGCCTGTGATATAGCTTCTACACCAGCGCCATTCAGCAGGAAGGGAGACCAAGAGGGGAAAGCCACTTGTCCAGTGTCACAGGCAGGGGGGCCAGGACTTAACTCACTGCCTGCCACACCCTGCATTTAGCCTGCAGGCTCCCTTACCCGCCATGATGGCTTCCCCAAGTCAACACTGCTGTTTTGGGAGGTGTTTCTGAGAACCAACTTTCTGCTGGATCCCGGGAACACCTCACACCCCAGAGAGCCAACAAGGAAGGGAACAGACACCTGAGGATGCTGGTCACCGGGCATCAGCGTGTTGGGCTGCTGGCCCAGTACCAGCAGCTCTGTGTCCTTCCTTCCTCTTTCCGCCTGCCCCCAGGTCCTACCCTGACCTGGATGAGGGCAGGCAGACCCTTGGCATCCCTGGCAGGAGGTTGGGTCACATCCTGGGCTTTCGTGCCCCCCACATTGCGAACTCACACAGTAGGCTCGCCATACACGGTCGCTGATGGATCGTTGATTGATTTGATTCTGTAAAGTGCCTCGCTCGGCCACATGAACCCAGAGAGGCTTAATAAAGGCTTTTTGAAGATGATAAGAAACAGAGCCTCCTTGTTAAGATTCCGGGGGCCTCGGATTCTTCCTTAGCAGCAATATCTTTCTTTTTCTTCTGCATCTTTTTTTTTTTTTTTTCCTTTTTTAAGTGCTGGCAGATAAAGCCTGCCGACTGTCCAGAGGGCGACACTGGAGAAAGAGCTCGGAGGCCTTTTGATTTTTAAAGGACTATGTTAAAAGCAACTCGGGACATTAAAATCTCCTGGGTTTCAGCGGGATCAAGGCGAGGATGGCAGAGTCCCCTCCACTCTGGTTTAATAGACAGGCACTTGGGGTAAGTCGGGGTGAGACAGACTTTATAGGGTGGAGTCCTCTCTGAGTTGATATTTGGGGGATTGGGGCCTGACGCCACTCTGTCACCACTGACCAGGCATTGGCTATGCCCTCTGCCCTGCTGGGCCTCAGTTTCCCCAACTGGAAAGCAAAGAGGGCTCTCCAGAGTCTTTGTATTCTTGACTCCCCTCCCACTGGAAGCGGGCTCCTCACTGCCCAGATCCAAGATGGGAGCAGAGGAGCAAAAGTGGACACTGCCACCTGCCCAGGTTCAGGCCAGCTGAGGCCCCAGGACGTCACAGGGATGACTCCATCCCCACCCTGCCTTGACTCAGGCAGCCATGGTTCCTGAGGACAACTTCCAGACAGACAGAGCCCCAAGGCCATCTTTCCTGTCATATCTGGTAAAGCCAGGCTCAAAGAGAGAGAGAGAGAGAGAGAGAGAAAGAAAGAAGGAGAAGAAGTAGTAGTAGGAGGAGGACGGGAGAATAGTAGGGACCTTTTTTTTTTTTTTTTTTTTTACTTTCTTTTTCTATTTGAGTTTCTTTGAGAATCTGGAAAAAAAGCTACACACCACTTCTTAGGAAAGAAAAACTTAAATACAAAATTTTGCACTGATTATAGGGGTTTTCTGGACTCCACTGATCCCAGCTTGGAAGGTCCTAAAATTCAAGATACATATTTGCCCTCCTTTGTGAAGAAGAAGGAAGATGAGAAAGAGAACGAGGGGGAAGAGGTGTGTGTGTGTGTGGTGTGTAGCATTAAAAAAATTACAACCCTAACTACTTGGCAGGCTGAGGATCAGGTTTCAGGACCAGGCTGCACAAAACACTTCAGAGACCCCCATCTCAACCAATAGCTGGCATGTTGGTACACACCTGTCGTCCCAAGCAACTGGGAGGCTGAAATTGGGAAGATCACAGTTCCAGGCCAGCCTGGACAAAAATGCTTGCAAGACCCCCATCTCGATGGAATAGAGGTGGGTGTGGTGGCACACACCTGTCATCCCAGCTATGGTGGGAAGTGTAAAATAGGAGAGTCGGCGCCCAGACCAGCCTGGGCAAAAAGCGAGACCCTATCTCAAAAATAATCAGAGAAAAAATAAAAGCTGGAGACATGGCCCAAGCAGTAGACTAACTGCCTAGCAAGTGTGAAGCCCTGAGTTCAAACCCCAGTACCACACAATAAAGAAAGAAAGAAAAAGAAAAAATCATGCTGCTTGGAAAGTGAAGGTGAGAGTATTGCACTTCAAGGCAGCCTGGGCAAAACTTAGCAAGACAGTATCTCAAAAACAAAGTGGGTGTGGTGGTACATGCCTGTAATCCCGGCTACACAGGAGATGGAGGTAGGAGAATCAAGTCCAATGCAGGCCTGGGCAAAGTTAGTGCAAGACCCCATCTGAAAAACAAACTAAAAGCAAAAAGGGCTGGAGTTGTGGCTCAAATGATAGAGCATCTGCCTTGCAAGTGAAAGGGCATGAGTTCAAGCCCCGCTACTGCCCCCAAAAAATAAAGAAAGAAAGAAATGCAGTCTCTGTCCTGCCCAGCCCCCAGGAATCAGCACTCACAGGTTAGGCAGTGCTTGGGTGGCTCAGGTTCATGCATGAGTCCAAGAGAGCCAGGAAAGTGTTGGGCATCGGTCCCCAGCCCCACAGATTAGTGAAAACAGCAAGGTGCTGACATGGCGCCCTGGTGCCCCCTGAGCTGTCTCCACCTTTGGGGACCAATGTTTCAGCACTCAAGCTTCCTTGGTTGCCCCCCTCCCCAAACCCCAGCAGGTTGTCACCAGGTGCATGGAAAGCCAGCAATCACTCTACAGTCCCATGTGGGATGTCAGGGAACCATGCCAGGAGAAGCCCGCATCTCAGCTTGGGGTGCCTCTGCCTCGAACGTAAAGCCTGACTGGAACACAGGAAAATGAATAGCCTTACTAACAACCATCACTTCCTAAGTCTTCCCACGTGTGTGACACCAGGCAGGAGCCTGGGCTGCATTATCTAATTTAACCTACCTAAAAACCCTGTGTTACCCCATACAAGTACTGTATTGGTAGCCCCATTTCATGATGAAAGTGAGTGAGGCACAGAGAGGTTAAGTAACTTGTCCAAGATCACACAGCAAGTAGGTGGATAAATCAGGATGGGAAACCAATCCTAGAGGCTAGATTCTTAAGCATGGACTGGACACAGATAGGGGCTTGGGCAGAGGTGGCCCTTGAACACATTTTCTTTAACTGGCCCAAGGTTAAAACATCCTTGGAGCCAACATTTAACCATTTCACCTACAACCTGGATTTCTGGCTTCTTTTGGAAAATGACAGTGCTTTTGGCATTACCAGGCTGGTGGCAGAATTGCACCATTCAGGTGAGGAAGTCCTCATCGTCACCTGGCCTTGCTGGGCATTGTAGGTTGGACATTTTCATAGTAATGATAATTATAAGAATGATAGCTAACACATTCATGGGTCTCAATATGCAGCCCAGACTGGCCTTGAACTTATGCTCCTCCTGCCTCAGCCTCCTGAGTGCTGGGATTACAGGCATGCAACCACCATGCCTGGCAAGAGCTAATGTTTTTTGAGTGCTAGGTATGTGGAAAGCACAGTCCTATAAGATGGAAAGAAAGGGCGTCCCCTGCACTCAATTTCTTCCTTGACACGGGGCTCTCCTGGTGTCCCTTGCTCGGGGTTCAGTGCCAGCTTAAATTCCTCCAGGATATATTTTCCACGTTACTCCATTTCCACCTGGAGGTGGGCCACCCTGGGTCAGCCCCTCTGGAGATTTGAGGCTGCTGATCTCCTGTCAGCCTTCTCTGCTGGTGCCAGGAGGCAGGTGGAGAGGTTCCTTCTGGGGCCATGGTGGGCTCTGAGGAGGGGCAGAGGGTGCTCCTCACTCAATTCCCTTCTATCAGGTCCAGGGACCTCATCACCCCAGATCGGCGAGCCAGGCTGGACTGCGAGCCCACTCACCACCATTCTCAGCAGGAGAGACCCCTAAGGCAGCTTTCCAGGTCCTGGCTCTCTCACTTGCTTTATTACTCCCTTTTCTTTTCTTTGTATTTTCCCCTTTACTCATTAAGCCCTAATTCTTCCCCTCTCTTCTCTCACCATTCTGGGTCTCCACTCCTGCTCTGATTCCCTGTATGGCTCCTCCTCTCTTCATGGACATTGTCTATCTGTGCCCATATGTACTCTTGAAGTCATGTTTAACCTAAACCCTTCCCGATACCATCCTTGCTCTGATTTCCGCCACCTGCCAGGACTTTCCTACCCACATCTAACTGGTGGACCAGCTGCAATTGCTCTTGGAAAAGCCCACCACCCCGGTTTAAGACTTTTTATAATGAAGTTTTTATTTAAAAAAAAAACAAAAACAAAAAATCTTTGCAATGGCATCACCTTCATCTCTGTCCTTCTGACTCAACAGGTCCAACCTGTTCTCTGATCTTATTCTTACAAATGGTCTCAGATACCCTCAGAATGCTACTGCCTGTTCTCAGGCTGGTCTCTCCAGCCCACACCTGTCCCCAGGGTGGAATAGCCACTGGCTGGCTGGGCATCTCCATCTTGGATCACCTGGTCCCAAGCTGGATTCACTGTCTTTCTCCCATACCTGGTCTCATCGTTTGTTCATCTTTAGCTCAGAGCATAACAAAAGCATCCACGCAGGTCCTCCATTCCTCTTCCTTGTACCCCATGTTCAACTAATCACCAAGGTCTGCCACAACTCAAACAAATCTTACCTCCATTGATAACACAGTGAATAATTATTGAAGGAATGAATTTGCACTTAACCAATGAAGGCTAGCAGCATCTCTTTTGGATGCTACTTAAATGGAGTCTCCCAGCCTCCTCTCTTGCTTTTCCAATCTATCCTCCATACTGTAGCCAGACCCATCTCATTTATCTGTAGACCTAATGCCCCTTCTGTGCTCCCACACCTTCAATGGCTCCCTACTGCCTCAGGCTACAGCCCAGGCTTCCCAGCTTGGCATTCAAGGCTGTCTTCTCCCATCTCAGTCTTCCCTCCTCCCTGCCTGGAACTCTGAGCCCTAGCAGCACGAGATGGATTGTATATTTTTTTGCTTATCTCACTGCTTTTGCTCATGTTGATCCACCTAACTGGAATGCCTTTCTCTTGTCCCTTTCTCTGGTCAATTTCAACATCTTAGGAATTTCCTGAAGTGTCTCTCCCTCCTGGACATGTATACCAACTGGCTTGCTTCCACATTACAAAATGGACTTCTTCCCTGTGGTTAAGCAACCTTAATGTTGGTATTGAGAGAGAAACCAGCGTTGAATATACTGCTGTGCTATGTCATTCTGTTAGATTGCTTTTGGGTTTTCTATACTACAAATTGTGCTGGTGTACTGGGTGGAAAGCTATCTTACCCCATGATTTCCTTGCTTTGGGTTCTCTGAAATACAACAGGTGTGGAGAAGCATGCATGCCTTAAACTATATAGTTTGCCAAATGGCTTTCCAAACAGGTGGACCCCCTCCCCCAACTGCACTGTCAGCAAATATAGGTCAATTCTAGAACTCCACCTCTCTCCTAGGTGAGCCTGGGGTGGAGATAGAGGACCTAAGTGTGATGTCGAGCAGAGCTGAGCTCTTATTTCCAAATAACAAAACCACTGCAAGAAGGAATTGGATCTCCATTTAAACCAAGTCAACCGGGTTGAAAAATGGAACCCAAGGAACACTGAGAAGCAAAGCAAGAAGGCTGATGTCTGAAGACCCAACCAAGTGGTCGCTTGGATGTGTACCCTCTGGAAAAAAAAAGATTGGTTTTATGGCATAAATGGACACATCTCAATAAATACTCCAGGGGAGAGCAGGGAAAGGTCAAATTTCCCTCAGATTCATGGCTGGGGTTTCCAGCAGCCCCCACCATATCCATGTCATTTGAATTCACTTACCCAGAGCAAAAAATGCAACTGAAAGTAAAAAAAAAGACTTTAAAACACTTATTTAAAAGATCCTCCTAAGGTGTTTTGGACATCAAATAGCTCTTAAAAACCATGGCAGTACTTTCATGATTTAAGTGTAAATGATTCTCAAACATATGGATCACATTTTCTTCAAATTCCTCCTGGTTTTAAAAGTGAAAGGCAGACGAGGCAGAGAAATTGTAGATTGCTTGGAGGATGTTTTAAGATTCAAGCCAGAGGCAAACCCTGTGAACCCTGAGGCTGGGAAGCAAGCCTGCAGCTGCTGGAAAGGCCATCAAAGGAGGACTGTTCTGTCTAAATCCGAATGTGATCTTGGGGTTCCTCTCTGGGCAGAACCAGGACCCAAAGCAACAGTTTCCAAGCTCTGATTGGTAAGTCAAAGTCTGCTAAGTGTCCACCCAGAAACGCAGACACCAAGGCTACCCCAGCTCTTCTGCGTCACCAACGCTGGAATCTGTATTTTTGGCAGGTTCTTTAGTCACCATGTAGGAGGACTTCTATGTCCAGAACCCTGAATGTCTCCAGACATCACTAAATATCTCCTGGAAGGGGGGACTGGAGTTGAGATGACTTTAAAGTGACCAACCACCCAGAAAACCTGCAATTGCTGTGCAGATGTGTGCGTGTTTCTGGAAGGGGTGAGCTGTGGGCAGATCTCTACATTGAAACACAGATTGGGAAGTTAGGGAGGCAGGAATAATATGACATGCCCTGCGTTTGTACCTCCCCCACCTAATCCTCTGTAGTGTCACACTTCCTGCGTATATGTAAGGGTTTTGTCCCCCCTTCTTCACTCCCTCCATCTGGAGAGCACATCATATTATTCCTGCCTTCCTAACTTGCTTCATGACCATCGGGTGTGTTCCCACCGCTCGTGACCCTCCTTGACCACGGAGATGCTACAGGATGTGAGCACAGCAAAGGCTTCTAATGGGTCCACTTGGTTCGACTTTTTTGGTTTTGGTTTTTTTGGCGGTACTGGGGTTTGAACTCAGGGCTTCCTGCTTGCTAGGTAGGTGCTCTCCCATTTGAATCACACCCCCCCCAGCCCTTTTCTTCTTTAGTTATTTTTCAGATAAGGTCTTGTGTTTTTGCTGGAGCCAGCTTTTGACTGAGATTCTCCTACCTACACCTCCCTTGTAGCTAGGATTATAAGAATGTGCTACCACACCCGGCCCTGACCTTTTTTCTTAAGCTTCACTATGAAAAGCCATATTCTAGTTGGGAGCCCAGGAATGGACCATAGAGGGCCAATGGGTAGCCCGGAGCCAAAACTGACTCAACCACACCTGGCTCCACCACAAACCACTGCCAAGTTGCAGACCTGAGTGTGAACATCAGTGTTCACAGTCCAATGTGGCTGGGATTTCAAGGTTGCTTGTTATGTACAGAAAACATTAAAAAAAAAAACTGGTTGAAAAACTATGTAAGTCCCTCAGAGTTTACAGAAGACGGCCAGGCACTGCAGTGAGGAGTTCAAGAGCAGAGGACAGAAAGACCAGGTCTCGTTCCAGTCCAGCCCCACCACCTCCTAGACACTCACCTTGGTGCTCTGAGTTCTACTTCCGCATCTGTTCAATGGGCAGGTAGAGCAATACTGAGTCTCGGTTTCCTTGTCTGTGCAAGGGGCTTATGTGACAGTTTATAGATGTGTCAAGAGAAGAGGAGACGGAGTGTTTAAACTGTTTAGCATCAGGGCTGGAATGTGGTACCCACAGGACAGCTGTGGGCTATTGTGCTGAGGTTCAAAAGCACTCCCTCCTTCCTTCCCTCGTTCCCTCCTCGCTGTCCTTCCTTCCTCCTTCCCTTCTTACCTTACCTCCCTCCCTTTCTTCTTTCCTCCCTCCCTCCTTCTCTTCTTTCCTTCCTGCTTTCTTTCCTCCTTCTTTTCTCCATCTTTCCTCTCCCCTTTCCTCCCTCCCTCCCTCCCTCTTTCTCTCCTTCCTCTCCTTCCTCCTTCCTCGGGTTCTGTCCTTCTTTCCTCCCTTCTCCCCGCTCCTTCCCATCACAGATATCTCTGTCCACTACTCACTATACACCAAACTCTGTTTATGAACAGTAGCCCAGTGCACATGAAAACCAGGCATCCTAGGGCCAGGGGCTCAAGCTCCCACCAAGAGTTAATCCTGGGGAACCAGGAGACACGTGAATGCTGCCCCACCATGCACCCCAATCATCATTAGTCATGGCTGGCTGGACGGAGGCTCCTCCCTGGCGCTTATCTTCCTGGCTTCTGTCCTAACCGGGCAGCCATATTTCACGTTCTGAAAACACATGACCCCAGGGTCAGGGAAATGAAAGGCCCATTCAACAGGTCAGTCAGGACTCCACCGGGAAGGAGGGTGAGGGTCAACCTGCCAGCCCTGTCCCTGCCAGGGCAGCCTCAGGGCGTGTGCTCCGGTGTCTCCATCTGCACCCCAGGCCAGGCTCCAGGGACAGACAGGGTGACAATTACTCCAAGGCCATGTTCTCCATAAAGCATCAGTGGTGTGGCCTGGAGGCCATATTTTGGTTCCTCCCATGATGCCTTGCAGCAGGCCTGTCCAGTGGGGATCCCAGACCGGGATTCCAATGGGAGAGTGAGTAGGTGGGATTCCTGCCCCTCTCCTCTACCTTTCAAGGGGCGGGGCAGGGTCAACTTACCTGCACACAGCAACATTCTCTTAGGAACCCATCAAAATGTCTTAAGACCTTTTCAATGAGAAGGAAGAAAATAAAATGTAGGGTTACAGAGATGTAACATCTAGGAATTTAAACCTAAAAATGAAAACATTTTTCCTTATATCAGAAAACAATGAGCTGGGTGCCAGTGGCTCACACCTGTAATCCCAGCTACTCAGGACAGAGAGATCAGGAGGATCACGGTTTGAAGCCATCCCAGGCAAATAGTTCACAAGACCCTATGTTGAAAAAAAAACATCACAAAAAAGGGCTGGTGGGGGGCTCAAGGTGTAGGCTCTGAGTTCAAACTCTAGTGCCTCAAAAAAAATTCATAGAGTCTATGAAAATCAAAATAATCTTATCAATACGGAAAGACAAAGCTAAAATGTTTTATAAGTATGTAGAGCTACATCAAAAACAATTGTTAGGTCAGGTGTGACGGTGTGAGCTGAGGTAAGAGGATCCTGAGTTCGAGACTAGCTAGGCTATATAGCAAGACCCTGTCTCCAAAAGACACCAAAACATTGCTATGTTGCTGTTATTATGAAGGAGGGGCCATGAAGGCAAAAGTGCAGAGGGGCCAGGAAATCACAATATGGTCCTGAACCAGGGAGACAGGCCATAAACAATGAAACAAATACACGGCCACAAAACATTCTGGCCCATAAATGCTATGAAACTAATAAAGAAGGAGACGTAAGAGGTAGCACAATGAACCAGGTGCCAGTGGCTCACACCGATAATCCTTGCTACTTAGAAGGCTGAGATTGGGAGGATTGTGGTTCGAGGCCAGCCTGGGCAAATAGTTTGAGAGACCCCATCTCCAAAATAATCAGAGCAAAAGGGACTGGAGCTGTGGCTCAAGTTCTAAAGCACCTGCTTAGCAAGTACAAAGTCCTGAGTTCAAACCCCAGTCTCTCGCTAGAGAAAGGGGAAAGGGGACAAAAATGGCTTGAGAGGAAAATTACCTTTTTTTAAAAACTAGGTTGATTAGGGGTAAAAAATGATAATGATAAGCACCAGTAGCTACATTTATTGGAAGCATATTAAAGAACCTAGCACATCTAAAGTGGCTGGCATTGAAGAAGTACAGAATTTTTTTAAGTGTGAGCTGCCATAATCATAATTCTTGTTTCTATCCTGCTTACACAGCCTGCAGGACACTGAGCTAAGTCATCAATATACCATTCATCTTAGCCTGGTTCCCCCAAAGCTTGAAATGGGGCCATGGGTGAAGGTGGTTTATTTGGGAGGTGATCCTGGCAAGAAGTATGGGAGAGAAAAAAACGGACAAACAAGGGCAGGGAGAATGAGATGTGAGTGTGGACAGGTCACCTCTGTACCTAGCCAGGCTCATCACCCTTCAGAGGTGCCACCCTCCTTCTCCTCATCCTCCTCCTTCTCTTCCTCACCCTGCGCATCTGTGTAGAATGGACCTGGAATGGGAGAAAGAAGCCCTTAGGCAGAGAAGAGAGAGAGAGAGATGCCACCGGCCAGCTCAGGAACCGTTTGCCCTAGCTGCAGGTGAACACAGAGATGGGTGAGGGGTTGTGGAGCACGGCATCTGTGTCTAATGATCACCCATTAAATTCCTGTGACAGCATTGTAAGGTGGCAATGGATGGAATTCCCCTTTACAGACAAGGAAACTGAGGCACAGAAAGGCCAAATAACTTGCTTAGAATCCCATAGCTGGAACTAGACCTAGACCCAAGTCTCTCCACCCTCTACTTCCTGGACTTTGGGACACACTGTAGCCTGTGGGTTTTGAAGCCAGACCTTCTGGATCCAAATTCCAATTCTGCCAGAGGTAAGTTGTATAACTTGATGACACTTTTTTAGTCTCTCTGGACCTCCCTGCTCTCATGTAGTTGTCACGGGAATGGGTGATTCAACATTTGAAAACATGTTAAGATCTTCCTATATAATAAATTCCCAACAGTGTATGCTGGTATTTTAACTCAGTGGTTCTTAAAATGGGAGTCTCCAGAAACGTGTCAGAAACTTGGGCTACCACCATGTTTTCTGTCTTGGAATGAGCACTTCTCACCTGGGTGTTAAAGTTGGCAAAAGGTTCAAAAAGAAATGTACTAGAAAAGGTAAAAAGAAAGGCTATCTGTGGCTCACACCTTAGTGAGAATTAGCAGATGGGGGCTGAAGCTTAGTTGAGAACAGGATACAATTAAGGAGAGCATGGAGGAAGTTCAAAATTTAGCAGCGGGGGACAAGATGAAGCGCTCAGGGAAGTAGGGGATGGTGCTAGAAAAGAGGGTAGAATGATGTTGAAGACCTTATCTTCAAACAAATAAAAATTGAGTCAGTGAGACCATCCACACCAGCCAGGATCTAGCCAAGAAAACAAAATGAAACAGGGCAAAACATCCTAGGATTTTCAAGCAGAGAGAATTTAACACAGGGAATTGGTTACACAGCTGACAGAGAAGAACAGAAGCCAAACAAGGAAGGATGATGTAATCTGGACCCTAGCAGCATGAGGAAGTTGCTTTTGTCCCTAGATGTGATGAAGCAGAAGGAGGACGTGGTATTATTAGAACCCAGAACCATCCAAAAGGAGCTGGAACCAGAGTCGTGGCTGCTTGGTAGGACCTGGGACCATGGGGGGCAGGGGTGATTTGTCTGATAAAAGGGAAGAAATACCCAGGATTCCTCTCTTCTCCCACCAAGACCTCCTATTGGCCAAACCTACCCAGAGGGCAAAGGAGCCTGGGAAATGTAGTTCCCTGAGTTACAGACCAGACCAAGGAAAAAGTGAGACAGGACAGATCCTTTCTTCTTCCCACCCCCACCTTCAGTTCCTTTTTTCCTGTGTTTTTCTACATTCCCTCCTTCATTTTCTTTCCTCCTCTCCACTTTCTTCCCTTCCTTCTTTGCAGCCATCCGCAATGGTTAATAAGTGACTACTGATAAACAGGAAGTTTATAGAGCTTTCAGTTTACATCTGACTGGGCAGCCCCTCTTGGAACCACCAGAGAGATGCGATGGTGGGAAGGAGGTCAGTTGTCTGTGCGTCAGGCACCAAAGATGAAGCGCTGGTTAAAAGGGCAGCTCTGCTCTCTGGGGACCACGTAGCTTACAGTGAGGTCCTGCAGAGCCCCTCGTCCTGCCCAGCCTGGCTTTCCTCAAAGGACATGTTTCTCTGATCTCTAAAGAGTAATGAGGCTGGATTTGCCCAGCTTCATGCAGACGGTTGCACGTGGGAGCGAGGCAGTTCAGGCCTCGGCTCTGACAGTCTCCCTGACAGGCATTTCTACTCGTGTGTGCGTGTTTATAATACACAGTAATCACTAAATTACTACTTGTTACTGGGAAACCACCTTTGATATTTGGTTTGCTATTGTTGTAATAATGCAGACACAACAATTGGCACCACCAATAGAGAAAAAAATTATAGTGTATAGAGTATGAAACATACAGCTCTCTCTCTCTCTTTCTTTCTCTCTCTCTCTCAGCATTAACAGAGGAGCCTGCCCTTTTTGGTGCTGCAAACAGCTGCTGTAAATTATTCTGACTGTCCAGTGACTTGCTGATTTGAATCTTGCCTCCATGCTGAACAGTGCCACTTCTTAGTGAGGCTCAGCTTCGTTTGTGTCAGTTTGCATCAACCATCTATTCTTTCTCTCCCACAAATATTTATTGGGCACCTACTATGCACCAGGAACCATTGTAAGTGCTGGGATGCTTACTGTAGGCAACAGATAGCTGAGTATCAGATTTATTGTGGGCTCCTGGTGCCAAAGCACACTGAGAGCCATGGAAAAGATCTTTGTTGTAGAAGATGCCACAGAAGAGATTAGATGACTGTGGTTGAAACTCTGCGGTCACTAACAGAATTATTATTACTATTGGTGATACTAGGGTTTGAACTCAGGACCTCACACTTGCTAGGCAGGTGCTCTTACAGTTTGAGCCACTCTGCCAACCCTCAGTTTTAAAATAGGGTCTTGCGTTTATACCCAGGCTGGCCTGGACTGTGGCCCTGCTGTTTATGCTTTCTACAAAACTGGGATAACAAGTGCACACCACAACACCCAGGTTTTTTTTTTTCCATTGAGATGCGGTCTCTTGGACTTTTTGTCTGGGCTGGCCTCAAACAGTGATCCTCCTGATCTATGCCTCTTGAGAAGCTAGGATTATAGGTATGAGCCACTGCACCCAGCTCAGAACTATTTTTATAATACTATTTTTTTGAAATGCAGGGAACTTGAAAACACAGATAGCAAAATGGCAGCAGAACTAGGAGGAGGGCTGAGTTCCTTCTTCCTAGTTCAGTAGACTATGCAAGATCCATTCTTATCTGTCCTCTTCCTCCTAGTGAAGGACCTGCCCCTTCCATGACATCATTGCCCCTCTTCCACTCTACTTTCTATACCACTGGTGCACGTGCTCCATCTTTTGTGCCTTTCCTCCCATTGGGAGGGGCTATGCCTCTTTGGAAGTGGCTGCTCTTATCAGCCAGAATTCATTTTGCCTGAATTCCCAGAGGGCAGAAGTGCCTAGAAACTTCTGTTCCCCATGGGTTTGGGGGATCTCGGTCTGTGGCATTTCTGAGAGGTTCCCAGGGAATGCCAGTGCTGCTCGTGGCGGCGCGGGGGTCATATTTGTAGTAGCAAGATGTTAGACAAAGCTTAGCATGAGCATACTAGCTAGCAGGTTCTTCATGATTAGAGCTGTTATTATCATTATTGCTATTATTTCTATAATGCATTTCTCAGCTTAATTGCCTCCAAGTGACAGTAATGAGGCATGTCCCAGGCAGAATGTGTGAAATAAGAATTATAGCGTGAAGGTCTGGAAGAAAGGACTGAGTGGCACCCCCGCCCCCAGCCCTTCCCCTTCCAGTTAACGCTGATAACAATGACTAATATTTATGGGGTAAATTCAGTGCCTGGTTTTGTGCTTTGTTTCTTGTGCTGAATCCTCATACTAACCCCAGGAGGTGGTCATAGCACTAATTTCCTTTTACATGCGAGGAGTCAGAGGCTAAGATTGGTGAAGTCCCCCATCTCAGAGTGAGCAAAGCTGGGGTTTGAGGACAAAGAGCAGCCACATAGGCATTTCTCCAGGCTGCCATTAAGGGAGCAAAAACGAGCAGCCACTTAAGACCCCTGGGCCAGGAGTGTCATGAGAGAAAGCCAGTCCTCTCCCTCTGTCTCAGCCAAGCTTGATCCGCAGCAGAGGCTCGGTCAGTACTTGTAGGACAAATAAATGGGTTGATGGAGACATTCTAAATCTGCCCCCCAAATTCTTAGTCATGCACCGGGGTGAGCCCTTCCCCATCAACCAGCACTGGGTGGCAGGTTGGGGGGGCTCTTGTACTCCAAAATTGGACTGCGGGAGAAGAAATTCTATTTGTCCATCGCACTGCCGCTTGTGAGGCAGTGGCTGCTGCTCTCACTCAGCTTGGACTTTGTCCTCACCACAGCCGAGAGGGGTGCTGACAGCAGAAGAACTCAGGGGAGGAAGGTCCCACAGGGAGAGAGATGATCAGAGCCACCTCTTTGCGGTCCCTGCACCCAACTTACGTCTGCACTTCATGCTGACTGCTCAGGCACAGGGCAGATGGATGCTGCCCCGCCCTGCTCTTTTCACTGCTTAACCTGTGTAGAGGGAGCACCCCACTATCGAAGTCTGAGGTGAGGCACTCAGGGAAGTAGAGGATGGTGGTGGAAAAGAAGATAGAGTAATGTTGAAGACCTTATCTACACAACTTACATGAGCGGGTTAATGGTACAATCCACACCAGTCAGGATCTAGTCAAGAAAATGAGAGGCTTTTCGAGTCCTGTTTCAACTGTGTAATCAACTCCCTGTATTAAATTCTCTCATCTTGAAAATCCTAGGGTGTTTTGCTCTGTTTCATTTTGCACAAGCATCCTTGAGGAGCCTGGGTAGATTGAGCCCTGGTCACCATAACATGTTCCCCCACCCCCAGTCTCTCACTCTTGCTCTTAGGAACCATATTCCTCAATGAACCATCCATTGGAAAACTCTTGCCTCAGGCTTGGATTTGGGGGGCAGGGCCCAGCAAAGACACCTCCTAAAATCTTACTCCAACCCTAGTCATGGCTGACTCCCAAATTAGTGCCGTTATGATGCTTTCTGGAAAACAGATCTTGTCCCTCATGTTTGCTGGTACAGCCATGGGCCAAGAAAAGATTTTGGCACATGTTCAGTTACTGGGGGGACCACTGACCTATTTAGTATCTCTTTACCTTGGCTTTTTTGCCAAAAAACAGTGCTGATGAGCTCAGTCTCCCAGAATCAAAGTTAGGAGAAGTGTGAGCTTGGTCGAGCGACTCCATGATTGGCCCTCTCCTTACCTGGGATAACAAATGATAGTGTTGTCTGGCTCGTAGGGTCCTTGTGACAATCAAATAATGCCAAGAGTGCAGAGCAGATGCTCAGTAAGTGTTGGCTGTTCCTGCTCACGTTCTCCCTCTGTCATCATCATCACTGTCACCTCCGCCAGCCCAGGGCACTTCCTGGGTATTCAGCAGGCACATGATAAACCACAAGTTGAGTCTGAACCTTATCAACAAAGAAATTGCATCTTCCATCTTTCCCTTACAAACTCCGGGACAGATCCACCAGGTGCTTCCTGTTCTGGTTCCTTATGAACAATCCATGTGCACCTCGGTGACCCCAATATCTGGTGGGGTTCCTCGGGGCCAGGACTGGGGATTACACTGTCGCTCTCTGCAAGCCTCACAGGTTGGTTTGGACTTGGATTGAGGTGGGTTAGACAGAATATGAGGGCTGTGAACCCCTGCCCCCATCATCTCTACAAGCTGAGATAGAGACCAGAAAGGAGCTGGTCCTCCTCTGAATGCGGAATGGAAATGCTACTTCGAACAATACCCAGCATAGCTGTGCTCAGCCCAGTAAATCGAGGCCTGGGGAGCCAGACATTTTACAACAAGACAATTTGAGAGGCGGGATATAACCAGGCTGGCTGCTAACGTCCCCCCCGGGAGAACTCAGCTAGAAACCATCTTGCTGCGGGCTTGTTCAGCGATCCCTTATTTATGGTAACATGCATTACAGGAAATTTTTATATCAGGCATTAAAGTGTAGGCAATTTAGGACATTTGATCGTCCTCCTTCTCCAGCTTCCTAAGCCCCCTCCCGCAGGCCTCTCCATCATCTCTCCTGTTCTCCCGTCTTTGAATTTCAGCTGGATGCGAAGGCTGATAATAGCTGAATTACATTGCAAACAGGTGCGGCCTCTTCTGCTCTGGACAGCTGCCATGGTTATGGGATCCCTCAGCTGGGGGTGTGCAGTTTGCTTGGCCTATAGAGGCTGTGGTGGGGGTGGGGGGTACTTTTCTCTTCCCATCTCTCTACCTCTCGCTCCCTCTCCCAAGCCAAGCTGGGCCCTTGGGAGGTATGCACAGCTCTCTGGCAAGGCAGACAGAATTTCCTCTGCGTTCTTTGTTCTAAGCTCCAATATGGGATCAATTTCACCATCCTGTTACGGAATCATGGGTTACCCGAGGCAGCAGAGGTAATCATCACACAAGCAACAACATTCACCACACACACGGTCCTGCTTCTATTTGTTGAGTGTTTGCTAAGCTCTTGTTTTGTTCACACATGTCATCTCTGTGGTAATAGTTGTTAAAGCCATCCCAGAACCTTAGTGACTCAAAATTAGCCCCTACAACTTAGTAGCTGAGGGACCTTGCACAGATGACTAAGGCATTCGGTAATGTCATTTGTAAAATGAGAAGATGACTCACTTCTTAGGGTTGTGGTAATGAACCCTTCCCAAGTGTTCTCTATCCAAGAGGACAAAATACTAAATGTGTTAGAAAGACAGACTCTGAGGTTATCTATGGGGTAGGAATGCCTATGGCTACCGGTTGTGGCTTAAACCAAAGGATATTTTTTTAATATAAACTTTTTATTAGGATATATTCATTATATTGGGGGGTTCATAGTGATAATTCAGATTAGACTTATATTGTACCTCACTCAGTTACATTGCCCTGCATCATCTCTTCCTCTAAACCCCTTAAAGCAATTGCAAGAGGTTTCTTAGTTCTGTTTCCTATAGGTATATGAAGTCCATCCACCATATACCATCACCTTAATCTCTTTCCTTCACCCTTCCCCTCCCATATCTATCCCCCACTCACTGTATCTATTTTACAGTCCTGTTTTTCATTATTAATATTTAAGTTGATGTTCAAAGGGGAGTCTCAACGTGTGCCCACTGTGGGTACACTTTACTTTGGTCCATTCAACCCCTTCCATTGATCTCCCACCAACCCCCCTTTCCAATACACATCCTTATAAGGGATATTTATTGTTAACTAAAACAAGACCAGAGGTAAACAGTCTAGGGCTGGGACAGCATCTTAAAAGCATTAAAGTTAAAGTCTTAGTCATTCTTACACTCCTAGCTTCATTCCTCATACTTCCCTTATTAATGCAGCTGCCACAGCTCCAAACAGATCTCAAACACCAGCATCCCAAACAGGAAGGATGGGGCAGGAAGAAAAAGGTTCCTTGAAAAGTTCTGCCTTCTTATCCTTATTACATATTATATAGCAACCCTCAGTTGCAAGGGAGGCTATAAAAGACAATGTTTGGCAAGCCAAGATGCATGAGCAATGATTTGCCTAGAATAAAGATGGTTTATTCTTTGGGATTATGGTTGCCCTATACAAAATTAATGAGGAAGATGGAACAATGGTAATGGGCAGGCAGAGCAACATTGCTACACGTGCATTTCCAAGAGAAAGGGGGCTCCAACTTCATCTCCCCTATGCCAGACCCCACGGCTTTTGAATTTAAAAGAAAACTGGCTTCGATAACCGTTTAACATTCCTATTACTTAACAAGGAAGTAGCCAGACATATAGGCTTGAAATTCAGACCAACCAACCTTAGACACCTATTTGGGGCAGGTGACTTCACTTAAGAATAGCCATCTTTGGAAGGAGTAAATTTTATTACCAAAAACTTCTAAAAGAACATAATGACAAAATTTGCACTCAGAGGACTGTTTTGTGATCATTGTTTTGATCTCATCAATACAGAAAAACAGAATCCTGCCAACTTCCTTACCTGCCTGTGTTGGGACACCATTCCTCCCTTAATCCATCGGCAAAATGAAACTCCAAGGAAATGCCTCATGTCATAATCCAGGGACTCCAGGAGGAAGAAAATTCCTATTGAAAAGAGATTTTCTGAGCACTTTCTAACTCCTCCGTGAAACAGCAATACAGAGCTTGTGTTGTTGGGCTTGGTGGGAACAGTTTAAAAGCTATGGTGTGTATAAAGTGCCAAGTACAAACTCTGGGAAGCGAGAAGTGGATGAAGTCCTTATTGTTACATATTTCATTGAGTTACTAGGTTTTGCAAGACAAAGCACCTATCGGTACTCATTTTTATTTTCAGACAGGGTCTCACTATGTAGCCCAAGCTGGCCTTGAACTTTTGATTCTCCTGCTTCAGTCTCCCGAGCGCCGGGGTTACAGGTGTGTGCCACCACACTCAGCTTATGTCTCTTCTTATAAAGCTTATTGATGTTTGGGGCTATGCTTAGCACAGGTGGCTCACTTAACTAATACATGACCGAATTTATTTAGCTAATGTACCTACAATGTGCTAGGAAGTTAGAAATTTTAAGGAGTCAACAACTGTGGCCTTAAGAAACTCAGGGCCTGGGTTTGGTGGCTCTCAAAGTGAGGCCTCCACATCACATGAGATCTTGTTCAAAGTGCTGTCCTGTCCCCATTCCAGCTCAACTGATGGAGCAATCTGTGGGGTGGCCCAGAGCTCCGAATTTAACAAGCCTTCCATGGAATTCTGACTATGCTCATGTTCAAGAACACTGACCTGGTGGGAAAGAAGCAAAGTAAAAGGTACTTGTCCACATAAATTCAGGGAATCATGAGACTAGAGAGAAGCAGTTAACTGCATGAGGGGCTTTTGTAAAGAAGCTGGGCTGTGAGCTGCATCATGATATACAAATGGTGAAAACTCCCCTTCCCTCCTCTGCTCTCCTCTCCCTTCTCCTTCCCTCCCCTCCCCTTCTCTCCCTTCCCCTCCTCTCCCTCCTCAGAGGATGAATTAATGGTCTCCCAAGTGTCTATTAACATGAAAAAAAATAGAGTCATTATGAGTGTCAGGGAGAATGGCCTGGACATCTGGTCTACCCCAGCTGTAATGAGGGTGTAGCATGGAGCCCTCCTACTTGAGAGTCAGCCAAGTCCAGTTGACAGTAGTGGGTCCTCAGTGGCAGGTGGATGACTGGGAGTCTTGGCTTCATCAAGAGGCCTCTCAAGTGACTGAGTTTCAGTGATGTTGGGACGTGAGACTGTGGTTCCTCGGGGTTGATGATCTGGGGACACCTGAAAGGAAGTGTTTCTAGAGGGAGGACACTGAAGGGAGAAATAAGAATAGCTCTGCCTGTGGGACTGGAGAGGCAAAAATAGGGATTCAGATCACAGCGGGTTTTGAAAATCGGCTATTAGTTTTCCTGAGGGACAGTGGGCTGGTGGTGTGGGGGTTCTTACACGCAGTGCTGAGGGACAGTGAACTACAGATACAGGAGGGAAAAGAAAGTACCAGAGACAAAGGGGAAAGAAATAGGACCTCCATCAATTAGATTAGGATGCATAATTGATTGAAAGCCTCACCCCGCACTTAGAGATAAAGGGGTAAGAAGAGTGTACAGGTGGGAACTGCTGAGCTGCAGTAATGGGGCTCCTGAGAAGCCACCCGAGGAAACGATATGCTCTTGGTTTTGAAGACTTTGATTCCATTTTGGAATTGTAGACTTTTAGAGCTGACAGATGTTAAAGTGGGGTGTCTCTGCTTCAGCTCTATTGATTACTCATGGTAGGGGGCTGTCCCATGCACTGGGAAGCTTAGTAGCATGGCTGACTTCTACCACTAGGCACCAACAGCATGGCTCCTCCTCTAGGTGTAACAACCAAAAATGTCTCCCAAGTTGACAGTCATCACCAGGCACATTTATTTCCCCAGAAATGGGCCCAAGACTGTGTTTGAGTACGAGTCATTTATATGGGAGGTGACAGAAAGGTGAGTAGGAAATGAGAAAGTGAGATGAGGGAGGGAGGAAGACAATCCAGGGTGTGTCATCAAGCCTTGGGCTTAGTCCCACTGTGGGAATTCTGGGGACCAGTGTAGGTGCATGCTTCAGAGTTTTCCTACGTGAGAACCAAGTCACATCCACCCACCAATGCCCCCATCTGTTGATGGACATCTGTTGATGCTCTGCTTTAATCACTCCACAACTAGGAGAAAGGAACCTTCATACACCACTGGTGAGAAGGTAAATTATTACAATTGCTATTGAAAACAGTACAGAGGCTCCTCAAAAAACTGAAAATAGAACTGTCATGTGATCCAGCAATTCCACTCCTAGGGATATACCCAGAGGAATGTAAGTCTGAGTTGGGCACTGGTGACTCACGTCTGTGATCCTAGCTACTCAGGAGGCAGAGATCAGGAGGATCACAGTTTGAGGCTATGCTGAGAAAACAGTTTGCAAGACTCTACCTCAAAAAAACCCATCACAAAAAAGGTCTGGTGGAGTGGTATAAGTATAGGTATACTATATATATACACATATGTATATATACTGAGTGGTATACTTAGGTATAGGCCCTGAGTTCAAATCCCAGGACCAAAAAAAATGTAAGTCAGGTTACAATAAAGGAACCTGCACACCCATGTTTACTGCAACATTATTTATAATAGCTAAGCTATGGAAACAGCCAAGATGCTCTACTACTGATGAATGGATTAAGAAAATGTGGTATTTAAACACAATGGAATTTTATTCAACCACAAAGGAAAATGAAATTTTGTCATTTGCAGGTAAATGGATGGAACTGTAGAACATCATCTTAAGTGAAGTTAGTCAAGTTCAGAAGGCCAAAGGCCGTATGTTTTCTCTCATATGTGGAATGTAGACCTAATACAAATACAGCGATATTATGAAAAACAGGTCACGCTAAGGGGAGGTCACATACAAGAGGGGGAGGGTAAAAGAAGAAAGTTAAGAAGGTGAATATGGCTGATGTACTCTCTATACAAGAATGAATATAGAATTTTTAAACCTGTTGAAACCACCATAAGAAGGGGACTAAGGTAGAAAGGAGAAAAATAGAGGGAATGAACCAACTAGGGTTATAATACATATATACATGGAAATGTCACAAGGAACACCCAGTATAGCCATCTCAAACAAACAAAAATGTCTTTTCTCAAAAATAGAGAACAAGAAGAGAACTGGTATCTGGGGGTTGACACCAGTGGGAGGGGGAAAGATGTAAGGAAAGGGTGTAAGAAGGTGAATATAGTGGAAATATAATATACTTATGTATAAAAATAGAAAATTGAGACCTGTTGAAACTGTTCAGGAATGGGGGAAGAAAGGGTAAAGGAAAATGATGGAGGGGTGAATTCAACTTGGATATATTGTAAGAACTTTGGTAAATGTCACAATGTACCGCCACTACAACAATAATAAAAAATTATAAGAAACTAGGACATAAACTTAATAAATGTCATTAGGGACTTTTGTGTGTTACTGTGTAGACTACAGCTGAATGAAGCCACTGAATGAGATTTTTATATTCTATTTTCTTCTTGCTATCATCTTTTATTTTTTATTAAATATTGTCTGGGTTTTTTTTTTTAAACAAATTACCCCACAACTAGTCACCCACGTGGGGTCAACAGGTAGATTTTGGTGTCAGGTAAATGCTGAGATACCTAAGCCTCAAACTCTGAGATTAAAAAAAAACAGGTCCTGGCAACAGGAACTACAGCCAGTGTGCTAGAGTAAGGAACGGGCGTGGGGCACAGCAGCGAGTGAGCTGTGGTCCCTGTTCTCATGATGCTCATGAGAGAGAAAGAGAGAGAGAGAAGCATTAACCACTCCAAGAACTGTAGAGCCACACGGATGGCAAGTGCTATGAAGAATAGGCAAAAGTCCCAGAAAACCTCCAGAAGTCTGTGTCACTGTGAAAGGCTGCCCTGAGAAAAAAACATTTGAGGTAGAATTAACAAGCCAAGGGGAGGAGACAGAAGAAAAGTGCATGCAAATTTCCTGTGACAGTGGGACACAGAATAGGAGAGAAAGCAGTGAGTAGAGAGAAGACAAGGGCTGCAAAACAGGAATGAAAGTGGTCTAGCTGAAGATGTGACTGGAGAGGTCTGCAGTGGCCAAACCTTGCAGGCTAAGCTAGGAGTCAAAGACCATGGGGTGCACTGAAAATATTAGACAGAGAGGGGACATTCAGATCCATATGTGGGGATGGATGGCAAGAGTACAGAGACCCACTGAGGTGTTAGTACTATATCCCTGATGGGAGATGCTGGAGCCGGCAGGAATTGAGAATATTTATTCGAAGAATTTAGGGTAACTCCTATCATTCGTATAAATAAAATACAAAGTAGGAAGTCTTATTTCTACCCATTTCACAAAGGAAAAACTAGAGTCTAGGAAGAGCAGGGCCAAAACAAAGTCTCTTCCTGAGCTCTGTATACTTCCCTCTGGTGTGGATGAGGAGGACAGCAAAGGAGACAAGAGGAAGAAGAAAACCCTGTGTTCGCAATGACTTCATGCAACACTCTCCCAGGCTCATGAAAGGCTTGCCCCATGCTAGGCATTGCTCAGAAAGCTTGCCCACACCGTGAAAATTCTCTCCACCCCAGCAGACAGCCCTTTGAGGCACCTCTTGTAGCTACTCCATTTTACAGATGAGAAAACAGAGGCTCAGAGAGAGAAAAATCTACACAAGAGTGTAGAGTTGGGATTTGGACTCAGGTTGGTCTCACTCTAAAACTCATATTCTTTCTTCACCCAATTTCAACCCCACCTAGCCTGGGTCATAATAGACTGCAGGCCCAGGAGTGGTGAGGGAAGTCTGGGAGGTATTGAGTGTTGACACCGGGCCTCTGACAGGTATGGTATATAGTTTTAATTAAGATTGAAATCTGAGAACTCAGGTGGGTGGCCAGGGGCTTTCTCTCAGGGTGGGTCCTTTGGTTCTTGGCAGGCTTGCTAATGCACTGTTGTCTATGTCCAAAGGACAAGTACCTGGTCAAATCCTAGAATGTTCCACAATCAAGACTCCAGCGATGGGGCTCAGTGTTGAACGTGGGCAGAGATGAACTCCATGAAACCAAGAGAGGAGGCAGGGAGAAGGAACTGGACAGCAGCTGATTCCTCCCGCTTCCTTCATTAAATGTATTAATTTGGGGCTGTGTATGAGTTTTGCAGGTGCAGAAGTTATTGGCCCCCTGGAGCTAGGGCATGACCTGGTTCTGAGGGGCTGCCCTGTGCGTCTGGAGACCATCTGGGGTCTCATTCAAGGAGCCCTGGCTAAGGTACAGAGGCTGGACAAAAGCCCAACTCAGCCCTTCATTTTTTTGGGGGAGGTGATATTTTCCTAGTTCTTTCCCTGTTTGCTTCTCCAGAACTTCCCTTGCTGGGAAGGTACCTTGCCCTGCCATTTGAGGCACTCTGTTACAGCTGAGTTTCAGGTCAACTCCTATCTCAGCCACTGTCTTAGGATTTTCTAACTCCTGACCTTCTCTCACATCTGCTCACAATTATCCCCCTTGAATTTGTGGGTGTGGGGCTAGCACCATGAAGGATCTGGGCTTCTGAGGGGGGCAGAAAGAGAGAGAGGACTCCTTCCTGGATCACCAGTAAGGTATTGCTGGATTGGCCATTCTTTTTGAAAGCACAACACAGATCCCTGATCTAGGGCCCAACCTTGCATTTCTTGGGGGCCTGAGTGAGTGACATTGAGACACTTCCCTGATTCTACCTGGCATCTATTGTGAGACCATAGCCTGACAGCCTGGATGAGCAAGAAGGATCTGGGGGGAAGGAAAGACAGAGCAAAGTGGAAGAGCAATTAAAACGTGACAGGATACCAAGGATTTCAGGGAAATCCTCAGACTCAGGTCATGCTGAGTCTGGACCAGGGAATAATGAAAACACAGGGCCTTTGTCCCAAAAGCAGGAAGCAAGTGTCCTTGAAGGTGCTCAGAGAAATCTTTCCCTCTTCCATGATTTCCCTCTCATGCTATTTCTTTAATTTGCTATTTAATGCTACTCTAAGTAAAAAATGAAGCATGAATTTTACCATTCTGCTTTATGTTTCTCGATGTTAATATTAGGCACAAATATGAGAGCTAAATTAAATTACGAAATTTAATTCATATGTGAACGTGCACAATTGCATTTCATAGACGGTGCATGGGTATGTAGCTTTTCAGACACTGGCAGGGTAGAAAGTTGCACAAAGCAACTGCCTCCCACCAACCATCTGCCTCAAGTTGTAAAGGAGTAAGGAAGGACAGAAAGGAAGAGAACCCATGCGATGCCACATCTTGTTCTTCCCTCCAGTGTTCTTATCCATCAGGAGTGGCAGGGGAATAAGTAACAGGAATAGCAAAAGACACGGTCAGGTTCTTTGGTTGTCTGAGTTGCTCATAAAGCCATTGCCTTCTTTGGAAAGCATGGCCTTTGGGGGTCGCAGTGTCTCCCTTGGACTAGCTGGCTGCTGGTATATGCTTTGAGTGTGCATCGTGGGTGCACCAGAGCTCTGTGCTCATGGGACACTGTCAGCGTTGTCTGTATGTGCAGCATCAAGAAATGCATGCATCAACTCTGTGCAAACCCCTGCTCTGTCGTCCCACTGGACTTCACTTAGAAAACAAAAGGCAAGGATGAAGTTATCTGGAAAACCAAGAGGGCAGCAGAGCAATGAACCAAATGAGGGGGAACTTTCACTCATGGAGGTGGTCCTTCTCAGGCCTCAGGCATGGAGACAGCACTCAGATCCATCACAGTCCTCATGAGGGTCAATGCCAAAGAAGGCTGAGGGAGCAACCAGACTCTGATAAAATCCAGAGTGGCCTGAATCCAAGTGGGGACACAGATGTAGCCTTGGGACCACAGAGGTGAGGATCTAGAAGATGCTTGACTGGATAGAAGCTAGGGCCCTCAGCTAGCTGTCTTCTCCATGAACAAGTCAGCCCCCCAGGAAAGCAACAAGAAGGGTTGATGTCTGCCTTGAACTCTGTGTAGTAATAATTGAAAAAATCTCATGAGAAAACTTTTAGGTAGCACCCTGTGAAAGAAGGGAATTCATTCATACATTCTTATGGGGCATGTTTTTTTTGGGGGTGGGCATTAAAAACATAAATGCAAATGTATTCTATAGGGACATATCCATAAGCTTAGGTGATGGGCACAGGGAAAAAAAATCCCCATTAAAGATGAGTGTGTACACACACAGATACATACGCACCTTCAATCCACACGAGATATAAACCACTGTGAAACTGAGTCAGCAGATAAAACAAAGAAAGACCAACATAACCAGTGACTTCATGTCATAAAAGAACAGTAAACATCCAAAAAGATAATTAGAAACCACAATGAAACAACCCAATTTTTAAAAGAACACTTAGATTGGATGAAGAATAACATGGGCTTAGAGTTATGTAAAATATACTCAATAATAAAATTCAGTGGATGGGAACAGAGCAGATTAAACACAGCTGAAGAAGAAATTAGAAATCTAGAAAACAGAACTGAGGACTAACCCAGGATACAGCACTCAGAGACAGGAAAAATAATGAAATATGCAAGTGTCAAATTTTCTCAGAACTGAGAAAAGATAAGAATCTTTACAAACTAAACTTTACAGTGGTAATTGTGTACTTAAGCATGTTATGAAAACTTCACAAAAAGAATACCTTTATTGTAGCTACTTGGGAGGTGGCAGTTGACAGGATCATATTTCAAAAACAGGCAAAAAGTTCATGAGACCCCCATCTCAACCAATGGCTGGGCAAAGTGGTGTACACCTGTCACCCCAGCTACCCAGGGAAACACAAATAGGAGGATCGTGTCCAGGTTGGGCCAGGCATAAAGTGAGACCCTATCTTAAAAATAGCCAATGCAAAAAGAGCTGGTGGAGTGGCTCAGGTGATAGAGCACCTGCCTAGCAAGCAGGTGCTGAGTTTAAACCTCAGTACCACCAAAAAGAAAAGAAAAAGTATACCTTTAATGCAGTCAGTGAGAACAGATAGATTTTCTACATAACCTATAACCTCTTTTACTCCCAACTTTGGAGTGTTAATACAAATTGAATTGATAATTAAACCACAAACCATCTACAGGCAGCAGACTTCTCTGTACCAACAATAAAAACTAGGAGATAACAGAAACTTTTCCCCAAGGTTTTGAGGGAAAGACAATTGCCGTTGCAAAATATAATGCAGTTGAGTATGTTAATGGTGAAGGTAAGATAAATATATTTTCAAGTAAAACCCAATGCAATTTATTAGTGACAAGTACCACCTTCAAAGTATATTCTCCAAACTAAAGGAAAACTGTTCAGGAAACATTAGCAAGCAAGATTTTGATAAAAATATTTGTGAGTCAAAATGGTTATTGGCTATAAAAAAGAAATAACTTGGTAAGGGCTAAACTAAAACAAACACAATGTGAACACCAGACAATAAAATGTAAAGAACTAGAATGGGATAAAAATAGGATTGGCAGGTTTTAAGGATCTTGTATGGTTTGGAAAGTAGAAACTTCAGATTTTCAGTCAGATGTAGCTATTAGGATTTCATGATTAAGGACTAGAGGAGTGGCTCAGGTGATGAGTATCTGCTTTACAATCACAAAGCTCTGAGTCCAAATCCCAGTCCCACCAAAAAAAAAAAAAAAGCACACTTTGAATTTCAGTATTAACTACTGAGTGGGTAAAATAACATAATTTTCAAGCAGTGCTGGGGTGGAAAGAGGAATAGACAAAATATAATTGATTTAACAGAAGGCAGGAAATAAAACAAAAAAAGAAACAAAGCGAAAATATTCGATGTAAACAAATAGCTCAAAACAGCATGATAGCAAGAAATCCTGACGGTGATCATAACACATACAAACACTGACATGTCATGTCAACATGCCTGCGTGAACTCGCCACTTAAAAAATAAGAATCTTCAAATATTGTGTCAGATTCTATTTTCCAACTGAGGCCAATACTTGGCACTCCATATTCTCTTATTGTAATGCAGCTTTCTTGTTCTTGCCATCAAAAGCAGGGGTCTAGTGCTGGGGTGCGGCTCAGTGGTAAATCATTTGCCTAGTTCACCAAGGCCCTGGGTTCCATCCCCAGCCTTGGAAAGGAGAGGAAAGGCGAGGACAAGAGAGAAGGGGAAGGGATAGGAAAGGGGAGGGGAGGAGAGGAGAGGAGACAAGGGGAGAAGAGAGGGAAGAAGAAAGGCGCAGAGACAGGGAAGGGGAAAGGAGAAAGAGAAGAAAGGGAAGGGAAGAAAAGTAGGCTCTAGGTTCCTCTCCTAGAGTCTGGCTGGGCTTGTGATTACTGAAGAAGTAATGCCATGTGAATTTGTTTTTTGGGTTTTTTTTTACATTTTTTATTATATTATTGTACTAGGGGTACAATGTGACATTTACAAAAGTTCTTACAATATATCATAGTTGAATTCACCCCCTCTATCATTCTTTATCTCTCCACCCCCGATTCCTGGAATAGTTTCAGCAGGTCTCATTTTTCCCTTTGCATACATGAGTACATTATATTTTCACCACAATCACCCTCCTTCACCCTTTCCTTATGTCCTCGCCCTCCCACGGGTGCCAACCCCCAGACAAGATCTGTTTTACCTTCCTGACTTTTGAGACAAGTAGGTAGCATGGGCTTACTTGAAATCTTTTCAGGTATGACATGATTCACCTATGACATACTAGACGCGGCTTGCACCTGGTGTAGATCCCTTTCCTGGGTTGATGCACCTATTTCAAAGCTGCAGGGGGCACTGGCTGTTAAAACCGCTCACAACTATGCTCTGTCCGAGAGAGTTGTCCCCGTCGACTCCTGCACCTCACCCCTATGAGTGACTGACTAACTCAGGGTACAAGGCCAGTGTCCTTGCCTTGCCCTGCTGGGAGACAGCTCTGTGGTGCTCTCCATGGGGGGAGATTGAGCTAGACTTCAGCTGAATTGCACCTCTCATCCTCCAACTGGTTTTCTCTAAAGACCTCCCCCTCTGTGACTGCCTTGAGTGAGTCTCTGTCTCAGATGCCTCCTCCAGGGAACCCAACCAAAGACATGTTACACGTGCAATCTTTAAAATGTTGGCATGAGTGTGACATTTCTCATTTCACTAGGTTTAGTGACTGGAGATATATAATGAGAAATGCATTGTTACTTGACTTGGTCATTGTGCAAACATCGCAGCACAAACTTAAAGTGGCTACAAGATCACAAGGTGACATTATCTTAAGGGACAATCATCATCTATGCAGTCTGTCACCCACCAAAACATCATCACCCAGTGCCTAACTGTACAATCATTTCAGGTGATTTGGGCTACAGGCACCTGCAGGCTGTAGTTCTGATACCATTACCAGACTCGGATTTTAGGCTCTCTGGCTCCAAGTGCATCCCAGGACAGCCTTTGAGGTCCATAAGGTCAATGACAGCTGGACAGAGAGTAGCTCATTGGACAATTGAATTTTAAGCCACAGGGAGGGGGGCAAACTTGTTTTGACATCCCCTGGGGCAGATCAAAGGGGTTATTAGTGACCATCAATGAGGCTCGGCTCCTGGTCAAATCTTTTCCAATTAGAGAAAATGAAGTCTCTGCTTCAGGATGAACCAAAACAGAACAAGGGGCCTTAATGAGAGTTTTGGAAAGGCTGCACTGAATCAATTCAATTGCTGTAACCTTTCTGAAGGTCGCGATTTGCCCTGTGACAGCAAGAGTTAGAACCCTGTCATACATTTGATCAAGAAACTCACACAGTTTGCATGTGAAAGATGTTTTTAAGAGCACTATGTGTAAGGATACAAATTGAAAATATTGTCTAATACAAGAGACTGGTCAAGAAATCACAGGGACATCGCAATATGCAGATAGAGCAGGCATTCAAAAAGACATCAGAGAAGAGTAATTAATGACTGGTACCTTTCGGTGGCCTATTATTAAATTATAAAGGCAAATTTTACAGTGGAGTTGGATCGGGGGAAGATTTTGGGATGCTGTATTGTAACACTCAAAGCTGTCTGCATTGAAGAGTTGATTACATTTGGTTTTGACCTTATGCCTTTAGTCTTTTCTGTACTGCAAAACAATCTACCATGTTGCAAAGAAATAAACCATAGGGTGACTCTGTTGTAGTGTGGAATGATTCAAATTATCACCCGAGCCCTGCAAATATCTTTGTCTAGAATAAAATGTGTATGTGCGCATGTGTGCATGCGTGTGTGTGTGTGTGTGTGTGTGTGTGTGTGTGCGCGCTGGGGATAGAAGGACCCAGAGCCTCTCACAAGCTAAGTATGTGCCTTTACCAGTGAGCTGCACTCCCAGTCCCTAAGACTTTTTTTTTTTGAAAAATGTCTTCCTATCTCATGGGTGGGGGTAGAATTTTGTTAACCAGGGGTGTAAACTATTTTACACTAAAAGGAGACAGAATAAGAAAGTCTAGTCCATGTCTTTAAAAAAGAGACTGCTGCTGTGCTTGATATATCAACCACAATTTGGGGTTTTTTTTTTTTAATTGAAAGTAAAACCAAGTTTGGGTTCCTGTGGTCATTTAATACCCTTTGGGAGATTCTTTTTCTTCTTCTGTTCCTCTTTATCTTCCCTCTCTCTCCATCCTTGCTCTGTTCTGAAAACATTGTAGGAGGCTTACACTTTTTAGCAAGTCTATTTTCTTGTCCTTACAAAGAAACTATGCAACTTGAACAAGATAGCACCTGCTGAGAAACAAAGCTCTATGTTCTGTCTCTCCTTCTCTCCTGTCCTTTCTCTCCCTCCTCGCTTTCTCTCTCTCCTCTCCCTCTCTCCTGTTCTTCTCTCCCTCTCCTCTTCCCCTCTTTTCTCTCTCCATCTCTTCTCTTCCCCTCTTCCCTTTCTCCCTCTTTTCCCGTCTCCCCCATCTCCCTCTCCTCTCCCTTCTCTCCTCTCTCTCTCCTTCTCTGCATCATTTCTTTCTCTTTCATTTTTATTTAGTTTTTTTAATACATCATATTGCCCATACCCCAGAAAATGTAGAATAAAACTTTCCTTCTAGTCTTGTCCTTCACCTGCCAAATTCCCAACCCCCAGCCTCCATAAATCACCTTTTCCTTAGTTTCAAAGCTTTTCTTATACATACACAAGAATGCATATGAATTCTCATCCCCCTTACACAATAGTAGTGTAAGCTACATTCATCTTCTGTGTGTTCCTTTTCCCACCAAAATCATCTTAGACATGTTCCCATATCAGTATGTAAAGATCCTTTTCACAGGAGCATAGTATTCCAGTACAGTGTACCAGTCACCCACTGATGGACATTTGGGCTATTTTTAGTCCCTGATATGTATGGCTTCATGTGTATGCAAACAAATCCACACAGTAATTTTTTTCTGTTGGTACAATTGTTGAGTCCAAAGATCTAGTATTTGTAATTTTGATGAATATTTATAATTTTGATGAGTATTCCCAAAGGAAGGGGTATCAGTGACTTTGAACACTAAGGAAGGATGTGTGAATCTGTGGCTTTTTGGGTTCCACACAGTGAGACAGTGCAAAACCAGAGGTGGAGTGGGGAATTAATACATAAAAATAGGCAAGGGACAGGAGTGAGGCTGGTACAAATGACACAGCTTGAGGGCCACACACCCACGACGAGTGTCATTCCTGCAGTCCACAATGAAGACACTAAAGCAGCGATGGGCTGTTATTCAACACAGCACCGTTCTCCCAGGTGTCCAAGTCAGAGCAAAATCTGCTTCTCCTCCCCCAAAAAGGGCGACCTCTCCCAGCCCTGGATCTTAACTTGGACCAGTGCTGACAATGCAGTTCCCTCTCTCTTGAGCCTTGAGGACATGAGGACATGGGGCACAAGATCCAGGGATGGACACCTCTTCACCATAGAGACCTCAGGATGGTCCCTGGCTGGCTGCAAACATAGCTGGCTTTGGCTGAAATCAGGAGGAAACCAGCCTGGGTGGACAGCCTCATCTCTGCCTCCGGAGGGTGGAAACACATGGCTCTCCTTGCAGTGGAGGCTGATGTCTTCCTGAAACCTTTTATTTTTCTCTGTTTGCTTTTTGGAAAGGTCTCACTGTGTAGCCTAGCCTGGCCTTGAGCTGGCTATTCTCCTGACTTCTCCTCCCAAGTGCTGGGATTACAGGTGTGCACCTGTAACCACGCCTGGCCCTGGCACCTGTGAACTCTACCTCACAGTCATGAGTATGTTTGGGCTGGGGTGTGGCTCAGTGGTACAGCACTTGCCTAGCATGTGCAAGGTTCTGGGTTCCATCCCCAACAAAAAACAGAACATATTAAACTAGTAGCTTTTGCATTTTTGAGGGACATTCCCGGTCACTCTGTGTCCTTTCCTCTCTATTATACACTAGGACTGGGATAAACTGCTTCTGGGATATACTGACAGAGTCACTTCCACACCAGTTTTTTAAATCAACTTTTTTTCTTTCTTTCTTTTTTTATTGTTCTGGGTGGGGGTACATTGTGGCAGTTACAAAAGTTCTTACAATATATCATACTTGAGTTTACCCCTTCCGCCATTCTCCTTTATCCCCTCTTCCCCTCATTCCTGGATCAGTTTCAACAGATATCATTTTTCCATTTACTTACATGTGTACCTAGTATTTCCACCATATTCACCCTCCTACACCCTTTCCTTATATCCTCCCCCCTCCCACAGGTACCAATCCCCCTGCCCCCGCAGCGGGATCTGTTCTGCTTTCCTATTCTCTGATTTTTTAAAAGAAAAAAAAAAAGACATTTCTGTTTGTTTAAGATAGCTATCAGGGAGTTTCTTTGTGACATTTCAATGTATATATGTATTATAACTGGAATTGGTTCATCTCTATTTCTCTTCTTTTTACCTTTGTCCCCTTCTTATGGTGGTTTCAACAGGCTTAAACATTCTATATTCATTCTTGTATCAAGAGTACTTTGGAGATAATTAAAGTATGGAAAGGCCACAAAGACAGCCCAAATGGTTCCCATAGACTCCAGCACTGCCAGCACCACAGGTTCCATGGTCCCCTAATGTATCATCTTCTGTGACATAACACAAGACAAAAAGCTCACATCATACTTGTCAAATCTGACTCGAGTCCACTGTCTCCCATTTGCCCATGATGCAATGCAGGTTCCCACCTAGCATTTGGTCATCATGACCCCCTCCCCCAGTTGGGAATGACTTCTTCTTAGGCTTTCCTTGTCATATGATGTGTAGAGTTTTGGAGGGGACTGGTCAAGTCCTGTAGAATGTTCCCCCCATTGGGGTTTGTCTGCAGTGAAGCTGTTGATGAGGCTGGGGTGATGAGCTTTTGGGAAGAATGCCACAGAGGGGACATGCCCTTGTCATCATATCACAGCAGGGATGCCTGCCACAGAGAGGCTTTCAGCTGTCACCTAGCAAAACATTTGCTCCCCTTTTTGTCAGTGACCAAGCTCTAAGTCCCAGTCCCAAGAAGACACTGATGCTAACATAGTCAGCGATCATATGGACTTTCTGTATGTCAGACCACATGCTAGCTACTCTCCTCAGATTGACTCACTTAAAGCAGGTGACCCTCTGTACGAAGTGCCATTATTGTCCCCATTCTACACAAGGGAAAGCTGAGGCTCAGGGAGGTCAGGCCGCATGGCTGGAGTCACACAGCTGGTAAACAGAGAGGCCAAGGTTGAAGCCCTAGGAAGTGTGACTGCCTCATCTAGCACACTGCTCTGCTTTCTCTGCATTTGTTGGGATGGGTTTTGCCCAGTCGCTGACACAAAGAGCTCAACAAAGAGTGGTGACAACATCATTTCAGAATCTGACATTTTCTGATGTCACCTAGCAAAAACATTTTCTCCCCTTTTTGTCAGAGTGACCAAGCTCTAAGTCCCAGTCCCAAGAAGACACTAATGCTAACCATTAGTTAGCCAGTGCTAACCATTTTGCCTGCCTTGGGGCTGCACATCTGTCTGTCCACCCCCTGTCCCCAGCAACTCTCCATCCTCCTCTGCCCTATCCAATGGGGGGCCTGGCAGGAGCTGAAGGAAGAAGCAGAGGCAGGGGTCAGTGTGCTTTTTCCCTGGCTCCTGCCTCCTCTGGCTGGCTGCACACTATGACGCTTACATTTATTAAACACTTACTATATGCACAATAGCTTGGAGCAAATGTCTAAGTATTCTGAACCCCTGTTCTCTCATCCTTAAAATGGAGCTTATTTATTTGCCCAGGAGTGAGCAAGTCCCTCCCATCCTGAGGTGGTCTTGCTGTGCCAGAATTGGAGGTGACAATGACAGTAGTGAGTGACATCGTACAGTTTGGGAAAGGGTGTAATGAGGTAGCACACAGAAGGACCCTGAAAACTTCAAAAGCTTTTGATTGTTGCTATTTACTAGTACTCATTGATCTTATTGATTCAGTTTAGAAAAAGCTTACCATACATTTCAGGGTCATGTCACCAAGTTCAAATCCCCACAGTGATATGTTACCAACTAACTCAGGGGCCTGAAATCTGTGTTTGTAAATAAAGTTTAACTGAAGCCAGGCATGGTAGTACATGTCTGTAATCCCAGCTCCATGGGAGGCATAGGTAGGAAGATCATGGTTCAAGGCTACCCCCAGCAAAAAGCACAAGACCCTATCTGAAGAATAACCTAAAAGCCAAAAGGGCTGGCGGTGTGGCTCAAGTGGTAGTGCACTTGCCCAGCAAGTGCAAGGTCTTGAGTTCAAATCCCAATACTGCCAAAAATATTTCTTTTTAAAATTGAATTGAAACACACCTGTGTGTATGTCATATAATATCACACTACGGATGCAGAGCCGAGGCGGGGTCATACAGGCAGTATGCAGGATCGGGAACCTGAAATGTTTGCTACCTGACCCCTTGCACAAAAAGATGGCCGGACTCTGTTCTAATCATTGAAGTGCAAAGAGAGGGTTATTTATGCTCTCTGTCTTTATTGCTGCATTTGATCTTTTAAATTTTCTCCCGCCCTCCTCCAATATTGTGAGCAATGATATTTCCATGTACAAATCATTTGAAAGTCTTTTCTTTGGGGTAGTTGCTGTGCTGTGTGAATTCTATACGGATTAAGTTTCCCCAAGTGAATATCGGAAGATTGAGGAGCTTACTGTAGGGAGAAAGACCACAGATCACAGGTTAATTCCTATGAAATGAGAAATCTCTGTGAAACGGATTCTTTGAATTCTCTCTGTTCCTCCTGATAACATGATAAAAACCCCAGCCCTGTTCTTTTAGTAAGCACGGAGCTAAATAGATTTTCTTCATATATTATAAGGAAATAAATCTTTTTTCAAACTGTTATCCTAACAACTAGAAAATTTAAATAACCAGCATTTGGATATACATATATTTTAACAGTGTGATTAAAATTAGGTATTGGAGCAAGTTCAAATCCTGATGTAGTCACACTCTGGCTATAAAACCATGGTCAAGTGCTTAATTTGTCTGATCCTTACTCACCTATTAAGAAGGTATGAAAGCATCCACCTCATGAAATTATATGGAAATTAAATGGGCTTAATGAACACAAAACTCTAAGCCCCCTGGCTGAGGCTTGGTTAAAAACTCAGGCACGTTTACAGATATTTATTGATATTTTATCACTATTATTACAGGTTAAGTAGCTCTTACCTGGAATGCTTGACCAGAAATGTTTAAAATTTCAGTTTTTCAGATTTTGGAAGATTTGCACAGAGTTTATTGGTTTTGAGTACCCCTAATCCAAAATCTAAAATAGTCTTCAAAATTCAAAACTTTTGAGCAATGTGCCAGCAATCAGATAGGGGACCGTTCCAAATTTTTGATTTAGGGGTGCTCCACCCATATTCTTATTACATTCAAGGCATTTTAAGAAGGATATCGAGACTCTTGCTGTTGGGTGATACAATCCCAAATAGCAAACAGACCCAGCCAGACAGTGGAGGTTCTGGCTGTCTCTCAGTGAGCTGTTTCTTGTGTCCTCACGGCCAGCTCTGTGTGTGACTTACTTTGTGCTCGATGCCAGTACCAGGCACATGGGACACCTTCAGGAAGGCTTGTTCACCTGGTGACATCTTCCACTCATCCTGAGCTCTGACTGGGACTGGGAAATCATCCCGACAAACAAGATGGGACCAGACAGGAGATAGAAACATCTCCTCACCCCCGGCCTCCTCCTGCTCATCTGGAAGGTCTCTGGCCTCTCTTTGGAGGTCCCCAGGGCATTTGTAAATGGATGCTCCCCGCTGAGCCTCCATGTCTTCCTCTGCTCAGGGAACATCTGCCTCGCATCCCCCAGGAGCGTGTTTCTCGCCTGAGAGTTAGCCAATCTGTGTTTGTAGTCTGTAAAATATCGATTTCAGGCCTATATGAGAGCTCCCTCCTCACCTCCTGCTTCTGTCATCCCCCTCATCCTAGAATGCTGAGCTCTTTCTAGAAGGTTCTGAGGCAGACTTTTAATTTAGGCAGTAATGGGGGCCCAGGGTGTATGGGGCATAGAGATGATGGAAGAAAATGAATTCCCCTTCGCAGAACAATCAGAGGAAGACAGTCCTGAACAATGACCAGATCATCTTCGTGGGTAACGATGACAGCCGTTTTGAACTTATCACGCCCGGCACCATATAAAGGCCCTGAGATTACCAGGAGGTTCATTATAAGAACATCTGTTGAGATCTGCTCAGAGCAGCCAGAAATGATTTCCAAGAACACAGTCTGGGGGAGGGGAAGGAAGAGGCCACTTCTTTGTAAGGGAAAATGTCCAGGAGACATGATCCCTGAGACTTTGGGGGCTTACTGTGACTCACCTTTAATGTCTGTGCCATAAAGCTAAGGATCTTAATTTAAGCAGCATCTTGTTAAAAAGTGAGATCTATTTTTCAAGACCCAGAAATAAATAAAAGTAATGGTGGCGGTAATGGCTACCACCAGCCAGCACTCCATTATTACCTCATTTAATCCCCACAGTAACCCTATGGAGGGGTCACTAGTATCCCCACTGGCAATCTAGGAAACAGAGGCTCAGAGAAGCTGAGGAATTTGCATGAGGTTGATTATCTAGTGTTTAATGGAAATGGTGACCCCTCGTCCTGTTTCTTTTCCAGATGGACGGTTTTCCTGGGATATAAGACTTTCACAGCTTGTATCTCTGGGATAGTCCCAGACACACCAGGCCAGAGACAGACTTTGACTTTCCATCTGTCTGTTGTCAAAGCTTATCTCATCCATGTGTCTGTACCTTTCCCTCCATTCTCTGATCAGTTTTTCAGTCATGCATTCCTTGTCATTTATCAAGATAACATATTTACTGGATTCCTACCATGTGCCAGGCATGGCTCTGGGCACTAGAGACACAGACATGAAGGGAACAGACAAAAATCTCCCTTGCCTCAGGGAGCTGCCATGGTAGCAGTTGTCTTGTTATCACTACTGTGTATCCAGCTAGCCTTTAAATATTCCTAGACGGGTTAAATTTAATTGTTATTAACAATAAAAGCCTTGGATTGATCACTCTTTATGGTTTTCTGCCCTGTGTATTTATGAAAAGAACCTTAAGCCACCTTCTAAAGGGTGCACAACAGGAAGCTCTTCGGTTCTATCCTGTCCCCTCTCCAGTCTAGAAATAGGATGTCCTGAGAGGCCTGGACATCAAAGTGCCCACAATCAGAATGGTTATAAATAGGAGAACTTGGACTTCAGCAGATTCCTGCAGACTGCAGGTAGGAAATTCCTTTGCAATGCATAAGTTTAAGTTCAGCATAAATGCAATGCATGCTTCACCGTGGTATGGTAGAAAGAATGTGGAATTTGGAACCAGCTAGACCCAAGTTCAAAGCCAAATCTTTGGCTTTCTGGTTGGGGGATTTTTTTTTGCCCATAACCTAACCTCTAAATTTGTATTTTCTGTAAAGAGGGAATATGAATGAAAGTAATCACTCCATGGTGTTTGCCTGGAGTGAACACCCTGGCACAAAAGTCACTTAAACATCAGTCTTCTTTCTCTTCTCTGTTTCCCCATTTTAAATAAATAGACATTCTTGTAGCTCATATTATGTTCCATGTATGTTCTAAAGACTTACAAATATTAACCCACTTGATCTTTATAACTTTCCTAGGTGATGTGAAGGATCCATTTTTCAGATGGGTAAACTGAGGCAAGGAAAGGCAAATGTACTGACCTAGACTTCAAAGTGGGTGTCAGAGCTGGGATTTGGACTCGGGGTAGTATGGACTAGAATAGAAACAGTTTCATAAGGTCTTAAAGCCAAAGATGAAATCCCACATTCCACAATCCAGAAAGCATCCTAAATTAAGAACACCCTCCAGGCAGCTAGAGGGTGATAGGAGGGTTGACAAGGAAGAGGCCAGAGGGGAAGATGGAAGATGGTTTTGTTAGTCAGAGTCTGACTAGGCTTTGGGGAGCCAAGTCCACAGCCACGACTTATGTACGAGGGCCAGAGAAGTCCCAGTAATGCACTCAGAATACCTTCTCCCACCTGCCCAGGGGTTTATTCTTGATGCCAATTGCTGGTGGGAAAGACTGTCTGGCAGGCTGAGGTGAGATCTAGAAGGACGAATGTCTTCCTTTATAAATAGGGTCACTTGTCAGAATGGGATCCATGGGAGAATGGAAGGAGACAGCATCAGTTATTATTCTGGGACAATGGGCAGAACCTGGGCCTAGGATCACACTACTCACGAACAGCACCTGTAATTAAGTACTCACAGAGGCTGCTCCAGGGCCCAGGTGAAAGACATCAGGAAGGAAGGCAGCCAGCCAATGGGCAGTGAGGACAGCACCGAGGGGAAGGTTAAAAGGACGCTCTCTGCTGCCATCTTTGCTCTTGAGTCTGGTACTCAGAGCTGTCTTTGTTCTTTCTGCAAAGCTAGGGTTGCTTGTGGGGAAGAAGAGGCTTTGTTAGGCTTTCTTTCTGTTTCTTAGCTGTTCTCAAATCCCAAAGTGATCTTAAAGTAAAGCTATGTTGAAGCTGCTTTGAGTTAGAGGTGGGGAGGAGGCTTGAAAGCCAAGGGAAAGCTGTGAGAGGAAACTTTTCTGTTGGGAAACTTGACTTGGCTCTGGCCTCTCCATAAGTTAAAAGCTAGGGGGGAGTAAAGGGGCTGGAGTTATCCAGGACCCAGTGAGCTAGCAAAAAGCTGTTCTTACTCTTCTTGGAGCTCCCCTAAAGCAAGGGGCAATAGCTCTGCTTCTTGAAGCTATATCACAAAAGCCCAGCCTTGCAGGCAGGTCTCCATGCCCTCACCTGCCAGCGGGCTCCATGCACGACATGTGAACCTCAGCACACAGAGGGCTGGGAAGACGGGATCAGGGTTGTCAGTTGGACTGGCAATGCTCTGATCTTGCAAGCGTAGCTCCTCCTCTAGCTGGGTCTCCCCAGTAGAACGCATTTCACCTTGGCCCTGCTGAGCCAGGCTCTCTACTGGCCACACAACCTTGCAAGGACACCAGGCTGTAAAAGCCCGCTAGCTAAGGGTGGGAGGGGAAAATGCTAGCTGCCAGGCAGGGAGTGGGACTCGGCGGCAGCTCTTGCCTGGCATACTCGAGGCTCTGGGTTCCATTCCCCAGGGCCGCCCCCTCCTTCCAAAAACCCTGCAGATCCTGGGCTGAGCTAAGTTGAGCTCACACTCAAAGATGCATAACTGCTACAGACTGTCCCCCTCACTCCATGCCCCAGTCTCCTAAGTGTCTCAACTTACCCCAAGTTTCTCAACTAAAGCAAGTCAGAGCTGCCCCGGGGGCTGTGTAGGGGAGCGGGAAGCGTGGCTGAAACTTCACTGAGCTCGCAGGGCAAGAATCAACAGAAATGCAGGGCTTAACTACCTGGGTGCTAAAGGTAGGCTGCCATCCCCGGGGGATGCTAAACAAGTTCCTTATGTTCCCACCTCCCAACTGCTAAACAGGGCACAGTCTCTAGTACCTTTGGCCAATGACCTTGTTGTCTCAGCTGTGTGGGCTCAGCCTTACTGACCTTGGAGGCTTACCTCTGCTGAAAAATGCTCTCGAAGGGATGAGCCTCCAAGGCCCATCTCACCCCCTTCTGGGGCTACAAGGTGAAGGAACCTCACCAACGAATCAATGGCAGGGGTGTAGGTGGGATAGCCTGGGTCCTAGGTGTCCTATAGCTGCCTGCTTCTGCTTCTGAACCTGGCTGTTACCTGTTCTCTCCTGAACTCAACCCCTTGTTCGATGTGGAGGCTGAATGCCTCATAGCTCAGACATCAGAGCCTCTCCATGAGGCCCTTGCACTAAGCAGGAAGCTTTTCTGCTAGAGTAAAAGGATGGTTTGGATACAGCTGTGGGCTGGAGTTATGCCTGTCTTGTAAAGCTCTCTAGGCAACCTCAGATGTTGGAATCATCAGGCTACGAACAGCCAGGTCTACGCACCTTGGGGTAGTCGGGTTTCTAGTCCAGTGGGCTTTCCTGGTAAGCAACCTCAATAGTTGGCCTTACTCTGTGCTGAGAGGACTCATTCTTGGAGACAGTTTCAGGTGAAACAGGTACTGATGACTTGGCGTAATCACTGAGGGAAGTGACTTAATGACAAGCAACCTGTTCTCCAGGTGTCTTGTTGCTGACTCGTCTGCTCTGCACACTCTGGCCAAACAGTTTAAACAGCACCTGTAGCTCTGAACATGAACTCAATTTACTTACGAGAGTTCTCACCTGTGAAGTAAGAGTGAGAATTCACTTATCTGCAAAGAATTCAGTAGATCACAAGACTCCGAATTGGGTCCTCAGAAGAACACAGGGGTGACCTACAGGTTCTGGATAGGCGTGACCTGCCAGGGGCATCACTAACTCGGTCAGTATTTGCGCAGAACTTACATCGGTGGGGAGTCATCCTGCTGGCTTCACTAGCAACAGTTCACCTAATACCTTAACAGCAGTGAGAATAGCTTACTGAACCCAACCAGGAGGGAACACTCGATTCCCGCAGCGATGTGGGTGTTGGAAGTGACCCGAGTTTCTAGTCACAAACCAAAGTACTTAAGTACAAGTAAGGGCAGAGGAAATGTCTCTAGGATCCAGATGTCTAATGCCACCTTATGTTCAGGCTGGCAGAAGCTAAAATCCTACATGTCCCAAGAGACTATCGGTAATCTTGAGGATGTCAACTCAAAGTTGACATTAAATAAATGGCTACTGGATGGAACTAAAGATAGCTCAAGAAACTACAGCTGTTCTGTTGGCAACACTTTGCCGTCAATCACGATGGTGTCCTGGCCTACCGAGGCCAGGTGGCCTGCAGGATCTTGGATGTAGATGAAACTTCAGCTCAAATCCATGGTGTTCTAGTGAGCACCTGTCACATCTATCTAGCTCTCCCACTGACGTCACACCCCTCACCCCCACATTGTGGTTCAAGGACCTAAATGGACCTATGCCACAGTACTGAATGATGAGGTGTGAAATAGTTCTCAACTGGAGGTCTGAGGGGCAGATGGGGCTGAACTGGCCCCAAGAATCCTAGAAAGGTTCCGGTTATGAAAGAGGCGTGCCTCCCCTACAACCAGGCTGCCAGGAGGGCTGGCGAGCGAGACATGCATTGGGTGCATGGGTGCCTACCAAAGCTGTGGCAGGGGAGGGTGTCCGACCTTTTCCACACGAGCAGGTCTAATAAAGGAAGTCGTATCCTTACCTTACAAAAGCCCAAAGCCGAGGCAAAGGGAAAAGGCTGAGGTTTTGACAGTTGCTGTATTTACGAAAGCAAGCTCGCTACATGAGGAGACTGGGAACAAAAATGTGTTGGGATGCTCTGAAGACCTGCCTGGTCACTGGGGATATAGTCCCATGGGCTGAACTGAATTGCTACCTTCCCTTGCAAACGGCTTGACCCAGTGTGCATGTGGCTTGACAGTCCTAATCTTCTCTCCTTAACTCTGATGGCCTAACTAGCATAGGCTTTCTTGCAAGTGGGAATGAGGCTCTTAAACAAAACATGCTAGTACTGACCGATAATTCTTATACAATGGGACCACCTGCATCCTTCCAAGTGTCAGAAAATGTTCAAGACACAGAATCTTGCCTGCCCTTGATAGGGGATTGTGGCTCTAGTCCTGTCCTTACTGTGCCACTGGCCCATATCTGAACCTTCTTTAGCAGAGGTAAGGTTTGGGGGTCAGGCAGGTAACTTTTCAAAGTGGGAGTGTCTAGAACAAAGGGAATAGGGTGCAATGCAGTCAACAGAAAGTGCTCTTGTCCACTAGGGCCACCTGGGAATCTCCAAATGCCTTGTAGAACTGCCCACTCAAGTTGTAGGAGGTAGAACTACTTATCTACTGACTTCCTTCTGCTAACCTGGAGCTGCCATACTACTCGGCTTATAAGCTGCACAAGGGTCTCCAGGTGGGAGATCTCCTTTTGACAGGAAGCAAGGCTGTTCGAGGTGAGGTGCTGTCCCTGCCTGGGACCACCTGTCTTAGCTACAGATGAAATAGGCCTGAGGGTGAACGCCCAGTTCGCGGGTGTCATGTGACATAACTTCTAGATGGAGTTACTTAGTGAAAAGTGAAAGACTGATGCAGTATGAAGAGAAACCAGAGTGTAAGGACAAGTTCCTTAAGAGCAGGCACTGGACATTCAGTTGGGCCAGACTTTTCAAACAAGTCCCCAGAGTGTTAAGTAGCTGTAGGTCAAGGCTGATAATCGCAGCCCCAGATGAAGGCAGAAGGTCAAAGTCAGGAATTCTGGTGCCCAATCATCTTGGTCACTCTTGCTATGAGAATAGGCTGGGAAGACCGAAGCGCTCGCTCTGCTACAACTAGAAAACAAAGCTTCAGCAAGGAGACCCAGAAACCGGAAGTTCCCCTCCCACCCCAAAATGCTTGGGGGGCTTTCTTCCTCTCTAGTCCCTCCCCTTCTGTTTCCACACGGGGTGTGTAGTCTCTGGTGTCCCAATCGTGCCCCCGCCTCACATGCCTTAGGGGCACAAGGGGTAGCCTCCTGGTCACGTGTCGAACATGGAAGATCTAGGCGTTAACACCTGTGTCCTGCTCCAGGATGCACAGAGGTTTGTAGTGGTGGCCTGCCGGGAAAGTCTTTAGCATGGTTCTCCCCCCTCCCCCACCTCCAGGGCCAGACCTTGGGGTGCAGCTGGCTGGGAGCTCCATAGCTACCTCTCCTTCAGCTTCCCAGGGCTTGGCTCCCATGGTTGCCTCTCTCCCAGCCTCCCGAAATTCAACTGCTACCATGAGTGCTGTGCTCGGGCCCATTCTCCCTTCAACTTCAAGGTTCAGGGAAACCTCCCAACTAGATTGCTAATGGCTCCCACGCAATCACAGAGCACGTACATGAACTGAGCTTGTACCAGCGTAGTTTAGGCATCTGAGATAAGTCTGGGCAAAGATGTCAAAATAAGCATCTAGAACAGAAAGAACAGCTAATGCAAGTGTCTTGAGGCAGTAACAAGCTTGGAACAGACCAAGAAAAAAGACAAGGTGCTGGAGTAGTGAGCAGACCGTGGTGGCATGGTTGGCTAGACGAGGTGTAGGACCTCGTTAAGCACTTAAACCTCATTCTGAAGGAGCTGTGTCCTTCCTGCTGGTCCCTGGCAGCTGTCTAAATGGATCACAGGGAACAAGAAAGCAGTACTGGCAAGCTATCTTGGTTCTCCAGGGGGAGACGAGGTTCAAATTCAAGGCAATGAGGATGGCAGGATGAAAATGGACCAGGGGTTGAAGCAGTAGTACCTGCTGAAACTGTTGGTTTGATGTGAAGGGAAGAGATCCCAGTCTGTCACCCCCAGTTCCAAGCATTAATCACAATGGGGATCCCAAGGGAAGAAGTGTGTGACATTGAAAGTAAGCAGTGAAACACACTAAGCAAAGTCACACGTAGTAATCATGTCCCATAGGTGAAACTCGGCACATGGGTTCCCACAGGTAACAGATCTTAATAACACAGTGGTCCCTGGGAATGAACAAGGGCACTAACGGGTGAGCAGAGAAAGTCATGGACCAACCCTCGCCCCTAAGTACAGAAGAGCCTTATAAACAACATCAACACAAAAGCAAAACACGTGACTAGAGGTATGGAGCAAGGGCTCCCTACCCATTCACAGGGAAGGCAAATACAGTGGCCTTCTTGCAAACGTGTTATAGGTCAACCAAGAAGGGGAAGACAGACTTGAGCATGCAGCCTAACTCCCTGGGGAGTAAAGGAACTGAAACTGCCCAGGGGACAGGAAAGGGTTATGGCATCTGACTGAAGGAACTGATTTCCGGTCTCCTCCATTTTGGTCCATCCTTCTTCAGAAGCTGTTTACTTAGTTTCTTCCAGGCAAGCACCCAAATAACTCTGGTGCTTGTTTCTTCCCTTAAATGGGAATGAAACCCAAGGCAAGAGAAACTCAAGTTGTGGGCTTGGGTCAGGACTAGCAGTGCCAGAAGTGCGTGTTTTGTGGGCCACATCTCCCGTGCTCCTGAGTTCGAGTTCTGTGCCGGTGTCCCGAGAAATAGCACGTGGAAGCTAGTCTTGACATGACTTCACAAGATGTAGTACTCTAATGCATTTCTTCTAGAAGCAAGTCCTGGGCTTTATCAAATGGTTCTCAGACACAAAACCAGGCAAGTCACCAGCAGAGGAGGCCAAGGGCTCTGACTCAACTCTTGATTCTCATCCCACACTATCTTGGGATCGTGGTTCTTATACTAAGGACTGAGATCAGCCCTTCCCCTGAGCAGGAAAGGCAGGGAAGTTTGTGGCCCATCATGGCAGGCTGACTCAGTTGTTTTTGGGATGAGTCATCACTTCTATTGTAAAACGTCTTCCCAAAAAACGTCTGAAAGCACCTGAGCTAGCTAAACTAGTTTCGACTGCTCTAGCCACCTCTGGCTGTTCCTGGGAGCAGACCCTGCAAACGCGCTCCTCGAGTCTCTTTTGGAGTTGAGTATTTAAAGTCCCTGGGTCACCTAGCTTGCTCTTCCTCTTGCACAGAGGTGAAACTGAGGCCTATCTGGGGAGACACTTGTCTGAGCTAGGACTGGTGCTGGGACCCTGACTTGAGTCAGTATTGGCCCTGAATTCCCAGGTCCTCTGTCTTGTTAGTTCTTGTTCTATTTGAACAAGAACTATCTCACGCATGGACTCATCGATGTCCCGAGTGCCTCCCTCTGGAGGTAAAGTAAGTCCTTGGTGCTGAATTCCGACAGGGATTGAGAACCAAGGGGCGGGTGAGCAGCTGTCTAGTCAACTTAGTCCAGGAAATGACATTTCCAAAACACCTCTATACACCTGGGCTCCGAGTCTGAACCAGCTTCGGAAGCCTCAACTTGTAGCACTCCACCTGAGTCTCCTTGCGTCACTGTAGGCCTCCATGAAAAGGCTCCTGCCTCTCGTACTTGACTTTGAACTTACTGAGCACACATCTCGGCTACTGGGGAAGTTCCAGCCTTGGAAGGCTGATTTCCCACCCTCCCCCCCCAGAAAAGCAAGTAGGTAAAGGGATAAACAGACCACTACGTTACCTTCGGGTGACAGGGGACCCTTTCTTCAGGAAAGACTTCCCGGGAAGCCTAAGCTCCCATAGCCCCTAGCTTCCTTCAGCCAAAGGCTTACTACCCTGTCATATTTCCAGGTCAAGTGGGCTTGAAAGCACTCTACATACAGGGAAGGCCCTGTGTGCAGATGTGGGGGCAGATGGAACACAGCCTGGTGCAAGGAAGCTCAGGTGTTTGAGCTCAAGTGAGCTGGAGCTGAGGGTGGGGTTAGAAGTGTCCAGAATCTCTGGGCATGGCACAAGGACGGTTATACTTCCTATGTCACCATGGACTAGGCTTCAAGGTGTCTTGGGCTGGACACAGGGGGTCCTTTGATTTGCCTTAGCACTGAGGACAGTCCAGGGACGTGACGGTGGCAGGCGGCTAGTCAAGCATAAGATGTGGAGTTCTAAAACGGAGAAGCCTGAAGAGAGCTGAACTTGCAAACGGGGCACTGACATGGCTCTGTCTATTCACTGTAGAATGGAAGAACACTCCTGGACAGTATAGCTCTCTGAACTCGGTACGTACCTGCTATATCTTGTCTGGAACTTAAAAATACCTTTTAATCCAAAGCCAGACTGTAGCAGTCACCTGAGCTTGAGGGTTCAGTCTGAAGATTGCTTTAGAATTCTAAGCAACCAGAAGTGGGGTTCCTGACTCTGTTGGCCTTCATGAGCAGCAAGATAGTTGGCCTCAGAAGGCAGCGTCTACTCCATGGTAGCTCGGGTGATGTTGATCACATCAAGTCTCCTCCCTATTCTGGGAAAGGACTTTCAATAATTAAGCTGGTCTACAGCTGGCCTGGGGTGGACACTCAAACGAGCATCCCCAAACACAGGACTCTCACCCATTCACCTACAGGACATCCCCTTCTCATGGGGACTATTTTTAAAGAGCTCAGGCTCCTGTTCACTTAAAGGTAGGAACCTAGTGCCCAGGGAGATGGCAGCTAGAAGCTTCTCCCAAGAAGCCACGTATCTGTACAACTCAAGTGACTCTGACCCCAGTGACCAGATGCTAAAGTAGACATCCTGACTGAACAAGGCCTCTACTTGCCTGGATGAGTCAACCTAACCGGCTCTAGTAGCACTTGCTGAGTGTTAAGGATGGCACCAGTCTGCATCTGCAGAGACTTTTGACGATCATCGCTAGATTATTGCCCTAAAAACTGCCAATCACTAGTCAAGCTTAGTGTTGGCAATACATGCTGTGAAGATGGCATGGATATGCAGTGTACACACGGCCTATCGATTTCCTACTGCAGCTTAAGATACCAGCTCGGTTCTGCAGCCCAGCGACCTACACTGAGTGGCTGTCTTCTGTGCTTAGGTGTCCCAGAGCTGAAATCGAGGTGTCTGCTGGGAGGGTGTACCTGAAAATTCCAGGGCCCCGCCAGCTACCAAGCTCCTCTTGTTATAAGTTAATATTTGTAATGTAGGGCCAGAAGCCTTGTCCTTGACGGCTATCAGCTGGGGCCCAGAGTCCCTAAAGGCCTCCTGCATCCTCTGCCACTCAGCCCACCCCATCTTCCTGCCAGCAATGGCAAGCTGAATTGTCCTTGTGTCTTGGTCCATGTCTAGAACACCTAGAGGTAAATTTGCAGGGCTCCTGTGACTAGGTCGGGATCACCTAGAGAATCCTCCTACTTCAGTGACAGTTATGGATGGGTCCCATGCAAGACCTTAGTGCACACTCTGGGTGGAAGTCTTGGGCCATGTTCCCTCTCACCCTGTGGCTATGAGCCGCCCTGCTTGCGTCCCCTACTTGACCATGGGGTTTTACTTCTACCGGCGTGTGGGAGGCACTGGAACTCAGACTTTAGTCTTTGACTCAAGATGTTCTAAGTGGTCATGCCTTGCCCATGGATCTGATTTTTGGAGCTGTCGACATACCTGGGTGATGCTAACCACACACCCCAACTTGCCAACACAGCTACCTTCTAAGACTCAAAGCTGCATCCTTCCAGTTTGATGTCCAGAGCCTGTGCAAAAATCTCATTTTGCCTGTCTTACTGCTAGTGTCGCCTGAATGTCACACCAGGGGACATCCATGACCCTACCTCCTGTTATTGCGGAGTATTGGCTTCAATGCTACTTGCAGGAACTGCCTTAAGAATTTGTAACCTGCATGAAATACCTATGTAAGGTGGGTGCTGCCCTCTTTGGGCCAGAAGGGGTACTTGTGCCAGCTTGTACTGACCACCGGAAAACTCGAGTGTCTGGCAAAGTCGGGCACCAAGACAAACTACTGGTGATGAAAAGATCTTGACTGCCTTAATCATTCCATGCTGTGTTCAAAATACCACTTCACACAATAAGCACAATAACCCATTAACTAAAGACTCCTGCCCTCTTTAGGAAGAGACATCACTCAGTTGTCTGTCCTTCACATTCTTAGGGTTTGTCTGAGGGACTACGGTGGTGCTGAATCACAGGCAGGAGAATCAACCCTGATTCAAATGGAGCCTCTCATCAGAGTGCGTTGCTTAGACTTTCCCCAAATCCATGAGCCCAAGGCAACTCTGCCCTTGTCCTAGACTTTCTCTCCAAGCTCTTACTCGCCCTGAACTTGTAAGGACAAGCACTGACTGGTAGCATTGTCTCTTTACTCAGTTCTTCTGGCATAGAGACTAAACATAAAGGTCCTAGGGTGACCCAGCAGGTGTTGGGTGGGTATAGAATTGGAATGAAGTTACTGTAAGAACACTTGGAGTTACAAGAACACTACAAGTTACTTGAACACAAGTACTGAACTTGACTGCTATACTTGCTGGGAAATACTTGAGGATTGCTCACTGTAGTGAGATGAGCAATGTGTGCACAGGTGCAGGGGAGAATGGTGGCAGGCTTACTACATGCCGTTGCCGGTTTCCTACCCCATCTTATGCACAGGGAAAACGGGGCTCATGTGACATGACTACCTTACAGTTAAGACAGAACTGCCTCCCTCCCGTGGGCTTTCCAGCTTCACCCTGTAACGTTACCTACTTGTACGAATCCTTAGGGAACACTGCTCTCTGGCTATGTTCCACTGCATGGTGACTTTAGGTGACCATGTGTACCTAAGCAAAGCATGTTCCAGACTTGTTCCAGGCCTGCAGAGACCTGGAGATCACTCTTTCCTTGAGAAGGAAGTTCCAACTAAAGTTCTAACTCCTACAGAATCTAAAATCCTTCCAATGGTCTTGGCTCCAGACTGAGCCGTATTTAGATCCATGAAGCCTCTGATGGAAAACTGCAAAACCTGGGATGGCATCACCCAACTTCTAAGCCTTCCAGATATGAAAAAGACAAATACCTTAGTCACAGAAGGCAAACACTTTTCCAAGTCGCTAGGCTTTGAAGTGTTACAGTGGAGTGTAACCATTCAACAGAAGACGGTGTGTTCCAGAGGCAAAGACTTGAGAATATGGAATATCTGATCACATAGAACTCTCTAGATGGGCACACATAAAACAGGGGGTGATGTGGCCTTTGAAAACAAAGTGGGCATAAACGAAAGTCTGGAAGTCCTGGAGTTGGTGTTTGAAGCTACTATGCTACTAAGTGTTGCCCACCCACTGCTTCTCCATCTGCAAAACAATCCATTGTCAACTGACTGGGTGGTCATGATTCCACCCTTGGAAACTTGTTAGCATCCCTAGACTGCACTTGATACTAAAACGTCACTGTCTTCAAAGAACAAGTAGATTCTCTTAGCCGAGTAGAGAAATCTGAAGTGTGAAACGAACTAGAAATGAAGACGGAGACTAACTGTACTTGAAAGTGGGCTCCCTGAGGCTGGTATCCCATCCCTGGAGTAGCTGTCAATCATTGGGAAGAGTATAGAGCTTACCTAGTACCTCAGCAGTGCTGACACTAGGTTGCTCTAACTTGAGGTTTTTAGTCTGAAACATGCATGACTGGTCTCAAGTTTTCTGAACTCTCTAGATACAGGTCCACAAATGTCAGGTCAGAGCTCATCTGCCCCAGAAACTGAGTGACTGTTTACTTAGCTCCCGGTGCCACTTGGTGTCTAGGGGAGTAACTCGGCTTTGCTCCCTGGAAACAAGAGTACTTGAGTATGTGTCCTGGTCAAAACTTGGCGATGTGGAATATTCCTATACCATGTCTATGTGGAAAGGACTAAAAAGCCATAAACCCCTGCAAGTTAATGGGGACAGATGGCTGGCACAAAGGATGGGACAACAAACTGGGGTCGGCCTTGACCTGTTGGTCCATCCTGGAAGCTAGCTAACCTGAGACTCTGTAACACTCCTCACACTCTCTCCACCTGGAGAGGAAAGAAGTTTCCAAACAAAGGAAGCTTCCATCCTAACTGCAGGACGAAGGCAGCAGGGTGTGCAGCCTTGGATGAAGGAAGCTGGCAAATCGTAAAGCTGTGTTGCTACGAGTCTGGGGTTTTTTATTTTTTTTTTAAACTAAAACCCAAACATACTAAATGAGTGGCTCGCTAAAACCTCACTGCATTGGCCATCTGCGTTTGGGGTTATGCATTAGGATAGACCAAAGCAGGACATGAAACACGTAGGTGAAGGACGTCGGGTGGGCTCTGGCTTGGTCCCTTAAGCCCACTATCCAAAGGTCCAGACTGGGAGTGTTGCTTATCCCAGTAGCCTATCAGTCTTGTACACATGGCTGCCTCTGTTTAGACCAAGCTTTGCAATGGCTGAGGGCTGTCTGCTCTGAAAGTAACGGTTCCTTATTCCTAGAGACAGGGAAATAGCCACAAGGACCTCAGTATGTACTCCTCTGGGGTGTCTGGGTAGATACACATACAGCTGCTCCATCCTAAGGAGCTGTAAGCAGGCTCATGGGTAGCATAGTCCTCATGTCTAGAAAACTCTAGAATTCTCTTCCCCTAGTTCATCAATGGGGTGGCAGGCTTAGCTCCATCCCTGGAACAAAGGGAGTCTCTTCCTTCTAACTAGGGTCTTGGTGTTGTGGTGTAGAACTGCCTTTCAAACTCGCCTCCCTTCCGTTGTGAAGCAGAGATCAGAAGATGGGTCTGTGTCCTCTGCTGGGGTTCCTGAGTCTTGATTAACCTCTAAGGTGGGAGTCGAGAGACTGCTGGGTCAGGTGACCATGTAGGGCTGGGTCCTTCTGTAGTACATTCACTTCCAAGTTGGAATGAGGCCGACTTCCAGTTGTGTGGACTTTGAGAATGGCCCTTGTGCCTCCATAGCCTCCTTTAAGAAGTCAATTCATGGGGAATGATGGGTAGAGTGAGCAAAAGATGTAGAAGGGAGGTAAAGGCCTATTACGGGAGCAACCTGGTTATCGGCGATTAAAACCGTACTACTGGGTGATGCGGGGCTGGTTATCTACTCCACCTCTTACCTGCAGACTCGGATCGGGAGAGGGCCACTAATCCCAGTAATCAACTTCGTACTCACGACTGTAACTGAGTTCTGAGAGCAGGACTTCATCCAGTTTCCCACTAAACTAGGATCTAGTGGGCTAGTGCTTACAACTGACATCTGCCACATGCTATCGCCCAAAACAGGTTCTGTTCCTCCCAAGTTTCCCTCTGATGGGGCTCTAAACACATTTCGGTGAACTCCTCTTAACTATACTGAGGGTTAGTTTGGGTGGATTTCCCCTAGGAAGTCTACCTTTCTGAGCATCAGCTGATAACTCGGACTCTCTACTCCTGAGGTCAGACCTCACGTTTATTTTCTAAGTACTGGAGGTCATTGCACCCCAAAATGCTGCTTGACAATTCCTCTAGCAACACTGTATACTCAAGCTATCTAAAAGGAAACAAAGACTTCCTGGAAAAGTGTCATTTTTTTTTTTCTTTAAAACCCTCTGAAAAGGCATGCACAAAACTGGACTAAGGGAAGTCCTCTAAACAGATTTTAAATGTAGCCTCACAGGCAGGCATAGAATTCGTGTATCAAGTCTTGATTACACTTGGCAAAACTTGTCACCTGGCTGTCTGAAATGTCAAATCTTACGTGACACTGTTGAGCACAACTACTTCTAGAACTTCCAGCTTATTGCTCATCAAGGCAAATATTAAAGGTGGGGGCTACACTGTCACATTCAAACCATGCACAACCCCCCCCCGCCACACACACACTTCCTGGGACCTGACACGACCTATAAACTAAGCTCTATTCTCAATCTCAAATTCAAGCACTGCTAGCTGACCAGACGGGTAAGGGATACAAAGCAGGCCAGGTGGGGCTTGACCGGGAGCAGAGTGACTAGTTGACTGACATAGCTCTGAGATCATATGGCCATATAGACACCCCCTTCCTTGCCCCCACATCCAGACCATTCCTCTTAACGAAGGAACCTGGAACTTTAATATTGGCCCACTTAATACAGGCTTTTAGAAAAACTTTGGAACTTGAAGACCGAACCAGATGCTTCTGTAGGCTAGATGGGAACCACAAGTGGTAAATCTGAGTGTCAGACAAGGACCTGCCACTCCTGTACCAAGGCCATATATGTACCAGCTGAGAGCCTGAGGGTTAACTGTCCCAAGAAAAGTCAAGGAAATGCTGAAATTGAAGTGGGCTAAAACATGTCTAAATGTTCTATGCCTGTGCCAGAACTTGGATCTTAACTTGCCATTAGTTTGCCAAAACATATCAATTCTACCAAGTTCAAGGGCAAGTTGCTGGTATGACCAGGGATGCAACATGGCAGCTGGAGTTGCCTGAGATTTTCTCCTAGAGACGACCTCCCAAGAAGTTCCTGGGGGGGCCTTCAAGCAGTCTGCTGTGGCTACCTGGGCTTTGGTGTCAGGTCTGGGGGCAATTGCAAAGGATCTGGTGACATATATTCAACCTATGCACCCTGTGTTCAAAGAATAATCTCGAATCAAGTTACAGAAAAGAACTTGTCTTCTGCTTGCTCTACTCAGATACCTTTCTACATTAGATCTAATCAAAACCAAGGCTGATTCCTTTAAAGGATGTTGAAATATTTTCCCTTGGTACAGCTTGGGCAAACATTCACTGAGTTACCACTGTTAAACCTGACACTTGTACGCTCACCTCATGAGCGTGAGTGCCTTGCTGTACACCAGGTCCCCACACTGAAATAACTGACATAACAAGCTTAGTGTTCAAACACTTCACTACTTTGGTGTGGCTTATGGATCAGTTGACCATAGTTCTGCCACCTTCCCATGTTCTCTCGCCAAGAATTTGCAAGGAATAATACACAATATCTTCGTGTTCTCAGCAAGTTGTATCTCCTTGCCCTCCTAATGGCTGTACCAGGGGACTACATTGAGACACTCGAGTGTCTACAATAGACCTTAACTAGACTTGCCCCTTCTACTCTTTCTTACCCCTTTGAACAACTGCAGCAGGATTCACTGTACTTATGAAGATAAAATAATACTCCATTCATCCTCCATCCTTTCCTTCTGCCCTTTTCCCCTTCCACTGGCTTGTACCCCTGAAAAGGATCTGTTCTACCTTCCTGTCACTTAAACACTATGGTAGTTAGATGGGGTTTCATCGTGACGCTTTCCACATACGCACATATTCCCCAGACTGGCTCATCCCATCCATTCTCCTACCCCACTCACTTTGATAGTGACTTCAAGCTTCAATGTACCATATTCATTCATGTATAGAAAGTACATTAACTTGCCCTCATTTGCCCTCCCCCTCCCACTAGTGTCCTCCCCTTTAACATGACCCATCTTACATTCCTGTCCTTAACTGTTTAGGTGTTCACTGCTCAATGGAAACTTTGCCTTATCTCTACCAGTAAACGTAGTGTTAGCAAAAGGGCAAACTACAAACCAGTGCTTTAGGGCATCTTATGACAAAGCCAGTGTCTTGGAAAGCTGAACTTGAGCTGGAATTGTCTTCTAGATTCAATGCCTCATGTGTGACAACTCTTGTGTCTTGGCTGGCTGAACACCTAACTCTTGTCTCTAGTAGGAATTATCTAGCACCAAGTACCAGCTGTAATGCATTGCTAATGCCTCTTTCCAGTGTGGACACATCAATGGTGAGATGTGCTTGAGGCATGAGTACCTGGGCATGAAGTTGCTTTACCACTTGTGCTTTGGGCTTCCCTCAGTGGGGGATGCTGGAGTCCTCAGAAAGGTCCCAGGTAGAAGCTCCTCTTAGAGGACTTTGACAGCAGGGGACAGGGATACCCAGCTGTGGATTCTTGCCCTGTGACTAGGCTTTGTTTTCCTGTGCCTCTGACTTCAGGCTTTCACTTCCACCTGTGAAATGGACAGAGTTGGTCTAAATGCAGCTGTCTAACCATGCCTGGCCCACAGGATGTAGAAGGATATATATACTGGACAGACGCATTAACCAGTGTGACATTGTCTCCCAAAGCCTAGGCCCTAAGTCTAAGGTCCTTAATTGGCCTAAACCTGCTGGGTGCAGCCCTATGGCTGACTTCATTAGTCCTGGGAGCATCTGCTGATGCTGGCTGAATTTTAAGTGGATTGGAGATGACCCACTGGAGATGTAAGTGGGTTGGGCATAAAACAGAACAGCCATACCGGTGGCTTCTGTGTTAGTCATGGTTGCTCTTAAAAAGGCCACCATGGTGGTGATGAGGTATTATGAGGAGCATAGGATGCTCCTTGTGTAGATAAAACTCAGCTTAAAAGCACTGAATGAAAGTGGCATCTTCCGAATATCCCTAACCATAAATACTTGAGTGTCAAGAACTGTTAACTCTGAATCAAACTCTCGGGTCCATACCATGAACCTGTCTTAGAGGTAAATCAAGACTCAGTTACCTAACAAATTCTATGACATTCAAAGACTGCTAGTAGCAATGCCAAGTTAGAGGGAGAGCCTTAATTTGGGGAGATTGAGTTTCTACCAACATAAACTCTCCAAACGGCTGTAAGCTCGGCTCACTCACCAGTTGTGAGCTTTTCTGGTCCTCATGGGCTTTCTTACCTTTGCAATGCATTTCTGGTTCTGCATTCTGCTCAGCGTGGTGGGAGGCAGCTGTGCACTCCACTTTAGGGGATTTTGCCTTGGTATTTCAGACTTGTACATGTTGTGCTTTAACCAGATCAACCCCCCTTTCCCCTGTTGCCCTGCTCCCCTATTAATCAATAGCATTACATTATACTATCCTCATACAGATATGCTACATCTCAATATTCACTCACTCTCTTCCCCTCCTTCCCTGTGGTTTTCTGACAAGACCCACTGATACAACTGTGTTCTGTATGTGTATAAGGTAACCTAGAACTTTATGTACCCCATGCTGCCATCATGGTGGTTTCTTGTTCAGCTGCCGAAGGAATGAGCTATGGTCTAGAAGTATGCATTCTGTCTACAGGCTGACCTCAAGGAATCCCAGGTAGGGGGGACTGTACATACAGGGAAACTGAATAACAAGATGAAGTAACTAAAAGCATGGATTCTTGGGACCTCCAAGGTTCAAGTCTTTTCTGACCTGGTAAAACAAGCTTTTACCTCCTGTGTTTTGGGTGGCTTGTTCTGTTTGACTCAAACACACCTCCAACTAACAGTTCCTTCCTGTATCCCAGGCACTCGGGGATGAAAACCCAGCCAATAAGCAAACTTCCCCAGGGTCAGGTGACCACTTCAGTCCAGCCAGCTGGGCTCTGGGTAGTGAAGTCACGTAGTACAGAAATGTGGTACCTGGTTAACAGGCTAGGGTCTGGGCAGGCAAGTTGCCTTGTATCTCTTGCAGAAAGCACTGTGTGTGGTCTGAAAAAGCTACTTGAGACTACTTTGTCATTCTAGTGTCTAAAGAGTGAGTGTGACTCCAGGACAATGCTCCAGTCTTGTAAGGGGGAATGACTGCCTGATCCTCTTCTCAGAAGGTCATGGCTGAGCCTGGAAGAATCCTTTATCCTCCCCAGGACCTAACTTAAGGTGTTCCAGTCTGGGTTGTGAAGAGCTAATAAAGACTCCCTAAAGTCTTAGGTCAGCCTCCAAGGGTATACATTAAGTGAAAAAGGCAACCTCTTATCAGATCCACCATATATGCAGCCACACACACCTGCCACCTTCTCTGACCCTGGTCCTTCTGTGGCCCCAAGTGTGGTCTATCTTGGTGAATGTTCCAGGCTAGCTGGGGGAACATCACTTCTGTGAAGTGAACTGGAAGTGGTCCTTGATCTGATCACTAATGAGAATGCTGAAACCTCCAACTGTAAGAACGGCTCCGTCTTCCTCAGTTTTAGCATCTTACCCTCTCAAGATGCAGGTGCATGAGGACTAACTCGTTATGGAGAACGTTCCCTTGTGACACAATGGCCTTGATCATTCCTGATCAACACTGACACACTCCAACCCTAAAGTGAGTTTCTTACAACATAGCTGGGTAGCTTAAGTGTCTTAAACTATGCACTACAGCTCGGTCACCACCATGATGACCTAGCTAATCCATCTATCCCCAAACTAAGGGGACTCTACCTTTTTAATCCTCCTCCCCCCCCCCCGACAGTTGCTGAATAAACACTGCTGGATATATCCATATGACTTGGCCCTTCTATTAAACTTTCAGGAGTGGGATTTCTGGGTGCAGAAATCTCCAGTGTTCCCTCAAGGTATGTTTGAGCACTTAAGGCAAAGGAACCCACACTCTGATGCCTAAGTATCCTTTTCTCTTGAGTAAACTTGAATCCAGCCACTGCCCAAACTAAGCTCAGTGTCTAACTGTATTGAACACTTGATCTTTTAGCTCTAGAGTAATGCCCTGAATCGGCCCCAGCAAACAGTTAACCCTTGTCCTGGTCCACCCCTGTCTGTTAACAGGTATGTATCTAGAACCGAAACCTAACTGAGGAAGCTATTTGGGCCATAACCAGGGCGTTAAACAAAATTGAGGCTCTGGAATGTGGGACAGGACTTCACACAACTGGCTTTATCTCTGTCCATGCTGACCACTAACAGGTTAACTTATCTGCTGTGAGTGCATCCCCACTGCATCTGTCTATCAAAGTATCAAACCGTAAACCCACAGGCACCTGGCAGATCACACTTCTGATGCTGCAGAGGTCTGTCGGGGAGCCAAGTGCTTTATATAACTCCATGGTGGTGGCCCCCACCCACTTTTCAACAGCCGTGCATGGCACCCTTAGCCTGTCTTCTCGGTGACAAGCCAGGACCTTCAGGCATTTTCCCAGCTGGCTAATCGAATAGCATCAGTGGGAATGTTTACAGCTTGCTGCCACTTAGGGAGCTTTATCAGAGCCCTTAATATCAGCCCCCACCCAGAGCTGATAAGAGGACAGGAGGAGACAGGGGATGGAGAGTGGCAAAGACCAGAAAATGAGATGTCAATCTAAACTGGGGCCACCTGCTGGGGGGTGGGAAGTAACTTTCTGGGGATGACGTTGCTAGCAGCAGACAGATGTCCTGGCACTGCTGGTATATCAGACACCATAGCACCTACTGTGTGCAGGATTGTTTTTATAGTGACTATCTACTCACAAGTCTTAAACTAAGAATCAAGCTGATTAATCCTTCTACTGCATGATCTTGAACAACTCTTGGTCACTATTACCCCCTCTGTAAAATGGGGACATCCTTTGTCATATATGTACTTACAATGCAATGAGGTATAAAAGGCTGAGGACCAGTCTTGACCCCACCATCATAAGTCATGACTGTCCACCTGGGCTTAGAGTGTCTTAGCTCTATCATTTGCCTTTGGGGGAAAACAGCATACTAAGGCATCTCTACCTTCAGGTTTCTCATCTTAAAAGAACTCCGTTGAGTCTTCTAGACCTTACTCCATTATTCCAAACTACTTGTGCTGGAAATACCACTTATGTCAGCTATCTTCCAGAGTAGCACTAAGTCATCAGACTAGTGCCAATATTCAATATTAGGGGTACTTCATGCTAAACAGGCAACATGTAACTGTCTACTGAGTTATAGCTTTTATTCCCAGACTTATTGGCCTCACATCCGGGCTTTCTTAATGCAACAGTGGTGGGCTTCCCTGTACTTGCTGCCATAAGCAAACCAAGCACGGCTGCCTCTGGCTCTACAGAGTAGCATAAGGCATGGAAACTTGGCGAGTGTTCAGACATCTTGTCCCTTTGTGACTTGATCTCTCATCACTGACTAGACTGACAGGAGGGTGAAATAAAGTAACTTAAACAGCTGCAGGTTGGCAGCCTCTATTCCTGGACACCCAAATGACTTTTTACCAAAATGGTGGCTTGCTCCACCTCTGGAGGTCTTCCAAGTACTGGCACTCGGCACTGACCTCTGGGGACAGGCGGCCTCCTCCACCTGATGCTCAGTCACCCAGGACACTAAGGGGGTCCCAACTTGGCCTCAAAAGCTGAACTCCCTTAGCTTCTGTACCCCACAGGCAGCACCTATGTTGTCAAAACAGTAAGGAGTTGGCAGTTGCACAGACTAAGGAAATGCCTGATCAGTGGAGACTTGGAGTGATGCCACCTGAGTTCTTGTGGTAGAGATATACAGCAGAGGGTTTAATCTGTCTTTCTTTAGCTCTTCACTATGTCATGAAGCTAGCCCAAGTTTCAGTCCGCTTTCCTGGTGGCAACAACTACGTTCATCGAATTTGAAGCTGAGCTTTAAATCTCCTTTCCCCGACATAATGCTAGGAAACTCAGCTTAGTAAACCTAAGCTTTGAACTTCACCAGGATTTAAAGACGAGTCAACATCAAAGACTATCAGACTGGAATGAAACAACTGTCACTGCAAATAACTCGACCATTATCGGTCAGACCTGTGTCATTCAAATCACGATCAAATATTGATTGGAGTGAGTCAGTTCTGGTGTGCTTTAAACACAAACATCTTTCTGTGGATGTGACCCCATTCCTCCATGCTCGGATACCCACGCCATCCAGCTATACTTCAATTTCCATCTACAAAGAATCCTGGCTCACGTGCTTCCAGGCACTAATGTGGCTGCCTAAATTGCTCTACATCAGTGTTCATTTGAGAACCATATTAAGATGTGCTGAAGTGATAGCTTCTGCATTGTCTTCCCCTCTCTAGACTCGAAGGAATCCCAGAGGAGGGGCCTGGAGTCACCCTGTGGGCTTATGGTAGAGCTCTACCTGGAGGCTTGAGTCACTAATGCAGAAACTTCTATGGTTTTTTGTCTTCATTACTTATACTCAGAAACCAAATCAGAAGGGTAGTAGAGTAGAATAAGGAGAAAAGGGGGTATGTGCATAGCCTCAAAGCATCTTCCCCCAAATTTCTACACAAAGGCAACTTACAGAACAGAATCCAGTCAGGAATCACTTTGACCAAACACTGCCAGTTAAGACCACCAGCAATAAGGTAACTGAAGACAATGGACTCACATCTTTGCATTCAGAGCTGAGAGACGGCATCAGATAAGGAGGCCGTGGTCATCTCTAAAGTGATGCCTTCCTCCAACGAAGGAAGCTTCCAGACTAACATGGGGAGCCTGAACACACCATGGCATATTGCTGGCCATGCGCTTTTCAGGTGCTTACTCTTAAGCACGCTCGGTTTGCCTTCCAAAAGGTGGACAGGAACACACTGGGTTTAGCTCGTGTTCAGGATGAGTGGGCAGGACTGCTTCCAAACATGTCCATCTTTTCCCCATAAAAGGTGCCTTAGCTGGAGCCGAAGGAAGAGATACCTTGCGTTAAGATAGTTTTCCCGATAGACACCTACCTCACTTAGCTAACAATACCTGTCGACATCATGAACCTGTCCATGTGACCTCGGTGACGCTTCGGCAGTGTTCCCCAAATACCTAACCACTCCCAGAACATCTGACCATCCCCAGTGTTGGGGGCATAGCTACAAAATAACTGACCAGAACCCTTCAAATGGGTCAAAGTCACAAAAGATGAAGAAAAATGGACATAACAAAACACAAGATGACATCCTAGATTGGACTCTGGTTCCAACACAAACATGAGTGAAAACACTGCTCGTGTGGCTACACGAGGCTACCTTTGTGGTACTGATGGTTGCATGGTAGAAGTGCCAGTAAAGGCACGTGGGAACTCTGCCATTCTTCTGACACTTGTATAGTCAAGTATCTCAAGCCTAGTGAAAGATGGTTTGCTAAGGATTCTGAGAAACCAAGAACTTCCCTAGCCTGGTCCCGTCCTCTGAAGCACTTCCTCTCCTGGAAGGTTTGCCTGTATGTACAAGTGAACAGGACTGAGTAGTGACTAACCTGATTACTCCACTTCTAGCTGGAGATACAGCAGAGTTCATAAGGGAAAATCCTGATGACCTGGCTATCTTGATAGATGTAAGGGAAAAAGAGTGGAGGTGAGCATAGCTGCCCATCACCACCTCTTAACTTTGCTCATGGAGTAGCACTAGCTACAGGCAGATGCTGTGAGCACATCCTTGCTTCTGTACAGAAACTTCTGGAGAAGGACTTTACAGGACAACCACTCCCTAAGATCACTGACACATGAAGCACTTGAAAGCTAAGCTCAGCTTCTGGAGTTTTCTGTCAAAGATCAAAGAAACTGAAGGCTAGCACAACTAGAGGCTTCCATGTTACTCAGATCAAACATGGCAATCAAGAAAAGTAACCTCTCGGTGTCTAGGCCACCAGCCACTGGTCTGTCAGGAAATGGAAGAGTTCTCCTTAGGTTTCCTGGCATAAACCGGTCCTCCAGATTAGCCAATTCAGAAGGAGAGAGCCTCTGCCTCCAGGAGAGTCTCGAGTGTCTACCTCACTGCTTTTACACTGACATAAACACACATCTGTACTAGCTGAAAACCAAGTTATTTCCTCCCTGAGCAAGCAGAAGGTAAAAACAGATGAATAACTGCACAGCAAAACTGAATACTGCGATGGGGGGTTGGGATGTCTGCACACTCAAGACAATATTAAACTGATTCAATGAAGGAAAGGAAGAAAGACGCTGAAGTCAAGACAACCCAGCAGGAGAAAGGGGATGCCCTGAGCTTAGAGCACATCCACCCTCCCTGTGCTGGGAGAGGATGATCAAGTTACAAGCCTACCAATGTGATATCATGTTCTCATCTGTAAACTTAACTACTTACTGAACACTTGTTTTTAAAGTGAGAATTCCAAGATTCAACTCCCAATATCTAGTATCCTTAAAGCCTGTTTGACGTTGTGTTGCTTAGGAAGAGGGAGGCCTGGGCAGAACTTGGAGTGAGCCCAATGGTACAACAGAACTGGCTGAGGAGGAGCCAGGGCTTAAACAGGAAGTATCTCAATGGCTTGTGAGTCAGCTAGTCAGCTCTGAAGAGGAATGAGATGGACTGGTACTGGAATACGAAGGACTCATCTGTGTCCTCACCATAGTAAAGGTCTAAGTTAGAACAGCCACAACTTATACTCTGAATCTTACAACTGGAAAAGCCAAGACCCAGGGCTAGCAAAGTTCAGACAAGTCTCCCCCCTCCAGTGACATATATTCCCTCTTTCTCTTTGCCCTCATTACACTAAGGTTCTACCTGCTTTGAGAATGAGCCTACGGTCAGGCTGTTCTGTTCTTATTCATCTCACAGGCTTTTCTGCAGAATCTCAATTGCCAAGATCTTTGGCCTCACCAACTGGTAACGTGAGGCGAGGTTGGCCTCCCTGGAAAGAATCTTGAGCTCGGCTGCTTCCACTATGAGCCATAAGTTTATATGAACGCAGTTCTGAAAATGGGCAAGATCTCCAGCTGAATAAGATGATGCTGTAGTTGGAGCCATTTAGGGGAAAGAGGAGCTGACAAGGAGTGGCAAAGTCCTCAGTTGCATATAGAAGACTAACTAGATGTCCATCTTGTACTGCTTTGCCTGGCAGTACTTGCCTCTGGCACCTAGCTTCCTGAAAGCTCTTGTAGGAGGAAATAACAGAGCAGAGGCAACATTTTAGGGTATAGTCCCTGATCTAATGTAACTGAATACTAACGTCTGATTTTGACTCTACTAGAAAATCAATGCCTAGATATCCCCAACCCACCCCAAACCACACGTTATGCATAACACCCTCAACTCTCGTCCAGCATCTTCCCAGGAGGGAAAGCTATCGGTGATCGTGTTGGGGACTAGATCCTGAATCTTCGTCATAATCACACACTGAACCAACTTGAGCATCACTGTGCCGTGGTCCGAGCCATAGCATCCCATGAAGGATGGGAATGTGGCTCTTCAGGGGCTGTCATGCAGGGATCTTGGAATCCAGAGAACACCAAGAATGGATACTCGGCTCGCTAACTCCTGCCCATTCCTATTTCCAGCTAATGGTGGGGAGTATCCAGATAGTGAAAGGACTGAAGGGAAGTCCCATAGGACTGAGGGGGCCAAAATGGAAATGGAGCTAAAGGTCCAACATGAGGCCAGGAAAAGCTGGTGCTGGCCATAGGGTGTAGACAGAAGACATCTGAAGACGAGTCGCCAGCACTGACTCAAGGTCAGTGGCATTCTTTGGAACTGACAGACTCAAACAGGAAAGTCTTACCAATGAGAAACTGAGTGGTGTTGGGTCTGAGGCTGGCGACTGACACAAACCATATCCTCAAATTCCAGTCTGGCTCAAGGGTTTGTCACATTTTGAATCAATTTTATTAAAATCATTACCCTGGGAGACAGTCAAACACACCAACGAAGTTGAGCACGAGATCGGGGTTTTCCAACCTATTTACACTGTATTCTCTGTAGGAAGCTTGCTGTGACATAACCATTCACTGGAGGTTGATCTTGGAACAGACTGGATTCTCTGTTCTGGCTCTCAAAATGTCTCCTTGGAGAGTTGTGATAACCTCAGGCTGCAGTGGGATGTGTTACTGATACTTATATAGATGGAAAACCGGAATCCAAGCTTTCATCCAGAGTCAAGTATGACAACACTACATCTAAGATCTCAGAATTCTTGCTATGGAAGGATGTATACCAGGCTGATGCTGTTGGCCAAACCTTCAGGGACTGGGGGATGGAGTAGAGATGGTAAAAACATTGGCACTGGTGAACTGGAAGTACTTCCACTCCTGGGGAAAAACCCAACACTGATAGTGCTTGGAGTAAAAGTAAAATGATACCCTTAAAGGCAAGGTAAACTTATCCCACACAAATGGACTCGGATCTTCAACAAAGGCTGCAAACTTGCCTCTAAACTTCCCGTTGGCATGAAAGCCTAGACTATGATGACTTTAATAGTCTGTAAACTCAAGCCAGCTCAGGAGCAGCAGGTTCTCCTGATGCCAAGAGTCGATCTGTGTAGCATACCTGTGTTGGCTGTAACTATCGTTGCTATGAGATGAGCCTGGAGTCAGTCTTGTCTGTCTTAATCTTGACACAAGGCAGGTTTTAGCATTACCATCTAAGTGAAGAAAGCAAGCTCAAGTTCACATGTCTATGTGTGTATGAAGGATGAACTGAATCCCCTTGGTTCCATGCTGGCTGGTCTTGAGCCCATGCTCCTAGTCCATGGTGACTTGTGCTAATGAACTGGGTTACTAAGTGTCAGTAAACTGTCCCTCAGACCAAGAACTCATAGAGGAGACAGTCCTCCCAGGAACCTTCCAGGAACCTCAAGTAAGTATTTTATTGGCCTAGGCTGAGCAAGTGGCAGAACCCACCATTACTGAGGAAAAGAGGTGGTGGGTCTTACCCATCGCATATCCTTCAGTTTCTTGTGCACAGGCCTTGATAGACCTGGAGGGGGGGCGGTGTCGGTCCACAGCCTTGTTGTGCCCGAGTCCCAAGTTCAGGGTTGTCTTTGGGCAAAACTGGGTATGTGCTTCCCCTTTGAAAAATCCTTTCTACTTACACATGTATAAATCCCAAACAGTGCAGAAGCTTAACCTGAAAAGTGAGTCCTCACTCTTAACTCCTCTTCATCTGAAGACATATGATTTTTCTACTGTGTTCATGTTACACGGTAAAACGTTGGATCCTACTACACAGGTTCCATATATAGCTTGTTTTGTAACTACTTAGTACACTTCAGCTTAGCAAAAGCTGTAGGAATATCTAAAATTCTCGGGTACCCATTACTTTGGCTCATCAATTGTCTAGAAAGGTTTTCTGAGCAACGTCCTCCTTCACTTTAAAATAGAACACATCCCCTCCAGAGCTGGTAGGAATGCAAAGAAGCTAGCATGCTGCCAGAGCTAACGGGTAAAGTAACCTCCCAAAGCTAAGACGGCGATCCTGCTTGGTTAAAAGTAAGTTTATCTGTTGCTAGGCAGCGGGTCTCCGTTGACGGAGGGCTCTTGGAACCTGACCAATCCGAGGCAGCCTTGCTGGAGCATATCCAGTCTGGGGCGGGGCTTGTACAAAGTGGAAGCTGGGGGTGGGGTGGAGGGATGGCTGCTGCCCCAGTTGTGCACTGTCCCCTACAGCAGTTCTGGGTAAGAACACTGGCCACTTGGCTGTATACTTTTACTGCTTTAATCCCACCACACCAGCCCAGGAGGCCGTGATAATATATTTAATGAGACATGACAGCCAGGCCCTCCCTTGGTGATTAAAATACACCTAGCCGGGTGTGAGAAGGTCTCAAAGGTGAGGGTTCTAATCCCCTGGAAATGCCTGCCATCTGCCATCTTGAAAGGGCAAGTGAGCCGGGAGTACTCAGACCCGGAGCAGAGCCACACCGATTGGAAACCTCATCAGGCCAGTAAAACAGGTGCTTCCTAAATACTAGAAGGGACAGCTTGGGGACAGGATGTTCTGATTGTTAGGTGTTCAAAACTCATGTACTCAGAGGCATTTCGACACTGAACTTCTAAGTCTCCCCAAACACTAGAAATGTGCGTAATCTGCTCTAAAAACTTCATGTCATAGCTGTACAGAGGGATATGTTGTGACCTTGTGCCAGAATCTTCATTCACTTCTTTCTCCCTCATTCTCACGTCACAGAATAACCTCACTTTTTCTATGAGCACAAAATACATCCACTATACTCGCCCTCCTTCACCCTTTCCTATGCCCGCCCCTTCTTCCCTCCCACTGGAGGGCAGGACCTGTTTTACCTTCCTATCCTGTCTCTTAAACACTTGTTACTATATGATAGTTAAACAGGGATTTCATCATGACACTCCCGTATGTACATGTTATACTACAAAATGGTTCATCCCCCCACCCCTTCCCTCCTACCCTGTTCCCCTTCAGTGACTTCAACAGGTCTCAATGTTCCACAGCTACACTTGGAAATAATTCTCAGACTCTGAAAGCATCCATGAATGATAAAACTTCAAAGGCCTGTTACACAAGGAAGTCGTCTTCTAGCCTAAGTTTCTGATAGAAGCCAACATCCTCAGAAATGTGGCTCGCACCATGCACAGAGCCATAAATCCCCGTAGTGCCTTAGCCGTTGGCTTAAGGATTCCTGCTCCTCACTCCTCCACACCCCTGTATGTGGAGAGATGTACTTTGACTTCTTCCAGGCTGAATCTTGCTTTTCAACAGAGGATTAAATGGTGACCACCAACGTTCATGTTTTTGATGTATTTTCTGTATCTTTCTGGAATACTAGAAAAACAAGACTTGGGCCCTGCTAAGTCAAACTGGCTAAGACTCATCACTATGGCCATGAATGTCTGACGTGAATGCTGGGTGAGGCATCTTCACAATGTCAAAATGGGGGGTGTATCCTCAGAACACACCTGAGCAGACTAGCAAGACCTGGGAGATGCACTGGGTGATCACTCTAGAAGCTTCCTAGTACCCCAAAGCCTGAGAAATTCTAGTTACAGCAGTGAACTAAGCCTAGACAACATGGCTTGCGACCAACTTGGAACTGCTTTGACTATAGCATTGTATACCCCAGGCTCTGCTTCTGAAAACCTGAGACCAACTATCTTATTTCTGTGACCTTGAAATGCTGAGCTGCATTGTCCATGTCTAAAATAGACATCTAGATGCTGGCATGAATCTAGGTCCTCAGAAGTAAATGCTAAGGTGAGATTGGACCAACAAGAGACCTGTTAAGGGAAATGCCAGAGAGGGGACAGAAGAGCAGCAGATCTTACTAAGAAAAGGAGGACTGAGTTGAAGTGTACTACATTGGGCAGTCAAAAATTCCACACAAGCTGTGGGAGAAGGGCCACAGTAAGAATAGTGATGTCTGGACCTCGAGCAGCTCAGACCATAGTTACATTCCTAGAAGACTTAAGGTATAGTTTCAAGGTCACTGCAATATAATCATAAAACAGGGATTTGGGTGTAAAATGCTCAGCTTGGAGACACGGAGCTGCATACTACAGGGTGAGAGTACAGGGCAACAGCACACTATTTGGGTTGTCAGCTATCACCCCCAATGTCTCCCTCAGTGGGGCTTAGAAATCACCTTGCTTTGGAGGGAGAACATAGCTTCCTCCACTTCCAAACCATCTTAATGAGGTGAGTTACTGAAATCTCTGCTCTTGTACCTAGGCCAATGACAGCCTTCAGTCATCTTGTCCTTGCCAAGGAATCTCAGCTGGGTGTCCAGTGGGTGCCTTTAACCTAACCATCTTACCCATACACTGTGTGCTTGACCTTGGCCTGGGAGGAGAGGCCTTTCTGTGAAGTGAATGTACTGTTGGTGAAATGGACTTGCTTTCTGTACAGTAGCAAGTGACCTCGTGTCTTCAGCCTTACTTCTGTATTAGGAACCTCTGATCCCAGTAGACATCAGTCAGGGTTTTTTCTTTTTCTTTTTTTCTTTTTTTTTTTTTTAAACCCGATTCATTGAAAGGGTTTTAAGATAATGGACCACTTACAGATGCATGAGTGAACTGAAAGGTCCAATGAGCAGTGGTGGAGCACTTACAGTGGACAGCCAACACCACCCCTGGGGAGCTGAGTCTAACTAAAGGTCTTACTGTAAGCAAGAGCTGTCCAAAAGCAGCTGGGACCTCCCAAAACCAAGGCCTACAAAAGAGCAGGGAGAAGAAATTCGTTTCATTCCCCATTCTGCTCATCTGTCTTTGATTACTGCTAGAGGGCAAGGGGCTGGATGGATGTAGCTCATGAGGTCAGCCTCGGGGGACTGCACAGGACATGAAAAGGGAGAGGCAAAATGGAGGAAAACCAGGATCCGGTAACAGCTTTATTCTGGCTTGTCTAGTTCTGATTCAGACCTGTAAACATTAAACGACCCCCAAACAGAACGCCAGTCTATAGTGGCCAGGTCAGGTGTTACTAGGACTCTAAGGGTTCCACTCTTCAGGAAGAAAACCCAACTTACCAGCTCTGTTTTGTGGCCAAAAACCTCTTGTTAACTTGAGAGTGCTGTCTCGAGTGACTGAGTTTTCCAGACCAGTTTTATCTAATCCTTATGCTTTGACATCCAACACAGTGCTCTGCTGAATGGTGGTTAGGTAATGATCTTGAAATGGATACAAGGATATAATTTGATTCAGCCCTCAGGATGTTCCCAAAAAAAAAAACGTGAATTCAGGCTGTATCTCTAAGTCTTGCTAATGGACTCGTGAGGTCTGTTTTATCCAGGCTGACTGCTTTAGCATCTCGGGGATGGTATCCTTCACTACAAAAACTGTCATGATAGATAGAAGTTGAGTCTTAGAGTTGTCTCCTCTGGGGAAATTCTTGCAGAATTCCTAACACTGAAGCGAAGTTGCCTTGGGACAGTATTTCTTGCTGTATGTTCTTCACTGCTCCATCATAGTTTTCATGGAACTAAGTTCCCTGTAAAGTTTGGGTCTTTTGGCTCTAGACAACGAATGACAAGTAGTTCTATCCTGTCTTGTTTCTGTGCTTCCGGGTGAGTTTTTAACCTGAGCACGTTTTATCTGTAAAACTGGGATAACCACCTTACATCGCAAGGATCAAATGAGGTCCTTGGTGCATAGCATACACACATATGAATGATTTAAGTACCACTGTGATCTCATCAGCACACTGGGAACAGCTCAAGGCATTATAGTCTGGTACAAGCCTTGGCTCAAGAGCAGGATACCATGGTGGCTCTAGGAAGAGCTTCCTGGTCACCAAAACTCAATATGGCATCGGCAAAGGCTGCCCATAGTAAGCGATGATTGAACAAAACTCAGGGAGGGGACTGTGATCTGAGTCCATTGGAAGTTGACTGGGTGATCAAAGTGATTTCTGTTGCTTCTGATGCCTTGGGAAGTTCCACTGGACAGAAAAGTAGACTTTAAGGTTTACCCCATTCCCAATGATACACCCATCCTGTAATCCCACCCCACTCAAAAGCCAACTTGGGACAAAGGAAGTCACAGGCAAGAGGGGTCATTATCCCTGCTCTCCAGCACACCACACAGCACACACTCCTGAGCTGTGAGTCAGACGGTCCTATCCACTCCCCAGCACAAATGTGTAGGGTCCCGGCACTTCCTGGCATGGCTTATAGAGGGCTCAGCAGAAGCCAACCAGACTTCCCCTCCATCTTTGCATCCCCCTCTGTAGTCATCAGAAATGCCAGACCAGAAGATAGCCAGCCATGCCTCGTGTTTTTCCCTGGGATTGCCTTCCGCCCAGGTCTCCCTGCCTGAGCACAGGGGAGTGAGTGTGCACGTGTCTCGTCCCCGATAGCTGTCTGCAGGAAATGCGTTCATTCACTCCCAACCTGTTGGCAAGGCACTGACAGTGCAGAGAGTCACAGCTGTGGGTATGGAAAGGCTGCAGGCGAGAAGTAATTTCCCAGCCCCAAGCTGCTGTGGAAGGAGAAATTGAACACTTGCTTGTAATTTCCCCCTGAAGTCTGTCAGGGACTAATCGAAGTAGACATTTGGGCTGAAGGGCAAGAACACTGGGAGTTGGGACTTTTTTTCTTTTCCCCAGTGGTCATATCCAAAGCCATTCCCCAGGCCAGCACGACCATAGCTGTTTCTCGGGACACTAAAGCCATGCTAAACACCTTTTATGTTCATTGTTGGTGCTGGGGCTAGAGACCCAGGCCTTACAGCCAAGGGCTGTATCCCCCAACCTCCTAGGGAAATGCCTGGCTCTTCCCTCCCTAAAATGGAAAACTCCAAACCTGGGTTTGAAGCTTATGTTGGATAAAGTACTGACTTCCTTAAACATCAGTCTCCTTAAATGAGGTGATCACAAAGGTTAAAATCGAATGTATCTGAAGGTGCAAACCAGGCTTATTCTCTAACTTGTAACTCCTCTCGGGGTTCACACTACCTTTCATGGGAACACCTAGAGATGGTGCGAGAAATGGGGTCCGTGAGCTATTTGATCAATGTCTGCATGACAACAGGCTGTGTGCATGTGTACTTATCTAGGGAGAGTAATGAGTGCTGGTGGATTGGCTCGAGTGGAAGCCAGTGCTCCGAGTTCAAATCCCACCAAAACTAGGCTTCAGTGACACCAGTGACATGCTGACTTTAATGACCAATGACCTAGTATAGAGCCTTATTGTAGTGCCTGACATACCCTCAATTTCCTGAACTACTAACCTCACTATGGGATTCAGACTAGAGTCAGACCCAGACCCTGAAATAGCTTAACTCTTAAACTTGACCCTATTCCTTAAAACTCTCTCCTCCCTCACTGGTTCCCCCAAGCATCGTTTTGTAGCCAAGAAACTTGCTCTCCTAACACCCTCTCTCCAATCCCTGCCTCCCTTGACAAGGTGGAAGGTGGGGAGCAGCTTCAGAAATGGTGCCCCCAGCTGCTGGGGAGCTGTACAGAAGCATGGCAAGAACTTGGCTTTTGGAGATGGACTGGGGCAATGCCACAGAGAGCCTGGGGCTGAACTGGACCCAGCCTGCAACATGGCTGAAAGCCCAGCTTAAGAGCTGAGGGTGGCTGAGTCCAGCTATCTTATGACCTGGGTGACCTTGGGCTAGGTGATGGCACTGAGTCTTGGGGTTCACCTGGTCAGCACACCTACCTCCACAGGACTCCTGTGAGTGTAGAGATCTGTTTTTGGCCTCTTGGAGATGACTACGTGAACAGAAAACATAAGTACTTAACGGTTGCCCATTTGAGCACCCCCAGGATGAGGACTCCATTCAGCTTCTAATAAGATTAAAAATCCAGAAGTTCCAAGGAAAAATGGCAGACCAGCCAACCCATGCAGAAACTTCAATTTGATGGCTAAGCTCTTATCTTTCTCCTGCCATTCCTTCCTGTGCTCAGGACTGAGTGGAAGACAAGAAACACAAAAGGTCTGTCATGCCCAGATACATATGCATAACTCTAGTGCATCTGTGCCACACTAGTTCAGACTAGGCTTATCTAGCAATCATCACCAAACTTGGGAGAACAGTGGAGGCAGCCTAAGGCTGGTATGCTCCATGATGCTGGAACCTTGGTGTGTGTGCAAGGCATTCATTTCAAAGCTGCCTTTTCAAAATTGCTGGAGCTCCAGCCATCTTCGAAACTGCGAGGAAGGTGAAAGGGATGAATGAGGTACTGGAACCTGAATTTATTCTATTACATTTCACTTGCTAGAACTTAAGTGACATGACCACATTTGCAGGAAAAGCTCATCCTACTCTCAGCATTTACATCTACCTAAAAACAAAGCTTCATGGGTAAAAAAGCAAGAACTGATACTTGACTGACTAGCAGTCTGTTAATGGCTCTAGAGTTCTAAAAACTGTACTGCGGCTTGCTTTTGCTGGGGCAGATCATTCAGCTACTTTCAAATCTGCAAAATAGGTGTCATCTTCATAGGTGAATTAACTCAGACTGGTAGTGTTTTGTTTCTCTAGTATCCAGCTATTCCAACCCTCTCGGGGTCATACATGTTACCATGCACGTTCTATCTCATATACCTTAGTGAAAACCTATTTGTCCAGCAAGAAGAGTCTTCAGAGAAGCGTGAGTTGTATGGACACATCTGGCCCTGATTTGGGAAGTCTTTGAGATGGATGCCTCGCAGAGAACAATGCCTTTGTCAGAGGCCGCCAGCATCGCCAGGACTTCTAGCTGTTAAGTACAAACAGCTGTCCCACATCTGCAGGGTCCATTTTCAACAACTGTATACAGTAGATACTGCTGATAATGAACTCGAGTGCCACTCGGCGCAGTTCATACAACGTGCAGACTGCAGGGTAGGGCTGAGGCCGCAAGGTGTGAATGACGATTCCAGATAGCAAGGAAGCCCTGGGAGGCAGTTTTGCCTCCACACTTGGTTTCTTAACTGAGTAAAATGAAACCTTTCCCCTTCTCTTCCCCACCCCCCAAGAATTCCCTTCACATATAAGGCAGGGTTGAACTTAGAGAATACTGAAGCAACAGTGGCTGTCCCTCTGCCACCTCAGCCACTCACACACAGGGCAGTTGGCCGTTTCTGATGAGAAAGCTGTAGAAATGACTCTTGGCTCACCACAAATGAAGTCCAGGTAGGGATGCTGACCTTACCTTTTATCTTAAGGTGTGTTTAAACATGTTAACTGCTTAAACACTTAGTAATTCCTCCTAAATGTTAAGCCAACTAACCCAACCACCTCAGATATAAACGACATAAAATGACTTTATTGAATCTTTTAAGCCAAGAAGTAAAATACACAAGATGCTTGTGAAATCGGCTCACGACTGTCTGGTATGTAGTAAGATCTGAGTATCAAATGTTTCTTAGGCATAGTTCTATGGACATAGGGACACCCTGCTGGAAAAGAGACCTTCCTGGCCCTCACAAGGTGTGGCTTGAAAGCTACCTGTGCGGGTACAGTGAATGTACAGGTATCCAGTTCACTCGTGACCGCTCTTCTGCAAACACTGCAACATCTCTTTGCAAGCCTGACCTAGATCCCAAATGCACTTACTGCCTGTTGAAGCACTGAACTAGTCCACAGTATAATGGAAACTTAGTGCGGTCAGTAGCTAACACAATCTTACACGTCTTCTGAACTACAAATGCCACATCACATCCTCGTAAGCCAGTTGGACTGTCCTGCCTCTGGCCTTTCTATTAGTCTGCTCTCTGCCTCTAAATTCAGCCACAGTACATCTTGCTGTCCTCTAAGTGTGGTGGAAAGTCCCTAACAGGTGAGAGTCACTATCTTCCTGTCATGACTGACCGTCAAGCTTTTCCAAAACGAATCCTTACTACACAGGGACATCTGTGTGCAGGAAGAGGTGCTATTTGTGCCCCATGCCTCCTGAGCAGGGGTTCTCAGCTGTGAAGACATCTCCTGTCCTACTTGAAGCCCTCCCATGTCCTGGCCTCCAGGGTTAGTCCTCTAGACTTCCATTTTGGGGGACACATGAAATCATCCTGCTTGATGTCTTATGGATATACCTCCAAATCAAATTCTAGAATGACCTGGAGACAGAACAAATAGAGGTTCTGACACTTAGATAGAAAAGCTAAGGTTTGTCCTGAGTTTGTCTTAACTGTAGCTGTCCAGCTGGTGGGGCTGCTGCCTTTGGCTTCCTTTCTGGACTCTTCTCCTGGAAAATGAGAGCACTGGATTGAGCCTGGCTTCCTTAGGCACACTTCCTGACCACTACTATATTGGGTTCCTAATGCTGGGAAAACAAGATGTCCAGTGTGGAGCTGGACACCATACCCTCCAAACTCCAGCTTGTGCTGCTTAGCTCTGTTGGCCTAAAATTTGGCTGCTTATTACTCAGGTGATCAAACTAACTAGACCCTTAAGCAAGTCCAAGCCTGTGGATTAGGCTGAAGTAGGCCAGCCTCTCTCACTGTCTATAAGTGGAATAAAACCCCAGACAGTTTCAGGAGGGTTCATGTTGATGGAACTACCAACACCTATTCAATATTCTAGTCTCCTCTGGTGTCTCTGTTCACCAAGGTGGAGCACGGATGGAGCCTCCATGCCCAGAACCAATTAGTTGCTGGGCCAGGAGGAACTAGCACAAAGCTAGTCATGACTGCTCAGTGCAAGGGGAAAAGTGCCATTCCCTGCATCTAGCCTTAATGAGCCTGAGTTTTCGATCCAGGGCGCCCTCCCCTGCCTCAACTCCCTGTGGAGATAATTCAGTGTCTGCCACTTCAAGGATGGAAGCAGAGATGCTCAGATTCTAATGAGAGCTGGCAGTGGCTCCAGCCTCTGGCTTAAGGACAGCAGCACCAGGGGCTGCGGAATAGGCTACGTCTACAGTGTCCGTGGGTCAAGACTCAAAGCAGCTCTGGGTCGCTCCCTGACCTGGAAGGACAGGAGTCTGTGTTCCTGCTGTTAGAAAGACAGAGATCCCCATCACAAATAAGAAAGGGAGTTCAGCATTTGGTGCCAGCTTAGGAAGAAAGGATTAAAGTTCGATGCTAAAGCAATTAGACACAGGAGTTCCAAGGATGGAGGATTTTCTGTGAGGATGATCCAAAAGGACAAGTCTCAGACTCCACACTACTTCTTAGCCTCGGGACTGAGCACTAGCAGTGGATGCTGAGGAATTGTAGGTAGGAACTTCTCCCAAGTCCTTCCTGTCCAACATACTTGCTCCACCTGGGTACCCAAAACTATTGCAATGTGTAGCCTCCCTGATGAGCAAGGCTTGGCCTTCTGGGATTCCTTCTGCCTTTACCTTCCCAATATCATAAACCTTGGGGTTGTGAAAACACAAGTTATTTCTTACACCTCTTCAAAAGCTTGACCTCAGGTCAATCTGAACAGAAGTCAGAAGGAGATTGTCTTATCAACAGTGGCACCTTACCTTCCAACTGCTCGAATGTCCGAACAGGTGACCATGTGCTGGCTTTTGTTCAAGAGCATTCCTCCTTTCATCTCTTGACTTTCACCTGTTGGACCTTGATCTTTCTTCCCAGCCAGAAGGGAGAAGGGACAGAATGGTGTCCTACTTCTGTCTTGGTTTGCATGCCAACTGGCAGCTGAGATCTCTTTGACTTGAACTTGTGTTTTTGTTTTTGTTTTTTAAGGCAGAACCTGGTTCCCACTTAGAAGATGAAAGAGTTAATATACCTTGGAGCAAAGCAGACCTCACACAGCCTCTCGCTCCATCTCCTAGCTCTACAGGTGGTCTCTGAGGCCATAGGTACTCTCCTGTGCACTGCAGTCCAGAAATCCAGTGCCATGTGCTGTCTGAGAGGAGCTAATATTCTCCATTAATGTGCTGGCTATTCGAAAGCTTTTCCCTCTTCAATGAATCTGTATGTGTGTGTGGCGGGGAGCTGTTTACTTGCTCAGTAGCCTATGGGCTGTCTAGACAACCACAGGGATGTCCATTTGCCCTATTCTCCTGTCTGCCACAGGTGGCCCCCTACTTGTTGACAGGTCCAGAGTTCCTGTCTGGACCTCTTGCCAGGGCACTGGCCTGGGACCAGTATCTTATAGCATCTGTCTCCCTCCTTCCAGAGTCTTCCCCAGAGCTGCTTTGAGTCTTGAATGTGCTGGTCAAGAAGGATCATACTTTCCACATTGCTTTAGCTCACTTCAAAAGTGAGGTGGTATTTAGACAAATACTTGGTGCTAAGATACAGGAAGAGATGGTTATTTCTGTAACACGACCTCCTAGTAAAGTGTTTAACTCGCTGGGAGGATTGATTCAAAATCCTTTCAACATGGTCTGAGCCAGGTCAACACAATTTGACTGTGGAGTGCCACTGATTTGGCTAGTTTGAATTGCCCAGCTAACACTAGGCCTGTCTCTTAGCAATGAAGCTTAGTGGGAAATAAGCCTTTTGAGTTGGCTCTCTTCTGGGGTAAGAACAGAGGTTGGTGTGAACTAAAACAAGGGGTATACGCAAAACTATAAGTAACTCTCAGATCCAGTGTTTAAATACTGAGATGGAATAGTCCATTTATGAGACATTTCCATGGGTGTGCATGTACTGTTGATAACCCTACTTGTGACTCAGTAAAAGCTTTCAGTGACTTGGAAAAACGGTCACTGGGTGCTTACTGGAAGAATGTCTTGGAGGCCGCCTTCACTTATTGCTGCATGTTGCATCTCCATTCACCCTCTAAAACATAGCTCCATAGGTCCCTCTTGACTCACGTGTAACTTGGATATACGTAGAAAGGGAGACCAAAGATACTTCTTCCTCAGTCTTCATGGTCCAGTTGAGCTGAGATAAAACTACTGTTGACTAAGTGACAACATAACTTCCTTACTCCTGAGAATAGCCCCTCTAGCATTGAGTTCCAGTACTAGAGTGGGACTGGCTCATTCCCTTTGTGTTCAGTGTTCATCGGTGATGGGCGCCTTTCCATGGCTGGACTGGAGCCTTTGCTCCTGGCCCCATGTGAGTACAAGAAGTAACTAAACAAATCCGGAAGGCCACAAAAACCAGCTCTGAAACTTCTGGATAAACAAACTTAAAGCTCTAACAAAGAAGCCAGAAAAGACTGAACTAGGCTGTGATAGGTGTCCAGACTCGTTGCCTAGGGAAACACATGAGATGACAAATGTTAGCTGGGATTCCAGGAAGAACTCATTCAATGGTGCTTTGAGATTAGGTCAGTAGAACATCCAAAGGGCAAACATTCAGAGTCCAGGTGCTCTGTGCCTTCCTCCTCAAAGGGGTTGAGTCCAGATCTGCCATAATATCCTTAACTTCAAAACTACCTGCTTATCTCATAATCCCAAGTAGTGTAGGCAGAAAACTCCCTATTCTCCAGTTGGCTAATGAAGACTCAAGTCTTCCCCTCTTGACCTCTTATGAGGCAACTGGAAGGCAAAGCCTGGCCACATCAGCCCCATGGAATCCCTGTATCTGAAATGTTCCAGTCACTAAAAGGGTACAACAGCAGGCGGAAGCTTGTCCCCAGACAAACTTCCATGTGGGTGTGACACATGTAGAGAAAGGCAATGTCTGGTTTCTGGTACAATCTTCCCCTTGGCTACTTCTAAGCATTCATTTCCTACAAATGGTAGGAAGGGCCTTGAAGACCTATACTAGCCCAGCTCTCCTGCTGATTCAAGTTCTCTTGAATTGAATTCCAGGATGGAAGGTGAGCTTTTGAATTACCTGGACACCAGAAGTCATGGTTTCTCCTTGTCCAAGTTCAGGTCAAATAACTCGACAATAATCCCAATACCTGGCATATCCTTAGGACACGTCTAGAGGCACATGAAAAGAGAGGTGTGGCTGTTGAGACAGGGTTATTACCTGAGATTAACACGAACTAGAAAACTACCTTCCATCCTTCGTGACTTAAGTTATAGGATGAATATTGGACACTTTGAATAGCTTACCCTGGTATTCCATGTGAATCCTAATCACCTCTCTGATCACGAAGTGACGTCTTTAACATGTAGTATATTGGGCAATCTTCAGAGACGGTCAGATCTCACTACATCTTGAATATCATGGTAGACCATCTGAATTACTCCTCATGATTAAAACCTTGGCTAAGAAGAGCCCCATCTAACAGGCTGTAACCTCGGATCACCCCTATTCCTTATGTACATTTTGCTTTACGGCACAGTAATTCCCATAATTGCCTTGGACCTTTGCTGTTCGACTCTTAATTGACCTCTGGTCTGAATGAATTTGGCTCCTTTCAGTGGAAGTGTGACTTGGAAACCCTTTAGGTACTGGGTGGGTTTGTTCCAGGATGCCTGTCTTTGAATTAACTATAAAGCATGTAGAACTACTGACAGTTCATACACATCTGGTAAAATCGGGACCAGTGACATAATGAGCAGGAACTCAATCCAGAAGAATTTTCTCTACCACACACCTAGAGTTCTTCCCCAAAATCTAGGGTTACATTTAAGGAACATCTCGGTTCCTTTTCAGGGAAGCATAGCTGGTCAGTGATGAGGAATGTGTCACTTCACTTCAGTCTGTCAAGGCAACTTGGTTCCTAGCCAGAAGCACCCACTAAGGCCTCATGGATTTGAAGTTGAAAGAGGTACAGAAAAAAACTGCTGCCCCAGTCACTACCTCGTGAGACTGGATGACTTGATCAGCTGAGTTTCACTCTAGGCCAATGCGAGTCTAGGTCTCTGGCAGTGTCTGGTCATTAGTCCCAAGCTCTTAGGTGAACCTGTGTGAAGAGGTAAGATGAAGTGAGCTCAGGGATGGCTGTGAAAGCCTCACTAAAGAGCTGGTGTTTCTCTTCTGTAGCTGGTGCTGGATCTGAACTTAACTTGGGTTAGTTAACTTAAATCATGGAATCATTCTTGAATTGAGCCCTTGTGTGGTGACATCAAGGTTCCATTGGGAAAAATATTTTACAGCCACATCAACTCTGCTCACTAAGGTCAACCAAGTGTGGTGACTCTCCTTGGTGACAATAACACATGGGATGTGACCTTGCCACTAAACAGGCAGAAGTGAACCTGTCATATGACTCAGAGTCACATGGACTCATGGTCACTCCATTGGTCCTCTGTTCCTTCCACGTGGACTAGACTTGAAGCTTCCTTGGTGTTTGTGTGCCCCAGGGCTACAAGAGACCTTGCAGTGTGACCCTAGATTGTAGAAAAGACTTGGCAAATGCCTCCCAGGTGTGAAACTTGTCCTGGCTTCCTGGAGTTCTGGACCACTAGGTTCTTATTGAGAAACTTCCCCTCAAGAGGACTCCAGGGACAGAGCTGAGAATCCTCTAGAGATTGGCTTTTATGAAGCAGGTATAGATGTTGTCAGGAACTGCTCTGACCTCCAACATCTTTGGAGGGCATCGGTTTCCTGTGAGCTTGACCTCATATGCACTGGACAGTCAAAACACGGTATTCCGGGCAGGCAATGAGATGTTCCTCCAGAACTCCTAAGGATTGCTCTAAATTAAGATACAGGATAGCTGAGTAGCCACTCCTGTCCTGTGGCTTTACTAATCTGCTACTTAACCCTATAGACAGGGAATCCCATCTCCCTTAATCTTGTCAGATCTACCAGATCACAAGCGCCCTCGTGGGTGTCTGATCTTGGGAGTTGGAGCCCCTGAAGGGCAGGTAATGACACTTGGTGTCTACGTGTTTCATTGGCTTCAACATACAAAGGTCAGCTACCACCCTTGGCCACTGTGGTGCCACTGTCTTTATGCCTGTGAAGATAGCTGAGACACCATAATACTGGGTTTAGAAGGACTGTTGGTGACGGTTCACTTCAGATTGAAGGAACTGTGATTGTGCTCTGGGTTTTGACATTGGCATCCTAACCACGCTGCTTCTGACTGTGGCCTTTCATATTTCTGGATCATTTTGGAAGCCCTGGAGACTTGATAAAAAGCAACGAACTTTATGACCAAAGATGTGTCATATTTATGAAGATCCTGACTTAGTGTTCCCGGTCAACTCATGGCTGTTTTCCTAAGTGCACCTGGGTCCCCCATGTGAGATGGAGGGTGATCTTCACTTGCTTTGACCTGCTATAAGATGCTCAGGAGCAGAGGTAAAGCGATGCTGAATGAGGGAAGTTGGAAAAGCTGTTCTCCACTTGAATGTAAGGTGAGGTTGACCTGGCATCTAACCACATGGAGGCTCAAAGGGCCTTGAAAGTAAATGCTGAGAACAGACCATCCACAGTTCTAACAAGGGCGTGGTGTCATGCTCACCCTCTCATCTGGAGGGTATTCCCATCACCCAAGGCACACTTGGGCTCACCTCTACACAGAGCAGGTATAGTGGAAACGGAAACTATCTGGTCTCAGGTTTCCCTCTATCTGGTTGAAGAGACAACTTGAAGGCAGAGCCAGGTAGCATCAGTGCCATAGAAGCCCCACACCTGAAACTCCTCATCACTAGAGAACATATAGCACATGCAGACCGTCCGCAGTCATAGCCCCTCTGTGTGGACCTCAAGATGTGGTGAGGCAAAGTCTGACTTCCGGTATTCAAGCATACATGGGATAGAACTGAGCACTTGTGTAGGGCCTTGCTCCAGCATGGGTGGTACCCATGATCTCACTGAGCTGTGATGGCCCCTCCTTCCAGAACAGCACTGAGGACAGTGAAGGTGTCAGTCAGTTCTTATGGATGCAGGCTCTATGCACCCATGTCACTCAAAGAATGACTACAGACGAGTGACAGAACAGGTATCCATAAGCATTGTCCCTCCCCACAAAGTCCCTTGAGAGTAGGAACCCTGGAAACTCTCCAGTGCCAGAGGGAGGGGTCCTGCTCCAAGAAAACGCACCCACCCTTGACTTTCATGCTACTCAGTCTCCAAGGTCACTAGCAGCCTGTGGCTTTCCTAAAGGACATAGGATGACACTTGTAACTATGATGCATGGCGTTTACCAGTCTTGGCCATGAAGGGGCGTGGGTGTTCTGTCTTGGGAAGAGGATCCAAGAGATAGCAGCTCCTTGGGGCAAGGACTTTGACAAAGTTCATTCCAGGTGTAAGGGATTGTTATCATGGGTGGAAACTTGAAAGAGCTGTTATACCACTAAGGTTTGACTGGTTTATGTCCTCATGTCCCCAGGTGGAAGCCTAGGGCACCAACAATGAGCTCCCCCAGGCTAAGCAAAGCTCTGCCATGAGTTGTCCTCAGATGGTGATTCTCAAGGATAGTTAAATAGTAGACATCCAATGTCTCTCGCTTCTTTTCTCTTTCAGTTCCTCTTTGGTTGGTTACTCATTGTTACAGAAGGCAGCTGTGTGCTCCACATGGTGGCTGGTGAGCAATTGCAGTTGTCCTCTGAGCACAGAAAGTCTGAAGCTCAAGGGCAAAGTTGGTGTCTTCCTGAAAGGCCAGTAACAAAACTCAACCTCAGTCACCATAGCACAGAGGGAGGAAAGTTGGGCTCGGTCTACCCTGACTCCAGGGACCTAATGTACTTCCTGTGAAACCCTGAGCTGTCTGTGTCTTCAGGTCAGTAGGGTTTTGCCACCAGGTGTGTGGAGGTCTTGAAAGCAAGGCTCCCTCATTTCCTTAGGAGTCCCTGTAGGTGCCCCTCTTACTGTGTGAGAGCTCAGTCACCTGGAGAGTTGAGTCCACCTGTGTATATGGACTTGGAGCTTCTTCATGCAGGGCAAGTTCCTCCTGAAGTAGACACTGTACTGGGTCACAGCTTCCTCAGAAAGGGAGCCACAGACATTTGTGCCAGGTCAACCTAATGCATTTCTATGAAGTGACTGCCCTTGGCTTCCCTCAGCTACCCTGATGTCAGTGCAGACTGGTCAACCTTGTAGCGGCCAAAAGGAAACTTGGGAGCAAAGAGCAAAAGCCACACACAAAGGCAGTCAGACTGCTAACCAAAGCAGTGACTCCATGTGGCAATGGGTGAATGACAATGTCACTGTGCCATGTGGCAGTTACCTTTATGGCACTCTCTAATACAACTTGACATATGTTCCCTTTACGTTTTGGCCTTAGCCATTGACAATCTCACTAGCCCAACTGATTTTGGAGCCTGATATGACTATCTTCAGGCCAACCATACAAACCAGGACTGGATGAGACTGGGAACTCCACAGGGTTCCGTCAGTAGAAAAATGGCTTTCCCTCTTTCAAGGAGAGCAGATAAAGGATCACCTCAAATCTTAGGGGCACACACATGCTTTAAGTGCAGTTGGGAAGAGGGCAGAGCTGAGGCAAATCTTGTCTCAAGGCTCTGGATGTGGTTTTGGGGTAGAGAGCTAGCTTAATGGGGCAGGTCTGAGGACTCAGTCTCAACTTGGTTCCTTCTAACTAAACCTTTAAGCTGTCCAAAGATCTTAAAGATGAAACACGAGGAACACAGTATTTTTGACTGACTCCTCCCAGAATTGCATTTCTGGTTTGACTGATACTTTATACAGGGCAACGAGGGTCCCTATGGCAGTCTTTCCCTGGGCGCTGAGGGAGGATGATATCTTTCTCCCCCCTCCCCCCAACTTCCAGAGGATGAGATGTGTTAGGGTGGAGGGTTCCTTAACTGGGAAAGGAATTGGATTGCTGCCACAGGCTATGGGATTGTAAGGCATCTTACAAATGGTTGGTACATGAAACGGAATGTCACGATGCATATTTGAAGGCACTTGGCATTGTAACTTCATTGTGCTATGGTTTTGTTCCTAAAGCTGCTTGACCAGTGTTAGAGCAAGGTGAAGGAATTAACCCTTGCAGTTCTGATCAGCCCACAGTCAGTCAGCTTCAGGCGGACTGGCCTTAGGGAGTTTGGATCAGAGGAAAGTGCTGGCCAGGCAGGACTGGGGCCCTCCACTTCTTAGGCCCAGCATCCTGGGCACAGAGGGTCCTCCTTGCTGCACTCCAGCTCATCTTGCAGTCCTTGAGCACCTTCTGCAGTATGGTAACTGACCTCAGCAAACTTACCATGCGGGTCTGCCTCATCAGTTTCCCACTGGGAATCTTTATCTCCATGTTACTTTGAAATAAGCCACCCCAAAAACATGTCCTCACTGCTCTCTGAAGCCCTGTATTAAGTCAGAATAACCTTGTTTGGAGAAAACCCTGAGATCCTGAGGCCCACAAGGGGTGTGTCAGGACAGATCACGATCAGTTTGCAAGTGGGGTCTCCACCTTGCTTCTAAGAACCAAGGACCACATGTGCCTTGGATGGTAAAGGTGGGATAGCACTGTCACATGACTTCTTAGTCTACAGTAGGGGGTCCAACAAAATATTCAACAGGAGTTACCTCATTGTTTCCTCACCTTATCACGTACACACCTGTGTTGTTACTCAAGCATGTATGTTCCTACCCTATAGGCAGGAAGTGACAGGCTGCATTTAGTTGCTCTTCAAAAAAGCCAAACTGTCGGGGAACCAGCGTCAGGTGGGCTGTTGTTGAAATTACGCTGTTGCTCATGTTGACTTCATGTTTTACCACACGGTGCTTGTATTGCTTTAGGATACGGGAGCTTAATTTTATGGGTTAGAGGTTAACGTTGGAACTCGGAATCTTAGTCCTACGTTCCCCTCAACAGACACAGTTCTACATATTGTATAGGAAAAAGAACTTGTTTTTTCATACTTCTGACTTGAGATGAAAATTCTCAACCAGAATGAAGGAACCTGCATCAACAAACCTAAAACTTACTCTCATGTAAGCAAATATCTGACTGTGGCAGCTGGTACACCTTGTGACAGGGAAATTAAGTCCCAGAAAGATGGTAGCTCAGAGGTGGCCTTAATGTCACCTCGACAAAAGGGAGGTGTGGTTCTCCCTGCTCTGTGGGGGATTCAGGAGTAAAAGCTGCGTGTGTCTCACTAACATGAACAAACCTTAGTGTCTCTCTACACAGCTTAAAAACCGACTTCTGATCATGACATCTTCTCACCTAATCCTTCTAGAGTAGGCAAAACAACTCACAACTTCAGAGTTTTTAGTTCATTCCCACCTCAGCCCCCTATGCTCCTGAGTCTCAGGAGCTCTGCATAGGTCTCTGCTTCTGTAGCCCAATATCCCTGAGTTTATCCGAGATGAGCCTCTGAGCCTGAGAATGAGTCAGAAAGATTATGTGGCCCTGAGTATTTCAAGATTCCTGTTCCATTGATGGTGGCACAGCAAGCCACACCTTGAAGTTCTATGTGGTGTCAGGATCACCATTGGAAGGGTCAATCCACCTACAGACTCCAAAACTGACCCTGCTTCCCTGCCCTCTGCTGTTCTCAATTCATTGGGACACATAGAATTGTCCTAACCTGAAGCCTAGAACCAAATCTGTCCCAAATGTGAAGTGAGGCTACCATACAGTCCATACAGTCCATTATAGTCCAGCAGAGCAAGGGGGCTGCGCTCTCTGCCTGTGTGGCTTTAGTGCTGGGCATTTTCGATATCTGGGGACACCATGCATACCTATAGGGATGTCCTGAACTTGGGAGAATCAGTCTCTGCTGTTGAATTCACTGAAACCCTAGGTCATCTTAAACAGACCTGAGGGGAGGGGCCAGGTTCTCGCGATCCTGCAAACCTCTCAGGTTCCATGGGTGACACAATGCAGGGTTCCCATGACAAGAGTCCAAGTCGCCAATGGGAAGTAGACAAGTACTTGTAATGCTATGCGTGTGTCCAGATAAATGAAAGGTTCCTCTGGGAACCTTAGTTCTGGAAGGCTCTAAGTTGAATGGAAGTATCTAGAATAAATTCCACTGTTGCCTCTAGATTTTTCTCATGCATTTGTCCAAATATTGCAATTGTTAAGAAAGGATGCCTATATATCCAACTGGGTAACGAAGTGAAAAGGCTACTGTGAGTCACGTGACCGCACGTGAGTACTGCCTTTTTCCCATGGGAAACAAGTTTGGCAGGTCATGCCAATCTCAATGGGGATAGGCTGGATTATGCCATTCATAAAACTAAAATGACTCCATTGAAGAGGGCCACTGGGGCCACCCTGACCTTCTGGTTTAAAATGCAGTAGCGTCCTAGAGTATCCATGCTTCCGTGTTCACGTCATGGGTTGGGGACTTAATATGGATCTGCTTCAGATCTCTCCCTAGTTTAAGCTGCTTATGCCTGTCCTGCTAGAACTCTTAAGTCCCATAAAACCTAGGCCAAGGACTTGGCCAATGGTCAGAGGTGACATTAAGCCCATGGAAGAACCAGGCCTTAAAGGAGTCTCAGTCTCCAGGCCTGTGCTCCTCTTGACTGAAGTAGCTGCCTGGTTAGTGGAAATCGCTAGGCTGGCCAGGGAGCTTCTACTGGAACTTCTGTGCCAGTTGCCGTCTTTGTTCCTAACCACTTCTGTAGCCAAAGAAACAAAACTGAATAGAACTCTTAAAATAAAAGTTTGAGTCGGTTTTGGGGGCATGGTATAACCACAAGGTTGAAAGTGATGTCTTAAAATAGCTTTCCACTTGGGTACTAGAAATCGGGGATTGAATGGTGTCAGCCACTCTGAGCAATGGTAGACTCAACCTTGAGAGTCTAGTAGTGAAAACTGGGGTCACTACCTTATAGCACTTGATAGAAAAGACTGGAGAGACCCTGGCTACTGAGCTCGTGTGTTGGGGACAGAGAAAGCTTTCCTCACTCCCTTATCACTCAATCTTGTGACTTTTATCAGTGATCCCGTAAATAAAATGAACATCATAGAGAAAAACAACCAAAGACAAGGCAAAACAAGTGCTGTGACAACAGTTTAGACTTTTAGGTTAGAACAAACTGCTGAAATGTCTCCTTGAGTCTTTGTAGGCCTACACTAGTTGGTGTCACTGTACTACAAAAAGGCAGAGCCCTGTCCAGATCCTCCAGGGAAATCCTCCTCTTCCCAAGTCATGTGATAACTTCTTGCTCCTAAAACATTCTCCAGCCAATCACTTTCTCAGAATACCTTGGGGAACTCATATCCATTGGCTTTGACGTAGGGCCATCAGACTGGACTAATGAATTCTTGCTCAGATCAACTCTGCCGAGTTAATCCATGGCATAAAGCCATAGAATAGGCCACTAGCTACCATGAGATCCTGGAGTGGTACCATCATGGGTTTGAAAGGTAACCTCTGAAACAGCAGCCCCTCCTATCAGAGTATTTGGGCAACATGTATGAGAGGCTGACAGAAGCTCATATACACGTGCATATACAGCTTCTCAGGGAAGTCAAGGCAAACCAAAGGTGGGCACCTTGTGAATGTCCATGGGTAACTTAGAACTATGGGTGCTAAAAGCTCTTCAACCATGGGAGGACATCTTAACAGTCAAGGTTATGAACAGAGGCTCTTGTTTCCTTAAGGTATCCAAAAAGGAATCTTGAAGGCGTGTGCTCTGGTGCCTTTGTTCAAAGATGAGTGTGGATTTGCATAATGAGTAAAAAAGACAATTGAGTACAAAAGCTGTCACAAGAGTACTGTAACAAAAGGAGTACATGGCAAAACAAATCTCCCATCCTGACCCCTGAAAGTGAAAAATCCTATAAAATTAAAATTCCGAAAGAATGTCTTCATTCTTCTAGATATCTTCAAAGCTTTTACTGCCAGAAGCTGCAACAATGACAACTCTGCAGGTGCCAGAACTTAGCCTTGGTTACTATATATCGGGGTGATGAAATAACTTTTTAAAGTTCAATCCCCTCCTGGTCCAGTATACAGGGGAAGCAACAGGACACAAAACAACTCTTGGGTCTCAATAGTGGGCAGGAAGGGGCTAGGTTCCTTTTCTGCTTGTGGCTTCTGAGAGGCTCTTAGAGAACTAGGAAAGTTGGAGTTTGAACTCCCCTGTGGAGTTTCCATGGGCAGAGCAGTCGATCTCAGCCGGGACGTGCAAGACCAACAGGAGACGAGGTTCAAATGTATCACACAGGTGATAAACCTGGAAATGTGTTTGCGGAAGAACCTGGGGGGCTCGATGTTCCTGATCACTTCTGTTCAAGCCTGTGAGCAGAGAAGCCAAGGTGTATGGAGGAGGAACCATGGCTTGTTTTTACAGATGGGTACCTGGGAAGAAGAGGGGAGAAGGGACAGCATTGGGAAGAGGAGTCACAGCAAAGGTGGGCCTGATGGAGCCTTGGCTGCCCAGGAAGGATCTTCCCATGATGCCATGACTCATGCCAAAATGGCAGCACTCCCTGCTGTCGCGTGATGCAGTATCAGAACACATTCTACAGCTCAATTTTTCATTGTGCTGTTTAATCCCTGTTGCTGTCCTCCTCAGTGTATGGAGGTCACAGATGGGATAAATCAATCACAACTTATCTCTATTCTCTACTCAACCAACCTTTTGAAGGACTGAGTAAAGTCCTAAAAGTAACTGAAGTGCTTTTAGAGGGGACAGAACTTGTGGTCCTAGAGCAGTGTCTGCCTTCATGGCTTCTCCACCCTGGCTTCTCCGTGGCTTTAGGCTCTTGCTTTCCTAGGGAAGTGACATCTTTCTGAAGAATGAAACTTGGCAATGAACAGTCCCTTGTCTTCCTCTGCAAGAATGAGGTCTGTCATGGATGGGCTTGCTCCCAGTCGTTTCCATCTTCAAAGTCATGTCTATGGCCACTCTCTGAGCAGGATGGATCAGATTCAGTGGGGGATTGGTATCTTGTTCAAAGGTTTTTAGCTCACTGCATCATGACTTGTCCTTTCAAATCTGTCATGTAGCTTTTCCTTAGACCTCCTGGGTAACCAGAAGCCCTTCGATGTCTACTGCTGCTACTGTCACTGAGAATGAGCTTAATGTTCTCTGGTACTTCTGTCTGTGGAGTGTCCATTCTGAGAAGTTAATATTAAGCAAGTTCATACAAAATGGGCTTTCAGCTTGAAGTCATTTGTCTTCTCCAAAATCGATGTATGTATTCCTGTTAAGTCTCTTGAAAGGCAAGACTGGATTCAGTCCTTGTGGAAAGTGAAACTAGTCTTTCTCCCTCCACATGTGCCCCCTCAAACCTCAAGATGGCCTGATCTCTGTGCTCATATCAGAGTGAGGCAGGAATTTAACAATACCCTTCAACAGCTGCTGTAAGGACCAGATCTTTCCTTCCTTGGCTGGTTTTTCCTGTAGAGGGCCAAGGCCTTGAGTGGGTTTCCAAGAAAACCTAGAGTTGGGGACAAGAATGTCACAGAAGGGCTGTGGGTAGCTGGCAATGCACGTGTCAGCAACCAGTGGTGCAGATGGCTGGCTTCTTACCTAACCAGAGGTGTCTGGACCTTTCCTTCTCTGGTCACCTGCTTACAGTCCTTGCATAGCACTGGCATGGCATCATATCCCAGCTGTCTCTTGCAGCTGATTGGTCACTGAAGAGTTTCTCCCTGGAGACTCAGGGCATCAGGAACACAGTAGGGAATGTGGACAGGAGACGTGTCTTACCATTATGGTCTTCCTTTGTACTCCCAGCTTTTCTACACCTGTCTGCACAGTAGGACCTAAGAATGCATAAGCCACAAGTATCCAGGATTTGTATCTTCATGAAAGGATTGGTCCAGAGTATGTGAAACTTCACCACTACCCAGGACCTTTCAGAACTCCACTGCCTCTTGATAAGGATGCTGTAAATCTTGAAAGAGTCACATGTGACAGGGTTCTGAAGCAGTGTGGGCTAGAGGCATGACCTAGGTACACCAACACTCAGTGTCAAGGTCACCAGGGACAGAGGCTCATCTTATGGAATAAGTTTCTCTCCCTTGTGTAATGTACTGTTGTGCAGAGAGAGGAACGGTCCTGAAGGTGTGGTCACTTTGGGGTCGACCTTGCATTCTAGCCATGTCCTGTGGACCTTGATCTGAAACGACTGGATCTTTTCCTAGTCACTCTGTGACTGAGGTGATGTTCCCTGCCAATTCAAAACCTCATCTGAGTGCATCTTGTGCCAACCCTGCTTCTCCATAAACCTGTGGAATGTCTCCCAGAAAGTGCAAAGGCTTTCAGTGTGTGGTCACGTGGGGTAGAGCTGAGTTCCATGCCTGGCTCCGGAATACCTGGTGACAGTTAAAGATCTCACCACTCCTACCTTTTGCTCTTAAAACCTAATCTTGGTGAGTCCATGTGAGCACCAGGGCCACATCAGGCCTTTCTCTGAATCTGTCTAGGGATGGTTACTGAAAAGTGCCTGTTGCATAGACTTTTGGGTCAGAACCTTCCTGGGTCTGCTGGTCTCTAGGACCATGGTGTTCTTGAACATGGGGAGGACTCGGTCTTCAGGAGGCAACACAGCATAGAGCTGAAGGATGTGTAGGCCTTAGTCCTGTGGGGCTGATGTGCAACTCTTCTGTTCTTTGTAGTCATCCTTCTGGGGTCTGTTTCTTGTGAGTCTGACCCGTGCGTGCATCCACTTCAAAAGTTATTCACGGCAAGCAGCCAACAGGAAGTCATGGGACCCTGACAATCATCATCCTGTGTGGAATTCCTAATCGGGATATCCTGAATGACTAAGGGTGGACTTTCAGGTCCGCCTGAGGGAATCCTCTATACTATCATCGTCTGATCAACCAGACCTCCAGTGTTGCCTTTTACCCACGTTTGTAACCCAAGCTCTTAGAGGACAAGTCATAGCATCCGTAGGGCATAGGTTTCCATCTGTTCCAAGACACAACTTGGGTCCCATCTTCACATTCAGGTGTCTTGGGGAGGAGATAGCAGTACATCCAGCATTTAGGTTGAATAGCAGTTCCTTTAATCCACTCGGTGTTCTGAGGCACAGGTGAGAAGTGTCCATGTGCACATGCAGTTTCTTCAGGGAAGATGAGGGAAACGAAAGACAGTCACTCATGCGTCTCCTTGAAGAGCAGAATGTGGACAATGCAATCTCTAGAGCCATGGGGAAGAAATCACAAGTCTCCAAAACGAGGCTCTCTCCTTATACAAAATTCCCAGGGACACCATCATAAACGTGTTGAAGCCACATGAGACAAAGTTCTTTGTGACAAAGAAAACAAGCAGGTAGCAAAATGGCTTTCTTCCATCCATACACCTGAGAAGGTGAAAATGTCTTCTAAAAGACTAGAAGATGTAAGAATGAGCAATACCTGAATAATCGGTTTGCTACTGTGTTTAATGGCAATGAAATGCCTGTCTTGACTCCCACTTCTGCTTGGGCAAGAAGGCAGGACACAAAGCAATGCTCAGGTCTCATCCAGGGGCAGGAAGGTGACCAGGTTCCTTTCCTGCTTGTGACTGAGAGGCTGTCAGAAAACCAGCCTGGATGGGCGCATCACACCCATCTGAGTTTCAGCTGGGACCTCTAAGAGATAACAAGGGATGCAGACTCAAGTGTATCGCTCAGCAGGGCATGAGTGCAGAGGCACCTGTTAGGAGAACCTGGGCCTCATCCTGCTGACTTGAGCCTGCTAGAGGACCTTAGCCAGGGCAACATGTGTTGGGTAGGATCAGCACATGGCTGTCAGGGATGGGAAAGAGGGGTGTGGAGATGGAAAAGTCAGTTCAAATACGGTCTCGATTCAACCTGGGATTCCCAGAAGGGAGCTCCCAATGTCCTCAGTGTCCTTCGTGAGGCAAGATGGTGGATCTGTCTACACTTACCTGAGGCAGTGTCTGAAAACATTCTGCAGCTCAATGTCCTCAATGCTGGTAACAATGAGACACTGCTTAAACTCCCTTGTCTTCCTAAGGCTATGGGAGGTCAAATTGGATGAACTCAATACAATACCACCATGTTCTTCAGTAACATGGGTCTTAAAAGATTAGAAGCCCTTGAAACACTAAACTACAGGTATTGCATAGTACAGGGGTGCCGTGGGACTGGGGATAGTATTTGCCTTCAAATTCTTCCTCCACCCCCAACTACGTCCTCAGTTTGGGTCTTGCTGGCTGTGGAGGCAGCATCTTTCTGAAGGGAACATGGGGATGAGCAGCCCATTGTCTCCCTCTGCAGGAATGAGGTCCCTTGGTGACGGGTATTCTAATCACTAGCTTCCTGGGAAGGTGGTGTCTATGTCCTCGCTCTAAGCAGGATCTGAGCAATGGGTACTTTGTACCTTGTCCCAGGGTTTTCCTTATTCCATCAGGTTCCTCCTTTGGACTGGAGGCTTTGCCATATGTTGAATTTTTCCCCATGCCACTTGGATGACTAGAGGACCTCAGATCTCTTCTGTTCCTATTGAGTACAGATCTTGGGGGGTTCTTGTGTTTTTTCTGTGGCACTTCCTCCTGCATGTTGAGTATTCTGAGAAGTTAGGGTTCATAACTTACCAAACAACTTGAAGTTACTGTAGTTCTCAAAACATAAACACTGTTTCTAAAATAAGTGGGCATTCTCTAGTTCGTGAAATGCTTTTCCAGCCACCCTGAAAACAATTCCTCCTATCTCTTAAAAGTCCTGTATTAAAAGGTAGAACAACCTTGTTTGGAAAAGAACCCTGAGGTTGTGAGGTTCACAAGGCGGTGTTGGGACAAGTACACTGAACTTGCAAGTGGGATCTCCACCTTGGTTGGTCCTAAGAACCAAGGAGCCATGTGCCTTGGATGGTTGGATGGTAAAGGTGGAGAATACACCCATGTGTGTTCCCTTCAAGATGTGGAATTTCTCACATCCACGGTAGGGGATCCACCAATACCTCCAACCCACTGGAGTTCTCTCCTGTTTCCTCATCGTACCTGCACCATACCTGTGGAGGACATGTATTGTATGACTTAAAGGCAGTAAATGACAGGCTGTACTTTTCAAATAAGCCAAATGTAGTCAGGGGACCACTGTCAAGCTGGCTATGTCCTTCTGAAATTACATTGGTCTTCAAATATTTTCTTGATCTCTCTACATTGGGTTTGCACTGTTCCAAGATATCTGGGCTCCGTGTTAATGCTTAGACGTTGATGTTGGAACTTACTGTAAGGGACATGGGACAGACAGTTCCTGATACTGTGATGAAAAAGAATATTTTTCTCCCTACCTGTCTTCCATGTATCACAAGTTCTCAACCAGATTGAAGGAAACTTCAAGTCCCCATGTGATTCTTAGGATTCTGACTTCCTTATAAGCATCAAGTGGGTATGAATAACATGGTGGCTGACACACCCTATGACAGGGAATATAGGACCAGAAAGTTAGCTTAGAAGGGGACCTTAATGCCACCAAGACGGGATGGAGGTGGCAGCAATAATGGTTCTCCCTGATCTCCAGGGAGATTTGGGAATTGGAGCTGCTTGGGTCTCACTGCCTTGAACACACCTTAGCAAGGACCTCTACAGATTTTTTTCCTCACCTACTTCCTACCTCGAGTGATCTAGAAGGATTAGATGTGAATGTTTTTTTGCACTTTTACAACTGTGATGTCTTCAGCGCACTCCTATCTCCCCTGTGGTCCGTGGTCTATGGAGATAAACAGGTCTTTGCTTCTCCAGCTCAAACCATGGGTGTATTCCAGAATGGCAGACAGGCTTCCAAACTATGCGAACAGCAGAAGTCATGGCATCTCCTTGACCAAGTTCAGGTCAAATATACTTGGTGTGTCCTTAGGAAATACTTAGAGGCACACTGGAAGGAGAGTTGTGACTGGTGAGAGGGTTATGACCAGAAATGCACACCTACCATCTAGAAATACCTCTTACCTACCTTGACAAAGTTGTAGGGTGAATACTGGACACTTTGAATAGTCTACCTGGTATTAATCGGAATCCTCTAACATCCCTGATCATGAGGTGGTAACATCTCTAACATGGCGTATGTAATGAGAGATCTTTAGAGGTGGGCTACCATGACATTCAAGATGTAGTGAGATCCAAGACTATCTAAGTTACTCAATCTTAGCTCTAAATTTTTCATAATCTGCTTTTGTGTTCTTGCTTCCAGAGTTAGCTATCTCATGCCCCAAGGCACAGCTGAGCAGACTTCTGTGCCTGGAACAGAGTGAGGCAAGGATTACCCAAGCACCCACTCTACAATAGACTTCTGGAAGGACCAGATCTTTCCCTCCTTGGCTAATGGGAAATCACAGCTAGCCAGGGGAGCTTCTATAGTGCAATTGTTTTGTATTGGCTGTAGAACTACTTAAAACTTCTGTAGCTGCAGAAACAAGAGCAAATAGACTTTAAGCTTGTAGTTTGAGTCCTCTGAGGCATGATACAGCCACAGTGTTGAAATTGTGGCTTTAAAAACCTCCCAGTTGGCCACCGGCAACCGGGGATAGAATGGTGTCAGCCACTCTAAGCAATGGTAGACCCACTCTTGAGTCTAAACTAGCTGCGAAAACTTGTGGCACTTGTATACAGCGAGTTGATGGAAAAGACTACATGGTGACCCTGGCTACTGAGCTGGGCTGAGCTCATGTGTGGGGGCAGGGAACAGGCAAAGCTTTCCATGCTCCTTTATCAATCTTTTTATCACTGATTCCAAAAACACAGCTGTAATACTAGAGAAACAAGCAGAGGTATGAGACAAAATAAGGGCCATGACCATAGCCTAGACTCTTATGTGAGAACCCAAGCTGTTGAAGTGTCCTCTTGTCTCTGTAGGACTGCCCTGGTGACCATCACTGTACTGCAGAAGAGTCACTGATCTTACTGAAGCTAGAGAGAAATCATGACTACTCATCCTGAGTCATGCAACTTATTTTGCTACTGAACTATTGAGTCTATTCATCTCTTTTTTCCACAAAATACATGGATGAACTTGCATTCATCTGGGCTGATCAAAGTCATCAGGCTTGGTTAGCGAATTCTTGCTCTCATCAACACTGAGTTTATCCAGGGTATAAAGCTGTAGAACAGGCCACTTCCCCTGAAGAGATCCTGTGGTGCCACCACCATATTTATGAAAGGTATCTTCTCCACAGCAGCCCCTTCTATGCACTGAGTATTTGGACAGTAATGGTGAAGGGAGACTGAGCTTGTGTGCATGGGCACATACAGTTTCTTCAGGGAATTTTGAAGTAAACCAAAGATGGAGTACTGAACAACTGTGGATGTTAAAGTCTTCTGACCTATGGCGGGGGTTCTTAACAGTCTATTCTACAAATACAGGCTGTTGCTTCTAGAAGGTGCCCCAAAAGGAATCCTGTATCTGTTGAAGGCACATGCTCTGGTCTCTAGCTTAAAATGCTGGTGGAGTTGCACAATTAACAAGATTAATGAGTACAATAGTGACCACAGATATTGACTGGGACAAAGAAAAGGTGCACGTGGGAAAACAACTCTCTGCATGCCCAGCCCTGAAGTAAAAATCCTGTAAACTTAAAATTCCCAAAGAATGTATGTATTCTCCTAGATACTTCAAAAGCTTTTATTGCCAGAAGGTGCAAAAACAACTCTGCAAGTGTCAGGCATTAGTCTCTTGTTACTGTATTTCAGGACAATGTAATGACTTTACTTTCAAAGTCTAACTCCTCCAGCCGATGCTTGGGTCTCACCAACCGGCAGGAAGGGCCCAGGTTCCTTCTTTCCTGCTTGTGGCTTCTGAGAGGCTCTTGGAGAATTGGCAGAGCTGGAGTTTGAACTCCCCAGTGGAGTTTCCGTGGGCAGAGCAGTCGATCTCAGCAGGGATGTGCAAGACCAACAGGAGATGAGGTTCAAATGTTTCACACAAGTGACAAACACAGGAATGTGTTTGCAGTGGAACCTGGTGGCTCCCAACACTCCTGACCACTTGCTTCTGTTCAAGGCCGTGGGTCAAGGTGTGTGGAGGAGGAAACATGGCTTATTTTCTACAGATGGGAACCTGGGAAGAAGGGAGGAGGATAGAACTGGGAAGAGGAGTCGGAGCAAACTTGGGCCTGCTGGAGCCTGAGCTGCTCAGTAAGGATCTTCCAATGGTACCGTGATCATGCTTCTTGCCAAGATAGCATTTCTCTGCTGTCATACGATGTACTGTCTGAACATTCTGCAGCTCAGTGTCTTTCATTGTGAGAAAGTGAGATGCTGCTTACACCCTCCTGCTGTGTTCGAGTGTATGGATGTCACAGACGTGGAATTCATCGCAACCTCTTAATCCTGTTCTTCACTGATGTAGCCATTGAAGGCCTGGTGAAGCACTTCTGAAAACTCTGAAGTGTTTATAGAGACAGAACTCTGGGCCTGGGGCAGTGTCTGTATTCAGAGCTCCTCCACCCTGGCTTCTCCTTGCCTTTGGTCTCTTACTGTCCTGGGAGGTGACATCTTTCTGAAGAACGGAACTTGGCAATGAACACTCCCTTGACTCCCTCTGCAGGGATGTGGTCTGTTACTGATGGGCTTGCTTCTAATCTCCTGCATCTTGAGAAGCTGGTGTCTGTGGCTAGGCTCTAGTCAGTACCAGATCGGTAGGGGATTGGTGTTTTGTCCAAAGGCCTTAAGCTGTCACTGCATCATGAATTCTCCTTTGGACTGAGGCTTTGCCATCTGCCATGTAGCATTTCCCTATGTTTCCTGTGTGTCCAGAAGCCCTTATGTCTACCTGTCATGCCTCCAGGAATTTGAGTTTGTCTTCTGGTGCTTTTGTCTGGAGTCTCCATTCTGAGAAATGGAGTCAATACTAAGCATGGTCTTATTACAGATCAAGCTTTGACCTTGAAGTCACTTGCTTCTCCTCCAAAATCGAAATGTACGTACTCCTGTTATTAAGTCAAGGCAAGGTCAGATTCACAGGTCTTTGTGGAAAATACTACTCTTGTTCGCTCCTCTCCTAGAGTTAGCAGTCTCCTGCCTCAGGGCACACAGGGCTGACTTCTGTGGCAAGGATTACATGAGAACCCACTCTAACAGATTTTTGGAAGGACCAGATCTTTCCTCCTTTCCTGTAAAGGACCAAGGCCCTCAGTGGCTTTCCCAGAAAGGGCCAAGAGCTTGGGACGTGTGTACTGTGCATCCAAGGCAGGGCTGTGAGAAGTTCCCAATACACTTGAGCATCTCTAGCCAGTGGTGCAGGTACCTGACTTGCCACCTTGCTGGAGGTGTCTGGACTTTCCTTCTCTGGTCACCTGCTTAGTCCTTGGACAGCACTGGCATGGCAACACATCCCAGCTGTCTCTTGGAAGCTAACTGGTCACTGAAGAGTTTCTCCCTGGAGATCCAGGGCGTCAGGAACATATGAAGGGAAGTGGACAGGAGACAGTGGCTGACTTCCACTGTGGTCTGTCTTTGTCCTGTTCCCAGCTTTTGTACATCTATCTGCACAGTAGAACCTAAGAACACAAACCAGACATACCCAGCATGTATCTGTATTTTTATGAATAGTCCAGAGTATGGGATACTTCAGAAGATGGATGCCTAGAGTTTCTCGGAATCCCATTACTTCCTCCTGATGAGGGTGCTTGAATCTTGAATCCTACTGTGAAAATCAAACTACATGAAAGACATCTTGGTTCTTCTAGAAATGTCTTCCAAAATATCTAGAAGATGTAAAAATTAATCAGTCCTTGATTCTTTTTACTGTGTTCCGTGGTAATGAATGTTTATTTGGATCCCCAATACCCCTTGGGCATGGACCGATGTGCAGAGCAAGAAGGCAGGACAGCAATGCTTGGGTTTCATCAGATGGCAGGAAGGGGCCTGGGTGTTTTCTTTCCTGCTTGTGACTACTGTGAGGCTGTTGAAAAACCAGCCTGGATGGGAGCTTCACCTCCCCCATGTGCATATCCATCCGGGTCTCAGCAGTGACTTCTAAGAGCCGACAAAGTGATGCAGACTCAACTGTATCACAAGAGATGAGTGCAGGGACACCTGTTAACAGGAGAACCTGGGCCACTCCATGACCTGACTTAATCCTGCGGAAGTACCTTAGCAAGGTCAACATGTGTAGTGTGGATCCAGGACATAGCTGTCAGGGATGGAAAGAAGGGAGTGGAGGCAGGATGAGAAGTCAGTTCAAAAGTGGTCCTGATGTTCCCAGATTAAAAAGGAGGGTGCTCCCAATGTCATCAGTGAGACCAAGATGGCAGATACTTATGCTCTCACCTGAGGCAGTGTCCAAACACATCCTGCAGCTCAATGTTTCTCCATGCTGCAAACAAGCTGCTGCTTAAACTCCCTCGTCATCCTCCTGAGGCTAGGGAGGTCAGATTGGATGAACTCATTATGACACCAACACCTCCACATTCCTCAGTAACGTGGGTTTGAAAGACTGATGGAAGTCTTCAGGAAGCACTTGACTTGAGATGTTTGTGGATAGCACAGAGAAGTGGTGAGACTGAGGACAGTGTTTGCCTTCAGATTCATCCTCTACCCTGGCTTGTCCTTGCTTTTGGACTCTTACTGGCCTAGGAAGGCAGCATCTCCCTGAAGAAGGGAACTTCTTTGTCTTCCTCTAAGGGGATGAGGTCACTTAGTGATGTGTGTTCTAATCATTTGTGTCCTGAAAAAGTAGTGTCTAAGCATGATCTCAGCAATGGGTACTTGGAGTCTTGGTCCCGGGTTTTCAGGTATTACGTTAGGCTTGTCCTCTGGATGGATTTTGCCATCGCAGGTTTTCCCTGTACTGCTTGGGTGACCAGAAGACTTCAGACTTTTTCCTGTTCCTATTGAGGTTTCAATCTTGGGATTCTCCTGTTTTTCCCTGGGGTGCTTCCTCCTGCACATTGGGGTCTCCAAACTGAGAAGTCAAGGTTCGTGATCAAGTTTTTACCAAAGACTGCTTGAAGTACCTGTGGTTCTCAAGTTGAGACATACGTACACATTCATTTCTTAAATAAGTCTTTAGTTCTCGAAGTGCTTTGACAGCCACTATGAAAGTTCCTCCTGCTCTTTGAAGCCCTTTATTAAAGAATGTTATTTGAAAAAACCCTGAAATTGTGAGGTTCACAGTGGGTGTTGGGACAGATACACTGTTTACAAGTGGGGTCTCCAACCTGGTTAGTTCTAAGAACCAAGGAGTGCTGGCGCCTTGGATGGTAGGATGGGAAAGAATGCTTCCACATGATTTCTCCCTTCAGGCTTTGGGATTTTAAGTCCACGGTAGGGATCCATCAACACACTGGAAGTTACCTCCTTGTTTCCTCATTTCACTGCACACACACACCTGTGTGGTGTTCCAATGCAAGGATGTGTGTGTTCCAACCTAAAGGCAGTAAATGACAAGCACTAGTTTTTCTTTTTCAAATAAGCCAAATGTAGTCAGGGTATCGCTGTCACGCTGGGTTCAGATGGCTGTGTCCTCCTAAAATTACACTGGCGGTCCTCACATGGTTTCCCTTGACTTAGCTACACTGTGTTCACACTGTTCCATGATATCTGGGCTTCGTCTTACTGTTTCGGAGTTTGTTGGACTCGGTTCTGACTGCACTCCTTACACAGGTCTGCATATTATACAGAAACAGCAATGTTTTCTCACTACCTGATTTCCACGCATCTCAAATTCTTAACCAGATTGAATGTAACTACATCAAGTCTCAAATTCTAACTTCCTGTAAGCACGAAGTATCTGACTTATGAAGCACTTGGCACGCTCTGTGACAGGGGATATAGGACTAGAAAGCTGGTATCTCAGGCAGCCTTCATGTCACCAAGACGAGATGGAAGCAGTGTGATTTTTTTCCCCTGCTCCCCAGGGGGATTCAGGAATTGGGGCGTGACAGGTCTCACTAAACACCTTAGCAAGAGTGTCTGTACAGATTTTTTTTTTTCCACACGCTTCCTACCTCAAGTTATCTAAAAGGATTAAAGAGGCAAATAACCTTCCCCAACTGTGGCATTTTCAGAGCATTCCCACCTCGGTCTGCTGTGGTCCTTGGTCTATGGAGTTAAACAGGACTTGGCCTCTCCAGCTCCAGAACCATGGATTTACTCAAGAGGAGTCACTGAGCCTGACGGATCAGGCTAGGAAAGAGGATTGTGGCAAGCCCGGGTCTATATCAAGGTTCATACTTGTCCCGGGGCATGGCATACTGAGGGAGAGCCTCATCTTTTCTCTCTCCAAGCCACAGCTGGAGTCCTGTGTCATGTCAGGATCACATTGGAAGGGTTGATCCCTCTGCAAAATTGCCCCAGCCTCCCTGCCCTCTGCTGCTGCGTTCATTGGAACACTTGTGGTTGTCTTCACCCTAGGCCTAAAAATGACAGAATCCTGACTGGGATAAATTACTGCAGTCTATCATAGTACGGCAGGAAGGGACTGGACTCTACCTGTATTGGCTTCATTGCTGGGCACTATCTGGGGACTCCATGCAGACTTTTGGGGATGCTCTGAACCCATAAATAGCATAGGCATCTTACTTACAGGTGCTACTGAAACCCTGAGTCAATCTCAACAGACCTGAGGGAAAGGCCAGGCTCCTGTGATCCTGCAAAACTGAGGTTCTATGGGTGACAATGCACATGGTGTGACAAAGGTTCCCATGACAACAGAGCTCCAAGTTGGCAACAGGAAGTAGACAGGCACTTATAACTCCCGAGTGTGTTGGGATAAATGGATGCAGATAAAATCCTCTAGAAACATCAGTTCTGGAAGGCTCTAAGGTACAATGGACCACTAGAGGCAAAGCCCCATAATTGCTGACCATAGCCGGAAGTTTTTTTGGAGCAACTTACTTTATTGTGGGCCACTCACCCTGGAGTTTCTCTGATGCATTTATGCCCAAAGATTGCATATGTAGTCAAGAATGAATCTCAGTATACCCAATTGGGTAGGGAACTGACAAGGTCACGTGGTTCAGAGTGGCCCAAATTAGTCTGACCTCTATTCTGGTACTATTTCGCATAGAAAGCAGGCCATGTGAACTTGGATGGAGGTATCCCAAGTTAACCTCTTCCTAGAGACTAGAATGAATCCACAAAATGTCAGTGAGACCATCAGTCTACTGAGTTGCTTGTTCAAAATATAGTAAATCCTTGTGTATGCCTCCATGTTCACAGCATGGGTTAGATTTCATATGGACCTGGTTCAGATCCCTCCCAAAGCTAAGCTGTCTATGGTTGGCTTGAAAGAATTCTAGGTTTCATACCAAAAACCTAGGCCTAGCCTTGGCATCTGGACAAAGGTGACACTAAATCTGTAGAAGAACGAGGTATAACTGAATTCTGAAGCCTCCCAACCTCCAGTCTGAGGTGACTCCCTTGGCTACAGGAAGTCACGTACCAGGTCAGGGAAGCTTCTATAGGGAAATTTTTCTGCCACTGACTACAGAAGTATTCATAACCACTTTAGCTGCAGAAAGAAAACTGAGTAGTTTTAAACTTGTAGTTTGAGTCTTTTGAGGCATAGTACAGTCACAATGTTAATTGTGGCTTTAAAAACTTCCCAGTTGGCTGCTGGCAATCAGGGATCGAATGCTGTCAGTCACTCTAAGAAATGGTTAGGCCCACCCTTGAGAGTTGAAATTCTCTGAACTTGTACTTGTGTGCAGCAACTTGATAGAAAAGACTGCATGAAGAGACCCTGGCTACTCAGCTGGGCGGAACTCATGTGTGGGGAACAGGCAAAACTTTCTAGGCTCCCTTATCACTCAATCCTTCGACTTTTTTTTTTCCAATGATACCATAAATATAGCTAATACCAGAGATATATAAAGAAATGAGGCAAAACAAGGGCCATGACAAACAGCATTTGTTAGAACCCAAACTGTTGAAATGTCCTCTTGTCTCTGTAGGACTGCCCTGGTGACTGTCACTGTGCTAACAGAGCTGCTGATACCAAATCTAGAGAGAAACATGACTACTCATCTTGAGTCATAGAATTTTTTTTGCTATTGGACTACTGCCACTGTTCAATCATCTCAGAATATGTGGGTGAACTTGCATCCATTTGGCTTGACTTTCAAGATCATCAGATGTGGTTAGTGATTCTTGCTCAGATGCAGGGCAAAAAGCAATAGAACTGGCCACTACCCCTAAGGATGCTGGGGTGGTGCCACCATGGGTTTGAAAGGTGTCTTCCTCAATAGCAGTCCCTTTTATCCAAGACAGTTTAGACAGTAGGGGAGAGAGCTGATGAAGACTTGGGTGCAACTATGCATGTAAAATTTACTCAGGGAAGTTGAGGCAAAGACAGTTACCTCATGAATCTCCATGAACATATAACTGCTAAAATTTCTGTCATGGAGAAATCTTAACAGTGGAGTCCTCAAATAGAGGCTTGTTTCCTTAACGTGATCAAAAGGGGACTGAGGCACCAGCACTGGACTTAATGGCTTTCTACGATGGACGTGGATTTGCACAAGGATAAAAAGCGATTGAGTACAATTACCAAAAATGCATGTGGCAAAATAATTCTCTACTATCCCCACCCTGAGGAAGTAAAAATCCTGTGAAATTCCCAAAGAATGTTAGTTCTTCCAGAGGTATTGAAGCTTTTATTACCAGAATATGCAAAAATGAGAACTCTGCAACTGTCAGACTTTAGTCTTCGCTAATGTATTTCAGGGCAATGAAAAGACTGTCTTCAAAGTCCAGCCTCCCCTGGCCTTTCTCTAGTGTGCATAGAAACCAACAGAAGCTCAATGCTTGGGTCTCACCAGCAGGCAGGAAGGGCCCAGGTTCCTTCTTTCCTTCCTTGGCTTCTGAAAGGCTCTTGGAGAATGAGAGGGGGAGTCTCGCCTCCCCCATGGAGTTTGCATGTAAAGAGCAGTTCCTCTCAGCAAGGGCCTACAAGACTGGAGATGAGACTCCACTGTGTCACACAGGTGATAAACGCAGGAACGAATTTGCAGTAGAACCTTGGGGACTCTTCATGCTCTCGACTGCTTACTTCTGCTCAGTGCCATGGGTAGAGAAGTCAAGGTTTGTAGAAGAGGAACCATGGCCTGTTTCTTACAGACGGGCACCTGGGAAGAGGGGGAAAGGACAGGGTTGGGAAGAGTCAAAGCGAATGTGGACTGGATGGAGGCTTGGCTGCCCAGTAAGGATCTTCCCATGGTGCCACGACCATGACTCATGCCAAGATGGTGGTTCTTTGCTGTCACGTGATGTAGTGTCTGAACACATTCTGTAGCTCAGATGAAAGTCTTATGGGAAACAATGAGGTGCTCCTTATTACCTCTTGCTGTCTTCCTCTGAGATGCTCGAGGTCACAGATGGCATGAATTGACTACAACTTCATACCTATGTTCTTTACTGGCCTAGCCTTTGAAGGACTGAGTGAAGCCCTTGTAAAGAGTCTAAAGTGTGTTTTAGAAGGGACAGAATTTGTGGGATAGGAGTGGTATCTGCCTTCAGAGCTCCTTCACCCTGGCATCTCCATTCCTTCGGGCTTTTGCTGTCCTGGAAGTGGTATCTCTGAAGAGCACTTGCCAACGAACAATCCCTTGTCTTGTGGGGATGTGATCTGTCATAGATAGGCTTGCTTCCAATCCTTTCCATATTGAAGGTCATGTCTATGACAACTCCCTGAGCAGGATCAGAGTTCAGTGTGGGATTTGTCTTCAGAAGTCTTCGGCTGTCACTGCATCATGACTTGTCATTTGAATGAGGATTTGCCATCTGTCGTATAGCTTACCCTGTGCTTTCTAGGTAACTAGAAGTTCTGAGACCTGTTTCTACTACCCCGGGGAATTTGTAAATTTATTCTCTGGTGCTTCTATCTATGGAGTCTCCATTCTGTGAAGCTGTTTTTTCTTTTCATATGTGTGTACAACGTTTGGGTCCACTTCTCCCCCTATTCTGTGAAGTTATAAAGCAACTTCTTAGAAAACAGGTTTTGAGCTTTAAGTTACTTGCCTTCTCCAAAATCAAGATGTACATATTCCCATTCTTACCAAGTCCCTTGGAAGGAAAAGTTGGATTCACATGACCTTGTGGAAAATGACACTACTCTTGCTCTCCCCACTTCCAGGGAGAGCCCTTTCAAGCCTCAAGGCCCAGCTGAGCTAATTTTTGAGCCCAGATCAGAGTGAGGCAGGGATTTCACAAGAATCCACTCTTCCACAGCTGCTGCAAGGACCAGGTCTTTCCCTCCTTGGCTAGTTCTTCCTCCAAAGGGCCAAGGCCTTGAGTGGGTTTCTCAGAAAGAGCCTAGAGCTGGGGACAAGAGTGTCATGTACCCAAGGCAGGGCTGTGAGAAACTTCCAATACATGTGAGCATCTCTAGCCAGAGGTGCAAGTGCCTGGTTTGCCAACTAGCCGGAGGAGTCTGGACTCTTCCTTCTCTGGTCACCTGTTTATAGTGCTTGGACAGCACTGGCATGGCATCATACCCCAGCTTTCTTTTGCAGCTGATTGGCCACTGAAGAGTTTCTCCCTGGAGATTCAGGGCATCAGGAGCACAGGGAATGTGGACAGGAGACAGTGTCTGATTTCCACTGTGGTCTTGCTTTGTATTCTCAGCTTTTCTACATCTGTCTGCACAGGACATAAGAACATGCATAAAGCAGAATTGGCCAGTATTTGTATTTTCATGAAGGGTTAGTCCAGAGTATGTGAAACTTGAGATCAATACCTGGAAACTTCCATTGCCACTTTCTGACGAGGGGTGCTATGAATCTTGAAAGAATCCCATGATGTGACAGTTTCTAAGCAGTCAGGGCTAAGGCATGGCCTGGATATTCCCCACACTCTGGGTGCCAAGGTCACCATGAACATAAGTTCATCTTCTGGAGTGAAGGTTCTTCTCACCCTTGTGAAACTGATGTGCTGCTGTGCTGTTGGACAGGGAGGTGCTGCCCACACCACAGCGAGGAACTGTTCTGAAGGTGTGGTTGCTGAGAGGCAGACCTTGCACTTCCAGCCATGTCCTGTGGACCTTGATCTGAAAGGATTTGAATCTTCTCCCACTTAGTCTGTAACTGTGAGGTAACGCTACCTGGCTCCCGGGTTTCTGCCAACTCAAACCTCATCTGAGCACACCTGGTGTCAACCCTTCTCCATGAACCTGTAGAAAGTCTCCCGGAAAGTGTACAAAAGGCTTTTTCAGTGTGTGGTCACATGGGGTAGAACTGAGTGCCCATGCCTGGCTCTGGAATACCTGGTGACAGTTACAGATCTCGCCATTCCTGCCTTTTACTCTTAAAACCTAATCTTGGTGAGTACATGTGAGCACCAAGGCCACATCAGACCTTTCTCTGAGTCTCTCTAGGGATGGTTACTGAAAAATGCCTGTTGGGTAGACTTTGGGTCAGTAGAACCTTTCTGGATTTGCTGGTCTCTAGGACCGTGGTGTTCTTGAACATGGGGAGGACTCGGTCTTCAAGGGGCAACATAGCATAGAGCTGAGGGATGTGTAGGCCTTAGTCCTGTGGGGCTGATGTGCAACTCTCACTAGGGTTGAATGGCAACTCTTCTGTTCTCTGTAGTCATCCTTCTGGGGTCTGTTTCTTGTGAGTTTGACCCGTGTGTGCATCCACTTCTAAAACTTATCAAGGCAAGCAACCAACAGGAAGTCATGGGACCCTGACAATCATCCTCTTGTGTGGAATTCCTAACTGGGAGGGAGACACCCCAGGAATATCCTTAATGACTGAGGGTGGACTTTCAGATCCACATGAGGGAATCTACCTCTGTTCTACCATTGTCTGGTCAATCGGACCTTTCGTGTCACAAGCCAGTGTTTTTTTTTTCCCTCTGCTTGGAATCCAGGCACCTAAAAGACAAGTCCTAGCTTCTGTAGGAAATGGGATGAATGGAGGCATCTGATACAGCTCAGTTCCCATCTGTACCCACTCAAGTGGCTTTGGAAGAGGCACCAGTAGACTCAGCATTTGGGTTGAGGACTACAAAATCAAGGTTGACTTCCTTGGGAGGAAAATCTGTTCAAGGTTTGGCTTAGAATTTATTCTAGTAATGTCTACTTTCCTACTTCCCCTTCATATGCTCCACATGTAGGCCCTGACTTTAGGTCGTGGGAATGATCCTAAATGTCCTGAGACGCATTTGTAACGCACCCTAAGATCACTCGCTAGTCTCAGATCAGGCTGGTGCCAAGCGAGGACACTAGCTGACATGCCTCAACCTCTGGGAGTTTTTACAAAAGCTTTATGAGGCAACTGAGATAAGAGGCCCTCAAAGCTGCCTCCGTTATCCACTGGAAGTAGAAGAACAGTGTTCTGGGATGAGGGGAAACCATATCTGATTGGTAACTTCCAGGCTTGGTCTCATCTACCAACTGACTCTCCCTATACCCCTGGTTCCATGGGAATCGTCTAAAACCCCACGAGATGGGCCACAAATGAGGTGCTTTAGGCTTATGCAAGGTGCACCCTATGTTCGTGGGACTCTTAACTGGCAATTCTCAGTTCAGTGAATCATAAATCTAGATTCTTTGTGGTGGTCTACTAAATTCCACTCAATTCCTTCACTTTCTGAGCAACTTATGGAGGATGCAGCTGGGCTCTAGAGGCTGGTGAGGACCTGCACAGGGAAGCTGAGAACAGAGTGAGCTTCTGCCTCAGATGCCAAATGGAAACCAAATCTCATATCTCATAGGGCTGAGTGAAGAAAGAATGGTCCATATAAATGCAACCATTCCCCCAGGTTCCTTCAATTGAACTTAGAAGGGTTGTAGTACTAACAGGTCACTTCAGTGCAAGGAGCTTCATTGGTTGTGGCTGGGTTTGCTATGAGAATCCAGTTAATGCTCTGTGGGATATGATCATGGATTCTCCCTTGTGGCCTCTTTCTCCTATACTTACTACAGAAGACCTGGAGACTTAAAAGCTGAGCCGGTAGGGAGCTTTTTGAGGCTTGTCATAGGCTGTGCTGTCTTCATGATGACCCTGACTTATGATTCCTGTTACAGCCATGTGATACAGAAGCCATGAGACTTACTGTAGATACCTGTTCTCCTGAAAGTCCCGTTAAGGGTGGCCCTTTGCCTAGTCATGTAATTGTATCCACCACAAAGGATGTATGGGTAACTTCTGTGTGGATTTACCTAATATGACCAGGATTTAAGGTACAGGTATGAGTTAGAGAAACTGCTGAAAATCGGCTGAGTCTCCATAGACAATGTAGGGATAACCTCACTTTGCATCCGAGCACAGGAGGCTCAAAGGGAGGACTAGGTCCTTGCTCAAAAGCCCATGTTGGAAGCCTATCTCAGAATCTGAGTTCTTCTGATCAATTCCACCCTCACAACCTTAGGTGTCTTGACTTTGACCCTAACACGAGAAATAACTTGGGACCTAGGGTCCTTATGTAGAATGTTCCTGGAGGGAGAGGGAGACTCCTATCTTTGCAGGGAGCTCTGTGGGCAACACTGTTCTCTGGTCTTAACCTCTTCATCTGGACCCCGGACTCTCCCTGTGAGTGCAGAGTTTGGGAGTCTCATCACATAACATGCCCTTTCCTGGCGTCATCCATGACCTGAAGTCAAGTTCTTACACCTGTTGTTACTGACTTGTCACTGCCACTTCTGTAAGTGCTCATGAGGTCAGTTTCTCTGGTTCTTCTGAGCTGTCACTCTCCGAGCATCCTCCAAGCACCCTCACCACGTGAATGAGGCGGGACATAAATGGCTCCAGTCATCCTGTCAATCACATTCTTTGTTCAAATATTCCTGAGATAATAGAGAAAGTGAGGGTAGCTATAAGACACTACTTAATTCTGACTTCTGGCTGAGCACTACTCGAGACACCCATCAAAGTGATGGGTCCTTAAGTTGTCCTGTATTGGGCCCAGGCAGTGTGTGTCTCAGATCTTGAGATGGCTTCTTGAAAAAAGTTTACGTGGTAACGCTTTCCTGATGGGTGGTTCCTTCCCTGATAGGTGTAGGATAAATGCTGGAGAGCCTAGAAAATGCTTGACTCCACTCTAAAACCTGAGTGGAATGTAATAAACCAAGATTTTTGCGGATTTTACACTTAGAATTGATCACTTGATAGAATGTTCCTGAATTTTCCTTCAAAGTGGTAATCATCAGAATGAAGGTAGTAGAAAGGAACTTAAAGTTGGGTGGTTACAAAATGTGATGAAACATGGTTTTCAAGACACTTCCCAATGCCAGGAAAGCAACTTCCATGCCTGTTCTCTTCACTCTTAACTAGGACAGTTCCCGTGAGTGGAAATCACCAGTGGCCCAGGGAATCTGCTATACTGAATTAATCTACCAGGCTTGATATTTTTTCCTGACCATTTCTCCAGCTACAGAATCCAAATGTATAGAAACACCAAACTGCTAGTTTGTGATTCTAGCTACACTGATAAGGCATAGCCACAGCACTGAATGTGGCCTAGAGGACATTTCTAATTGCCTATCAGCAATCCAAGTGACATTCCATCGGTCACTCTCAGACAATGGTAGATCTGCCCTCCTGTGTCAAGTTAGATGTGTAAACCTGTGGCACTACTAGAGCCCAAAAAGACAGACAAGACTAAGTAGAAAGATGCTTTGCTCTTAAGCTAGGCATGCTTATGTGCCTGACAGATGGTGCCTTTTAATTCTACAGTGCCTGGTGGTATTCTACCAGAAGAGCCCGTGAGCCTTGACCACGCCACACTCTAAAACATCCTGACTGTTCACTGACTTTATTGGTAAAACCAGATTATATAACGAGTGTCTTATAATACAGTACTGAATGGGTTCACTTGCTCCGAAATAGTTATCAGGCCTATCAGTGAATTCTTGATCATGCCAACTCTTGACTTTTACCAGTACATGAATAGGAATCGGCCTGTGACCCTGGGAGTGCATTGGTTGGTACCACAGGGGTTTTGAAAGGCCTTTCTGAGCAGCAGTTCCTTTAATCCACTCAGTGTTTTGAAGGTGCAGGTGAGATGTGTCCGGGTGCACATGAAACTGCCTCAGGAGCTGAGGGAAGCCAAAGATAGTCACCCATGGGCTTCCATGAAGAACACAGAACTGTGGACAACATAACCTTTCTAGTCATGGGGAGAAAATCTTGAGTCTCTAAATAGAGGCTCTTTATTTGTGCTGTACAAAAATACCAGGGACAACAGCTGTCCTAAAGATGGGTTGAACCCACATGGCACAATGTACTGTGGCCTCATTGGATTCCTAAGTTGCATTTGGATCAATACTGATCAATAAGTAATGGTTTGAGACCACTGTGACAAAGACAATGAGCAGGTAACAAAATGCCTCTTTCTCACCTGTACCCTGAGGTGGTGAATAGTCTATGAAACTTCAGTTACATGAAGGACATCGTAGTTCTCTCAAATGTTTTGTAAAATATCTAGAAGATGTAAAAATGGGCAATCCAACACCCCTGGGCTTGGGCCAGTGTGCAGAGCAGGAAGGCAGGACGCAGAATAATGCTCAAGTCTCAGGTGGCAGGACGGGTCCCAGGCTCCTTTCCTGCCTGTGACTGAGGGGCTTGTTGGAAAACCAGCCCGGATGGGAGGTTAGCCTCCCCTGACACATGTACATCCATCCAAGTCTCAGTAGGGACCTCTAAGAGCTGACAAGGGATGCAAACTCAAGTGTATCTTACAGGAGGGCATGAGTACAGGGGCACCTATTAACAGGAAAACCTGGGCCTCTCCATGTTTTGATTTACTTCTGCTAAAGGACCTGAGAAAAGCCAACATGGGTGGGGTGGTACTAGGACTTGTTTCAGGGATGGGCAAGTTTGGAAATAGAGGGTAGAGGCAGGATGAGAGGAAGCCAGTTCAAATGCAGTCCTGATGCTCCTGGGCTGACCAGAGGGAGTGCCCAATGTTTTCATTGTCCTGTGTGAGGCCCAGATGGCAGAGGTGTCTGCTGTCCCCCGAGGTAATGTCTGAACATTCTGCAGCTCAGAATTGACCTTCTTGCTGAAAATAATGAACCACTGCTTTAAACTCTTGTCATCTTCCTAAGTCTATGGAGGTCAGATAGAAAGAATTTAATAAAACACCAACCCCTCATGTTCTGATAACATGGGTTTTCCAAGGCTGATGAAAGACCTTGAGAAACTCCAGACTGCAGGTCCACTTGTGTAGTATGGAGAAAGGGTGAGACACAGGACAGACTTCGTGTTCAAACTCCTCACCCACTCTGACCTCGTCCTCGCCTTTGGGCTCTTGCTGGCCTGGAAAGGCAGCATCTCCTTGACAGAAACTTGGGGTGGGGGGCAGTGAGCAGCCATTGTCTTCCTCTACAAGAATGAGGTCCCTTGGTGATGTCTTAATCATTCACTTCCTAGGAAGATGGAGACTGTGGCCTTTCTCTAAGCAGTATCTTAGAGAAATGGGTACTTGTTTTGTCCTCAGTTTCAGTTATTCCTTCAGTCTTGTCCTTTCAGACAGGAAGTTTTTCCATCTTTCAGGTTTTTCCTGTTCTGCTTGGATGACTAGAAGACCTCAGGTTTTGTCTTTATTGATGTGCAGATTCTGGGATTCTCATGTCTCTCCCTGTAGTTCTTCCTGCATGTCTGTCTCCATTCTGAGCTGAGATTATAATCAATTTGTTACCAGACGGTAGGCTTGAAGTCACTGTAGTTCTCAAGATACACATCTGTTAAACAAGCTGACTTTCCCTAGTTCTTGAAATACTTATCCAGCCGCCATGAAAACAGTTCTTCCTGCTCTTTGAAACCCTGTATCTTTAAAAAAAAAAAAAAAAAAAAGACCTTGTCCTGAAAAGGTTCCTGAGATCATGAGGACACAAGGGGGTGTTGGGACAGATACACTGTCAGTTTGCAAGTGGCAGAGCGAGCTTCTGATTTAGATGACAAACGAAATCCAAATCTCAGACTAGATTGCTGAGAAAGAGATTGGCTCAGATGATCACTCCCCCGGTCCACAAACTGGGTTCAGAAACACTGTACTAGAAATGTTCTCTTCCTGTAAGGAAAAACTGGACTGGTCGTAGTTTGGGTGTTGCCGTGGGAATCCAGTAATCTACTGGATGTGATCATGGATTCTGTTGCCTTGCTCTCCCATATCTACAATAGAAGACTTGGAGACTTATAATCTGGGCCTGCAGGGAGCTTTTTCAGGCCAGTCATAGCTGTGCCATCCTCATGACAACCCTGACTTGTGATTCCCATTACAGCCATGTGATGTAGAAACCATGTGACTTACTGCATATATTGCATCATTCTCCCTCAGTGTTTAGTCATGCAACTGTGTCCCCCATTAAGGGTGCAGGAACCATCTGTACTTGGATTTGCATGTGTAACAAGATGACCACGAGTTAAATACAGAAACAGGAATTGGAATTACTGAATCAGCCGAGTCCCTATGGGAAGTGCAGGGATAACTTCACTCTGCATGTTAGTGGAGGCTCAAAGGGTGGAATAGGCCCATGATTGAGGTGCTGACTTTTGGATGCACACCTTAGACTACAAGTTGTTTTGACTTATCCCATATCCCCATCCTTACTTGGGAGATCTTGATTTTGGCCCTGAGATGAAGAATGAGTTGGTACCTGGGGTCCTTGTATAGAATGTTCCTGGAGGGAGAGGGAGACTCCCATCTTCCCTGGGAGCCCCATGATTGCCAGCATTCTCTGGTCTTATTTTAGTGTCTGCATCATGGGGATCCCACTGTAAGTGCAGACTCGGTGGGAGCCCCATCACTGACCAGACCCCTTACTATGTCAACCATGGCCTGAATCCCAGTTCTCATACCTGTTGACATAGCCTAGTCACTGACACAGTCTTGTGTAGTAAGTAGGATGCTAAGTGCTCATGAGGTCAATGTACTTGACTTCTGTCCAAGAATTACTGCATTATCACCTTGGTCATCTTCAACCACCCTCACCACATGTCAAGGAAGTAGGACATAAACAGGTCTAGTAGCCCTGTCAATCATGTACCTTGGTCAAATACTCATGAGACGTTCATAGAAAGTGAGGTTAGCTGGAAGACATGCCTCACTGGTTCTTTAATTTCTGGATGAGCACTACTCAACACACCTATCAAAGTGAGTCATTGTGTTGACCTATTATATTGGGTCCAGTGTGTCACAGATCCTGAGATTCATTCTTGAAAAGATATCTCCATGGCAATGCTACCCTGATGGGTGGCTACTATGTGGGATAAACTCCAGAGAGCCTAGAAAATGGCTTAACTCAACTGTAAAACCTAAGACTGAGGATTCTACAGTTAAAATAGATCCTTGGGAATATCCTGGAATTTTCCTTTCCCCACAAACAGTAATAAGACTGAAGGTGGATGAGGTGCTAACGGTGGGCTGGGGCCCTACGCAGAAAGGAACTTAACAGCTGGGTAGCTATCAAATGTGAACTTCAAACAGGTTTCCAAGATACTTCCAAAAGCCAAATGCCAGGAAAGCAGGCTCCATGTATGTTCACTCTCGACTATGATGGCTGCTCCCATTGTTAGCTTCCCTGAGCCTCTGGTGACTTTCACTTCTATACTGAAATAATATACCAATGGCTTAATATTTCTGTCCACTTCTCCAGCTACAGAATCCAAATATACAGAACCACCAAACCACTAGCATGATTCTGGCTGTTTTGATAAGGTATTGAATGATGTGGCCTAGAGGACATTCCTAATTGCCTATCAGCAATCCATGGTGAATACCATCGGTCACTCTCAGACAATGGTAGACCTGCCCTCCTGAGTCAAGTTAGTTGTAAACCTGTGGCACTACTGGAGCCCGAGACAGGCAAGGCTAAGTGGAAAGATGCTTGGCTTATGTGTCTGACAGATGGTGCCTTTAATTCCAGAGTGCCTGGTGGTATTCTACCAGAAGAGCCCGTGAGCCTTGATCAAGTCATACTCTAAAACATCCTGATCTCTCCAGATTGTTCACTGACTTTATTGGTAAAACCAGACTATGTAAAATGTGTCGTATAATACAGTGCTGAACTTGGATTCATCTGGTTTGAAATAGGTCATCAGGTCTAACTAGTGAATTCTTGGTCATGACAACTCTTGACTTTTACCAGTGCATGAATATGACCCCTGGGAGTGCATTGGTTGGTACCCAGAGGCTTTGAAAGGCCTTTCTGAGCAGCAGTTCTTTTTAATCCAGTGTTTTGAAGGTGCAGGTGAGATGTGTCTGTGTGTGCATAAAAATGCCTCAGAAGCTGAGGGAAGCCAAAGATGGTCACTCATGGGCTTCCACGAAGAACAGAACTGTGGACAACACAACCTTTCTAGTCATGGGAGAAAATCTTGAGTCGCCAAACAGCAGAGGCTCTGTATTTGTGTTGTACAAAAATACCAGGGACAACAGCTGTCCTAAAGATGCATTGAACCCACATGGCACAATGTCCTGTGGCCTCATGGATTCCTAAGATTGCATTTAGATCAATACTCATCAATGAGTAGAAATGGTTAGAGACCATTGTTGCAAAGAAAATGAGCTGGCAGCAATAGCTTTCTCCTATTCATACCAATGAGGTAAACATTCTGTGGAACTTCAATTATATGAAGGATGTCTTAGTTCTTCTAGAAATGTCTTCTTAAATATCTAGAAGGTACAAAAACAAGAAATACTCTGAATAATCAGTCTTGCCATGAAATACAGTAACAAAAATCAACGATATGCCTCTGTTTGAATCCACAACGCCCCCTGGGCTTGGGCTAGAAGGCAGAACACAAAGCAATGCTCGGGTTTCATCAGAAGGCAGGAAGGAGCCCAGGTTCCTTTCCTGCTTGTGACTGAGAGGCTGTTGGAAAATCAGCCCAGATGGTAACTTCACCTCCCCTGACACATGCACATCCAAGTCTCAGCAGGGACCTCTAAGAGCCGACAACGGATGCAGACTCAAGTATATCACTCTGGGGGTGGGGAGATGAGTGCAGGGGCATCTGTTAAGAGAACCTGGGCAATCTCCATCTCAGTCTTGTTCCTGCTTAAGTACTTCAGTGAGGTCAACATGTGTGGGATTAAACCAGGACATGGTTGTCGGGGATAGGCAAGTATGAAGGAGAATAGAGGCAGAATGAGAGGAAGTCAGTTCAAATGTGGTCTTGATGCAGCCTGGGCTTCCCAGCAAGGAGTTCCCAATGTCTTCAGTGTCCTTTCTGAGGCTAAGATGGCAGGTCTATCTGCCCTCACCTGAAGGCAGTGTCTGAACACATTCTGCGGCTCAAAATGTCTTCACTACTGGAAATGAGCCAATGCTTAAACTCCCTTGTCATCTTCCTTTGAGTCTACGGAGGTAACGGATTGGAGGACTTCATTACAACACCAAACCCTTCAGGTTCTGCCATAACATAGGTTTTGAAAGGTGCTCGTTTGGTAGAGGCAAGTGGTGAGACTGAGAGTAGTGTTTGCCTTCAAAGTCCTCTGCCACCCTGACCTTGTCCTTGCCTTGGGTCTCTTCCTGGCCTGGGGAGGCAGCACCTTCCTGAAGAAGGGAACATGGGGGTGTCGTCCTCTGCAGGGGTGAGATCCCTTGATGATGAGCGTTATTCTAATCATTTGCTCCCTGAGAAAGTGGTAATGTTTATGACCTCTAAGCAGAATCTCAGAATAATGGGTACTTGGTACCTGTCCTAAGGTTTTTCTTATTCATCAGATTTGGCCTTTAGACGGGAGATTTTGCCATCTCAAGCTTTTCCTGTGCTGGTTGGATGACTAAAAGACTTCAGATTTCTTTTCCTACTGAGGTACAGATTTGGGGATTCTTGTGTCTCCATTCTGAGAAGTCGAGATTAAGTTAACAGCTTAAAGTCACTTTAGTTCTGAAGACATAAATGTGCATCTGTTTCTTAAATAAGTCAGCTTTTTCTAGTTCTGGAAGTGCTTTTCCAGCCACCATGAAAATGGTTCCTCCTCTCTGAAGCCCTGTATTAAATAGAATAACCTTATCTGGAAAAGGACCCTGGAGCCATGAAGCCATCTATGGGGTGTGGGACAGATACACTGTCAAGTCAACTTGTGAGTAAGGTCTCCACCTTGGTTCTAGGAGCACGGGCTAAAGTGGAGAACACTCCTATGTGACTTCCCTTTGGGGTGTAGAATTTCTTACATCCACAGTAGGGATCCATCCACACATCCAGCCCAGTAGAGTTCTCTCCTGTTTCCTCATTGTACCTGCACCACACCTGTGGAGGATGTGTATTGTATGACCTAGAGGCAGTAAATGACAGGCTGTACTCTTCCAAATAAGCCACATGTAGTCAGGGCACCACTGACAAGCTGGCTACTATGTCCTCTTGAAATCATATCGATCTTCCCATGTTCTCTTGGATTTACTTACATTGGGTTTGCACTGTCCCAAGACATCTGCGCTCTGTCTTAATGCTTGGGGGAAGATGATAGAACTCAAAATCTGAATTCTGTTCCTTACAATAGACAGTTCTGGATAGTGTGTATGAAAAGGAATGTCTGTTTCCCCATTTCTGACTTCCATGTAACACAAGTTCTTAACCAGACCAAAGGAAACTAAGTTTCTAGGTGATTCTTAGAATTCTAACTTCCTCATAAGCATCAAGTGTATGAATAACATGGTGGCTGGCACACTCTGACAGTGGATATAGGACCAGAAAGTTAGCTCAGAGGGAGCCTTAATGTCTCCAAGACGAGATGGAGGTGGCAGCAATGTGGTTCTCCTGCTCCCCAGAAGTTTAGAAATTAGTCACATGGGCCTCACTGTCAAACACACCTTAGCGACCATCTCCCTATAGATCTCCCCCCCCTCCTCATACTTCCTACCTCAAGTCATCTAAAAGGACTAGATAAAAAGACAAGGCCCAAAAAACCCACCCACAACTGTGACACTTTCAGAGCATTCCCACCTCGGTCCCCTGTGGTCCTTGGTCTATGGAGTTAAACAGGACTTTGTTTCTCTAGCTCCAGAACTATGGGGTTACTTAAGAGGAGCCACTGAGCCCTTAAGGTCAGGCTGAGAGTGAGTCTGAAGGACTGCAGTAACCCCGAGTCTATACCGCCAAGGTTTGTGTTGTCCATGGGTATGGCAGAGTGAGGCAGAGCCTCATCAACTCTCCCTCCAAACCACAGCTGAAGTTCTGTGTAGTGTCAGGATCCCCATCAGAAGGGTTGACCCATCTGAAAACTGTAAAACTTCCCCTTCCCTGTCCTCTGCTGTACTGAGTTCAATGGGATACTTGTGGTTGTCCTAACCCTAGGTCAAGAAATGAGGGGATCCTGACTGTGGAGTAAGATTACTGCAGAGTCCACTGTAGTCCAGCAGAAGGGGACTGGACTCTACCTGTGGATTTGGTGTTGGGCATTGGATAGGTAGGGACTCCATACAGACTTGTGGTGATGCCCTGAACCCAAGCAGAGGATCGCTCTGCTCTGGATGCTACCTAGGTCAACAAACAGATCTGAGGGAGGGGCTGGGTTCTTGTGATCCTGCATACCTGAGGTTCTGTGGGTCATACTGTGCACCCGTGTGCAATGGAAGTTCTCATAACAGCTCCGAGTTGGTAATAAGTAGACAGGCACTTGTAATACTTCTGAGTATCGCTGTAAGTGAGCACAGATGTTGAGACTAGGGACCTGAGTTATAGAAGGCTCGTTAGGTACAAAGGACCCCTAGAGCCAAAATAGCAGTAACAACTAACCATAGGAGCACTTTCTAGAACAACTTCATGGGCCATTGACCCTGGATTTTTCTCATGTATCTGTCCAACTACTGCAACTACAGTTGGGAATGGATCCCAATACACCCAACCAGGTAGGACTTAACAAGGCCACATGGCTCAGAGGGACCCAAATTAGTCTGGCCTCCATACCAGTATGACTTCTCCCCATGGAAAGCAATCTAGCAGATCATGTCAACTTGGACGGATACAGGTTGGATTAGGCTATTCCTAAAACTGGAATGAATCCACTGATATCACTGGGGCCACATCAACTTCCATTGAGATCCTCGGTCCAAATGCAGTAGAATCCTGGAGCATTCTTGCTTCCACACTTACCTCACAGGATGGGGACTTACTATAGATCCCTCACAAACTTAAGCTATGTATGGCTGGCTTGGAAGAATTCCAGGTTCTGAAACGGGAAACCTAGGTCTAGATGGGGGCAAGGTGTCTAATGCACAAACATGAGTCTAACTGGAACTGTTACTACAATCCCCCCTGTATAATATTTCCTAATAAATTTATAAATAAAACCTGGGTCTAGGACTCCATATCTTCACACAGGTTATGTTAAACGTATGGAAGAACCAAGGCTTAACTGAGTTTGGCAGCCTCCAGGCCTGTGCTCGTTACTCCTGACATGATTCCCTTGGCTAGTGGCAGCCACAAAGCTAACCAGGAAAGGGTCTACAGTGAAATTCTCTCATTGGCTAGAGATCTACTCCTGAACATCTGTAATTATAGAAGCCAAACTGAACAGAACTTTTAAACTTGTTTCTGAGTCTGGTTATACCATGCCCAACAGAAACCCAGTGTTGAACATGATAAGGCTTAAAAAGAACTTTCCAGTTGGGTACTAGCAATCAGGGATTGAAGGGTGTCAGCCAGTCTGAGCCATGGTAGACCCACTCTTGAGTCTAAATTAGCTGTGAAAACTTGTGGCACTTCTGTACAGCAAGTTGCTAGAAAAGACTGCATGGAGAGACCCTGGCTACTGAGTTGGGTTGTGATCGTGTGTGGGGGCAGGGAACAGGCAAAGCTTTCAATGTTCCCTTATATCACTTAATCTTGTTTACGGAATTATTGATAAAAGTCAAAACTACAACACCAGAGACGAAAATAAACATGGGACCAAGCAAGGGTCATAAAAAATACCCTACACTCGGATTGTTACAATCCGAGTTACTGAAATATTGTCTTAATGCCTGCACTGGTTGTCACTGTACCACCAGAAGAGCCGCAGAGCCTTGTCCAAATCATCTAGAGAAAAATCCTGACTATTCTTCCTGGGCCATGAGAACTGTTTTTGCCAAGAAACATTGTCTCTTTAATCATCTTAACAGAATATATGGGTGACCTTGCATTCATTGCTTTGACTTTCAGGGTCATCAGACTGAGTTAGTGAAGTCTTGCTTCTATTAACTGAGTTTATCCAGGGCATAAAGTGGTAGAATGGGCCACTAGCCCTCAAACTCTGGCAGGGCCACCATGGGTTTGACAGAATTCTTTGCAAATAGCTGTCACTTCTATTCAAGTACTTGGAACAGTACATGTGAGGTGACAGAACCTGTATACATGTGTGCATGCAATTTCCTTAGGGAAGCTGAGGCAAACCAAAGGTCACCTCATGCACGTCTGTGAAGAACTTAGAAATGTGGATGCTAAAATGATTTCAGCCATGGGTAGGAAATCTTAAGTTGAGTCTTCATGTAGAACCTTTTTTTTTTTTCTTAAGATGTACAAAAAATCCTGAACTTGGAGACATGTGCTCTAGTATCTGATTTCCAAAGATGCACATGGATTTGCACAATGAGGATAAAAGGTGATGGAATACAATAGCTACCACGAGGATATTGGAACAAAGGAAAGGAGCATGAGTCAAAATAACTCTCCCATCACTACCCCTAGGAAGTTAAAATTCCTAAAGAATGTCTTCATTTCTCTATATTGAAAGCTTTACTTGCCTAAGGTGCAAAATTGACAACTCTGCAAGTGTCAGGCTTTAGTCTTTGTTACTATATTTCGGGGTGATGAAATAACTATCTTCAAAAGTCCAGCCCCTCATGGTCTTAAGTGTGCAGGGGAAACAACAGAACATAGCACAATGCCTGGGTCTCATCGGCAGGCTAGGAAGGAGCCAGGCTCCTTTCCTGCTTGTGGCTTCTGAAGGGGGTATTGGAAAATCAGAGTTAGAGTTCCACCTCTGGAGTTTCCATGGACAGAGCAGTCGGTTTAAGCAGGGACCTGCAAGACCAACAGACAAGACTTAAATGTATCCCACAGGTGACAAGCATAGGAATGAGTTTGCAGTAGAACATGGGGGCTCTCGGTGCTCTTAACCACTCCTGTTCAAGGCTGTGGGTAAAGCATTCAAGGCGTGTGCAGGAGGAAGCACGGGTGGCTTACTACAGATGTACACCTGGGAAGAAGGGAGGAGGACAGGATCGGGAAGAGGAGTCAAAGTGTGGGCCTGATGCAGCCTTGGCTACACAAGAAGGATCTTCCCATGGTGCCATGACCATGAATCGTGTCAAGATGGCGGTTCTCTCTGCTGTCACAGGATGTAGTGTCTGAACATTCACTGGCTCTGGAATGTCTTTCCTTTCTGGAAACGGGTGCTGTTTAGTCTCTCTCGCTGTCTTCCTCTGAGGCTATGGAGGTCAGTTTGGAAGAGTTCATTGCAACCTCATCTTTTCTCTCCTGATCTAGCCTTCAAAGGGCTAAATATAACCTCAACAGAATGTGAGCCTGTGGCAGTGTCTACCTTCATTCACCCCACCCTTTGCCTTTGGACTCTTGCTGACTTTGGAGTGGGTGGTATCTTTCTGCAGATGAGAACTTAGCAATGTAAGTCCTAGTCTTCCTCTGTAGACATGTTGATCAGTGATGGACTTCTAATTTGTTGTCCTGAGAAGGTGGTGTCTATAGCCATGCTCTTAAACAGGATCAGAGTTCAGTGGCGATTCGGCGTCTTGTTCCAGGTTTTGAGCTGTCACTGCCTCATGGATTCCCCTTTGGACCTGAGGGTTTCCCATGTTAGATGGAGCTTTTCCCTGTACTTCTGGGGGACTAGAATCCCATTTACACTGCCACTGGGAAATTTTGACTTTCTTTGGTGCTTCTGCTGCCTATGGAATCTCCATTCTGACAAGTAGCGATTAATACCAAGCAAGTTCTTCCAAAATAAGCTTTGAGCCTGATTTCTCAAAAATTGAGATGTACATACTCATGTCTTTAAGTCCCTTGTAAGGCAAGGTTGGATTCACTTTATTACAGAAAATACTACTCCTGTCCTGTTCTTTCCTTCCAGAAAGACTGCCTCGAAGACCCAGCTAGGCTGATCTCTGTTCCTGGAAGCAGAGTGAGGCAGGGATGACAAGAGAACCAACGCTTAAATAGCTGCTGGAAGGACCAGATATCTTTTCTTGGTTGGCCCTTCCTGCAAAGGACCAAGGTCCCTTTGTGGCTTTCCCAGATAGCCTAGCGGTGGGGACAAGGGTGTATCCCAAGTGTCGAGCACCCAAGGCAGGGCTGTGGGAAGGTTGCGATGTTTGTAGCCAGTGGTGAGATGCAAGATTTGCCACCTAGCCATAAGGGTCTGGATTTTTCCCTCTGATCACTAGCTCTTAGAGTCCTTGGATAGGGCAATCATAGCAGACATATCCCAGCTGTCTCTTGGAGCAACTATGGACAGAACACTTGTTCACTGAAGTTTCTCCCTGAAGGTTCAGGGTGTCGGGAACACGGGAGGGGATGTGGACAGGAGACAGTGTCAGGCTTCCACTGTGGTCTGTTCTACTCCGTTCTACACCTGTCTGCCCACTAGGGCCTAGAACACAAACCAGACATGCCCACCATGGGTCTGTATCTTCATGAGGGGTTAGTTTATAGTGTGGGAAACTTTGCAAGACCAGTGCTCAGTAACTTTCAGAGTCCCATTGCTTCCCTCTAGTGAGGGAAAGAATCCCACGAGATTCTAAGCAGTCAGGTCTAGAAGCACAACCAACGTGCACTTACATTGTCCGTGTCAAGATCACTATGGAGACGGGCTCACCATCTCTAGGGAGTTGAAGGTTCTTCTCGCCCTTGCGTAATGTGCTGCTGACCTATTGGACGAGGGAGGTGCTGAACACACCAAAGTGATAGAAATGTTATGTCCTAAAGCCATGATCACTGCATTTCTTGCCATCCTATGTGGGTCTTGATTGGAAAGAACTAAAATCTTCCCTGCCCCCCCCCCCCATCTGTAACTGAGTTGACCGTTACCTGACTCATGTTTCTGCCCATCCAGCTCTTGGTCTTCTCCTCCTCTACATGCTCCTGACGGACCTTGGCTTTACACTCACGGGAACAATCCAAGATGTCATGAAGTGTAATGTACCCTGCTAAGGTCACTCACCATAGTCTCAGATCAGGCTCAGTACCTGAACGAGGTCACTCACTACCTGATGTGTCTCAACCTCTGGTACTAGCCTTTGCAAAAAGAAAGCTTTGTAAGCAAACAGGTGCCACTCAAAACTGTCTCCACCACCCACTGATAGATGAATTGAAGTAGCGTGAGTCTAGACACTTCCTACTTGTGATCTTATCCACCAGCTCTGATTTTTCCCTCTAAGCCTGGTGGCATGGGGAGTCACAGGAAACCCAGGAGATGAGTCAACAGTGAGCTCCTTTAGGCTCAGCCAGGGTGGCCTGTCTTCATAAGAGTGGTGGTTCTCAGTCTAGTTCCATAATAGAAAGAAAGCAAATTCCTTGTGGTCATCTATTGAATCCCCCTTCCTTCCCTCATTAATTCCTGAGAATTTTGTGGGCGGACACAGCTGGCTTCTCTGTGCAGAGGCTGGAGAGGACCTGCACTTGGCACCTGTGCACAAGGAAGCTGAGGGTGGAAGCTAGATTCTATCTTGTATGCCAAAGTAGAAACCAAACCTCAGAGCTGAGTGAGGAGAGACTGGCCCAGGTGAAGAAGGTATTCCCCAGGGTCCACAAACCGGCTTCACAAGCTGTATTCTAGAAATGAGTTCTTTTCCTATAGAAGGAGCTGCATTGGTTGAAGTTGAGTTTTAGGTGGGAATCTTGTTGATGCCGTTTCTAGACCCAGTCATAGATTCTCCCTCACTGTCTCACTCTTCTGGCTCATTGTGGAAGCCCGAGAAACTTGAGCTGGGCCAGCAGTGATGTTGAGGCTGGTCAAAGTTGTATCGTTGATCCTGACAATCTGTAATCTAGCTACACGATGTAGAAGCCATGAGATTACTGCACATACCTGTGTCATTCTCAATGTCCCCTGCTAACTCTTAACCCTCTTCTTAGTAATGAAGGTGCACCCATGTGGAATATTTGAGTGATCTGTACTTTTCAAGTGTAATTATTTTTAGTGCTTTGGAGATGCTGAATGAGGTGGGCATCTTATGAAGTAACTTGCTCAGGGTACTTGATAAAGACCAAGGGCAGAGCCCTGTAGTCAAAAGGACACTGGCAATGAAGGAACTTGACACACAAATGCGTGCAGACTGCTAACAAAACAGTGTCTCCATGCAGAATGGAAATGGTTGGCAGTGAATTACACTGTAGCTATGGCAAGTGCCTCTGTTCACTCCCCCACATTTGAAAGTGGTAGGAGGCCCTCTGTGCTATATAGCTTGACATAGTTTCCCTTGAAACTTTGTCCTTAGCCATTCAAGATCTCCCCAGCCCTGCCTGACTCAGCACCAATGAGATGACAATCTCAGGGCCAGCACTGTAGGCCCAGGACGGGAGTTCCCTCTGGCTCCATCAGGGAAAATGGTTTTATCTTTGAGGAGGCAGAAGAGCAGTTAAGTGACCTCCAATAACCTCCAATCTGTTACAGAACGTGACGTCACAGCACATGTCTGAGGGCACTTGGCACTGTGTTCAGTGGCTAAAGCTTTGATCCTAAAACTGCTCGCTTGCTAGTCCAGTTGGAAACTCTGAAGAGGCGATCTTGTTACAGACATGAAGGATGGAGGTTAGAGCAACTGAAGGAAGAATCAGCCTTACCAGTTCACATCAGCCCTCGGTCATGGTCAGCTTCAGCCTGGATTGGGGAGTCGGATCAGAGCAAAAACACTGGCAGATCAGGATTTTAGGTCCCACAGAAGGATACCTGGACCCTAAGGCTCAGCATCGGGACAAAGGTCACATTAAACCTATGGAAGAATCAGGATTTAACTGAGTCTTCAGCCTCCAGGCCTGTTCTCACTATCTTGAGTGGGACGATCCCTTGGTTAATGGAAATCACAAAGCCAGCCAGGGAAGTTTTCTCTAGTACAATTGTTCTGAGTTGCTATACTTACTCACCATCTGAAGCTGTAGAAACCAAACCGAGTAGAACTTTTAACCTTGTAGTTTCTGAGTCTGGGTATTTTGGGGGCATGGTACAGCAATGTTGAAATTGATAACTTGTCCCCTGGTTACTGGCAATCTGCGATTGAGTATCAGCCACTCTGAGCCATGGTAGATCCACCCTTGAGTCTAAGTTAGCTGTGAAAACTTGAGCACTTCTGTACAGGAACTTGGTAGAAAAGACACCATGGAGAGACCCTGGCTGCTCAGCTGGGATGAGCTCATGTTGGGGACAAGGAACAGGCAAAGCTTTCATGCTCTCAATCTTTTTATCAGTGATTCTATAAACACAACTTTAACACCAGAAATATGCAAAGATGAGGCAAAACAAGGGTCCTGACCATAGCCTGGACTTCGATTATGTGAGAACCCAAACTGTTGAAATGGCCCTTGTCTTTGTAGGCCTGCCCTGGTGGTTGTCACTGTACTAAAAAGAGCCACTGATTGTTGCCCAACTCTAGAGAAAAATGACTACTCCCTGCTGTCACATGATGCAATATCTGAACAAGTTCTTTGGCTCTGGAATGTCTTTCCTTTTTGGAAACGGGTGCTGCTTAGTCCCTTGCTGTCTTTCTGAGACTGTGGAGATCAGATTGAATGACTTCGTCACAACCTCATTCTACATTCCTTACTGATCTAGACTTTGAAGGACTAAATAAGTCCCTTGTAAAAGACAAGATTGAAGTGGTGGTCTCAGCAGACAGAACATGGGTCTGGGACAGTGTCTGCCTCCACCCTGGATTGTCCTTGCCCTTGAGCTCTTACTATCCTGGGGAAGTGGCATCTTTCTGAAGAATGGAATTTGCAATGAACAGTCTCCTGACTTCCTCTTCGAGGATGAGGTCTTTCAGTGACAGGCTTGCTCCTAACTTGCATCCTGAAAAAGTGGTGTGTCTAGCCATTCTCTAAGCAGAATCATTTCACTGGGGACTTGATGTGCACTTCCCAGGTTCTATGCTCTCATTGCATCATTGCCTCTTGGACACAAGGCTTTGCCATCTGCCATGTAGCATTTTGCTGTGCTTCCTTGGTGACTAAAATCCCTTAAATGTCCCCCATTTCTACTGCCACTGAGAAATTGTGATTTTTGATGTCTTTCTGGTCTACGGAGTCTCCGTTCTGACAAGTAGAGGTTGATATTAAGCAAGTTCTTAAGCAGGCTTTGAGCTTGAAAGTCATTTACCTCTGAATTTGAGATGTACTCACTCCTGTTCTTAAAGTCCCTTGGAAGGCAAGGGTAGATTCATATTTTCCTGTGGAAAATACTACTCTTGCTCTCTGCTCCCTTCCAGGGAGAGCCCCTCTCAAGCCTCAAGGTCCAGCTGGAATTTCTGTGCCTAGATCAGAATGAAACGGGGATTACACCAGAACCCGCTCTTCAACAGCTGCTGGAAGGACCAGGTCTTTCCTTTCTTGGTTCTTCCTGCAAAGGGCCAAGGACCTGGGTGGCTTTCTCAGAAACTGCCTAGAGCTAGGCAGTGTCATGGGTTCCCTAAAGAATGTAGAACTGTGGTTGCTATGCACTTTTTAGCTATTGGAGGAAATCCTAAGTCTTCAGGAAAATGCACTTTTCTGTATGCTGTACAAAAATGGATTCCAAAGACCAATACCAGTCCTGAACTCGTATTATAGCCATATTACATGATGTGCTTTGGTCTCATTGGTTTCCCAAACTGCATTGGATTTACACTGAGTACAAATATTGTGAGACAGTCGTGGGAATGTAAAGACATGTGACACGATAATTCTCCAATCTCCATCCCTGAGAAGGGAAAAAAATCCTATAAAATCTTCACTGCATGAAGATCTTAATCCTTCTAGAGAAATGAATGCTTTCTAAGTTACCTAGAAGAGGGGTAAAGCAAGACAAAGTCTTTGATTCCTGTAACTGGTTCTTGGCAATGTCCACATGGCTTGAAGGACTTCTTTTCTGTTCTCTGATCACTTTTTCAGGAGTGCACATCTGGTGGGATGGAGCCCTGTGTGCAGGGATGCACTGAGAGAACCTCATTCCAGACACAGGAAGTCGCTGAACTATTAGAATCATCCTATCGGGAATTCCTAACTGGCTGCCGAGACAGCATGGGAAGACCTCCAGTGGAGATTCCTGGCCCCACTGAGAATCTGCCCTTGTGTTTCCTGGCCTATGCAATCAGACTCCTGGTGTCACATGGAGTTGTGACACCACAACTCCAGGTTTGGACATGAAGTTCTTATAGGATAAGCAATAGCATCTTAACACAAGCTTCCATCCTTTCCAAGAGAAAGCTCAGTCCCCACCCTTAGCTAATCAGGTGGTGATGGGACACAAGATTTGGAGTGAGGACATGACAGCACTGATCTCAGATCGAAGGAATCACATCTGCTGAATTGGAAAGCTGTTGCGCTCCTGTACACCTGTCTGCATCTTGTTCTGATTCTCTTGATTCCCTGGGGAGTCCTGGGAAATCCCATGAGAAGGGGGAACAGCAAGCTTCTTAAGTTCAAAACCACAGCAAGATCCTTAGGGGGGTGAATGGTGCCTCTATTTCAGTTCTGAAACTGAAAAACATTCCATCTTTGATTTCACCTCCCCCATGAATTCCTGAGCATCTTGTGGGTACCATCTTTCTATGGAGAGGCTGGTGAGGACCTGAACATGGCATCAGAGCACAGGCTGATGGAGACCACAGGGCAGAGGTAGCTTCCCCAGACCTGCTTATGTCATGAGCTGCGTTTCCCAACCTTGGGCCAGTGGGAGTCAAGGTCTCTTGGCATTGTTTGTTCACGAGTCCCAACTTTTAGACCAACATTGAGGTGAGGTGATAAAGCTGTGTGTGTGCTCAGTCAGCCATGGAAATACCACTCGAAAAGCTGGTGTTTCTCTTCTGTAGCTGGTGCTGAATGTGAGTTACTAAACTTTATGACTGAAGTCATAGTGCCACTCCTGGGGCCGGTTCTTGTGTGGGGACCACCAAGGTTCCATTGGGCACAAATGACTCTGTAGCCACACCAAATCTAAGGTGCTTAAAGTAACTTGGGTATTGGGATTCACCTTAATGACAAAGCCACATGAGATGTTACCTGGCCCTTCTCAGCAGCCAGTCCCTCATGACTCATGCAGAATCCCACACAAGACTATGTGGCCTCTTCAAAGGTGCTTCCTATTCCTTTCATGTGGGCTGATCTTTAAGCAACCTGTGTCTGTGTGTGCCTTGGGATTCCAAGAGACCTTTCAAGTGTGACTCTACATTGTAGAAAACACTTGGCAGAGTCTATAAGTGTAAGACACTACCTGGAGTTCTGCACCATTGGGCTCTTTCCATTGAGAGAAGTTGCCCCTCAGAGGGACTCCCGGGACAGAGCTCAGAACTCTCTAGAGCTTGGCTCACTGAAGTTGGCACTGATGTTCTTGGTGGTAGGAGCTGCCTGTCTGCATCTTAGAGGACACCAGCTTCCTGAGCTCAGCCTCATGTGCACTCAGACCAACAAAACTTGTCATTCCAAGCAATCAGTGGGATTTCTCCTTCCCACTATACTCCATTGAAATGAATTTAACTAAAAAGATCGCTTAGGAGCATCTTTAATCCAATGGTCTTGTGAAGTCAGCACCCTGTCAACAGTGAACTGTCTCCCTTCTGAATCTTGTCAGATCTCCAAGGTCACTAGCCCCCTCCTGACTTTCCTTTGGGGTTGAAGCCCCTGAAAAGCCAGTAATGACTCTTGGAAGCCCATGTGTTTCCACTAGCTTAAGACTAACTACCACCCTTAATCATTCAGGTGGCACTGTCTTTATGCCTGAGAAGTGATAAAAAACCATGATGTTGGGGGTTAGGACTCTATGAATGAGAGCTCATTTCAGATGGAAGGGGCTGCAGTATATGTGGTCCAGGTTTTCACATTAAAATCCTAATTGTGCTGTTACTATATACTACTAGGCTTCTGGCTCCATTGTGGAAGCCTGAAACCTATTGGCTTTCTAGGCTCTATGATCGATGCAGAAACAAGATCACCAACTTGTTTCTCACAGAATTACTTGAAGGGAATGCAATGGAAGTTCCTGCTTTTCCTTGGGTAATAAAATGAGCAGAAGTTAACACTCAGAAACCTGGAGTAATGGGAACTGGGGAAAAGTAGAATGCAGTCTACCTGGCATCTTAACACAGAGCCTCAAAGGGCAGAACGGGCGCCTGCAAGAGATGCCAGTGTTGGAAACATTCATCAGACTCCAAGTTCATCTGAACCAATCCCACTTCTGAACTTCAAAAGCCCTGAATTATCTCCTGAGATGAGGAATGATCAATACCTGTGGGCTTAGTATAGACATTGCTTTTAGAGGAAAGGTAAGACTCCATCTTCCCGGACAGCCCTATGAGCAACACTGTCCCCGGGTCTTTCCCCCGTCACCATGGCTCTGGAATCTGTGACTGCGGACTTGGCGGGAGAGTCACCATTAAGCAGGCCCTTTGCTGGTGTAATCCCTGTGCATTCATGTTGAATATGGGACTCTTGTCATTGTCACACAAATGGCAATGGCAGAGTTGTGGTGCTAGGTACTCGTGAGGTGAATGTTCTTGAGTTTCTTATTCAGCCTGTGGATAGGCTCACAGACAGGAGGTAAAGACTTCAGTACAAACTCTATGTCCACACAAGTCTAAACAAATCCAAGGTACATTCGGAGTCCAGGGAAGGTAAATACATTCACATGTACCGTGGGTCTAGGAAACTTCCACGTGCAAGGCATTCCCCTCTCCTTGAACTAAATGGTATACTGCAAGTCAGGACCACAAGAAAAGACTATTCCAGGGGCTTGTGCCTAACTTTGGACCTCAGAAGTCAGACTTCAGGTGTGACCCTCAAGGGATATGTCAGTCTGAAGACTGACTTGTATGCTTGAAATTGGAGCTGCTACAAGATACATGCTAGCATCTGTGGCACACAAAGTCACCCACTCACCCCAAGATAAAGATTAGTCTCAACCTTTATTCCCTCTAATACCCTGGGGGCCATGTGGACACACAGCTCTTGGGTTGATAAGGGCTTAATAAATTTCATTTCAGGTGGAAGGAGCCACTTTTTTTTTTTTTTTTTTTGAAAAGCTGTTTCTGATGTCCACTTCCTGCTTTCTGACCAAACTGGTCCATGGGGAGTCCTGGGAATTTCAATGAGTAAGGCCAACAACCAGCTGCTTAAGGGTCATGACAGCCACACCCTTGTTTGTGGGGGAGGTGATCAGTGACTTGCAGACTAGTTCTGTGACTGGTAGGAAATCAAACTTGTATTGTGTATTGAATTCTCGTCATCCCCACCCCCCCGCGTGAATTTCTAAGCATGTCTCAGGTGGACACAGCAGTTTTCTAAGTGGCGTCTGGTGAGGACCCTGCACTTGGCCTCTAAGTAAAAGGAGGCTGAGGTTGGAAGGGCAGTCAGCTTCTCCCTCAGATGCCAAAGTGGAAACAAAACCTCAGATCTCAGATGTTACTGTCTGAAGGCTTTGAGAGAGGAGGGTCCTTGTCCTCCGCCCAATAAAGTATTAAGACAAGGAAATCAAAGATAGTAAAGGCACAAAACAAAGTGGGGTTTATTGAAACAAAGTAGCAAAGTCGGAGAACAAAAGGCTTCAGAAGGGAAACTTGTAGTCCCAAGTGCCCAGGGGCTTTTCATTCCTCTTCATTCCTCCCCTTCTCCGGCTCCACACTGTGTGTAGACTCTAGATTGCTCCCCTCACTTCAGGTGGTCTCCTGCCTTTCACGTGTTGACCATGAGTGTGGGAGAGATCTGGGAGGAGTGACACCTGTGTCCTACTCCAGGATGCATGGAGGTTTGTGGCAATGGCCTGCTGGGGAAGTTTTCATTGTGCCTCCCTACCCCCTGGGCCAGGTCTTGGGGTGCAGCAGCAGAGGGAGCACCTGGTTCAGATGTAGGTAATATGCTCCAGGGTCCTTCATTCAGTCCCTTCAGAAAAACCTTGAATTTGAGTCTCAAGGAATTGACTGGTAACTGGGGACATGGAAGGACAGTGGGGTTACTCTGCATTTCTGTGCACATCCCCATAGACACCACTGGTTCTCCCTCACTTTGTCCCTGCATGAAATCCAGTCACTTGGCTCCAGATGAAAGGAGCAGCATTCTGTGCTGTGTGTTCCCCCTTCCTGCGGGACAGGGGAACACTTCCATTGCCAATGTGTCAGGCACCAAGGGCAGTCACTTCAATAGTCACATCCACTCATGTCAACGCAGAGTCCTTGTGACTAAGTTTCTGACTGGCCTCATTGGACCCTGCATTACGAACAAGGAGAAACCGGAAATGTGCATTCAGGTGTCCAAGGTGAAGTTTCAGGTAGCATGGAATTCTTAAACTTTACAACTCCCAACAAGGTCCTGGAACTAATAAATAGAAACTTTCCAAAGGCCCTCTCAATTTTTCCTTTTCTGTATTCCCTGAAGACATGTGGGATTCTGAGGAGTTGTGGGTGGCCTTGAAGGAATTTTGGCTCAAAAAACTGTTATAGGAATCTTTCTTACTGAACACATCAATGTGAGTTGATGTAATTCTGACCTCAACCCGCATTTAATGCTTCCTCGCAGCTAGTCCCGTTTTACATATGCCCTAGGAGAGCAATTCTTACCTGTAACAAAACTTGGGCTACAAAGAGCAACTCACCTCCAGTGCATAATAGGTTGATCTTAGGGTTGTACCTGGGTGAAAACGCATCGAAAGGACCTCGACTTAAAGTACAAGGTGGCATTGCTCCAAAAAGTATTTCATGATTCCCTTTGGGAAGCCAGGGGCATCAAATGTGCCATTGCTCCATGATGAGTGTTAAGAGATGAAGGGTCCAAGGGTTCAATTCCCTCTTGAAATCCACACTGGTGTGCTGTCTGCCTTTGCTAAAAGACTTTGTTCACCGGATCCCCTCAATGCATCTGAATTTCTCACTTAGTGGGTCCAGACCTTCAGAACCCTAATCCTGGTGGTTGTTGACAAACTTGCCTCATGAACTGTTACTTCCTCAGTACTTGGTCTCTGTGGACTTCATAAAACCACTTTGTAACCATCTATATGGTCACATAGTTGTAAGGGCAGTGCTTAATCAGGTGTCCTTTGTGGGTCGGCACATACTGGCTTTCCTGAGACCATGTTGTAGCCTACTGAATCCAACATGACTGGTAACTTTCTTGCAAAACCTAAATGTCTTAAGTTCATGACACCATAACAAGGTATAATAGTACAATAAACACAGTAAGCTTTATTTTAACTTGCATATAGAATTTGACAGTCTGACTTAATGACCAATGGTGTTGGAGAGGACATGGAACCATAGAAATAATCCCAAACAACTTTTGTATCTTCACATCTGTTTAGGATTCTTACCCAAGCTTGTAAATTTACCTGTGATGGTGACAAACCTCTGAATTCTACAACTCACTTCTTCCAGTGTATGAATTCTTATGTCTCGTAGGAGGGGGTAAAAAATCCTCTTAAAAGCTAGAAACTCCCATGAATATACAGGTCAAGGAAAAATGGCCTCACTTCCCAGAGTCACAAGATACAACTCGGGTCCACAAAGGTAAAACGGAATCCAGCTTATCAGTCGGGTATCCTGTACATGTATGAGTCTTACAGGAGCTCTGCAGGAGACTTGTCCCAGGTCACGATCTGTCCTGAGATCATCCCAGGAACATATCCCACTAGCCCACCTTTACCTCATCATGTCTTGATCTTGACCTCTTCTGCTGTGACGGAAATGCTTTTCTGACCTGGAAACATGTCCAGAGTTTACATCCCCTGACCTTGGGTGTCTCTTATGCATACATGGTACTATCAGCTAAAGCTGAGTCTAGGGGACTCCATGGAGCGGGTTCAAAGGCCATGAGGAACAAGGTCTTCCAAGGCATTGGGCATTCAGTCATGGTGCCTCCATCCATAGAGGCTTTGCATCTCTCATGGGTCTTACTGTCTGGTCCTCCTTGCTGTGGTTCTTGGTAGGCAGATGGGCTTGCTTGACAGGATACCCATCTGGTCACTTTCTGCAGGCAGTAGGTGAGTACTGCAGTTTCTATTGTACTCGGTGGCTTCTCTGGAGTTCCTCTCCATGTCCCTTGTATTCCGTATTCTCAGGAAAGAAAAGGTTGATCTTTGAAACTCATCAAGATCACAGGCCATGGAAATACAGGTAAAATCGAACAACCAATGAGCCAGCAGCCAGGATCACAGCCCTGAATCCAGTGTTGGCAAGAATCGAGGGGAAGGAAGACATGTCACTTAGCATGAGGTACCCCTTCTGTGTTGGGGACCCCAAGCCATCCCCAGGAATCAGTGATTCACTGGAGCGCTCACACATCCTCACTTTGTACTCGTGACTGTGACTTACATTGGAGAGACACAAGCACAATTTGCCAAGAGCCACAGGCTCATGAGACAGTGTGTGTGTTTAAAAAAAAAATAGCATAAATTCCCAGAGTCCTTTCTCAGGGATCACACTGCACACTTTAATCCTCCAGCTATGGTGTGCCAACACTGGCAGTGTTGGCTATGGGGAAGCTAGAGATCCAGCACTGGTCTTGTTTTTTTGGTTTTTTTGGGTTTTTTTTACTAGGATTTAGCAATGCATGCATCCTATACCTAGAATATATGCAAATTCCAGTTCCCCAAAAGAAAACTGTTCATAGTATACTAATGTTCACACAAATTGAGCCACATCAACCCATTCTTACCAAGGAATTGCAGGGCCTCTTCCCAAATCCAGGGTTTCAGAGGCCAAGCAAAGAGCAGCCTAGCAAGGAAGACTCCAAGTCAAGCTGCCTGCTTAGGCTGCTGTGTGAGCTGCAGTCTGTGCACTTGTCTTCATAGATTGGGCCACTTCCTTCTTTGTCCCTTTAGGATCCTTTTGCTGTTGTGAAAAACCTGTAATGCCTCTCAGAACCCTTGACGGTGTCCCATTGTGACTTTAGATTCTATAAGTGGTGAAATCTCACAGGAGCCCATCTAGTAGTTTCCAAGGTCAGAATTATGCTCGGTGCTAACTTCACAGCATAAATAGTTATAGGCACCTCCAAGGTCTCTGCTCTAGGTAGGGTTCAACTTGGCTATCTGGCTGTGCAGGTCATGGGACTTGGATGCTGTGACTTTTCCCCACAACATTAGTTTTTAAGACTCTGGCAGAACTTCTAACAAGTCCACATGTATTTTACCAGAGTCCAGTGTACTGTCAAGCTGGGTAGAGTCACTAAGTAGGTACCTTGGTGAGAATCAGTCACTTAGTAACATGGCAACTTGTATCAATGCATAAAGATGGAGAAACACTTCCTGTTGAAAGGTTGATTATCAAATCTTGAGCTGTGCTTAGGGGCACAGTAGGATCTTCCTTGGATCACACTACAACTGGCTTCTGATCTGAATGGCTTTGGCCCCGTTCAGTGGGAAGTGTGACTTGGAAATCATGGGTACTGGGTGGGTTTGTTTCAAGATTTTTATCTTTAAATTACAAAGCATGTAGAACTACGGCAATACAGTTCGTACATATCTGGTTAAATTGGGATCAATGATTCAATGAACAGGAACTCAACCCAGAACTTTCTCTACCGACCCCACAGAGTTAATTCTTTACCAAAGTTTAGAGTTATACTAAAGAAAACTCCTGTCCCTCTTCAGGGAAGCATAGCTTGGACTGGTCAGTGAAGAAGAAAATGTCTCACTCCAGTGTGTCACAGCAACTCAGTTCCTAGCCAAGAGTATCCATTCAGGTCTTACTGATGTGAGGTTGAGAGATGCCCAGAAAAAATGAATTCCTCTCTCAGCCACCTTTATTGACTCAGTGGCCTGATCATCTGAGTTTCCCAAACTTGGGCCAATGTGAATCAAGGTCTCTTGACAATGTTTGGTCATCAGTCCCAAGATCTTAGGCAAAGCTAGGTAATGAGGTGAGCTGATCAAACTGAAGCATTGTGTGCTCAGGGATGGCTGGGAAATTCCAGCTGAAGAGCTGGTCATTCTTTTGTAGCTGGTCCTGGATCTGAGTTTAACTTACATGATCTTAAACCATAGTGTCACACTTGGATCAGACCCTTGTGTGGGGACCACAAGGTCCCCATTGGACAGTTTTGCAGCCACCAGATCTACTCACTAAGGTGCTTAGTCACCTAAATGACAAAGCTAAATGGGACATGACCTTGCCACTCTCAGCAGCCAGAGGTAAATCAGCCAATCCCTTGACTGACATCTGCAAAAGGGCTGTGTACACTCATAACTATTCTATTCAGCAGCCTCAGGGTAACAACAGAACTTTCCTCCATGTGACCCTGTATCATAGAAAAGATCCAGCACTGCCTATGAGGTGTGAAACTTGTCTGGGCCTCCTGGAGTTGAGCAACACTGGGCTCTTTCCCAATGGTGAAATGCCTTCAGACTTGTGGGACAGATCAGAGAAGCCTCTAGAAGATGGCTTCATGTACTGGGTACAGCTGCTCACTGGCAGAAGCTGCCCTAACCTCTTGAATCTTTTTGAGAACTCTAGTTGTAAGCCAAAGTGTCGTGTGCACTCAGCCAAAATACCAGTCCAGACAAGGAATGGAATTTTCCTTTACTAAGAACTAGATTGGGAGGACACGATTCAATTAACAGAGGCGTAGTCTGGGAACATCTCCAATCCTGCCCTATATTAGAGCCTGCCCTTCATCCTGTTGAAAACTACCTCCCTTTCTTGTAAAGCTTCTCATATCTCTAAGGTCACAGGCACCCTTGTGGCTTTCCTAACTTTGGAGTTGGAGATCTTGAAGGCAGGTAATGACATTTGTGGCCCACTGCAAGACAATGATCAACCGTGACCCTTGACCACTCGGTACCATTGCTTTTATGCCTGTGAGGAGCAACACTGGGATACCACAACACTGGGTTTGGCCACACACTTTCAGAGAATTCCATTCACATGGAAGGTGTTGCATTGGTTGAGGTCTAGGTTCTGATATGGAAACCCCACTTGTGCTGCTTCTGTATACTCTTAGGAATCACCAGTCTTTCTCTACTAGAGTCGCTGAAGTTCCCTGGCTCCATTGTGGAGGCCCTGAAGTCCTATGAGCAGGGCCAACAATGAGCTCTTTCAGGCTGAAATCTGTATGTACTCGTGAAAGCCATGGCTGTGGTACTTAGTGTAGCTGTTCAATGGCGAATCGATAAAACGAGGACAGAGCTCCAAGTTGCCAATGGGAAGTCCTGGCCTGCAGTGGTGGTTATACCTCTGTCATACTCGAGGGGAGCAGGCAATGAGATATGTTACAACTGTACTTAAAAATGGATTCATACACTATAGTGGGACAGTATCTGACAAGGACACATGGCTCAGACTTGGTCCAAATGATTCTGGTGGAAAGTGCAAGTTGGTGTTACCTGCCAAAATCGCTGAGCTTCCTGAGCTTCTCAAGCTGTACATGCTGGCTTGGAAGATCTCTTTTCTACAGTCAGAAAACCTGGGTTGAGGGCTAGGCATCTGGACAAAGGTCACATTAAACCCTTGGAAGAACCAGGGTTTAACTTAAACAGCCAACAAGGTCTGTTTTCTGGTTTGTAGAAATCAGTAAGCTGACCAGGGAAGCTTCTACTGAAGTTGCTCTGCCAATGGGTAAGACTTACTCTTACCTATTTCTCCACATGCAGAAATTAAACTGCATAGAGTTCTTAAACGTGCACCTCAGTTCTTGTCTTTGATATGGCATAGCCAGAACACTGAAACTGAACTGGCTTAGAAAGACCCTTCTGAGTTCTACTGGCAATCTGGAGTGAATGCCATCACTGAACAATCACAGACCCATGCTTGTGAGTCTAAGTGTGAAGACCTGTGACACTAGTGGAGCCCAATATCATGGGCAAGACTAAGTGGATGGAGGCACTTGGCTACTCAACTGGCCAAGTTTGTGTATTGGGGCAGATGGTGCCTTTAAGTCTGCAGTGCTTGGTGTCATGCTACACCCAGAAGAGCCACTGAGTACTGACGAAGTCATTGAAACTCCTACTTCTCTCCCCGGGTTGTGCCCTGATTTTATTGGTAGTACAAATCGACTAAGGTTTATTTTAGTGTGGAGGGAGCAGCTCATTCAGTTTGACTTTCAAGATCATCAGGCTTGGTTAATAAATTGCTCACATCAATGCTAGAATTTTTTCCAGAGCATGAAGAACTGCATTCAGCCAGTAGCCCCGAGAAAGAATTGATAGGTAGCAATACGTGGTTGAGATGTCTTTCTGAACTGGGCCCCTGTTCTCCACCAAGTGTCTGGGACATACAGGGAGACCTGTCCATGTGCATGTAAGCTTCTTGAGGGAAACTAAAGTCAGTCACCTCGTGCTCCATGAATGTAGAACTGTAGATGTTACCTCTTCAGCCTTGGGGGGGTGGGGGACCTTAACAGTACTCACATAGATGCTCCTGTTCCCTTATACTGTGCAAAAAGGAATTTGAGGGACACTACCTGTCCTGAACTTGTATTGAAGCCACATGGCCTAACGTGCTGTGGTCTCACTGGTTTCCTAAGATGCATTTGGATTTACACTAATTATCAAAGTACAAAAGTTACATACCAAGAATTGAAAAAGGTGAACATGTGGCAAAACAACTCTCCCATTCCCAACTTTGAGAAAGTAAAAGTTCTGTGAAACTAGGTACCTGTAAAATGTCCTACTTCTACATATTTTGTTAGTATTACTCTTGCATCCCATGTGAGCTTGTACTAGAAACCTTAACTGGGGGTGACAGGAGATGCCGAAAGACAACAGACAGAAGACCAAACATGCATAAAGCTGGGGCCTGGTAGGCTGGGCACTCAGAGACACACCAGCCCTCTCTACCTCCAGCAAGTTTAAAATGAGGTGGAAACGCAGTTCTTGGGAGGGGGTGGCGTGACATTGTAATTCTCTGTAACAGGAGGAACTTGTGACAACGTCTCTCTGAATGTAAACATTAAAGGAAAAAACAGCTGTACTGCATCTTGCCCATTTCTGCAGCTGAGGCTGTGCCAACTCAAGCATGCAATTTATTGGGCATAACTATGTTTGCTCCTTCTGCAGTTCAGGGCTATGCCAAACTCAAAGCCACAGCTTACTTGATACACCCGTCAGCTCCCCACGTATAACTTTATTGATGTTTAAAATGGGCAATAATCCTGAATGAGTCAGCCTCTCATTGTTACTAAGATTTGAGAACTACCTACCTAACCCCACTTCCACTGGGCTTGTGCCAGTGTGCAGGCAAGAAGGAAGGACATAGCTCAATCTCGGGTCCCTTCTGCCTGGAAGGGCTCAGGTTCCTTGTTACCTGCTTATGGCTTCTGCTAGGCTTTTGGATAAAAAACCAGTACTGAAGCTTCAACTTCCTTGTGGAGTTTCCACATGCACAGCAGTTTGAATCTTATCGGGGACCCCTAAGAGCCAACAGGGGGAGTCAAAGGCATCACACAAAGGGCAGTGAAGAGTCAAGAACACATGCTTGAAAGAAGGCATCTACACGGAGGGCCTCTCCATGCTTTTGGATCACTTGCCATTTAAGGCCATTGGTAGGGGAGCCGAGATGTGTGTGGTGGTTACCACAGTATGGCCATTAGGGATTAACACGTATGAAACGAGGGGAGTAGAGGCGCAGGATTGGGCAAAAGGATCAGACCAACTGTAGGCCTGATGGAGCTTTGACTGTCCAGCAGAGAGTTCCCAAAGGCTTCAGTGCTCTGGGTCAGACCAAGATTGCTGGTCTCTCATGTGACAGTCTCTGAACACATTCTGTAGCTCAAAATGTCTTAACTGGAAATGAGAGGTCCTCTTTAAGGGTATGAAGGATGTGACTTGGATGAATTCATTACAACCTCCAAGTCTTGTTTTTGTTACCGATCTGGAATTGGAAGGGCTGAGAGAAGCCCTTGGGAAAGATGAGGTGTTCTCGGAGCAGACAGAATATGTAGGCAGCGTCTCCCTTCAAATCATTCTTCCGCCCTGTGGCCTGGGGAGGCGGCATCTTTCTGAAGAAAGGAACTCGGATGAGCAGCCATTGTCTTCCTCTGCAGGAATGAAGTTCCTCGGTGATGGTTCTAAGCATTTGCATCTGAGAAGGTAGTGTCCAGGGCCACACATACTAAGTAGGATCAGAGAAATGGGGACTTGTATCCTGTCCCCAGGATTTACACTGTTGCATCATAGCTTCTCCTTTGGACAGGAGGCATCGCCATCTTTCCTAGTTTTTCTTGTATCTCCTGCATGATCATTCTGTTTCAGAGGCAGTCAGAACATGGGATTCCCATATTCTCCCTGGAACACTTCCCACTGCTCTTGGAGTCTCCATTCTGAGAAGTAGAAGTTAATTATGTTCTTACCAAACATGTCTTGAACCTGAATTTATCTTCTCTAAAGTCAAGATGGAAATATGCATTTATCAATCAGTTGGTCAGCAAGATATATGACTTAAAGGTTTTTCTACTCCCTTCCAGGGAGAGCCCCTCTCAAGCCTCTAGGCCCAGCTGGGCTGATCTCCATGCCAGGAGCACACAGTGGGGGCAAGAATTACAACACAGATGGTGTCATTTGATGCAGGAAGGACCAAATACCTCCCTTACTGGTTAGGTTGTCCTGTGAAGATCCTAGCCCTCATTGCAAGAATGAGCCTGGACTAGGAACAAGGGCTATATCTTAGTGCATCATGCAACCCATCAGTCCTGGGAGTCTGCAAATGCATGAGAGTCTGTATGCAGTGGTGTAGGTGCCATGGCCTGTGGCAACTGGTCTCCCCACCCCTGGGTCACATGCTGAGTCTATAGTGTCAGACATAGCCCACCTGCCATTTGGTGCTGCCATGTTAAAAATGCTTGGTGGCTAAAGAGTTACTGCCTAGAGTTTCAAGGTGTCAGAAACATACAAGGTCATGGGGAGGAGATGCGCCTGACTTCCAATGTGTTCTACCCCTTGTTCTCTTCCCAGCATTCCTTGCACCTGCCTGAACAGTAGCATCTAGTAACTAAACTAGCCCTATTCATCGTGTGTCTTACATTTTCGTGAAGACCACTGCCTGGGATCTTTCAGAACACCATTGCGCTCTACTAACCGGGGTGTTGTGAATCCTTGGGAAAGAATCCCATGCAAGTAATGGGCTTTCATAGGGTCCTGTCCAGAGAAACTGCCAGGATGTGCCTCCCAGGGATGTTGAGGTAACTCACTTGCTAACAGGAGCCTCTGCCATGGTAAAGATTCTTCTCACCTATTGGTAACTTGCTGTTGCACATGGTGGATGTCTGTCCTAAAGATGAGCCCAAAGAGTGTCCAAATCTCATTTCCTAGCCACATTTAAGGTGATCCACTCTGTGGGTCTTGGTATGAAAAGACAAGGACCTCCCCCCACCTGGATTATACCAGTGATGTGGCTGTTCCCTGTTCTTGGGTTTCTGCCAATTGTGTACCTGATCTTCGGAGCACTCCTCACCTCTGCTTCTCCCCAACCTGTGCAATTGCTCACTGCAAGTGTTTAGGTTCTAAGGTGTCTGGTCAAGTGGAGGTGAAGCTGAGTATCCTTGTCTAGCTCGGGAACAATGCTGGCATGAGTTATGTACCCCTACTGATGCCCAGCATCTGGTTTTCAAACCACATTCATCTGGGTGAGCAGACATGAAGATCCAGTGAGTCCCTCTGAATCTGTCTAGAGACACATTCCTGATGTGACTCTTAGCTAGTCTGTGAATAAGGAAATTTCTGGATCTGCTGGACACATTTACCATTGTCAGTGTTCTTGAACGTGGAGAAATCTTGCTCCTCAAGGGGCAACTTGAGATGGAGCTGAGGTATGTCTCGGTGTTTCCTGCAGCAGGGTTGATGTACAGCTCTCATGGGATTTTAATGGTGGCTCCTTTCCTGTCTAAGTTGATCCTTTGAGGCACTGCTTCTTGTGAGCTCGAGCCCTGTGTGTAGTCAGGATGACCGATTGAACCTCCTTCCACACAGGCAGGAAGTCATGGGACCATTAGAAACAGCATTCTATGTGGAGTGCCTTACTGGGTAACAGCCTGGAAAGGCCTCCAATGGCAGAGGGTGGACATTGCTGATTAACCATTGAATCTGAATCCATGTTTTCTTGTGGTCTATGCAGTCACATGTTCAGTGTCACATGAGGCCTGTGACTTCCCGTGCATGGAACAGGAGCTAAAAGGACAAGTTTCACATAGGTTTCCTTCGGTCTAAGACTAGCTCAGTGCCCCCCTACCCACTCAAGTAGCGCTTTTTTGGGGGGGCGGGGAGTGGGTGGCACAGCATTTGGGCTCAGAAGGACTTGACAACATCAATTTGGATGGAGAGAACCAATCTTGTACTACCTTCAGACCTTGAAAAGCAACTTATGTCCTTCCTGCTTCCCCTTTCTCCACTGGCTCCATGGGGAGTCCTGAGATAGGGCCCATGAGAAGGGCCAACAATGAGCTGCTTCCGGCTGGACAAGGTCACCATGTTTCTCATTCTAGTTCTGTGAATAACTGAAATTTCTTGCTTACATCTATTGAATTCCACTCATTTCCCCCCTTGTTAATTCCTGAGCATCTTGTGGGTAAACAGACTTTCCATGTAGAGACTGTTGAAGAACTGCCCTTGGCATTTGACAAAGAGAGATTGAGGTCAGAAGGGAGTAAGCTTCTGTCTCGGGTGCCAAGGCAGGAACCAACCTCAGATCTCATGGAGCTGAACTAGGTCAGATGAAGGGAACCACTCCCCAGGGTCCACAATTTGAGTTCCCAAGGACTACGTCAGTGGGGGTTCACTTCTGGTGGGAGGAGCTGCATTGGTGTGGTTGGGTTTTGATGTGGGAATCCTGTTTGTGCTGCCATCATGGATTATCCCTCAATGTCTCCATCTGGCTCATGGTAGAAGCCTGAGAAACCTATGAGCAGGGCCAGCAATAACTATTCTTCAGACTTATCCAAGCTGTGCCTTATCCTGGCTTGTGATAACCAGTCTAACTATTGGATGTAGAAGCCATGAAACTTTTACCTGTGTGATTCCCCTCATTCAATGTCTTCCTATGAACTCTTGGCCATTTTCCTAAGTGTAGCATCTGTTCCTTATGTGAAGTATAGGGACAATCTCCACTTGAATTGATAATAATGCTTAAGAGCTAAGGTACAGAGAGATGCTGAATGAGGGAAATTAGAGAAAAGCTTGTTCTCCTCTTGGATGTGAGGTGATCTTGACCTTGCATCCAAGCACAAGGAGGCTCAAAGGGCAGAATCGGCCTCTGCTCAAGATACACATTGGAAGCACATATCAACTCCAGGTTTGATGCTCCTCTCCACATCCTTATATGCAAATTCTGAATTTGGCTATGAGATGAAGAATGACTTTGTAACTGGGCACTTGAATAGAATGTTCTCCCAGAGAGAAGAGGAGAGTCCATCTTCCCAGGGACCTTCGTGAACACCACTGCTCCCTGGTCTGCTTCCCTTTACGTTGAGTCTAGAATCTACCTGTGAGTGCAGACTGGGCAAGCCCTTTGCTGGTGTCAGCCTGGTCCTGAATTCCAGGTTCCCACTAGTGCTGAGTATGGGGACTCTTGTCATTGCCTCTGCCATTTGTGTAACAGAGTTCTGATGCTATGTGCTTATAAAGTGAATGTCCTGTCCTAGGATTAATGAGCACCCATTCTCATAGGGTCATCACCAAGCTCTCTCACCAAATGTCCTGGAGAAAGGGGTACATTATGCCTCCTGATCATGTAGCTTCAGCAGGTTTCCATGAAGCTAATAGAGCAGGGCAAGCTGTAAGACATGACCTTTCATTGGTTCCTTTGGGTTAAGTGGTGGCTGAGGACCACTCAGGAAGGCAGCCATCTCAGTGATAGGCCTTTTCTTCAAATTATCCTGGATTGTGGTGCAGGCCAGAGTGTCTCGCCCTACAGAAGCCGAGATCACTCCTTGAGAAAATGAGTTCACCATGGTAAAGCTTTTCTGGTGGGTAGTCACTATATAGAAAGAGTCTTGAAGATGTTTTATTTCTCAAGAACCTATTTGCCCTATATAAAATGGGGTATATGACCTAGTGTTTCTGATTGCATCCATCATTGGTGCATTGTTGAATTTTCCTTTTCCCAGATATGAGAAGTATCTACTCATGGTGATACAGGTACTGAAGGTAGAGGGTGGGGGTGGGGGAAGAAACCTAGAACAATAGGTGATTACAAAATGAACATCAAACAAGGCTTTGAAGACACTCAAGCCTTGGCAGGTGACATGACCTGGGACTGAGGTATGTGGTCTCCAGGATGGCAGTTCTTCTGAAAGACTATATTCCACTGAATGACATCATTGGGACCACACCAAAATCCACTGACCTTCTCACTCTAAATGAATAGTGGAATCCTGCGTCCATGGTGAATAGATGTGAACTTACTACAGACCTGTTCTAAATAACTCCCAAGCTTCTTAAGGCTGTATGTGGCTGCCTTAAAATTCTCAGGAAACCTTGCCTAGGGTTTTGCATCTGGGCAAAGGCCACATGATGCATGTGGAGGAGCCAGAGTTTATACCTGAGTTCCTCAAGCCACCAAGTCTGCTCCCTTCACTCTTGACTGGATGTCCCATGTTAATGGAAACCACTAAGTTGCCAGGGAAGCTTCTGTATTACAACTGATCTTCAGTGGCTTTACACTTACTCTTGTTAATGTCTCCAGCATCATAATCCACATGAACAGAACTCTTAAACTTGTGTGCGATTCTGGGTTTTACTAAGGTGTAGCCACAATCTCAAAACTGATGTGGTTTTGAAGGACCCATCCTAACTGATGTCATTCACCTGGATTGCTGATAGGCAGTCACTCTGAGCCATGAGACTCCCTCGTGACTCTGTCTTAGCTGAGACTCCCTCGTGACTCTGTCTTAGCTGAGACTCCCTCGTGACTCTGTCTTAGCTGAGACTCCCTCGTGACTCTGTCTTAGCAGTGAAAAGCTGTGGCACTAGTGGGACTCAATGTGACAGGGAAGACTATATGGGTGGGATCTTGACAAATCACCTTGTCAAACTTATCTGGGGGCAGTGAATAGAGCAGAGGGTGCCTTAAGTGTGCAGTGCTTGGTGTCATTCTCCTAGAAGAGCCACTCGGTCTCAACTATATCAAGTGAAACTTATGACTTCTATCTTTGGTATGTGCACTGATTTTACTGGTGGTGGCAAAATGACGCCACAGGATGTCTCTTCTCAGAGAAAACAGTACTATACTTGGTCATCAAATTTGACTTTCAAGGTCATGCGTCTTGGTTCATTCTCACTCATATTAACCCTTTAATTTTATTCATGAAGAATAGAAATCAGCCTATAGAGAAGAGAGAATTGGGTGGTATCACTGTGACTTGACAAATCTCTCAGAAAAGGGGCTCAAGTTACCCACCAAGTGTGTTGAGGATCTGGATGAGACATGTCTATGTGTACATGCAGTGTCCTCAGGGAAACTAAGAAACCAAAGACGGTCACTCACGATTTTCCATAAAGAACATAGAACTGTAGGCACAATAACCTCTTCAGTCAAGGCAGGTAATCGTCACAGTTGAGTCTCCAAATAGAAGCTGTCCTTTCCTTACACTGTACAAAACGTAGGACTATCAGGGACAAAATTATCTAGATGTGAAAATGTGCAATGAAATGCCTCCATTTGAATTCCCAACACTTGCTGGGCTTGGTCCAGTGCGCAGGGCAAGAAGGCAGGACACAAAACAATGCTCGGGTATCATCAGGTGGCAGGAAGGCGCCCAAGCTTTCCTGCTTGTGGCTTCTGAGAGGCTGTTGAAAAAGCAACCAGGATGAGAGTGTCAACTCTCCTGTGGGACCTGCCATGTGCACATCCATCCCAGCCTCAGCAGGGACCTCTAAGAGCTGACAAGGGATGCAGACTTGAGTTTATCACATAGGAGTAAAGGGGCATCTGTTAACAAGAGAAACAGGGGCCCCTCCATGCTCTTGGACTTCAACAGAACTTTAGTGAGGTCAATGTATGTGGCAGAACCGGGACATGGTTGTCAGGGATGGGCGAGTGGAGGCAGGATTAGAGAGCAAGTGAGACCAAATGTAGATCTGATGGAGCCTTAACTGCCTAGCAGGGAGCTCCCAATGTTCTCTGTGAGGCCAAGGTGGCGGATCTGTCTGCTCTCATCTGACATGGTGTCTAAACACATTTCCAGCAAGGAAACACATTCTGAGCTGCAGAATGAGCTGCTGCTTGATTCCCCTTGTCTTGCTCTGAGATGGTTGGTTACAGATTGCATGATTCATTACAATGTAAGCTCCCCTCCATGTTTATTGGCAACCTGGGTTTGAAGGGCTGATGGAAGTCCTTGGGAAAGCGTGGACTCCAGGTGTTCCCTTAGAGCATATGGAAGTGGTGAGACCCAGGACAATGTTTGACTTCAAAGTGCTCCTGCACTCTGGCCTTCAGGCTCTTTCTGGCCTGGGGAGGCAGCATCTTCCTGAAGGGAACTCGGGATGAGAGCCCATTGTCTTCCTGGGCAGGGATGAGGTCAATAAGTGATGAGCTTTATTCTAATGGCTGGCTTCCAGAGAAGGCGAAGTCTACGGCTTTGGTGTAAGCAGGATCTCAGAGCAGTGGACACCTGGTGTCCTGTCCAAAGGTTTTAAACTCATCCCATCAGGCTTGTCCTTAGGACCAGGAGGCTTTGCCCTCTTTTGCACAACTTCTCTTGGATGAGCAGAAATTCTTGTTCCTATTGAGATGCAGATTTAGGATTATCGTGTTTTCCCCTGTGGCACTTCCTCCTGCAAATTTAGAGTCTCCATTCTGAGAAGTACAACTTCATCATGTTACCAAACAGACAGTGCTTGAAGGAACTTCAGTTATCTAAAGTCAAGATGTAAGCATGCATTTAAATCGGCTTTCTCTACTTCCTGAAGTGCTTTTCAAGCCACGATGCCATCATTCCTTACTGCTCTTCGAAGCCCTGTATGAAAACATAGAATAACAATGTTTGGAAAAATGATCCTGAGATCATGAGGTCCACAAGGGGTGTGTTGGGACAGATACTGTCAGTTTGCAAGTGGGGTCTCCACCTTGGTTGGTTCTAAGAACCAAGGACCATATGTGCCTTGGATGATAGGATATTAAAAATGGAGAATTCTCCCACGTGATTTCCCTTTGGGTTGTGGGATTTCTTACAGTCCACAGGAGGGATCCATCAACATCAAACACACTGGAGCTAATGCCTTGTTTCCTCATTTCAGAGCACTACACCATACCTGTGTAATGTTCCTATGCAGGCAATAAATGACAGGTCATATGTAGCTTTTCCTTCTCAAAGAAGCAAAATTGGGCCAGGGAGGACCACTGTCAAACTGGCTGCTATGTCCTCTTAAAATTGCATTGGTCTTCATGTGTTTCCCTGGATGTTTTATTAACATTGTGCTCCAAGATACCTGGGCTCCCTTTCATTGGTTGGGGGTTGAGTTGAAACTCAGAATCTGAGTTTTGTGTTCCTTACAATAGACTTGTGGATATCATATGAAAAAGAATATTACCTTACTACCTGACTTCTCTCAAATTCTAAACCAGATTGAGGGAAAGCACATCAGCAGATTTGCATCTAGATCTTATGATTCTAACTTAAGCGTCAAGTATTTCTGGTTAATGTGATGGGTGGCACACCCTGTCACAGGGAGTTTAGGACCCAGAAAACTGGTAGAGCTGTGACAGCTTTGAGGTCACCCAGACAAGATGGAGGTTGCAGCAATGTGGTTGGTTTTCCTGATCCCCAGGGGGAATCAGAGATTGGAGCCTCATGGACCTCACTAGTTAAATACCTTAGCAAGATTCTCTAAGCTTTTGCACCTTCTGCCTGGACCCATCTAAAAGGATTGGATGAACAGAAAACACCAAGTTACTTTAAGCTCAAGCTGTTCACCTGCTTCCCACTTCAGTGTCCTGTAGTCCTTGATCTATGGGTTTAAAAAGGTCTTTAACGTTCCAGATCCGTTGTTCAGGGTGTCGGGAATACATGAGGGGATATGGGCATGAGAGGAGGTCTGAATTCCACTATGGTCTGCCTCTGTGCTACTGTAAGCTTTTTTACCTCTCTGCACAGTAGGAGCTAAGGGAACACACAAACTGGAAGTAAAGGCATGTGCCTGTTTCTTCATGAAGGGTGAGTCCAGAGTATGGAAAACATCACACGGGTGATGCCTGGGAGCTCTCAGGATCCTATTATTCCTGCTGATGAGGATGCTATGAATCTGGAATCAGTAAGTGGGTCAGGGGGACCACTGTCAAGCTGGCTCCTAAGTCCTCTTAAAAACACACTGCTGATCCTCACTTGCTTTCCCTTGATTTATCCACATTGTGCCAAGATACCCCGGCTCCACTTGTTGGTTTGAGGTGGATGATGGGACTAAAAACCTCAGTTCTTGCTATGTTCCTGACAATACAGTTGTGAATATTGTATATGAAAAGGAACATTGCTTTTCTTGCTATCTCTGACTTCTATCAAATTCTTAACTAGGTTGAAGGAAAGTACATCAGCAAATCTAAATCTTATAATTCTGACTTCCTCATAAGTGTCAAATTTCTGGCTAATGTGGCTAGCACACCCTGTAAGAGGGAGTTTAGCACCCAGAAAGATGGTAGATGTATGGCAACTTTGAGGTCACCCAGACAAGATGGAGGTGGCAGCAATGCAGTTTGTCTTCCTGATCACCAGGGGGATTTGGAGATTGGCATCTCATGGGTCTCAATGAGTTAAACAACTTAGTAAGGTTATCTCATAAGATTTTTCACCTTTCTGCCTCGATCCATCTGAAAGGATTGAATAAACAAAGGTACTTTGATAAGCTCGACGTGTTCATCACCTTCCCACTCGGCCCCTTGTGGTCCAATGACCACAATAGGTTTAAAGAGATCTTTCATCCTCCAGCTAGAGAGATCCAGGGCGTCAGGAATACTGAGGGGATGTGGGCAGGAGAGGGTGTCTGATTTCCACTGTGGTCTGCTTTTCTGTTAGCGTTTCTACACCTGTCTGCACAGTAGGACCTAAGAACACACAAACCAGAAGTACCCAGCATGTGTGTGTATTTTCATGAAGGGTTAGTCCCAGGATATGGGAAACTTTGCAGAACTGATGCCCGGGACCTCTCGGGACACTACTGCTTGTTACTGATAAACGTGGTCACCTCTTGAAAGAGTCACTAAGTGGGTCAGAGGGGACATTGCAAAGCTGTCTGCTAAGGGCTCTTAATACACTGCCAATCCTCCCATGTCTTCCCTTAGTACATTTTATCCACATTGTGCTTGCACTGTGCCAAAACACCCAGACTCCATTTATTGGTTTGGGGTTGATAGAACTGAGGTTTTCAGTCCCATTCTGTTCCTTACAATACACATAATTCTAGATATTGTGAATGTAAAAGAATGTGGTTTTCTTGCTACCTCTTTCTACTGTTACAAATTCTTAACCACCTGATGAAAACTGCACCAACACATTTGCATCTAAGTTTTAGAATTCTCACTTCCTCGTAAGCATGAAATATGTCTGCCTAATGTGGCAGCCGGCACACCCTGTGATGGGGAGCTTAAGACCCAGGAAGATGGTAACTCAAAGGTGGCTTTAAGGTCACCAAGACAAGATGGAGGCAGCAGCGATATGGTTCTCCCTGTTGTGACTCGGGAACTGATTCTACATGGGTCTCACTAACTTGAACAAACCTTAGTAAGGGTCTTGCTACACACTTAGAAAAATCTACCTACTTCAATTCCTCTAAAACAGATGACTAGGAGAGGCAAAATAACATTTGTGTACAATTCAGGGTTTTTGGGTTATTCCCACTTAGTACACTGTAGTCACTGGTCTAGGGAGCCCAGATATGGATTGAATGAGGTTTGTGCTTCTTGAGAACCATGGATTTGTCCAAGATGAGCCACTGAGCCTGAAGGATCTGACTGAGAATGAGTCAGAAGGATTGTGGTGGCCCTAAGTCTATTTCCCAAAAATCCTTGGGGTGGCATAGTAAAGCATAGCCACACTGATTTCTCCCTCCAAATCACAGATGAAGTTGTGTGTGGTGTCAGGATCCCCATTGGAAGGGTCAATGCATCTGCATCTTAAAATTGTACCTGCTTCCCTGCCCTCTGCTGCACTGAGCTCACTGGGACATGTGTGGTTGTCCTAACCTGAGGTCTAGAAATGAGAGGATCCTTACTGTTGGGTAGGATTACCACACAAAGTCCACTGTAGTCCCGCAAGAGAATGTGGCACTCTGCCTTTGTGGCTTTGGTGTTGGGTATTGGCTATCTGGGGATACTATGAAGACCTGTGGTAAAGCCCTGAGCCCATGTGGAGGATCAGCCTTTGCTGTCAATGCCACCAAAATCCTGGGTCAATATAAACAGACCTCAGGGAGGGGACAGGTCCTTGTGAAACTGCAAACCTTTGAGGTTCTGTGGGTCACACCATGCAGGATTCCCATGGCAGTAGAGCTCCAGGCTGCCAGTGGGAAACAGGTCAGCACTTGCTGACATGTGTCAGGCTAAGTGAAAGCCAACAATGAACCTGCTGGGAACCTGAGTTTTGGAAGGCTCTAAGGTACGAGGGAGTACAAGAGTCAAAGTAATAGGAACTATTGACTAAAGTAGGATGGAAGTGCCTTCTAGAACAACTTTATTGTGTGCCATTGTCGCTAGACTTCTCTTTTATGTGTTTATGTGCAAGTATTGCAACTGTAGTTAACAATAAGATAGACTTAACTGTAGTTACCCAATAAGATAGACTTCACAAGAGCACATGGCTCAGTGGCCCAAATTAGTCTGGCCTCCATGCTGGTGGTACTACTTCCCACGGATAGTAGCTTTGGCAGGTGGGATGGAGGCATCTTGGATTAAGCTATTCCTAGAGACTGGAATTAACCCACTGAATGATCAATGGCCACAACATAGGCCACTGAGCCTCTTGGTCAAAATGCAGTAGAATCTGAGGGTATTCCTGCTTCTGTGTTCACCACACATGTTGGGGATTTACTATGGATCTGGTTCAGATCCCTCACAGACTTAAACTGTATGTGGCTGGCTTGAATGACTTCTTGTTTCTATAGCAGGAAACCTGGCCAGGGCTTGGCAGTTGAACAAAGGTCACATTAGACCCATGGAAAAACCAGGGTTTGAGTTGTCAGCCTCTAGGCCTGTTCTCATTACTCTTGACTGGGATGATTCCCTTGGCTAGTGGAAATCAAAGATGGCCAGCAAAGCTTCTGTAGTGGAACTTTCCTGCTACCAGCTATAGGCTTCTTCCTACCCATTTCTGTGGCTGCAGAAGCCAAACTGAATAAAACTCTTAAACTTGTAGTGTGAGTCTGGGGTTTTGTCTGCCATGGTATAGCCACAATATTTGAAGTTGATAAGGCTTCCAAACAACTTTCCAGTTGGCAATCAGGGATTGAATGGGGTCAGCCACTCTGAGAAATGGTAGATCCACCCTTGAGTCTAAATTAGCTGTGAAAACTTGGGGCACTTGTATACAGCAACTTGATAGAAAAGACTGCATGGAGAGACCCTGGCCACTGATCTGGGCTGAGCTTGTGTGGGGGCAGGGAACAGACAAAGATTTCCATGCTCCCTTATCACTTTTTTTTAATCAGTGATTCTATAAATATAGCTCTAAAACCAGAGAAAAAACATGCAAAGAGATGAGGCAAAACAAGCACCGACCATAAGTGTTAAAAGCTAAACTTTTAACATCTTACGTCTTTGTAGGCTACAATTGTCACTGTCCTCCCCAGATGATCCACTGAGCCTTGTCCGAATCATCTAGACAAAAATCATGACTACCTTCCTGAGCTATGCAAACCCTCTTTCCCATTAAAATACTGTCTCTGCTCAATGATTTTATTTTTCCTTAAGAATGCCTTGTTGAGCTTGGATTCATTTGGTTTAACTTTCAAGGTTTTCAGATTCCACTAGTGAATTCTTGCTCAGATGAACTCCGCTAAGTTGATCCAGGACATAAGCAGTACTCGGCCTAGCCCCTGAAAGATCCTGGGGTGGTGCCATCATGGATTTGTAAGGCATCTTCTGAACAGTTCCTCTTACCCACCGAGTATTTGGATGATACAGGTGAGCGGTGACAACTTGCACTTGTGTGCAAATACAATGTCCTCAGGGAAGATGAGACAAACCAAAGATGGTCACATCACGAATGTCCATGAAGAATTAGAATGGGGATTATAAAGTCTTTTGATCAATGGGGAGGAAGTCTGAACAGATGAATCTTTGAATAGAGGCTCCTTTCTCCTAATGCTGTACTAAAATACGAATACCTATTTTTTTTTTTGTCCAGAACATGTGTTGAAGCTACATGGTACAGTGTGCTGTGGCCTCGTTGGTTTCCTAAAATGCATTTGGATTTACATTGAATACAAAGATGAGACTGTTGTGACAAAGGAAACTAGGAGGTGGCATCCACATGCCTGAGAACATTCTGTGAAACTTAAAACTACATGGAGGACGTCTTAGTTCTCCTAGATATACTTCTAAGTTATCTAGAAGATGTAAAAATGGGCACTACTCTGCATACTCAGTCTTTGATTCTTGTTACTGTGTTTCATGGCATTGAAATGCCTGTCTTAATCCCCAACGCTCCCTGGACTTGGGCAAGAAGGCAGGACACAGAGCAATTCTCAGGTCTCATCAGCGGGCAGAAAGGGGCCCAGATTTCTACTGTCCTGCTCTCGTGGCTTCTGAGAGGCTGTCAAAAAACCAACTAAGACAGGAGTGTCAACTCTCCTGTGGACCTGCCATGTGCACATCCATCCCAGTCTTAGCAGGGGCCTTTACGAGCTGACAAGGGATGCAGACTTGAGTTTATCCCACAGGAGGGGATGTGTGTGGGGGCCTTTGTTCACAGGAGAAACTGGGGCCTCCTTCCTCATTCCTCTTTAGTAGGACCTTAGTGAGGCAAACACGTGTAGAGCAGTAGTGGGACATGTTTGTCAGGGATGGCAAGTGTGGACAGAGGGCAGTGGAGGCAGGATTAAGAGGAAGCTAGTTCAAATGTGCCCCTGGGCTGCCCAGCAGGGAGCTCCCAATGGCTTTAGTGTCCAAAGTGAGGTCAAGATGGCAGATCTTCTCTCACCTGAGGCAGTGTCTGAACACGTTAAGCTCAATTTCCTCAGTGCTGGAAATGAGCCACTGCTTACACTCCCTTGTCATCTTCTTGAGACTATGTTGGTCAGATTAGATGCCTTCATTACAACACCAAACCCTCCATGTTCTGCAGTAACATGGGTTTTCAAAGGCTGATGGAAGTCCTTGGGAAACACTGGACGCTAAGTGTTATGTGTAGTATGGGGAAGCAGTGGGACAAAGGACCACACTTGCCGTCAAAGTCCTCCACCAACCTGACCTCGTCCTGGCCTTTGGGCTCTTGCTGTCCTGGGAAGGCAGCATCTTCCTGAAGAAACAAACTGGGTGCTGAACAACCCGTCGTCATCCTCTGCGGGGATGAAGTCCATGGTGATGGGTGTTATTTGCTTCCTGGGAAGGTGAAGTTATGGCCATGGTCTAAGTTAGATCATAAAGGAAAGCAGATTTGGTGTCTGGTCCCAGGTTTTAAGCTGGTTAGCATTCAGCCTTCTCCTTTAGACAGGAGGGTTAGTCATCTTTCAGAGTGCTTCCTTGTGCTGCTTAGAAACAGAAGTCATCTGAGGGCATCTAGTCACCCATTGACACAGAAATTGGGATTGTCACATTTTTCCCCTGTGGCAATTCCTCCTGTAGGTTAGTCTCCACTGAGATGAAGGTTAATAATCAAGATCTTACCAAATAAGCTGTGAGCTTGAAGTCACTTTAGTTCTCTGAAGACCTTAATTAGCACTTAAGTCATAAGGAAGGAAAGGCTGGAGTCACAGGCTCTTCTGGAATACTTCCTCCTGTGCCAGGAAAAGCCCCTCTCAAGCCTCAAGGCCCAGCTTGGCTGCTTTCTGTGCCTGGATCACAGGAGGAAGGGATGGTGGCAGAACCTCCCTCTTCCACCCCCCCACCCCCCCACACACACCTTCCAACTTCTGGAAGGAGATCTTTCCTTTCTTGGCTAAGTCATTCTGTGAAGAGCCTATAGCCTCAGCATTTCCAAAATGAGCCTGGAATTGGGGACAAGGGCTGTATCCCTTGTGTGTCATAAACTCCTGTGGGAGTTTGCAAATGCATTGACTGTCTAAAGCTAATGGTGTTCCTGTCTGGTATGGGTGTGCCTTTCTTGCCACCTGGCCTATGGTGGCTTTTTCCTCTGTGGTCACCAGCTCTAAGAGTCCTTGGATGAGGCAAGCTCTGCATCCATATCCCACCTGTCACTTGAAGCTGCCATGGCCAAATCCCTTGGTCACTGAAGAGTTTCCCCTGGAGGTTCAGGGTATCGGAAACACATGAGGTGATGTGGTCAGGATAACAGTGTCTGATTGCCTTGCTCTGCTGTTCTTCTACACACGTCTGAACACTGGGACCTAAGAGCATAATACAGACCTACTCGGCATGTGTCTTATATGAAGACACATGAAGAGTTAATTCAGAATATTTTGGAAGACTGATGGCAGGACCCTTTCAGAATCCCATTGCTTCCTCCTGATGTGAGGGTGCTGTGAGTCGGGAAACAATCCCCTGAGGTGACCGGGTTCCTAGACAGTCTTTTCTACAGCCATGGCCAGGATGCACCCACGCTGTAGTTCTGTGACTGCTCTCTTCCTATGAGCCTCTGTCCCTGGTGAACCCTTCTTGACCTTGTGTAACTAATGTGCTGCTGTCCTATTGGACAGGGGAAGTGCTGCCCAGGCCAGATGAGAGGATCCATCCTAAAGTTATGATCACTGATGGGCTGACATTGCTTTCTAGCCATCCCGTGTGGGTCTTGATCTGAAAGAACTAGAATCTTACCCTGCCCTCCCAGTCTGTAACCGTGAGGTGACTGTTAAACCCGGCTCTCATGTTTCTGCCAATCCAACTCTCGGTCTTCTGTGCATGTCTTAACTCTGCTTCTCCATAAATCCGTGGAATTTCTCCCTGAAAGCCTGTGAAGGTTCTTCAGTGTGTAGTCACATGGAATAGAGCTGAGTACCCATGCCTGGCCCAGGAACACCTGGTGACATGTTGTATATCCCTCCTCATTTTCAACCTCACTCATCTGGGTGAGCGCAGGTGAACGTGAGGCCCACAATGAGGCTTTTCTCCATCTATCTAGGGATGCCTTAGCAAAGTGCCTCTTGGCTAGGCTGTGTGTGATGATGAATGTCCAAGTCTCGTGGCATTCTGGGCCACTGTCAGTGTTCTTGAACATGGGGAGAACGAGATCTTGACTGGGATGGAGGAGGGATCTCTACTTGGCTTTACATGTGTAATAAGATCAGGATTTAAGGCATAGATAAGGAATAAGAGGAATTACAAAAAATCAGAGTCCCCCATGGAGATGTAGAGAGAGCTCCATTTTGTTCTGAGCACATAGGGGCTCAAAGGGTCCCCCACTCTAGATGCCAATGTTGGAAGTCCACCAAACTCCCCTCATCTGACATGTCTCCCATCTGTGTCCTTCCTTGGAAAATATGTGATACATGAGATGAGGAATAACGTCATACCTGGGGTCCTCGTGTGGAATGTGTTACTGGAGGGAGGTGAAGTTTCCCACTTTCCTGGGTAGCCCCATGAGCGCTAAAGTTCCCTGGTCTCTTCCCCTTCACCTTGAATTTGGAATCTACCTGTGAGTGTAGGCTTGGTGGGAGCATTGTTGACGCTGAGCAGGCCCTTTGCTGGTGTCAGCCCTGACCTGAATTCTACTCCAATTCCTGTTGAGTTTGCGGTTGTTGCCACTGCTGCTGACAGGTGTGATGCTAGGTGTTCATGAGGTCAATATTCTTGGTTCTTAGTATTCCCAGGGTTAATGCAGACACTCTCATTGGGTCTTTGCTTGGTCATCTTGGAGCTCTTTCATCCTGTTCTAGGACACAGGACATAAAGAACCATCCTAGTCCCACCAATCATGTAGCTTATTTAAAATTTGATGAGAGGCTAACAGGGAAAGCAAGGTAAGCTGTAAAACACTGCCTCTTCATTGGTGCCTTCTGATGGAGTTCTGGCTAAGCACTTTTTGTGAAAACACCCATTGAAGTGACAATCTCGAAGTTGGTCTACAGGGTGTCTCACTGCAGATGCTGAGGTTGCTTCTTGAAAGAAAGCTTCCATGGTAAAGTCTCCCTGGTGGATGTTTACTCTATGGGATGAAAGTGGAGTTGTTTTACTCAACTCTAAAACCTATCTGAAATGAATAACCTTGTACTTTGAGGATTTTATAGCTCAGATTCTTCAATGGAATATTCTTGAATTTTTCTTTCCCCACAAATGGTAAGCATTAGTTCTGTAGACACTTGAGTCTAACAGTGGCGATTACTTATGGAAATTGGCTTGTAAAACTAAGTGGTCACAAAATGTAAACCTCAAACATGCATTTAAAGACACTGCCCAAAGCCAGGAGAACAATTCTGGCAGGTCACATCTACTTGACTGGGTCTCTGACCCCTATGACGTTAAAGATAATGTGAAAGACTAGACTGATCTCATGTAAGGTCCTTATCAGAGTCCCACCAAATCCAATGGCCTTCTCATTCTACATCCTCTACAATCCTGGAAGATTTCCTTTTACATTCAATAGATATGGTACATATTTACTCTGAATCTGGTTCAGATGCCTCCCATGCTTCTCCTTAAACTAAATATGGCTGGCTTAAAATCCTGTTTTCCGTAGCAGGAAAACCTAGGGCCTAAGGCTCTGTATCTAGAACAAGGTCACATTATACAATGTGGAAGAACTAGGGTTAGTTAAGCATTCCAAGACTCCAAGGCCTGTTCTCTTTGCTCTTGCCTAGCTGGCTCCATTAGTGGAAATCCCTACTTCCCAGGGAAGCATCTACACTGAATTGATCCACCAGTGGCTTTAGGTTTCATCTCTCATTTCTCCAACTGCAGAAGCCAAATGAGTAGAGCCGTTAAACTTCTAGGTTGTGATTCCAGGTATTGATAAGGCATAGCCACACCACTGAAACTAATGTGACCTAAAATTACCCTTCTCACTGCCTCTCAACAATTGGGTATGAATGCCATTGCTCTGAGCAATGGTTGACCAGCCCCCCCAAGTCCATTAGAGGTGCAAACCTGTGGCATTAGTGGAGCCCAACATGACAGGGAAGACTAAGTGGAGAGACACTGGACAAATAAGCTAACCATGCTGTGTGTTTCAGTGGATGGTGCCTTTAATTCTGCAGTGCCTGGTGGGTCTACCCACCAAAAGTACTACCAAAAAAGTCACTGAGCCTTGACCAAGGCTAAAAAGTCCTGACTTCTCTTCCTGGGTTGTATACCAGTTTTATTGGCAATAACAGACTGGGCATGTAAGATGTCTTTCACAGTGAATAGAGTGTCGAATTTGGGTTCATTTTATTTGAATTTCAAGGTCATCAGGCTCCGTTAGTGAATTCTTACTGACAGAACTCTTGACTTTCATCAAAACATGAATAGGAATCGGCGTGTGGCCCCTCAGAATGCATTGGTTGGTATCAGCCTGGCTTTGAAAGGGCTTTCGGAGTGGTGGTTCCTGTAATCCACTGAGTGTTTTGAAGACGTGGGTGAGATGTGTCCATGTGCATAGCAACTTCCTCAGGGAACTTGAAGAGGCAGTCACCATGAGTTTCCACAAATAACATAGAACTATGGCCATTACACTATCAGCCATTGGGAGCAAATCTCAACAGTAGAATCTTCAAATAAAGGCTCTTGTCTCCTTACACTGTACAAAATGGATTCCCATGACCAATGCCTGTCCTATACATGTATTAAAGCCACATGTCACAATGTCTGTGGTCTCGTTGGTTTCCAAAAATGCACTTAGATTTACTGTTCAGTGAGTACAAACATCTTTGACACAACTGTGGCAAAGTAAAGAACATGTTGCAAAATAACTATATACCTTCTCCACCCCGAGAAGGTAAATCTTGCAAGACTGTACTTACGTGAAGGTTGTCTTAGTTCTAGAAAGAAATGCTTTCTAAAATATCCAGAAGAGGTAATGTAGAGCAATAAGTCATCCTTTCATTCCTGTAACTGTGGTTCTTGACTACTCTCACTTATCTTGAAGGACCCCTTTTCTGTCCTTTGCTTTTCCTTTGAAGGGTGCACTTGCTGTAGGCTTAAGCCCCGCATATATCCTGATGACCTGAGAAAATCACTCTAGACAAGCAGACAGGAAGTCACATGACTACTAGAACCATCGATGTTTTGTATGGAATTCCTAATTGGGAGGAAAGACAGCATGGTAAGATCTCCAATGGCTAAAATTGGAGAATTCTGTCCCCACTGAGAATCTGCCCTCTGTGTTCTCTGTGACAAGTGCTTGCTCTCGGTGTCACATGAAAATGTGACTTAGGTTTGGAATTGAAGTTCTTAAAGAGCAAGTAATAGCATGGCACAGATTTACATCCATTCCAAGGCAAAGCCCAGTCCCCACCTGTACCCACTTTGGGAATGAGGCACATGGAGACATAAGACTTGGGTTGAGGACTTGACAATACTCATTTCAGGTGGAAGGAACCACATCTACCGAGTTGGAAAAGCTGTTGATGCTACTGTTGTACACTTGGCTTCTCCCTCTGAGCCTGATCCCCTGGGGTGTCTTGGGAAGGCCGATGAGAACAGCCAAGAGTGAGCTGCTTGAGGCTCATGAAGGCTGCATCATGATCTTAGGATGGTGACCAGTTATTGTCAGTTCTGAGCTGAGAAATCAGAGCTCTTCCATCTTTGAATTCCTCTACTTTCCCCCTTAATTCTGAGCATCTTGTGGTACCCAGGTTCCTTGTTCTATGTAGAGGCTGGTGAGGACCTGCGCCTAAAATTTAAGCACAGGGTAGCTAAGGTCCCAAGGGCAGTGGTAGCTTCGGCCTGAAATGCCAAAATAGCCAAACCTCAGACCTCTTGTTTTTGATGGACAAAATCTCTCAGCATTGTTCAGTCATCAGTCCCAAACTCTTAGGGCAACATGTGTGAAATGAAGTGTGTGTGCTTGGGAATGGTTGTCAAATCCCAGCTGAGGAGCTGGTGTTCCTCTTCTGTAGTTGGTGCTGGATGTGAGTTACTAAACTTACATCGATTTAAACCATAGTGCCACTCTTGGGTCAGGTCCTTGTGTGGGGACTGCCAAGTATCCATTGGACACCAGTGATTTTGTAGCCACATCAACTCTGCTCACAAAGGTGCTTAAAGCCACTAAAATATGGTGACTCTCCTTAGTGGCAATGCCACATGGGCTATGGCCTCTCCACTCAGCCAGTCCCTTGTGTGATTCACACAAGGCCATGTGGACTCGTGACCACTTGAGTGGTGCTCCCTATTACCTCCACAGGGACTGGTCATGAAGCTTCCTTGGGCTGTGTGAACCCCAGGGTGACAAGGAATCTTAAGTGTGACTCTACGCTTTAGAAAAGACTTGACAATGTATAAGGTATGAAACTTGTCTGGGTCTCCTGGAGTTCTGGTCCATTAGGCTTTTACCATTGGGAGAAGTTACTCTTCAAGGGACTCCTGGGACAACTGAGAACCCTCTAGAACTTGGCTTGCTGAAACTGGCACAGATGTTCTCGATGGTAGAAACTGCCTGTCTTCCTGCATCTTTGGATGTCAGCTTCCTATGAGTTCATCCTTACATGTACTAAACAACTAAAACATGACTTTCCAGGCAAGCAACGGTATTTCTCTTTCGTATAAACCTCCATTTGTATGGACTTAAAAAAAAAAAAAAAAAAACCCTAAAGCATCTCCTATCCAGTGGTCTTGGAGTCGGCTTTCTAACTCTGACAGTGAAATGTTTCCCTTTGCTCTTCTGAATATTCTCAGATCTCCAGGGTCTCTAGTAGCCTCCTGGCTTTCCTACCTTCAGAGTTGGAGCCCCTGAAGAGCCAATAATGAAAGTTGGGGCCCATGTGATCCCATTAGCTTCGAGACCTAAAGATCAGCCACCCTTAACCTTCAGGTGCCACTGCCTCTATGCCCATGAGGTGTGATGCTGAGATACCACCTTGCTGAAGCTTAGAACTGTACTAGCTCATTTCAGATGGAAAGCGCTACACCAGATGTGGTCCAGGTTTTTCACAAGGAAACCTAATTATGCTGCTACTGTATACTATGGTGGCTCTGGTATTTGTCTTCTGGGTCCATTGTGGAAGCCTGAAAGATCTGAGGAGGGCCAGCTATGAGCTTTTTCAGGATAATCAAAGCTCTGTGTTAAAGATCACGAGTTTGCTTATGTAGTTACTTGAAAAGGAAGCCATAGAAGCTACTGGCATTACCTGTGTAAGTTCAGAAGTTAACGTGCAGAGATTCTGAATGGGGGAAATAATAGCAGTTATGGAATGGAGGTGAGTGCCACATGGCATCTTAGTGCACGGAGCCTCAAATGGCAGAACAGTCACCTGCACAAGATGCCAATGCTGGAAACACGTCAGACTCAAGTGCATCGGAGCCAATCCCTTCCACTTCCCAACTTGAGAAATCCTGAATTTTTAAATCCTGAGATGAACGATGAACCACTTGGTACCTAGTGGTTCAGCATGGACATTGTCTTTGGAGGTCCGTGACCCCTGAGAGAACTGGGTGATATCACTGTCCTTGAGAGGCCTCTCTGAATAGGAATTCCTGTCCCCACTGAGACAATGTCCGTGTGCACATACAGTTTCCTTAGGGAAGCTGAAGGAAACCAAAGAGTCTCTAATGATTTCCGTCAGGTGACAGCATTCACATACAACAGTGAATGCTGTTGCCTTTTCAGCCACGGGCAGGAAACCTTAACAGCTGAGTCTTCAAGTACAGGCCGTGTCTCTTTGCTAGCCAGTCTCCAAGGTCACCAGCAGCCTGTGGCTTTCCTTACATTTGGAGTAGACACTAAAGGACATGGAATGACACTTGAAAGTGTGAGTGGTTCATTGCAGCTATTCTTGACCATAAGACACATGAGTGTTGTCTCCTGGGAAGAGGTTACAAGACAGTATTTGAAGGGAGAAGGACTTTAAAAAATTCATTCCAGGTGTAAGGAAGTACATCTGTCAAGTTCTAGGTGTTCACTTGGAAAAGTTGCTGTGCCACTATCCAAAGCTTGGTTGGTTTTTCTTGCGTCTTCCTGTCTCCAGGTGGAAACCTAGAGAAACAACAATGAACTTTCCCAGGCTAAGAAGCCAAACTCTGCCACGAGCAGTGGCTAGATGGTGGTTCTCAGGATAGCTAGGAAAAATGTAGGTAACCAATATTCAGCTTTCACTCATTCTTCTTATACAGTTGCTCTTTGGTTACTGGTTTAGTGGTCGTGTTATATAAGAAGGCAGCTGTGTGCTCCACATGGAGTCTACCGAAGAACAGTACTTGGCTTTTGAGCACAGGAAGGCTGAGACTCAAGGGAAAAGATGAGCCTGAAAGGCCAATAATGAAACTGAGCCTCAGTTCTCATATCAGAGGAAAAATGGTCTCAGGCTTCCCTAACTTCAGGAACCTAACACTTTCTGTGAAACCCTGAGCTACATCTTCAGGTCAACAGGGTTTGACCACCAGGGACATGGACGTCCCTCTGCATTTCCTTGGGAGTCCCCATGGGTGCCATCACTGCTGGGCAAACCCCCACTTACCTGGACTCTGGAGTCTGTGTGTGCAGAATTGGAGCCTCCTGGCTGTATAGGACAGGCCCCTCCCAGAGTTGACACTGTCCTGGGTCTCAGCCTCATGAATCTTCAGGTAGGGGGCCACTGGCTCTTTGTGCGAGATGGACCTGAGGCAGGCTTCTGAAGTCAACGCAGATCAGCTGAGCAAGAGCCTTGTAGTAGCCAGAAGGAAATGGGTAGCAAAGAAGGAAATCCATGCACAAAGGCATTCAGACTGTTACCCAGAGTGCTTCCATGATGAAAGGAAACAAATGGCAATGGATGATGTCACTGTACCATGTGGCGGGTGTCTCCAGCTAAGATGCCACCATTCCCCATTGGGAAGCAGGGAGGAGGCAATCTGCCCCACAGAGCTTGACAGAAGTTCCCTTTAAAAGTCTTGGCCATAGCCATTCGAGATCTGTCATTCTTGGGTTTTCTTATTGTCTTCTCACATTTGAGAGGTGTTCTCTAAAGACTCAAGGCCTGACTGGTCTGATTCCTGAATTGAAAGTAGATAGGGAGGCGTGGATGACAGGCACCAGGTGTTTAAAAGGTGGGACCATTAGTTATGTCACCCTGTGAGTGACCTATCAGTATTGCAAGCAATGAGTCATGGAAGAAGGGTCCAGGGTGCATCTATGGTTCCTCCTGCATCCCTAGCATCCCAATCAGGGCACTGCAAACGTGCGTCTGAGGCTCTTTGGCTAACAGTGCATATTAGCTTTGTGGTCAAAATACTAGTTGCCCTGTAGCCTCTGATAATGTGGATCACAGGGGCCAGGCCACGTAAAAGAAAGGCATCTATGCTGGGTGAGATCTCCCGTGTCGGGAAAGAGATGCAGTGACACACCCATGACAATGTCCATATGCATATGAGCTCCCAGCATCTGTGACTTAGTATGGGTGCAACTGTCCTGAGGCTCCTGCACTCCTCCCCCATAGCATCTGTGCCAGTGCTGGTGCTGCCACAGTCCTGAGTACCATGGCCAGAGGCTGCTTGGCATCTTGGCTCAGGCCTTCACTAATCCCATGATGAGTACCTTGAACCCGTGATCTCACCTTACTGAGCTAATTTTGCTTGTACATGGTAGTTCCTGTACGAGTTTCTCCTTTCTGCTTACAGACAGGTAGGACTTGGCAGGTTCGTGTATTGACTCTCAAATGTAGCTACCAGTTCCTTCACTGGTCCAAGGCTGCCTCGTGTGGACCATACCCAAGTTCAAGTCTCAATCGCTCAGCCAAATGTGGTTGTTAGCTGTAGAATATAGGTCTTCCTGCAAATTGATTTGGGAAGATATCTCTAAGCCTGTTGTTAAGTACTTGCTTAGCAAGAGGCAAGGGGGCTCTTTATGGGTGGTCTTTGTGGGCAGGGGCTGCCAGACCCTGGCACACATAATTCTGAGATGCTTTCACCTTGACTTTGCTGAAACTGATGTGTCCTTAGCCTTTAATCTAAATCCTGCTCAACGCAGAGGTACAGAGAGTTGGGTGTGGTGTTAGCTCATCAGGCAAATCGAGGTATAAACGCTAGCCCAAAGCAAATAGGAAGCCAGAAGCATCATCTGAGTATCTGGAGGATAGCTGTAGTTCCATGGCTCCATTGTGGGAACCAGGAAATCCTATGAGCAGGGTCTGCAACGAGTTCTTTTAGGCTGAAAGCCGTCATGTTTATGAAGGTCATGACTGTGGTGCTTAGTGTGGCTTCCAGATGGACAAGCAATGAACCTGCCCCAAGGATGGAGTTCCAAGTTGGCAATGAGAAGTAATGGTCTATAGTACTACTCACATCTCACTTTCAAGGAGAGCAGAAAATGAGATATAATGGGAACTTTGGTTCTGGAAGGCTGAGGTCTGAGTGATCTCGTGAAGCAAAGTACCTGTAAGTTTTAAACAAAGTTAGGGTCTAAACTCCTTCTGGAGAAAGTTGCTTCCACTTATACACAAATATTGTGACTGTATTTAAGAATGGATTCATTCACCAAGTGGGACAGAGACTTGAGCAAGACTCATGGCTCAAAGATGGCACAATTTAGTCTGGGCTCAGTGCAGGTATTGCTTCTTCCCAAACCTGCAGGGAAAGCCCAAGTTGACATTTCCTTCCAATTGTGGCTTCCCCAAGATTAAAGCTATTCTGAAACACTAGATTTACTCCACTCAATGTGGTTATCATTGGACCACACCAAAACCCCCTGACCTTCCACTCTAAATGCAGAAGAACCTGGAAGTATTCTTCCGTGTTAAGTAGGCGCGTGGAGACTTACTATGGATCTGGTCTAGATGCTTCCCAAGCTTCTCCTAAGCTGCATGTGGCTGCCTTGACAATATTCTAGGTCCCATAGCAGAAACCTAGACTTAGAGCTCAGCATCTGAACGGAGGTCACAGGAAACCCATGGCAGAACCACGGTGTAACTGAGTTTCACAGCTGCAGGCCTGTGCTCTTTACCTTGACTCGAATGGCTCCCTGGTTAGTGGAAATCACTAAGCTGCCCACAGAAGCTCCTGTTGAAATGTGGTTTAGATATATTCTCACCCTTTTCTGCCCTTGCAGAAAGCAAAGTACATGGAATCTTTAAACTTGCAGTTCAGGATTTAGGGCTTCCTTTGATATGGTACAGCTAGAGCGGTGACATCGATGTGCCACAAACACCCTTCTGATGCCTGTCGGCAGTCTGGGAGTGAATACCCTCAGCTACTCTCAGTAAAGGTAGACCCACCCTTGTGAGTGCAAGGATGAAAACCTGTGGCACTAGTGGAGCCCAGCGTGACAGGTGACTGAGTGGGTGAGATGCTTAGCTATTCAACTAGTCAACCTCATGTGTTGGGGCATACTGTCTTTGTCAGTCTGTAGTACATAGTGTCACTCTATTCATGGGAGAGGCACTGAGCCAATCATCTCGTGAATAGTCCTAACTTTTTATCCTAGGCTGTGCACTGATTTTTTTTTTTCTTTGATAGTAGCAGACTGACTACATAAGATGCGTCTCATAGAGAATACAATGGCGAATTTGAGTTAAACCGAGACAATCAGGTCTTCAGGCTTGGTTAGAGCTCTCTTATTCATATCTTGCATTTATCCAGGGCATGAAGCATTACAATCTGCCATTAGTCCCTGAAAAAGCCCTGGGTGGTATCACCATGAATTTGAAAATTCTCCTTTTCTGAATATGGGGAAGAAATCTTAAGTCTCATCTTGACATAGAGGTTCTTGTTTCCTTACACTGTACATAAAAGAAATCCCAAGGATTTCTTACCTGTCCTGAACTTGTGTTGAAGCCACATGGAATGATGTGCTCTGGTTTTCTGAAATACACTTGGATTTATACTGATAAACATAAAGAATAGCATTCTTGTGACACAAAGCATGTGGCAAAATGGCTCTTTTCCATACACCTGAGAAAATAATTCTGTTAAACAAAAATTACCTGAAGAATGTCTTAGCTATTCTAAATGTGTCCAAAATATTTGGAAGACATTAAGGGCCAGTAACTGACTGTGGCAGTCTCTGGTTATTTTGGTGTTTTGTGGCAATGGAAGGCATTTGTCTTCAAACTCCCCCTGGGAACTGCCATGTGCACAGCAGTCCTGTCTCAGCAGGGACAAAGATGCTCTAGTGTATCAAGAGGAGAGGAGTCTTGAAACACCTGTCTCCAGGACCTCTTCCAGGGTCTCAAAATGCTGTTGAACAACTTGCTTCTGTTGGAGGCTGTTAGTGGAGTGGGTGGTACCATGACACCTTTATAGGGATGGGCACCTGTGAAGAAGGGAGTGGATGTAGGATTGGGCAGAGGAAGTCAGATTGCCATGTAGGCCTGATGGAGACCTGGCTGCCCAGCAGGAAGTCCCATGGCTTCACTGTCCTATCAGGCAAGATGGTGGTTCTCTATACCCTCACCTGATGCAGTGTTGGAGCCCATTCTACAGCTCGAATGGAAATAATGGGCCTCTGCTTTAATCCCCCTTGTCTAGGTCCTGTGAGCCTAGTGGAGGTCACAGGATTGGATGAATTCATGGAACCCTCAGCATCCTCCATTTCCTTTACTGGTGTGGACTTTGAAGGGCCTGAAGAAAGTCTTGAGGAAAGATGAGGCTCTGAGTTCTCTTCAGAGCAGACGGGAATTGGGGGACCGGGGTCAGTGCCTTTTCCTTGATTTGTTCTCATGGAGTAGGGGATGACCAGCCCCATTGTCTTCCTCGGTGGGGCTGTGGGCCTCCAGTGATAGCTTTGTATCATTGGCTTCCTGAGTAGGTTGTGTCAACAGCCACACTCTAAGCAGAATTGGAGGGCTGGGAACTTGTGTCTTGTCTCCAGGTTTAAAGCTTTCGTTAGCTCAGGGCTCTTCCTTTGGACAAGAGACTTTGCCATCTTTGGAATTTTCCCCGTGCTGATAGGAGAGCAGCAGCACTCAGCTTCTTTCTACTGGTAATGGGAATTTGATGCCCATATTTCTCCCTGTGGTGCTTCCTCCTTCATGATGGGGTCTCCACTCTAAGAAGTTGATGTTAATAATTAACTTCTTACCCAACAGGCTTTGAACTCAACCTCCTGTCTTCTAAAGTCAAGACCTGAATGTGCACGTGTTGCTTAAACAACTCTTGGAAGGCAAGGACTGCTTCACAGGTTCTTGTGGAGTGATAATCTCATCTTCAGATCCCTTCCAGAGAGTGCTTCTCAAACCTCAAGGCCCTGCTGAGCCGATATCTGTGCCAAGAGCAGAGTGAACCAGGGATTACACTAGAGCTCCACCCCCTGTCCCCACCTTCCAAAGGACCACATCCTTCCCTTCTTGGTTAGGTCACCCTGTGAATGGCATAGGCACTCCGGGGCATTCCCAGAATGAGGCTGGGAATAGAGACTCGGGATGAAAGCCTAGAGCATCATGGACAGTGGTGTGGGAGTTTGCAACTGCATGTGGCCATCTGTGGCTATGGAGCAGATACCTGGCCCACTACCTAGAAGACTGGTGTCCATTTTTGGCTTATCAAAAACTTAGCATCTAAGAATGAGGCAGATAGGCAGGCATATGCCACCTGTGCCTCGGATGCATCATGGCTAAAACTTTTGATCAGGTCATCAGGAACACAGGAGGTGACATAGATAGGAGATGTCTGATCATCAGTGTGGTCTTCCCTTTCTCTCCGTCCAGCTTTTGAACACATGCCAGAACGGTAGGCCCTAAGAGAACGTTGTAAACATACCTAGCTAGCATGTGTCTTGTTCATTTTAATGAAGGATTAATACAGAGAATGGGAAACTTGGTAAAACTAAAGCATGGGACCTCTCAAACTTCTACTTGTTCCTGATGATGCTATGAATGTTGGGGGTAAAAAATCCCATGAGGTGACAGGGTTCTTAAACAGTCCCATCTTTAGTCATGGTGCCCCCATTCTAGACAGGAAGTTGTGGAACAATGAGACTCTTCTTTCCATCTGGAATTCCTAATGAGAATGGAAAGAGCCTGGGAAGATGTTCAACAGCTGAAGGTGGAGTTTTCTGTCCCACTGACAAAATCTGCTCTTTGTGCCATCAGACCTCCAGTGTCACATGAAGCCAGTGACTTTTCCTATGCTTGGAGTTGCAGTGCCTAAAGGACAAGTTGTAGCATCTCTAGGACATAGGTTTTTCCATTCTAACTCAGCTCATCCACTCATGTGGTAGGGAGGGGCTGTCAGGAGACACAGGAGTTGGCTTAGGAGGAATCGACAATGAATATTTCAGGTGGAGGGGGAACCACAAAGAAACAACTTCTATTACAGCTGTGATAAAAGAAACCTACTTATAGTAACATACACTTATGTCTTCCTTGACTGTTCCATGAAGACCCAGCACTAGTTTCTGCAAGAATGCTTTACGGTCAGCTGAGACAGAAGGTGCAGTCAAAGATGACTTCATCAACTGGTAGTGGACAAATTTAAGCATTCTGGGATGAGGGGAAACAGCAACTCATTGGGAATTTCTCAGTTTTAATCTTGGCCACATTTATTGCTTCTCCCTTCTATACCTGTTCCTTGCAGTGTTAGGAAATCCCATGAGATGGACCAACGATGAGCTTCAGTCTCATCCAAGGTCACCCATGTTCATGGAAGTCATGACTGGTCATTCTCTCAATCTAGTTCTTTGAATGGTAGGAAATAAAATTTATCAATTTGAATTCCCCACATTCCCCCATCTTGCTAATTTCTGAGCATTGTAAGTGGGTGGACACGGCTGTGTCTTATGTAGAGGCTGGTGAGGACCTGCACTTGGCATCTGTGCACAAGGAGGCTGAGGGCTAAAGAACAGAATGAGCTGTCTCAGATGCCTAAGCGGGAACCACAGCTCAGAGCTCAGGGAAGAGAGGTTTCCAACAAGGGTAGCCATTTGCCAAGGATCTAACCTGGTTAAATCAGAAATCCTGTCTTGATCCTTGAGTCACAGTACTTTGCAAGTGGGGGCATGAAAGTGGAAGTCTGTCTTAGTGGGAGACTAGCTCCCATCTTTGTTTCCTTGGGTGTCCATGTGGGTAGCATTAGTCGTGGGCAAGGTCTCCTTCACCAGGCTGGTTCCTAACTGGTCACCTGGATGTTTCTCTCCCCTGTGTCCTTGTCAGAGTGATCTGGGAATGAGCTATATGGGCAGGTTAGTCTTTAAATGAACTTCAGCCATGTTGGCTGTTGTTGCTGTGATCACAGCCCCTGTCTCTTTCCTTACAACTGCCAAGCTGGTTTACCCAGGAAGACACTTAGGCGCTCATGGGAAACTTTGTTCCTTTCCCATCAGGACCTGCTCAACACAAGGCTCTGGCATTGCATTCTTGGGAATGATCCAAGATGGCCTGATGTGGGAGGGACCCTGCTCCCTTCCCCATAGGATATCTCAGACCAGGCTGGTGCCAAGCAGGTCACATCTGACAGACCTAGAAACCTCCAGCACTAGTGTTTATAAAAATAAAACTTTGTAGGTTAACTGATCCCAAGGTAGCGCTCTAATAACCAGGATTTTTCCATGGTAAAACCTCCCTGATGTGTGGCTAGTATGAGGGATAAACATTGGAGAACCTTGAAAATGTTTTACTTAACTCAGTTCCATTAACCTATGTGGACTGGGATAAGTAAACTGAAACTATAGTTCAGATTAGATTCACTAATGAGAAAATTTTGAATATTCCATCCCCAACTTCTGGTGTACCCCAGACTCTAGCACTCAGTATGTGAGCTATATTATGATAGAAAATGACATTGGGTCACAGACTTCACAGCTCAGTGTTGATCTTCTAGTCACACGTGGCAAATGTGGGATGTGTTCATGGAGATCATGGTAAATTGAGGGTCTCCAGGCAAAGGATCAGCTGTTAACAGCTGTTATTCTTACCAGCTCCCTATGGGGCAAGGGACTTAGCCAACTTAGATTTCTCAGTGAGGGGACAGATTCAGACAAACTGTTGTCTCAGTGATTTTTTTCCCTATAAGACCACAGTACAGCCTACAATGGATCAGGTCAGAAGGATGCCTTTTGTCCTTCCTGAAACTGGATGCTGAGGAGCTAACATTCCAGGCAAGACCTCTGAATACTGAATCTGTGGGTCGAATCTCCAAGGGCCATGACCAGCCTGATGTGGGAGATGACACTGTGCCTTGCTTTGCGACTGAGCTTTAAGGGGAAAAAACAAATCTCATATCACTTCCTCAGTCAAATACACAGCTTTCCTAGCTAAGAGTTCCTTATGATTCTTGAGTACAAGGCCATCTTGTGTAAGGCTAGGTGTCCTTCAAATAACTCAGACCCAGTTGTTGACACAATTTCAGTTAGATATGCATCATCAAAACCAATTTCTGTGTCTTAAAACATCTTTAACCTGGGTGTACTCTTGTGTATGGGAGACACAGGAATTGGACCCTTCTCTGAATCTGTCCTCACAGATGTATTGCAGACAGCAGCCTGTTGGGTGGAACAGTCATCAGGACTTGTTGCATCCTCTGACTTCTTGGATCACCAGTCTCTGGAACATGGTGCTCATGGAGAACTTCATGTAGAGTTGCAAACACCAAGGGCTTTGCCAATGTGTGGTGAATGTCTTCCCTAGGGTGTAAAGCCCCTCTTTGATGCTATTTGCATCTTTTGGCTGTACTCAAAGCCTGATCTAACACATGCAGCCCCCCAAGGATGGGCATCCAAGGCATCACAGAAGACAGTGATCAGACCCAGCCCTGGCGCTGTGAGAATCATCCTCACACAGGGCATTCCATTTGTCAGAGAAAGCCTAGGATGCCTCATACCACAAATGGTGGGCTTTCTGTGTCCCATTGTGAGAGTGGGCTTTGTCCTTCTGCTCTGTAAGGAAGACCTCCAAAGGCATAAACCTTTTGGTTTCTCCTAAGTGGACAACCAGGATTCCTAAAGCGGTTAGAGACATCAGTGGCAACCATGAATTTCCAACATGGTGGCAGGACAGGTAAATATTGACCACTGCCTAGTAGGAAGCATTTTTTTTCTCAGGAAATCAAAGTATCTAGTTGGGAGGACCTTGTGAATGACATCATAGGTGCAGGAACAGAGCATGTCCCAAGTTTTCTCCAGGATACATGGGTTATGTTACTGCTTTTTTTCTGACTTATGCTCTTGTGTGGTCTTCCTGCCTCAATGGAGGAGTCTTGGGGCATGTTGTATAGGGATGGCAGTGAACTTCAGCCCAGCAAAGCTGTGCCCTACAAATGGAGCCATGCTTTGTGTTTCTCAGTCTAGAATTTAAAGCATAAGCATACTGTTTGCTACTCATTTCTCTCCAAGCCTTCTCTCCTTCATAAGTCCTCCCATCTTGTTAAAGGATAATTTAGTATGAACGTCATTATGAGGTAGATTGAGGAACACTTTGGTCCCTGAGCAGAAGTTGGGGATTAACAGGATTGGTGTTGGTCTGAGATGTCAACATAGGAAAACCAATCAACCACAGACCCACAGTACAGAGGTCAGAATAGAGGGTAGACTCTCATCTGACCAGATCATGTCCATTTCCTACCTTGAAATTCTGAAGGTCTTTGGAAGACCAATGCTGTGGTAACTGGGGGCTGGGATATTGGAGCCTTTCCAGGAGTGGGGGCAAAACCCCACCCTGTACTTCCTATGTCATCATTCTGGGTGCCATTGTTCCACTGTGAGTTCCCCTCACCTTGACCCTAGAGTCTGCATCCATCCTGACATGGCAAGATTTTCTGGCTGTTGGGGACAAGCTCCCTGCTGGTGTCAGAACCCTCCTAGTTTGCAAATTGTTCTCCCTGTTAAATAGGGAGACACCCACTATTGCCACCAGGTCCCCTTTGTATATATTCATCTCAGGTCAGTTTGTGACAAAGTGTCTATCTTTAGTTTTCCTTTGTCTTGGTGTCCTTGTGTGAGCCTCCAGGTGACCATTCAATATATCCCTCATAGCAAGAGCCACCGGAAGGCAAATGCTTTCAGAATGCTGTGATGGGAAGCATTTTCAGATAGAATGTCAATGTGGAATTCATTGATCGCCCAAAAGATTTTACTCTAAGTGAAAAAACACACCTGTCAGGATCACAGAATAATGAAAATCTCAGGAGGCTCCTGCAGAACTTGGATGACACCACACTGGTCTTGTGGGTGGCCTGGTTCAGATCCTATCGTTGCCTCCTAAAAACTGTCTTATTTCTGTTTAGACTCTCCACAGCCCCTTGACCTCTTCCAGTGACAAGGCCCAAGTCCTTGCTTCTTCTGCCTCCTGCCCTGACTCCTGCCTCACTTTGAAGTAAATAGGGAATCTTCCTTCTTGAATTCATATTGAAGAATGTCCGTGGATTTGTAGAAACTAAGGACCATAGACACAACCCTTTACACTAATACCCATAAATATTGATGCTTCAACTTCAGACACAGAATAATTTGTAAATTTATTGATGCTACATTCCAATATTGTACACACTAGTGTTTGGATGGTATGCCAAAAACCTTTGCCATCCTCCCTTGGGAACACTTTTTGCCATGAATTATGACCAGGTCTTGTAACTGTCTCAGATTCCTCTGTCACCCTCTGTTCACACAGCCCTCAAATGTTCTAGCTTCACTATTCCCTGGAATGAGTGGATATTCTGCTCTCTGCTTTAACTTTTGCCTTTCTAATCACAACTTTTCCCATACCTAAACCTTGGAGCAGCAGTGATATGGGGAATTCAAAGTCTAGAAGGCAAAACTGGATTATTCTGTGTGGCTTTAGGAACTGGGGTGAGATGGGGGAGCCATCTCACACAGGGCACCAAACTTACAAGGTGAGGCATGGGCTGAGTTGCAGGGACAATCAAGCTGAAGAAGTTAAGATGCTATAGTTTGTCCCTTCCCTGGAAGATCAGGGATGGTGGCCATGTGGGAGGAGGAATGTGTCATTGTCCTCCATGACTGTGCTTTCAACATAGAGTTCCTGGCCAAGAGATAGCAACTGTGTCAGGGTTCATGGAGATCATAACAGGATGAGGGTGTCCAGGGAAATTACTCTCCCTACCATGTGTGCACATGAATTGGGTGTGGGTGTAGCCAGCCTGGATGTGTCAGTGTTGTAGTAGCCTTAACTACACTGTCAGCACTGTTGGAGGTGGCATTCTGGGTTCTAATATTCTGTAGGATCAGGTGGGGGATGAAACCACGCTCCACCCTGAAAGACCGGTCCCTGAGGGACTGAGTTCAGATTCCAGCCTGAAGACCACTGCGAGGTGATTCTGCAAGTCGAGACATCAAAGGCATTGACCTTACCTTTCTACCTGGGAGGCCACTTTAAAACCAGCCTGGGTGTTTGCACCTTCAAGGCTGTGTCCTGTGGGCACATTCCAGTGACCTCAACTCTGTAGGTTGGTGCAGTTTCTCCCTAAGTTTGTCAAGGCTTTCCTGAGTACAGGGCCACATCTGTGATGGGGTGCCTCTTACAGATTTCAAGCTCACAACTAAACTATGTCCTTGTATCTCTGCTGGGTTTGAAACCTCATTTGAGCTAACTTCAATCTCGGAGCCTAAAACCCCTAATTCTCTCTAGGGGTATGTGACTGATCACTGTCTGACTATATAACCAAGCATGATTTTTCTGTGAATCTTGGTTTTCTGGTCACTTTCATCAGTTGTCCTGAACTTAGAGGACCTGATGCTTGGGACATTGGATAGACCTGAGTACATGTCTAGGACCTTGCTCTAGGGTGGTACAAATCTCCCCAGTGGACTGTGATAGCCGCCCCTTAACTGTCCTCAGTGCTGATTCTGTAAGGTGCCAGTGAGTTCTTGTGGGATCAATCGGGTCCCATGTGCACCCAAGTGATGAAAAAAATATCATTGCTCAAGAGCAGTACAACAGAAGTTCCATGAGAGCGTTGTCTTTCTCCACGGAGTTCCTTATCAGGAGGCAGAAATCCTGAGAATATCTCCATACATGGGAGAGACTTCAGCTGTCTTTGGGTCCTCTGTGCTGTATGCTATGCAGTCTCCAAGGTCACCAGCTTCCTGTGGCTGTCCTTATGTTTGGAGCAGACTCTAAAGGCACAGAACTACATTTGGGGCAATGATGGGTGTTGATTCATTGCAGCTACCTGCCTTGACCCTTCAAAGGACACATTGATGTCTCCTGGGAAGAGCTCCAAATGAGTGTTTGGGACAAGAATGACTTTGACACTGAACAGGTTCATTCCATGTGGAATAAACTAGATCCATCAAGTTCTAGGTGTTGACTTGGAACACCAACTTAGCTATTGCCTCCATGTGAAAACCTACAGCACCACCAATGAGCTTCCCCAGGCTAAGCAAAGCTCTTCCATGAGTAGTGGTCAGAGGGTGGTTCAAGGATGGTTAAGCAGAACTGTAGATGACCAATGTTCAGCTTTCACCTCTTTCCCCTCGTTCAGTTGCTACTTGCTTGTTGACTAATGGTCATATTACAGAAGGCAGCTGTGTGCTCCTCATGGAGGCTGGTGATGATTTCACTTAACCTCTGAGCACAGGAAGGCTGAGGGTCAAGGACAAAAATGGACCTGAAAGTCCAGTAACAAAACTCAGCATCAATCCCCACAGCATAGACGGAGTGAAAACAGGCTTAGTCTACCCTAACTGCAAGATCTGAACCAACATTCTGTGAAGCTCTCAGCTGCATCTTCAGGTCAGTAGGATTTGGCCACCAGGGTGTGGACATAGAGGCCTCGAAAGCAGGGCACCCTCTGCATTTCCTTGGGAGACTCTAGGTGCCATCATTGCTGAGAAAGTCCTTTCACCTGGACCCTGAAGTTGACCTCTGTATGCAGAGTTGGAGCCTCCTGTTGTACAGGACGGGTCCCTCCTGGAATGGGCACTGTCCTGCGTCACAGCCCTCTGATTTTCAGATGGAGAGCCACGGGGTAAGTGTAGCAGATGGACCTGATGTGAAAGGTCATGAAGTTGCTGTCCTGGGTTGTATCAGCTGGTATCAACGGAGATCATCTTAGCAAAAGGCTTGAAATAACCAAAAGGAAAGTGGTAACAAAGAAAATCCATGCACAAAGGCATTCAGTTAACCAAAGAGGCCTCCAGTGCAAAGGAAATGGGAGGCAATGGATGAACGTCACTGTACGATGTGACAGGAGCCTCTGGCTAAGATGCTTTCGTTCTCTCCCCACCCACATGTGGAAGAACTCTGTCCAAATAGCTTGACATGCCATCGCCATCCCTTTAAGTCTTTTCAACAGCCACTCAAGATCTGTCATCCTTGGGTTTTCTTACTGTCTTCTCACATTTGAGAGGTCTTCTCTAAAGACTCAAGACCTAGCTGTGCTATTTCAGTACTGGAAGCAGATAGGACCGTTAGTTATGTCACCATGTGACTAGCTTTAGGATGCTGCCAGTGTCCTTTGCCATCTTTCCTGGGGAACACTGTCTGCCATGAATGATGCCCAGGTCTTGCAGCTGTCTGAGATTCCTGTCACCCTCTGTTCACATGGCCCTCGAATGTTCTAGCTTCACCATTTCCTGGTACAAACAGAAATTCTACCCTTTGCTTTGATATTTTTCTTTTTTTTTAATCTTTCTAACTGCAATTTTCCCCCCAACCAAAATTTTGGAGCATAAGTGATATGGGGAAATCTACATCTAGAAGGCAGAAATGGCTTCTCTACTCTGTGTAGCTTTAAGAGGGGTGGGATTGGAGAGCCTCAGTCACTGAGCACCGAAATTGCAAAGTGAGGTGTGGGCTGAGCTGCAGGGTCTCTGATAGTGGTTGAAGTTGGCTGTGACTCCATTTGTCCTTTTGTTTGTCTCATCTTCTCTCTTTGCTTGCTCTGAACACCAGAATCTTTCCAGGAAGGGAAACTTTTCCAATATTGAGCGCAACATGTCAGTTTTAGGATGAGGAGAGTGCCCATAGGTAACTAGAAGAAAAGACTTAGTATCTTTTGATACAGTCCTGGTGGGGTACCCGATGATAAAGGTCAGGCTACTCCTTCCCTTGACAACTGTCAGTCTCCTACCCATACACACCATCTTCTCCAGAGACTTGAGTCAAGCCTCACTGGAGGAAATGGTTAGAACAGTGAGGTTGATGCTGTGGAATTTCTGGCTTCTGTGAAAGCCACTCAGGTGTCACCTGCAAGCAGGGGGGACATCTCCCTCAACTCTGGGAAGGGTTGGACAATCTGACCTCTGTAGCCAAGCACAGAGTAGTACTGAAGGCTCCCACTGTGGCTCTTCCTGATTGTCTCAGGCACATAGATGCTACAAAAGCAATACGCTGAACCAAGGTCCATTAGCAATCACCAAAGGTTTCCCATGGTGAGGGACCACACTACTCCGGAATGTGTCCAAAATACCTCTGACTAGTCAGGACAGGGCAGCAATGGATTTCTTGGGATAAGGATTCTAGACACAAGGTAGATTTCTCTGACATACCCACCATTTCTCAGACATCACTGAGGGTGTCTTATCGGCAGAGTGGACAGTCAAATTGCCCTACCACTTCATAGACTAGATGTGTGTGGAAACAGGAAGTCCCTCCTGGTAGTCCTGGAGAAGCAGGAGCATCTCAGAATGAATCCTGACTTCTGTGATCTTGGTCACATTTGGTATCTTCATGGGCATCCTGCTGGAATAACACTAGAAATGTGACAAACTGGACTAACTCATATGGTGACAGGAGACTGGAGATGTTGCAGTTGAGGCAAAGCCTTGACCATTTTTAGAGCAAAGACTGAGGACCTGAGGAAGAGCCTGGAACGTCCAAGGGGGTGGTAGCAGGACACTGCTCTTTCTTTGCATCTGCACTGAATTCCTTATTAGCCTTTGATCCAAAAGATGCTGATTTCATTTACCAGGGAGTATTAGGAGCAAACCACAACTGTGCTAGGTGAGGCCACTGCTTCTGGCTCTGAATTTTCTGCATCTTTGGCTTTACTTATTGAAAAGGTGTCAGAGAACTTGTATGTGGCTGCATAAGAAATGGATTCCTAGCAAGGTGAGACAATCAAGCTAAGGAAGTTAAGATGCTATAGTTTGTCCCTTCCCTGGAAGATTAGGGACGATGGCCATGTGGGAGGAGGAATGTGTCATTGTCCTCCATGACTGCTTTCAACTTGGAGTTCCTGGCCAATAGATAGCAACTGTCAGGGTTCATGGAGATCATAACAGGATGAGGGTGTCCAGGGAAATTACTCTCCCTACCATGTGTGCACATGAGCTGGGTTTAGCCTACCTGGACGTCCCAGTGTTGTAGCAGCCTTAATTACACTGTCAGCACTGTTGGAGGTGGCATTCTGGGTTCTAATATTCTGTAGGATCAGGTGGGGGATGAAACCACGCTCCACCCTGAAAGACTGCTTTCTGAGAGACTGAGCTCAGATTCCAGCCTGAAGACCACTAGGGGGTGACTCTGCAAGTCGAGACATCAAAGGCATTGACCTTACCTTTCTACCTGGGAGGCCACTTTAAAACCAGCCTGGGTGTTTGCACCTTCAAGGCTGTGTCCTGTGGGAGCACTTCAGTGACCTCAACTCTTGTAGGTTGGTGCAGTTTCTCCCTAGTTTGTCAAGGCTGTCCTGGGTACAGGGCCACATCTGTGGTGGGGTGCCTCTTACAGGTTTCAAGCTCACAACTAAACTATGTCCTTGTATCTCTTCTGGGTTTGAAACCTCATTTGAGCTAACTTCAATCTCGGAGCCTAAAACCAGACGTTCATCTGATTCTTTCTAGGGGTTATGTGACTGATCACTGTCTGACTATATAACCAAGCATGATTTTTTTGTGACTCTTGGTTTTCTGGCCCCTTTTGTCAATTGTCCTGGATTAAGAGGGCTGTTCTCTGAGGGACATGGGCTAGACCTGAGCCCATGTCTCTGTCCTTGCTTCAAGTGTGGGTGGTACAAATGGCCTCACTGGGCTGTATTGGCCGCCCCTTCATTGTCGTCAGTGCTGATTCTAGAAGGTGCCAGAGTTCCTGGGGGCTCAGGCAGTAAACAGAAGATTCATGAGCACAGCATCCTTCCCTTAGAGATCACTGGGAGGGCAGAAACCCTGAGAACATCTTCAGTGCTGGATGGGAGGGGTCCTGCTCCATCAAGAGACCTCCGCTGTCCTGAGTCCTCTACTATATGCTATCCAGTCTCCAAGATCATGAGTTTTCTGTGGCTCTCCTTATGTTTGGAGTAGACTCAAGGCTCCAAGTAGACAGAATTACACTTGGGTCAATGATAAGTGTCTGATTGCAGCTACCTGCCTTGACCATTCAAAGGACATCAGTGTAGTCTCTTGGGACAAAGCTGCACAAGACAGTGTTTGGAGTGAGAAGAACTTTGACAATGAAGGAGTTCATTCCATAGGGAAGGAACTATGTTTGTTCAGTTCTAGGTGTTAATTTGGAAGAGCTATTTCACTACTAATGAATGGCTTCTTTATCATAGCTTCCTGGCTTCAGGTGGAAGCCTCGGGAGCACCAACCCTGAGCTTTCCCAGGCTAAACAAAGTTTATGAATAGTGGTCAGATTGTGATTCTCAGGATAGAGAATTATAAGAAACTAATGTTCTGTCTTTCACCTCTCATTCCTCTAATTGGGTTAATCTTTCCTTATTGACTAGTGGTTTTGTTAAAAGGCAGTAGTGTGCTCTAGGGAGAGGCTGGTAAGGAACTGCATTTCTTTGGTGAAGAAGGCAGAATTGAAGGGCAAAGTTAGTGTCTGCCTCAAAGCCAACAACAAAACTAAGCCTCAGTTGCCACAGCACAGAGGGAGGAAAGGCAAGCATGGTGCACCCTGTCTCCAGGGTCCTGATCCAGTTTTTATGAAACACTGAGCTACATCTTCAGGTTATTAGGATTTCCCACCAGCAGCATGGACATGGAAGCCTTGTAGGCAAGTCTACCTGTTTTCTTGGGCGTCCCTGTGGGTGCATTGTTGCTGAGCAAGCCCTCACTCACCTGGAATCTGGAGTCCGCCTGTTTGTGCATACTTGGATCCTCCTGGCTGTGCAGGACAGGTCCCTCCTCAGTGGCCACTGTCCTTGGTCCCAGCCTCCTTATCTTTCATATGGAGGTCAATGGGTCTTTGTACCAGATGGACCTGATGCAGGAGGCTTATGAAGTGACCCACCTTGGATGCCTTACCTGATCTGATGTCAGTGCCAATCAGCTGAGTAACAGCATTGAAATAGCCAGAAGGAAATGAAAGCAAAGAAAGAAAGCCACACACAGTCATCCAAACTGCTAAGCCAAGAGTGCCTCACTGGTCCCAGCTTCTTTAACTTTCATATGGGGGTCACTGTGCCAGATGGACCTGATGCAGGAGGTTTATGAAGTGACCACCCTTAGTTTCCTCACCTGATCTGATGTCAGATCAGTTCAGCAAGAGCCTTGAAATAGCCAGAAGAAAACTAGAAACAAACAGGGAAATCTAGGCACAAAGTCGTTCAGACTGCTAACCAAAGAGGGCTTCCATGCTGAAAGGAAACAGGTGGCAATGGAGGAAGATGTCACTGTACCATGTGGCAGGTGTCTCCAGCTAAAATGCCTCCATTCTCTCCCCACCCCCTTTTGGAAGCAGGGAGGAAGAACTCTGTCGCACATAGCCTGACATGAATTCCCTTTAAAAGTCTTGTCCCTGCCCATTCTAGTTCTGTCATTCTTGGGTTTTCTTATTGTCCTCTCACATTTGAGAGGTGTTATCAAAAGACTTAATGCCTGGCTGGGCTTAATGCTCTATTGGAAGCAGATGTAGAAAAGGGTGGGACCATTAGGTCATTCACAGGGTGACTTAACTGTCAATGGTATTCCAAGCAATGAGTCATGGAGTGAGGGTCTAGGGTGTACCTATGGTTCCTGCTGCCTCCCTGGCATCCCCATCAGGGCATTGCAACCACATTCATCTAAGGGTCTTTGGCTAACAGTATATGTTTTGGACACAAGGAACCAGTTGCCCTGTGGGATATGGTAACTTGGATCACATAGGCCAGGCCACCCAAGTAGGAAGAAAGGCATCCATGCTGGGTGAGATGCTCCAAATGCATGGGAACAGATTCAGTGAGACACACCTGTGACCCTACAACTATGTGATCCCAACATCAGTAACAGTGTTGGTGCAAATCTAAGTGTCCCCTCCTGAAGCTCCTGCACTCCTCCCCCATGACATCTCTGCCAGTGCAGGAGCTGTCACAGTCCCCAGCCCCGTGACAAGGGGCTCCTTGACATCTTGGTTCAGCTCATCACTAATCCCATGAAGCTGAAAACCTTGAACCCGTGATCTCCCTACTGAGCTAAATTTGCCTGTACATGGGTTCCTCTGAGCAGTGCCTGGCTTTCTGCTTCATGCTTGCAGACTGATAGATTGGCTCTCAAATGTAGCTACCTGTCTGGTCCCTTCACTGGTTCAAGGCTGTCTTATGTGCACCATACACAAGTTCAACTGTCATGAAATCACTCAGCCAAATGTGGTTGTTAGTCCAGGCTAGAATATTCTTCTGTGAATTGATCAGATTAGTTATCTGAGTCCATAAAGTACTTGGTTAGGGAAGGCAGATAAGTTCTCCATGGTTGGTGTCTGTGGACAGAGGCTTCCAGTCCTCCAACTCGCACAGTTCTGAGGCTCTTCCATGTTGACTTTGCTGAAACTGATGCGCCCTTAGACTTGGTTCTGAAAGTCCTGCTCAAAGCTGAGGCATAGAGGGTTGGGGGTGGAGGGGCATCAGGCAAACCAAGGAGTGAAAGTGAGTTCAAAACAGAAGAAGCTAGAAGACTCATCCTGAGAGCTTGCAGACAAGATGCGATGCTAGCATGAGCTAGAATCCTGTGTTTGCAATATCTATACCGTACTCGGGCAAGAATCTGAGATTGTCTCACAGCAATCCTACCAGAATGTGTCTTGCTGAGTACATAGCTTTTTCACTATATAAAGTGTCATTCAAAGAAATATAAGACTTGTGAGTGTATCTGATCATGTGAGCCCTTAGCTACAATGTGCTCCGATTCGGCGGCCCTCACAACTTCCTTGGAGGTTTTCCATGCTGAGTTAGCCATATAAGCATTGTCAGTTCCTAGTCAGCTCAGTGTTTCCTGATCTGGTGGGCTTCATCTATACCTCACCTGAGTACAACTGCTGAGTGTTGTTTTTGACTTAATTTAAGTAATAATGGCAGTTATAAGTGTTTCTAGGTCAGCCATCTGTTCATCTCAATTCAAGATAGGTATCAATTCGTTGTTTTTAGTGAGCAGGCTATTCTGGGGTCTGCACTGGTGCAAAGGGGAGACAACACATGGGATGGGGGGTCTCCTGAAGTGCCCTCTGCAAACAAGAGGACTAAGACTTACATGGAAGAATTTGTGAGCTCACATATGTACATAGTCAACTGTTCCTATGATCCAGGGACTTCTGACAAGGTTAACAAGATTGCTTGGTCGTTAGTACCAAACTCTTACACAAACGTGTATGATGGGGTCAGCTGCTGAGGCTCCTTGGAAGGACTCCAGGAACAGAGCTGAGAACCCTCTAGAACTTGGCTTAAGTGAAGTAGGTGGAGAGGATCTTGATTCGAGGAACCGTTCTGTCCTCATGCATCATTAGAGCTTGTTGTAACTGAAGCCTAACTTTCACTCAGATAGTCAACATATGGCATTCCAGGCAAGCAATAGATTTTTCCTGAGAACTCCACTATGAACACCATGACTGTGATCTTAGTGTCACTGTATGATGAAGCAATGAAACTGCCTCAAGGATGGGGCTCCAAGTTCCTTATGGAAAGTAATGGTCTATACTGGTGCTCACACCTGTCACATTCAAGGAGAGCAGACAATGAGATAGAATGGGAACTCCAGTTCTGGAAGGCTCTGAGCTTTGAGTGACCTCATGAAACAAAGTCCCAGTAAGTATCTAACAAAGTTAGGGTAAACACCTTCTGGAGAAAGTTGCTTCATTGTGTGCCACTGTACTTAGATTCTGTCTCATATTTAGATATAAATATTGCAACTGTATTTAAGAATAGATTCATTCATGAAGTAGGACAGAGTTGACAAAGTCACATGGCTCCAAGATGTCCCAATGTAGTCTGGGCTCAGCATTGGTATTGCTTCTTAAAGCTACAGGGAAAGTTCAAGTTGACATTTCCTTCCAACTGTGACCCAAGATTAAAGCTATTCTGAAACACTAGATTTACTCCACTCAATGTAGTTATCATTGGACCACACCCAAACCCCCTGACCTTCCTCTCTAAATGCAGAAGAACCTGGAAGTATTCTTCCGTGTTAAGTAGGCGCGTGGAGACTTACTATGGATCTGGTCTAGATGCTTCCCAAGCTTCTCTTAAGCTGCATGTGGCTAGCTTGACAATATTCTAGGTCCCATAGCAGAAACCTAGACTTAGAGCTCAGCACCTGAACAGAGGTCACAGGAAACCCATGGAAAAACTATGGTGTAACTGAGTTCCACAGCTACAGGCCTGTGCTCTTTACCTTGATTCGAATGGCTCCCTGGTTAGTGGAAATCACTAAACTGCCCAGAGAAGCTCCTATTGAAATGTGGTTTACATATTCTCACCTTTTTCTGCACTAGCAGAAAGCAAAGTGCAGAGAATTTTTAAACTTGTATCAGGTTTTATGGTTTTCTTTGATACGGTACAGCTAGAGCGTTGACATAGATGTGACTAGAAATACCCTCTGATGCCTGTTGGCAATCTGGCAGTGAATGTCCTCAGTCACTGTGAGCAATGGTAGACCCACCCTTGTGAATCTACATGGTGAAAACCTGTGGCCCTTGTGAAGCCCGCAAGACTGAGTCAGATGGTTGTCTATTCAAATAGTCAACCTCGTGTGCACAGCAGATTGTCCTCTGTAAGCCTGTAATACAGTGTCACTCTGCTATGGAACAGAAATTGAGCCACTGATCTCATGAATAGTCCTGACTTTTACCCTGGGTTGTACGCTTTTTTTTTTTTTGTATACAGCAGAGTGGTTATGTAAGATGCCTCTCAGTACAGGGATAAATTTGAGTCACTTGAGGTCTCAATCCGGGTCTTTAGGTTTGGTTAGAGCACTCTTGTCTATTTCTTGCATTTATCCAGAGCATGAAGTGTTATAGTCCAATGGTAACCACTGTGAAAGTCTGGGTGGTGTCACCATGGATTTGAAAAGTCACCCTTTCTGAGTATTGGAGGAAATCTTAACAGTTGCATCTTGAAAGAGAGGCTCTTGTTTCTTTAGGATGTACGTAAAAGGAATCCCAAGAATCTTACCTGTTCTGAACTGGTGTTGAGGCCACATGGCACAATGTGTTCTGTTTTCCTGAAATTCATTTGTATTTATACTGACCAGTTTAAAAAAAAAATTAACAGCATTCCTGTAACAAAAAGGTGCATGTGGCACATGGCGCACTTTCTTCCACACCCCTGAGAAGACAGCAATTCTGTTCAATGAAAATTAACTGACAAATGTCTTAATTCTTCTAGATATAAATGTGTCCAAAAAAATATTAGGACGGTAATAAGGGCCAATAACACTGACTGACAGTCTTTGATTCAAGTGTTTTATGGCAAAGGAATGCATTTGTCTTCAAATTCCAACTCCTCCCACTCTTGAGCCAGAATACAAAGCAAGCAGGTGGGGCAGAGGACAAGTTCAGCTCTCATCAGGAAGAGGCCCAGGGACCTATCTGCTTATGGCTTCTAAGAGGATGTTGGCAAACCAGCCAGGGATGGAGTATCAACTCCCTGTGGTGGTACAATGCGAACAGCAGTCCAGTCTCAGCAGTGACCTAGAGACTCTTAATGTAGCTCCTGTAGAGGTGAGGGGTCTTGGGACACCTGTCTATAGGAAGACACAAGTTGGTCTTGTTCGAGGCCACTAATAGTGCGGGTAGGTCCTAGGGTGAGGGGAAATCGTAACTCATTGCAATCTATGCCAGATTTATTGCTACCCCGATCTACACCTGGTTCCTTAGAGTCATGGGAAATCCCATAAGATGGGCCAACCACAACAGTGAGTTGCATCAAACTCAGCCAAGGTCCCCCCACATTCATGGAAGTCATGTTTGGTGATTCTCAGTCTAGTTCTGTGAATGGCAGAAAATCAAATTTCTTGCTAATATCAACTAAATTCCCCTCATTTCTTCCCTAGTTAATTTCTGAGCCTCATGTAGAGGCTGGTGAGGACCTGCAGTGAGCATCGGGGTACAGGGAGGCTGAGGGCTGAAGAGCAGGCTGAGCTTCTGCCTCGGATGCCATAATGTGAACCACACTTCAGAGCCCAGGGAAGAGAAAATGGTTCCAACAAGAGTAACCACTCACCAGGGACCTAATCTGGTTTCTTCAGGGAAATCTTGAACTTGATCCTAGGATCAGTGCTTGACATCTGGGGGCATGAAGGTAGAAATCTGTCTTAGTGGGAGGCCAGCTCCCATCTTTGTTCCCTGTGGGTAGCATTGTTCAAGGGCAAGGTCTCCTTCGCCAGGTTATTTCCTCCCTGGTCACCTGGATGTTTTTCTCCTCATTGTCACCATAGGAGTAATCTGGGGATTAGCCACCTGACAGGTAGTAGACTTTGAATGAGCTGCAACCATGTTGGCTGTTGACTTTGCTGTGGTCACCAATGCCCCTGTTTCTCTCCTTACAAGTGCCAATCTGGCTGACTCTGGAAGAAACTTTATGGCCTATGGTAAACTTTACTCCTGCCCACTCTGAACCTGTTCCACACAAGACTTGGGCTATGCACTCTGGGAATGATCCAACATGGCCTGAGATGTGGGAGGTGCCTTGCTAACCATCATCCCCATACGAAGTCTCAGATCAGCTTGGTGTCAAGCAAGTCACACATGACAGGCCTAGAAACCTCTGGGACTAGTGTCAGCAAAATCTTTGTTGTAGATCAATTGAAATAGGCACACTCAAAGCTGTCTCTTGAATGGACTGGTAAGGGAGGAATTAAACATCCTAGGGTAGGAGAAATTACATCTCATCAGAAACTGCCCAGTCTCATCCAGTGTCCATTATTGTAGTCCTCTAGCACATACAACCACCTTGTCTAATCTGGGGTTCCAAGGCTCAGACCCTATACAAGAGGTTCCATTAGTCAGAGACTCTTGGTTCCACCAAAGCTCTCAAGGTCACTGTAGGTTAGATCTTAGGGCTACGTTTCTCTTCCACAGAAATAGCTTAATACTTCAACAGTGAAGTTGCTATTTCTCACCTTTTTAAGGGTAGTATATTAAATTTTCCTTTAATATTTCATATATTTTATGTGCTCTTCAATGAGAAATGAAAAGCACTTTACAAGGATATGATATGCAGCAGCTTGGATTCCATTTGTTGCTCTTCCTGTCATGTGGGAGTGTGCCCACTGAGACAGCACACCTGGATTCATTTTTGTACAGAGTGGGGTAGTGGAGGTAGAAGACACCTGGTCTTACCCACTTGACCAGAGGAGACTTCAGGTTTCCCATCTTGATTTCTTACCTAAGAGGCAGGTGGAAGGAAAAACCAAGCCATAGCAGCCCTGTGGAAGCCCCATACCTAAATCTAGAGCCCTAGTTAGTCTAGGAGACTACACAACATGTGTCACTTTGTCCCCAATTATAACTACATGCAAATGTGACCTTTCAAACATGTAGAGAAAGGCAATGCATGATTTCTAATGTTTCTCCTTGCTCACCTACAACTGTACCTTCTAGAAAAATGATAGTAAAGACCTTGTGGAAGACATATGCTAGCTCGATTCCCAAATATCCATGAAACCATAATCAAGAATACAGAATAGGCTTCAAGACAACCTGGATGCCAGGGTTCCCCTGACAAGGCTATGAAGATTGTGACTAGTGATCCTACTCTAGCTTCCATGTAGAAGCAATGAGACATCTTGCTTTCAGTTGCCTAATTTCCCTCATTCAGTGTATCCATGTTACCTCCTCACCATTCTTAGAGTAATAAAGCTGAGTCCTAATGTTAACATAAGGCAAGCTCCTCTTTGGACTGAGCACAAGAAAGCTCAGAGGGCACATTAGCCACTGCTAATGATGCTAAGGTTGGAAACGCCTTGAACTCCAAGTTCATCTGACACATCTTCCGTTTTTCTTACTTGGGGAACCTGAATGTGGTTCTGAGATGAATGACTTGGTACCTGGGGCCCTTGTGGGGAATTGTTCCCACAGGGAAGTTGAGACTTCCATCTTTCCAGGAAACTCTAAGCACCACTGTTTCCTGGTCACCTCCCCTTCACCTTGTCCCTGGAATCTGTAAGTGCAGACTTGTTGGAGGAGTAGCCACTGGGTACATCCTTTGCTGGGTCAACCCTATCCTGAATTCCAGGTCCCATTCCTGTTTTTATTGACTTGTCATTGCCACTGCTGTTCAAGACATCTGTGAGGTTTCATGAGGCCAATGACGTTGGTTGTCTGAACATCCTCCACATTATACAGGTTCATTGCCATGAGTCAAAGACTTTAGTGGAAACAGGCTCAAAGTTAATACAGACCTCTTCTTCTAGGGTCTTCACCTTGGTCATCTCCAAGCACTCCTGCCACGTGTCCAGGAGATAGGACATAAAGAGCTAGCTAGTCCTGCCCATCAGACGTTCATAGAGATTAATGGTGAAAGTAGGGTAAGGTGTAAGAACAGCCCCTTCGTTGATTCCTTTGTATTAAGTTCTGGCTGAGAACTACTTGAAAAACCTCCCCATGAGGTGATAGGTCTGTTTTATGGCATCCTGTATTGTGGCCCAGGCCAGGGTGTCTTCACCATAGGATGCCAAGATGGCTCCTTGATGGCAACAACTTTCCATGGTAAACTTTGCTGATGGGTGTTAGTATGTGGGATAAATGCTGGAGGACCTTGAAAATGTTTTATTTCACTCAGTTTCATTCACCTGTGTGGAATGGGATATATAAACTATCAAATCTGTAAAATAAGTTGAGATTAGATTCATTAATGGAAAATACTTGAACATTCCTTCCTGCCACCTGTGATGGGCATCAGACTCCAGTGCTCGGTACATAAGCCACCTTAAAGAAACTGACATTGGGTTCTAGACTTCCCACCTCAGTGTTTGCTTCTAGTCCATGCACAGCAAGGATGGGACGTGTTCATGGAGATCATGGTAAAATGAGGGCCTCTAGGCAAAGCACCAGCTGTTATCCCCAGCAGCTACCTATGGGAGGGCAAGGGACTTGGCCCACCTGGGCTCTTTAGCACTGTTTGTCCTGTGAGGACACAGTGGAACTTAGAATGGACCAGGTCAGGGGGGACCCTGGGTGTCCTCCCTAAAACTGGACACTGAAGAACTGACATTCTTAATCCAGGCAAGCCCTCTGAACACGGGGTGTATGTGTTGAATCTCCAAAGATATGTTCTCACTAAGAGAGTGATACTGTACCTTGCCCAAGGACTGGGCTTGAAGAGGAAGAAAAACAAATCTCACATCACTTCCTCTGTGAAAGACACAGCTTTGCTAGCTAAGAGTTCCTTATGTTAAATACAAGTCTACCTGGGGTAACTCCAAGTGTCCCTCGAATAGCTCAGGCCCAGTTGGTGGCACAACTTTGGTTACACTTCATTCATCTTAACTACTTTCCAGGTCTTACAATACCTTTCACCTTAGTGAGCTCTTGTGAACCTGAGAGGCAGGAATCAGACCCTCCCCTGAATCTCTGCCTCAGGGATGCATTGCAGACAGCAGCCTGTTGGGTGGGACAGTCATTCATCAGAACTCTGACTTCTTGGGTCACAAACTCTGGAACATGATGCTCACAGGGAATTTGGTGGAGAGATGCAAACATGGGCTTTGCCAATGTGTGGTGGATGTTGCCCCAGGGTGACAGTCCCTCTCTTGTGCTATTCTTTTCATCATTTGGGTGCACTCGGTTTGTGCTAACATGTGGATCTCTCTAAGGGTGGGCATCCAGGCAGCACAGAAGACAGATCAGACCCAGCCCTTGGCACGAGAATCATCCTCACACAGGGAATTCATAAATGGGACAGGAGAAAACCTGCACTGCTTCCCATGGAGAATGGTGGGGTTTCTCTGTCCTGTTAGAGTGGTTATCATCCTTCTGCTCCATAGGTAGACCTTCAAGGTCACAGTAGCTTTTTGGCTTTTCTAAGGTGCTCCAGAAAAACGGGTAGAGTCATTACTGGCAACCGTGGAATTCCAACATGGTTGCGGCACAGATAAGTGGTGACTACTACCCTTGGCCTAGCAGGAAGCATTTCCTTCTCTCCAGGAAACAAAAGGTTGAGAGGATCTTGTGAATGAGAATATAGGTGCAAGAAAAGGATGTATCCAGAGTTTTGTCCAGGAAACGTGGGTTATGTTACTGCTTCTTTGTTTCTGACTTATGCTCTTGTGTGGTCTTCCTGCCTCAATGGAGGAGCCTTGGGGTATGATGTGTAGGGATGGCAGTGAACGTCAGCCCTGCAAAGCTGTGCCCTACAAATGGAGCCATGCTTTGTGGTTCTCAGTCTAGTATTTTGAAGCAAAAAAAGCACCATTGTTTGCTACTCTAATTCACTTTGAATTTTCTCTCCCTCATAACTTTCCATCTTATTAAAGGATAGTGGCCTCAATGTGACATGGCTTGAGGAATGCCTTGGTACCTGAGAATAGGATGCTAAGGCTTCATAGATGATTGGTGTTGGCCTGAGATGCCAACATGGGAAATCCACCCACAGTGCAGATTCCAAGGGGTCCAATCAGACGAGTTTGCAACCTCTCTTGCACTTTCTACCCTGTTACTCTTTTGGTGACAAAAGAACAGATGTCCCTGTTGAAGCAAAGCCTTGACTGTTTTTAGAGCAAGGACTGAGGATTTGAGAAAGAGCCTGGAAGGTCCAAGGGGGTGGCAGCAGGACACTGCTTTCTTTGCATCTGCTCTGGGTTTCTCAATAGCCCTTGATCCAAAACTTGCTGATTCCATTTAGCGAGGGCTATTAGGAGCAAAACACAGCTATGCTAGGTGAGGTCACTGCTTCTGGCTTTGAATTTTCTGCAACTTTGGCTTTGCTTATTGAAAAGGTGGTCAAAATTTCTATGTGGTTGCTTCAGAAACAGATTCCTAATGAAGGACAGTGAAACTGAGCAAGTTAAGATGCAATAGTCTGTTCCTTTCCTAGAAGCTTAAGGACTGGCCATATTGGGGGAGTGTGTCATTCTGACTGTGCATTCAACATGGAGTCCCTGACCAACAGATAGCAACTGTTAGTGTTCATGGAGATCCTAACAGGATGAGGGTCCAGGAAAACATTCTTCCCTACCATGACTGCAGATGAGCCAGGTTTAGCCAGCCTGGATGTCCCTTTGATGTAGCAGCCTAATTACACTATCAGCACTGTTGGATATGCATTCTGGGTTCTAACATTAACCTGTAGGATCAGGTGGGGATGAAACCAAGCTCTACCCTGAAAGACCGGTCCCTGAGAGACTAAGCTCAGATTCCAGCCTGAAGACCACTGGGGGGTGATATTGCAAGTCAGGACATCAAAGGCATTGACCTTATCTATCTTCTGGGAGGCCACTTTAAAACCAGCCTAGGTGTTTGCACCTTCAAGGCTGTGTCCTGTGGGCGCACTTCAGTGACCTCAACTCTGTAGGTTGGTGCAGTTTCTCCTTTAGTTTGTCAAGGCTGTCCTGGGTACAGGGCCACATCTGTGATGGGGTGCCTCTTACAGATTTCAAGCTCACAACTAAATTATGTCCTTGTATCTCTTCTGGGTTTGAAACCTCATCTGAACTAACTTCAATCTCAGAACCTAAAATCAGACGTTCATCTGATTCTCTCTAGGGTTATGTGACTGATCACTATCTGATAATATAACTAGGCACGATTTTTGTGACTCTAGGTTTTCTGGCCCCCTTTGTCAGTTCTGGATGAAAGAACCTGCTCCTTGGGGGTCACTGGATAGACCTGAGCACATGTCTCCAGGCTTGCTCCACTATGTGGTACAAATGGCCTCAAGGTGCTGTGGTGGCCACCCCTTCACTGTCCTCAGTGCTAACTCTGAAAGGTGAGTTCTGGGGGGCTTAGGTGCACCCAAAGGATGAAAATATCACTGCAGATGAGCATAAACAGAAGGTTCATGAATGTATCCTTCCCTCTGGAGATCATTATTGGGAGGTCAGAAACCGAGGGGTCTTGCTCCATGGAGACCTCAGCTGTCCTTGGGTCTTCTGTGCTGTATACTATCCAGTCGCCAAGATCACTTGTTTTCTGTGGCTCTCCTTACACTTGGAGTAGACACAAGGCACAGAATTACACTTGGGACAAAGATGAGGATTGATTGGTCAAGGCAGGTAGCTGCAAAGGACATCTGTGTTTTCTCTTGGGATGAAGCTCCAAGAGACAGTGTTTGGGTTGAAAAGACTTGGAATGAACTCCTTCGTTGTCAATGCAGAAGAGACTACATCTGTTCAGTTCTATGTGTTGACTTGGCAGACCTGTTTTTCTAATGAATGATTGGTTTCTTTATGACTTCCTGGCCCCAGGTGGAAGCCTGGGGCACCAACCAAAGCTTTCCCAGGCTAAGCAAAGCTCTGTCATGAGTAGTGGTCAGATGGTCTTCCTCAGGATAGGTAGAGAATTATAACCAATGTTCTGGCTTTTTCCTGTCATTCCTCTGCTTCGGTTATTCTTTGGTTGTTGATTTCTGGTTATGCTATACAAGAAGGCAGTAGTGTTCTCCAAGGGGAGGCTGGTGAGGAACTGCACTAGTCCTCTGAGCACAGGAAGGCGGAGTTGGAATGAAAAGTTAGTGTCTGCCTCAAAGGCCAATAGCGATACTTAAGCTCAGTCCCCACAGCACAGAGGGAGGAAAAGCAGGCATGGTGCACCCTATCTACAGGGTCCTAATCCAGTTTCTGTGAAACCCTGAGCTGCATCTTCAGGTTACTAGGATTTGGTCGCCAGGCGCGTGGACATGGAGGCCTTGAAGGCAGGTCTCTCCTGTGTTTCTTTGGGTGTCCCTGTGGGTGCATTGTTGCTGAGCAGGCCCTCACTCACGTGGATTCTAGAGTACACCTGTTTGTGCAGACTTGGGTCCTCCTGGCTGCACAGGACAGGTCCCTCCTGGAGTGGTCATTGTCACTGGTCCCAGCCTCTTTAACTTTCATATGGGGGTCACTGTGTCAGATGGACCTGATGCAGGAGGTTTATGAAGTGACCACCCTTAGTTTCCTCACCTGATCTGATGTCAGATCAGTTCAGCAAGAGCCTTGAAGTAGCCAGAAGGAAACTAGAAGAAACAGGGAAAGCCCTGCAAAAGTCATTCGAACTGCTAACCAAAGAGGGCTTCCATGCTGAAAGGAAACAGGTGGCAATGGAGGAAGACGTCACTGTACCACGTGGCAGGTGTCTCCAGCTAAGATGCCTCCATTCTCTCCCCACCCCCTTTTGGAAGCAGGGAGGAAGAACTCTGTCGCACATAGCCTGACATGAATTCCCTTTAAAAGTCTTGTCCCTGCCCATTCTAGTTCTGTCATTCTTGGGTTTTCTTATTGTCCTCTCACATTTGAGAGGTGTTATCAAAAGACTCAATGCCTGGCTGGGCTTAATGCTCTATTGGAAGCAGATGTAGAAAAGGGTGGGACCATTAGGTCATTCACAGGGTGAATTAACTATCAATGGTATTCCAAGCAATGCATTATGGAGTGAGAGTCTAGGGTGTATCTATGGTTCCTGCTGCCTCCCTGGCATCCCCATCAGGGCATTGCAAACACATTCATCTGTGGGTCTTTGGCTAAAAGTACATGTTTGTTTCGAACACAAGGCATCAGTTGTCCTGTAGGATCTGGTAATTGGATCACACAGGCCAGGCCACCCGGGTTGGAAGAAAGGCATCCATGCTGGGTGACATGCCCCAGTGCACAGGAACAGATGCAGTGAGACACACACATTAGAATTGTCCCTACACCTATGTGCTCCCAACATCCATGACCGTGTGGGTGCAAATCTAAGTGTGCCATCCTGAGGCTCCTGCACTCCTCCCCCATGGCATCTCTGCCAGTGCAGGGGCTGCTACAGTCCCCAGCACCATGACAAGGGGCTCCTTGACATCTTGGTTCAGCTCATCACTAATCCCATGATGCTGAAAACCTTGAACCCATGGTCTCACCCTACTGAGCTAAATTTGCTTGTACATGGGTTCCTCTGAGCAATGCCTGGCTTCCTACTTCATGCTTGCAGAAGATTGGCTCTCAAATGTAGCTATCTGTCCAGTCCCTTCACTGGTTCAAGACTTCCTTGTGTGTACCATACACAAGTTCAACTGTCATGCAATCACTCAGTCAAACATGGCTGTTAGTCTAAGCTAAAATATACTTTTATGAATTGATCTAGAAGGTTATCTGAGTCCACAGTTAAAGTACTTGGTTAGTAAAGGCAAGTAAGTTCTCTATGGTTGGTCTCTGTGGCCAGAGGCTTCCAGTTCCCCACACACACAGTTCTGAGGCTCTTTCACCTTAACTTTGTTGAAACTACTGCGCCCTTAGCCTTAGTTCTAAAAATCCTGCTCAAAGCTGAGGCACAGAGGGTTGGGTGTGGTGGGACATCAGGCAAACAAAGGGGTGAAAGCAAATCCAAACCAAGAGGAAGCCAGAAGCCTCATCCTGTGTGCTTACAGACAAGACACTGGCATGAGTTGGAATCCTGTCTTTAATATCCATGCTGTGCTCAGGATAGAATCTGAAATTATTACACGTCTTTCAGCAACCTTACCAGAGTGTGTCTTGCTAAGTACATATTTTTTCACTCTTAAAAAACATGTCCTTCGAGGACATGCAAGGCTTCTTGTGAGTGTATCTGAGCACGTGAGTCCTTGGTTACAATGTGCTTCACGTCACCTTGGAGGCTCTCCAGGTTGAGCCAGCCATATAAGCATTGTTGGTTCCCAGTCCTTGACTCAGTGTTACCTGGAATGATGGGCTTCATCTATGCTTTACCTTGATATACCTGCTGAGTATTGTTTATGACTTAGACTAAGTAATGCCAGTTCTGAGTGTTTCCAGCTCCACCATGTTTTTGTTGCTCAATTTAAGACGGGTATTACTTCATCTGTTTTTAATGAGCAGACTATGCTGGTGTGTCTGCTGGTACAAAGGGAAGATAGTCCTCTGAAATGCCCTCTACAAACTAGAGATTAAGGCTCACATAGAAGAAATCATGAAATCAAACATGTTCAGACAACTGTTCCTATGATACAAGCACTTCTGACAATGTCAACGACGTTGCTTGGTCATCGGTACCAAACTCTTAAGCAAACCTATATGAGGTTCGCTGCTAACCCTGAACTATGTGTTTAGGGATGGCTATGAGATGCCAGATGAAGCACTGATGTTTGTCTTCTGTAGCTGGTGCTGGATCTGAGTTATAAAACTTACGTTGATTAACTCAAATCATGGTGTCACTCCTGGGTCAGTTCACTGAGGACCACCAATGTTCTGTTAGGCAAAAATGATTCTGTACCCACAATTTATCTACTAAGATGCTAAAATCACCAAGTGACTCTCCTTAGTGGCAATCCTACATGGGATGAGGCCTTGATGCTCTCAGCAGCCATAAGCAAATCACCCAGGTCCTTGACTGACATCTCACAGGTCTGTGTGAACTCGTAGCTCTGGATTTGCTGCTGGCCATAACAGCCCCTTGAGTGGGACCCTAGATTGTAGAAAAGACCTGACGGTACCTACCTGGTATGAACTTTGTCTGAGCCTCCTGGAGTTGAGCACCATTAGGTTCTTACCATTGGAAGATGCTCCTTGGAGGGATTCCAGGAACAGAGTTGAGAACCCTCTAGAACTTGGCTTAAGTAAAGTAAGTAGAGATGATCTTGATTTGAGGAACCATTCTGTCCTCATGCATCATTAGAGCTTGTTGTACACTGAAGCCTTATTTGCACACAGATAGTCGACATATGGCATTCCAGGCAAGCAATAGATTTTTCCTGAGAACTCCACTATGAACACCATGACTGTGATCTTAGTGTCACTGTATGATGAAGCAATGAAACTGCCTCAAGGATGGGGCTCCAAGTTCCTTATGGAAAATAATGGTCTATACTGGTGCTCACACCTGTCACATTCAAGGAGAGCAGACAATGAGATATAATGGGAACTTCAGTTCTGGAAGGCTCTGAGCCCTGAGTGACCTCATGAAACAATGTCCCAGTAAGTTTTTAACAAAGTTGTGGTAAACTCCTTCTGGAGAAAGTTGCTTCATTGTGTGCCACTGTACTTAGATTCTGTCTTATATTTAGATCCAAATATTGCAACTGTGTTTAAGAGTAGATTCATTCATGAAGTGGGAAAGAGTTGACAAAGTCACATGGCTCCAAGATGTCCCAATGTAGTCTAGGTTCAGCATTGGTATTGCTTCTTAAAGCTACAGGGAAAGTTCAAGTTGACATTTCCTTCCAACTGTGACCTCCCAAGATTAAAGCTATTCTGAAACATTAGATTTATTCCATTCAATGTAGTTATCATTGGACCACACCAAAACCCACTGACCTTCCACTCTAAATGCAGAAGAACCTGGGAGTACTCACCATGTTAACAGTACTAGCCACACACTAGATTTAGGGTAACATGCCAGTCCTTTCCCATCTTTCCTGGGGAATAGTGTTTACCATGAATGATGCCCAGGTAATGCAATAGTCCCAGATGCCTGTCACCCTCTGTTCACATGCTCCTCAAATGCTCTAGTTTGATCATTTACTAATATGAACAGAAATTCTGCCCTTTGGCTTAAATTTTTTTAACCTTTCTAGTTGCAATTTTTCCCCACCCAAATCTTGGAGCAGCAGGGATTTGGGAAATTCAATGTCTAGAAGGCAGATGTGACTTCTCTACTCGGTACAGCTTTAGGAACTGGGGTGGGATTGGAGAGCCTCAGTCACTGAGCACCAAATTTGTAAAGCAAGGTGTAGGCTGAGCTGCAGGATGTTTCATAGTGGTTGAAGTTGACTGTGGTTCCCTTTGTCCTTTTGTCCTCGCTTGCTCTGAGCACAGGAAGCTTCCCAGGAAGGGCAACTTTCCCAACATTGAGAGCAAGACATGTTGGCCTGAGTTCTTGGATGAGGAGAGTGCCCATGGGCAACTGGTAGAAAAGGCTTGGTATCTTTTGATACAGGCCTGGTACAGTACCTGATTGATGACCAAGGTCGGGCTGCTCCTTCCCTTGACAACTGTCAGTCTCCTACCACACACACCATGTTCTCCAGAGACTTGAGTCAAGCCTCACTGGAGGAAATAGTTAGAACGCTGAGGTTGATGCTGTGGAATTTCTGGCTTCTGTGAAAGCCACTCAGGTGTCACCTACAAGCAGGGGGGAACATCTCCCTCAACTCTCGGAAGGGTTGGACAACCTGACCTCTGTAGCCAAGCACAGAGTGGTGCTGGAGGCTCCCACTGTGGCTCTTCCTGATTGTCCCAGGCACATAGATGCTACAAAAGCCATACTGAACTAAGGTCCATTAGCAATCACCAAGGTTTCCCATGGTGAAACCATTTCCCATTTCTTGGGGATGTGCCCCCCAAAATACCTCTGTGACTGATCAGGATGGGGTAGCAATGGATTTCTTGGGATAAGGATTCTAGACGCAAGGTGGATTTCTGACATACTCGCCATTTCTCAGACATGGGAAAGGGAGACTGAGGGTGTCTTATCGGCTGAGTGGACAGTCAAATTGCCCTACCACTTCATAGACTAGATGTGTGTGGAAACAGGAAGTCCCTCCTGGTAGTCCTGGAGAAGCAGGAGCATCTCAGAATGAATCCTGACTTCTGTGATCTTGGTCACATTTGGTATCTTCATGGGCATCCTGCTGGAATAACATTAGAAATGTTACTGACATGTGACAAACTGGACTAACTCATATGGTGACACGAGATTGGAGATGTTGCAGTTGAGGCAAAGCCTTGACCGTTTTTAGAGCAAAGACTGAGGACCTGAGGAAGAGCCTGGAACGTCCAAGGGGGTGGCAGCAGGACACACCTTTCTCTGCGTCTGCTCTGGATTCCTTATTAACCTTTGATCCAAAAGATGCTGATCCCATTTAGCAGAGCAAAACACAAGTGTTAAGTGAGGTCACTGCTTCTGGCTTTGAATTTTCTGTATTTGTAGGCTTGCTTACTGAAAAGGTGTATGTAATGGCTTAAGAAATGCAGGCTTCCGATGAGGGACAGTGAAACTGAGCAAGTGAAGATGCCACAGATTCTGTCACATGTTGGAAGCTTAGGGACGAAGGCCATGTGGGAGGAGGAATGTGTCACTGTCCTCCGCAGCTGTGCATTCAACATGAAGTTGCTAGCTAACAGTTAGGATCTCCAAGTTCACTAACAGTTGCTAACAGGTGAGGGTGTCCAGGAAAATTATTCTCCCTACTGTGTGTGTGAATGAGCAAGCTTTAACAAGCCTGGGCTTCCCAGTGTTGTAGCAGCCTTAATTATGTGGTTAGCACTGTTGGAGATGGCTTCTGGGTTCCAGTTTTATCCTGTGCAATCAGGTGGGGGTGAAACCAAGCTCCATCCTGAAAGACCAGTTCCTGAGAGACTGATCTCAGGTTCCAGCCTGAAGACCACTAGTGGGTGATTCTGCAAGTCAGGACATCAAAGGCATTGACCTTATCTGTCTTCTGGGAGGCCACTTTAAAACCAGCCTAGGTGTTTGCACCTTCAAGGCTGTGTCCTGTGGGCACACTTCAGTGACCTCAACTCCATAGGTGCAGTTTCTCCCTTAGTTTGTCAAGTGGCTCTGGACTCAGGAGCACCATCTGTGAAAGCTGGGTGTCTCATGAAGGGCTCAAGCTCACAACCAATGAAAACTGTATCATCTGTGTCTCTTGTGATTCTCAACCTGCTGGTCTTGACCTCCTGTATTTGAGCTCATGCCAACCTCAGAGCCTAAAATCAGACGTTCATCTGATTCTCCCTAGGGGTATGTGAGTGATCACTGTCTGATTATATAACTAAGAATGATTTCTGACTGTAGGTTTTCTAACCTCTTGTCAATTGTCCTTGATTGACAAGACCTCCTTGGGGAATATGGGATAGACCTGAGCACGTGTCTCCAGCCTTGCTCCAGTGTGGGTGGTACAAATGTCCTCAATGGGCTGTGAGGCTGCCCCTTCACTGACCTCAGTACTGATTTTGGAAGGTGCCAGTGAGTTCTTTGGGGATCAAGCTCTGTGTGCACCCAGGGGGCGAAAAGTACTCCAGACAAGTACAAAAGAAGGCTCATGAGAGCTTTGTTCCTACCTGTGGAGTTCCTTATGGGAGGGCAGAAACCATAAGAACATCTTCAGTGCTGGAGGGGAGGGGTCCGGCTCCACTGAGGGACTCACCTGACCTTGAGCTGAGGTCTGTATACTATCCAGTCTCTAAGGTCACCAGCTTCCTGTGGCTCTTATGTTTGGAGTGGACTCAAGGCACAGAATGGATGTTGACTGATTGTAGCTACCTGCCTTGACCATTCAAAGGACATCAGTGTTTTCTCTTGGGATGAAGCTCCAAGAGACAGTGTTTGGCGTGAGAAGGACTCTGACAATGAAGAGGTTCATTCCATGTGGAAGGAACTAGGTCTGTACAGTTCTAAGTGTTAACCTGGAAGCGCTATTTTGCTAATGAATGACTGGCTTATCTATCACGTCTGCTTGGCCCCACGAGGAAGCCTGGTGCACAAACACTGAGCTTTCCTAGGCTGAGCAAAGTTCTGCCATGAGTCATGGTCACAGGGTGGTTCTCAGGATGGAATCATAGGTAAACCTATGTTCTGGCTTTCGCCTCTTTCCTCTAATTCAGTTATTCTTTGGTTCTTTATTAGTGGTCATGTTACAGAAGGCAGCTGTTGCTGCACGGGAAGGCTGTTGAGGAATTGCACTTGTCCTCTGAGCACAGGAAGGCAGAATTGAAGGGCAAAGTTAGTGTCTGCCTCAAAGGCCAATAACTAAACTCAACCTCTGTCTGCACAGCAGAGGGAGGAAAAGCAGTGTACCCTATCTCCAGGGTCCTAATCCACTTCCTGTGAAACCCTAAGGTGCATCTTCAGGTTATTAGGATTTGGCCATGAGAGTACATGGACATGGAAGACTTGAAGGCAGGTCTACCTCGGTTTCCTTGGGCATCCCTGTGGGTGCATTGTTGCTGAGCAAGCCCTCACTCACCTGGAATCTGGAGCCCACCTGTTGTGCAGAATTAGAATCTCCTGGCTGTCCAAGACAGGTCCCTCCTGGAGTGTGCACTCTCCTTGGTCACAGCCTCCTGAATTTTCACATGGGGTCACTGGGTCATTGTGCCAGAGGTACCTGGAGCAAACGGTTTATGAAATGACCACCCTTGACTTCCTCACCTAACCTGGTGTCAAGTCAGATGAGCTGAACAAGCAACTTACAGTAGCCAAAAGGAAACTAGAAGCAAAGAAGGAATCCACGCACAAAGGCATTAAGATTGCTAACCAAAGAGGGCTTCCATGTAGAAAAAAAATGGGCAGCAGTGGATGAAGATGTCACTATACTGTGTGGCAGGTGTCTCCTGTTCAGATGCCGCCATTCTCTCCCCACCCCCATTGGGAAGCAGGGAGGAAGCACTCTGTCCCACATAGCTTGACAGAAGTTCCCTTTAAAAGTCCTGTCCACAGCCACTCAAGGTCTCATTCTTGGGTTTTCTTACTGTCTTCTCACATTTGAGAGGTGTTCTCTAAAGACTTAAGGACCAGTTGGGCTGATTCCTGTATTGGAAACAGAAAGGGAGGCATGGATGTCAGCCTCCAGATGCAGAAAAGGGCGGGACCACTAGTTACGTCCCCCTGTGAAGGACCTATCAGTGGTATTGCAAGCAATGAGTCATGGAGGAAGGGTCCAGCGTGCATCCGTGGTTGCTCCTGCATCCCTGGCATCCCCATCAGGGCATTGCAAACACATTCATCTGTGGGTCTTTGGCTAACAGTACGTGTTTGTTTCGAACACAAGGCATCAGTTGTCCTGTAGGATCTGGTAATTGGATCACACAGGCCAGGCCACCCGGGTTGGAAGAAAGGCATCCATGCTGGGTGACATGCCCCAGTGCACAGGAACAGATGCAGTGAGACACACACATTAGAATTGTCCCTACACCTATGTGCTCCCAACATCCATGACCGTGTGGGTGCAAATCTAAGTGTGCCATCCTGAGGCTCCTGCACTCCTCCCCCATGGCATCTCTGCCAGTGCAGGGGCTGCTACAGTCCCCAGCACCATGACAAGGGGCTCCTTGACATCTTGGTTCAGCTCATCACTAATCCCATGATGCTGAAAACCTTGAACCCATGGTCTCACCCTACTGAGCTAAATTTGCTTGTACATGGGTTCCTCTGAGCAATGCCTGGCTTCCTACTTCATGCTTGCAGACTGATAGGTTGGCTCTCAAATGTAGTTCTGTTCCTTCACTGGTTCAAGGCTGCCCTGGGTGGACCATACCCAAGTTCAAGTCTCATAGTCTCTCAGCTAATTGTGGTTGTTAGCCCAGGCTAGAACATAGTTCTTCCTGTGAATTGATCTGGAGGTTACCTCTAAGCTCATAGTTTAAGTACTTGCTTAGGAAGAGGCCTTGGGCTCTCTATGGGTCTTTATGACCAGGCAATTTCAGTTCCCCACACACATAGTTCTGAGGCTCTTTCACCTTAACTTTGCTGAAACTGCTGTGCCCTTAGCCTTGGCTCTAAAATTCCTGCTCAAAGCTGAGGCACAGAGGATTGGGTGCTGAGGGAAGATCAGGCAAATCAAGGGTGAAAGCAAGTCCAAACCAAGAGGAAGCCAGAAGCTTCATCCTGAGTACTTACAACACACTGGCATGAGTTGGAATCCTGCCTTTGCAATACCCATGCTGTGCTCAGGCAAAAACTTGAAGTTATTAAATGTCTTTCAGCAACGCTACCAGAGTGTGTCTTGCTGAGTATGTAGCTTTTTCATGTTAAAAAGGTGTCATCAAGGAAATACAAGACTTGTATCTCTGGCTCACCTGAGCCCAGTGATTACAATGTGCTCCCATCTGGCAGCCTTCACGTCACCTTGGAGGCACTCCAGGTTGAGTCAGCCATGTAAGCGTTGTTGGTTCCCAGTCCTTGGCTCAGTGTTGCCTGAAATGGTGGGCTTCATCTATACCTTACTTCAATATACTTGCTGAGTGTCGCTTATGACTTGGTCTAAGTAATAATGTCAGTTCTGAGTTTTTTCCAGCTCAGCCCTGTTATTTTGCTAAATTCAACGTAGGTATTCATCTTTGTTGTTTTTAATGAGCAGGGTTTACTAAGGTGTGCGCTGGCACAAAGGAGAGTCAGCACATAGGATGGGGTCCCCTGAAATGCCCTCTGCAAACAGGAGGACTAAGGCTTACATAGAAGAAATCGTGATCTCATACATGTGCAGTCAATTGTTCCTGTTATCTCAAAATTTCTGACAAGGTCAATGACATTGTTTGCTTGGTTATCTCAGGCAAACATGTACGATGTCAGCTGCTAAACCTGAACTGTTTGTGTTCAAGGATGGCTGAGACCCCAACTGAAGCACTGGTATTTCTCTTCTGTGTAGCTAGTGTTGGATCTGAGTTAAAAACTTGCATTGATTAACATAAACCATGGTGTCATTCCTGGTTCAAGTCACTTATGAGGACCACCAATGTTCCATTAGGCAAAGACGATTCTGTAACCACAACATATCTCCTCACTAAGATGCTAAAATCACCGAAGTGAGTATCCCTAGGGACAATCCTACATGGGATGTGGTCTTGGTGCTCTCAGCAGCCATAGGCAAATCAGCCAGGCCCTTGACTGACATCTCACAGGTCTGTGTAAACTCATGGCCAGCAGCAAATCCAGAGCTACAACAGCCCTTCCCTTGAGTGAGACCCTAGATTTTAGAAAAGACCTGGAGGTGCCTATTGGGTATGAAATCTTTCTGGGCCTCCTGGAGTTGAGCACCATTAGCATCTTACCATTGGAAGATGCTGCTTGGAGGGACAGAGCTGAGAAGCCTCTAGAATTTGTCCTAAGTGAAGTAGGTGTAGATGATCTTGGTGACAGGAACCGTACTAGCCTAATGATTGATACCAAGGTTGTTGTAAGCTGAAGCCTTATTTGTACTCAGTAAGTCAATATATGTCCTTCCAGGCAAACAATAGAATTTTCCTAAGAACTCCATTCAGTGTCATGACTGTGGTTCTTAGTGATGCTGCATGATGAAGCAACAAAACCGCCTGGACGGTGGAACTCCAAGTTACCAATGGAAGATATTGTCTAGTGGTGCTTACACTTGTTACTTTGAAGGAGGGCAGAAAATGAGATATCATGGGAACTTTGGTTCTGGAAGGCTCTGAGGTCTGAGTGACCTCATGAAGAAATGTCCCAATAAGTTTTTAAAAGATGGGATCTAAACTTCTACTGGGGAAAGTTGCTTCATTGTATGCCACTGTATTTAGATTTCCTCTCATATTTAGATCCAAATATTGCAACTGTATTTAAGAGTGGACTCATTCACCAAGTGAGACAGACTTGACAAAGTCACATGACTCCAAAATGGCCCAATTTAGTCTGGGCTCAGTGCTGGTATTGCTTCTTAAAGCTACAGGGAATATTCAAGTTGATATTTTCTTCAAATTGTGACCCAAGATTAAAGCTATTCTGAAACATTAGGTTTACTCCATTCAACGTCATTATCACTGGAGCCACACCAAAACCCACTGACCTTCCACTCTAAATGTAGGAGAGCCTGGAAATATTCCTCTGTGTTAAGTATGCTTGTGGAGACTTACTATGGATCTGGTCTAGATGCTTCCCAACCTTCTCCTAAGCTGCATGTGGCTGGCTTGACAATATTGTAGGTCCCATAGCAGAAACCTAGACTTAGAGCTCAGCATCTGAACGGAGGTCACAGGAAACCCATGGCAGAACCACTGTGTAACTGAGTTTCACAGCTGCAGGCCTGTGCTCTTTACCTTGACTCGAATGGCTCCCTGGTTAGTGGAAATCACTAAGCTGCCCAGGGAAGCTCCTATTGAAATATGGTTTAGATATATTCTCACCCTTTTCTGCCCTTGCAGAAAGCAAAGTGCACAGAATTTTTAAACTTACAGTTCAGGATTTAGGATTTTCTTTGATACAATACAGCCAGGGCACTGACATGGATGTGGATAGACCCTTCTGATGCCTGTTGGCAATCTGGGAGTGAATGTCCTCAGTCACTGAGTGATGGTAGACCCAAACTCATGTGTCTAAGGGTGAAAACATGTGTCACTAGTGGAGCCCAATGTGACAGGCAACATTCAGTATGAACCAGGGATTCATCCAGTCTCCACATTCCAGAAGTAGATCCTTCCCCTCTTGGTTATCCTGTAAAGGGCCTAGGCACTCGGGGGCATTCCAAGAATGAGGTGGAGTTGAGGGCAAGTGCTACATACCTCAAGTACAATGTACCCTAGGCAGTCCTGTGGGAGCTTGCAAATGTGACCAACCATAGCATTGGTGCAGATAACCAGACACCACGGTCTAGGTGGCAAGCCAAACTCTTAGCATCCAAGGATGAGGCAGACTTGGCAGACATAATCTACCTGGCTCTTGGAGCCACCATGGCCAAAATGCTTGGCCACTGAAGAGTTTACTCCCTAGGGATTCAGATCATCAGGAACACAGAAGGTGACGGACAGGAAACTGTCTGACTTCCAGTATAGTATTCCCTTTTCTGTTCTCCCAGTCCAACTAGAATGTAATAAACACACCTACCTACCATGTGTCTTGTATACTTTATAAGTGGTTAATCTGGAGAATGGGGAAACTTGCAAGACCAAAGCATAGAACCTTACAAATTCTCACTGCTTCTTCCTGAAAACAGTGAATCTTGGGAAAGGACCCCATGAGGTGACTGGGTCATAGACAGTTCTGTCTACAGCCATGGCCAGAGTGCACCCATTCTAAACAGGAATTCATAGGACAATGAAACTCCTCTTCCATGTGGAATTCCTGTCTGGGAGTGGAAACAGCTTGGTAAGATGTCCAAAGGCTGAAGGTGGACTCTTTTGTCCCAATGACTCTGCTCTTATTCTCTTCACTGTCAAAATCTCCAATGTCACATGAAGCCTATGCTTGGAATTGAACCACCTAATGGTCAAGTCCTAGCATCTCTAGGACAGAGGTTTCCATTCATTCTAACTCTGCCCAGTCCCCACCCTTAACCACTCAAGTGGTGGGGAGAGGTGATGTCAGACACAGGATTTGGTTTTAGGAGTTGAAAATATTGACTTCAGGTGGAAGGAACCACAAAGGAACATCAACATGTTATAGCTATTGAAACAGAAAACCTGACAACAATATATACTTTATTCTGTCTTCCTTAACTGCTTCATTTCATACAAGACCCAGCATTAGTTTTTGCAAAAAGAAAGCTTTGTCATAAGTCAGCTGAGACAGAACGTGCAATCAAAGCTGACTCCATCACGGACTGGTGGTAGAAGAATTTAAGCATCCTGGGGTGAGGGGAAAGAGCAACTCTGGGAATTCATCAGTTTTAACACTTTCCACCTATATTGCTGGCCCCTTTACATGTGGTTCCATGCAGAGTAATGTGCAATCCCAAGAGATGAGCCAACAATGAGATGCTTCAGGCTCATCCAAGGTCACCTATGTTCATGGAAGTCATGAATGGTGATTCTCAATGGAGTTATTTGAATGGGAGGAAATCGGATTTATCAATTGAAATCCCCTCATTCCCCCACCGTTAACTACTGAGCATCTCAAGTGGATGGACATAGCTGTGTCCTACTTAGAGGCTGGTGCAGGTACTCAGGATCTGTGCACAAGGAGGCTGACGGCTAAAGGGCAGAGTGAGCTTCTGCCTCAGATGCCAAAGTGGGAACCACACCAAAGAGCCCAGGGAAGAGAAAATGGTTCCAACAAGGGTAACCATTCACCAGGGACCTAATCTGGTTTCTTCAGAGAAGTCCTGAACTTGATTCTCAGATCACAGTGATTGAAACCTGGAAGCATGAAGGTGGAAGTCTGTTTTAGTGGGAGGCCAGCTCCCATCTTTGTTCACTTGGGTGTCCCTGTGGATAGCACTGGTCGTGGGCAAGGTTTCCTTCACTAGACTGTTCTCTTGTCATCTGGCTGTTTCTTCAGTGTCTTTGTAGGACTGATCTTGGGAAATTAACTACATGGGCAGGTCACAGCCTTCGAATGAGCTGCAACCCTGTTGGCTGTTGCTGTGGTCACTAGTGCCCCTCTCTCTCCTTACAGTTACCAAGCTGGTTGAAGCTGGAAGTTACTTTGGGGGCTAATGATAAACATTCTTCCTTCCCTCTCTGAACCTGCTCCACACAAGACCCAGCTGTACACTCTTGGGAATGATCCAAGATGGCCTGAGATGTGGGAGGCACACTGCTAACCATCATTCCCCATAGGAAGTCTCAGATCACCCATAGGTGCTAATCAGGGTCACACCTAAGAAGCCTAGAAACCTGTGGTAAGAATATGCAAAGAGAACTTTGTTGCAGGCCAACTGAAATGGGCACGTCGAAGCTGTCTGCTGTATGAACAGGTGGTAGAGGAATTTACACATCTAGCATGAAGAGAAATTGCATCTCATTGGAAACTCCCCAGTATCAACCAGTGCCTCAAATATTCTAGTCCTCTAGCACACATGACCTCCTTGCTTCTAGTTTAGGATTCTGAGACCAAGATCCTATATAACAGGTTCCATTGTTCAGAGACTTTTGGTTCCAAGTCTGTAAAGTTCACTGTAGCTTAGGTCTTGGGGATGTGTGCCTGTTCCAGAGAGACAGCTGAATTAACACTTAAAATGAGCAAGAAAATAGCAACTTCACTGTCTAAGCTAGGGCATTAAAATTCTTCCAACACTTCCTACAGTTTGTGTTTGTTAAGAAATGTACTCTGAGAACTGACCTCCAGTAACAGCAACCTGAGTTCTATTTCTTGCTCTTCCTCTCGTGTAGCTTTGCCCATCATGATAGCACACCTGGGCTCATTTCTGCACACAAGAGTAGTGGAGGTAGAAGATACTCTGGTCTTACCCTGGTCTCCAGAGGAGACTCCAGGTTTCCCTTCTTGATTTCTCACCTAAGAGGCAGCTAGAAGGAAAAGCCAGGCCATATCAGCCCTGTGGAAGGCATGTATCTAAATCTAGAATCCTAGTCCTTCTAGGGGTCTACATAGCTTGTATGATTTCTCCCCAGTTAAGAGCACCTCCATGGAAATGTCCTTTCAAACATGTCCAGAAATGCAGTGTCTGAGTTCTAGAGTGTTCTATCTCCTTGGTCACCTCCAAAACTGTACCTTCCAGACAAATGGTAGGTATAACCTTACAGAAGATGCTAGACCAACTCCCGTGCCTCCAAATTCTCATGAAAATGTAATCACACAGTGAAGGATAGGCTTAAAGACACATCTGGATGCCAAGGTTCCCCTGACCAGGCTATGAAGATCATGACTTGTGATCCTACTCCAGCTTCCATGTAGAAGCAATGAGTCTTCTTGATTTCAGCTGTCTAATTCCCCTCAGTGTATCCATGTTACATCTTTTCTTAAAGTAGTGCCACTAAGTTCTCTATGTGAACATAGGGCAAGCTCTACTTTGTATCTGGGCACACAGAGGCTCGAATGGCAGAATAGCCTCTGCTAGAGATGGCAATGTTGGGAACATCTCAGACTCCAAGTTCATCTGACACATCTTCTGTCCATGTTCCTTACTTGGGAATTCTGAGTCAAGTCCTGAAATGACTTGTTACCTAGGGCACCTCTGGGGAACTATTCCCGAGGGAGGTTGAGACTTGCCTCTTCACAGGGAGCCCTGTGAACGCCTCTCTTCCCTGGTCACTTCCCCTTCACCTTCACTCTGGAGTCTGTGAGTGCAGACTTGATGGGGAAGTTGCCATTGTGCATGTCATTTGCTGTTGTCAGCTCTATCCTGAATACCAGGTCCCATTCCTGCTGATATGGCTGACTCATCATTGCCACTGCTGCTTGTGTGACACAGCTGATGTGAGGTTTCATGAGGTCAGTGACCTTGGTTGTCTGAATAACCTCCACATTATACAGGCTTATTGCCATGAGTCAAAGACTTCAATGGAAACTGGCTCAACGTTAATTAATACAGACCCCCTTCTGTAGGGTCTTTACCTTGCTCAATCTCCAAGTACTCACCACGTGTCCATTAGATAGGACACAGTTACACTAGTTCTGCCAAACATGTAGCTCCTTCGACTTTCATGAGAGGCTAATGGAGAAACTGGAGTAAGCCATAAGACATGGTCTCTTCATTGATTCGTTTGGATTTAGTTCTGGTTGAGCACTACCTGAGTGACTCCCCATGAGATGATGGGTCTCTTTTATGTGACCTGTATTTTGGTCAAGTCCTGTGTGTATCACTATTAGGATGCTGAGTTGGCCCCATGATAAACAAGATTTTTTTTGCCATAGTTAAACCTCCCTGATGGGCGGATTGTATGTGGGATAAACGTTGCAGGACCTTGAAAAACTTCATTTCACTCAGTTCCATTTAACCTATGTGAAATAGGACATGCAAACTGGTATTTCTGAAACTGTAGTTCAGATTAGATTCATTAATGGTAATATTTGAAGATTCCTTCCCAGACCCTCAGTACACATCAGACTCTAGCACTCAGTACATGAACCATCTTAAGAAGGAATCTGACGTTGGGCCCCAGATTTCCCACCCCAGTGTTGTTTCTAGTCCGTGCACAGCAAGTGTGGGATGTGTTCGTGAAGATCATGGTGGTGTGAGGGTCTCCAGGCAAAGTACCAGCTATTCTCCCACCAGCTCCCTATGGCATACAGGCCTTGGCCACCTAGGTTTACTAATGAGGGTTCAGACTCAGTTAAGTTCTTTGGCACAGGGATTTTCCTGTAAGGCCACATTGAGACCTAGACAGGGGGACACTGGGTGTCCTTCCTAATACTGGACACTGAGAAACTGACATCCTCAATCCAGGCAAGTCCTCTGAATAGTGTGTGGGTTGAAACTCTAAGGCTCGTGACTGCCCCAAAATGGGAGATGACTAAGACAATTTCCTTCAATATCCATACATTCACCTTTTTTATTAAGAAATGAAAAGTACTTTGAGAATGTGACCTCCAACAGCCTGTGTGCCATTGATTGCTCTTCCGCTCACACAGAGGGAGTGTGCCCATCACGAAAGCACACCCGGGCTCATTTCGGTACAGAGCAGGGATGGTGGAGCCAATGCCACCCTGGTCTTACCCATTTGACCAGAGGAGACTTTAGGCTTCGCTTCCTGATTTCTCTCACCTAAGATGCAGCTGGAAGGAAGCCAGCCCTATGGAAGCCCCATAACTAAACCTAGAGCCCTAGTCAGTGTAGGGGACTACATAGCATGTGTGACTGTCTCCAAAAACATCCCCATGGAAACGTGAACTTTCAAACATAGAGTAAGGCAATGTCTGACTTCTGGAGTGTTCTTTCTCCTTGCTCACCTCCAACTGTCCCTTCTAGATAAATGTTAGGAAGGAACTTACGAAGATGTTTGCTAGCCTGACTTCCATGCCTCGATTCTATTGAAACTGTAATCCCAGGGTGGAGGATAGGTTTCAAGAAGATAACCTGGATGGCAAGGGTCCCCAGGCCAGGCTATGAAGACTTGTCATCCTACTCCAGCTTTGACGTAGAAGCAATGAGACTTCCTGCTTCTACCTAATTTCCCTCTCAGTTCATCCATGTAATGTCCTCACCATTTCCTTAAGGTAATGTGCCAGTCATCCCTGTGAACACAGGGCAAGCTCCACTTTGTATTTGAGCACACAAAGGCTCATAGTGCAGGATACCCTCGCTGCAGATACTAATGTTGGAAACACCTCAGACTCCTAGTTCATCTGACACATGTTCCATTCACGCCCCTTGGGAATCCTGAATTTGGTTCTGAGATGAATAACATAGTACCTGGACCCCTTGTGTGGAACTGTTCCACTCTGTGAGTGACCTGTGGCACCACTCTCCTCTGATCACACCCCTTCACCTTGACTCTGGAGTCTGTTAGTGCAGACATGGTGGGGAAGTTGTCACTCTGCATGTCCTTTGCTGGGTCAGCCCTGTCATGAATACCAGGTCCCATTTCTGTTTTTTACTGACTTGATATTGCCAGTGCTGTCTGACATATCAGATGTGAGATTTCATGAGGTCAGTGGCCTTGGTTTGTCTGAACAACCTCCACATCATACGTTTATTGCCATGAGTCAAATGGAATCAGTGGAAACTGACTCAACATTAATGCATACCTCCCCTTGTACGGTCTTGACCCTGGTGCATCTCCTAGCACTCATTTCCTATCCAGGAGATAGGACATAAAGACCTACACTTGTCGTGCTAATCATGTACATTTTTTAGACCCATGAGAGGCTAATGGAGAAAGTGGGATAAGCTTTGGATTAAGTTCTGGCTGAGCACTACTAAGAGTCCCCACGAAGGGACGGATCTTTTAAATGGTGTCCTGTACTGTGGTCCAGGCAAAGGTGACTTAGCCATGAGGATGCCAAAGTGGCTCTTAAATAAGATTTCTCTGTGGTAAATCTCCCTGATGGGTGGTTAGTATGTGGCATACATGTTGGAGGACCTTGAAAATGTCTTTTCACTCAGTTACATTAACCTATGTGGAATGGGATATATAAACTAGCATTTCTGTATAGATCAGATTAGATTCACTAATGGGAAATTCTTCAACATTCCTTCTCCAACTTCAGTGCACATCACTCTAGCACTCAGTACATGGCTACCTTAATGAATCTGATACTGAGGCCCAGATTTCCCACCTCAAGAGTTGAATTTGTAGTCGATGCTCAGCAAGTGAGGGATGTGTTCATGGAGATTATGGAAAAGTGAGTCTCCAGGCAAAGCACCAGCTGTTATCCCCACCATCTCTCTAGGGGCAAAAGACTTGGCCCATGTAGATTTCCCAGTGAGGAACCAGACTCAAGTCAGGCTCTGTTGGTATAGTGACTTTCCTGTAAGGCCACAGTGGAGCCTATGATAGATCAGAAGGGAGGCACCTGTGTCCTTCCTGAAACTGAACACTGAGGTACTGACATCCTTATTCTACACAAGTCCTCTGAATAGTGTGTGGGTCAAATTTCCAAGGCCCATGACCTCCCCAAAGTAGGAAATAACAACACTATACCTTAGACTGGGCTTTAAGTGGATACAAGAAATCTCGTGTCACTTGTTTTCTCAAATACACAGCTTTGCTAGCTAAGAGTTCCTTGAGACTTTTGAATACTGAAAGGCTGTGTGCCCCTCAAATAGCTCAGGCCCAGTTGGTGACAAAACTTCAGTTAGACATGTCTCATCTTAACTAGTTTCCATGACTTAAAATACCTTTCACCTTGTTGAGCTCTTGTGAACATGAGATGCTGGAATCAGACCCTTCTCTGAGTCTGTCCTCAGGGATGTATTGCAGACAGCAGCCTGTTGGGTGGGACAATTGGTCATTAGGACTTGCTTCATCCTCTGACTTTTTTTGGTCACCAGGCTCTGAAACATGGAGAGAACATGGTGCTCATGGGGAACTCTGTGTAGACATATAAACACTAAGGGCTTTGCCAATATGTGGTGGATGTTACCCTGGGATGACAGCCACTATTTCATGCTATTCTTTTCCATCATTTGGGCACACTCAAAGCTTGTATTAACACATGGATCCCTCAAAGTATGGGAATCCGGGGCTGCACTGAAAACGGTGATCAGACCCAGCCTCTGACACCATGAGATTCATCCTCACACAGGGAATTCCTAGTTAGGACAAGGGAACACCTAGAACACATCACATGGCAAATGGTGGGCTTCACCCTTCTGTTCTGTAAGATGGACCTCCAAGGCCACAAGCAACCTTTTGGTTTTGCCTAGGTAGACAATAAGGCTCCTGAACATAGGTAAGGAAATTAGTGGCAACCATGGGTTTCCAACATGGTTGCAGGACAGATAGATGTTGGCCACTGCCCTTGGCCTAGCAGGAAGCATTTTTCTCTAGAAAACAAAATATCTGGTTGAGAGGACCTTGTGAATGAGAGAACAGGTGCAAGAACAGGGTATGTCCTGAGTTTTGTCCAGGATATGTGAGTTGTTACGTCTTATCTGTTTCTCTGGCTTCTGCATTTTCCTGGTGTCCTGTGTCAATGGATAGAGCCCTGGAGTTCCATGTAAAGGGACATCATGGAGCTTCTACAGCTCAGCAAAGCTGTGCCCTATCAATAAAGACATGCTTTATGGTTCTTAGTCCAGTATTTTGAAGCACAAGAAAGCATACTGTCTGGTTCTCCTAATTCCTCTGTTTGAACTTTCTCTTCTTTATAACTCTTTCCATCCTGTTAAAGGATAACGAAGTAATGAGCTCAATGTCAGATGGCTTGAGGAATGCCTTGGTCCTTGAGCACAGGGAAGCTGAGGCTTCGTAAATAATTGGTGTTGGCCTGAGATGCCAACATGGGAAAATGACCTGCAGTGCTGATTCCGAAGTGGTCCAGTCAGATGAGTCTGCAACCCCTGTTGCAATTTCCTACCTTGAACTCCTGAGTGTGGTCTTTGGATGACCAAGGATGTAGTACCTGGGGGCCTGGACATAAGTGTCTTTCCAGGAGTGCAGGCAAGACCCCAACCTCTACTTCCTCTGGCATCACTCTGAACGCCATCTTTCCTAGGTGAGTTCCCCTCACCTTGACCCTAGAGTCTACCTCCATCCTGATCTGGCAAGACTTTCTGGCTGTTGGGGACAAGCTCCCTGGTAGTGTCAGCACCCTCCCTGGTTAGATTGTTCTCCCTGTTAAGTAGGGACGCACCAGGCTGCCAGGTGCCCTTTGTCACAAACTAACCTGAGCTGAATACATATGAAGTGTCTATCTTTGGTTTCCCTTTGCATTCTTGGTGTCCATGTGGGGAGCCTCCGGCTGACCATTCAACACATCCCTCCTAGCAAAAGCCACAGGACAGCAATAACCTTCAGTTTTATGATGGGAAGCATTTTCACATAGACTGTCAACATGGAATTCATGGATCACCCAAGAGACCTTACTTTCCTAAATAAAGTCACAACATGCATCTATCAGGGGGATCAAATCTCAGGAGCCTTGTACAGAGCTACTTGGATGACACCACACTGGTCTTGTGGGTGGCCTGGTTCAAATCCTGTTGTTCCCGCCTAAAAACTTATGTTTAAGAACTACCCACAACCCCTTGACCTCTCCAGCGAGCAAGGCCCAAGTCCTTGTTGTGCCTCCCGCCCTGACCCCTGCTTCACTTTGAAGTAAATAGCTGGACCTTCCTCCTTGTATTCATACAGCAGAATGTCCATGGATTTCTAAACAGCTAAGTACCATCCACACAATCCTTTACGCTGATACCCATAGCAGTGTCACTTCAGCTTCTCAGAGGCAGCATAACTTGTAAATTCATTGAAGCCACATTCCAATATTGTCCACACACTACTGTGTATGACACGCCAGTGTTCTTTGCCATCCTTCCTTGGGAACACCGTTTGCCATGGATGATGGCCAGGTGTTGCAGCTGTCCCAGATTCCTATCACCCCTGTTCACATGGCCCTTGAACATTCTAGCTTCAGCATTTCCTCGTATGCACAGAAATTCTGCCATTTGCTTTAATTTCTGCCTTTCTAATTGTAATTATTTTCCCCTACCCAAACCTTTGGATATGGGGAATCCTAAGTCTCAAAGGCAGAAATGGCTTCTCTGCAGTGTGCCTTTAATGGGAGAGCCTCAGTCACTAGGCACACTTGTGAAGCGAGGTGTGGGCTGAGCTGTAGGGTCTTTGATAGTGTTTGAAATTGAATGTGACACCACCAGCATTTGAAATTGAATGTGATGTCACCAGCATCTTTTGCTGTCTATCTCAAGTTCTTCCTTGCTTGCTTTGAGGACAGGGCGCTTCCCTTAAGGACCACTTGTCCAACCTTGAGCATGACATGCTGGCCTGAGTTCTAGGGTGAGGAGTGCCTGAGGGTAACTGGAAGAGAAGCTCAGTCTCCTTTGATACAGGCCTGGTGGGGGGCCTGGTGACACAGGGCAGGTTTCTCTTCCCTTGACTACTGCAGACTTCGACCACACAAACATGTGCTCCAGAGACTTGAGTCAAACCTCACTGGAGGAATGGTTAATATGCTGAGGTTGGTGCTGTTGAGTTTCTGGCTTCTCCTGTGAAATCACTTGGGTGTCACCTAGAAGCAGGGGGATCATCTCCCTCAACTCTCGGAAGGGTTGGACAACCTGAGCACCGTGGCCAAGCAGAGTGGTGCTGAAGGTGCCCACTGTGGCTCTTCCTGATTGTCTTAGACACACAGATGCTGCAAAAGCCATGCGGAACCAAGGTACAGTAGCAGTCACCACCAAGCATTTCCATAGTGAGGAGCTACATTACTTGGAGTGCATCTACAAAAACCCCTCTGTGACTGATCAGGATGGGGCAGCAATGGATTTCTTGGGACTAGGATTCTAGATACAAGGTAGCTTTCTCCAAGACATACTCACCATTTCTCAGACAAAGCAAAGGGAACCTGAGTGTGTTAATAGCTGGACGTAGACTGTACTACCAGTCCATAGAGAATGTAGGAATAGGGTCCCTCCTGGCCATCCTGGAGGATAGGCAGGAACATCTCAGAACTGATCCTGACTGCTGTTACCTGTCACCTGGTTCTTCATGGTGACTTGGACCAATTAACATGGTCACATAAGACTGGAGATGTTGCAGGTGACACAAAGCCTTGGACCATTTTTAGAACAAGGACTGAGGACCTGAGGAAGAGCCTGGCAGGTCCAAGGGGGTGGCAGCAGGACACTGCTTTTGCCTTGCATCTGCTCAGGATCCTTCATTAGCCTTTGATACAAAAAGCGCTGATTCCATTTAGCGGGGAATATTAGGAGCAAAACACAATTGTGCTAGCTTGAGGTCACTGCTTCTGGCTTTGAACTTTCTGCAACTTTGGCTTTCCTTATTGAAAAGGTGGTCAGATAACTTGTATGTGGCTGCATAATAAATGCAGATTACTAGCAAGGAGGACCAGGGAAGCTGAGCAAGTTGAGAAGATGCTAGAGTCTGTCAAGTGCCTGAAAGCTTTGGGACTGATGGCCAGCCATGTGGGAGGAGGAATCTCATTGTCCTCCATACCTCTGCATTCAACAGGGAGTTGCTGACAGATTGAAACTTAGTGTTCTTGGAGATCATAACAAGTGAGGCTGTCCAGGAAGATTTTACTCCCTACAATGTGTGTAGATGAGCCAGGTTTAGCCAGCCTGGACTTCCCAGTATTATAGCAGCCTTAATTACACTGTCAGCACTGTTGGATATGCATTCTGGGTTCTAACATTAACCTGTAGGATCAGGTGGGGATGAAACCAAGCTCCACCCTGAAAGACCGGTCCCTGAGAGACTGACCTCAGGTTGCAGCCTGAAGATCCCTTGTGGGTGATTCTGGGACATCAAAGGCACTTGACTTTAACTCTCTAAGTAGGAGGCCACTTAAAAACCTGCCTAGGTGTTTGTCCCTTCAAGGCTGTCTCCTGTGGGCACACTTCAGTGACCTCAACTCTTTAGGTTGGTGCAGTTTCTCCCTAAGTTTGTCAAGGGTTTCCTGAAAACAGAACCACCTCTGTGAAAGCTTGGGTCTCTTGAGGACTGAGTCTCATAGTCCATGATGACAACTGTATCATTTGTGTCCCTTGTGATTCTCTACCTTCTTGTTTTGAAACCTCGTTTTTTGAGCTCACATCAACCTCAGAGCCTAAAATCAGACATTCATCTGATTCTCTCTAGGGGTATGTGAACTGATCACTCTGATCATTCTGATCATATAACCAGGCATGATTTTTCTGTGACTCTTGGTTTCCGGGCCCCTTTTGTCAATTGTTCTGGATGAGAGGACCTGCTGTTTGGGTACAGAGGTTAGAACTGAGCACATGTCTAAGGCCTTGCTCCAGTGTGGGTGATGCAAATGGCTTCACTGGGCTCTGATGGCTTCCCATTCACTGTTCTCAGTGCTGATTCTGGAAGGTGCTGGTGAGTTCCTGGGGGCTCGGGTCCTGTGTGCATCTAAGTGATGAAAAAATTTCATTGTAGATAAGCAATAGAACAGAAGGTCCATGAGAGCAATCTCCTTTATTGTTGAACTCTTCATTGGGAAGGCTGAACCCTGAGAACATCTCCATTGATGGAGAGGGGTCCTGCTCCATCAAGAGAGACCTCAGCTGTCTTTGGGTCCTCTGTGCTGTGTGCTATGCAGTCTCCAAGGTCACCAGCATCCTGTGGTTCTCCTGATGGAGTAGACTCTAAAGGCATGGAATTATACTGTGATAACTATGGGTATTGATTGCAGCTACCTGCCTTGACCATTCAAAGGACATCAGGGATGTCTCTTGGGAACAAGATCCAGGTGACAGTGTTTCAGGAGAGAATGACTTGCTATTTCGCTCCTGGCCCCATGTGGAAACCTAGAACACCAACAACGAGCTTTCCCAGGCTAAGCAAAGCCCTGCCACGAATGGTGATCAGATGAGGTTTCTCAGGATAGTTACCAGAACTGTAACCAGTGTTCTGGCTTTCACCTCTCATTCTTCACACTCAGTTGCTCTTTGGTTATTGATTACTAGTTATGTTACAGAAGGCAGCTCTGTGCTCCATGTGGAAGGTGGTGAGGAACTGCACTTAGCCTCTGAGCACAGGAAGGCTGAGACTCAAGGGCAAAGACTAGCCTGAAACACCAGTAATGACTGAGCCTCAGTCTTCATAGAACAGAGAATGGAAAAACAGGCTAGGCCTACCCTAAATGCAGGGACCTAATGCAGTCTCTGTGAAACCCTGAGCTGCGTCTGCAGGTCAATGGGATTTGGACACCAGGAACAAGGATGTGGACATCTTGAAGGCAGGGCACCTTCTGTTTCCTTGGGTGTCATAGTTGTTGGGTGAGGCCACCTGTGTGTGCAGACTTGGTGCCTCCTGGCTGTGTAGGACAGGTCCCTCAGAGTGGGCTCTACAGGGGTTCATGGGCTCCTGAATTTTCATATGGGGGACACTGGATCATTGTGCCAGATGAACCAGAGGCAGGTTTCTGAAGTGACCACCCTTGGTTTCCTCGCCTGATCTGATAATGCAGATCAGCTGAGCAAGAGCCTTGTAGTAGCCAGAAGGAAACAAGTAGCAAAGAAGGAATCCATGCACAAAGGCATTAAGACTGCTAGCCAAAGAATGCTTCCATGCGGAAAGGAAACGGGTGGCAACGGATGAAGATGTCACTGTACCATGTGGCAGGTGTCTCCTGCTAAGATGCCTCCATTCTCTCCCCAGTCCCATTGGGAAGCAGGGAGGAAGCACTCTGTCCCACATAGCTTGACATGAGTTCCCTTTAAATGTCTTGTCCACAGCCATTCAAGCTCTGTCATTCTTGGGTTTTCTTGTTGTCTTCTCACATTTGAGAGCTCTTCTCTAAAGTATCAAGACCCAGTTGGGCTGATTCCTGTATTGGAAGCAGATAAGGAAGCATTCATGACAGCCTCCAGATGTGAATTGACTCTCAAATGTAACTATTGGTCCCTTCACGTATTCAAGGCTGCCTTGTGTGGCCCATACCCAGGTTCAAGTCTCCAAGTCTCTCAGCCAAATGTGGTTGTTAGCCCAGGCTACAATGTAATTCTTGCTGTGAATTGATCTGGAAGTTACTTCTAAGCCCATCGTTAAACTACTTGTGTAGGAAGAAGCAGGTGGCTGTTTAAGGGTGATCTTTGGCCAGGGGCTTCAGGTCTCCCAACACAGATAGTTGAGACTCTCACCTTGACTTTGCTGAAACTGATGTGTCCTTTTCTCTACTTTGAGCAGGACTGTTAGAACCAAGGCTGAAAGGGTTGGGTGTGGGGATAGATCAGGCAAGTCAAGGGGTGAAACCAAGTCCAAAACAGGAAGCCAGAAGCATCATTGCCCTGTCCGAGTGCTTACAGAAAAACAAGTGGAATGAGTTGCAATCCTGCCTTTGCCATATCCATGCTGTCCTCAGGCGGGAATCTGAAATTAAATGTCTCACAGCAATCTTCCAGAATGATTCTTAAGTACATTGCTTTTTCACTTTAAAAAAGATGTACTTGAAGGAAATACAAGACTTCTTGTGTCTCTGGCTCATCTGAGCCCATTGAATACAATGTGCAATTTGGCAGCCTTCACAAACAATTTGAGAGGTTTTCCAGGTTGAGTCAGTGTCACTTAAAAGGATGGGCTTTATCTATACCTTACCTGAATATACCTGCTAAGCATAATTCAGGATGTGGACGAAGTAAAGTCAGTTCTGAGTGTTCCCAGCTCAGCCTGTGTTCATTCTGCTCAATTCAAGGTAGAAATCGCAAAGATGAAGTAATACCTAATGAACAAGGTGATCCTGGTCTATGCAAGAACAAAGGGGAGATGGTACATAGCATAGGGTCCCCTGATAGCTCTCTGCAAACAAGAGGACTAAACCTACCTGGAAGAAAATGTGAGCTCATTCAGGTGCACAGTGAGCTGTTACTGTCAGCATAGGATTTCTGACAAGGTAAAGGCATTGCTTGGTCATCCATCCCAAGCTCTTAGGCAAACCTGGATGAAGTCAGCAGCTAAACATGAATTGTGTTCAGGGACAGCAGTGAGATCCCAGCAGATATGCTGGTGTTTCTCTTCAGCTGATCCTGGATCTGAGTTCTAAAACTTAAATGTAACCATGGTGTTACTCTTGAATCAGGTCGCCTGTGAGGACCACCAATGTCCCATTAGGCAAAAACAATGCTGTAACCATAATGTAATTCCTCACTAAGATGTTAAAATCACCAAGTGACTCCTTAGTGACAATCATACATGGGATGAGGCCTTGGCGCTCTCGGCAGCCATAGGCAAATCAACCAGCCACTTGATCTCCATCTTGCAGGGCAATGTGCACTCAGACCAATGTGGCAGCTCTTGAGCTAAACAGACCTTCCCTTGAGTAGAACCATAGATTGTAGAAAAGACCTGACCGTACCTACCTGGTATGAACTTTGTCTGAGCCTCCTGGACAATTAGGGTCTTACCATTGGACAATGCTCCTTGGAGGGACTCCAGGAACAGAGCTGAGAACCCTCTAAAACTCGGCTTAAGTGAAGTAGGTGGAGAGGATCTTGATTCGAGGAACCGTTCTGTCCTCATGCATCATTAGAGCTTGTTGTAACTGAAGCCTTATTTGCACACAGATAGTCAACATATGGCATTCCAGGCAAGCAATGGAATTTTCCTAAGAACTCCACTATGAACGCCATGACTGTGATCTTAGTGTCACTGTATGATGAAGCACTGAAACTGCCTCAAGGATGGGGCCCCAAGTTCCTTATGGAAAGTAATGGTCTACAGTGGTGCTCACACCTCTGTCACTTTCAAGGACAGCAGACAATGATATCTAATAGGAACTTCAGTTTTGGAAGGCTCTGAGGTCTACAATTGACCTTACGAAGCAAAGTCCAAGTAAGTTTTTAACAGACTTCAGGTCTGAAACCCCTCTGGAGAAAGTTGCTTCATTATAGGCCATTGTGTTTAGATTTTCTCTATTTATATCCAAGCATTGCAACTGTATTTAAGAGTAGATTCATTCACCAAGTGGGACAGACTTGACAAAGTCACATGGCTCCAAGATGACCCAATGTAGTCTGGGCTCAGCATTGATATTGCTTCTTAAAGCTACAGGAAAAGTTCAAGTTGACATTTCCTTCCAAGTGTGACCCAAGATTAAAGCTATTCTGAAACACTAGATTTACTCCACTCAATGTAGTTATCATTGGACCACACCAAAACCCCCTGACCTTCCACTCTAAATGCAGAAGAACCTGGAAGTATTCTTCCGTGTTAAGTAGGCGCGTGGAGACTTACTATGGATCTGGTCTAGATGCTTCCCAAGCTTCTCCTAAGCTGCATGTGGCTGGCTTGACAATATTCTAGGTCCGATAGCAGAAACCTAGACTTAGAGTTCAGCATCTGAATGGAGGTCACAGGAAACCCATGGAAAAACCACGGTGTAACTGAGTTTCACAGCTGCAGGCCTGTGCTCTTTACCTTGACTCGAATGGCTCCCTGGTTAGTGGAAATCACTAAGCTGCCCAGAGAAGCTCCTATTGAAATGTGGTTTACATATTCTCACCTTTTTCTGCACTAGCAGAAAGCAAAGTGCAGAGAATTTTTAAACCTGTATCAGGTTTTATGGTTTTCTTTGATACGGAACAGCTAGAGCGTTGATGTAGATGTGACTAGAAAGACCCTTCTGATGCCTGTTGGCAATCTGGCAGTGAATGTCCTCAGTCACTGTGAGTGATGGTAGACCCACCCTCTTGAGTCTACATGGTGAAAACCTGTGGCCCCTGTGAAGCCCATAATGACAGGCAAGACTAAGAGAGTCAGTCAGATGCTTGGCTATTCAAATAGTCAACCTCATGTGTCACAGCAGATTGTCATTTGTAAGTCTGTAATACATAGTGTCACTCTACTAATGGAACAGGCACTGAGCCACTGATCTCATGGATAGTCTACTCTGGGTTGTACACTGTTTTGTTTTTGATAGTAGCAGACTGGTTATTACAGGAGCAAACCTCAGTCAGTTTGAGACAATCCAGGTCTTTAGGTTTGATTAGAGCATCTTATCTATTTCTTGCATTTATCTGGAGCATGAAGCATTACAATCTGGCAGTAACCACTGAGAAAGTCCTGGGTAACGTCACCATGGATTTGAAAAGTCAGCCTTTCTGAGTATGGGGAGGAAATCTTAACAGTTGCATCTTGAAAGAGAGGCTCTTGTTTCCTTAGGATGTACACAAAAGAATCCCAAGACTCTTACCTGTCCTGAACTTGTGTTGAGGCCACATGGCACGATATGTTCTGTTTTCTCAAATTCCATTTGGATTTATACTGATTCATGAGTATAAAAAACTTAACAGCATTCTTGTGATGAAAAGGAGCGTGTTGCAAAATGGCTCTCCCTTCCATACCCCTGCAAAGAGAACAATTCTGTTAAATGCAAATTACCTGAAGAAATGTCTAAGTTCTATGTTTAGCTGTGTCAAACATTTGGGTGGAATTAAGGGCCAATATCTCTGAATGTGGCAGTCTTTGATTCTTCCAGTGTTTTATGGCAATGAAATGTACTTCAAACTCCAACCCCTCCCACTCTTGGACCAATATGCAGGGCAAGCAGGCAGGACAAAGGACTAGTTCAGATCTCAGCAGTTGGCATGAAGAGACCCAAATCCTACCTGCTTGTGGCAAACCAGCCAGGGCTAGATTATCAAGTACCCTGTGGAGTCACCATGTGCACAGCACTCTAGCCTCAGCAGGGACCTAGAGACTCAACCATCTCACTTGGGAGGAGGTGAGGAGTCTTGCAACACCTATCTACAGCAGGATATCAACCAGGGTCTCAAAGTAGAGTAGGTAGTAACACATTAGGATGGGCACCTGTGAAGAGGGGAGCCAGAGGCAGGATTGGGCAGAGGAAGTCAGATCTCAATTTGGGCCTAATGGAGGCTTGGCTGCCCAACAGAGTCCCAATGGCTTCAGTGTCCTGTCAGGCAAGATGGAGGATCTCTATTCTTTCACCTGATGTAATATTGGAACACACTCTACAGCTTGAATGGAAATGAGCACCTGTTTAATCCTCCTTGTCTAGTTTCTGTGAGCCTAGTAGAGATCACAGGATGGAATGAATTCATTAAAACTCCAGCATCCTCCATTTTCTTCACTGACCTGGACTTTGAAGGACCTGAAAGAAGTACTCAAGAATGATGAGGCTCTGAGGTGTTCTCTTCAGACAAGACAGGAGTTGGTAACTATGGTCAGTGTCTGCCTTGCTTTGAACTCGTGGGAACTTGGCAATGAGCAACCTGGCCCCATTGTCATTCTCTGCAGGGCTGTGGGCCTCCAGTGATGACTTTGTATCATTGGCTTCCTGAGTAGGTTGTTTGCAGCCACGCTCTAAGCAGAATCAGAACACTGGGGATTTTTGTCTTATTCCCAGGTTTAAAGCTTCCATTGTTTCATGCCCTCTCCTTTGGACAGGCACCTTTGGAGTTTTCCCTGTGCTGATTGGGAGAAAAGCAGCACTCACACCCCTTCTCTTACTACTGGTATTGGGAATTTGATTCCCATGTTTCTCCCTGTGGTACCTCCTCCTGCATGTTGGGGTCTCCACTCTAAGAAGCCCACACTAATAGCCAAGGTCTCCCTACCAAACGATCTTTGAGCTCAGTCACGTTCTCTAAAGTCAGGATATGAATATGCGTCTGTTTCTTAAGTAATTCCCTCGGAAGGCAAGGGTGGATTCACAGGCTCTTGTGGAAAATACTACTCTTGTCCTCTCCTCCCTTCCCGGGAGAGCACCTTTCACACCTCAAGCACCCAGCACTAGTTTTTGCAAGAAGAGACCATTGTTGTAGGTCAACTGACAAAACAGGAATAGTCAAAGCTGACTCCATCACGAGTCAACGGTAGTGGAACAATTTAAGCATCCTGGGATGAGGGGAAATAGCAACACATTGTGAACTCAGTAGTAATTGCCACCTTTATTGCTTCCCCCTGTACACCTGCTTCATGTGGAGTTGTGGGAAACCCCTGAGATGGGCCAACAATGAGCTGGTTCAGGCTCACGCAAGCTGCACCATGTTCGTGGAAGTCATGACTGGTGATTCTCATGAATGGTGAGAATTCTGTGAGTGGTAGGAATTCAATTGATGCAAGACATTTGATTTCCTCTCGTTCCCCCTGGTTAACTTCTGAGCATCTCAAGTGGATGGACAGAGCTGTGTCTTATGTAGACAATGGGGGTGAACTGCACTTAGCATCTTTACACAAGAAGTCTGAGGTGTGAAGGGCAGAATGAGCTGCTGCCTCAGGCCTAAGTAGGAACCACACCTGAGAGCTTGGGGAAGAGAAAGTGCTTCAGAAGAAGGTAACCGTTCACAAGGGACCTATCTAGTTTCTTCAGAGAAATCCTGAATTTGATCTTCGGATCACAGCGCTTGGTACCTTGGAGCATGAAGGTGGAAGTCTTAGTGGGAAGCCAGCTCCCAACTTTGTTCACTTGGGTATCCCTGTGGGTAGCACTGGTTGTGGGCAAAGTCTCTTTCACTAGGGTATTTCCTCTCTGGTCACCTGGATGTTTCTCTCCTCGGTGTTCTGAATTGATCTGTGGGAAATAAGCTATATGGGCAGGTTACAGCCTTTGAAGGAGCTTCAGCCATGCTGGCCATTGATGCTGCTTGTGGTCACCAGTGTGCCCCTGTCTCTCTCCTTACAACTGCCAAGCTGGTTGACCCTGGAAGACACTTAGGGGCTCATGGTAGACTGTATTCCTTCCCACTCTGAGCCTTCTCCACACAAGACCCTAGCTGTACACTCTTTAGAATGATCCAAAATGGCCTGAGATGTGAGAGTTGCCCTGCTAACCATCATCCCAATCAGGCTGGTGCTAAGCAGGTCACACCTGACAGGCCCAGAAACCTCCAAGCACTAGTGTTTGTGAAAAGCTTTGCTGTAGGTCAACAGGGACAAGCACACTCAAAGCTGTCTCCTGTATGAACCAGTAAGGGAGGAACTTAAACATCCTAGGATGAAGAGGAATTTCACCTCATCAGAAACTCCCCAATCTCAACTAGTATCTCCATTATTCTAGTCCTCTAGCACATACAACCACCTTCTAATCTAGGATTCCGAGACTCAGACCCTACACAACAGGTTCCGTTAGTCAGAACTATTTGACTCCACCAGAGTTCTCAAGGTCACTGTGGTTAGGTTTTCAGTTTGTACCTCTTCTAGAGAAGAAGAGTTTAAGAAGTGTTAAGCAATTTTCTTGTTTATTTTAAGGTTAGGATATTACAATTTCCTTTACTATTTCATATTTTGTGTTCTCTTATGACAAATGGAAAGTTCTTTAAGAAGGATGTGACTGCCAGCAATGGCAGCCTGTGTTCCATTTCTTGCTCTCCCTGTCATGTAGGAGTGTGCCCATCGTGACAGCACACTTGGGCCCATTTCTGAACACAGCAGGGTAGTGGAGGTAGAAGCCACCATGGTCTTACCCAGATGAACAGAGGAGACTTCAGGCTTCCCTTCTTGATGTCTCTCACCTAAGATGCAGCTAGAAGGAAAAGCCAAGCTGTATCAGCCCTATGGAAGCCCCATATCTAAATCTAGAGCCCTAGTCAGTCTAGGAGACTATGTAGCATGTGTGACTTTGTCCCCAATAACAACTACATGCGAACGTGACCTTTCAAACATGTAGAGAAAGGCAATGTCTAGTGTTTCTGCTTGCTCACCTACAATTGTCCTTCTAGAAAAATGGGAGGAAGGACCTTACAGAAGATGTATGCTAGCCTGACTCCTATGCCTCCAAATTCTCATGAAACCATACTCCCAGAATGGATGCTAGGCTTCAAGACACATAACCTAGACACCCAGGTTCCCCTGACAAGGCTACGAAGTCATTATTTCTCATGAATTGTGTTCCTACTCAAGCTTCCACATAGAAGCAAGAGACTTCTTGCTTTTACCTGGCTAATTCCCCTCATTCAGTGGATCCATGTTACCTCATCATTTTTGTAGAGAAGTAAAGCTCGGTTATCTATGTGAACAGTGTGCCAAGCTCCACTTTTTATCTGAGCACAAGGAAGCTCAGAAGGCAGAACGACCGCTGCTAGAGATGTCGAAGTTGGAAACGCCTCAAACTCCAAGTTCATCTGACTCTGCCCTTTTTTCTTACGTGGGTAACCTGAATTTGGTCCTGATATGAATGGCTTGGTACCTGGGGCCTTTGTAGGGAATTGTTACCACAAGAAAAGTTGAGACTTCCATCTTTCCAGGGAGTTACATGAGCACCACTGTTCCCTGATCACTTCCCCTTCACCTGGTGCTTGGGATCTGTGAGTGCAGACTTGAAGTTGCCACTGTGCATGTCCTTTGCTGTGTCAGCCCTATCCTGAATTCCAGTTCCTATGCCTGTTGAGTTTATTGAATTGTCATTGTCACTGCTGTTTGTGTGACATACCTGATGTGAGGTTTCATGAGGTCAGTGACATTGGTTGTCTGAACATCCTCCACATTTATACAGGCTTATTACATGAGTCAGACTTCAATGGAAACTGGCTTGATGTTAATTATTACAGATTTCTTATAAGGTCTTCACTTCGGTCATCTCGAGCACTCTTACCATGTCCAGTAGATAGGACATACAGAGCTATTCTAGTCCTGCCAATCACGGTTCTTCTTTGGCCTTTTATGAAGAAAGAAATGGAGAAAGTAGGGTAAGGTGTAAGAATGGCCTCTTCATTGATCCCAGTGCATTAAGTTCTGGCTGAGCACTACTTGAAAGACTGCCCAAGAGGTGATGGGTCTGTTTTATGGTGTCCCATATTGTATAGTCCAGGCAAGGGTGTCTTCACCATGAGGATGCCAAGATTTTCCATGGTAAACCTTCCTGATGGGTGTTAGTATGTGGAATAAATGCCAGAGGACCTTGAAAATGTCTTCATTCAGTTCCACTAACCTTGTGGAATGGCATATCTAAGCCATCATTTCTGAAAATGTGGTTCCGATTAGATTCATTAATGGGAAATTCTTGAACGTTCCTTCTCCAACTTCAGTGCACACCAGACTCTAGCACTCAGTATATGGTCACCTTAAAGAATCTGACATTGGGTCCCAGATTTCTTCCCATCTCGGAGCTGAGTTTCTAGTCCATGAACAGCAAGTGTGGGATGTGTTCATGGAAAAGGGAGGGTCTCAGGCAACACACCAGCTGTTATTCCCACCTATGGGGGAAGGGGCTTGGCCCACCTGTATTTCCCAGTGATGAACCAGACTTGGTCAGGCTCTGTTGTCATGGTGATTTTCCTATGAGGTCACAGTATAGCCTTCAGTGGATCAGGTCAGGGGGAACTTTGTGTCCTTCCTGAATCTGGACACTGAGGAACTGACATCCTCTTCCAGGCAAGTCCTCTGGATATGGGTTTGTGAGTTGAATATCCAGGATCCATAACCTCCCCAAAGTGTGAGATGACACTGTACCTTGCCCTAAAACAGAGCTTCAAATGAAAAATCTCAAGTCACTTTGTCAAATACACATTTGGCTAGCTAAGTTCCTTATGATTCTTGAGTACAAGGCTACCTGGGGTAAGGCTGGGTGTGACTTAGAATAGCTAAAAACCCAGTTCCCATGGAGAATGGTTGACTTTCTTTTTCCCATTGAGAGAGTGGCCTTTATCCTTCTCTCAGTAAGGCAGACCTCAAAGGTCATGAGCTGCATTTTGGTTTTTCCTAGGTGGACAATATGGCTCCTGAAAAGAGAGACATTAGTGACAACCATGGGATTCCAACATGGTTGCAGAACAGATAAATGCTGACCACTGCCCTTGGCCTAGCAGGAAGCATTTCTCTTTCTCCTGGAAACAAAGTATCTAAGAGGACCTTGTGAATGAGAGCATAGGAGCATGAATGGGGTATGTCCCAAGATTTGTCCAAGATACGTAGGTCATGTTAGTGCTTTTGTTTCTCTGGAGTCTGTTTTTCCCTGGTCTTCCTGCATCAATGGAAGAGCCCTGCGGTTCCATGTGAAAGGATGGCAGTGACCTTCTGCAGCCAAGCACAGCTGTGCCCCAAAAATGGAGACATGCTTTGTGGTTCTTAGTCCAGTATTTTGAAGCACAAGAAAGCATATTGTTTGCTACTCTAATTCTTCTCACTTCAAGCTTTCTCTCCTTTATAACTCTTTCCATCCTGTTAAAGGATAATGAAGTAATAACCTCAATGTCAGATGGCTTGAGGAATGCCTTGCCTGTTGGGCACAGGGAAGCTGAGGCTTCATAAATAATCAGTGTTGGCCTGAGATGCCAACATGGGAAAATGACCCACAGCGCCGATTCTGAAGGGGTCCAGTCAGATGAGCCTGCAACCCCTGTTGCGTTTCCTACCTTGAACTCCTCAATGTGGTCTTTGGATGACCAAGGATGTAGTACCTGGGGGCCTGGACATAGGCGTCTTTCCAGGAGTGTGGACAAGAGCCCACCCTGTACTTACTCTGGCATCACTGTGTGTGGGCACCATTGTTCCCAGGTGAGTTCTCCTCACCTTGACCCTAGAGTCCACCTCCATCCTGATTTGGCAAGATTTTCTGGCTGTTGGGGACAAGCTCCCTGATAGTGTCAGCACCCTCACTGGTTGAAGATTGTTTTCCCCTATTAAATAGGGAAACACCCATTGCCACCAGGTCCCCTTTGTCACAAACTAAGCTGAATACATACGGCGTGCCTATTTTTGGTTTCCCTTTGCATTCTTGGTGTCCATGTGGAAGCCTCCAGCTGACCATTCAACACATCACTCCTAGAAAAAAGCCACAGAAAGGCAAAGCCTTTTAGAACTATGGTAAACACTTCCATATAGAATGTAAAGGTGGAATTCGTGGATCACCTAAGAAGTCTTACTTTCCTCAAAGTGACAAAATGCACCTATGAGAGTCATGGGACAGATGAAATGCTCAGGAGCCTCTTGCAGAAATACTTGGATGACACCACACTGGTCTTGTGGGTGGTCTGGTTCAGATCCTATTGTTCCTTCCTAAAAACTGAGTTCTGTTTAAGGACAGAACTTGACCACAACCCTCTGACCTCTCCCAATGAGCAAGGTCCAAGTCTTTGTTTCTTCTGATGCCTGCTCTGACCCCTGCCTCACTTTGAAGTAAACAGATGGACCTTCCTCCTTGCATCCTTCCAGAAGAATATCCATGGATATGTAAATAGAAAAGTACCAGCAACGCAACCCTTTATGCTAATACCCATAAGCAAAATACCCATAAGCAGTGAGGGGTCAAATTCTCAGATGCACCATAACAGTACACTCATTGAAACCTCATTCCAATACCATCCACACACTAGTTTTGGATGATATGCCAGTGCCCTTTGCCCATCCTTCCTTGGAAATGCTGTTTGCCATGAATGATGCCCAGGTTTTGCAGCTGTCCCAGATTGCTTTGTCACCATGTGTTCACATGGCCCTCAAATGTTCTAGCTTCACCATTTCCTTGTATGAACAGAAATTCTGTTTTCTGCTTCGATTTTTGACTTTCTAATCACAATTTTCCCCCAACCCAAACCTTGTAGCACCAGTGATATGGGGAATTCAATGTCTAGAAGACATAAATGGCTTCTCTACTGTGTGGCTTTAGGATGGGTGGGATGGGAGAGCCTCACTGTGCACCAAATTTCCAAAGCAAGGTGTAGGCTGATAGTTTTGATAGTGGTTGAACTTGACTGTGCTTCCATTTGTTCTTTTGACATTTTCTCATCTTATCTTCTCACTTGCTCTGAGGACAGAAAGCGTCCCAGTAAAGACAACTTGTCTAACCTTGATCATGATACTGGCCTGAATTCTGGGATGAGTAGAACTGTATACAGACCCAGTGGGCTGCCTGATCAAGAGCAGGTGTCCCCTTCCATTGACTGTCAGGCTCCTACCATGTAGACCATCTGCTCCAGAGACATGAGTCAAACTTCACTGGAGGGGTGGTAAGAACATTGATGTTGCTGCTGTTGAGTTCTGGCTTCTGTGAAAGCTACTTGGGTGTCATCTATATGCAGGGGGGAGCATCTCCCTCACCTCTGGGCAGGGTTAGAGAACCTGACCACTATCTCCAAGCCCAGAGTGGTGATGTTTACCACTAAGGGCCTCCAAGTGTCTTAGGCATGTATATGCTACCAAAACCTTGCAACATACAAAGGTCTAGTAGCACTTACACCAAAGAGTCCCACTTTGAGGAACATTACTTGGAAAATCCAGTCTGTGACTGATCAGGACGGGGCAGCAATGGATTTCTTGGGATGAGAATTCCAGACACAAGGTGGATTTCTCTGTGACATACTCACCATTTCTCAGATGTGGGAAAGGGAGACTGAGGGCTTAGTAGCTGAGTGACAGAGTCATATTGCCCTAGAAGTGCATGGAGTAGAAGTATGTGGAAAAAGGAAGTCCCTCCTGGTAGTCTTGAAGGAGAAGCAGGAGCATCTCAGGGAACTTATCCTGACTGCTGTGATCAGTCACATTTGGTATCTTCATGGTCACCCCACCAGGCTAACATGAGAAACATAGCTGACATATCATGACCTGGAATAATTTATGGTGACATGAGCCTGAAGGTGTTGCAGTTGAGGCAAAGATTTGACCATTTTTAGAGCAAGAACTAAGGACCTGAGGAAGAGCCTGGAAGGTCAAGGGGGGGGCAGCAGGACACTGTTCTTGCCTTGTATCTGCTCTGGATTCATTAGCCGTCAATCCAATAGCTGCTGATGACATTTAGCAGGGTATATTAAGACCAAAAGAGAACTGTGCTAGGTGAGGTCACTGCTTCTGGCTTTGAATTTTCTTCAACTGTGGTTTGGCTTATTGAAAAAGTGGTCAAAATTTTTATGTGGTTGCTTAAATGCATATTCTTAACCATCAGGGAGAGCAAAGCTGAGCTATAGTTTCTGTCCCTTCCCTGGAAACTTCAAGACTGATGGCCCTGTGGGAGGAGGAGTGTGTCACTGTCCTTCATGACTATGCATTCAACATGGAGTTCTTGGCCAACAGACAGCACCTCCTAGTGTCCTTGGAGATCATCACAGGATGAGGGTGTCCAGGAAAATTATTTTCCCTACCATGTGTGTGAATGAGCCGGGTGTAGCCAGCCTAGACTTCCTGGTGTTGTAACAGCCTTAATTACACTGTCAGCACTGTTGGATGTGGTGTTCTGGGTTCTAATGTTATCCTGTAGGATCAGGTGGGGGGTGAAATGAACCTCCACCCTGAAAGACTGGTCCCTGAGACACTGACCTCAGATTCCAGCCTGAAGACCACTGGTGTGTGATTCTGAAGTCAGGATGACAAAAGCACTTGACCTTAATGCTGTATGTGGGATACCACTTTAAAACCTTGCCTAGGTGTTTGCCCCTTTAAGGCTGTCTTTTGTGGGCACACTTCAGTGACCTCAACTCTGTATGTCACTGCAGTTTCTCCCTAAGTTTGTCAAGGCTATCCTGAGTGCAGGTCTGTGAAAGCTTGGTATCTCTTTGAAGGCTCAGGCTCACACCAGCGATGACAACTGTTATCTTTGTCCCTTGTGATTATCCATTTTCTGGTTTTGAAACCTCACTTATTTGAGCTCACATCAACCTCAGTCAAAAATCATACATTCATCTGATTTGAGGGGTATGTGACTGATCATGCCCAGTTATATAATCAGACATTGATTTTTCTGTGACTCTTGGTTTTCTCACCCCTTTTATCCATTGTCCTGGATTGAGAAGACCTGCTCCTTGGGTCCGTGTCTAGAGCCTTGCTCCAGTGTGGGTGGTGCAAATAGTCTCACTGGGCTATGATGGCTGCCCCTTTCCTGACCTCAGTGCTGATGATTCTGGAAGCTGCTGAGTTCTTAGGGGCTCAGGTCGTGTGTGCATCCAACTGACCAACAGAATATCAATGCAGATCAGCAATAAAAACAGAAGGCCTGTGAGAGCTTGTCCTTCCCCATGGAGTTCCATACTGGGAGAGCAAAAAACCTGAGAACATCTCCATTAACACAGAGGAGGGGTCCTGCTCCATCAAGAGAGACCTCAGCTGTCTTTGGGTCCTCTGTGCTGTATGCTATCTAGTCTCCAAGGTCACCAGCATCCTGTGGCTGTCCTTATGGAGCAGACTCTAAAGGCACAGAATTACACTTGTGGCAACTATGGGTGTTGATTCATTGCAGGTACCTGCCTTGACCATTCAAAGGACATCAGTGATCTCTTGGGAGGAGGCTCTAAACAGTGTTTGGGGTGAGAAGGATTTGACAATAAACTTGTTCTTTCCATGTGGAAGGAACTACATCTATTAAGTTCTACATGTTGACTTGGAAGAGCCATTTTGCAATGGGTCATTATGGCAGATGGACCTGAGGCAGGTTTCTGAAGTGACCACCCCTGGCTTCCTCACCTGATCTGGTGTCAACGCAGATCAGCTGAGCAAGAGCCTTATAGTAGCCAGAAGGAAATGGGTGGCAAAGAAGGAAATCCATTCACAAAGGCATTCAGACTGTTAACCAGAGTGCTTCCATGATGAAACGGGTGGCAATGGATGATGATGTCACTGTACCATGTGGCAGGTGTCTCCAGCTAAATTGCCACCATTCCCCATTGGGAAGCAGGGAGAAAGCACTCTGTCCCACAGAGCTTGACAGAAGGTCCCTTTACAAGTCCCGTCCATAGCCATTCAAGATCTGTCATTCTTGGGTTTTCTTATTGTCTTCTCACATTTGAGAGGTGTTCTCTAAAGACTCAAGTCCTGGCTGGGCTGATTCCTGTACTGGAAGCAGATAGGGAAGCATGGATTACAGGCACCAGATGTGAAAAGGGTGGGACCGCTAGTTTTGTCACTCTGAATGACCTATCAGCAGTATTGCAAGCAATGAGTCATGGAGGAAGGGTCCAAAGTGCATCCCATAGTTCCTCCTACATCCCTGGTGTCCTCATCGGGGCATGGAAAACACATGCATCTGTGGGTCTTTAGCTGACAGTGCATGTTTTGAACACAAAGCACCAGTTGCCCTGTAGGATCTGGTCCAGGCCACCCAGGTAGGAAGAAAAGTGTGAAGGCTGGGTGAGATGTCCCAGTGCACAGGAACAGATGCAGTGAGACACACACAAGACTGTCCCTAATCCTATGTACTTCTAGCATCCACGACATAGTGTGGGTACAAAGTGCCCCATCCTGAGCCTCCTGCACACCTCCCCCATGGCATCTCTGCCAGTGCAGAGGCTGCTCGGCATCTTGGTTCAGGTCTTCACTAATCCCATGATGCTGAGTACCTTGAACCCATGATCTCACCTTACTGAGCTAAATTGCTTGTACCTGGTAGTACTATGCATGTGGTCCCTCTGAGCAATGTCTTGGCTTGCTTCTTGCGCTGGAAACCTGATATTATTTGGCAGGTTCATGTGTTGCCTCTCAAATGTAACTACATGTCCCTTCACTGGTTCAAGGCTGCCTTGGATGTGCCAAGTTCAAGTCTCAGTCTCTCAGCCAGTTGTGGTGGTTAGCCCAGGCTAGAATATATTTCTTCCTGTGAATTGATCTGGAGATTACATCTAAGCCCATAGATAAACTACTTAGGAAGAGCAAGTGAGCTCCCTATGGGTGGTCTCTGTGACTAGGCACTTCCAGTCCTGTGACAAAAATAATTTGAGACTTTTCACCTCGATGTTGCTGAAACTGATGGGCCCTTAGCCTTGGATCTAACAGTCCTGCTCAAAGGGAAGGCACAGAGGGCTGGGTGTGAGGTTGGCAGATCAGGCAAATAAAGGGGTGAAAGCAAGTCAAAACACATAAGAAGCCAGAAGCCACTTCATCCGAGTGCTTATAGACAAGACGCCGGCATTATGGAGTCCTGATTTTGCAATATCCATGCTGTGCTCAGGCTAGAATCTGAAATTATTAAATGTCTCACAGCAATCTTACCAGAATGAGTCTTAATATATAGCTTTTTCCCTTGAAAAACAAGACTTGTGTCTCTGGCTCAACTGAGTCCATTGGTTGCGACATGGTCCAACTTGGCGGCCTTCACAATCACCTTGGAGGTTCTCCAGGTTTAGTCTACCCACCCTCGGGTCAGTGTTGCCTGAAGTGATGGGCTTTACATAAACACCCTTACCTGACTATAACTGCTGAGTGTAACTCGGGATGTGGACTAAGCAATACTATCCATTCTGTTTCCAGATCAGCCTTGTGTTCTTTTGCTTAATTCAAGATAGAAATCAAAGATGAAGTAATACCTAATAAGCAGGCTATACTGTGGTCTACACTAGAGCAAAGGGGAGACAGCACCTGGGATGGGGTCCCCTGACTGGCCCTCTGCTATCAAGAGTAAAGCTTACCTGGCAGAAATGGTAGGGTCACACAGGTGCAGAGTCAACTGTTCCTGTGATCCCAAGATTTCTGACAAGGTCAACGACATTGCTTGGTCATCACTCCCAAGCTATTAGGCAAACTTGTATGATGTCAGCTGCTGAAGCTGATCTGTTTGTGCTTGGGGATGGCTGTGAGATCCCACTTGAAGTGACGTTTCTCTTCTGTACCTGGTCCTGGATCTGAGTTATAAAACTTACGTTAATATAAACCATGGTGTCACTCCCGGGTCAGGTCCTCCTGTGAGGAACAACAATGTTTTAGATCCAAATGATCCTGTAACCACAACGTATCTCCTCACTAAGATGCTAAAAATCACCCAAGTGACTCTCCTTAGTGACAATCCAACATGGGATGTGACCTTGGTGCTCTCTGCAGCCATAGGCAAATCAGTCAAGCCCTTGACTGACATCTAACCAGGGCTATGTGGACACATGGCCATCAGAAGCTCCAGGGCTACAACAGACCTTCCCTTTGTGGGACTCCAGAGTGTAGGAAAGACCTGGCAGTGCCTATCAGGTATGAAATCAGTCTCGGCCTCCTGGAGTTGAGCACCATTAGGCTCTTACTACTGGAAGAAACTCCTCAGAAGGACTGCTGGGACAGAGTTGACAATCCTCTAGAACTTGGGCTCTTGTGAAGTAGGTATAAATGATCTTGGTGCCAGGAACTGCTCTTTCCTCATGCACTATTAGAGGTGGTTGTAAGCCGAAGCCTTATTTGTACTCAATAGTCAACATGACATTCCAGACAAGCAATAGAATTTTCCTAAGAAGAACTCCATTTAGAAGGAAGAAACCAGGTTGTCAAAATTGTGGTCTGAGACCATCTCCAATCCTGCCCGCTAGTACCCTGCTACCCCCGTCCCTGGTCACAGAACTGTCTCCTTTATTTAGGAAACTCCTCAGATCACCAAGGTCACCGTCACCCTTGCCACTTTCCTAGCTTTGGAGTTGGAGTTCCTGAAGGGTGAATAATGACACTTGTGGCCCAAGTGTTGTGATTAACTGCAAATATTAAAGTTCAGCCAATTGACAAGTAGGTGTCATTGTCTGTAGCTGTGAGGACCCGTGCTTGGACACCACCATATGGGATTTAGCAGGACGTTATCACTGATTTATGCTCCTTTACAATGGAAGGACTTCATATGGAATCCCTATACTCTTAGGGATTCTGTCTTTCTCTACTTGTAGTGTGGTTGTGTAGTTCCCTGGCTCCATTGTGGGAGCCCAGAAGTCTTATGAGCAGGGTCTGCAATGAGTTCTTTCAGGCTGATTGTGGAGAGCGGATTATGAAAAGCCTATGAAAACTGGACGTAAGCAAGGCGAAATGTGTCTTAATTGCTTTCATCTGTAGGCCCAGATAGGCACAACCCCGGCTACAAACAGAAAAGCAGAACAGCTGAGTCTCCTAAGCTTGCATTCAGAGAAGCAGAAACAGGTTTCTCAGGTTACAATGCCACGCCCCTCCCTGAGAGCCTCTGCTGTTTACCACTGTTTATAAAAGGACCCTGAAGGAGGGCTTGGGGCTTTTGCCTTTTGCCTTTGGCTTTTTGCTTTGGAAGGGTTTGGGAGCTTGGTTCTTTTGCTTTGGGCTTTTTGGTGTAGAAAGCTTTTGGGAGGGAAAAGAACTGCTAAAGGGAAAAGATAGAAAGTCTGCACCGAGAACTTTAACATAGGCCTTAGAAGAGCAAAGCCAAAGAAAACTTTAACATCGGCTTTAGAAGCTAAAGAAAAGCCAAAGAGGACATGGGACAGTGGAAGATAGACAACCAAGACTGCAAGTCTGAGCACCGAGGCTTTAAGAAAGCTAAAGAGAGAATGAAAGACTTTAAGAGCAATTAAGCAAGTCTAAAGAAAGAGGTTTTAAAGAAGACTCCAGAAGCAAGGTTATAAAGAACTGCAAGGAGTAAGGCCTTAAAGAACAAAGAGAGAAGCAATGAGGGTTGGGCATCTCCACCTGAGGGCCCAACACCCTGACCCCACTTTCTGACCTGTGTCTTTTCTGAATTTCCAGTTGCCCCCGGTTAAGCCCAGTTAGGTTCAGTAACAACCAGGAGCAAGGAAAAACTCGTTCTAACAAGAGAGGGAGTGAGAAAGCAGCTCCCCCTCCAGCTGATGAAAGCCATATTTATGAAGGTCGTGACTGTGTGCTTAGTGTAGCTGCATGAGAAGCAGTGAAACTGCCTCAAGGACAGAGCTCCATGTTGCCAGTGGGAAATAATGTTCTTTAGTAGTACCATGCCTCTGTCAGGTTCAAGGAGAGCAGATGACGTAAGGATGTAATGAGAGCCTCATTTCTGGGAAGCTCTTAAGTCTGACCTCATGAGGCAAAGAAACATTAAGCTTTTAACAAAGTTGGGGTCTAAACTGCTTCTGGAATAAGTTGCTTCATTGTGTGCCACTGTCTTCAGATTTTTCTCTCGTATTTATATCCAAATGTTGAAACTGCATTTAAAATGGATTCTTTCACCAAGTGAGACAGAGACTTGAGCAAGACACGTGGCTCCAAGATGGCCCAATTTAGTCTGGGCTCAGTGCAGGTATTGCTTCTTCCCAAAGCTGCAGAGAAAGCCCAAGTTGACATTTCCTTCCAACTGTGGCCTCCCCAAGATTAAAGCTATTCTGAAACACTAGATTTGCTCCACTCAATGTGGTTATCATTGGACCACACCAAAACCCCCTGACCTTCCACTCTAAATGCAGAAGAACCTGGGAGTATTCTTCCGTGTTAAGTAGGCGCGTGGAGACTTACTATGGATCTGGTCTAGATGCTTCCCAAGCTTCTCCTAAGCTGCATGTGGCTGGCTTGACAATATTCTAGGTCCCATAGCAGAAACATAGACTTAGAGCTCAGCATCTGAACAGAGATCACAGGAAATCCATGGCAGAACCACGGTGTAACTGAGTTTCACAGCTGCAGGCCTGTGCTCTTTACCTTGACTGGAATGGCTCCCTGGTTAGTGGAAATCACTAAGCCGCCCAGGGAACCTCCTATTGAAATTGTGGTTTGTTTATTCTTACCATTTTTGCACTTGCAGAAAGCAAAGTGCATAGTTTTTAAACTTCAGGATGGAGTGTTTCCTTTTTGATATGGCACAGCCAGAGTTTTTACCTGATTATGGCTAGAAAGACCCTCTGGAGCCTGTTGGCAGTCTGGGAGTGACCACCATCAGGCACTCTGAGCAATGGTAGACCCACATGTGTGAGTCAAAGTGGTAAAAACTTGTTGGCACTCTTGGAGCCCAATGTGACAGGTTACATTAAGTGGGTCAGAGGCTTAGCTACTCAAGTAGCCAACCTCGTGTTGGGGCAGTTTGTGCCTATGTAGTACATAGTGTTACTGTACTCATGGAAGATGCACTGAGCCGATCATCTTATGAACAGTCCTGACTTCTACCCTGGGTTATGTGCTGATGTTTTTTCTTTTTCTTTTTTTTTTTTATAGTAGTAGACTGGCTATGTAAGATGTCTCTCATGGGGAATACAATGCTGAACTTGAGTCAAACTGAGACAATCAGGTCTTCAGGCTTGGTTAGAGCACTCTTGTCCATCTCTTGCATTTATCCAGGGCATGAAGCTTTACAATCTGCCAGTAGTCCCTGAGAAAGCCCTGGGTGGTGTCACCATGAATTTGAAAATTCTCCTTTTCTGAATATAGGGGAAAAAAATCTTAACAGTTGCATCTTGACATAGAGGTTCTTGTTTCCTTACGCTGTACATAAAAGAAATCCCAAGGACCTTACCTGTCCTGAACTTGAAGCCACATGGCACAACGTGCTCTGGTTTCTTGATATTCATTTGGATTTATATTGATTTGAGTATAAAAATCTTAACAGCATTCTTGTTGCAAAATGGCTCTCTCCCTTCCAATCTGCTGAGAAGACAATAATTCAATGAAACTAAACACCTGAAGAATGTCTTGATTCTTCGTAGAAATGTACCCAAAGATATTTGGTTGGTATTAAGGGCCAATAACTCCAAATGTGTCAGTCTGTGGTTCTTCTAGTGTCTTATGTTAATGAAATGCATTTGCCTTCAAACTCCAGCTCTTCCCACTCTTGTGCCAGTGTGCAGGCAGTGCAGAGAGCAATTTCGGTTCTCATCAGCTGGCAGGAAGAGGCCTAGGGTCCTATCTGCTTATGGCTTAAGAGGGTGTTGACAAACCAGCCGGAGCTGGAGCATTACCTCCCCTGTGGAGTCACCATGTGCACAGCAGTCCAGTCTCAGCAGGGACCTAGCAACTTCATTATGTCACATAGGAAGAGGTGAGGGGTCTTGGAACACCTGTCAACAGGACGACATCTCTCAGGGTCTCAAAGTACTCTTGGATAACTTGCTTCTTTAGACACAAGTTATTAGGGATGGGCACCTGTGAAGAGGGGAGTGGAGGTAGGATTGAGCAGAGGAAGTCAGATTTCCATGTGGGCCTGATGGAGTCCTGGCTGCCCAGTGGGGATCCCAATGGCTTCAGAATCCTTGGTCAGGCAAGATGGTGGTTCTCTCTATTCCCTCACCTGATACAGTGTTGGAGCCCATTCTACAGCTTGAATGGAAATAATGGGCCTCTGCTTTAATCCCCCTTACCTAGGTCCTGTGACCCTAGTGATGGTCACAGGATTGGATGAATTCATGGAACCCTCAGCATCCTCCATTTCCTTTACTGACCTGGACTTTGAAGGGCTTGGAGGAAGTCCTGAGGAAGATGAGCAGAGCAGAAAAGAAATGGGGGACCAGGGTCATTTTCTACCTTTTCCTTGATTTGTTCTCATGGAAGGGGGGATGACCAGCCCCACTGTCTTCCTCCATGGGGCTGTGGGCCTCCAGTGATAGCTTCATATCATTGGCTTCCTGAGTAGGTTCTCAACAGCCATGCTGTAAGCAGAATCAGAACACTGAGGACTTGTCTTGTCCCCAGTCTTAAAGCTTTCATTGCCTCAGGCCTTCTCCTTTAGACAGGAGACTTTGGAGTTTTCCCTGTGCTGCTTGGGAGAACAGCAGCACTCACACCCTTCTCTTTCTAGTGGTAATGGGAATTTGATTCCCATGTTTTTCCCTCTGGTGCTTCCTCCTGCATATTGGGGTCTCCACTCTAAGAAGCCCATATTAATAACCAAGTTCCTACCAAACAGTCTGTGAGTTTGAAATCATGTTAGTTCTCCTAAAGTCAAGATATGAACATGCATGTATTAAATAATAATTCATGTCGTGAATAATTGCCTTGGCAGGCAAGGGTGGATTCACAGGTTCTTGTGGAGTAAAGGTACTACTCTGACCTTCATATCTGTACCAGGGAGAGCATCTCTCAAACCCCAAGGCCCAGCTGGGCTGATTTCTGTGCCAGGAGCACAGAGTGAACCAGGGATTACCCCAGAGCTCCATCTCCAGTTGGACCAGATCTTTCCTCTTTTGGTTAGGTCACCTGGTGAAGGTCACAGGCATGGAGGGTCAATCCAAGAATGAGCATGGGGTCAGGGGACAAGGGTTATCTCCCTATAGTGTTATGTAACCTAGGCCAGTCTTTGCGAGCTTGCAAATACATTTGGCCATCTATAACTATGGTGAACATGCTTGGTTTGCCACTTGGACAGTGGCATCTGGTTTTATCCCTCTGGTCAAAAACTTTCAGCATCCACAAATGTGGCAGCCTTGAAAGATATATTCCACCTGCCTCTTGGAGCCACCATGATGAAAATGCTTAGTGATGGAAGAGTTACTCCCTGGAGGTAAGGTCCTCAGGAACACAGGAGGTGACATAGACAGACGGTGTCTGATTTCCAGAATGGTCTTCCTGTTCTCTTGACTTCCACTGTGGTCTCTCATTTCTCTTCTCCCAACTTTGCTAACATGTCAGAACAGTAGGCCCTAAGAGAACATAAAAAACACACCTGCCTAGAATGTACCTTGTATATTTCAATGAATATTTAATCCAGAGAACTGGAAACGTTGCAAGACCAAAGGACGGGACCTTTCAGATTCCCACTGCTGCTTCCTGATGTTGTGAATCTTGGGAAAGAATCCCATGAGGAGACAGGGTTCCTTGGCAGTCCTTTCTACAGCCATGGTGTACCCATTCTAGACGGGAACTCATGGGAGGATGAGAATCCTCCTTCCACGTGGAATTCCTAACTAGGAGTAGAAAGAGCGTGGAAAGATGTCCAATGGCTGCAGGTGAACTTTTCTGTCCCATTGACAGAGGCTGCTCTTGCTCCCTTCTCTGCCATCAGACCTCCAGTGTCAAATGAAGCCAGCAATTTTTCCTGTGCTTGGAAATGGAGCACCTAAACGACAAATCTTAGCATCTCTAGAACAGAGGTTTCCATTCATTCTAACTCAGCTCAGGCCCAACCCTTACTCACATGGTGGAGGGTCTGTCAGGAGATACAGGAGTTGTTTTAGGACGTGACAATAAAAACTGATCTCAGGTAGAGGGAACAACGAAGGAACAACTTCTGTTACAGCTGTTGAGATAGGAAATCTCTTGGTAGTAATGTACATCTGTCTTCCTTGACTGCTCCATACAAGATCCAGCATTAGGTTTTGCAAGAAGAAAGCATTGTCCTAGGTCAGCTGAGACAGAAGACATAATCAAAAGTGACTCCACCAAGTGGTAGTGGAAGAATTTAAGCATCCTGGGATGAGGGGAAAGAGCAATGCGTTGGGAACTCCTCAGTTTTACTCTGCTATCTTTATTGCTTCCCCCTCCACACCTGGTTCCTTGTGGAGTCCTGGGAAGCCCCGTGAGATGGGCCAATCATGAGCTGCTTCAGGATCATACAAATAGGAGGACACAGCTGTGCCTTATGTAGAAGCTGGTGATGACCTGCACTTGGCATCTGTGCACAAGGAGGCTGAGGTCTGAAGGGCAAAGTAAGCTGCTGCTTCAGATGCTTAAGTGGGAACCATACCTCAGAGCCCAGGGAAGAGCAAGGGTATCAGACAAGGGCAGCCATTCACCAAGGACCTAATCTGGTTACTTCAGAGAAATCCTGTCTCGATCCTCAGGTCACAGTCCTTGGCAACTCGGGGCGTGAATGTGGAAGTCTTTCTGGGTGGGAGGCAGGCTCCCATCTTTGTTCACCTGGGTGTCCCTGTGGTCACATTGATCGTGGGCAAGGTCGTCTTCACCAGGCTATCTCCTCCCTGATACACCTGGATATTTTCCTCCTCAGTGTCCTTGTAGGAGTGATCTTAGAATCAGCCACATAGGCAGGTTATAGCCTTTGAGCTGCAAGTGTGTTGGCTGTTGACACCAGTGTCCCTGTCTCTCGCCTTACCTTGCCAAGCTGATTGATCCTTGGAGACACTTAGGGGCTCATGGTAAACTTTATTCCTTCCCCTCTGAACCTGCTCCACAAGACTCTGGCTTTACACTCTTGGGAATAACCCAAGATGGCCTGAGATGTGGGAGGTACCCTGCTAACCATCATTTCCCATCGGAAGTCTCAGGTCAGGCAAGTGCCAAGCAGGTCACACCTGACAGGCCTAGAAACCTGCGTTGCTAGTGATGCAGAAGCAAAGTTTTGTTGTAGGTCAACAGGATTAGGCACACTCAAGGCTGTCCCCTGAATGAACAGAGAAACATAAACATCCTAGGATGAAGAGAAATTGTATCTCATCCAAAACTCCACTATCAGCAAGAATCTCCATTATTCTAGTCCAGCACATAGGGCCTGCTTGCTTCTAATCTAAGGTTCTGAGGCTCAGATCTGATACAACAGTTTACATTGGTCAGAGACTTTGGTTCCAAGGCTCTGAAGGTCGTTGAAAGTCAGGTCTCCAGAGGAATAGCTAAAACAGTGAAGGTGTGATTTTTATTCCCTTATTATAAGATTAAGAGAACAAAACTTCCTTCAATATCCATACATTCACCTGTTTTTATTAAGAAATGAAAAGTACTTTGAGAATGTGACCTCCAACAGCCTGTGTGCCATTGATTGCTCTTCCTCTCACATAGTGTGCCCATCATGAAAGCACACCTGGGCTCATTTCGGTACAGAGCAGGGATGGTGGAGCCAATGCCACCCTGGTCTTACCCATTTGACAGAGGAGACTTTAGGCTTCGCTTCCTGATTTCTCTCACCTAAGAGGCAGCTGGAAGGAAGCCAGCCCTATGGAACCCCCACAGATAAACCTAGAGCCCTAGTCAGTCTAGGGGGCTACATAGCATGTGTGACTTTGTCTCCAAAAACATCCCTGTGGAAATGTGAACTTTCAAACATATAGAGTAAGGCAATGTCTGACTTTCAGAGTGTTCTTTCTCCTTGCTCACCTCCAACTGTCCCTTCTAGATAAATGGTAGGAAGGAACTTACGAAGATGTTTGCTAGCCTGACTTCCATGCCTCGATTCTATTGAAACTGTAATCCCAGGGTGGAGGATAGGTTTCAAGAAGATAACCTGGATGGCAAGGGTCCCCAGGCCAGGGTATGAAGACTTGTGATCCTACTCCAGCTTTGACGTAGAAGCAATGAGACTTCCTGCTTCTACCTAATTTCCCTCACTCAGTGTATCCATGTAATGTCCTCACCATTTCCTTAAGGTAATGTGCCAGTCATCCCTGTGAACACAGGGCAAGCTCCACTCTGTATCTGAGCACACAAAGGCTCTCTGCAGATACCAATGTTGGAAACACCTCAGACTCCAAGTTCACCTGACACATCTTTGGTTCATATTCCTTACTTGGGAATCCTGAATTTGGTTCTGAGATGAATAACATAGTACCTCAGCTCCTCGTGTGGAACTGTTCCACTCTGTGAGTGACCTGTGGCACCACTCTCCTCTGATCACACCCCTTCACCTTGACTCTGGAGTCTGTTAGTGCAGACATGGTGAGAAAGTTGTCACTCTGCATGTCCTTTGCTGGGTGAGCCCTGTCATGAATACCAGGTCCCATTCCTGTTTTTTACTGACTTGGCATTGCCACTACTGCATATGGGACATATCGGAAATGAGGGTTCATTAATCAATGACTGGTTTGTCTGAACATCCTCCACATCATACAAGTGTATTTCCATGAGTCAATGACTTCAATGAGACTGCCTCAATATTAATGCATATCTCTTCTAGTGTCTTCACCCTGGTCCATTTCCAAGGACTCTTGGAGTCCTCATGTCCAGGCAATAGGACATAAAGACCTATACTAGTCCTGCTAATCCTGTATCTTTTTCAGACTTTCATGAGAGGCTAATGGAGAAAGTAGGGTAAGCTCTAAGACACATCCTCTTCATTGGTCCCTTTGAATTAAGTTCTGGTTAAAGACTCCCCACGAGGGGATGAGTCTTTTTTATGGTGTCCTGTGCTTTGGCCCAGGCAAGGGTGTCTTCACCATGAGGATGCCAAGAATTTTCCATGGTAAACCTCCCTGATTGGTGTTAATATGTGGCATAAATGTTGGAGAACCTTGAAAAAGTTTTTTCACTCAGTTCCATTAACCTATGTGGGATGGGATATATAAACTAGCATTTCTGTAACTGTAGTTCAGATTAGACTGATTGGGAAGTTGAACATTTCAACTTCTGATGTTTCAACATCAGACTCTAGCATTCAGTACATGAGCTACCTTACAGAATCTGACGTCGGGACCCAGATTTCCTACCTCAGTGTTGAGTTTCTACTCAATGTACAGCAAGGGTGGGATATGTTGATGGAGATCATGGAAAAGTGAGGGTCTCCAGGTAAAGGAGCAGCTTTTATCCCCACCATCTCCCTATGGGGGAAAAGGACTTGGCCCACTTAGATTTCCAAGTGAGGGTCCAGACTCAGTTCAGGTTCTGTTGGTACACTGATCTTCCTGTAAAACCAAAGTGGGTCTTACAATGGATTGGTCAGGGGAACACCCTGTGTCCTTCCTGAAACTGAACACTGAGGTACTGACATCCTCATTCCAGACAAGTCCTCTGAATAGTGGGTATATGGGTCAAATCTCCAGAGCCATGACCTTCCCAAAGTGGAAAATAACACTGTTCCTTGCTGTAGGACTGGGCTTTAAGCAGATATAAGAAATCTCATGTTACTTGTTTCATCAAATACAGTTTTGCTTGCTAAGAGTTCTTTGATTCTTGAATATAAGGCCAACAGGGTAAGGCTGGTTATCCCTCAAATAGTCAGGCCCAGTTGGTGGCATAACTTCACTTAGAAATACCTTACCATAACTAGTTTCCAGGTCTTAAAACATTTTTCACCTTAGTGAGCACTTGGGAAAGTGAGACACAAGAATTAGAACCTTCTCTGAATCTGCCCTCAGGGATGCCTGCAGACAACAGCCTGTTGGGTGGGACATCAGCCATCAGGACTTGCTGCATCCTCTGACTTTTTGGACCACCAGGCTCTGGAACATGAGAACATGGTGCTCATGGAACTTGGTGTAGAGATGCAAACACCAAGGCCTTTGCCAATGTGTGGTGGATTGTGGGGAGTGGATTATGAGCAGCCTATGAGAACCTGACATAGGCACAGCTGTGTCAAGTAATTGGCAGGCTGAGTTTGGCATGGCCCCAGCCACAGAAGAGGGCAAAGGCAAAATGCAGCACAGCTGCTTTTCCTAAGATGCTTACATTCAGAGAAGTAGGAATGCAGGTTTCTCTTGTTACAATGTCACGCCTCTCCCCGAGAACTGCTGCTCCACCTCCTTGTTTATCACTATATATAAAAGACATGCTGAAGGAGGATGGGGGATTGATTGGCCACTTGTGAGGGGCAGAAGCTACTGCTGAGGCGGCTTGCGAGAATGACACTGCTGATGCTGGTTGGTTGTGTCTGTGAGTCTGAAGACAGACTTTAAGAGAATGTGGGACAGTGCAAGTCTGAGGACCAAGACTTTAAGAGACATTAAGGAAAACATGGGACAGTGTGAGTCTAAGTAGAGATTTTAAAGAATAGAAAAGGTTTAAAGAATAGAGAAAAGTAAAAGATGAGTAAATAGAGAAAAAAAGCAATGAGGCTGTTGTGTGTCTCTATCTGAGCACCCACCACACCTGATCCCAACTTTCTGCATGTTTGTCTTTTATCCTTTGTCCTTTCTGCATCTCCAGTCGCCTGCAGTTAGGTCAGTAGGAACAGAGCTCAAGAAGGTTCGCGAGAGTGGATGTTGTCCCTGGGGTGAGAGCCCCTTTTTTATGCTATTCTTTTGATCATGTGGGTGCACTCAAAGGCTGTGCTAACACATGGATCCCTCAGGGAACCACAGAAGATGATGATCAGATCCAGCCCCTGGCACCTGGAGAATCATCCTCACACAGGGAATTCCTAATTGGGAGAGGAGAAAGCCTACACGACTTCACATGGAAAATAGTTGACATTCTCTTTCCCATTGTGAGTGGCCTTTATCCTTCTCTTGGTAAGCCAGACCTCCAAAGTCACAAGCAGCCTTTTGGTTTTTCCTAGGTGGACAATCAAGACTCCAGAAAAACAGGTGGAGACATTAGTGGCAACTATGGGTTTCCAACATGGTTGCAGAACAGATAAATGCTGACCTCTGCCCTTGGCCTAGCAGGAAGCATTTCTTTTCCTTGAGGAAACAAATTATCTGGTTGAGAGGATCTTGTAAACAACAGCATAGGTGCGGAATGTGGTATGTCCCAAGTTTTGTCCATGAAATTTGGGTTATGTGTTTGCTTTTGTTTCTCTGGCTTCTGCTCTTCCATAGTCGTCCTGCCTCAATGGAGGAGCCCAGCGGTACCAATGGGGGAAGGGATGGCAGTGACCTTCTATAGCCAAGCAAAGCTATGCCCCACCAATTGAGACATACTTTTTGGTTTTCATTCTAGTATTTTGAATCATAAAGAAGCATATTGTTGCTACTCTAATTCCTCTCACTTTGAGCTTTCTCTCCTTCATAACTCTTGCCATCCTGTTAAAGAGTAATGCAATAGTGACCTCATTTAGAGGTGGATTGAGGAATGCCTTGGTCCCTGACCATAGGAAAACTGAGGCTTGATAAATGGTTAGTGTTGGCCTGACTTGTCAACATAGGAAAACCAACCAAAGACCCACAGTGCAAAAATGAGATGGGGTTCAGTAAGGTGAGTCTGCAACCTGTTGGATTTCCTACCTTGAAATCCTAAACATGGTCTGCAGATGACCAATAATGTAGTAGCTGGGGATCTGAACATAGGTGTCTTTCCAGGACAGGACTCTACCACTTATTACCTTTGTGATCGCTGTGGGCGCCATTGTTCCTAGGTGAGTTCCCCTCACCTTGAATCTGGAGTCTACCCTCCATCCTGACTTGACAAGATCTCCTGGCTATCTGGGACAAGCTCCCAGCGAGTGTCAGCACCCTTCTCAGTCGCAGATTGTTTCCCCCTGTTAAATAGGGAGACACCTATTATTGCCACTGGGTTGTCGTTGTCATAAACTGATCTTAACTGAATGTACATGAAGTGCCTATTTTGGTTTCCCTTTGGATTCTTGGTGTCCATATGGGAACCTCCAGTTGACCATTCAACACATCCCTTGTAGCAAAAACCACAGGAAGGCAAAGGCCTTTAGAGTGCTATGATGGGTGGCATTTTCATATACAATGTCAACATGGAATTCATGGATCACCCAAGAGACCTTACTTTCCTCTAGTAAGGTGACAAAATGCACTTATAGGGATCACAGGAAGGATGAAAATCTCAGGAGCCCTGTGTAGAACTATTTGGATAATACCACACTGGTCTTGTGGGTGGCCTGATTCAGATCCTGTTGTTCTCTCCTAAAAACTGTCTGAGTTCTGTTTAACAACTATCCACAGCCCCTTGACCTCTCAAGTGAACAAGGCCTAAGTTCTTGCTTGTGCCTCCCGCTCTGATCCCTGCCTCACTCTGAAGTTAATAGCTGGATCTTCCTTCTTGCATTCATACAGAATGTCCACGAATTTCTAAACGGCTAAGTACCATCCATACAACCCTTTACACTAATACCCATAAGCAAAATATCTGCAAGGAGTGTCGCTTCAGCTTCTCAGAGGCAGAAAAACATAAATGCATTGAAGCCACATTCCAATATTGTCCATACACTAGTGTCTAGATGATACGCCAGTGTTCTTCACCATCCTTCCTTGGGAACACTTTTGCCCTGAATGATGCCCAGGTCTTGCAGCTGTCCCAGATTCCTGTCACCCTCTGTTCACATGGCCCTTGAACATTCCAGCTTCAGCATTTCCTGGTATGAACAGAAATTCTACTCTTTGCTTTGATTTCTGCCTTTCTAATTGTAATTATTTTCCCCTACCCAAATTTTGGAGCAGCAGTGATACAGAGAACCCTAAAGTCTCAAAAGCAGAAATGGCTTCTCTGCTGTGTGCCTTTAATGGGAGAGTCTCAGTCACTAGGCACACTTGTGAAGCGAGGTGTGGGCTGAGCTGTAGGGTCTTTGATAGTGTTTGAAATTGAATGTGACACCACCAGCATTTGAAATTGAATGTGATGTCACCAGCATCTTCTGCTGTCTATCTCAAGTTCTTCCTTGCTTGCTTTGAGGACAGGGTGCTTCCCTTAAGGACCACTTGTCCAACCTTGAGCATGACATGCTGGCCTGAGTTCTAGGGTGAGGAGTGCCTGAGGGTAACTGGAAGAGAAGCTCAGTCTCCTTTGATACAGGCCTGGTGGGGGGCCTGGTGACACAGGGCAGGTTTCTCTTCCCTTGACTACTGCAGACTTCGACCACACAAACATGTGCTCCAGAGACTTGAGTCAAACCTCACTGGAGGAATGGTTAGTATGCTGAGGTTGGTGCTGTTGAGTTTCTGGCTTCTCCTGTGAAATCACTCAGGTGTCACCTAGAAGCAGGGGGATCATCTCCCTCAACTCTCGGAAGGGTTGGACAACCTGAGCACCATGGCCAAGCACAGAGTGGTACTAAAGGCTCCCACTGTGGCTCTTCCTGATTGTCTTAGCCACCCAGATGCTGCAAAAGCCATGCACAGAGCCAAGGCCCAGTATCAGTCACCATTTCTCAGACATGGTAAAGGGAACCTGAGGATGTTACTAGCTGAATGGATAGAGTCAAATTGCCCTACCACTCCATAGAGAAGATAAAAACAATAATGTGCTCCTGGCAGTCCTGAAGGAGATGCAGCACCATCTCAGAACTCATCCTGACTACTGTGATCCGTCACATTTGGTGTCTTCATGGTCATTCTGCCAGGCTGACTTTACAAATGTCATCAACATGTGATTTCTTGGACTAACTAATATGGCAACATGAGACTGGAGATGTTGCAGTTGAGGAAAAGCCTTAAGTTTTCAGAGCAAGGACTGAGGACCTGAGGAACAGCCTAGAAGATCCAAGGGGGTGGCAGCAGGACACAGCTCTTTCCTTGCATCTTCTCTGAATTACTCATTAGCCTTGGATCCATTTAGCGGGGAATACTAGAAGCAAAACACAACTGTGCTAAGTGAGGTCATTGCTTCTGGCTTTGAATTTTCTCCAACTATGGTTTTGCTTATTGAAAAGGTGGTCAGAGAATTTGTGGCTGTGTGAGAAACGCAGATTCCTAGCAAGAAGTGACAGTCAAGGTTATCAGATTAAGATGCTATAATTTCTGTCCCTTCCCTGGAAGCTGAGGAACTGATGGCCATGTGGGAGGAGACATTTGTCATTGTCCTCCTTGACTGTGCATTCAACATGGGAGTTCCTGGCCAACAGGTAGCAGCTGTTAGTGTTCATAACAGGACGGGGTGTGGAGGAAATCTGGTCTCCCTGCCATGTGTGCAGATGAGCCGGGTCTAGCCACCCTGGACCTCCCAATGCTTTACCAGCCTTAATTACATGGTTAGTAGTGTTGGATAGGCATTCTGGGTTCTAAGTTACCCTGCATGATCAGGTGGGGGTGAAACCAAGCTCCACCCTGAAAGACTGGTCCCTGAGAGACTGACCTCTGGTTCCAACCTAAAGACCAGCTGTGGGTTATACTGAAAGTGAGGACATCAAAGGCACTTGACCTTATCTCACTATGTGGGAGCCCATTAAAACCTGCCTACATGTTTGCTACTTCAAGGCTGTCTCCTGTGGGCACCCTTCAGTGACCTCAACTCTATAAGTAGGAGCAGTTTCTCCCTAAGTTTGTCAAGGCTGTCCTGAGTACAGGGGCACATGTGTGAAAGCTGGGTGTCTCTCTCAGGACTCGGGCTCACAACCGATGATAAGTTACCACTTTTGTCCCTTGTGATTCTCTACCTGCTGGTTTTGAAACCTCATGTGTTTGAGTTCATATCAACTGCAGAGCCAAAAATCAGACTTCATCTGATTCTAGGCATATGTCACTGACTGCTGTCTGACTGTAAAACTGGGCGTGACATTTGTGACTCCTGGTTTTCTGGCCCTTTCGTCAATTGTCCTGGATCCAGAAGACCTCTTTGGGGAACATGGAATAGTCCTGACCACATATCTCCAGGCTTACTGTAATTGGGGGTGGGGGCGCAGTACAAATGGCCTCACTGGGCTGTGATAGTTGCCCCTTAGCTGTTCTTAGTGCTGATTGGAAGGTGCTGCTGAATTCTTAGGGGCTCAGGTCCTGTGTGCACTCAACTGACCAACAGAATATCATTGCAGATGAGCAATAAAAACAGAAGGCCTATGAGAGCTTGTCCTTACTCATGGAGTTCCATATCGGGCGAGCAGAAAACCTACGAACTTCTCCACTGATAGAAGGGAGGGGTCCTCCATCGAGAGACCTCAGCTGCCCTTGGGTACTCTGTGCTGTATGCTATACAGTCTCCAAGGTCACCAGCACTCTGTGGCCGTCCTTGAGAGTAGACTCTAAAGGCATGGAATTACACTTGTGACAGTGATGGGTGTTGATTCATTCCAGGTACCTGCTTTGACCGTTCAAAGGAGATTGGTGATGTCTCTTGGGAAAAAGCACTAAGCAACAGTGTTTGGGGTGAGAATGACTTTGACAATGAACAAGTTAATCCCATGTGGAAGGAACTAGGTTCTTTCAGTTCTATGTGTTGACTTGGAAGTGCTATTTTGCTCCTGACCCCATGTAGAGCACAATGAGCTTTCCCAGAGTAAGCAAAGCTCTGCCATGAGTAGTGGTCAGATGGAGATTCTAAAGAGAGTTAAGAGAACTTTAGGTAACCAGTGTTCTGGCTTTAACAGCTCATTGCTTTGATTCAGTTGCTCTGGTTGTTGATTACTGGTTGTGTTACACAGGAAGGCAGCCATTTGCTCTATGTGGAGGCTGGTGAGGGACTGCACTTGTCCTCTGAGCACAGGAAGCCTAGAGTTCAAGGGCAAAGTTACTGTCTTCCTGAAATGCCAGTGACAAAACTCAACCACAGTCCCCACAGCACAGCGAGAGGAAAAGCAAGCTTGGTCTACCCTAACTACTAGGTCCTAATTCTCTTTCTGTGAAACCCTGAGCTGCATCTTCAGTAGGATTTGGCCATCGGGGTGCAGACACGGATGTATTGAAGGAAGGGCTCCCTCTATTTCCTTGCAAATCTGAGTGCCATCTTTGCTGGGCAAGTCCTCCCTTACCTGGTCTCTGCAGTCGACCTATATACGTGAACTTGAAGTCTCCTGTCTATGCAGGGCAGGTCCCTCTTGGAATGGTCCTGATACCCAAAATTTGCTTATATATGACAGTTCTGTGCCTCTGTGCAATGCCTTCTCTTTCTCCTTTGCGCTTGTAGGCTAATGTGATGTGGCAGGTTCACATGTTGGCTCTAAAATGTAGCTACTGATCCCTTCACTGGTTCAAGGCTGCCTTGTGTGGACCATACCCAAGTTCAAGTCTCAAAGTCTCTCAGCCATATGTGGTTGTTAGCCCATGCTAGGATGTAGTTCTTTCTCTGAATTGATCTGGGAGGTTACCACCAAGATCATAGTTTAAAGTATGAGCTTAGGAAAAGGTAGGTGAGCTCTTAAAGGGTGATCTGTGGCCAGGGGCTTCCAATCCTCCAAGACACTTAGTTCTGAGACTCTCACCTTGACTTTGCTGAAACTGATGTCATTTTCTCTACTTTGAGCAGAACTGTTAGATCCAAGGCTGAAAGGGTTGGGTGTGGGGATAGATCAGGCAAATCAAGGAGTGAAACCAAGTCCAAAACAGGAAGCCAGAAGCTTCATCATGAGTGCTTAGACGAGACACTGGCATGAGTTGGAATCCTGCCTTTACAATATCTATGCTGTGTTCGGGGAAGAATCTGAAATTATCAAATGTCTCATAGCATTCTTACTAGAATGAGTTTGCTAGGCGTGTACTTTTTGGTCTTAAAAAAAAGTCCTTCACAGAAATATAAGACTCTTCATGTCTCTGGATCATGTGACACATTGGTTACATGTGGTCTAGCTTGGCAGCCTTCACAGCCAGCCTGGGCAGTTCTCCAAGTTGAGTCAGCCATGTAAGCATTGCTGGTTCCCAGTTCTCAGCTCAGTATTGCCTATAATAATGGGATTTATCATAGCCTTAGGAAGAGGCAGGTGGGCTCCTCTGCTGAGTGAAATTCATGATGTAGTCAAGAAATTATGACAGATCTGAGTGTTACAAGTTCAGCCCTGCGTTCTTCAACTAAAGATATAAATCAAAGGTGAAGTAATATCTAATGAGCAGGCTATACTGGTGTCTGTGCTGGTACAAAGGGGAGACAGCACATGGGATGGACTCCCCTGACTGACCCTCTGCAAACCAGAGGATTAAACCTTACATAGAAGAAAGGGTGACCTTGCACATGTGCACAGTGAACTGTTCCTGTGATCTTAGAATTTCTGTCCAGGGCAAATGGCATTGCTTGGTCATCAGTCTCAAGCTTTTAGGAAAAACTATATGATGAGGTCAGCTGCTAAAGCTGAGCTGTTTGTGTTCAAGGATGTCTCTGAGATCCCAGCTGAAGTGCTGGCATTTCTCTTTAGGTAGTCCTAGATCTGAGTTACAAATCTTTAACGTAAACCATGGTGTCACTCCTGGGTCAGTTCACTGTGAGGACCACCAGTGTTCCATTAGGCAAAAACAATTCTGTAACCACAATGTATCTCCTCACTAGGATGCTAAAACCACCAAGTGACTCCTTGGTGACAGTCCTACATGGGATGTGGCCTTGTGCTCTCAGCAGCCAAGGGCAAACCAGCCAGCCGCTTGACCTCCATCTCACAGGGCTATTTGGACTCCTCCGACAGAGCTGAGAACCTTCCAGAACGTGGCTTTTGTGCATTAGGTAGAAATGATCTCGGTGCAAGGAACCTTTCTATCCTCATGCATCATTAGAGCTTGTTGCAAGCTGAAGCCTGTTTGCACTCAGATAGTCAACATACGGCATTCCAGGCAAAAAATAGAATTTTCCTATCCATTTAGAAGGGTAGAGTCAGGTTGTCAAAGGTGTGGTTAGGACCCTCTCTAATCCTGTCTCCTGCCTCCTCTGTCCCTAGTCACAGAACTGTCTTCCTCCTTTCTTGGGAAGCTTTTCAGATCACCAAGGTCAGTCACCCTTGTGACTTTCTGAGCTCTGGAGTTGGAGCTACTGAAGGGGTAATGACACTTGTGGCCCAGGTGTTGTGATTAACTGCAAATAATAAAGGTCAGCCAGTGCCCTGACAAGTAGGTGCCATTGTCTTTGTGCCTGTGAGGACCAGTGCTTGGACACCATGGTACTTGGAGTTAGCCTTGTCCCTTGTACGTCACTTTCACAAGAATGATACGAGGTTGGTAAACACCTTAGCAAAAGAGCTGTGAACATCACATTTAACTTGTCTACATGGAAAACATGAATATGCACTTATTAAAATGGGCCAGATTGAGGGAAAGGTTGTGTAAACTATCTGGAAACATTCTTGGGTCTTCTATCTTTGCTTTGTGACTTCCATCAGTGCTTCGATGGAAACTCAAGGCACACTTGACTGATTCCTGTGTTGAAACCAGATAAAGAAGTGTGGAGGACAGCAGAGCCCATCCTCTTCCAGTTGTAGGATGGGGAGATACCAATTCTCATGTCAACTGGCGGAAGATCTAGGCCCTCAGGGGCAGTCCAGAGAATGACGAATGGAGACAAGGGTGCATTTGTAGTGCCTTCTGCATCCCTAACAGAACCATGAGACTTTGTAACAGTGCTTGTTTTGGCCAAGAGGCACCAGTTACCCTGTAGTCTCTAGTGATGTGGTGCACACAGGACTGACAACCCAGGTAGGGAAAAAAGGTTGTTTATTTGGTGAGATGAGGCAGTGTGCAGGAAAAGATGCAGTGAGTCAATCAGTGAGGCTGTCCCTACACCCATGAGATCCCAGAGTCCATGACTTAAGAGGTGTCCCAGCCTGAAGGTCCTGCACTTATTTGAAATGATGTCTATGTCAGGCCAGGTGCTGCCCAGTCCCCAGTCTTCACCCAGCCATCTACTGGAAACACCTGTATTCCTCACGAATAGTGCACACATTTTATTGGTAGTATCAGATTGGCTCTAAGATGGTTTTTTTTTCTCAGATGACAGTGCTGAACTTGGTTTCATTTGGCAACTTTTAAGGTCGTCAGACTTGATGAGTGAATTCTTGCTCATGTCAACTCTTGAATCTTAACAGAGCATGAGGAATAGGAGTCAGTCTGTGACCCCTGAGAGAATTGGGTGATATCACTGTCCCTGAGAGGAGACTCTGAATAGGAGTTCCTGTTCCCCACGGAGTGTTTTTTGCTATGGGTGTGATGTGTCCGTGTGCACATATCTCAACGTTAGGGAGGTTGAAGGAAACCAGAGAGAGTCACTCATGAGTTCCATAAGGTGACAGCATTCACATACGACAGTGGATGCTGTTGCCTTTTCAGCAATGGACAGGAAATCTTAACGGCTGAGTCTTCAAACACAGGCCTTGGCTCTTCTGTGCTATCCAGTCTCTGCAATCACCAGCAGCCTGTGACTTTCCTTGTTTGGAGTAGACACTAAAGGACATGGAATGACACTGGTAACTGAGTGGTTCATTGCAGCTACCAGTCTTGACCATCCAAGAGTCATCAGTGTCGTCTCTTGAAGACACAGCATTTGGAGGGAGAAGGACTTTGAGAATAGTGGACGTTGTTCCAGGTGTAAGGAACTATATTAAGTTCTAGGTGTTGACTTGGAAGAACTGCTGTGCCACTAGCCAATAGTTGGCTGACTTTCTTCTCCTGTCTTCCTTGCCCCAGGTGGAAGCCTGCCACATCAACAATGAGGGCTCCCAGGCTAAGCAAAAGGATGTTGGTGGTTCACTGGTAGAATTCTCCCTCCTCCCAGACTAAGCAAAGCCATGCCTTGATCGTGCTCAGATGGTGATTCTCAGGATACCAAAGTTCATCTTTCACTTCTCATTCATCTAATTAAGGACTCTCTGGTTATTGACTACTGGTCATGTTACAGAAGGTAGCTGGGTGCTCCACATGGAGGCTGGTGAGGAACTACTCTTGGCCTCTGAGCACGGGAAGGCTGAGACTCAAGGGCAAAACAAGCCTAAAAGGCCAATAGTGAAACTGAGCCTCAGTCCTCATAGCACAGAAAGAAGAAAAGCAGGCTTGGTCTACACTAACTCCAGGGACCTAACCCACTTCCTGTGAAACCCTGAGCTGCATCTTCAGGTCAGTAGGATTTGTGCAGCAAGGGGCATGGACACAGACGTCTTGGAGGCAGGGCACCCTCTACATTTCTTTGGGACTAATTGTAGGTGCCACTGTTGCTGGAAAACCCTCCCTAACCTGGACTCTGGAGTCTATCCGTGTGTGTGGACTTGGAACCTCTTGACTTGACAAGACAGGTCCCTCCTAGTGGTCAGTATCCTGGGTTGGAGCCTCCTGAATTTTCATGTAGGGGGCCACTGGGTCATTGTGCTACACTGTCCTGATTCAGAAAGTTTATGAAATGACCACCCTTGGTTTCCTCACCTGATCTGATGTCAATGCAGATCAGCTGAGTAAGAGTCTTATAGTGACCAGAAGGAAAGTGGAAGCAAAGTAGGAAATCCATACACAAAGGCATTCAGACCACTAACCAAAGAGTGCTTCCATGCAGAAATAGATGAAGATGCCACTGTACCTGTCTACAGCTAACAAGCCTCCATTCTCTCCCCACCCGCATTGGGAAGCAGGGAGGAAGAACTCTGTCCCACATAGCTGGACATGAGTGCCCTTTAAAAGTCTTGTTCATAGCCATTCAAGGTCTGTCATTCTTGTTTTCTTATTGTCTTCTCACATTTGAGAGGTGTTATCAAAAGACTCAAGGCCTGGCTGGGCTTAATCCTCTATTGGAAGCAGATGTAGAAAAGGGTGGGACCATTAGTTCATTCACAGGGTGAAGTAACTATCAGTGGTATTGCAAGCAATGAGTCATGGAGGAAGGGTCCAGCGTGCATCCATGGTTCCTACTGTATCCCTGGCATCCACCATCAGGGCATTGCAAACACATTCATCTGTGGGTCTTTGGCTAACAGTACGTGTTTGTTTTGAACATAAGTCACCAGTTGTCCTGTAGGATCTAGTAATTGGATCACACAGGCCAGGCCACCCAGGTTGGGAGAAAGGCATCATAATCCATACCGGGGGAGATGCCCCAAGTGCACGGGAACAAATGCAGTGAGACACCTGTGAGAATGTCCCTACACCTAGATGCTCCCAACACCAGTGACAATGTTGGTGCAAATCTAAGTGTCCGATCCTGAAGCTCCTGCACTCCTCCCCCATGACATCTCTGCCAGTGCGGGGGCTGCCACAGTCCCCAGCACCATGACAAGGGGCTGCTTGACATCTTGGTTCTGCTCATCACTAATCCCATGATGCTGAGAACCTTGAACCCATGATTTGGCTTTGCTGAGCTAAATTTGCTTTTCATGGTATTTGTGTGCATTGAGGTCCTCTGAGCAATGCCTTGGCTTTCTCCTTTGTGCTTGCAGCCTGACGGCATGTGGCAGGTTCATAGGTTGGCTCTCATAAGTAGCTACCAGTCTGGTTCCTACACTGGCTCAAGGCTGCCTTCTGTGGATAATACACAAGTTCAAGTCTCAAGAAATCACTCAGACAAATGTGACTGCTAGCCCGGCTAGAATACAGTTCTTCCTGGGAGTAGATTGGGGGGTTACCTCTAAGCCCATAGTTAAAGTACTTGGTTAGGAAAGGCGGGTGAGCTCTCTGTGGGTGATCTATGGCCAGAGGCTTCCAGTCCCCCAGCACACACAGTTCTGAGACTTTCACCTTGACGTTGCTGAAACTGATGTCCCCTTAGCCTTGGTTCTAAGATTCCTACTCAAAGCAGAGGCACAGAGGGTTGGGTGTGGGGGGAAGATCAGGCAAATCAAGGGTGAAAGTGAGTCCAAAGCAAAAAGGAAGCCAGAAGCCTCATCTGAATGCCTACAGAGAAGACACTGGCATGAATTGTAATCCTGCTTTGCGGTATCCACGCTGTGCTCAGTCAAGAAGCTGAAATTAAATGCCTCATAGTAATCTTACCAGAATGAGTCTGGCTAAGTGCATAGCTTTTTCACTTCAGAAAGAGATGTCATTCACAGAAATACAAGGCTTCTTGTGTCTCTGCCTCACTTAAGCCTACTGGTTACAATGTAGTCCAAGAGGCAGCCTGAGAGGTTCCCAGGTTGAATCAGCCCTATAAGGATTGTTGATTCCCAGTATTTAGCTCAGTGTTGCCTGAAATGGTGGGCTTCATCTATACCTTACCTGAATATACCTGCTGAGTGTTGCTTATGACTTGGTCTAAGTCATAATGTCAGTTCTGAGTGTTTCCAGCCCAGCCTTGTTGTTTTGGTCAATGCAAGATAGGTATTACTTCATCTTTGTCATTTCTACTGAATGACGCTATAATGGGGTCTGCACTGATACAAAGGGGAGACAGCACGTGGGATGGGGTCCCCTGAAGTGCCCTCTGCAAACAAGAGGACTAAACCTTAGGTAAAAGAAACTATGGGCTTACACAGGTGCAGTCAACTGTTCCTGTGATCCCAGGATTTCTGACAAGGTCAACCACAGTGCTTGATCATCAGAACCAAGCTTAGGCAAACATGTATGATGAGGTCAACTGCTAAACCTGAACTGTTTGTGTTCAGGGACAGCTGTGACTTCCCAGCAGAAGTACCGGTGTTTCTATTCTGTAGCTGGTGCTGGATCTGTTATAAAGCTTACGTTAAGTAATGTAAACCATGGGTCACTCTTTGGTCAGGTCCTCCCGTGAGGACCACCAGTGTTCCATTAGGCAAAATCGATTCTGTAACAACATATCTCCTCACTAAGTTGCTAAAATCACCAAGTGATTCTCCTTGGTGACAATCCTACATGGGATGAGGCCTTGGTGCTCTCCACATCCATAGGCAAATCAGCCAGGCTCTTGACTGACATCTCACACGGCTACGAGGTCTCAGGCAAGTCGGCAGCTCTCCTGAGCTACAACGGCCCTTCCCTTGAATGGACCCCAGATTGTAGAAAAGACCTGGCAGGCCCTTTCAGTTACGAAATCTGTCTGGGCCTCCTCGAATTGAGCACCACTGGAAGATGCTCCTTGGAGGGACTTTTGGGACACAGCTGAGAACCTTGTAGTAGTTGGCTTTTGTGAATTAGGTATAGATCTTGGTGACAGGAACTGTTCTGTCCACATGCATTGTTAGAGCTTATAGTAGCCAAAAGAAAATTGGGATCAAAGAAGGAAATCCACGCACAAAGGTGTTCAGACTAACCAAAGAGGGCTTCCATGTGGAAAGAAAACAGGTGGCAATGGACGAAGATGTCACTGTACATGTGGCAGGTGTCTCCTGCTAAGATGCCTCCATTCTCTCCCCAGTCCCATTGGGAAGCAGGGAGGAAGCACTCTGTCCCACATAGCTTGACATGAGTTCCCTTTAAATGTCTTGTCCACAGCCATTCAAGCTCTGTCATTCTTGGGTTTTCTTGTTGTCTTCTCACATTTGAGAGCTCTTCTCTAAAGTATCAAAACCCAACTGGGCCGATTCCTGTATTGGAAGCAGATAGGGAGGGCATGGATGTCAGCCTCCAGATGCAGAAAAGGGTGGGACCACTAGTTACATCCCACTGTGAAGGACCTATCAGTGGTATTACAAGCAATGAGTCATGGAGGAAGGGTCCAGGGGGCATCTGTGGTTCCTCTTGCATCCCTGGCATCCCCAGCATCCCCATCATGGCACTTCAAACACATGCATCTGGGGGTCTTTGGCTAACAGTGCATGTTTGCTTTGTGTAGAAAACACCAGTTCTCCTGTAGCATCTGGTAACATGTCACACAGGCCAGGTCACCCAGGTAGGAAGAAAAGCATCCATGCTGAGTGAGATGCCCCAAGTGCAAGGGAACAGATGCAGTGAGACACACCCGTGAGAACGGCCCTACACCCGTGTGCTCCCGGCATCCCTGATTTAGTGTGGATGCAAATCTAAGTGCACTGCCTGAGGCTCCTGGACTCCACTCTTGCAGCATCTCTGCCAGTGCAGGTGCCTCCACAGTCCACAGCACAATGGCAAGGAGCTATGTGGCATCTTGGTTCAGGTCTTCATTACTACCATGATGTTGAGAACCTTGAACCCATACTCCCACCTTACTGAGCTACATTTGCTTGTACCTGGTAGCTGTGTGTATCAGGTTTCTCTGGCAATGCCTTGGCTCTCTCCTTTATAGTTGCAACCTAATAGTATGTGCCAGGTTCGTGTGTTGGCTCTCAAATGTACTACCTGTCCCTTCACTGGTTCAAGGCTGCCTTGTGTGAACTATACCCAAGTTCAACTTACCAGAAGTCACTCTGCCAAACGTGGTTGTTAGCCAATGCTAAAATATTGGTCTTCCTCTGAATTGATGTGGGGGGTTATCTCTAAACCCACAGTTAATGTACTTGGTCAGAAGAGCTCTTGTGTGGGTGGTCTTTTTGGCCAGAGGTCTCAAATCCCCCACACACATAGTTCTCAAACTCTTTCACCTTGACTTTGATGAAACTTAGCTTTGGTTCCAACAATCCTGCTCAAAGGGAAGGAACAGAGGGCTGGGTTTGGGGGGTAGCTAACCAGGTGAAAGTGAGTCCAAAACAAATAGGAAGCCAGAAGCCTCATTGTCTGAGTTTTTACAGACAAGATACTGGAATGAATTGGAGTCCTGTCTTTGCAACATCCATGCTGTCCTCAGGGTGAAATTATTAAATGTGTTACAGCATTCTTACCAGAATGAGTCTTGCTGAGTACATAGCTTTTTCACTTTAAAAAAAAAAAAAGTCATTCTCCAAAATACAAGACTTCTTCTGAGCGTTGCTGGCTTACCTGAGCCCATTGGTTACAATATGGTCCAACTTGGCAGCCTTCTCACACTGGGAGGTTTGCAGGTTGAGTCAGTCATGTAAACATTGTTGTTTACCTGTCCTCTGCTCAGTGTTGCCTGAAATGGTGGGCTTCATCTATACCTTACCTAAATATACCTGGTGAGTGTAATTTATGACTTGGTCTAAGTAATGATGTCTGTTCTGAATGTTTCCAGCTCAGCCTTGTGTTCTTTTGCTCAATTCAAGATGGGTATTGCTTCATCTTTGTTATTTCTTTTGAGCAGGCTATACTGGGGTCTGTGCTGGTACAAAGGGAGACACCAAATGGGATCGGGTCCCCTGACTGGCCCTCTGCAACAAAGAGGACTAAACCTTACATGAAAGAAAAGACGAGCTCATACAGGTGCACAGTGAACTGTTTCTGTGATCCCAGAATTTGACAAACTCAAAGACATTGCTCGGTCATCACTCGAAAGCTATTAGGCAAAACTGTAATAAGGTCAGCTGCTTAAGCTGAACTGTTTGTGCTCAGGGATGGCTTTGAGATCCCAGCTGAAGTGCTGATGTTTCTCTTCTGTAGCTGGTCCTGGATCTGAGTTATAAACCTACATTAACTAGTGTAAACCATGGTGTCACTCCCGGGTCAGGTCCTCCTATAAGGACCACCAGTGTTCCATTAGACCAAAATGATTCTATAGCCACAACATATCTCCTCACTAAGATGCTAAAATCATGCACGTGACTCTCCTTAGTGACCTTGGTGCTCTCTGCAGCCATAGGCAAATCAGTCAAGTCCTTGATTGACATCTAACCAGGGCTATGTGGACACATGGCCATCAGCAGCTCCAGAGCTACAACAGACCTTCCCTTTGTGGGACTCCAGAGTGTAGGAAAGACCTGGCAGTGCCTATCAGGTATGAAATCAGTCTCGGCCTCCTGGAGTTGAGCACCATTAGGCTCTTAACATTGGATGAAGATGCTCCTCAGAAGGATTCCTGGGACAGACCTGAGAACCCTCTAGAACTTGGGCTCTTGTGAAGTAGGTATAGATTGTCTTGATGACAGGAACTGCTCTTTCCTCATGCACTATTAGAGGTGGTTGTAAGCCAAAGCCTTATTTGTACTCAGTCAACATATGATATTCCAGACAAGCAATAGAATTTTCCTAAGGAAGAAACCAGGTTGTCAAAGTTGTGATCTGAGACCATCTCCAATCCTGCCTTCTAGTACCCTGCTAACCCCATCCCTGGTCACAGAACTGTCTCCTTTATTTAGGAAATTACTCAGATCACCAAGGTCACCGTCACCCTTGCCACTTTCCTAGCTCTGGAGTTGGAGTTCCTGAAGGGGTGAATAATGACACTTGTGGCCCATGTGTTGTGATTAACTGCAAATATTAAAGTTCAGCCAATTGACAAATAGGTGCCATTGTTTTTGTAGCTGTGAGGACCCGTGCTTGGACACCACAGTACTGGGATTTAGCAAAATGTTATCAGTGACTGTGCTCCTCTCAGATGGAAGGACTTGCATTGGCTGTAGACCAGGTTTTAATATGGAAACCCTGATGCTGCTGCTTCTGTATACTCCCAGTAATTCTTTCTTTACATGTAGTGTAGTTTTATTTCCCTGGCTCCATTGTGGGAGCCCGGAAGTCTTATGAGCAGCGTCTTCAATGAGTTGTTTCAGGCTGATGAAGGCCACCCACAGTGTTTATGAAGTCATGACTGTGGTGCTTAGTGTAGCTGTATGCTAAAGCAATGAAACTGCCTCAAAGATGGAGCTCCAAGTTGCTAATGGGAAATAATGGTCTGTAACAGTACTCATCTCTGCCAGGTTCAAGGGGAGCAGACAATGAGATGTAATAGGGACTTCAGTTCAGGAAGGCTCAGATGTCTACAAGTGACATCTTACTGGCAAAGTACCAGTAAGTTTTTAACAAAATTGGGGTCCAAACTCATTCTGGAGAAAGCTGTTTGTGTACCATGATCCTTAGTTTTTCTCTTGTGTTTATATCCATATATTGTAATTGTATTTAAGAGTGGATTCACTTACTGAGTGGGACAGACTCGAAAAAGCCACAAGGCTCCAACATGGCATGATTTAGTCTGAGCTCAATGCAGGTATTGCTTCTTCCCAAAGCTGCAGGGAAAGCCCAAGTTGACATATCCTGCCAATTTTGACCTCCCCAAGATTAAAGCTATTCTGAAACATTAGATATACTCCATTCAACGTCATTATCACTGGAGCCACACCAAAACCCACTGACCTTCCACTCTAAATGCAGAAGAACCTGGAAGTATTCTTCCATGTTAAGTAGGTGCGTGGAGACTTACTATGGATCTGGTCTAGATGCTTCCCAAGCTTCTCCTAAGCTGCATGTGGCTGCCTTGACAATATTCTAGGTTGCATAGCAGGAAACCTAGACCATCTGGACAGAGGTCACAGGAAACCCATGGCAGAACCACGGTGTAACTGAGTTTCACAGCTGCAGGCCTGTGCTCTTTACCTTGACAGGAATGGCTCCCTGGTTAGTGGAAATCACTAAGCTGCCCACAGAAGCTCCTGTTGAAATGTGGTTTAGATATATTCTCCCCTTTTCTGCACTTGAAGAAAGCAAAGTGCATGGAATCTTTAAACTTGCAGTTCAGGATTTAGGGCTTCCTTTGATATGGTACAGCTAGAGCGGTGACATCGATGTGCCACAAACACCCTTCTGATGCCTGTCGGCAGTCTGGGAGTGAATACCCTCAGCTACTCTCAGAAAAGGTAGACCCACCCTTGTGAGTGCAAGGATGAAAACCTGTGGCACTAGTGGAGCCCAGCGTGACAGGTGACTCTGAGTAGGTGAGATGCTCGGCTAGTCAACTAGTCAACCTCGTGTGTGGGAGTAGATTGTGCCTTTGTAAGTCTGAGTACATGGTGGCACTGAACCTATAATTTCATAAGTAGTCCTGACTTCTTCCCTGGGTGGTACACTATTTTGTTTTGCTTTTTTTTTTTTTTTTTTGATAGTAGACTGGCTATATAAGATGTGTCTCATAGCGAATACAATGCTGAACTTGAGTCAATTTGAAACATTCATGGCTTGGTTACTCTCATCTGGATTTATACTGATTAATGAGTATAAAAAACTTTAGAGCATTTTTGTGACAAAGAAAAGGAGCACATGACTAAATGACTCCCTTCCATACCCCGAGAAGATAACATAAATTAACTGAATAATGACTTAGTTCTTCTAGATATAAACGTATCCAATATTTAGATAGTATTAAGAACCAATAATTCAATGTGGCAGTCTTGGATTCTTCTAGTGTTTTATGGCAAACTTCAACTCCTCCCACTCCTGTGCTACAGTACAGGGCAAGCAGGAAAGGCAGAGGACTAGTTCAGGTCTCATCAACTGGCAGGAAGAGGCCCAGGATCCTATCTGCTATGGCTTCTGAGAGGATGTTGGCAAATCAGCCAGGGCTGGAGCATCACTTCCCCTGAGGAGATACCAGGTACACAGCAGTCCAGTCTCAGCAGGGACCTAGAGACTCCAGTGTAGCTCATGGGAGGAGGTGAGGGGTCTTATCCACCTTTCTACAGGAGGGCATCACACGGGGGCTCAAAGTTCTCTGGACAGCTTGCTTCTGTTCAAGCCCATTAGTAGAGCGGGTGCTTCCCGGAATGAGGAGAAATAGCAATTCATTGGGAATGCCTCAGTTTTAAATTTTGCCACTTTTGTTGCTTCTGCTCTATACGCGGTTCCTTGCAAAGTCATGGGAAATCCCATGAGATGGGCCAACAATGAGCTGCTTCAGGCTCATGCAGGATAACCCATGTTTATGGAAGTCATGACTGGTGACTCTCAGTCTAGTTCTGTGAATGATAGGAAATCTAACTTCTTGCTAATAACTGAATTCCCCCATTTCCCCCCTTTGTTAATTTCTGAGCATCTTGTGGGTGGACACAGCTGTGTCTTATGTAGAGGCTGGTGAGGACCTGCACTTGGCATCTGTGCACAAGGAGGCTGAGGGCTGAAAGACAGAGTGAGCGTCTGCCTCGGACACCTGTTTGCAAACCACAGCTCAGAGCCCAGGGAAGAGAAAGTGGTTCTGACAAGGGTAACCATTTACCAGGGGCCTAATCTGGTTTCTTCAGAGAAATCTTGAACTTGATTCTAAGAATATAGTACTTGGCACCTGGGGGCATGAAGGTGGAAGTTTGTCTTAGTGGGAGACCAGCTCCCATCTTTGTTTTCTTGGGTGTCCTTGTGGGTAACATTGGTGATGGGCAAGGTCTCCTTCACGAGGCTGTTCCCTCCCTGGTCATCTGGATGTTTCTCTCTGTGTCCTTGTAGGAATGATCCGTGAATTAGCCACATGGGCAGGTTACAGCCTTTGAATGAACTTCAGCCATGTTGGCTGTTGATGTTGCTGTGATCACCAGTGCCCGTGTCTTTCTCCTTACAACTGCCAAGCTGGTTGACCCTGGGAAGACACTTAGGGGCTCATGGTAAACTTTATTCCTTCCCCCTCTAACCTGCTGCACACAAGACTCTAGCTTTACACTCTTGGGAATGATCCAAGATGGCCTGAGATGTGGGAGGGTACCCTGCTAACCGTAATTCCCCATACAAAGTTTCAGATCAGACTGGTGCCAAGGAAAGTCACACCTGACAGGCCTGGAAACATCCAGCACTAGTGTTTGCAAAAAGAAAGCTTTGTTGTAGCTCAGCTGGCATGGACACACTCAAATCTGCCTCCCGTATGAACTGGTAGGGGAGGAACTTAAACATCCTAAGATGAAGAAAAATTTCATCTCAACAGAAACTCCCCAATTTCAACCAGTGTCTCCTAGTCCTCTAGCACATATGACCTTGCTCCTAGTCTAGGATTCTGAGACCCAGATCCTATGTAACAGGTTCCACTGGTCAGAGACTTGGTTCCAAGGCTGTAAAGGTCACTGTAGGTCAGGTCTTGAGGCTGTGTGCCTCATCCAGAGGAACAGCCGAATTAACACTCACACCGTGAAGTTGCTATTTTATTTCCTTATTTAAGTAAAATTTGCTTCAATATTCCAAACATCTTATGTGTTCTTCATGAGAAATGAGAAGTATTTTGAGAAAGGATGTGAACTTCAACAACAGGCTATGTTCCAGTTCAAGCCCTTCCTGTCATTTAGAGGGAGTGTGCCAATCATGAAAGCACACCTAGGCTCATTTCTGTACAAAGTAGGGATAGTGAAGCAGAAGACACCCTGGTCTTACCCAGTTGACCAGAGGAGACTCCAAGCTTCCCTTCTTGATTTCTCTTATCTAAGAGGCAACTGAAAGGAAAAGCCAAGCCATCTCAACCTTATGAAAGGCCCATAGCTAAACCTAGAACCCTAGTCAGTCTAGGGGACTAAATAGCATGTGTGGCTTTTTCCCCCAATTATAACACCTCCATTGAAATGTGACCTTTCAAACATGTAGAGAAAGGAAATGTCTGATTTCTGGAGTGGTGTTTCTCCTTGGTCACCTCAAAAGATAGGAAGGACCTTACAGAAGTTGCTATCCTGACTCCCATGCCTCCAAATTCTCATGAAAATGTAATCACAGAGTGGAGGATAGGCTTCAAGACACACCTGGATGCCAAGGTTCCCCTGACCAGGCTATGAAGATCATGACTTGTGATCCTACTCCAGCTTCCATGTAGAAGCAATGAGACATCTTGCTTTTACCTGCCTAATTCCCCTCATTCAGTGTCTCCCTATTACCTCCTCAGTTTTCGTAGAATAGTGCAGCTGAGTCTTCCATGTAAACATAAGACAAGCTCCAGGTTGTATCTGAGAACAGAGGCTCAGTGGGCAGAATAGCTTCTGCTAGAGATAAGATTGGAAACACCTCAGACTCCAAGTTCATCTGACAATCCTCTGTTCATGTTCCTTACTTGAGAATTCTGAATTTGATCCTGAGATGAATAACATGTTACGTGGGGTCCTTGTGTGGAATTGTTCCTGGAAGGAGGTTGAGACTTCCATCTTCCCAAGTACCTGTGAGGACCACTGTTTCCAGATCACTTCCCCTTCACCTTTACTCTACAGTCTGGGTGCAGACTTGGTGGGAAAGTTGCCACTGTGCACATCCTTTGCTGTCAGCCCTATCCTGAATTATAGTTCCCATTCCTATATTTTTTAGTGACTTATTGCCAATGCTGTTTGGGTGATGTATTTGATGTGAGGTTTCATGAGGTCAGTGACCTCAGTTGTCACACCCTTCACATTATACAGGGTTATTACCATGAGTCAAAGATTTCAATGGAAACTGACTCATTAATGCATCTCTCTTTTTGTGGGGTCTTCACCTAGGTCCATCTCCAAGCACTCTTGCCACAGCCCTGGAGACAGAACATAAAGAGCTAACTAGTCCTGCTTATCATGTAGCTTCTTCAACCTTTTATGAGAGATTAATGGATAAAATGGAGTAAGCTGTAAGATACCGTCTCTTCATCAATTCATTTGGACTTAGTTCTGGCTGAGCGCTACTTGAAAAACTCCTCATGAGGGGATGACTCTTTTACAATATTGTCCTGGATGGTGACCCAGACAGGGTATATTTACCATGAGGATGGCAAGAATTTTCCATGGTAAACCTCCCTGATGGGTGAATAATATGTGACATAAATGTTGGGGGATCTTGATAATGTCTTAGTTCACTCAGTTCCACTAACCTATGTGGAATGGGATATATAAACTAACACTTCTGTAACAATAGTTCAGATTAGATTAAGGGAAAATTCTTGACTTCAGTGCATGTCAGACTCTAGCACATAGTATGTGAGCTACCTTATAGATTTCCCAACTTGGTGTCGAGTTTCTAGTCCATGCACAGAAAGTGTGGGATGTGTTCATGGACATCATGGTAGTGGGAGAGTCATCAGGCAAAGGACAAGCTGTTATCCCACCAACTCCCTATGGGGCAAGACTCTTGGCCCACCTAGATTTTTCCAGTATGGGTCCAGACTCAGTAAGGCTCTTTGGCAGTGATTTTTTTTCCCGTGAGGCCACAATGGAACCTACGATGGATCAGGTCAGAGGGGACTGTGGCCTTCCTGAAACTGGACACTGAGGAACTGATATCCTCATTCCAAGAAAGTTCTGAGTACTGATTGTATGGGTCAAATCTGTAAGGGCCATGTCCTTTCCAGAGTGGGAGATGACACTATTCCTTGCCCTAGGACTGAGCTTTAAGTAAAAAAATTTCATGTCACTTCTGTCACATACACAGCATTGCTAGCTAAGAGTTCCTAATGATTCTTGAGTACAAGGCCACCTGAAGTAAAGGTGGGTGTCCCTTGAATAGTTCATGCCCAGTTGGTGACAGAATTTTAGATTTGCCTCATCAGAACTAGTTTCCATGTCCTAAAACATCTTTCACCTGGGTGAGCTCTTATGAGTGTGAGACTCGGGAATCAGATACCTCTGATTCTCTGCCTGCAGAGATGCATTGCAGACAGCAGCCCGTTGGGTGGGACAGTCGGTCATCAGGACATTGTCCATCCTCTGAATTCCTGGGTCACATTCATGGGGAGAATATGGTGCTCCTAGGGAATTTGGTGTAGAGATGTAAACACCAAGCTCATTCCCAATGCATGGTGGATGTTTGTCCCTGAGGTGACGGCCCCTCTTTCATGCTATTTTCATGGATCCCTCCAAGAATGGGCATCCAGGACATCACAGAAGACAGATCAAATGCAGCCCCGGTGCTGAGAGAATCATCCTCACATGGGGAATTCCATTTGGCAGAGGAAAAAACCTAGGACACCTCACACCAAAAATGGTGGGCTTTCTGTGTCCCATTGTGAGTGTGGACTTTGTCCTTCTGCTCTGTAAGGAAGATCTCCAAGACCACAAGCAGCCTTTTGGTTTTTCCAAGGTGGACAATCAGGGCTCCTGAAATAGGTAAAGGCATTAGTGGCAACCGTGGGTTTCCAACATAGTTGCCAGACGGGTAAATGCTGACCACTGCCCTTGGCCTAGCAAGAAGCATTTATTTTTCTCAAGAAAACAAATTATCTGGTTGAGAGGACCTTGTGAATGAGAGCATAGGTGCATGAACGGGGCATGTTCTGAGTTTTGTCCAGGAAATTTGTGTTATGTATTGCTTTTTCTCTAGCTTCTGCTCTTCTGTGGTCTCCCTGCTCAATGGTACAAGCCCTGGGGTACCATGTGAAAGGACAGCAGTGACCTTCTGCACCCAAGCACGGTTGTGCTCTACAAATGGAGACATGCTTTGTGCTTCTCAGTCTAGTATTTTGAAGCATAAGAAAGCATATTTGCTACTCTAATTCCTCTCACTTTGAGCTTTCTCTCCTTCATACCTCTTCCCATCCTGTTAAAGGAGAGTGCAGTGGTGACCACAGTGTAAGGTGGCTTGAGGAATGCCTTTGTCCCTGAGAATAGGGAAGCTGAGACTTCATAATGACTGGTATTGACCTGAGATGCCAACATGGAAAAAGGACCCACAGTGCAGATTCCGAAGGGGTCAAGTCAGACAAATCTGCAACCTCTGTTGCGTTTCCTACCTTGAACTCCTGAATGTGGTCTTTAGATGACCAGTGATGTGGTATCTGGGGGCCTGGACATAGGCGTCTTTCCAGGAGGGAAAGGACTCCACCCTCCATTACCTTTGATTCCTCTGCGGACACCATTGTCCCTAGGGGAGTTTCCCTCACCTTGACCCTAGAGTCTACCTCCATCCTGACTTGGCAAGATTTCCTGGCTGTTTGGGGCAAGCTCCCTGCTAGTGTCAGGACTCTCCTGGGTTGAGGATTGTTCCCCCTGCTAAATAGGGAGATGCCTATTATTGCCACCAGGTCCTTGGTACAAATTGATGAGCTGAATGTATACAAAGTGCCTATATCTGATCTCCTTTGGTTCTTTTGGTCCATATGGGAGCCCCCAGCTGGCCATCCAACACATCCCTCCTAGCAAAGGCCTTCAGAACTCTTTGGGAAATGTTTTCATATAGAATGTCCACATGACATTCTATAAGAAGAGTTATCTTGTATCACAAGATAACTTTTCTCAAAGTGACAAAACACATGTACAAGGATCATGGGATGGATGAAAATCTCAGGAACTTCCTACAGAACTACTTGGCTGACACCACACTGGTCTTGTGGGTGGCCTGGTTCAGGTCCTGTTGTTCCCTAATAAAAACTGTCTTAGTTCTGTTTAAGAACTCTCCACAGCCCCTTGACCTCTCTAGTGAGCAAGGCCCAAGTTCTTGCTTCTTCAGTCTCCTGCCCTGACCCCTTCCTCACTGTGAAGTCAATAGTGAATCTTCCTTCGTGCATTCACACTGGATGGATTTCTAAACACTAAGGACCATCAACACAACCCTTTATGCTAATACCTGTAAGCAAAATACTCAAAGCAGCGAGGAGTCAGATTCTCAGCTGCACATATAAATTCATTGAAACCACATTCCAATAGCATCCACACCCTAGTTTGGGGATCTATGTCAGTGTCTGCCATCTTTCCTGGGGAACACTGTTTGCCATGGATGATGGCCAGGTCTTGCAGCTGTCCCAGATTCCTGTCATCCTTTCTTCACATGTTTCTTTGAGCATTCTAGCTTCACCATTTCCTGGTATGAACAGAAATTCTGCTCTTTGCTTTGATTTCTACCTTTCTAATCACAACTATTTTTCTATTCCCAAACCTTGGAGCAGCAGTGATAGGGGAATCCTAAGTCTAGAATGGCTTCTCTACTCTCTGTGATTTAGAATTGGGATGGGATTGGAGAACATCAGTCACTAGGCACCAATTTTGTAAAGCTGTAGGCTGAACTGCAGGGTCTTTGATAGTGTTTGAACTTGAATCTTCTTCCTTGCTTGGTCTGAGGACAGGAAACTTCCCTTAAGGACCACTTGTCCAACCTTGAGCATGACATACTGGCCTGAGTTCTAGGATGAGGAGTGCCTGAGGGTAACTGGAAGAGAAGCTCAGTCTCCTTTGATACAGGCCTGGTGGGGGGCCTGGTGACACAGGGCAGGTTTCTCTTCCCTTGACTACTGCAGACTTCGACCACACAAACATGTGCTCCAGAGACTTGAGTCAAACCTCACTGGAGGAATGGTTAATATGCTGAGGTTGGTGCTGTTGAGTTTCTGGCTTCTCCTGTAAAAGCCGCTCTGGTGTCACCTATAAGCAAGGGGAACATCTCCCTCAACTCTGGGAAGGAATAAAGAACCTGACTGCTGTACCCAAGCCCAGAGTGGTGCTGAAGGCTCCCACTAAGGCCCTCCGTGATTGGCTCAGGCATGTATATGCTGCAAACATCATGCACCAAACCAAGGTCCAGTAGCAGTCACCACAAAGGATTCCCATGGTGAGGTGCTGCATTACTTGGGAATGCATTCCCAAAATACCTGTGTGACTGATCAGGACAGGCAAGCAATGAATTTCCTGAAACTAGAATAATAGACACAAGGTGGATTTCTCTGACATAGTTGGCATTTCTAAGACATGGTAGAGGGAAGCTGAGGGTGTCTTATTAGCTGAGTGGCAGTTTCAAATTGCTCTACCACTTCACAGAGTAGAGACAGGAGATCCCTCCTGGCAGTCCTGGAGGATAAGCAAGAGCATTCCAGGGAACTGATCCTGACAGTTATGATTTGTCACGTTTGGTGTCTTCAAGGTCATCATGCTGGGCTAACATTAGAAATGTTACCAACATGTGATGACCTGGACTAACTCATATGGTGACATGAGACTGGAGATGTTGCAGGTAAGGCAAAGCCTCAGGACTGAGGACCTGCGGAAAAGCCTGGAAGGTCCAAGTGGGGACAGCAGGACACAGCTCTTTCTTTGTATCTGTTCTGGATTCCTCATTAGCTCTTCATCCAAAAGATGCTGATTCCATTTAGCAGGGAATATTAGGCACAAAACACAACTGTGCTAGGTGAGGTCACTGCTTCTGGCTTTGACTTAACTGGATCTGTGAGTTTGCTTATTGAAAAGATGGTCAGAGAATTTGTATGTGTTTGCTTAAGAAATGCAGCTTCCTAGCAAGGAGGGACAGTGAAGCTGAGCCAGTTAAGATGTTATAACTTCTGTCCCTTTCCTGGAAGCTTTAGGACTGATGGTCATGTGGGAGGAGGAATGTGTCATTGTCCTCCATGAGTGTGCATTCAACGTGGAGTTCCTGAGCAACTGTCAGTGTTCATGGAGATCATAACAGGTGAAAGTGTCCAGGGAAATATTTTCCCTACCATGTGTGTAGATGAGCCAGGTCTAATAAGCCTGGACTTCCCAGGTTGCAGCAGCCTTAATTATACTGTCAGCACTGTTGGATATGGCATGTTGGGTTCTAATATTACCTTACACAATCAGGTGGAGATGAAACCAAGCTCAACCCTGAAAGACTGGTCCCTGAGAGACCTCGGGTTCCTGCTGAAGACCACTAGTGGGTAATTCTGCAAGTTGGGACATCAAATACACTTGACCTTATCTTTCTACATTGGAGGTCACTTTAAAACCCGCCCAAGTGTTTGCTCCTTCAAGGCTGTTTCCTGTGGGCACACTTCAGTGACCTAAACTCTGTGGGTTGGTGCAGTTTCTCCCTGAGTTAATCAAGGCTGTCCTGGGTACAGGGCCACATGTGTGAAAGCTTGGTGTCTCTGAGGTCTCAGGCTCACAGCTAATGATGACAACGACTATCATTTGTGTCCCTTGTGATTCTCCACCTGCTGGTTTTGAAACCTCGTGTATTTGAGTTCATATCAACCTCAGAGCCAAAAATCAGACTTCAGCTGATCGCTATCTGGTTATATAACTGGGCATAATTTTTCTGTGACTCTTGGTTTTCTGGACTCTTGTCAATTGTCCTAGATTGAGAGGACCTGCTCCTTGAGGGACATGTGACAAACCTGAGCACACATCTAGAGCCTTGCTCTCTGGCGCAAGGGTACAATGGCCTCACAGGGCTGTGATGGTTATCCCTTTGCTGTCCCCAGTGCTGATTCTGGAATGTGCCGGTGAGATCTTGTGGGCTCAGTCCTGTGTGAGCCCAAGTGACAAAAGAATATCATTGCAGCTGAGCAGTAGAATAGAACAGACCACGAAAGCAATGTTGTTCCCTGTGGAGTTCCTTATCAGGAGGCAGAAAACCTGAGAACATCTCCATTGATAGAGGAGAGGGGTCCCGCTCTTATCAAGAGAGACCTGAGCTGTCCTTGGGTCCTCTGTGCTGTATGCTATGCAGTCTCCAAGGTCACCAGCTTCCTGTGGCTCTTCTTATGTTTGGAGTAGACTCAAGGCACAGAATTTTACACTTGTGGCAACTGTGGATGTTGATTGACTGCAGATACCTGCCTTGACATCAGTGATGTCATTTGGAGCTTCCTCCCAAGAGACAATGCTTGGGGCAATAATGACTTTAACAATGAACAAGTTTATTCTGTGTGGAATGAACCAGATCAATTAAGTTCTAGGTGTTGACTTGGAACACCTACTTAGCTATTGGCTCCATGTGAAAACCTACAGCACCAACAATGAGCTTCCCCAGGCTAAGCAAAGCTCTTCCATGAGTAGTGGTCAGAGGGTGGTTCAAGGATGGTTAAGCAGAACTGTAGATGACCAATGTTCAGCTTTCACCTCTTTCCCCTCGTTCAGTTGCTACTTGCTTGCTGATTAATGGTCATATTACAGAAGGCAGCTGTGTGCTGCTCATGGAGGCTGGTGATGATTTCACTTAACCTCTGAGCACAGGAAGGCTGAGAGTCAAGGGCAAAAATGGACCTGAAAGTCCAGTAACAAAACTCAGCATCAATCCCCACAGCATAGAGGGAGTGAAAACAGGCTTGGTCTACACTAACTGCAAGATCTAAACCAACATTCTGTGAAGCTCTCAACTGCATCTTCAAGTCAGTAGGATTTGGCCGGCATGAGCACGGAGGCCTAGAAAGCAGGACACCCTCTGTATTTCCTTAGGAGACTCTGGGGGGTGCCATTGTTGCTGGGCAAGTCCTCTCTAACGTGGACTCTGTAGTCCACCTGTGTGTACGGACTTGGAACCTCCTGCCTGGGCAGGACAGGTCCCTCCTGGAGTGGGTGCTGTCCAGGGTCACAGCCTCCTGAATTTTCAGGTAGGGGACACTGGGTCATTGTGCCAGATGGACCTGAGGCAGAAAATTTGTGAGGTGACCAACCATGGTTTCCTCACCTGATCTGATGTTATCACAGATCAGCTGAACAATAGCCTTGTAGTAGACAAAAAACCTGGAAGCAAAAAAAATCCATGCACAAAGGCATTCATAGTGCTAACCAGAGGGCTTCCGTGCAGAAAGGAAATGGGTGGCAATGGATGAAGATGTCACTGTACATGTGGCAGGTGTCTCCTGCTAAGATGCCTCCATTCTCTCCCCAGTCCCATTGGGAAGCAGGGAGGAAGCACTCTGATCCCCATAGCTTGACATGAGTTCCCTTTAAATGTCTTGTCCACAGCCATTCAAGCTCTGTCATTCTTGGGTTTTCTTGTTGTCTTCTCACATTTGAGAGCTCTTCTCTAAAGTATCAAGACCCAGCTGGGCTGATTCCTGTATTGGAAGCAGATAGGGAGGGCATGGATGTCAGCCTTCAGATGCAGAAAAGGGTGGGACCACTACGTCCCCCTGTGAAGGACCTATCAGTGGTATTGCAAGCAATGAGTCGTGGAGGAAGGGTCCAGCGTGCATCCGTGGTTGCTCCTGCATCCCTGGCATCCCCATCAGGGCATTGCAAACACATTCATTTCAGGGTCTTTGGCTAACAGTATGTGTTTGTTTTGAACACAAGGTACCAGTTGCCCTGTAGGATCTGGTGATGTGGAACACACAGGCCAGGCCACCCAGGTTGAAAGAAAGGCGTCCATGCTGGGTGAGATGCCCCAAGTGCATGGGAACAGATGCAGTGAGACACACCTGTGAGAATGGCCCTACACGTATGTGCTCCCAGTATCTGTGACTTAGTGTGGGTGTCCTCCCATCCTGAGGCTCCTGCACTCCTCCCCCATGGCATCTCTGCCAGTGCAGGAGCTGCCACAGTCCCCAGCACCATGACAAGGGGCTGCTTGACATCTTGGTTCAGCTCATCACTAATCCCATGATGCTGAGAACCTTGAACCCGTGATCTCACCCTACTGAGCTAAATTTGCTCGTACCTGGTAGTTGTGTGTATCGAGTTTCTCTGGCAATGCCTTGGCTCTCTGCTTTGTAGTTGCAACCTGATAGTGTGTGCCACTACCTGTCCCTTCACTGGTTCAAGGCTGCCTTGTGTGAACTATACCCAAGTTCAATATACCAGAAGTCACTCTGCCAAACGTGGTTGTTAACCAACACTAAAATATTGTTCTTCCTCCGAATTGATGTGGGGGGTTACCTCTAAACCCATAGTTAAAGTACTTGGTTAGGAAAGGCAGGTGAGCTCTCTGTGGGTGATCTATGGCCAGAGGTTTCCAGTCCCCCAACACACACATTTCTGAGACTTTCACTTTGACTTTGGTGAAACTGATGTCCCCTTAGCCTTGGTTCTAACAATCCTACTCAAAGCAGAGGCACAGAGGGTTGGGTGTGGGGGGAAGATCAGGCAAATTGACAGGTGAAAGAGTCTACAACGAATGGGAAGCCAGAAGCCTCCTTGGGTTTTTGCAGACAAGACACTGGAATGAGTTGGAGTCCTGTCATTGCCCGATCCATGCTGTCCTCAAGCAAGAATCTGAAATTATTAAATGTGTTACACCATTCTTACCAAAATGAGTCTTGCTGAGTACATAGCTTTTTCACTTTAACAAAGGATGTCATTCACAAAAATACAAGACTTCTTCTGAGTCTCTGGCTCACCTGAGTCCACTGATAACAAAGTGGCAATAACTTGGCACCCTTCACATACAGCCTGGGAGGTCTCCAGGCTGAGTCAGCCCTAGAAGCCTGTTGGTCCTCCACTCAGTGTTGCCTGAAATGGTGGGCTTCATCTATACCTTACCTGAATCTACCTGCTGAGTGTAATGTATGACTTGCTCTCAGTAATAATGTCAGTTCTGAGTGTTCCCAGCTCAACCTTGTGTTCTTTTGCTCAGTTCAAGCTAGGTATTACTTCATCCTTATTTCTAATAAGCAGGCTTTACTGGAGTCTGCACGGACACAAAGTGGAGGCAGCACATGGGATGGGGTCCCCTGACTGGCCCTCTGCAAACAAGAGGACTAAGGCTCAAGTAGATGAAACCGTGGGCTTACACAGGTGCACAGGCAACTGTGACTGTGATCCCAGGATTTCTGACAAGGTCAATAACATTGCTTGGTCATCACTCCCGAGCTCTTAGGCAAACATGTATGATGAGGTCAGCCGCTGAACCTGAACTGTTTGTGTTCGGGGAAGGCTGTGAGATCTCAGCTGAAGTACAGGTGTTTTTCTTCTGTAGCTGGTGCTGGATCTGAGTTCTAAAACTTAATGTTACTTGTAGTATGGTGTCACTCTTTGGTCAGGTCCTCACCTGAGGACCACCAGTGTTCCATTAGGCAAAAACAATTCTGAAACCACAACATATCTCCTCACTAAGATGCTAAAATGTCTTTAGTGACACTGGGATGTACCTTGGCACTCTCAGCAGCTATAGGAAAATCAGCCAGGCCCTTAACTGGGCTACATGGACTCAGGCAAGTCGGCAGCTCCAGAACTACAACAGCCCTTCCCTCGAGTGGACCCCAGATTGTAGAAAAGACCTGCCAGTGCCTATCGGGTATGAAATCTGCCTGGGCCTCCTGGAGTTGAGCACCACTGGAAGATGCTCCTTGGAGGGACTTCTGGGACTAGAGCTGAGAACTTCCTAGAAGTTGGCTTTTGTGAAGTAGGTATAGACCATCTCAGAGACAGGAACCATTCTGTCTGCATGAATTGTTAGAGAAAGCTTGCTGTATGCTGAAGCCTTATTTGTACTCAGATAGTCAATACATGGCATTCCAGGCAGGCAATAGAATTTTCCAAAGAGAACTCCTTTATGAACGCCGTAACTGTCAATCTTAGTGTAACTGTTTGAAATAATGGAACTGCCTCAAGGATAAAGCTCCAAATTGCTTGAGAAGTAATGATGTACAGTGGTGCTCATAGCTGTCACTTTCAAGGAGCACAGACAATGAGATGTAATGGGAACTTTGGTTCTGGAAGGCTCTGAGGTCGGAGTGACCTCATGAAACAATGTCCCCTTAACTTTTTTTTTTTTTCATTTTTCTTTTATTATTCATATGTGCATACAAGGCTTGGTTCATTTCTCCCCCCTGCCCCCACCCCCTCCCTTACCACCCACTCCACCCCCTCCCGCTCCCCCCCTTCAATACCCAGCAGAAACTATTTTGCCCTTATCTCTAATTTTGTTGTAGAGAGAGTATAAGCAATAATAGGAAGGAACAAGGGGTTTTGCTGGTTGAGATAAGGATAGCTATACAGGGAGTTGACTCACATTGATTTCCTGTGCGTGGGTGTTACCTTCTAGGTTAATTCTTTTTTGATCTAACCTTTTCTCTAGTACCTGTTCCCCTTTTCCTATTGGCCTCAGTTGCTTTTAAGGTATCTGCTTTAGTTTCTCTGCGTTAAGGGCAACAAATGCTAGCTAGTTTTTTAGGTGTCTTACCTATCCTCACCCCTCCCTTGTGTGCTCTCGCTTTTATCATGTGCTCAAAGTTCAATCCCATTGTTGTGTTTGCCCTTGATCTAATGTCCACATATGAGGGAGAACATACGATTTTTGGTTTTTTGGGCCAGGCTAACCTCACTCAGAATGATGTTCTCCAATTCCATCCATTTACCAGCGAATGATAACATTTCGTTCTTCATGGCTGCATAAAATTCCATTGTGTATAGATACCACATTTTCTTAATCCATTCGTCAGTGCTGGGGCATCTTGGCCGTTTCCATAACTTGGCTATTGTGAATAGTGCCGCAATAAACATGGGTGTGCAGGTGCCTCTGGAGTAACAGTCTTTTGGGTATATCCCCAAGAGTGGTATTGCTGGATCAAATGGTAGATCGATGTCCAGCTTTTTAAGTAGCCTCCAAATTTTTTTCCAGACTGGTTGTACTAGTCTACATTCCCACCAACAGTGTAAGAGGGTTCCTTTTTCCCCCCCATCCTCGCCAACACCTGTTGTTGGTGGTGTTGCTGATGATGGCTATTCTAACAGGGGTGAGGTGGAATCTTAGTGTGGTTTTAATTTGCATTTCCTTTATTGCTAGAGATGGTGAGCATTTTTTCATGTGTTTTCTGGCCATTTGAATTTCTTCTTTTGAGAAAGTTCTGTTTAGTTCACATGCCCATTTCTTTATTGGTTCATTAGTTTTGGGAGAATTTAGTTTAAGTTCCCTGTATATTCTGGTTATCAGTCCTTTGTCTGATGTATAATTGGCAAATATTTTCTCCCACTCTGTGGGTGTTCTCTTCAGTTTAGAGACCATTTCTTTTGATGAACAGAAGCTTTTTAGTTTTATGAGGTCCCATTTATCTATGCTATCTCTTAGTTGCTGTGCTGCTGGGGTTTCATTGAGAAAGTTCTTACCTATACCTACTAACTCCAGAGTATTTCCTACTCTTTCTTGTATCAACTTAAGAGTTTGGGGTCTGATATTAAGATCCTTGATCCATTTTGAGTTAATCTTGGTATAGGGTGATATACATGGATCTAGTTTCAGTTTTTTGCAGACTGCTAACCAGTTTTTGTTGAAGAGGCTGCTATTTCTCCATCGTATATTTTTAGCTCCTTTGTCAAAGATAAGTTGCTCATAGTTGTGTGGCTTCATATCTGGATCCTCTATTCTGTTCCACTGGTCTTCATGTCTGTTTTTGTGCCAGTACCATGCTGTTTTTATTGCTATTGATTTGTAATATAGTTTGAAGTCAGGTATTGTGATACCTCCTGCATTGTTCTTTTGACTGAGTATTGCCTTGGCTATTCGTGGCCTCTTGTGTTTCCATATAAATTTCACAGTAGATTTTTCAATCTCTTTAATGAATGTCACTGGAATTTTGATGGGAATTGCATTAAACATGTAGATTACTTTGGGGAGTATCGACATTTTTACTATGTTGATTCTACCAATCCATGAGCATGGGAGATCTCTCCACTTTCTATAGTCTTCCTCAATCTCTTTCTTCAGAAGTTTATAGTTTTCCTTGTGGAGGTCTTTCACATCTTTTGTTAGGTTTACACCTAGGTATTTGATTTTGTTTGAGGCTATTGTAAATGGAATTGTTTTCATACATTCTTTTTCCGTTTGCTCATTGTTAGTGTATAGAAATGCTAATGATTTTTCTATGTTGATTTTATATCCTGCTACCTTTCTGTAGCTATTGATGATGTCTAGAAGCTTCTGAGTAGAGTTTTTTGGGTCTTTAAGGTATAGGATCATGTCGTCTGCAAATAGGGATATTTTGACAGTTTCTTTACCTATTTGTATTCCTTTTATTCCTTCTTCTTGCCTAATTGCTCTGGCTAGGAATTCCAGTACTATGTTGAATAGGAGTGGAGATAGTGGGCATCCTTGTCTGGTTCCTGATTTTAGAGGGAATGGTTTTAATTTTTCTCCGTTAAGTATAATGCTGGCTGTAGGTTTGTCATATATAGCTTTTATAATGTTGAGGAACTTTCCTTCTATTCCTAGTTTTCTTAGAGCTTTTTCCCCTTAAGTTTTTAACAAATCTGGGGTAAACTCTGTCTGGAGAAAGTTGCTTCATTGTGTGCCACTGTACTTAGATTCTGTCTCATATTTAGATCCAAATATTGCAACTATATTTAAGAGTGGGTTCATTCATGAAGTGGGACAGAGTTGACAAAGTCACATGGCTCCAAGATGGCCCAATTTAGTCTGGGGTCAGCATTGGTAGTGCTTCTTAAAGCTACAGGGAAAGTTCAAGTTGATATTTCCTTCCAATTGTGACCTCCCAAGAATAAGGCTATTCTGAAACACTAGATTTGCTCCACTCAATGTGGTTATCATTGGACCACACCAAAACCCCCTGACCTTCCACTCTAAATGCAGAAGAACCTGGAAGTATTCTTCCGTGTTAAGTAGGTGTGTGGAGATTTACTATGGTTCTGGTCTAGATGCTTCCCAACCTTCTCCTAAGCTGCATGTGGCTGGCTTGACAATATTCTAGGTCCCATAGCAGAAACCTAGACTTAGAGCTCAGCATCTGAGCGGAGGTCACAGGAAACCCATGGCAGAACCATGGTGTAACTGAGTTTCACAGCTGCAGGCCTGTGCTCTTTACCTTGACTCGAATGGCTCCCTGGTTAGTGGAAATCACTAAGCTGCCCAGAGAAGCTCCTATTGAATTGTGGTTTAGATATATTCTCACCCTTTTCTGCCCTTGCAGAAAGCAAAGTACACAGAATTTTTAAACTTGCAGTTCAGGATTTACGGTTTTCTTTGATACGGTACAGCCAGGGCACTGACATAGATGTGACTAGAAGACCTTTCTGATGCCTGTTGGCAATCTGACAGTGAATGTCCTCAGTCACTCAGAGATGGTAGACCCACCTTGTGAGGCTAAAGGTGAAAGCTTGTGACACGAGTGGAGCCCAAAGTGACAGGTGACACTGAGTCAGATGGTTGGCTATTCAAATAGTCAACCTCGTGTCACAGCAGGTTGTCCTCTGTAAGTCTGTAGCACATAGTGTCACTCTGCTCATGGAACAGGCTCTGAGCCACTCATCTCGTGAACAGTCCTGCCGTCTGCCCCGGGTTTGTGCACTGATGTTTTTATAGAGAGAGAGTAGTAGACTGTCACAAATTGACTCAAGTTCAGCACTGCATTCTCCATGAGAGACATCTTACATAGCCAATCCAGGTCTTCAGGCTTGGTTAGAGCACTCTTGTCCATCTCTTGCATTTATCCAGGGCATGAAGCATTACAATCTGCCAGTAGTCCCTGAGAAAGCCCTGGGTGGTGTCACCATGGATTTGAAAAATCCTCACTATCTAAATATGGGGAGGAAATTCTAACAGCTGCATCTTGAAATAGAGGCTCTTGTTTCCCTATGCTGTTCATAAAAGAAATCCCAAGGACCTTAGCCGTCCTCACCTAGTGTTGAAGCCACATGCTCTAGGAGTGTTTGTTTCCTGAAATGCATTTGGATTTATGCTGATTAATGAGTATAAAATACTTAACATCACTTTTATGTGAACAAATGGCTCTCTCCCTTGCACACCCATGAGAAGATAACAATTCTATGAAACTAAAATTACCTAAAGAATGTGTTCTATGTGTAAATATGTCCAAAAATATTTGGGTGGTGTTAAGGACCAATAACTCCAAATGTGTCATTCTGTGATCCTTCTAGTGTTTTATGCCAATGAAATGCCACTTTAAAAGCCCCAAAAACGCCATAAAAACTTCAAACTCCATCTCCCTCCCACTCTTGTACCAGTGTGCAGGCAGGGCAAAGGACTAGTTGAGGTCTTATTTGCTGGCAGGAGGCAGCCCAGGGTCCTATCTGTTTATGGCTTCTGAGAGGATGTTGCAAGCCAGCCAGGGCTGGAGCATTAACTTTCCTGTGGAGGTGCCATGTCCAGCAGTCCAGTCTCAGCGGGGACCTAGAGACTCCAATGTAGCTCATGTAGGAGGTGAGGAGTCCTGGAACACCTGTCTAGAGGAGGACATCACACAGGGTCTCAAAGTTCTCTTGGACAACTTCTGTTCAAGCCCATTAGTACAGCGGGTGGTTCCTGGGATGAAGGGAAATGGCAGTTCTTTGGGAACAGCTCGGTTTTAATCTATGCCGGATTTGTTGCTTCCTCCTCTACACCTGGTTCCTTGAGGAGTCATGGGAAACCCCATGAGATGGGCCAAGAGTGAGTTACGTCAAACTCAGCCAAGGTCACCCATGTTCATGGAAGTCATGACTGGTGATTCTCAGTCTAGTTCTGTGAATGGTAGGACATCAAATTTCTTGCCAATATCAATTGATTTCCCCAACTCCACACTTGTTAATTTCTGAGCAGCTTGTGGGTAAAGCAGCTGTGTCTCATGTAGAGGCTGGTGAGGACCCGCACTTGGCATCTGCACAAGGAGGCTGAGGGTTTATGGCAGAGTGAGCTTCTGCTTCAGATGCCTAAGTGGGAACCACACTTCAGAGCCCAGGGAAGAGAAAGTAGTTCCAACAAGAGTAACCATTCACCAGGAACCTAATCTGGTTGCTTCAGTGAACTCTTGAACTTGATCCTAGAGTCACAGTGCTTGGCACCTGGGGGATGAAAGTGGAAGTCTGTTTTAGTGGGAGGCCAGCTCCCGACTTTGTTCGCTTGGGTGTCCCTGTGGGTAGCATTGTTCAAGGGCAAGGTCTCCTTCACCAGGCTATTTCCTGCCTGGTCACCTGGATGTTTCTCTCCTCTGTATCCTGGAGGAATGATCTGGGAAATTGCCACATGGGCAGGTTACAGCCTTTGAATGAACTTCAGCCATGTTGGTTGTTACTGTCATCACCAGTACCCCTGTCTGTCTCCTTACAACTGTCAAGCTGGTTGACCCTGGAAGACACTTAGGGGCTCATGGTAAACTTTATTCCTTCCCCCTCTGAACCTGCTGCACACAAGACTCTAGCTTTGCACTCTTGAGAATGATCCAAGATGGCCTGAGATGTGGGAGCTGCCCTGTTAACCCTCATCCCCATATAAAGTCTCAGATCAGGCTAGTGCCAAGCAGGTCACACCTGAAAGGCCTAGAAACCTCTGGCACTAGTTGTAGGTCAATGGTAACAGACACACTCACACCTGCCTCTTGAATGAACTGGTAGGCGAGGAACTTGAACATCCTTGGACAGGAGAAACTGAATCTCGCTGGAAAGTCACCGGTGTCTCCATTATTCTAGTCCTCTAGCACACACATATGGCCTCCTTGTTCCTGGTCTAGGATACTGAGATCCAGATCCTATAAAAAAGGTTCCATTGGTCAGAGACTTTTGGTTCCAAAGCTCTCAAGATCACTGTAGGTCAGTTCTTGGGGCTATGTGCCTCCTCCAGCGAAACAGCTTAACACTTCTTAAACGGTGAAGTTGCTGTTTAATTGCCTCATTTTAAGGCTAGGACATTAAAATTTCCTTCAATACTTCAAACATCTTATGTGTTCTTTTATGATTAATGAAAAGTACTTTAAGAAAGGATGTGACTTCCAGGACCAGCAGCCTGTGTTCCATTTCTTGTCCCTGTCATGGAGGAGTGTGCCCATCAAGACAGCACACCTGGACTCACTTCTGTACAGAGCAGGGGTAGTAGAGGCAGAAGGCACCCTGGTATTATCCAGTTGGCCAGAGGAGACTCCAGGCTTCCCTGATTTCTCTTACCTAAGAGGCAACTGGAAGGAAGAGCCAACCCGTGTCAGCCCTGTGAAAGCCCCATAGCTAAACCTAGAACCCTAGTCAGTCTAGGGGACTACATAGCATGTGTGACTTTGTCCCCACTTATAACACCTCCATGGAAATGTGACCTTTGAAACATGTAGAGGAAGGCAATATCTGATTTCTCAAGGTGTGTCAACTCTACATTGACAAATGGTAGGAAGGACCTTACAGAAGATGTTAGCCTGACTCCCATGCCTCCAAATTCTCATGAAAATGTAATCAGAGTGGAGGATAGGCTTCAAGACAAATCTGGATGCCAAGGTTCCCCTGACCAGGCTATGAAGATCATGACTTGTGATCCTACTCCAGCTTCCATGTAGAAGCAATGAGACATCTTATTTTACCTGCCTAATTCCCCTCATTCAGTGTCTGCCTGTTACCTCCTCACTATTTTCTTAGACTATAGTGAAGCTGAGTCCTAATGTGAGCATAGGGCAAGCTTCCCTTTGAATCTGAGCACATGAATGCTCAGTGGGCAGAATAGCCTCTGCTACAGATGGCAATGTTGGAAACACCTCAGACTCCAAGTTCATATGACAATCCTCTGTCCATGTTCCTTACTCGGGAATCCTGATGTGGTCCTGAAATGGTGAAGGACTTGGTACCTAGGATTATTCTGTGGAATTATTCCTAGAGGGAGGTTAGGACTTCCATCTTCCCAGGAAGCCCTGTGATACCTCTGTTCTGTGGTCACTTCACCTTCCCCTTCACCTTGACCCTGGAATCTGAGTATAGACATGGTGAGGAAGTTGCTGCTGTGCACGTCAACTGGGTCAGCCCTATCCTGAATTCCAGTTCCCTGTTTTTCACTGACTTGTCATTGCCAGTGCTGTTTGTGTGACATATCTGATGTGAGGTTTCATGAGGTCAATGACGTTGGTTGTCTGAACATCCTCCACATAATACAGGTTTACTGCTATGAGTCAAAGACTTCAATAGAAAGTGGCTCAACATTAATGCAGACCCCTTCTTCTAGGGTCTTCACCTTGGTCCATCTCCTATCACTCCTGCCACATGTCTAGGAGTTAGGACAAAAAACCTACACTGGTTCTGCCAATCATGTACCTGCTTCACACTCTGAGAGGCTAATGGAGAAAGTGGGATAAGCTGCAAGACATTGCCTCTTCACTGGTCCCTTTGGATTAAGTTCTGGCAGAGAGATACCTTGAAGACTCCCTACGAGGTGATGGGTCTGTTTTATGGTGTTCTATATGGTGGCCTAGCACAGGATGTCTTCACCATGAGGATACCAAGATGGCTCCTTGATGCCAAGATTTTCTCTTGGTAAAGCATCGCTGATGGGTGTTAGTAGGAGGCTTCAATGTTGGAGGACCTTGAAAATGTTTTATTTCACTCAGTTCCATTCACCTACGTGGAATAGGATATATAAACTAGCAAATCTGTAAGATAAGTTGAGATTAGATTCATTAGTGGAAAATTCTTGAACATTCCTTCCCGTAAGCTCTGATGGGCATCAGACTCTATTGCTCGGTACGTAAGCCACCTTAAAGAAACTGACACTGGGCTCCAGATTTCCCACCTCAGTGTTTGCTTCTAGTCCATGCACAGAAAGTGTGGGATGTGTTCATGGAGATCATGGTAAAGTGAGGGCCTCCAGGCAATAGCACCAGCTGTTATCCCCACCAGCTACCTATGGGAGCAAGGGACTTGGCCCACATTCCTTGCCCTAGAACTGAGCTTTAAGCAAAAAAAACAAATCTCACATCACATTTTCACATACACAGCATTGCTAGCTAAGAGTTCCTAATGATTGAGTTCAAGGCCACCTAAGGTAAGGGTGGGTTTCCCTTGGATAACTCAGGCCCAGGTGGTGACAGAACTTCAATTAGATTTGCCTCATCAGAACTAGTTTCCATGTCTTAAAACACCTCTCACCTTCGTGAGCTCTTGTGAACATGAGATGCAGGAATCAGACCCTTCTCTGAATCTGTCCTCAGGGATGCATTGCAGACAGCAACCTGTTGGGTGGGACATTGATCAAGACTTGCTGCATCCTCTGACTTCTTGGGTCACCAGAATCTGGAATGTGGGAGAATGTGGTGCTCACAGGGAACTTGGTGAGCTTTGGCTATGTGTGGTGGATGTTGCCCTGGGGTGATGACCATCTTTTCATCATTTGGGTACACGCAAAGCTTGTGCTTACATGTGGATTCCTCCAAGGATGGAAATCCAGGGCAGCACAGAAGACAGTGATCAGACCCAGCCTCTGCACCCTGAGAATCATCCTCACACAGGGAATTCCTAGTGGGAAAGGAGAAAGCCTACACCACTTCACATGGAAAATGGTGGTGTTTCTGTCCCATTGTGAGAGTGGCCTTTGTCCTTCTGCTCTGTAATGCAGACCTCCAAAACCACAAGCAGACTTTTGGTTTTTCTAAGGTGGACAATCAGCGCTCCTGAGAAATAGGCAGAGACATTAGTGGCAACTGTGGGTTTCCAACATGTTTGCAGGACAGGTAAATGGTGACCACTACCTTTGACCTAGCAGGAAGCATTTCTTTTTCTTGAAGCAAATTACCTGGTTGAGAGGACCTTGTGAATGAATGGGTGCATAAGTGGGTATGTCCAGAGTTGTGTCCAGAAAATGTGGATTATGTAATTACTTTTCTGTTTCTCTGGCTGCTGCTCTTCCATGATCTTCCTGCTTCAATGGAGGAGCCCTGGGGTACCATGTGAATGGATGGCACAAATGGAGACATGCTTTATGGTTCTTAGTCTAGTATTTTGAAGCACAAGAAAGCATATTTGCTACTCTAATTCCTCTCACTTTGAGCTTTCTCTCCATAACTTTCCATCCTGATAAAGGATAATACAGTAGTGACCTCAATGTCAGGTGGCTTGAGGAATGCCTTGGTCCCTAAGCATAAGGAATCTGAGGCTTCAAATATGATTGGTATTGGCCTGAGATGCCAACATGGGAAATCCACCATGGATCCACACTGGAGATTCCAAAAGGGTCCAATCAGATGAGTTTGCAACCTCTGTTGCATTTCCTACCCTGAACTCCTGAACATGGTCTTTAGATGACCAGTGATGTGGTATCTGGGGGCCTGGACATAGGCGTCTTTCCAGGAGGGAAAGGACTCCACCCTCCATTACCTTTGATTCCTCTGCGGACGCCATTGTTCCTAGGGGAGTTCCCCTCACCTTGACCCTAGAGTCTACCTCCATCCTGACTTGGCAAGATTTCCTGGCTATCTGGAGCAAGTTCCCTGTTATTGTCAGGATCCTCCTGGGTTGCAGATTGTTCCCCCTGTTAAATAGGGAGACACCAGTCATTGCCAGTGAGTCCTCTTTGTCACAAGTTGATCTGAGCTGAATATATATGAAGTGCCTATCTTTGGTTTCCCTTTGGATTCTTGGTGTCTATGTGGGAGCCTCTGGCTGACAATTCAACACATCCCTCCTAGAAAAAAGCCACAGGAAGGCAAAGGCTTTCGGAGTGTTATGATGGGAGGCATTTTCATATGGAATGTCAACATGGAATTCATGGATCACCCAAGAGATCTTACTTTCCTCAAGTAAGGTGACAAAATGCACGTATTGGGATCACTGGAAGGATGAAAATCTCAGGAGTGCTGTGTAGTACTTTGACACCACACTGGTCTTGTGGTTGGCCTGGTTCAGATCCTGTTCCCTCCTAAAAACTTAGTTCTTTTTAAGAACTATTCACAGCTCTTGACCTCTCCAGTGAGCAAGTCCTAAGTCGTTGCTGCTTCTGCCTCCTGCTCTGACCCCTGCCTCGCTTTGAAGAAGACAGTAGACCTTCCTTCTTACATTAAAACTGCAGAATGTCCATGGATTTGTAAAAATTAAGGACCACGGACACAGCCCTTTATGCTAATACCCATAAGAAGTGATGCTTCAACTTCTCAGACACAGCATAACTTATAAATTCATTGAAACCACCTTGCATACTGTCCACGCAGTAGTGTTAGGATGAAATGCCAATGTCCTTTGCCATCTTTCCTTGGGAACACTTTTTGCTGTGAATGTTACCCAGGCCTTGCAGCTGTCCCAGATTCCTATCACCATGTGTTCACCTTGCCCTTGAGCATTCTAGCTTCACCACTTTCTGTTGTGAACAGAAATTCTGCTCTTTGCTTTGGTTTTTGCCCTTCTAATCTGCAGTATTTCCCATATCAAACCTTGGAGCAGCAGTGTGATATAGGGAGTCTTGAGTCTAGAAGGCATAAATGGCTTCCCTACTCTGTATGGCTTTAAGAACTTGGGTAATATGGGAAATACTTAGTCACCTGGCACACTTGCAAGGCAAGGCATGGGCTGAGCTGCAGGGTCTCTGATAGTGGTTGAACTTGGCTGTGTCACCATTTGCCCTTTTGCTATTTGTCTCATCTTCCTTCCTCACTTGTGCTGAGGACAGGAAGCTTCCCAGTAAGGGCAACTTGTCCAACCTTGAGAACACAACATGCTGGCCTGTGTTCTAGGATGAGGAGAGTGCCCATGGGTAACTGGAAGAGAAGGCTTGGTCTTCTTTGATATAGGCCTGCTGGGATGCCTGATGACCAAGGGCTTGTATCTCTTAACTACTGGCAAGCTCCTACCACACACACATATACCAGGTGCTCCAGAGACTTAAGTCAACCTCACTGGAGGGAATGGTAAGAATGCTGAAGTTGACGCTGTGGAATTTTTGGCTTATCCTGTGAAAGCCACTCAGGTGTCACCTACAATCAGGGGAGCATTTCCCTCAACTCTGGGAAGAGTTAGAAAACATGATCCCTGTGCCCAATCCCAGAGTGGTGCTGAAGGCTCCCACTAAGGCCCTCCCTGATTGTCTCAGGCACATACATGCTACAAACAACACACACCAAACCAAGACCCAGTAGCAGTCACCACCAAGGATTCCCATGGTAAAGAATGTGGGTGTGGGTCCCACAAAACCCCTCTGTGGCTGATCAGGATGGAGTAGTAATGGATTTCTTGGGACTAGGATTCTAGAGACAAGGGAGATTTCTCCCGGACATACTCATCTTTCTCAGACAAGGAAAAAGGAACCTGAGGGTCTTATTAGCTGAATGGACAGTCAAATTGCCCTACCACTCCATACAGAAGATAGAAACAGAAATTTCCTCTTGGCAGTCCTGGAAGATAAGCAGGAGTGTCTCAGACTGATCCTGAGAGCTGTGATCTATTACATTTTGTGTCTTCATGGTCATCCTGCTTGGCTAACATTAGAAATATCACCAACATGTGACGAACTGGACTAACTCATATGGACATGAGACTGATGTTTCAGGTGAGGCAAAGCCTTGACCATTTTTAGAGCAAGAACTGAGGACCTGAGGAAGAGCTGGAAGGTCCAAGAGGGTGGCAGCAGGACACAGCTCTTTCTTTGCATCTGCACTGGATTCCTCATTAGCCTTTGATCCAAAAAATGCTGCTCCCGTTTAGCAGGTAATATTAGGAGCAAAACACAACTGTGCTAGGTGAGGTCACTGCTTCTGGCTTTGAATTTTCTGCATCTGTGGTTTTGCTTATTGAAACGGTAGTCAGAGAATTTGTATGTGGCTGCATAACAAATGCAGATTCCTAACAAGGAAGAACAGTCAAGATGATTAACTTAAGAAGATGCTATAATTCTGTCCTTTTCCCTGGAAGATCAGGGATGATAGCCATGTGGGAGGAGGAATGTGTCATTGTCCTCCATGACAGTGCTTTCAACATGGAGTTCCTGGCCAAGAGATAGCAACTGTCAGGGTTCGTGGAGATCATAACAGGATGAGGGTGTCCAGGGAAACTACTCTCCCTACCATGTGTGCACATGAGCTGGGTGTAGCCAGCCTGGATGTGTCAGTGTTGTAGTAGCCTTAACTACACTGTCAACACTGTTGGAGGTGACGTTCTGGGTTCTAATGTTATTCTGTACAATCAGGTGGGGAATGAAACCAAACTCAACCCTGAAAGACTGGTTCGAGAGACAGACCACAGGTTCCGGCCTGAAGACCACTGGTGGGTGATACTGAAAATCAGGACATCAAAGGGCACTTGCCCTTACCTTTCTACCTGGAAGACCTGCCTAGGTGTTTGCTCCTTCAAGGCTGTCTCCTGTGGGCACACTTCAGTGACCTCAACTCTGTAGGTTTGGTGCAGTTTCTCCCTAAGTTTGTCAAGGCTGTCCTGAGTACAGGGCCACATCTGTGAAAGCTGGGTGTCTCTTTGAGGGTTTAGGTTCACAACCAATGATGACAGCTATATTACTTATCTTTTGTGATTCTCTACCTGCTGGTTTTAAAACCTCATTTGTGTTTATATCAAACTCATAGCCAAAAATCAGACATTCTTATCCCCTCTAGGGGTATGTAACTAATCAATGTCTGATTATGTAATTGGCCATGATTTTTCTGTGACTCTCGGTTTTCTGGCCCCTTTTATCAATTGTCCTGGACAGAGAGAACCTGCTCCTTGGGAACGTGGTATAGGCCTGAGTACATGCCTCAGGACTTGCTACAGTGTTGATGGTAGAAATGGCCTTAATGGGCTGTAATGGCCACCCCCTTTGCTGGAAGGTGCCAGTGAATTCTTGTGGGCTCAGTTCCTGTGTGCACCCAAGTGACAATATCATTGCACGTGAGCAATAAGGCTGGTAAGAGCATTGTCCTTCCATGTGGAGTTCCTTGTTGGGAGGGCAGAAACCCTGAGAACAACTCCAGTGCTAGAGGGGAGGGGTCCTGCTCCATTGAGAGACCTCAGCTGTCCTTGGGTCCTCTGTGCTGTATGCCATGCAGTCTCCAAGGTCACCAGCTTCCTCTGGCTCACCTAATGTTTGGAGTAGACTCAAGGCACAGAATTACACTTGGGGAAATGATAGGTATTGACTGATTGCAGCTACCTGCCTTGACCATTGAAAGGACATTAGTGTTTTCTCTTGGAACGAAGCTCTAAGAGACAGTGTTTGGGGTGAGAAGGACTCTGACAATGAAGAGGTTCATTCCATATGAAAGGAATTATGTACAGTTCTTAGTGTTAACTTGGAAGAGCTATTTTCCTAGTGAATGACTGGCTTATTATGTCTGCCTGGCCCCATGTGGAAGCCTGGTGCACCAACACTGAGCTTTCCCAGGCTAAGCAATGCTCTGCCATGAGTAGTGGTCAGATGGTGGATCTCGGGGTAACTAGAATTACACTTCATATTCCATCTTTTACCTCTTATTCCCCTGCTTTCCCTTGCTTGTTGATTCTCATTATGTTACAGAAGCTGTGTGCTCCACATGGAGGCTGGTGAGGATCTGCACTTGTCCTCTGAGTACAGGAAGGCTGAGGCTCAAGGGCAAAGTTAGTATCACCTGAAAAACCAGTAACAAAATTAAACCTCGGTTTCCACAGAACGGAGGAAGAGCAGGCTCAGTCTACCCTGAATCCAGGGTCCTAATCCACTTCTAAGAAACCCTGAGCTGAATCTTCAGGTTAGTAGAATTTGGCCACCAGGGCTGTGAATGCAGGGCATCCTGAGTTTCCTTGAGGGTCCCTGGGGGCACCATTGTTGCTGGGCAAGGCCTCCCTCACCTGGTTTCTGGAATTCACCTAAACAGGACAGGTCCCTCCTCCAGTGGGCACCATTCTGGGTCACAGCTTCCCCTACTTCTCAGATAGGGGGCTACTGGGTCATTTTTGCTGGTGCTGAAGGTTTATGAAGAGTCCACCCTTGGTTTTTCTCAAGTACCCTGATATCAATGCAGACTCTGGGCAAGATCCTTGTAGTAGCCAAAAAGAAGCTGGTAGCAAAGAAGAAAACGAATGCACACACACATTCAGACTGCTGGCCGGCCAAGCAGTGCCTCCGTGAGGAAAGGAAAAAAAGTAGCAATGGATGAATGACAATGCCACCATATTACGTGACAAGTGCCTCCATCTAGGAAGCCTTCATTCTCTGCTGCCATACGGCAGTAGGTAGAAAGCACTCTGTTCCACGTAGTTTTAAACAAGGTCCCTACCGCAAGTATTTTTTCCAAGCTGTCCTTGTCAGTGACTTTGAAGGAAAGAATATAAATCCCACATCTTTGGCACAAATACCATTATTTGCATAGCCTTTACTTGGACAGAATATACTTTTGGGTGGGTCCAGTTCTTTATTTTAACTGCACACTTGTCAGTATTCAGCATCAAAACCATTGCCCTATGGGCTTTCTTCCTCCCAGCAAGCCCCAAAGAGACCACCAGGAGAGTCCAGTTGGAGCCAGTAAGATGCACACCTGATGGACTCCACAGCAACCTTACCTAAGATGGGGTTGGGTGCGGAAAGAAACTTGGAAAGATGGCGCCCTGCAAGCCAGGGAACTAACAGGCTCTCAACCTCAGGTAAGCAAAACTTCATAATACTATAAAATTTAATGTTTTGTCCATAGCCATTCAAGATCTCTCCAGCCCTGACTGATTCAGAGCCCGATGAGATGATGAGCTCAAGCCCAGTGCCGTGGACCCTGGGCAGGGTGATATGGATGGAGAGGTCCATATGGCTCTGTCAGCAGAAAAACGTTGCTTGCTTTAAGAGACAGGAAAGCAATTAAGCTGACCTCTGACTGGAGCTCTGTGTCTCCCACAGGTACTGCAAAATCTGGCTCGGCATCCTGTACAGAGCGCTCCTCCTCACTGCATTTCAGCTCATCTTCCAAATCCTCAGTCTCCTTCTGTAGTTTGGTAACCTATCTCTCAGCACAGGTCTGACTCCATGAGTTTATCAGCAAGAATCTTTGCCTCTTCCTCTTTTTTCATACCACTTTCTGAGCCACCTCGAAAAAATGTCCTTGCTGCTCTTTGAAGCCCTGTATCATTAAAAGTAGAATGACTTTGTTTGGAAAAGTACCCTAGGATTGTGAGTGGGGCCACAAGGGGGTGTTGGAACAAATACATGGTCGTTTGCAAGCAGAGTCTCTACCTTGGTTGGTTCTAAGAACCAAAGAGTGCGTGTATCTTGGATGGTAGGTCATTACAGGTGGAGAATACTTTCATGAAACCTCCCTTCAGGCTGTGAAATTTCTTAGGGTCCACAGTAGGGACCCAACAACACATTCGGGATACTGGAGTCACCTTGTTTCCTCACTTCCTTGAGCATAAACCACACCTGCGTAGCCTTCCTATGCAAGCTTGTGTATTTCTACCTTAGATGCAGTATGGCAGTTTTTTTACTTTTAAAATGATGAAAAATCAGATCGGGGGGACCACTGTCAAGCTGTTACATCATCTTAAAACTACATTTGCTGGTCAGCACTTATTTGCTTTCCTATACAATGTCTTATCCGTATTCTTGCACTGCTCCAAGATGTGCGTGTTCCATTTTGTTTATGGGTTGATGTTGGAACTCAGAATCTCAGTTGTAACTATGTTCCTTTCAACAGACACAGTTCTGGATGGTGTGTATGAAAAAAGAATTGTAATAGTAGAGTTCTTAACTAGAATGAGAAAAATGGCACCAAGAAACCTTTCTAGTTCTTATAATTCTTCCTCATATAAATCAAGAGTTTCTGGATAACATGGTCACTGGACACACTCTGTGACAGGGAATTTAAGACCCAGAAAGTTGTTAGCTCAAAGGCAGCCTTAATGTCACCAAGACAAGATGGAGGTGGCAGCAATGTAGCTCTCCAGGGGGATTCAGGAATTGAAGCTCCACAAGTCTAACTTGAATAAACCCCAGCAAGGAGGTCTCTACAGATTTTACTTCCTACCTCAACTCTTCTAAAATGAGCCAAAAGAACAGGCAAAATAACTCTGAAGTTCACAACTTCAGGATTTTTAGCTCATACCCGCCTCAGTCCCCCGTGGTCATTGGTCTAGGGAGCCTAGGTATGGATTTTAAAAGGCCTTCACTTTTCTGGCTTGAGATCCATGGGTTGATCCAAGATGAGCCTGAAGAGTGAGTCAAAAGGATTGTGGTGGCCCTGAGTCTCTCTCCAAGGTCTCTAGTGTCCTTGGGGATGGGGTAGTCATTATAGCCTCCTTTCTGTACTTCAAACCACAGCTGAAGTTCTGTGTGGTGTCAGGATCCCCTTTGGAAGGGTTGATCCATCTACAGACTTCAAAACTTCCCCTGCTTCCCTGTCCTCTGCTGTACTAAGTTCACAGGGACACATGTGGTTGTCCTAAGCTTAGGTCTAGAAATGATGGGGTCCTGACCATGGAGTAAGATTACCAGAGTCCACTGTAGTCTGGCAGGAGGAGGCTGGGCTCAACCTGTGTGGCTTCAGTGCTGGGCATTGGATGTCTGGGGACGCCATGCAGATCTGTGGGGAAACCCTGAACCCAGAGAATCAGCCTCTGCTGTCGATGCTACTGAAATCCTAGGTCAATGTAAACGGACCTGAGGGAAGGGCCAGGTTCTTGTGAGCCTGCAGAACTCTCAGGTTCCATGGGTGACACAATGCAGGATGTGCAACAAAGGTTCCATGACAACACAGCTCCAAGTTGCCAATGGGAAGTACATGGGGGTGTGGGGAATATTAGCTGCTTCTGCATGTCACGGCCAACGAAAGAAGACAACCGGGCCTACTCAGTTCTGGACGACTCTGAAATACAAGTGTTCACATGAACTAAAGTACCAGTAACAGTTGATCAAAGATGGTGTGTAAGTCCCTTCTGGATCAACTTTATTTGCATTGTCTTTAGACTTATGCATTTATGTCCAATATTGCAACTGTAGTGGAAAATGGATTGAATTCACCCAGTGGGTCAAGGACTTGACAAAGCCCCATAGCTCAGAGTTGGCCCAAATTAGTCTGGGCTCCATGTTAGTACTTCCTCTCTCCAAAGGAAGAAGGAAAGCAATTTTGGCAGGTAACAGCAACTTGCACTGAGTTATCTGGTCTCCCTAATGTTAACGCTATTTGGAAAGACTAGATTTACTCCACTTAATGTCACGATCATTGGGGCCACACCAAAGTCCATTGACCTTCTCACTCGAAATGCAGAAGAATCCATGCTTCCGTGCTGAATAGACTTGATGCGTATTTACTAAGGGTCTGTTTCAGATGCCTCCCAGGGTTCTCCTTAAGCTGTATATGGATGACTTGAAAACCTAGACCTAGGGCTAAATCAGGGAAACCTAGACCAAGAGCTCCTCTGGATAAAGGCAACATTACACATGCGAAGAGACCAGAGTTTACACCTGAGTTTGGCAGCAACCTAGGCCTGTTCTCATTACTCTTGACTGAAATGGTTCCCTTGGCTAGTGGAAGTCATTAAGCTGCCAGAGAAGCTTCTACATTGAAATTGATCTTCTTGTGGCTTTAGACTTATCTTAACCCATTTCCACAGTTGCAGAAACCCACTTCTATAGGAAAATGTGAAATTTACCTGAAGTGTCTTAGTTCTAGGTATTTCTGACACATTACTTCCTACAAGGTATAAAAAGGGTCAATAATACTGAATCAGGCTTTTGATTTGTTGCTGTTTCATGGTGATGAAATAAATGCCTTTGTGTTCAAACCCCAACATCTCCCTGGGCTTGTTCCTGTCTGTAGGACAAGCAGGACATAAATGCTTGGGTCTCTGCAGCTGGCAGGAAAGAGTTCAGGTCCCTTTTCTGCTTGCAGCGCATAGAAGCTGTTGGAGAGCAACCAATTCCCTGTGGAGTTTCCATGCACGGAGTCGTCAGAGTCTCAGGAAGGACCTACACCAGGGATGCAGAGTCAAATGTATCTCACGGGAGGAAGTGATGGGTTCAGGAATACCTGTCTTCAGGAGGGCTGGAGCTTCTTTGTCCATTTGGACCACTTGCTTGGTAGAGAGGTCAAGATGGGAGTAGTGTTGGGGTTGGGCATTTGTGAAAAGAGGGAGTACTGGGCAGAGGAAGTCAGACCTTGATGGGGGCCAGAATAAGCCTTAGTTGCTCTTGATGGAGCAGGGAACTCCCAATGGCTTCAGTGTCCTCTGTCAGAACAAAATGGCAGGACTCTGCACTCACCTGATATAGTGTCATCACATTCTACAGTTTAGAATGCCTTGCTAGAAAGTGATGTGCTGCTCAATCCTCATTGTCTTTCTCTGAGGCTATAGGAGGTCATGGGAATGGATGACTGTCACAACCTCCACATCCATGTTTTGAATTGATGTAGCTTTTGAAGGACCCAAAACAAGAATGAAGTCCTTGGGAAAAACAAGGATCATAGGTGGTGGTCTTGGATCAGGCAAAAGTTGTGGGACCAGGGTTCCTGCCTGCCATCTTGTTTTTCTTCCTGTAGACTTTGAGCATGAAATAAGGTCAGTGCTATAGAACACTCACAGGTGCTGCAAAATCACTTAGACCCTAACACGGATTAGCTCAAAGTTCCCAGTGGTTTTGCCCCAAGAACTTACTCGAGTATTTTCAAATGTTCGTATTGAAATTCCTTAATCCTCAGGCTTCCATCCAGATCTTTCCTAGCTGACCATGATCTGAGAAAAGTAATGTTTTCCTCAAGAAAAACAGCCCTTTTCCCTAAGGAAACAGCCATATGTCAAATACAGGAGACGTGTAGCAAACATGGAACCTCTAACAGAAACAGCAGCCACAAGTTTCTACAGCTTTTACCTTCCCTGAAGCCAATCTAGAATTTCAGTAAAAAATTAACAGACCATGGAAAGAAGAAACAGCTGCTGGCAACAAGAGTCTAGAGAAGGCAGTCAGGATCAGAGCCCTGACTCCAGTGCTGGCAAGAATTTGAGGGAGTTGAAGAAGGTGGTCACATGATGGTGTGGGGGATAGGGAGTGTACACACCCTTAATAACTGGGAAAGCAAATCTCACTTCATTTGGGAAACAGACAGTGGAATCTTGAGTCCCTTGTGGTCACAAGTTGTAAGTACTCATCCAAGCTTATGTGGTCTTTGGAGTCTGCAACACTCCAGTGGTTATGGGCCAACATCAGGTACCCCTTCTGTGTCAGGGATCCCCAAAGCATCCCCAGGAATCAATGATTCACTGGAGCACTCACAGGATGCCACATAAAATTGAACTCACAGCTCTGACTTATTACACTAGAAAGACACACAAGCACAATTTGCCCTGTGAGCCTGTCCTCTTGGCTAAGTCTGGGAGAAACCAGCGCGAGCTCAGAATCCTTTCCCAGGGAATCACATGGCACACACTTAATTCCTCAGTTGTCAGTGTGACAAGAGCAGCATTGGAACAGGGAAGCCGAGACCCAGCACTCGGGGTTTTCGCTGGAGTCTTGCAATGCAAGCATCCTGTGCGTAGGACATACGTAAATTCCAGACCCCTGAAGAAAAGTCGGTGTTCACAATATGCTGTACTACTTGCGTAGCTTGGGGCACACTGAACCATTCTTATCAAGGAGTGGTGGGAAATCTTACCCAAATCCAAGATCTGAGAGGCCAAGCAAAGAGCAGTCTAGCAAGAAAGACAAGGCGAACCACCTGCTCAGGGTGCTGTGTGAACTTTGTTCTGTGCACCTGCCTTCAAAGGTCAGGCCACTTCCTCCTCTGTGCCCCTTTGGTCTTGACACTGTCCTATTCTAATTCCAGATTCTCTACGTGGTGAAATCACACAGGAGTCCATCTAGTAGTCTCCAGGGTTAGAATTATGCTCAGTCCTAACTGTGTAGCAGAAATGGTGAGAGGTGCCTCCAAAGACCCTTCTCTACGTAGGGTTCAACTTTATCTGGCCATGGTGGGGTAGAGGAATCCAGCGTGCTGTGATTCTACCCTACAACGTTAGTTCTTAAGGCTCCAGCAGAAATTGAGTTGTAGCAAGTCTTGCATGCTTGTACCAGAGCCCAGCGGATCAGATTGGGGTGGGAGGAGTCACTTTAGTAACTTGGCACAGTGGTTCCGTGCAAGAAGGATGAAGAAACTGTTCTATGATGGAAAAGTCAGCGGAGGGGCAGGCGACTGGACCCCTGACTCTGAAGTGGCCTTTTCATTACCTGCAGTGGGAATTACATTCTAAACACCTTTACCCCTAGCGTGTGTGATTAGGGTGCGCTTGCATATTTTCATGTGCCCTGGCTCCTGAGGCACTTTGAATCCTAACAACCAGTGTCTTACTGTGGGAGGGTGAGCCTCAGGCTGCTTCAGCTGCACAAGGGGAGAATCCCAAACCGTTCAAGTGAAATATAGATACCTCAGCTCCCTCACCCCACGAGGCCAACTGGAGAGATGACTCATCCTGTCTCCACAGCTCTGCGTAGAAGAGTGTTCTGTGGGACTTGGCTTGATTTCAAGCCTTTGTTTGCCTCCTCCCCTCCTGGCTTCACTTCCTTGAGTGGCAGGATTGCAACTCATGGATTCTGAGAGCTCTCTTTAATTACGATTCTGCACTATAGAGCAGCCCCTGAGGCAGAAGGAAACCAGGATTGCCCTCATGGTCTTTTTGCTTGGTATCCAGCACCACGATACATACTTCATAGATTTGTAGAAATTGACAATAGACATAGCTGTTCGGCTCAATTTCCTTACCTGTAAAATGGGCCAGCACTTGCTAAAATACAGGAAGAGGTGGGATTAGAACCCGACTTATCTAGATCCATAGAAAGGAGTCAACTCCATGCTATCAAATAGCCCCTGTGACGGGCATGAAAGTGAGGACAGGATCACCCTGCAGAACAGTCACGAGAATCCTGCCACCCAGTAATTCCAAGTGGCTCCAGGCTGCCACCCAGCCCTGACGCTTTGGGCCGAGGTCACCCCCACCCCCACCCTCACAGCCAAATCAAGAAAACTAGATGCACCAAGTGAGGTTTTCTTCACATAAGGAGGCGGCCTGTGACAGAGTCTTCTGAACGGAAGGGCCTTGAAAAGAACCCCACTGCACTCAACATGTAAGGGTAACTTGTGTGATTGTGGCAGTACTCATGTTCACCCTATATGAACTCATCCGGTTCTATACTTAGGATTTATGCACTCTCCTGTGTGTAAAAACTCAGAGCAAAGCCCAAAAAGATATATTTTCTGATTTGCTCGGAGTCTGCTTACCATCCGGTCGTGATATTGCTATGATTACGGTATAATTACAGTAATCATGGAGAAACAGGAATGGAAGGGGGAATGAGGTCTGGTGTATCTCCTTTTGCTACTGGCACATGCTGAATTCTTCCCCCTAGGTCAGCTGACTTTGGGGAGGAGAGATGGGGATACAGAAAGAAACTTGTCAGTTCCTGCCCTAAATACATAGTTCAGCCTCTGTCTTCTCCCATCCACCCAAGCAAAGCATCTAGCTTCTTAAATCTCTTCCCAAAGGAGGTCTGTCACCCCCCTCCCCCACCCAGCTACAGAAGGGTTAGGACGGCTGCCATGTCTCTTGACCTGCCCCCCTTCTCCCAGCTACTCAGATACCCAGCTCGGTTCTTAGCCTCTGCATCTGTTGGTGAGGCCATAAATCAGTGGAGGCCTCAGATGGGGTCAGGCCTGGTCAGCTTGCTGATGGAATTAGAGTAACGAATGGGAGTAGGGTGTTTATATTAGTTTTGGCTCGGAGCTGAAGGAAGAATGCTGGCATTTAGTTTCTTGATAAACTCACCACCAACACATCCTGGGTCAGCAATTATGCTTTAAAGATCCCTTGGGAGGGCGCGGGGTGGAACCTCCTGCGAAGGTGTGGCCACCTGAGCGGCCCTGCCATTGCAGGAGGGTTAGCTATACAAGGTGCTCCAGTGGAGACAGGCACGGGGTCCTTTGCTGATGCTGTTTGAGACCTGCCACCTTGTACACTCACACAGAGGTCTATTCTGCACCGACCCCACTACTCTGCTTCTTGGGGAGCATATCAGTTCATATTAGTAACTGCTTAGAGGAGGGCCCAGCAGGCAGGACTGAGGCGGGTGGGTGGTGCCTGTGTAAGAGAAAGAGGTTACCAGATGCAGGCAGGGCGAGCTCAGATCATGACACCGGTCTGAGAAGCTCTCAGCAAACCCCAATGGTGTTCTCCAGAGCAAAGACAGCTTGCTTGAGCAATGTCATATGGTCCTAGCACCCTGCTGGGGCCCAACTGCAAGCTGGGTGATGGCACAGATGCTGTGACCCAGAGTCACCACTGCTACCTGCAGTCCATATGGCTAAATGGCAGGTTTCTTTTTGAGAAGACTCAGGTAGCACACCTCCAGGGCTGCCTTGAGTCACCTCCCCCTCTAAGAACAAAACAAGTTCAGTGGAGAGTCTGGGTGATGCATTCAGAAGACATGTCCATTTAACCTAAATGTATCACACAGCAGTAATCTGTATCTAATTCTGTGATCCTTGCGGCATTGGAGTCAACTTTGGTACCTGGGGACACAGCACTCATGTCTCATCCAGACAGCAAAAGGCAGAATGGTTCTGAAGTTTCATATTTAATAGACTCTCATTGTCTCCAAGGCTCTGTTCTGTGAAGACCTGGTATGAGTGGCTTACTTGGCAGGTAATTTCAGAAAGCAAAAGGACAGGGGGGGGGAAAGCCACTGAGAGGTCCTGATGGCTAAGGTTGCCTTCAGGTGTCAAGACCCCAGGGCTTCCAGGATGAGACTGAATACTGGCTCAGCCCACAGGCAAGGCATCAGAGACACTCAAATGCTTGAAGTGGGTTGCTGAACTGAACTCGGAGGGAGGGAGAGAAGAAATAATGGATTTAGGTCCATCAGGTCAGTAGAATGGCGAATTGCTGTTTGTAAAAATGGCCACCACACTTCCTGTCCATTTTGCCAAACCCCACCAAGTGGTAGATTCTACATCTCTACCCCTTGGCCTTTTGACTGCCTTGACTGATAAAATATAGCAGAAATGACACTGTCTTCTAAGACCAGATCATAAAACTGCTATAGCTGCCCCTTGGTACTCTTACCTTTTGGGTACAGTGATGAGTTGAGTACCTCTGGAGAGATGTCAATGTGTCAGTGGGAAATGGGAAGCAAGGCCCTCGGCCCATCCTGAGAGCAACAGAAAAGCAAAGAATGCCTGCTTTGAAATGTTGGGCAAGCTATTCATCCCAGAGTCCCCTCCCTGATCTAGAGCATGGGGATAAGGTTACTTGACATCCAGCAATCATGACATCCAGCTTCCATGACCATGCCAATTCCTGAGTGCCCAGGCTGCAGGCTCTGCATAAGTTGTCCTCAATGTCCACTTGTTGCTGCTACTTCAGTAGACTGATAAGTACCACTGGGAAGTGTCACCACAGACTGAGTTTGAAGTTTACTAGGCTGTGCTCTTGGGCTCACCTGGGGAAGGGAGATGGAAGAGACAGCAGTGAGCAGAAGGAACTGAGCTTCCGTGCAGAGCCAATAACAGCCTTGCTGACCCCACTCTGGGACTAGAGTGACATCCCGAGATGGTCTGGCCAAGGCTTTCTAAACCTGCAGGAGTGTCACTAGTTAGGGTCTGCACAGGAAGACATAGGACCTTGGGCTAGGCAGCTGTCTGATCCTGATGCAAGCTAGGAAGCCAGGGTCGGCAACTAAGGGGAGCTCAGGAAACAGCTTGAGGAAGCACAGGAATCTGGGAGGGCTTCCTGTGGGAGGTGGCATCTAAAGGCCACTGAGCAGGTCTTGGCTAGGCAAAAGACGGTAGGAGGAAGGAGAATCCAGACAAAGGGAACCTCACATAGGGAAGGGAAGGTGGGGAGAAGGCAGCTTCTAGAAATGGGGTCCCTGACTGCCCTCTAACATATTAGCTTCTCCCCCATGCAACCATGAGATTGCATCCATCAACCAAGGGCACTTCATGGTCAACCTCCCCAGCTCTCTGAGCAGGACAAACTTGGATGCCTGGCTTTGTCCTGTGAGGCAAGGACATCTTTCCAAGAGAATGGGGGGAAGTAAGGGCCAGGTGATAAAACTTACATACTGGATGTCCACCCAAAGGGCCTTGGGGTGAAGGTGGGGTCTGACTTATCCTCAGATCTGTTGTCATCTGGAGATGTGTTGGACATCTGGAGAGGACAGTGTGGCCTTAATTCCAAAACCCTGAAGAGACAGGGACCTGAGCCATAGCTAACAAGGGGCATGAGGCCAGCTGGTACCTAAGCCATCCCACATGTGGACCTTGCCTCCCTCCCCAGGAAAGGCCCCTTCCAATGTCTCTTCTCATCAGCTTGTCTTGAAGCCACACCTTCCTGGGCAGGATATTCCTTTATTGCAAACTCCCCGTGTGATTGTGCTCAGACCCCAGCCCTTTGATGGTTTTATTGTCCCTAAATTCACACCAGGCTCCAATAACTTCAGAGCAGGTAGAGAATGCAGGGCGGGAGGATTTGGGAAGTGAGTAGCCCAGGATCAAGGCAGGAGATAGCAACCTCTGAGTCTGCAGAACCAGACCTTCCTCTGAAGGCTTCCACATGTGGGGGGCGGGGCCTTCAATCACCGGACCAGGATAGCCAGGCTAAATGGATCAAGGTGGCCTCCATCTCTGAGGGCTCCTGAGCCCACCTGCTTCTGCTGCATAGGGGTGATTGGTCCATACAGCTCACCACTTCTCTTCCAAGCAACCAAGTCTGGGGCCAAATGGTTTGCAGGGCTGACATTGATAAAACTTTTTGGGTTCTACACACACCAGCTCATCCTGAGACCAGCTTAGCCAACATGCTGGCTCAGGGTTCACCACAGACAATGAGAATTTGGGTACAAATTATTTCTTCATCTGTCTTGCCTTCCTGGGATGACCTCCAGTTAAAAGGCTGTGAGGGAACAACTCTGAGCAACTGGGGTTTATCCTAAACGCCTATGTTGACTTCCTACCCCCCACCCCCAACTAGATGGGGCCTTTGTGAGGAGGTTAGACCATAAGGAAAGAGTCTTTGTCCCTCATGAATGGGATTAGTGTACTTAGAAGAGAGTCCCCAGAGAGTCACCTTGCCCCTTTCATGTCAGGACACAGCAAGCAATTGCCATCTATGAACAGGAAATGGGCCTTTGGCAGACAACAGATCTGCTGGTGCCTTGAGTTGACTTTCTAAGAACTGTGACAAATTTGTTGCTTTTGGGTGAACTGCCCATTTTTCTCTCCCATGGGATCTCTACCTAATCTGGTGCTTGTTACAGCAGCTCAACAGGACTAAGTGGCCATTTGAAGGACTGCTTAGAAAGTCTAAGGATTGCTCTATGAGGAAAGAGAAAGATGTAGGGTTCTTAACCATCTGATTGGCAGGGAGTTTGGTGGGTGGCTCTCAGTGTAAATGTCTAAGCACATCTGGATTGTACGTGATTCTAGCATGTTCCCATAGATAGAGAAAGCCATCAGGTTGAGGTCAGAACCTTCCTCTTGCACTCTGACTCACAGACAGTTCTTGGGTGTCACAGGCGGGGTTTTTGCCAGCTAACACAGTAACCCCAAGTATGATCCCAGCAGAGTCCTGTGTTCTAAAATGTGGGAACAAAGTATTGCCAGTAACTCAACTGTAGCACACCAGTCTTTGTCCCCATCCTCTGGAAACTCTCACTCACCAACCCCTCAGGACCAGGGTGGAGACACCATGGTGCAGAAAAGCTCAGCTTGCTCATCAGTGGTCTCCGTCCACCCCAGAGCAGGGTGTGCAGTGCAGCTGCTCCTCATAGTCCCACCAGAGTGGTGGCAAAAGTTCTAAGAAAAGCTAGAGTTGGTTCAATGTGCTAAGCCCCACTTGCAAGCAGAGAAATAGACTTCAGAAAGTTCTTTACACAACTTTCAGACACGGCGCCATTTTGATTATTCATGAGCACCACTCAAAAGACACATTCTCTGAAGCCAACTGTGTCTCTGGAAAACTGGATCAGTTTCTACAACAGCAACTTCCACTGGGAAACTCTGCTGACCCTGTTTGAAGAATGTCTGCTCCATGACTAAAGAAAAAACAGCTCTCCACATTCCCACTGCCATCCAAGTTTGCACTGATTTGAAAACGCACCTTGGTACATCATTAGGAGCCCAGGATATGACACCTAAGATGACATTCCAGCTCTGGAAGAATGCTCTCCTTAGAGTCCCTGTGTCCCATGGAGCTCTGGCATTTTGTCCACTAGTGCTATGGGAACAAGCTAGACCAGACAGTGCTGATGACTATGTGCCTCAGATGATGTCTTCAACACAGTGGGCTACTGTGAAGATCTCCCCTTGGGAGAGAATAAATGACAGTTTATCCAAGAGCAACAGAGACCAAGCCAGATGTCAGCCCACAGCTGCCCAAGAAATCCAGCAGCAGCAGTACAATGATGGCCTCCACAGGGAGCAGCAGAGACCCCATCTCAACTGATCGTCTGCCCTGGGAGAGGAGATGCAGGAGAAGGAACTTGCTGTTGACAACATCCTAGGGAGACTGAGCTTGTCGTACCTATGACCTCCCCTCCATTGGACTTTGATGACAATGAGGGCATCCTCACTGAACTCCGTGACTCTCCAGACACCCACAAAGAAGGGATGTCTTCTATGAGACTTCCTGGGGACCCAAGTGACCAGCAGTAAGTGAATGAGGTTTTCAACCCTCAGAGTGGACAAACTGACCTGCTGTTCACCAACTTGCCCTTCCTACAGGGTTTCATGCAGCAGTGGGACTTCTGATACCACCTCCCATGCATGGAAAAAGGAAGAGGATAGAAACTAGAGCCTTGTGACTATGCCATCACACCACAGAAGCAGAAAGGATGTGGGCAGGTTGGGGATGATTTGAGAAGGAGCTTACTGGACATTCTGATGGATGGGGAAGGGGAAGAGAGAGATTCTGTAAGCTTAAGATTGTCAGATCTTCTTGTTAGTTGAGTCACCCGGAAAGAGAATGTGAAGATGGGGCTACAGAGGAGTGTAGTTATAAAGGGCATTGCCCAGTGATAAGTTGTTCAACTGTGCATTCACTGATGTCACAAGGGCTCGGTGGAATCGGCTATGGTGGGAGTATTTACATCACAGAAAGTGGCAAGTGCTATCCTCAGAGAGCTGGTTGGAAACACTCACCAGCACAGCACTGATGTCTGAAGGATACAGGTGGAGGAACCCAACCTCAGCCCAGGAAGCAGATCTGATGAAGAATCCCTCAACTCAAAGGGAGAGTGGGAGAGCCAGGAGTGCCTACCTATAGGAAGAATATTGCTCTGGGCACAATGGCTGGATCCCCATGTCACCACCATACTCAGTCACTGGCTTGGAGCTGCCTGGAAAAAGCACGACCTCCGCTTAGAAGCTGAGACTGATTCTGGATTTCAGCTGAATGGAAAGCTCATTCTTCAACCTCTTTAACTGACAAAACTTGTAAGAATTTATGGTGCACAACCTGCTTTGAGATATGTAGACACTGAAGAATGGTAAATCAAGCTGACCACTACATGAATCCCCTTGCATACTTTCTGGATCGATAATACAAAATCTACTCTTAGTGACTTTCAAGAGTAATACATTATTTCATAACGGTTCGCCATGTTACACACAATCTCTGGGACTTACAACTTCAGTCACATAGGAAGAGTGTGTCCTCTGGCCAGTATTTCACAAATCATCACTGCTCCCCGGTTACCACTCCTGAGATTGATATTTCTAGATTCTACACAAAAACAAGACTCTTGGATCGAGAACGGAGAGGTACACGGTGACTGTCCTCTTCTGATTATGCGGCAGGGGACTGGCTTTCTACATGAAGAACACATACAGATGAACACGTTCCCAGGTCCTCCTGAGACATGGGTGTCGGTCCCCATCTCCGCAGTTTCCCATGCTGCCTGGACAAGGCCTGTGCCAGCTGTTCCCCATTTGTGCTTTCTGGCATCCAGTGGAGTTCAGGACATTGGGATGGGGGGAGGGGAGGAGCAATTACCTTTGCACCTGCTTGTTCCCTAGATACAGGCATGACTACCTTATTTCCTTCATGCCTTCACTCCCATGCTCCCTTCTTCATGAGACCTATCAGACATAAAGTTAAAACTCTACCCGCCTACCTCCATCTGCTTTCCTACTTTATTTTTTAAATACCACTTAACTACCAACGAAAATGATGTTCGTTTAGTTTGCTTGGTCAGGATCCATAGCTCCATGAGGGTTGACTAGGATCTGCTATTTGTAGTCATGGCTCAATTCCCAGGAACTTAGCCCCTGATGGCAGAGCTGATGTACCACGTGACTTATGGGAGGGGACACGAGGTGAAAGGTGCCCTGGGATGGTATGGGTTGCTCTTTCTTGCATGCTATGACCAAAACACCTAAGAGAACAACTTAAAGGAGGAACAATTTGTTTTGTCTCAGTTTCAGAGTTCGATCCGTGGTTGCTTGTCCTCAAGCTCTTGGGTGGACTATCATGGAGGCAGGAGTACGAGGAAGAGGATGAGGCTGTTCACCTCAGGGTGAACAGGAATCAGGCAGGGAGGGACCAGGTATAACTTTCAAAAGCATGCCCCCAGTGACCTTTAACTAGATCCCACCTCCTGAAGTTTCTACCACTTCCTAAAATAGTGCTACCAAGCTCAAGTGTTCAACACATGAGCCTTGGGGACACTTCATGTTTGTCATACTTATGGCCCAATATGGCGGCTCTATCAGTATGTGCCTAGCCAGAGAGTCAGTGACAAAGCCCTTACCGAGATGCTAGGGCCAATGGGGTGCCACTGAGATTATCAGTACCCTGAAGCCACTGCTACACTGAGATTGGAAGGGAAGAGGAAGAGGTGATCCTTCTGGAACCCAGAAGTTGAAGCCAGCAGATTGACACAGTAGTTTCTTTTGGTTTTCCCAACAGCAGTTGGTGACAGGGAAGCAGAGGGTGACAACAGCCCCACAACTAAAAATGACACAACACTGGAGGAAGCAAGAAGAAAGTAGAGATGCCCTGGTTCCTCCTCCCCAGCCCCCTTTGCTGAGCCCACACCAAACTCACCTGGCAAGGAGCCCAGGAAACTCAGCCTGCATGGCTTTTTATATTATGCACAGCTGAGCAGGGAAAAATGAATTAATGTGAAGATGGTCAGCAAAGCACACAGTAGGTCTTCAAATACTTGACTACTGTCTTCCGTTCTCATATTCAAACATAGCAGACCTTCAGGGATATGGCAGAGAGACTGTAAAAGAGTAAAATTATCCTTTTCCTGACAACCCTCTAGCTCCTAGTAGGCCCAGATATTTCAGCTCCCAAGCCGTGTGTCTTGTCCAATCTGCATCTTCAAAATAACTTTTTTAATGTGAGTTGGATTTAAATCTATTGCTAGTAGCTAGAAGTCTTGATTAGAACAGCCTCCGATTCCCAAAGGCAGCTCTTGGGGAGACAGTCCCTTGTTCAATAACCTTCCATGGCTCACTATTATCTCCAGACCCAAGTCTGTCATCCTTATCTGAGAGACCTCAAAGGCTAGCCAGTCCAGTAGACTTTTACACCCTTCTCTTACATTCTCAGTGTGACTCTAGCCAGGGTGACCTCAGATCTTACATTAACTACTGCTGTTTAAAACTTACTTCACAACTCAGTGGCTTAATTTCTTTTCTTTCCAATATTGGGGTTTGAACTTAGAGCCTCACGCTTGCTAGGCAGGCCCTCTATCACTTGAACCACTCCATCAGCCCTTTTTTGTGTTGAGTATTTTCAAGAAAAGGGTCTTGGGCAACTATTCACTCAGGCTAGCGTTGAACTGTGAGCCTCCTGCTCTGTCTCCCGAGTAGCTAGGATTACAGGTGTGAGCCACTAGTGCTGAGTAATCTGTTCTGTGTATATTCCTCATTTCCTTTATTCATTCACTAATGGGCATTTAGGCTGTTTCCAAATGCAGATTATGATAATGCTTCAGTGAAGACGGGAGTGCAGATATCTCTGGAAAGAAGTCCCCAGAAATGGGGTTGCCGAATCATGTAGTCATTCTATTTTTAGTTTCTGAAGACCCTCCTCAACAACCACACCAATTTGCATGTCCACCAACAGTGTCAAGAACTCCAAATTCCCCACATTGTCACCAATACTTGTCTTTTCTGATAATAGCCCTCTTAAGTATGAGGTAACCCCATTGTGGTCTCAATTTGCATTTCTTTTATTAGTGAGGAAATCCTACCATATATGACAACATGGATGAATCTGGAGGACATGCTAAGAAAAGGCAGTCATAAAAAAATGTTACATGGTTCTTCTGATGAGGTAGCTAAAATAGTCTGATCCATAGCAATAGTAGAATGGTGGTTGCTGGGGAAAAAGGAAAACTGCTCAACTGAAGCAATTTTTTAGTTAAGCCAAACAGTGATGTACACCCATAATCCTGGCACTTGGAGGCTGAGGCAGGAGGATCACAAGTTCAGGACCAGCCTGGGCTACATAGTGAGTTCAAGGCCAACCTCAGCTAATTCAGCAAGATCCTGTCTCAAAAGAATTTTCTTTTTCATTTAAGGCTGAGATGAGAAAGTTTAAGACCTGCTGTATAACATCACACCTGTAGTTAACATTGCCTTTGCACTTAAAAATGAAGAGGGTAGGTCCACAGTGTTCTTATCACAACAAAGCTTAAAACTAAATGTTTGATGTGTGGGTCCATTTTATGTTACTATCACAAAATATCTGAGTCTGACCATGTTATAAAGACAACATTAATGTAGCATGTCTAGTTTTGGAGGCTGAAAGTGCAAGATTAGGTGGTGCCACCTGCTGTGCCTCTGGTGAGGACCCTCTCAGCTTTTCCAAAATTCTGGGTGGCAAATGGTATAAGCATATGAGAAACCAAAATAGGCAATACAGGAAAGTAAACAGGGATTCAGGGCCAGGCTTGCTCTTTAATTAAAAAAAAAAAAAACTCTCTCTAACTGCCTCCCCTAAAGCCCTTCTTCTTAAGGGCTCCACACCTCTCAAAAGTGCCACATAGAGGCCAAGTTTAGCATGTGAACCCTTGGAAGTGGATAAACCAAGTCCAAATCCTAGCAGTGGCTTATACAAGCATGTGTCCTTGCTACAGAGTCCAGGAGTCAGTCTACCGGGCCTTCTGGTCTCACTGGAGTCCTGTGCACCTCTGAGGGTCAGTGGGGGCTGCGTATGGTAGGCAGGTCCCAAATGAGCTTCTCATGTCTGGGAATCAGCTGGCAGTAGACTGACCTAAGATAGTCTTGATGGCAACAGCTGTGCTGTGTGCTTCGTCCTCTACCAGGCAACTTTGCTCCTTCCAATGGTGATAGCATGTTTTTCTACCTTAGATCCTAAAATAGGGGCACCATAGTGTGCTGCTCAGACTTCCCTCTTAGGATCGACCTCATCCCCCGAGGTGCTATAGGTTTGGGGGAATGGTGGCTCATGAACCTGTCCGTTCAGGAACTACCATGTGCACAAGAGAGCAATTCACCCACTTTATCCTCTTCCCAGGGGCCATCCTCACTTGATGACTAATCTACTAAAAGCCCAAAGTCCATCTCTCTGCTCCGGTGTGGGACAATCCTGAAAGATCATTGCCAAGGTCACAAGGCAGCCTCTGTAACAGCCACACTGCAGTTCATGTCGCCTTTGGAAGCCCAGCGTCCCTTCCCCAATTCCTCCTCAGGAAACTCAGCCTTCTACCCCACCCTTTCTTACTAGGAGTCAAAGAGTCTGCAGCTTCAACATCTGCCAGCATACCGCTCATTCCGTGAAAACAACCAGCTCTCTGGGGGAAATTCTGATTGGCGCCTCTGCCAGTTTCCCGTCGTGGCAATTCCAAACTGCCTTCTTGAAGTCACTGTAGAATCAGGAAGAGGTGCACAATGCAGGCTCATCAGTTAGGAGGAGGTGGCCCCAGGAGACCATCCTTCCAGCCCAGTGTAACCTGCTGTGTGTGTCTGTCATATCCTCACTCTGCTAACCTGCCTTACTAGTAAACCCTAATTTTCTAGTTCACTTTCTTTGAAGCCCATCTCCAGTCACCAGATTAATTTTCAGGCCTCTGATGGGTTGCAACCTGCAATTTACAATGTGTGTGTTACATGGAGTTCCTGCTTGGCGGAACAAGCTGAGGCTAAATGGGAAGGAGGGAGTGTCTGGGGGGGCAGGCATCTTTCTGCCCCCCAGGTTGATCAGCAGAGTGATCTCCAGGTGATCTATGCTACAAAGCTTGCAAAGCCCCTCTTTGCAGATTTAATTCTGCAAAGTTCTTCATTTAAACCATCTTGTGACTGAGAAGTGTCTTTGCAATCAGGGAGAGTTAGGTTGTGGAGAACCAGTTTTCTAGCAGAGCTTATACCAAGAGAAGCGAGTAAGCCCAGTCCTCCATACCCCAAAGAAACTCCTGGGTTGTTCAGACGCTATGATTTTGCACCATTAAGCCAGAAGCTCACTGAGCAAACAAAGCTGTATTCAGCATTAGGGCTTCTTATACTGATCTACGTCCACAAAACTGGGCTCACCTTGTCCCCCGGTAATTACCTGATGAAATCAATCCAGAACTATGTCCTGAAGAAACAGGGTCCTAATAGGCAGCAAGAGTCTGAGACCCCTTCCCCTCCCCCAAAGAGAGCAATGGTAGATGCTATGGTCCTGGGGCAGACCTGGAAACCATCACATTCCACTGCACTGGGGTTGATCAGAGCAGCACTAAAAAGCTCGAGCTGATCTTAGCTAAGCAGGGAAATTGGTTTCTAACCCAACTCCTTCTACCACCAACTGCAGCCCTCGCCTTGGCTGTTTGTAATCTGTTGGAAATGGTGACCTCCTGGCTGCGTTTCTCTTCCCAGGCAGTTCAGCCTCCCCTATCTCTTTGAAGATTACGGGGCTTTAGCATGCCTTTAAAGTGAATTTTTTCCCCTGTGTTTTATTATAATTAATGACCAGAAAACTCTTCTCTTTCCCTTCCCTTTATCTCTTAAATATGTTTCTTTCCTCTTTAAAAACGCAATATTTCTTTTAAACCAGGATATAGATGGACCTGTCCCTAGCAGGGCAGGCCCAGCTTCATCTGTCAACTTGATTATGCAAAGACTCGCTTTTCAGCTGGCATCTGAGGTGGATTTCAAAGTCATGACTCACACGTGCTTCCAGGCTTACGACCCAGAGAGCAAACAAGAGCCTGAGCACTCGGTGGTGGCGCAGGTTTGGCTTAGAGAGAGGGACCCTCCACGGCCCTGGTGTCTAAATGACTCACAGGACTCTGTGCGTGTACTCGGGCGTGCAGGAACACGACAGCACAATTCTGCAGACCCCAGCTGACAGTCTCTACATAGGGGTGCCCAAGACTGAACTCACTTAGAAGACCCACATCTGCAATCACTCAGAGGACAGGAGTTGAGAATTCACTGGGTAAACATACAAGATAGATTGTAAGTGGTCATTTTGCCATTTTTGTCTCACATGCTCTGTGGCACATGCGTGCAGCAGGATACACAGATGTCCACAATAGTAAGTGCAAAGGACCAAAATTCAGAGCAGTGGTTACAACACCCATGCACGCGTATGAATTTATACGGGCACAGAATGGGCCTACAGCAGGGTTTGTTGACCTCAACGTGAGCAATACTTGAGGATGGATAATTCTTTGTAGGGATGCTGTCCTGTGTATTGTAGGATTTTTAGTAGCATCCCTGATCTCAACCCATCCATGTCAGCAAACTATTCAGGTATAACAACCAAAATGTCTTCCAGCATTGCCCAATGTCCCCAGGGCCACCCCCCCCCAATTAAGAACCATTAATCTACAGCCACCCGAATACCAACCCTGAATTCTGGGTCACAGCGTTATGGACTGGGGTGAATAGGAGGCTCACTAGTATTGTAAAGAGAACTTGTATTACTTTGCAGGGAAAGTGGCGGGGGTGGGGCTCTGATGGGAGACGATGTTTAGGGAATCTGACTTAATAATCAGATATAGTTTAGAAGCAAAAGTATTTAAAATTCAGAGTATCTGTATACTTAAAGCTTTCTTATAAATTTTTTATTAGGGTATTCATTATATGGGGGGACTCCTAGTGACAATTCCGATTATTTATATTGTACATTATAAATAACATTTATATGTTACATTGCCCCTGTGGTCTCTCCCCCCTCCGACCCCACTTAAAGTAGTTGCAAGAGTTTCATATATGAAGTCTACCATATACCGTCACCCTAATCTCCTCCTTCACCCTTCCCCTTCCTACTAGTACCCCCGCACACTGCTATCTGTCTTACAGTCCTGTTTTTCGTTATTAATATTCAAGTTGATGTTCAAAGGGGAGTCTCGATGTATTCCCATTGTGGGGGTGCTTTACTTTTTTCTGTTCAGCCCTTTCCATTACTCTCCCTGACCTCTTGACCTCCTACCCCCCCATTTGTCAACAGCTTTCAATACACATCTATAAGCTGTGAAGGTGGAGGACGTAAGGACGCTTAAGGCTTCTTGCTGAGGTATTGCTAGGCAAATAGAAGGCCTTGTGAGGTTTTTAGTAGTACTGGGGCATTGAACTCAGGTCCTTGAATTTGCTAGGCAGGTTCTCTACCACTTGAGCCACACCTCCAGCCCCCTTGTAATTTTTTTGTCCGGGATGTGTGTCCTGAACTTAGGACAAGGTGACGGTGCATGGTTCTGATTACTCACGCTGTGCGCACAGCAGAAGGTCACTTGGGGGGGAGGGGCTACTTCGGGTGTGTATCTTTCATATACTTTTTGTGAAGCATCTCAATCCTGTTTCTTCAACTGAGTTGTAGGGTAAGGGAAGGGACTGGCCTGCTCCACCTCCCTTAGGGACACTGTCAGTGGGGGGTGACTTAGCTGGGATGGTACAGGAACAAAAGGCAAACTAAGGCCAAATTTGCATGTCGCACTCCAGGAATCTTCAAGAAGTAGAGAGAGAGGATCCCTTTAAGAGATGGCTGTAGCATAAAGTTAGAAAATCATTTCGGGCTCTTGGCAACTTGATCTGGTTTTGATATAGTCCCTGGAGACTGAAATCCAGACCTCGGAGCCCCAGTCTAGAGGACTGTGATTTCAGCCAGACTGGAGTAGGGCCCACACCTTAAATATCCCAGGGGATCCTGCGGTACCTTTACCCCATTTCTTTCAGGACATTTTCCGCAAGAGCCCGTTGTCAGACCCTCCTTGATAAATGGGGGATGGGATTGAAGCTGCCAGATGCTGTTGCACTGTGACAAGACACTGAGCATGCTTGCAACACAGTTTTACTTTGGGCTAGGGAAGATCTGTCTCAGTTTGGTCTCCATGGGGTAGATATTGAGTGACCCTCCTATGTTTGCTGCATAGCCATTAGCAGCAAATCTACCTTGACAGGGTCTCAGACCTGTTCAAGTCATGTGAATTGCCAGCTGAACTCGATCAGAACAGAGAAGAGCCAAGGCCCAGAGGACCGGGCTTAGGATTCCTCCGTCACTCAATGCTATGTCTGAGCCTAGAAGCCTGCTACCTGGGGGAGGGGCACAGCTGAACACTGTCATGAGTGAGGGCTCATTCACTAAGGCAAAGCCCACTTACACTCTCCAATGAGAGTGTGAGTCAAGTGTCACCTGCCCAAGATCGCACAGTGAGGACAGTGCTCAGCCTGGTCTGGGACAGGCCTGAGATGGAGGACACAGAGCCTTGTGCATCTGCCCCATCCAGCCCCCATGAGATGAGTCTGGCCTTCTGTCATGGGCATTGGGGAGGACAGGTGGACATGGAGAAACCAAGTCTGAGTCAAGTCTGGAGTCCAGTTGATGGCGATGGATGACAGTGAACTGCCGAGTTTGGACAAGATCCGGGCAAGGCCAGGTACCAAAGAAACTCTTGTGACAGTCTGCATGTGGCCCCTGCAAATGACAGGCTGGTGACCTATGTTAGGATGTGAACTTTGCGTCAGTTTCACATCCTGGCTGTGCCACTTACCTGCTGCAATTTTTTGAAAGAACTGACCGGAGAGGTTCCCAAACCCTTCACCTCAGTTTCCTTCCCCCTACCTTCCGTGACACAGTGATAACAGCAGCTGCCATGAGAGCACTTGCACAATGTTGCCATGTAACTGCCTGTTCAGACCACGTGATGAATTTCTGTTTATTATGCAATCAGTTTTGGCCTCTCAAACCATTGTGTCACCCCTCGGACTGGTTTCATGCAGTTTGCTAGTCTGACTATCACGTTCAGATCTGTAGGTGGCCAGATGGTGTCTAGCCCACTGCTCTCCAAAGTGGCCCCAAACATACCTGGCATCCTGCCTTAGTTCAGCACTGCTGAGTGTCTCACCAGCATCCCATCCCTCTGAGCATGCTCAATGACAGGGAGCACAGTTCTAAGGATACCAGGGTAGCCATTTCTCCCACTGGTCCACGTCACTCTCCCCTGAAGTACACCAACCTCAGCCCCTCTCGAAAGGGATAAGGGTGATCCTTGTAACCTTGGTTGTAATAAGAAGAAGCTGTAACCTCAGTGCCCATCAAGAGGGGCTGACACCCTACAACACTCAAAGTGAACGAGATGGAACAATACGTGTCATTGTGCAGCGATTTCCAAAACACTTCAGGTGAAATTCCCATGCAGAGCACAACAGTCTGTGCTCCATAAAAATACATTTAAAAAACTGTAGTTATATATTTAAACATATACGGTAAAACATAGGAAAAATGTCTAGAATGGTGAGTCACATTGCATATAGAAGGGAGAGGTCTCCATGCTGCCCAGGGCTGTAGCCACTGTGGCTGAGGAACAGAATGTTCATCTCATTTGATTTTAGTTAACTTAATCTAAAATTGCCTCATTAGCTAACAGGTACCATAATGGGTGGTGCGTGTTTAGAAGGCTACAAACCAATGGGTCAGAGCCAAGATTCAAAAGGGGCATTTGGGGGGATGGGTTCTATAGGAAACATAATCCCGTATCCTATTAGAAATTAGAGCAGTGAACTTTCCTAAATGCAATGTGGTATCCTGGGACAGCAAAAAGACCAACGGTATTGGAGACGCTGCTGAAATCAAGGAATTGGTGGACAGTCATTTGCCAATGCCCGTCTCAGTTCTGACAGTGTGTGGTCGTGCAGAAGGTTAACATGAGGGAGACTGGGTAAAGGGTGTGTAAACTGTTGTCTCTGCAACTTTTCTGTAAGTCTAACACCATCCTGCAATAAAGTGAATTCAAAGTTTAGTGCTCAGATGTTTGGAGCGAGGTCCTTCCTAGATTTTAAAGAAATCAAACACTTAAAACACTGATTAAAGACAAGAACAAAATCTTTTGTGCCTATTGGCTCTGGGCCCAGAACATTTGGGAACCTCGGTGGGGCAGAGGAAGGCTGTCAGTCACAGAGAAGCACCATGGGGAGCTAGGATGCCTGCTTCCACCTGGCATCTGGTCACAGAGCCCTTAACCCTACAGAGACCTGGTGACTGCACAGAGACTGGCCCCAGCATGAGGTCAAGAATCCTGAGGCTCCCACTGCGTCAGGGCCACCACAGCTGGCACCTCTGAGACCCTTCCGGCTGACGCAGAATGCACCTGTAATTATGAGAACACTGGTCTATGGTGTTCTTCAGAGCACCACCTTGTAGCAGGAAAGCAAAGACATTTCCTACTTCCATTTTAACTCCAATTCTGAGATTCAAGGTCACTGCCTAAGACCAGGATCGAACCAGCTTACACATCTGAGTGCCCCGGATGTGCCAGGTGCTGTCTTCCAGCATGGAAGATGGAGCGGTCCCTGTCGTGTGGAATTACATTCTTGATTTAGAGCACTCTGGAACCCAGGGGACCTGGATTGTGTGGCCTGTTCTTACAACATCCTACATGTAAGGACTCCAGGAAAACATGTCGGTGAGCTGCTCGGAGCCTCTGTTCGTTTTCTTATCTGACTAAAGTGTGGAATGATTCTCACAGAATTGGGGTGGGAATTAAGTTGGTCTTGAGATTAGATCATCAGTTAAGCCTTGATCTTTCCTAACAACTTCCATCTCCTGACACTTGCCATTATTGCCTCAAAGTAGAAAAAATTCTTGAACCACATCTTCTAGAAAGTTCCCCAGTTGAGTTAGAAGAAGGGAAGGAAAGATTAAGTCTTGGCAGCTTAGTTTCTGTCTTGGGTCTCATTCGACCCTAACCAAGGGGAAGTCTAAAGTCTGTTTTGGGTCTCAGAACACTTAGAAACCTTCTACCAAGGACAAAACCAAGTCATCCACGTGGTCTGAAAGGCACAGTCCCATTATCTTCTTGTGAATAATAAAGACACCTTGATAAACATGACATCTGTTTCACTCAGCACTGTATGACTTTAAGGTCTCCTGTGTCAGGAGTTTGCATGGCATCAATGTGACATAAAGGCTCCATGGCTTTCTGGGTTGGCAGGGTTGTCTGCTCCCACACCAGCCCAAGGGTCACGTGACAACATCTGCCTTCCTGAGTGCTGTTCCTGACATGGGTAAATAATGATCGCTAAATCAAAACCAGACTGCACCCCTCTCCCCAGCAAGCCCACACCACACCAGCCTCTGTCTGCCCATGGGCTTTTGTGTCGGGGATCTTGGGGTCTTTGTCTATGTAGGTTAAAAGCAGCCCCCCTCAGAGAACTCTAAGTTTCCTTCTTAGCAGAAGCCAGCTGGTCCCTCCAAGGGCTGAAAAGGGAAGACAGGATTCTGAGGGTCATCTCTCCCATTTCTGCCTTGCTCCCTTCATGGGAGTATCCCAAGGTACAGGTTAGACAAAAGGACAGTGTGAGTAGGTATAGTTGAGTCATTCAGTGCTATCCTTTCTGGAATGGCCTCAATGATAGAGAAGAAAAACTTGTGTTAACAAAAGAAAACAATTAGCTATTACCCCAGCTGACTACCAGGCCCCATTGTCCAGGTACCTGGTGGCAGGGCTTAGAGGAGAACCTAGGGTGGCAGGTAGCAGGTTCCAGCTCCAATCACTCAGACCAATAGTTCAGCAATGCCTCTAGCTCCGAGAGGCCCTGCCTACCTGCCTGGAGGGCCTGCAGCCCTGGGTCTGCTGGCTGACTTCCTCTGTTCCCTCACAAGACAAAGACTAGGTATTAACCCTCTTACTTCAGCTTGTTCATATCTGAGAGGGCCGCTTCTGGCTGTTCTTGCTGCCAAAGGTCCAGCAGCCAGATCTGGCTGGCCCCTCCTGTAGGACTTTGGTCCTTATCTCTGTGGGAGAAGCATGTGGGTGGCTGGACACAGGATGTTCTACTGCTGGATTCCCCGTTCTACTCTGATGCCTCAGAGTTGTCCCCCCTCCCACCTGCTCACTTGCATTCCTCAGTGTTCAGCCCCAGGGATTATGACACAAAGCAGCATTCATGTCACAGTTATGAACTATTTTTAAAGACTTACAAATACAAGATAAACCATAATAGGTGCAACCTCTAAAGACCTATGCAGGTCCCTGGAAATATGCTTTGCGATAACTGTTTGCCTCTGAGCCTCAGTTTCCCCACCTGTAAAATGGAAATATTTGTAAACATCTCAGGATTGTTCAGAGGGTCAAGTAAGCAAGTATTTCATCAAGCACTGAGAACAGGGCCTGGTATATCAGGTTACGCAAGCATTATTTAAAGTGCTGCCGAGTCCTAGCAAAGGTCTTCTGGGGAAGGAATAGTTACCAAAGAGGAAGGGAGTGAGCTGGTCTCTGCTTCAGTCACAACTAGCAAGTGTCTGCCTCAGTTTCCAGCCAAGGCCATCTGTCTGTCGTCTGTTTAATATTATGGTAGCTGATTTAATAGTGACATGAGATAAGCTGGTTTTTCTTTGAGGATGATAATTTTACGATCACCTGTCCACTAATCTTAACACTTTGCACACAATCTAGCCAGTCTATTAAGACAGATTATAAAACGACACCTTAAGCTTTTGGCCAGTCAACTAAAAATACGGAAGAGAACAGATATCTTAAGACAATGAACTGTGCTAATCCTACATAGTAACTTTTTTTTTTTAAGATTTCCATCTTTTAATTTTCTTAACATAATATACAGAACCACGATACTATTTCACTTCCAAATTATAGGAGCTACCACGTTCAAATATGCTTGGATTTGCTAAGTTGCTGTTACAATACAGAGAAATTTCATGAAAAAATTACTTTTTGCTACATGGGCCAATGCATGAATTGATAGCAACTTGTTTAAAAATGCAAACTTTTGGACTTCAAATCATTAAAGAAGAGAATATCAAGATTATATAGATACACATTCTGAATTACTCAGATCATTCCATTTTGAGAGCTGATGGTAAATGTTACACGTTAGAACATTTCATGAGACCACTTCTCCTTCATACTTACCTATAAAAGTCAAAAACAAAACAAATCACTGACTTTTTTTTTTAACAATACTTACATTGGACTTAGAAGAGTTCTTAGTGCAACAACTAAGTTCTTTGCATGTGTTAATTTCTCTAGCCTCAGTTTCCCCATCTGGAATATAGCCAAGGGCAGTTGGTTTTAGGATACAGTTCACCTGTCACTGAGGGTCACAGAGCTAGAATTCGAGCTGGCCCCTGGTCCATGCCTCTAATTTGTTCTTAGTGCTCTTGGGACCAGGTGAATATCTTCAGGGCCCTGCATCCCCATCTCTGCTCTGAAAGCCAAGTGCACCATGGGGTCCAGGAAAGAGGGGAGCCTCAGGCAGAGTGGCAGTATGTTTATTTCTGCCCCACCTCCTGGAATGGGGGGTAGCATCCTCTGTAGAGGACATTGAGTAATAACTAGAGAAAAGACCACTCTGATTCCCAAATAAACAAGCTTGTGAGTAATGAGAGGACCCCCTTCTCTCCCACCCTCACCCAGGCAGCTGTGGCTGGCAGCACCGTGCACGCGTTTCTTACACGCAGGCGAATAAACAGCAGCAGGACCCACTTCAAAAGACTCCAAGGGCAGCCGAGGATGGGCAGCTGCTGCTGATGGAACCAACGTGCCTTCGGGGGGCTGGGCCTGAGCTGAGGGGCTGGGGTGGCCTCTGGCAACAGACTCCCAAGACGTCCAAATACATCAGCGTGGAGGCCTCAAAGGCCCAGACAATGAGAGCAGGAAAAATAAATAATTCCGTTATCTCTGAATTTTTGCCTTTGATCTCATTTCTCCCACACACACACACCTCCCTCCCTCCTTCCATGGCTCTTTCTCCCCACCCCTTTCCCTGATTTTTTCTCTCCCCACTACTTTTTGTTTTTAACCTCCTTGTCATTTGATTTATATCCCAAACTGCTCCAAAAGGTTGACGTCCCCTGATGAATTGGTAGGGTTGTTCTGTTGAGACCTAAAGCAGGCGACTAGGAATCGGATGGGGGGCGGGAGGGAGAGAATTGTTCCTTCAAGTGGAAAGACCTGACTGCATAGACACATGTGGGCACGTGTGTAGATGTGTGTTCCTATATGCACATCCCTGTCACCCAGAGTTCAGACTGTCCTGCTCCCACTTGTCTCTTGTTTGAGCTAACATAGGAAAGAGAAGATATTTTTCCCTTCCTTCCTCATTGAAGGGTTATCCGTTCAAAAACCCATGATGTCTCTGTCATGTTCAAGAGTAATAAAGTCAGAATTAAATGAGTTGGTACAAGAAGCACTCAACAGCCACCTTGGACCATCCAACACATCGCATCAGCTCTTTCTAGGACTTCTTATTATTTTGGTCTGTCTTCCCCACCAGTAGCTAACAGAACTGGATAAACTAGCTTGAGATGTCAGGGAAGGCTGGCTGAGGGTGCCTTCGTGGTACAAAGTTTGAGCTTTTCAAATCTCACATGGTGACAAACACTGTGTGGGTGGTGTCCAAGAAGAGATGGTGACCTCAGGCCCCACTTACTGCGACCTTGTCAAAGTCATGCACCTGGTATAGATTTTTACCTCAATGACTCATTAACACCTCAGTTCTTCAGTTTGCTGGTCACAGCTACCAAAGCCTGCCTGTCCATCTTGGTCATATACTCTTGCTAGGTGACGCTCTAAATTGGGCTACACTATGTCCCTTCTCTACTCTAGAATCTTCCATGCCATGGGGTTTGATTCTTCTAATTGGACTTTTTATAGTATTACACGAATAGGCCACAATGGATTCCTTCTACTTGGGTGATTTCTGGGTTTCCAGCTGCTACGGGCATCCTTGAATCTTGAGAAAGGAATTTTAGGGCCACGAACTATAAGGTCTTCATGTTGCTTCTAGTGAGTGATGATGACCTTGTTTTCAAGATGGTCTAAACACCCCCATGACGGTGAGTGAGGATTTCCTGCAGATCCATGCCTCTGACAATGCCTGTGTATGTGGGTGGGTTCCATACTCCATCATGTCCTCCACCTCTGACCTCCCTCCCTTACCCCCTTCCCTTACCCTCTTATCCCTTCCTTTTGTGTTCTTTGACCCTCAGAGAAAGGATGGTAGGATGCCCACTTCATGGATAGGCAAACTGAGGTTCACCCAAGTCACACTAGAGAGATGAGGCAGGTCTGGGTCTTGTTTCCATGGAACTCTGGAGACTGTAACCTTCAAGGATCAGTGCTCCCCAACTGTATCACACTGTCCTTTCTCCCGGAGATAACACGACACCACTGCCTTCCAACCCCAGGTGGGACTAACCCTGCCTGTAGGAGTTCAACTCAATTCTAAAAGCTCACACAGTGTGGTTTCGTAGCTTCTGTGATTCCAGATTGTCCAAGGCTGATCTCCTGCCTAGAGACTTGGGAAACTTTACAGCTGGGCTCTGTGATTCCAGGGCTAACTCCACTAATAGCTGGCCATGTGGCCTTGGGCAAGTTTCTAACCTTGACATTCTCAGTTTCCACCCACTGAAAACGGGAATAGCATCCCACTAGTGGAGTCCTGAGGAAGATTAGATAAACAAGTGGCCTATGGTGAGCCCTCAAGGGTCATACACTTCTCTCAGGACTTTTGGGACATGTCATATACACTGTGCTCCAAGCTTAATCCCCAAAACAAAGGCTGTGTTTGCATCTTACCTGCTGGAGCTGCATTTTTTTTCCGATGGTTGAGGGATTTCTACACTGTGTAACTCGGCAATCCACAGCCAGAGTTTTGACGGGAGTGTGCGGATGTGTTTGGGGGGACAGGCTAAAAGATTACTCAATTGGAGTGCTACTATCCTTCCAGTCGCCACCTTCGTAACCACACTTCCTGCCTGCTAGTCCATCAAGCAAGAATAAAATTCTAAATGGACACTATCCAAACAAAGGATAAAATGAACCCAATTAAAGAGATGGTTAAAACTAGAAAAGGTTAAAATAACAGTTATTAGCGTAAAAAACAGCTCCCTCGGCTGGGTTAAGACCCCCGGCTCTCCTTGGCTTGTAGTAACTGGCCTTGACTCTGTAACCTTCCCAGAATATGGGAGCAAAAAGTAAAGCGTCTGCCTTACCTGCTGTGTCCCCTGCCGCTAGCACAGGCCTGAATGCATAATACACACTCACTAAGCACAGTGTCTTTGCTTGCTCTCAATCAGATTCAGTGAGACCCCCTAAAACAACCTCAAATGAAAGACTAGATGCTTAGAAAATAAACCATACACGCATGTATGCCATGGTTTGAAATCGGGAGAAAAAGGCAAAAGAATTACAGTCAAGCTGGGAACTAAAACCTTAAAGTCAGATAAAAGGAATGTAGTCATCAATCCTGGTCTCTTTCTCCTTTGTGTTTTTAAGCTGGTATTTGATGAGCTTAGGGTATAGAGGGCTGGGCGTCTTGGGGTTTAGGAAGACAGGCTCCAAAAGGAAGAAGCTTTGTTGCTCTGTCCCCCAAAGGCTGGAGTTCCCAGAAAGAGGCCATTCACAGCCCTTCTAACTTCCAAGTGAGCAGGACACTGAGCTGCCCTCCCCTGTGCCTTGGTAACTTGTTATGTCTTCCTTCTCTGCTGGATAATCTCTCCTGGGGCCTGTGACGATCATTCACTATGAACAACTTCTTCTGTGAAGTGGTAATAATAGCACCTATTTTATGGATTGGTGGGATTAAATAAACTCACATGACAAAGGATGTGGGCCTCATGTGTCAAACCCTGTTTAGTGCCAGCTGCTATAATTGTATTTTTCCTCTTGTGCTCAATGTTTGCTGGCTGTGAACTTGAACGCTAAAGTAAAATGCTCAGAATATTTTAAGACAGGGAAAATGTATTTTGCCCCCCAAGGCTATTGTGCAAACCAGATGGAATTTACACACAGTGTTTAAGATTTAAACACTGCATGCACAGATTTAAGTCTACAGAGCTGAATGTCATCCCTGTCTCCTACATAGGGTGTGACTTTTGGCAATGACTGACCCTGCTATACCTTAGCTTCCTCACCTGTAAAATGGAGGTGATAAGAGAATTTCCAAGTGCTGCTGTGTCAGATGGAACAACTGTGTGCTATGGCTTCCACAGAAAGACTCTTTAAACACAAGGCACAATTACGTGCAAGAAGACCTTTCTGATATAGAAAATGCAGTAAAAAAATTAGGGTTCCATGAAAATGACTCTGGTGTTATAATTAAGTGTATGTCAGACTCGTGTTCCTTTCTCTAGGAACTCTTTTCCACCCCCCACCCTATTCTGTCGCCGTCTTTCCTTGTCTTCATTTGAGAAGGCCCCAGCCCATCTGTTTCAAAACTCAGGGAAAGATGCCAAAGAGCCTCCCCAGCTGGGGCCTCGCTGCCTCTGATAAGAAGGATGAAGAGAGGTGAGTTCTGAAAATTAAACAAATCCTGGTGTCTTTCAAAGGTCACCCAACTCTGAGGTTGGCCTTCCTGTCGGTGACAGACTGCAGGACCAGCTAGCTGGAAGAAGAATGGAGTTTCAGGAACAGATGAAACCAAAGAATGGGGCAACCAGAGAGAGGGAGACTCCAGGTGCGACTCTGGCAGGTATGAGACCCATGAGCCCAAGGCAGGGCCTCCTTCCTGTAAAGCTGCCCATTCAGGAGCTCCTCTGGAGCACCCACGGTGTACAGGCACTGAGCTTGGAGGACTTCCTCCCCTCCCTGGAGAGCCCACTTCCTGCGGAGAGTGAGCACTTCCTGCCACCCAGTAGCAGACAAGAATTCCACCTCTAGAGGCAATTTCGTCTCTCCGTGCAGCACAGGAGTCACTCTGCTGAGCTCCCAAGACTGTTCCTTTGCAGGAGACTTGCATCCCTGTCATTTCTTGATGTGCTCACACTCTCCTATTGTGGATGCTGCAGTCATGTTGGGTGCTGTCTTCCAGCAAACTTGTCCCTGTACGGCAGGACAAAAGGGGCTGCTCGGTGGACCCTATGGTACCCAGGAGGTGAGAAGGAAGACAGGAGCCACACCAGGGAATCAAGAGAAGAGTGCCATTCAGGGAAAATATCCCATGATTATGTGGCTGGGCTTATCAAACAGAACACAGGCTTTCATTTTATCTAATCCTTATAGCAGCCTGTGTTAATAGCTGGTCCTTTAATCCGCATTCATCATGTGACAAAAGGGGGCATTGGATCCTTGCTCTGCCGACCCCAGCTGTGGAACTTGGGGATCAGGAACTTGCCATAAATCGCTGCTGTTTATTAAAGACGCTGCTGCCTGTCTCGCGTCGCTTTTCATTGTATGCAATGGGTAGGGGTCCTCATGTCTCCTTTTTCCATTCCTGCCCACCCCTGAGATCTGGAACGAAAGGAAAGCAACATTCTCCCTTCACAGACTAGACACTGGTAGAAATCTAGACCCCCAGTGTCTGCTCAGACCACCCCCCCAATCATGGAAGCCCTTCCTACACGGCCTCCAGCCCAGAAGTGCAGAACGCCATGGTCATATGTTTATTTTAACTCAATTTTGAAAGTTGTAGCCTATTATCAATTGTCCCCATTGCTCTGGACCCTGTGGCAAGAGTATGGAGCAGAGTAAGGCCATCCATCTCAGAGCCAGGAAGTGAAAGAGAGGAAGGGACCAGGATCCACAATCCCCTTGATGGGCATGCCCCCAATGACCTAAAGACCTCCCACTAGGCCCCACCTCTTAAAGGCTCCACACCTCCCAGTAACATCTCTCTAGGGATAAGCCTCCAGCACCTGGGCCCTTGAGGGACATTTAAGATCCAAACCACAGCAGCTATCAATAGATTTTCCACTCTCTGCATGACACGGTTATGAAGAGTGGTGCTGTGAGAATCAGATGGACACCAAGCTGGTTCTGCTGGTTGTTAGCTGGGGAAGAAAAGGGTAGAGAGACCTTCCAAGGTCAATTTGTTTAACTCACAGTGATGGCCATGCCTCCCTCATAGGTCTGGTTCAAGGGCTAAGTCAACAAATACTTGACATTCATAGAACAGTTCCTGGCACACAATAAGTGTTGTGAGACGATTCTCCTCACAACTCTGGAGCATTAATTCCGTTCTGGACTACCTCTCCTAGGACTCCATACAGCAAACTGCCTTGAAAGATGGAGGTGATGACCCTCTCCAGAGCACAGAGCTATTTTATTCCATGTCCGGTGTAATGAAAGCAATGTTGCTTCTTGGGCAAAGGTCAGACAGATATACCCATAGTTCTTTGGGAAAGAGATTCCCTAAGCCCAGGTTTCTCAGCTGGAATGCAAAATCACCATGTAGTGTTCACCTCCATGGCTTGATGTCACTTTTGGAGGATTTGGGATGCAAGGGGAGCCCTCAAAACCATGATATTCATGTCTGCTTTCAGTACTATGAGTAAAAAGTCCTCTGTCTCTGAATACTGATTGCCAAGAGGTAAGGTGAGGTCATGAGACTTCAGGATCAAAGTACATTGGCTGATCTAAAACTGTGGCCACGATCATTGATGTCATGTTGCAGATTAAGCCAACAAGTGAACATTTTCACCCCTGGAGGTAGACAAGGAAAATCTAACTTATCTCGTGTAGATCTTTTCTCTAGTACCTAAAGGATGTTTTTTAACCAGATGTTTTCATTCTGATAAGAATCAAATTTTTGCCTAGAAATTGGTGGCTAAGGGTGACAAGTCTGTCTCTTTAGCTTCTTGGGTCAATCTTGGAGAATTGAAGGCCTCCATCAAAACACAGATTTGCATCTGGGATATAATTGCAAAAATTGCTGTGAAGTCACAACCTGGTTTTAATTCACAGCCCCACCACTAACTGTGCCATTGTAGGCAAGTCATCTTACCTCACTCCATCTCAATTTCCTCATGGAGGATGAAATAATCATATAAATGTAAACATGTCTAATTTCTTTGAAATTAGAATATCAATATCAGGAATAACAATTCGTAATAAAACAGGATAACACACCCATACCTGCACTATGAATTGCACTTCTCATTCCCCTTCCAAGTTATTCTCTTTACCAAATTTAATATCCGTCACTGAGTATATCTCTCTGTAATTATGTGTTTGGAGAGACAGTCTCCAAAAATGACTGCCGCTGTCCCTCCCTTCCCCGGCACACACCTGCAACTTCACACAGCAAAAGATGGTGTCATTTCCCCTCTTCTTGGGTCTAGCCTGGCCCTGGCCCTTGCTTTAACCAATAGGGTGTGATACTCTGAGACTTAAGAGGGTTTGCTTCTTTCCCTTCTACAATCCCAAGCCACAGTGTTTTAAGGAAGTTCAAATCACTCATGATGAAACCACATGCAGGGGAGGCCATTATGTTCCCTCTCAATAATTAGCAAAATGTAAGTACACAAAAGAGTCCAGCTAACTTGCATGGAACAGAACAACCACCTAGCTGAGCCCTGCCCAGATACCAGACCCACAGATGAGAAGTAAGCAATCATGTTGCCTTAAGTTACTAAGTTTTGAGATACTTTGTGGTTATGCATCAATCATTTGATTCCCTTCAACACTGCAGGGATTTTGTCTTCTTGATTCCACCGTATCCCTGAGTCTAGCCTGGGACCTACCTGACACTTGGTAATGGCTTAAGTATTTTAATAGATGATTAAAGTCATTCATTCAAACAGGCACAGGAGCCTTTCCACCATTGTATCTCCAGTTTCTAGGCAACAAAGTTCTAGCCTTTGTTGCTTGGAGACAATTGTGTACATCCTTTACCCAGAGTTACCTGTCCTGGTGTAATGAAGGGAGACAGACGATAGTGAGATAAGCCAGGCCCATGAGACTAAGTGATCTGGAAATATCCCCACACTAGGCAGGCTGCCAAATGCTTAATATCCCCTTTCCAAAGGGACAAACTCTGGTCCTAATTCTCCTTCAGTTGGGAGACTTACACCCCATTCTTCCCTAACCTGTAACAAAAAGGAATCCTTTAGCTTCCACTCAGTAATGAACAGACCCTCTACCCTTTTGTCTCCTCAGCACTGGCTCCCACTATGGAAATGGGTTTTGTCTTTGTCCCTTACCCTTTCCCAGTACTCTGACCTCACTGATTCACCTGCTCCAGGTCCCAGGAACAGGAAGATTTGAAGGCAGGTGGTTTCTGCCATCCCTGCTCCCATCTCCTGTTCTGCTAGTGCTTTGGAGAGAGAAGCCACTTCTGGCTATGGACAAGGAAGAGAGATGCCCAGCCTCCAGCAGCAGTGACTTCCCTTATCAGTGTCCCCAGTGTCAAGGCATGGCTCCAGCCCCTCCCCCACAGCCAGCCTGACAGACTTATACATTCGCACTTTTCCAAAGCAGTGTCCACTTTGGGAAGGGTGGTGGGGCCCAAGAACAGTCACTTCCTTTAACAAATGCCAGTGCTGACAGCTGAACACTGTTTTACAAACCCCGGCCCCCACTGCTCCCGGGGGGTGCTGGGTAGAGCTGGAAGGGCTCAGAAGCAAGTAATTCCTCCAAGAACAGAGACCTGAGAGGGCATCAAGGGTAGAAGAGGGGGCTTCAAAGCCTCAGTGTGCCAGTCCCCTGGCCGTGCCTCTCAGGCAAGTCCACTCATTTTCCTTGCCTATAAAAGAGGCCATCATCTTGCTATTATTCTGTTTCATACACTAGCCCAAACTCAGCTGAAAGCAACACATCACATATTGTTCTGTTTCTGGGGTCAGCTCAGCCTTTGCTTAGTGAATTCTCAGGATCAGGGTCTTACCCTGTAACCAAGGTATCAGTTGGTGCTGGGGTCTCTCCTGAAGGCTCAGCCACAGAAAGATCCACCCCCAAGCTCCCATATTATTGGCAGGATTCAGTCCCTTGCAGGCTGTAGAACAGAAAACCTCCATTTCTTGCCAGCTGTTGGTGGGAAGCCACCCTTGGGTCCTTGCCATGTGGGCCTCTCCCTCAAGAATGCCAGCAAGGGACCGATTCTGTTGGCAAATGGGCATCACCTTTGTGATTGGCTAGGAGCCAATCACAGTCAAGTTGCTACTCACACTTAAGGAGGGAAGAGAGGGATTATAAGGGTATGAGGATCACTGGGGTCCATCTTAGACCTCATCTCACAGGTAGAATGAAGGAGCTGACATCTGAAGTACTTGGGAGAGGGCTGTGTTTTCTGTTTAATCCTCCCAGCATGTAGGGTCCCAGCAGGAAACCTGTTTGGTTAACCACAGCACAATGTGAAAGGCCCCAAGTGACCCTGTCTTCTAGGAGAGATACAAGTGCTCTTCAAAGGCTCTGTTTTAAAGGTCAAGATGAAACCCATCACACAGTCAAGGCACGTGTGACCCCACTCCCTGCTCTGTGTGCACCCACACAGCACTCACGCTCAGCAACAAGAGTGTCGATCCATCACAATCCAGGAGTTCCTGCTGAATCTACAGTATGCTTTTTTATTAAACCCACAGAATTTCTATTTTAAAATTCCTTTCTTGGCTTTCCCTTTATCAATAACAAAATAGGAAAAATAGCCCAGTTTATTCATTACATTTAGCTATCTCTTATAATGGGTACCAAGGTAAGTTGTGGGGATGTTTGGAAGATACAAACATTCATTCCTCTGAGTTTGAATCTTAACATCGGAGATGGCCCTCCTCCCTTCCTCCACCTCTGTGTCCCCCTCAGTCCTGTTCCTTTCTTCCCCAGTCCAAGCCCTCTTGCTTGCCAGTATATTAGTGAGGATGCAAAAGGGGTTGGAGACAGGTGGGTGTGATACTCTGCAGCAGACACAAGAAGGTGTCCTGGACCATCTATTCCAGAAGGGAGTTATGAACTGGAAAGAGATCACAGAAGATCCAGTACACCATGAGTCCACACATATAAGAGCCTCAGATTCAGACAGGGAGTAAAATGGGGAAGTGAGAGGAATGGAAGTTAGCATCCAGTAGGTCTGGAAGTGGATGGTGGTGATGGTTATGTAAACATAATGTATTTGATGATACTGAAATCTATACTTAAGTTCTTTAAAGGAAAATGGGGTAGGCAAGAGAACAGAGTGTGAGCTGTTAAAAAGAGTAGGTCCTTGCACATGGCTGCTGGCTTTGTGTACTGTGTGGCTCTTGTGTACTGAGCCCTTTCCTCTTGCAGCTTCCCAGCAGCCCCATCATATCTCATCCGTCACTCCGTCCCTGTTCCCATTCATTTTCCCAGGGCCCTCACTTATCCGTCAACAATGCTAATATCGTGTTCCTCTCACTCACTTTTCCCAGCTCACCTCTGAGCCACCTGCTGCCACCCCTTCACTTCTGTCCTTCCTAGTGGTCCTCCAAACTGCCCCAGGAGAGAAAACCAAATCCAGTGCCATGTGGCAGAGGCGAGATCACCATGCCTGGGGCTGGTGGTCTTCCTGACCTGCACCGAAGCACTCCCTACATCCCTAAAAATGAATACAAAAGGGAGAGAATGGTAGCTTTATAGTAGAGAGAACTGGCCAACACCACATTGACCACTTGGTCACCTGTGAGGACAGACAAAGGTCCTAAGACAGCAGTCCTCATTCTACAAACATGCATGAATCACCCCAAGGATCCTATCAAACTCTGGGCTCTGATCCTTCTGGCTGATGCTGCTGATCCCAGGACCACAGTTGGAGAAGTCATATCTGAAACATCTCCCAGTCCCCTTCTGTGATGCCTGAACCCCAGGAGGATTCCAGAGGCCTCTGAGAAGGACTTTGCTAGGTCCTGGGAATATTGTATGAGAACTTCTGGGGTTACCTCAGTACAAGTTGTGTGAAATTAGTGTGTGGGGTGATGACCCTCCATTCATCATTATCCACCCTGGAGAGAAGATGGGTATTTTAGTGGAAGTTGAGATTCTCTCTTTACAAAAGAAATTGAGACAAACTTCCATCTTTTGGGTTTCTCTTGTAATGAAGGGTTGTCTTCTCTTTGTTCCCTGCATCCCTAAATATGAACACAAAAAGGGGGAAATAGTAGCTTTATAGTAGAGAGAACTGGCCAATGCCACCTTGACAAGTGGTCAAGGTCACTACCACCTGTGAAGATAGACAGCTGATGAGGTGAGAAGCAGTTTCTCCATCTTTTTGGTAAGCCGTCACTCCATCTCATCATGAGATCAGGCCAACCCAAGTGGAGGGCCATCTGCAAAACCCTGCCCAGTGCTCAACAGTGTCAGGATCATGAAATGGGGAAGACTGAGAACCTGGCTTTGGACTGAGAAGACTGGGGATAACTAAGGGACCTGGTGACCAAGTGCAGTGTGGGGTGCTGGAAGCTATCTTAGAACATGAGAAAAAGACAGAAAGCCTGGCATTCAGTTCGTGGTGGGTACCAAGGGTAGGTCTTGGTTTGGGTGAAGGTTTTGTAGCAAATGTTAACATTCAGGATGAGTGACATTGAGGACTCTATTATCTTTGTGACAGTTTTATAAATCTAAAACTATTCTAAACTACAAGTTATTTAGAGTCTGGGTGTGGTAGCCGAGCTACTTGGGAGGTAGACACCAGAAGGGTCATAAGTCAAGGCCAGTAGAACTGGGTGGGGAGGGAAGTAGCAAGACCCCATCTCAACAAACAAGGCAGACATGAAATCCCAGCTATGCAGGAGGAATAGGTAGGAGGATCATAGCCTGACACAAGCTAGATAAAAAGTGCAAAATTCTAGCTGAAAAATAAAGAATAAAGGGCTGGGGGTGTGGCTCAAGTGGCAGATCACTTGCCTAGCAAGCGTGAAGCCCTGAGTTCAAATCCCAGTACCACAAATATATATATACATATGCATATGAAATATATATATATATACATATGAAAAAAGGTAGCTACTCTCTTGCACTGAGGGTAGCACTGTAACTTGGAAGCAGAATTGTACCAAGATGGTTCTTGCAAGAGCATCTGTGATGACAGAGGGAATTATGTCACTGACGTACTCTCCTGTCAGCAATTCTCCAAAACGATTCTGTGCAAATAGTGCTGAAGGGACACAGAACTGTCTGCCTGGGGACGAGCAGCAAGAGAGGCTATTGTCTGTAAAGAACTTTAAAACGATAACAAAATCTGTAAAAACTTGATCTGCTTTATATAGTATCTATATGTTAGCAATCAAAGGCAGTCATAACTTTGAACTTAAAATTCAACTTTTAGGTATTTGAAAGTAGAATCCAACATAAATTTCTGCCCTCACATTAAATACTGAAGGCAAGGAAAATTAACTTCACTGCTTGTAACAGGCTAGATTTGTCCCTGGAAGATGAGGCTAAACAACTCACTTAATGAGACTACCAACTTACCCAAATCCTCACCTCCCTCTGCAGGAGCTACCTGGACATAACCCTGCCTACTCTGTTCCCCACCTTTTGCCACACACCCAAAAAATCATCTAACCCAAGCCTTAAGCCTTATGAATATTCTGCCTTATTTCCCTTTATCAAAGCACCTCTCCACTGCCAAAGAAAACTTCCATCTTTATCACAATAGTCTAATAACAGCTCTCTTGGCTGATAAGTCTCCCCCAGTTGTCTTTTCAAAGAGTGGACAGGTGTGTCACCAATAGTCAGACCTTCTATATCTGCGGGTTCCACATTTGTGGATTCAACCAACCACAGAGCAAAAATATTTGGAAAAAAATTCACATCTATATGGAACCTAGGTCAACTTTGAGCATTAACAATGACAGTACATGGCACATGTAACCTACAGATGACTTGAAGGATGTGGGAGGATATGTCTAGGTGACATGCATAGACTATGCCATCTTATACAAGGGAGGTAGGAACAAATCCCTAGATATTAAGTAACAAATGCTACGGCACAGTGCAAAGATAAGGAAGCATGAGCACGATCGTGGGCTGAGTGACTTCTCGCGGGGAAATGCAGCTGCCCGGGTGTCCATAAAGCAGGGTCCAGCTACACAAACAACCTGTGAAAAGACTTCACAGTGAGCATGCTGGCGTCTACATCAAGGCTAAAAATATTCACCATTCTGCTATGCATTGCATGATGACTGACACTTCTACAACAATGTGCAAAACAATCCTCCTTTTCAAAAATCCTGCCTCTAACGACTGGAGAGACAGCAAGGTATTTGCAGAGGTCACCTCTTGGGAACCTCAAAGGAGACTCTTTATTATATTTTTGTCTCTAGTTATAGAAATAATTGTATAATCAGAATGCATTATACAATAAAAATGCACTTGCTGAATTTGCTTTTACAGATTGTCTGGTTTTCTCTAGCAATGTGTGTCTATCTTGGTTGTGAACGAAGTGTGAGTGACAACATATCAGGGCATTTCTCTATGCGTGGCCTTGAAACTGACCCTCCTCTTAATCCTCATGACATCCTGTAGAGAGGAGCTGCTGTGCCACTTGCAGAGGGGAAACTGAGGCTCATCAGTTGAAGGTCACATGGACAGTGAATGGCAGTGTAATTATCTGACTTCACTTTTTTTTTATAATACTGGGATTTGAACTCAGGGCTTCATGCTTATGAAGCAGGAGTTCTACTGCTTGAACTGCGCCTCCAGCCCTTTTTGCTCTAATTATTTTCGAAACAGGGTCTTGCTTTTGGCTCAGGCCATCCTAAACCATGGTCCTCCTTATTTTAAGTTTCATGGCTGAGATGACAGGCATGCACCACCACACCCGGCATTTTTCCGTTGAGATGGGGGGGGTCTCACAAATTTCTTCCCGGGGCTGGCGTGGAACCACAGTCTGCCCAATCTCAGTCTCCCAAGTAGCTAGGATTACAAGTGTGGTCCACTGGTGCCCATCTTGACCTCACATTTTCTTATAAGGAAGCACCATGAGACAGCAGTGAAACGCATGATTGTACTTTACTCTCACTGCCTTGTGCTGCTGCTCTGCTTTACTGGTGAGAAAACCGAGGGTTAGAAGGAGTTTGTACGCAATCACTCAGCTAGTCCATGGTGGAAACTAATTTTTAAGGCCACATTCCTGGATAAAGAATGAAAAGAGCCAAGTGTGTCCAAGTCCCCAGTGAGTTTCTGGTGCACACCATAGCGCCCCCTTCAGGAAGCTGACTGCTTTTTCTACAGCAAGCGTGGGTTTGCTCTTTCCTTGACTGCTTTAGAGTGGTGATGTGAAGACATCTCCAGCCAAGAAAGTACTCCCTGGCACTGCCACCATCTGTGGTTGAAATAAGGATGTGTTAATGGATTTTTTTTGTTAATGGATTTTTAAAGGGATTTTTAAGTGAATTGTCCACTGGAGAAATGGGAAGCCCAACAAAGGTGCAATTTCAGGTGGTCCCAGTCTCCCCCTGATCCTGCAGGCTCTTTAATTACACCCCTGTATTGTCTGGACTCTAGGGCTTTGTCAGTCATCAGTCATTGCCTACGGGCCACACCAGGACAGCATAAACCCCCAAATGCTTCTATTTCTCTGCAGATGAGGCTAGAGCAATGCCAATATCCCATGGGCTGTGGGTTCAGGCCATTGGGAGCCCAAGAACACAGTTACCAGGGCATGGGAACACAGTAAGGGGGCAGCAGGGATCTGCTCTTCCTGGACAGTTATCTGACTGCACCCAGCACACAGCACCCAGCACCACAGTCCCTTCCCTGCTCCTCTTCTGGCCACCTCAGTCCTGCCCCAGGGCCAGAGCTCCCCTATGGACCCTCAATCTCCCCCTTTGTGAAATGAAAGGAGAATTTGACGAGAATACCATGATTTTATGCACAAAACGGTAAAAAAAAAAAAAAACTTTTCTTCCAATAGCACACTACCCAGACAGTATAAATGTAAAATAAAAGACTGGAGGTTTTTACCTGCTGGGTTCAGGAATCCTTTGAGTCCCTTTCACAGACAGACAGAACTCGGACCATGGGAAAGGGGACCCCAGTGGACTGATGGCAGGCCTGGAATCGATAGCACCTTTCTGGAAAGCAATGAAGTAAAATCTAAAATTTCCAGTGGCATGGCCTTTGACTCACTTTCAGAGCTCTATCCTAACAAACCCAGACTTCTGTGTTATAAATACCCAAAGAAAATGGGCACAGGTACTGACCGTGCCCATTCACAAAACCAAGCAATCAGCCATGACCTGCCTGCACTCCATAGGGAAAGGGCTGGGAAATGGTCTATCCACAGCATGGAATAGCTTACACCTATTTAAAAATGTGGATCAGGCACCAGTGGCTCACGCCTGTAATCCTGGCTACTCAGGAGGCAGAGATCAAGAGAATCACAGTTCGAAGCCAGCCCGGGCAAAATAGTTCATGAGACCTTATCTCAAAAAAAACCCATCACATAAAAAGGACTGGTGGAGTGGCTCAAAGTGTAGGCCCTGAGTTCAAAACCCATATCACCACAAAAAATAATGTGGTACGCCCGTGAACTGTAAGTTGAAAGCATGTCTGTGACATATTAATGAAATATGTGTTACAGAATTAACATAGTGCCAGCCAGTTTTGCAAAAGAAGGAAAATCCTGTGTGTGTGTATATGTAAGTATGGAAGTCAGACATCAAACTACAGTACTGGCTAGCTCAAGGTGGTAAGAGGTCGCAACCCTCTGCTTTGCTTAGCAGTGATAGAAAGACCTTACTCAAAGCTACAAAATTATGAAACCTCAAGCCTTGAGGAGTTGACAAATGAAGCAGGTGTACAGAGGTGCCAGTGGCCCCTCTGACCTGACTCTCCACCCTGTCCTCCCAGGTACACATTGTGGATTGCGGGCATCATCCCCTCCACCTTTCCTACCCCAAGCCCCACTCCTGGGCTGCCTCTGGCCAGTCCTCCTGGGCTGTCTCACATTGATGTGACCCATGCTGCCCAGCCCAGCAGGCTTCGGCAGGCCTGCTGCCCCTGCCCTGACCCCAGCTCTCCAAGAGGTTGAAAGGCCACAGTGAGATAACTCAGTTCCAGCCACCCACCCCCAGAGATCGGAGAGGAGGAGGAAACCCAGAGCTGCCTATCAGGGTCTCTTTCAGAGCCTCCCACGATAGCAGCCATTGTGTACTGAGCACCCCTTGTGTGCCAGGCACCCTTTCAAATATTTCACCATGGCCCAGTCTCACAGCAGAGCTTACAGAGAAGAGCATGCACTGAAGTCACCACTGGCTGCCTCTGGGCCTTGGTTTGCTCATCTGTACAATGGGTACGATGGTAACAGCACCTTCCACACAGGTGATGGGATTAAAAGCTTGTGTGTGTGTGTGTTCACAGAGTCTCTTATCTATGAATTCTTTTTCAAATATCCTCTTTTTTATTCTCTGTATGTTCTCTTATATACCCATCTGCCACATATGAATTAGAACAGAGCTGATGCTTATTAAGCCCTTACTCTGTTAGTAATTTGTCTTTGCAATGGTAGAAAGGAGCTGGGCTGTTGAGCTCAGATTGGACATAGTTTAATCAGCTCCACAAATAATTAAGTCTCCCAAGATGGTCACCATGATTGACAGGTGGAGGCTGGGAACCTGCCACCCTATTGCTACCCCTTGCAGAGCTGGTGTTTGATGGGACCTATCCCTGCAAAATGAATTGCACTCACTTGAGTGAGTTCCTCCAATGAGAAGAAGCAGAAGGGTTTTCCATATGGCAGGGGTTGGCACGTGGTCATCTGAAAGAACATGCAAGGACAAGGTGCAAAACTGCAGGGAGGCTTTTGCGTGGTCTTCTGAGTGGTGTCTGAATAGCTGCTCCTGGAGTTGTACACCAAGGCAGCCCCGCCCCGGCCCTGCTCAGCTGGTCACATTGGGGTTGGGGTATAGACGGGGAAGGGGATCAACTTCTGAACCTAAAGAAAAGTCACTGTCCCTCCCAACCCCCTGCAAAGATTTAGCCTAATTTATCTGCTATCTTTTTCTGTAAAAGGACATCAGTAGACCAACACCTTGCAATACTAAAAATAACAAGTGTTACTTTTTAATGGTTTAAGAGTTAAAATTCACTCAACTGAAACTACTGTCTGAGTATCTTACCTGCATGATCTCATTTAATCTTCCCCATGACCTTGTGAGCTGGCACTTTTGGACCTCCTTATCAGGGAAGGAAGAAAGCAGTAGTGAAATGGATAACATGAAGAGCTGTCACGTAAAGAGTGACCACCAGGCTGGGTGCAGTGGCTTACTCCTGTAATCCTCACTACTCAGGAGGCAGAGATCAAGAGGATCATGTTTTGAAGCCAGGCCAGGCAAATAGTTCGTGAGACCCTATCTCAAAAAAACCCATCACAAAAACGGGTTGACTCAAGGTGTAGGCCCTGAGTTCAAATCCCAGTACTGGGAAAAAAAAAAGTGTCCACTAAGCTAAGCACTGTTCCTGTAAGGTTGCTGTGGAGACTAGATAATGTGGCTTTGCTCTTCTCCACAACTCTCAGATGGGAAAACCAGGTGCAAAGAGGTGCAATCATTCATCCGAGATCTCAAGGAGAGGAAGTAGCAGAGCCTGGTACAAACCAGACTTTCTTTGCTGCTTATCCTGATCCCTGTCACCTAATGGTCGCTTCCTCTTGAAGAGCAGGGAGGACCCCTGGTGGCAAAATGTCTCCCATGAAAACACTTCAGACTGAAGGGAGAATGTAGGACTAGCAGGAAAGGGCGGATTGGCAGGGTGGAATTTATTCCCCCTTCCCCCTCCCCACCCTATGGAGAAAGAAAGGGATCCTCCCAAGAAGGCAACTGACTTATTTTCATCTGAGCATTCATTAGGAAGGCAAATGACAGAGAGAACAAATTTATCTAGTGTAATAAAAACTGTGTCACTGACACTTGTTACAGTACGTTGAGTGGTTAGGAAAGAAAATATTCAAAATACTCATGGGAAAACAGGCCAGAAAGAATCATGAAGATATAACCCATTTAAAAAAAAAAATTAGGACTGGTAGAGCAGTTCAAGTGGTAGAGCACCTGCCTAGCAAGTGTGAGGCCCTGAGTTCAAACTCCAGTCCAGCCCAAAAGAAAAGATTTTTTAAAATGTCCATTTTACCTCTTTCCACTCATATATTGGAGTGGTGATCACATGGCTATGAAGGGCATCATCAAAGGTGATTTTTGCTATTCTCTGTTCTTAGTTGTATTTTCCAAGTTTCATCAATTTAAACGCTTATTTTTTTCCTTAGGAGAAAAAGGTTGTATAAAAAATATTTTAAGTTATTTTTATCACATTCTTGTGAAATAGTCATACTTTGAGGCCTCAGTTTACCCATCTAAATGACTTATGCCCCATTGCTAAAAATTCTGTTCATGTTTTGGGGTGTTCTAGAAGTTGAAGCATACCCAGAAAGCTCTTCTGGTGGAGATGGAGAAGCTGTTTTGAAAGTAGCTCATTTCAACCCCTTTCCTTCTGGGGAAGGCGGAATGGCTGGTTCCACCCATTTAACAGACGAGCAAGTCACTGCCCAACCTCCTCCAGTTGCCAAAGGTCACTCGTGAACTGTAGCTAATGTCCCTGAGGGTGGGGACTTGGCAGCCTTTACTGGATCCAGGGGGCAGGGACATGAAACCATTTCTCATCCGGGTCAGTGGTTGCCAACACAACTGTGATTTCAGTCTTCTGGGCCCTGCAGGCCTCAAGGTTGATTTCCATTAAATGGGAAAACTGCTCTCTGCTGGAGTCCTTCCCACTTTGGGGGCAGTGGCTGACAATGGTTACACTCTGTGTCACTGAACAGTCCCTCCTCGAAGCCTGTACTTGGAAATAGGCAGAATGGGGGAGTGGTTGAAAGCATCTAGGAGAAACACTTGGATGCATCTTAGAATGTCCCCACATGGATGGTGACATGTTCTACTGCCTGATGCTTCACAGGTGCACTGCGGGTATGAAAGAAACCCAGCACTTCCTCATGCCCTGTCCTCCTCCTCCTCATGCCCCATCCCCATGGCCAGCCAGCAGGTCCCACCCACTCTGACATCTTCCTCCCTCCAAAAGGACCAGTCCCCTTTCAGGTAGCCTGCCACCTCTTTCTGCAGGACATTTTTAATCCAGCAGTGTTTCATAGGACATAGGAAGGTGGTGTGCTGGGGTGAGAACCTGCTCCTGACTCTGCCTTACAAATGGCCACGTGCTATTTGTGGAACCTTGGGCACTTGTTTCCCTTTTCTTAGCTGGGCAGAAACTGAGGCTCAGAGAGGGGCAGGAATGCAGCCAGGGCAACAGAGCTGCTGAGGGGTTGCTTGAGTTTGACTTCAAGACTTTCTGGATTCAAAGTCTGCTGTTGTCCCAGGAGGCTACACTGCTCGGTGTCTTAACACAGGACCAGGCCTTGGCTGGAAAGAGGCATCTGGAACAGGGCTCTGTTTAGACCATGTGGAGACAGTGGTCCTGCCCTCTCCCTGGTCTCTCTGCCCCCAATGTCCGCTGGCAGCCAGGTCCGGGTTTGAGATGCTTTCTAGGATACACAAAGGGTGGAGTGTGGAAAGTGGTGCAGAGCCCCTGCACACCCTGCGCCCTAAACCCATCTGCTGGGGGTTTCAGCTCATGGTCCTGGACACCCTAGGAGATACAGGTGTAACTCTTTGTGCCTCTTCAGTCTACTACATCCTTTATAGACTGGCGGCCCCACACTTCTCTGTGGACTCTGATGGGATAGGGTCGTCGTGGGGCCTTGCCCTTAAACTAGATGTTATATGGTGGAGCCAGGTGCTCGTCTCTCAGAACTAACATTTCATCAAGTGCTCAGATCACACAGGCACTCTGAATGGGACTCAGAATCATACCTGTCACACACGCCCGTCCCCTGGAGCTGGTGTTACTGCCCCGTTTTCCTGATGAAGTAGAGGCTCGGTTGGTTTGGTAGCTCATTCAAAGGCCTCATCTGGTCATGGGCAAAAGTGGGACAAACTCCCATGTTTCCTGCAGTCCATTCTTCTAGCCTGGTTTGAATGTTTGTATGGCATCCTGAAGACGCTTGGTCCTGAGTGCACTTGTGCCCCAGACTAGCCCTGTCCCAATGGGCTTACAGTCAAAGGACAAGTTTCTTCCATTCATTCTCTCGCTCTCTCTCTCTCTCTCTCTCTCTCTCTCCCTCATCTGTTGCTGGCCCTGCCCCACTGGACTCCATACTGTCTCTATAAGTAACACCGTTTCCCAGGGAGGACTCTCAGGCCAGGGCTGGGCTGCCAGAGGTGAGATCAGGGAAGGTGGATGGAAAGAGGTGACCCTGCCACCCACCCCGGCCTCAGCACTCCAGCTTCAAGGCCTCCTCTCTCCACTGCCCTTTCTTGGCAGCTGAAGGATTCTGCTACCCTGATTCCAGGGCTGTTTTTCTGCCTGAGTGGCCCAGAAATCCAAATTTGCACTCCTGGTGATCAGAAAAAAGCAAGAAGACGTGGAGAACTTTTACTTCTGAGACTCGCCTGGGGGTTACAGCAGGGGCAAGAAGGAAAGGAGGGAGCGGCTTCTTCAGAAGATGATGCCAGCCCCTCTTCCGTCCACCAGAGGCTTGGAAGATGCCCACCAGTGGCAGGAGAGGGGAGAATCCCAGACTGCCCTTCACAGCGTGACAGAAATTGTGGCTTCGACTCCACCCACAAGGACTTGGCTACCTCAGTACCAGGACTGCATCAGAGACATCCATATGTGAGGTTGAATTCAAACGGTGGCAAAAGTTGCGGAGCCCAGAGGTGCAGAAAAATGCCAACTTCTGGAAGAGAACTCACAGAGCACTAACCCAGGGTGGTGGCTTACAGATGGCCTTTTCGCCTGACTCCAGACTTGCCTCAGTGACCAATTTGACCAGTAGAGTGTGGGAGAAGTGACATGCTGGGGTGGCCAAGGCTCAGTCATAAGAGAGGCCTGGATCTCCCAAGACCTTGCTACAAGCCAGCTGCCTTGTAGGAAATCCTACGACTCAATCCAGGCTCCATGGGGGGTCCTCACCATGTGGAGGGTGAGGAAGACAAGGTGCACCCAGGCCCCAGATAGGTAGGTGAGTGCAGAGCCATCTTGGAAGTAGATTCTGTTGTCATAGTGAATCCCAAGTGGAGCAAAGAGAAGCCACTGGGCTGAGCGCATCTTGAATTCTTGTCCCAGAAAACCATAAGCAAAATAAAATCCTTGTTTTCAGCCACCAGATTTTGGGGTTGCTTGTTACACACCAATAGATAAAGCAAATTGCCATTCGTCTGCTACTTTTCTCTATCTCAACATCTTATTCAGATTTTCCCCCTTTAAATTGACTCACTTTTTACTTTTCTAAAAACAGTTATCTTTATATCAATACCCTGTGTCCCTCAAAATTCACCTTGAAGTTTTTGACCCCAGAACCTCAGCAGGTGACTGTAATTGAAAAAAGGGTCTTTACAGACCCTATTATATTAAATGGGGCCATTAGGATGAAGTCCTTCATTAGGATGAAGTCTAATCCAGTAGAACTGGTTTCCTCATAAGACAAGGAGACTACTACGACTCAATCCAGGCTCCATGGGGGGTCCTCACCATGTGGAGGGTAAGGAAGACAAGGTGCACCCAGGCACCTTGTCTTCCTAGGAGACTAGGATGCAAACATGCATAGAGAGACAATACTTTGTGGATTGGAAGGTAGTCATCTACAAGCCAAGGAGAGAGACCTTGGAAAGAATCACCCCTGCCCACACCTTGGCCTCAAATTTCAGGCCTCCAGAATCATAAGAAAATATCCTCCTGGGCTCGGGTACAACTCAGTGATAGAGCACCTGTCCAGCCAGCACAAGACTCTGGGCTCAATCCCCAGTACCACCAAAAGAATGAAGGGAGGAAAGGGAAGGGAAGGCAGAGAAAGCAGGGAAGGGAGGATTGAAGGAAGGAAAGAAAGAAGGAAGGGAGGAAAGAAGGAAGGGAGGGAGGGAAGGAAAGAGGGAGGCAGGAAGGAGGAAAGGAATCAGGGAGGGGAGGAGGAAGGGAAGGAAGGAGGCAAGGAAGGAGGGAGGGAGGGAGGGGAGGAAGAAGGAAAGGAGGGAAGGAAGGAGGGAGGAAAGTAAGGAATGAGGGAGACAAGGAAGAAGGGAGGGAAGGGAGAAAGTAGGGAGGCAAGGAAGGAGGGAAGGAAGAAAGGAGGCAAGGGAGGAGGGAGGGAGGGAGGGAAGAAGGGAGGGAAGGAAGGAAGGAAGGGAACATTCCTGTATTTAAGCTGTCCAACCTGTAGTTCTTTGTTATAGAAACCCTAGCTAACTAATACAATGTAAATTTGAAATCCAGTTCTAGTAGACACAAACAGAAGATAAATACAAAACCATTTCTCTTTGTAATATTTTTCTTCTGCCCCACAACTCCTCCAGTGGTAGGCAAATGATTCTTTGAGATAAACTATATACTCTCATCTACAAAATGAGGGTTTGTGATTAGGACAGAGGCCTAAGAGAGGTCATATGACTAACATACACTGTAGATTGATAGAGTTGGGATGAGAGCCAAGACTGACTCTAGGCAGCCCAACCAATCTGGCTTGGGAGTCCTAAGAAAGACCCTAACGCTGTCCACAGTCATGGGGGAATTCTAGAATCAAACTGAGTGCACAATCTCCTAATACAAGGAAAATTTTTCACTTAAACTTAGAAGAAAGAACTGAGGGCCATTGGCTCCTGCCTGTAATCCTAGCTACTCAGGAGGCAGAGACCAGGACTGTGGTTCAAAGTCAGCCCAGAGTGAATAGTTCTCAAGACCCTATCTCGAAAAACCCATCACAAAACAGGACTGGCAGAGTGGCTCAAGTGATAGAGCACCTGTTAGCAAGTGTGAGGCCCTGAGTTCAAACCCCAGAACTGCCAAAAAAAAAAAAAATCTTAGAAGATCTACTATGATCTCAGCCACTAACACTTCAGAATGAATTCAGTGGCTGTTTGTCTCTTGGGATCAGATCTAGGATGCCCAAGGTCGAGGATGACTGCAGTGCATGAAAAGTGATGGATCCCTGCTGTGGTCTGAGTGTTTGTGGCCTCCCAAGTTCATGTAAAAATCCTAGCCACCAAGAGGTGGGGCCTATTGGAAGACATCCTCATGAATGGAGTTCACACCCTTGTAAAAGAGGCTCCAGAGGGATCCCTCACTCCTTCCACCATGTGAGCTCAGAACCAAAGACGCCATCTGTGACCCATGAAGCAGCCCTCACCAAACACCATCTGTTGTCATCTTGGTCTTGGATTTCCAGCCGAGAACTGTGAGCAATGAATTTCTGTTGCTTATAAGCCACCCAGTTTGACTTTTTAAAACAGCAACCCAAATGGATTACAATGGTCTCTAATTTCCTTCCTCTGCCCAGGTAACACCCCTACCCAACCAGTCGAAAGACATGCACCTGCAGGGTCTGTGGGAGAGATGGCTGTGCTGTCATTTCTGCTGTGGTCACATTACTGAGCCCTCAGTAGGTACTACTTTCACAATAAACCTGTGAGGGAAATGATATCATTGTGCCCATTTTTCAGAGGAAAATGACTAAAAAATCATACCTGTGCCTGCACTGTTTCCTTGGCCAACAATGGCTCTTCTTTTTTCACCCTATTTCGAATTTGTTCTCCAAGATTTTTTTTTCCCAACATCACCACCTCCCAGAAGTCTTCCTAGATTCTAGTCCCAAATATCTGGGAATTGCTTCCATCTCCAAGCCCCCAGATTAGTTTGTATCAGTTTCTTTTTTATGTTCAGGCCACCATCATGCAACGTAGTATCACAAACACAATGGCACACTGGGTACCCTGTCCCAAGTGGTGTGTCCACTGATACCAGGGACAGTGTCTAATCTTAATCTATAATCTATTCTTCATCTGCTATGCTAGCTGTAAGGATAGAAAGTTTGTTTCTCTTGCTCACAGACGAATGAACACCCCTGGCAGGCAGCCCACTGGAGAGTTGCAAGGAAAAGGCTTTGTAAAAAAAAAATTGATTGGCATAGCCAGGTCAGGTGGCTCATGTCTATAATCTGGCTACTTGGGAGGCTCAGATAGGGAAGATCATGGTCCAGGCCAGCCCAGGCAAAAGTTCACTGAGACCCCCCATCTCAAAAGAGAAAAGCTGGGTATCAATGGGAAGTGTAAAATAGGATCAAGGTCCAGGCCACCCTGGGCAAAAAGTGAGACCCTACCTCCAAAATAACCAGAGCAAAAGGGACTGGAGGTGTGACTCAAGTGGTAGAGCCCCTGTCTAGTAGGCACAAAGCCCTGAGTTCAAACCCCAGTACTGCCAAAAAAAATAAACAAGGGTTGGTGTACAAGATGAGGTTTGACTCAGCTGCGGGAGTCTGGAATCTTGACCCTGAGGGGGTTGGTGCTGATGGGAGCCGATGGCACTGGGTCACTGGGATGATTAGGATGCATGCCAGCACTCCACGTTGCATGGGTAGCTATCACATGGTCTGAACAGGTCATGACTCCAAGGTGGGTCCACATGGCACACTTGAATCTCTTCCTGTAGAGTTGTCAAAGGTCTCACACATGTTGTCTCACTTCCCCCTTCCCAGCACCTCCTGGGGTCACCTCCCAAGCCAGTGACTTTCACCCCCCAATCTGAGTCTCCTAAGCTAGAATTACAGACATGAGCCATCAGCAATCAGCCACTCCTGGCCCTCTTTACATAGGCAGGGGACCTGTAGTTCTAATGTCACGTGGGGGCCTGGGTTCGTGCTTCACTCTGCTCCTGTACACTTCCTGTCTCATAGGCTAAAGGAGCTGCAACTTATGTGACAATTTCTGCTCAAAACCCATTAGCAAGGGTGTAACTGTGGTAGGCAGATGGCCTTAGGGGAACAGGATGAGAGAGAGACTAAGCAGGGATATCCCCAGGATCCAGAGATCACTAACGGACACATTTGAAGAAAACCAAAACTCATCCCCAAAAGTTGGGAAAATCAAGTTGCCCCGAGTATCTTAAAGCACCAGGCAGAGGAAAGAATATTCATCCCTCACCAGCTGCCAGGCTTGGTCAGTCCCAGCCAGGATGCATTTCCTTTGGCTCTGAGATTGTTTCATGGGCTATTTTTTTGGAAAAGAAGAGAATGAGGTTTTTGAAAAACCAACATCAAATGCTTCCAAGAAAACTCAGAACCTGAGCAGAGCAGGAGGTGATGCTGCCTCCCCTGGGCACAAGCCACCTTGAGCCCAGGCAGTCTGGCCAGCTGTGGACAGGGCTGGTGGAGCTCAGGGCACAGGAGGTCATTTTGCAGAGATGCCAGAGGACCACCCTGGGCCGAGCTGCCCTACAAGGTTCACAGTGGCTCATTCTCTCCCAGACCTCTGGGCACCAGGCTTGGGAGGAAAGGTGGAGTCTGTGTGTGTCTTGGCAGAGTTCACGAGGGTCTGGGGGCTAGCTGAGCTGTTTTACAAGATGGGCATTTGATCTTCCATCCTGCTGGAGAAGAAAGCCAGGGTGGACTCCAAGAGGGAGAGGCTCACTGGTGGATTGGAAACACAAAACTTTGGAGGTCTACATTGGTCAGTCTCTGTTTTCAGAGAGACCAGGAGACAGGAAAATGAGAAATGGGAAAAGACTGGGGGCCAGAGCTCCTGTGCTTACAGAGAGCAGTCAGTAACAGATGCAGTAGGGCAGGGCAGCCACTCATGAACAGTGGAACAGAGGCCCAGAAAGGAAAGCCCTTGGCCAGTATCTCCCCTTCTTCAAACCTGGGTCTCAGATCATCTGTCACCAAATCTCCATCTTCCGGTACCAGGGAAGAAAATTACGTAATGTCTGCAACACCCTTCAGCTGGTCATTTATCAGCACTTGGCTATTAGAAATGACTTAGCGAAGGCATTAGGCTTAGGTGTTGGGGTCCTGTGTCTTAGAAGCAATGAGCCACCTTCCATTGATAGGGAGACACACGATTCCTGTCTGCCAGGACTCTCCTGATTGAGCCCTGACAGACCTGCATCCTAGGGAAATTTAATGCCCTAAGAAAAGCAATTAGTTTCCTTAGCCATCCGAGCTATGTGCACACTTGCACACCCTCAGTTCACCCTGATCTTTTCAAGGAAATTGGTGATCGGGTTGCCAAAATTCGTCCCCCTTTTGACCTGCCAGGCATGAGCCCTCTGCACTCAGTCCATGGATGTTGTAGGTGGTTGATATCCCCATTGTCTGTATTCCTTTATCCCTATTACACCCATCCTATCCTGTCACTGCTGCCAGAGATATAGACACCACACCATCAACGGCAACCGCCTCTGAGAATTGACCTTGACCAAATCAAGCCACTCACCAGGAGCTGGAGATCCCTGGAGGAGTCTCAGACCTTGGTTTGACTCAGTGGCTCTCAACCAGAAGACATTGAGCAATGTCTAGAAACATGGTTGTCACAACGGAAGGAGCACTACTGACCCCTAGTGGACAGAGGTCAGAGAGCACTCAATATCCTACAATGCCCAGAATTGACAAAAAGTCAGTAATGACAAGATGGAGAAACCCTGGTTCAACAGGACCTTGCCTTGCTGGCTCACCTTGTCCAGTGGCGGAAGTTTTCCTTTTCATTTCCTCTCATGATATTCAATTCTCCCTCCCTGGACCACGGAAGCATAATTTGGACCACAGCCACAGAAAGCAGCCACGATATCTGAGAAGACATTTGGAGTGTTCAGAAGGGACTAAGCCTTGTGTCAGGTTGCTGAAGCAAAAACTGATATGAGAAGTCCTACGAGAGTGATTTATTAAGGAAGTGCACCAGGGGACACCAATGATGACGAGGGGAAGAGTGAGGCTTGGACAGAATTGCAGTTTTAGCCTGATCCCTGGGGGAGCTGTGTAGTGTGAATTATAGCTCAGAGCTGGTCCCAAGTCTCCCAACACAGAAGCCTGGTTTTTACACTCCTGAGGTGGTCACTTGTGGGTGAAGGGGTCACCCCAGAGCAGTGCTGGGTGTATGTATCGTTTCTGGGTTTGCAGAGTGAGCAGACCTCCAAAGCCAGCCATGATGCAACCAGGGAAGCAAAAGTACACAGAAGCTGAAGAAGTTTGCACAGAAGTGGGAAAGGAAAGGGATCGTGGGTGGAGCCCCAGTCCCAATCTGCCAAAACCAGGTGATCAGGTTAAAATGAGTGGCCCTGGAGGTGAGGGGCAGCAATTCTCAGATTCAAAGCGCTGGGTTTTGTCCACATGTCCATCTTTCCCGAGAGTTAGCAGACAGGGCAAGCATGGATGAGTACCTACTGCTAGTTGGAAGCTGTGATGTGACCAGATCCTCACTGGCACCTCTTGTCATGCCTGCCCCTCATGTCATAAAGAGTCACAGGCTTGTGATTTATGTGTCTATGAAGGTTGCTCCTTTTTTTTTTTCTGATGTTATAACCAAATTTAATTTTTAAAAATAGCTATCCAGCCATGACATACTTTAAGCGTCACATAAAAATTCTAATTATTGTTGCCAAAGGGAGAAGGCTGACAACTGATGGTGTGGGCTAAACATTCTTTCATGGAACTCATTAGCAGTATTAGACATAAAACTATGATATTATAAAACTTTTGGGAAAAGGGAGGCATTTAGTACAAATTCAGGGCTTTCTTAGGCCTCAAATTACTCTTAGGACTTTGAAATTATCTCAGGTTTTATACATAATAGCAAAAGATGTTATTCTAAGTGAGTTCACAGGGTTTCCAGAGTTTATACAATGTCCAAGGCATAGCCCGTGATATGGGGACTGTGAATAGATGACTACCTTCACAGCTATCTATCTAGGTGATTAAATAAATGTACACTCATCTAAGATTATAGAAGAGTTTCATATATAGTTACACAATTTCTCCTTTATTAGAATTAGCATCGCTTTCCTCTGTATCTACTCAAGTGCACAGGCTTGTCTTCTATGAAGGTTGCTCCTAAAAGGAACATCTGTACATCAAACCTGCTCAGAGAGGCTTCGTTGCTCCGCATCAACTGCTCTGCCTCCTGAAGAACTTAACCACCCCCAGAACGTCCCTCAAGGCCCCAGTGGGCTTGAGGATATGCGTCAGTATCTGAGAGGTCTTTCCAAAATCCTCTATGGACATGAGCTACTTTTTGACTTGCTCTTTCGGCAATATCGGGGAGTTGAACTCAGGGCCTCACACTTGCTAGGCAAGCACTCTACCACTTGAACTATGGTCCCAGTCCTTGTGCGTTTACTTTGTTTTTCAGGTAGAGGTTTATGCTTTTGCTTGGGCTGGCCTCAGACCAATGTCCTCCTGCCTCTGCCTCTGGAGTAGCTGGTATTACAGAGCTGCCCCACCACACTCAGCCTGGTGAGGTGATTGGTTGTTCTGTTTGCTTACACAAGAAGATGAGGACCTCAAACAAGTCCAAAGATAGGTTTGTCTCTTTGGGGTTATTGAATTGGGATTAATGAATTTGGGGATTATTGCAATATTAAGATGTTTAGAAGTTTACCAGGGCTGCTCTAACAAAATACGAGATTGGATGACTTATCCAACATAAATTAGTATCTCACAGTTCTGGAAGACAGAAGTGTGACCTCAAGATTGGCACATTGGGCTTCTGCTGGGGACTGTGAGGGCAAGGCAGTTTGCACCTTGTCCCTTACTTCTGGTTCGGGGCAACTTTGACTTGTTGAGTTCCAGCACACGTGTGTGTGTGTGTGTGTGTGTGTGTAGGTCTGTGTCCAGATTTGGTAAATTTTTTTACCAAATTTAGGACCTGCCCTACACCAATGTAGTGTAAATTGTTCATTTGGATAAGTGACACCTGCCATGATCCTATTTCCAAATGAGGTCACACTCTGAGGGATGGGGATGAGGATTTCCGCATTTGAGTATTTGGGAGGCACAATTCAACCCATAAAGTCTTACAGCAGGACAGTCCCCCATCTTGTGTTGCCCAGCAGGATGTTGGAACAAAGAACAGAGGGGGCCAGACACCATGGCTCACATCTGTAATCCTAGCTACTCAGGAAGCAGAGCAGAAGGACCACGGTTCGAAGCCAGACTGGGCAAATAGTTCAACAGATCCTATGTTGAAAAAACCCATCATAACAAGAAAAGGGCTGGTGGAGTGGCTCAAGGTATAGGTCTGAGTTCAAACTCCAGTACCACAAAAAAAAAAAAAGTAAGAAAGAAAAAAGGGGGCATTCACAATGAGTGGGAGGGAGGGGCAACTGTTTGACTGTAGTAAAAATAAGCCAGCCTCATCTGCAGAGTCTGAGGAGCCTTCCCTTGGCCTCCAGTGTACCCCAGCCCCTATATGCATCCCTCCCTGTGTGCTCACACCTCTCCCTTTCTGCTCTAGTGATGTGGTACCCTCTTCCAGGTCAGCTGTGACCAGCTTTAAACAGATTAAAAGCTTTTCACAGGGCCACAGCCATTCTGATTGCTCTGTTCCCGGGCTGTGGACAGGAAGGCAAGGTCCACACCATCATACAACTGAAACTAGGAGAGGGGTAAGCCATTGGAACACAGGAGCCAAGGGGCCATGCTCCTCCCCTCTGTGACCAGGCAGATGCTTCCAAAATGAATTTCACAGGACACCCTAAGGTCCCACCGAATATGCACTAAATGCCTGAAGTGGTTACCACATCCTCTCCCTCCTACTCAGACCCTTCTTCCTGCTCCCTGGGGTCACTTCTCCAGTAAATTGTGCATGAACCCTTGCCTCAAGCTCCGCTTTCACACTCCGGCTAGAATGCTTAGAACACTGTGCTGCAAGAGAATGGGAACAGGCCAGTGGGCTTCTCCCTGGTGGCAGCAGCACATCTCCTGCATGGACAAACAGAGCTCCAGAGAGAATCAGAAGGGTGTGAAGAGAGAGGGGCAGGCACTGCAGTGTCTTCAGTTCCTGAGAGCAGTCACTGGCCACTAAGGACTATGGGCACAAGGACAAGAGTGGAGTCCCCCTCAGTGACTTCTCAGAGCCTGAGGTTCCCCACAGTTGTTCTTTATAAGCTTGCTTCCCTAAAACATCATTGTCCCCAGAAAGCAAAAAGACTCCTGTGGACCCACTCCTAAGAGCACCATCCTACAATGCATCTTTCTGTGACAGTGACATCCATCCCTGTAAGACACCACTCTTGGGAACCAAGGACTGGAAGCCTCGGAGCTTTGCCTGCCAGTGTGAGACCTTGGGCAACCATAGGCTCTTTGCACCTCAGCTTTTCAGTCTGTGCAATGGGAATCCTAATGTCACTGACTTTGTGAGGTTTGTGTAAGTCAGCTGCCTAGTCTCCAGTGACCAGACATGATTTGGATTGGGGGGGGGGGAGTTGCACAGTGACTGGAGAGGTGCACACGGAGTTTCAGGGAGCTGGGAATGTTCTCTTTCAACATATTGGTGTTGGTTGTACCAGGTGAATCTGGGTTTTGACAGTTCAGCACGCTGATGTGTACCCCTCTGAATATCAAACTTTAATAAGAAGTTTCAAGCCAAAAAAATAAAATAAAGTTACTACTGGTAAGTAGTAAGTGTGGTGTGATGATATCTGACCCCAAGCAGTAGGAGAAACTAAGGGAATTCTTGGCTTTTGCCAAAATCCAGGTGACCTTATCTTGGGCAACTCTCTTGAGCCATCACCCAAATCTCTGCCTCGGGGTCCCTCCAAGGTGGGTGAATGCTGGGCTGGCTCCTGGCTGCATGATCCATCTCAAGAACTCAGTTTCTCCACTAGTCAAATGGAAAGAGATCCCTGCCTGATTCCAAAGCCCTGTGTGCTTCTTCACTTTAGTGATGGGTGAACAGACTCAAAATGGTTCGTTCCAAATTAGAAGGGACTAACCTTTTGGAAGTATCCCATGCTGTCATTCTCTCCCTGACCAGCTGGAGGACCAACAGCAAGAATAGCGACATAGCAAGAGCAAAGGGTGCACTCCAAGCATTTAATGTTCCTTGCTCACTTTATCATTTTATTAACCCATTTTGCAGAAAGGGAAACTGAGTCAAGGTCACTGAAGCACAGTCCATGATCCTAACTGCTGCCCTTACCACAAGGTCCCTGCAGTTTGGTAAGTTGTTCCAGCCCTGCCCCCAACCTCTCTTCTTCCCCTCCCCCACCAGGCATTTAGCCAGGCTGGGTCCTGGCCAAGTCTCAGCTGTCACAGTGTCTCCATCTTTGATCATCTGTCAGCCCAGATGTTGGGTTGATCAAAGGCAGCTGTTGCCTGGGCCCTCCCCAGAGTACACAATTATGGATACACGAAGGACAGAGTGGGAGGCTGGGGCTGGGATGAACAACAGGCATGTGATGTGATATGGAGCCTCACTGGATGGGGCTTGGCTGGGCAAGAGGGAACCAGACAGGCCCAGGACCTTTCCCATTGCTGGGCACCTCAGAAGGAAGCTGGGCAAAGAAGCCAGAACATAGCCTGGGGATTACAGCAGCTGGATCCAGGACCAGCCTTAAAATGAGCCAAGAAGCAAAATGGTAGATGAATGAAGAGGGGGCCAGTGTCTTTACTCTTGATGACAAATTTCACTGGCCACACGAAGCCAGCATTGGTTCCATCCATCTTCTGTTCTTCTTCCTTTTTTTTTTTTTTTTCTTTTTTGAGACAAGGTCTCTCAACATAGCCGAGGCTAGCCTGGAATGCATGACTCTCCTGCCTCTGCTTTCTGAGTGCTGGGATTACAAGCATGCACCACTTCATCAGCCTGGCTCCATTCATCTTTTCTTTCCTTGCAGGTCCTCAAGAGCTACACTTTTTTGTTTAAAATTAAGTAAAGAGCAGAGCATGAAAGAGCATGCATGAGCTAACCTTGCCAGCTTCTATTTTTAAACAGAAGAGAAAGGGGGAAAAAATGAATGAATGCAAGTGCCATCCACACAGATGGTGGGTCTGGACTTTTTTTTCTTTCATTTATTCAACAATTTATGGGCATGTTTTCTAGTGAATGTACCTGATTTATTAAGTATTTACTGGATTCAAGAAACAGACTAATCTCTACTTTGCATATACGTTATTTTTATGGAAAAAAAAAAGAATTTTAAAGTTTGGGTAAAATATAGTGTCCACACTTGGGTACCAACTTTCTCATCCACATGGCATAACTATATAAAAATGGAGAGGGAGGGTTGATGGGTGGCAGGATGTAAGGCAGTAATACCCAGAAGTCCCAGCACCTGCAAGCTGATGGCAGGTAGAAGATCCCATCTACTCTCTCTTGCCTGGCCCCCACTTCCCACAGGCAAGATGGAAATGGATGGCGTGCTGAAAGGCTTTTGCACCCACCCTTAGAAACCCCTGACGGCAGCCTCTACCTGACCCAAGGTCATGGCACTGCCATTTTGGAGCGTGTGGTCTGTGCCAAGCTCTTTGAAGATACCATTTGCAATTCTCCCAGCAACTGGTGTGGTCAGCTGTGTTACCCTGCTTCTTCCAGGTACAGAAACAGAGGCAAGAAGGACCAGGAAGCTCTGAGTGCTGCAGCTGGCTCTCACCAGCTTGTGAGTGCTGGTCACTGAGTGTACAGAATTCTGTGAACCACTTCCTGAATGGGACCATGATTAAAAATTAAATTATAGTCTGGGAGTGCAGCTCAGTGGTAGAATGCTTGCCTAACATGTGCAATGACCTGGGTTCTGTTCCCAGCACCAAAAAAAAAAATTATAAAAACTTACGATTATATTAAAAAATAAAAGAAATACTCAAAATTCCTTACTTCCTAATTGTCTTACTGCATTACTTACTTGTGCCTGGTGGAAATATATAAAAGAGACTTCCCTGCATATCTCTTCCCAAGTTCATATTCAAGAATGTCAGGTTTACAGAGATTGATGGGAGTATTACTTACTTACACCAGGGAAATTGGTGATTGCTACATACCAAGAATTTTTTTTTCTAGAAAGTCAGTCTTACACATTTACCAGCACACCACAGTGTGGGGTGAGTCAGGATGTGAAATTCGTAGGCTATTTCTTCTTACCTGTGCTGAGCCATGGTCAACTCCAACCTCAGAAAGAGCTTCATGAAGTCACCCCAGCCTCATCACAAAGCCACCAGGAGCCAAATCCTCCAGTCCATAAAGAAAGAAATCATAAATTTCGTGTGAGCAGAGGTGGGCCATTCTGTCTGAAATAGAAAGTGCATGTATTCTGTTCTGTTGATGCTATGGGCTTTTCAAAAGCATCTAATTGTCAAATAAAGAATGCATATATCAAGATGTACAGTATGGTTTGATTTATGTATACGTTGTGTAGTGATCACTCAATCTAATTCATGAACACAGACAAGCTTTAGACAAACGTTCCAGCCTTGGTTTTCTTTAACCTTGAAATGGGTGGATTCTGGCTTCACTGGACCTGGCTGAGAATTATACAATGTTGATAACAATCATTGCTCTTTATTGTGTATCTTTTTTGTGTCTTCTCTTTTTTTTAAGACAGAGTATCGCTATGTAGCCCAGGCTGGTCTCCAACTAGTGAGCCTCCTGTCTCAGCCTCAGCTGGGACTCTAAGTGTGTTAGGAACACTGCATGAATCATCAGCCTTAGGAACAGAAGGACAAAAAGAGTGCAACTCATAGACACCCTGATTTCTCTTCTCTCAGCAGACACAGCGTCTGTCTTCCATCCCTAAGTATTCCGCCCCCCAAGACAAGAATAGGTGGCCAGTAGTTTGAAACTTGAGAGCCTGGTTCTGATGTGAGCAGTTGACCTATCACTGAGGGGTTTGAGTTAGATCTACACCCCTCAATCCCTGTCCCAAATTCTGATAGGAAAACACGAAACTCTTTGGTGATCTCCAAACCCTCAGCAAGGCCAAGGGTCCACTATGATTAGACCCAAGTTCAAATCTTCAACCTGGTTTCTCATGGCTGTCTTTTGTGATCTCACCACGCCAAACATCCAGGCACTCAAATGTCACATCCTCCACCTCCACCTCCACCTCCACCATCCACACAGGTTCTTCCTCCTCTCTCAACCCATCTTCTCTTCCTCAGTTGCCTCATTCTCATCTAGGCTCATTCTGGTGCCCCTGTTCATTGCCTCAGTTTACCTTCTCTGACATACCTGGACAAGCAAGGCCTCCAGACTGGCCTATAAACTAAAAAGAATGATAGCTAAAACACCCAACAGCAAGTAAGCTGAGATGACAACCCATCACCATCAACCAATCCAACTGGAAGAGACATTTTTAGCAAACAGCCACTCTACCTGCCATGACTGGACATCATCCCTGCTTTGCCTGCCTTAGCCTTCATCACACCAGGTCACAAGGGTCTATTTTCCTCCCCATGCCCAATGAAGAATGTGGAAAACAGAAAGGCAGTGATCATCCCCCTAACTTAATCAACTGGTATTTGCTGGGCTCTGGTCAGCACTCCTGGCTGCTAGCTCGGTGCCCCCATCTGTGCAGGGGGTGGTTCAGTGGGACACTGAACATGGAGGATTCAGCAGGATTGGCCCCATGGCTCAGCAAACAGTATTTGTTTATTACTGTGTGTACTGTTTGATGACTCACAGACTAAAAGGGTGCTTTACCCCAGAAGGGAGAACAGGAGATGAATTGGGAAGTTTGGGGTGTCCCCACGGTGGCTGGATGGCTTGGCTTTCATGCTCCCAGAGCTGGAGTCTCCCCACACCTCCACCCCAACCCCCTGAGAGCATGAGACCAAAGTGAGGGCTGATCAATCACCAGGACTTTAAAGGCCCCTTGGTTTTTGTACCCTGTGTCCTCCCGATGTTTGTCCTAGCTACATGGTAACAGCCGTCTGTTTAGAACTCACAGCAAATACATCTTAGGAAGGACTTTGATCCTTGGCAGCTGTGTACTTGTGAGTGAGCCACAGTCCCAAGGGCAGAGACAACAGGAGAAGGAGGCAGGCTGGACTGGTCTCTCTCATGCCCTCTGGTTTGGCCCTTCTCTTGACCCCAGATTCCACCTCAGCATGCTGTGCTTGAGGCAGAATTGAGAGCAAAAGCCCAAGCTGCAATGTCAGAGTGTCCTGAGTTCAAGTCCAGACTATGCCACTTTCCAGCTGTGTGATTGTGGGCAAGTCACTCAACCCAACCTCTCTGAGCATCACTTTCTTTATCTACAAAGCAGTCATGATAATAATTTTATAAATCAGTAGTGTGCACAGGAGTAAATGGGACCATGCCCTTAAAAGTGTTTGGGATAAGGGAGAAACCGAACACATCTTTGAATGAGCAAACCTTTCAGTTGTGCTTGTGAGAAAGACAGAATAACTATAATTACAATGTTACATCATAAATTGTACAAGTTATAATGTAACATTGTAAAATCATGATGTAACATTGTAATTAAAATGTTACAAATGGCACCTCAACTGTCTTGCCAGACCTTCAGTGAGTTAATTCTCTTCCCTGAGCCTCAATCTCCTCACCCATAAGATGGAAACCATGCACTCAAATGGTAGAGAGCCTGCATTGCAACTGCAAGTCCTGAGTTCAAACCTCAGTACCACCAAAAAAAAAATGGAAATCATAAATATCTCCCTCACAGGGAGCTTAATATGAAAATTAAGGCCATACTTGAAAGATCTTAGAACAGCGTTCAACACATGGGACACACTCTATAAATATCACCTTCCTGTGTGTTCCAGTCGGTCGCTGTACCATATAATGTGTTGTGACTACAGGAACAACTCCACTTCTCTGAGCAGATTGTTACTAGAAAAGAGTGCAGGTAAAGATAATATTGAAGACACTTGCCAATAACTCCTACCTCATATTATTGAGAAGAGCATGAGGTGGGATCACATCCGGAGAGCCCTACATTTTGGTGGTGTGCTCTTTTCCTCAGTTTCCCCATTCTGACTCCTAGAAAGTTTTTTCCTTCCAGTGATTCAGGCATAGCATTCCGGGTGGCCCTTTATGTGGCTGGTGGAAGAAGTCATATATTTCCCATTATTCTTGGGATTGTCCCCTTTGGTTGAGTAGAATGCTTTACTTGGTTTGAACGTCAGGGCAGGAGAGGAGGGAAGTTTCATTTTTATCCCTGCTCCTCTCCCTTCAATGTGAGGAACAGCAAGTCAGGGGAGGGCTTTCCAACACGGCCCTGATACCCACTCATGGGTAGGCCCCATCATGCCCCAATCCACTGCCATCGTCCCAATCCCTTCTCACAATTTCCTGGTCAAATTGTTCAGGGCAGGGGGAGGACCCATACTTGTCATACTTGTCACCTCTTTCACTAATAAGAGGTGAGTTGCCAGGGGTGGCACTACGCCTGCCTATAAACTACATTTCCCAGCATGCCATATAGCTAGTGTCATGTGACTGAGTTCTAGCCAATAGTAGACAGATATAAGCTATTGGGAGCTATACCTGGGGAACCATAGCTAACAATGTCTGTAAATGTGTCTTGCTCTCCTCCTTTTCTTCTCCTTCCTGACGGCTGGAGCTTCATAGGGCTTCCTTCACTTTCAACAAGTATGTCCTCCTCCTCGTGATGTATAATGGTTGCCCAGCTTCCTGCCTTCGTGTCTCCATTCCACCCAGACAGAAGAAGGAAGGGGAGAGTTCCATGAATTCCACTGTGTGGATAAACCAGAGTTTTCAGTTTTAAACAGTTTTTGATTGTTGAGCAATTCTATGACTCTGCCTTTCACTACTGTAGACAATGCTGTGCTCACATACTCAAAGCTTCCATATGTGTGTGAAGTTATATCTGTAAGGATGTCCCCTGAATGGTTTCCAAAAGGAACTACACCTTTTTCCCCACCTTTAGCAGGGAATTGCAGAGCGTCAATTTCCCAAAACCCTCATCAATGTTGATTGGTAGCTTCTCTTACTTTTACCAGATAGGAAAATGTAGCCATTGTGTGGAGTCTTCGTGAGTTCAGTTTTAGAATTACTCAGGGGATTGTTACCAGAGAAGAGGGGCGGAGTCCAAAACTACTTTATTTTTTGAGACAAGGTCTCACCTTGTAGCCAGGCTGGCCTAGAACTCAAGACTCTCTCTTATACTGGGATTATAGGCATGTATCACCACACCCAACCAAAGATGCTCATATTTCTACAGCAGTGATGCTCAACTGGATTGATTCTGCCCCCTAGGGAACATGTGGCAATGGCTGAAGACATCGTTAACCATTGGGGGGGGGGAGGGGGTTCGCTATGCTGTTGGCTTGTAGTGAGTAGAGGCCAGAGAGGCTGCCCAGCATTTTACAGTGCACAGAACAGTCCCCTGGGAATGAATCAGTGGCCCAAAGTGTCAACCATGCTGAGGCCAAGAGCTCCTATTCTAAGCCAGGGTCTCAGCCTATGCTGTGGAATCTTCCCAAGGCAAGTCTCTGTTACCTGGTCTTCTTGGCTCCAGGACTCCCCAAGGGCCTGGCTGAGACTTTCTCAGAGCTGCCCCTCGATCTGCCTCACCTTCCACCCTACTTCTTCCTTCCCAGGGCTCAGACCCCATCAGGGTTGGAAGGTCCTCCTGTCTGTGCCTCTCCCTGCTGGACGCACTTCACAGGTGTCTCGTAGTGGCTGCAAACCATGCATCAAGATGACCAGCCACTAACCACGAGGTGGTCTTTGCTGTAGACCCGTCAAGTGCCATCCCTGAGACAGCATGTGACTGTCCCTTAGTGAGGACAGGCTGTGGACATGACTGGCCTCCACTTCCCATCTCTGCAGCTCGGATGCACCAACCCAACAGAACCCAGTTTCCTACATGTGGCCCTTGCAATGGCACCTCGGATTTAGCCCTTGCCTGCTCAGGAAGACCATAAGAAAATACCACAGGTGGGGCTTAAGCAGGGGACATTTATTTTCTCTTGGTCTGGAAGCTGGGAGTTGAAGAACAAGGTGCCAGCAGGGTTGTTTCTGGTTAAACCTGTCTTTCTGGCTAGGAGGGGGGGAGGAGGGAGGGGGAGGGAGGGGGAGGGAAGGAGGGGAGGGGAGGGAAGAGGAAAGGAGAGGAGAGGAGAGGAGAGGAAAGAAGAGAGAGGGAAGAGAGATCTGATATTGTTCCCTCTTTTTTTTCCCCTGATGGGACAGGGTTTCCTGATTGCAGACCAGGTGCTCTACCACTTGAGCCACACCTCCAGTCCATTTTGCTCTGGTTATTTTGGAGGCAGGGGTCTCTCAAACTGTTTTCCCAGGCTGGTCTCCAGATGTGATCCTCCCAATCTCAGCTTTCCAAGTAGCTAGGATTATAGACATGAGCCAGTGGCACTGGCTCTCTCCCTCTTCTTATAAGGACTCCAGCCCTAATGAATTATAACCCTACCTCTGTGACTTCATTCAGCCTAGTCACCTCCAAAAAGTTCCTGTCTCCAAATGCAGTCACATTGGGGGTTAGGGTTTCAGGGTGGGAGGGGAGCAGTTCAGTCCGTACAGTCCTGTTGTTCCCTTCTCCCAGACAGTTATCTGGACACTTGGATATGTCCAAAGGGTCACTGGCATGTTCTGTAACAAGAGGAAATGAAAGAAAGCAGCTCCCAATCCCCAAAGCCACCAATGCTTGCCTCAAGCCCTTGCAAGTGCCAGGTCTGAGCCCAGGAGGCCTGAGAAGCACCCGGAAGCACCAGGAACATCAGGACCCCAGCTCCTGGAATGGCAGCCAGTGAGTGGTAACTGGAGAGAAGCATGCAGGAGGAGAGAGATCAGAACATCGCCATGCCTCCAACACGTGAGGAGCTCAGGTGGCCCTCCACTGGAGGAGATGTGAGGAGTGGGGCAGTCTAGTCCCTCCTCATCAGAATGGAACAGAATTTGCCTCAAGTTCATAGAAGTTCAAAATAAACCCGTCAGCCTACCCAAGGACAAATGATGGTGATGAATGTGCCCCCTCCCCAAAGAGAGATAGCATACAGGAAACTCAGCAGGGGGCTGTGAGCCTTCTCTGGAACTCACCGCCCCTCCTACCTATATTCTCTCATTTCAAATATAATTTCCTTTTACACATAGTCAGCTAAGTCTGGCATCGCTCATCCTCCAAAATGCTTTGCTGAGCAATGTCTCATTTTATTCTGACACCCATAGCCAGGAGATGGGGCTGTGGATTGTTGTTCCAAGGGTGGCTGTACTCACAACCTGAGTGGCCCTCAACCCCCACCCCCTTCCCACCACCTACAGCCCAGCTCTGTGCCTCCATCCTGGTGTCTGGGTGGGGGTGGGGCTTCTCCAACTCCCAGGGCATGGCAGAAGTCATGCACTGTGGCCTTGGAGGCTGGGTGGAAACATGAACACTGGTTCTACCTCTTTTTTTTTTTTCTTGTTTTGTTTTGCTCTGGAAGAAACCTCCCCTTGGAGGTCAGCAGCTGCTAGGGAGCCAAAATGAGCTCATGCAAGGGGACCATGTGGAGAGGTCTCTGAGCAGACACTGGGGAGGGGCACATGCTGTCTACCTGTGCCTTGGCTGGATCCCAGCCTGTGTGCCTGCTAGGCCACAACACACAGGCTAGGATAATAAATGATGCCTTGATAAAGGATTGGGACAATTTGTTTGCAATGTTAGTAACCAGGAAAGTAGTGCACTATCTTTCCAGGGATATGTCACAAACTACCACAATCTATTTGCCTCAAAATGACAGAAATTTATTCTTCCACAGTTCTAGAGACTGGAAAAATTTCTACCTCAAACTCAAGATGTAAGCAGGCCTGTTCTCTGTCTGAGGTGTTAGGGAGAACCTAGTCCAGGCCTTTCCATGATGTCATGGTTGCTAACAAGCCTGGGTGTCCCTGTCTTATGATGTATGGCTCCTGTCTGGGCCACACTGTCATCTGCTCTTCTCCCTGTGTCTCTTCTGTTCTCATAAATACACCAGTCAGACCATCTTAGGCCCACCCTAATCTAGAACAACCCCATCTTAATTTCATCACCTCTGCAAAGACCCTATTTCCAAATGAGGTTGCATTCCCTGATACCTGGAATTAGGAGAATTTCCATATTTCTTTGGGGAAATAAGAAATAGTCAAGGCAGGTGCTCCACTTTGCAGGTGAGCCAGCTGAGGCTCAGAGAGATTGATATAGGAGCGAGGAGCAGCGGCTGAGAACCATGGCTTGGATGTTGATAAGGAATCACTTCCTGGACCGCTGATGTTAACCAAACGGCTTGTGACATACAGCAAGATTTTGCTGGAGCCCTGGAGCCCACAGAAAATACCAGCCCCAGTCTGACCCTCCAAGGCCCAAAGCCACCCCACCTGACATGTGAGAGATGTTGCTGACACATGGCCCAGTTTCTGAGAGTGCCCAAGGTGGCCCAGCTGGGAAGAGAAGGAGCTAGGGTTACAACCCCAGGTAAGCAATTCTAGGACATAAGCTTTTCTCTGCTCCACTGAACAGCCTCTTGTACGAGTGCTGTATCAGATTGGCTCCAGTCAGCCTGAATGCCACCATATAATCAAGCACTTCCCACTCCTGTCTGATCTCTTGCTTGCAAATGCAGATGCATGAACACAGTTAGGTGTGAGGTTCTCTGAGGGTAGGGCTCCTGATTCACACCGGTGGGGTAATCTGGTTTCCCCAAGCTCAGAAACAGGATATCTGCAATCAGATAGAGGATCCTTTCTCATCACTAATGACACCTTCAGGAAAAGGTCACCAAGGCTAAAGCACATTGCGCAAGAGGAAAATATCCAAAATCTGGGGCAGGTAGATCTGGAAAACAGGAGGTGTTGACTGGGCACAGAGTGGATGTGTGCTTATGATTCCCCAACCCAAGCCCAGCTCTGGGTCAGGATTTCATCACCCAGGGATCTGTCACCTTCCACTTGGGATCAGCCAATGAGAGGCACCAAAAGGCTGTTGACCTCCCTCCCGGCCCGGCCATCATTCTGCAGGGGCTGTTACTCTCTGTCCACTCTTGACTTGTTTGTCGAGTCTTGCTAACTTTATCCCTGGGCTGGCCTCAAATCCCAACCCTCCCAATCTCCCAAGTAGCTGGAATTACAGGTGTGAGCCGCCATACCCGGTCCTCCTCTGGCCTCTTTAACTTCCTTTGGGTTCAAGTCTTCTTATGTAGGCAGAAATATTCACCAACCAACTATAGCCACACAGGGTCCTTTTGCCCAGAAAACAGAGTCCTGTCTCCCTACAGGTGCAAAATCAGGAATGAACCCCATTCATTGTGCACCAGTGCATTGGGCACTTGTCTCTGGACAGCCAGACTCCAGATTCTGCCTCAGCTGAGCGTTCCCTGCTTCTGCAGCGCAGCTTGGGCTGATCCGCGGTCCTCTGGCGCCCATTGCTGGTCTAAATTGGAATTGCAGCTTTTGTACCCGCACTCAAAACCAGCTGAGTAAAGACGTCTCCTGCCCAGTAAGGAAAAGGAAAAAAGAGATGGAGAGTCGCAGGCTGGCATTTAGCAAAAGCACCGGGAGACAAAATCTAAAACCTGAGAAGGGGCATCAAGCTAGCCTGGTCCTTTCCATGAGCAGCTATCCTTGGCTTGGTGGATAGTATGTAAGATCTGAATCCTTGTCCTCTATTCCTGAGTGGCACCAAGTAAGTCAATTAACCTCTCTGTGCCTATAAGCCATGGGTTATTGTGACGTTTAAATGAGCTAGCCTATCTAACCAGTGCCAGGCACTTCAAAATTCAGTTTCTTTGTTATTGCTTTTGGCATTATGCTAAAGATCTCTCTCTGGTCCTCACCACCACCCGGAAAGTGGGTGTTGAGGGATGAGGTTCAGAAAGGGTGACTGGCTTACCCAAGGTCACACAGCATGAAGTGTCAAAGATAGAATCTGAACGTATGTCCCCATTCTTTCCAGGGCTCTGTGTCATCTTTTCAGGATAAATTCCCTCATGGCTATGGTTTCCCAGGACTCACCGAGGCAACGAGAGGTGAGGAGGACAGCTGGGTAGATGGTAAAGTAACAGTGTTTACTCCAAAACAAAAGCCAGAAGGCGCAGGTGGGACTGTCCCTCGTGTTTTGTGGGGAGTCCACTCATTTGGAAGCACAGACTTCAGCCTTAGACAGTGACCTTGGGCAGACACAGACTCCCGCTCAAGGTAGTTCCTATGATGGTAAAGAGCTTGTCCCATGATGACAATGTGGTGACTTGCAATGACAATGATGATTGACAAGACTGTGCCTCTTGATATCGGGCTCCTTCACTTGACTACAAGCCCCTAAGGGCAGAGGACATGTTTGTCCTGACCACCACTGAGACCTTGGTGCCTGGCATGGGGCCAGGTACTCACTAAAGATTTGGATGAATGAATGAACTATGTTTGCTTCTTCACGGTCTTAAGGTGACCTTTTCTATCAGTGGATGTTCCGAGGTTTAAGGAAGTAAGTTGGGGGACACAGCAAAGCACAGTCTTCATGGAAGGGCTTTTGGGGAGGGGATTTCAGTGAGAACCTGTGGTGGTGGTGGCATTATGATTTACACCATCCTCTCCAGGTGTTTAGCCATCCTTCACCTTCCCCCCCAACCCCGAGAGAAGATCCAAACGTCATCAGATGCTGTTCCGTAAGCCACAGCTGGGGAGACATCCTTTTAAGCCCACGGTGGGAGTGGGACTCTGACACAGAAGGAGAATAGGCCCTCCCCTTGTTTTTATAGCCATTTGGGATGACAGCAAAGCTGGGTGGAAGAGAACAATGATACCTTGTGTGTCAAGTGCTCTGCTCCAAGCAGACAGGTTCGTGATTCAGGCAGTCCAAAATCCAGACAGGAGCCAGGAAGAAGGTTTGCATTGCTTATTACCTATCCCCAGCCATCCCCAGGCCACCCTGTGCAGTGGCTTTTATACAGATAGGTAGACAGATAGATACAGATATACAATATACAGAGATATATAATATATAATATGTAAATATAGATGTATAATACATAGATATAAAGGTAAAAGTGTCATTTTGCCAAGTTAACACTTCTACTGTGCATGGGATTCCGCCACTGGTTATATGACTAGTCATCCTGGGGTGGTTACGTAGCAATAGTGAGTGTGCCTGGGTACAGGCAATTATAACCTACTAGTTACTTTCCCTACATCTTGGAGCCCCTCAAACAAATCTAAGCCACGGCGTGGGAGGCTGCTGGCATGGGCAGAGTCTGTGCAGTAAGTGGAGAGCAGCAGTCAGTCTGGATCTCGAGGTTAAGGTCAGAAAGCCAAGTCCTTGAGACCAGATGTTGAGGATTCTGCCATGAGGTTGGGACACCGCTCCACAGCACAGGCGAAAAGTCTAAAAGGAAGGACAGTTCACAGCCAGGGTGACAGAGGCTCAGGACTGGCAGCTCCAGAGTCCCTGTCCACAGTTTTCCCAGAGTGAGTTTCCCTTTTCCCCAGCCACAGGCTCACTGATGAATGATCTGTGATTTCAGCCATTTCCAAGTGAGTGACAGCAGGAAAGGTCCCCACGTCTCCATTCTTCAGCCTCCAGCAAGGGCTACGAGGGCCAAGGTTCAGTCCTCATTTGCCACAAGTGTGGCAGAGGCTGGTGCACACCTGGCCACCTAGATCTCTTTTGAGGTTCCTTGCAGGGGCCTGGGATGGGGGCTGCTCTTGGAAGGTATGTCCAGGGTGGTGGGCAGTGAACTGCAGGAGCTACATGATGGAGCCAAGTGGCGACACCCAGACAACCATCTCAGCAACCTCACTGTTGCCCTACTTCCTGATCTTGATAATGGTCACAGGTAGCAATCAGCAAAGGGAGCCCTGCTTGAACTTGGCCTTAATCTCTATTGTGTGATCGTGACTGAGAGTTCTCATCTCTCTGGGCCTCAGTTTCCCCAGATGTCAATGGATGGAAACAAGGTTGTCCCAGGAATGTATGTACACCTACAAATACCCCAAGTTTAGTATCTTTGAGCTGTTCTAATACTGGCAAAATTACTACAAAAAGAAAAAACCCCGTATGCTACTTATTACTAACAAAAGGGCTAGTTTACAGGAGAGAAACTGCCAGACGCCCCTAACCTCGTGATCCAAGCTTGCACCATCATTGAACCTCCTGATGAGGTTGTCATGAAGGATGCAAGTCAGCCAAAAACAACAGAAAAGAGAAAAGCAAGGAGCAGGAAGATACCATCATAGTGACTTAGAACATATCCAGAGAATTTCCACAGCTGCAAAGACAGCAAAACTGCAACAGCTTTCTTTTTTTTTTTTCATTAAAAAGTATTTTTTAAAGTAATAAATTTTACTTTAGAGTAGTTTCATATTTGCAGAAAACTTGTGACAGTGTTAGGGAAAGTTCCCATACACCCTGAACTCTGCTTCCCTGACCACTAGCCTCACTCTGGTCCATCTGTCTGTCAAAATTCATGAAGCAAGACTGACATTGTTATCCGAAAAAGTTCACAGCTTTTTCGGATTTCCTTCGTCTTTACCTAATCCCAGGATCCCACCTTGCATTTAGACTCCCCTAACTGTGACAGTGTCACAAACTTCCCTTGTTTGGGTAGTACTGGGATTTGAACTCAGGGCCTCACACTCATGGGACTGGCACTCTACCAGTTGAGCCACACCCCAACCCTTTTTGTACTTAGTTATTTTTCTGATGGGGTCTCATACTTTTGTCCTCGCTGCCTCAGATTTCGATCCTCCTATGTCTGTCTCCCAAGTAGCTGGGATTATAGACATGAGCCACCATGTCCAGCCCATGCCCCACCTTCTTGAGCATGAAGCATTATCAGTAACTATTTGAAATCCTCCATTGTTTATCTTCCACTCTAGTTTATTTATTCATCACAGATTTACACTGCCAGGGTCTCGTGGATATTTATATTTTGGCCTATAATGCAACACATAATTTATTTTGTTGCTTAGACATTGCATCTTTGGACATGGAAGCTCCTACAGTTTATTCCTTTGTCCCTTTGAAAAGTCCTGTGTGTGTGTGTGTGTGTGTGTGTGTGTGTGCACAGTTTTGTGGAAGAATGAGACTTCCAGGTTCATCTTGGATAGTTCAGCCCCAGCAAAAGCCACTTCCCTAGGAAGCCCTGGTTTGATTAGAAATCAAGATCTGGCCAATGTCCAGTGGCTCACACCTGTAATCCTAGCTACTCAGGAGACAGATCAGGAGGATTGCCGTTCAAAGTCAGCTTGGGCAAGCAGGCTTGAGACCCTATCTTGAAAAGACTCATCACAAAAATGGGCTGGTGGAGTGACTCAAGTGGTAGAATGTCTGCCTAGCAAGTGTGAGGCACTGAGTTCAAACTCCAGAGCCACCAAAAAAAAAAAAAAATGAAGATGTGAATCAAGATGCTTGATTTTTCTGAACATCTACGCGATGTTCTGTCATTGTATCTGTTCCCTTGGTGGATATTAGGTTTTCACCAATCTCTTCTTCTTACAAACAATGGGGCCAGGTTATCTGTACTTTGAGTTTCTAGCAGTCCTTCCCACTGCACCTGAGCTATGTCCAGCAGGGACAGGGTGGAGGCAGGAGGGTGGTGGCAGTGTCTCCCCATCCCATTCACTCAGATGAAGCTGAATCTCAGCTTTGGGGGGAGGCACTCCCACCTCTGCAACTGCTGTTCCCGCTCGGTCCCATCTGGTCATCTGGTGAGAAGCAGGAAGAGGCCGTTCTACTTTACCATCCACCACCCCCAAATTTCTTCAGCATCATAACCACTGTGGCCCACTGAGTCATTTCCTGAAGGGTTGGTGTGATTGAAGGTCAGAAGCAACTTTGAATGGAACTCCTTTGGCTTTGAGTGCCAGGTAGATATAACTCTATGAAAAAATACAGCAGATGGGGAGAGATGGAGCAGGAGTGCCAAGGATAGTCTTTCTGGTAAGATGAACTTGGAACAGAGAAGGAGGGAGCCATGCAGGGAGAAGAGTGATGCAGGCAGAGGAGACAGCAAGTGTGAAGGCCCTGGGGCAGGAGGCTGCTTGAAAGGGTTGAGGTCCAACCAGGAGACTGATGGCTGAAACAAAGTGGCAGACGAGGTGAGATATCCTGCTTTTGGTCGGACACAGAAAGCACTGGAAGGTTTAGACAGAGAAGGGATGGGACGGATCTGGGTTTGGTTTTAGCAGGATGGGTGGGGGAAGACAGAAGCAAGGAGAGCAATGAGGAAGCCATTGGAATAGCACAGAGAGGGGTGGTGGCTGGGTAGGCCAAATGATGCCCTAAAGATATCTGCATCCTATTCCTTTGAACTTATAGATATGTTACTTTCTGTGACAAAAGGGACTTGACAGATGTGGTTAAGGATCTCGAGATGGGGAACTTACCCTGCATTACCCAGGTGGCCCATTGTCACCACAAAGGTCTTTCTAAGAGGGAGACAGGGGGACAGATGTGGAGGGTCAGAGACAGAGCTTTGCAGACAGAGATAGAAGTTGGGGCCTCTAGACAGAGAAAGAGATTCTTCCCAGGAGCCTCCAGAAGAACCAGCCCCACCAGCATCTTGACTTTAGGACTTCTGCCCTGCAGAAGCAAAGGTAATAAATGCATTTGATTTAAGCCACTAAATTTGTCACCACTTGTTACCATGGCAACTGGAGATGGGTGCTTAGGACCAGTCAAGGGTGGTGGTGATGGGAAAAGATGGCACTTGTGACAATTCTTTCAGAGGTCCAGGTTCACAGGACTTGCCGATGGAGTAGACACAGAGTGAGAGGCGAAGCGGAGTTTTGGGACAACCCCTGTGTTTCTGGCCACAGCAGCTGAATGGACACTGGCCCTATTCATTGGGACAGAGAACAACCGACATAAGGAGGAAACCAGGAGTTCATGTGGAATTCCTCCCTCCATCCTCTTCCAGGGCCTTCTGGAATCTCTCCCCACCACTGGCCTTTCCTTGGACGGGAAGTCAACTCCCTGAGGGACCAGACTGGACAGTGTCACATACACTCATGAAGCCACCATGGCTGGACCAGGCTCAGACCTCCCTGATGGCTTGTTTTTTTTTTTGTTTTTTTTGGTTTTTTTTAAATCCCTAGGTGTAATCAGAGAAGCCAGCCTGGTGGGTCCCTGTATCCCAGATTGTATTTGCTGAGGGAGAGGAAAAAGGAGGCAGGACAGGAAGGCAGGAAGACTATAATAACATAACGTGCTTGCTTGTTAAGTGCAGGGAAATACGTAGCCCAAGAATGGTTCTGCCTTCTCCTGGCATATGGTGACCATATTTCCCAGGCCAGCGTTGGGCTGTGGCATTTGAAGAGGGCATTCTATATTCTTTTAATGCCTTTAAAACACCTTCTGATTTGAGAATGTCTCACAGGAAGGCTATTTTTAGTTGTATATTTTAATAAAGGCAGTTCATAAAAATAATAAAAGTATATGAGATGGGAACCCATACTTACTCTGAAAGAGCTGCCTCGTAAAGCCTGCTCCCCCCATCCTAGCTGGGTGACGGGGTGTAGAAACCGCTTCCTAATTGTCATTTAATTAAAGGCATAGCAGTAAATAAAAATATCTGCTGAATAAGAGCATGACTTTGAAACATGGTGACCCTGAAGTCATCTCCAGTAATGGGGATACATTAGAAAAACTTCTAGGTTTTTAACTGGTGCATAGTCGCTGCACTTATTTATAGGATACAGTGTTGCATTTCAATATTCGTATACAATGTATCACACCCTATCAGGGTAATTGACATATCTCCCACCAAACCTGTGTTATTTCTTTGTGTTAGAAATACCCCAAATCCTCTCTGCTGGCTATGTTGAAATACACAGTCATTTTTGCCAACCACAGTTTTTTGTCTGTTTCTCTTGTTTTTGAGGCTCATGCTAGGCAAGCACTCACCACTAAGCCGCACCCCCACTAAGCCGCACCCCAAAGCCTCCTTATTTTTACGTCTACATTTTAAATGAATCCATAGTCTACATAAGACACAGAGAGGGTGACATGGGCTTCTGAGTAACCTACTACAAAGCAAGCAGATCCCCAAGTAGTGGGCTAATGTTCCCCCAAAAGATATACCTACACCCTAAACTCCAGAACTAGGAATGTGAACTTACTTGGAAAAGGGACTTTGCGGTGTCATTAAGAAACCTTGAGATGAGATCACCTGGATTTAGGGAGGGTCCTGAACCCAGTACCAGGTGTCCAATAAGAGGAGAGGGAGAGAGAAGTCACCCCTACAAAGATAGATGTGGGACCTGGAGAGGTGCCCCACGGCCAGGGGCACCTGGTCCCAAAAGCCAGAGAGGTAAAGGGAGGAGCCTCCTCTGGAGCCTGAAAAAGATGTGTGGCCTTGCCCACACCTGGGTGATAGATTCCTTGCCTCCAGATCTCCAGGAGAATGCATTTCTCTTACTTTAAGCTATCCTCTGGTTTCCTGTGGTTTGTTACCATGACCCTAGGAAACCAGCACACCCCACAATTCTATCACTTAAAACTGCAGCCAGTGTTCAGCTTCTTGGTTTTGTCAATAAAGGTTTACTGGAACACGGCTGCCTGGGTTGTCTCTGGCTGACTGTGAGCTGCAGTGCAGTCCTGCTCACCTGCACTGGAGATGGAAGTACAAAGCTGAGGTACTTACCCTCTGGCCTTTCAAGAAAGAGTGAGCCAACCCTTGACTTAAAACAGAGGCTGGGGGCATGGCTTAAGTGGTAGAACCCTTGCCTCAGAAGCACAGGGCTCTGAACTCAAACCCCATTACTGCCAAAATAAATATAAAAGTATCCCAAGATAGAAAAAAACCACAATAAATATAAATGTATCCATATGTTTATATGTAATTAACATTGTAGTTTATTAAAAGTAATAGATAAGGAGGCAAAGATCAAGAGGATTGAGGTTCGAGGCCAGCCCGAGCATAAAGGTAGCAAGACCCCATCTCAACCAATAGCTGGGTGTAGTGGTGTGCACCTGTCATCCCAGATATTCAGGAAGCATAAATAGGAGAACCACAATCTTGGCTGGCCTGGGTAAAAATCTGAGACCCTATCTGAAAAATAACTAAATCAAAAAGGGCTGGGGGAGTGGTTCAAGTGGTAGAGCACCTGCATACAACTGTGAGGCCCTGAGTTCAAACCCCAGTACCACCAAAATAATAATATTGATAATAAGAATAGGTAATTATTTACTGGTGAAAAGACTGAAATGACAAGAGATTACTCAGTATGAAGTATATTTCTCTCCATCTGGACACCCACTTCCTTTGTCCCCGCCACAGAAGCAAATACTATTATCACTTCCTTGTGTACTTTTGAGAACCTCTTCACTCATATAATTGTCATAGGCTGAATCACCTCTCCACCCCAAGCACACATCTAGTGCCACGCAAGGTGACCTTATTTGGAGACAGGGTCTCTGTAGAGGTGATCAAGTTAGAAGGAGGTCATGAGGATGGTCTGTAACCCAATACATCAAACAATGAGGGAAACACAGACACATGTGTACAAGAAGGCCACACGAAGATGGAGACAGAGATGGCAGAGCCAAGCAATGCCAGAGACTGTCAAGTGAACCACCAACAAGAAAGGGAAGAACAGATCTTCCCTCACAGCTAGCAGAAGAGATCAACTTGGCCAACACCTTGACCTTGGAATTCCAGTGTGTAGAACTGTGAGACTCTAAGTGCTAACCGTATGGCAACCCTAGCAAAGAAGTCAGTAAGTGACCATGTGTCCACACCCTGTCCCTGAGTGACAGCAAACACTATGTGTCATTTAGTGTCTTGCTTTGGTTTCACATTGTATCTTGAAGATCATCCCATGGGCTGGTCATTCTCCAAGAGCTTGTCTCTTGTCCACCATCCCTGCTCTTCCATCCTGCTCTGCGCCCCAGGTGCCACCTGTGTGCACCTCATCCAGCCTTTGTCATCATGCTTCTAGCCTCTGATTGGGTCGGCCAATGGGAGATCACAGCAAGAAACTAGGTAGTTAGGTTCTGAAACGGTCCTGCCTCTCCACAGCCACAGCTCCTGTATAATCAGTCCCCTCTACCATGACGCCTGTTCTCCTGGGCTCCAGTGACAACCTGTCCTCCATTGGCCCCGGTGGGTGGGGCATTGGGGTCCCACGGTGCTGCTGGCTCTGGTATTTGGCCTTCGTTGTTATTTCCTTAATCTTGTCTTTATTTGTTCCCTGGGGCTGCTATAAAAATGACCACAAAAATGAGCTGGTGCCTCACACCTATGATCCTAGATAGTCAGGAGACAGAGATCAGGAGGATGGTGGTTCAAGGCCAGCACAGAAATAGCAAAGGGCTAGTGGAGTGGCTGAAGTAGTAAAGCACCTGCCTACCAAGTATGAAGACCTGAGTTCAAATCTCAGTATCATGCACTGAGCAGCTTAAAACAGCAGAAAGGCATTCTGTCACAATTTTGGAAGCAGAGCCTGAATTTAAGGTGTCACCAGGGCTATGCCCCTTGGGAGGCCCTGGGGAGGCTTCTTTGTGTCTTTTCCAGCTTCTGAGGCTCCTGTGCTCTTTGGCTTGTGGCCGCATCACTCCCAGCTCTGCCTGCATCTTCACATGGCTTCTCCTCTGGGTGTCCCCTGCAAGGACACTTGTCATTGGATTTGGGTCCCCACAGACATCCCTGGATGGTTGTGTTTTTAGATCCTTCATTACACTGGCAAAGACTCTTTTTCCAAGCAAGGTGACATTTACAGGTACTGGGGTAAGGACACGGACATGTCTTTTAGGAAGGGCCACCATTGTCCCAATGCAATGCACCATTCACACTTCTAAATAACCTGTTCTCAGACTGCATTATTTAGGTTCCTTTGAGTAGGATACCTGCTTCCTGCCGACTGGTGCATTTTTTTCTAGAACATACACAGCCACCGGCTCTATTCAGCAAGTGCACCTTGCTGAAAGTGAACCTACAGACCTTCGTTGACAATTAGTAATAAAACAACAACTATTGCCTGCTTCCTCCTAGTGCCTCCAGTTTGATGCTTTGTAAAGACAGATCTGCCAAGGCCCCCTTCAGCAGCGTAATATAGAGGGAATGGGCCACCTATCTGAAACTCTGTCCCTAGCAGTGTTTTCTGCAGGCTTGGGCCACAGCAGACACATGTGCTCCCTGCATTTGGGGTTTGTTGCGGAAAAGATTGGTTCAATGGAGGGCAGATTCAGAAAGATATACAAATGGAAATGGGCATGGCAGCTCACCCCTGTAATCCCAGCTACTCGGGAGGCAGAGATTGGGAGGATCAACATGTTTGGATGCAAGCCTGAGCAAAAGTTAGTGAGACACCCTCCCCCCCATCTCAATCAATAAGCTGAATGTGGTAGCTTCCACCTGTCATCCCAGGTGAAGAAGATGGCAAAAGCTTAGGGGGAAAAAAGCACTTCAGTACAGCAGAGGCACGTGGGAAAGAATAAGGAAATACTGACATTCTGGAGAGAAAATGGGGCTTTTCCTATAAAATTTCCCTGATCTAACAGTGAGTACAGAGAATACATAGAGAAGTAGAATAATATCTTAGAAACTTGGCATTCTTACATCCTTGAACCCCAGGATAACACAGAATTATCCGCACTCTACAGCAGGAGGCACAGAGGCTCTCAGAGGTTGGCTGGCCAAGAAGTCAGCTACATGGTTGGCAGGTGGAGGCTGAAAAATTCATCAGGAACCTGCATAATGCTTATAGGACTGGAGTTGAAACTGTAGGTACTCCTTGTGGAGCACCCCCAAGCTCACATCTCAGTTTCTGTTTTGTAGCTCCATGACTTTGAGCTTCGCTCATCTTCTCCTCAGTCTCCCTGTTTGCAAAATGGGGCTGATGATGTTCAAATTGCATGCTCAGTAACTGATTCATGATGCCAAGCAGCCTCTCGAAGCCGGTTTCCCTCTTTTACAGGGAGGCAAGAATCCCCAATCTTTTTCCCCCACTGTTAGAAATGTCTTAGGACTCGACAGTAAAATACAATAGCCAAGGGAGAAGAAAACAACTCCCCCTGCTCAGATCCTTGCAATCCGCCGCGGATGTTGGGAACTGGCGCCCCCTACCGACATTACCGGGGCATTTGCTGTCTTCAGCATCCGCTCAAGAATCTGCGCCTGCGCAGAATGCGAAGGCTGCGGCTCCCTCTTAGAGGTGGGACTTCCTCGCGCTGCTCTGCCTTTAGCCCCCGCCTACTTCCGGTGGGCAGGCCGCGGGCTGAGCCACGTGACTCGTTAAAGATGGCGGCGCCCAGGGAGGCAGCGTGAATCTGGTGGGAAGGCGCTGTGGGGTCGGGGCTGGACTCAAAGGTGGGGACCTTTCGTCATGTCACGACTCATCGTGAAGAACCTCCCGAATGGGGTGAGTGAACATCCACGGAGCGGGGACCTGAAAGTGGGGGCTGCGGTGTGGGGGAAACGAGGCGGGAGAGAATTGAGGTTTTTTTCGCTTAGCGATCTGGAATCCCAAAGGGGTGGGATCCTGGGCTTATCCCCCAGGGACGGCTGGGGAAGGGGAGTAGTGGCTGCCGACTGATGGGCTCCCGACCCCAAACCCGACGTCTCTTCCGCACCCCACCTTGTGCCCAAGCGTCCTCCCACGGTCCCGTCTCGTCGCGTTTTCGTTTTGATCCGTGACTGGCTTTACCCTGAGAAGCTGTTTTCCTTCCACCCCCGTCTTCGGGGCTGGTAGAAATAAATACTGAGTGCTGGGACAGGCTTTAGACCATGTATTCAGTAAGTGGAGAGGTGTGACCCAGCCATACTTTGCTGTTTCCCTAGAGCCCAGCACAGACGCTGGCATGTGGTGGGCCGGGGACCTGAATGGAGAAACGAATGAGTGGATGTGGTGATGCACGCGTGGATGCAGTGTATTAGAGTTGATCATCCTTTCCATTTCACGGTAGCTTTTCCTGAATGAGAGCCCCCCACGCAGTAAGGTCATGCCTCAAACCCAAGACAATGAGCCGCTTGGACGGCTTGAGAATATCGTCTAACCCTTGCTTCTGTCCCCTGGCAACTCTTTCCCTAGAAAGAGAATGCGAAACGGTTTGTTTTATTGTTGTGGACTTTTTTCCTTCACTTTTTTTTTTCTTTGTTGGGTGAGAGGGACCCATGACAGGTTTTTAAAAATTTGAACAGTACAGTAGTGTATAAAACGAGAAGCAAACTCTTTTTCTCCATCCTGCTTGTTATCCCTCCACAGGAGTAGACATCTTTAGATGGCCTGTTTTTAGAATTTACCACAGGTATCTCTGTGTGCCCAAATACTTTGGGCACTCCTCTTTTTCTTGGCACGTGTACCCTAGTGAGCGACTGTCTGCTGCCTTCTCACTTAAATCTTCCTTCAACTTAAATCCTACAGTATCCATAATTTTGTTTATTATTCCTCCATCATTTGCCATACATAGCATACTTTAAAAATATTTAATAGTAATCCATCCACCAGATGCATTTATTTATTTTAATTAATAGTACAAAGAAGGGTTCATACCATAATTCCATAGATGCTTACAATGTACTTAGAACAAGTTCACCACCTCCTATAGTCCCTGAACCCCACTCCCTCCTCCCCACTTTTCCAACAGTGGTGGATTTCATTATGCTGTCTTCATTTATATATATAAGATGTACTTTGATCCCTTGGCTTCCCCCTCCCCCAGTACTCTCTCCTGTTATCCCCTCTCCCCTCCCACCAATTCCCACCCCCCCAGACAGTCCCTCTTTACCACTCATGTGCTGTTATTATTATTGTTGTCACTATCATCATTTTAGGTCTAGATTCCCCATATGGGCAAAAACATGCAATGTTTTGCCTTTTTGAACTTGGCTTATCTCTCTCAACATGCTGATTTCCAGTTCTATCCATTCTCCTGCAAATACATATTTCTTCTTTATGGCTCACTAATTCTCCATGGTAAGGTACACCCCATTTTCTTTACACATTCCTCTGTTGTAGGGTGCCTTGGCTGATTCCACAGCTTGGCTGCAGTAAACATGAGTGTGCAGGATTTCTCTTGTATCCTGATTCACATTTCTTCAGCTACATGCCCAGGAGGGGTATACTGGGGTCATACAGTAGGATCCTAAGCTATCCACTGGATTTAAACAGGTGTCTCTTGAAGCCTCAATTTGTGGCGTGGAAATTTTTTCCCCCCTCCCAGCTTCTCCTTGTGGTTGCTTCTGTCTGTTGTCTGTCTTGTGTGATAAATGAAAGAATAACAAAAATATTAACAATGCTGGCTAGCTCTTTAAGAGCCCTGTGTGCCAGGCACTGTTCCTGGTGTTTTAGGTGAAATTATTCATTTAGTCTTCACCATAGTCCTGTAAATCAGGTTCCATTCTTATGCTCATTTTAAAGGTAAAGAAACTGAGGCATGCCAAGATAAAGTGATTTTCCTGAAGTCACACAGGTGGTAATTCATACAGCATGCACTCATCTTGATCATTTTCCAACAGATAAACACTTAGTGATGAGTATTCGTGATGATGTTGCTGACATTGTAGATAGAAATGGACAAGACTTGATTCCCACTTTTATGGAGCCTGTAGGGTGGTGGGGGAGACAGACACCATATCTGGGTGCAGGGATGGAGTTAGGAATTGGGGGCTATGGGAGCACAAAGGGGATTGGTTACCTGACCATCTGAGAGGTAGGACAGCTTCTAGGAAGAGGAGATGATTGGACTGAGAATGGGGAAAATTTAGGAAGTCACCCAAGGTGACTTGGCAGAGGAGTGATGGGGTCAGACTTGAGTGAGGTGTCTCTCATGCAATGGGGACATGAACTCACTGTCCTTTGTGAGTCACAGCCCTTGATTCTGTAGATTTGGGGCAGATCATTTATCTATAAGCTCCATATCACCTCTGTAAAATGTACATAAAACTTCCTAACTCAAACCAGGCATGGCAGTGCACACCTGTAATCCAGGAGACAGGAGGATTATAAGATTTTCTTGAGAACAGAGTTATTAAAAAACTGTCTCTGAGGCCAGGTATGGTGGTGCAGGCCAGTAATCACAGTTACTTGGAAGGTAGAAAAGAAAAACAAAAAGGCCAGAGCAGGAATAGCTCAAATCACAGAGCTCTTGCCCAGCATACACAAGACCCTGGGTTCAATCCCCAGTGCCACAAAATAAATAAATCATTGCCTTGGAAAATTTCTCCCTATCCAGCTGTCAAATCCTCTAGGTTCTTGAATTTTTAAACTTATTTTGAAGCCAAGTGTCATGCAATTCTAGCATTCAGAAGGCCGAGGCAGGAGGATTACAAGTTCAGGGCCAGTCTGGACTACATAGTGAGATGCTACCCCTAAAAAAGTTTAAGCTTGTTTTGGCTATTCATGGGACTGAGTGCCCTTTGAGTCCCACCACCACACACACAGATCTCTGTCTCTGTTCAGAAAACCTCGCTGAGTGGTGAGGGCAGCTTGGCCAGTGTGAGAAGAACCAGCCAGAGCCAGTCCTCCCTAGTGAGGGCTTCTTCACCAAATTATAGTGTCCTCATGTTAGTATTCCTTTGCTACTAAGCTAAGTGGCTTAAACGTACCAATGTAACCTTGCAGTACTGGAAGTCAGGGTGCTGGCAGGGCTACAGTCCTTCTGGAAGCTTCTAGAGGTTGCCTTACCACCTTGGGTCATAGCCACATCATTTAACTTCAGTCTGCAAAGCTGGTAACCTAGCATCTTCCAGTTTCTCTCCCCATGGCCTCTTAGAAGGACCCTGTAATGACCTTGGGTCTCCTGGCTAATCTAGGATCATCTCCCCACTCAGGATCTTAATCACTTCTCCAAATCCTTTTTGCCGGGTTATGTAATGTAACCACACGTTCCGGGGGGTGGTAGGACTGGGACATCTTTTGGGGGGTTCCTTTATTCTCTCTGTCACAATTAGCAACTATTTCCATACCTTCCCATATTCCTTCACGCACTTATTCTGACAAGCCTTTGTTGGGTGACTGCTGTGTAGCAGCCTCAGTGCTGGTGCCGTGATTGGACCTTATCCTTGGAGCGACCCTGTGGGTAGGAAGACAGCACAGTGTGAAGAGTCCCGTTTCCTCATCAGTGAAGTGAGTGGAGATTCTGGGAAGTGTTAGAGTCAGAGCCAGGACCTGGCTTGCTTGCCACCTCCTCATCACAGGTCACCTTTGCCAGGGGGACCCCTAGCTGTCCTTCACCACGCCCTTTCTGCTCTAGATGAAGGAGGAGCGGTTCAGGCAGCTGTTCGCCGCCTTCGGCACGCTGACTGACTGCAGCCTGAAGTTCACCAAAGATGGCAAGTTCCGCAAGTTTGGCTTCATCGGCTTCAAGTCTGAGCAGGAGGCTCAAGTGGCTCTGAGTCATTTCAACAAGAGCTTTATTGACACGTCCCGGGTCACGGTGAGTTGGTGGGGGTCGTACCTCACCCGCCTACACGCAGTGCCACCACTTAACCTTTCGCATAACCTTCTGGTTCCAAACTTGTCCTCCTTCAGGCTGTGAGTCTTTGGCCTACCTCACAGGTTCACATAGTGTGTAAGAATTGCCTGAGAGCTTGTTAGAACTGTGTCCTGGGTCCATCCCCAGAGTTTCTGATAAGCAGGAGACCAAGAATAGGCCGTCCAACAAGCTGCCAGGTTTTGCCTTGTGCTCTGGTCATGCTGTGAGGACCACAGGTGCAAGTCCTTTATTCACTCATCCATCGGTGAGCCCAGCACTCACTCAGTGCCGGAAATGTAGACTGAAAGGGGTACCGCAGCCTGTGTGTGTTCAGCTACCTGCTGGCAGGCAAACAAACCACCACTGGATAAGTGCACTGCTTGTGTTTTGTGTCATCTGGGCTGTGACGGGGCAGGCACTGGAGACCTTGGGAGAACAAAGGAGGCCCCAACCCTGGCTAGGGAGGACCAGGAAGACTACCTGGAGGAGGCTCCACTCGTGCTATTCATTACGTTTAATGACACGATAAGGCATCTCCAAGGCTGTGTTGAGAAGGAGAAAAACAGTGCTGGACAAGTGTGTATCACATGCTCCCACTGATACACAAGATTCCTAGGTCTGTGCGTGTGCGATAGCCGCAGGAAGAGTCAGATGCTGGTACTTTTTCAAAATATCACTTCCTCTCTCTAGGTGATAGGGATTAAAGTAACTTTTTAAGGCTTTCGTTGTGCTCTGTCCTGTTGTTTGAACTTTGTACAAAGACCACGTCATTATTACAGAGCCATTTTTTTTTTTTTTTATATAAATTCACTTTTTTTTTTTGAAGACCACGTCTTGCTATGAGGTCCAGGCTGGCCTTGAACTCACAGTCCCGCTGCCTCAACTGAGTTATAGGTGTGTGCCACCACACCTGTCAGAAACAGTTATTTAAAAAGGCCACACAAAAGGGAGGTTGCCGTGGGGAGAGTGGTTGGCTGAACTGTGGCTGGTAGTGGCTTGTGGCAGTGCCATGCAGGCTTCCGAAGGACCAGCCCTCCCCAAGGTCACCTTCCAGAGTGTGTTGGATGTGTTAAGGTAGAGAGGAAGTCCTCCACACTCTCCATGCTCCCGGAGTCACCCCATTTTCCCCGGGACCCTGAAGTTGTTCTCTGGGGCGAGCCCAGCTCGCCTCACTATAATTAGGAGTCATCCTGGTAGCCTCGGCATTGCCCCCACCAGGCCCTGGCTGAGCGTGTGGCCAGTGTCAGCCATACCCATCATTCTGTATAGGTGGTTAAGAACTCGGAATTCTTGTTCCTGAGACACCCTGAGTTCCAGTTTTCACTTAGTCACTTGTTAACTGTGTCACCGGGGCACGTGGCTTTCTTCTCGCTTTAATTTTCTGGTGTGAGAAGTGGGAAGCACAGCAACTCCCACTCCCCACCGTGGGGAGGCTCGGCAAATTGGCACTCACAAAGCGGTGATAGGGCCTGTACAGAGTCCTCAGTGGGTGGTCACTATAACAATGACTTTAAGAGGGACAAAGCCAGGCTGGGGGTGGTAAGTCATTTGCTTCAACCCAACAAGTCATCAGCAGCTTCTCATCTCTAAAGCTTAGGCACTGGTGCTGAAGGTGGCCTTGTGCCTGGGTGTGAAAGTCACCTTCTTCTTCCCACTCAGGTGGAGTTCTGCAAGTCATTTGGGGACCCAACAAAGCCCCGAGCCTGGAGCAAACATGCCCCAAAACCGAGCCAGCCCAAACAGCCTTCACAAGACTCTGCTCCCCCAGAAACTAAGAAGGTATGCAGGTGGTCACTCCAACCCTGTCCCTGTCAGTGGGGCAGTCACTCTCTGGGAGGGAGGTGAGGATCTCTCGGATATATCCTGCAGGTGGGCCTGCAGGGCCACGCAGCTCCAGCTCCCCTCTCCCTCCACCATCCAAGCCTCACCACCTGCCTTCTGCTTTCAGGACACCAAGAAGAATAAGGTACCAAGTGAACTGGAGAAGGTGAGTCCTGAGGACCCAGCAGGAGGGCGGCACAGGCACAGGAGGGTGGAGGCTGGTCCTGGAAGCAGAATGCCCTGCCTCTCCTCTCTCCTTGTCCTGGCTCCTGGTTTCTCCGTCTTCTCTGATCAGCAAAGAGTCTCCTTGGCTTTTGTCAACTCACCCAGCTGACCCTTACGGTCCACTAGAGATGGGGAATGGGGGTGAGCTTGAAGGTGCTCTGCCCTCCTGAGGACTGGAAAGGCTGGATACTTAACCTCTGCCACTTCTTCTTGCACCTCTGCCACCAGCTGAAGGAAGACACCGAGTTCCAGGAGTTCCTTTCAGTTCACCAGAAGCGGACACAGGTGGCCACTTGGGCGAATGATGCCCTGGCCATTGAGCCCATGAGGGGGAAGAGCAAGCTGGCCAGTGACTACCTGAACTTTGACTCTGATTCAGGCCAGGAGAGTGATGAGGAGGCAGCTGAGGAGGATGCAGAAGGTGAGGGTACGTGTAGAGAGGTTGCAGTGTGAGGAACGGCTCTCCCCGTGCTGTTACACAAGGATTTTCCTGATACTCTCCTGTCCCTCCTTCCTGCTACCTATCTACATCACCTGTCACCAGACGTCATACAGAATGTCCTTTCTACTTTTACACAAAGTATACTGCACACCAGGGTACCAAGTGCAAAGGACAGAGTGACAGGTGTGTGCTGAACAAGGCGAAGGCCTAGTATAATTGGCACTCGTGTTGTTCTTGGGATTTTTGCTGAGTGAGTTGATTACAGCTGCTCCTGCCTCAGGGCGGAAGTAGGTAACTATGTGGGAGGATGGATGCCTTAAGTTGTAACATGCTGTACACCTTAAATACATGTGATCAAGCTATTAAAAAAGGTTAAGTAAAGACTAACGCAAATGGTGTGGGTTGAGGAGGGCACAGCTGGTGGCAAGCAGTCTCCACATTTATGACAAACATGATACCAAACCTGATTCTGCTTATCACGGGATTCACTGGGGCTTCTGGGCACCGGGGCCCTGGTCTGCTGGGCACCTGGCCTCTACCTCTTTTTGAGTCTCTGGTTTGCTCACAAAGGTCACTGACGGCATCTCCCTGTTTCTCCAGAGAAACAAGGCCTGGAACCAAAGGCAGCCGTACAGAAGGAGCTATCTGACATGGACTACCTGAAGTCCAAGGTGGTGCAGGCTGAGGCGTCCTCATCCTCAGAGGGAGAGGAGGAAGAGGACAGTGAAGATGAGGCGGTGAACTGTGAGGAGGGCAGCGAGGCTGAGGGTGGGGCCTCCTCTGCTGCTCCTGCCCAGCAGGAGAGTGTGAGCCAAGGGGCTGGCCCAGATCGAGGGGCCCTGCCTGGGAGCAGGAGACCACAGGACACCACAGCAGAGGTGTGTGTGCATCGTGAAGGACGGAGGGAGGAGGGGAGGAGGGCTGGGCCTGCGTGTGCTGCAGACGTGCTGCAAACCTTAGCCAGCCACTTACTTGCTGGGCGTGCCCTCTGAGTTCACTTACCAACACACCTGCCTTCCAGAGTCAGAGGGTGGAAATGAGCTAGCTGGGGCTGTGATCGTCGTACTTTGGATTTAGCAGCAGGGTAGGCAGATGTGAAAGACCTCACCAACAAGAGATGAATCAAGTGCACACTGCACACTAGGTGAGGTACGGCCAGGTCGTTGACTCTCATCGGATCTTGTGGGTGGGGTGTTCTACTTGTTCCCTTTTGTAGATGAGGAAACTGAGGCCCAGAGAAGGGAAGTGATTCCCTGGGTCATGGCTGGAAGGTGGTGGTGTCAGGACTCAGCCTAGGCCTGCTGGGGCTCGGAGGTTGAAATTATGAAGCTGGCTGCATCCTTGAGGTTGGCCGCTGCCTTGTCTCCACATGGAGTCCTCTGCTGCAGAGTTGGCAGTTTCACATGTAGGCCCTGCGTCCCCACCAGAAGTGTCTGCTCTCCCACATGGAGGGGACAAAGGGAGGCTTCCTCCCCTTTCTCTTTTCTTTCCTCCCTCCTTTTATTTGCTGCCTCTTCTAGCTACCACATCCTATCCACAGAAGTCTCATAGTTCTGGGTTCAAATCCCAGCTCTGACCCTTAGTGGTTTCCAGGCCTCAAATGAGCTGCTCCAGCCCACAGGTCTGTAATCCTCATCTGCAAGTGATGCTTCTCACTGCGTCTGTCCCTGCAGCCAGTTCCCGAGCATGTCTCCCTACCCCCCACCCGCTGCTCCTCCCCCCAGCCTTCAGGGCGCTAGAGTTCAGGAACGTTCAGACCCAGGAAGGTCACCGTGTGTGCTGCGTGCTGCCCCAAGGGCCTGCCAGCACCTATGCAAGTACATTGATGCTTGTGGAACCAGACAGGGCCATTTGGGCTCCATGTGACGTGGGAAGCCATTGACAAGTGCCGGCGTGGCGGGAAATGAGCTCAGGGCAGGGTTTGTCTCCAGAGGAGTTACCAAGAACTTAGGTTGTTCAGAGCTTTTGGAGTCCAGAGCTACAGGAAAAGCTCCGGAAGCCAGAATGCCTTTGTATTATAGGTGCAGGAGGACCCTGGCACCTGCAAACTGCTGGGCACATTGCATGCCGGTCTGCCTTGCATCAGGGGTAGCAGGTGTCAGTGTGTCTCCAGCTCCTTGTCATCCCTCTGGCTGTCCTTGTTGTCTGGGACCCCTGAGCCATGGCCTTTAAGCCTGCATCTCCATCGCAGTGGCAGCTCTGCAGTTGTTGCCTCTGCTTCTGGCCAGACTCTACTTACCACAGGGACAGGTACCTGCTGCCTTTCTCACCTTCCCGCACCTGGGAACTCACCATGGCCTTTCCTCTGTTCTTTGCAATCAACTCAGACAGAGAAGCCAGCAAACCAGAAAGAGCCCACCACTCCCCACACTGTGAAGCTACGGGGAGCACCATTCAATGTCACAGAGGTACGTGCTGACAGATGAGGGTAGGATGCAGGAGCCTTGACGGCACCCCTCTGTTGAGGGTCAGTGAGGGCATGACCTAAAGGAATTGAGGCCAGAAGGCTGATTTTAAGGTCACAGGCTTTATTGTCGTAAGGAAACAAGTGGTTCCATCAAGTCAGGGACACTGACGTCTACAGCAGGTGGGCAAACTTTCTATAAAAGGGGGCGGGGGCAGCTGGTAAATATTCAAAGCCTCATGGTCAGTCCAGCCTCTGTTGGGACTACTGAACTGTCCTCTTACAATAGAGAAGCAGACTTAGACAGTAGGGAAGCCAAGTAGGCATGGCAGCATGCCAGTAAAACTTGATCTGCAGAAACAGGATGCCGGCTGTAGTTTGCTGACTCTGGGCCTACCGTAGTACAGAGCACCTTTAATTTGGCCTCTGCCTCCCACGATATAAGCCTGTATCATCACACCTGGTCAGTATAGAAAATTTAAAAAGATGTAGCTTTAGAAAAAGGATGTGAAAGCCATCTACAAGGAAGATGACTGTAAGTCACCCACACTCAATCAAGAATCAGGTGCTAACTAGATGCGAGGGTGCGTGTGTTGGTTCCTGCAGGCTAATGACCACAGTGGCCTACTGTCCCTGGCAAACCTGGGCAGCCTGTCCAGCACTACTGTACTCCACCCAGTAACAACCATCTCTGCCTTAGTTCTAAAAAGCACTCTATGAGTAGGAATTATTGTGAAGCCTTTTTTCCTCATTGCAAAGTATCATGAACACCATGAGTGTGGCATATACTCTTACATTATTTTCTACAGTGTCCAGGTAAGCTGTGATGTACTTACCCAGTCCTCTAAGTTGGGACATGGGCTCATTCCAGTTTTCTATTACTAGAAATGATGCAAATCCTTGTGAACGGGGTCAGCTGAGTTTTTCTGTAAAGGCCAGGTGTTAAATATTTTAGGCTCTGTCATACATTCTTTTTCTTTTTCTTTTTCTTTTTTTTTTTTTTTGCGGTGCTGGGGTTTGAACTCAGGGCCTGCACCTTGAGCCACACCACCAGCCCTTTTTTTGTGATGGGTATTTTCAAGTTAAGGTCTCAAGAACTACTTGCCCAGGGTGGCTTTGAACCTCAATCCTCTTGATCTCTGCCTCTGAGTAGCAAGAATTACAGGCATGAGCTACTGTTCCTTGCTAAAATTTTGATCTTTAGCTTTTTTTTTTTTTTTTAAGGCAATACTGGAGTTTGAACTATGGGCCTCATGCTTGCTAGGCAGGTGCTGTACACTTGAGCCACTTTGCCAGCTTTTTTTTTTTCTTAATAATACATTGACAGTTTTGAAAAAACACTTTTGGCCTGCAGGCCATATGAAAGCAGACATGGTTTGGCAGCCTTGGTCCAAACAGTATACACAAACACATGCATGTACCTTTTTAAGGCCTTGACAGGGACTGTCACTTGCTCCCTGAAGCTAACGCACGCTTCCTCCAACAGAATACAAGTGTCTGTTTCCCTGAGCCCTGTGGAGTACTAATGTCAGATGACCTCACGTTTCAGTTTATAGTTTAGATTATCGGTGAGATCCATTATTCTTTCACTATTGTTAACCACACGTGTCCTCATTAAGAAAGTTCCCGAGTTCATCTCTTTTTCCCTTTCTTTTCCCCTGTACTCATCTCTTTTGATAAGCTTTATATTTGCATATATTTTGAATATTTACAAATCTGTATGTTTACAAATACTCGAGAAAGAAGCATCTGGGTTGTATTTAATTGAGTTGTCTGGTAATTTTGAGTCAGAATTAATTCAGTACCAACCATGCAAGAAATCACATGCTTTAATTAAAAAACAAAACAAAAAAAAAACCAACCACCAAAAAACCTCACTAAGTAGCTATTTGCAAAATTAATATACACAAAAAAAGTCATTTCTTCTCTGTCAAGAGTAACAGGGAAGGGGCTGGTGGCGTGCCTCAAGTGGTAGAGTGCTTGCCTAGCAAGCATGAAGCCCTGAGTTCAAACTTCAATGCTGCTAAAAAATAAAAATAATAAAATAAAATAAAGACTAATAGTTTGAAAGACATTGAGGAGAAAAGATTCTTTTTATATATCAACCAAAATTACAGACTAAGTCTGGATATCTTAAACATTTGGCAGGGGAAGGAGCTTAGTGGACATTCTAATAAAAGTTTTATAGGTTCTATATAAAGCAAACGTGAAATTCCACAGAAAGACTCAGAGAACATTTGCGAAAGCATCAACCCACACCCAGTTCCTAGAATGTGAGAGTGCCACTTCTTCCCTAATCAGTGAGTAGACGAATAAAGGTAATGAGCTCACAGTTATGGTTTCCTCAGGATTGGGTGATGTGTCAAAGGACAGCTTGAAATATCCTGAGAGGACCTTCCACTCCAACTTGGGGAAAAATGTTTTGAAGCTACCATAATTAGAACAGTTTGATTCAGGCAAAGGGGTCACCAAGTTAATAGACTAGGACAGAATCCAGAGACAGATTCTAATGATGGGGTGGAGTTTCGGAAAACAGATGCTTCCTATCAAGGGAGAGATTTTTCTGTAGCTAGTAAAATGGAACAGTCAGCTTTTGGTTTTTCCATTTTTTTTGATGTAGCACAGGCTGGCCTTAAACTCAAAATCCTCCTGCCTTGGCCTCCTGAGTACCAGGATTACAGGTGTGCCCTACCACTCTGGGCTGATTAACTTTTTTGAAGGAAAAAAAGATGGGCCCCCACCTTCCTCCTCACAGCAAGATAAATTTTTCAGATACATCAATGATTTAAGCTTAAAAAATATCTTTCTAAGCAATTTTGCAAAACGTGGCAGTGATAAAGTAAAGTACTAATTAAGTATATACCAATTAAAACTTCTGTAAAGCAACAAGTATGACAAACAAAGACACGAGGCAAGCCACAGTTGCTTAATAAAAACAATGGACTGACATCTAATTTAATTTAATTCACTCAGGTTTTTATCAAGGACATACGACCCAAGAGAAAAAGGGGCAAAGGACAGGTTTTCCAAGAAAGAGAGTTCAGATGAGCAGTACAGATATCTGAACTCACTCAATTATTTAAAGAAAAAAAAGAAGGAAAAAGTCAAAACTAGGTGGTCACAGTTTTCACTTGCCAGACTGGCAGGCATTTTTAACATTTGGTAATAAATGCCTTCGTGCACTGTTGGCCCAGCCTGTTGGAGCACAGCTTGGAAGAGTCAGTTCAAATGAAGAATTCACGTGCCTTGGTACTTAGGAGGTGGGGGTGGGAGGGTGGCAAGTTCAAGACTAGCCTGGGCTACCTAGCAAGACCCTGCCTGAAACAAGTGAACAAACAAATGTAATAGTAATGCTAACTTCTAGATGTCATGAAATTAGTTGTCGGGGCTTCTTTTGTATTTTATTTTATTGTTTTGAGGCTCTGGGGTTCAAGCCAAGAGCCTTGCTCATGCTAGGCAACGTCTCTACCACTGAGCTACATCCCTGTGCTTTAATTGAAAGATAAAATATTTGAGAATCATATCACTTAACATGTCCAATAAAACATTTGTTTATTTAAAAAACAAAACAAAACAAAAGAGGTACCAGGGAAAAACATTTCTTTTCCTTACAGAAAAATGTCTTAGAATTTCTGGCTCCTCTGAAGCCAGTGGCCATTCGGATAGTGAGAAACGCGCACGGGAACAAAACAGGTGAGGTCTCAGAAGTTCCCAGGGGGTCAGCGGGGCAGAAGTACAGGTGTGAAGTGGAGAGGTCCTAAGGGCACCATTTCTTTTTTTCTATTTGTGGCCCTCAGTTGGGTGAATGTGCTTAAACTGTCATCTGCCTGAGGCAGTTTGGTTTACAGAGATGGACTTTTCACCTGTTTCTCCTCTCCCCCTTTTCACAGCAGCCTTTGTTCATACCAGCAGGCTCACCTGGTTGATTCAGGTAGATGCCCACAAGTCCTGGGTTTTCTGGGCCAAGTTAATGGGAAGCTCTGCCGACAGGTGGACTGGTCTACCTTTCTGAACATGTGTGGTGTCATGCTGGGCCACATCCCTCCAGAGTTCCACTCTGGACAGCCAGCCTTCCCTGGCCTTGGACCCTGTGTCTGGCCACCCTGAGGTGGGGAGAATGACCCTAAGGAAGAATTAGAGCTGGGAAGGTGGGCACCAGCCCTGCCTGCTTACTGTCCACACCGGGATGCTGCAAGAGAGAGCGGCAGAATAACCACATCTCACTGGGCCACACTAAGGCACAGGGAGTTGGCTTTGTGGGTGTGCTGATGTCCTTGGCAGGAAGAAGTGCCTGGGAAGAACAACCATGGTCTGCCTGGGCTGGCACCTGGTGAAGGAGGTCTTCCTGTATTAGGGATAGTCTAGTCACCATACCATGCTGCATTTTTTCTCCAGCTCCCCTGTTGGCCTGCTTAGCAGGCTGATGTATCCACCAACCTCCCCTTTCTCCTCGCAGGCTCCTAGAGCACTGTGGAAAGAGAGGAACAGTCCCTGCCCAGGTTCCAGTCCCTGCTGGGTCACAGAGGATCCCTATGGCCTAAGACAAGGGACTTGGCCTCGCTGTCTTTATCTGTGCAGTGGGCCAACCTGAGTCAACTAGTGTAAGGAGAGCACAAGTTACGTTATAATGGCGCTGATCCTCCATTACCCACTTCGTGAGAGCTATTGTTACGTCAGTCGTATCTATGGTGGTGGTGCCCCTGGTTCGTGGCACTGCTGAGATCAGTCAGGAACAGGTCTGAGTTGTCAGGACTGAGAACCAGGTTGGAGGGCTGGAGCTAGAGAGCCAGCATCAAGCATGATGCTTTTGAGGGCAGCAGACGTCCCTGTACGAGAGCTGGGGAGGAGGCAGGGCTGGGGCTTTGGAAAGTACAGGCATAGGCTTCCTGGTCTTCTGATTGGCACAGGATGGCTTGAAGCAGGGCCAAGGAGGCCTGTGGAGGCTTTTGTGTTCTCAAGCAGGTTGGGCTGGGCCTGGCTTAGAGGAGTGGATGGGGTAGGTGAGATACATGCTGTGGGAATGGAGGAGATGGAGGAGTCACAGGATGGGAACAGCCTTGTCCCAAAGGTGGAAAACCCAGAGACTTTGGAGCAAGTTCTTCCAAGTGTCTTGGACGTGTCATATAACTGCTATAGAAAAGCGGGAACTTGGCCCTGTTCTGCTGCCTCTCAGGGTTGGGGCCTGATGAGGTCAAGGACACAGAGGCTTCTACTCAAGAGAGACACCTCATCCCCCACCAGCAGCCTGTTTCTGGGCAAGAACTGCAGGGGTAGTGGCCATGGCCATGCCGAGCCAGGTCCTGGCACTGCTATGCCAGCCACTTCTCTAGACGGTGTGCTCAGGGGTGGGATGAGGCTGGGGCAGAGGCCCTGTGTTTCTGACACCTGGAATCAAGCGTCTTCACCCACAGCACATAGTCTAAATGCTCCCTCTTAGGTTGACTTGGCTGAGAGGGGCCCGGCAAAGACAGATTCCCCACTTCACGGTGCAGATATCCCCCAGGACTCCCACAAGGGTCTGCAGAGCCTGCAGAGCTTACCCCTGTCACCTTCCTCTCTCAGGATACATCTTTGTGGATTTCAGCAGTGAAGAGGAAGTGAAGAAAGCGCTGAAGTGCAACCGGGAGTACATGGGTGGGTAGCACGGGTCAGGAGCCATCTGCAGGGTTCCGGGTCGCGTGTTCTTTCCTCTGTGGACCTCACACGTGGGTGTGAAGTGTCTCCTCTCTCCTCTGCAAGAGCCTGCTGGAGGCTCTGAGATGCAGTGGTGAGTGAAGGGACCACAGTTCCTGCCCCCTGCAGCTTGGAGACTATAAACATGGGGGAGAGGCAGTCATGGAACAGAACATACGTGCAGGTAACGTGTGTGAAGGGCGGAACAGGCGGGGTCCATGAAGGGGCTGGGTTGGGGGAGGCACATCTCTAATAGAACTGTGTCTGCCTGGGCTACGCTGAGAGGAGACATGGGACAAAACCTGGCGTTAAGACTATTGCTCTGGCTGAGGGGCAGTGTGTTGGATGCAAGTGTGCAACCCCTGAGATGGGGTTGCATCTCAGATCCTGCCATCGGCCTCCACTAGACATGAGCTGTGCTAGGAGTCCAGGTAGTGAGTCAGGAGAGGCATTGATTGAGCATCTTGGAGCTCATGTGCAGGACGGGTGACATTGAAGCGTAATTGGCACGTGGGTGAGGCACATGCCAGTTTACCAGCAGGGTTGTCCAGGGCTGGGTTGTCACATAGTCCATACAGCCAGCAGCACCAGAGAATAGACCCCAGGACTTGGGCTTTGTGACCCTGTTGTCTGAATCCAGGCAGGCCCACAGGATTGAAGTGGATTGACAAGGTGAGCAAGGTTAGCAGAGGTTAGCGCTGTCATTACCTGCCTGGGCCACAGCATCACTTGGGATCGCCAGCCAGGAGGCTCTGATTTCTTATGCAGGTGGCCGCTATATCGAGGTGTTCAGGGAGAAGCATGTCCCTGTGGCCAAGGGGCCTCTGAAGAACAGCACCAGACCCTGGCAAGGTCGGACGCTCAGGGAGGACGAGGAGGAGGAGGACCTGGCTGACTCTGGGAGACTCTTTGTGCGCAACCTGCCCTACACCAGCTCCGAGGAGGACCTGGAGAAGCTCTTCTCCACCTACGGTAGGTGTCACCTGACTCAGTCCTGGCTTGAGTCCTGTCTGCTTTTGACCTTGGACCGATGGCTCCAGCTGTCATGTCTGTAAAATGGAGCTACGGGTCCTGACTAGTGTCAGCGTGTCTGTGTACCATACTCTTCACTTGCTCTCTGGATTGCAGAGCTGAAGGCTATTCCTTGAGATCAGTTTCTCGCACTCAGAGTTTGGAGGTCAGTAACCGTATAGACCTGAGCACGCCCACCTGTGCTGACACGCACTGGCATGGAATGCTTTCTGTCCAAACCGAGCATCTGAGGAGAGATGGCAGGGAGGGGCATTTCTGCTGCTGTGATTTCTCAGGCTGAGCCTTCAAGGCCTGTGGTGCAACCTGGTCACACAGGGCTGGGTTTGGTGTTTGTAGGACTGTGGATGTTACAGGAAAGTGCAGTAGGCCTACAATGGAGGGGAGAGGGAGGGGGGTGCAAGGTTGGGACAATGAAGACATCCCAGCAGGGGCTGGGATGTCTTTTCAGAGGCCAGCCTAGTTTATGGGAGATCAGAGAGGCTGGGAGAGCACCTGGCGTGGGACAGGAAAGGCAAGGAGACCCGGAGCGGGACCTGCCCAGAGGCAGGGTTGTATAACCCCAAGCCCCTGTCCATTGCTGTCCTGCTCATTGGATTCTTCTGCTCTGGCTGCTGCCCTGGCTTATACCGTAGGGCTGGGCTGACAGGAGGGGCTTTGTCTACAGATAGCAGGTGTCCATTTGGGAAGACAGACCCACGGGGAGAATGTGGTGACATCCTCGTGTTCAGCTTTAGAAATAGTACAGAAACCATGGGTTTTGAAGGTGACAATATGGCAAACACTTTCATGGCTTTGACTGTAGGAGGCGCCATATTAGCACAGTTTCATGGCAAGACTGCAGTCAGTGAGGCTGAATGACTTGCCCAAGGCAGGCTACACGTGCAGGTGGTAGAGACAGGGTGCAGTCCGCTCTTGAGGTTAGAGGCAGGGATTGCGAAATGATGTCTTTGACCTTGAGATTAGTTTCACAGCTGGCACTCTCCATATTCTTGGGCTGGGTGGTCTGGACTGACCCAGAGCGAATATTTGCTGTGCTCATGAGTCACACCCATCATCTGACCAGTGCCTGGCACTTTTGTCACCCAGCACTCAGGCCTAGCCCGACTCACAGCCAACTGACGCTTTTGTGTTCAGGTCCCCTATCAGAGCTTCACTACCCCATCGACAGCCTGACCAAGAAACCCAAGGGCTTTGCCTTCATCACCTTCATGTTCCCTGAGCACGCTGTGAAAGCCTATGCAGAGGTGGATGGGCAGGTGTTCCAGGTGAGATGGCTCGAGGGCTGGATGGGTAGCTGCTGGGCTCAGGTGAACAGAAGAGAGAGAGAGAGTGTATGTGTGTGTGTATGCATGTGTGTCTGCACATTGGACCTAAGGACTCAACAGTGGTTGTCAGGCTGTCACCTCGCATGTGCCTCTAGAAGGTAAGATGCTTCACGAAGGAAGGGGTCCACTCTGTCCCCTTCATTGATTGTGGCACCCAGAATGTACCTGGCATACAGTAAGTACTCACAAAGTACTTGTTGAATGAGTGATGTGCCTTCACCTCCTTGGCAAGGAGGGCATCAACCGTGGCGTATTGAAGTGGCCACATGAGTGTAAGAATCTCTCTCCCAGTGTCACCAAGCAGTGTGCTTAGCACATCTCCTCCAGCACCCCCCCAACACACCTTTTCTTCATTCATTCGTTCATGGATTGTGGAGCTCCTGTCAACCAGGCCAGACCTGGTTCCCCATCTTATGAAGGTCACATCCTTACTGCCTGTGGGGACAGGATGGTGCCAGCTTGCCGGGTAGGGCTGTAGGTGCTGATTATAGTGATGATGTTTCCTTTGCACAGCAGTGTCACCTGGCCCCACCACAGTGTCTGGTACCAGTGTCAGGTGAATTGAGTGACCACATCCCTGTCCTCAGATCAGGGATGCTGCACTGAGGCGGCATACCCGTGACAGAGTTGATGTTCTGAAGAGCAGGGCTTGTGTTCACTCACCTCCTTGGTCTCCTCCAGGGCAGGATGCTCCATGTGTTACCTTCTACCATCAAGAAGGAAGCCAGTGAGGATCCCGATGCTCCAGGGTCATCTTACAGAAAGAAGAAGGAGTTTAAAGACAAAGCCAACAGCTCCAGGTCCTGTCCCTCTTCCAGCTTCTGCTCTCACCATATCCCTTGGAAGCTGCCTGGCTTCTGTCACCCTTCCTGATGGGGTTCAGTGCATGACCTCCAGAACATTGTTCTGTTTTACTCCCTTGCACAGTGGGGAGAGCAGTAGTCATGTGCCACTGTGCAGTGTAGTAAGGACTGCACAGGTGACTGTGCAAAGGGCAGGGTCCCTGGCCCAGAGGAAGTGCGTGACAGGTGCTCGAGATTGTTGATGTCATTGTCAGTCTTGTCTTAAGCCCTGTCACTTAGCTCATGGCAGGTCAGGTGGAGGGAGGGGCTCAGGCAGTAGGTTCAGGAGCCCACTCCTTAGCGGTTTTACATCTGAGAAAGAGCTTCCCATGCAGCCATGTGTGACCCCTGTTCACCTCTGCCTTCAGCTCTCACAACTGGAACACGCTGTTCATGGGGCCGAATGCTGTGGCTGACGCCATTGCACAGAAGTACAATGCTACTAAGAGCCAAGTGTTTGACCACGTGAGTGGGTGTGTGTGTGCTTGGTGTATGCTGTGACCAATAGCTTCTTCTCTGATGCACATTACAGAATTGAACTTCTGCTGAGTTAGTGTGGTTTTCAGCCAGTCAGCAAAGGACATCATTGATTTTGCCCATTCACTTCTCCCTGACCTCTTCAAGGTCAGCACTGTCTCTTAGAAATACAGTGCAAGTCACCACTTGCATTAGTATTAGGTATTAGTGACTATGATTTTCTAAAGCAAAACAAAACAGGCAAAGTTAATTTTAATATTATACACATATATACATAACTCAGCATATCCAAAATACTGTCATTGAACATATGCACAGTATATGTTCATTTTTTCTTACTAAATTCATTTTTTCTTTTCATTTTTTCTTACTAAATTCAGTGTGCATTTCACACTTAGCATAGTTTTGACTTAAATGTGCCACATCTCAGGTGCCCTGTTGCTCTGGGTGGCTTGTGGCCACCGTGCAGAACAATGTAGGCTAACCTGAGTTAGGAGGGAGGCTGCAGGTACTTAGGTGCCATGAGTATCCTCTGGGTACCAGAAACTCAGCCATGCCCAGAGCAGAGGATCCTGCCTTCTAGTGAAGAAAGACACTCACAGGTGCACAGAGGTGCAACGTGGTGGCCCTGGACCGAGGAACAGTGAAGTGTAGAGGATAGAGTGTGACAGCAAGGGTGAGCTGGCCAGCAGGGTGACATCTCAGCTGCAGCTGCTTGGAGCGCAGGGTATGAGATGGGAGTCATCTCAGGTTGAGGTCGGCGATCTTGTTGGGTAAGAGGAGCTAGAAAGTTGGGGGGACAGGAGGAAAGGACACTGGGGCCATGAAGGAAGGTGAAGTGGAGGAGGGGACTGTGAGGTCCTGGACTGACTGAGAGACCCACTAGAGCCACAGGAGTGTTGCCTCAGTGTGGGTAGGTGAGGGCCATCAACCAAATCTCTTTGCTTCTGAGTCACCTCAACTGCTAGTAGATAGGACGGTGCTGTCAGCCACCTGACAGGCCACCTGGCCTCATCCTTTTCTCCCTCCCACAGGAGACCAAGGGCAGTGTGGCTGTGCGTGTGGCCCTGGGGGAGACCCAGCTGGTTCAAGAAGTCCGACGCTTTCTCATTGACAACGGAGTCAGCCTAGACTCATTCAGCCAGGTGGGTTCTCACCTGGAGTGGGCGGTGCCTCCCTGCTCCATCTTCATGGCTGCAGAACTGAGAACAGGTTTTCCTGGGAAGCTGGGAGGACATGGGTGAGTCCTGTGGGTGACTGGAACTGTATGTGGAAGAAACCTGCAGGGGTGGCCCCTCAGAATTGTCCTCCCTGAGGGATGGGGTGCATTACAGGTAGCTTTTAGGCTATGAACTTGATACTTCCTCCACCTGTGGTGGCAGGTGGTCTGCACTGTCAGGAAGGAGGCTAGGCACTTAGACATGGCTTCGTTGTTGGAAGCCTCTGGAGTGCCTGGAAGGTCCAGCCAGGACCAGGGTCGGCGCTGTTGGAATCTTCCTTGCTTAGAAGAGGCTGTGGGACCTATGGGGTGTGGCTCTGGAGCCCTGGGCCTTAACCACTCTGTAGAGCTGTCCTGCCATGGTGAAGGTGGGCAGCATGCCAGAAAGAACAGGGCCTCCTGAGCCCAGCTGCTGAGGTGTCACCACGGGTCAGTGGTAGTATTGGTCTGAGGCCCCTCTCCTATAGTTCCATGTGTGTTCATTCCTTCCTCACTGCCACCCCCAAGGCCGCAGCAGAGCGAAGCAAGACCGTGATTCTGGCCAAGAACCTCCCAGCAGGCACCCCAGCAGCCGAGCTGCAGGAGACCTTCGGTCGCTTTGGCAGCCTCGGCCGCGTGCTGCTGCCCGAGGGTGGTGTCACCGCCATAGTGGAGTTCCTGGAGCCCTTGGAGGCACGCAAGGCTTTCAGACATCTGGCCTATTCCAAGGTAGGGCTGTGTGAGAGCGGACGTGCAGACAGCCTGGGTGTGGGGCCCGCACGAGGGAGCTCTGCTAATCCCCGCTCTGCTGTGATTCTGCATGTTATTCCTCCAGAACGCCCTCCTGGGCTGTCTTTCCCTGTGTTAACTTGACTCATTCTTGCTGTTCTCGCTACCTGAACCTACCATGAGCTGAAAGCAGTTCTGTATGTGGGGCTGTTTGGTTTTTGTTGTTTTGTTTTTAAAACAAACCAGGTATGGTGGTATCGGTCTGTAATCCCAGCTATGTGGGAGGCATAGGTAAGAGAATCATTGTTCGAGACAGGCTCAGGCAAAAAATGGGAGACCCTATTTAAAAAAATAAAACGAAAAGAGCTGGAGGTGTGGCTCATGCAGTAGAGGACCTACCTAGCAAGCTTGAGGACCTGAGCTCAAAACCCAGTACTAACAAAAATATAGCAGCAGTGTATTGGTTTCCTGGGGCTGTTGTAACAAGCGACCATCAACTTGGTGGCTTAAACCAACATTTATTTGGTCATATTACTGGCATCTAGAAGTCCCAAACCAAGGTGTCAACAGGCCTCGCCCCTCTTATGGCTCTGGGGCAGTCTGTCCTTTGCTGTTTCTGCTGCTGGTGGTTCCATGCGGCCCTGGGCTCGTGCCTTCCAGCCTTCTGGCCCTGCCCTCTGCTCCGTCTCAAGTCTCCCTCCCATGTTTCTCTTACAAGGACGCTTAGTGGACTGTGCCCACCACCATGAGTTCTTGATCTCTTCAGGATCTCTCACTTAATGACTTTTGCAAGTAAGGTCACAGTCATAGCTTCTAGAGGTCAAGATTGCATCACCTTTCAAACCACCACAGGTTGTTTCTGTTTGTCAGCAACTCTTCTGCTTCACAGACCCTGGTCCCCTCCCTGATCCCCAGAGGCAGGTGGGGAAATGAGTTAAACGAGTTCCCACCCTGTGCTACTCCAGCCTCATGGCATGTCCCCAGCCTGGGTCCCTGTGGCTACCAGGCTCTCAGGAGTCGATCTGTGCCTGGTCCACATGTGCAGTTACCTGGGTAGGACCCCGTGACAGATGCAAGTACCCCTGAAATGCAGACACCCCTCCCTTCTGCTGCTTTGGGAAGACATGCTGCTCACCAGAAAGCTCTGGCACAGTGGGGGCAGCAGTCAAGGGCACCGACTGGGCGTGGCCTCTATTTTGTTTTTTGGGGAGGTGTTTTTTTTTTTATTTTTATTTTTTGCAGTACTAGGGCTTTAACTCAGGGCCTTCACCTTGAGCCACTCCACCAGCCCTATTTTTGTAAGGGGTTTTTTGAGATAGGGTCTCGTGAACTATTTGCCTGGGTTGGCTTCAAACCACAATTATCCTAATCTCTGCCTCCTGAGTAGCTAAGATTACAGGTGTGAGCCACCGGCACCCAGCTCCTTTTTGTTTTTGACAGTGTCTGTTTCACTAACTCCTCCATCAACACTTGGTCTCCTATGTCCTCTGTGTTCAGACTGAGGGCAGCAACAGAGGCTCAGGCCTCTCCCTTGCAGCCAGAGATGCACCCGGCTGTGTCCAGGTATCCGGCAGCATGTAGACTTCTGGGCCGGGTTCTTTTGGCTCTGTCAGCTCTGCTTCTCTGGTCCTCATCTGTGAGTGGGGCTGAGTCCCTCCCCAGCAGGGCCCTGTGATGAGGCCCCATGGGTCACCACCCCTGTTTCCACAGTTCCACCATGTCCCCCTGTATCTGGAGTGGGCTCCAGTTGGCGTTTTCTCCAGCACAGCCCCTCAGAAGAAGGAACCCCAAGACACACCAGCAGAAGCTGCAGAAGGAGACAAGGGGGAGCAAGAAACTGGTAAGGTACTGAGTGTGCAGTCAGGCCACCCTGAAAACCAGCAGCTGTCAGAGTCTTGGATTGCAGAGGCAGATACAGCATTCTTAAACGTAGTGCATCAGAATTGGGCACAGCCTTTGGTAGGCAGCTTTTTAAGCTGTCTGTTAGAGGTTGGGGAGAAGGAAACCTAGACTCTATTAATAGGGACACAGAACAGAGCAAGTGGAACCCTTATTTCGTAGGTGACCAGGGACAGGTGGAGGAGAAGGTTATTCTCACATCCTTGGGGTGCCACAGTGCCCCCTGGTGTCCAGTGACTGCAGAGGCCGGAAAGGAAAGGGCAGCAGTGGATCTTGGGGCCAGACAGGGTGTCCCCAGGCCCCTAGCTCACATCTCCACTTAGGGTGAGGCATCCTCACTGGCATTTGATTCAGGGTAGTTCGTCCTCATTGGGACTGGTGCAAACCGCAGGGCATGTCACACCCCTGGACCTCGATCATGGAATGCCAGGAATGCCTCTGGCACTGAGACCCTGAAGCACTCCCACAGGTCTCAGACGCTCCCTAGGGGGCGGTGCAACCTCCCAGGAGAACTTCTGAGCGGGGACCGTGGCCTCCTGTTCAGTTTGGAGTAGGAAGGCTTTTGTGGATGTTAGGATTTTACCCATCAGTCTGCGCCTGGTGGTGCAGGCCTGAAATCCCAGCGCTCAGGAGACTGCAGCAGGAGGATTGGGAGTTTGAGGCCAGCTTGGGCTACATAATGACAAGACCCAGCCTCAAAATAAAAAAAAAAAAATAGAGCATCAGTAACAGTGCTCCCGATAAGCCCACATAATAGGGTTAGCCAATTGGTTTATTCAAGATTTAAAAAAGTCCTGTGACTACCATCTCCATTGTTCTTCTATATTTAAAAAAAAATGCAGCAAGAAAAGGAGAGTGTAGAAAAGCAAAATTGTCAGATATATAAGATTTAAATTCTCACTTAAATCAGGTTGCCATCACCAAACATAATCCCTTCCACCCAAGCCGCCTGCATTTCTCCTTCCATTGTTCCATTTTGGGTCCTCAGGACTAGCCGAGTTGGTACCAGCCATCAGGGAACCACTGATCTGGAAGCTTTGTTCAAGTCAGGATGGAACATTCTTCAGTCTCTTTCCTCCGTGATCCCAAAGTGCCCCTAGGTGTGGAGCTGGCGGTGGTTGGTATAGACCTTCCACAGGCCCCTCCCTGGCTCTTTCCAGAGTTAGCACTGTCCACTTTGGATTCGGATTCCCTTCAGACCTACTGTGCTCCCATCAAAAGAATTCTTGCCACATGGTCCCAGTTTGTTCGTAACTAGCCATCACCCAGAACCACCAGCTGCCTTGGTTTTTGATATGGTTACTACACTTGAACCTGGTGATGATTTTAGCCCGCAGTGAGTCATCCTTTCAAGCACAAAGACTGGCCATGTTTGGGGGCCCTGAAGACAAACCCTGAGAAGCCTCTTCCTGCCATGGGCAGCAGTGGGGTCTGGCCGTGAGGTACTGTGCCTCCCGAGGTGGCTGCTCACTTACCAGGTCCTCGCGCTTCTCCCTCTGCAGTGCTCTGTTCTGCTATGACACTGGTCACCATTTGTATTTATTCTGTTATTTCACTTGTTTCCTATCCATCTTGTCCAGACTTCGAACCCTGAAGGCAGGGACCAGGCCATCTCCCTCACTGCTGGGTGCCCCAGCACCCATGCGGTCCCAGCCACAGGAGCGTCACAAAGGTGTAGAGCAAGTGAGCAAATGTAAGGAGAATGTATCTGTTCTTTGGAAGGGCTGGCCGGGTCCCACTCCTCATCTGTGTCTTGAGCCCATGGCACACGTGAAGTTTGAAGGTTTACTTCAGGTTGCTAAGCCTCAGAATAGAAGTGTGACAGCAGCATTGTCCGTCATGGGAAGAGCAGCAGCTTCTAGTTGTCCCTTTTCCTTGGGCTTTGTTTCAAATGCTTCTTACTTCCTGGAGTGGTGTTTTGAATGAATTTGTTTGACTCGGTGTCTAGTGCACAAGTCACCCCTCCTCTGCATTGCTGACCATAGCACCTAGGAGTGTGCCCACCTGGCAGTTGTCAGGAAGACATATATGTGACCTTGTGGGCAGAGCAGCACTTGCTCTGCAGCATCCCTTCCTACAGGTGCCGAGCACCTTGTTTGTGTCCTCATCCTTGAGGCTCAGCACTCCTGGGGAGCGACATCCAGTACATAGGCGCCCTCGTCCTCTCCTCACTGTAACTGGTTGAACACCTACCTTCCCTCAGTTTGTGTCTGTGAAATGGGTGCTGACCACAGGAACTGCTGAGGCCTTTGCCAGGATGGATGGAGATGCATGTACAGGTCACTGTCACTTCCACACAGGTGGGTATCCAGCAGTGTCAGTCCAAGTGCACATGACACATACCTGCCAAGAGCTGTGTGCCAGCCCCCCAAGCAGGACTTATCCACATGGACATAACATAGACCCTTTTCTTCTGAAGCTCCCAGGCTGTTGGGGGTAGGGGTGTCAACCCAGATGTCACAGGTGGCATTAGAGGTGGCCCTAGGTACAGACATCCTCCAGAGCACAATGGGAGGTTGCCCTGTGTCAGCTGCCTGGAGTCTGGGGTCTGTACTCCCTACCCTGTCCTTGCTTCAGTGTTGACAGCCCCTCTGGGGACTGCTTTCCGGGAGCCCACTGACTGTGACTCGCACAAAGGAGGCATCAGACCTGGGAGAAGGGCCCAACTGTCCTTCTGGATTTGGACCAGGAAGTTGTGCATCAGCATCAGCAGTGATTTTCCAGTGTTGGTTCGAGGGTCTCCTTTTGCCCTGAGCTATCCCTGCTCTCCTGCTCCTCTCCCTGGTCCTTTTGCACATTGTTCTCAGGTGCCCCCAGGTCTCTGGCTCCCTGTGGCCAGGAGACTAAGTCCTGGATTTCGAGACTCTGCAGGAAGTGGGAGGGAGTGGTGGAAGCTCCCAGCCCTGCCTCGTTTCTGCAATGCTCTCTTGTTCTCTGGGCCAATCTCCAGGGAGGGGACAACGAGTTTTATCTCCTCACAACCAAGACCCTCACCTCGAGATAAAGGGCTCCAAGTGGGGGCAAGTCCTGGCAAGCTGCTTGCCACTGATAACGGGCTGTTCTGTGGGCCTCGGCGCAGAGCCTGGGGAGGGGAGAGCGCAGTAAATACTGCAAGGCCTGATTATGAGGACGCCTCATGCGGCCGTGCGTGACTGGATTTGATTGTGCGAACTACAGGTGGGGTAGTTCGCTCCCTTGGTCCCTCCAGCACACCTCGCTTCAAATCCTGCCCCAGCCCAGCCCTGCTGCCTTTGTTTCTTCCTTCTGGTGATTTTGCTGGCAAACATCTTCACTTTCTCATCTTCCTTTTGTCTCCACTTGGGGCCAGAAGCAGAGTACTTTAAAGAAAGACCCTTGGCTCCATCGCCTTGGTGTTTGTCTGCCTTGCTCCTCTCTGGACTCAGGCATAGGTCACAGCAGGTCCTGGAGACTTCGGAAGCACAGGTGGCTGGCAGGGACACTGCCCCCTGGACTTGGAGGTGTGGCACTGGCTGGTCCTCTTGGAACCTGTAGCAAGCTGCCATCCCTGCAAAGAGAGGGTCATGGAGGCCAGGCCCCCCTGCAGCTATACTGCCAACCTTTCCTCTGGCTTGCTCGTCAGGGCCTGGCTAGACTATGTACAACAGGGATGACACAGAGTAACGAAATGGCCATTTCTCAGGAGCTTACAACAGCCCAGGTGTGTTCCATGGCCTCTGTGCATTAGTGTTTGTGAGCATCCTGCAAGCAGGTACTGTTATTGTCCCTTTTTATAGGTGGCAGGAAGCACCTCTGACTTGTGCAGGGTCACACGTGGAGAGAGCCACTGTGTGACCCAAAGCCATCAATCCCAAGGTCTGAGGTTGTCTTGCCTATGACATCACAGTTCCTCGGGGGCTCACTAAGCTCCTGAACTCCTGGTACTTTGCAGGCTCAGCCTGAGTGTGTGACGGATTCATTTTGCACAAATGTTTTTGGGGTGTCTGTTCTGTGTCTGGCGTGGGAGTGGAGTGCTCACTGAGTCAGACTGGGGCCTATCCTTTGCAAGCAAGCTCCCTTAATTGTTGGGGACACAGACTCACATGAACCAGTAGATAAGCTGATTTTCAGAATGAAGTCAGAGTTCTGTGAAGAGGAAACCAGAGAACGTGATGGTGAGTGGCTGTGTAGGGTAGAGGCCTCTTGACTAAAGTAGACAGGAAGAGGTCTGCAGGGAGGACATTTGGGCTGAGGCCCAATGAGAAGAAGCCACGCCTAGGAGCACAGACAGTGCACACTGTGTAAAGGCAGCAAGTGCAAAGGCCATTGGTGATCAGTGGAGAGGACCATGCAGATAGTGCACAAGAGGACAGGAAAGAAGACCCAGGGGTAAGGTGGGAGAAGCTGGCAGGCCAAGGGCAGGAGCCAAGGGGAGACTCATCCAGATGAGTGGTGTTAATATCCAGGCCTATGGTTGAAATATGGACATTACCATGTCAATTCAACCCATCCCAGTGCACACATGATCACACGTGTGTTTTCATTAAACACTACATTACAGAAAAGGATGCTGGGACATGGTTCAGTTTCCGGTCCAGAGCTATGCAGTTATTAAATGGCAGAGCCAGGGCCAATCCAGCCTACTCTCATTTCTCCCACCTGTGTGGGTTTCATGGCTATGTGCCACCTCCTGGCTGCAGTCTGTGGGGCTCCCCCTCATTCCCACTCCCCTTCTCCGGCAGATCTATAAAGTCCAGGAAGGCTCTGTCTGTGACCTCTCAGGATTCCCTGTGGACACCCCCAGAGTCAGTGCGTCTGTGCCGCTGGAGGAGGGCCAGGCTGCTCTGAAGTGTCTTTCACTTCCCAGCGCCGGGGGCAGTGTTGTCGGCTGACTCTGGACGTTGGACAAGCCAGTGGAGCCCCAGGCCAGACGAGCCATACACCCCAGGGAGGAGGTGCTAACCATTCTCGAAGGCCTCTCTCCTTCCAGGGCTGGGGCTGGAGCTGCTGAACTGCCAGGGAAGGGTCCCATCCATTTCTGGGGTCCTGACCCCAGCCTTAAGCTCAGTTTAGCTCAGCTCTGTTACAACCCAGACATCATCTCCCTATGCAGGTGCTTGTGCCGTCTAACACGCTTTGTGAAGCAAAGCGGCCACTGTTCCTGGCCACACAGGACGGAGTCCTCCAGCCATGCTGAGGGCCACTGGGCCCTCAGGTCCCTGTGAGGTGTCCAGCCTCTGGACTGCTGCCCTGGGGTGGCTGGGTTCCAGGTCTAGGGACAGGAAGAGGGAAGGGTCATTTGTCTTTGCCAATGGTGTGAACACAAGGAGTGGGGACCGGGACCCATAAGCTGGTGGGGTTTTTGACGGCCAAGACTGCATGCTCTGAGTTAAGCTGCCAAAGTTAAAAACTGAGTTTTCCCATAAGAAACTGGATTGTCAGCTTCTGTGGTATCACCTGAACTTGTGGCCACATTGAGCTGATCTTGCTGAATGGCAGCTGTTGACTGGTACCAAGAAGAGACTGACCCTGAATTTCTGGGCCACACCATCCCCGCCATTGTCTTCTCTGAAAACTCCTTTTCAGCCACCCCGGAGGCTCTCAGCAACCTGAAGGTGCCTGAGTTAGAGGCCAGGTGCAGCTGCATCCAGGATGTTCCTTAAGGCCTGCTTTTTATGGTGTGGCTACTATGGTTACACAGGACAATGGGTACCCTAGGCATCCAGCAGAGGTTAGTGCATGTTGAAAGACATGGGTCCACCTTTCCTATATACTTTCGCCTCAGATGTGGAAAGACGAAGGAGAGAGGTGGGGTGGGGCTATCATTCCTGGCAGGGGATGTGGTTATGAATGCAATCAAAGTCCTCATTCAGAACCTAGAGCCCAAGTCACTGCACAGCTTTGCTCCCCTGTCGTCATCAGCATTGCTTTTGTCCTCATTTTGCTTTGAAAGTTGGATTTTGAGTCCAGATGGCCACACCATGGAGTCTGGCTGGGTAACTAGTTAATGTCTAGATGGGTGAGGAGTCATTGTATATGTCTGCCTTTTGTCCTGGGGCTGAGTCTGGGCTCAGCTCAGAGCTCAAGGGGTGAGAGCTGCATGTCCCACTGATGTTGAAGAGGTGACATTATCGCTGTCACTGTTCCCTTTAGGCTTTAAAGGATTGTTTCATGACACAGCCATTGAAGCTGAATTAGGACTTGAAAGGTTTAGGCTGGTGGAAAGGGCAGGAGAGACAGCTGCGTAGGGTGCTCAGCATGGGGTGATAGGACCACCAGTTTGAAGTGTTTGAGGGAAGGTGTGGGGGAGAAGCTGGTTATCCTTGTCACTTCACCAGCTTCTGCCAGCCAGTCTTGGGGAGGGAACCAGAGGGGTGGGGTACGGACACAGTCTGGTAGCTACTCTGAAGAATCCCTAAGATGGGGCAGAAGTCAGGGGGTGGGGACGGTTCCTTTCCCCAGGCCCTGATCTTGTGACGGGAGATGGGAGGGGAACCAAGTGGAACCCATGTCCTTGATGTAGGATTGCCCCAAGGTCATGGGACTTAGGCCACCATCACCCCAAGAAGGAAGCCACACTCATCTCCTCTGCTAGCCACTCTCCCCCCAGCTCCACCCACTCTGCCCCTCCTGGCGGGTCATAAGGTACAGCTTTCTGTCTGCCCTTCCCTCTTACTGAAGTGCTGCTCCTTCAACATAGCCGTGGCACATGGCCATCGACTTTGAAACTCCTTCTGCAGTAACCACAGGGGTCCTGTTTGCATTTCGTCCCTGCTGTCTCTTCCTGGGGGATGCATGAGCATGTGTGCTTTCTATGTTTGTTAGTTACAGCATCCACAGTTTTTACTGAGTTTGACTTGGCGAGGCCTCGACCACTTGAGCCACGCCCCAGCTCTTTTTCTTTAGTTTGTTTTTCAGATAGGATCACGGGCTTTTGTCCAGGCTGGACATTGGCCACATTCCTCTTACCACTGCCTCCTGAGTAGCTGGGAATTATAGGCATGAACCACCTGGCCCTGCATTGTACATTTTGATAATCTTAATTTTATATCATGGAACACTGTACAGGGTCATTGAACATTCTTTGTAAACATTTTTAGTAACTGTATACTATTTCATACTTTGGTGAGCCTATAATTTTCCTAATTTCCTGTTTGCAAATAGGTAGCGTTTTTGCCCCCCTTGTGCTATTATCTGTACCTCTAAGTTTAGTGTGCCTTGTATAAATAAACTCACACTCTTATGTGTATGCTCCCTGTAGTCATGCAGCCTAGGAATTTTAATTGAGTCCTTTAGCATCAAGGGACATTAGAATTTTCAGAACTTTGTTCTCATTCCATCATTTTCGAGAAGTTTTAAGTTGCATTTTAGTTTCAAAGTTCACCAAGTGCTGCTTTTTTGAGGAAAAATAAAGTTCAAATTAGTGTGGCCCACTGTTACTTAGAACCCACAGTTTTTGGTCTGTATTTCACATTTTGTTCTCAAACAGGAACAAGTGCCAGGAAGTTCTCCCTCTCCCTCTCCCCCTCTCCCCCTCCCCCTCTGTCTCCCCAGAAGCAGGACCCCTTGGATCTAGTAGGTTCCGTGGTGTGGCCTGGGTGCTTTGGTGGCCTGACCTCCTCTTTTATGTATTTGTCGTTTGTTTGTTTGTTTGTTGATAGAGTCAGTAGCAGACAGCGAGACCCTAGAAGGTGAAAAAGCAGCAGAGAAGGGAACAGAGGCCTCCACAACTGAGATGGAAAAGGAGGAAGAGGAAGAAGAGGAAGACGAGAGCTCTCCAGGGTGCACTCTGTTTATTAAGAATCTCAACTTCAGCACCACGGAAGAGACGCTGAAGGAAGTGAGTGGGTTCAGGAGTGGGAGAATGGGGTGCACATGAAAATCCTAGCTACCGGTGCAGCTCCTGCATTTGTCTGCCTTTAGTCCTGGCTCCTGGTAATGTGAGTTTGCCTGTGGCCCCCTGCTGGGTGTCTAGGACGCGTCCGAGGAGGTATACTTCATATGGAAGTGATGCTCTGTTTACCTCATAGGTTTAGAAAACACCCTGCCCCAAACTATTCTAGCGGGGAGTGTCCCTGGCTTCATGGGAACACTGAAGACAGTTAGCAAGCGAGTGCCACCCCCGTGGAACTCCTAGACAGGGCCACAGTTCTGCGCTTAAGAGACACAGGCCAGGGTGAAAGGACAGGAAACTCCAAAAGGGCATTTGGTGAACATCAAGTGAGTGCCTCGGGGCCTCCAGCAGGATTGAGCCAGCGATCCAGAGAAGGGGCTCCAGTTCCAAAGTGGGGAGACTTGCCTTTCTGTAAGCTGAGCTCAGCCCAGAGTAAACCTTCATGGGTTTTTTTTTCATGAGTCGGGCTCCTGTCCTAGCATCTAATCAGACTGCAGACCCATGGGAGCTGTCAGTCCTTCTGGGCGTGGATCTCAGCTTCACTCCTTGCTCATGCTGTGACACCTGGCCAGTCCTGCAGCCCTTTTCTGCCTCAGTTTCCCCATCTGTCATGTGGAGTTGTGAGTAGACTGTTCTCACTAGGTTTTGAAGATTTGATTAGGACAGTTGAGATCACCCAAATGAAGTGCCTGACACTCAGCCCTGTGTGCTGCCCTGCTTCCTGGCACCCACCTGTGGACGTCACTGGCCCCTGCCTGTCCCTGGGCCCTGGTGTTCACTGCTGAAGACACAGCAGGAAACAGACCCATGGCTCAGAGTGCAGGGGCCAGTGAGGAGGAGGCCAGGCCTGAGCTCAGTGCACTCCATGCTGGCACCCGCTTCCCCTTGTGGCATGGGCTGCAGCAAATCTCCACTGCTCCAGACCCAGCTCTTCCCTCTACAGCTGGAGCAGGAAACAGCTCAACAGCCATGATGGAAATGCTGGGGAGTTACTTACAGCAGGCTGTGACTTGTCACTACAAAGTGTCTTAGGGACCCCAGGCTCTCAGTGTGGCAATCTTGGGAGGTTTAGAGCATGAACTCAGGAGCCCAGGCACCTGCGTCCACATTTCAGCTCCACCACTCCTTGTTCTGTGAGCCCAAGTACCAGCACTTAACTATGGAGCCTGGATTTTTTTCATCTGAAAAAGTGGGCTTAGTACAGGGCCCAGCTGCCATAAGCACAACCCAGCTGTAAGCTCTGCGTCCTTTGTGCCTGCAACTGGTCATGTGGCTGCTGTGTTGAAGGTCCACCTGAATAGGCAGCAGGAGTCACCTGGATATGCAGGTGGTCCATGTTCGCTTTCTCTTCCAGGTGTTTTCCAAAGCTGGGGCAGTGAAGAGCTGCTCTGTCTCCAGGAAGAAGAACAAAGCAGGTATTGCACACATGATCGCAGAAAGAAAGGCTTCCAGAAGAAGCTGGGCATGGGAGCAAAGATCAGGGTGGCTCTGGAAGTTCTTTGGTTTCGAAGCATTCCCACCCTCCTAAATGTCCCTGTGTCTTTCCCCAGAGCCTTGTGCTTTCAGCAGAAGCAGCCTTGCACCTCAGCCTTGGTAGGCCCTTCATAGACTGTCAGGGGCAGCTTTGGAGCAGTGCAGTTAGTGGCCAGGCAGCGCTGACTGTGCTCAGCAGCCAGAGCCTCCACCTCCTCCTTCTGCCTCTGCTGTGGAAACTTCCCAGACACAGCAGTGAATGATCTTGGGCTTCTTCCTCCCTTCTGAGGGAAATAACCCAGATATAGAACTTCCAGAACATTCCACTGAGTCATTAACCCTGCTCAGTACGTGTGTAGGCCAGGCAGAGGCCATCCTTACCTCACCTATGGGCCCTGAGTCCTGTCCTGAGCCTCCTTGCCCCCATAAGGCCGCCATCCAGCCCTGATTTCCTGCGGGGATGGAAGTCCACATGCTTTTTCACACCATGTGGTCCCCATCCATGTCCCCTTTGATTTGGTAGCATTAGTAGGGATGCTGTGTGACTCAGCCCAATGCACCTGCTCTATGCAGACTGCTGGGTAGCCATGGTGTCTGCTGTCCACTTGTCCCTCATACCGGGCCTCCAGGTGGGGAGCATGCATTAACTACACAGGTTCCCTGTCCCCAGGAGCTCACAGTACAATAGAGAGGCTGATGAGCTGGTGGCTACAGCACAGTGCTGTGAGGGGGATTATAGAGTCACTGTGGTGGGTCAGAAGCCCAACACGGTGGTCCTCACAGCAGACCAGAGCTTCGGGAAGCAGAATAGTCCGACAGCAAGGCTGCAGGAACCAAGTGTGACCTGCTCGGTGTCAGCAGGGAGATGACCTTGACTTTCTTGTGGTTATATTTCTTATAATCTAGATGCACTTTTTAAATACGTGTTCACAGGCACCACCCTCCATAAATTTCACGCCCCAAATGAGAGCTTTCTATCTGCTTGAAGAACCGGCATCAAAAGTCGCTGTGACACTGTGCTGTCAGCCGGCGACTCTTACAGGAGCCACATTTGGGCAATTGATGGAGCTTGCTAGCATGTTTGGCCCCTGATTCATAAAACACAAGGCTCTGGCCTCACAAACAGTACTATGTGGGTGAAGATAGGAATCACTCAGTGAGCCAGGGTTTGGGAATTTCCAACCTAAGTTAGGCACATCCAGTGTGCACTGCAAATATATCTTAAATTAAGAACTCTGAAATGCAGAGGTGGAGGAGGGGTGAGGACGCACAAAATTTTGTCATCTGAAACGCAGGAACCAGGCATGATTGTAAGGTCAGAAACACTTATAGACAGGATGCCTTTGGTGCACTTTACATCCGTGCCCACATTCACCTGTGCTCCATATAGGAGCAGGGCTGGCCAGGTAGAGGTCTTACTACTCATCACAACCATGGTCATCCCTGTGAGTCCCCACCCACTCCCAAAGGCAGAATTCTATTATGAAGTTAATTGTGTCAATCATTTGTTAATTAATAGGCCACCAGGCTCGGGTGGTGGCTGTATAGCTTCACTGGCAGATTCCTGGGGGTGACTGTAAACAGCAAGCCAGGAGCTGAAGCCTTTGGTGGAAGGGAGGGGGTATGAAAAAGGAAAGAGAAAGCAGAGCAGGGGTCAGGGCCCGTGGAAGCCCTACACTTGGTCCTGAGTTCATCCTGGCTTCCTCTCCTCCCACCTGGTGGATTCTCCCCCTTCTCTTTCTCAGGAGTGCTGCTCTCCATGGGGTTTGGATTTGTGGAGTACAGGAAGCCAGAGCACGCCCAGAAAGCCCTCAGACAGCTGCAGGTAAACGGGGATTCACGGCTGAGGTTCATGGAGATACCTGGGAGGTGGCGGGGCGGTACCAGTCCACGTTTTCCTGGGTTCATCACTTTCCTTGGGGCCCATGTACAATTAACCTCTCTCACCCCTCCATGGTCATTCATTTCATCCATAACTTTTGTGGGCTTGGTTTGTACCAGGCACTGGGCTGAGCCTGGAGGAGACCCTTCCACTCTCTGGTAGGAAAGACAGGCAGCAGACCTCTACCAAATTTGAAAGACCAGGTCATGGCAAGTGCTTGGGTAAAAACAGTGCCACAGGGCTCCTCTAGGAAGTCTCTAAGGAGGTGGCTGTGGTGCTGACAGCAGCTGACACAGGAAATCTCTGCACAGAGGTCTAGAGGAGAGAAGAGCATGTATAGAGGGCTAGTGGATGAGCTGTATGTTTGGAAAGCAAAAAGAGGCCAGTGGGATGGGAACCAGGATACAAGGTGACGTGACAGGTATATGGAACCAGATCTCGTAGGCCATTTAAAGATAACTTGGGCCTGAAGGCAGGAAGTCTGTTAGAGGTCTTCAAGCTCCTTGGGCAAGGGTCTGATATGTGCTTTAGGTCAGTCTCCAAGCTGCTGTGTGGAAAGAGGACAGAAGGAAGGGGGCTGAGAAATTCTTGAGTCACCTGAGCAAGACACCTCTTGGGCCAGGGTGTAGCAACAAAGGTGGGAGAAGGGCATTGAGAAGTATTTGAACATAGACTCAATATCCTGGTCAGACAAAAGAGAGAGATGTCCCCATTCCCACCCCACCCCCACCCCCTTCCAGGCCTCTTCCTCACACTGGAAGGAGTGCTGGGACTGCAGGGAACAAGGCAGTCTGGGGTTTGCACCATCCCAGAGGGGGCCCAACTAACATCCATGTCCCCACTGCCAGGCTGGGGACACAGAACAAGGCTTTCTCTCTAGTTTGCGTTTGGTTTGTTATTAGGCACTGTATTCATTTAATGTAAATTCAGCAGTCTTTTCTGTTTCATGTATTTAATTCCACTTGTATAAAATTCCACTTGCACACATGTGTGTATAGTGTGCTGTTCTGTACAAAACTGTGCACATCACCACCAGCAGTTGTCTATGTGGAGCAATGCACACTGGATTTTCTGGGAGAGTCGAAGGATTTTCAGGGGTAATTTTGCTAACACACCAGTTTTGCCTTAGGGGACTGTGTAGACGTAGCTTGAGTACAGCTGTGTTTTCAAACTTTTCATAGAGTGTACAAACCAAATTCTCTGCAAGCCAGACCTAAAAATGTCTTTTACCTGAAACTTCCTGTAGAGATGGAAAATTCTGTGTCCCTTGGGTGGTAGAGAGGTCAGCAGATCGTGGAAGGCTGGGTCTCTGTGACACCGGCTGCTGTGTGGGTTGGCACCAGCCGTTAGGGAAAGTCATCTGTGTCCTCAGTTGTAGCCAGCCTCTCTGCCTGGGACAGGCATTCTCCTGCGCTCAGTGCAGGCTCAGCTCTGGTGACGGGCATGGAGGCGGCTAGGCTCTCTAAGGACAGAGGGATGAGCCATGTTGTCTTATGTCTTAGGGTCACATCGTGGACGGCCACCAGCTGGAAGTGCGGATCTCAGAGCGAGCCACTAAGTGAGTCTCGAGCGGGCTTCTCTCTCTTCAGATGGGCATCGGTTCTCTCTGTCCTTGGTGCTGGCCTCCCAGAGGGTGTCTCATGGCCTTGAGATGTCCTTTCCACCGAGCTCCCATCCATGTAGGACTCCACTTACATAAGACTGGCACTTGCCGACTGTGGCACCCGTTTCCCTGCTTGCTCCAGGTAGTGCCAGCCACTTGGTGGGTGTTTCATACACTGTGTTTTTTCCAGAGATGCCTCCTGCTAATTTGAAAGACATTCAGTGGTGCTAGAGATGGAGGCAGGCCAGTTGCCTGGTGACCATTTTCTGGGATAGTGGGGCATCAAGAGTTTTGCTCCGGTGTCTCTACCTGCTTGTACATCTCAGTGAACCAGTGCCTTAGAGGGCCGTCAACAGGGCCCAGCACATAGCATGCCCCTGGAAAGCTATTGGAGTCGTTGTCGCTATCATGCACTTGCCTTAGTGAGAAAGGACTGCCTCTAACAGTCCTCACTGGTTTAAGATACTTACTTGGTAATTTTCAGCAAGTTGGTCATTTATTGTGGTCATTTGTTCAACAAATTAGCTGCTGGAATCTGGTCCTTTTTCCTCCTTCTCTTTTGTTTTTAATGCTCCTTATGACTCTAGCTTAGGGCAGCTCTGGGCTTTTCCATCCATCACAGTCTGTGCTACGTTGAGCATCCTTAGTGAGAGGAAGCTTTGGTGCAGGCCCCCGCAATGGGGGCTCCTAATCTGTAGGTAGCAGCACAGGCTTGAGCACCACACTTCAGATTCTAACTTAGCTGCTCTGTGAGCTTGGGCAGTGACTTGGCCTGGGGAGTAAGATGCGATGACTGGGGGCCTGTGTATATTATCTGGGACATGCCGTGCCCATGAGCACTCAGTTCGAGTGGCAGGCTTCCTTTGCAGGGAGGGCCCTGTCTCCAGAGCCAGCCTGGAGTCAGCATTGTGAGCGTCTGCCCACTGGCCAGTGTTCAGGGAATGGTTCTTTTTTTTTTTTTTTTTAACAAAAAAAAAATTGAGGAAATTGGAGTGCTCCAGACATTCTTCTTGGGGCTGGGCTGGGGTTTCCTTGTGGAGTTCACATCAAAGGGCAGTGCTCCCGAGAGAACCTTCCACAGTGGTGGAAATGGTCCCACTGTACTGCCATTTGTCACACGTGGCTGTCAAGTACCACTGCATGAGTTGTCTGCTGCTTTGTAACGAGCTCCCCCAAACTCAACAGCTTGCGACAGTGAGCGCTTACAGTCTCTGGGTTCTGTGGATTGGGAGTTCAGGAGCAGCTCAGCTGGGTTCAGGATGGTGCAGTTACATAAAGGCTGAACTGGGACTGAGGAGTCGGCTTCTGAGGTGTCACTTGTATGGCTGTGGGCGAGAAGCCTCGGGGCTGCTTGAGGGTCCTGACAGCATGGTAGCCGGTTTCCCCAGAACGAGTGATAGACAGCAAGAAGGAAGCAGCAGTGCTTTCCATGACAGTTTCAGAGGTTGCATAGTCACTTTAGCTGCTTTCTGTGGCCCTGGCATGGTGGGGGGCAGAGGCTTACATAAGGAACATGAGGCCAGGGTCCTGGGAACCACTGGAGGCTGGCAGCACAGCCACCAAGGGCCTAAGTTCTTAATTGTGCTTCATCTTAACTTAGTTCACTCCACATGTGGGGGCAGTGTAGTGAACAGCACTGCCAAGAGGGACAAGATAGACAAACAGAGAGACAAGGAGACGTGGTTAAATATGCAGTGCTGCCAGGGTGCATGCCGGGTGATGGGGCCATATCAGTGAAGACAGAGAGGCCTCCAAGGAGATGACAGAGTTCAGGGAAAGAGGGAGGAGGTGAGTCGTGACAAGTCAGTATACATACCAGTATAAATGATAGGACAAGGACTATCATTTATTCGATGCTTACATTGATGGTGGGGCTAGTACTGGGTCCTCTCATTAAATCCTCAAACACTCCATGACCTTAACACTCACCCCCTGTTCTACATTCAGGAAACTGAGGTGCAGAGAGGCTGAGTAACTTGCTTGAGATCACGCAGCCTGAACCCACCTGGCCCACCTGGCTGCTCGGGCCCTGCCAGGTTCCCCTTGGGTTAGTGGTGAAGTGGCTTTGGAACCAGCCAGGGTCCTTTGAGAACAAAGCAGTGGGGAAGAGTAGGACCGATCTCCTCCGGTCATCTTGGCCGCCTCCATGCGCTACTTGGTTCATCACCTGAACAAGACAGGAGCGTTGGTTGTGGGTGGGAAGGTGGTGGAGCCAGTGTAGATCATTGGTGCACCAATAATCCACACCTTTCTCTCTCCACCCCAAAGGCCAGCTGTGCCATCTGCACGGAAGAAACAAGTTCCTAAGAAACAGACGACCTCAAAGATCCTGGTGCGGAATATCCCCTTCCAGGCCAACCACCGGGAGGTCCGGGAGCTGTTCAGGTAGGTGCCCATGTGTGTCCGTGGCACCGCTGGAGCCTGACAAGTGGCCGTGGGTCCTGGACGGTTCTGCTGCAGGCCAGCGTGGTGGCTTTGCAAAGGGCTTTGCCTTTGATTTATCTCCCTTAATCTCAGAGGCCTTGGGCGGAAAGGTCACAAGCAGCTGGGCTTCCCTCTCAGGTGAGAAGGCAAGGCAGCTGGGTCCCTTCATCCTGCCCACAGCCTCAGGACTGGCCTGAGCCCCAGTGACTGACTCTTGTCCCCACCTGCATCTGCCTGAAGTGTCCTCTCTCTCAGCCCCCTCTCTCGTTGAAGCCAGTGGCTCTCCACCTTAGGCACATTCACATCACTGGTGACTGACAGACACCCTTTGCTTGTCCCACCCAGAGAATCTTCCCTTAGTGGCCCTGATGTCCAGCCAGGCACGGGAGCCCTGATTCAAGCTGCTCTCTGGAAAGCCCCTCTGAAAGGGAATTGTGTAACACAAGCCATTGTCACCTGAGCACAGGAGGGGGAGCTCCAGTAGTGAGACTCAAGGGCACTGAGGTGGGAGCCAGGCAGGTATTGGATTGGATTTAACAGGACCCGTTCTTCTGCTCAAGTTCTGAAAGACAGTCTAGGAGTCTGAATTCTTAGGGGGAAATTAAATTCTTAGCCATGGGTTCACTCTCTGAAAACAACCTATGCAGAACAAAGCCATCCCACCCCAGGGCCACCAGTATATGGGTGTTCTGCTGGCACATTGTGGGTTTTGGACCTTTTAGGCTGATTAGGTGTCACCCAGCTCTGAGCCATGAGCAAAGGAGGTGTTTCAGTGACGGCTAAGAGGGACATATGAGGTCCAGGGGCTCCCTAGGCTGCTAGGTGCAGAGAGGCCATGGTGGCTCTCAGAATGTAGCAGTGGGTGAACTAGCCCCAGCCAAGCATAGGCTTCGGGGTGCTCTGAGGACCTACAGCCCAGGATCTGCACAGGGTGACCGTTTGTGACGCTTCATCCTGGGCCGTGGTCCTTCAGATTCTTCCACGTGAAGATCAGGCATGTGATCTTTTAGAATTGCCAGTTGGCACCTTGTGGGGTAAAGTATGAATCAAGATGAGGCCTGAAGTTTGGAGAAAGCCTGTGTGTGAAACTTGCCCTCTCCGCCCTCCTCCCCGTTCATTCTGAGTCTAGCGGGAGCTGACATCAAAACGCCATCCCCACTGAGTGGAGCTGTGGTCCCAGGTATCCTGCCTATCAGAACCAGGCTGGTGAGATGGGGGTCACAACTTAGGGGACATTTTCTGTGACACCCAGGGAGGTCAGTCAGCAGTTCTGAGGTCATGGTCACAATGAGTACATGTCACGTGTGTCTGCTTGTCTTTACTTGCTTCTGCTTTTTAAAGAGTCCAATTTAAGAATTGCCAGATGAAAACGAGCACACTGGGACAGTGTATTGTTGATCAGGAAGTAATATCCTCAGAAATGACAGGTGTACATGGTCCCATACTGTTTAGGGTGACACTTATCCAGTGAAACAAAAGAGTGCAGGGAATGGGGAGCACTCTGTTTGAAATCCACTGTTCTCTCTATTTTTAGAAGACAAGGAATTAGTGTCTGCTGGACTTAATTACCTGTGGCGTCTCTTCTCCCACTCTACACACACACACACACACACACACACACATACACCCCACACACCCCCCCACACCCCCCCCCACACCCCACCATTGTTCTGACAGGAGTTTTCATAAGCCTCCACACACACACCACACCACACCCCCCACACACACACACACGCACACACACACACCACACACCATTGTTCTGACAGGAGTTTTCATAAGCCTCCACACACACACCACAACACACACACAACACACACACACACACACACACACACACACACACACCCCACACACCATTGTTCTGACAGGAGTTTTCATAAGCCTCCACACACACACCACAACACACACACACACCACACACACACACACACCACACCACACACACACACACACACACCACACCACACACACACACACACACACCACACCACACACACACACACACACACACACACCATTGTTCTGACAGGAGTTTTCATAAGCCTCCACACACACACCACAACACACACACACACACACACACACACACTGACAGGAGTTTTCATAAGCCTCCACACACACACCACAACACACACACACACACACACACACACACACACACACCATTGTTCTCACACACACACACACACACACACACACACCATTGTTCTGACAGGAGTTTTCATAATTTGCTTTTGTTGTTCAAAGGACTGGGAATTGGGGCAGTTTCTAGTGGTGGACAGCAGGTGTCGCTGTGAACCTTCCCAGGGACACAGCCAGGTCCACCCAGAGCCCTAGGCTGAATTGCAGACAAAGCCACTGGCCAGCAAAGGTCACTGGCCTTGGGGAGGTTTCATGGTTTGGGGGATCCAGTCTGGTCTGTGTGTCAGGAAGGTTTGGGGGCTGTTCCTGTAGGTGTAGCAGAAATCCCAGACCATTTTCAGAGAATGCACCTGTGTAGTGCTCTGTGCCTGGTGTCTACCTGGGCAGAATCTGCTCTAAGTGGCACATAGTCCTGGGATGGGACAGCTACAGAAGGTGACTGACAACTGAGCCAGGAGCCCCAGAGCTGGGCTTGGAACCACTCCCCTCTCCAAGGCCTAGGAGGACCCTCCATCCCAAGTTCATTTTGGTGGGAACACTATGTGTGACAAGTGTGTCACTTGTAGCAGGCACTGCAAGGTGCTGGGCATTCAGCTGAGTCAGGAGAGACCCAGGCCCTGTCTCCACTGCCCCCTGCCTTGGGTGGGGGGTTGGAGAACAGCATTGGCTGGGCCCTTCTTGGAGGCCTTACCTCCTCTGGGCCTCACTGCACTGCCCTGCGGCCCCTTGAGCCAGCCCAACTCTGCCCTAGCAGGGGCCAGATATCTGGGGTCCACTGGGATCATTGTCTGGGACAACTTGAGGATAGCCCTTTCAAAAATCAGGGCGAGCATCTTCCCTCTGCTGCTCACTTCCTGGGCCTCAGTTTCCCTGGTGTACCGGGATCATGCTGATACTGGTGCTGGCCTGCACTGTGGCAGGTGATGGTGATGCCAGGTAAACATCGGTGCTGTTGTGCTATGCACTGGTCCACCATGCAGATTGGTTATCACTGTCTCCATTTCCCAGGAAAAACCAGCTCCAGGGCCTACACTGGCCACTCAGTGGTCACAGGCCTTGGCTGTCACCCAGCTCCCTCCTTTACCACATGGCGGCTTCGGCCTGGTGAGGGTTTGGTGAGGTTGTGAGACGTGTGAAACACTCAGTGCAGCACCTGGCTGATATGTGTTAACTAGTTAAACAGCACCAAACCTGCAGAGCCAGGATTTGAACCCAGGGTCTGTAGCTGACTCCAGATGAAGCCTGCATCTTTAAGAACAAGGCTGAACTCTGGAAGGTTCTCCTCAGTGTTTCCTTGTTATCCTCCTTTCCCCAAGTATATCCCTCCCTCCCATGCTGTCATCCTCTCTGCTCTGCCAGGAGGGCTTGAGGGCAGGGTCAGTAAGGACCACGTGGGACCAGCCAAGCTGGTCCTCTCCACATCCAGAAGTCATTGAGAAAGATAGGCCCCAGATTGCGCACGTGTGCCTGTGCACATGCAGGGCAGCTGTGGGAACCAGAGCCAGGGCTCAGACTTAGGTTAGTTTGGGTTGCAAAAGGGGAAAAGTCTTCTCCCACAGCCCCTCTCCTCCTGCATCCCAGCTGGCCTCACGTCTGCCCTCGAACTTCTGTCATGTGGTTGTTCTGTGTACCAAACCCCAATCCCATTAGGTCGGACACTGTCAAGTTCATGCTGTGCCCACAGACGCCTGGGGCTCAGGAAGTGGTCACTGAGCACGTGGTGAAGACCAGTCATGTCTTCAGGCACAGAGAGGTTCAGGAGTTTGTCTGGGGTCACACAGCTCTGTAGTGGAACAGCAAGCTCCCCCAGTAGAACCTGCCCATCCCTCTAGAACTGGAATTGTCCTGAAGGACCAGGGATGTCCTGCAAGGGTGGCCAGCACTGCCTCCAGTGGATCCGATCAGCCAGAGCTGCAGGCTCCAGATGGAAAGCTGCTGCTTTTTTTTTTTTTTTTCCTATTGATTTCTCCCTCAGAGGTGTGAACCACCTGCTGGGGTGTGAATGGGCGAGTTCACAACAGGTGTCTGCAGGCCTTAATTACACACTGGCATCTCCTGTCCCCAACATGCAGCCTTTGTGGACAGTGCCATCCATCCCTGTCTGCCTTACCTTCTCATTTCCCCTCACAGTGCCTGTGACCATGCAGGGAATGCTGGGGATGCCCTGCTCACCCGCATCCCTGTGTCCAGGCATGGGCACTCTGCCTGGTCAATGCCTGGCTGTGGGCAGTGTTTTTCCAAAAGCTGGCAGCCCTTTCATCTGCCCTCAGCAGAGAGGGGTGGGATGGGGATGGGATGAGGAGGGAAGGGGAGGCTTTCTCTCCTGGCTCTCTGGGAAGATGCTCCAGCTCCAGCCCTAGCTAGGCTCTTGATGGGGTAGAATGAGGAGGACGAAGCTGTCCCCAGGTGCCCCTGCCCTGCACTGGCCTCTTCTAGATGTACTGCCACAGGACTGTGGGTTCTAGTTTCAATTACACAAACAAAGTATTTTTCTTACACCTTATAAAGCCTGCAGGAGTAACTAATAGCATCACAGCCCATGACCCTGGTGAGAGCTGGAGGTGGGGTCCAGCCCACTCAGGGGTTCACCTCAGGGGCACGTTCCTGCCCTGACCCATGCTCTTCCTGCTTTGCTGAGATTGGCAGGAGGGAATGAATGCATGCACTCTGCTCCAGCTTCTGCAGGGAACCTGGATTGACTGCCCCCACCGCCCAAGTCCTCAGGTGTTTATGAGGCATCTGACCCTCACAGGTGTGCTGCCAGGCGCTGCGGGGGAGTAGGGAGCAGGAATGAGGCAGGCAGAGCCCTAGCCTCATAACACTTGTGTGTATGAAAGTAAACAAATGAATCTTATAGCTGGTGATCCGCAGGCTCTCAAGAAGGGCAGAGCAAGCTGCAGGAGTGATGGGAACCAGGGCTGCCATGATTACTGCTGCAGGCAGGGTGGCTGTAAGCCGCAAGGATGTGGCCTATGGTGGTTTGAGGCCACAAGTACCCACTCGAGGTGTAGGCAGGGCTGGGCCACTTTGTGGGTTCAAAGAGGCTCCTTGGCTGTGTCTCTGTTACTCCATTGCTTGACTTTGTTGTCACACCCTGTCTATCTTGGTGGTGGGCACTGGGGCCTCGTGTGGCTCTTTGGCTATTTCGAATAAAAATCTGCCAGCAGTCTTCAGGTAAGAGTACGCATACATCCTACAGGGTTGGTGGCAGCGTAGACTTGCTGGGTCACAAGGACTTGAGCTTCAGCTTCAGCAAACACTGGCAAGCTGGTTTCCAGAGCAGTAAGATCGCTTGTACTTGACCTCTGGCGTGCCGTGCCTGTGCCTTCAGCCTCACCAGCACTCTGTTCTCGTGCGTGGTGGTGGCCTCATCACACCGTGGCTTCTAAATTTAGCCTGTCTGATTTTTTAAACTAATTTTTTGTAGTGTCTAGGTAGTTCTGTGATTCTGTGCACCCCGGCCCTGTCCCATGTGGATGTGCCACCTCAGTCTTGCTCCTGTCTTTGGGTGGCGCCCCACCCAGTTCACTGTTCTCCAGTGCCCTGAGGCTCTTTGTTTTAATAGTCACTTTGCCAATTCCCCGACTGAGAGGTCTCTGCCTCCTCCCAGCTGCTGGGGGTGGTCTCCATGTGCATTTCTTCTGTGTCAGTGCGCAGTCTATCTGAAATCATTCTTGTACATGGCGTTAGGTAGAGATGCGGCCTTTTTCCTTGGGTGGCCCAGCATCAGTTATGGTGAAGGCCGTCTGATCACAGCCGATCTGCAGCCTTGATTTCGTCATAAGTCACATGTCCAAGCCTGCCATGCTCCTGTTCCTCTGGCCTCTGTCTGCCCCAGCCAACACCACACACTCATAATTACTGAGGCCTTGAAGTTCTTTGTGTCTGGTCTCTGTTCTTCCTCCCGGTGGCTTTGGCTGTCGCTGGCCCTTTGCCCTTCCTTCAGCCTTGGTTTTTACAGACTTGTGAGGAAACCCTTTTCTGAGGGGTGAGTGTGGCTATGAGGAAGGACTCTGAGACACTGGGCCAGGGGTGACGTGGGCCAGGTCACTTTGGGGATTTGTTTGCTGGTGGCTTTGGCGGGGGCCGTGATGGAGGGGAATCCAGGACAACCTGCATTCAGGTCCTGTGTGACTCACATGTACTCGGGCCTGGCAGAATGGCTGATGTCAAAAAAAAGTGAGAACAAGAAGTGCTGGTAAGGATGGAGAGAATCTGGCTCTCTCACACAGTGCTGGTGGGATATAAAATGCCACAGCCACCTGGGACGACAAGTGAGCCAAACCTGACCAGATGGCCCAGCAGTGTGGTTTTAGACCTCAGTGCCAGTGACGTGAATGGTAAATAGCTGTGACATATCCATACAAGGTAATATTACTCAGCCGTAAAAAAGAAGAGAAGGAAAGCTGTACATAAATGTCCATACAACTTTGGTTGAAGATAGCCCAGTGGTCTTTTAGTGGGAGCATAGCTGGACAGACTGCGGTATGTCCATGCAGTAGAATACTAGTCAGCAGTGAAGAGGAGCCAGCACTGAGTAACATAGCCACCTGGCCCACTCCAGAGAATTAGCACCAAGTGGACAGTGCTGATCCCCCTTGCACTGGAGTGAGTCCATTTATAGCTTGCTCTTGAAAGGACAAGACGAAGGAAGTGATAGGTTAGGGAAGCAGGAGGTAGAAAAGCAGGTATATATGGGATCCTGGTGTCAAAACCGCTGTCTTCACGGTAGTTGTCACTTAGACCTTCTTGTGATAAAATTTTATAGAACTAAACACAAAACACAAAGGAATACAGTGTGACTGTGAAACCCAAAAGCCATCAATGGTGCCTTAATGTCAACGTTCTGGTTGGGATAGGGCGTGTGGTTTTGCCAGAAGTTACTGCCAGAGGAAACAGGGCGAAGGATCACAGGCTCTGTCTGATTCCTTCTTAACTGCATGCAAATCTGTAATTATCTCAAAAGGTTTTGGAAAATGAGTCCCAAAGATTCTAGAAGTGAGTTACCCATCACCAAGGTGCGGGCAGCCGTCTGCTCAGGGCTACCGAGCAGACTTTCCTGATCCCTGACCCTCCACCTGGGAGCTCACAGAAGGGAGAATTCTCTAGACTTTGGGGTTAGGTGTAAGCGCTCTGGTTCTTTGGTGAAGAGAGAATTGACCATGTAGTCCACAGCCGGGGCGGGGAGAAAGAAACCCCACCACGTTTTCTATGCTATATAAACAGTTTTGCACTTTACTGAAATCTAGGCTAATTGAACCCAGGAAGATAAAAAGGCCGGCTGAGGAAGACTTTTTCATCTCCTAGGACCTATTTTTATCCAGTGCAAAGCTGGTACTCTAGAGAAAGTGGGAGGTCTTAACCTTCAGCTGTCTGCAGGGTGGAGAAACACCGCTTGGGGGCTTTCTAGATCCTTTCAGAGGGCCAAGAAACCCTGGAGTAACAGCCTCCGGCCTGTCCAGCTCCCCTTGTGTGCTTACAGACACTCTGGGGTGGGTGCACATGACACATCTCTAAGACCTTGCCTTTCCCCTTTTAAGAGCCCCGGGACCCCCACCCTGGGAGTTTGGTGGGGTGCACACTGGGCGATACTGTCTTCATGGGAGCCGCCCGCTTTATAAGAACTCAACATCGGACTTTCCTCCTTGATTGTCCTGCCCATGAATGGGTCCACAGTGGTTGTTGGAGGCACAGTCCATTGCTCCACCAGGACGGTGCTTGCTCAGAAGAGATACTCTGGTTATCTGAGTTCCCGTTTCTCAGGCTGTCCTTGTCGCTCTGTCATAGAAGTTGGCTTTCAGCTAGGAAGGTGCCCAGTGACTTTCCAAGTGGACAGTGCACCAGCCCAGGAGTGTGGGGTGACCTGATTCTGGCCCAGCTCTGCCCTGCCCTGCTGTGTGACATTTGGCAGTTATATTACCTTTCTGGTCCCTCTGGGCCCATGAAAAGGTTGGGCTGGCCAGCCATGACAGATAGTTGCTGCCTTCCAAGCCAGCACAAACCACGTGGCCATGGCTGCCTGGGCTCCTGTACTGGAGGACTTGAGGCTGCCTGGGCTCTGCAGAGGGGTGCGGTGATCACGTAAGAATGTGGCAGGCTGTTCCCACCTGTCAGCCTGCAGGGTGGAGCAGGCATGAGCCAAGGCCCACATGGAAGGCTGGTCCCTCCTTACAAAGACTAGGAGGGACTCTGGAGGTCGAGGAGGCGTTTCTCATCACTTCCTTCAACCTGAGACATCACAGACGCAGTGTCTTGCCTCACCTAGGTTGACGGCAGGGTGAGCAACAGAGCTCCTGCAGAGGGATGGGGCCCCTCAGAGAGTACACACAGGTCTCCAGGGATGGGTGGCATTGTGCACCCCAGCTGAGCAGCAGGCCTGGGACAGCTGGGGACAGTCCCTGTGCAAGAGGGCCTCAAAAAGGGAGCTCTCTCCACACTGCCTCCTGGTTACAAAGCAGCTGCATGTAGCAAACATGCACTGAGCATCTTTCACGAGTTGGGGCCTGCACCAGGTGTGGTACAGAAGCAAGCACGAGCTCGGGAGGGGAAGGGAGTTGGCTTCTTGGTTTGGAGCTGTAGGTGTGGGGCTCAGCTTGCACCATGGAGTCCTAACTTAACTTAGTGCTCTAGGTTGGTGTCCTGACTTCCCTAGGACCTGCTGTTCTTTTACAAACGGCGAGGTGAGCAGTTGCATCAGGTTTGCTGTTGGGACCAAAGGTCAGTGAAGTTGCTAGGGTGTGTGGCATTTCTCCTGTCCCGTGATGGCTTCTGGGGCTTCTGGAAGACCCCAGGGCTATGCTGAGAGCCCCTACCAACTAGCTGTGTGACCCTGGGAGAGGTACCTGCCTCTTGATCCTCCCTGAGAAACCAAAGTGCCAAGCCATCGGCACATTCATCCCCGAGAGCTTGTCACACAGCCCTGGGCCATCATAGAGGGTCTGAGACCAGAACAGTGTAGACAGCCTTTCAAAGAAACAGACCTCGTAGTCCTTCCCACCACAACAGAAGAAATGCTTTCATCGTCAACATTATTTAACTGTGTACAGATGTAAAATGCAGAAAAAACTGACAACTCAGACTCCTAGTTCTTTGCAGTCTTTAACACCAAAACAAGTCAAACACAAACAAAATGTAAAGTCAATGAAATTCGTATTAGCAGCACTATTTTAGTGTGATAAATGATGCCATTTTACAGAAACTAAATTCGGCTCAAGGGTTTTAGTATTGGAAAGATGTAGCCTGGGGTTCAGACCCATGGTGTGCTGGGCACTTCAAATGCACAGAGTCCTGTTTGCATAAGTAAGTATGGCACACAGCTCACAATGCCACCAGTCATAAGACTTTACTCCAGTGCAGCAGAATCAGACCCCATGCTTCATCTAAATTTGACGGGTCACCGATTTTATAAAACCATTGCCATCACTTAAAATTCAAAGTTAGGACTGAGTGTAATGGTGCACACCTGTAATCCCAGCTACTTGAGAAGCAGAGGTAGGAGGACCAGGGTCCAAGAACACCTGGGCAAAAACATGAGACCCTATCTGAAAAATAACCAAGGTGAAAAGGGCTAGCGAAGTGGCTCAAGTGGTAGAGCACCTGCCTCTCAAGTTCAAAGCCCTGCATTCAAACCCCAGTGCTGCAAAAAAAAAAAAAAAACCCAAAACCAAAAAAGTTAGCATTGTGGTCATGTTGAAATGATTGATAAATGGCCAACTGGTGACTGTTGGAATCTGGCTAATGGATCCTGTTGCCAGTTGGCTTGTGAGAAAGCGGTGCTTGCACACTGGAGCATCCACTCCCGCCGCCTTGGTCAGGGCCCCGGGCATTCGAGGTTCCCAGGACCCTTCTGTGTTGAGAGCAGCAGGACTCTGTACAAGTCCAGTGTGGTAAGACATCACTTGCTTGTCACTGTGACAGGATGGGCACTGTCACAGTACACATGTGTGTTCACACATTAAAACCTAGACTGTCTAAATATAGCCACAAAATGAAAGATTATGCTATAAAGACAGCAAGTCCCCAGCCCACTGTCTTCCCCGACATGTGCGCACTTGCCCACATGCATCTGAGAGACGTTAGACCCCAGGCTCCAGTCTTAGTGCGACGTTGGGGCCATCCTTGTTGGGGGCACTTGGACCTATAGATCTTCCTCGCTGCCAAGCCCACTGTACTTGAAGTGTGACCGGTTTTGATGGCACTCTTCTCTCAAAATTGGCTGCTTTGCCCCTTGGCCACCAAGGTGAAACAAAGCTTTTGCGCTCTTTAGCCTGTCGTCACTCTGTTTGCCTGGAAAGGGATGTGACAAGGGCCCCAGCAGCGTGACCCATAGAAGTCAGAGGCATCTCAGCGAAGAGAGAGGGCCTTTAAGGCTCCTGTTAGAGTGGTTAGCATAGGGATTCCGGAGTGTGATTTGCCTCAGTGGCAGCCTCTAGAATCGTGCCGTTTGCAACCTGCACCACACACATGGCACCCCCGGGCGTCCATCAGCTCAGCGTTTTTGAATCTTGGCTCCTCAGGTGTCACACTTGAATAAGTCATTTAAACACTCCCGACTCTCAGTGTTCACATCTGTGAAATGTAAACAGTGGCTTTCACGGGTCTCAAACTGTGTGCCCTGTCACCTTTGGGGCCGCAGTAGTTGTGACTGCTACCGACTCTTAGCTCTTTCTTTTGGCCTGGGGATCTCGTGAAAAATGATGGAAGGAAGGTCAGAGACCTGTGTTAACCAGCGGGCTCAGTAGCAAAGGTGGTGTTGTTACAGTGTATCCAGCACCTCATGGTGGTGTATCAAAGTGAATTCATTCTGTGACATCCATGCCTCCCAGTGACCCCAGAGAGGACCAGAGCCCTAGTCCCAGAGGCAGGTGCAGCAGCTCCCATGGGAGTGAACCCCCACCTTGTGGCCTGGTGTCTACATGGGGACAGCATTCCTAAGTTTTGAAGAAGACACAGTCCCCAACCAAGGAATCTTTGGGACCACCACACTGCAGACTGGTAAGAAACACACCCAGAGTAATAGTTGCCACTGGTCAGCGGGCAGCTCCCATCTGGAGCTCTGCAGCTGGCCAACTGTGTTAGTCAGAAGGACAGACTTCTTCAGATCAGACAGCTGCTCACTACTCTTAGCAGAGCTGCCTGGGAGGCGGGGCGGGGACCCGTGAACCCAGAAGGCTCGAACTCAGGACCTTGCTCCTTTCTAATAGCCCTGTCAAGTGGCTCTCTGCTCTCTCCCCTCCCAGCCCTGCTCAGCCTTACTCTTTAGTTTCAAAGCCCTTCCAGACTCTAATTGCATTAGGTGAAGCTGGAACGATGCTGCTGGTGCTGGGGTTTTTGATCTTGAAAAACTCTTCCTGATTCTAAAACTAACCTCAGTGCAAAGAGTTTGGGGAAGTGAGGAAAAACAAAAGGAACGCACCCACCTCCGGCTGCATGCTGGCTCTGGCATGCCTGACTGCTACCCTCCTTCCCTCCCTCCCTCCCTCCCTTCCTCCTCTTCACGTGTCTGCGCAGGAGGGGCAGGTATGAATGTCACCGCCTCACAGACGAGGACACAAGGCCAGAGAGGTCAAGTGGCTCGCCTGGGGTCTCGTAGCCAGTTAGGTGGCAGATCCGAGCCCCAAGCCCAGGTTCTAGTCTGTGTTCTTCCCCAGCTCAGTAGGTGAGTTTGACAGATGTAACCCCCACACAGGCGTCTCCCCGATCTGTGGGATGCTGAGAGCCTCTTGTTCTCCCAAGTGCAGCGCTCAAAAGCTCCTGTGATGGTTGGCTCTCAGAGTGGGCTGCACCGGCTGCTCCTTCCTTTATGGGAACTTACTCCCATACTATGGAAAGTAGACACGGGTGACACAGACATGCTCATTCAGGACGCACACGGTCACACAACATCCAAATCAGCTTGATGTTTACCCTACACAGGGTCAAGGGAGGAACGAAAGCCTTCTGGTGGGGAGAGGCTCCTTGGGGAAAAGGTTTTAATCCAGTAGCAGGACTGCCCTTCCCTGGAACAACTGTACTCTTAAATTTAAACAAAGTCCCTTTAACAGTTTTGTCTTTATTTTTTAATTCCAACCACCACCTTGACTTCTCTTAATACAGCCAAATAGTGGCTTCAGCCCAGATCAGTTTATATAAAAGAAGTATCTTTTTTTTTTTTTTTTTAAGGCCTCTAAACCCCTGGCTAGGAATGGTAAATGCTCTGCCACTGTTGGAGTCAGCTATGCCCTCAAGTAAATGAGCATCGCAGCTCCCCCATCCCTTTCCACCTGGAAAGGGCCGGCCCTAGCCAGTGAGCAGGAAGTTTAAGATCTGCCAGTCCCTGCTGCCTCCACCTCCTCCGTCCCAGGAAACCACAGAGAAGCGCTGATCACGCACTTGGTACTCCCCGGGGCTTATTTGTGCTTTTCTAAACAGGCTGTGCCAATGTTGGCTTCCTCATGGGAGAAACAGCCCGAGTTTTCAGAAAAGTTGGCTTGACAAAAACAGGCCTCCCAACTGGGCCGTGGGCGAGATGCCTCTCTTGCAGGGGTTCCCCAGATCGGTGGGCAGAAGGCACCCCTCCCCCAGGGTGGTTTGCAGTAGGAGAGTCCAGCGCCCATGTGCCTCTTAGTCAAGGGTCTCGACCCATTCTGAAGTCTTGGAGGACCTGGTTCCAGAGACAGGACATCTTCCTGGGAGAAACTTCTAGGTCTAGGGGGTTGGCTTTTGTTTTTCCAGCCGGTCTCCCTGCAGCGGCCCACGCTTCTCTCTGGTGTCCTGAGCATCCCCCCACCACACTTGGAAACCAGTGGGCTGCGGGAAACAGCGGCGTTTCCCACTCATGAGGAATCACTCATTTGTATCTCATTTTCGAGTTATTACCGAGCTGCCGGTTGTGAGAGTATTTTGACAGCAGCTGTCAGCAAGGTGCAAGCGGCTGCCATCGCCTCCGATTGGCTGAAGACACCCATGGCAGCATGCTGAATAATATTCCAGCCCCCCTGCCCCACCCGACAGGCACGGGGAGGACGGGGCGCCCAGGGAGGAAAAGAAAACAGCCGAGCAGAGGGCCCAGAGCCACTGCTCAGCCCTGGCCGCGCATCCTCATTAGCATTTTTCTGACTCCCGCTAGAAAAGGCAGTCGTAAAAGACTCGGATGTATCTCCTGTTTTATTTAATTTATTTTATTTGAGGTTTTGGGCAGCCAGGGAGGGGGGTGGAGAGGATCCATCCAAACAATCATTTAGGCTTGTCAGAGTTCATTGATTGAATTAGTGAGGTTCCCGCTCCCGGCTCCCAGCTGCCAGGGCTGAGCCCAAAAAGCACAAGAGGTGACCATGGCCCCAAGCAGAGCTCCAGGGAGCTTCAGAGGGAGCTGTGGGGCAGGAGCCATGGCGCTCATCAGTTACGGCCTTTCTCTCTTCTCTTTTTCCTTCTTCTTAATTGAAGTGCAGTAGATAGAATCAAGTGCTTCCCCTTCCTCCTTGAGGATTCCTCTCTTGCCGTAACATAAATCCTTCTGCGTGTGTGTTTGCAAGCGCCCTGCGTGCAGGCAGGGGAATAAATAACGCTTTGTATTCACTGCCTTGTACCTAAGCCATTTAAAATGCACTGTTTGTTTGGTTTGGTTTGGTTCGAAGTGTGCAGAAGAACGTCAGCGAAACCAGAAGGCAGATGTTCGGCAATCGGGAAGCAGGCCTCCTCTGCCTTCGATTGCAGGACCATGGAGGGATGTCTTGACGGCCAAATGGTGCGGGAGGGGACAATCTGTATGCCAGACAAGGCATCTGGGTGTCCCTCGCTCCCTGCCCCCAAAACCCACCATAGTGGCTGAGTTTCCTTTGCTTTGGGTTTCAGCTGTTGTAGTCAGGTTTGGGGCTGGGATTTTCTTGTCTTCTGGTACCACAGAACCCAAGAGAGCCATTTGTCTGCGGATGTGTATGTGTGGGTCTGTGGTGGCTGTGGTCACCCAGGAGTACTTTTTTACTATCGGGACACTGGCAGTGCCTGGAGTCATTTAGGGCAGTCACCACTGGGAGACTCCACTGGTGTCCATCGGGAGCCCTTGTCTGTATGGATCGGAGCCTTGTTTGTGGGGGAGACAGCAGCCTGGTGGGCCCCCAGTGTTTTCAGGTAGGGGTGTAACGGGTGGGGGGCTGTCCTGTGCCTATGGCATTTCACATGTGTGACTCCCACCCAGTAAATGCCCATAGCATTCACTGTCATCAAGTCAACGAAAACCAGACCCACAGATTCCCACAGGCCCTTTGGGGGGCCGTGCCGGCCATTAAGAATCTCTGCCTTTATTTCGTCTTTCATGGTCACCCTGTGCAAAATGCCAAGCCAAGTTCCCATGTGTCCCTTTTATCTTTAAAGCACAGTTCCACTACGAGGTAGACATTTACCTCCACTTTAGAGATGAGAAAGGGAAGTGCGGTACACGCAGGGGACAGCCCAGGCCTGCAGCTGAGGACAGGGAAGACAAGACTAAAGCCCAGTCTGCCCCCCACTGATTCCCCTGGAGCCTCCATTTCCTCATCTTTTCAGTGGGGAGCTGATGTCTGTTCTCCCTCTTCCATGTCTCCCTTGAGTATCTTAAGAGGGGAGGCAGTAACGGAACTTTGGAAAGGCACAGTGACAGCGGGAAGAAGTTGGAGTCCTCACTGTGCCTGGGAGGGCCTAACACCACGAATAGTGCGAGGTGTTTCTTGGTGAGCCCGTGTCTTCAGTCAAGGCAGCAGCCACTGGGGCGTGGACTTAGAGGCCACAGAGGGACCTTGTCTCAGACAAAACACAAAAAGGTCAGCATTTAAAGCCAGCCTGAGCTTGGGCTGAAATTTACAAAATGTGGCAAAGCAGAATCCATTGTTCTGTGACTGAAGCAGTGCTTCTTCAGGTTGTGTTACTTAATGTCTTCAAGCAGAGTGGTTACACACAGCAACTTTTCAAGCCCGGTCTTCTTGAACTGTTGTGTTATTGCGAAAAGCAGCCCAGCATAGTGATGAAGACCTCCCCTGCTTTCCCCTCCATCCCGCCACCCCCAACCCCCAACCCCGACTCAGAATCAGCATTCTCATTCTGTGCCCACTAGTCCCTTTCTCACTGCCCCCCACCCCAGGACTTTGTCCAGGAGCTGACCACAGGGCTGGCTGTGCATCCACATGGCCTCCAGGACTTTTTAAAAAGTTGGAGGTAGCTCAGTGGTAGAGCACTTGCCTCACGTGCACAAGGCCCTGGGTTCCATTCCCAGCACTGCAAAACAAATTTGGGGAGCCTTTCCCCAGCCTATACTCTTTAAATCAGAGAAGTGCATTTTTCGAGCACTTCCCCATCAATCAGCTCACATACACAGCCTGAGCAAAGCGGCACTTCCAGACCAGAGACTGCCTGACATTTTCCACAGAGGGCAGACAGTGAAGATCTTCTGCGTTGTTTGTGACACAGTGTCTCAGACAAACGGAGGAGCATGAGAAAATGTGGGTGTCACTGTCCCTCGCTTTACTGTGGATGAGGAGATGGGAATTTCCTCAAAAATTCACAAAATATTCTTGTGACTTTTTCCCTCTCCACTTGCAAATGGACAGACTTTCTCCCTGTGGGCTCACAAGGACAGACGGGGCCAGCTTTGACTGTCATTTTCCAACCTGGTCTCTCAGTGCAGACTTGCATTCTCTGAGGACACAGGTGTTCTACCTGGAGCTATGTATTTCCATGCCAGACATCCGTCCCTGGGGCTCCATTGGCTTCCATAATTCTATGTCCTCTCTGTCCACATCGTGGATGACAGTCCCAGCTATGTGGCCTCCTTCATTGGCTCCTCCCTTTTCTCCAGATACAAACGTGCTCTGCTCCTGCAGAGTTCATGGTCTCTTCCTCAGAGTGGCCTTCCTTGGCCACCCTCTGGGAAACAGCCCATCACTCTCCTTCTGCCTGAAACTGTCCATGTCACACTTTCCTCCAGGTGGCCTGCTGTGGTGTCTATATGCTCAATGTTCTGTGCCCTGTGAGCCTTCCAGGAGAAGGAGAGCTTTGTCCCCCACGGCTGCTCCCTAGGGCCATTGACCAATGCCTGGCGCATAGTAGGAACACATCGAAGGCAGTCAGGGAAGTGCTTTGCAGAGTGAATGAACAAATAAAATGAGGAGGAATTAGGCGGGCACGGGCACCTGTTGTTCCCTCTGCTTGCCAGTCTTTTCATAATTACTGCTTGAGCTGGTGTCACAGTCAGACCTAACAGACTCTTGGTCACTCGTTGGAGCCTCCATCAGAGGAAAAGGGGTCTTTGTTCTTCACATAAGACGAGCAGTATAGCAATGGAAGAGGCCTCCTGAGAAGTCCCGACTAAGGAGGGCATGTGGCGCATGCCTATAATCCCAGCACTCGGTAGACTGAGATGGGAGCACACTCTGCAGGGCAGAGATGGGAAAAAATGCCTACTAGATCCCAGTCACTGGCCACTGGGGAGTGTGCAGAGCTCATCAGTGTCATGTGGCACAGAAGATGGACTCCACCACAGCGATTAATGGTTTGCTTTGTACTCTTTTTACTTTAAAAACCCTCTAAGGAGTCTGCCTATCTGAGCATGCACAGGTCTGTCACTGGTTAAAATAGCAAAGCTGGGGACAGGACCAGAGCATACAGCAATAAACAATTTCTAAAGCCTAGAAAATTCAGAAGGAGAAAAGTTGCAAGGATATTTTTGAAAATTTTATCAGTTTCTCCATAATTAGCATCTGCTTTATTATTCTCTGTCATACGGTCACACTATCCACTTTTGTTAGTTTTTCTGAACCATTTGAGCATAAGTTATCGTTTGTAGGGGTGACATCTGCTTCTCCACCTCTCAGTATTTAAGAGTATGTTTCTTTAAAGAGAAGATTTTTTTATAATTACTGTACAATTAACAAAAACAGGCAGTTTGGATATATAGTCTTATCAGCTAATCTGTAGAGCTTATTCAAAATTGTGTCAGTTGCTCAAATACTGCTTTTTGTAGAGAGAAATCTTATTGAAGAGCCAGCCCAGACTCTCACGCTACACCCCTTCTCATCTCTCTGCTTCCTTTAGTTTTGGAAACATTGCCTGGTCTTTCTGTGCTTCTCAGGCCCCTGACAGTTACTGTTCCCTGTTTGGGTTCCCTGTTGGAACCGTCCCCACGGTTATGTTGGGTCATGACTCTTGAGCACATAACAGGATTGTCTTATGCCTGTCCGGTAAAGGCAGTGACCTGCCTGTCCTCACCAAAGCCCCAACACCCAGCACCAGGCTCAGTAAAAACGAGTGCTGTAGTCTGAGTGGTCTCCCAAAGGCCCATGTGTTAAATGTGCTTGGTCATGGTGCTATTGGGAGGTGGTAAGAATTAGGCAAAGCCTAGTTGTAGGTCATTGGGACATGGCGGGGTAGCCTCAGAGAGGATTGTGGGACTCTGTTCTTCCTCTCTTTCCCTTCCCACACCCACCAGGCTGCTGTCCAGCAGTGAACACTGCATTCTCTCTCCTGTCCTAGCCCCAGTCTCATCTTCCTTGAGGGACTCAGAGGGAGAAAGGAGCTGGTTAGTGGCAGATCCTCTAAGCTGTCACTTTAAGGAAAGACTGGCTTTCGATGCGAGCGAAGGAACGAGCCTGGCAGCCAGAGGAAGACACGGTTCGAAGTAGACGTCCCTGCAGTTTTTCTAATTCACTTGTTTCCCTCCCACAAAAGTAGATCAGAAGGCATTCCCACCTGGATCCTGGTGAAAAATGTTCTCAGTCTTCCATCTCCCCAACCGGGGGCCTCCTCCGGCTACGGGAACTTAGATTATATTTTGGAGGTGGGGACATGAAGCCGCACGACACTTGTCCTCCTTCCTCCCTTCCCATGACAGATCGTTAAATTATTCCAAGGGAGCCGAGCTCTGCAGCTAAATTACCACGACGCGTATCATGGCAACTGTACCTGTCTAGGCTTCCACCCCTTTCCTCTGCAGCCATGGCCTCGAGAACCTCGCTTACTCAGGAGAAGTCATTATCAGGGCGAGTGAGGATCCAGGACACGTGTTCCTGAGGTCCCCTCCCTCCACAGACCCATTGGAACTGTGAGCCTCATGTGTGTGACAAGCAGTTGGGGTCCAGATTGGGGTCTGTGGTGTGTGATGGGGGTGCTCATGTGGGCAGGCCAAATGCTCACTGGCACTCACAGACTAAGTGACCTGTGTTGGGCATGTGATTTTAGGAACGGGTAAGGCAGAAGGACCCCCTTTGTCTGCGCTTCTGAATTTTATCCTCATTTGTTCATTTCTGAATGAGCATGTGGATGGGCCATGGGGAATATGCTGGTGGCCACAACCAATAAGGTGCTGCCGTCAGAGTGGTGGCACACAGGTGAGGACTGAACAGTGAACCAGATGGCATCAGAAAGTCATCACCCTGCATGAGCTCATTACAGGGTCATGACACCGCCTGCCAGGCAGGGATTCAACCTTCCCGAATCAAGGTGGGAAAACAAGGCTGGGTAGCGGCTCAGGCCCAGAGTACATGCGAGGCCACTTTGCCATCCTGTGCCCCCAGGAAACCTGAAGCCACTGGAAAGATGCTCCTCATGCAGCAAAATGTCCACTGTGAAGCTGTAGAAATAGCCACGTCTGTCTGTCTGTCTGTCAGAATCTCAGAAACATGTTCTTGCACCTTTGAATACTTGAGTAAATGGAATTCTCACGGACTTGGGAAGGATCGTGTTACCCAAAAGGAACCAGTAGGGGATCAGAGGTGCATCCAGATGCCAAAAGCAGAAACTTGCGTGACAGTGTCACTTGTGGCAAGTAAAGACAGGTGCTCAGTTTAGACTGTTGCGGTTTTGCCAGGCTAGGGGTGCAGCTTAGTGGCAGAGCGCTTACCTCTGCCCGTTCTGCTCACTGCAGCAGGACGAGGCTGGGTAAGGACAGCTGCAGCCCAGGCCAGGTTCAGCCCAGCACCATGATGCAGTCCCTGGGAACCATCTCTTGTTAAGGCCTTTGGGTAAATGACAGTCTGGAGGTGAGGTGGGGAGGCCTTGTGAGGCTGGCCACAAACCTCCCTGATCACCATTTGCCTTGGTCACCCTGACCTCCCCTGAGTGCCCTTATTGGTACTGATTGAGGAAAACGGGTAACTCTGGGAGTGAGGAGGTGGTGACACCAGGTTTCAGAGAAGGTGACCAGGACAAAGCATGGCAGGAGCACAGGGATGACGTGATGCCTTGGCAGAGTTGATGTGATCTAGAAGTCGGGTGTGAGACTGTCTATGAGTAGCCAAGGAGTAACTATTTTTATCTTTGGGGGGGCCATGGTCTCTGTTACAGGTCCTGCACTGTTATAGCTCAAGGTTTGCCAAAACATTTTATGTACCAAAAATATTTAGTAGTTCTGGTTTGACCTGTGAGCCACTGTCAGCTGACTGTGGTCTGAAAGAACCTGTCCCTCTTCCCTCTCTGTCCTCATCAGTGTTTAGAATGGGAGTTGCCATCCCCTGCTGAGGGACAGTACAGAGCAGAGCAGGGTTGTGCTGGGTCATGCCTTCCCATCCCCTTGTCACATGCCCAGCATACAATAGGTGCTTTCCAACTGCGTGGAGAACCAAACCAGACCCAGTTCAGCCGCTCCCACTGCAGCCAGCTCCTGGGTACCCCTCCTCTCTCTGCATTGCTTCTGCCTTGCTCTGGGTGGACTGGACACACTGCAGTGACAGCATTGTAGTGTACATCCAGGGGATCCCTGGGGTGCTGGGCTCCTCATAGTCACTCAGGGCCAAGTTCACCTGACCGATGAGGAGGGAGCTACAGAGCCCTGAGGATGCTGCAGCACCTCAGGCCAGGCCTGGCCACATAACTCTGTCCAGCTCCACCTACCGTGGGCTGGGCACCTGGGTTTCTGGAGTGCAGATGGTGGCTCTGCCATGTGACGGCCCTGGAACTACAGTTGCTACCTCAGCTCCTGATCGCTGACTGGCACTGAGTTTCAAGGGGAATCACTCCCAAAACTCCAGTGTAGACACCAGACCAAGTGGAGCTTCCTTGTTTTAGTTGGGAAGGGTAAGACAACAGCCCCTAAGGATAGGAGCATCGGTCTGTGTGCTCCAAGTCCTGGCTCAGACTCTAGGTGTTTTGCAGGTAGGTGGGGGCAAAGTGGGGTTCACATGTGGGCCCTGCACCTTCACTGTCTGTGGAGACCAGCAAAGACCGCACATGTGCCCCCTGGGGGATAGTCTTAACCTCCCTGTATGCATTCTGCCCTTCAGTTGTTCATCATTCATTCGTTCCCATGTCTGCTTTCTGTCTGGGGTGCCTATACATCCCATGTATTTTCTTATCAAATTGTTTTTACGACTTGGGAGCTGGGGTGCTGCAGTTCCCCTTCACAGATGGGCAGACTGAGGCAGGTAGCAGCGAGGGACCCTCATAAGCAGCTGAGGCAGCTGGGTTCCTGTCCCCATCTGTGCCTCCAGATTTCTCACTCCCCACACTTGAGCTGGACTCTCTGAGTGAGCGTGGGTTACAAACTCGGCCCTGCTGTTGGAGGCACAGCTCCCCTTGGGGGGGCTTGCGGGGGAGCACAAACACATCTGGCCCAGAATTCCTGTTTCACGGGTGCTGGATCCAGCCAGAGAAACCAAGTCTGGTTTTAATTATCTCCACCCTGCCCCATAGGGCATGAAAAGCTTTGATTATTTTCCTCTGACAATAACTCCCCACCCCCGCCCCACAGTGCATGTCACCACAGACCTGCCAGTGGAGCCACCAGCTGTGCCTAAGCAAAAGCTGTGGCCACACTTCCCATCTTCCAAATGGAGCGGGCAGGCGCTGCCGAGATGCACAGACAGCCCCTCTCCCGCATGCCGAGAGGGAGCACAGAGATAGAATAGCGCACGGCCAGCTTTGTGCTTCGCCAGAGACACGATAATTTCCTCTTCCCTCCTTGCCAGCTCTGCAAACGGTGCTCTTTAACTTGCTGGCGAGATAAGCAGTGTGGTGTGGGCAGAGGGGCTGCTGCTTTTCTTCTCTTTCTCTTCATTTCTGCCTCGGGCTCCTTGGTTTTCCCACACCCCAGATCCTATCTGGCCCTAATTGGGGTTTTTTTAATGAAGAAAAGAGCCCCCCCACGTGCACACGCCAGCAGCAGTACCTGCCCTGGCGTTCCATTTCTCAGTCTGGCTTCTTGGCTCTCATCTCCTGCAGCCCCCTGGATCCAGCCCGCCAGAACCTATCCCTATGAGGTCCCATCTCCCCACCCCAGACCCTGATCCTCCTGAGGTAGAGCCCTTTTATTCTCAGCAGCTGGTGGATCAACCAATTCTTGCCGCCGCCCCCACCCCCCCCACTTGTGTAATTGAATTGAATTCCTGGGGTTTTGGCCCCAAACAAATGGTCCATCTCACAGATTAATCTCAGCCTCTCCCTGCATCTTAGAACTCACTAGCCTTCCTGAGCTCAATTTGTTTTATTGTTGTTTTCTTTCCCAGACTTTTAAAAATAATGTTTGTCCCAGCCAGAGTGCACTGTTCATCTCCCCCTACATGCTGGCCACCTCGGTGGTATGAATCACTGCGACTCGCTCGCCTGTCTCCTGGCCGCCCCTGGGAGGCCTCCAAGGCCTTCCCTCAGGCGGAGCTCACCATCTACTGCCTCTCCGCAGGCTTGTCTCAGCTGCCATCCCCTGGCCTGATAGCTCAGGTGTTGAGGCTGCCCTGTTAACCGAGGTGTGCCCCCTGGCTGCACCCCACTGGGCTGTTAGTCCTGGGAGGCTCTCTGCCTCCTCTCAACCACGAACAGGGCCAGGTGGATGCTGGGGACTCCTGTTAAGGGGGTGGGGAGTGTACTGCCCCCATTGTTACCTGGAGGCTTCCCTGTGGCTAGCAACCATAGACACTCAGAAGCGAGGTGAAGGGCAGAAGTTGGTTACTCTGTCCAGCATAGGACACAGTGGGACGACATAGGACATCAGCAACTCCACGGTCAGACACACCTGAACACAGCCCCGAGACCTCAGCTAAGACTTTACCTCGGCCTCCCTCCCCACTGCCTGGTTCCCGTTTCTGGCAGCGGGAATCTGATCATGAGAGGGGCCAGGGAACAGAAAAGCAGAAAGAGACAAACATCCATTTGTAACTCCAGCAGTCAGCAGATGCTTTTCACTGGGCACCTGCTGTGTGCCCGGCCCCATTGGCGCTGATCTGGGCTCTGGCCATTCAGTAATTCAGCAGGGGGACAGAACGTAAGCCGCAGGCAGGGTTGCCCACAGGACGTTGGAACGTAGAACATAGACAAGCAAGTGCAAGTCCTGTGCACACAGGCGTGGGTGGGAACGCCTGAAGGGGGCGCCGTCCTGTGCTCTGCCCCCTTGACTTCAGCATGATGATGGTTGACTCACATAGGTCATGTGTCTGCCTCTGCTGAGCAGGTCTCTAGGCTGATGGTGAGGCATCTGCTCTGGACTCTCTGGGGGCCAGCTCTCCCCACCACTCCCACCGTGCCATCCCGCCCCTCCCACCACTGAAGAGGAAGGGTTTCCCCCAAGTGACTGCCACCTTCTGCCTTTAAGCATCCTGCAGTACAGTGTATTCCCTCCGTGTATGAAGACGCCAAGGCCAGGCTGCATACAGGTGCCTGCTGAAACTGTTGAAGTGCCCCTGTGTACCAGTCTGTATCAGGTAGCCCTGGGTTACTTGTGCTTCTTGCTATTTTAATATAACTTTGGCTTTTTAATTTTATTTGATCTAATCTAGAGGTCAGCAAACTGAGATGCATGTGTCAACCATGTGTTCTTATAAAGTTTTATTGGCACACAGCCATGCCCACTCATTTACACACTTCCTGCTGCAATGTCAGGAGTGAGTGGTTGCAAAGCCAAAATCCTTTCTAGAAAAAGTGTGCCCTGGTCTGAGCTGTGGTGGTCAGCTGTAATTGTCAAAGCCTTTCTCGAATCTGCCACTGTTAACCCCTTTGCCCTTCTCGGCTGCTCTGGGATGAGAGATGAACAGGCTTCTAGGGTACAGTAGACCCTGGGTGTCCTCAGGAATAGGGTTCCAAGTAGCCCACTGTGCTGACGATGAGGAAACACCGATCATGCTCAGATGAATGGACTCAGTGCTGTACCAGCGTCCGCCTTTGGACAAATCCAAAGTTTCCAGTTTATAACTTCACTTAAGCACATTCACTTTGATCTTGTTTGGGAAACAAGGCCAGGGAGACACTCAGCAGATCTTACAACAATTTAAACACAGCAGACAATACCATGGGACTGACTGAGAGCTTCCCCGTACCAGCTGAGCTGCAGGATGCACATAGGAATTTAAAACTTTTGTTTTGAAATTCTTTCTGATTTTTGTTTTCTTTTAGTGAAACTTGGGTTTGAACTCAGGGCTTTGCACTTGCAAAGTAGGCACTCTTTGGAGGCCACACCTCCAATCCATTTTGCTCTGGTTATTTTGGAGATGAGGTGTCATGAACTATTTTCCCAGGCTGGCCTCAAACCTTGATCCTCCTGATTGCAGCCTCCCAAGTAACTAGGATTACAGGTTGAGCCACCTGTGTCCAGTCGATACTTGTTTATCCACTTTTGACTGCACTTTGTCAGAGCCACACGCAATAAATCCAAGAGGAAGGCAGACTTACTATAAAAGTAAATGGGCCCTTGTATGGAAGGGAGCAGGGCCCTGGTTGCCCCTGTGGGTGATAGGCAAGAAGTGGAGGGCATGGCCTCTGTGCACAGATTCACCTGGCTCTCTCTTCTTCCTTCTGGATCTCTCGGTTCTAGATGAGGGAGATACCATCATGCATAGTGGGGGCTAGTGGTGTTGATGGCTTTCGACTTGTTTTGCTCCACACCCTTGCCCACTGAAGCTCTACCCTGACCACCCAGGATGGCCCAGTCATATTCTACCCACCTCCCAAGAGACCCTGGTTCTCTGACCCTACTAGCAGCTGTTTCCCACAGGGCCTTATCTGGGTGTCACGGCCTTCGCAGCCATACACCATGGTGTCGTGACCCTTCAGTCTCAAAAGTACTCCCCGCTCCCCTCACCCCACCCTCCATGAGTGAAAGATGGTGTTGGTGACTGTGGCCTGCTGCCTGGGGCCCATGCTGGGAAAGTCTAGCCTCCAGGGAACTGGGACCTTCTCCCCCTACAACACCCCCTCCTCAGAGCTCTCCCTGCTCTGTGAGCTGTGGCTTCTCGGCTTTTCCTTCACACTCTGCTTACCCTCGCCCACCTGCTGTCCACAGTCCCTGGTGGAAATCTAGCTTGTGGGAGGATCCATGCCCTCTGCTTGAGGAGTTACATAAGCCACGATGCGTGCAGAGAACAATGTAGGGCTGATGCAAAGTAACTTGAAATAAGGTAGATTTATGACACCAGCATCATTACGGTTTAAGCATGGAAGTGGATCCCAAAGATGTGGGATGACCAAGCCCTCTGTGTGTGACAGGCATGGCAGGGCAGGGAGTACACAGATGCTCAGGGGTGCAGTGTGGCCATTCTGTGTCCTGCCTGTCCAGGAACTGGCTGTGGCCAGGCCTGCGGTGGGTGACCCAGTGACAGGGCAGTCTTCTTGCTCGGCACCCTGGGCTTGCCCACAGACTGTAGGTCCAACCACATTCTTCTCCTAACCATTCCTCCTTCATGGAAGCTGGGAGCCCCTGCTCCATCCTTGCCACCCAAGAGACAGTTTAATCAGTGTCCACTGTGACCGAACTCTGTGGTGATGAGGTACAGCACTGCGGGCCAGAAGTCCACACCTCAGATGGGGGATGGGCGGCGACATGCAGTGAGGTCCCTGCAGTTGCAGCAACAGCTGGGACATCCTGGATCGTTGTGGTTTCCAGAGTTGTCGTGGAGACAATAGCAAAAAGAAGGCTACGTGGTAGTTTAAAACCAGTTTTAAGCTAATAAAAAGACCCAGTCTCTTTTCCACCCCCCTCTTTAATTTTTGTCCTTTCTTCTTTCTAACATGTGCTGAGGATAACGACACCAAAGGGTGTTAAATTGGTTCTGAATGTCCACCTCTGGCTGGCCACATTCTTGTAACGATTTCATTAGCCTGAATTACCCACTTTATTTTCCTGTAATGGGATTAGCTGTACTTGAGGCAGCTGAAGACCAGTGGGGCAGTGAGCAGGAAACATCCACTGCAGTTTTCATCAGCTCACTCAGGCAGAGGGTGGAACTGACCAGAATGGGCACTCGGGCTAGGGAGCACCAAGGAGGGCACGTCTTCCCCAAGCCCTTCAAAAGGGGAAGGCAGAGGAGCTGTATCTGGATGAGGAACATCTCCCTAGGGACATCTTCTTCTGATTGTCCTGTAAACTAGTAGGACTTGTCCATAAGATGGAGAACTGCCTCTTTCTTCAGCGTTCCAAGAGTCACAAAAGTCACACGGGGCCCTCTGTGATCCCAGCTCTCTGCTGGACACCCAGGATCCCCTAGGAAGTTCTCATGCCCAGCCTGCTCCATCTCAGGTTCAGCCTGAGAAGCCAAAAGGCTTAGGAGGCATCACTGGCCACTTGCTTCATGGATGGGAACATTGCATTAACTTCCACTTCTGGGATCCTGCCATAGCCAGGACTGTGGAGTCACAGCCTCGTGCTGTGGGTGCCCAGTACTGGTGACAAAACTGAGCCTTAGAACCATGGTGGCAGGTGCAGGGCTGGACCTGAACCCAGATCTGCCTCAGAGATTGGGTGCTCCAGGTGCTGCTAACTCAGCCCCTCACTGTCAGAACTGGACTTCAGCAAAGTTACCCACTCCGCGATGTCCCCAGCGAATCAGAAGTATTACCCAGGTGTTAGTTGCAGACCAAGCTTTTCCCCTTCCTGTGCATGATAGGCCACCAAGACGACTGCCTTACTGTCTCTCATCAGCCAGGTTGCTGTCCCAACTGTGTTTCTGGGCACATCCTTGTCCTGAGAGACGCTGAAAAGCTCTCTTGTTTAGGAGGAAACGGGACTCAGTGGCCAAATGAGTTTACGAAATACTGTCTTTCACTCACTTCCCCAGATAGACCCTCCAAGCCGCTCACATCTTAAAGACACTGACAAGGTCTGTAGCCGAGAGGCCTGCTGAACTCTGTCTAGAAGATGTCTCTCAAACAGATTCAATCCCAGCAGCCTTTCTGCACAGAACACCTGTTAGCAGCCTTAAGGATGAGTTTGAGATACGGTGATTTTAGAGTTATCTCTGAGTTTTAATCCCCTGCTTGTGTGCTGGTGTTGGCATTTTCAGATTCAGCAGATAGCGCTCAGGGTTCAAGTGTTTCTTAGATCCTCCAGCTCCCTCAGTGAAAACGGGAGCAGAGCTACAAAAAGGGCCTCTTGGCGGAATGTGTCAGTGGAGCAGGAGGAAGATGCTGGAATTTCCATTTCTACTTAGGTTTTATCTCATTCTTTAAATTTTTCCAAATTTAACTATTTAAAGACATACGTGGTGCCTAGACAGTGAGACAGCAGGACATGCTGACTGTTTACAAATTAAAAGTGCACAAGCACTGAGGATTGATTCTCAATCAGTCCTCTGTATTACTGAGGGCGTGCACCAACCCAAGATGTAAAAAACTGTAAGCAACCAATTTAAAGCCAGTGCCCTATGGAAGGCCGGTCATGGTGGCTCACACCTGAAATCCCAGCTAATTGCAAGGCAGACATAGAAGGATCATGACTCAAGATCGGGCAAAAAAATTATCCAGACCCCATCTCAACAAACAAGCTCAACTTTATGTGCACACCTGTCTTCCCACCTGCATAGGAGGTGGAGTTAAGGAGGGTCATGGTCTAAGGCCAGCCCAGGCAAAACCCAGTAAAGCAAAAAAGGGCCAAAGACCTGGCTCACATGGTACAGTGCTTGCTAAAGGTCCTGACCTCAAACTCCAGTACTGCCCATCACTGTCCTGCCGGCACAGAGCTCAGAGCTGGCACCTGGGGCAGACTTAGGAAGTGTTGGCCAGGCAAACACAGGACCTGTGGTACTTGGCCTACAGGTCTCATTATAATTCCTGCTGCAGTTTTCAGCTAGGTCTGAGGATGAGGACAGTGAGGGGCAAGCACTCAGTGCAAGCAGAGCCACAAATATGCAGAAAATCTCAGTGGTGAGACCCCGTGTCCTCAGGGGTGGCAAGTCCCTGAGAACCACCTCATATGAACCTGACCACTATGGGGTTGGAGGGCTGGATGCAGGCCGGGTGGAGGGGAGGTAGGGAACTCCTCACTTCTCATTTGCTTAAGCCAAATCGCAGTGGACTCAGACTTGGAAGTAGCCCACAATGTCTGTTGTAATCTGTGAAACCATGTTTTTGGCTTTGTGGTCAGTATTTTTAAATGTCTTAAAGCAATCTGGATCACAGGTTTTTTTCCCTTGAGGTAGTGAGGATCAAGATTGAACCCAGGGCCTCACATACGCTAGGCAATCACTCTAACCACTTGAGCCATGTTTTGTTTTGTTTTTGAGATAGGGTCTTGCACTTTTGCCTAGGCTGGCCTTGAACTTTTAATCCTCCTGAGCAGCTGGAATCACAGATGTGACCACCACAGCCAACTCCCAGGCTTCTCCTGAAGGGGAAAAACTGCAGGTTCTGGGCCCACTTGTCCCTGGATACCTGGGCTGGGCTGATGGGCAGTGGCCCTCACCTGTGAGCAGCACCTGCTGGGGGAACTCATTACCCCCAGAGAGGGCAGCTGGTTCAGGAAGGGGCGTGGGGCAGGTAAAACTACATCTGGACAAGCCCCCAGGTGACCCATTGCTGCTGGTCCAGGGACCACATGGACTTGGAACATTTGCTGCTGATTTCCTCTCCTTTTAGGTCCATCACCTGCCTGGCCCTGGAAGTCTTGAACTTGGACTTAGCCAGTCTCCCCCTTCCGCTGACCCGGTGTATCCCAGCTTCCACACCCCTCGCTCCTCCTCCTGATCACCTGTGCAGCTCAGAAGGGACTAGGTGACAGGCAGAGCCAGCCCGGGGGCCTCCTCCCTCCAGGGTCAGGTCCCCTCCTCCCAGAGCCACTCAGGAGAGACCATGGGCTCCACCTGGAACGCACCCCGTCTCCAATGCAGAGATGCCATTTAACTGCTCGTCCCTGGGACTTCTCATCTAGAAAACGAGAGGGTCATGCTCGCCTGGCAAGGGCCCCATGAAAGGCTGTTGAGAGAAGCTAAATGCTGTCCTCTGTGCCTCTTCTCACACTTTCTCAGAAACCAGGCCATTTTTCAGCCTCCAAGAGGCAAAAATGAAAGGGATTGTCGTGCCACTGACGATTGAGTAACCTTTCTACATCCAGCTTTCACCAGGCTGAGCAGTGGGTAATTGGGAGAGTTCAGTGTAAAAGATGCTCTTTAAAAACAGCCAGGGTGAGGACAGGGAGGGAGAGAGGCTCAGCACTGCACCTAACTGGGGCTCCATTAGACGGCCCTGGAGCCATCACCCTGTGCAGAGCAGGCTGGGATTGCCATGTGTGGTCCTGGGGGAGTGCAAACATTCCACCCAAGTTACCCATGCCGAGACCCCTGCGTGTTGTGTCTGTAGCTCAGCCTGGGTCCTCTGCAGAGCGCCTGTGGCTTCTCTTTCCTGCCAAGCAGGGCTCAGTTCTGACTGGTATTGTCCCCAGGTACTATCCCCATTGGTAAATAGCCAAGTAGGCCTCTTTTTCCTGCTGTGATTTACTCCCTGCAATTAAAGGAATAAACGTGGGCACTGTGGAAGGTCCTTGTGACACTCCTTGTAATAACTCGTGGGTCGTCTTGTGTAAAGACTGAATGTTCTGCTCTGAAGTGTGCTGTACCTAAGTGAACAAGCACATGGAGTATATGAGGTGATGCATTCAGGGAGCTCTGTAAATGTTGGCTCCACAGTGACATGAAGTTCTAGAGTGTCTTCTGAGGGCCAGGCACAGCCCTGCAACAAAGAATGCATAGTTGGATTAAGGTGGCAGCATTTGAGCTGAAAACTGAATGACAAAGAGTCATTTGTGGGACTAGCCAGGTAAGGAGGCTCTTCCCACAGGTAATGGGAAGAGCATGTGCAAAGGCCCTGGGGTAAACTTGTGTTTGGTAGGTTCAGGGAACAATGTGAGGAAAGCTACTGTGGGCTCTCTGTAGCAAGTGTCCAATCAGACACAACCTTGAATCCCAAGCAGAAAGTTGGGAAATTATTCCAAGGATGCAAAAAGGCAGTGGAGAGCTAGTAGTGTGGGAGTGGTGATGACTAGCAGTGATGGCTGTCAGAATCCACTGTGAGAGTGAGGGTGACTCAGTTTCCCCATGTGTGAGGTTAGGATTGGATGAGGCAGCCTGGGACCAGCCATCTCTAGAGGCTTCATGCATCCCAGTGAAAGTGGGCAGTTTGGACGACAGATCCCCACATCCCCCAAACCTCCCTGCAGCATGGAAGCCATCTGCTGCAGGTAGGGGGAGGAGAGGGAGTGTCAGAGATCAGAAGCCTTTGGCTCTAACCCTGCTCAGCTGAGATCAGCACTCTTTACCACAGAGCCTTCTTTCAAGTTTGAGTGCGGGGCTTGCCACCTGCCGACTGGGAGGCCTCCCTCCCCTGCAGCTCCTCCAGACTCTATAACCTTGCATCAGGGCCTTTGACTTATTGCTGGGAGAAAGGGCAGAGAAGGTAAACTTAGGGAGCAGAAGCCCAGGCCTGGGGGCAAACCTCACCCTGAGCCCAGCTCAGCCTGTAGGACCTCAGGCACTGCACCGCCCCCTTGTGGTGGGTTGTGATGCCAGACTTAGTTTCTCTCCATGTAGAAAGAGTGCAGCCCAGCCCAGGAGGAACTCTTGAGTTCATGTCCATGGGCCTGGCTTGCTGTGGGGCACACAGGATGGGCACTGGCAACTGTCAAGTAAGCTGCGTAAGAAAGCCGACACTGGTGGCATATTTGAAGGGCTTTTTAATGCCAAGAGATTTGGCCATTCTTTCCTTCCCTCTAGAAGAAACAGAGGAAGCCTGCGCCTTATTCTTACCATAAAACCACCTTTCATCTTGTTCAGATCACAGCCTTCTTCTGAGTCTGGGTCCCTTGGGTGGTGCTGACTCTCAGCAATGCCTTAGGCGCAGATGGGGAGAAGCCGTGCCAGCCAACTTCACCACGTGACTCCACACGTGGGCTGCGATGCTGGTTCTTCCAACAGATCCAAATTAAGAATGGGCAGACTGTCCTGGGAGCAGAGGGGCCTTGGCTCCTCGGGATGTGCCTGTCCCCCCTGCTCCGCCCAGAGCAGCTGTGGCATCACCAAGCTCAGCCTCTCCAAGGGCTCTCCCCACCTTCCCTCTCGCTTCCTTCCCGCAGGCCCATCTGCACTCGGGGAGGGAGAGGGGAGGGAGAGACGTGACTCATCCCTGGGCAGGAGCAGCCTGGGCCAGGGCTGTGCAGGGCTGGGCAGGGGCACAGCTTGCACAGAGGGAGGAGACCCCACCCTCCAGCAGGCACGGTTCGTGCGCCTGTGTCACCTGGGGCCTGTGTGATGCTTTTGCATACCCCTGCTTGTTCACCCCGACCAGGCGTAATTGGCTCGCCTCCCTCCACAACTCAGCACCCCCCTCCACCCTGCACACCTCGGAAGAAATTAGAAACGTGACAACAAACTCCAGTTGTCGAAAATCCACAGACCCACCACCAATCATGCGTCAGCGGCGTGGTGGAGGGGGTGGGGCGTGGTGCGGGGGAGTAATTGGTGAACCCAGGGTGAATGAAATAATTGGAAAAGTGAGGTGTGAGTTTGTTACGGGAGTGTGAGCATGGTGGGGGAGGGGAGGAGGGCCGTGTTTAAAAGCGGGGTCTGTCCTCTTTATTCACAGCTTCCGATACAGTAATTGCTATTTTGTGGTTTCTATTATCTACGCAGTGGGGAGTGTGTGCGGCTCCCTCTCCTTGCATGTGGCTGGGCTGAGGACGAGTCTCCAGGTACCCCTGATTTCCCTCCCTCACTGGCCCCTGGCAGCCCTGCCCAGCCTCTCCCCAACCATGGCCTTGGCTCCCAGGGGACAGGGTACCTGCAGAACTTCCCCCAAAAGCCACTGTTAAAGATGGCCCTGCGGACCTTGCGGTCAGGTCAGATAAGAACCTCCATAATGGCTGGTATTTATGCCTTGCTTATCACCAAGGAGCTAACAGTACTTCATTGATTTTTTTTTTTTCTCCCCCAACCTTTTTTTTTTTCTCTTCTCTTTAGTTCTCTTTTGATATCTCTCTGCAGTCATTGGTATTGGCCACAGTTAAACAGCACGCAGAGTCCTCCCGGGGCACTGAGGACAGGAGCTTGCCTGGGCTTGAGTCCCGGTCACTTTTCCTCTCTCTGCCCCTTGGTTTTCTCATCTGTCAGACGGAGGCTGTGAGACTACTGGCCCTAGGTTGGCACACCTGGGAAGGATGGATCTCAGAGGCCTAGCAGGTGGTGGGCACTCCATGGTAGCTGGGGTGACAGCAGCAATGACAGTGTCCTGAAGCCTCAGCTGGACATTTAGAAAGTGCCCACAGACCTCGGAAGTTCCTTCTAAGATCTAGCCCTAATCTCCTGCCTTCTCCTTAGTCCAGCTCTCTTGTCCTGTTGTTAGAAGGAAGAGACTGCTTGTCCATTTCCTGGAACCTGCTGGAGTCTGTGGGCACAGTATTTCGTTTGCCAGTCACAAATCTGTCCAGAAGCCCCAAAGCAGGGCTGTGCCCTCCCCAAGGGGCCCAGCCCTCACCCCTGTCTGACCTCTGTGGTGGACCCAGAGTGTCCCTCTGTCACAGCTCCTTCTGCCGAGCTCTCATATGGCACTTTCACAAGCCGCAGAAGCCCAACCCCACCAGCCTCCTCACTAGCTTCTTTCTGCACCCTTAATTATTTTCCTTGCCTTTCTCCGGACCACAGCTGCTTACCATGCACAGAGCTTCCCGGCTTGCAGTGTGCTGTGGAGAGAGATTAACCTCAGCACCACCCAAGCCCAGACACACACACACCACACCACCACCATCCACACACATACACACACCGTACACTCCACACACACACCACCATCCATACCCACACATACACACCGCCGCCGCCGCCACCATTCGTGCACACACACACTCCACCACCACACACACACACACACCACACACACACACACACCACACACACCAGGCAGGGCTACATACTCCAGACTTTTCCAGCCATGCCCCCCAGAACTGGCCCCAGGAGGAAAGAAGCCTCAGCTCCTGGAGGTGGCTGCCCCCATGCAGGGGATGAAGGGGCTTGAAACATTGTGTGGCAGAAAGGGGGCTGGTGCCTGGCTTCCCATTCAAATCCTGCTGCTTCCTATCAAAAGCCACCGCTGCCTCCTTGAGATGTAGTTTCTTCATCTGTGAAATGGGGCCAATAAGACTAACTGTGATCTTGGCCTCTTCTGTTTAATCCTCACTCTCCCCCCCACACACCCTGCACAGAGAGGTGAGATTTATCAGCACGGTGTCTGCCTTCAGGTCTGCAGCTCTGTTTGTTCATTCCAAAAATTCCTGCTGGCATCCCCAAAGAGCAGGACCCTTGCTGCAGGTGCATCACATCCGTGTGGTTTCTATTGGGCAAGGTGGGGGAAGGGCTGAGGAGAAAACAACTCACCCCACGGTGCCCTAGTCAGGGACAGTGAGTGGTTATATTGCAGGGTAGCATCTGCCCAGCCTCAAGGTTAGGAAAGGAGCCTGTGGCAGCTGCGCCCTGGAGGCCAGATGTGGCTGGAGAGCCAGGGGGACGGACCCACACCCCAGAGGTTTCCCATGGCCCCATGGATGGAGTACTAGCCTGGGCTCACACTTTCAGGGAAAGTGAAAACAATCCAACTCCATCATCCAGGCCACCCCAGACTCCATCCCTCACATCCCAGTGGCCTCCTGCAGAGCTTGGAGCCAAAGAACCATTGATCTGAACAAACCTACAAGAAAACGTGTGTCTGTTCAACCCTGCCCACTGTGTCCCTGCCTGTCCTGCAGAGGCAGCAGAGGCTGTGCGTGTCATGGGCTGTGTTGGACTTCAGGTGGCAGAAGAGAACAGCGTTTGTGGGCTGGACTCCTCACTCTCCAGCCTTGCCTTCTCATCCCACCTCCCCAGCCTCTGGTCCCCAACCCGGGCCCTCCAAATCAGTCAGGAGCCTCCTCATAGCGGGAGCTGACCGGCAACAGTATGGCTCCTTCCCCTCTCCGGGAGGCTGGCCTTGTCGCCAGCGCCTGCCCAGTCGCCTACACAGAGGAGGCACTGGAAGGGGGCACGGAGCTGCCAGGAGAGCTGGAGGAGACGTGCGGGTTCATTTTGAGGATTCATAATGTCGCATTTACACACGGTCCTGCTTTTGGAAATGGGGCTGGCAGATGCTTGGTCATGCCAGCAGGGCTGCAGGTTAACGCCTTGGATTTAGCTTATATCATTTCACGAGAGCTTACGGCCTTTGCTGTGTTTTTTCCCAATCGGTCTTTGGCCTGAAGCATCCTAGACTGTCGTGTGTGTGTGAGTGTGTGTAGATTTTCAAATAAAATAACACCTCTCTTCAGATGCTGTGCACATTAAATATTTATTGGTAGCAATTTGTGTGTATATAGTTGATAAATGGACATCAAGAAGGGATTGGGGGTGGGGAGTGAGATGAGAAAGCCAGGGAGGTCCTAGAAAGCATGGGCCTTTTTGTCCAAGAATTTCTCAGAGATTGAGCTCAGTGGAGAGGAGAGGAGTAGCCCAGGGATGGTCGGGGGCCGTGTTTACCTGTTTGATCCCAGTCAGGAGGTCCTGGGCCATTTTCTTCACAGCTTTGCCTACCTTTGGCTTAGTAGATATCAAAAAGAAAGCTTAGGAGAAGGGGACGTGGGGTTTACAGGAAGTAGCTGTGTGTAGTTGGAACACTCAGCTCTGTGGGCACCTCCCAGCCTAGGTCCTGGAGCTGGGAGAACGGGCCTTGTGCTCAGCATGGGGTGGCCATGTGCCTGGCTCAGGTGGAGGTAGGCTGGAAAGGTTAGGGGACCCCTGCCCAATCCCTTGTCCAGAGCCTTGGCTCTCAAATTTGAGTGGCCCTACTTCCCAGCTGGGGACTTCCCCAGACTGGCCACTTACGTACCAGGTAGGGGTCCACTGGCAAGTGTCACCCCGTCAGGAAGAGAGAACAGATGTCCTCCTGCTAATGGACAGGAACCAAAAACTTTCCGTCGAGGTCTCTAGCCTCAGTGTTCCCTCGCTGCCCTGCTTGGGTGCCAGAACATGGAGCGCTGACACTTGGGTGCGTTTGCCTGTGGTGAGAACTGGGCCTTGCCACCCCTGCCTCCTTTGCAGGGCCCGATTCTTAAACTCCTATGTCTGCCTTTGTTTCCAGCACCTTTGGGGAGCTGAAGAACGTCCGCTTGCCAAAGAAGATGACGGGGACAGGTGCACACCGAGGGTTCGGCTTTGTGGACTTCCTCACTAAGCAGGATGCCAAGGTGAGCTGTGACCCTCTCTCCTCTCCTTCCTGAGCCTCTTCGTCCAGGAGTGTCCCTTTCCTACACAGGTTTTCTTTTTCCCTGACTCTGCTATTTCATGTGATACCCCAGAGGAAAAACGCTGTGTTTTGTGTTTGGAGGAAGGAGCAGAGTCATCTGTGCGGGAGTTTTAGGGTCCCAGGGTCTCAGGCCTCTTCTTGTCATGGCAGCTTCTGGTCCAGGTGGTCCCTGCCTGGGCGAAATGGGAAAAGCTGCGGGAATCACACAGAAAGGAGAAAAACAGTGCATGACATTCCCTCCTTGTCCTGCTTGAGGCCAGGGTCTGCTCTGTGCTGGTGACACCTGAGAGCCGCCTAAGCAGTGTTGAAGTGAGGCAGCTGCTTCGAATTCAGTTCCAGGGCAAGATGCAGGCTCACCTGGCCTGCAGCAGGGGCCCTGCTATGTCTGTGGGGACTTCAGGGTGGTCACTGTGGCCCTCCCTCCATGAGTGCCAAGCCCAGGGTGCCATTTCCCCTCGGGTGGCTCAGCTGTCCTCAAGAGCAAAACAAAGCAATGGGGGCTTCTAGAGGCTGGGGTCCCCTGTACCCTGCAGCAATCCTTCAGAAGAGCGAGGAGGTTTCTGGGAGTTTCACCTTGACGTTGCGAGGGGCCCAGGGGCAATGCAGCCTTGGCAGCCCTGGAAACACCACAGGCAGAGGGCACTGGGACCCCAGTACCTGTTCTGTGGCACGTGTGTCTGGACTTCTCCTCTCGTCGGCTGGCAGCCTTTCCTTTGCTTCCCGTCCATGACAGAAGGGACAGCATCCTGCAGTAACAGGCCAGGGAAGCAGTGACACTTAGTGATAGCCTCTCAGCCTCCACTGACCCTCCCTGTCCTTCACTTTCCTCACCTGTAAAATGGGCTAACAGCAGTGCCCATGCTGCCAGGGTTGTAGTGCTGAGGGTCCTGTGAGAGGCTGCGTTGGGGACGGAGTGGGAGGGGGGGCACGCTCCACCTTGAGCAGCCTCTCTCATAGAGGCCAGTGCCAGAGCTAGTCATTGGTGCACAACCTTCAGAGCCCACACTTTGAATCCCACACTGCCTGTTCCCTGCTGTGTGACCTCATGTTCCATGACTCATGTCCCATGTGCCTCGGCTCTCCCCTTGTGAGTCAGCGATAGGGTTTTCCTCCAGAGCTGTCAGGAGGTCTGAGGGGTGATATTCTGAGAACTGGGCCTGGCCTTGTAGGCAGCCTCCATTGGCCAGGGCAGAGGGGTGGGAATGGAGGTGCAGTGGTGTGGTCTGGAAAGGGAAGGAGGCAAGAGTAGCGGGCATAGTGCAGCCTGTAGGCTGTCCTTCCTCACGTGCCACTTCCAAGCCCGAGAGCTTGGTGTCACAATCTCTCCGACAGCTGGGAAGTCAGACCCAGAGTGAGCGTCCTGCCTGGACACCATGAGTCTCTGCCAACCACAGTCAATACAGTTTTGCTTTGGGACTCATGTGGACAGAAGGGAGCCCCGGAGACACAGGCTGGCACATGTCAAGGAAGGAGTTCACCCAATGCCCAGTTGGCCTTCGAGGCACCCAGAGCAGCTGGGATGATGTTTCTGAGGCCCCACACAGCCCTTTCTGAGGTGAGTGGTGGAGGTGGTTGCTGCTTCCCTCCATGGCATTCAGACTGCAGGAAGAGAAAGGACAGCCGAGGACATGAGGCTCAGCCCACAGCCCTGGGGACCGTCTCTTCCGCCCCTTGCCTTCCCTGGGCCAGGGTCCTCTGCCCACCACGCCAACCAGCTGACCTTCCAGAAAGTCTGAGCGCCGTAGCTGTCATCTCCTGCAAAGATCCCTTGCTCTTTGTGCTCATGGGAAAGCTGCCGTTCTCTCCCCCTGCTCCTCCAGGCCTGCTGAAGAACTTGTCTTCTGAGTGGAGTGGTGAGCGCTCTCTGCCGACCCATAAACTCAAGCACTCCGCACATCACAAACTCTGAATGTTGTAAATATCCGGTCACTCCAGAGCCGGGAGTTGGAGAGGGGAATTGTGTGCAGTGTGGAGTCGAGTCCCCAACGTCCTCTGTCTCAGCAAGTGGGAGAGCAGCCTCCAGACCCTGCCTCTCAGTGTGCTCACCTAATCTCCCTCTGCTTTGGAAGCTTTGGGGAGGGAAGCCTCCTTTAGGAACTCACCAGAACCCAACAGACCCAGCCCTCAAATCCCTTACTGAAGGCTTTAGTCTCTGTGAGGAGCAACAGTCAGTCACTGTCAGAACATCGACATCCACTTGCATGAGGAGCTCAGCCCCAAGCAGTCCTCTGAGACAGGAGGGGAGCAGGAGTGAGAAATGAAAGCAGGGAGAGGCAGAGACCAAAAGCCCCTCAGACGACCTCAGGGCTGGAAAGCTCTGGAGAGACTCGTGCTGTTGGAGGGACAGGTGCTGGCCCACCCCAGGTGTCTCAGCTCCCCACAAAGCGCTCTTTTCCCAGCAACCACATGCCTGCTGGCCACGAGGGCCCAGTCAAGTCTTCAAGGCTCCCTGCCCCATCAGTGACCGCTTGGCTTGAGCACGCACCCTTTTCCATTGTCCCTGAAGAGGGCTTCCACATTCTCGGTCCTTTCTCCACCAGACCTGCACCCCACCTCACACATCCTTGGGGACTCTCAGTCCATCCCCTCTGGGTCAAGCACACACCCGAAACTAGGGAGCATTTCCTAGCAAGAGGCTCTGTGATGGCTGCTGTGGCACAGGCCAGAAGAACTAGACAAGTGATGACAACAGCCAGAGGCTCCCAAGAGCACCATCTTTCTGTGCAGCACGCTCAACGTGCGCTTCACCTCACCCCAACCTGTGGTGCCCGTGGGTGGAGGTTTTTGCTCAGAATCTCCCTCTCAAGATCCCCAGGCATCTGCGGGGCTCCAGCTCTGTGGCCCGACACCACGCCCAGGCTGGTTGGCACTGAGATGCACTGGTAAACTGGGGTTGGACCCAGGTCCTCGCCCTCGTCACAGGTGCTGGGGACCGGAGCACCACTCAGAGAAAGCCAGATCGATGAGCTGGCAAATTCTGCCAGCCTAGGAATTTTATCAACGCCCAGTGTCCCAGGCAGTAAATGTCAATCCTGCTGAAGGAGCTGTGTTATCTAAGCCTCCAGGTGTGATGATCCGGCACTTCTCACAGAACCGCCCCCACCTGGGGGAGGGAAGCAGGCGACAAGGTCGGGGAGCAAAAGAGAATGGGACATGGCATGAAATCAGGGACTCGCTCATGTCCCGCCTGTGGCACTGTCCCCGGGGGCCTGGCCTGTGCCTTGCGTGACCGATGCCATGCTGCTCTGAGCCACAGCAGTGTCTCAGAAAGGCAGCATCTCTGAATTGATGAAAACTGTCAACTGAATCCCACCTTTGCAGGGACCGTGCTGGGCATTTTGCATGCATTCATGTTAATCCTCACAGGACTCTCGGGAACAGGTGGTTGGAGGCCCTTTGACACTTGGGGAAACTGGGGCTTAAAGGCATGAAGTCCCTTGCCCAAGGTCACACAGTACTTGGCAAAGCGGGAAACAACCCAGTTTCTCCCTCCCGTCATTCATCGGTTCTACCCACCATGCCCACTGCCTCCCACCAGCCTAATGCCTCACCTGAGATGCTGGTTACAGTTGCTGTCCAAGGGGTTCTCCCTGAAGGCAGCTCATAGGAGCCACCCCTCCAGTCCCCAGAGTAGCCACTCATTCCTCTGGGCTGCCCCTCACACGAACTGCCACACTCCTTCCTGCCCTCCCAAGTCCAGGGTGCAGCCTTCTCACCTGGCCAGGTGGGCTGGGGAGCCCCCACCAGGTGTGTCTGGTCCTAGTGGCTGAGCAGCCGCCAGTAGCCACTGGAATTCCATTTAGAAGCCGCTCCCTCCTGCCTTTAGTCAGCCAGGCTGGTCATGGAGGAAGAAAGAAAGGGCCGCACGGAAGGGGAAAGATGCAGAGAACAGACGCGCCACCCGGAAACCAGAATATTAATTTTCTCCCGTGCAAGGCGCCTTTAATTTTCCCTTCACCAAGCCCGCCGTGCCTTTGTACTTTTGCAGTTGCAGCTGTTTTTATTTGCCGCTGCTGCTGTTGTTTTAAAAGGTCTATTTTCACATGCAATGTTATCCAATTAGCAGAGCAATGTGTTGGCTTAAATAAACACTCGGGGGGAGCCAGCAGTAGGGAGACGCCATGGCGGCTGGCGTTGGCAGGCAGAGCTTCTCCGCCGTGGTAAGCAGCCGGGGCTTTGACTGTAGGGTTGCTCCAGTTAAGGTCTCTCATTTCTCACTTCTCCACCTTGCCAGGTGGGCACAGAGGGAGTGGCATGTGCGCGACACCCGAGCTCATCCCTTCTGGTAACGCAGAGCTATAATGGGCTCACCTTGGGCCCCTCCAGATGTTCTCCCCAAGTGCGATCCCACCATGTAAGACATAGTGGAGGTGTAGGCCATGAGGGTCTGGACAGAGCTCCTAGGACCAAACGGTCTTCTCCTCTCTGGGTGCCTGGCATTCCCAGCAACACGCCAAGCGCTTTGCGTGCACAGGGAGCACTGCCGGTCAGTTGTGTCATGTCTCCTTAATAAGTGCAAGGAGGGAGAAGGATGCAGTCTCCACAGGATCTGGAGAGGACAAGACCCCAAGGAGAGAAGCGCCATGTGTAAGTCAGTGTGGTCCAGGACATTAGAGATTCCTCTCCTGCTGTGCATGTGGACAAGGGGTTTGGAATCCCCTGCCAGGTGACTCGCCCCACCACCAGATGGCAGAGGATGAGTGCGATGTTGGTTCAGCTCTTGCACCAAGGGAGGAGAGGCAGCTGATGTCACTTGGGGCTCCGTGGGTCCAGTGCTGCAGTTGGGGACCTGGGTTGCAGCTGTTCCCAGAAATCTCACCAGAAGCAAACCTGGATCAGAGATTTGTCCCCACTTTTCTGTTCAGGTGTGCATGTCATGTGTGCACTCAGGCCTGTGTTCCAAAAGGGAAGTTTTGCCAGGATCTTCTTATCGTAGCCCAGAGGGAAAAGAAAATATGCTCAAATCCTGAGCTTGCATTTCAAGGCAGGGACTCGGGCTCAGCCAACACATCTGTAGTGTAAGAACCTAGGATTAGCATAAGCCACTGTCCTCAGACTAGCAAGTACTGCTCAGCCCTTATCACTGAGGTGTGAGCCACACTGCTTTCACATCAGCTGACTCAGCCCTTCAGGCTCTGTAGCCTGCCCTGGGGCTTAGAGGACAGAGAGAGGACTTGGGTTTGAATGCCTCCTCAGGGTTATCAGGCAATGAGTGTGAGTTATGAAGGACAGGTAAACAGCCCTCTGGGTGAGACCCTTCCTTCCTCACCAACAGCATTAGCGTAATTTACTGCTGATGGAGACCACCACGGGTACCAGGACCCAGCCCTCACCTTGTGGCAGGTGCCATGCCAGCCGAGTAGCCACTGCCTTGCTTAGTCTTTGTGTCAGCCTGGGGAGGTCAAACCATTCCCATTTTGCAGCTGAGAAGGTGTAAATAGGTCACGTGGCCAGAAAATGGCAGGGCCAGGTTTGTGCCCCATGAGAATGCCAGGCCACACTGATTGTCGCCTTGTGGCTTCTGACCCTTTGCTGCCTGGCACCAGCCATCATTTCCCAGGAGTGCTACAAACTTGCAGAGGGAGAAGTGGTTAGCATTTGGCTCCTTTGTAGATCCCAGAGATGCTGAGTTGGACTGGGCTGAGTGACTGACTGAATGACGGTGAGAGGCTTCTGTTTGTCTAGGAAGCTCGCTCTCAGCTCCACTGTGTCCTTTCTCAGAGAGACCCAGGTGCTAACCAAAGGCATAACTGTATTATGCAAAGAACTCAACTTACCCCAGGACAAACGCCTTCTGACGGGCAGCTCCTCCACCCCTGCAGGCCACATGCTGCTGATGAGGTATACTGAGAGCTGCTCACAGAACTCGGGGAGCAAAGCAGCAGGAGAGGGAGGCAAAGGATCTGTTCCCCACAGAGCACAAGAATCAGAGACCCTAGGGAGAGGACATTAAAACCCTGCCAGGCAGACCGGCCCCCCAGAAGGTTCAGGCCTGTATTTCAACGGTTGTGTCAAGACAGTTATCACTCAGTCAAGCCTGAGTGTCAGCGGGGCTGGTTCCCCCTTTCCTGTGCTCAGTGGCTCAGCTCCTGGGCATATGAGGCTCTTCTTGGCCAGCTCAGGATCCTCTTGCCCCTGGCACTGGGGCACAGATGGTTTAGGACAGGTTGTCGTGGTCCATGTTCACTGGCATTTAACATCTGCTGAGAGCTGCAGCCTTTTGGCTCTGTGAGGACAGCTTCCCAAGGAGCAGGAGGGAGCCCCAGAATTCTAAAGGCAAAAGGCCCGTCCCAGCTCTGCCCAGAAACCGTGGGCCAGGAAGCTCTTTGCAGCCCCTTGAGACAGGAGTCCTGCCAAGGGTGCAGAACAGGCTTTTGTCCCTGGGAAGAGGTTGGTCTCCACGGGTTTGTGGAAAGGTCAGGCTGAGAGCTGCGCTGGCAACTTCACAGGGTCTTCCTGGTCTTGAAGGATGGCCGCCAGGCCTGGCCACAGTCCATGCTGTGCTGTGTCCCTGAACCACCTCAGCAACTTCCTTTCAGGGGAATTTGGACAAGGTAGCAGGAGACCAGGGATCCTGTACCTGTGTGCATGGCTCAGATTGGAGATCTAGAAGCCAGGATTTTCAGATACCTGAGCCAGGGACTTGGATGCCCATCAGAGTCAATCAAGGCTGCAGCAGAGGGCAGAATCCATCCCAGTGGTTCAAACAGAGATTTAAGAAGCAGTAAATGGGGCTGAGAAGCTCACAGGGACAGCAAAGCCTCAGGGACCAGCAGCAATGGAAAATGTCATCTTCCTTAGGCTAAAGGGATGCCTGACGGGAAAGATGAGGGCTGCTGTCATCCTGGAGGGTTGCGGCCAGGAAGGAGCTTCTGCTGTGGACCACAGGCTTTCCCAGCAGACCTGCAGAGTGCTTGGTACATCCCCTCAGGTGCCTTCCATGTGGGCTACTGTGCCCATCCCATGAGGTACCAGAACCATGCGTGGTAGGTGTAGTGCCAGACCAAGCCAGTGTGTGTCTAGTCTGTGGTGACCTGGAGGCCAAATGTCCTGGGCTATGCTCTCCAAGGCGTACGTGCTCCCGTCCTGGCTGTCTGTGTGATCTGAAGTAAGATCTGGGTCAGAAGGGAGCTATGATGAGACAGCAATGCCAAGGCCACCCAAGACAGGTTCTTGAAACCCTGGACAGAGGAGGCCCCTGTGCTCTGGGGATAGTCATTGTATACAGCGCACCTTTCTGGAATAGAGAAGTTAGAGCACCTGTCCTTGGGTTCAAGGTCAAGTCAAGGAGACTGCCACATATAGGCATTATGGGGCAGGGAGCAGGTGCTAGAACCTAAGCAAGCCAGGTGCACCAGGCACAGGGAGGCCCCAGGCTGCAGCCTAAGCCAGAAGAGCAAGGCCTCAGAGCTGAACACATGCTCTGGTGGTTTTCCCTGCATTAAGATGGGAGAGTACTGCTCCATCTCTGGTAAGATGAGCCCACGTGCTGGGAGCCCTGTGGAACTAGGAGAGCCATAGTCCAAGAAAAGGACACACAGCAGAGAGGACCCGTTCCCCAAAGTGGACACTGTCCCAGGGCTGTTTCGGTCTGGAGCTGAGCAGGAAAATGCTAGGAGATGGTGTCGTGGTTTCCTTGGGGTCAGGAGTAGGGACATCCCAGGTGTCCCCTGTGCCTAAAAACTCCTTGAGGGTTTTCCTCCTGCCCCCAATGCCTCACACAAGCTCTGGAATGCAGTCACTCAGATTAATGCAAGACCAGTTTTAGCCTAGAATCAGTCCTTACCCTGCCTGCGTCAGTCTGAGTCCACCACCTTCCAGCCATCAAGTAAGTGGGCACGCAAAGGCAACCCGAACTCTAGTATGCACTGGGGACGAGAGCTGCGGCCTAACTGCAAATGCCAGCGGGCTTTTGTGAACCGCCTGCCCCTGCCCCTGCCCCTGCCCCTGATCTGTGGTGTGCTAATAAGCAGTCAGTGTGTACCAGGTAACAGCAGGCAATGTTCAGCGAGGCTTCCATGTACCAGGCAGTGCCGTTCTTGCTGCTGTCTCTCTTTTATATGAGGAAGCTAAGGCTTAGAGACGTTAAACAGCTTACCCAAGACCACACAGCTTGCAAGTGATGGAACTGAGAGGAGATGGAACTGCCCCAGGGCCAATGTCAGAGGCAGCTGGGCGGGGAGGGGGGAATTTTTGGTAACTCCTGCAATAAACAAAGACCCCCTCCAGGCCTTCTGAAGCACAAGAAAGGAAAAGCAGCTTCCAGGGGTAAGAAAGAAACAAATGTTAGTACAGAGGCAGGCCAGGAGGGGTGTTGTCTCACCTGGGCCTCCTTCCTGTGGTCTCATTCCCTTTTTCCAAGTTCAGGCCAAGCAGCCACCAGATGCAGCATCTTGGCTGCCATGTCCCCAGGATGCAGCTCCTCGGGGACCCGGCGCCTGGCTGGAATATCCTCCACGCCAGACTCCCCACCAGCTCCGTCTCCACATCTCAAGGCCCCGGCTCCCAAATCATGCTGCCTTCCCGCCTTGCCAGCTGAGCGCGGATGTTTTAGAGCTCTGAATGGGCCATTTCGGCTCGGGGTCCAGATGCATTTTTATATCTGCATGGAAAAAAGCACAGGGGCTCTGCTGGCAGTCAGAGAGTGGTTTTTAAATTAAAGTTAGAGAAAAGGGAAAGAAAAAGTTTCCTGCACCTGGCCCTTCTCAAACAGCAAAGAGGAGAACAAAGTGTTTCTTTGGTTTGGCCACATGTCTAATTTTTAACACTGCTTCTCCCCCTCCCTCCCGTCTACACGTTCTGTTTTTCTTGAAGAGATGCTGCGCCCTCTCTCTGTGCTTGGGTGTAACTCCTACACCAGCCCCTTCACACAGGAGGTGCCAAGGTTCAGCTTGGGGCAGGTGATGCCTAAGGTCACCTCATTGCTTCCTGTGCTGCTGTAACACAGCACCCCACACAGCACCTTAAACAACTGTCTGCCAGCTCTAGAGGCCACACGTCCTAAGTAGGGTGGGGGCTGGGATTTCCCACTCCTCTCCTGGCAGTGGCAGGCAGTCCTTGCATTTCTTGGCTTGTAGACTCACCACTCCCAGCCCTGCCTCCCTCTCCAAAGGTTGTTCACCTTTGGAACCCCTAAAGCCACCTGTCCTCTTGGCTTAGGGCCACCCTGCTCCTTTGTGACCTCATCCAGGCTCGTTATTTCTGCAGCTGTTTGTAGTCACATTCCTAGTGACAATGGAAGGCAAGGGGCAGAGTAGTTAGTTCTAGGCCAGACCTTTCTGGTTGTACGGTGACTCTCAGTAGCAAAAAAGGCAAACCCACAGCTCCTCCCCTGGTCCCATGGCTGTTGTCTGCCACCCGGAGCCCTGGTGCCCTGCTGACTGACAGGGAGCACTCAAAGCTGCTTCTGCACTAAGCCCAGCACCTACTTGGTAATTCTGCTGGGAGAAAGAAATTGCAAGTGAGTCCAGTCTGAGACAATACAAGGTAGAAGACTAGCACCTATTAAATGCCTGCTGTATGCCCCACACCGTTCTAGGCCCTGTCTTCCACAGAACATTTAGATTGGCACACATTAGCACTCCCATTTAGAGATGAGGAAACAGTCAGGAAGATTGAAACTGCCCTAGATCTTGAATCTAAGAAGTGCGGAGCGTGCCCTGTCCAGGCATTGGTGACTGGGTCCAAAGTCCAAAAACTCGGTCACTGAACTCTGTGACATGGGGGAGTTCCAGAAGAGCCTTCATACTGGGGAGGGCGTTGCTGGGTAGTAACATTTAGTTTAATGGCTGGTCATGTTTTAGAGGGAACAGGCAGTTGCTGACTGGTTCCATTCATATGAAATGTCCAGCACAGCCTAATGTATAGAGGCAGGAAGTGGATGGTGGTTGTCACGGGCTGAGACAGTTGGGAGACTTAGGGAGGAATAGCAGCAGTGCATGTTTCTTTTGGGGTGAGAAAGTGTTCTAAAATTAGTACGGTGATGGTTGTGCAACTCTGAGTACACTGATAACCTCTGAATTGTCCCCTTGGATGGTGGCTTGTATAGGAAGTGAATCATTTCTCAATATAGAGTTAAAAACACAAAGAAGGAACTTAGGGAGTTTGGAGATTGGGAACAATGAAAGAAGAGTACACCCTGGCTGAGAGCTGGGTGTGGGAACTGAAGCAGAGGAGTGGGAGACCAGTCGGGAGGCACTGGCGACAGGTTGAAGCATACATGGGAGACAGGGCCACCAGCGTGTGGCACAACAAAGCATGGCACAAGTTACAGTGATTGTACCCTCGTCATCCAGAGTCCAGGCAGAGCCAGGCTTTCTCACATGGCCATGGCCACCGGCAGCCAGGTGGATGGCAGGCCTGCTAATGAGGTCACCCTCTGCAGATAGTCTGTAATGTGGCAAATAGACTGTCCCCCAGTCCAGGCACCAGTTACGGCCCTGACACCGATGTGTTGACTGCCCAGTCACTTGCAGCTCTCTCCCCGGAAACGTAACCCACTAGTTAAATAGATGTGCCCAGCAGCTGCCCAGACTTTCACTAGATGTCCCATGTCCCCAGTGCCATAGCCCAGGCTGTGGGTCTGAGACCAGCAGGCAGAGGGAGGGCATTGTGGGTGCCCACAGGTCCAAGTTGCTCATACACTGCTGTGTTTCTTGTCCCTTGCAGAGGGCTTTCAACGCTCTGTGTCACAGCACTCACCTGTACGGCCGGAGGCTGGTGCTGGAGTGGGCGGACTCTGAGGTGACCGTGCAGGCCTTGCGGCGGAAGACAGCTGAGCACTTTCACGGTAGGTGTGTCTGAGGACTACCTCTCAGGTGATCCAGGATCCTGAGACCACCCCTAGGCCCTCTGTCCTCCCAACTGCCCCATGCCAGGCCTCTACCTTACTGCCCTCTGCACTCACCACGTCACTGGGAGCCCAGGCAGAGGAGCAAGGGCCGGGAGTTTATCCCTGGAGGCTTTTCTGCCAGGTTGCCAATGCAAAGGCTCGAGCTCAGGGCTCTGCTCTGTCCGCCATGTGGTCATCCTCAATTCAGGTTCCAAAATCTGTTCCTTCAGGTCTGGGATGCTGGCAGCCCCTCCTGGTGACCATCTGGGTACCACAGTGTCACTGATTTCCTCCACTAGACCTTCCTGGGCTCCCTCACTTGAGGGCTGTCCATCCACTTCTTGCCAGGGCACTGTGCTCACAGCCGTAACTCCCACTCTTACTTCAGTACCTTGGTGGCATCCTGTCACGACCTTGTGACTAGAAAACCCTAAGCATAAGCCATGTCCTTGTGCTTGGGCACTGTAGTGGGTTTTCAGGGGCTGGGCCACTTCGCTTCATCAGGCGGTCCAAACAGGGCTGGCCCAAGCAGAGTTGGCACCAGGAATGGAGCAAGGGGTGGAGTCTTAGAAACGGGGAGATCAGCGTGGCCAGGACTGGTGGGGGCAGGTGGAAATGGCGGTCAGTGTGGGTAGGATGGAGGTGAAGGCACTGGGCGTCCCCTGCTGTCCTGTACCGCATGTCCCTTACTCAGGTAGCAAGGGGCACTTGAACTTCAATCCCATCTCCCCTCCCCCGACCCGCCTCAGAAGCATCTTCCTTTGCTATGGTCCAGATAGGCTTCCACCCACTGTGGGGCCCTGGCTTAGTGATGGGTCACCCTGTGGCAAGTACATCCCCCTCCCCACTGTCTGGGAAAACCAAGCTCCAGGATGGGCCTGGGTAGGGACTGCTTGCATCACTCTCAGTGTGGAGATCTTAGGTGGGCGGCACAGAGCCTTCCTCTGTCTCCTCGTCCTAGGGTCAGGATTCAGCAGTCCTCCTCAGGTGCCTTACTGGATGGATGGGGGCGGGGGTGGGGGAGGCTATAAAACCCCTCACCAATACCACCACTCATCTCTCTGGACAGCCTGAACCTGGAGTGATTTTCTCCTTCTCTGGATCAGGGAAATGGGGCTCTCAAACCAGGCATAAATCTTAGAGGACCTTCTGAGGACAGCATCCCTCAAGGCTGGCCAGGATGGTCTTGCCTGGAGTTACAAATCAGGGCATCTTCAGAAGTACGCTTCAGAAGGTGCCAGACCTTCCCAACAGATCCCTGCCCTCCTGGGGTCTTCCCCAACACCGCAGGGTCTTCACACAAGCTTTCCTCTCCACACCGTGCCTTATCTTATCCTTGGGCACTTGGTTATCCTGGTGAATGTCGGCTCAGAACCCTTCCAGGTTCCCTTTCTCTCTCTTTGCCTTGGTATCAGATGTCAGTGGCTCTGTCTACCCTTCCACCTCCTCCCATACTTCCTTGCCATGTTGTGCCATGCCCTCCATGTGGAAACTGTGCCATGCTCCTTTTTGTCACTGATCAGCCCATCTCTGTGTCCCTGTGCCTGGCACTATCCCTGACATGGGCTAGTCCTTCAGTCCAGGGCTGGGAATATCTGTGCCCAAGAGAATGTAAAGCTGGAAACAGTTCCAAGCGCACTGCTCAATAAGTCTCCAATCCTGACGTGCAGAGAAGAACCTGTCTGTATCGACAGCCATTGACAGACCCAAATGCACCCGTCGACAAATGTTTGTGCAAGGGGTTGTCCCTGGAGCTGAGGTAGGGGCACCTCCCCGTCACCCCCCACCGCACACCCCGAGCCAGCAAAGAGTGCGGTCTCAGCGTTTCCACCCTAAGTGGAGAAGCCCCTTCAATAAATTGAACTCAAAGACACCATGACTGCCTCCCCAGTGGGAGGACTTGGCAGGAGGATTGCTGTGGGGTCCGCTGTCTGTACAACCACTCCGCTACGGCCAGGACCCAGAGGAGCAGGTGCAGTAATAATAATAGCAGACACCATGCATTTTATCCCATTGCTTTTCTGACAGCCCTTACACGGTCATGATGGGCACATCCTACAAGTGAGAGAACTGAGGCCAGCCAAGAGTGGATGTGTCCTCACAGCCAAGGGCCTGAACACCCCAAGGGCTGATGGGATCCGAGCCCAGGTCACATCTGAGGTAGAGGCCATGGGGTCAAGGCAGAGCTGTGCCCTAACTGCATCAGGCCCTCCACCCAGCCCCTACACTTTGGTCTGGAGGTGCCCACCACAGAATAGGGCCTCTGGTCTCCTACCCAGGCCTTTTTTCCCCTGTGTGCCCTGTCCCCTGTGGCGAAAAAGACCCAGCTTATTTGTGTCAAAATCTACATTGTTCAGAAAATCCAGGACCTTGGCAGACCCTGAGGGCAGGTGGGATCTGTGCCCAGTTCCGTCCGCAACTCCAGCCTGGGCCAGACCTCTGCCAGAAAGGCACTCTGATCTCAGGTGGAAACCACCAAGCCCTCAGGACAAAGGCTCCCCATGGGATGTGGGCTGGGGAATGAAAGGCAGTGTTTTTAGCTGTTCGCCAGGAGGGCCTGGCCGCAAGCTTGCTGTTGTCACCACGGCATGTGAGCTGTTCTCTGGGAAGCCTTCTTAGGACCAGTACGGCCAGCAAGATTCACCCAACATTTGCCCACCCCTGGAGTTCCACTTCTCTGACAACTCCGCTGCTGACTTGGATTATACTCTGCTAGTCTTCACCTGTTAGGCCTTACTTGAACCACATACTATCTGTGGGCTTCCACAGGTTTTAATTGTACAGAATTCTGGGAGGTCAATACTGTTGTAGCGATCAGGAAAGTGAGGCAGACAGGACAAGTAACTTGCTTAGGAGCACCAGCTACTAATGGCAGAGTCAGGATTCAGATCCACCCTACTGAGTCTGCATCAGCTGGTCTGTGTGTGCTCATATCCTCTCCTGTTCCATGATCTCGGTTAGGTCTTAGCCTTGTCATCTGTACAGTGGGCACTGGGGAGATGGTGGGACTCAAAGGAGATGGCACACAGCTCTGGCAGGCAGTGGGCATAAGTTGGCATAGTCACCATCCTCTTTGGGCACTGGTTCTTCCTCCTAGGGCCAAGACCACTGCCCACTCTTCCTTTCCTCAGTCAAGTTGGACTGAGGAAGGTTGCACCCTGGGCAGAGGGAGGAAAATTAGGAGGACCCTGGTGCTTACAGCAAATGTGCACGTGAGAGGAGAGGAAGAGACAAAGGAGCAGGGGAGGACAAGCAATGCCTGGCTCCAAACGCCACCTGTCTCCTGTATCTCTTAGCTGCTTGCACAGAGCCTGGCCTATAGAAGCACAATTAGTACATAGCAGCCTGAGGACGATGAGGAGGCAGGGCTCCTTGCTGGCAAAGCAGCTCCTATGTCACCTGCCAGGCTAGAGCTCGCTGCCATCCCAGGCTGCTTCCTAGCCGCCAAAGGCTTGCTTTAAACCCCCAGCTGCCCCCTCCCCAGGGCAGTTATGATGTACACCATCCCTGTGTGATGGAAGGGTATTCTAGCCTCCTTTGCAAGTCGGTGCTTGAGGAATGCCTGTCAAATTCAACAGCAGTGAAATGTTTAGAAAAGTTGCCGAGTTGGCCAAGACCTTGACAAGCAGACACTGCTTTGGAAAGGGAAGACCAAGGCAGACATTCTCCCCAGGACGGTCTCACCCTTCTCCTGTTCTCCTCCTACCCCCTGCCTCCCTCCTTTCTTCCTTCCCTCCCTTCTCTCTCTTTCCTTCCTCCCTCCCTCCCTCCCTCCTTTCCCAGCCAAGAATCAGATTTCACATCTCCAGCTCACAGCCCCATAGTAGGTGAAGTGCTATTCTTCAGCGCCTTGCATGTGGGATGTGAAAAGAGAGAGCAAGGAGGGAAGAGAGAGGAAAGTCTGCCACTGGCTGTGCCCCTTTCTTCCCGAGCATGTTACAAACCAGCAGGGTCGCAGCATCGCGAGGCTTTCAGGGCCCGGCAGGCCGCGGTCCCTGTGAGCACAGCCGAGAGAATATAATGGCACGGAAGAAATCCACCGCAGAGCCCCCTGTTTTAAGCGCTCGCAGCCAGGGAGGCCGGGCAAACAGGCTTTTATTTGGCCGGGAGTGTGGCTCTGCTTCCCCATGTTGTCTTATTCCAGCTGGGGAGGCCTGATGGGCTGTGGTTAGCGTCTGTACCTTTCACCTCCGGAGCTGGGAGCGCAGGCATGACCAGCATGGCAAGTGCTTGCACTGGTGGCAGTGCCTTTCCCCGCTCCCCCCTGCCTGCCAGGCCAGGCTAGGCTGGCCAGGATGGGAGGTGGAGAGTCACAGCACTCCTCTCCTGGTCCAGCCTGGTGGGGGAGGTGGGGACAGGGAAGGAGCCCAGCTGCTTGGCCCCATCAGCCTGCCCCACCCCCCAGGTCTCAGCCAGGGTGAGAGATGCTAGTCCCCCCACCACCCCCGCCGCCCCGCTTCCAGCCCTCTTTCTCCATTCCTGCGCCATACTCCACAACTCATCTTCCGGTGCTGTCATCTGCCATCACAGGCTTGTATGTGCTGTTAAAAATCCCTTCTCCCTGCAAGCTTGCCATGGCTGTCTCTGCTCACCCTGCTGCACTCTGCACCCAGTGCAGAGGGGCCACCATAGCTATGGGGGGGATGAAAAAGCGAGCACCAGTAAGAACCTGGTAGCTGGTGTGGCCGACGATAGTTGATATCTGGTGTGTCCCAGGCTGTGTGGTGCTAACATGGCACCAGGGTCAGCGAGACTGAGCAGGGCACTTGCCCCGCTGTTGGGCTGCAGCCTGCACCTGGCCTCTGTTAGTCTGAAGCTATATGCTTCCACCCTCTGCTTCCAAGCCTGCCGATCTGAAAAGAGGCAACCATGTGAATTCTCATTGAGCTCAAACCAGAAAAAAGGAAAGAATGGAGAAGACAGCTTTGTCAAGGACCTACTGAGTGCTGGGAGCTTTACATTCCCCATCTGGAACCAAAGTGCTGGATTTCTAGTCCCTTTCAGCCTCACAACTCCCTAACAGAGGCGCCATTCCCATTTTACAGAGGTGCAAATGGAGACCCAGAAAGGTGCATCGACTTCCGTGAGGGCACACAGCACTGGGGCCTCAGAACAGATAACCCTGTTCCATTCCACCCTATATCCCAGCCAGTCTTGACTCTAAAATGGCCCACTCTATCACTTAGAGACTCCTATTCCTGGGAGGGCATCAGTTGAAGCCCAGCCCTGGTCTGTTTTTACACATAAATTTTACTAGCACCCAGCCCTGCCCATTTGTTTACACTTTGTGACTGCTTTCTCACTCTGCAAGGGCAGAGTTGAAGGGCTGTGAGAGACCCTGTGGTCCTCAGAACTTGGAATCTGTACTGCACTGCCTCGCCCTCTACAGACAAAGTGCACAGGACTCTCATCCAGTACTGCAGGACTGTGCCTTGCCCTTCTCAGAGGGCATGTGCCCCTAGAGGCATTGTGACTTCATCCTCCACCCCAGACTATGGAGGCTTCTGCGTCCACTGTCCAGTGGTTCTGCTTCTCATTTTCTGGACAGTGCTTCCTGGTCACCTCATCTCCAAGGCACTACAGCCTCTGAGGACCAAGACTCGATTGCAGAGCAGACCCCTCCCTCATGGAGCTGTATTGGAGCAGGAGAGGCAGAGGGTTACCAAAAACTGTGACTCACTGAAATCTGACCAGAGCAGGTTCTGGGAAGGAAATTAGAATAGCATTACACTCTTCTGGAGGGAGAGTAGAGATTTTTAGCATGGTAGCTGGAGAAAGTCTTGGCAAGGAGTTGGCATGTCTCTGTGATTTGTAGGGACCATTCAGCCAGAGATGTGCAGGAGGGAGACATTCCAAAGGGAACCCCAGATACAGAGGCCCTGTGTCAGACGCATGTTCAAATCAGGCCATGGTGGCAGGGGGAGAGCAGGTGGAGAGTGGGAAACATCAGAGAGGCCAGCAGGGGGCCTTCCTCACAGTCCCTTGGGAAGCCCTGGCAGATTTAAGGAGGGAATGTCAAGGCCATATTGATACCAGCAGACCTTGTCTTCGCTTCGTGGGGTTTGCATCATACAGGCAGAGGAATTGCATTGTCATCCAGCCAAGTAAGGACAGTGGCCGGGCCCAGGTCAGGGTCCATGGGAGTGGAAAGGGGTGGGCTGATGATTTAAAGTAGAGCCAGCCAGCCTTTCTTCTGGAGAACAGGAAAGAAATGAAGGCTGGTGCCTAGGTCTTGGCTCCGAGTCCCTCAGGGAATGGTGGGACTGTGTGATGAGCGGTCCCGGAAGCGGGGGTGTTCTGAACATGCCTGGTTTGAGACCTATCAGGATGCCCCGTGGGATGTCAGGCAGATAGATCTATGAGTTCAGTGCTCAGGGACGAAGTCTGGGTGGGCTGAGATGTAAATTTGGAAGTCATCAGCATACAGATGATATTTAAAGCCGGAACAGCTCACTCACACCCTCTCTCATAACTTAATCATTCACGGGGTGGCACGTTTTCAAAAGACCAGAGACCAGGAGAGCCCATTATCCCCCTGTCAGCCCTGGCAGATAGGCCTCCTTGATCTTGGCCATGAAAACGTAATCATGTGCCTTTAAAAGTCACGGGCAAGAAAGTTCGAGCAAGAATGTGAAAGCACAGAATTTATTATTCAGAATATCCCCTTGCTGCAGCTCCTTCCAGGTAGCTGTACACAGGTTTTCAGCGCCTCGCATGGGGTCCCTCTCTCCCTCCTCAAGGCTTGGCCTTCCAGTGGAGACCTGGCAGGAGGTGGGAAAGGGGAACTGTCCCAGATTGCCGCAGAGCATCTCAGGGACAGGCACCATGGTGGGTGTGGAGTACCCCTTCCCTGTGCTGAGCGCTGTGTTCCATGCTTTCCAGGTACCTGGCTGGGCAAGCGGACAGTAATGGGAGAGGTTGAGAGAGGCCAGAAGCTCCTCCTCCCCCTCTTTCTCTTAGACTCCTGGCCCACTGCAGCTGCTGGAGGCAGAATCAGGACAGAAAATCAAGAAGTGAATTGTTTTGGTCTGGCAGCTCCTGACCAGGGTGCAAACAGCTGGCCGTTGGTGGGGAGGGCCTTCGGAGAGCCTAGGGGCTCCCTGAGCCCAGCTGGGGCAGACGTGGCCCAGCCACACCTCCTGCGGCCCCCCATGCCCAAGCCTCCCTGGGTGGCATTTTGGAAATATTTCTGAGCACTCCAACAGCAGCCTCCACACCCTCCTCTCTTCCCCTGGGAGCAGCTGTCCGTGCAGGGAAGGCACTTGCTCCCAATCCAGCGAAATTGTTATTGACTTGTGTTCCCTGCGTTCTGCAAACATTTCACTCAGCCGTCGCGGCCAGGCCAGGAATCCCTGCTAGGGCTAACGGGGAAGCCAGCTGTGCCGGGCCATCTCCCTGCTCCTCCTCATCGATCACGGAATTAAACTGACAGAGGGAGGACGCAGGGTGGTGTGAGAGGGGCAGGGGCCTGGCCACGATTGGACGAGGGCTTGGGGACCTGGGGACCTGAGGACTGGAAACAAGGAGGGTGAAATTCTCTCTGGCACCATGGCCAGTGGTAGGACATGTCTAGTTCTGTTTCTGACCTACAGGCTGGCCCAGCCAGGGGGAAGCCACAGAAAACAAGACAGGGTCTTTGTTACAGTGCCGTGGCCACACATGGAACTAGTGGGGTCTTGTGGACGGAGAGGAAAGAGAATCAGAGGCCACATAGACGAACCATCCACTGAGGTCGCCCACAGATCTGTAGTTTGCCTACGAGATATAAAAGTCATTTTGAATTAGTCTTTATTTTGCCATTGGAAGATTTGACCTGAAAAATTAAGATTCTGACCTCACTTTAAAAATTGGGTCTGAGACAGGATATAATAGTACACACCTGTAATCTCAGCTACATGAGAGATAGTAGAAAGATCTCGGTCCAAAGACAGTCCCAGGGACAAACTTAAGACCTATCTAAAAAATAACTAAAGCAAAAAGGGCTGTGGGATTGGCATAACTGGTAGAGGACCTGCCTAACAATCATAAGGCCCTGAGTTCAAACCACAGTGCCACCAACAACATTTAAAAAAAAAAAAATCTGAAAAAGCTAGGTGTGGTGGTGCACACCCCAGTACTCAGGAGGCCAAGGCAGGAGGGTTCGAGTCCAAGGCTACCCTTGTCCCATGTTTCCACAGCATAGCAGGGCCTGAGGAACCACATGAAGTGTGGGGTTCTGTTTGCCACAGTCCACAGTCCTTCCTGTCGTCACCCAGGACTGAGTGACTATCATGACCCTTCCTGACCCCGAATGTCCTCGCTCTGACAGGACCACACCCTGGCCCCTGTGATCCACCAACACATTCTCAGCCACTGCTTTGACATAGGGCCTGTGCCAGGAGAAAGGGATAAGCTAATGAGACTTTAAAGGCCCTCATGCCCAAGTGCGTTGGTGGGAGACACCTTTGGCCTCTCTTGGTCCTCCTTTTTCCCTTGAGAGCAAGTCCCTCCCCCTGGGCCCTTTATCACCCACCCAACCCGGATAGGTTGCCCAGCCTCTGAGGCTGTTGTAAACATGCAAAGCCAAGCCCTTAGGCCTTTGCTAAGCCTGTGCCCGCGGCTCTCGCTCAGGATAAGCCCATAGAGGTCCTGACCCTGAGCACAGAGCTGCAGGTGCCTGGGGCCTCGTCCCTGCCTTGTGCCCCAGCCTCAGTGTGGGCCTCTTGGTTCTCTGTCTGCCCTCATTTTCCTCTGCTGGCCTCGTTGGATCCTGCAGTACTGCAGTACTGCTCAGCACTCCTGCACCCAGGCTGTGGGTTGAGGCCTTTTGTGCCTTGAGTCAGTGTGTGCTCCTACCGGGTCTTTTCTGTCTACATACAAGTGATGGGGTGATGCAGAGTAGGTCAGGACTCAGAGCCCAGCTGGGCCCCCACAGCCAGTCGTGCAGTTTTCCTTTGGGGTTTTGATCCTGTGTATCCCCAGCACTGTGCCTGGTACATGTGTGTGTGCTCAGTAATACTTGTGTCTGAGCGAAGGCCCTGTGAGACACGCAAAGCAACTTTGTCCCACTTACCTGCAAGGAGCTCAGAAATACAGAATTTAGCAGCTCCCAGAAGTCCCCAAGGTGGCAGAGGCAGATTTGGGGCTGTGTCATGCCTGCCACTCTGAGCGGGGCTCTCTGGGTCACACCTGGTTCTCAGGAGGACCAGCCAGGTTTGGGATAGGCCCATCCCTAGGACAGCCGCCTGCCCCAGAAAGGGCCTCTAGCTTGGGATGATGAACTTAGCTTGGGATAATAAGCTAAGCTGGTCCTCTCTGCAGATCAGCTGTGAACATTTAGTATGCACCTGCTGTAAGTAGCCCTGGGAGCTGTCCAGGGGGCCAGCAAGATGGAGTCAGAGAGGGCCGAAAGGGACCAGATGTGCACCATAGCCAGGGGGTCAAGACTGGCCAGTCTCGGAGTGCCTGGCCCCCACTGCCGCTATAGTATTCAGCCATGCATTTCCAGGGGTGGGAATTGCAGGTTGCAGGTGACCCTCAGTGGCCCAGGATCACAGGCCTTTGAGAGTGAGGCTGGTGAGCACCTTGCTCCGGCCTGGAAGCCAGTGTGGCAACTGCTCAGCAATGCCTGCATGCTGCCACGCTTAGCAGGCTGGCTGGCCAAGGCCTGTCTATCCTTACCTCAGGGAGAAGCCAACTCAGGGTTCTGGGAAAGGCAGGAAGCACCCCATGATGAGGCCTCCAGGCTCTAGGTGCAGTTAGCACCCATCCCTACCAGGGACAACTCAGAAGGGGACAGGGCCACACGGGAATTGGGGTGCAGACTGGTGCAGCAGTGCCCCACTAATTAAAGGGCCTCTTATGCTAAATCACACAAGTGCTTTTCAGGGCCCACAGTGTGACACTAGGCGTCAGTCCATTTGGAGTCTACACAGCTCCCTGTTCACCCACCTCACTGTGGAGGTTTGTACTGGGGACTGACTTCCTTTCCCCATGGTGGCCCTGCACTCTGTATCTAGAGTGCCATTGCTGCCCTGCCGTGTTTTGAGAGGGGCAGAGACCACCGTGTGTATTCAGAAGCAGCAGAGCTGGGCCCAGCTGCCCCGCACTGAGTGCTAGCTGGGTGCCTTGGCCATTCTGTTGCCCGGGCTGACCTCAGATCTCCTGGGCTCAAGGGACCCTGCCTCAGCTTCCCAGGTGCTAGGATTCCAGTACACACCACCACGTCCAGTTTGTATACTGGGACTTGAACTCAGGGCCGCAAGCTTGCTAGGCGAGTGCTCTACTGCTTGAGCCATTATGCCCAACCCATTAGTGTTCTTGGGGAAGGGGCACTGTGAATTCCATTGTCATTTAATAATTGCAGAAAGGAAGCCCAGAGAGGTAAAGCAACTTTCCCAAGTCTCCCAGCCAGGAGCAGCAGGGTTTGAACTTGGCAACCTGCCTCCGGCCGGCACCACAGCCCAGTGCTTCATCCCACTGGCCTCAGCTCAGAACCCAGCTCTTCCCTCCCTGGCTGTCAACGCCTGCCTCTTCTCCAGCTCCTTTCAGACTCACGCTCTTCTCCCCAGCTTGTCTTTCCCAGGCCTCCCACCTCCGGAACAAAACCCCATGAAGCACTTTCTTCTGTCCTCCAGCAGCCTGGCCCCCGCCCGCGCCTTTCTCTCCGCCTGCCTGTGCCTTGCACACGGGTGACAACAGCACCAGCCAGGGAAGGGAGAGACGCGGGCTGGCATTCTGTCAAGGAATTAATTGAAAAATAAAATCATTAGGTGGGAACTCCAGAAATGCAAAAATGGTGATTGGAGGGTTGGGGGGCAGGACTGGGGGGGGGTTGTTGGGGGACGGCTGAGCTTTTTGTCAAGTTAATTTCTTGGGTATTGATGTTTGGTGACACTCACTTGTTGTTTATCTTCGGGTGCAGCTGTAATACTGGAAGAAAACACACAGCTTGTTCTGTTTATTTAGTTTACACCTTCCTCCCGCTCGGCATTATGTTTGCTTGGTGAAGACTCGCTCGGGCTTTTGATGTGGGGAAGTGGGATTTCGCAGCTGTTCCTGCAACTGAGCGGGTGTTCCTCGCGGACACAGAGCTGGCAGGGGGACTCAGGGCCTGGCACATTTGGGGTCCCACCCAAACCCTGGCCCACATGGATTCCAGCCAAACTCACTAGGTATAAGGAGCAGCAAGCGTGCCTGGCCCCATCCCTGGGCTCGTTAATCCTCACAATCCCCCCCAGGAAGTGGCCAAAGTAAAGTGACCTCCAAGCCGTGGAGTGAGTGGTCACTGCCATGCCCTCCGCATCCTGGGCCCCATGATACCTTCGTCCTCTAACCTGTAAGTGGCGGAGATGTGCCAGCCCTAGGATGCGTGCCACACCCCACCCCTGGCAGCATCTACTGCCCCTGTGGCAGAGCGGCCTAAGAACCAGCACCGTTGTATCAGTCATCCTGATAAAGTCATCAGCCCAGCCCCACTGCCGAGCCTAACGGGATGCCTGCTTTGTTCTTCCTGTTCCTAAGCCTTGCCATCATCCCATGAGGCAGGTGGTAATAGTGGCCAGATGGGAAACTGAGGCAAAGTCTGTTCTTGAGGCCACATGACGTGTAGAATGGAGCTGGGTTAGAACCCAGGCTTAGTGTGGCACTGCCCTCCTGACCACGTAGTAAGTGCTCCGGGCATGTGGAGGGGTCTCACAAGAACCAGACCCTCCCTCACCCCGGCAGCCAGCCCTGAGGTTAGCAACAAGTAGCCACAGCAGGGAAGGGGGAAGGTGCACTACCTACCTGAGATCACACACAGCCAGGTCTCTCTGATCCTAAGCCAGACATGGGGACCCCAGTCTCCTGCATGACTCTGGCTGTGGCCCCTTACCAGGCAGGGCACCTCAGGTGGTGCCAGGCTGGCATAGCACAGCTTAGACAAGTTGAAATGGGGTTCCCAGCTGCCACCTGCTGGGTGTGGGGACTCTGGTGTACCTCTCTGCACCTCCTCTTCCTACCTGTGAAATGAGGGATTACAGGTGTGAGCCTCTGACACCCAGCCAGGGCTGCCAGCTTTGTTTCCTGAACCTCTGAGCTGGGAGTTGTGTGGAGTGCAGCTTGGCCTTTTTAAAACCTGGCCACCCCAGGGCCCCGGAAGTCATTCCCTCTCTGAGTTGTTCACTCACTTTGCCTCACCTTCAGTGAACATGGAGGGAGCACCCAGTCTGCCTGGACCTGAGACCCAGCAGCCAAGGTGACAGACCCAGCCCTGAGGCCACTGAAGGCCTGGGATGCTTAGGTGAGAGAGGCCCTCCAGGAGCTGGCCAGGTCCTGAGCTCTGAGGGTGGACTCTGTGCTGAGTACAGAGGGTCAACAATTTTAAGGTGCCATCACTGGCTGTGGTGTTCTGGGCTAGTCAAGGCAGTAACAGCAGGGAATGGAGGTAGGGGGCAAGTTTTCTGTAGGATGGGGACCTGCACTCCCCCTGCGCATTTAGAGATCAGCATTTAAAAGCAACAGTGCGAAAGTGAGAGTTCACCCAGATGCCATAGTCAAGTGAGTGCCGGGGACAGAGAGTCATGCAAGGCTGAGCCTGCTGGCAGCAGTCCTAGGCCCTGGACCCAGAGTCTGTGTCCCACTACCGGGAGCTGGAGCCTAGGGCTCTTTATTGTGCAGCGCAGGTTCTCAGTCACTCAGTACACATTTGCTCGGCAGCTGCTGTGTGCCAGGACTGCTCTAGCACCAGGAGCAGGGCAGTGGACCAGACAGACCTGCCCTTCTGGAGGTGACCTTTCCAGCGGGGCAGAGTTTAGAGTGGTTGTGCACACCTGCATTCCCAGCTACTCAGAAAGCTCAAGCGGGAGGATCGGGCAGTGTGACCCTATCCAAAAATCAGAACAGGAGGTGTGGCCTAAGTGACAGAGCACGTGCCTGGCAAGCACAAGCCTTCAATTCAGTCCCCACTACCACAAAGTAAATTAAGAAGCAGGACAAACCAGGGGTACATGTGGGGGATGGCAGGAAGGAGTGGGTGATACGGGCACTAGGGAGACTGGATTGTGGGAGGTCAGGGAAGCCTCGCCACGAGGCAAGGCTCCCGAGCGACTCCTGAGAGAAGAGCATTCCAGAAAGGAGGCAGCAGTGCAAAGGCCCTGGGGTGGGAGCACTGGGTGCCAGGAGCCAGGGAATGGCCTGTGTGGCTGGAGCAGAGTGTTCCACTTTCCCCAAGGGACAGGCTCTGATGTACATTTTAGCAAGGTCCCTCTGGCTACCAATCGAGGCTAGAGACACTGGCACTTACTTGAATCAGGGCAATGGCTGGAGGGGAGCTGTGCGTGGGTCTCTTTTAGAGCTGGGTGACACCAGGGGAGAAGCACTGTCCTCATCAGTCTGCAGCCACTCTGGTGCTGGACAGAAGGGTGAGTCTCATTTGTGCAGTGTAGACTAGCTGCTGCTGGCACCCTGGGGCCCAAGAGCAGACAGGCCCAGGGGCCAGACCCACCCAACGCCAGCAGCAGGGCAGACAGGGTAACAGCCTCCTGCCCTGTTTTGCTGCCTTTCTCTTTCCTGAGCCTGTCACCTGCCCACCAGTTCCATTTCCAGAGACCAGACTCCCAGCCTGGCGATGACAGCGAGGATGGGGAGTGAGGAAGGAGAGGAAGCACCGATCTAGGGAGGCAGTCCCCATCCTGCCCCACTCCCTTTTCATGGTTGACAATGATGGTGCAGCTGCCAGGCCTTGAGGCTCCCCAGCTGGCAGAAAGTGGGCGCCTCTCACACCATCCTCTCCCTCCCTGAGGCAGCCATAGCTCCACTCTGGGGTCTCAGGAAGCAGAACCACATCACAACATCCCTGTAGTGCCTGCTACAGGGTGAGGGGAGACCTGGGCATGGCAGGCATGGGATCTCAGGGGGCACAGCAAGTGCCATGGGCTAGGGGTGGGTCAAAAAAAGGCAGGAAGGGCCACGCATGTGATGCCCCTAAGGGCTCAGGCGTCTCTGGAGGGGGCAGACCTGCTGCACATGTCTAGAAGGACCTATGGGGAGGGGGTTCTGGAGAGGTGTGGGGTGCTGGGCTGGGTGCCATGGAATGGGTGGGAAGGGTCGGTGTCTAGATCAGCATAGGACGGAAGGAGGGACTCAAAGGTCACTTGCTCACTAGGACCCCCGGAAGGGAGTCCACGTTTCTGAGGTCTCTGTCTCTGAGCCAAACACTGCTGAGTGCTAGGGAGGAGGAAGACACTCAGCTACCACCCACGTAAAGCTCCAAGCCCATGTCCAAGTGAGGCAGAGGGTCCCAGGAGTTGGAGCCCTGACAGATGGATTCCCACAGCCTCTGTCCACTGCCTGTACAACCCAGGATTCACTGTGAGCAAGGTTGCCCGTTAGTGGGTGGCTAGACTAGCAAAGGGACTGATGGACCAGACAACCCAGACAGAGCTCAAACCACCCCCCCGAGCCATTCCCTCCCTGGAGGGCCAGGGGCCAGCACACCTGCCTTCTCTATTTTTATTTCCTTGCTATTCTGTGGCTAACACACAGACTTTCATGAAAAGTGAAAGTCTGTGGGTTCAGCGTGACTTGAGTTCAAGTTCTGGCTCCACCCTTTGCTGTGACTCAGTTTCCCTCCCATACCTGTGGGTCTGTTGAGAGGAGTAGAGCCACAGCACACAGTAGGTAGATAGTGTTTGCAGACTGGCTTTATGTACGGGACCCACCATTGCCTGGCTTGGTTTAGCCTCCGGCCTGCTGGAGGAGGCAGCTCACACAGGCTTCTCTCCTCCCTAGAGGGAGCCCTGTCCTCTCTTCCTCCCTGTGGGTGGGTGACGGGGCAGCAGGGGAGGTAGCTCCCCATGGTGAGACTGGATACTGACTCTCTGTATTTCTCTGTCTCTCCCCACCCCTCGCTCCCATCTGTTTTCCTCCCTCTCTCTCTTTCTCTTTCTCTCCCTCTCCTCTCATCCCTCTTCTGACTCCCCCCCCCCCCGCCCTTTATGCCTGTCTCTGCTCTTTGTATCTTCGGTCCTCCTGCTCTGCCCCCCTCCCCTCCCTCTGTCTCTCTTGCCACTTCTCCATCCCATCCTCTCACTGTTCTTTTCTCCTCTCTCGCCATCTGGGCCCCCATAGAGCCCCCGAAGAAAAAGCGCTCTGCAGTGTTGGACGGGATCCTGGAGCAGCTGGAAGACAGTGAAAACGACCACGAGGAGCAAACCCTTCAGCTGTGAGCTGGCAGCATGAGGGTATGTGGCTGTGGAGCCCTGGGGACAGCAGCCACTCTGGCTTCTGTACTTCTACTGTGTGGGCTGGGGAGCGGGGCAGGAGTGGCTGGCGCCCTCTCTGGGTCCAAGGTCAAAGGGGACAAAGACCTGGCCTCGGAAGCTCTGGACGCCTCACCAGTGACACCTTCCAGCAGCTGTCAACACAGAAGGCTCATGAGGCTGACCAAGACACATCCACCCGAGGCCTTCCCTTGTAGCAGCACCCCCAGGCCTGGAAGAGCACAGACACACAGGCTCAGACCCAGCCTTGACCTCCAAGATGGGTGCCTGTTGGCTCCTTCTCCCCTAACCCCTCAGCTGCCAGCAGACCCCTCTGCTGTGGAAGACCGGGGTGCAGACTCGGGGACAGACACACTGCAGGGCACCCAGTGCGTGAGGTTGTAAGGAAAGCTACACACCACCACCAGGAAGAGCCCCAGCCAGGGGCTGAGTGTGAGTATCCTTGCCTCCCTCAGGGTGCTGACCTACTCCTTACCTGCGTCTGGCCAGGGGACTGTGCACAGCCTGGAATTCAGCCTCTGTGGCCTATCCTCCATGTGCAACCACAAGCCCGGCTTCATCAGCAGAGACGTCTTGTGGCTCTTGCAGTTCCAAGCCCCCCCACCAGGCTCAGGTTGAGCTGCAGTATGTCACCAAAGGCAGCCAGCCACACTCTGTCGGGAGCTGGGGCCCTGTGACAGGTACCAAGGGCCTCATCCTGGTCAACAGCTCCTCCAGGCTTTATCCTGACCGGGGACACCTGTGCTACGCCCACGACAGCCCTGGACTCAGGACGGGGGCTGATGCTGGCACCTGCCAGAGGGAAAATGACAGAGGAGAACAAGACCACGTCCTTCACTCCTAATCTTGAGTCCCAACACCACCCCCAGCGTGCCACCTCATACCCAGGGTGGTCCTTTCAGTCTCGGTTGTCCTGTCTGTAAAATGGGGTTAATCATTGTGTCTGCCTCAGCTACGCAGTGCTGGCGTTAAACTACTGATGTCAGTCAACTCAGAAGACACTCGGTGGTGCCTCTGTTCGCTTCTGAATTTAGGGTTGCCATCTGGGGCTCTCAAGGGACAGCCAGGAATCTTCAGCTTGGTGCAGAAAACTTGATCTGTGTGTTTTCGTGGGGATGAGACTCCAGTCCTCACCTGGTTTTCAGAGTGGCCTGGATCCCAAGCTGGGCTACACAGCCCACTTCCTGTGGGGCAGGCGCACCTTACCAGTCCTAGCTCACCACTGAGGATCAGGGAAGGACAAAAGCAAGTAGCTTGTTCATAACCTCTCTAGTTCCCAGCCCTCGGGCATGCACTGGTCTGTGGGGTCCAGGCTCTAGAGTCACCGTGGCCTTGGGCATAACAGAGCCTATGACCATCCCTGTTCCATCCATGCCCATCCTGCAGAGGGCACATGGCTCCCAGCCAAGTGGCCTGATACAGAAAGCGGCCATCTCTGTCACTACCATCACTGATCAGGGTAACACAGGCGATTAGAACCTCCATGGCTGGATCCACACCCTCTACAGCCTCCAGAGCTCAGGCAAGTGACTTATCCCCAGCCTCGTTTTCAGGCTCACTGAAACGAGGGTGTGAATGTCTGTCCCATGCAGGGCATTTGGGAGACCAGATTGCTCCAGGCATCTGTCCAGGGTCACGATTTGAAGATGTGAACCCGGTCCATCTGACCCCAGAGTCTTGAGAACAGTGGGAGGGGGGAAAGGAAGGGGAGGATCCAAATGCTGACAGCCCCAGAGCTGTGTGGAAGTAGGGTGGCTGCCCACCCACCTAGTCCAGAATTGGCTGGCAGGAGTCAGGAAATCAGGGGACTGTGTCGCCTTCCTCCCCAAGCCTGGCCCCTGTGTCCTGCCCTGGGGTCCTACTCTCTGGGTGGGGGGGCAGCGGCAGACCCACAAGGAGATAGGAGGGTAGACATGTCCTCTCAGGGTGCCATCACCCCACCTTCGTGTCACACCACAGTAGACATTCTGTTCAGGAAGCCTCTTGATCTGGCTGGCTCTATAGTTCACACCTGTCCAGGCCTCGCCCCAGCACCAAGGCCTGCCTGACCCTCCCTACTACTAACTGCCCCCGCCTGGGATCTCCCCCGCCATTTTCCTATTGGGTTCCACTTTTGTCCCTTTTGAGATCTAGTCCAGATTCCACTGCCTCCATTTGAATTTGACTTCCCCTGACAGCTGATCTGTAGGAGCGGTACATCTACTTGGTGTGTATAGATAGTGAGTCACAGAGTAGGGCTGGAGGAGCCTTCTGGGAGGGGCCTTGGTCATGATGGCAGAGGCATAGGACCCCAGCCGTGCGTATCCACTCACCCAAAGAGGGATGAGAGAGAGTGCAGAAGTGGGCCACGGAGGTTGACGCTGAGCAAGGCGTGGGGTGTGGACGAGCTGCCGGGTCTCAATGGTGTAGACAGGTGTGGGTTCAGGAGATGGGGTCGTCCATCAGGTGTACAACCCCCAGCGTGTCAGGAGGTAGCCTGGAAGAGAATTGTGACAAAAGCTGGACCAGAGTGAGTACCCAGGAGAGGAGATACGGTGCCAGAAACCAAAGGGACAAACACAGAAGGCTTGTAGCCTTGGGGCCAGCCACCCCCCTGGGCTCAAGACTCAGGAGTGGGGCCTGGATAGCAGAGGATACAGAGACAGACCGACTCCAGAGCTGGGGCTGGAACCCAACCTGCTCGTTCACATCCATCCTCCTGGCACTGACCTCACGCCTGGCCCTGCACCTGCACTTACCAGGTCCACTGCTGTCAGGCCCCTGGTCAGGTTTACCCAGCATGGACACCAGCAGCGTCTGGGCACTGGTGGAGGAGAAAAGCCAGTTCATCCCTACCCCGGACTCTGTCCTGGATGGCGGCCCCACTGAGGGTCCAGCCTGGGCTCTGGTACCTGGCCCACTCTCTTAAGTCCCTCCAGTGCCTGTTGACCTGAGTGTCTAAGCACTTCCGGCTCTTTTGTGGCAGTTGTCTGCCTGGCATCCCTGCCATGGAAGTGCCCGACAGAGCAAGGAAGAGAGGAGCCTGGCAAGGCCTGCCTGCTGGGGATGGCGGAGAGGGAGGAGGCCCAGCCTGGAGGGAAAGTGCTACCCATACACCCCGGAGGAGGGTCCTGCGTTTCCAACTCCAGGACAGCAGTCAGCCTGGTGGGTGTAGGGGAGATGGTGGCTGGACAGGACTTTAAGGAAGGGCAAGCTATAGTGATGGTGGGGGCCCTGCTGGGGGTGGGGAGAGGGGCAGGCATCCACAAGCCCTGAGCAGGCATTCACCAGTCTGTCTCTCAGCCTCCTTTCCATGTTTGCAAATGGGTACAAGAATTTTTGTCTCCTAGGATTTAAAAAATAAATAAATAAATAGATCGTGGGTGGATAGCAGACTTTCTCATACCTGTGATGCTAATTAAATGATAGTCACTCGTAACGTTAGTCTCTAACAAGCAGAGGTTGGGGGGCCCGTGGGTCAGGCCTGTGTGCAGAAATGGGAAGGAGGTACCCTCTACCACTGAGTTCCACACAATGGTGTTTGGTTGGGGGCAGTGGGGGGGCGGGTTTCGTGTTCACAGCAGCACAATTATCCTTGCTGAGAGCCTGAGTCGGGCTCTAACCAGGCCAGACTACAGATCCACAGTTTATAGGACGAACCAGCAGGCTGGAGTGATCCCAGGCCGCGAGGTGGCATCCCAAGCTGGCCTGGAGGGCTGCCTCCCCCTCCTCCCCCCAGAAATGAGCTGCATCCTCCAGCTGGCTGGCTGGTACCCACGGCACAGACTGGAAGTCCACAAAACCCATGAGCTTAGGTTTTAGCTGAAGCACCTGGACTGTGGAAGGGAGCTGACTGGCACATAGAGAACAGGCACCATCACTACAGATGGGAAGAAAGGACGCAGGCCAGAAGCCAGGCAAGTCAGCACCCTCACTCATTCATTCATTCATCAGATGCTTGCTGGGCCCCAGGATGTGAGGACAGAAACCAGGGTGGCCCTGCACATCTCCGCATGGGCATCCCTTGCTGGGCAGACACCAGGTGCTGCCCCAGGCTTCAAGACCCACAGGTCTGGCACAGGACAGTTTCCAGCGGCCTGCCTGCAGGACTTCCCTCCCTCCAGCACCCCCCTGGCTTTTTTCTTTGGTGCAGGCCGGGCTCTACCCTTGCAGGCAGTGCCCAGGACAGGATTAGCTGGGGCCAGGCACGCAGGCCTTGGTGAACAGAGCCGAGCTCGGTTTCAACATCTAATTCAATTTGTTCTGCTGAGATTGAAATATGAAATGGTTGCCAGTCAAACGTTCAAAGGACAGGGAAGGGGGAAGCGAGAGTGAGCGGCTGCTGAAATTTAAATTTTAATGAAAATGGCTTTAACCCTTTGGTGCACCTTGCAGAAATGGAACACAGGCTCCTGCCTGCAAACAGATTCTTCTGGGCTCTGCTTCCGCATCTCTCACTGAGCTCAGTAATGATTGTAGTCTTCCCCACCACACATCCCTGACAATAAGATTAGGAATACTTTCTTCATGATGTATTCACCAGTGCTACCTCTGCTAAATGGGTGTTTTCCCTCCTCTAGGTGATTTGCCCAAGCTGAGATTGTTATTTTTACCTAGGCTGGGATCAAACGATCCTCCTGCCTCAGCTGCCATAGCTGGAACTACAGGCGTGCACCACTGCACCCAGCTCTCCTTGATCCTTCAGCAGCCATGTTATTTATTTTGTGTCTGCCCCATCTCTAATTGTAAGCCACAGTGGAGCAGCATCCAGTCCTGTTCTGTGCATCACCCCTGGCTACAGGAGGTGCATCTATGGAATCTAGTAACTTTGCCTTGGGGAGGCGGTGACATTTTCATGATAATGATGTACAAGGGTTGACCTCCGAGTTGTCCTGGCAGGAAGAGTGAGCAGTGGGGCCACTGTCCATGCATGCTCGGCCATGACACAGGTCAGGCTGGTGGAGGAGAGTAGGGCAGACTCAAGTGACTGTGACCAGCAGTGGAGAGAATCCAGTGACTCAGACCAGGGTGATGGCAGTAGAGAGGTGGCAGGGTGAGGGCGGCTAGAGCCCTAGACAGGTTGAAAGTCGATCTAGCTGTGGAGTGAGCAGAGCTAGAGTCTGGGGTTTCAGTGGGAAGGGAGCAGCAGCCCTCATCTGAAGCTGGCTCAGCGGGAACCCCAGGGTGGGTTTTCAGTACTTTTAAGGTGGAGATGTAGAGAGCCTGGGCCGATGTGTGTCAGTGCAGGAGAGGCCAAGGCACAGTGGGAATTCCCTTTTCAAGAAATCTAAGTGGCAAGAGAGACTGGAAATCCCTAGCACACAGCCCAGAAGTTCATTTTGTTTTGTTTGCGGGGGGTGGGGAATTGGCTTAATTTTTGATTTTGAGAATGTTTTGGCTTTTTGGTTTGGGGTTTTTTGGTTTTGGGGTTTTGGGCAGTTTGTGCTGGGTTCAAACCCAGGACCTCCATGTGCTCAGCAAGCACCCTAACACTGAGCTACACCCCAAACTCCTCAAGTTCCTTTTGAAGCTGTTCAAGGTGGCTCCAAATTGTTTTGGCCACAGAACCCTTCAGAACAAAAATCTTTAGCAAAACCCCAGCATGGAAACAAGATTAAAGTGAGTTGTTCAAGGTCAGAACACAAGGTCTGGCCCCATACACCTGCACCCCCTCAGCCCCTCAGGGCTTTGAAAACCACTTTACTGAAGCCATAGGAATGTAATAACACAGAAAATGCAGAAGGGACAGGAATGATGAAAACCAAGGGTCAGCAAACTCAGCCCGTGGGCTGATCCAGCTGCCGTCTTTATTAATAAAGTTTTATTAGAACACAGCTGTGTTCATGGCTTACATCCAGTCTGCACTGAGATGCTTAGACCTCCGCCTCAACCAAATCCAGCAAGCTTTACAGGCCACAAGGCCAGACCCAGAGATGTGAAGCGGCATGTCCGAGGTCACACTGTGACAGAACTCCCATTGCCATTCCCACTCAGTCTCGCTGCCTTGCTATGTCATGGGCCAGCAGATTGGAACCAGTCGACCTGGGCTCACGTCCCAGCTCTGCCACTACCCACATAAATCATGAACCAAGACAACAGGACAGGCACTGGGCTTGGGGGCTGGAAAGATCACCACCCACATGTGGCACTACGGCCCCAACCTCTGAGGGCAATGGCCCCCCACCCTCCAGCAGGCTCTCCTCATTCCCCACCACCCTGGAAGCTGGACTCTTCCAGCACAAGCCCTGGGCCATGGCCTTCCTTGCAGCTTTTGTGACCGTGGTCCACTGGGGCTACAGCGCCCCAGCCTTGGGCTCGAGCCAACGACAAACGTTTTCTTCTTGGGCAGATTTCAGACGGCAGCTGGTCCCTCCCTAGGGACTGTGAGGAGTCCCACCCCCTGTCCCCAAAGGACTGCAGGTAGTAGTGTCCCTGCCGCCCTGTACACCTGCAGTTTACAAAGCACCTCCATGGTTACTCGGTTAAATCGTGGTGGAGTTGCAGACAGGGCCTGTCCCATTGCAAGGTGAGGAAACTGAGGCCAGGGAAATGAGCTGAGCCACCATGGCTACAGTTCCAGGAAGGTACAAGAGAAAGGCCCCCTCACCACAGCTGGTCAAAGACCGGGCCTCTCCTTCCCCTTCAGCTTGGAGAAGAAGGGAGGGAGATTAGTTAGTGGCAGGAAGCACCGCTCCCCTTACAGTTTCTCAGACTGCATTCCCCAAAAGTACTTGTATTCTTGGGTTCAGCCACGCATCCCTCCTAATGTAAGCATTTGTGTGCCATGAAATGCAAGCCAACTTCTTCACTCAGTGTTCAAAACTAGGGGCCCCACTGAACTGGCCTTGCAGGAAGACAGTGTGTAGACCGGGGTGTGTACTGGCTGCTGCACAGGCCTCAGCACTGGGGGGTGTCAAAAGATGGAGGTTGATTTGTCTCCCAAGAGGCCTTTGAGAGATGAGCTGCACAGAGAGAAGTATACACAACCCAGATGTCCCCAACTGCTGCTACCAGAAGAGAACCCTTGTTCTGTACCCAGGCACACAGCCTGGAAGTTCGTACATGGCTGCTGCTTGCACCCCATTGGCCAGTTCACAGTCACGTGGCTGGGCCTAGCTGCAAGAGATGCTGGGAAACAGACATTCTTGAGGTCCCACTGAACAGCTCTTGGTGTGGTGGTGTCGGAAGAGCTAGCATCCTGACCTCTTCTAGGGCATTTCCAAGGTCAATTTGACTGTCCTTGACTTCCACCTTTTGAGCTGACTTTAGAATTTCACACACATGCATACACGTATGTTATAAAAGCCACAGATTTGATGCATTTGTCAGTTCTTAACCCAAGAGATGGCCCCCCTGCCAGGGCCCAAGAACTAAAAATTGTCTAAAATCATCAAGGAAGTGTGGACCCTGCTGATCACACAAGGAGACAGAAGGCAGGAGTTATGGCTTGGTGGTGAGTGCTTGCCTAACATGCATAAGGCCCTGGGTTCCATCCCCAGTACCACAAAAAAACATATATACAACAGAGAAAAAGCCACTTTTAGGGGGAAGGAAGGAAAGGCCCCATGTTCCCACCTCTTGTAGACTCAGTCATGTGTGGCCAAGTGCACCCTCGAGGTGTTATCTAAAACCCTGTGTTTTCCTCAGGTCCTCAGAAAGTGTTCACTGATAGTGTGTTGGTGCCCTGAGACAGCTGTAACCAAACACACATACTGGGGGGCTCAAACCTCAGAAACTCACACTCTCATAGTTTCAGAGCCAGAAGTCTGAAGTTAGGGGGCCAGCAGTGCCTCACTCCCTCCAGAGGCTCCAGGGCTGGATCCTCCCTGCCCTTTCCAGCCTGTGGTGACCAGGAGTCCCTTAACCCATGGCTGCACCACTGCAGCCTCTGCCTCCAGCTTTTTTCCAGTCTGCCTGTGGGGGATGTGTGCAGTGGGACACACCTGTGATCCAAGTTACACAGGAGACCCAAGCAAGGCCTGCCCAGGCAAAAGCATGAGACCCTATCTGAAAAAGAACTAAAGCTAAAAGGCTGGGTCGGGGGGGTGGCTCAAGTGGTAGAGCACCTGCCTAGCACAGGCCCTTAGTTCAAACCCCAGTACTGCAAAAAACAAAAAAAAACCCTGCCTTTCAACTACACTTGTTACACTTGTCACTGGATTTGGATTTAGGGCTTGCCCAGGAAAAAAAAAAGTTCTTTCAAAGGCTTTACACCCTTTATCTTCCACAAACAATGTCATATTTACAGGCCCCACATCCCTGTGGGGAGTGTCACTGCTCAGCCCACCATAGTCAGTGGGAGCCCTGCCCTTGCTCTGCACGTTTTACCTGTGCCCTGAACAGGTGACTGGAGTTCCCTGGGGAGATGGCCCAGGAGTGAAGGAGAAAGGGCCAGTGGCTGTGGACCCCAATGGAAGGCCAGAGGTGCTTACCGGAAGTGGCTCTAAACTGGGTCCCAGTTTAGGAGTGGCCTTATTAAAAGGTGGACTTGCCAAGGGCCAGTGCAGAGCCCTGAAAAGCGCACAGGCACAAAAGCAGCAATGCCTGGCTGCCTGCAAAGCCACCTCCTGCTGTCCTCCAACACCCTGACATCCAGAGACACACTCTCCACAAGGTCCAGCCAGGGAAGAGACCTTGTGGTGGGCCTTCTGGCTCCCTGGATGTCCCATATGGCTCTCAGTCACCCCTTAGAAAGAGTGAACCCAGAAAGCCACCCTCTGAAAGCCCTCATTGCAGTATCTGAGCTCCTAAGAGGAGTGAGCACCCAGGGAGGATGGGGTCATTCAGGCAAGGATGAGACCACTTTCAGGGGCCCTGCCAAGCAGCAGCACAGCACAGGGCATGTAGTTGGAGCTGAAGTGGTCAGTGTGTGTAGTCTAGAACCCTGTCTGCTGAGGACAGAGGGGCACTGAGCCCCATGTCAACTGTAAATGCCAGCTACCTGGCAAGAGACAGGCTGTGGTCATATGCTTTTCATGCAGGGTTCTGAATTCTAGTTCTGCCCAGCATCTGAACCTGAAGAACAAACCCAGAAATCCAAGGCCATCATAGCAACAGTCAGGGTCACTGGGCCTGAGTGAGCCAGGCCCTAGAAACCAGGTTGTCCACACGACAGTGGCAGGGAGGAGAGAGGGGGGTTAAGGAAATATAACAGAGGGTGTAAAGTTATTCAAAGTACACTGTGCACATCTGTGGAATTGTCACAGTGAAACCCCCTTGTACTATTAATGTATAGTAATAAAAATAGTTTTTAAAAAAAAAGTATAAATAAGACCACCAAAGAAAATCTTAATACATTCCAAAACAGGAAATCAAATCATATTGGTAAAAATCTATGACTATATGAAATTAAATTAGAAATTTATACCAAAAAGTAAGAGAAAGAAAGCTCTTATACATTAAAGTCTCTCAAAGAATTTGAGTAAAAAATAAACACTGAAATTGCAAAATATCTAAAAATAAACGAAAGCCAGCAATAAAAGCACCCATGATTCTGATAACAGCTAAAGCTGTGCCTAGAGGGAAATTCATAGCCACTTAAATACTAAGTAAGCACTAAGTGCCACTGGTTCCATCTTGGATTAGTTATTTACTGCCACAGGGATGTGGCTTAAGAATTAAGGACCTCAGTGACTGGGAGCGCTAAGACTTGATCAGCTCAGGGCGTGGGTGGGGTGAGAAACTTGTCTCTGCCGGCCATTCATGCCTCTGCTTTCGGCTGCAGGATAGTCAAGCGGCTCTGCAGATCTGGACTGGGCTCTTCCACGTCCCAGAGCTGGTTCTTTCCTGGCCTGACCTCAACCGGGCCAACTCTGTGCCATTTCATCCTCCAGCAGGCCAGCCTGGGCATCTTCTCAGGCGGAAGGCAGAGACGCAAACGTGGGTCAAGTTTACTATTGATTGTCATGTTGGCCACAGGTCTCATGGTAGAGCCCCATAGTCAGCCAGGGGGTCGGGGGGTGTCTATTGAAAGGCCTGGAAATGGGGGTGAAAAGGCATGAAAAGTTGGGGCCATGCATGCAGTCAGTCTCCCACACACTTAAACATACCTATATCCGGCTCCCACCCCAGGCACCATCAGCGCCAGCTCCTGTCTGTGACCTAGATTGTTGGGGCATCTCCCTCTCCCATGAGCCCTCCCATCCCCCTTAGTTACCCCTGTTTGTCCTTCAGGTCTAGACACTACTTCCTCTGAGCAGTTTCCACGGCCACCCAAGACTTGGCACTCTCCCTCTAGCTCCTCACTGTGTCCCTGCACTATGGTCTGTGGACTCTGTCACCCAACTGTAAGCCCTCTGAGGCCAAAGACACCATCTTGTCTCCCACAGGGCTCACAGGCAGGAAGCACTCACTACATATCTGTCCCTTTGAGAAACAAAGCACTGGCCTTGGGGTGCCCGAACCAGAAAGGTTCTGGCTCAGTGCCTCCTGTGGCTTGGACTCTGACTTCATAGTGTGCTCACTGAAGAGGGACTCAGGGACACCCCCCAAACCACCCCCCCCCCCGGTGGGAGAGGGCCGCCCAGTTGATTCCTTCCTGCCAGAAGGGCCTGTGCCCTGTGTCCTCCCCGCCTTTGCCCAGCCTGCCTGAGTTTTACAGTCAAGTGTCCCAGAGGTCACGGGCAGATCACCCATGGCTGGGCAACCTCCAGCCCCGTCCATCCTAGAAGAAGAGGAGTCAAGCCAGTGAGCCCAGTGACCCCTCCCTGCAGAATGGTCTGTGTACCCGGGTGGCCCCAGCTTCTCAGAACCGCACCCTCCCACTCCTGCCTGCTCTCCTGCCCAGTCCACTCAGGTTGGCACCGATTGGAAACAGTGCTCATCCCCAGTTGGAAAAGTGCCCTGGGGTTCTGTGACAATGGATCTGGTTCATTCCAGTCCCCAAGACTCAGTCGCTGCAGATCCCATTTCCTCCAAGGAAACCTTTGAATTTAGAAATCCGAGTTTTGGATTTAGCTCATTTTTCTGTGTTCTGGTTCCTTTCCAGTTCCCCAGGCCTCCCTGCCCTCACTTTCCAGCTTAAATCCGGGACATGTGGCTCCACCCTGCCTCGCCTCCCTCAGCTGCTTATGGCCTCATTACTGGAGGGAGATGGAGGGGCTGGCTTCTCCTTCCTGTTCCCAGAAGCCCAGGGTGTCCCCACCAGCGTCTGGGAAGTGTCTCGGCTCTGCAGTCTCTTCTATCTGTTAGGAAGGAGGTTTAAGCGGAGAGTCTTCCTCACCTGCCAGACTCCAGCAGTGTCAGACGGAAGAGGGGAGGTGGGTGCTCCACGTTTTGTGGTTCTGAGTTGGCGGTCCAGTATTTATGTCTCCTAAGAGTCTCAGCTTCTGGGGTGGAAGCCTTTGGACCTGCAAGATGAGATCACTCCCAAGAAACCCCAGTCTAGCAGAGCACAGTAGCTTACACCTCTAATCCCTGCTATTCAGGAGTCAAACACAGGAAGACTGTGGTTCAAGGCCAGCCCAGACAAAAACATTAGCCAGGCAGTGATGAATGGCATTCTCCTGTGATCCCAGGTCTGCAAGGAGGCAGAGGGAGGAGGATTGGGCTCTAAGACCTGCCTCAGACAAAAGTGTGAGAACTTAGCTGAAAAAAAATAAAGCAAAAAGGGCTGGGGGTGTTGCTAGACTGCCTGCCTAGCAATTAGAGGCCCTGAACTCAAACTCCAGGGCTGCAAAACAACAGCATTTTAAAAAGGCTCTGCCCCAGAACTCTGCGTCTGCTTCCTCACCTGCACACAGGGAGGATAAGACTATCTGGGGATGTTCCGCGGCTCTGGGAGATGCATGCCAAGCCGCAGCCAATACCGGGCCCGTGGCAAACATTTAAACCATCCTCTGCTGATTTTAACTGTCCAGTGCCCAATACCAGGCGCCAGCCAGTGAGTGTACAAATCCAGGCCTCTGTGGACTCATCCCCAGACATCCAGAACCAAGTGGCAAACGCATGTCCATGTGGACAAATGTTTCTGGAGGGACTGACTTTCCAGCTGAAGGAAGAGGCAAAGGGAATAGGGGGTCCTGGTGGGAGGAATGGCCATGGCTGTGAAAAAGTGCGGTGGTGGCACCTGGTGACTGAGCCTGTGGCTGCCAGCCTCCCTCCCTGGCCAGCCCCAGCCCTGTCCAGACAGCTTCTCTGTCATCCACTCCAGCTGGAAACCCTGCTGGTGCCTCCAAGTCCCCGCCGCCACCACCACCACCACCACCACTGCAGAAGAGGGAAACGCTGTCAGCTGGGTCACTCCCAGGACACTGTGCTGTCCCCATCTGACAGCCACAACCGCATGGCAGGGCTGCACAGGTCCCAAGTCCTCCCTGAGGCAGGGAGGCGTCACGTGGCGGCTGGCTGAGGCTTCAGTGGTGGCTGCTCATGAATGCCAATCAGCCCTGGTGACTCACGGGAAGAGGATCCAGATTGACCAAGAAGCAAGGCTTTCATCCCAAACTAGGTCTGGGGAGAGAGAGTGGCAGTGTCGAGCTGCAGGCTGCTGTGGGCACAATGTGACCAGAATTAGAAAACCCACAGCAAAGCTGCAGACAGCGAGGTGGCAGCCTCCATTGCAGGCAGCAGGCTCAGCGCCCTGACCTGAGCTCGCACAGCCAAAGGAGGCAGCTGGAGGAGGGGAGGGCGCTGGGGCCTCCCAATGGCCCCCGGCCCCCACCTCATGTCAGCTTGAGAGCCTGTCCACTTCTCTGTCCCCACAGCGCCCCCTGACTACAGCTGCAGGGGCCAAGCAGTACTCCTGGAGGTGGGCTGCTCCAAGAGTGCCAGGACCCCAAGCGAGGAGGGCAGGGTCCTTGGGTGGCGGGGGGAGTACCTCAGAGCCAGAGGCTCTGTTCTGAGCACTTCCAATGAACCCCGGCTCCTTTATCCTCCCACACCTCAGGGGATGGAGGACCCGGGCCTGATTCTTGAAAGCCCTGCTGTACTGTTAACAAGCTCTGTGACCTCAGGAAAGTTACCCAGCCCTTCTGTGCCTCAGTTTCCTCCTATGTAAAATAGAGATCAGAACCTGGGTATAGCGGTGCACATCTGTAATCCCAGCTACTCGGGAGGCAGAGGTAGGAGGATTGAGAGTTCCAGGCTAGCTCAGGCAAAGGTAGCAAGAGAGACCCTATCTGAAAAACAAAAGAGCTGAGGGCGAGGTTCAAGGCAGAGCACTTGATCGCCTGTACAAGAGACCCTCCCTGAGTTCAGACTCCAGCACCAGGGATCAGGAAGGCACATGAGGCTGTGTGTCCCAGGCAAGACACTGCACCTCTCTTAGCCAAGTCCCCATGTGTGCAGGACCCCATGTGTACAGTTGGCTCTGGAGACTGGAAGGACATTCTAAAGCCCCCAGCACACACACCGTGGGCCTCAGGTTAGGCCGCTTCCCTCAGCCTGGTTCATTATAGTCGTGGCTAATCAGGACTGTCCTCATGGCCCAAGCTCAGTGAACTCGTTTCATGCTCAGTGCCCAGGAGACAGGCACATTTTACTCCATCCCTCTGCAGTGTGGGAGCAGGAGCCCAGAGAGGTCAGGAGACTTGCCCAAGACCACACAGCTTGCCCAAGACCACACAGTCTGGAGTCAGAACTAAGCAGGGGGCTGGGTTCTCCTCCCGTGTGCTGCACCCTGTGGTCGGTGGGATCAGCCTGTGTGTCATCCTTCAAACACAAAAATGCGGCCCTGCCCTCTTGAAAACGCAGTGGTGAGGCTCTGGGGACAGGAACCTTCCCTCCAGGCCCCCAGCTGTGGGCCGCCAGCTGCCGGGAGCCCTCCCCTTATCCTCGCACACAGAGAGGACTGGGTTTTTAGCAGGAGATGACAGCGAGATTTGCAGAGAATAAATCATACCGAATCCTTTACCTGCCTGGTGCAGTGTGTTTCGGTGGCCTGGTCTCCCATCGCTGGGACAAGATCTAGTCCCAGCAGCATTCCTCCTTCATGGTGGGGTGGAAGCGGTCATAGCAGCCCAACTACCTGAGGAGGTGGCAGTGTTGCCTCCTAAGACCAAGTCAGCTTTGTCTGGGGTGGCGGTCACCCCAGAATAAAGACTTGAAGTTAGCCATCCACCAGTGGCTCCCGCCTGTAATCTTAGCTACTCAGGAGGCAGAAATCAGGATAGTGGTTCAAAGTCAACCACGAACAAATAGTTCCTGAGACCCTATCTTGGAAAAACCCATCACAAGAAAAGGGCTTGGTGGAGTGGCTCAAGTGGTAAGAGCACCTGCCTACCAAGTGTGAGGCCCTGAGTTCAAACCCCAGTGCCACCAAAAAAACCACTTTGAATTAGGAAGACAGTGCAACCCTCCAGGTGCAGCATGGACAGAGACTCAGGGCTAGGTCCGTGTCCTCATGACAATAGTCCCCTTTCTTTGAGAACCAAGTTCAAGGTTCACAGGTTCAACGGTGAGTTAACGGAGTTGGTGAATTATTGGGTCCTCACCCCACCCCCCGGGGTGTTGTCCCCCCACTTGACAGGGAAGGAAACAGGCCTGGGGTTGTGCTGAGCGCTTCCCTAGCATCGCAGAGCTCAGAAGAGGTGGGTGTTGACACTCTGCCATGTCCTGACCTCTGACCCAGGCACTGGGCCACAGCAGAAAGCCTACGAGACAGAGCGCCTGGTACCTTTGATCACCATGACATTTACTTGCCTTTCCCTGGGCAAGGCTCAGGTTACTTTGAACTTTGAACTTGGCCTTCTTGCCTTTCGAAGCCCATGTGCCCAGCTTAAGCCACCAGTCAGACAAAACAGCAAGTGTGGTGTGGATTTCATGTCCATGGGTCATCCTCCCCAGTCACCCCGGCTGTTTTTCTGACATAGGACAACATAAAAGGTAGCATAAGAGCCAGCAGCCTGTCACCAGGGGAGGCAACAAGGTCATCCACCTTCATCATGGACAAACCAAGTTGGTGTCACCTTCCCCAGCCAGGACATCGTAGGACCTAGAGCCCTGGCTGTGACTGTTGTTCAGAGGGGCCAATGGGACGAGGCATCCAGGCTGTCCCCTGGCCACCTCTGACGGCAGGTTGGGGGTCAGGCCAGGAGTGAGTGCTGGAAAACGCAGTGATAGTATTTGGTCAGGCTTGGGGGTGGCCCGTGTCCTCTCTTCTTCGGGGACATGTGAGGGTCCAGACAGTCTGGTGGTGATCTTGCCAGCCCAGCTGTGGCCCTTCATGTGCGGGAACTCGTTCCACCATTACCACACCCAGTGTTCTCTTTTCCAGATGAGGGAATGGCACAGATCAATACCGCCATGTTTCCAAGATCACACAGCTAAGTGAGGACACCAGGATTAGAACTCAGGCTGCCTGGCTGCAGCCCACACCCATCACGTCTGTATCACACTAAATGCCTCCAGGTGGTCCGGCTCCCAGCAGGTGGGTTCCCGTCTGTCCCTCGGTCCATAAAGTCAGAGCCCATCAAGAGACGGCCTTCCATGGGTGTGGTGGCACACACCTGTAACCCCAGCTACTCGAGAGGTAGAGGCAGGAGGATCATGAGTTCAATGCTGTCCTGGGGAATGTCACCTCAAGACTCCATCTCAAAATACTTACAAAAGGGCTGGGCTGTGGCTCAAGTAGTAGAGTGCTTGTCTGGCACGTGCAAGGTCCTTGGTCCAAAATGTGACATGAGCATCTTCTGTGTGTGTACAGACAGCCACCAGGCTTCAGTTATGGAAACGGGGAACAGGCTTCATTTGGGGGTAAGCAGGACATGAGTCAGTGTCCCCCTCCCCTCACCAAACACCAGATGTTGAAGGTCAAGCTATGGAGCAACTGGGTCCCCACCACGTGCAAAAGGCCAAGTGCCACAGGGTCACCAGGACCTGACCCTGTGGGGGGACAGATGTGGGAGGGAGGGGAGCTTCTGCCAACTTGGTTACTATGTATTGGGAGCCATTCAGGCACTGGGACCCAGCAGTGAAGTGACAGGACACAGTCCGTGTCACCTCCCATTGAGGGAGAAAGACAATCTACAAGTAAAATAGAACAGAACAGAAGCAGGGCTGGAAGTCAGAGCAAGGTGCGGACACTGAGTGGAGGGGTCCTTGACGTGGCCCAGGGACAGCCTGCTAAGGTGACCGTCAGGCTACCAATGTCATCAGGTTCGAGGGGAAACCTGACAGCCCCTCACTGCTGCAGTGGGGTCATTAGAGCTGTCACCTGCGCTCCTTCTTCTCACTCCCATCCATTCATGAACAGACATCTGGTGGGCTGTGATCCTCACTGGGGCCACGGGGACCTGGACCCAGTTTGCCACCCCTGCTCCTTGTATTTCACCAGCAGTGGCCCTGGTGGCCTCCGTGCCATGCATGCCCTGCAGAGGCGTAGAGAGGGTGTGGCAGGTGCAGGCACACTGCCCGGTCTGAGGTCCCTGGTCCCCTGTGCAGCCATCAATCCGTGGCTGGCGGCAGCTGAGGGCTCGCCTCTGGTGCTCAGCAGACCCTGCGCTGGCACGAAGCACTGCAGGGACTCTCCTTCTGCCATCCGCTGTACCCGTCTCTGCCCCGCCCCCACCATGGAAAAGTGTTGAATAACTAGGAGAGTTCAGGGGACAGGGTGAGTTTACGTCAATAATAGATACAGAAGCAGCAGCAATGGACACCCCCTCCCCCGCCACCGCTCCTTGGGGTCAGTTCCACAAATGGAGCCAGAAGCCACAAAGACACCCTGCTCTAACCCAGCCTTTTCCGTTTTTCGCAGTACTGGGGTTTGAACTCAGGGCCTCACACTTGCTAGGCAGGCGCTCTACCACTCGAGCCACTCCCCCAGCCCTTTTTGCCTTATTTTTCAAATAGGATCTCACATGAATGCCAGACCATCCTGGACCACGCGCCTCCTATTTACGCCTCTCTTGTAGCTGGGATGACAGATGCGTGCCACCACACTGGCTTTTTATTAATTGAGAAGGGGTCTCACAAACCTTTTTGCCCAGGCTGGCCTCAAACCACAATCCTCCCCATCCCCACTTCCCAAGTAGCTGAGATTACAAGCATGAGTCACTGTGCCCAGCCAGCACCTTATCTTTTAAAGCCGCAATTTACCCTCTGGTTTGTTTCCCTAAAAGTATTTTGACCACAGAGTTCTTTCACTCTTGGGACACTCAGAAGACCTGCCTGGACCCTGCCAGGGCTGACTGATCACTGGAAGCACTGCCCAGAGCCTTCCTCGCACCAGTCTAATCCATAAGGCTTTTCCGTGACGTGTGCCCACTCTCCAGCTGTTGAAACTGAGGCTTAAAGAGGTGTGTTGACTTGCCCAGGGTCACACAGCCCAGAAATGGCCCATCAGGCAGCAGGTAAAAGCCAGTGTTCCCGATGGCTGTCAATGCCACAACAAAGTTTACTTTCCAACTCTCCAGGGCCCTTTGCTGCCCCAAGAGCCCTCCTGCCCGGTCTCCTGGGCAAGGTATACTGGGAGGAGAGGCCCTGCACGGGCCACCTGCAGGTGGCTCCCCTGCCTCTTGGGACTCCTAGGTTTGGCCGGGGCCATCCAGGACTTGATGTGCCAAAGAGCCAAGCCCACCATCCTTCCACCCACCTTTGTCCGACAGCCTCATGGCAACTGTGGTGCAGGGGATGGAGCCAGGGCCTCGCCCAGTTCAAGGCCACTGAGCTCCACCCCAGCCTGGTACTCCAGGTTCACTCTGCTCCAGCCTTAAGGACTTCTCACTGGCCTGCCATTGAGAAGCCTCTGCCTCTTGTTTCCTCCAGGCCTCCTCAGTGTGACCTCACTTCCCACCCATTCCTCCTCCCTCTTGTATCTAGAATGTTCCATGAGGCCAGGCCTCATCTGTTGGTCACTGCTTGAGACCTCAGTGCCCGGCACAGTGCCTGAGGCAGATTCACAGGTCCAGAGTGAGCAGATCTGTCTGTAAGAGGGGCGCCCCACGTCCCCCTCCCCACTTACCACAGCCCCAAGGTGCGTCCCCTTACCCCCACTTCACAGGTGGGAAGACTGAGGCCGGGGTCTCAGCATCGCACAGCTTCCAGGCGGTGAACCGAGAGTCTTTGACACCAAACACAGAGCCTGTTTCTTGCCCTTTGGTGGCACCAGTGTGACAGAGTCCTGTCTTCCACAAAGGAGGAAAGGCAGACTCCTGGCAAGCCACTGCTTCGAAACGAGATTAAAGGGGAAAAAAATTCAGGAGGGGCCGCAGGCTGAGTCCCGGGCAGGGCTGCGCGGCCCGCGGGGTCTGAACACCGCCAGGCAGCACCGCGCTTCGTTAGAATGCAGCGCTCAGATCAGGCTGCTCTCTGCTGACTGCGAGTGATTGCCACTTACAAATTACCCGTCCGAAAGTGGCCAGTCTTTGACCCCTGAGTAACATCTTTGGCGAGCCTGAGATTTGCCAGCTTTTTGTCATCTAATTACTCCAAATCCCCTGAAAATTCACTGGGCTGGTGAATTTTTAATGCAGAGCGATTTCAACATGATGCAAGGCCCAGAAGGGTTCTGGCTTTTCTCACGTCTCCCCCTCTCCCCCTCTCCCCCTCTCTCCCTCTCTCTCTCTCTCTCTCTCTCTCTCTCTCTCTCTCTCTCTCTCTCTCTGCTTCTCTCACCGTCCCTCTTTGCTTCACTTTTTTTTCTGATCTTTGAATCTCACAAACTTTGGGTTGAGCTGTGGCAAGAGCCGCACCCCAAGAGTTGGGCAGAGCTCTTCAGGGGGTGCCGCCCCCTCCACAGCTAACCATTTCTGGGAGGTTCTTTGGAAATGTGCTCACAGACCCCCCCCAGATCTGTCCTGCACGTCCCCAGCTAGCCTAAAAGGAGGCCTCCTGCCTCCTCTGACCCTCGAGGGAAGCTGGGTTTCTCTGGCCAAGGCCTCATCCACCGTGTTGTAGAATGAAATCGAATCTTCAACGCAGAGGAAGCAAGGCCTCCCTGCTCTTCTACTTCTTCCTCCCAGGAACTGAGAGATCTTTAAAGCCCAAGTGAGGGCCGGTGCAGTAGTGCACAGCTGTAATCCCAGCACTCAGAGGATGAGGCAGAAGGATGGAGAATTCCAAGTCAGCCTGGGCTGCATAAAGAGACCCTGTCTCAAAAACAGCAACCACTAAGCCCCAGTGGGAAGTGGCCCATGAGTGAGAGCATGGGCCCTGTTCTCAGAAGAATCGCCGTCCATTCCTGCATAGTTTTAAAATATTCTCACCTGTCATGTGCGTATTGTACTCTGATTTCTAAATACAGAAACAAGAGACCTTTTATTTTTTATCTATTTATTTTGTAGTACTGGGATTTGAACTCAGGTTTAGCCTCTCCACCATCCCTTTTCTGCAGGTTTTTTTGAGATAGGGTCTCACGAACTATTTGCCCCAGGCTGGCTGTGACCCACGAGCCTCCTGATCTCTGCCTCCTGAGTAGCTGGGATTACAGGCATGAGCCACTGGTGCCTGGCAAGATACCTTTTAAACTTTGTACCCAGAACTGCCCTCCGTGTGGACATTTTCCTGCTTGACACGAGGGAGGACAGGAGCTGGGGGCCAGGCATGTTCTGTGACAGAGATAAGTTCTCGCTGCCTCCCCCACCCCCACCCCTCCTTCCAAACCTATTCAGGGAAAGGTTTGACTTTTCAGTCCCATTTCTGGTTACATATGTACACGGCTGATAAAATGTTCCACTTTGCCCCACTCCCCCTGGGACCCAACCATCTTATGGAAAAAGATTTGTATGACAGAGACTGAAACAGGCCCCGTGTCGCCTGGAATCCAAGGTCGGAGGGGGGTGGGGGGCACACACTCGTCTGCTCTTCTTCTGTGTTTGATAAGGACATCGCTGGAGAGAAGAGGCTCGGGCTTCCTCGGTGGGCTCCTCCGAGACCCCTATCCTCAGCGGTGAGATGCTACCCAGGTCCTGGCTACACCCTCCCCACCTCCATGGGCTTCACCTGGCACCACCCGGCCCTACCCAGAAGTGGGTTCTGCCCATTTGGACGTGATCAGCCAGCCCCCTTGGCTGCAAGGCTGGGGGTCTCGGGGCCCCAGAGTCAGGACTGGAGCAGAATTTGGTAGAGACTGCAAAAGCAGCAAGTGAGGCTGGACAGACAGGATGCAGCGACGAGAAGGGCTCCCTGCTTGCGACAGTCCTTGAAGGAGTGAGGACAAGCTGGTCTGAGGGTTTCCCTGGAATCACCCTGGAGGGGACCCAGAGTCTGGTCCCCGATTCCCTCCACACTCTTGCTTCTTGTGTCTCTGCCTATGTAGCCATGAACTCCAAATCCAGAATGTTCCAGAGGCACCTCCAAGAGGGAGGTTTGCAGGGTCGGTGAGAGACCTTCCTCCGGAGCCTCTCCATAGCTCCCTTGTCAACAGCACCAGCTGGCCGTCCTGCATTCCCAGGGGTCCAGACTCGCCCCACACCCAAGAGCTAGGTAGCACCTGTAAACCCTGGGCTTGAAAGCTTCGCCTAGGGCCCAAGGTCAGTGAGAACAACCCGATAAACTCCAGGTGAGAGGCTCGGAGATCAGAGGAAGGTGACAGCATTGAACTGACACCTACAGGTGCCAGGCACTGAGCTGGCAGAGATGAGAGCCCTGCCTGGTCTCTGGCCCTGGGAGGGCCAAAAGTAATGGAAATGACCTTGACAGGAAGACAACCCTCTTTGAAGGGGGCAATAAGGCAGGGACTGACAGGGTGACAAAGAGTCAACCATGGTGGCCTTCCCAAGGTTCCCCAGCTGGGCAGGACTGGGGGTTTTGAGGCTGAGCCTCTTCCCAAGGAACCCACTCGTGTGTTATGTGTAAGACTCAGCCTGACCCCCACAGAAAGAAATGCATTGTTTGCCCAAGAAGAAGCCAACTGCCACCAAGGATGGACACCATTGTCTGTGCACGGATGCCACCTGTCCTCAGCCTTGCCTGCTCAGGACAGAAGGACTGAGCGAGAAAGTCCTTTGTCATCCACGTGTGAGAGCATTTTTACAATTTCACCACGTTCTACGTGCCTCTTGCTTGCTTCATTTCGGAGCTCGCACACCCTCCTTGAACTCCTAACTTGAGACTGTGGGAACCATTTAAAGTTCTGAGCCTATCAGGCGGGCACGGGGAGTGCTCACCTGTAATCCCAACACTCAGGAGACTGAGGCAAGACGATCACAAGTTCAAGGTCAGCCCTGGGCTACACAGCAATACTCTGTCTCAAAAAAAAAAAGATCCAGAGCAGGAAGCCAGTGGACTCCAAGACTTAATGCCAGGGTCCCTGGATTCCAGGACGATGTAAGGAAGTGACTGGAGAGGGTCTGCCATCCCCTGAGGCAGGAAGGATAAATGACACCACGAACAGGTGTGGGAGGTGGGGTGAGAACACAGCGGCAGACCCTGGGGGTGCCTGGCTGTTCCCAGTCTCCCTGGCCTAGGTTGCCTTCTCCTCGCTTTTCCCACACCCTGCCCCCCCATTCCCCCACTCCCACTCTAGATAGAGTTCTAGACAATCAGACATAAGCCAAAAGCTGCTAGGACCTTTCCATGAAAGTTTTTGTTTTCCTGATAAAAAGGAGAGCGAAACTTCAGGCCCTCTCTTTGCCCCCTGTTTCCCACCTTGAATTTAGATATGATGCCTGGAGTGGTAGCAGCCATTTTACCACCTCAAGGCCAAGAGAATCACCGAGACATCCAAGCTATTTTAATCCACACCAACCATGGCCCTCCAGACTTTTCATTACATAAGAATTTCCTGTGTGTTCAGACGTAATGGACTTCAAAAGCATTCTTGAGCTGATACCTGGAGTGAGGGTTTGGGGCTGGGAAGGGGGGACAGGTGGAAGAACAACATGAGCGAGTCTGAATTTAAAAGAGCAGACTTGGGATTCTAAGATGGAACACCATGCTTGGAAAAGGAACCTTCGCTTTACTTACCTGCTGAATCTACTGGGAAGGGCTAACAGGAAGTAAACCAGGTAGACACAGCTCCTTCCATCCTTATTTTCCTCAAAAACAAGTTTGGTGGGTGGATGTCACCCTTTGAGAAAGATTTCTTTCTGGGGCTTAAGTCCAATAAGCCTGGATGAGATGGGCAAATTCTTGATACCATGTTAGAAAACAAATCAAAAATGAATATTATTTGGGTTCTGTGTTCCCACAAGAGGTCCCCCCCAATTCTCAGTCAACAAAAGTGTGCATGGAAACAGAACTCCTACAGTGACCTTAAAATCCAGCTGTCCTAAAGTTGATTGTGGGTGACGAAAAGTACAAGTCACATGGATGGAAAGAACACACAAATCCTGGTTCCAAGCATCCAGTAGCAGGGTGGTTCCAGTCCTGCCTGCCTGGCCTAATGCCAGCAGGAGTCAAAGTCCACATGGGTCAAGGGAGACCAGTGCTGGCATCTGAATATTGAATACACAGCCCCCTGCTTACATATGGGCTTTTGGGTAGTCAATCAACGAATGCTTGTTGAATAAATACCTACTGTGCACATCCACTCTGGTGCGGAACCAGCTGCAGCCAAAGCATTGTCATGAAAGAGATCGCAAGGTAGCCATCGCAGGAACAGTCTAGAGCATCCAAGCTGCCACAGGAAAAGTGTTCCCAGCTGTTCCTCAACCAGGACACGGTCGTTCTGCACCTGGACAATTCCATGTGTGCCAGAAATGCTCACGAAGAGATGAATGGCGGCGTCGCGTTGTCCGGAAGACTTCAGGGCAGAACAATTTGGATGAAACATCCAAAGGCCACCATGTTACTGAAAATGGAGACTTAGAAGCAAGAGGCCAAGAGATGGACAGAAGCCCCATCTGGATCCTGTAGCGTTTCACCTGGGATGGACACATAGGACTGAGGGGTCAGATGGTGCAAGGAGAAGCAAATAAAATATTAAAATTAGAATACAGACCCCAATGCCTGTAATCCCAGCTAGTCAGGAGGCAGAGATAGGAAGATCCCAGTCTGAGGCCAGACCTGGGATTGTCTCTCGCTCCAAGAAATCTCAAGAAGAAGTGGGTGTAGCCCTCACATCAGGGAAGAAAAGTCTTCGTGGAGAAGCTGGATCTCAAGTTGGATGCATGAAACAAGCAGATGGAGAGTGAAAGGATAAGCACTGCAGGGTGGAATGGCATGAGCGAAGGCACAGAAGCAGGCCAGCCTTGGCAGGGTGAAAGGCATTACCCATCTCAGCCCAGCTGGGGTCTCTTCCCTGGACTCTTCACTGCTCTTCCTGTCCTGGTCCACCCCTGGCACCTCCCTCAGGGCAGTGTCCCTTCTGCAGGTCCTTCTCCCTGTTAAGCCATAACTTTTCAAGTATCCTGATCCACTGCCCAACTCATAACCCAGTTTCCCACAAAGAGGGAGAGCAGGGTGGAGCCTCCCACAGCGAGGTATGGACTCAGCCTGGACAAGGAATCAAATTGGTTTTGCCCAACATCTCTGGCTTGTTCAAGATGGGAAGCAACACAGCGGCAGGTGCTGGACTTGGTCTGTGACACCAACCCCACCAAGAAGGCCTGAGCTATCCGGGTACCAGATTACCTCCCTCCCACTGCCCTCCTCCAGGCAGAAGTCACAATGTTCTGGAATATTCTGGAAGCAGGGGCTGAGAGAGAGGAGTCAACCTCAGGTCACCGTTGTCCCCAAACCTTGGCTATGGATCTCTGAGCATGTTCAGATTCCTGGCTGCATTCCGGGACCTTGGTCTCCAAAAACATTTGGCATTTCCTTGGATGGGAAAATGCCATCACAGAAAAAAAGAGGGGATCTTGACCCTCTTCACAAAGCAGATCGATCGCGATCGCTGCTCTGATTGTCCCTGCCAGCCTGCAGAGGTGTCCACGTCTCCCGTGAGGTCGCATGCCTGAGCCCTTCCCTTCTGTCCATGCCTGTGTAAAATGAGCCCTGCTGGGCTGGTTGGCCAGGAACCTCCCGCTCTTTTGTCCCCAGCTTCCCTTCAGGGCTGACTGGGGCCTTCGCCTTCCTAGGGGCCCCTGACCTTGTCTCTCAGCATCTTTTCCTAACAGGGTGACAGTTTTCACTTTGGATCCCAAGTCCTACAATGTCACAAACTCATTCTGGTGGACAAGGGAGCTTTTTCGTGCTCAGGGGGCCTCATTTGCTTCTTGTCAGATCTCACCTGCTTCTCTGTTTGCTCTCTCTGCAGTCACCCAAGTTCCCTGCCAAGCATAAGCAGTGATTTGAGGCTCTGAGTGAAAACCATTAAAGGCATTTATTTGCTCAGCATGATTTAAGAAGCAGCAGGGGATTTTCTGGGGTTGGCATGGAAGAGCACCCCCTGGTGGCAAAGTCCAACCTCTGCTCCATGAACTGCAGCAATTCTGCTCTGGCCCAGACTTGCATTTCCTCTTCAGCAAAGAATGGCCTTGTAGTTAGTTACTGGTTACTAGGTCACACAGTCTTTTTTTCTTTTTCTTTTGTGGTACTGGGGTTTGAACTCAGGACCTTACACACACTTGCTAGGCAGGCACTCTACCACTTGAGCCACTCCACCAGCCCTTTTTTGTGTTGGGTATTTTCGAGACTATTTGCCTGGGCTGATCTCAAACTGTGATCCTCCTGATCTCTGCCTCCTGAGTATCTAGGATTACGGATGTGATCCACCTGTGCCTGGCTAGGTCACAGTCTTTAGAGGGCAGCCATCTAGGTTCCTTTAAAAAAACAAAAAACAAAAAAAACCTGTAAGAGTCTCCCTCCCTTCCCAGTGACCATCCTCATGTAAGACTCCCTGGAAGGAGTCCCACAAAATTCTCTTCTCCACATTGCTACAGGTCGTCCATTGCTGATTGCATGACCCTTACAGATGGCTGCCTCTGCTGCCGTCCAACTGGCCTGATCCTTAATCCAGACCCATTTCCTGCCCCCACCAGCTCGGCTGACCACATATCCCAGGATGCTCCCGAGTGAAACCCCATCATACTCTGAACTGGTCAGCTGCTTCAGGGCCAGTCTGTCACAACAGATCTCCACAGAGCAGCAGTTCTCCATCACGTTGGCGCTTAGGCCCCTCTCCATCCCCATCTTTTTTTTTTTTTTCCACCCCTCCTATCTTGACAGTCTCGGGGAACTGAGACATATATAACCCTATGTGGGTTAATATATGTTGATATTTACTATTTTAGAAATTAAAGCAGACATTTAAGAATATTTAATTTATTTTAAAACAACCAAGAATAAGCTCACATTAACTACCTATGTTAAGGACAGCTAGTAACATTTTCCTAAAATTGGAATCAGGATTTAGTGAGAAGAGTGACACTGTTTATATCTGTGTGAATCGCAGTAATGTCCGCCTAAATAGAAAACACCATCTGTTGCTTTGGAGGAGCTGGGTGAAGAAAATACGGATGCACAAAAGATAGGTGGGGAGGGGAGGGCTGCAGACCCCTAAAGGGGTCTCTGAGACCACAGAACAGTGCTATAGGGACAAAGGCTGCTTCCCTGGTGCCAGGTGTGTGGGCAGCAGAGGCTCTGGTTAGCCTCACAGGTCTTAATGTGCTGGTTAATGGCCTCTCTGAGTACTGGGGTTCGAACTCAGGACCTCACACGTGCTAGGCAGGCACTCTACCACTTGACTTACCCCTCTAGCCCCTTTTTTACTTTAGTTATTTTTATTATCGGGCCTGATGTTTTTTGCACACAACTGGCCCCAGACCTTGATCCTACTACCTATGCAGCCCATGTTGCTGGCTCACACCACCACACCCAGATTTTTGCTTGAGATTGGGTCTTGATAACTTTTTGCCGGAGCTGGCCTTGAACCATGATCCCACTGATCTCATTTGGATGTGCTCAGGAGTGCTTGGGGTTGTGGGGTGGGGAGAGCTTCTAGAAAGCCACAGACTGGGGGCAAAGTTTCCAGGCCTGAGCAATGGACATGGCTAGATGATGCTGCCAGGTAACTCAAGGCTGGACCACCTCCCCCCGAAGCCCTCCAGGTGGGCACCCCACACATGATGGGTTTTGGGGTACCCCCATAAAAATCTGCAGGTGCTTCCAGTCACTGGAATTTGTTAGCGCCATGGGCCCGGTGCCCCCTCCGGGGTGCTCACAGTATCCTGCAAGTGTGAACACCCCCCACCCCACCACATCCCCCGAGCTCACAAGATGGAAGGTTCTCATTTTCACCCAGGAGACAGCCTGTCTGTCGGATAGCTGGATAGCTGGGAGCCTCCTCTTTTTTTTTTTTTTTTTTTTTCTGAATGATAATTTTCCCCCTTTTTTTTGTAGCTAAAAATCACCCAGGCTTGTCCAGACGAGGGGGCAGGAAAATTACGCTGCGGAGGAGAAGGAAAGATAATTCCTCTGGGTCACAGATATTCTCACTTGTCATCCGTCTGCAGGGGGAGAAGCGGGAGGAGGGGGAGATGAGAGATGCAGGGACGAAAATGAAGCCTGGCCCGAATCCATCACTGTCCCTCTTGCTCTCCCTGGGGGGGGAAGGGGCTGAGCCATGGGAGGGAAGGAAGAGGAGGATGCTTGCCTGTGATCAAGGTGGGGGAGAGGGAGGACCCAGCCCTGGCTCAGTGGACGGGCCCTCTTCCTGCTCCTGGCCTCAGTTTCCCAACTGAGACAGGGATTCATAACTCCACCTCTGAGGTCACCTGCGTCACCCCCTACAGGTGGAACGTGCTGCAGCTACTGCACAATAACACCAGGGGTGGCAGGGAACAAAACAGTATGCACCGTCACCAAGGCAGATGAAGTCTGTAAGGGAGGAGAGGGCAAAAAGCCAGGGTTCAAATCCCAAAGAGGAGAGAGGCACATCGAAACCTGTCTGGGCCTCAGTTTCCCCATTTATAAACTGTGGGCTGATAACAGGGCCTATTTCATAGGATTAGTGTGAAGACAAAGTGAGAATTATATATGACATGCCTGGCATAGAGTACACTCAATAGCCATCGGAATAAAAATCAGAAAATGACAGGAGTGACCAACAGTCACCAGGCCTCACAAGCTTTTCAAACAGCAGGTGGTAGAAAAAGGCAGAGTTTACACAGTCAGACAAACCTTTGTGAAATCCTAGCTCTACCACCCACAGTACAAGCTGGGTGAGGCCCTTCCAAGGTTCCCCATTTGCAAAAAGCAGCTTGTGACAAGTCATCCTCTTTCTGAGAGGATTAGGAATACCAAGTGTGACCTGCCTGGGATGAGGTGACCACAGGTTTCCATAGCTCTTCCAATAAAGGCCTAGATGGCGAATATTTGGGGTTTCTCAGGCTGGAGGATCTCCCCCACAATCTGCTACTCCCAACTATGTGTCAGGTTGCTGAAGCAGCCATAGGTGATGCGTAGACAATGGTGTCTCAGTGGTCAGACAACACTGCTTTAGAGAACCAAGCCGCAGGCTGCATTGGATCCATGGGCCAGGATGTGTTGAACTGTGTTCTGATGAAACAAAACCTTGGCAGCCTGGTCCTGGGTGAGCCAGAATCACCCCAGGTAACATGACTGAGCATTAGGACTGGGGACAAGGTAATTGTAAAGTTGAATCTGTTCCCTAACCCATCTTCAGGCCAGCCCTGGATGTCCTTCAAGATCTGTCCTTCCAAATACATACCTGCTGTCACTTCCTGCTGCCCCCGCCACCTTGCTGGATCAGGCAGCTTTGCAAAACTTTGTTCCTTGGCGTTTTGCCTGGTGGCAATGCTTTTGGTCAGTTTTGGAGTTGACCTTCAAGAGTTGGCTCCAATACAAGGTTGAGATTTTCAAAGAACTATCAGGGTACTTCCTAAAGTGACATGGCAGATATGCAGCACACGTTGTAAGTTCCATTCCTAAACCAGGACAGACATTACTAATCAATCAAGACAATCTTTCCTGCTCCAGGCAGCCACAAAACCAACCAGAGTTGCTCCTGAGATAAAAGCTAATTGCCATTCGGACTGTCTAAGAAGAAGAAGAAGGATGAGAGCTGCTCTAGAGCTAGTTTTTTGTTTGTTTTATGGGCCACAGAAGTCTTGAGGTCTGAAACATGTAAAATCCTGTCACAGTGCCAGGCATTTGAGACAAGCTTTATGAATCAGAGATCCCATAGTTACTGGTTTCTGGTGGCCTCTTTTGAAAGATTTAAGCCCAGACATTGGATTCTGTAAGTCCCGACAGGCTTTGGGGGTGATTAGCTAACAGCTAGGGTCTTAAATATTCAGGTCCCCTATTTGTCCAAGGAGGAAGAGATAGTAATTATTAATGACACACCTCCAATCTTCTCAGAGCTGGGCACATGCAAGAGAAGGATAAGAAACCCTCCCATGGAGCTACAAAGTCCTCTGGTTGCTTAAAAATAAATAAATAAATAAATAAATAAATAAATAAATAAATAAATAGAATTTCCTACTTTGCCTCCCTTCAATTCTTCAAGCTTGTCATGGTCCTCCTGTCACAGGACCTTGGCACCTGCTGTTCCTTCCAGGACCTTCCAGGTCCTCTTCATCTAATTGATGTCTCTTCACCCTGCTGGTCTCAGCTCAGATGTCATTTCCCTGGGGACACCTTTCTGGATAGCCTACCCCCGCCCCCCCCCATTCCCTCCTTAGACATGCTCCTTCGAGCCAGGTTTGGGAGCTGCCTGTGACCACTGGCTCATTGATGTATTCCTTCAGCAAGGATTTATGTTCCTGATTGGATGGTTGGGAGGACCAGGAAGCAGCAAAAGCAAGGTTCTTATAAGAAAACAAACGCAAGAAGGCAAACATTGCTGAGCACAGTGGGGGAGGGTGGGGGGGAGTGAAAAGAGATCCAGGAGGAGGCTGGACTCAGTAGTAAAGGCAAGTGGAGGCTGTATCCGTTAGCTACATCGCAGTCATGCTGTGAAACAAATAACCCCAACACTCAGTAGTTTCAACCCGTAAGCATTACATGTCATTCGTCAACGTTCCCTGGCTTTGGTGGGGTTCTCTTAGGTTTCTGTGGTCAGGTGTGGGTTGGTGGGTGGTTGTTATGATTTTTGAGATGAAGCATCGCCTCAAAGCCTCATGTGTTGAGGGTGTGGTCCCAGCTGGTGGCACTACTGACAGGTGATTGGATCATGAGGGTGTCAAGGTTATCTGTGGATTCATCCATTCATGAGCTCATAGAGGAAGTAGGTCATTGAAGGGTGTGCCCTTGAAGGCTTTACCTGGTCCCTGTCCCTTCCTGTGTCTCTCTCTGCTTCCTGGCTGCTACGAGGTGAGCAGCCCTCCTCCATCTGCCATGACGTGCTGGCTCACCTCAAGCCCAAAGCAATGAATCCAGCTAGCAATGGACTGAAGCCTGAGACACCATGAGTCAAAATAAACCCTTTCTCCCTTAAGTTGTTTTCTCAGGTACTTTGTCACAGCCACAAAAGGCTGGTGGGCGGTGGTTCTGCTGACCTGGGCTGGCCTCTCCCGTGTTTTAGAGTCAGCTGGCTGGCAGCTGCGGTTGCAAGACCTCTGCTGGATGGTCTTGACTCAAAATTGTCCTGCGTGGGAAGCCCAGGTTCCTTCTCAAGATGAGGCCAGAGGCTGCAGGATCTCCTGAGGCCTGGGTCAGAACTGCCGCAGTGGCTTTTGGACAAAGCAAGAGCTGAGACCAGCCTGGGGAAACAGACTCCGCCCCCCAGTGGGAGGGGCCAAGGCGCAAGTGGCAGGAAACAGACTCCGCCCGTCAGTGGGAGGGGAAAGGACTAAGTGGCAGAAACAGACTCCGCCCCCAGTGGGAGGGGCCTAGCGCAAGTGGCAGAAACAGACTCCGCCCCCCAGTGGGAGGGGCCTAGGCTCAAGTGGCTGGAAAGACTCCGCCCTGCAGTGGGAGGGGCTTCAGACTCACCTGCAAAGGAGAGGCCCCACGGTTGTCCTGGGTCCTTGGAGTGACGGCCATGAAGGTTTTAAGCAGGGCAGCGACGCCATAAACCACAGTTTAGAAAGCCCTCTCTGGCTGCTCTGCGGGGCAGTGGACTAGGGGCTGGTAACGGCGGGCAAGAGCGGACCAAGGGAGCCACTTGGTCCCCAGCCTTTACGAAGGAACCGGCCTCAGTCACTGTTTGGTGGCAGAAATCGCAGGCGTGACCGAGCCAGAATGGACGGCAGGGGGCAGCTCCCTCCGGCCGGTGCATTGGGAGCCCCTGTCCCCCATCCCCGCCCCCGGCCGCGACGAGGGGAGAGGCCAGCTTCTTCCTCGCAGAGTTTAATTAAGTGATCTGCCTCCGGGCTTAATCCTGTTACCACGGCCCCGCGCTGACCGCAGGGGAGCCCTGAAAGCGCCCGGAATCCGGGGAGGGCAGGGGTGGGGCGGAAGCCAGAGCCCCGCGGGGCAGGACGTCCTCCCAGACTGCACAAAGCGGCCAGGCCGGGCCTCAATCCCGTCCCAGGAGGAGGTGCGGAGGAGGGGTCCGCTAAGACGCTTCTGGCTTGGATGAACTTTTTGCTGTGGCTGCTGCGCATCCGGGCACCGCATTCCTGAGCCAGCCCCCCCTCCCCCTCCCCCTCCCCCTCCCCAGTTCTGAAACTCCACGGCCCCTGGGGCAGAGGGAAGAGCCCCCAGTTCCGCACCAGACCAGCTTGCGTTTGGATTCCGGATCAGCTGCTCCCTGTGTGACCTCGGGCCTATGCCTCAACCTCTCCGAGCCTCCATTTCCTCACCTGTACAATAGGGTATTAATATCCATCTTCCAGAATTAGACAGAAAATGTAACAAAATCCTACATGGAGCAGATCCCTACATGTGGTGGGCACTTCCTTCTGCTGTCATTACATGTCTTTGTCCTCCTCCCCCGACCTCTGTCTTTGACAGAGGCCACTGTTGGGGACACCCCGTGTGTGCAGAGCATAGTCTGTGCGACCTCACAGGCGGCTCTGCTCACTGCTGAATGGCAGCCTGTAGACCAGGGCCTGGCCTATGTTGCCTCAGATTTTCACGTGTGACTCATCCATCCACCCATCCATCCATCCATCCATCTGTTCATCCATCATCCATCCATTCATTCATTCATCCATCATTCCACCATCCACCCATCCATTTGTTCATCCACTTGTTCACATCTACACTTTGGCTTCCTCCTCTATAATTGAAGCCCGAGAGACAACTGGGCAAGACAGTTCCTCTTTGCTCCAACATGTGATAGTCTGGGGGAGGCTGAGAGCCACCATTTTCCCTAAAAGACACTCCTTAATCTGTCCCCTGCCTGATATACCCCCAAAAGACAGAGATGGGTCCCAGTCACAAGGACTCAGGACACTTACAAAGTGGGAGAGCTTCTTATGAGCAGGGTGATAGGGGACAAAGTCTGGGGGTGGGAATAGAGCCTAGGGAACAGAGGAGGCACAACACACCTGGGATCATCATCGTCACCACCAGCATGTGCCAGGACTTTCCCTTTGTCCTCAGCATCTCCAGACAGGTGAGGAATAGAGGCTCAGAGAGGAACCAAAAGACACACAGCTGGCTATCAACCAGAGAGCCCGTCTTCACAGTGGCCTGTGCCTTAAACCGCTCTGCTCTCCTTCCCTCTTTCCCCATCTGCCAAGTGGGGCTGTCAGAACTTTCTGGAAAGACCCAGCAAACGTATGGAGAGGAGCCTTTCTTGGGGTGGGTGCTGGGCTGTGCGGGAGGCTGAGGCTGTGACTCCAAGTGGAAAAGGTCCAGGCTCCTATGCCAGACTTCCAGCTGGGGAAGCAGGGCTGTCATTTACCTTCAGAACCTCAGTCTTCTTATCTGGTAAATGGGATGCTTCATTGTACCTCTCTCCAGGGGGCTGGGGTCTGGCACAGCAGAGTGTTGCTGCGTGGTACAGACAATGGGAAATTCAGGCTCACCCAGCAGAGAGGCTGGGAAGAGGCAGGTCTGCTTCTGCCACTGTGGTCTTGAGAAGTCACACAGACACGACAACCCCAAAGCACTCCATAAAATCCAAGTGGTAGTTAAGTTGGACTTCCCAGTGAACAGGAGTAATTAGCACACTCCCTACAGAGAGTAAAACACAAATGTCACACAATGCCAGGGCCGTTAACAGTGTCCTCTGCCACCGCTGGGGGGAGGGGGGTCTCCACCCACGCTACTGACCTTCTTGAAGGCCAGGATAGCAAAGCTGGAAGGAGCTGCCCGGGTGTGGAGACCAGAGACTAGAGATGGATTTCACATTCTTGGCAGTCCTGGCACCAGCATTTTCTGAACCTCTTCCTGCTCATCTGCTAAGTGGGTCGAATCGGCCATAAGGGAGCAGGAAGGATTCAGTTTGACATCTAAAAAGTCGCACACAACCCCAAGTAAGTGTGTGGATGGGTGTTGCCCGTGCTCCTTCTGCAGCTGCTGAAAACTCAGCTCCTTCTGCCTCCAGTGGACTCAGAGCTCTGCTGATGGCACCAGCCAGGAAGAGGGGCACAACCCCCAGAGCACCACACAGAATTAGGGTGAGGCTGGATGCAAGATACAGCCTCCCCATTCCCTAGGTCTCCCTCTCTCCCCCCATCTACTCAACATCCCCCACCTCACTGGTCTCCCTGCATGGCCTCCCTCCATACAAGGCTTCATGGGAATCCCACTTGCTGGCTCTGCCTACAAAGGGAGTCAGACTTCAGATCTTCGGTGTTTAAAGTTGACCCATTGAGCCAAAAGACACGTAGGGCAGGTGAGGCACATGAGGCAGGTGAGACAGGTATCTACAGCACAGACTTTCTGGAAGCTTTGGCTCCTGGAGTCATCGGAGTGCTTGGCCCTGCTGAAAAACTGGAACCCATTTAAAAACTGACCAATCAAGAACCAGCCGTGTAAATCATAGACATCCTGAGAGGCGGTGGAAGGTCATGGTTGTAAGCTTGGTTCTTGAGTCAGATGGAGATAGATCTGAGTTCAAATCCTCGCTCTGCCATATGAATTCTCTGACATCCCTGAACCTTGTCTCCCCAGCTGTAAACACACATGAAAACACCCCTCGCAAGCTGCTAGAAGATTTAATATGCTTATGGACCTGGCACATAGTGGGTGCTCACTGTGGTTTGGGTTCTTTGTTTTTTGGTTTTGGGACAGAATCTTGCTAGGTGGTTCAAGCTGGCCTGGAACTTGCATCCTCCTGCCTCAACCTCCTGAGTGCTGGGATTACAGGCATGCACCAACAGACTCAGCTACTTACCATGCTTTGAATATGGTTGGTGAAGCAGTGTTGGGAGGTGAAACATTTAGGAGGTGAGGCCTGACAGGAGGTAATTAGGTACTAAGGGGGCACCTGGGACTGGATTGGGGTCAGGGAAGAAAGTTGTTTTAAAGCCTGACATCTCCCTCGGTCATTTCTTGACATACTCCTGCTGTGTGATGCCATCTTCCACGAGGCACTCACCAGAAGCCAAGCAGATAACAATGCCATGCTCTTGAAAATCCAGTACTGGAAGCTCAATAACCTCTTTTCTTTATAAAGCGCCCAGCCTCAATCATCCTGTTCTAGCAACACAAAACAGACTAAAAAGTGCTCCATAAAGAATATCATCACAACCTTTGAGCCATTTTCTAAAGGTGCCAGAGATGGGACGTCTTGGTTCCGTATCCGTTTTGGTATTTGGATCTCATCCCAGACACCTATTGGGCCTGATGACGCAAATCTTCATTCAGGGCACGACTAATTTCTTAGAATAAATATATCTCCTCTGCTTCCCAATGGATGGATGAATCGATGTCTAAGGGGTCCCTTGATCTCAATTGCAATAAATAAGGTGTGCCTCCCATTCTGTGACTTGGCCAAGCAGCTCAAAGAAAGATCAGGAAAAATGGCACAGAGCTCCCTCTGGAGATGTGTGCTCATGGAGTAAGATTTCAGAGACCTACGTCTGGCTGTGTCTAGTTCCATGACCACTGCAGGGCCTGAAGCAGGCTGTTTTCTTTCTTGGACTCAGGTTACATGCCTGCAAAATGGGCATGAAAAAAGGTCAGAATACAGTCACGTAGCCCTAACCACACGGTGAGGATATTTATTCACAAGATCCCAGAAGTCTGTCAGGTTGATGGTAGAACGTTCTCTGATTTCCAGATGAGGTGGGGAGAGACGCCATCCATCCAGATGGAATGCTGGCAGATTTCAGAAGTGGAGGCAATATAAATTCAAACAGAAACTTAACCCAGGCCACAGGAAAGGCCAGGAGATTGGGGCCACAAAGCCTGGGAGGGTGGCCCCCCCAGGCTGTCCTGCTGGCCCCACAGAGCTGCCCTGAGGCCCAGATCAAATGACCATCATGGGCTCCGCTGGGGAAAGCAAAACCCAGTTCACCTTTAGGGACTGAGGAAAGCCTTTTTAACTGGGGCTTTTGGAGGCTCCAGTCATCCGACTTTTTGCCTTTCTGTATTCCCTCTTCTATAAATTCATCACCTTTTTCTGGCAAAGTATTCCATCCTCTGGTTGATTGGTTCCAGGACGGGCATGTGGCCTGGATTTGGCCAATTAGAATATTTCAGCCCCCTAACTTCTTTGATTGGTTCTGGGATGAGCACATGACCAAAGTCGTCCAATTGGAGATAACCTAGGGGCTGCTGTGATGTGATTGGTGGAGAAGAGTCCTTTTTGTTATTCCGTGATTGCTAACAGTGAGAAAGTGGAGCAATCCCATAGAGTTTGAGAAGGAAGTCCCCATCTGGGGAAGGAAGGACCGGAGAGTGACATTTCAGCCTCTGGATCCAGCTGAGCCTGAAGCCCTCATTGCTGGATTTTTGTTACTTGACACAGTAACTTTTCTTCAGTGTAAGCTGAGTGTCTACCAAACCTCTGTCTGACACAAGCCTCAGACCCCAGGGGAAGCCCTCTGCTCATTGTCATATGATGTCATTTAAAGATCAGTGTGACATCAGGCAGGCCTGGGTGTGGATCACCACCCTGCTGCCCCCTTACTACCTCAGGTCCCCGGGCAAGGGCTTTCATCTCTCACGGCCTCTGTTGCTTCATCTGTGAAATGGAGATTTCACCACCCTTTCACAGATGCAATGGGGAATGTGACTAGCCTTTGTACGCGCTGTTCCTTCCACCCAGAAAGGCCTTCCTCCCTCTCCACTGACCAGCAACTGCTTATCTTTTAGATTCTCAGCTCAGGGGCCTTTGGTCAGGGCTAGCTCCTCTGACCCCATGGGCTAAGAGCTGTCACTCTCAGAGCTCTCCTGTCTGTGTGTCATGACAGGCATGGTTGTTGGATGACTGTGCACCTCCCACACCAGAATTCCAGCAGCATGGAGAGGGGCTGGGTTCTACGGATCATGATGTCCTGTTGAACTGATCTCTGGGCACAGCATTTGAGGCAAGTGGTTTTCTTGTGGCCTCAGCCCATGTGGGAGTCAGGGTCTGAAGCCACTGGGATGGAATGATCCCAGCAAGAGTCCACAGGGTTTCTCTACCCTGAAGCCAGGGTTGACGAGCACAGGTCTCTAAGTGTCCAGTCTGAGGCACACAGATGGCAGGTGTATTTCTGGTGGCCAGGTCAATGTCACTGTGGCCTTTGGTCCCTGAAGGCTGGAACCCCTGTTCAGCAGAAGAAAAGGCTTTACACAACGCCTTGAGAGGATGAACTTAATATGGAGATACCAGGCTGTTTATGGGGTCTGGGGCAGACACACCTATGTTCGCAGCCCAGCTCCATCACGCACTGGCTGAGTCCTCCCTGAGCCTGCGGTCCTCATTAATAGGGCAAAAATGCTCATCTCTGTCCCCCCAGCAATGAGGGGAATGCCCCCTAGCTCCTCCAGCTATGCCATGTGACCCTGGTCCATTGACTTTCCACTTTGTGCCTAGTTTCCCTGGCTGCAGGCCGAGGTCACAATGGAATGTGACTTATGGGGAGGCTGGAAGCCCGAGACGTAGAGTAAATTAAGTACCCTCAACCAAGCTGGAATTTCATGGACCCTCAAAGTCGGCGGCCACTGCTGTTCTGTTGTTTCTGCGTTATTGAAGGAGTGTGACATAAGGCAACAGCGTGCCAGGGACCATCGGTCCCTCTCTCTTCTGATGTGTCCTGGCTGGGTCCTCTGGCTGACCCACCCCAATTAGGTGACTCTTGTGTTAATATTGACACACAAAAGAGCCAGCTGGCGACCTCTGACCTCCTCTCACTTGGGATCACAGGCTGATTTCGGCCTCAGCCCTCAGCTCTGAGAGCTGTTCACATAATCTCCTTTGTCACCAGGAGGTGGCCTCTCCCTGACCTTTGCTCCCCACCTCCCTGACTTCTGGTGTTTCTGGCCCTGATGGTATGTTGCTCACAGCCTGGATGGAGTGGACGGGGTTGGTGCCACTTGGAGGAGGGACAGGAGAGGCATGGCAGGTGGAGGTGTCGGCTGGAGAAGCCTGGCTTGGCTCCTGAGCAGAGGTTGGGTGTGAGCAGGATTGGACAAGATGAAGGTGGCTGGTCCTAGTGGAGCACAGAAGAGAGAAGGTGGAAGGTGCAGGGCTCACTGTGGGTGAGCAGAGGCTGTAATAAGATTCTCGGTGGGAGACGGAGGGTGGTGTCTGTTCCCAAATGTATGCCACAGAGTTTTGTCCACAATTGCTTTGGGCTCACAAGGAAGGAATCCGGGCGCCTCCCCCACTGCACCCTCCCCTACGACTGGAACTGGTGCCCTTGCCCGGCCCCTCCAACCCCAGCCCAGCACCACCTGCCCCCAGCACTGAGCTCAGGAAGCAGACCCAGAACCGGGTGATGCCCGGGAGGAGTTGCCATGGCAACAGAAGTGATGGTGCAGTGAGGGGGGAGTTTTGCTGACCAGCACCTCAGCCCGCTGCTGGCTCTATGGAAGGAAGCCTAAACTGAAAACTGCTCTTGGAGCTGGCACAGGGTGAGGGGGGTTGCTTAGCTCTGGACACCCTGCCCCAGGCGAGGTTTGCCCATGGGCGTGACTATGGAGGAGGTACACGTAGATCTCCAGGTTAGCATCCTGATGGAGCTCTCTGGATCTTCCAGCTTTCTCTGTATGACACCTGTGATGTCCTTCTGGGAGAGACAGTCTGCTTTCACTTTCCACTTGGGATTGTCTCCCTCCTGGGCTGTTGCTAATGGGAGATGAAGCCTGGAGTCCTTGACTGACCCCCAGCTGGAGTTACTTCCTGTGACAAGCCTGGGGCTCACAGATTGGGGTGAGAGAAGATGAAGGAAGGGTTGAAAGAACTAAGGCTAAGTTTGAGGCCTCTGGAGCCAGGCAGCTTGAATTTCAGTAGGGCTCTACTACTTATAGGCTGTGTGACTTTAAGCCAGTTACTCAACATCTCTGGGCCTCATTTTCTCATCTGCAAAATGAGAGTGGTAACACTGGCACTCACCTTCTTGTGTTGTGGTAAGGATTAGATGAGATGATACAGGACAATCCTCAGAATGGTACCTTCGAGAGCACAAATCCTAAGTCTCACTACTGCTCCCTTTACCCAAATCAGCCCATTCTTGGAAAGAGGGCAACAGATTTCTGGACACAGACTCACAGGAATTCAGAGGGTTAAGTAAAACTGTAAAAGAACAAAGAAATCAGCATTAGAAAGACAGGTACTTTCTAAACAGAATCTTACAAGAAGATAGCAAGCTTCCCAGAGGCAGCAAACAGGTCTGTCTGATTTACCTCAATTTCCCCAGCACCTAGCATGGCCCGGGCACAAACGTATTTCCACAGTCTGAAAAATGCCATTGATTTTAAGAGGCACCATCTGTTTGTTTAATTATAGTATTTCTAGCAAGTAAAATTGGGTGTTATATATGTAATATAGCCCAGTTTCAAACTGTTAAAAAAGAAGCCTACCATAAAATTGGGGAAACAGACTAGATTATTAGTAAGTGTTAACTGAACGAATGAATTCAAATGTGATCATTCACTCATTCACTATCACTTTTTGGTAATCAGATGTGAATGAATGATGAATGAATGCAGGGAACAACTCAGCAGAGGATAGGCAAATACTGTCTCTGTTCAGCCAACGCTGGAAGAGTTAGGAAAGAGACAAGCAGAGTACATCTGGAAGGCATCCTGGAAGAGGTGGACTACAGGGAGAAATGCAACAGGAGTGTGTGTGTGTGTGTGGTGGGGGTTATCTTGACATATTAGGAAGCTGTGTGATCACTGTGGAACTTCTCCCTTTGTTACCCCCTCCTTAAGTAACAGAAGGTGTCGGAAGTATCCAGGGAGGGGACTTCTATGTCAGCTCAGAGACTCCAGGCCAGGAGGCATGGGGCTTAAGACACAGACACTGGAGACAAAGCCCCCTGGATTCGAGTCTCAATGTTGCTGCTTCTTGGCTGGACGACTCCAGAGTGATCACTTGGCCTCTCTGAGCATTGGGTCTCTCACCCAGGGAGTGGGGAGGGCGATAGGACTCTGAGGTCAGGGGTGTGTGTGAGATGCGTGAATATGAAATGAACAGTATACTATCTGCTTTCTTGATTTGAAGTGTTGGGTGTTAAAGGCCACCAGCTTGGAGGCAGCTCTCCCCGACTTGAGTTTTCCTTCCCAGCTGGAAGTGGAGAACCCACACTCCTGGGCGGGCTACTGCGGTCCCAGCTATGGAGGCTGTGAGCCTGTGCGTGGGTGGCGTAGGCAGAACCAATGCACACTGCAGGGTCAGATGCAAAAGGAAGCTGCAGGACTGACTGCTCTGAGTACAGGACATGTGACCTCCGGGTCACCTCCTGCAGCCATATTCCTGGTGACACCAGGGGAGGAAAGTGACATTTTGTGGCCCTCCCTTGGATGGAGATGAACACAGCCTTGTGAAGTGGGTATTGTCTTAGTCACATGTTGCAGGCAAGGAAACTGAGGCACAGAGGCAATGACCTCCAGCTTGACCACTTAGAGGGGGGCCCACACCCTAGGATCTGGGTCTCCCTCACCTGCTAGCCTCTTCCTTCAAGGAGATGAAACGCAGTTCTGCCAATGAAGGCGCCCGGGATGGGTTTAGCCCACAGGCGGGGTCATGGGCAGCAGGATTTTGCACCCCCAGGGGGCCCTCTTCCCTCTGCACCCCGCTTCCTCCAGCAGGGAGCCCCTCCCTCCTGAGTGACAGGGTCTGGCCCCGCCCACTGGCTCTGAGCTGGGGGCCGGGAGCTCGGAGACTGAGAGCTAAAGGACATGTCAAATCAATCATATTTAAACAAAAGCCTCTCCCGCCCAAGGGCCCTTTTAAAAGCTGCTTATTTAATTAAAAGTCCCATTTTCCATATTTATGGCCCTTATTCAGTTAAATATTAACCGCTGGGGCCAGGGCTGGTGTGTGCTTTGCGAGCTGTGTACGGGGAGGTTCATTACCACGGCCGGATTTATCAGAGGCCGCGCGGCTGCGATCAATGGCAGCGCCCTGGACAAACAGCGCGGGCACCCGGGACCCAGGCTCTGTCTGTCTTTCTCACTCCATGTTCTGTCCCTGGGGGTCTGTGGTTTGTCCAGAGACAGAGAGAGACAGTGAGAAGGCAGAGAGACACCGAGAGACATAGAGACAGTGTCAGGGAGACAGAGACAGTGAGAGACCAGAGAGAACTCAAGCTGTCTTTCTCCCTGTCAACTGTGTCGAACATGGGGCGAGCTTTTGGAGTGTCCAGGAAAAATGAAAATGTGCTTTCATTCAACCCCTGCTTCCAGATGGCCTGCGTGGCTACCAGGAGTGCGCCCTGGTCTCTCACCACTCCTGCTCCTGGATCCAGGGTGCTGCCCCAAGCTCTCCCTGCTCTTCCTGACTCCACTCTCCTAGGGACAATGGGAAAGTGGAGGACCAGGAGACAGCAGGCACCTGAAGATCTGACTCCACACAGCTGGGGAAAAGGGGCTCTGGGACTCCTGAGGGTGACCATGGGGTGTAGGGGCCGTCTGGACTTGAGCAGAGACACTCATGTCTGCAGATGGATGTCACATGAGGACCCTTACCCAGGCTGCCCTGAGCCAGGTGCCTTATAAGTGCTGTCCCCACTTCTTCTATCCCAAAAGCGAGGACCACTTTGACCCCCCCCCATTTCACACATGGGGAAACTGGGGCTTCAGGAGGTCAGGTCCTGAGCTCAGGGTCACTCAGCATGTGAGGGACAGAGCTGGGATCTGACTTGGGTCTCCAAATTCCTCAACACACTACAGAAACCATCAGCATCACTCAGACCTGCTGAGAGCCCCTTCTGCCCTTTTCAAGTCCCTGGTCCTCCCGAGCCTCAGTTTCCCCATCTGTGAAAAGGGGAAGAAGACTCTTGGGAACATTTTGAATCTGGGTTTTTTGTTGCTTGTACCCTTTTGGTTTTTGGCTGCTCTGAAAACTGTGAGGTGACCCCTCTGGGTACCAGGAACAAAGTCAGATTACTCCATCCCCTCTTCTTGGTACTCAAAAATAGCAAAGGTGCATTTTAGGGCTACAGGGTCCTTGGTCCAAATCCTGCCTCTGCCATTTACTGGTTCTACAGACATGACCTGCCTTGTATCACCTCTCCAAGCCTCAGTTTCCCCATCTGCAAGATAGGGCAAGATAGGTGGACTCTCCTCCTAGTTGTGATGCTTAAATGAAATGGGACTTATTATCAGAGTCTGGATGACATAGGCCTCCTGGCTGTGCAGCAGGACTGCAACAAATGCTTCCAGCCCATGCCTCCAAAGCATCCCTCTGCAGGGCAGTATGGCTTCAGATGCTACCCTGACATTTTGCTCCTGAGTGTACTGGCAGGGTGAGATGTGGGCCCCAGTGCTGCCTCTGGCCCTCCTGTGACCTGGAGTCTTGAACACATCGAGGTTCCTCCAGAAGCCTCAGTTTACCCATCTGTGGAATGGAAGGATGACTAGATTGGACGATCTCTCATGGCCATTTCAGGGTGAAAATGTTAGCCAAAATGTAAAAACCACGGGAGATGTGACCATGTGGGGCTTCTGGCAGATGCCTAGACTATTGGAGCTGTTAGGTGTGATAACCAGGTAAGGGACAGCACGTCCTACATCACTGACAGACACATTGGTGTACACACGTGAGCTTGCACACATGCGCATTCACACACGTGAGCACAGGCACACATGCAAACGTACACACATGCATGAAGATGACCCCCTACGACCCTTCGCCTGATGCCACTTGTCCACTCAGGAGCCTGGTTTCTCCCATCACTCCCCCTCCCCTAAAAGGATAAAAAAAAAATCTCAAAAGCCAGATTAGAACTTCACACACGCATCGCCTGGAAAAAAAATCTATGTCTCATTTTCATATCTAGCAAAATAAAATGACACAGAGCACTCTGACAAACCCCTGGAGGAGGGGGGGCATGTCTGCAGAAGATGAGGGGTGTGGGGGGGAGACCCCTTTTCCCAGAGGGGGGAGCCCCAGGGCCAGAAACACAGGAGGGGTCGAGGGGCCGGGAGAGACAGGGATGAAATCGATCAGACCATTTTTCTCCTGGGGTTGGAGGCAGGTCGGGGGTCCTGGGAAGTCTTGGGGTTTGAATGGAGGATGGAGAGAGAGAGAGAGAGGAGGAATAAAATCCTGGGGATGGTAGTGTGAGCGAGGGAGCGGGAGAGAGAGGGAGAGACACCAGGTTATCAGAGAAGTGTGAAGACAATAATACAATCTGACATTTCTGAAACAAGACCCCCCGGTTGCCATGGCAACGTCTCGTGTGGGAGCAGCTCCCAGGAGACGGCTCCGAGATGTACTATAAATGATGTTTGATTAGAATTTAAATCATTTAGGCAGAGAGAAGATAGGCCTTTTGTCAGCAAGGGGACCTGGGGGGGACAGGAAGGGGGCCGGGCGGGGGAGGGGGCGCCGTGGAGCCCGAGCGCCAGCCCGGGCATGGGGAGCTGAGCTGAGGTCGCCTGGGGTTGATTACTTTTGCCCTCGGCTTCATTCCCACAAAGCCCGTTTACAGTAACCTTTCCAAGGTGGCCAGAGGGGCTCAGAGGGCAGGAGAGGAGAGGCCCAGTGGGGCGGGGGAGGACACAGGGGCATGGGAGGGGAGGAAGAGATGGGGAGAGGCAGAGAGGTACTGAAAGGACAGAGAGACAGATGGGGGAGAGAGAAATAGAGAAGAGATTGGGGGGGCAGAAAGAATTGAGACCAAGGAATAGGTTAAAAGACACGGATGAAGAGAGAGAGAGAGAGAAAGAGAGAGAGGCAAAGAGACTGCAAAAGGAAAACAAAGGAGGGAAACCAAGAAATGGAAAAAGAGACAAAAACAAAGTCAAAAGTCAAAGTCAGGTTATTTGTTAGGGGGAGAGAGAGAAGAAGAGGTGGGGAGAAAGAGAGAGAGGGAGAGAGAGAGACTTAAGATCCACAGAGGCAGAGAACAGACCCTGAGTAGTTCAAGGGCCCCTCTGTCACACAGCCTAAACCGTCTTCCATATGCTCCAAGTACCTTAGGAGTGTGAACTTCCAGAAGAGTCACCCATCGCTATTTAGAAGGTCGTCTGTCACCTCCCACTCAAGTCCACCCATGGGAAATACCCTGGCCTGGATTCCTGGGCAGGAGTGAGTGACCCTACAGAAAGGCATCGGGGGTATGCTAAGCTTCCTTGTAAAATCTTACATAAACCACATCACTGCCCGGAGCCTCAGTTTCCCCACCAGACAAGAAGTCTGGTCGGCTCAGCCTGGGGCAATAGTGTATCTTCCTTGTTTTGTCTCTCTCTCTCTCTCTCTCTCTCTTTTTTTTTAATGTGATTTGGCTGCCAGTGTTCAAAACTTGAAAGATGTCACAGAAAATTTTAACTTATGGGCTTTTTTAAAAAAAAAAAATAGGAAAATCTACATATGCTTGACCTGTGTTTCTGCATGACAGCTGTCTGTTGGACACAAGTAGTGGTAACCCCTTTAGGCAGGGCATGAGGTCTCTGTTTTACCATAGTCCTCACCATTCCCTATTGCCTAAACACCACTTTCCACTTGTGTGTAGCACTTGTTTGACCACTGTGGGCATTTGAACTTTCAAACTCTGCAGCCAGTCTTCTGATCATTATGGGATCTAGAAATCTCCTAACACTAGTCACCCTCAGTCACCATGGTTCTGGGTACCCTAATCAGAGTTCATGAGTAAACACAGAGTCAAAGTCAGAGCCAACTATACAGCCATCCTCATACATACAGCAGGTGCTCAATAAATGTTTCATGAATACAGGAAGAAGAGCTTGACATGATTAGAGAGATTGAACTGGAAGCCATGACGGGGTGGTAGAAACAGGAAGGTGTTTGAGACCCTGATGTTGAACTTGAGATGGAAATGATCCCAAGAGAACCCCAGAGTCAGGTGGGAGGGCTTGCAAAGGGACTATCTCGGCACCTCCCCTGTGCCTGCCACCCTATGGCCACCCTGTACCATCTGTAAATTGGATGTTTATCTGTACCTGTGTTCAGCCCCTCTTCCCCCAGAGACTGTGCAATCCATGAACAGCATGTCTGGAACCATCAGTGCTAAAGGCCCAGCACCCACACACAGCAAGTGCTCAGGGAGTTCTTGCTGAGTAAGTGAGGTAAGGTGAGTTCCTTTGCCTCACTGGCTCCCTGCTTCTCCCACCTCTGTCCTGCATATGCCATACCATTACATCCAAGCCCTTTGCTTTTGTGTCTTTGGAAAAGGACCCCGTCCTTGTAAGGTGGCAGCAATGTGACCCCCTTGGCAAATGAGCACCACTTACTGAGTTTCAATTTCTTCACCTTCAAAGTACAGGGAAGTAGGGGTCTACAACAGTGCCTGGCACACAGAAGGTGTTCAATAAATGGAAGTCACTCTTAGTAATAAGATCCAGGGGAAGAGGCTAGTCTTGGGGTGATGAGGAGAAAGGGAGGAATTTGGAATCTCTTCGACACAACATTTCTCTCAGACAGAGTCGTTTTTCCAAGAGCATTTTCCCTTCTTGATTTTGAGAAGTCTGAAGGGAAGGGTGGACTCACATACAGGAAGGTTGCATACGGTGTCGTGCAACCTCATGGTCCTTCCAGCTCTAATTGCAGTGATAGCATCAGCCTGGGCCACTGTGTTCAGCCATGAACACGTTTCAGCCATATGGATTTAGTAAGCAAGAATGCTGGGATTGATTAGTGATGTCTGCTGCAGGCAGGGACACAGCTGGCTCTCTTGCCCATCACCAGGTAGGATACTTTCAGGTCCAGAGGAAAGAAAGCCCCCTTCCATTTTTCCCTCTTTCTATATGCTACTGTTACTGGGTGTGTGTGAGTGGAAGGTTAGACTCCAAACAGGCATGGCTTGTCTGAGCAGTGCTCCCAATAAAACCTAGGAGGAAAGCTGAGCAGACAGTCTGGGGGTCATCTGTGCAGGACGCTGGGTTGTTTGACATTGCTGTGCCAATGAGCTGCACACCAGAGGGGTCTCTTGGACAGAAAGTGCCCCTAAGAGAGAGGGCTTTGGGGTGTAGGACAGGGTTTGCATAAGGAAAAGAGAGAAACCATTTTGACTAGAATGAAGGCATCGACAAGGTGTGGCCCGAGACACACACTTAGCACTATTCCTGGCATATAGGGACTGCTTGTGACAGTCACCTCTGACTCCTTTATCCACCTCAAACTGAGTCACAACTGAGTGTGCAAGCTGAGAGTCAGCTTTTGAGCATGAGCTGTGTTTCTTTCCTCTTCTCTCCCAGGTCCTGATGTCCTGGGCACCCATCCAACCACGCCGGTGCAGCCCGGACATTTGAGTAATGGCTTGAATTCATTTCCTGTGACTGTCATGTCGAATCAGCACACACTGAGTGGCTTGGAACAGCCCTCATAGGCTGGAGGTCAGAAGTCTGACACAGGGTTAGAATCAGGGGCCATGTTCCAGCTGGAGGCTCAGGGGAGACTCATTTCCTGCCTTTTCCAGCTTCAAGGAGCTGCCAACATTCCTTGACTCATGGCCCCTTCCTCCACCTTCAAAGCCAGCAGTGTCGGGTTGAGGTCTTCTCCCAGTGCCACCTCCAGACATCCCTCTTCTGTCCCCTCTTCCACTTATCGGAACTCCTTGGTTGCTCAAGCTGAGTGTGACAGACACCTGGAACAAAACCAATTTATTCTCTCATCGACTGGGAAGTTTGTAGTCATAGCTAGGACTTCAGGCACAGCTGGATCCAGGTCCTCAAACAACGTCATCCGGGATTTTTCTCATTTTAAATCTCAGTCATGCTTTCCTGGGTCTTCATCCTCAGGGAGTCTTGCCTCCTACATTGGTAGAAATGCTCAAAGGACAGCAGCCTTTACCCAATAAGCACCAGGGAACCTTGTTCTGGAGCTCTGATTGGCTCATTTTTAGTCACGTGCCTGTGCCTTAACCAATCACTATGGAGAAAGGAAGTGTAGGCCTCTCATTTGTCACTCCTTATGCTTTTAACCTGAGGGGCGGGGGAGGAAACCTCTTCCATGGCTGGGTGACAAGGAGGCTGCCCAGCAGGTGGGGGACTGGAGCTGGGAGGATGGGAAGCCAGGCCGGTGCCAGTCAGCAGTGCCACACCATCCTGGCTGGAGGGAATTCGCGGGATCAAAAATCTGTAGTCAGAGAGCTTGTCTGTATTTTTGCAATTTCTATTTTCTTTGCTACAAGACTGAGGGAAACCCACAAGGAAATAAAGTTACTTTCAAAAATGCCAGCCTGTCTGTGCCGTGCAAAGATGCCGAAAGAGAGAGAGTCTTTTGTTGCAACCCAGGGAGAAAGAAAAGGAGAGCTGGTGGCAGAGGAAATGTATGCGAGGCCCCCACCTCCCATGCTAACAAACAGAAGTGAGCCTCAGTCTCCCCATCTGTGAAATGGGAAGGGCAATTTCCTCCCATGTCTTCTGTGAAGTGTATTGTGCTTGCCATATGATAAGGCTCAGGAATTTTTAGCTGGCGTTATTAGGATTGCTGTGTTTACTGGTTCCTCACATCTGTCACAGTTGAAGTGCAATCCCAGCCTGCCTTTCATCTCAGGGTGAGAAATGCAGTGGTCAGAGACCTGGTGTGCAAGATGAGACTTCTCTTGCTACTGTAACAAGTAACCACAAACTCGGTGACTTAAAGTAACTCCAATTGTTCCCTCACAGTTCTGAAAGTCAGAAGTCCTCCCTCAAATCAAGGTGTCATCCTGGACTGGCTCCCTCTGGAGGCTCCAGGGAAGAATCTATTTCTGCACCTTTTTCAGCTGCTAGAGGGCACATGGCCCCTTAGCTCCTGGCCCCCTCCTCTGTGCTCAAGGTCAGCAGTGTCACATCTTCTAATCTCTCTCTTCTTTCATCGTCGAGCCTCCTTCTCTGGTCTTGATCTTCTTGTCTCCCTCTTCTAAGGACCCGTGGTGACACTGGACCCTGTGGGATAATCCACAAGCAACCCCACCCCTATCTCAAGACCCTTAACTTAGTCCCACCTGTAAAGTTCCTTTTGCCAATTCAGGTGACACAGTCACAGGTTCTGGGGATGAGGATGCAGATATTTGAGAGGGTTGTCATTTAGCCTAGCACATGCTCACCTGACCACTGAACAGTGCCCGTGTCAGTTAGTCTGGACCACACAACAAACCACATTGTTTCTTTCTTCCTTTTTTTTTACCATACTTGGTTTGAACTTTTCACTTTATAGGCAGGTGGTCTACCACTCTAGCCACTCCACCAGCCCTTTTTTTTGTATTTTCAAGATAGGATCTAGCAAACTAGTTTCCCTGGGCCTGGCTTTGACCCACAATCCTCCTGATCTCTGCCTCCCAAGGATTACAGGTATGAGCTACCAGCACCCGGCTGCTATCATTATGGTTCTGACTGCTTTTGTAACTACACCGTTATTGTGAGTTGAATTGTGTCACCTCCCAAAGAAAGACATGTCCAATGCTCTAACCCCTGGTCCCCTTGAATATGGTCTCTGTGGAAATAGGGTTTGTGATGGTGAATCTCGATTGTCTCGATTGGACAAGTTGACACCTAGGAGATTAGTGTAGCACTCCTCTGGATGTGTCTACCACGGCATTTTCACAGAGGATTGGCTAAGAGAGAAAAGACCCACTCTGAATGTGGGTGGCATCAGCCCCGTAGGCTGGGGGCCTGGATGGAATAAAAGGGAAAAAGGAGGGCACCCACAACATAAGCAGTCACTCTCTCCCACCCTCCCTCTCTCTCTCTCCCCCTTTCTCCCTCTTCTCCTCCTCTCCCTCCCTCCCTCTCTCTTTCTTTCTCTCCCTCCCCGCCACCAGCTGCCCCAGTGAGAGCTACACTCTTCTGCCATGATGCTCTGCCTCATCACAGCCCAGAAACAATGGGGCCAGCTGATCCTGGACTGAAACCATGCCCCCAAATAAATCTTTCCTCCTCTTAGGATGTTCTGTCAGGTATTTCGTCACAGAGATGAAAAGCCAGCTGATCCTGGACTGAAACCATGCCCCCAAATAAATCTTTCTTCCTCTTAGGATGTTCTGTCAGGTATTTCGTCACAGAGATGAAAAGTCTTACACAGGTTTTTGCAGATGTAATTAAGAATCTTGAGAGGAGAACATCCTGGATTTAAGCTGGGCCCTCTATCCATTGATGAGGGTCCTATCATAAGAGTCAGGAATGGAGAAGACATGAGGCAGAGGCTTCACATTTTCCGTGTGAAGATGGAAGCAGAGGCTGGAGGGATGCAACGACAAGCCAGTAACACCAGGAGCTACTCAGAGCTGGAAGAGACAAGGAAAGAGCCTCCCCTAGACCCTTCAGAGGGAGCACCGCCCTGCTGACACCTTGACTTTGGACTTCCAGCATCTAAAACTATAAGAGCATAGATTTCTTTTGTTTTTAGGTATCTGGTTTGTCACCCTCCTCCCCCCACCAGCCTTGGGAAGTCTTCAAATGGGAACATCTCCATATCCCTCCCATGAGACCGAGGAGCCTAAATGTTCGGTCCTAACTTGACAGTGGCATTTCCACTGTCAAGTTAGGACTAAACTCATCCTGGTGAGGGTGAGTAAAGAGGCAGGGTGGGCACTGGAGCTTGCTGGGTTGGGATTCTCGTTGCATTCTCTATGACTGTGTGGAGGGCTCAGAAAAGTACTGAGTGCAGTGCCTGGCACAGAGCAAGCACGTGGAAAGGCATCAGGGGACAAGGAGGGCTGGGTGGGTAAAGAGGGAGTGTCCCAGGCAGAACAGCAGGAAGACGAGACTAGCCTGTGTGGACTGCAGATGGCTCTGCAGGGCCAGGGCCCAGAGGACAGTGGGTCCTAACATAACATGGGTCACCATCCAAGTTGGGAAACCCACGATCAGAGGAGCACATATAGTCCCCACATTCCATGCTCGGTGCAAATATGGATATGAACTGTGGGTTCTCAGCTGTGGCACCATTGACACTTTGGGTCAGAGAATTCTTTGTGTCCTGTGCATCATCACATCCTTGACCTCCACCCACTAGACACCTGTGGCACATCCTGCCCTACTCATGACAACCACAATGTTTCTAGACACTGACAAATGTCTCCCTGGGGGCATGTTTGCCCTTGATTGAGAAACAGTGTCCTAAACCAGCTTCGGGTCCCTGGTAGCAGTGCAGCCAGTGACACCTGGCTCTCCCCCTCTCTCCTGGAACGAGACTCTCCAACATATTATAGATGCTCCTCTGTGTGTGGTGGAATGGAGCAGCCAGGGCAGGAGAAAGAGCACTGGACAGGGAGTCAGGAGCCTGGGACCAAAGTCTCAGCTGACTGGCTGATGCACTCAGAGTCACTAAAGTCCAGGTCCCTCCAGATGCATGAAGATGGGCTGCATCCTCCTCAGAAGGTGGATGACCTCCGGTCCATCCATGTTCACTTCCTCCGAGGTCCCACTTTTCTCCGTTGGTCCCAGGTCAGTGGCTGAGCACAGAGGTGGGAGTTCAGGACCACGTCTGGCCAGCAGGCAAAGCAATGGTTCTAAGTCCATTGTTATTTCTGACCCAGGTTTTGATCTGGAGCTCCAGCCTCTCAGCCTCTCAGCCTCTGTTCCTGGGAAGATCTGTCTAACAGAGGTGGTTGGGAGAAGACCTAGAAAGCTGAGGCTGTTGGACCAGCCAGGTCTTATTCCAGCCAGACTGAGTGGTCTCCCGGTTCCCTGCCAGCCTGCCAGCTCTGACATTCTGTGGTGTCATGACTGGGAGAAACTTGATTTGGCTTACAATAAGTGTAATAAACCATGCTGTCACCAGCTCCATGGTCTCTTCTGGACACTGTGGCAGCAAGTTTCAGGGCTCCCACTGAAAGAGGGTAAAGGAACCCTGGCTCCTGTCACTCTGATGTGGGTTGCCTGTCATGGGAAGGATCACCTGCAGGTTCCATAACTTTCTTGTTTGAAACAGGGGCCACACCAAAAAACACATGAAAAAATGCTCACCATCTCTAGCAATAAAGGAAATGCAAATTAAAACCACACTAAGATTCCACCTCACCCCTGTTAGAATAGCCATCATTAGCAACACCACCAACAACAGGTACTGGTGAGGATGCGGGGAAAAAGGAACCCTCTTACACTGTTGGTGGGAATGTAAACTAGTACAACCACTCTGGAAAAAAATTTGGAGGCTACTTAAAAAGCTAAACATCGATCTACCATTTGATCCAGCAATACCACTCTTGGGGATATACCCAAAAGACTGTGACACAGGTTACTCCAGAGGCACCTGCACACCCATGTTTATTGTGGCACTGTTCACAATAGCCAAGTTATGGAAACAGCCAAGATGCCCCACCACTGATGAATGGATTAAGAAAATGTGGTATCTACACAATGGAATTTATGCAGCCATGAAGAAGAATGAAATGTTATCATTCGCTGGTAAATGGATGGAATTGGAGAACATCATTCTGAGTGAGGTTAGCCTGGCCCAAAAGACCAAAAATTGTATGTTCTCCCTCATATGTGGACATTAGATCAAGGGCAAACACAACAAGGGGATTGGACTTTGAGTGCGTGATAAAAGCGAGAGCACACAAGGGAGGGGTGAGGATAGGTAAGACACCTAAAATATTAGCTAGCATTTGTTGCCCTTAACGCAGAGAAACTAAAGCAGATACCTTAAAAGCAACTGAGGCCAATAGGAGAAGGGGACCAGGCACTAGAGAAAAGGTTAGATCAAAAAGAATTAACCTAGAAGGTAACACACACACACACAGGAAATTAATGTGAGTCAACTCCCTGTATAGCTATCCTTATCTCAACCAGCAAAAACCCTTGTTCCTTCCTATTATTGCTTATACTCTCTCTACAACAAAATTAGAAATAAGGGCAAAGTAGTTTCTGCTGGGTATTGAGGGAGTGGGGGAGAGAGGAAGGGGACAGAGTGGATGATAAGGGAGGGGGTGGGGGCAGGGGGGAGAAATGACCCAAGCCTTGTATGCACATATGAATAATAAAAGGAAAAAAAAAGAAACAGGGGCCACAGTTGTGTCCATTTTACAGACAAGTGAGGGAGTGTAACCCAAAGAAAGGAATAAGAAGGTGTGGTGGCTCATGGCTATCATCCCAGTAATTCAGCAGGGGAAGGTAGGAGGATCACAGACAAGCCTGAGCAAAAAGCACAAGACCCTAATCTGAAAAATAATTAAAGCAAAAAGGGCTGGGGGTATGGCTCAAGTGGTAGAGTGTCTACCTAGCAAGCATGAAGCTCAGAGTTTTAAAAAATGACAGAAAGGAGGAAAGGAGAGAAGCAGGATGTGAGGAGGGGAAAGGAGGGAAAGGAAAGAAGGAAGAAGGGAAGTGAAGGGAAGGAGGAAGAGCTTGAGTCAGCTGATGGCCTCTGCTGGGGACTTGCAGCCTCAGTTTCTGCACAATGAGGTGGCCAGTACCTGAGGAGATTCACTGAGTGCGTGCTATCAGACTCTTGGTCTCAGGAATGGGGACTCAGCCATGAATGAAGAAAGGAAGACATGTCTGTCCCAGGGTTCACATTCTAGAAGACAGAACAAATAACTTTAGATAGGGGGCGCTGTGGAGACTGAGCAGGGGAATGTGACAAGGATGGGGACCAAGCTGAGGGCAGCAGCCTGATGTCCCAGGCAGAGGGTACAGCACATGCAGAAACCTACGTCTCCTGGGGTGTAGGGGACAGCACCCTGGCTGGCACTGTCCCAGGGACCACAGAACTGGGAAGCTGCAGGGGTTTCCATCCCTGGAGAGCTGCAATTTTTTTTTCCATCATTGTATTATTTATTTTCCAGCTTTATTGAGGTGTAATTGACAAGTACACATTGTATCTATCCAGGGAGTACCATGATGATCTGACACATGGATACACTGTGACATGGCCACCACAATGAAATTCATTGTTTTCGTTGCCACCCTGGGCAAGGGCGACCCAGCTCCTGGCTGTGCTGCTTGGTTCTTTTTATCTGGGGAAGCCACCCTCTATGCAGCGGGACACCTGCGTTTCTTGGCGGGGGGTGGGGGTGGGGGGGTTCATGAGCACTGTGCGCCACTGCTCTCATTTCAGGCTTTCAAGGCCTTGACATTATAGCAGCTTTCTTCTCCCTCTTCCCAGGCCTGGGGTTTGCTTCTCCTCAGTCATCTGAGAGGAAGGGCAGGAGGGAGAAAGAAATGAAAGGGGAAATGAGGAATGAAAGGGGAAGGATGGAGGATGCATGGATTCCTCCTGTCATCTACCTGGAAAATGCTTTCTGTGCACCAAGGACAGGAGAGCCTCAGGCTGAATCCTTTCCTTGACCAAGGGGCCGCCAGGCTCTACTCTCCCAGTGGGCATTGCAATCCAACCTTGCAGCCCCTCGGGGGTGAGTGCACAAACTGTCATGGCCATTTGAAGAATATGCAAGTGATGGTAGCCCACAAAGGGACATTTACTTTGTGCCACCTTCATCCTTATTTGCTTCTGGACACCCCCTGTCTCCGCCAGACTCCCTGAAGGCATTGGATCTCCATATATAACACAGTGCCCGGCACATGGCAGGTGAGGATTGAGCTGACTCACTACCTGCATGAGCCCCGGCCAGAGCCCTGGGAGACACCCACCGTCCTCTCAAGACAGCCACAGCCAAGCTCACAGTGCCGGGCGCTGGCCGGCAGAGGGCTAGCGGTCATTTGGCTGAGTGAATGAGCGCCCCTCTACCCCCGCCATAAGAGGGGGGTCAGTGGAGGAAGAGGCAGGATGCACTCCAGTGGCGCTTTTGTGGTCTCGTCTATCACCCAGTATAAATGGATCCACTCCGAGGCGTATCGAGCGAAGACCAGGCAGACAGTGCGAGTGTAGATGGCCAGCTCGTCCAGAGTGAGTGTAGATCCACAGCTGCCCAGAGCGAGGGCCACAGTGAGACCCCTCTCAGGGCTCTGGCACAGCCCTGCCCCAGTCCCCCTCGGCAGATGGGCCGGGGGTGGCTATCCCTGGGGATGGGATCTGACTGTGTGCATCTCCTCTTGTGGCCCCATCCTCCCGGACCTGAGCAGGAGGGGTGGTGAGCAGATAGCAGTGACAGCAGGCATTTACAACTGCGACGAGCTGATAGAGGAGCTGGGTGGGGCCCGTGGGGGTGGCAGACATGTCAGTGCTGTTGATGGTACCGAGTCGATAGGATCTAGACGGGTCCAAGACAGATGGATGCAAAGGCAGCCCCGCTGCCCAGAACCCAGGCCGGGATAGCCGACAGCCCTGTGCACCTGGCAGGGAGGGAGGTGGGGTGGAGTATAGGGTGAGGTGAGGAAAGTGGGAACAGCTTGGACAGGGATGAGGGCCAGAGACCCCTGTGGGCAGTCTCTCATTCTCTGTCTCTCTCGTCATCTCTGTTACTGTCCACTTCTCTCTCTCTCTCTCTTACTTTAGCCTCATCCCTCCCCTTCTTTCCCTGTACTTCCTTCCTTTTTTTTTTTTGGTGGCACCAGGGTTTGAACTCAGGCCCTCTACCACATGAGACACACTTCCAATCCTTTTTGCTTTAGTTTATTTTTCCCATACAGTCTTGTTCTTTTTGCCCAAGGCTGGCCTTGGACCAAGATCCTCCCACCTCTATACCTCCTGAGTAGCTGGGATTATAGGTGTGTGCCACCATTCCCAACTCCCCACCCCTTCTCTCTCTTTCTCTCCCTCCTTCTCTATCCCTGTCTTTCTCTGTGTTTTTTTTTCCCTTTGCACTTCTTCCTGTATAAGTTAAGTGGCAGTTGTTGGGTGTGTGTGGTGTTCAGGACACCATCCACTCATGGCTCAGTCCTCACACAGTCTGGGGGGCAGCCATCAGCTCCAGGTCCTAGTCACTCACTCAGAGTCTTATCTGTATTTATTTACTCCCAGGATTCCCACAGGCTAGTTTTCTAGAACCCAAGCTTGCCTGGCTGGTAATTATGATGATGAAGTAATTAAACTAACCCATGGGGTGTGGCCGCTTGTCAAGAGCTGCAGGTGTATCATCTCAGAAATGCTCAAGAGCACCAACAAGCAGGCGTACTATCCCCACTCTGCAGAGGAGAACATTGAGGCTCAGCAAGCTCCAACGACCACACAATCTAAGACTGGGTACTGGGCTGCAAATCAGGTCTTTCTGAGCCTCCCTGCAGGAGGGAGCCTGGGATACCCACCAGGGCCAGGACACAGGCCTACAAAGCATCTTGCCCTGAGGACCAGGCTCAGGGGACAGACCCCTACCCCCCAGCAGCTTTTGGCTTTGAAGTCTTCTCTTCTTTTTCCCCTCTCTCTACTCACTGTGTAGCCCAGGCAAGTCCCAAACTCGGGATTCTCCTTCCTGTTTCTGCCTCTGGGATTACACGTGTGCACTACCACACCCAGCTTCTGTTTTCTCTCTTGCCTCTCAACATCCCTCCTCTTTCTTCTCTCTCTTTTTTCTCACCTCTCATCTTCTCCTGCTCCTTCCCCCAACCCTGGTCCACTTACAGCCCCCACAGAGCACCACCTGGTCAATGTTTTCTTAGCATGGAAACTAAGTTCCTTGCCTTCCTTCCTTCTTTTTGCTTCCCTCTACCCCTCCTCTGGTACTTATCCTTCTGTGACACGCTGAACAATGGTCCTCAAGAGATGTCCATGTGGAACCCTGATAGTTACTTCTATGGAAAATGGATTTGTGGAGTGGAATCAACTTTCCTTTTTTTGATGGGACTGGGGTTTGAATTCAAGTCTTCAAACTTGCAAAGCAGATGCTCTATGGCTTGAGCCATCCCTCCAGTCCATTTTACTCTGGTTATTTTGGGGTCTTGAGAACTATTTGCCAGGGCTGACCTCAAACCTTGATCCTCCCAATCTCAGCCTCCCAAGTAGCTAGGATTATAGGTGTGAGCTACCGGTACCTGACATTTTTTTTTAAGAGATGGGTCTCACTCCGTTGCCCAGGCTGATCCTGAACTTGTCTCAAGCAATTCTCCTGCCTCAGCCTCCTGAGTGTCTGGAACTTCAGGCATGCGCCCCTATTCCCAGTTAAATGGTCTCACTTTAATCACAAGAGCCTTATAAGGGGGATGCAGGAGGAGTCTGGGTTAGGGGAGGAGGCCATATGAAGACAGAAGATACTGGAGAGATTCAGGCCTGAGTCAAAAAGTGAAAGAAGTGTCTAGAATTTGCAAGCCACAGGGCTGGATTCTCCCTGGAGCCTCCAGAAGGAGCCAGTACTACCAACACCTCCATTTAAACCTGGCAAAGCTGATTTTAGATTTCTGATCTCCAGAGCTGTAAGACAATCCATTTGTACTGTTTTCAGCCACTAATTCTGTGATCATTTTTTTCAAAGCAGCAACAGAAAACACATTTTGGTACCAGAAGTGGGATGCAAATACAGGAAGATGTGGATGTGGCTTTGGGATTGGGTGATGAATGGAATTTGGAAGAATTTTGTAGCACCTGGTAGAAAAGGCCTGGGTTGCACTAAATAGACTGTGATGGAGCTGTGGGGTCGGGGGGGGGGGCAGTTGCTGCTGGCAAGGGCTTGCGAGGAAGCGGGGTGCAAGTTGCAGCGAACAAGCCGAGCTGTTAGGAAGTGCTCACATCATCCCAGGCCAACTGCCTACAGGATGTGAGCATAAAAGATATGGCTACGAAGGCACAGGAGAAATGAGGAATGTTTGAAAAGGAGACAAGCGAGGTCCCTGTCCTAGGGGAAGGCCTGAGGCTGTAGCTCAGTGGTAGAGCCCTTGCTTAGCATACGAGAGACCCTGGCTTCCACTCCCAGCACTGTAAAATTAAAAGGAAAAAGACAGGAAGGAGGAAGGGAAGGAAGGAAAGGAAGTTCACTGCTAACTACCAACCTCCCTACCCCAAGGGTCCCCCCTTCCCAGTCCCATGGCTGTCTGTCCCATGAGGCTGAGTTTACCAAAGCAGTGTGTGACCTGGGCCTCAATTTCTTCATTTTTAAAATGGGAATTGTAATAGCACCCATCTTATGAAATTGCTGTGAGGGTTAATTAACAGGCTAACTGTTTTTAAAAAGTGCTTAACCTAGTACCTGTGCAGAGTAAGGTCTCAATAAATATTAGCAATAATATTATCTTAAGCCAACAGGTCAGTTATCCCTCCACTCATGCCTGCCTCCCTCGTTCTTAGCTGTGAGTCCATCAAAAGTCTGTATGTATGAAGCAGTGGAAAGAACTGAAAATCACCTGGTATGCATGTGTTTAACCCCAAAACCACTTTAAAAATGGAACACAGGAGACATGCAAGGCCTTCCAGGGTCTCAGCAGTAAGGGCAGGTGATGATGGCAAAGTGACATTAGCGTTTTCTAAGTTCACAACAGTGGGGTTCAAGTCTCAGCTGCCGATGAAAACCCCCAGGGAGAGTTGAAACAAGGCCAAAGGCAGTGGAGCCCGAAACCGGGCAGGTGGGGCCCCAGCTTGGGTATTTGCTAACACTGCCCGGGAGGGATGCCAGACGGAACACAGGACATCCAGGCACGTCTGAATTCCAGACAATGAGTGAATTATTTTAACACAAGTATGTACCAAATTAAAGCCTTCATTGTCCATACTATGGTAGGGGTTGATTTTTGCACTACTTTTAGGGGTATGTCAAGGCACGTATTCAGAACTCCCAGGAGGATGGGGGTGGTGGTACCCAAACCTGACTACACACATCCCACCTGTGCCACCCCCATGATGGCCTCTTGGTAGGACCACTGTGTATGTTACCTTCCTCTAAGTACAATGGGCTTCTGGTGCTGGGAGCCTCACCCCCTTATTACAATGTGTGAGTTTGATTTATTTGCCTTTGATCTGAGCTCCGCCAGGCCAGGGAGCAGCCCTGTCTTGTCCTCTCTTGTGTCTAAATACAACACCGGGAACAGAAGAATCACCCAATACATAAGGGCAGAATAAATGAATGACACAGTCCTGGGGGGCGGCAGATCAATTTCCTGGTTTGTGTCTTTTCAATGTATACGCCAATACATCTTTGCTGCTCTCTGGGTGGTCCATGCATCAGCCCTGTCTGTGTCCCCAGGTTGCTGGTCAGAACTGCAGTCTCAGGTCCCACCCCGGACATCCTATGTGTACAGACGCCAGTGCCCCATTCACGACAGTTAATTCTATACATGTCTCCAAGTCTCTGCTTCCTCTGCAGGAAAATAAAAGCTAGCAGAGGCATTTACAGCCTCTCTACCTAGCACTGTTGCTGCCCAACTCAGATGGGACAACGGACTGTCAGTGCAAACTCCAACACGCTGTTGCAAGATGACATCATCTTGTTATGAGTGGTCAGAGGATTATAAAACAGTGCCCTGGGCCACCTGCGTCCTAGCCAGTCCTCTGCCTCTCTCCCAGGCTTCTCTCTCCAGATCAAGCCAGCTTCTCTTCCCCTGCGCCCACTCCCCTTCCTTTCTGTTTCTAATACCACGCAGAATCGAGCAGGTGCTAGTCCGGGTTTGTGGCTTGAAACTTGCCTTTGCATGTGTCTGTCTGAAAGAGGGTGGGGTAAGGGCTGCCTGGGGCGTGAGTGGGACCAATTCAAACAGGCTCAAGTCCCTTGTGCTTGGTTTCGTCTTGTCACAAATGTGTCGTTTGATGCAGGCCTGATCAAACACGTCCCTGAGCTGGGGGGTGTGGGGCTGGAGAGAGGAATTAGCATTTTTCTCTCCACAGAGCCTGCTGGCGTCCAGCCCCCTCCTCCACGTGGCCTCTTGGGGATTGCATCCAATTACAGATGGACCTCAAAGTCCAGCGTCTGCCTTCACATCCCACACTGGCTCTGGAGACTTCCAAAGGAATAAGCCAAATCTATTCATGTTTTTGACGTCCCAGGCTATGGGCTGGATGCTTTACAAATATTTTTATGGGGTTACTGGGGGAATAAAGTGAAACACAGGGTTAATGCATTTCCTGAAATCGAAAATTCCATCAACTGTAGCTTTTCCCCTCGATTTAATAACAACCACATTAAATGTGTAAGCCGACTGCTTCCGGGCTACGCAGAGGGTGGTCTGAGGACTTGCACATCACCTGAGAAGTTGCTAGAAATGCAGAATCTTCATCCCACCACAGATCTACTGAATCCAAAGCCACATTTTAGCTGGGGGACTTGTGTGCACCCCAGGCTCATGCCCCACTGAAACCCTGATTACAAAACCTATCTTGATTTCAGAATCATTAAAATATGGGGGGGGGAATATATATGTTTGAGAATCAAGGGCATAGGGAAGTTTATTTTGAATGAGGAATTTGAGGCTCAGAGTGGCAAAGTGACTGGCCCAAGGTCACACAGCTTATAGATAACAGAACCAGAATTATAGCTCAGATCTCCCAGGGTCAAGCCACCAGCTGGCATTAGCAGTGACAGCAGCAGAGGCAGGGATGAGGACAATCAACCCTATCTTTCCCGCTGCACTGTAGTCTATCCTCAAACAGAAGATGTCATTACTACGAGTGGTAATCAATACACAGCTTCTGATGTCAGCTGAAGATAATACCAAACACCAGGTGTACTTCCCTGTCACCTTGGAACCCTGACCTTGCCATCCAAAATGGGCCTGGCTGTGAATAGATCCAGCTTTTAAAAAAGATTCTGCAAGGTTTTAATGTCAATGTCAGTATGCCATATTGTATTCATCTGACGTTATATGACTATCTGCGCAGAAGAACATCCTGCTTGCTGTGCAGGTCTGTTGTTGGTGTCACACCATCACAGAGGACTCTGTCCCTTTATATCACAAGGTCGTGGCTCAGCTCTCAGTGTGGCGCTTGTTGTTGGATGACCTGATGTTACTTATTTGTTGACTTGTCTATAACCTGTCCTTCCACTCCTGGAATGTCAGACTCTTAAGTGCAGAGTCTACACTGGATCCCCAGCATCTAGAAGGGGATTGGCACTCAGTAGATGCTCAATGGATATTTGTTAAGTCAATGAATGGATGAGTGCATATATTTGTTGAATGGATGGATGAAAAAGGAATGGGTGAATGGGTGATAGATGAACAGGTGGAAATGGATGGATGATGGACAGATGGATGGATGGATGATGGTCGGATGGATGGACGATGGATGGATGATGAATAGGTGGAGGGATAGATGGATAGATGATGGAGGATGGATGGATAGATGTATGATGGATGCATGCATGCATTCAATGGGCACTTTTGATTGTCTCTTAATTGGATTGCAAACCATCTAGGAAATTAGTAAAGTACACCTCTGGGTGTGTCTGTGAGGGCATTTCCAGAGACAATTAACCAAGGAGGGAAGACCTTCCCGGAATTGAGTGGCACCATCCCATATGCTGGGAGCCCAGATGAAATAAAAAGAGGAAGAAGAGAAAGTCCTAAAGCACAGGATTTCTCTCTCTCTGCTTCCTGGATACCATGATGTGAGCTGCTGTGCTCCACCATGCTCTGCCCTCCCCACCGTGATGGACTGAAACCTCTGCAACCATGAGTCAGAATAAATCCTTCATCCTTTAAGTTGTATGTCAGATATTTTGTCACAGCAATGAAAAGCCTGACACTAACACAATGGGTGAGTGGGTGATGGATGAATGGATGGGTGATGGATGGGTGGGTGGATGGATAGATGGATGGATGATGGATGGATGAATGGATGGATGGATAGATGGATGAATGGATGGACGATGAATGGATGGATAGGTGGATGGATGGGTGATGGATGGGAGGACAGATGGATGATGGATGGATGGATTTTAGACAACCAAAGGGATTGAGAAGGACTCACATTCTAGACTTTGAACCTCCAAAGTAAAGTGTCCAATGAAAACAAAACCACTTCAAAATAACATTCCTATAAAAACTGAAACAAAATGCGTCTGATTATGAAAGAAGACAATTAAAAACAAACAAACAAACCAACCTAGCATTTACCCGGGAGCAATGGCGTGTTTGATCTTTAAGCAGATGAGAAGATTTAAAGAAGCAAACAGCATGATGATCTCCCCTCCTTCTCTTGTCTGGGTTCCTCTCCTATGGGAGGTTGAGCACCCCGCCCCCACCCTGAAATTCAGGAGGGCTAAGCTGAGCCTTCTGTTTGCACACTTTTGATAGGTCAAGAGTAGCCCCAACTGCTACTTGGTTCCCCCAGGAACCAAGACGTTCATTCCACCAGAGAGCGTCCTTATATGAATTAGAGAGCGCTTGCCATCTTCTGAGTGTGCATGACCTTGGTCCAGGGACAGTGGCTTGGTAAGTAGGACCCCAGGTTTCTCCTTGGCCTGGCACCTGTGCAGGGACCAATCTGTCCATCTGTAAATGGCAGTCTTATCTGACCCCCAATCACAGAGGCTCAGAGCCATGGTGACCTTGCCACCTGATCTTGCTAGGATTGTCTGTTGTCACTCCTGAGTGTAAATCCAGCAGAGTGGAGGGAGACTGCTCATTTTCTCCTACACTGCCAATAGACAAGCCTTGCTAGGGGCTCTAAGCTCAGTTCTCTCTCTCTCTCTCTCTCTCTTTCTCTCTCTCTCTCTCTGCCCCTCCCTCCTTCCTTCTTCCCTCCTCCCTCCTGTATCTTCCTTTTCCCTTCCCTGTTCCCTGTTTTCCCCTGCAGTTAGGTGATACAGGACTCAGTAATAACATAACAACATCTTCAAATCCCAGTGATGTGGGCTTCACCAGGTGGCAAACTGAATGATGGGATGCAGACCCCTTCCCTCTACTCTGGGACAGGGGACAGGTGGGGGTGGAGAGCCTGACGGTGTCCCTGCTCACCTGGGAATGGTGCTGAGGGTGGTGGCTGGGATCCAGGCTTCTAGGATGGGACAAAGACTGAAGCCCAGTCACAGACCAGGAGCAAGGGACTTAAAAAGACTTAGATTCAGGCCTGTGAGTCTGGGCAAGCCACTGTTTCCTCTTCTGTGGACATGAATGAATGTGCTGCCTTATAGGGCTGCAAGGTTAGATGTAGGGGGCTGGGATTGCTGTTCTAATGCGAATGGTTTGAAAAGCAGGGAAGGGGGTTAGTGGGGAGGATTGCAGACAACTGGTCTCATCTAGTGACAAAGATGTTTCTACAAGTGCTAGGAGCCAGGATGCAAGGGGAAGTCACAGAGAGATGGCCCTGGGCTTGGGTCTTTTCCCCTCCAGAGGTGACAGTGTTAGTCCTCTGGGTTTTGCTTCATGCTGACTTGGGGCTCAGATGTGGGGCACGTGGACAAGGCTCTCAGATTGCTTGCTGGAGCCCTGGGCTGAGTGCTTCACACTTAGGCTCCTGGGCCATGGAGGTGAGGTGATGGTCCCCTTAGGGGACAGCTGGGACAGTGAACCTGCTCCATAAAGTCCTTCATACACTGAATGGGCTTCAGGATATGTGAACTGCAATGCGACATGACAAGAAAAGGACATTGTAAAATCAAAGCCTGTTGCTCTGGTCCCTGGAAAACCCCGCTTTCTGATTGTTCTGGACACCTTGCTGTCCAGCTCGGCAGCAGGACACATAGGGCCCAGCTCATGGTGGCAGGAGACCTGATGACTGGAGAGAGGCAGGGCACCAGGGCCCATGGTGAGGTGCTCTGTGTGTCCTGTCTGTCCAGCCCCATCTACCAACCCTTCTGAACGGGTGGTTCTCAAAGTGGTTCCAAGGAGGACCCCTTGACCCAGAATCACCAGCAGCTCTTCAGGATTTGTTTCTAAAATACTGATTTCTGGCCTTCCCCTGGCCATACCCACTGGACCCCCATTCCTAGAGGGAGCCCTGGAATTTGCATTGTACTAAGCTCTCTGCCCCCACCCCCGCCTCCCTTCCCCCCATGCTCAGTGACATCCAAGACCCAACTGAGCCGCTGAGTCCTACACATGGCAAGCCCCAACATAGGCTGGCTGAACCAAGTCCTAAAGGAGCAAAGCCTTTGCAGGCCTCAGCTTCCTCCCCTGGGCAGTGGGAGAGATCATCATCCAGGTCTTCTCCATGATTCTGTGAGGCAGCTTAACAAGCTGGTCCTTCTGAGGAAGACGTGAGGTGAGTGTAAGAACTCTCAGCTCAAATGGTGATGAGTGGAAGGTTCAGAGAGCGGGGGCTGGTGAGAGAGAGACAGAGACAAAGAGACAGACAGAGTGGGGAACAAAGGCAGACAGACAAAAGACAGAGACAGAGACAATGACAGAGAGACAGAGAGAGAAGGAGGGCAGGGGGAGAGAGAGTGCACCTCCAAATTTCTAAGCACATGAGCCCCTGAAAGAATGACTTCTTGCCCACAGACCCTATGCCTGGGTTTGGGGTCATCCCAAAGTAGACCCTGGGGCAAGGTCTTCGGGGCAGGTAGTTTATTTGGGAGGTGTGATGACATGGGGAAGAGGAGGAGAAAACCAAAAATATTCGTGTTAAACCTAGTGTGGCGGTGCACACCTGTAATCTCAGCGTTTGGGAGACTGAGGGAGGGGGATCCCAAGTTCAAGGCCAGTCTGGGCTTCATATCAAAACTCTGCCTCAAAAGAAAATAAGTGTGTGTGAACTAGCAGTTCCTGCCGTGGGGAATTGGAACTCGGTCCCCCAGGGACCCTCTGAGGAGCCTCAGTTTCTTCACTAGCTCCCATCCTTTGTTGACTGCCAGGTACCTCTGGAGGTATCTGGTGTCCAGTATTTCCTGGCTGTCCCGGGCACCCTGGAGAAAGCCTTTGGGTAGAAAAGTGGGGTACATGTGGGGGCAGTGGCAGCTGCAGCTCATGGGACGTCCACAGGGGCCTCTGAGCTCAGCCAAGAGTGAGGGGCATCCTCAGCCCCTCTGGAACAATGCTCTCCCAGCCATGCCTGCTAACACCGCCACGGCCATCCTTAGAAACCACCGAGCCCATCCAGCCTCCACATCTTCTCTGTCACATTCACCATCCCTGTACACAGTGGCAAGGATTGCAGTCATTTCGATGACCTTAAGTTACATGTGCAAAAGTGTAGGGAGGGAGGGGCAGAAGGAAAGAAAGAAGGGAAGGAAGGAGAGGAAGGAAGGAGAAAGGGAGGGAGGAAGATAAAGAGGAAGGGAGGAAAAAAGAGGAGGGAAGGAAAAGGAAAGGAGAAAGAGAAAGGAAGGAAGAGTAGAAGGAAAGGAAAGAAGGGAGGGAGGGAGGAAGCAAGGAAAAAAGAATGGAAGGAGGGAGGGGAAGGTAGGAAGGAAGGCAAGAACAGTTAGTATTAAACACCTTCATTTGTGTTTGGAGCTTATCATCCATTATCTCACTAAAACCACTTCGAGGGGTACTAGGAACACCATCCATGTTTTCTACAGGTAAACCAAAAGCCCAGAGAGATGAAGTCACTTTTGCACAAAGTCACACAGCAAAATATGTGACTGAACCACTGGGTTCCAAAATACGAGCTGTCTCCCAGCTATCCCACTGCCCCCAACCTTTCCTTATTTCACAGGGAGTATAGTTGAGCCTCACCCACAGGCCACAGCATCTCCCAGAGCTGCTGGAAACGCAGCCTCCGAGCTGCATCCTCGTGAGCTGCCCTGGGCATCTGTGCGCTGCTCAAGGCTGACATCCCTGGGAACCCGCACCGCACCTTCCTTTTATTGCTTTATATTCCAGGACAGCTCTTTCTTGGTCCGTGGCAAATGCGGGAGCTAACGCAAGCAATAAAGGGCTGTGGGTCTGTCCAGTGCTTAGATCAATGAGCAATTGTAATTATTATTGCCATTAATAATAAATGCTACTCAGTCCAGTAGATGAGGCTGCAATGAGGTGGCTGCCTGCCTAGGAGCACAGGCTGCCGGCTTAAGCAAGTTGACTTAGTGTCACCCTGGAGTCCTGCCCTGTGCAAATATGGAGCACCGCTCTGTACAGTACTGGGGAGGATGCATCTTACAGCCTCTGCCTGTGAACCCAGATAAGGGAGAGCCCGGGACTTGGTTGGTTGCCAGGTAACTCCAGAAGATTCTCTGGGATGATCAGCTCAGTGGATACCCTGGTAGTGCTCACTGCTCAGTCCTTCATCTATGGTCCTTTGCTCCCCATCTTTGAGGGCTCTGCTCACCTCCAAAGCACCTGATGGAAGGCGGTTGTCATACCCATTGGTTAGACACACAGCCAGCCTGCCTGGTTTCCAATCTACTTGCTGTGTGTCTTCAAACAAGCCACTTGACCTCTCTGGACTTTGATCCACTCATTCGTAAAATGATAACAGTGCTCATCTAAGGGGAGAAGGGCTCATGGAATTGAAATGCTGAGTGTGAGGTGCCTTGGTGTTCATCGTCATCCTTTACCTTCTTGCATCTTGTCCCTCACTGACCCTGGTGACAGCACAGCAGGGACCCATATGCAAGGGTGACATCAGTGCCTCTGTGAATGACTGAGGCCAGATCTGTTAACCACTGAGCTGTGCCACGAATGGTTGCAAGCCTGTTTGCATCATTGGCTTGTCTCTGTTGCAGTTCCTGGAGGGAAGAACCATTTGGGGTGCAGAAATGGGGTTGAGAGACAGACGAACTCACCCAGCGTCACATTAGAAAATGACTGGAGCCAGAATTTGAACCCAGACCATCTGGGAATAGAGCTCATGCTCCCTACCATTGCCTGGGGAATGAAGGAAGGAGGGAGGAGAGAGAGACAGAAGAGAGGAGGGAAGGGAGGGAAAAAAGGAAGGGGAGGGAAGGGCAGGGAGAGACCACTGAGGTCATTAGATGGATAAAGTATCAGAGGATATACTGGATGGATGAAAGACTCGACCTTGGAGAATTGTTACCAAGGTTAAATGGAGCAAGGCACTAGGTCTGGTACACAGTAAGCGCTCAATAAACGTCAACTCAAATATTAGTAACAAAAAACAGGACTGTAAAATAGGTACAGTGTGTCTGAGGATGAAGGAAGTATATGAAACAGAACTAGAAACTTCTTACAATTGCTTTAAGTGGAGGGCGGGCTGAGGGGAGAGATGGTGGGAACAATGTAACTAATGTGCAATATAAGTCTAATCAGAATTGTCACTATGAATCCACCCCCATATAACAAATATATCCTAATAAAAATTTATATAAAAAAATAAACGTCAGCAATGCTGGTGATAACCAGGACCTGATGACAGACGGAATGGACACATGAGAGTGGAAGGGGGACCAGCAGGTTGGAGAGTGGCCCTCGTCAACCCCACTGGACCTGTGGCATGGTGAGATGTGCACCTCTGCTGGGCTGTCTTTAGGCACCAAGGTTGGAATGGGAGCTTCCTGTTAGTGTGGCAGAACCTGACCGATACAGTCAGACCGTCCCCCAAAGGCTGCCACCCTGGCTCCTGTCCATGCCTAATCCCCAAGCTTGTGCCCTACAGCACCCAGAAGTCCACATCCAGATCTCCTAAGAAGCCAGGATGTGAGACACACAAAGGCTGTTCCCCCACCTTCCACAGATGGGATCATTTGAGAGGTGAAAGTGTGGGAGGTCACCTTGCTGATATTAGGGACAGGATTCGATTCCAGAACAACCTCCTGGAAAACCCACTGTCCTTCAGGGCAGCTCACTGCATTGCTTTTCTAAAGGGCTGCAGGAGAAGGCAGAGAGAAATGCGTGATTTTCAAAAGTTTGCCGTGTGCCTCATGCATAGGATTTCCTGATACGTTGATTGACTTTCTGACCACTTTTCTCATGGCCTTCTGTGTCCTGGGATCCTCCTGTAGGGCAAAAGCTTGGTGATCAGGAATGACAGAAGCCAGAGTGGCGGTGTTCAGAGGAGAAGAGTCTGACTGTATCAGTCAGATTCTGCTGCAATAACAAGCAGAACGCAGCCTGAAAGCAGCCCAGCAGAGGTCCACGTCACACCACACTGCACCTCACCACTGCATCCTCATCGTCCCATTTGGGCATCAGGTTGAGGGACACCCTTCCTGTTATAACGTCCCGGGCAGGGGACAGGGAGGCTGCTGTGCTGCTCACATCATTGGCCAGTGCAAGTCACATGGCTGTTGTCAAAGGCACGGGGTGGAGGGCCGTTTTAACATACGCCCACCACATGACCACCACACAGACCCTCAGGGAGGGGCTGCTTATGTGTAGAGTGGAACTGCAGGAGATGGCAGGTCAAGGTGAGCAGCCAGGCATGCTGGGAAAGAGCTCAGCCTATGCTGGGGTATAGTAGGCTTTAGCAGGGACCTGGGTGCTTCAATCTGTAACCAGAGTTGGGATGAAGTCAGGGTTCGGGCTCAGTCAGGAGCAAGGGTCAGGCCTCGGCAGGTGACTGAGGTCAGCACTCTGACTTTGGCTAGGGTTGGAGCTCAGTCTGGGATTATGATGAGGGATCAGTCTGTGACTGGGATCAGGGCCTGTTGTGTAAGCAGGGTCAGGGTTCAGGTTGTTACTGGGTTATCAGTGTCTGTGCTTAGGGTTCAGTCAGCAACACAGATCAGAGTTCTCAGGTTGTAACTGGGATGAGGGCTCAGGCTGTGACTGGGATGAGGGCTCAGGCTGTGACTGGAAAGGAGGCTCAGGTTGTTACTGGGATGAGGTCTCAGGCTATAACTGGGACTGGAGCTCAGGTTGTAGCTGGGATGAGGGCTCAGGCTGTGACTGGGATGAGGGCTCAGTCAGTACCCAATTCATGGCTCAGGCTGTAGCAAGCATCAGGACTTATCCTAGGTTCATCCCTGACTAGGGTCAGCATCGTGTTGGAATCCATGGGTACCCACTTACCAGACTGTGCCGAGGCTGGAGCCTCACCTCCCCGAGAGCCACTGCCCAGGATCCCTCCAGTGCTCAGTCCCCTCAGAGCCCAGGACCCCTGCCCTACCCCCACTCCTTGGGGATGCGTGCCCCTCGCTTGCTGGACACCCTCAGGTCACCTGGCCCAGCCTGGAGTGGCCGTGGGCGCTGTGGGTACCATGGACTGGGTCTCCACCACCCGGCGCCTCCCTCCCGCCTCCCTCCCTCTGCCACCAGCTGCCAGCTCCGTCTGCTCGCTGCGCTCCTCTCCCCCTCTCTGCCTTAGAGACAGCCATAAGTCTCCCGTGAAATATATACAGTGTAAATATATAAAAAGCTTGTGCCTGCTGCTTATGTATTCATGAAATAGTAAATAAATTTTATGGGATAATTTGAAGGCTGCCAGGAAGCCAGGAGATGAAAACGGAGGCCTAATGAAATGGAGGATCAGGACGGCACACGCACATCGATCCACCGCCGGCCTGACCCGGGCCCCGCGCACGAGGCACTCGAGGGGCTTCCGGGGGTCATAAACCACGGGTGGCTGCTCTGGGGGTGGCCCAGGCTGGGGGCTGGCGATGGGGGCTGAAGGCCACCTTCTGGAAGACCCAGAGGCGAGGAGACGTGGGCTGAGTTTTTCCCTACACTGCCTGGACACATCTTGCAGTCCTGTCCCCTCTGTGCGCCTCAGTTTCTCCGCATGTGGTGAGAGCCGCGATAGTCTTCTCTCGGGTCCTCTCTTTCCTGGTACTTCTGGCAGGTGTGGCCACCTGCTTGTCTATGCCTCCTGGGTCAACGTCCGTGTCTACACTCCATGTCTGGTCCCCCTGAGCAGGGAGGAGGTCTGTACTTGGGGATTGGTGTCCCTGCTTTCTGGCAAACAGCAGGTTCTCAGTGAGTGTTTATTGGTTGGATAAATAATGGTTGAGTGACTGTCAGAAATTCAGATGAGAACCAATGCTATCCACGCCTCCCCACTGCCACTTTACTACCTTGGTCCAAGCCACCTCCCTCTCTTGCTTGGACTATTGCAGTAGGCTTCTCCTTGCTGTCTTACCACCTAGGCCACTCACAGTCTACTCTCCCCACAACCACCAGAGGGCTCCTATTAAACTAAGAAATCAGATCAGAATGGTACTGGGACTCACCTCCACTGGCTGGTTGGGCCACCCCTCTCTCTATTCCCCACTACTCTTTCTTCCCCCCTCTCTGTTCCTGGGCTGCACCTCAGGGCCTTTGCACTGGCTGTTTGCTTCTGCCTGGATATCTTCCTACCAAACGCCTTCACCTTTTCAAGCCTTTGCTCCTGTCCTTGCTATGAGGCTGTCCTGAGCTCCATAAATAAAAATGCAGCCACCTGTTTCCTGCTCCTGTCCTGCCAAACCCCGTCCCCAGTATTTCCTGTTTAATTACTTACTCTTTATTTGCTCCCAGCCATGTAGGGCAGAGGTTTTGTCTCACTGTTCACCACTCAGAGCCCAGCATGCAGAATGCAGCCTGGCACTAGACTCAGTCAACAGTGCTTGGTTGATGACTGAACAAATGAATGAATGGATGTGTGTGAGTGAATAACTAAGGGACCTTCCAAGACTGACTTCATTAATTTTTTGCAGGTTTTTATTGGACCTTCTCTATGCCAGGCCTTGGCATCACAAGTGTTCTGAGACCTGTGGGGTGGGGGGACAGGGAAGGATGGGGACCCACGCTGGAATAGGTGGACATGGAGAGCAGGGTGGCGTAGAGGAGGGCTCCAGAGGTGGGGGTGAGGCCACACTGGAGCCTGGGACTGGGGGGAAAGTCCTGGCCCAGGAACAGCCAGGTAGGACCCTGGCAGGCCTCAGAGGGGCAAAAGGAAAAGTCCAGTGAAGTCAAGCCAGGACGGAAGCAAACTCAAGAGGCCACAGGAGCCGTCTCCCAGCCTTCAAGAATGAGTAGCCTGATTCTTCCAGGGACACTTCTGGAACTCTTCTCGGGGCCCATGAGGTCGGCGGGAAGTCCTTATTGGAGCTAACCTAAATTCCACATGCTGTCAAGTGGCTACTCACCTCTCCTCCCACACTGGGGCAAGGGGGCACCTGGCCTTCGGGTCTTACTTAGGGTGCTGGGATCAGCCTCATGCCCTGGCTCTGCCACTTGCTAGCTGAGTGGCCTCTGGCAAGTCAGTTGATCCTGGAGCCTCAGTTTCTTCATCTGCAAAATGGGAACAGCAAGACCTGTGATACACCCCCCTGCCACCCAGGATGAGTATAAAAGAGAGTCAGTCACTAGCCCAGAGGCAGGCAGAGGGAACAAAATAGATGTGAAGAGTCAGGACTTTTGCAGATCAGTTGTTGGGATTAAGTGACAGTCTACATGTGGGGTGCTGGCACAGTCAGTCCTCAGCTACCGCAGCTAGAATCCTCGTCAGGAGAGCGGTGTCACCTCCGGCGCCACCCCACACCTCCTCTTCCACAGTGAAACGTGGATCACACCTGTGACTTCTGACCCCCGTGTGGCCAGGCCACAGGTAGGCATGGCTCCCTGAGGAGTGCACGGCTCGAAGCTCGTGCAGACACAGACATGTGACATATTACCCATCCGTGCCGGAAATGGCACAACTCTGGGGACTAGACACTAGCGGACTTTCTCCACCACAGCGGGATGCTCTCCTGCCTCCTCTCTTCCTCTGTCCACCCTCCTTCCCCAGCTCTGACTGCAGCCCTGTGTGGTCCCCTGTGGGAGAGGGCAGGTGGCTGGACCTCAACTGTCCTGTCACCCTGGAAGAACATCCCAGCAAGCCATGACCCGCTGCCTCCCATCAAGCTGGAGAAGCAAATGACACAGCCAGGCCAATGAGGCCAGTGGGCTACATCTGTGGTTCCTTCCTCTTTCTCCTCCTCTCCTCACAGGCTGGAGCTCAGCCTCCATCGCTCCCCTCCTCCTTCTACAGTGCAGAGGCTGAGTTTCTAATGAAACACGGGGTGTTGGTGGAATCAGGTGTACCAGGCACCCTGGGCTTGCTGTGTGTTCTTCAGCAAGTGCCTGTACCTCTCTGAGCCTCAGTTGCACCACCTGCAAACTGGGCATCAAATAGGAGCCACCAGTTTAGGTGAAGTGCTTAGCAGGTCTTAAGTGCTCCAAGTCGTTCCAGAAACCTCCAAGGCTCAACACATGCTGATCCCCTGGACTCTCCTCTCTTTCTCAAATACTCTGTCTGGATATCACTCCTCCTTCTCTCCCAGGCTCTGTCATGTGCCCTGTCCCCCTGGGGCTACCCTGGTGTCCTGGTGGGGAGTCTGGCTGTCAGCTGGGACCTCCAGTCAGCCACCAACTGAAACAAGTACCTGTGGCCCCTCTCCTGTCCTCTGGGGGCCAACCTGGGCTTCCTCACAGTTCCAAGCAGGCAAGGCAAGGGTGGACCTTTTGTGACCCAGCATTTGTAGTCACAATGCCATGTCTGCAACACTCAGGACGTCACAGAGGGCCGTCCAGGTTCAAGGGGAGGAGGCTTAGCTTTGCCACTCCATGGCCAACGTGGAGTCACAAAATGGCAGACGTCTTCGAAAATGTGTCGTCTGTCAGAATAAGCCAGGATGGAATCGCCCCACTTCCTCCCCCGTGAGAGAAAAGCTAGTCTTCCTTGTTGTATCACTGGACTCTTGCAGAAACACAGTTGGAAAATGGGTGCACTTGGCACAGCTGGACTTAAAGCACTCAGCAGAATTTAAATGAGATGATGGAGGCTATGTCTGGGCTTCTGTACACAGTCAGTGCTCAACAGTTGTTTCTGTGACGTTAGGACTGGTGACCAGAACTGAAAGCCACGAGCCACCCGCTTTCCTACTGTGACCGGAGCCTCCCGGGCAGAGGTTCAGGAGGCAATGGGGTGATTGACTGTCTCAGAGAAGCTGGAGAAAGGATGAAGGATTTTCTGGCCTCCCTGGTCTTTTTCAAAATCTACTCATACTTACGTTCTCCAAAGATGATAAACAAGTCCAGGCCCAGAAAGGGAGAGTGACTTCCCTGTGGCCTCCAGCATAACCTGGACAGTCGCTGGATCTGAACTCAGGACCCAGGAATGCAGCTGGATGCTCAGAGACACTGTGCAGACTCCAGGCTGACTGTCATTTCTGCTGTATTTGTGGTTGTTCCTTTATCAGCATTTCTATTACCTGTGCCCGGCAGGATGAGGACGGGGCAGGGGCTGGGCGCTTCCACAGCTACAGCTTCAGGACTGCTCCCTTGTATGGGCTTCTTTTAAAGAAATACTTCTGTGCCTCAGATTTTACGCACAATTAAAATTGTCTTTCTTAATGAACTCCAACATCATATAAACTGAAAGCACCTTCAAACTTGGATACACCCTAGAAGAAGGGACTCTGTGCCCATCCTACAGAGAAGGGATTCATAGCCCAGAGAAGGTGCCTTGCTTGCCCAAAGACACACAGCCTGGAAGAGGCAGGGTGAGGGCTTGAACCCAGAGCTTATGAGCTGCATCCTCCATCCTGCCCGTCTGCCTCTGACTCCCACGCTACACGCTCTTTACCTTAAGTGGCTCTGGGGAGAATGAGCCAGAAACATGGTTACCAGGGGGCCCCCGGCAGCCTGGTCAGGAAGCTTTGTGAAGAGCTGCACATTCGAAGAAAGTCGGAAAGGGACAGGAAACCCGATTTGCAGCCATTGGTGTAATCCTTTTTTTTATGAGATGTTTTAAGGAAACTGAAAATCACAGAGCAAAGGAGGCAAAACATCGTGAGTCTGCCATACAGCTCTGCCAAACCTCAACGTTTTGTCATCCTTCAGTTAATTATTTTTTAAGTATTACAGACAGGTTTAAAACATCATTCTATTCCCCCATGGGATGGGGCCCACCTCATTTTGGTGTTTATAATTGATATGAGTGATTCATGATATTTTATGCGTTTGTCTACTCCTGGACTCTTTAAATTTTATGTAAAGTGGTGTCACATCGAGTGTCTTTTGATGCAAATTCTTTTCTCTCCAGCATCATGTATTTAAAATTTATTCAGGATAAAGCTGGTGTCTGCATTTTATCCATTAGATATTTTAATGCTGTCATCATGAACCCATTCTCCTAGTGGTGCATGTTTTGAGCATTTGTAATTTGTACAATTTAACAATCACTCTGCAGTGAGCCTCCTTGATCGCTTCGTATGAGTGAAATTTGCTCAGAATTCAGGGGTGAGGTTGCTGGGTTATAAGGTGAGTGTATTTTCAGTCTTACTGGATCTTGCTAAATTATTCTCCAAAGTGGTTCTACCAACTTAGGGGTGTGCTTTCTCTTTTCTTTTTTCTGGTGGGACTGGGGCTTGAACTCAGGGCTTTGCATTTGCAAAGCAGACACTGTGCTGCTTGAGCTACACCTCTAGTCCATTTTGCTCTGGTTATTTTGGAGATGGGGTCTTGAGCACTATTTTCCCAGGCTGGTCTCGAACCACAATTCTCCCGATCTCAGCCTCCCAAGCAGCTAGGATTACAGGTGTGAGCCGCCTGCACCCAGCAGTTCTACAGCTCATGCTCCCTCCAGCGGAGTTTAAATATTCCTTTAGCTCCAGAGCTCACTGATCCTGGGCCTGATGTTTGTCTCGATTGTCAACTTGATCATATTAAGAGACACCTAGGAGATCTGTAAAGCACAGCTCCAGGGGGTGTTTGAGGCATTTCCAGACAGGATTACATCAGGAGGTGCTGACCAAGTGAACGCCTTCACCCACAGATGGATTTCACATTTGTGTTGGGTATTTTTCTTTTGGGCGGTACTGGGACTTGAACTCAGAGCCTCACTCTTGCTTTGCGGACGTTCCACCACTTCAGCCACTCTGCCAGCCCTGGATTCAACATTTGAATGCACTGTGGAGATGGGGGCCTGGCTGGAGGAGGTGGTCACTCGGGGCGACCTGCTTGCGGTCCTTGGGGACTCTCTCTTGCCCTGAGTCTTCCTGTTACTTCTCCGCTCTCTTCCTGTCCACCATAAGGTGACAGCCTCCCTTCCCACCGCCATGAGGTTCTGTTTCATTGGGGGCCCAGAAACATCAGAGCCCTCAGTGGTGGAGCTCTGAAATCATGAGCAAAATCAATCTCTGTTCCCTCACGATGTTCTCAAGGTTATTTTCGTCACCCCGATGGGAAAGTCGTTTAACTAGTACACTTGATTTTGTTAGCATTTTCAGTTTTGTCGATCACAGGTCCTTCTTAGAATTCCCTCCTTCTACCCTCTCTCTATTTCTCTATTGAGGGTTTTTTTTTTCTCTCTCTCTTTTTTTTTTTTTTCACATTGTGACTTTATTTTTTTTTATTTTTTATTTTTTTCATTTTTCTTTTATTATTCATATGTGCATACAAGGCTTGGTTTATTTCTCCCCCCTGCCCCCACCCCCTCCCTTACCACCCACTCCACCCCCTCCCGCTCCCCCCCTCAATACCCAGCATTTTTCTCTCTCTCTTATTGGTTTATATTTTTTTAATATACTGGATACTAATCCAGAACCAGTTGTTTGTTGGCCTTGTGAATATCTTTCCTGGTCCAAGGCTCGCCCTTCACCTTGTTTATGGTGTCTTTGGTTGCGTAAAGCGTTCAATTTTAATGTTTCTTTTAAACTTTTCTTTTACAGTCTGTGCTTATTGTGATAATTTAGAATACCTGTCCAAGTACCCCGCGATGAGAAAACGCATCCATCTTTGTCTAGCCGTGTGCAAATCTCACCTTCTCACGTTTCAGTGAAATACACCTGGAGTTGATGTGTGTGAGGTGTGAGGTAGGGATTTGCTTTTGTCCACCACGTATGAGCAAATCACACTCAGGGAACAGACCGCGGGTCCTCGTGACTACTGCCTCCTCTGGCAATAGGATTCTTTCTTTGTCCACACCCTCACTGGCAGAGTCCTTTGCTTTTCATCAGTGGGTGACATGAGTAGTGACCCTGCCTCTGTTCCCAGAGGTTTGTTTTCTTTTCTTTCTTCCTTCTTTCTTTCTCTCTCCGCCTCCCTTCCTCCTTTCTTCCTTTCTTTCCTTTTCCTTTCCCTCCCTCCCTTCCTTCCTACTTTCCTTTTTTCTTCTTTCTTTCTCTCTCTTTGTCTCTCTCTCCCCCATCTCCCTCCCTTTCTTTCTTTCATTTTTCTTTTTTCCTTCTTTCTTTCTTTCTTTGTCTCTCTGTCTCTCTCTCCATCTCCCTCCCTTCCTCCTCCCTCCTTCTCTCTCTCTTTCCTTTCTTTCTCTGTCTCTCTATCTCCCCCATCTTCTTCCCTCCCTTCCTTTCTTTCTTTCATTTTTTCTTCCTCTGTCCCTCCCTCCCTCCCTCCCTCCCTTCCTTCTTTCCTTCCTTCCTTCCTTCCTTCCTTGGCACTACGGATAAACCCAGGGCCTTGCCCATTCTAGCAAGTCACATTCACACTCACATTTGAGTCACATTCCCAGTCCTTTGGTTTTTTTCCTGACAGGGTCTCACTAACATATGCCTAATCTGGACTTGAATCTCCATCTACTCTCTGCTTCCCAAGTAGCTGAGATTATAGGCATGCACCACCATACCCAGCTCCTTCCCCAAGATTTAATTTCTATATACTCCAAAATCCAAGACACGAGTTTGGTACCAACTTTGCTGCTAATCAGACCTGTGACTTTGCACTACAATGTCACAATGCCTGCAAAGTCACTAGGCTATAGAAATTTTCAACTCCATGATCATTTTATGGGAACATTTGACCAAAACATTGTTATGTGACACATGGCTAGATGTTGCTACCTCAGGACCTTTGCACAGGCTGTTCCACCTCACACACTCCTTCTCCAGATAACCACATGGCTTTCTCCTTCAGCAAATGTCACGTATGACAGTGCAAGTTTACACCTGACATATCTTGTCCCTTCTCTGACTTGCCTTTCTCCTTGGTATTTCTAGACATCAAACACATTTCACAATTTTCTTATTAATTGTTTGCTCTCAGAATCTCAGTTGCACAAAGGCAGAGGCTTCTGTCTGTCTTGTTCACCCCTAGACAGTGGAACCAGACATCTGTGGTGTGTTGAGCAACTTGGCGCCTTCTTGCTTTTGGTGAATACTTAAGCCCTGTGCAGAGAAGATGCGCGGAGAGACTGTGAAGGCCTCGAGGGTTCTGCATCTGTTTGCACAAGGCCTGGGGATAGGAGCATGTACCTGCAGCTCAGGGAGCAGAACCAGAGCAGGGATGCAAAGGTTGGTGAGCATCATGGGACACAGCCTCCAGCCACAGTCAGTGGGTGACAAGAGAGACAGAGCATGTCACTTCTACTGAACACCTCCAGTCCCAGAAGGGCTGGCACTGCCACCAGTTCCAGCATTGGCTGCAGGACCTGGTTGCCTGGCATAGGCACCCCTGGGGCTCAGGAGAGGAGCAAACCAGCCACTTTTCTCTCCCAGCACCACTTGGGAGTTGTCAGTCATTCATGCCCTTGGCACTGTCTGGACACCTACTGTGTACTCAGCTCCATTCCACAGCTGAATCTCTAGGTGAGTCGGTCAGTGAGTATTTAATGAGCACCTACTATGTGAGGACTCTGTTCTACGTTACAGGAAGCTCTGTGGATCCTCAAATTTTGCATCCATGGATTCAACTCACCACAGATGAAAAATATTCAAAAAGGGGCTGGGGGTGCAGCACTTGCCTAGCAGCTGCGAGGCTCTGGGTTCTGTCTCCAGTACTGTAAAAGAAATTCAAAACCAAATTGCTTCTGTACTGACCATGCACAGACATTTTTGCTCCTCATTGTTTCCTGATAATACAATAACTGTATACAGCATGTACCTGGTATTGGGGATGAGGCGATTTAATGCAGGGAGGAGGTGTGTGGGTTCTAAGCCCCCTTTACATCCAGGTGTTCACATCTACAGACCTTGGTATCTGCGAGGGGGTCCTGGAGTCCATCACTTGTGGATAACAAGGGGTGACTATATTGGGATATGGCTGTGAGCAACAGATAAATGTTCCCTTTCCTTGTGAGTGAAGACAAGGGGAGAGTTGAGTAAGCTATCTAATGAGTCACATGGTGAGAAATGCTAAGAAGACCGGGGTGAAGGGAGCCAATGAGTGTTCAGGAGGGAGGCTTATGTGTTGAGGAGGTGTCTGGGCAACACTTGAAGCCAAGGTGCCTTTGAGCCAAGCCTTGGAGGCAGTGATCAGAACCCAGTGGAGGTCTGGGAGAAGGGTGCAAAGGATCCATCTGTGTTCTAGAAACAGAAGGTGGGTAGTGCTTCTGGGGCAGAGCAAGGGAGGAGCAGAGAAAGCAGGCAAAGTACAATCCCGTGAGAACTTTGGCTTTTACTCTGCAGTAAGGTGGAAACCATGGGAAGAGTTTTTGTTTTGGTTTGGTTTGGTTTGGTTTTTGAGACAGGGTCTCATTATGTAGTCCAGGCTGGCCTGGAACTCTTGATCCTCCTGCCTCAGCCTCCTGAGTGCCGGGATTCCAGTCATTGGAGGATTTTGAGTGGAAGCAACATGGCCTGACAAATTGTAAGTGGGACTTTCTGGGGGCCATGAAGAGAACAGGCTGAAGGAAAAAGGACGTCACATTCTGTTCATTTCAGTCCTTCCTGGAAGATGTCCTGCCTTCATTTCTGGTCCTTAGAGCTGTCCTGCAGTGACATGGGTTTTATGTGGAGAGACTGAGTTCCCCAGCACTGGAGGTGTCAAGCTGAGCTTGATGTCCTGTCAAGGATGAAATAGAGGACTCTTTGTGAGCGAGCAAGTGGTGACCCTAAGTGGCTTCTAGACTCTCTCCCTACCCTGAAATTTTAAAGATCGTTCTTCAGTTTTCTGAATTTCTTGTCTTTCCTGCCCCCTTCTCATCCCCCCGACCCCCACCCAGCCCCCACCTAGATTGAAAAGTCAGGATCATTCCTACATAAAATCAGCTTAAGCACATAAGGAGAATTGATTGGACCATAAAATTGAAAAAAATCAGATTTCAGGTACAGCTGGATCAGGGCCCATTTGCTGTCTCTTGGAATCTCTTTCCGCCCACGTTTTGACTTTTCTTTCCTTGGTGTTGGCCTTAAACGCTTCCTTCACCTGGTGGCAAGAAAGACCTCCTGCAACTTCAGGCTAACATCCTTCCAGATCAGCAAACCAATAGAGGACACTTTTTTTGAAAATTATTATATTATTGTTGTACTGGGGATACACCGTGACAATCCAAAAAATTCTAACTATGTATCATAGTTGAATTCACCCCCTCCCATCATTCTCCCCAGAAGCCACTTTTTAACAGCAAATATACCAGAATGAAATCTCATTGGCTCCCCTGGGGCACGTGCATATTCTTTAACCCATCGTGAGGCAGAGGTATAACGAGCTCTGATTGGTTGATTTTAAGCCCACCCCTGGTGCTGATGGACAGCTTCCTCTAAAGGAAGATGGGCAAAGACTTGTGGGAGGAGACTGAGTGGTGGGTCCCAGGCCACCTCTGGCCAGTGAAGCTACAGGGACACCCCAAATCACCCCACGTGGCTTTGGCAATCAGTAATTTTCCTGAGCCAGAACCCGGGAGCTCACCTCAGCCATCAAGTGTGAGAACACTGAGGGTACAGTCACAGGTGCCTGCAAACAGAGGGTGGCTTTGGAAAGCCTGTTCAGGCCATCTGGGCTCCTGCCCAGGCTTAACCCGCTGGAAGCAAGAGCAAGCAGGATGCTGGGTGGAAGACCGGCTGGGAATCCTGCTCTGACCCCAGGCCTGCCTGGAGGGGCTCAAGAGGTCATTGTCAGGGACAGTGACCTCCCATTGGGGCTCACAAATGGCCCCAAATCAAAGGAATGAATGTTGGAGGGATGGAACTCAGAAACAAAGGGTACGTTCATCATGAACCAATGATTTCACCAATGAAACCCACTTTTACATTGGTTGTAAAAAGTGCCTAAAAAAAATCGATGGGTTTCTAATCACACTTTCTGCTCCCTGCAGGGTTCCTGCCTTTTATTTATTTATTTATTTCAACAACACGTTTCTCTTGGTAGCTAATAGCGTCAAGTTCGTGTCCAGGTGACCTTGGGAATCATGGCACCCTTATCGTCTTTTTTTTTTTGCCTTGCTTCTGATTAGTTTTGACTTTACTCCCCTGATCATCACATTCTGACTGTCCTTAAAGTTTTTGTGAGCCAGGCACCAGTGGTTTATGTCTGTAATCCCAGCTCCTCAGGAGGCAGAGATCAGGAGGATCATGGTTCAAAGCCAGCCTGGGGAAATAGTTCTCGAGACCCTATCTCAAACAAACAAACAAACAGAAAAAAATCCATCACAAGGGCTGAGGTGTGGCTCAAGTGGTAGAGCGCCTGCCTAGCAAGTGTGTGGCCCTGAGTTCAAACCCCAGTACTTCCTATGTTTTGTGGAAAGAGGTAGGGGTGTGAATAAACTTGATAAAGATAAACAAGATAGAGGAGAGCAAGAAAGACTCCCTGTGATGAGAGGCTGTGGGGAAGCCACTGGAAGATGAACCCAGTGCAGCTTTGTAATTTTAAACTATATGGTTTTAAAGAGATGTGGGTGCCTTAGGTCATGCAGACTGCTATAACAAAACACCACAGACTGAGTGACTTACAAACAATGGAAATTCCTTTCTCACGGTTTTGGAGGCTGGAGTCCAAGGTCAAAGTGCTGGCAGATTCAGTGTCTGGTGAGACATTGAGTTCATGGATGACATCCCTGTCATCGCAGGGAAGACAGGGCAGGGATCTCTCTGTGCTTCTGTTATAAGGACACCAATCCCACTGAAGAGGGCTCCACCCTCATGATCTAATCTCCCCCTCAGGCTTCACCTCCCAATGCTGTCACAGTGATATTCTTTCAATATAGGAATTGTGGGGAGGGACCAAAACATCCAGAGTGGATTTGAACACTGACTCTCAGTCTACACAGCCTGGAGTCAATTACTTAACCTCTCTAATGTCCATTTGCTGATCTTTACAATGGAGTTACTCAACGGTGTTAGTCATTAGGGAAATCACAAGTTAAGACTGCAGTGAGGTATCATTACAAACCTGCTAGCAGGAATAAAAGACATAACTCCGAATGTTGACAGGAATATGGAGTCACCTGTGTTATCCACCGTTTAGCAAGCAGTCCGGTTGCCACACACTTGTTTGCACCTCTTCTCTCCTTCACTAAGGGGATGGAAAGGGGTACTGCCACTTAGAAAGCTTATATATAATTTCTTATAAAACTAAATCTATGTTTGTCCTAAGATGCCACAGTTCCACTCCTAGGTACTTATCCAAGATCAATAAAAATGTATGTCCACAGAAAGATTTGGATAGCAGCATTACTCATAATGTCCCCAGAATGGAAACTGCCCACATGTCCACCAACAGGCAGATGAAGAAACACGTTGTGGTATGTCCATTCAGATGGAGAAACACATTGTGGTATGTCCATTCAGCAGATGCCACTTGGCAATAAAAAGAAACAGATCCAAGCTATCAGCAATGATGTGAGGAACCTCCAAAATTCATGCCAGTCAAGACTCTCACATAAGAGGACATTTTTACAATTCTATTTAGGTGACATTCTACACTAGCTAAACTAATCTATGACAGGAAAAAATAGGGGCAGTGTGGCCTCTGGGGATTGGAGTGGACTGGAAAAGGAGGTGAAGGCATTTTGTGGGAGATGGAAATAGTCCAGATCATCAGAGGGTTTGGCTGCTCAGGTGTAGACGTTTCTCAAAACCCAACAAATGTACAATAGGTATGTTGTGGGGGGGTATTTGTGGGAGTGGGAGGGTGAACAAAGGAGATGAAGGTGAGGGACTATGGGTGATGGACTTCATATACTTGTACAAAGGAGAACAAAGAAACCTCTTGCAGTAGTTTTAAGTGGGTGGGGAGGAGGTTGAGGGGACAGTAGGACAATCTCACCAATGTACAATATAAGCCCACTTGGAATTGTGATAATGAATCCCCTCTGTACAACGAATATCTTCTAATAAATTTAAGTTAAAACCCCCAACAAATGGTACACTTATGACCTGTGCTCTGGGTTGTTTGTAATTATTACTGAAAAAATGAAGAAAGATCTGGAATTCATTCTCTCTTGTAGCTAATGAGCACTGTGCTGAAGTGTTTCGGGGAGGGTCTGCAAATATCCTTGAATTGCATTCAACATGAGGTGAACTGGCAGATCCCCCCTTCTGCCTTTGTGTTGAAAAGTTTTCCCAGTGGGATGCTGGAGGCTCTGAGTGAGGAAGACTCAACTCCCAAGGTTGGTGAAGCCGGCACAGTGATAGCCCAGAGAGGAGGGGGTGCCCAGAAAGGAGAGGGCAGGTGCATGATGTATGGTGAGACCCAGCCTGGCAAATCTTCCTTACTACTGCCATTCTTATTTTTGATCTCTTTAAATTGGTAATGCTTGCACGTGACACAAAATTTAGAAGATTCAAAAGTGTATGAAGAGTCCAAACTCTGTTGCTATCTGATCCTAGAGATAACAGTGGTCCCCGTTCACAGATTTCTAGGAATGTTCTATTCCATATAAATAATCACATATACAGCCACCTTCCACATCACGGCGGCCACATCACAGAATCAAGCGACTAGGAGCGAGACTGTTCAGGGGGAAGATTGCAGCTCTACCAAACACATACCGCCTTTTTTCCAGTTAGTAGCCTGTAATCAATATAAATAATATAATGACAGTTACCATAATATTTATTCTGTATTAGGCATTAGAAATAATCTAGACATGCTTTAAATACACAGGAGAAAGTACATCCATTAAAGACCAATGCTATGACGTTTAATCTAAGAGACTGTGGATTTGGGAATGGAGGAGTCTGAGAACCCATCCACCACAGATACTGAGGAAAGACCATGTATATATCTATTTTTTCTCTCTGTCATAATTACATGCTATACACCCTACTACCATTGTGATGTGTTTGTGTCTTACTTTTCTTGCTATATCCTGGTGATTCCTGCATATTAACACACAACACTCTGTCCTCATTCTTTTATATGGCTGCATAGTATTCCTTTGTGTGAATAAACCATAGTTCATTTGCTGGATCTGATGTTGATGAAAATGCAGGCTATCCACTGTTTTCTTTAAACCTTTTGAATGCACCATTGTTTTAAAGACTTTGAAACAGAGTCTAGCGTCTCTCAAGAAATGAGTCAATGAGGAGGGGCTCCTCGGGTAAAAACCCACAAAGCATCATTAAATGCTGGGGCCTCCTCACTCCAGCTTTTATTAAATTATCTCAATTTGTCCTTTCAAATAGATGTCTTTTCTTAAGTAGTGATTTACCACAATTAAGCCCCCCAAAATTAAATTAAATGAATTACGTCTCTCAGGTTGGGTGTCTGCAGGAGCCGAAGATGGACACAGTAATGACCCAGACGCTATTAAAAGTGAAGACAGGGGAATGTGCACTGGGTTAGAAGGGAAAATTCATAGCTCCACTGATACGCCATGATAAATAATTATGAGTTATTAATTTTAAATTACATCTTTAATGTGTTGCATGATTCTAATTCCCCCTGCAGTATTAATATCGGACTGGCTTTGATTAATTTAAAGCGGAACAGAAAGGTGCCAATTAAGGGAGCTGGCTGGGAACTCGACGTGTTTATATCTGTCTCCTGATTGCCCCACGGTGGGGAGCAAGGTCATTGCTCAAGGGAAGCTGGGATTATCCACAGGAACCCAGGGTGGGATGTGTGAAGAACGGGAAGGATGGTAAATTAACCCTTTGTGCGTCTTGAGTGTCAGGGAGGAGAGAGAGAAGCTTGGAAAAACAGTGGGGCTGATTCAAGCTCCAAGTCCCTTTATGGGCAGGAAATGGGTCAAAATAGAACCCGGCCTCCCAAGGCCTCCAGGTATGGACCCCTGATCTCCTGGGCTTCCTGGATGATGCAGGGCAAGGCTTTGACCTCGCTGTAACTTTATGGGGCCTCAACTCTTGGGAAAAGGGCTGATAAGTGGTTAAATATGGAACAATGAATCCAAGAGTTTCCTAACCAGCTGAACGGCACCAGTTGTAACCCTGAGTGGCACAGCTACCTGTGGTAAGGACATGGTGCGCATGGAGCATATTTGCCTGAGTCACAGACAGACATTCTGTCCTACGTAATAGCTACGTGGTCACCTTAATGTGTGCGAAAAAGAACCCTATAACCACTTTATCGAACCCACGGTTTCACACCTAGGATTGCTTAGGTGGAAAAGGAGTCCAGAACAAAGAGTCTTGTGAAACTCCGTTGTGTGTGGCACAGGGCTATAGCAAGAAGAAAAATAATAATTGCTTCCATGGTAACACACTGGTAACTGAGGTTGGTGACATCAAGTGAATGTCCCTACAGTCACATGTGGCAGGAACCCCTAGGCTTGGGGAAGGAATGGCATTTTGTGTGTGTGGTACTGGGATTTGAACTCAGGGCCTCATGCTTGTTAGGCAGGCACTCTGTCACTTGAGCGACACCTCCAGGCCTTTCCTGCATTTGGGTATTTTTGAGATAGGTTCTCATGAACTGTTTCCCCCACCTGGCTTTGAACTGTGATCCTCCTGATCTCTGCCTCCCGGAGATAGCATTTGGAAAACAGGAAGTATGAATCAGAACAAAGAGGCAACAGCTGCCACCCAGCAGCTCATGGTCACAATAGAGGCTTTGGGTCACCTGTGGATGTGGTTTGATTTTATTTAATAGCTGACTGTTGAACCCGTGTCAGGTCACCTAGACCTTCATTCATGGGTAGCATTACTCAGGTTAGAGTTGAGTTCAAGTTTTAAAAGACTGATGGAAACACAGAATGGAAACGGCACAGCTGTGCGGGGAGTGTAGCATTGTCACCACGATGATGCACGGGACACGGGGGTGGCAAATATCAGATTGATGTCGCTCCAGCCACATAGGGTCGGCATCCCGGCCAGGGCTCTAAACTAATGACCCTAGTTGAGAACGGGCATGAAAAGGAGTCTCTGCAGGCCACAGTGAGGATTATCACTTTCGTTCAGCTGTGACAGATGAGCCTGGAATGCACTTTCTGTTTGGTACTTTTGATTCTTAAAATAATTCTGCGGAGCCTAGAAATGTTCCAGGCCTTCGGCAAAAGCCCAGATATGATGGTGGCTCCAGGGAAGGGGCAGGCGGGAGGGGAACAGGGAGAAAGAGAGAATGAAAGGAGAAGAAGACAGCTGGGTCTCTGTCTGTGCCAGAGTGACAATTCCAGACAATTGTAGTTTCAAGCTCTCCCATGGATTCTCTCATGTAATCACTGTTCCTGGTTCAAAATGAGGAAACTGAGGCCCAGAGGGGTGCAGCAATGGACCCCAGGTCACACAGACAGTAAACATTGAAAGCCAGACAGTGGGCATCCAGGACATAAGTCTAAAATGTTGACCTCTTTTTTTTTTTTAGTAGGACTGGGGTTTGAATTCAGGGCTTTGCACTTGCAAAGCAGGAGCTCTACTGCTTGAGCCACGCCTCCAGTCCATTTTGCTCTGGTTATTTTGGAGATCCTCCCAATCTCAGCCTCCCAAGTAGCTGGGATTGCGGGTGTGAGCCACTGGCGCCCAGCTAGGCGTCCATTTTATAAAGGTGAAAATAGCAGTGTCACAGTAACTAGATGTGGGATAGAACTGCAGTGCAGGGACTACTTGCACCTTGTTTTTGACACTGCAGGGGACTTTGTCCACCTCCTCTGTCAGCACTAAGGAAGGGGCTTTGCACAGGTCACAAAGGAGGCAGAGCCTTGACCAGCGCACTGCACTTGCTCAGTTGGACATGGGCCTGGATGCCCTGGCTCTGCCTGCCCAGGTAGGGTTCTTGGCCTCATGGCCACCCTGAGTGTCTCCTTGCCACTCCTTCTGTGAGGACCTCTGAAAGTCCAGTCGGAAGCCCCAGGCTCAGCTTCCCAGCAGAGTCACAGGAGTGGGATAATTGTCTCATAGCTGGGGTATATTTGGCTCCCGTCACCTTTGAAAGGCAAAGATTCCCAGGTGGGCAGCAGGCAGCCTGAGCCCGTTCCTGTTCAAAGCTCCCTCCTCAGAAGGTGTGACAAATGGACAATAATTCTGAGTTTGAGAAGGGCCAGGGAGGTCAGTCGCTCAGGTAAACTGGCCATGCAGGTGGGAGTCCCTGGTCAAGGGCACTGAGGCCCAGCAGTGATGACAAGAATGGAGACACCACCTGTCACAAGCCCCTGCAGTGCGCCAGGGGCCAGACCTCAGGTCACATCTCATCCATCAACATCCCCCAAAAGATGGATGTGATCCCCCAAAGAGGAAACCAGGATATGCAGTGACTTGCTCACACCTGGGGTGGCTGGTTATGTGGCTGGAGTCAGACTGCAGCCCAGGTGTGGCTCACCACACCCGGCTCACCAGCCTGCCCCTCAGTGCAGTGACAACTGTACAATCACCAGGTCCCTGGCTTCCCATGGTGCACAGATCAAGGGCGAGTTCCACGACTGTCTCATTCCCATCACACCCCACACTCAAGCAGGGTGCCTGGCATAGGGTGGTACCAGATGCATATCTGAAGAATAGACTGGAAGGAGGGAGGGAGGGAGGGAGGGAGAGAGGGAGAGAGGGTGGGATGGCCATGCAGTCGGGGTCCTGAAAAGGCTGGCAGTCACTCAGACTGCGAATGTGCTCTGGCAGAAACAGAGCACTGTGGGGAGGGGAGCCATTGAGGGAAGGCACAGAGCCTGGGAGCTGGGTGCCCATGAGGACATTCACCCTGTGGGGGAGGGGGATGGTTGGTGAATCCTGGACGGAGAGAGTGAGCAGAGACCCCCCAAGTTCTAATGTGACTGTAGATAAGTCAGTTTCTTTCTTTCTTTTTTTGAGACATAGTCTCACTATGTAGCCCAGGTTAGCCTCAACCTCACGAGCCTCCTGCCTCAGCCTCCTGAGTGCTGGGATTCTAGGCATGTACCACCATGCCCAGCTCATTTTATTTCTTAAAAGGGGGTCCTTGGTTTGTCCTCGTTTCCCTGCCTTGTGATCCACTCTGCAAACAGGATGAGAAGAAGCACTGTTCAGGCTGAGCTGTGACAGCATTTGGCTTCTGTCATCAGAGCAGGTGGAATAAAAGGGTGGCTCCCATCAACCTGGAGTTGGAGGCTGTTAGGAGCACAGCTTGGGGGACAGTGTGGAATTTGCTTACTGTGTGACCGGAAGTAAATGCCTCACTCTTTCTGGTCTCAGCCTCCAATGTGTGTCATCACCTCGCAGGCGAGAGTGCTGACACAGTGAAATGCAGTTTGCTGAGTGCCCAGCACACAGGCACTACCCAGACAGTCCTGGCTTTTTGTAACAACCGGCCTGGCAGCCATGCTGTGGAATGTGAGGGTAAGGGGACACTGCTGGAGAGTTGAAGCTTGGAGGAATTATGCATGGATTTGATTTTAAAGAGATGCCCTAAGTGGAAGCAGCAAAGTCACTGTGGGGGACACATTTAAGGGGACAGCCCCTACATTTCAGGGTCTCCTTTAGAGCTAAAACTGTCATACAAGCTTATCCTTTAAGTTATTTATTTATTTGCCTTGGACAGTGCCCCAAAAACACTTCGTAACAAATGCAAGCCCTCTGTGGTGGTGGCCAGCAGCCAGCAGCTCTGCCATCTTCACTGGGCTCCATCCTGTGAGTGGGGTTGGTGGATTTGGGAGGACCAGGGCACTCAGCTCTACTCCATGCCCCTGCTCCTTCCACAGGTGAGCCTGGTGTGTCCTCGTGACTGTGCTGATGGGGCGACTGACTTCAGAGCAAGTCTGATATGCAAGCCACTTTCTGTCTGCAGATGTCACTGGCCAAAATCCAGTTTCAAGCCAAGCCAGTCAGAGTGGCTGAGACCTGAGATCCCATGGCACAGGGAGGAAGGAATTATGGGGTCTGATTATTCTGATCTAGCTCACTGTGGTCCAATATTTGGATTTTTACTACAAAGTATGTAGTAAAAATATTCCTTCTGCCACCTGCTCATGGTGACTGTCATGTGGGTCCCTTCTGTTTTGTGTAGCTGCCATTTTTATGCCTCAGTTTACAGGTGGCCCATTCCTTCCAATCCTTTGAAAGTCTGCCCCAGGTGATCTGGTTGAGACTGATGTTAGGTGACTTGGGCTCTCATTCCTGCTACACCTAGTGGGGACACTGTGACCCTGGGCACATCGTTTCCTTTCACTGAGTCTTAGCCTCCCCACCTGTGAAATGGGATGTCGCAAGGGTTCCCGGAAGCGTAGTTGACATGAGGCACATGGGGTGTTTGATAACAGAGCGTCATCATTTTCACCCTCCCGGGGACAGTCTCTTCCCAGCCTGAGCCCTGGGAGCCAGCTGGCCATCTGTGGGGGGACAGGGGGGTGATTCCTGGTTAACAAGCCCTGGTAATCTCTGCTGTGATCTGTGCTCTTGGCTCTGCTCCCCCCTCTCCTCTGAGGCTCCTGCCTCTTAGGCTAAGCTTTTGCTGTGGCTATGAATAGCTGAGTGAGCGCTTGACCCGAATTTCAATGTCCCCCAGCCTGGCCTGCTGGGCTTTCGCCCTAGAAAGCTGTTCCACACTCCAGCTCCTTGCAGAGCACAGCTCCGGACACCAGGAAGGCTTGCTTATTCAGATCTTGCAATCAACAAGTATTTATTGAACCTGGCTGATGCCAGGCCCCATCTTAGACCTGTTAGCATCTGACTGGGCTCCTTTACCTTCAGAAATTCCAAGGCCTCTTGAGATGACACAAGAAGTGTTTGGTCAACGCAGTAGAGATCCCGTTGACGGCTATATGATTGGCTGGTTTACAGGAATTTTTTTTTTGTCTTAGGGATCTTTATGCAGGTCTGCTAAATGCTGGGCCTGGGAGGGGGTGCTCTCATGCAAGACATTTATTGAAAGAAGGGTCTGGTGACACTGATAAGAAGACAGGGTAGGCAGGGAGCCAAGCAAGGATGGGGCTACAGGCAGGATGTACTGTACTCCCAGCCCCATCCCGCAGGTACTGTAGGGCTGAAATTGCACTGGAGGCTCTATGCCACTTTGAAGCAAGGGAACGGGGCCACTGTCCCCCACTTGACTGTGTCCGACATTGGCTGAAGGCCACCTCTGGTGTTTGGGGAACACAGATGGAAGCCCCAGCTGTCATGTAAGTGCAAGTCTCCAGGAAAGTTGCTGCAGGGATGTGTAGCAGCACCTGTGGCAGTGGAGGGGAGGCGGCAGGTATAATGAGCCCAAAAAGAAACCCTGCAGAAATGAGAACTTGCCAGCCATTATCATCTCCTCCCTGTCCCTGAAATGACCTCTTGATCCAATCCCAAGCAATCACACTGTGATTGACAGCTGTCACTGAGCTGCAGACTGGACATCAGATAAAACAGGTTCTAGCATTGCCTCCTCTGTCGACTCACTGTGTGATGTTAGAAAAGTTGCTCTCCCTCTCTGAACTTCCATTTTTCTTTATGAAAAATGAAGGTATGCCCCATCTCAGAGAACAATGATGGGATCTGTGCATTTGGTGGGAACCTGATGATTATTGAATGCTCAATAGTTATTCTCCAAACTCAGAACAAGAGTTTAAATTCAGCCTAGGCTGGCCTCGAACCATGATCCTCCCCACCTTGACCTTCCAAATAGCTAGGATTATAGGCATAAACCGCTGGCACCTCCCTGGCTCAAAAGAACTTTGGAGAGTGTGAAATAAACAGATTTTCAAGGCTGGAAGTGACCTTGACAATGACCTCATGCCACCTCTACCATTTGGGGCACTTGGCAGATTAGAAAACAGACCCAGAGATGTAGATCACCTTCCCAGCCTATCTCAGAACTAAGACAGAGGCTCAGGTCTCCTACTTCCCAGACCCAGGTCCTTCCTCTAGAGCAAATGGTCCCTCCTCCCTGGAGAGTCCTGAGCAAACTGAGCCCTCTGAGCTCAGTTTCCCCATGCAGACATCTGGAGGCTGTTGAGCCATGCTCCAAGTTCCCTTTGGCTTTACCCATTTCTGCTAGGGTGCTCTGAATAGCATCCACAGAGGAGGGCATTGCTCCGGCCATCTTACCCCTCTCCTGCTGCAGCTGGTGCCCATTTTATGGGTGAGGACACTGGAGTCCTGTGAGACTTGCCTTTGGGAGCAAAGGATCTGATGTACCCATGCACACAGTCCTGCCAGACAGGATGAAGAAGATCAGGAAAAGGATTTTATTTCCCCCAGGATCACATGGACATTAAATCAGAGCCAAGCCAGTGGAGGCACTGCTCCCCCACCCCCAGCTCCCCCTGGATTCATGATCAGATAAAAGCACCCTTCTTGTCTCAGATGGTGGAGGGCCCAGGGTGGCTGCACGGAGTGATTTTCCATGGAGTTTGTGATAGTCGACACACAGAGACCAAAGGACAACTGCGCAGAGCCTGGGGCCAGGGATGTGCAGGGACGCAGCACTCCACTCTGTCCTGTTGGCTAGAATGTCCCCTCCCCAGCACGTGCCGCCCCCCGCCAAGGGAACAGGGCCATCTGTTCAGCAGATAGCACAGACCTCACGGGAGACTGAGGGGACCAGAAGAGGGATGGGGACAAGGTGGGAATAAAGCCAGGATGGCCCCCCCACACCACCACTAGGCCCCGGGATCTTTCCAGGCAGACAGCAAAATCCACTTCCTGCGAGTGTGCTGTGAGTGGTGACCTCACCACGGTGCCTTTTGGAGCCCTTGTGCTGTGCAGCTCAGTGGTCATGCCACACGTGTGGGGGGCGGGGTGCAGAGTCTGGTCCTCAGCTGTCCCAAGTTGATTTGGGGAGTCCCTGCACACACTCTTCCCTACAGGATGGACCCATAACCCTGCAGGGATAATTGTGAGGTGCAATTTGAGCTTTGGGGCTCCCCAGGATCCTGCCCAGACCACAGCCGTGGCCACTGCTTCCACATCCTACCTGTGTCACCTCCCTTTGAGGTTTTCCTTCTGAGCCTTGGACCATCCTCAAGATAAACTATTCATATCAGTTCAGGGACAGATCCCACTTTACAGACAAGAGATGAGGTCACTTGCCCAAGCCCATGAAAGACACAGGTGTGACGCAGGTCCGTTTCAGGAAATGCCAAGCTTGGCTGGCCTCCCAGAAAACCACTGCACTCAGCCGGAACTTTCGCTCAGGTAGGGAGATCTAGGGTCGGATGGTGCTTGGGTCATGAAATCCTGGTCCCAACAAGGACAGACAATGTGTTGAGGCCATTGGACACGCAGAGGACAAGAGATGATCGAGGAGGGGAAGGCAAGGAGAGAAGGAGTAACCAGAGGAAGTAGTCATGCCCAGCAGGAAGGGAGGGCAGACAATGTCTGTGCCACCCACACCGAGGCCTGCTCAGCCAGGGTCTCAGGTGGCTGTCTGACAAGGCCATCCTTGCCCTCTACTTCAGAGCCACTCCACATTCCAGTAACAATAAGGGACACTGAGACCTGTCGTGCTCCGGCTGGGGCATGTCATGAATGGCCCAGATGAGGGAAGGATTTCGGTGGGGGCTAGAGGCTGGGGCTCGCTTCAAAGGTCACATCTGAAAGCAGGAAGGCAATGGAGTACCTTACTTCCCACACGTGGATGCTGTGGATGAGAAGAAGGACAGGCCAAGGGCCGTTCTGCCAGTGTTCTGCCTCTCAGCAACATGCCGGGCAGTAGCAGGAAAAAGTGAGTGAGATGTGACCACCCTGAGGTTTGGCGTCAGACGGACCTGGCTCCAGCCTCAGCACAGCCTCAAGTGTGGGTTTGCTGGAAAACAGAGTGAATCAAGGTCATGTCCACTTGACCTTGGGGCAGTCACTCACCTCTCTGAGCCTCAGGCTCTGCTGTGGGATGGAGATAATGATCCCTCTTCATTTTGTGTAAGCTTAGGTGGATACCTTATCACTGAAGTTCTCCACCGCAGCCTGTGCACGAGTCACCTGGGGGTCTTTAAACAGGGCACCTCTGATCCAGTGAACTAGGGGAGATCCTGCATTTCTACCCAGCCCCAGGGGACCTCACCGGAAACATCCCTTCATGAAAGCACTTTGTATACTGCAAGCACTCAATACATGCAAGTGATCTGCAGGAGACAGAGCCTGGGTATCTCTACAGCCCTACATTTCTCTTTCCAGAGTTTCCTCCTTACACCCAGCCCCTCTCCCACACTGCTCCCCAATTTTTTCCCCTTTGCAGAGGAAGGGCCTCCCCCATTGCCCTGCCCTCCCAGAGTCCCCCCAGCCTCGTGCCCACCTCCCCTTCCCACCCCCCAAGCTGCAGGGCCTGCTTCATCCTCCCTGCCACTGGGGCAGGTCCCTTCCACAAGAGATGCCTTGGGTAGCTTTTGCGGACAGCTGCCAGCAGCTGAGAGCTAATGGCTGCCTGGAGAGTCGTTAGCAGCTAATTAATACTTCCTGCACAGAGCTGTGACTGCAGAGCTGCTCTGCCTGCCTGCTTGCCCACCACCCACCAAGTGGGGCCTCCAGCCCTTGTAGGCCCAGGACCCCAGATCCTCAGGGCAGCGTGCATCCTTGGGGCCTGGAAAGGACCTGATATTGGGAGGGGGCGCTGTGGCACAGCCATTGGGGTCTGCCTGGGGGAGGGGCTCTGCCTCTGTCCAGCTGTCAGAGTTGAGGGCCTCCGAAGGCCACCAGGCTGGGCACATCATCCACAGTGGTCACAGAGGGCACCAGGGCCAGAGCTCAAGGTAGCCATGGCCCCTCCTCTCGCACCTGAGGCCATCTGGCCTTTGGCAGTTGCCATGGTGATGTTTGTCCCCAGGAGTTGGGCAAGGACGATGTAGCAGCAGCAGCAGCTGTGTGAATGAGAGAGAGAGAGAGAGAGACTGTTAGTGTCGGCTCCCCTCCAGCTCTTCATCTGTGAGAACCAGGCTTTTCCACCACACACAGTCACCACACTGGGCACTTGCCTGCTCCTACACGGCCTGGGATGGAGACCGGGGTTGTGGGCTATCTCAGGGCATTCAGTTTGCACTGTGCCTCAGCCAGGGCTGGACTGCTCTCCCAGCTCAAATGCAGGGTGGCCACTAGACCCCTGGCAGACCGTCCGACTTGCCAGAGCCTGGGTTCCAGGTCTGCAAAATGGAACAAGAGGTGCTGTGTGTATGCAAAACACTTAGTTCTTTTTAGCAGGACCTCGTGACTCCTACGTGGTCAGTCCTAGAGTTTTAAGAGGGAAGGAACTTCTCGTATAGGTTCACATCATTTATTAAGTGACTACTGTGTACTGGGCTCCATTGCTTCATGCATCCAGTCCTTCCTGACTGTCAGGCATTTCCTCTTGTTTACTTCTTACATAGTTCGTGCAAAGTTGACCTTGGCCCTCCCATTGTACAGATAAGGAAACTGAGGCTCAAAAGCTCAAGCCACTCAGATCCCTAAGGTCACACGATGGGGACACTGAGGAAGTAGAGGTCACATTCCCAAGCCCACCCTCTTCGCTCCATGTCACTGTTGTAATTTGCCTCCTGCTTACCAGGTGGCCCTGGATTCAGATCCTGACTCTACCATGCCCTCGCTGTGTGGCCTTGGCTGAATGACCCCTGAGACACGGTCACCTCTCTTTAGGCTCCTGTGAGGATTACATCAGCTGTGTGTGAGTATTTGGTGGATAGAAAATGTCCTCTAAGCTGTTATTTTCATTGTCATCATTTTTCTCCATCTGTGGGTTTGGACCAATAATCTCCAGGTCCCCAGCTCAGGCCCATATCACTGTGTGGGATGCAGTGAGCACCCTGGGTCTTTGACATTTGGAGGTCTGGACTGGCCCGTGTGACAGGAGGCCTCCCGAGGGGTCCTGGATTCCCTCACCCTGCTTTCTAGTTGGCTGCTGGTCCCTGGCATGCAGCATTAGGCTGGCTGTGTGACAGCAGAGGAGGGCTGGGGAGGGAAGGGGGGCTCCCTTCCCTGGGAGGCTGCCTTCTGTCACTTAGACAAACAAACACACAGCACCCATGCTTGTTCGGAAATGGAGCGAGCCGTTAAACACAAGCACGCAGTAGAGGCCCGGGAGGAAGGGCGCCTTCCTCAAGACCTAGCCGGGCACCACCACTGCTCGGAAAGCCGCTCATGTCCCCTGGTGCTGGTGGCCCCAGCCTGAACTGACCCAGCACAGGTGCAAGAACCATGGGAGACTCTGCCAGCTGTGGTGTTTGCCTGGCACCTGCCACCACCCACTGACAGAGGGCAAAGGACTTCCCGAGTGTATGGTGACCCCCACTTCCTAGTAGCATCTCCCAGGCTCAGGAGTGGCTTTGTCACAGCTCCTCGGGCACCGCTATAGCTCTGCCGCAACTTGGGGTCCATCATGATCCAGCCTTGAGAGACACAGGCCAAGGCCACACCACCACTCTGGGTGATCCTGGGGAAGTGTCTTCACTTCTCTGAGCGCCCCTCAAACTTTTTTACACTTTGTAAATGTAAATGGCAAGTCTAGGCACACAGATGGACTTCATCCGTGTCATGTGGGACAGCCATGATTTTTACTATGCATGTTCTACTCATGTGACCCAGAGCTCACCTTCCCAACCTGACCAAATGAGGTAATGTCACCCCCTCCCTGGAGGGTGAGAAAAGAAGAAACACCGAGCCCAAAAGCCTGAACCCGCTGTCATGCGATTCCTGTGTTCTCCTTGGACAAGGAACATAGTAAGAACCATCACAGCCAACGTTTTGGGGTGCTAATATTGATTTAGACCAGGGCCATCCAAGAGGTACCTTTTGGCTATTTAAATCGAAATACAAAACTCAGTTTCCACAATTCCCAATGCTCAGCAGCCATGTGTGGCCGTTGTTTCCGTGTAGGAGATGCTGTAGTCATAGAAAGTTTGGGGTTTGAACTCAGGGCCTCGTGCTTGCAAGGTGGGCACTTGAGCCATGCCCCCAGCCCATTTTGCTGTAGTCATTTTTCAGGCAGCATCTCACGTTTCTGTCTGGAACTAACTTGGACCTCCATCCTCCTACTATGAGTCTGGTGTGGCTGGGATGGCAGGTGTGCCACTCCATCCAGCTCGTTGGTTGAGATGAGGTTTTGAGAACAACTAGCCCCAGGCTGGCCTCAAACTGTGATCCTCCCAATCTCTGCCTCCCAAGTAGCTGGGATTACAGGTGTGATCCAGGGCACCTGGCCCAGAACGTTCTTTGGACAGCTCTGGTTTAGACCAACTTGGGTCAGACTCAATGTGAACCAGAATTCCTTGGGGGTGGGGTCCAGCGCAGTTCAGGTTTGGGTGATCTGGCATAACGTCTACAACTCTGCATTTCTGAGTATCTTCCAAGGTCAAGGACCACACTTTGAGTGGCACCTGTCTGGAGCTGGGCTGTTACTGGTGGTCACCAATCTCTTGTCAACTCTCCAATGCTTGAAACCAGGAGAGAGTGCACTGGGATTCTGCAGGGCAAGTGTCAGACAGACAGACTCCATGCAAAACAGAAGAGAGGAAAGTTTGTTAACGCCTTTACAAAATTGCTACGTGTTGAAACAAAGTTTCAGATAGAGTTTCCAGTTTACAAGTGACTTTCTCGCTCTTGTTTCTTTTTACTTCTCACTGTGAACAGTAGAAACCTGGAAATTACACCTGTGGCTCACGTTTTTCCACCCCACAGCACTGACCTGGGATCTGTGTGCTGCTTATGCAGATGTGGAGTCTTGTCTAATATCTTCATTCCTACCCCTTTTTTTTTTTGAGAAGATCTTGCTATGTAGTTCAGACTGGCCTCAAACTCCAGATCCTCCTGCCTCAGCCTCCTGAGCGCTGAGATTATAGGCATGCGCTAGCACACCTGCCTTTTGTCCTTCCTTCTCCCCCCTCCCTGCCCTTGACTTCTTGCCTGGCCATTTTTCATTCTATCCAGAAGTTAAATTCTTTGCCCAGAGGTCACTGTGTCAGCCCAATCCCTCTGTCCCACTGTGACACAGAGCATGGTCACCTCTACTTATTTGAATTTGCTTATTTAAGGAACCAGCACCCCGACATTCCCTCTGGGAGGTCTGCCCTCTTCCATGCTCAAGCTATGTGTCTTGAATGGGGGGAGGGAGTTCACTTTCCTGAGCTCTGATTGGCTAGATGAGCGAGGTCTGGCCAATCAGAGCATTCCAGCCCCAGCACATTGATTGGTTCAAGGCAAACCACATGACCTCAGCCAGGCCAATGAGAAACAGTCCTTGAATTTTGTTGGAAAGAGACAAGGGCACGTGGACCAGGGGTGGCAGACCTGTTGAGAGAGTCTAGAAGAGTCTTGCTGTGGGACGATGGAATTCCAGTCTTGGTAGCACGTGACTTCATCTGGCTTTTGCACCTGCACAAATCACTGAATCCACTAAATCTGAGAACCAGGTACTTAGCAGATGGCTGAGAGGGACACCATGAGCAAAATACACACTGCCATTGTTCCCAACCATTGCATGTGAACCATACATGTTTTGTGGTTGGTGACCCAAATACACCCCCCATGCTGAGACAACCGTGACCTTTCTGAGTAAAGGAGGGCGGGGGCTCCCTGTGTGACCTTCTATTCGCCACCTGCTCTGCACGATATTCCTTGAGTTCCAACGCATTCTATCAGAGGCCTTTACATGTGAGGCCTTTACATGGCCCTGTGGGTTGGTGATGAGTGGGGTTGATTGTCCCCATTTGCTCAGAGAGGGACAGAACCTTGCCAAGGTGACCCAGCTGGCAAGGACAATGGTGGTCTATGTCAGGTCTCTCAGCCCCCCTGGATCTCAACAGTGGGTCTGGGGTGGGGCACAGTGAGGATTATTATAATTTTTTTTTATTTTGCAGTGCTGGGTATGGAACCCAAGACCTCTCACATGCTCTACCACTGAGCTATACTCCATCCCATCTTTACTTTTTTTAATTGAGGTGAAATGACATAATAACACCAACCATTTTAAAGGGAAGAATTCATGGCGTCTGGTGCAATCATGATGTCATACAATCACCACCTTTGTCTAGTTCCAGAATCTTTTCATCATCCCCAAAGGTGACCAAACCCACTAATAGTCACTCTCCATTTGGTCTTGTCCCCATCCTCTGGCCACCACTGACCCAACTTTCTGTCTTTGTGGATCTGCCTATTTTGGTTATTTCCTACGAATGGGATAGCATAATATGTGGCCTTTTGTGTCTGGCTTCTTTCACTTGGCATTACATTTTCAAGTTCATCTACATTGCAGCGTTTTCCAGTAGTTACTCCTTTTTGTGGCTGCATAATATTCCATTGTATGGATATACCACATGTTGTTCATCCATTCGTCCCTTGGTGGACATGATTTGGTCCCACTTTTTGGCTATTGTCACTAGTGCTGCTGCAAATATTTGTGCACACGTATTTGCTTGAGTTCTGTTCTCCTAGGTAGGGACATAGGAGTGGGCTAGTTTGTGGCTCTGTGTTTAACTTTTTGAGCAACTGCCAAACTGTTTCCCATAAGGCCTGGAATGCACACGCAGCTTCAGGACCACAGTAAAGCCCAACTGAGCAGTAGATCTATGTGGTCTCATGGGAAGGGAGAGAACATAAGTGTCAAAGCCATATTTCATTCATTCATTCAGCAAACCCGTACTGAACGCTTCAACAATGGATGTGAACAAATGACTTAGTTTTCTGCCCTGACTGAGATGAAGGTGAGTTCAGGGTCATGGGCACTACGAGGAAAATGAAGCAGGAACCATCTCAGGTAGGAACTGGAGATGTTGCTTTGGGGAGGGAATGACAGTGACATTTGCCCTGGGACGTGGAGGGTGACACATCTGGTGTGAGGACAGAGCAAGTGCAAAGGCCTGAAGTCCAGAGTCCTTGGCTTTCTTGGTAGACTCAAGTCCTTGCTCCATTACTGAGTCTTCTAGATGGTCTCCCCATCTGGAAAACAGGCCCGATCCCCCCCATCTCCTGCCTCCCTGGACTTGTATGAGGATAGTGAGGACAGGCAATTGTGAATTTGTGATTGATGGGGCTCAGCCAGGGGTGGAGGAGGCCTGGCACAGCTGGCTTGCCCTTCATTGTGAAGGATTCACCGCCTTCCCTCTGAGAACCTGGGGTACTGTGTGTGTCCCCCTGCTTTCCAAGTGAGGAGATGGGGACGGTGAGGCTCGTCCATTAGCAGTCCTGGGGACAGTGCTGGCGGAGGGCTGTCCAGTCCTTGGAGGGACCAGCACTGTTCTGAGCTCTGCCCGCTCGTTGTTGCGCTGGATTATTCTAACACAGTCTGGGAGAGGTGCCACTATTGTGTCCGTTTTTCCAGAGCTGATGACTGAGGTCCAGAGAAGTACAGTCACTTGCCCACAGCTGTAGCTTAGGGAGAGGAAGGGCGGGGATTGTCCCCAGGCCTGTCTGGCTCCACAGACAGTTCTCAGCTGAGGGCTGAATGCTGGGTTTCATATCTGGCCCTCCACCCCAGGCTGGACTCAGAGATGCCTGTCACAGTAAGGTGTCTAGGACCTCTGTGTCCCCTGCTGTCCACTCCCTACCTAGGCCCTGACTCACCAGGGCGATCCCATTGACTGAGTGGACCACAGAATGGACACTTGGAATAACAACAGGTGCAGAGGAGGCTCTAAGGTGCCAGATTCCATCCTCAGCCCTGACACTCTGACTCAGGAACTGTCCCCATGACCCCAGGATGGCACTGGCATCACCTCCATTATAGACAAGGACACCAGGACCACTTCAGGACAGAGCTCTGATTTCTGCACACAGGGGCTGGTGAACTTTTTCCCCACAGGACCAGACAGTCATGATTTTAGGCTCTGTGACCATAAGGTCTTTATCCCAACTGCTCTTGGCGCTGGTATGGTGTCAAAAGTGCCACCAAAATGAAAAGATGGTGTCTGCTCACCAGCTGCAGTTGGGCACCTCTTGTCCTGCCTGGCAAGAGCCACCGATAGCAAGATTTTAGGCACCTGGGTGGGTGTTTCAGTGGGAGGAACACTCATTCATTCCACCACAAAATTGAGATTCCATAGTGAGAGCATGCCACATGCCTGGCTCCATGCTCACAAGACAGGTGGCACTGTGGACAATCAGAGCCTGTTTCTATCCCCAGGCTGTGACAAATGCATGGGCATGGGGACATAATCGTGGGACACTTTGTTCTGTGACATGGGCAGGTTGCTTCCTGGGAGAGGCGCTGTCCAAGGTGGTGCAGGAAAGATAAGTAGGAGTAAGGAGGCTGGAGACAGCATCTGGGGCTTTAGGGAGGGAATGGACTGCAGATCAGACAGAGCCTGTGGAAAGTGTGTCTGGGGAAGATTTGAAGGGGAGAGGGTGGCACTCAGAGGCTTCAGTGTGGATTTCATGGAGGGCTGTGGGGAACCACAGAGGGTCAAGCTGGGTAGGTAGGTAGGGCCGCTTCTCTGGCTTGTACCCAGACCTTGAGCCTCTGACCCCCCCAAAACCCCTGAATTTGATCTCCCCTGAGATGTTGAACTTGACCATTTAGTTGCAGGGTGAAGGAAGGGACCTTCCCTCTTGGTCAGCTTGTCACACATTCATCCACTTAGCACTTTTGGGGAAGCTAAGACTTCGTACAGAGGAGCAGCTGTTAACACTCATGCCCTGTGGCATTTGCCACCCCCCACCCAAGGATGTCAGCTGGCAGCCATCATGCCCAGTCCTGGCTCTTCACTGGTACAGTCCTTTGGCCTGTCTCTTTAAGAGCCTCTCATCCCTTCCCCCTCTGTCCCAGAAGTTAATTAAGTGCTCCCTCTGCAGGGTTAATCCTATTATCAGCTGCCCGGGCACACAGGCTGTGTTTACCTCTTTATGCTCTGTGACTCTCCCCCAATTACACCTCAGGGCCTGTCCTTCTCCCAGAGCTCTCTGTCCCACAGAGCTGGCACCTAGTAGGCACTCAATTCAGCCCTCCCCTGCCCCCTTGCTGCACAGTGACCTGACAGGTGTGCAGGTCACTCGCTGAGAGGGAAGGGGTGGGAGGAGGTAAGTGATGCCTCCCTTGTCATCAGTGTGCCCAAGCAGCAGCAGCAGCAGCAAGCAGCACGGGGCAGGAAGACCCTGGGTGCAGAACCAGGATCTTGTGGCAGCGTTTGTGTGGGGGCGAGGGTGAGAAAATGTCCCTCCAGCTGACACGTGAAGAGCAGCCACAAGTGCCGGGCATGGTAGTGCATGACTATATAATTTTAGCCCTCGGGAGGCACAGGCAGGAGGATCCCAAGTTTGAGGCCAGCGAGACCCTGTCTCAACAAAACAAAACAAGATTTGTTGCCAGAAGGGACCAGGGTCAAGGCTTGAGGTAACCATGGGGACCCTCAGTGTCCAGCTCTGAAACAAGTCACCTGCGGTGGTGGGGAGCTGGAGGACCCCCGGCAGGACTCTTGGGGGTGACCCTATTAGGAGGAGGAGGTGTGATGAAGGCACACAGGGGTCCAGTCTGCTCCCATCCTAGCTTTTAATCTCTCTAAGCTTCAGTTCCTCATCTTGAAAATGGGGTCAGTGATCATCACCTAGAAGCTTGTGTCCAATTAAAGAAGTGCGGGACTTGGAGCCTGGGGCTCGGGATTATCCCAAGGGCTTTGAGCTCCTCCTCCTCCTCCTCTCCAACATCGAGGTATAACTTAAATACACCAAAGGGCCCATATCCAGCATACACAGCGACATGTAGACAACTTCCAGTCCCCAGAGGCCCCCCATGCACCCCCACTCCCTGACTTCTGTCCCCTACACAGAGCTCTGCTGCTCTTCAACGAGAGCTCCAGTGGAGCCACACTGTCCACCCTTTAACATACAGTCTTCTTGATATATTATTCACATGCCACACAACTCACCCAGTTAAAGGGCGTGGCTCTGCAGCATTTAATGTAGCCACAATTAATTTTAGAATTTAAACCTTTCGTGTGTGTGTGGGACTGGGGTTTGAACTCGGGGCTTTGCACTTGCTTAGGCAGGCGCTCTACCACTTGAGCCACTCCGCCAGCCCTTTTGGCTCTGGTTATTTTGGAGATTGGTCTTGCTTTTTTTCCCAGGCTGGCCCTCCTATTTATGCTTCCTGCCACAGCTGGGATAACAGGAGTGTAACATCATGCCCAGCTATTGGTCAAGATGGGGGCTTGCAAACTTTTTGCCCAGGCTGGCTTCAAATCACAGTCCTCCTCATCTCAGCCTCTGGAGCACCCAGCTCTATTTTAAAATATTTTATCATCTCAAAAAAAGAAAAAAAAAGGAATTCTTCAGTCATCACCCCAATGTTTCTGTCATACTCCCAGCCAATCTACTCTCTGTCTTTATGGATTGATTTCTTATGGACGTTTCATTTAAATGGAATCACACAATATGTGGTCCTTACTGTCTGGTTTCTTTCACTTAGCATTACGTTTTCATGGTTCAACTGTATTGTTAGCATGGATTAGTACTGTGTTCCTTTTTGTGGCTGAATAATATTCCACTGTGTGGGAGAAAAAGCATACATATATTTATCACCTTTTATTTACCTGTTCAGCGGTGCATGGACAAATGAACTTTACAGTTTGCTTCTTCCACTCAGTATTAAGTCAGTGAAATTCATCCATGCTGAATTATGCTTACATTTCATTCTTTTCCATTTCTACATAATAGTCCTCAAATTGTCTGACTCACTTGGCACTGTTAAGAAAAAGCCATAAATATTATGAAGCTGGGCACTGATGGCTCATGGCGGCAATCCTGGTTACCTGGTAGGTTGAGATCAGCAGGATCCAGGTTCGAGGCCTGCCTGAACAAATAGCTCTCAAAACCCCATCTCTAAAACAACCAGAGCAAAATGGACTGGAGGCGTGGCTCATGTTTATATGTATGTATTCTTGTGTAAGTCATTTGACAACTTTGTTTCGGTCGATTTGTCCAAGTGTGTTATTCTCTCTCTCTCTCTCTCTCTCTCTCGCTGAGAACTGAACTCAGAACTCAGAGCCTGGGGCTTGCAAGGCAGCCTCTCTACCACTAACTTTTTTACCTGGGCCTCAAACTGTGATTCTCCTATCTCCGTCTCCCAAGTAGCTGGGATTATAGGTGTGCAGCACAACACCCAGCTGTGTTGTTTTCTCTTTATGACAAAGATATAGTCCATGTATAGTCCTGATCCCAAATGTTCATGTGCAATAATGTATTGGGATTTTAAAAAACGAGTTAAATAATTCAGTGAATAATTACTAATCATGCAGGTGGTGCTCTGATGGGGGGAGGGTCTGGAAGGCATTCCCCCAATGCATGAAGGTTGGGTGTCTTGGTGGAGGAGTTTGAGGGGCCAGGCATACCCCATAATGGTCAGGAGGCTTCCCAGCAGAAGAGGGACGCAAGCTAGCCCAGGAGGATGGGTGAAGCTGGGGAACGGGGAGTGTGGATGGGACTCCTTGGCAGGGCTGCGGTGGAGGTGGTGGGTGGCCTCCAGGCCTCCAGGCCTCCAGGCAGGGCGAGACGACCAGCTTGTAGCTTCAGTGTTCACTGCTCAGGTCCTTCGTGAACTTGGGGCCATGGCACGGATGCCTGGTCCTCAGACATCCTGCCTGCAAGATTCAGGCCTTGACCTGGACAAGAAGCTGGAAATGGGGTCCCTGGGCAGAACACGGCCTGCAGATGTACATACAGCATTCTGCAGTGTGTCTTGTGTGTGTGTGTGCGTGTGTGCGCGGGGTACCGGGGCTTGAACTCAGGGCCTACACCTTGAGCCACTCCACCAGCACTTATATTTTGTAAGGCTTTTTTGAGATGGGGTCTCACGAACTATTTCCCCAGGCTGGCTTCTAACCTCGATCCTCCTGATCTCTGCCTCCTGAGTAGCTAGGATTACAGGCGTGAGCCACTGCACCCGGCTCTGTGGAGAGTCTTTAAATGCATCCATCTCTCAACAAGAAGGGGGATTCTTGATGACATCACTTCAGACTCCCAGTATCTTTCAATAATCTGATGTTTTGGCATCCTTGGGTCCACGATCCAGAGGCCAGAGCTGAGTGGCTGCTGCACCCCTCACCCCTAAATGCCCCAGTCCCCACCAGTCCCTATCGCCTGCCCAAAGCCAAAGGGGCTGTTGGTTCCATTTCCTTTTGCACAATCGCACTGGTTTTTTTGGGAAGTTTTGGTACAGATGAAGGTGACATCTCATATCTATATCCCTAACAAAAGCAAGAAACAAAGGAGAGCGAGACCACGCTCCCGCCCTGGGAGACCTCTGTCATCACTCACTGTTCCCAGAGCTATGTGGGCCTCAGAGCCCAGCCTTTATGGCCCATCAGGTCCACGGAGGCCGGAAGTCTGGATGGGAGACAGGGTTGTGTGTGAACCCGCACAAGACTGTTAGGTGGGAAGCAGGCAGACCTGTGACCCCAGCTCTGCGGGAGGCAGAGGTAGGAGGATTACAGTCCAAGGCCAACCTGGGCTAAAGCACAAGACCCTACCTGAAAACAACTAAAGTGAAAAGGGCTGCGGGGTGTGGCTCAAGTGGTGGAGTGTCTGCCTAGCAAGTGTGAGGTCCTGAGTTCAAACCCCAGTACCACCAAACAAACAAAACAAACAAACAGAAAAAGAAACCAAAATTAAGGACAGGCTAAATCGAGGGGGAGGTGCCAGCTGAGGGTCCATCCCTTCTGTGCCACTCGCTGTGTGAACTTAAAAAAATCATTTCTCCTCTCCGTGCCTCAGTTTCCCCATATGCACAATGAGATTCATCAACACCTCCTCCTCCTTCTTTGTCCTGGAACTCACTGTCCTCCTGCCCCCACTCCCGAGTGCTGGGATTACAGGTGTGCAGCACCATGCCTGGCTGGTCAAGCATCACCTGCCTTCTTGTTCTCTCAAATGTGGCCATTTGTCTGTCCCTCTGGCCAGCCCTCCGCAAAGATGTCCCTGATGGCCATCAGGACACCTGTTTCTCTTCCACCAGAGAGCGACTGGGAGTCCTATGGATAAGTAGCTAGTTAACTAAGTAAATGAATGAGGCAGATCTGGGCAGATATAAATCTTTGGACGAGAACATTTAGACACTCCACATTCAAGCTGGATATCATTTAAATGGCTGGGCTGCCTCCTCAGCCCGGATCCTCTTAATTGCACATCGCCAGGGCCGTGACCACGGCGCCCGTGCAAATTACTGGCGCTTGCCGGCCCCTCATTTGCTCCTCGTGGCTTCCTGGCAGGCAGGCGGCCCTGGTATTGGGCACTGGAGACGAGTGTGTGTCCCTAGCAGCACCCACTGTCTCCATCTTTGTCCCCTGCTGGGCCTTTCTTCATAGATCAACCAGAACGACCCTGAGCTATAACTCAATTACACCTCCTGCCCTGGATCCCTGCTCACTCAGGTTCAAAGACAACCTCTTCACCTTGGGTCCACAAAGCCCTGTAGAATCGAAACCTCTGATTCCTGCTCCTGTCACCTCCACTTTGCTGACTGTGCTCGGTTCACACCCCTCTCACTAAATTGCGATAAATCCATCCGCCTCAGGACCTTTGCACCTGCTGCTGGTGCTTCCTGGATTGCTCTTCCCCCAGTGGGTGGGTTCCTTTACCTGCATTCAGTGTCTGTTATCCAAAATATGCCCTCTGTCCTGCACTGCCTGCAATTTCTGCTCCATTTTCCTTCACAAAATTGCATAGGCCATACTTTGCACTATTGCAAGGTGGTGGAACCCGTAGGAGGTGGGGCCTGGTAGAAGGAGTAAGGTCATCCAGTGAGGAACACTGGGACCCCAGCTCCTTCTTTCTCTCACTGCTTCCCAGCCACCATGAGCCATGCTCTGCTGTCTTGCCACAAAGCCGAACTTTTCCTCTTTTCAAGTTAACAATCTCAGGTGTTTTGTTACAGTAACGCAATGCTGACCGACAGGTCCCTTCCCTGTCTTTCTCCCTCCAGATCTCTTTGTAACACCCCCTCCATCCTGAGACCAGGGAAGACTTACCTTCTGAAGTTCTTGTCCCCACCAGGGGACGTGAACACCCTGGCACTTCTGACCTATGTGAGGGGATTAAGTTCACACCTGTGATCCTCAGAAGCCTCTGGTAGAGAGAAGCAAGTGTTGAAGGTAGGACACCATTAGTATATTTGAGAACTGCCCTCTGAACTGTCCAGGGGTGACAAGTGACCCCATCTGCTTCTGTTTGCTTTAGTTGCTATTTGCATATTTGTAAAACTGTCAGTCAACAAACATCATTTATTGACACTGACCATGTGCCCAACCCTGAGTCCCAAGACCTGGACTCTGACCTCCTGGATCAGAGACTCTAGCTAAGGGAGCCCAGACCAAAACACCAGAACATCCCAGTGGGGCAGGTACCTTTCACAGAGGAGATGCAGCGGCACAGAGACATGAAGTAATTTACCTAAAGTCACACAGCTTTTGAAAATGACGTCGGGTGCTGAGGCTTCAACCCAGGGCGTTAACCCCTCTATCTGCAGTGCCCTGGCCCCTACACCATTCATGGTAGCTGTTAATATTATTCCTTCATGTGAGAACAGCCTCTGCTTCTATTTCCAGCCAACCCCATCTTACAGGTGGGGAAACTGAGGCCCAGTGAGTACACGATCAGAGAGTGAGTGAATGGCAGAGGATGGGATTAGAGGTCCAAGTCAGCTGGAAGCCAGCCTCGGCCTCTGCCCCTCCCTCAGCCTCTGGAGGCAGAAGAGACCCGGGCGAGCGATGGTGACAGCTGTTTGCTGGAGACTATTGAAAAAGTCCACTCCCTGTGAGGTTTGACTTCGCCCATTCGACAGCCAGGGAAACTGAGGGACAGGCTCAGGTTTCTTCCCCAGGCAGGCGGCAGAGCTAGGATTCAAGTCCAGGTCGTTCTGGCTCTCTGGTCCAGGAGCTGCTCACGGCTCAGGGCCAAGGCTTTGAGCAGTCTTCCCTGCGTCCCCATTTTTCTTTCCGGGCCCTGAAGTTCAAAGTCCTCTCCCAAGTGAGTTCTCTGCCTCCAGTGGAGGCAGCCTCCATATCACCACTTCACTGCTGAAAACAGAGTAGATTAGCTTCTCACAGAGGCGTGATTTATTCAGAAGTTTCCTCTCACGTCTCTCTCTCTCTCTCTCTCTCTCTCTCTCTCTCCCCTTGCCTACGTGCATATTAACAGAAGCGAAGGCTGGGAGGGGACGAGGGAGCATGATGGGGTCTGGGGATGGTAGGGAGGTGGGGGGACGGACAGGTGGCGCAGCCTGAGGGTGGTGGGGACTGAGAGGAGGGTGGGGGGAGATGGGCGGGGATTTGGGGGTACGGATGGAAAGAACAGAACACAGAGGAGAAGAAGGGAGAAAATGGAGGGGCAGAAAGAGAGAGAGGGAAAAAACAGGCTGAGACAGAGGCAGAGAGAGAGGAAAAATATGAGAGAGAAGGAGAGAGAGAAGAAAAGAGAACAAGAGAGAGAGGGAGACAGAGACAAAGAGAGGAGAGAGAAGGGCGGGAATGACAGGTAGAGGGGAGAGATGCTGGAAGGAAAAAACCTGAAGAGCTTAAAAATCAAAACCAAACCAGAAAGGAGCAAGCAGGAGAACTGGAGGAGAGAGAGAGAGAGAGAGAGAGAGAGAGAGAGAGAGATGAACAAGAAATTGAGGGTGCCAAGTGGTCACTGGTCCCTGAAGAAGCTGCCACTTGGGTGCTTGTCACCCCTCCCCCTCCCACTGGCCAGGCCCCCACACCAGGTCCTGTCTGCAGAGATGTCACTGTCATGGTCCTGCTGCTGCAGGGGTCCAGGCCAGCAATGGAAGGCTTCCACCTCCCTGGAACAGCTGGGGAGGGTGGGGACCATGGTGCCTCCCCAGGGCAGGTGGGGGGTGCTCCGCTCTGGCTTGGTGCCTCCTTTTCTCCATTTCCTTTTTTTATATGTCTAAATCTCTCTCTCTCTCTCTCTCTCTCTCTCTCTCTCTCTCTCTCTCTCTCTCTCCTCTCTCTCCTCTTTCTCTCCCTTTCTCTCTCTCTCCCTCTCTCCCTTTTTCTCCATCTCTCCCTCTCTCCCTTTCTCTCTCTCCCTCCTTCTCTCTCTCTCTCTCTCTCCTCTCTCTCTTTCTGTCTCTCTGTCTCTCTGTCTGTCTGTCTCTCTCTCTCTCTCCCTCCCTCTCTCTCTTTTGCAAGCCCAGGAGATAAGCAGGCCTGGAGCAGAGGCGACAGTGATAAGCAGATTAGAGCGAGCTGGTTCATTTGTTGTGAGGGGCTCCAGGAGGGAGACTCGCTCTCAGAAGGCCCAGCGGAAGGTTATCTAAATAGCTGCGTCTGAACTAACCCAGAGCTGCGCCCCACTGGGACATTAATGGCACAAAAGCAGGGACAGGAGGGCGAAGATGAGTTCTAATGATTGTTTGATTACCTTGGGCTTTAACGAACTCAGCCAGTTCTTCTGGGCGTGAAAAATTAGCTGTTCCCACAGCGTTCTCCGCCCTTCCCTCAGAGAGGGCTGGGGTGACAAGGACACCTCAGTTTCTCTGACTGTGGCCCTGCAGCCAGGTTCCCTGGACAAGGAAAACACCCAATAACTCAGGATCCATTTAAAAGAATGTCAGGCCTTTGGGGTGGGGAGGGAGGTGACCCAAAAAAATGTGTACACATGCTAGCAAATGTAAAAACGGTAAAATTCTTTAAAAATAATTAATTAATTAAAAAAATAATGTCAGCCCTCAACAGCTTAAAATATAAACACAGAAAAACTGGATCATAGAGTCGGTCACATGCCTTTTTAAAAAGTGTCACTCCAAAACAGTGTTTAACTACTGGATTTATGACCCAACTAAAAAAAAAAAAAATTCTCTCTGAAACTGTCCTGTCCAAGATGGTAGCCGTTGGTGGCAGGTGTCTGTTGAGCTCTGGAGACAAACACAAAACGCCCAGAGGGTCTGGAAGATAAACAGAAGACATTTCTGCCTTGGTGACAGATGAATTCAGGATCTTATTAAAATTAATTTCACCTGTTTTTGTAAATCGTTTTAACTTAGCACCGCGTGGTCAAGGAGATGAGGAAGGCTTGGACGGTGACATTTATTGAGTGCTTACCATGTGACAGCTCCAGTGGCACTCGACACTTCTGCCTTCTCTTGTCCTCACACCCTCACCCCCGAGGTAAATGCGATCACTGCCCCAGGTGCCAGGTGAGGAAATGGGCACCAAATGGAAGCTTCTGCCTGGGTAGGCCTGGCTCCCCGCTGCCAATAGGAAGGGAAAGTACAATGTGTCCTCAGGTCATCATCATCAGCCAGCTGCTCAGTTTCCCCTGCAAACCCAGAGTGAGGCTGGGCACAGGGGGTTTGAGGGGCACTTGAGACATAATCCCTCCATCCACACAGCCCTTGTCCAGGGTTAGTGCTGGCCCAGGTCTGGCAAGCTCTGGAAGGAGCTGGGGATTCATTCCAGGAGGACTTCCTGGAGGAAGCGGGCTCCCGACCACCTTGAAGGAGGAGGAGGCAGCTGTAGGGAGGGAGCCCAAGGCAGAAGAAACAGACAGGCTGGCTGGTCTCAGCTCCACTTGTCTTGGCGTGCCCCTTTGGCATCGGGACATTGGTGTTACCCCCCAGCTCCCTCAGAGGTGGCCACAGGAGGACATTAGAAAAGAGAAGTGGTAAGTAGGTATTACCATCCCAATTTCACCTTGTCTCTGCCCTCGGTCACCATCCCCTTAAATCATAAAACCCATTTTCTTGCTCAGCCCCCATATATTGATACAACTTCACTTGGAATCTTTTGGTGAAACCCAGCAGAAACCTGGGTTCTGGTGCTAAGTTCGAGTGTTGCGTGTCACTCCAGCTGTCTGAGTCTCAGTTGCGGTCTGCGGAATGGATGACCCCACTGCTTCTTTTGTTTGTTTTTGTTTGTTTGTTTGAAAAAGCAGCTGGGTATGCAGCTCAGGCTGGCCTCAAATTCCACACCCTCCTGCCTCAGCCTCCCATGGCCAGGGATTATAGATGGGCACCACCATACCCGGCTAAGAACCAGGATTATATTCTGGGCAGCACTGGGTCCAGCTGAAGGACTCCCCCTTCTGATTTCCCTGCAGCCAGGGTGGCCATGTGGGTGTCTGGGGGAACTCTTTGAAGGGAGCTACAAAAGCGTGGATGGAGAACGGGAGGCCAGAACTGGACTCCTTCGCTGGGGTGGAGGCTTGAGATCCAGACTCCCACCTACCTCCAGGGTCCCTGGGGCCTGGGCCAGTGCCAGTATAATTCGTCAGGGTGGGGATACAAGTGACCAGCTTGGCTAAGCCATCGGGCATGTTCTACCCACCCACAAGCCAGCATCAGGCTGTCACCGTCATCACCAGGGGACAAAGCGGTCTCTGTTCTCTGGGGCCAGCCGGAGCCTGCCACCCCTCTGTCCTGCACCACCTCTGCCTCCCTCCATCTCTCCCCGACTCTGTCCTCTTCCTTTTATGTCCTCTGCCCCGCCCCCCTCCGTCTCCTATCCCCTTTCTCCTTCTTCTTTATTTTATCTCAACTTGCCACAAATCTGTTCCCCTACAAAGGAGCTGCCATCTTTGTTCTGCACCATTATCTGTGGCGGTGCGGGCCGAGTGGGGCCGCCAGGCAGACAATCACCGGGAAATAGAGTGTCTGCGAGCTATTGTGCAGTGTGTCCAAGCGATCCATCACCCACCGCCTGACACCGTGCGTGCGCGGGAGGCAGCCGGAGAGCCCTCTGCGTGCAGGACCGGGACCAAGATGGGGGCCCAGGACAGGCCAGGCATGAGCTCATTGTAGCTCTTCCCATGGCTCCCACTCCTTTAATTTTTCACTCCAGCCCTAACAGAGAGTGGCTTATTGCACCTTGTTTTATAGATATAAAACAGTTTTATATTTGAGGCCCAGAGAGGCCCAAGGCCCACACAGCAGACATAATTGGAACTCAAAGCCACATTTGTCTACCGCAAAGCTTGTGGCCTCAAACCACCATACCACACACACTGGCCTTGGAATTTGCTCTTCAGGTTCTGCTGGGGGTTCCAGATCTGCAAGACCACGGTCTACACACAGAGCAGCAAGAGTTATTATAAAAGTCACATCCGGGCCACTCCCCTGCCCCCATCACTCCACCCTGGCAAAAAGTGGTGGCAGCAGAAGAATATTTGTCATGCATGGAGGAAAGCAGGGCCTCTGGGGACGAGGCTGGACTTCCCCACCTCTGCTCTGCCCCTCCGGCTGTGTGACTTGGGTCCAGGGTCTCGATCTGTGAGCCTCAGTTTCCTCCTTGGCGATAGCGAGCCGTCCTCCATCACGATGTCACTAGGAAGATGCAACACATGACAGGAGGACAAGGTGCTTAGGAAGCATTGCACAAGTACCAGACTGGTTTACTGATCCTGCTTCTCTTTGGAGCCGGTGTTCATTCAGGTGAAGCCTTTTAAATCCACCCCCCACCTCCCACCCCGCCCCAAGAATCCCAGGCACAGTTCCGTTCTGCAAGGCAGACACTAAGGCTCAGAACCTCCCCCGGCTCACCCCTCGAGAAAAACAATAGACTTTTCTTGGTGCATCTTTGGACATTATTTGGGCACTGCCTGTATTCAGTGATTTTGGTTTCAGAGCAGCACCTGCTTCCTTAGAGCTTCTCCCTCCACTAAGCGTACAGTGCATGAGTTCTGTTAATCCCTGTCATCTCAGAGCGGGGCACCATTGTTCCCACCTTCCAGACTGGGAGGTTAAAGAACTGGCCCAAGGTGGCAGACTCCACAAGTGTTCATCCATCTGAGATTGGCTTGGCGGTCGGAATGCAGGGTGTCAGGGACAGTCAGTAATTGCTGAGGCAAGGGCATGGAGGGGAATTAGCACCATCCAAATGGAAAGGCCACCCTCCCGCTCCCTCCCTGCCCAAGGTTCAGGAGATCAGAGGACTCAGGCTGGTGCTGCTGGGGAATCAGGGCAGGCTGGAAGGCTTCCTGGAGGAGGGGGAGAAGGGCTGACTCCAGATGGATGGAACACCTCACTAGGCTTGATAGAACTCAGGGGAGGCAGAGCCTGGACATCCTGGCTGTTGGTCTTGGCCCACGATGGGGGCCCTACAATGTTCCCAGGGGCCAGTTGTATTTTTAAATTGAGCACCCACTGCATGCCAGAACCTGCTGTGTGCTCCCTGCTCAGAGTCAAGAAGGGACCAGTTTTGACACGGTGCATGGTGAGAGGACACAAAGGACTCAGGGGCTCCCAAGGGAACCCCCAGACCAAAGAGGGGGTAGTGCTCCAGGCAGAGGCTGGGAGGGCAGGGGATGGAGTGGGGGCCAGGGGAGGACCACATGGCTTCCTGAGGGGTTGACACAAGCCCTGGAGAGAAAATTCCAGCACCTCAGGGTTCAGTCAGCTCGGGAGGGAAGGGAGGGCGGCAAGGAATGAGTCTGACCCATTCTTGGGGCTCCTGCTCCAAGCTTTCAATCACCACCATCTCCAGCCGTCACCACAGTATCATCCCCATTCACCAATGAGGAAACTGAGGCTCCCAGACATAGTCTCCGGCCAGCTGTCAGCCTTTGCAGAAACCAGAGGCCATTCCGACGTGGGAGGCTTTCCTCAGGAGTGCCTGGGACAGGACTTCCTCCCCTCCCAGCCCTTCTGGTGGCCTCACCCTGTCCCTTCCTCCAATCAGGGAAGCCTACCTCCTTCCTGCCTTTGCCAGCCAACTCCTACTCATTCTGCAGAGCCCAACAGAGACCCTTGATCCTTCCTGACCAAACTGCCCCTCTTCCTAAGCCATTTCCTCCTCCTGCAGGAGGGCATCCTGTGCTGGGGCCATTCTTTTTCTTTCTTCCTTTATTTTATGTTTTATTTATTTATTATTTATTTGTTTTGGTTTTTCGTGCAGGATCTCACCAGCCCAGGCTGGCTTTGAGTTCATGACCCTCCCGCCACAGCCTCCCAAGTGCTGGGATGACAGACGTGTGCCACCACAGTTTTCTCAATAAATAGTATATTAACTGCCACTCATTAAACATCTAGAGTATTCCAAGCTTTGTAGATCGCAGAAGTGCGTACAGTGGTGCAAGTATTAGAGGGGTAATTACACTTGTTCCTTAGGATCATGGGGAATGGGCTCCAGGACGCCCTCAAGTCCCAGGCCCGCACGTTCTTTTGTGAAATGGCGTACCATTGCACAGAACCTATTCACGTCCTTCAGGAACTTCGACTGACTTACAGAACTTAAGGCCATGGACAGACTTGCTACGTGGTAGGGTTTAAGGACTAGTCATTTTTTCTTTAATTATTTTGAGACAGGGTCTCTCTGTGTAGCCCAGGCTGGCCTCAAACTCAAGACTCTTCTGGCTCTGCCTCTTGAGAGCTGGGATTATAGAAATGCAGTGCCATGCTCTCTGCAGGAATATATATATATTTTTAATCTGTACATGCTCAGTTCAGGCACGTTTTTCCCTGAATATTTTCCCTGTTGGTTGAATGCAAGAATATGGAACCATAATACAGAAGGTCAACCGTATAATACTGACACCCACCACAAGAAGCCCTGCATGTTTAAGCACCTGCTGGATGCCAGGCTTTGGCAAATACCGCTCACTAAGCACCTACTGTATCCCAGAGTCCACACTAACAGCCACTGTCCGGCTGCCCACCACTGCCACCCTCCCAGCCACTTGCCTGCTCACTGCCCACTAGGTCCCCTCAGCAGTCCCCTGCGCGGGCCCTGTCCTCGGTCCATTTCTCAGATGAGGCAAGGGCTGCTCAGATGGGAACAGGGGCTTGTGGTGGGAAGAGGTTGACCCACAAAGCCACTCAGGCCAGGTGGATCCCAGCCAGGTGCTCCCACGCCCCTGCTTGCTGTGAATGAGGGGACAGTGACCCATACTGCTTCCACTGTGGTGTCAATCTGGAACATCTAGGAGACCACCAGTCTCCCATCCTCCCGTCGTGAGCTCTCTCTCTCTCTCTCTCTCTCTCTCTCTTTGCTTGGAAGAGTGGTGTTACCCTCACCACTCATTTTTTAGCCCTGCCTTCTGCTATTCTCCCCAAAGACCCCATTGTTCCCTCCCACCTGGACACATGCACCTCGCTCGCCCTGAGCGTGGTGACAGATAGGTACCACGTGATTCTGTACACGTGCTCCAGTGAAGGCGAGGGTGGGGTGGCCAGTGTCACATCCCCCGTGTCACCTCCCCAGCCTGCCCCTGCGAGGGTCCTAGGGGACCAGGGAGGCCTCCAGCTCTGAGGAGGTGCAGGGAGCGCTGGAGACAGCAGAGGGGGCCATGAGGCTGCCCGAAGGCAGTGGGGAGCTGGCCAGCCAGCAGGAATGCCCACCAGGACTCAGGGACAGGGCAGGGGGGGCCACAGAGAAGGTAGGGGACCTGGCAGGGACCATGGCTGAGAGACCCAGAGAGGCTTTGTGACTGGCTGACAGGTGGATGGAGTTACCCAGGGTGTGAGTGACTCCAGGGAGGGGCAGCCAGCGTGACAGTGACAGTGGGGCGGGATGGGGTGGCCTGTGTAAGAGACACAGATATGAGGACCACAGGGGCCCTCCTGGGCGTTCAGCTCCTAGAATGGCACACACAAGGAGCCTATGGCTGAGCTACTGCATCAAAGCAAATGCAAAAATATATACTGGTGTTTTTCTCGCCTCTGGAACCAAGAGTTGCAGCGACTTTGTGGGGAGCGGCTTTGTGGGGAGCGACTTTGTGGGGAGCGGCCCAGGCGGTAATTAACAAAGGAGCAGGGCCCAGTCTCTGTATTTACTGATCCATGCGTGCGCGCACAAGGTGAGATAGGATGAATGCTTAATTTCCCAAAGGCTTTTGCTCCTGCTTGCTGCAAAGTTGTGAACAAAATGACTGTCCATGCATTGAACTGGCTTACACAGCTCTCCATATGGAAATTAAGATAATCCGGGCCCAGCTTTGTGTTCCTGGAAAAGCCGGGGAGCCAGGACGGGGGGAGGCGGGAGGCTCCAAAGAGCCAGGGAGGCTCCTGGGCCTTTTCAGAAACTGTTTGCTGCCCGGCCTGGGGAATTTAGCTAGATTTTGTTGGTCAAACACTTAGGAGAATGGATTCTCCCCCACCCCGGCCTGCTCCCGGCCACCCCTCTTTCTTCAGTTCAGACTGCAGCAGGGATGTAATGCTGGGTTCAGGGTAGGAAAGTCTTAGCAGCAGTACAAAAGAGAAGGGATTATGGGTAAGGTCAGAGGGCATGGGGATTAGAGAGATGATGTATTAAGAGGGCAAAGCTGCCAGGAATACTTTCTGTTTCTACGAAGCCTGTGTTAATTGATGGGGACCCCCGCCCCCCCCCAGCATGTTCCATCTCACATAAGCTCCTCTCCGGCCGCTGCTCTGTGTCCTTCCTTACACTCTCTCTTGTTCCTTTCTGTCTTGTGACTTTGCCCCATGCTCTTCCTACCCACAGCTTTGCTGAGGCGTCAGAGGTGCATGTTCCAGGCAAAGTGAGACACGGGGGTGAAGGTTAACGTCTGGATGGCCAAGTCAGCAACGCACTTCGTGTGTACACGCATCAATAAACACACGCACGGGTGTGCACACTCATACTGTGTGTCAGTAGGGGACTTACTAAACCTCTCTGTTTTTTAATATGTAAAATGGAAATGAGAAATCTTAATGGAAGCTGGGTGCCCATGGCTCACGCCTGTAATCTCAGCTACTTGGGAGGGTGAGATTGGGAGAATAAAAATTTAAGGCTAGCCCAGGCAAATAGTTCGAGAGACCCCATCTGCAAAATAACCAGAGTAAAATGGACTGGCGGTGTGGCTCAAGTAGTAGAATGCCTGCTTTGCAAACATGAAGCCCTGAGTTCAAACCCCAGTCCCACCATAAAAAGAAAGATATCATAAAGGATGTGTTAGTGATTTGCAGGGAGGTGCTTGGATTTGAACTCAGGGCCTCCAGCAAGCCAGGCAGGTGCTCTACCACTTGAGCCAAGACCCCAGCCCTTTTTGCTTTGGTTACTTTTGAGGTAGGGTCTCAGTTTATGCCCAGGTTGGTCTGGACTACAATCCTCCTATTAATGCTTCCTTCCTAGCTGGGATGACAGGCACACGTCACCACACTCAGCTTCATTGGTTGAGATGGGGTTTTGCAAACTGTTTGCCTCAAACCTCAATCCCTCTCATCTCTGACTCCCAGGTAGCTAGGATTAGAGGCGTGAGCCACTGTGCCTGGCCAGCAAGATTCTTTTCTCCCTTGGATTGCTCAGAATTGGAGTAGGCATGTTTCACAGTGGGAGAAAAAGACCAAAGACTTTTCAGCTGGTGACGTACCCAAAACAATAAAGTGACGTGCCCGTCTGCAAAGCTAACGCCACCTCAGACTGTTTTCCACCCACTACTCTGGTACAATGGGCAGTTAGGAATGGATGATTCCTTTTGTGGGAACTGTCCTGGGCATCGTAAGACCTTTGCCATCATCCCTCGTCACTATCCACTAGCCGTGACATACAGACACCCATTGTGACAACCAAAAATGTCTCCAGGCATTGGCAGATGTCCTTTGGGGGCAAAATCACAGCAGGTTGAGGACCACTGCTCTCCTCAAAGCTGGCCAGCCCCACCCACACCCAAATGTGCTGTTTGATGCTGGATTGTAAATTCCAGGAGTAATGGGCAATGGGTAGAATGTTCTGGGAAGAGCCAGAAGACACTGGAGGACGTGCTGAGCCTTGAAAGCTGTGAAGGGCCAGTTTGGAAGAGAACCACCATGACGGGGAGGCCTGAGAAGAGCTGCCCAGAGAGGAGAGGACATGCCTTGGTAGGGGCAATTGCCAGTTGTCAAGCTGGCACTGCTCACAGTGTAAGAAGGATGAAACCAGTGTCCCCGAAGGAAAGAGAAGGAAGAAATCCAAACTGAACCCATGGCCCCTGGTCAGAATGGGGTAGACATGGTGCCCAGCCTCAGCCTGGAGGGAGAGAACAGAGCAAAGGTTCTCATTTTCAGGCCTGAGGACCGTGAACTTGGGCTGTACGAGATCCTCCATGACAAAAGTCAGGTTGGGACTGTGGGGCTTTCCTGGGACCTTCCAGCATCGTCACCCAACAGGAGATGTCCCAGATGGGATCCTGGACCCCAGGGCATGAATAAAAACCTGAAAATAGCCCAACTGAAGGCTGGAGCGTTGGTACCAGGCTGGTCCCACGTGCACTGCTTGGTTTTGACACTACAGGACATTAGATCTTCCTGATCTCTGCCTCCTGAGTGGCCAGGATTACAGGTGGGAGCCACCAGCACCCAGCTCATTATTTATGACTTTTAAATGTTCACTATTTAATTTTTATTGCAGCCCTGGGGATTGAACTCAGGGCCCCAAACTTGCTAGGCATGTGCTCTACCTCTTGAGCTACAACCCAACTCTTTTCCTTTTAGTTGTTTTTCAGATAGGATCTCAAGCTAACTTTTTTCCATGAGCAGGCCTTGAATCACGATCCTCCTCTCTGTCTCCATCTCCTTAGTAGCTGGGACTACAGGTGTGTGCTACTATGTCTGGCCCCTAAAATTTTTATTTTACAAGGAACATCTACTCACTACCACTAACAAAAAGTCAGCTTCTGTTGTCCACAATGCTAGTAACCGTATGAATAACGACAGGTAAAATCAACAAAATGACACTGTTAACTTTAAAGCAAATGCTTTTACCTGCAGAAGGTTCCAAGCCTGCCATGTTCTTTCATAGTTAAAAAGGGAGGTGTTAGAGACCTATGAGCCCAAATGGAAACTGTCCTGGCTGGGATCCCAAGGATGGAGAGAGAACATGGAAAAAGGGGGAAGTCATTTAAAACTGTTGCCAAAAAGGACGTCTTGTTCTTTTTTAATCTGTTTTGGGTTTTGTTTGGTTTTTGAGACAGGGTTTTCTATGTAGTCCAGGCTGGCCTTGAACTTTCGAACTTCCTGCCTCTGTCTCCTGAGTGCGGGATTACAGGTGTGTAATCCCCACACCCCTGGTGGGGACGTCCCATTCTTTAGGAAGCATTTCCCAACGCTGCGCTGTTCACTACCTGTGGCTCTCAGAGTTAAATTTAAATTGAACAACAGGATCGATCCAGTCACTAGCCATATTCCAAGCGCCCAGTGGCTCATGGTGACCGTGTCAGACAGGGCAGAAGGACGTATCCACAGTCGCAGAACATTCTGGCACATGACTGTGTTTTAACACCTAGACAGTTCCTTCTGGTTTGGGGATTTGGGGGACTCAGGGAAAACAGCAAGTCTCAAGTCTCCTTCCTCTCAGAACATAGTCTGCTGCCACTAGAGACAGCAGGACACAGGGGGCTGAGGCTCCCCTGGGGCAGAGGGGACATCATGTCTGCCCCTGATATTTTCGCTGAAAAGCCTTCTCCTGGCTTCATTCTAAAGCGTCTCCCCACCCCCCCCACACACCAGGTTCTAGAAGCCCAGCCTGCTCTGTGGACCGTGGCTGGCTTTGATCTGTCTTAGAAACAAGTCAAAATACATCCAGAAGAAGGGAAGTAGAAGATGCCTTCAAAAATCGTAGATTTGTGGCCAAAAGGGTCCCTGGGGTTCCCCAATCGTCCTAATCAAAGGTCTTCCTTTTTGAGTGTCTAGTGGCATATGCTCAGTCACACCAGCCTCTTTCCTGCCTCTCCTCCCTTAAAAGAAAAACAGCCCAAGTCAGAAGCCCAGCTACTAATTGCTGAGTCAATCAGACAACTCACTCAACCTCTCTGAGCCTCAGCTTGCCTATCTAAAAACCGGGGGTTCATATTAGACTATATTAGCGTGGTCACAGGTTAAATGTACTGAAAGTGCCTGGCACGTGGTTAATTTTTGTTTAAAAGGCAGTTCTTGTTATAGGAAGGATGAGGCAAGCTGCTTGTGGATACACTTTGTAGGAGACAAGGAGGTTCCAAGTTTACCACCTGGGCCATGCCCCAAACTTTTTTTTTTTTTGCTTTTGTAAGTTTTCAAATAGGGTTTTGTGTCTATGCCCAGGAGAGCACAACCCTCCTTGTCACGCTTCCTGCATGCTGGGGTAACAGACACGCCACTAGGCCAGCTTCTTATTGGCTGAGATGGGGTCTCATGAACTTTCTGCCCAGGTTGGCCTCAAACTGCAATCCTCCCCATCTCAACCTCCTGAGTGGCTAGGATTACAGACGTGAGCCACTGCGCCTGGCTCCAGACAAACATTTACTTGCTGGTGCTCTCAGCTCTGCAGCTCCCTATTCCTCTGCTACGTGGACTGTGGACCCGAGTTCAGATGGCAGTGTCGCACATGGTGACTGCCCCCACACTGGGTTCCTGAGTGACCTCAGTGAGCAAAGGTGCCCCTGTTAATGTGGGTTGAATAAACGAGAGGAGTCAGATGAGCCTTCCTGGGTTGGGATGCAGGTCCGTGGTGGAGCACTTGCCCAGATGTGCAAAGCCCAGGGTTCGATCCCCAGCACTGCAAGGAAACAAAACAAACAAACAAAAAAGAAATGAACCTTCCTTATTTTAACCATGAAATTGTTAGACTATTTGTTATGCAGCAAAACCCAACCTATACAGACTAATACAACCCAGTTAGTCCTTCTGGAAGGGTGCCTATTAGAACCAGAATTTAGACTTTCCCCCAGATGGAGCCTGTCCCTTCTACCACCACTGAATGACCAGGTCTGGACTCACCAAGGCCAGTAACCTTCCTCCATCTCTTGAACCACATGCCTGTATCACAAGCCATTCAAAGTCCACACATGGGTCCCTGCCATTCGCCAAGCTTCCTTCTCTCCGTCTTCTGAACATTACACCATCAGGCACAGGTTCAGGGGAGTATTCGTGGGAGTGCTTAAAAAAGAAAATCCACACATGCGACCCACAGAGAATTCATCCCCTCTGTCCAAGAAGAAGGGACATATTGCTCCTACAAAGAGCCCCATTGCTTGTTCTGCAAAGACTCTCCTACTTGGTAACAGCAATGATTCTTGAAGTGCTGTTAGGGTGTTTTGATTTTAAGAAAACTAAGAAAATAATTATGCAATTCCAAGTGTCCTCTTCAGTAGACTGTTGAGTTTCTGTTTTCTTTTTGTTTCAAGGGTTGTTGGGGAAGGGTGGCCAACACTGCGTCTGTACTAATTGTGGGATTTGTATGACATTTGTTATTCCCTGGTTTGAAAACCTAGAGAGACAACAGCAGAAGCTGATGGGAAAGTGTCCTGGTCTTGGATGTCTTGAAATCTTCTTGGATCCATGGGAAATCGAGCAGTGGATTCTGGCTCCACAGAAGAGAGACTTGGAGAGGGTGAGGAGAGAATGTGGCCTTTTGAGTGAGACCCAGAGAGCACGAGGAAGATTCCAGAAAGGTAAGCGTTGCCCCCCAGCCAGGTCCCCAGATGCAGAGTGCCCAGCGAGAGTCACGCAGTCAGGCATGTCTTTCCTATGTGGAAATCTGGGCTGGACCCATGACTTGCTGTGACCAGCAAACTGTGCAGGAAGCAACACTGTGTGGATTCCCACTTGGGCTTGGAAAGCCTCCCCTGGGAGCTGGAGCCATGTGTGAGAAGTCTGGTTCCCTATGGGACAGGGCTGTGGGGAGGACCAAGAAACCCAGGCAAGAGTGGGACTGAGGCCCCAGCCGGTGACCCTGGCTAAACTGCCGTGGTCAGCCCTGCCATGAGAACATGGCAGCTGTGAGTGATGTTCCAAACCCTACTGGGGGCGCTGTACACAAAAGACATGTTCCTCCCACAGGAGACCGCGGTGGCTCCATGTGCACAGGCCAGATCGCCACATTTCATAGCTCAGGTACCCAGATGACAGTCACTGCACAGGCAGGTGGCCACAGCCACGGGGACTCTGTCCAATACCACACAGAGCACTACAGTGGGAACTCTGTCCCCGCAGGATCTGCGTTGACTTAGTCACAGTGTCACCGTGACACGCCAGACTTGCCCTCTCTCCTTATCTGTAGAGGGGACAATAATGCAGCAACTTTAGTCCTGTAGCAGCCAAACCTTGGGCCATCCTCCAGTGATCTGGCCTCCTGGTCCTCCCCCAGCATGTGGGCAGGACCGGTGGGTTGCTTGTCACCAATAAGATAAGTCACTGTCACTTCCGTGGTGTTAAGGAGTCTGAGCAAACAGGTTTATTGGCAACAGACAAAACCCAGACACTTACTGACTGCTTCCTAAAACACCAGCTACTGCTTGAGCGCTCTGTGCTCCTTAGGTCCCCATAGCCACCCTCTGAGACAGGCATCATCCTTCTGCACATTTGATAGATAGGCAAATGGAAGCACAGAGAGGTTGTGCTACCTGCTCAAGATCACCCAGCCAAGAAGAGGTGGAATCTGAATTTGAACTCTGCATCCTAATGCACTGCGCCTGGTTGACGCTACAATCCTTAATTACCAGTGAATTTTATCCCTGCATTTAAAAATGCAAGACGCTACCTTAAAGCTGCTCATGGAAGACCTGGATTTGTACCTCTTGGTGGATATTTCAGACCAGCTACTTTGCTCCCTCCTTCCTGTGACTGTTTATCTGCAGAGTGTTTGCAGTGGATAAAGGAACTCTTCACAGTTCCTGTTATTGCCCTCGGAGGGTCCCTCCCGATTCTGGTTTTTGCTTCTTATAATCTAGTTTTCAGACCATGAGTCTGCCCAGCTTTCTCTCTCTATACCTTGGGCCGGCCTTTGGCACACAGGAATCACATTCTATTTTTCATACTGCAAACAGATCTGAGACCCGGCTCTTCTTGCAAGATGCAAAGCCTTGGGCAGGTTTCAGGATTGCTCAAAATTTGTGGCCTAGGGCCTGACATCCCCCAGAAATCTCAAATCCATACACAGCTTAGTCCCAAGGATGGAGGAGTTTTGATCCTCTGTCCCACTCAGCAAAAGAGACTTTGACTGGCAGAGCCAGAGGTTGGTGAGTTGAAGGAAGAACTCCTTAAATCAGACTTCGGGAGCCCGAGCGTGTGAATACGAAATGTCTCACATAAGCCAGGGTACACAATACATCACCATCTGCAATCGTAGCCTGGCGTCACCTGTCACCTATACCTAATAAATAGCGTGTCTTCTGCTCGTAATATTTTATCATATAATATCATGACAATCTCTCGAAACACTGTATATTATATGATCAGCCCTCAGGATTTCCTCCCACGAGGATGGTGTCCTCAGATATATTTGTTTTTATAAAAAGAAGTTTCCAGGCTAGAAGCCGGATGGACCGGTGCGACACGGCCCACAGGTTCTCCTCATCCACAAGGCGCAGTTTCAGCCAGACAAATCGAGTTGAACTCTAAGTAGAAAGTCCTCCCATCTTGTGCATGGCCTGTGGTGGCAGACATGTCCAGTGATGCAGGACCAGTCCCACATGACAGGCCCAGGGGTCCTCTCCCAGCCCAGCGTTGTGCTCCCATCCAAGAGAGAATCCTGGGACCCCCAGAATTTGTCTCCGTCAAGTGCTGTACATTTGCACTCAGTGACAGTTGCTCTGCCAGGCGTGTAGGGGCCATAAGAATTCCCACCAGGGCAGTATTTCTTTTTGTTGTTGTTGTTTTATTTTTTTGTGGTACTGGGATTTGAACTCAGGGCCTCATGCTTGCTAGGCAGGTGCTCTACCGCTTGAGCCACTCCCCCAGCCCTTTTTGCTCTGGTTATTTTTCAGGTAGGGTGAGTTTTTGCCAGGATCGGCCTGGACCTCCCTGCTCTTACCTACACCTCCCTCGTACCTGGGATACCAGGCGTGTGCCACAGCACCCGGCTCCCAGGCTGGTATTTCTAAAATTTAGATTTGTCCGTATTCTATGTCATTTTTCTCAGTTTCACAGGGAATCACTAGGAGATGGAAGTTTACAATATTTTTCTGTTTTCAGTTTTTGAGACAGGGTCTCAAAATGTAGCTCAGGCTCACCTCAAATTCATCATCCTCCTTGCCTCCTCCTCTTGAGTGCTGGGATTACAGGCATGCACTACCACACCTGGCTTTGTATCGATAGTCTGGTATTTTGATATTATGTTTCTTAATCCTGTCTTTTCAAAAATACATGTATAACCCCCCCCAAATACTTCCTTACCAGTAGTGCTAGAAATTAGAAACATAATTATAAAGAAACACTTTAAAACAACATGAAAACTAACCCTTTTCTGTACTGACCTGGGGCTGGATTCTTTGTGCACGAGTGTCCTTTGCATTGTAAGAGGTCAAACTGCACCCCCATCTCTATCACTAGATGCTATTAGCATCCCCCCTTCTCCAACCAGGAATGGCTTAGGACACTGTCAGATGTCCCCTGGGGACTGGAATCACCCCCAGGCCAGAACCACAGCTCTGTCTTTAAAATGAAGGGCTGATAAGACCCTCCGGTGCAGACCCCTCTGGTCTTGAACCATGAGCAGCCGGGAGGGCGGGGCAGCCGTCCATCAGGCCTTTCCCTCGCGGGGGCCGAGCATGTCCCCGTGTGTGCAAGGCCGCACATACGCGTTGGCACACTAATTCTTTTATCTTCCTCTCACACCCTGGGCATTTATGAACATTCATCAGAATAATTGACGCGGATGAAATGAGCACTTCCTGCTATGTCGGGCAGATAAACTTTGTTGAATATTGATTTCACACAAAAGAAATGACATGTGCTTGGGTCTAACCTTTTATCTGGCCGGGCCAGGGAATGAGGCGGGAGGGGGCAGGGCTGGCCTGTGCCGGTGGAGACGCAGAGCCATAAGAATTACTTTTATCTCTCCCTCCACAAGAAGACAACAGAAGATAAGGAGCCCGGGGGAGAGAAAGCTCAGCCCTGGACATTGAGGAAAATCCGCGACCAGGCAGTCCTCCGGGGACCCAGGGGACTGGGGCTGATAAATTCAGGGGAAGAAAGAAGCAAGATAGAAAACAGCAAGCTGGTGATGCCCGGGGCCAAAGGGGCTGTGGGGGAGGGGGGGTGGAGAAGGGTGTCACCAGTCTTGGGCTCGAATCCCAGCCCTGTCCCTGAAAACAGGATGAGCCAATATCCCACTTTGCCAGGGACCCAGAGGTTTCCCAGGATCATGAGAATTTCAGTGTTGAAACCAGACAGCCCCCCAGACAAGCCAGGATGGCTGGACACTGTGTATTAGGCCGCCTGACTTTGGGCTCCTGGTCCCCAGTTTTCTTATCTGTGGAACTGAGAAAGGTGGCACACACCTCTCTGGCCTGGGTGGAGAGAGGTGAAATCCCCCTCTGGAGTTGTGCAATTGTGGAGTGCCCAACCACATCAGGGACGATGCTGGATCAAGGTCACCTCCTCCCAGAAGCCCTCCCTAACCACAGGGACAGAGATCTGTTTTCTCTGAAGCGTCCGAGATCTCAGTGCACCATGAAAACCCAAGTCTCCAGGCAGGCAGTATTTAAAATGCTTATTTCCTTCCTTCTGCAAACTTGGAAAGCAAAAGTTCCCTGTCCCTCCCCAGCCAGGGTTGGCATCCTGTGCTGTCCCAGAAAGTGGAAGTGACTTCTTCTCCCGAGGTTCCCAAGTTCGCTTTACTGAAGGACAACTGCGCACCAGGCTCACGCAGGCAGCTGCCAGGCATGAGATGGAGCCACCCCATCCTCTGCTTCTTCATCCTCTTCATGGAGAACCCCTGAGCAACCTGCCATTCTTGTCACACCTCACCCCATCAGGAAGCAATCTGGCTTTCAGGTCAGACTCCAGGGGTCACTGCCACTCCTGAGTCACTCCCAGTACTCTCACAATCCACGGGAGCATGGCAGAAGCCCTTGGGGTCTGACCTGGGAAGCCAGGTTGATGTCCTTGTCCTGGCTGCTTCATTCACATGGATGACAAAACATAAGTGTGGTCAGCAGAAGGGAGAAAGAAGGTGTGGGAAAGGCAGGCAGATGACATCCAGCCCCGGGTTGTCTCCCTGCAGTGCCTTTCCGTGCAAGCAGAGAGAAGCAAGACACATAAGCTTTCTTTCTTTTCCTTTGCATCTAAAAGCAGGGAGATTATTGTGAGGTGGGAATAAGCCAGTAGTATTTGTAAAGTGCTCAGAACGGCAGGTACCCTGCACATTGCAAGTATTTGCCACTTGTACCAAAATCAGAGCCACCATGTTGCATGACATCAAGTATGGAGTGAAGTGGGGTGATGCAGTGTGGATGCACTCACTATAACCAGGGCAATAGTAGGACAAGGTCACCTCCTCCCAGGAGCCCTCTCTGATTAACCTGGTCCACAGAGAACAGCTCCAACCACCTGGCTCACTCCAGAAACATCCGAGAGCAACCTGAGCTCAAGACTGGGTCACATACACCACACACCTCCACATCTGAGAATGCCACATTCTCAGGTGGGTGGTCACAATCAGGACTCCATGAATTGTTCCCTGCTTGTTTCTCTCTCGTTTAATCAAGATGCAATCATGAAAATAATGACAGTAATAATGATGGCTGTCTTATATGGAGCCATTTTGGCTACTGTGACAGTTGATATTCTCAGGGCTGAGGTGTAGCTCAGAGGTGGACATTTGCCCAGCAAGTATGAAGCCCTGGGTTCCATCCCAGCCCTGAGTCTCAGACAACACAAGTGACCTGGGCCAGCCAACACCACCAAAGAGTGACAAAGCTGAGTCTTGTACCAGATGTGCCCGATTCCGGGGCAACAAATGCTCCAATCCATGTCCCCTTAAGCTGTCAGGACTTGGAGACTGAAGCTGGCCTGGGTTCAAGTCCTCCTCCTGCCACATCCTGGGTGATCCAGTAAGATGCCCTTCCCTGCAAAGTGGGGGTCAAATCCCTGTCCCCCTTGAGGGTTGAAGAGGATGGAGGAGCAGGGAGAAGTCCAGCACAGAGCTTGGGACACATGGGAACATTCGTGTAAGGTGGTCAGCGCCCCGCTCTGCCCCGGAGACCCCACTGGACGATCTTCATGTCCCTCGAGAGTTTAGGGGCTGACAGCTCCCACTTCACCCTGTTGGGCCGCCCAGGCTCAGAGGGAAGGCAGCTCTGAGATGTCCAAGTGTGGCCACCCCAGCTGCTAGGTTCTCCCCAAGGCTGGGCTGGGCGGTGGCTTCACCCCCCACCCCCCGCCCCCGGCCATTCCGAGCCTCGTGTCCCAACGGGGGGCTGTGGGGCTACGGCTAATTGCAAATTATTTCTGGGGACTCCTCGCTGTTCAGCTAAATTCACTGGAACTAATGTGTCCCGAAACAAATTTCACAGAAGTGCTAGGGCAATTATATGATCCTTAGTTCCTCTTCCCACCTCCCCCACCACAGGGGAGAGGGGGCTGGGCAGGGTGGGGAGGGAGAGCACGGGTGCTCCATGTTGTCTTGGGGGACCAGAATGGGCTTTTTTCCCACTTTCTGCCCCCAAATCTTTCTACTGCCATGACCAGGCCCAGCACAGCCCCTTCTCCCTGCCACCATCACCAAGGTTCAATTTAGGAGCCATCTTAATGTCTTGAGGAAAAAAAAAAAAGCAAGCTTTGACTGTGAAATCAGACAAACCTGGGTTCAAATCCCAGCTTCGGCACTTACTAGCTGTGTGTCCTTACAGAAGCTCCTTAACCTCTCTGAGTCACTGCTTTCTTAAATCTGACCTGAAGATGCCGCTACCTGGTGTTTGTAGAGATGAGACAAAAAGACACAGTTAATACAGTCTATGTAGGCCTTCAGTAAACACCTGCTTTAATACGAGTGTTTCCGGGGGGCCAGGTGAACCCTCCCAGGACAGTCTTTGAATAAACCAAACAAGAAAACACAGAGAGCCAAGACCCAGTGCCACCTCCCTGGTCCTCTGCCTGTGGCTCCACCATTCCCCTCCCTCCAGCCTCAGCCTTCCCCTTTGCCCCCATCAGAAAATCTGTCACCTCTCTCTATGTCCCCTGGGCATTTCCCATGAGCCTCTCTGTCAGCCTCTATTTCATTTTCATCTCTGTTTTCTTGGTGGACTGAAGTAACTCATAAAACCACATGGCCAAGATGTGGCCATATTTCCATCCTGGTGACATGGCAAGCAGTTCCAGACCCCGACGTGGGCCAGAGGGTCATGTGTCCCCCCAGGGTGGCTCCTTTGCCTTCTCAGTGTGCCGGCCTGCAAGGATGCTGTAGGACTGGATTCACACCACATTTAATGTTCCAAAAGTTAGGCCACCATTCGCCCACTCACCTACAAATGACGTAAAACACAGATAATCCAGGGATATCAAAACATCAAGGTTCAGAGAAAAATGTGGAAAATATTTACCAAGCCCCTCCATGCACCAGGACATTTGTAAAGTGCAGAAAAGACAACAGGAAACAGAACGGAGTCAGTCGCTGACTGTGGCTGACATTCTTGCGGGACAGCAGACCTCAGCAAGGAAAGACACAAGGTTATAACATCAAATAGCGCTAAGTACAATTCAGATAACAAACGAAGCTAATACAGTGAGCCCTAGGTGTCTTAGATGGGTGGTCCTGAGATGGTGACATTTACTTGAGAACTTAATTACAAGAAAGAACTGGGAGGAAGGGCAGCCGTGGAGCAAATTGTTCCAGTCAGGATGGGCAAGTGCAAAGGCCCTGGGGTAGAACTGAGCTCAAGTGGCTGGAGGTGAGAGAGCCAGGAAGAGTGGAAGAGATAAGAAGGACTTGCGCAGGTCCTGCAGAGCCACAAAGGCCAAAGTAAGGACTTTCAACTTGATTCTGAGGCTGGGGAAGCCATCAGAGAGCTTTTGGAAGATCCCGGTGGTTGTGATATGGAGAATGGGTTAGAGGAGAAGGAACAGAAGCCAGTAGGGAAGCTGTCATCCAGGTGAGCAATGATGGGGACTTGGCTGAAGGTGGACAGCACTCTGCAAACACTCGATCCAGCCCGGTGCTTAGGTGGGGAAACTGAGGCTCAGAGAGGGGAAACCACCTGCCCCAGGCTGCCCAGTCAATCAGTGGTGAGAGACAAATTAGAGCTTCTGTCTCAGGCCAGCTCTGCCCCATTTTGCCACCATGAGCTGCTCCAAGGGGAGCAGGACAGTGAGGTCCAGCCAAGGCCCCCTTCCGCCAGCACAGGCGGTGTTAAGAGGACTCACCTCAGGCTCAGAGGCGTGAAAATACCCACCCCTCATCATCGTGTTTCACAAGTGCAGTTTCTTTGACCACATCATCTGAATTCGTCCAGAGGTTAAACAATATTTTAAGATATGACTTGGGAGTTGTTTGTGAGGGCCACTCTCGCCTGTCTGGCAGCACCCTTGGGGACAGAAACTGGGCGGCTGGCCTCTGTGTCCCACTGGCTTAGTGCACAAGAAGTCAAAGACAATCAAACAGCAGAGCAACGATTTCACTCCTCCTCATTTCCCCTGCATGGTACAGAATGAAATGTTCCCACTTCACAGATGGGGAAACTGAGGCTCAGAGAGCTGAAGCCACTTGTTCAGTGTCACACAGCCAGGACTTAACCCAAGCAACAACTAAACCCATGTTCGGAAATTCAAGGGTTCTTATTTATGGAGGGAGAGAGGGAGAGAGAGAGGAGGGAGGAAAGAAGGAGGAATATTTAGAACTGGGTTCCTTTGCCTCTTCCCTTCCATGATTCTCTTGATCAAAGAGGGTTAGCTATGGCTGCCTTAGAACTGGCCTCTGCCACTGTAAGGTTTCTGGTACTCAAAATCTGTTCTCTGCCCTGCGCTGGTTGTCACTTGTGTCCCCAACCTCTTCCCCCAGCCGGCGCCTGCATTCTCTCTTCCCTGCTGGAGACGAAGGCCACCCCCTTATCTGTCCCCATGAAGGCAAATATGAGTAAACTGTCTCCTGCGACCGTCTGCCCTCCACTAAATGGATGCAGTGTCAGCCCAGATAATTCCAAAGCTATAAAGATGATATTAAAAAAAAAATAAGCGGGGAGTGATGCTGGCGAAAGGGGAGATTACAAAAATAGGTGGAGCCTGGGGACCTGAGCTTGATCTACCCCTTGGCAGGCCTGACTGGGGGCTTTCTGTCACCAGGGGAGGGAGCCACTGCCAGGCCCCTCCCTGCCCCCTCCCCAGGGAGCGAGAGACCCCAGACAAGGATCCACCAGAAAGAGGGCTCCCAGGGAGGGGGTGTGGTGGGGCATTTTGGGGGTTCGGCTGCCTGGGGTAACCAAAGACACCAGCTCAGCCAGGCGAAGAGGATGTCCCAGGATGCTGAGTGTCAGACTTGGACCACTTGGCAATATTTATGACTACAGACTAAGGGATTTGGGAGGTGGATCCTAGCCATACAAGGAAGAAGCAACTGAGGGTGCACTTCCGGGAACACCTCCTCCTGTTTAACCCTTACTGTTCCCACAACCCCCACTGTAGGAATGGGAAAACCCCAAGAGACTCCTCAAGTCACCTCTCATCAGGCACCAGAGGCACAGACCTGTGCAGAGGGCAGAGAATAGAGTAGTCACATGGAGTCACTCACAGGCCGGGGGCTTGGTGGGGGACCTGGGTTTGGAGCCTTTTGTTGCCTTCCAGCTTGATGGCCTTGGACAGGCCCTCATCTGCCCTCAGAACCCCTTCCTCTGCCTCATGGGGGAGGACCTGACAGCACCCGCCTGCCCTGACTGCTGTGAAGACAGCTTTGGCTAAATCGCAAGGCTCACATGTACACTTCTAGATGCTGGAGTGAAACCTTCTCCCACCCAAGGGACCACAGGTCTCCCACCCCTCCCTTAGTGAGTTACCAAGGGGTGTGGGGACAGTGGCCATGACCTAAAAATTTAAGTTTGACTTTTCCTCCGAGGGCCCAGCTAGGGGACACTGGGAGACACTGTGGCTGGAGAGTAGAGGAGAATTTCTCTTAGCTGTTTTTTGTCCTCTGAAGAAGACATGGAAAATTACAGATCCTGACATGTACCTGTGTATGTGTTGTCCACAGCCCCCTTTATAGGGGGACAGGTCACGACGCCTTCTAGGAGCAGAAGTGCGCACAGGAATCAGTCCATTATTCAGACAGATTAAACCTTTGCCTGACAACTGTGAATCAAATCACAGCAATAACACTGATGCCTGTGTGTGTATACAGCCGTATCATATGTGTGTCTACATTTATCTATACATCTGTGAACCAAGTCTGCTATACTATCTGAATACACCATGTGACCTTGGGCAAGTTACTGAAATGCTCTGTGCCTCAGTTTCCCTCCCGTAAAGGGAGGACAGCATTACTTACTTCTTAAAGTCACTGAGAGCAAAATGAGTTAGGTTCCAGAATGACGCCAGGTCCAGTGAGTGCTAGGTAGGGCAGGCGTCATTGTCAATCCCCACCAAAACCCAGGGACGCAGGCTGGATGGAGGCTCTGCGGTATGGGAGATCCAGGCTGGCCCTGGAGGAGGGCTGAAGTGCAGTGTAGCCCAGGTAAGGCAATGAGGAGGGATGTCTCTGAAAGGTCCCTAGGGTGTGGGTGATTTGCAGTAGGCCTGGCTGAAGTCTCCTGAGCTCGTAGCCCCCTGAAAGGATGTCCTCAGAATGGACCCCAGTGTCTGCAGGACGCGGTCTGATTGAAGGGGGGAGGGGGGCAGCTTCAAGTCACCAACAAGGCTGGCCATCCCTCCTCCCAGAGATAAGCAGAGACCTGGGAGCCAGGGGACCTCTAATTGTGTGACATGTGACTCTGGCTGGTGGTTGCACTGCTCTGAGCCTCGGTTTCTCCGTCTGTAGGCCCAGTCCCTGCCCCCAACCACGACCTCTTTAGTCCTCTGGGCCACAGGCAAGCTGTCCTGGGGAGGCAGCAGCCCAAGTGCAGGCATTGCGGGTCCCCAAGGGCAGCCTTCTTTTTTGTCCTGGAGAGAGACAGAGAGAAACACAGAAGCAGAGGGAGAGAAACAAGAGGGAGGCAGAGAGGGAGAGAGGCAGAGGGAGAGAGAGCAACAGGAACAGAGGGACACACAGATGACCCCAGACAGCAGGAAATAGACGCAGAGGTAGAGAACCCGACCAGAGCCTCATAATCAGAGAGCCAAAGAGAAACAGGCGGAAACAGAGCCGAAAAGAGGGAGAGGAAGAGACAGACAGATGGACAGAGAAGCCAAATTCCACTTCTTCCTCTCCATCAAGCCCCCATCCAGCCCGCACCCTCCCTCTCTGTCCCCCCATGCAACCTGCGCCCCCACCACCACCTGTCCCCACACCCAGCCTGCGCTCCCCCAGCCCCGCCCGCCTGCCCCTGTCCCGTCCCTCCCCATCTTGCCGGTGTCCCCTCCTGTCCCCGTTGCCCCCCCCTCCATCCTTCCGAACACGACAGGGCTTTCTGGCGCCTTTGTGGCCGGCCGAAGTGCGCGGCGACAATGGCGGGGTGACGGGTTAATTCGCGCGCGAAGGCAGGACGCGCGGGCGCCGGCGGAACAATGCGGGCGGCGCGCCTTTGAGCGCAGCCATTGTGCGCGTGGGAAACGCGAATCTGTTCTCAGCGCCCGACGCGGCGGCCGTGGGGGCCGTGGGGGCCGTAGGTGCGAGCGGGCACCGCGCCCGGGCTGCGTTTAACCCCCTCCCGCCCTCGGCCTTGAACTCCAGCGAGGAAGGGGGCGAGGGCGGGGAGGTCAAGGGTCTCCTGGCTCACCTCCTGACCCCTCCAAGGGCAGGGAGACGCAGGCCTCAAGGTCACATTTGTGCAAGTCTGTAATCCCAGCACTCAGGAGGCTGAGGCAGGAGGATCCTGAAGTGGAGGCCATCTGGGCTACATAGGGTGACCTCGTTTCAAAGAAAAAGAAAAGAAAGACGGTGTTGGCCTCTGTGTTCTTCTAATGTGGCCAGATTCAGACGCCCAGCCGTCGGTGCACACAGAGAAACACTGAGGCCAGCTCTACACACTCGCTGTGTGGCCTTAGGGGACACGCCCACCCTCTCTGTGTGGAAGGGAACAGTCTGTTGCCTATTTTAGGAAGCCTGAATGGAGTGATGTGTATCAGACTCTTAGTGGGGTTTGTGTACATATGAATACAAATAGCATTGCCTGAGGTCACACGGTGTACCAGGAGCTATCTTAATCTTATATATTTTACATTTAAACATTTATGGAATGTTTGTAACTTATCAAATATGTATTGAATTCCATTCTTTTTCTCCTAATGTCTCTGTTTGCCCATCTATAAAATGGTGACAATGGTTCTGCACCCACAGGTACCATGAATTCCTTCCCCTCACTTCCCAGAAGCCTCGGGGCTGAGCTGTGGCAGATGGGGCTTCTTTTGTCTCTTTTCTGTCCACCTTTTGTCCCCAGGAGACCCTGGCAGAGTGGTTTCCATCCAGGCCCCAATAATATATTCCATTTCTTGGGAGAAAGAATTTCCGTGAGTGATTATGACCCAGTCTGGGCTCCCCCCTTCACTCTCAACTCCTAGTGAGAGAGAAGTGGGGTCCTCCATTCAGTCTGGGGGTTCTGATGGAAGGGAGAGAAGGCGTCCTTGTCCCTTGCTTTGCAGAGCATCTGTACCTTTGCTGGGATGCTTGTGGCGTGAGGTACAGAATTTCAGAGGAGCTTTGATGCCTGGGTGTCTTCCATCCATCCCTTCAGCATGCTGTGAACACACCAGAAAAACACTCATCTGTCCACACACAGAACGTTTTACCTGCAGCCTCGGGAAGGGGGGGTGCACCCCCATATCCCCCAGCACCCCCCAAGCCCCAAGGTACAAGCTCTGCAGTAGCAGAAAGAATCCACAGCTGGAATGTGGACCTTGATTTTGCTGCGGCCTCACACACAGTACGCATCAAGTTCGAGGTTCTCCTGTAGCAAGTTTCCAAGTCAGGCTCTTAAACTTTCTTGGCATTCAGAAGTTGGGGTGTTGAAAAGCATGCACCAGGCCCCCACGTCAGAGTGTGATGTGGGTTGGTAGGAACGCTCAACCCACATACTCAATGTGGCATGGCATACTGACGCAGGCAGGCCGTGGGACATGGCTTTGAGAGACCCCGTTCCAGGCAGGATGTCCCTATGGTGTCTCGTACGCCATCCTTGCTTCTGCCTTCTTCTCCTTTTCTCAACCTGCTCTTCCACTCCACGCTCATCTTTCATCTATTTTAAGTCCTCTGAAAACCACTTCCCCCCAAAGAAAGTCAAGGTCAAGTTTCTGTCTGGTTAGTCCCAAACAGTGCTATCTTGTCCATGCAGAGTCTGCATGGAGCTGTGCAAAGCCCTGAACTCCAAGAGGAAGGGGGCAGCCGGGACCAGGAGGTGCCTAATGGGCACAGATGGAGTGACGCTGAGCAGGGGACAAAGGGGCAGATACTGCCACCCCTGGAGCCTCGGCTGCCTTGGTACCTCTTCATTGTCTCCTTCTCTCTCCAGCCCATCCCTCCCCAGCCGCCCTTCTGTCATCTTCACATGACCCCCCTCAGGCAGAAGCCCAGCTCTAGAACGCCAAAGAGAGCCTGGCAAGGGGTCCCCAGGCCTCCTGCGTTGGGGGTGAGCAGAAAGGTGGGGGCTGCGGGTGAGTGGGAAGGAGGGAGCGGGTGGAGAGGCCAGGAGGGGGGTGTCAGAGTCTATGAATCACGCCCCACTGCACTCCTGTTTAACACACACTTCTCCAGGAAGAGTTGTCACTGAAACCGTTAATTAATTAGCTAATCCTGCAATGAAGTGGACTCTAAATGGCTCTCCCCCCTCCCGGCCTCCCATTTGGGTAATTACTGTTGAGGGATCTTTTGTGAGAGTCATTTTTGCCATCAGGGATGGCCCCCTGGATCACTAAGAGACACGAATTTAAAGAAGGGGTCAGCATCCCCAAGTACCCTGTTAGGGAGAGACCTGTTTCTTAAGCCCAGGAAAAGGAGGTTGGTTTTTGGGGACAGGATGAGGAGGAGGCAGGCGGGTGTTTGGGGTTTCACAGTCCTGTGGCAGTCTTTCCCCACAGGGTCCCTATCAGTAGTTGTGATGATGGCGATGGCCAGCGGTGAATTCTAGGATCAAGGTCACCTCACTACATCCTTTCCATTCATGATCTTGTTTATCTTCCATAAAGCAGCTGAAGGGTAAGTAGGGTTATGGAGATTGGGGAACCTCGGGTAGAAATGAGGCAGTGACTTGTCCAAGGTCACAAAACTGGTGGGCGGCAGAAGCAGAATTGAAATAAAGATGTGTGGTGCCATAAGCCACCCTCTTATCAGATAGGGGATTGCATGGGAGTCTGCCCCTTGCTCAGCCCTGTGGAGTCAAGGCCATTGGATAGGGATTCGGTCATCCTGAAATGACACAGGGAGGGCAAGCGATATTTGGTAAGCAGATGACATGGGTGAATGAATAGAACCCAAGTGTCAGATGACTTGCAACAGGATCCTGATTGAGTCATCAATGCAGCTAGCCGAAAGACCTGCCCAGACTTTTTTGAGACTGTAAAAAAGTCAGCATGTCACTTGGTTCTGGGCAATAGGCATTGAGAAATGTCATTGCCAAGGGAAAAGACAAGACCCTAGGAGAAAGCGCCTTGCCTTTCCTCCTTTAGTCCTGCCTGGATTACAAATGCAAGGCTTATCTTTGAACCATAGTTACCTGTGGAAAAGAAAACCCTAGCTTATTTAAGATGCTGTACTCATATTTCTGTTACATGCAGCCAAACACAGTCCTGAAAGAGAGAGTGGAGTTCCTGTATTGAGCTATGAAAAGCCCCTGCCTGGTAGACTTCCTCCAAGAGATACGAGAAGGAGAAAGTGGCAGGATTGGGACAATGATTTGGACTTCTCTATTTGCTCCAAGACAACTGTCTACCCTGTTCTCTCATCTCTATTACCAAGCAAAGATAGCAATTTGAAAGGACCATAAATTGTAAATAGATGGGGAAGAAAATTGGCTGTTAGCAAGGACTGGCTCCAGGCAATATTTCAAAATAGGAAGGTGGAAAGGGCTACAGAAGAAACCTGTCACATCTCCATCTACTCTGGGTACAAGGGCCTGCCTGTGTCCTCATCTCTCAAGGACCTGTCACCTACTAGATGCTGGCCACTGCATTTGAGAAGTCAGTGCCCTTCAGGGTCACTTACGGGTCAGTCCAAGAATACCAAGACTCAGTGCACAACAAGAGCCCCTGGTGGCCCAGCCCAAAGTTGATGGAGAAGCCTCATGCAAGGCTGATGATGTCACGTGCTATTCCAAGGTCAGGCACTGAACCAGAGGTGGACCAGGCAACCCCAGGAGAAGCTGGGAAAGTGTGAGCTGACCTCAGAGAGACTTCTCAGAGATACTCCCCCCACCCAGCTGCAGACGCCACAGACATCTAAGCTCAAACCTTAGAGCTCTGGAGCAAGAGAATTTCAGAATACCAGCCCCAGAGACATTAAGCATCACCTGGCTTTAGGGTCTCTATGAACACATCTTAGAATTATAGAACTGTCTAATTGTACATTGTAAAGCTGTAGCTTTATGTAACTTAGAAATATAGAATTTTGGAATCAGAACAGTCTTTACAAACGAAGCAACTGGAGTCTAATAGCTCTCAATTTCTAGAATTTAAAAACCATAAAGTGTTAGAAAATGTAATGACGAAAACCTCAGAATTAAAGAATTCTAGAAAATGAAGCTACTTCATTTTATACATACTAGATGTAGGGTAGCATAGCCTTGAAGCTTTAGGGTTGTATAAGATCATGGAACCACTGAACTGTGGAATATTAAATCAAGAGTCTCTTAGGCATGAGAATTCCTGAATTTTTAAAGGTTTTAAATACAGACTTCTAGAACCCTAAGATATTAGTGTCAATGGGACATTAGAACTCATCCTAGCTAACCTGTTACCAAAGGAAGCAGCTATTTCTCCAGTAACTGTGACCAGGAATCAGCAACCTATAGCATCAGGACTGAGTGTTCCATAGTTGCAAGCAAATAAATTTTTTAAGTGGAATCACTAAAAGGAGAAAAACACAGTGTATAATTTCCAAAAGAGGAAAGAGACATCAAATTATCTCAATTAATCCAACAGAAAGCAGAGAGAGAGGGAGAGAAGAGAAGGTAAAAAGAAGACATAATAATCAGAATACACACAGTAGTCATAAAATAAAATATAAATGAAAGAAAAAGTGTCAATTGTGCAAGTTACAATAAGTATAAATGGTTTAATTTTATCTATTAAAATATCAAGATTCTCAAGTCAAGTAAAATGTAAAAAAAAAAAAATTGGCTACCTGTTATTTACAAGAAACAACACCAAAAGTTTAAAAGTAAAGGGATGAAAGTGAGATAAAAGTCAATTATTAACAAAAACCAAAACTGGTATTGCCATAGTAATAACATGCACAAGAGATTTTAAGGAGAAAGACATTAGAAACAGAGAAGGTAACCAAAGGATGTTTGATGAATGACTGAACTATTGGCCTCCAGGAATAAGAGTTCAGTATCACCTCAAGGCAGCCCACGTGTGGCTGTGGTTACACTGAATAACACCCTTGTCCCCACAAGGATGCCCACATCTTATTCCCTGGAACCTGTAAACACACATTGCATTCATGGCAAAGGGGACTTTGTAGGTGTCATTTCAGTCACGTCCTTAACATAGGCACATCATTCTGGCTTATCCAAGTTGTGACTCCACTCTAAACACATGATAAATTAAAAGCAGAGAGGTCCTCTACTTGGAGTGCAGGAGATGTGACAGAAAGAGGAGTCAGACTGGATGTGCGGAAAGTGGCCACATGTAAAGCTTAGGGAATATGGCCAGCCAACAAGGAAAGGGGACCTCGCTCCTACTGTCACAAGAAGCTGAGTTTGGCTTCCCAAGTCAAAACATAGCTCTGATGACTCTTTGACTTCTGCTCTGTGAGACCATGGGCAGATGACAAGCCAAGGCCATCTGAACTTAGGATCTTCACAACTGTAAGAAAATAAGTTTGTGCCATCTTAAGCCAGTAACTTTGTGGGAATTTGATAAGGCAGTCATAGAGAATATAGACAGTTTTTATCATTGTTGGGAATGCTAAAACAAAATCTGGCCCCCAGCCACCTGTCTCCTGTGACTCTGGTGCTCTTAGGCCATCTGGGATCCTACTCGCTCAATCACTCACACACTTGGAGTTTTTTTAATATCTTCAGTCAACTATCACAGTCCTACTAGGATCCTTCTACCCTTGAAGGCAATCATTCCCAGCTGTTTATAGGACTCAGTTTACAAATAGTTCTCCAACCTGGAATGCTCCTGGACTCACCCTCTTGATGACCTTGGTCATGTCTGGACATTGGTCCTGATCATCCTCTGATGGCCTGAGCTCTAACTCTTTCCACGCCTCCCCATGACCCTCAGATGAAAGCCGCCCCTCCATTTCATTCAAGGCCTTGCTCTGTCCGCATTTTTAGCTTCAACTTCTGCTCTACTTCCTTTCCAGCCAAATGGGACTTCTCAACATCTCCCCAATGAGCCAATGGTTTTTTGTTTTTACTGTATGGGACTTGATCTCAGGGCCTACACCTTGAGCCACTCCACCAGCCTTTTTCTGCGAAGGGTTTTTCAAGATAGGGGCTTGAGAACCCTTTGCCTGGGCTGGCTTCGAACTGTGATCCTCCCGATTTCTGCTAGGAAATCAGGCGTGAGCTACCAGAACTCAGCGAGCTAATGGTTTTCAAACACCCACAACTTTGCCAATGCTATTTATATTACCTGAAATTCCTTCCCCAACCTCTTCCTTCTAAAGTGATCATCATCCTATGTCTTGTTCAAGTCCCAGCTCAAAGGCTAGTCTTCTCTTGGTCTCAGTGTCTGGGTCACAGTAGGCACTCCAGATATTTGCGGGATAAATGACAGACTCCTGACTACATCCTGTAGGTTTTAGCCTCCGGGATATTCTCAAACCATCTGTTTCTTCTCTATCCCTACTGACCTTACCCTTTGGACCAAAATACCATCAGCTGGCTCCAAGACAACCATAGCATCTTCTAGTTGGCCTCCCAGGGTTTACTCTTGCCCCAATTGTCTGTTCCCCTCACAGAAGCTAAATGGCACTGTATTCATGCCATCTCTTATTTACACCCCTCCAGTGGACTCCCATGCTCCTAGGACAAAAGGAAATCCTTACTAGAGGGCCCGTGGGAACTGGATCTTGCCTACCTCTCTGTCCTTCCCTCATATCACACTGAGTTTCCACTCTCATTCTTACCAGGTGTCTCCCAGCACTGGGCTCCAGCTGTTCCTTCTACCAGAAATGCCACCTCTCCAGTCTTCTCTAGCTGAATATAGCAAGATGGGGTAAAGAATGCTGCTTTAACAAACACAGCCACCACGTCTTCATGGTGTCCCATCACAAGGTCACTCTGCATTTTCTCCCTCTCACCTCCACTCTGGGCTCCAGGACCTGGAAAGGCACAATCTGAACTCTCACTAAAAAGTGTAATGAAGGGAGGAGAGAATGCTGCTCTGCGCTCTTTGACCCAAAGTGAAACCTCACTTCTGTTTACAATTCTCTCGGTATAGCAATGACCACTCCTGGGGACACGGGGGACAGAGAAATGCAGTTCTGCTGTGTCCCTGGACAAAGAGAAGGGATCAAAGACTTACATACAAACCAAGGACCATCTATTATTGTGCCACTCCTTCAGTTTTTAGCTCAGGCATGACCTCCTCAAGGTTATGTCCATGACCTCACAGAACAAGTCAAGCTCTCCTGTTTTTGGAAGTTCTGGTGCCCTGTTCCCGCCTCACCCATGGCACTTGCCACAGCTGGGGTTTTATATTTGCTCGTGCAGTTGTTTGAGTAACTTCCCTGTCGAGTTCCATGGAGTCAGGGGTCATTCCACCCTCAGCCTATGGCCCAGTGCCTGGTACTTGGTGACACCCAACAACTGTGATGAATAAACCAGTGAGCAAAGAATGAGTGCCCTTCTCCCATTTCTCTCTTTCTTGTGTGCTGTCATTTTATAAAATCTTAGGGAACGCATTTGTGACACGTGAGCTGGGTATACCCCCCCATGAATGAAACATGAAGCAAGTCATGGTACCTCTGTACAATGGGACACAGAAATAAGCAGCAAGCCACAGACAGCTGTAATTACACTTACTTGCTAGAGAAGAAGCCAGTCCGATAAAGCCACAGGCTATAGGATCCATTTATGACATTCTGGCAAGAGCAACACTATGGAGGTAGTAGACAGATCTTGGCGGTTACCATGGGCTCAGGGGTCAGGGCGGGGGTTGAGAGGTAAAGCACAGGCATTTTTAGGACAATAAAACTATTTTGTATGATACTACATTGGTAGAAACATGACAGTGCACCTGTCAAAACCAGCAGCACAAAAAGAGCAGCTCAGTGTATGTAAAATACTTAAGATCATTGAGGAGAGCAGGATCCCAGGGTGGAGTACCAAAAAAGGTGCTCGGCACACACACACACAACCATGGAGATGGGGACATGGGGACATTGGCTCCAACTGACAGAGCATCCAGTGGCCAAACCTAGAACCATTTCAGCAAGAAAATTAATAAAGTCGAACTGGATTATAACCCAAAGTACAAAATAAATACTCACGAGTCTGTATTAACACCAAGAAACAATTGATTGAATAACTGAATTAATTAAGAACAGACAAATCCCCATGCCAAAGAATTACAAATAATTTCTGTAGCTGGTAGTGCCCTCAGGGAAGGGGATTCTGGAGAACGGGTGGGACAATGACCTCCTTTCAAAGAATACAGTATGGAAAGAGGGGGAAAGGGTTAGTGTAGCTGGACATGGTGGTTCGTGCCTGTAATCCCAGCATGATGGAGGCTGAGGCAGGAAGATTGAGAGTTTGAGGCCAGCTTGGGCTGCATAGTGAGACCTTATCTCAAAAATGGAGGGAGATACTTGTACCGTGGAGAAGCCTGGTACACAGTATTTCAGCCAGCCAAGGTCAGTGTCAGCAGTGCAGAGTCACGAAGATGGCTGCTGTTCCCTGGCTAGGATGTGACTGGATGGGCGTCTCTCCTCTGTGGGCTTCCTCCTCCAAATCCAAACCCCAGCCTATTCTCAAGAAAAGCATCAGCCCAATCCCAATCAAGGACTGGTCTACAACATACCTGACCAGCACTTCTCAGAACCATGAAGGTCATCTTCGAAAACAAGGGAAGTCATCACAGCCAAGAGAAACTGGGTATAGGCTACGGGGACCCAGGATGGAATCTCAGGACCGAAAAAGGACACTGGGTAAAAACCATGGAATCCAAATAAAATATGCATTCTTCGTTAAGGGATAACAGCATGTTAATATCGACTCATTAGTTGTGACGAGTGTACCTCAAGAATGCAAGATGACAGCAGCAGCGCAAGCCGGGTGTGGCATACACGGAATCTCTCTGAACTGTCTTGCCGATTTTTCTAGGCATTACAACTTTTCCAAAATTACACTTAGCTTTAAGAAAAAGAGAGAGAATAGATTTACAAATGTCTATCCACAGACATATCAATAAACAAAGTGTGGTTTATCCAAATAGAATATAATTCCTCAGTAAGAACGACCAAGTCCTAATGCGCACAGTGACGCCAACCAGTCCCAAGCATGGTGGCACTTGGAAGAAAACAGATTCTTTTAAGAGTACACACTGGGTGGGCATAGTGGTGCATGCCTGTAATCTCAGCACTCAGGAGACTGAGGCAGGAGGATTGAGAGTTCCAGGCCAGACTGGAACTACATCAAGACCTGGTCTCAAAAAAAAAAAAAAAAACCCAAAAACCCTCTGTATGATTCCATTTATATAAAACCTGGGGAAATGCAAACTCATCTCTAGTGACAGAAAGTGGATCTGTGACCACCTGGGGATAGCTAGGAGGAAGGAAGGGGACGAGGGAGAATTGTGGAGGGACCTTGTGCAGGCAATGAGTCTGTCCACCATTTTGATCGTGGTGAAGGTTCACAGGTGTATAGTATATCAAAATATTTTAGGCTGTATGTTTTAAATATACGCAGTTGCTTGTAGGTCAATTTCAGCTCCATAAAGCTGCTTTTCACAGTCAGTGTGTGTACAGAGTGATGGTGGTGTGGGGATGAGCGTGGGGAAACAGTGAAGGTAGCCTAGACGGTAAGGATGGACGCCAGCCTCCCTTCCTCCTTCCCTCCCTCCATCAGGAGATCAGCCCAGCTCTGGGCACTCTGGTGGTTAATTCCCTCTCCCCAGGGGACCCAGGCCTCATTAGCTGAGGGCCCAGCCTCATGAAACTCCACGTTTGTTAAAGATTAATGGGGTATCCCCCGTGCAAGAGCTTAGGGGTCTCCTGGCCTCGTTTCTTCCAAATCAGCCCCCTGCCACGTCTCATTGTGGCTTGCAGGGAGGGATGGCGGAGGGAAGGGGCGGAGAGCTAATGGGCCTCCGCCAGCGCCCTGCGGGCCAGGGAGGGAGGGGGCGGTGGACTGAGGGCCCCGGGTTCTTCTTTAGCACAGCCCAGAACTCACCCATCCAAGGAGGTGTTGCTCCTGGAAGCGGATACCTTGCAAAGCCACATATTTATTCCAAGGGTGCTACCTGGACATGGTGCAGCCCCTCTGCTGAAGACGCCTGTCCTCTGAGCGAGAAGTCTCCAGTGTACCCTCCCACGCACACACGATGGGGTCCCCACTTCTAGAAACTGTCGCAGGAGGCTAACAGCCAAGTGCCCACCCTTGGCCTTGGTTCCTGAATGACTAATTTCTTCTTTGATGTCTCTGAGCTCCACAAAGATCAGGACTTCATGTGGCTTTGTCTCCACTAGGAACACCCAGCATCCAGCACTGCCTTGGCATCCAGTAGGTGCTTACTAATGAATCCATTTGCCAAGTGAGTAGGTGAATGGATGGATCATCACTCCATATATTGAACATATGTGTGTCCCAACAACTGGCTCCATGTCATTTTCTATCTCCACCCTGGTGTGGGGCTCTCCCATCAAGTCTCACCTTAGCACAACGGACAGCTCCTTATAGGACCGCCCCCACTTCCTGTTTTGCCCACCTCTGCACACCACAGTCAGTGCGTTTTGAAAACACAAAATAGATGATGCAAACTCACCAACTTGAACCAACCAGCAGCTTGCTTCACGCTCCCAATGAAAGCCACCCTCCTCCAACCCTACCCCCAAGGTCCTTCATGGTCTACCATTTCCTGTCCTCGCCCCACACCCCTGCCTAATCTCCAGGTCGCTTGCCTGCCTCAGTCCTCCCCAGCCAATCTGGGCTTCTTGCAGCTCCTCCAAGGCCCTGAGCAGATTCCTGCCTCAGACTGTAGCCCTTGCTATTCCTCTACCCAGAGCTCCCTCCCCAGAGACTTCCTGCATCAAATTCACTTGTACCTCAGGGCCCTTGCACACTCCTCCTTCTCTCTGAAACTCTTCCATAGATCAATGCGATTTTGATGTAATATTTTTGGAACTCAGATTTCATACCAAACAAACTTTGTTGACTCAAATGTCTATCAACAGATAAACAGATCAACTAAATGAATATTATTGTCCTTTTATATATTATGCAATAAACTGTATATAATGTTAATGGAATATTATTCGACCATGAAAAGGAATGGCACCTGCAAAAATAGGGATGAACCTTGAGAACATGGCATTGAGTGAAAAAGGCCAGGCATAAAACACCTCATGTTATATGATTCTGGTATCTGAAATTCATAGAACAGGAGGATCCATAGAGACAGGAAGCACATCAGCAGGCTGGGGTGGGGGAGGGGGAGAGGGAGGATGGGAGAGGAGCTGCTTAGTGAAAATGTTCTCTTTTAGGTGGTGGAAAGAGACGGCAGTGATGGTGGCACATGCCTTTGATGACTGAGTGGTGACATTTTGAAAAGGTCAAAATGAATTTTATCTCATGTAGATTTCATTTCAGTTAAAAAAAATCTATGATGAACAGGATAGTCAAAAAATGTTTATGAGACTCCATCTCAACTAATAGCAGGGTATAGTGGTTCACACCTGTCATCCCAGCTAGGCCAGGCAAAAAGTGAAAAATCCTAGCTCAAAAATAACCAATACAAAAAAAAAAGTTAAAAAAAAGAGCTGGTGGAGTTTCTGCCTGGCAAGCAAGGCCCTAAGTTCAAACCCCAGTGCCACCAAAACCAACAAGCAAATACATAATCCGTGCCAACCTTTTAAATAAAGTCCTGTCTGTAACAGTGCCGGCCCATGTGGAGCCAGGGGCAAGGGAAATGAGTCGGGTTGGTCTGCGTCCCTCTGCTCCTCAGACTCCCTGGGAATCTGAGCTCCTCTGTCCCCTCTTTGGAAGGCCTTTCTTACCCCCCACCTCCACCTTCGCACCCCCTTTATGGTCCTTCTGTTTCTCCATTTTCTGAAATGGCCTTGTTGGATGTGTTTGTAACCACTTTAGCTCCAAGGGGGCAAGTGACCTCGCGGGTGAGGTGAGGTCAGCCAAGCCCTGCCTGGCACACAGCAGGCGCTCAAGCAATACTCATGAATGGATGAATGAATGCAGCTAGGACCAATGGGCTTCCAGATCCTGAAGGATGACCTTCCCAAAGTCATTCAAGGTCAAGAAGTAGAACTGATGCCCCCCCATCAGGCCAGCCCCCAAGAGGAAATCTAGGGAGAGATGTCATCCCCCAAACCAGAGACGACAGTGTCTCCTCAAGACCTTCTTGGGCCTTGATGTAGAGAGGACATCCTGTTCCTGCTCCATGGGCCTCAGTGGTGGCCCTGAGGACACACAGTTGTCAAGGGAACCGATGAGCGTGCTGGGCTTGGGGGGCTCCAGTTTGTGGTATTTGCTGAGTGGGGGCAGGAGGACAGGTAGAAGCCACTGAGGAGTGTTTAACACACATCCTGTGTTTGCTGGCCAACATCCCCAGCCTGCCAGGCCCGTGGATGGGGGAGCTCAGGGGAGCCCTGGGAGTCCCCTAGGAGAGCCACTGCAGGGCACAGGGAGGGAGCAAGAGGCGACCACAGAGATCCGCTCTGTCTTGAGTGGCCTGGCAAGACTGGCAGGACTCTGGGTCCCTGACTTGAAGCCACTGAAGAGTCCCCTCTCAAGCTCCTGCCTCATCCAAGCCAGGCTGTGGTCCAGATGGTAGGTCAGGTACTCGGGGCCCTTCAGAGCCATTTTTGACCCATTTTCTTGCTGTGTGATGGTGTATAGTTTACATGATGTCTCTGTGCCCTGTTGTCAACATGTGTAAAATTATCTATCTAAACTAATAAAACAGCTAATATTTCTAGAACCTACCCTATAGGTGCTAACTTTTCTGTGTCTCAGTTTCCCTAAAGAGGACAATAATAGGGTCACAGTCATATTTTTGTTTTTCCTTTTCATGTAAAAAATTTCAAACCTTTTTAAAAAGGTGCAAGAAGAAATGCAGGAACACTTATATACCCTGTATCTATGTCCCCAATTGCTAATGTTTTGACACATTGTTTTATCTATCCATGTATCCATCTTTCTTTCTATCCATCCATCTATCCATCCATCCAACCATCCATCCATCTACTCATCCATCATCCATCCACTCATCCATCTACTCATCCATCATCCATCTACTCATCCATTCATCTACTCATCCATCATCCATCCATTCATCCATCCACTCATTCATCTACCCATCCATCCATCCATCCATTCTCCCATCCATCCATCTACTCATCCATCCATCCATCCATCCACCCATCATCTGTCCATCCATTCATCCATTGATCCATCCACCCATCATCCACCTATCCATCGACCATCCATCATCCATCCAGCCAGCCACCCATCTAACCATCAATCATCCATCGATTATCCATCCATCCATTCATCCATCTGCCTACCTACCTATCCGCCTCTCTCTCTACCTATCTATTTCAACTTTCTTCTCTTTGTTGAGCCATTTGTGAGTTGTAGCTGTCATGGCATTTCAGTCCCTCATACTTCTTGCACATTTCCTAGTTCTCAAGGACCACAGCACAGCCACACATAACAAACTCAGGAAGCCTGTATTCCCCCAATTATATTGTTTAACACACACCTCATTTGTTTTCTGAGAAAAATGCCCTAATATTTTGCTGTGTGCTAGGCACACAGCAAACATTCAATAAGTGTTACACATTTTAATTGATGTCACATTGCTGTGTTGGACATTACTGTTGCTGTAGCCATCATTTTGAACAGAGGGGTCTCTGCCTTTGCTGTCTGAGACTTGGACTGCCCGCAGGTCCCTGCCCCAGGCTGGTCCTGGTGTTCAGTCACAGTGAAGGCCCCAGGGGAGCTGAGGGTGGGATGCAGCCAGGTCAGCAAATGGATCCCTGTTAGGTCAGGAGTCCAATGTTTGCCTTTGGGGGCCATGGGGCTTCCTTTTGGGGGCTCCATTTACCTCATCTCCCCCAGACAACACACCACCAGGATGAAAAGGGAAGAGTTGGATCAATGGTGAGAAGCACTGAGGCTGTGTGAAGACAAGGCCACACATCAGGACGCAGAATCAGGGAAGATGAGTTGGCACTTCATGGGACTGGATTCCAACTCACAACAAAATGGCGGTGTCAGGGGGTGAGCAACACCTGTGAGCTCCTCCCTCTCCTTCTGGGATCCCTTGCAGCTCTCAGACCCACTGTGCCCCCAAAACTGAATGCCCTAGAACAGAGGGAAACCCACAATTGCTCCAGAACCCCCTAAATTTGCACTGGACCAGTCCAGGTTCCTGGGCACACTCCCACTCTTGTCCCCACCTGGGGGCCCTGACAACCCAGCAGCAGGTGGCTGGAATGGTCCCCTCTCTGCCTTCTCCATGTCCTTTTCTATGTGGGTACCCAGGTCCAAGGGGAGAGCCTGGCTGGACCCCGGTTTCTTTAATACCTGTTGTCAAGTTTCATTAAGCCTGTGGTTTTGTTTCTTCTAGAATTTGATTCATTCATCCATTCACTCAAAGAAAATTTTTGAGTACCTACTATGGACAGGCATTAAACTACAACACAGACAAGGTACCCACCCTCCTGAGGATGGTATGCTAGGTGGAGGGGGAGAGTAAGAAGCGGATCCACCATAACTGAGTATAACATCTCACACCTGTACTCCCAGCTACTTGGGAGGTGCAGATTGGAAGGACCCAGGTTCAAGGTCAGCCCAAATGAAAAATTAGTGAGACCCTATCTCAACCAACAAGCAGGGTATGTGATGCATGTCTGTCATAAAAGTAAATGTGGTGGATCATGGTCTCAGGCTAGCCTTGGAGAAAAGTGTGAAACCCTATCTAAAAAATAACTGAAGCAAAAAAGGCTGTGGGGGAGGCATGACTCAAATAGTAGAGTACCTGACTAGCAAGTGTGAGGTCCTGAGTTCAAACCCCGGTACTGCCAAAAAAAGAAAAGTACATAAAATAAATGGTCAAACACAACAATAGTAATAATAACTAATGCTTCCGTAGTGTTTAGTCCGTGTTTGGAAGAATTCTAAGCATTTTTAGAATATCTAATTTAATTATCACTACAATCTTACTATTAAGCCCATGAGAAAAACTAACCACAGAGAGGTTAAGAAACTGCCTAAAGTCACACGGCAAGTAAGCAAGTGTCTCCCAAATGACACTGGGAGGTAAGCAATGATGACGGTCTAGGAAAGTGACTGAGGATGGGATGACTTGGATCACTCATCAGAGAAGATGAGGGGGTAACATTTGAGCAGAGCCCCACACCATGTAAAGGAAATCAGCTACAATCTGGGAACACTGTGTGTCCCAGAGGGACAGCCTGGCAGAGGCCACACAACAGGCGCACAAGCTTGGAGCATGCAAGGAACAGGAAGAAGCCAGCAAGAGGCTTGTGCTGGGATGGTGCTGGCTCCCTGTGTCCCCTCCCCTCCCAGCTGTATGCTGACCAGCTTAGGAGACTTCTCCCTGCTCAGCCTTCCTCCCATGGGCCCAGCCCCCAGCAGCTGTGCAGGGCCTGGGTGTGAATGACAAGTTGCTGTCATGTTGACATCCTTCATCCCCAACAGGCCTCTGGTTTATCCCAGAGCTTAATCCTGCACCCCAGAGGCCACAGGCAGCATCCATAGCCACCTGCAGACGGCAGCCCCATCCCCATGGTGGTCAGCCCCTGCTCCTCGCACAGTGGGAAGTTTCTGGGAGCTCTGGGTCCAGCTCTTCCCTGGAGGACAGCTATGCCAGTGGATGCTCAAGTCAGGATTGAGGGTTCTGCCAGACCTGTCCCCAGCTGCTGAAAAGGATAGGAGGGCAGAAAGTTAGGGGGAAAACATCTCACTCTCCTCTCTAAAGAGGAACAAAACTCACAGGACATCCAGGCAGCAATAGGGAGTGACTTTTCTGCGTTCCAGTCTTGATGTCCAAGCCTCAGTTTCCCGATCTGTCACTGTGATGAAGGGCCTGGATTACCCCAGATCAGTTCTGCTATGAATCCAGAATTTCTACTCACTCCCGGCTCAAAACCAGACACTGGATAAGGAGTCCCTTCACCAAACTCCCTTCTGCTCCCCGAATCCCTCCCCTATGCCCCACATGCACACTTGGGACTTTCATTCCAAAGCTGATTATTTACCAGCCTGCAAAAAAAACAAGGCCCTCATCATATAGTAATCCAAAACATTTGTTGAACCCCTGGAATAAGTGTTCTCCTTTCTTTTTCTTTTTTTTTTTTTGGTGGGACCAGGGTTTGAATCATGGCCTCATGCTTGCTAGGCTGGCACACTGCCAGCCCTCCTTGGGTAACTTCCTTTAACCTTCGCAAAATTTTCTCCTTCAACCCTCACTGACACCACAAGCATTTATTGAGCACTTACAGTATGCCAGGCCCTGAGCTAGACATTAATGTGTCCACTCCCTGGTCCTTGCCGTCAAGAAACACTAAACAGAATCACAACTAACATTTGATGGGAGGCTGTGCTCCATGGGTTGCAGGTTCAGACAGACCTGGGGCCTTGGCAGGCTCAGGACTTCCTGGCTGTGTGATATTGGGCAGGCAAGTGTGTGTCTCTGAGCCTCAGTTTCCTTGTCTTTTAATTGGGAAGATTTTCCCAATTAATTTCCATAGGAAAACAGGTGTAACACAGTATTCACTAAAAGTTACCATGGTTACAAAAGGGGAAGTAAAGCAGCTCTTTTTTTCTCTCCATGAGTGGGATTTATGCAGAAAGCCATCTGTGTTCCTCCTTGAATATCCCAGACCCTGTGTAAGGAAAATGGTAGAGGAGGGCGCCTGTGTCAACAGCTGGCAGGTCCCCTAGGAGGAATTGGGGGGCTTCTCCTGGTCCTGAGAGGCGCAGCTCTTCTGTGGGGCTCAGCCACAGGGTAGTGATGGCTCTGGGTGTCCCAGAAGGGGACCTTGGATATTTCATTCCAGGCACCCATTGAATGTGGCCATGGCTTCCGTTGGCTGGTCTTATATGGGACTACAGCCGATCTGTCCCCAGCAAGCATCCTAAAGCAGACAGCTGAAAGCTGTTGCTCTAAGAGTTCAAGGTGGCCTTACCACCTAGAGCCAGGACACCACCTCTTGTGACTTTCAATCTACATAAGGCCTTTTCTTTCCTCCTTTCTTTCTCCCTTCCTTCTTCCTTTCCTCTTTCTTCCCTTTTTATCTCACTCCTAATTCTCTCCCCCAGACATCATTTTTATCATTTGAAATATGTTCTTGCAAAATGCATAATTACTTTGTGTGTGTATGTGTGTTTACATTTGTAGGTTGTAGTGTGTTACATGCCTTGTTCTCCCCAGCACCCTGATTTTTGGATCCATCCCTCCTGCTCTATGGCATACAGGGTGCCTTCCAGGCCCTCCACAGGCCCTCCATCCCACTGTTCCATGGTGGCAGTTTCTTTGGATTTTTTTTTTTTTGTATTGGGGTTTAAACTCGGGGCCTTGTGCTTGCTAGGAAAGCACCCTACCACTTCAGCCATGCCCCCAGTCCTTTTTGCTTTATTTTTCAGACAGGGTCTTGTGCTTTTTGCCTGGGTCAGCCTCAGACTGCAATCCTCCTACCTGTGCCTCCCATGCAGTTAGGATGACAGGTGCGTACCACCACGCTCGGTCTGGAAGGCTGACTCTCAGAGAGAGGAATAAAAACTGCCTATTAATTCTCCTTTGTCGCAAAGTGATAGATTTTCTGGTTGATGTCATCCATCAATAGAGAGCACGCAGGAATGAGTAGTGTGTAAACAGCAGTGTGTTACATACAGCTGGCTCAAAGTGACTCCTGACAGCCACTGTCAAATTTACAGAATTCGGCAAGCAAGGGGTACAATTACCCATTAAGAACTAACGCAAATAAACTTAAAACTAAAGAAACCATATGAAGCCTGGAGCCAGTGGCTCACGCCTATAATCCCAGCTACTCAGGAGGCAGAGATCAGGAAGATCGAGGTTCGAAGCCAGCCCAGGCAAATAGTTCATGAGACCCCTATCTCAAAAAAAAAAAAAAAAAATCACAAAAAGGGCTGGTGGAGTAGCTCAAGGTGTAGGCCCTGAGTTCAAATCCCAGAACCACAAAAAAAAAAAGCATATGCAAACAAAGGTGATAGTATGCAAAACTCACCATTGGCTCTACTTTACTATTCCCTATGTTTTGAGTTATTAGGACTATTTTTTTTTTTTCTGTAAGGCTGCACTACAATGTATCTTTCCCCACCTCCTGCAGCAACAGCAGGTGGGATATTTAGACCACTGAAACTGGCAGATTCTCGAGGCAGGATTTTTTTTTTATTATTTTTATTTATTTATTTGTTTGTGGTACTGGGGCTTGAATTCGGGACCGTCACCTTGAGCCAGCCCTTTTTTGTGATGGATTTTTTTTCAAGATAGGGTCTCACGAATGATTTGCCTGGGTTGGCTTTGAGCCACAATCCTCCTGATCTCTGCCTCCTGAGCAGCTGGGATTACAGGTGTGAGCCAGCGGCACGGGTTTAGGATTTTCGTTTTTTAAGAGTGTTATTAGGTATGTCCAGCACACCTCTGCCTGAAACCCTCACAGCGGCTAAGACACACTGTCCTTCTTTCTGTCTGCACGTCTGGATGCACACACAAGGAGGCAAAGGTCCCTGTCTTTCTTTAGGGGCTGTGGCAGGGGCAGACCACCCAGTACAGTACCTGACATGCCCTGTTTGTGTCCCATGTGAACCAGGAGAGGGAAAAACGCACATTGATTCCCAAGTCAGTCATCCATCCTCCTCCTCCTCTAGATAGGCCTTCAGGCTCAGAAAGGCCAGACATTATCTCTGCTAAATTTTCACCTTCTCCTAACCTCCCTAACCGCCCACATCTCGCCATCCGATGGCAGTTTGCAGCCAGAAAATGAAGCAGCATTTTTTGTCCCGAGAATGACTCCCCGATAATTGGGGCTCCTACTTGCTATTTCTCTGCCTTCTATTTTACCCGAAAAATGCCTGGTGGTAATTGCCTATCCTCTGGCATGGAGAGGGAGCCAGCCCTTCTGCCGTTCAGACTCCCAATTGGGCTATTACCGCCCTGGTCCACTTTCTCTTAAATGGTCCTGCACCGATTTGTGGGCATTTTCAAGAAGAGGGGAATTCATCTTTTCTCAGTCTCAGCTAGAAAGAGAAGATAGGGAAGCTTGCCTTATCTTTCTGAGATGGGAAGCAGTGAGATTGCTTCTTGCTCTTTTTCTAAGTGAAAAACCAAGCTAATCTGTTGCTCCCATTTTGTAGATGGGGAAACTGAGGCTGGTAATTGACTGCACATCCTAATCCCATCACAAAAGTGGGATTAGAGACAGACCCATTTTCAGATATTTGCAGACGCCTGGGAAGGCTCTTGCTCACATCCTAATAAACCTCCTAAAGAATGCCACGCATCCTTACAGAGAGCTGGACCTCTCAACACTTTCCTTTTGCAAGCTGGTCTTAAGAACTCGTTGAATGGGTGCCTGGCCAGGATTTGCTCAGGAATTTCTGACAGAGTTATAAAATCTGCACTAACCCTGAAGGGCATATTGTGATGGAAAGCAATTTTGAAAGAGAAAGACGAAATTTAGGAAGATGTTACCTCTTGCAAGGAGCAAAAGGATTAAAATAAGGTTAGGCCAGCGCAGAGTAAATGGAAGTCCCTTGCTACCTTGTAGGTGATTCCCTTGTATTCATCCCAGAATTAGGAAGGGCATAAGCAAGGAGGGAGGGAAGGTGGCTGGTCACCCATGGAAAGAAAAGCAAATCCTGCCCCAAGGGTTGTTTTCTTAGCGGAATTTTGGGGAGTGTCAAATGGAACAATTAGGTTACCTGGCATAAAATGAGTTGGGTAGACCTGAAATTAAGCACGTATTAATTTTGAGGTGGTCGTTTCTTTTTTTCCCATTTGCAAACAACCATTTCTCTCCAGGTCCCCAACATTTTCTAGAATGCTGAGAAGCCCGCTCAGGTCCCCAGACCTCGGGGCGCCTCAGGTCCCGCTGCAGGGACGCTGGGTGGGGACTCACCCAAGAGGGCTCAGGGGTTTTGATGGAGGCTGAAGGCCCCTCGTTCCCCTTGCAAGGACTTTTCTCCAGGCGGCTCCTTTCAGGAATACTGACAAAGCCCTCATGGGCTCAGCGTCTCGATTGAGCCTGTCACCTTCACGCACTTTTTCCTTCCCACCCACGTGCCGCCATCCGCACGCCTCCTCTCCAACCATAACGCAATGGGGATCCAAACGCAATGGAAGCCCCAGGATGTGGGGTTTGGGGGGGTCCCTGGAGGAGCCCCCTCTTCCTTCTTCCCTTCTCTTCTCCTCCCCCTCCTCCTGATGCTTCGCAGCCTCCCGGGGTCAGTGAAAGAAATACTTTGCGAGGATGTTAGAGCTTTTGTTGGGGCGGACGAGGACGCCGCATAAAGGGTCTGAGGAACTGAAATGGGGTGTGTGGGGTGGAGAGGGAGGGGGCAGCGAGGGGAAGAGGACGGATTCTCTGTATCTAAAAGGGAATTAAAGTGCTTTTACTGCAGAGAAGAAATCAGCTGAAGAATGGGCCGAGAACAAAAGCAGAAAGTCTGCGCACAAGCCGGGTTGAATAGGGCCCCATCCCCTAAGTTTGTAAGCCCCTCCCCACGCCTTAAGCCTTCCTTACTTACTTCTGCCGAGAACAAATGCCAGGGAAGAAAACACAGCCGGGGGAGGGGAAGAGGGGGACGACAAAACTAGGGAAGAGAAACCCTAAAATAAAAGCTAATCCCTTGGGCACTTTGTCCTCCAAGAGCCTACCAGGATCTGATTAAAACTCCCAGATGAAGACATTCCGCTATTCACATGCAAGAAGCAGGATTTACAAGAAAAGAGAGGGAAGAATAGGCCAGAGGAGAAAGGGGCAATGCTTAATGCTTGTTAAGCACTCCCTTCTTTGCTGCACCAGACAAGACAAGGCTCAAAACCAGGAGAGAGTTCGTGCGCATCCCACCTCCTGCCCCTTGCGCCTCCCCCCAGCCGGAGGTCGAACTTCCCTCCACACGCGCACACTCACACACACACACACACACACACACACACACACACATGCCGCCTGCGAGCCAGACTCACAAGAGAATAGCAATTAACCTCCCGTGCCTGCTGTTAGTGATCTAATCAAACCGACCTCCCCAACTCTTTCCATGCCCACAGCTGGGTGGCCTAGGTTGCAAACAGTTTGGGATGGGACCAGGCAAGAACACGAGGATCAGAGCACCCCAAAGATAGTGTGGCTTCCTAAGGATGCTTAAGAAAATGCTTGACTTTCTGCCCATTCCTCGTGCTGGGTCCTCCTGCCTCAGGACCTTTGCACAAGCCGGGTCTCTTCCCAGGCCGCTGCCTCGCATTCCTCTGGCACAGTTAACTTGGAAGGAAGGCTTTCCCTACCTACCTGGCCCTCTTCGCCCTCCCAAACTGCCTCACCTTTTCTTCTGCTTGGCTCTCCAACAACCTTGAGTTCTCATAATTTGCAATATATGTAAATTACAATAAATGTGTGAAACAGAATTTACAATTCATAAGATATAAATAAATTTATAAACACGTTTTGCTGTGTGTGAATAAGTTACACATCTACTTCTTGGTGCACTTGTTCAATGTTTATATTCTCCATGGAATTTCAGTGACTTGGGGGTGGGAGAAGGACAGTGACTGCATCTGCCCATCCCATCGTGGGGTCCCCAGGGCCTGGTCTTGGCCTGTATCAATTCTTCCTGAGTGAATGAATGGGTGAGCAGGGGTTAGAGCAGAAAGGACTGAATTATCCACTAGACTCCAATATTCACAATGCTTGGGACCAAGATTTAACTTTCCCCTTTTACAATCAAAAGGAGCCTGAATATAATAACAACACGTGTAAAGTAATGGATCCAGCCTGGAGTAGATTCATCTTATATCAACCCATGTATAAAAGATAATTTCTATTTATTTATTTTTGCAGAGCTGGGTATGGAACTCAGGGCCTCGGACATGCTAGGCAAGTGTTCTACCACTGAGCCACACTCCCAACTAAATTTTTTTTCCTTAATGGCAAAAGCAGCTCATAAAAGTCATAGTGCCATCCTGATTAGAAAGTGAAATTGTGTAAAGACAGAGATTAAGGCTGGAGGGTTTCTTTCTACCATGGGAGTGGGGGGAAGTGAGGGTTCTAGATCACATGGGTTTCTTTCATTCACTTATTCATTCATTCGACAAACATCAGGTGAGTGGACGTGTTGTAGGCCTCGGGGACACAGCAAGGAACAAAAGTGATCCAAATCCTGGCGCCGCTAGAGCTGGCAGTCCACGCTAAAGACGTAATCACAAACTGGGATAAATGCCCTGCACGTGCCATGACCTCAGAGGCCTCTAACAAGGAGATGAGACAGGGACACTGAGGCCAGAAGCAGGTGCCAGGGTTTTCCCGGGACAGAAGAGAAAGAAGGTTGTACCTAGGCCTTGGGATTGAAGGCAGGTGGCACAGACATGGGCGGAGCCACGCAGGTAAATGGAGGAGGGGGCGGGACAGGGGCGGAGCCATTACATCACTGTGAGTTTAGTCCAATCACCTTTAGCTTCCATCAAGGAGCTGCAAAGACCTTCTGGAGACCCCCACTGTCCCACAGTGTCCCCATCCAGGAAGGCTAGCCTCAAGACCACGTCTTTGTTCTGCTTTGCTCTGGTGCTGGGCTGGAACAGCAGTGCTTTCCTAGAGTGTGTTGTTGACCGGCGTGTGTGTCTGTGTTGTCATTCCTTCTGTCCTTTTGGGTTAATTCCTGTTCATGGTTTTGTTTTTTTTCAGGGTCCTTGGCACCATCTTTTCAGAGCCAAGTAAAGACAGAGCCACTAAAAACTAGGATTCCATTTTAGACACCCTCAATTTCCATGGTTTCTATAATATTAATTCCTTTTTACAAAATCAATCCATGTTCCTTGTAGACCATGGAGAAACTCAGAGAAAAAGAAGCATCTGGGTAATTTTCTAAACCACACTGTGCAAAGAGCACAGCGGTCTAGTCCTTTCCTGTCAGTCTGTCAGTCTTTCTTCTATACAGATGTGTACGTGTTTTATGTCATGGTCAACACAATCTTGGACCTCGGTGTCTTTGCTCAGTGTAAAAGGAATCTTTCTGTAAAACTTATTTTATCTTACTTTTTTGTCTGTTTATTTATCTGCAGTGCTGGGGATCTGAGCTACACTCCCAGCTCAATGCTTCTTTTTTTTTTTTAAATCACACTTAATTGTTATAGCTGTATTTGTTGAAAAGATTGCCGTTTAGTCATTAAACAGCCTTAGCTCCGTGTTTCTCAGTCTCAGTGCTTTTGGCATTTTTTGAAAAATTACTTTATTGGCATATAAGAGTTGTGCAGGGGAATATATGTTGATATTTACATCTGTGCTTACAATATATCTTAGCTGGATTTACCCCCTCCATCTTTCTCCCTCTTCCCCCTTCTTACAATTTCAACAGGTCTCATTCTTCTATTTTCATATACAGATTCAAAATACACCTACCATATTCCCCCCACTCCCCCTTCCCTTGTGCCCTCCCTCCTCCCGCTGGTGCCCACCCCTCAGAAAAGACCTTTTAATGCTCTTCGTAAACAATCATTTTAAATTCGTAGTCTATGCTAAAAGGATATATAATCGTTGTAAAAAACTTAGAAAATGTAGAAGGGTCAATCATTATTTGTAATCCTATAAACTAGAGGAAAGTGTTAGTGACATTTTAATATATCACATGGCTTCTTTCCCTGTGAACACACACCCTTCTATATTATATATAATATATTATATGTGTGTATATTATGTTATATATTATATGTGTGTAATGTATATATGTTCAATATGTACGAGAATGGAAAGTGCATTACTGTTTCCTTTTCAATGGAGGTGTAACATCGTAACTATGCTCTGTTTGGAATGATTTAGATCTTTCCTGGTATTTCACGATCACGAATGAATGATGAGAGCCCTTCTGTGTCCAGTGTTGTCTGCGATCCTCATTTTTCCCTTGAGTAGACTCCTAAGCAAAACCACTGCAGCTCACACCAAGAGTCCTCCTGCTAGTCCAGGGCATTGTCGTGGGGGAGACACTGTGTCTCAGGGCTTCTGAGCTAACAAGAGAGCTTTGATCCCTGGGGTCACTTGAGGTCCCACGCTGATTTGGAATCAACCTTTTGATTGCAAAACTAAATGCTTAAAGGACTCGGTCTCCATGTCACAGTGTTGGTTGTTTTGCAGGGTATCAGGGGGATTTCTGGTTGAGGGTGGCTTTGGTCAAGACAAGTTATGTGGCTTGAGGATTCTGGTCCTGGAGAAGACTTGCTCCTGTCACCCCACCTCCAGTGGCCAAGGAAGCATATTTCTGCCACATGCCTGGAAGGCGAGGTCAGTCCCCAAGACATGACAGAAACTAAGCACATTGTTAGAAAATCTCCCCCTTCTTTTCTTTCCTCCTTCTTTCCCTCCTCCTCCTCCTTCTTTTCCTCCCCCTCCTCTTCCTCCTTTTCTCCTCCTTTTCGCTTTCTCTCCTCTTCTTCCTCCTTCTTCTCTTTCTTTGTCTTTTTTTAAGACACGTTCTCGCTGTTGCCCAGGCTGGTCTCAGCTCCTGAGCCCAATGAATCCTCCTGCCTCAGCCTCCTGAGTAGCTGAGACTACAGGTGTGCACCACCTCACTCTGCTAAATCTTTCTCATTTGAAATGCCCATGAATGCTGCTGTTCCAGAGGCATCCCGGGTGAACCTCTCGCTCACTTGCCATGGGTGCATTTTAAAACTCCCGCTGGCAATGGGTCCCTAGTTCTCACTTCAAAACTGATTCTCCAGACATCAGAACATTGACAGTGCTACCTGGATGTCCTTTCATGGACATCCAGGCTTTAAATGTCTTTTTTGTTTTGTACTTTTCTTATTTTTAACGACTAAAGCCACATTTTCTTTAGCTGCTATCTCTATTTTTTATTATTTTTTTCATTACTGCTTCTCTAGGGGAAATGATGACTCTTTTAGTTCTGTTTTCACCCATCGCCATTTCCCATGGATTCTATAAATCACACACAGTTGAGCACGCTCACTCGGTGACATCTCCGAGTGTCACGCACACTCCTGCACACGCATCACCCAGATGCAGAGATGGAAATCCTCTGCTCCCACAGCCCCCGTGCCTCCCTTCATGGATGTCCCCACCCCCAGAGGTACCCAGTCAATGCGGCCACCACCCCGCAGCCCATTTTCCCATCGCCTTGTCTTACCTGTCTTCAAATTTCATGTATCAGACTCAAATAGTGTACATTTTTTTTGTCTCACTTCCTTCAGTCAAAGTAATGTCTGTGACATTCTTTAACTGTACATTTTTTATGTGGTTTCTTTTCTCCTACCTTAACCCTTCCTTCAACCCAACATCAAGGTGCTTACCTCACTTGCACCTTCTCCTCACCTCCACGCCATCATCCCGGACCAAGCTACCGTGGTGGTTTGCCTGAACCCATGCAGTAGCCTCCCTGAGACTTACCCCAGCTCTGCTGTCCATGCAGAAGTCAGATCAATCTTTTCTGGGGGAAGGGGTGACAAAAGGAGTTTGAACTCAGAGATTCCAGATTGAGCCAGGCCCCCCAGCCCTTGTTACTTTAGTTTGTTTTTTAGTTTTGCAGCTACAGTCTTGAGCTTTTGTCTAGTGACAGCAGCCTCAAACTGCAATCCCTACCTACCTTCGCCTCTCAGTAGCTGGGATTACAGGCATACACCACCACACCCAGCTAGAGTAACTTTTTTTTTTCTGGCAATACTGGGTTTAAATTCAAGATCAATCTTTTACACACAGATCAATTAAGTCATTCCTTGGCCTTGAGATTATGAGTGCCCCCCCAGCATTGTCTCCCCACCCTGACCACAAAACTCTATGATTCTGACCCCTGCTTACTTTCCAGACTCAGCTACACACTTGTCTTCTCTCTGAGCTCCATTCACACTGGCTTTTCTGTCTCTAGAGAGGCCTGGAGTCAGTGCATAAGCAGTACCTGCTGCCTAATGGCTAAAAACCTAGTTAACTCTTCCTACAGATCGGTGCTAAGACCTGGCCTGGCCTGGCCTTCCCAGACAGACACACACACATAACTGGGTACTGGCCTCCTTTGTTGCAATCTCTTCTGACTCCCTGGACTTTCCCTGTACATTTGGTCACAGTGAGTAATTTGGCACTGAGGTGGATGTTCCAATGACTGTCCCCAACACTGGATCATAAGCTCCTGGAGGTGGAGGCCAGCTCTCCTGTTTCCTGCTGCATCCTCGGAACTTCCTGCAGACCCGCAGGTGCTCAAGAATTACGTGTGCAAAGCACGATGAGCAAATGCTGCATTTCTGGAGCAGGGGGCTTGAGATCCTTCTAGCTTTAGGATCTCAGCCAAGCGTCTCACTGAAAGCACAATGTAATCGTTCCAGTCTCCTCAGCTGAATGTCACTTATTACGCCCCAAGTCTTCAGCTGCTTTCTCCAAAGTCCTCAAACCTACATTTCCAGCCAATTAAATGCCCAGCACAAGAAGGCAGGGCAATGGCCTGTTGAGAATGCACATTTGGTATACTGATCACTAGCAGGAGGTCCTCATGAATGTGACATAGGACACTCCCCACCCCAGATAAGCCCTAAGACTTTTCTCTGCATCTCATTCTCTTCATCTGAAAAATGCAGCCAACAAAATGGCAGCCAGCTCAAGCTCCACTGTTGTTCACTATTGTTCTCTAGTGATGCATCTGGGTTGTTGGTTACTTGGAATAACTCAATGGGTTGGAGAAAGCAAGGTAGGAAAGAGTAAGGGTGAGAGAGGTCATGGATGTTAGGAGTCTGGCAGACCTGAGTTCAAATCCTGATAAGGACCAAATGTGAACACAGGCAAGTAATTTCATCTCTCGCAGCCTCAGTTGTATGTTGTAGCCTGAGAATCAGCTACAACATATAAGCCTCAAGTGTACATCACAGGGGTTTCATCAATGGTGGCCATAAGACTGGATATTAAAATATAATTTAAGTCATGATGTTGCACTGAGCTTGGACGTCTGTGCCAAAAGTAATCGGAGCTCTGCATTACCGAACTTCCTCCTCACTAGCGCTCACACCTTCTCCCCACCCTAGCACAAGCTGCCATGGTTGTCCACCATTACTGTCCACTTAGGTACCAAGCTCTGTGTATTTTCATCCTGTGCACTTGATGTCTGACAACGTGCTAAATGAGTCGATATTTAGTGAGAACCAACCATGTGCCAGGTGCTGTTTTGGGTGCTGGGCATAGAGTAGCAAACAAGACAAGAATCCCCCATCCCTTGCAATCCCAGGTACTCAGAAGGTGGAGATTGGAATAGTCCAGGTTAGAGGCTAGCCTGAGCAAAATGTTATTACAACCCCACCTCAACCAACAAGCCGGGAATGGTGGCAGGCACCTGTAACTCCTATAATCCCAGCTATGGGGGAGGCATAGGTAGGAGGATTGAAGTCCAAGGATGGTCCCAGAAAGAAATAGCTAAAGCAAAAAAAGGCTGGGAGTGTGGCGGCTCAAATAGTAGAGAGCCTGCCAAGCAAGCAAGAGCCACTGAGTTCAAATCCTAGTACTGCCCCTCCCCCTCCAAAAAAAAGAGTCCCTGTCATTATAGAGGTCACAGCCTGGAGCCTCACATTTAGGAAGGAACTGAGCTTAGCAATTGCCAACGTATAGATTTGAGGTCACTGCTGCCACTCTCAGCCCAATGCAGGGCACACCAATTGCTGGGGGGAGAGATGAACAGGAATAGCAGGATGGAGAAGGGAAGTTCCTGCTCAAGCTCCCCCCCCCGCCCCGACTCTACTGCCCCTCAAGGTCTTTGAGGGGTTGTCATTGAGATGGGAGTCTCACTATGTAGCCCAGACTGGCTTCAAACTCTCCATCCTCTTACCTCAGCCTCCCAGTTGCTGGGATTACAGTTGTGCTCCACCATGCCTGGCCCCTCAAGGTCTTTAGCAAAGAAAACAGAAGCTGGAATTTGAAAGAGATAACTGGGTAACTTGAGCAGAAGTAGCTGTCTTCCCCACAAGCCAAGGATACATGCATGCACACACACCTCAATTACACTTCGGGAAGCAGAGCTAATGGAAATTTGATTGATTCACAGATAACAATTAGGGAAAAATTTTTATCCCTGCTGCGATCGAGATACACAGTTTATTTTTAATTTGTGTCCATAATAAAAAATAATAATTAAAGGGGCTGGCAAATTGCAGCTTTCCCTGAGAAATTAAGTTTACACTGCCCACCTCTGCCCCGTCAGGAACGCCATCTCCTCTCCTGCCTCCCGTCTCCTCTGCCAGCACATCTCCATCGTGACGCATTCCCACTCAGAAGCCACAGACCCCACTTTAAATATAGAGATTCATTAATTAAAGAAGATGGGAAGTGAACTTTTTTTTAGCATCTACTATGCGTCAGGCATGATGCTAAATGCATTCATGGCGATTATTCAATTTAACCCTCATGAGAGCCTTGTGAAGTGAAAATCCTGGTTTCTTCTTGGTTTATGGAGGCAAAAACAGATACACTGCTCCATTTGCTGAAGGGTACATGGCTGGCATGGCTCAGGGCTGGGTGTGGTCCAGGGTCTCGCGGTCAGATTCATTCCTGGAAGTGCCCTTCCTCAGGATGGATTTCAGCTCTGTCTTCCTCCACTACGGCGCTACTCACTCATAGCACAACCCCAAAGCATCCAACTTGCATTTTCACTCCAAGTTTGAAACGAAGATCAGGAGAAGTCTCTCCTCACCCGGCTCCTGCTCGCAGTCTATGTCTGATTCTTAGTACAGTGAGGCAATTGATGACCATTAACTTATTCCAGAGTGGGTGGCTGTCAGGGGAGGAGGAAGAGAAGGAAGAAGAAGAAGGAGAGGAAGAAAAAGAAAAAAAGAGAGGGGAAGGGGGAAGTGGAAGAAGAGGAGGAGGAAGAGAAGGTGGAGAGGAGGGAGGAAAAACCAGGAAGAGAAGAAAAGAAAGAGGCCAGTGTAGCTGCTGGGTCACTCCCTCTCCTTGTTGGCACACTATCCCAGTCTTGCCTCTTGACATGTCAGCTCAGGGGCTTCATCCTCCATGAAGCCCTTCCTAAAGTGATCCTGTCTGAAAACCACTCTCCTTCCTGACTTCCCATAATACTTGGCATCTTATCTGCATTATTCTGTACCTGGAGCTGTGGTTATCTTTGCACCTGTTTACCAGCTGTACTGGCCTCAGAGCTCCCCGATGCCAGAGACCTATCTTCTCATCCTTCCATGGCACCCAGAACCATGACCACACCTCCTCCCTTATGGTGCTTCCTCTTAAGTTCGTCTGCTCCCCAGTCATGGTTGTTTTCTTGAAATAAGTGGGAGGAAGAAGAGATCTAATTAATAATAGACCAAATATATATACTGTCATCATTAGTTTCCAGTTGTTAAGTGCTCATAGCTGAACTACTGAACTCACATGGCATAATAGTGAGCTCTGCACCCACCTGGGTTCAAATCCCAGCTCTATTACTTACCAGCAGTGTGACCTTGGCCAAGTGCCTTAACCTTTCTGTGCTTTAATTTCTCATCTGTAAGAGGGTTTTTGTGGATAATAGGTAAGATAAGTTTATTCACAGTACTTAGAACTCAATAAATGGAGGTTGCTATTTGTCATTATTAGTGGCTACTTATTCAGCCTCCAGAATAATAACAGTAAATGTCCTGTATGAAATAGGTGATTTGCCAAATACCCTTCTACAAAGAGGATTTTGCTAGTCTTCAAAATAACACTATTATTAATCTATTTTTCCAGCCTGTAAGTAGCAAGGCTAAAATAAAATCCTAGACAGGGTTCCTGTGCCAAAAGGTAAGAATGAGGAACGCCACCCTAAGAGGCAGGAGTTGGACAAAAAACCCAGACCTCTGTAGGTTGTAGGTGTCTGGGTTTTGAGGGCAGCTACCTTAGAAGGACTGGTGTGTTTTCTTGGCATCTGTCCATGGTGCTGAAAGGCCCAGCGCCCACCACCCTTCTCAGAGCAGAACCCGGGGGCCAGAGGGCTGTCAGCCCTTCACAGAAGATAGTGACTAGTTTCATGACTCCTGCCAACTAGTTAATTTGGACTCAAAGTTCTGGTTGTAATAACTGGCTGGGTCCCTGGAGTCCTGACCATAGATCCAAGTTCTAACCCCCAGCCCTACCTCTGCCAACCACCGAGTGTCTACCTTGGGTTGTATCATGGTGGACAAAGCTCACTAGCTGGAACCTTCACAAGCCCTAACACACAGAGGTGGTTTCATCTCCTGAAACCTCTGCACAGACTCCTCCACACACACACTCTTTCGACAAAGCAAAAGTCTCCCTCTTCAAACCAGGGTGAAGACATCTCCGTGTGTCAGTGAGCAGGTTTCTGTCCCCTTGGTCTTGTTGGAGCAGTCAGAGCTCAGGACTTCAGATGTAAAATTGTTTCCACTCCGGTTCAGCAAGTCTGACGTTTCTTTACCAGAAAACCAAGATTTAGGTAGGAGCCAGTTGATCACATCGGTCTTGGGTCTCATTTAGGGTGTGAATGACAGAGCAATTTATTTCTGGGCAGGATGACCAGTAGGAAGTGCAGGCATTTGAGAATCAGAGAGATCCAGGGTGGCACCACTTGCCACCTTGGGCAGGTGCCCGGGAATAGCCTGATCTTGCCTTGGTACAGGATGGGTGACCTCACGTAAGTCCTTTTTCCATTCAGGTCACTTCCTCTCCATGTGACCTTTTTCAGACTACCCCAATTTCAGACTTCTTAAAAACACCCCGCTTGCTCACCCAATCACCTGAAGACAAATGTCCTTTCTCTCCTTCCTCATCCTCATCTCTAGGGAGGAGTCATTTCGTCAACCCCTGTCCCATAGAGATTTGTTTGAACCATTAAATTGCCATTTTTGCGGGTTGAATCCTTTTGGGAAAGACAACTTCAGTTAGTTACCAGACTCATGGGGCAGTGAGGGGAAAGGACTTGTCACCCTATACAAAACACCACAATAAAATCAGCAGGCAACAGAACCAAGTGCTGTCCTCATTTCCAGGCTCTCCAAGACAGACATGTTCCTGGCAACTCAGCCATTTTTGAAGGAGAAAAATATATATATATTCTTCTCACACTCAGCAACAAATTGGCTTAAATAATCTGTGTCACTGTCGTCTTGTCTCCTCAGCTAATCATGTTAGTAAATGGTTGGTACTCCCTCCCCCACCATCGTGGACTGCTGCTTAGGAGGTGGGGAGACGGAAATGGGGTGAGGGATGAGAAGGAGGAACCTGTTTCATGATAGATGACTGATTCAAGAATGCTTAACACAGAGAATTGGATTGGTCGGACAGCTCCCCCTGTGTGGCACAAATAAGAAACATTAATTAAAAATAATTGCCACCCCCTCCCCAGAATTAAGAGTGTGATGTTCAGATTCGTTTTAAGAAAGGTAATTTGATGCCAATAAATTACAATTATAAAAACTTCATTACAGTCAAGAGCAATCTATCCACTATTGTCCTAATTACACATTGTAGGAATAATGAATGTTAATGATTTAATGTACAATAATTACCACGATTGAAAAATAAAATTTAATAATCATCATTATTGTTATCAGTAATGCAGATATTTTGGCATGACTATCTCCACTTGAGATTGAGATAAAATTTCAGGGGGAGGTTATTTTATTTTTTTGTTCCCCTCCCCCCCTCTACTTCTTTCTTTCTCAGTTCCATCTTTATTAAGACAAAAAATCCACAGAGCAGAATGGAAATATCCTGTCTCTCCTGGAGGATCAGCGGTGAAGGTCTCAATCCAAGACTCCCCTCCCCTGGTCAAGAGCTCACCTCTGGCTTCTTCCTGAATATCTTTTGGGACAGAAAGAAAAGAGAAAGCACTTATGCTGATGTAGAGACAGGACTGGGTCACAGGACATAAAAGTCACTCTCTAGTTCTTTTACGAAACCTCCCATGATTTCCTTCTGCAAGGAAATGTCTGAATTTTTGAACTTGACTTTCACAGTGTGACATGGAGGTGGGGCTGTGAATCCAAACTACCTGGGTTGGAGTCCCAGTGCCACCACCTCCTAACTGTAGGGACATTGGCCAAATATTTTCACATCGTATTCATTGGTTTCTTCCCTATAAAAGAGGACCTGGATTAGTGCCTACCTTGGGGTTCTGTGATTTTAATTGTAGTGATACGCATTTAAATTGTGTGCCACACACAGTGCTGGTACAGTACGTGCCCAGAACAATAAAGTGAGATCTTTCACGAGCTTGCCTCGCTCCGCCTCCCCAGTCTTTGCTTCTCGTGACTGTCCCCATGGAGCACAACCTTACCAGACCTCTGTAGTCACCTTACTTTCTAAGAGTGGTCTGTGCATCCCAGCCCCACACCATTGCTCATGCATAGCCCCATAAGGAGGCCACTCATCCCCTCAAAACCTTGGTCACCCACTCTCTGGAAGCTGGCCCCCACTCACAAGCCACACGCATTTCTTCTGGAGGATTCCAAGCTCCCATATCACACTCTCCACGCCTTCGGGAAGTGCATCTCTGGCCCTTTCACCTTTTATTATGTACTTTTGCAAGTATGAATCCCCAGGTCCAGTGTAAACCCTGTGAAAGGAAGAATTTTACTTTTTCCCATCTTTGTATTTCTCCTATCTTCGTCCCCACCCCTATACACTATTCTGGGTCTCCATGTGTGTTTGTTGAGTTTTTTGTGGGTTTTCTTGGGGGGTGGCAGCACTCACACTTGCTAGGCAGGCACTCTACCTCTTGAGCCAGGATTACAGCTCTTGTGCTTTTAGCTTATTTTTCAGATAGGGTCTCACACTTTTACCCAGAGCTGGCCTAGGTCCTCGATCCTCCTACTTCTGCCTCCCTGGCATTACAGGCATGTACCATTATGCCTGACCCTGAGAGAGTCTTCTTTATAATGTTATTATTTTTGTTCTTATGCCACAAATAACACATCCTTATTACAAAGGAAAATAAAGACAAATGTAAGAAAGGAAATTAATATGAATAGCATTCCCGTATCTCAGAGATGGCCGCTACACATGTGTGTGTGTTTCTGTCTTGTCTTCTTCGTAGAATTTTTAACAGAACTCCTGTACTGCATACAGACTTTGGCAATTGTTAGTGATCTTAGCATTGCTCATGTCTTGAGATGTTAAGAATTCCAGAGGTGTTCTCCTCCTTAATCCTGACAACAACCCATACAATGGGTGTCACTGCATGCCCACTGTACAGAGGGGAAAACTGAAGCCCAGAGAAGTCAAGCCCTCTCCCCGCTGGCACGTGGCACAGCAGGAATTCAACACAGGTGTCAGCAGACATTTTATAATGGTTGTTTTCCCATGTCATGAAATTATTTTAATAGTTTACATAGGAATCCATTCCATGCCTGCACCACCATTTGTTTCATCCCACCCCTTCAATTGCACATTTTGTTTGCATGTCATTTTTCACCGTAATGTACAATTCTTGGAAGGCCATTCCTGAACATAAATCTCTGTCCACATTCTGACTATTTCCTTGGAATATCTTCTGAGAAGTGGAATTATGGATCCAAAGGTTCTGAATATTTCTGATAATCTAGAGGTTTTTTGGAAGTACAATTTGCATACTATACAATTTAGCAATTCTAGGTGTGCGAGCCAATGAGTTTTGGTTAATTATAACCAACACCACAATCATAATAGAGAATGTTTCTATCACCAAACCTGGGCATCTGTGGAGCCCCTTCTTTATCTGCCCTTTCTCACCCCAAATTCTGCCTCCTGACACTGTAGCCTTGCCTGTTCCAGAATTTCGTATCAGTGGAATCCTTGTGCCACATCAAACTTCTGGTCCTGACTCATTTTTGTCCATGTTAGTAGCTCATACAGCTTTTTTAATCACTGAGTAATATTTCACCAAATGTATGCACCACAATTTGGTATCTATTCATTAATTGATGGATAGTTATTATTTCAGTTGTTATTGAGTAAGAAGATATATAGAAATAAATATATGTATGTATTCTCAATGCAAGTCCTTTGCTAGATTTTGTTTTCAAATAGCTCCCAGTTTTTAATCTGCTGTCTTAATTTTCTTTGGAGAAGCAAATTTCAATCTTGATCATCTCTAATCATTTATGCCTGGTGCTTTTTCTGTCCTCTCTAAGAAATATTTGCCTAACTCAAGGTCACAGAGATTTTCTCCCGTGTTTTCTACTGGAGAGTGTGTAGATTTCCTTCTTACATGTCGGTCTATGAAGCATTTGGGTTACTTCTTGTAAATGGTGTGAGATAAGAATTGAGGTTCTTTTTAGCAAGGTTATCCACTTTTCCTGGCACGGTTTTCTGAAAATAATATTCTTTTTTGCATTAAATTGCTTTGGTGCTTTTGTTAGGTGTTACTGCAATTACACAGTGGCGATGCTTAGTGTGAGACCACAGGTCAATAATCGTGTGTAGAGGGGGAGTCTTTTATTTTTTTCTCCCAGCACTTTGCTTTGGATGCCTTCGTTGATTTTTCCTTTGTTGCATCTATGTGTGTGTGTGTGTGTGTGCGTGTGTGTGTGTGTGTGTGGCATCAGCATGGGACCCAGGGCCTTTGCACATGCTAGGCAAGCACTCACCACTGGGCTGCATCCCCAGCAATGGCAGCTAATCTGATGTTAATCCCCTCCACCAAGGTTTTCATTTGAGACTGTGTTTTTCATCTCTAGAAGTTTCACTTGGGTTTTCAATTTTTTTCTTCTACTTCTTCTCTTGTGTTTTTTCTCTGCCTTCTTAAACTTTGGAGGCATGTGTACATTAGTGTTTGAATACCTTTGTCTGCAGTTCTCATGTCTTTATCATGTCTACAGGTTTCTAAGGATTAGTTTATTTCTTGGTCATGTGTTCTATTTGTGTGCATAGTAATTCCTTTTTTGGTTTTAGTTTTGAGTTTTTGGTTTTTGAGATAGACTCTCGCTCTGTAGCCCAGGCTGGCTTTGAACTCAATGTTCTCCTGCCTCAGCCTCCCAGCTGCTGGGATTACAGGCATGTGACACTATGCCCAGCTGCACAATAATTCTTGATTAGGGTTGAACTTTTTGAATTCCCATGCTTGTTCAGTTTTGTTATATTCCTTTACATAACGGTAAGTTTGTTCTATTGCACTATTCAGTCACTTCGAATCAGAAGGGTATTGCTAGAATAGTGGGGATAAGTGATCCCTATATTAATTTATTTCTTGTATTAAAGAATGCTTTGAAATGAACCCAAGGAAATTTGAAAATAATATTTAAAAACAGTCATATTGATTTGACACACATCTAAAAGGCATGGGCATACCTGTATTGTTTATGACTATATCTGTAGTGCCTAACACTGGACCTGAAAAATATTTGAAAGGATTTGACCTTAGTGAAAATGTAACGAAACAAATAAAATATAAACACGAGAAGATTTGGAAAAGAACATGTAATGCCCACAGAATGATAAGCTCCATGTAAATTCTTGTTTGATTCTTGTCTAAGTCTGGCTTGTTTCACTTAATGGGACGATCTCTAGTTTCATCCATTTTTTTTCCTGCAAAGGACATGATTTGGTTCTTCTTGGTGGCTGCATAATACTCCATTGTGTGTATAAGCCACATTTTCTTTATCCATTTATCTGTTGATGGGCACCTAGGCTGATTCCATGACTTGGCTATTGTGAAGAGTGCCATAATAAACACAGGTGTGCAAGAAAACAAAAGGGGGCGGGGTAACATGGTCATTTTCTTAGATAAAGGCAGTTAACAAAGGAAACCCTGCTGCTATTATAACAGCAATTCTCAACATTCCCAGGGCATTAAAACAAACAAACAAACAAACAAAAACCCTGGAGAGCTTATTAAAACAGATTCCTTAATCTCCACTCCAGAGACTGTGACCTGGTAAACTTCTGGGTAGGGTCTGAAAATTTGTATGTCTAACAAGAAGTAAGGAGATCCTGAATCACTGTCCGGGGAAGACAGGCTCAGCCAGCAAGCAGAGGGCGGGGGAATCGCCTCCCCCAGGTCAAATGCCAGGTCTGTGATCACCCAGGTGGCCTTGAATTTGTGCTGGGGACCAGATCCCCTCCCTCCAGGGCAGCCTCTGCGCTCAATTCTCCCCACCACCAGCTCCAGATCACCGCCTCTCTCCGTGTGCGCACCCAGGAACCCCAGCGCCCTCCGCGCATAGGACAGAATAATAAATAATAATAATAAAATAACTTATTATCCACAACTCCTGCTCGTGCCCCGAGGGCAGACACCTTGGTTCAGCTCCACATCTGCAGCGCCTGGAGCGGAGCCTCATCCAAAGAAAGAAAGAGCCCGGCGCCCCGAGCGCGCATTTTGGATGCGCCCTTTACCAGGCTCAGCTCTGTCGAGCCCTACAATCCAGACAAACGGGACTCATGTGTTCACTCCCTCGTTACAGATGGGGAAACTGAGGCTCTGAAAGGTGGGGGGGGGCTTGCTCAGAACCACGCTGACGGTGCGTGGCAGAGGCGGGATGCGGGGCTCGGGTACCCGGCGCCCGGGAACGATGCAGGTCTGGTTATGGGGGAGATGGGGCGATGTGGGGAGCAAGTTAGCACAAGCCCCTGGATGCGACTGAGGGAGATAAAAATAGCCGGCGAGCGTTCTCATTTGTGGCACCCGGGGAGCGGTTGAGCTGCAGGTGACAACAATGTAATTAGGGAATTAAAAGGTAATTTCCAGTGACTCCGCCGTTCGCCGGGTCCCGCGATCGACTAATTGACGGCTCTGGCGCGCGGAGTCCCGAGTCCCCACCACCACCGGCGCTGTGCGCACCCTCGGTTTGTGTTTTCGGGGTTCCTCCTGCCAGGAGGGAAGCTGCTGGCGACCCCCAGGAGGGTGACATGATGTGAGCTAGCTTCCCCCACCCCTGTCACATGGGGAGTGTTTAACCTAACATTTCTGTTTCTATATCCCCAGTTTTGTTTTTTGGTGCTGAGGGATGGAGCCCAGCACCTTGTCACTGAGCTACACCCCACCTTGCTGTGCTCTCTCCTCCTCCCTCTCCTCCTTTTCTTCTTTTTCTCCTCCCCTCCTCATCCTTTCCGTCCTCCCCCTCTGTTTCTCACCCCCTCTTTAGCTCACTCACAGGTCTCTCTCTTTTCCTCTCCCTTCTCCACCTTTTCCCCCAGACTTCTGTCTCCCTGCCTCCCCTTTTCCTTCAGTTCTCAAAAATCCTACCACTGGCCTTGTCAGGCTGATCTTGCACCCTTGGAGGAGAATGTTTCTGAGTTGCTGCTCTCTGCAACCATCTTCTCCCCCCTACCACGGCTTGCAGGTGTGGAGGTGGGGGTGGGGGTCAGTTTCCAGAGCCATTCAAGCCCAGCACTGGCTTCAGTGACCTCAAGTGCACCTCACAGGGAGGCCTGAGCCTCTGCCCAGGAGTGGTGGGTGGATGAGTGGAGTGGTGGGAAAGCAGTCAGTCAAGTATTTGGATAGGTGGCCGGCTGGGTGGTTAAATAGATAAGTGCATGATAGTCTAGGGTTGAGTGGTAATTGAGTGGATGAGTGGATGAGTACACAGATGGGGTGGATGAATAAAGGAGTGTTTGACACAGTGAGTGGATGAACATGAGTGGTTAAGTTTGTGACTTGTTGGCTAGGTAGATGAGTGAGTGGGTCAGTGTGTAGATGGTAAACAGTAAGTGGATAAGGGAGTGGATAGTGGTAGGTGGGAAGATGAGTGGATGAGTGGGTGGATGGATGGGTGGGTGGGTGGATGGAAAGGTAGGTGGATGGGTGGATGGATGGGTAGATGGATGGATGGATATGTGAGTGGATGGATGGGTGGATGGGTGGATATGTGAGTGGATGGAAGGGTGGGTGGATGAGTGGGTGGATGGATGGATGGATGGGTGGATGGATGGATATGTGGGTGGATGGAAAGGTAGGTGGATGGGTGGATGGATGGGTGGGTGGATCGATGGGTGGGTGGGTGGATATGTGAGTGGATGGAAGGGTGGGTGGATGAGTGGGTGGATGGATGGATGGAAGGGTGGATGGATGAGTGGGTGGGTGGGTGGATGGATGGGTGGGTGGATGGATATGTGGGTGGATGGAAGGGTGGGTGGATGAGTGGGTGGATGGATGGATGGGTGGGTGGATGGAAAGGTAGGTGGATGGGTGGATGGTTGGGTAGATGGATGGATGGATATGTGGGTGGATGGGTGTGTGGATGGTTGGGTGGGTGGGTGGATGGATGAGTGGGTGGATGGATGGATGGATGGGTGGATGGATGGATATGTGGGTGGATGGAAAGGTAGGTGGATGGGTGGATGGATGGGTAGATGGATGGATGGATATGTGAGTGGATGGATGGGTGTGTGGATGGTAGGTGGATGGGTGGATGGATGTGTGGGTGGAAGGATGGGTGGATGGGTGGTTGGATGGGTGGATAAGTGGATGGGTGGGTGGATAAGAAGACATTTATAGATGAGTGCACAGATGGACCAGTGGATGCAGAATGGAGAGGTGGGAGAAAGGATGGCTGAGTGTGTAGATAGATGGATTGATGAGTAAATGATGGGTGGATAGTGGGTAGGTGGATGGATGGGTGAGGGGGAGGTGAGGATGGGGGTGGACCCACAGGTGTATGAAAACTTGAATGAATGGATGAGTGGATGATAGGAATGGGGGAAAGGCAGGTGGACAGAGGGTAATGGCATGTTCCCAGGTGGCGACATTAAGAAAGAGCTGTTTGAGGGCAAACTCAAACACAGAGAGGGCCAACAGGAATCCAAAGATACCTCTCAGCTCTGAGGTCTTCGAGAGGAAGTCTCATTTCTTCCTTCAGCCACGACCTCGACTCCCCACATCTCCACCTATTCCATCTGGAAGGTCCAGCTCTCTCTCACCAGCACCTGCATGAAGCCTTCCCCAGTGGCCCCCACCTCATCATAGAGGGCTTTGAATGTCACATAAGGGAATGTGGACTTTATCATGCAAGTGAGATCAAGCTGTGGAAGATTTTAAAGCCCTGCCTGCCTCTTGCTCCAACCCATCTGATGGAGACCCATCAGGGCCCAGCTCCCACCTCCCCTCCCACTGAGGCCTCCCTCCTAAGAGAGAGAACTGCCTTTTGTTCATCTCTGGGTTTTAGGCCAACCTGGAGCAGAGAGCTGGCACACCCATAGGCTCTCAGCAAATTCTTGCAAGTGTGTCCAATTCTGAACTATATAAACCTCATCAGCAATCCAGGTCTGCCTACTGTGTGTATTCATTTCTCAGAGGAGGAAACTGAGTCAGTAGAGGTTGTCCAGCTGACCCCCCAAATCCTGCTCTTCCCTTCCACCCTCATTCTGAACCAAGCTGTCAGGAATGTGACCATCAGCACAGAAGGATCCTTTGTTCCCACACAGAGAGATAATTTGGGAGATTAGGGAAGAGCCTGGGGGTGACTCCTTTCTTTTCAGGGGGCTCTGTGGGGGGAGGAGGCTGGAGGTGGATTTTTACCTGCTGAGAGCCTGCCCCAAACTGCCTCCCACCTGCCGGGAATGCTCCAAACCAGGAATGCTCCAAGCCAGGAATGCAGGCACTCACCAGAGGTGACCGTCCTGGATGCAGCACCCCTAGGCAAGAGGAAAAAGAGGAGGGAGAAGAATGGGGGAAGTGGAGGGAGATGGGAAAAAAGGAGAGAAAGGAGAGACTTGGGCACAGGTCTTTAGTAGAGGCACTTGTATGCACGTCCTCACAAATGCATAGATGTGTGGACGGATGAGGATTCGTGTGTGTGTGCGTGCGTGTGTGTGTGTGTGTGTGTGTGGAGATCCAGTCATTTCCAGAAACAGAACCACACTCAGACACAATCACATATACAGTGATTACAACTATACACACACCCTCATCAGAAGCCCACGCGGGCACATATGTGTTCATGGACCATACATCCACATATGCACACAGAGTCACAGTCATTTACAGTCACACGTACACGGCCTCTTACACAGGAGAGTCCTGTGCTCGTGGAACTGTCTAGAAAATGCATTCCTTTACATGTTTGCTAAAAGTGTGTCTCCCTAAATGAGACATAGCTTATTTCAAACATCTTGGAGCTTTACATCAATGGCATTGCCATCTGCAGGGCTACTTGACCTTGGCATTGCTGACCCTGGGGGCTGAGAGGTGCTCTGTGGTGGGGGCTGGGCTGGGCATTAAGAATATAGTAGCATGTTATTGTGACAACCAATAATGCCTCCAGACATTGTCCCGTGTCCCTGAGCACAGGTGGAGGAGGCAAAACTGCCCACAGTTGGGAACCCTGGCCACTGTTCACTCTGTGTTTGTGTCTGTGGGACTTGCCTTTCTTGGTCCAGGTCCAAGCAAGCTCCATGCAGCTTGACGTGGAGGCCTCACATTCCACCAGCACAGGCTTCTGCCCTGTGGGGATCCTCCCTTCCTTTCACTCTACTGTTTGGGACCATTTAGATTGTTTCCTGGCTTTGCTGCTTACCAAACAGAACAGGCTAACCCGGAACACGGGTGCAACTGTGTCTGGGGACATGTCTGTCCATCTGCCAGATCCTTTCCCTAAAACCCCACTTTCATTTTTAAGTGCAATCTGTGCCTGCACTCACTCAATCCTGAAAATGGCAACCGTTATTCTACTGAGCCAAGTTGAGCCTCTGAAGGAAGGGGGCCAGGGTTCCCAAGTGTCAGTCCTCACCTGTGGCTGAGGCTCCCCGGGATCCAGGACAAACCACCCTTCTCTGGGCTCCACTTGCTGCCGGTGAATCAGCGTCCACAGGAAGGTTCTAAGCACTTCCCTGTGTCATCTCGTGGAATACACAGCAACTGTGAGAAGAACCCACGACCACCCTATTGTAATGGGGAAACCAAGGCACACAGGGTTAAGTAACTTGCCCAAAGTCACACAGCTAGTCCGTGGCAGAGCTCGGATTTGAACTCGATTCATTAAATTCATCATTCTTTAGTCAACAACTATTTTATTGAGCACCTAGCGTGTGCCAGGCCTTGACAGTGTTAAGATAGCAAAGACCTTAGCAGACGTGCAATCAAATGGTGGTGGGGGACAGAAATGGCTGTGTTTGTGTATTTGTTAGTTTATGAGCAGCAGTAAGGGGAGGGGAAAGACAGAAGAACAGGGGTTTACTGTGGCCAGGAAAGTCCTTTCCCAGGAGGGGACACAGCACCTGAGACCTCAGTGTTGGGGAAGAACTGTCCCCGGTGAAGGGCTGCAGAAAGAATGGTCCAGACTAAGGGGGCAGCTGGAGCTGAGGCCTCAAGTCAGGAGCCCTTCTAGAATGTTCCAGAACAGCAATGGTCAGAGAGAGGCTGAGAGGCCTCGAACCCTCGGCTGACTCTGGGCACCTCACATGGACTGACCCCAGTTTCCCGCTCCTTGCAAATTCCAGTGCCCACTCCAGAGAGGAAGTAGGCTGAGGAGGGACGGAAGTACAGACATGGTTTCTCTCAGGGTCAGCAGAAAAGGTCACTCCCTTGGCCTCATTCTCCGAGGAAGAATTGCAACCAAGAAAGTGAAGCCGCTAACTCTGTAATTTCCTTGGAGTCTAAGTCACTGACCCAAAAGGAGGCTGACCTCCAACAGAGGTGTGTGTGTGGAGGGGGGTCTCTCTGCCTCTGTAGATACCTTGGCCCTCCAAGAACTTAATCCCATAAAGGAATGGTTGCCTATTCTCTTTCAAGGGAAGTGGGAGATGAATGGTGTGGAGAGCACTGATTTCCAAAACAGGCAGCTCTCATCACCACCGCAGAGCTGTGTGCCCTTGGGCCAAGGGCACAGCCTCTCTGAGCCTCATCTAGCAAATGGCAGGATTGTGAAGAAATAACACACAGTCTCCCCTCCTGGAACATAGGAGCCTTTCAGCCCATATTAATTTCCAGTTTCCTTGGGGACTAGTTTTTCAGCCTTGGAAGGCAAGCTTTGCCACTTCTGATGAGGACTAAGCCAGAGTCTGCGGAGGGCTTGTTAAAATCTGCCCAGCCTTGATTGGAGGCCAGGATGAAATCCTTCCTCACTTCTCCTTCTCATCATCCCAGGACCTTCCCCTTGTCTTTACAGGGTTCTCCCGCTCCTCCACACCTCTGTGTCACAGCTCCACGACCCAGGTCACCAAGGAGGGAGGCAGGGCGGGGGCGAGGATGACCTCATGGCTCTCTTGGTTTGGGCTTTGGGGAAGGGGCTGTCACATGGCTCCTGAGCAGAAACTTCCCCTTCTGCAGAGATGGAGTGAGGGTTTTCACACTTGTCTGGGGCGACTCGAAGTGTGTGATCGCTCTCCCCGGGTGTCAGAGTGGCTGGGAGATTGGTGATACTGCCTGGTTCCTAATTACCTCCCTCTCTGTGCTCTCCCCTCCCAGCTATTCTGAGCTGTTCCCACCACCTCCATCATCTCCAGCTGCCAGTTTGCCTGGCTTCATCTGCAGAGGACAAACACGGCCAGAAGCCCAGAGAGGCCACCTTACCTTGTTTGCCCAGGTGTGCACATGCAAACAGGACATGGAGGACAGCAACTCCACACCTGCTCCCCAAGTGGAGTCTATCCCAAAACTGCAAACATGTTTGAGAACAAAGTAGCAATTATCACAGTAAAGGAAAAAGGAACTGGTTGCCCACATGAATGCTAGCAGTGTGTGGAAGATGTGTGAGCCCAGTTTCCAGAAAACAGAGACTCCTTAGAAGGTGCAGTGAGGTAAGGGAAGAGAGAACTGAGGCAGGAAAGGATGGGAGCTAAGAAAGGTGCTGTCTTGTACACCGCTCCCAGCTTCTTGGAAAAGCACAGCAAGGCGTTAGGCCAGTGAAGCTGCCCAGTGCTGCAGGGCACGTCCATGTGTGGCTATGCCTCTGACTGGTCCATCAGAGAAGGAAGGAGGGGACTTATCGGCACAGCTTCCTCTCTGTCTTCAGAATTAATCCCTTGAATTTCTGGATTGCATCACACAGCCCCATTGGCAGCTGCTTGGAAAGCCATTCCCCGTGACTTCCCAAGTCCAGAAGTGGCAGAAAAGCCAGAGAGACTCTGCCCTAGACAGCAGGACTGCGTGAGTCTACGTGAAGTCAGCCGTCTGCTGTTGATGGCTGAGGCCAAGCAAGCAGCTGGGTTCTGGGGGGCAAGTGGGACCAAGAGAATCTGACAAGGCTCCAAAATGTGTCCTATGCAGCTGATTTCAATGTCCGTCCCTAATAACGACTCCTCAAGTGACATGCTTACCGGGGATATATCTGAAAGCTTCCCACTTGAATTCAGCACTGAGGTAAAGTTGCTCGGGCTCAGCAACTAACCAATGCAGTAAGACAAGAAAAGATAAATAGACACTTAACAAGGAAAGGAAGAGACACACTCGCCATCCTGCATCCATATGACAAGTATGATTGGCCACTTACAAAATGCAAAACGAGCAAATGACAAACTGTCTACCACAGTAGACTCCCTATCTCATAAGCTCACCCAACGCGTTTCATTCATTTTTTCTCCATGAGTACCTGCCCCCCATTACTCCTTATTCTAGGTATTTACAACCATATCCTAGCTACTGGACTAAGCTTTGAGCACCCTGAACCAGAAATAATGGCATGATATTGTCTAGTGACAAACAGCAGTTTGGAACTTGAAGGACCCATCTTCAAATCCCAATCCTAACGTTGTTTAGAAGCTATGTGCCCTTAATGTTTTTGACCTCTCTGAGCTCTTTCCTTGGATAAAAAGAAAGAGAGAACTTATTATGATTGTTTCCAGGTTTACAATAAACAGGTAACATTGTGCATTAAAAAAATTGTGCATTTATAGGTACATTTAGAAATCTACCCAGCACATGACAAAGGATACAGTTGTTAATACTCCTCTGTTATCCGCTGCCCCCAGCACCTAGGACAGTGTCCAACAAGAAAGAACAAGTAGGCATTTGGAAAGGAAAAAGTGAATTTATCATGTACTTGTGACATGTTTGGCTACTTACAAAATGCAAAAGAAGCAACTGCCAAACTGTTGAAGTCCACAAGCCACATTCAAAAGATTCTCAAAATGAATTCTGTTTACAGTCACTTACAAATACTTCTTGAGTGCTTCTTACACATGGCAAAGATCCTGCAGAAGCAAGAATGAGTAAGATCTGAACCCCAGTCTCCAAGAGGTCAACAGTATCAGAAGCCAGGCACCGGTGGCTCATGATTGTAATTCTAGCTACTTGAGAGGCTGAGATCAGGAGGATCATATTTTGAGGTCAGCCTGGGGAAATAGCTCTCAAGACTCCATTTCCAAAATAACCAGAGCAAAATGGAACAGGGTAGGTGTGGCAGTAGAGCACCTGCTTTGCAAACATGAAGTCTTGAGTTCAAACCCCAGTCCATCAAAAATGCAAGAGACAGAGAGAGAATCAGAAGAATGTAAAGAATATAAGACACACAACAGGAGAGGAAGTCACCTCAGGCTCACTAAGGTCACATCTAACTCCTCAAACCCACCAGGGACTGTTTTGTTGGAAAACTCAGCTTTAAGGAATGAACCTTGGGCTACTGAGTCCTTAGGAAGTGACAGTCAAGAACTTGGGCTCTATAGTCAGACAGCCCTAGGTTCGGGTCCTGGCTCCTGCATTTTCCATTTAGGTGCACTCCAGAACATTATCTTGTCTCTTTTGCCCTTGGCTCCTCTCCTGTAGCGTGGGGATAGTGGCAATGCCTACCTGTGGACTTGCTCTGGGGTAAAGTGAGCCATCCAGATGTAGGGAACTTGGTCCAGCAGCTGGTATCTACTGAGCCTCAGTGCTAACATCCATTCCACTCCCTCATGCTGTAGACGGGGGCTGGGCCCAAGGAGAAGCAGGGTGTGTCCTGGGTCACTCTGAGTGAGATATGGCTGGATCAGGGCTCCTGGCAGCAAAGCCATCTTCATCTTGAGATTTCTCAGGTCCTGGGCTGCTGTGGCAAGTTGAGCCCACGAGTGAGGTAGGTTCAGGGAATCTCCAGCCCACTGAGTCAGTATGAGCCTGGACCACCACTGCCGGTTTGAACCAAGGCATCCCCCCCCCTGTGCAAAATCAGCATTCCCTAGTTGGCACAATGTGATTTGAGTGACTCCCCACACACATCCCGGTGTGGGGACGTATGTTGCAGGCTTGGTCCCCAGGGTGGTGGTATTGAGGTAGTGTGGAACCTTTAAGGGTGGGGTCTAGCAGGAGGTTTTTGGGTCACTGGGGACACACCCACTAAAGAGATAAAGGAAGTTCTCATGCAATGCTCTGGAAGTTGTCATGAGAGGTGGTTACAGAAAATACAGCCCACCCCTCCCTCCTTCTCTTTGCTCCTGATTCCAGATGTGATGCCTCTTCCCACACACTTCCTACCACTGCACTCACCATGAGGTGATGGAGCCAAGGGGAGCCCTCGAAAGAGCCCACACCATACCAGGTAGACTTTCAGCTTCCGAAACTGTGAGCTAAATAAACCTTCTTCTTCTTTCTTCTTCTTCTTCTTCTTCTTCTTCTTCTTCTTCTTCTTCTTCTTCTTCTTCTTCTTCTTCTTCTTCTTCTTCTTCTTCTTCTTTCTTCTTCTCCTTCTCCTTCTCCTTCTCCTCCTTCTCCTCCTCCTCCTCCTCCTCTTCTCCCTCTTCCTCTTCCTCTCCTCCTCCTCCTCCTCTTCTTCCTCTTCCTCTTCTCCTCCTCCTCCTCCTCTTCTTCTTCTCCTTCCCCTTCTCCTCCTTCTTCCTTCTTCCTTCCTTCTTCCTTCTTCCTTCCTTCTTCCTTCTTCCTTCCTTCTCCTCCTCCACTGCCTCCTCCTCCTCCTCTTCTTCCTCCTTCCTGCTTTTCCTCTCCTTCTTTCAGTTTGAATTCTGAGCCTTGTGCATGCTAGGCAAGTGTTCTACCACTTGACCCACACCCCTCAGCCCTTTTGGTTTTATTTTGTTTTTGAGATAGGCCTGGCCTTGAACTTGTGATCCTCCTGCCTCCACCTCCCAAGTAGCTGGGTATACAGGCATGCAAAAGTGTCTGTACTGACATGATAGACACATTAAGTGACAAGAATTAAGGGGACAATGGGGGAGTGCCACACACTCTGCTCAGCCCAACTCCATTTGCTAAAAGTCTGCACCTAGAAAGAAACAGCTGGAGAAATTTCAATCAAGAACATGCTTGTTGGGGCTGGGGACATGGCTCAAGAGATAGAGTGTCTGCCTAGCAAGCAAAAGGCCCCGAGTTCAAATTCCAGTACCACAATAAAAGAACATGTCTGTTGGTTTATGTGAGGGCGGGAGTGCAGTGATGTTATGACAGCATTCCATAAAGTCCTAACTTGGGCATTGCTTTTGTAATCAGGAATAATAGAGGGTTTAAAAAACAAAAAGTGATTCTTTGGGTCTTGACCAGTGGGAGAGGCCAGGAGGGTTGGCAGGAGAGTTTTCATCAGGACAATGGCCAGAGAGACCACCTGCCCAGGCTGGGGATGTTCGGACCTTAAGCCCTAGACTTCTGTACTAGAAAGAGCTCAACGGAGCTAAAGTCCTTATGTCATCTCCTCTCTTAAGGTGTGTGTCTCTTCCTGAAATCCCAACAGGATGCTGTCACAGGTAGCCTTCAAATGAGACGATGCTCTGTTTCCCTTTGAGAAGGGGAGCCAGCAGGGCAGGGGGCCAGGGAGCCAGTTCACTTTCTACCTTTTTTGGTACCATTTTGAATCATAAAAACAAGTGAATGTATTATCCTACTCAAAAAGTAAATACACTGTAAACACAAAGTGCTTTCAAAACAGCGCGATTAAACCGATGCACAGTATGGTAAGCCTGTATACAGATGCATTTGAAAACAACAAATTCATTTTAAATAACTCATTAGGCAACACTTGTAAGATACCGAGGAGTACGTGTGTCCAGACATTCACTTCTTTCTTTATTTTACTGACAGTCCCACCACTGATCAACGGCCCATCAGTATTTTATACCTTCTTTTTAGCTTGTTTTCTTTTCACAGGCCTTTTGTTTTGTCATAGTTTGGATTATTCTGTGTTTGACTTTTAGTGACTGCTTTTTAACGATCTGGACATGGAAATGAATAAAATTCTCTCTCTCTCTCTCTCTCTCTCTCTCTCTCTCTCTCTCTCTCTCTCGAACTGAACATTTTTTTCTTTTATGGTGCTGGGGATGGAACCCAGGGCCTTGCACATGCTAAACAAACATTCTACCACTTGAGCTATGCCCGGAGTCTGAATGTGAACATCCTTCCTAAAAGCTGTCACTGGGTCCTCACCTGATGCAAAGCCAATTCAACTGGGATTCTGTCTCGCTGCCCCTGCGTGGGCATGTGGCTGGGGGGGGGGGGAAGGGGGGAGGAAAGCTTCTAGCTGCTAACCAAGCTGAACACACATCATCATCTCCAGTCTTGGTTCTCAGGACACCTCTCTCTCCATCACAGGTTCACTGATGATTTTGCTAAGAGACAGAGATTCTGCACTGAGATTCTGTTTGTGTTGGGGCCAGCGGAAGACGCTGGCAGAGGGCAGCTTGGGGTGAGGAACAGTGATGGGGTGGGGGACACCGGGAGGAGGGAGCAGAAAGGGGAAATGATGGATGGGAAGGAAGACAGGTCTAGACAGGGAAACTGTCAAGAAATGGAGCAGGACGGGGAGAGGCATGTTTGCTTCTGCCTCTTTCACCCCAAGGTGTATTTCTAGGAATGAATCCAGAGCAACCTTCACCCAGTCACTCCTCAGCCCTACTTTGTGCCCTGCCTGCCTCTGAGCTGGGTGCACATGAGAAGGTCAAGGTGAGGCTTCAGTCTGCCCTAAGCAGGACAGATGAATTGGCTCCAGAGGGACCCACGCAATGTGAGTGTGACATGCACACTTTGTGTCTGGATGAGCATGTGTGTGGGAGACAGTGTGTAGTGGGGGGGACTGGACCACAGCCCCTGGGGGAGGTGGGGCATCCTTGTTGCATGGGGGAGGGAGGAGAGAGAGGAAGAGACAAAGATGGAGCGCTATGGAGGTACAAGGGACACTGTAGAAAAAGGTGGAGATGAGAGAGAGAAAGAGAGTGAGAGAGAGAGAGGGAGAGAGGGCTGAAAAGAGTAAAAGGAGAGAGCTGAGACAAATGAACCTGCCTGGCAGGGGAAGTGCCATGCCTGTGGAGGGAACCCACAGGGAAGTTGTAGAGGGAGGAGGGACACAGATTGGCAGTTTAAAGGGAAAGAGACCTAGGGGGCTCAGGGGAGTGACAGAAACAGAGAGAGGAAGAATGGAGACAGGGGACTGGCTCATGTGAGACCCTCCCTCTGCGTCCTGGTGACTTGGAGCCTCTGGCCCTGCCAGCCTGGATGTCTTATAATAAAGGAACCCATCCCAACCTTTCCCCACCCCTCCCTTGTCTCCAAAATGGAGCCCACCTCTCCCTGGCATCCAGGCAGTCAGAGCTGCACACCCCACCCCACCCCAACACCCTGCCTTTGCCCAGGCACCCATGCAGGGCCTCCCAGGCTTCTGTGCCCTTTGTACTGATCCAAGACAATTGTAGGCAGCGCCTAGACTTCTTATGAGAAAGCGTGTCCACAGGTCCATGGTGACCCCAGATTTCCACTTGTGGTGGCACGCGTCACCTGTCCAAATCCACGGAGTGGGCTGATTTCAAGAACAATGTTAGGTAATTGAAACTCACAAGTCAGGGGATGCAAACCGGGAGGTGAACCTGACAGACTGGCACTCAGGAGCCTTGGCCTCATTTGAAACTCACTTCTGGTCCTCATCTCTCCTGGGAGGCCTTCCACAAAGCCAGGGTCTTCTCCAGGATGCCCTGCCCCCTGTGGTCCTCTTACTGTTCCCTGGGCTCAGAGGACAAGGAGGGGATGGTGACCAGCCTTGAGAACAGGAATGCTTGACTTGGACCTGAGGGCAAGCCTATGTGACCCAGGCAGAATGGAGGAAGGGGTGTCTGGCAGTTGGCAGAGGGACACTGGAGGGGGAAAAACCAGGGCCGGCAGAGTTCCTGGCCTCCCTTCCATTTTCCTCCATCCAGAATACTCCCCACTCCCAGTCCCATCTGTGGAGATCCACCATCTAGGTTTGGTGCCACCATGGCCTGGCAGCGGAGGTCACACGCAGCTTAGTGAGCCAGCCTTGGAATAGGAAATGTCTCCTTGCCATGGGGCAGCTGCTTTCCTCACCCCAACTCTGCGCTCTCCTTCTTTCTCACCAAGCAGTGATTCAGGAGACACCCAGGCATCATGTTCAACCCTTGTCCTGAAGGTGGGGGACACCAAAGTCAGAGCGAGAAGACCCCATTCCAGTCACACAGCCAGTAATCACAGAGCCCTAGGACCTCAGAGCTCCCTGCTGGCTTTTCATATCCCTTCCTCATCTCCCCTGCCCCAATCTTCCTTTTGCCTCCGGCTCTATTCCTGGGTTCCTTTTCTTCCTCCTCCCTTTTCCCCTCCTTACCCAGAGTCCTTAGGTCTTAGTCCCCATCCTTTGCACTGTATGTGTGGCCACCTCTGTGATCCTAAATGACCTTCTCTCTCTTTCTCCCTCCCTCTGCTTCTGACTGCCTCTGCCTCTCTCTCATCCTGTTCTGATCTCTTGCACATCTTTGTCTATTCATCTCCATCTTCCCATTATGTTGTCTCTCTCCCTTCCTCCTCTCTTGAGCCCACACTTCTCAAATTCCCATCTCACCCTCACTCTCCCGCTCTACTTTCTATTACACAGATCATCTCCACACACACCTACACATCCGTGCGCTCTGTCACACGCTCACACATTCCACCCACATCGTTTTCCTTAGGAAACCCTGTGGCTCCCCCACCCACACCTTCCCCATAAGTGGTACCAGTGCCACTGTCCAGCCTGGATGGGAAATAAACAGTCTTCTAGAAGCTGGAAGGGTACAGGGACAAGACGGAGGCTGGGGAGGAGCAGAAGGTGGTAGAGAGACCAGCGAGGCATCCCTCCATCCTGGGCCCTCAGCACTGAGCATGTGGCTAGATATTATTTTAATAAACTCTGCACATCTAGCCCTCACACCAGCTGCTGCACACTCTCCCATCCTGTGGATCTCATTTACTCCTCATTAGCAAAATCACCTGTTTGTCAAATAGGGACAGCTCGGTGAGACATTAAATCGCACTAAAGCTGAGGGGAGCTTGGGGATCACTGCAGGCGGTAGAAAGAGGGTGAGGAGGAGGGAAGAGAGACAGGGGCTGGAGAGGGGTGGAGATGACCTAGGTTCCGACTCTGCTCTGCCCTGGTGCTGGACGTCCCATCCCAACCCAAGAGTTTTGCAATAGTCACAGGGAACGGGGAAAGATGGGACTGAATTTGGATTAGACCCTGGAATGGGTCAAATTTCCCAATATTAACTGTGGAACATGTGAGCCAAGGTGGCCTGCGAGTGCCAGGAATTGGGCAGTCCACTGTGATCCTTAGAAGAGCTGGCGTGGGAGAGAAACTTCTGCAACAAGCCACAATGCAATGTTGCATTTCTCCAGCAAGGAGGATTTAAGCACATGAGACCTGGAATCAGGCAGACCTTGGTTCCAATCCCTGCTCGGCTGCTCTCTAGCTGTGCAAGCCAGGGCAAGCCACTTCACCTCTCTGAGCCTCTCTCTTGCAGCTCCAAGATGAAGCTAAATCCTAGCTAGCAGTGGGAGTGGGGGGAATGTCCAGTTGATTATCCAAAGACACAAGATGCAGACAACATTACTTGTTGTCTACCTGTGACCTTTTCTTAGCCATCCCACCCTGAACTACATATTCCATAAGGTCAGCGTCCTTGGCTGCTTGGTTCACCCCAAATACAGAGTGTATTTTTAAGAACTGTTTGTTGAGGTGGGGGTGAGGGTAGACCAGTTGACTAGCTTGTGCAAGGTCCTGGCCTCTCACCCAGCATGGCAAAAAAAAGAAAAATGTTGCCTAGAAATACAATCTCAGCTTCTACCATAAACTCCCTAAATCAAAGGCTCTTTCTTTGGGTGACTTTGTATTTAGAAAGCATTGTAGATTCACAATGAGTTTTCAGAAAGAGGAGAGAGAGAGAGAGAGAGAGGGCGCGATATGCCCCTTCCCTGGGGCCCCCAAGGGTAACATCTTAAAGAGACCTAGTGCAAATCATAACCAAGAAATTGACTTTTATTTAATCCACCCAGTCTATGCAGGTTGCACAGGTTTACTTGTTACTTTCACTCTCTCTGTCTCTCTCTCTCTCTCTCTCTCTCTCTCTCTCTCACTCTCTCTCTCTCTCCTCTGGAGTTTGAACTCAGAGCCCCAAGCTTGCTAGGCAGGTGTTCTACTACTTGACTCTCACCCCCACCCAGCCCCTTCTGCTTTATTTTTCAGGTAGGGTCTCACCTCTATGCCCAGGGTGGCCTCGACCTTGATCCTCTTACTCACAACTTCCCACGTAACTGGGATGACAGGTGCATATCACCATGCCCTGATGGTTTGTTGAGAAGGGGTCCTGATAACCAACCTTCCAAGGTTTGCCTTGAACCACCAACCTCCCAATCGCTGCCTCCCCTGTAGCTACTTGTTACTTTTCAACCTTTGGTTTGTATTCATTTGTGTATTTAGTTCCATGCAATCACGTGCAGATTCGCATGCAGATTCATATATCAAGAGGCAGAACATGCTCCAGCAGGATCCCTCTCGTGACCCTTTTATAGCTACAGGGACATTCTTCCCTTGACCCTCACCCAGCTGCTACCAATTCTGCTTTCTAACTCCACCTCCAGGTGACTCACAGACATGTTACTTCCATTTTTTTCTCAATCCTTGGGATCACTTAAAGAGAAAGTCTTAGTTGAGAGCTAATTGTTCTTTAACGCTTCTCCAACACTTCTAATCGGCCTGTAACCTCAAGCAGGGTCCCGGGCCTCTTGAAGTCCCACCTTCCTAATTTGTACAAAAGGGGACCATCAGTGATGCCCATCCACAGTGCTACTGGGAGGATTAAATGAGACAGTGCCATAAAGTGCCACCCAAGTTGCCGTGAAGTGCCACAAGTGAAGGAAAAACCTAGAAACCTGCCCCCTTCTCCCTCAGCTCCCTATTGTAAACCTGAGTAGAAGATCCAACAGTGATTGCACTCATACTGTCACATGCGCACACTGAGTATATTGCAGTATTTAAAAATGTATGTCAACTGTCAAAAACAGGCAGGGAGTCATGCTGTTTAATTACTTTTTGTTTTTTGCTTTTGTGGTGCTGGAGATCAAATCCAGACCCTTGAATTCTACCATTGAGCCACCTCCCCAGCTTGTGTCTTATTAGATTTAAAATTAAAAAGACTGGCGGAGGGGTTCAAGTGGTAGAGCTCCTGCCTAGCAAACACAAGGCCCTGAGTTCAAACCCCGCTATGGAAAAAAAAAATTAAAAAAGAAATACATGATGAATGTAAAAAAAAAAAAAATCACCCAAAAACTTCTAAGTGTGTAATATAAACTTAGAGTCACCTATCACCTGCCTCCACTACTCCAATCCAAGTCATCAGAGGAAATGGCTGATTGCAATTGTGTGTGTCTTTTGGGACAGTTTCTCTGTGTGTGTGTGTGTGTGGTGTGAACTGACACAAAGAGTGTCGTGCTATATATACTGCTAGTCAACTTCTCACTCCTCCATTTATGTGCTAGGTTGTTAAATGAGATAAGCAGGTTACAAAACGGCTTGTTCAGTGTGAGCCCAATTTTCTAAGTATATGCATAGAGAAAGATCTGAAAAATAATTAAATAACAAATCCTAGTAGCCAGTGGGGATGGGGATGGAGACAAGGCGGGGGGAGGGGACAGGGGAGTATATAATAAGGCACAGTATTCCTTGTTCTGGGCCTCAGTTTCCCCATCTGCAACATAGAAGATAATCAGTGCTTCCTCCTCCCAAAGGGTCAGTTACTTTGGATGTCACAAGTGGGGACTACTGGTACCTAATGAGTAGAGGCCAGGAATGTCCCTAAACATCCTACAGGGCATAGGACAGCCCTTAAACAGAGAATGATCTGGTCCAAAACGTCAAAGAGCCAAAGATGGAATGCCCCTGACATCACAACCCTGACCCCTGTACCTGGAGGTGTGGAACAAAGAATGCTATGGTTATCACCATTGTCTTTTTACCAGCATGTGTGTTATGTCATTGTCATCGTCAAACGGTTGTGAAAGGCTGAATGTTTTTTAGACCTTGAAGATACAATCAGTTGTCTGCCCAATCCCATGGAAGCCACTGGGCTGATTCACTGCCCAGGTGAGCATACGGCTGTCACATTTGCTTCAGAGACCAAGCCACAGGATGACCCCTCCGTCGCCTGCCCAAGGCTAGAGGCAGCAGGGCACAAGGTGGGCGAACAGGCTGGCAGGGCAATGGCAGCCTGGCGTGAAGTTCCAGCCGGCGGCTGACCAGCTGGCCAAGCCCCTGAGTGGGGCAGCCCAGCTGCCCAGCCTGGGCCTGGGCCTCGCTGCCTCTCCGGCTGCTCCCAGGGAGCGGGAATTAACAGGAAGGCGTTCTTTGCACCTTCCAAGCTCATTAGCTCCCGGTTCTCATTCTCTGCAGAAAGCTGGAGGTCTGCTTGTGGCCTCACGCTCCACTGCTGGGCCTGTGATTGTGGCCGGCCGTCCTCCTCTGTCCCACCGGGGGCCACTCCTCTCCATCTGCTCCACTCTCGGAACCATGCCCCTTTGTCTCCTTCCCTCCCGCCTCCTCCACTGCCTCTCTTGACTCCTGTTCCCATCTTGTTTGGCTCCATGGCTCTCCTGGCAGACAGCACCAGGCCCCCAGCTCCTGTCTGCTCCTGAGTCAAACCCTAAGCCTGAGCCCCCGTCTCTCCCTCTCCTAAAAGGGAGGGGGGGGGAAATCCAAAGGACTTATAGACATGGGACCTGAAAAGGAGACCTTGGTCAGGGTCATTCTACTGATGTGAAGACCGAGGCCCAAAGAATCGAGACTTTCTTGAAGGTCAAGTGCAAGCTGGAGAATCATCCATGCATTTATCCATTAAATATTCAGGGTAAACCCTGCGCTGAACTCTGGGAACACAGAAGGAGCAGGACAGCAGTCGGGGAGGGCCAAGGAGAAGGCCCTGAGCCTGGGGACTGGTTTGGGCCAAGACCTACCTGTAGGCTTGCTTCTCAGACTCCTGAGATCCCCGCCACCTCCTTCACTGTCCCCTACTTTCAACCCAACTCAAGCCTCATCCCCAGGTCCTGCCCTGCAAAGCTGCTGTCTAGACTGGGGCTGGCATACTTTCCTGCAAACACCAGGAAATACTTGTGGTCTCTGTCACAAAGATTCAGTTCTGTTGAAGACGAGAAGAAACCCATTGCTGGGTTTTGGGTCTTTTACAGCTTTATTTACAAAACAGGGTGTGAACTGAATTTGACTCTTTGTCCTTCCTTTCTTTGCTGACTCCTGGTCTGGGAGTTCTTAGATTTCTTCAGACCAATAGTTCAGTGACTTCCTAATTGCATGAGATTTTATTTAAAGAACAAAAGAAATTTTTCCCTTTCACGTTCCCCACTCAAGGGATGGCTGAGGGCAAAAGTCAACAGAAGGACCAGGGCTCTGTTGTCCGTGAAGAGAGACTAGACAGGACCAAGCAGGCTCCGCTGCTTGGTAGCGGTGGCCAGCCTGGGCACCTAATCTGAGTCTGCCCTGGTTTCACACCTCAAGAGCAGTGCCCAGTTCCAGGCTGGGCTTTCCTGGCTCCTGCAATACCAGGGCCCAGGGCAATGATCTTGGGCTGAGAAGCCAGGAACAGGTTGCTTTTCTTGGCTGAGGCTCTTAGAATCAGTGCCTCAGTTTCCCCCACGGCTAACACAGGGTTCCCTCCTCTTTCTCAAGAATGGGAGCCAAGTTCATCAGAAAGCATGAACGCACACCACCCCCTGAATCATTCAGTTGCTCCCAAAAGCGGATGGGAACGCCCACATTTCACACCTGCCTGGCCCATGTGTACACAAGTCACCTACACTGCACAGAATGGGGTCACACATTGGTTATGGGGGTTACTCTCCATGAAGCTTAAAGACCTTAGTCAAATTATTTTACCTCTCCAAGTCTCTGCTTCCTCCCTGTAAGATAGGGAGGCTCCCACCTCCCAGTGCTGAAAACAAAATACCATTGCACAGGAAATCCGCAGCACAGCCTGGCACACAGGCAGTCAACCCGGGCCACCACTTCCATATCATTCAGACAAAATACCCTAAACAGTGGACCAGGAAGAGCTGCCCTGTCTTTTCCATTTTGCGGATGAAGAATCTGAAGAAGCCAGGCACCATGGCTCAGGCCTGTAATCCCAGCTACTCAGGAGGCAGTGATCAGGAGGATCGTGGTTCGAAGTCCAGGCAAATAGCTCGCAAGACCCTATCTCTAAAAAACCTGCACCAAAAAGAGTTGGTAGTGTGGCTCAAGGTGTAGGCTCTGAGTTCAAGCCCCATTACCACCAAAAAAAAAAAAAAAAAAAGAATCTGAAGAAAAGGCAGTACCCAGTGGAGGCGATGCTGGGGCCTGCTGCCCAGACCCCAACACTGAGGCCCTCACTCCCCACAGGCTGCTTGTAAGTGGTGGCTGGTGTCAGCTCCCGACTGTCAGTGCTCCCCAGGAATTGCCCTGCACTGAAAGGAGACACCTCACCCCGGGTCTGCACACAAAGGCCAGGTTCCCTTCCATTTAATGGGCCAACTCTGAAAGGTGACCCCAGCTCCAGAGCTCCCTCCCTGCCCCAGCTGCAGTGTGATCCAGCTTCTCCTTCTGCCCTGCCCTACCGATCTCACTTCCCCCTTACCGGGGTTACCCGAGAAGTCCCCACGGGCACAGTAACACCTCAGGGCTAGTTCCAGGGTCAGCTGCTCTAACAAGGCTGGGCAGAACCTGGAGCAGACCCTGAGTCCTACCCCTACCACATCACCACTTCCATGATCGACATGGGGCTGGTTGCCTCCCTTGAGCTCTGTGTGATCTTGGGCAAGCTACTTACCCTCTCTGAACCTCCATTTCATTGTGTGAGAGATGGGTGAAGCGGGAGGGCTCTACTCTGAGAATTAAATGCAGGAAGGAAAATACCTGACACAAGGCAAGAGCCCAGAACATGAACTCTGTAATTGCCACGCCCACAGCCTTCCTTGGTTCTATTTTCAGTACTGGGATGAGTTATCTTCCACTGACTGTTGCTGTGCTCCCTGCTCTCTTTGCAGTGTGTTTCTTCCCATTTTTGAGAGAGCAAACTGAGGCATTTCCTTCCAAGGTCAGAAGCCCAGCTGGGGCTCCCTCCATCTTTCTCCCAACTGTTCATCCAGTTCTCAGCGGCCACACCAGGCTCCTGTGTCGGAAGCAGTCCCAAACAAGGACAGAATAAAGAGCTTTCTGTCCACACCAGAAGAAAAACAAAGCCCCGCCGCCCTCCACTGCCCGCTAAGGAAATGATGGATTTTTGTTATTGTTGTTCTAGAAACTACTACCCAGGGAAATAGATCAAGATACATTTTGCAGCAAGAGAGCTTGCTGTGTCACCGAGAGGAATCCACACAGCCTCACAGCATTGCTTCTCCTTTCCCACGCTCTCTTGCCTCTGCCAAAAACCCAGGGTGATGGGGACCAACTTGGAGGGAGCCTGTGGCTGGGGGTCCTGGGTGAAGGAGCACCGATGGGGCCTTGGGTTGGGGTAAGGGCTATTTTAACTTTGTCCTTCTTTCTTTCCCATTTCCTCCCTCCTATGTGGACCTATGGGGGATGGGAGGGTGTAAACAAATTAAATATTTAATCCAATTCCCCCCCCATCGTGCATAGGTGCTGATGAAGAGGGACTAGTTCATCCCAAGTGGGGAGGACCCAAGAAGAATCTTGTCTATAGGGGGAGATTTCTCTGCAATGTTTGCGGTTGGTCTGAAAAACCACCATACAGCCACAACCTCTGGGGCCATTTTGGTTTCAAACAACATTGCTGTCCCTGTAAGAGGCAAACAGTCAGAGGTCCATGTGAAAAACCTTGAACTCACAACCCAAAAGGAAAGATAAAATGGGGTAAAGGCTTTTACATGTTGGTTCTGCTGGGGTGTAGACAGATCTACCATGGATTGTCTGCTTTGCCTAATGGCTGGTCAGATGCTCAGTACCGGAAACCCATTCCTTCCCTTCCCTTCCTTTTCCTTCTGTTGCTCTCAGTCCCTGCCAACCTCCAGTGGGGACCTGACCAAGCCTCTGCCTTAAATTCAGAGATTCCTGATCCCCACAGTGTTGACATCCTGTGAACCAAAGCTCAGGTGCTTGATGGAGGAACGTTCGTCCCTGTCTCACAGAGTGGTCATTTCTGGTCACTTATGTGTCGGTCATGTTCAAATCTACCCTTGGGAATTAACACGGGTCCCAGTGCCTTTGGGACTGGTGTTCCTGAACACAGTATGGATCAAGGTTACGTGTGCATAGCATGTCCTGTGGTTCACAGTATCTGAGGGGCATCACTTGTTTTGTGCTTTGGGGAAGCAGTCCCAGGTCCTTCCTGACTGTGTCCTGCTCTGATCTCGGTCTCCTTCCTCCCGTGTCCCCATCATAACACAGTCAAGTGACCTAATGGCTAACTCTCCTCTGTCTGGGCAAACTCACAGCTCAATAAATGCCAGAGGCCACACAAGGCTGTCACTTCACCATCAGTCCCCACAGAACTGGGAGGAGACTGAGAACTGAGCTCAGTCAAAGGCATAAGACACAGCCCCAGCCTTCACAGGAGCAGCGACGGCTTTGAGGTTCGCCTTGACAGTGGACAGCAACCTGGTGAACAGAGATAACCCATCCTGGCCAAGTGAGGGTGTGCGGGAGACGGTGACTGGGCCTGATTCCATGAACAACAGAATGTTGAAGGTCTGAGCAGAACAATAAGGACCTGGTGTGAGGATGATGGTTGGGGTCCCTCCAGCTGGGGGATCTAAACACTAGTGTTTTATATCAGAGGTGGCCTCCAAGTTGGAGGAGAATAGGGAGATGGGAAGAAAGAGAAGGAGCCAATAAAAGGAATGGAATGGAGTTGGTGGCCACTGTGGGGAACTGGAGGGTGTGAAGAGATATGGCAAAACATGCATCCTGGGATTTCCTGCCCAAACAGCAGTGGAAATGATGCGTTTCTAGTATTGTTTCTGTTGTATTGTTCTAGAAATAGATCAAGGTATAGCCAGTCATGTCTGCTGTAGTGCTCAACAAGTGTTCATTGAATGAATAAATGAATGAGTGAATGAATGGCACACCGTGTGCCAGGTACAGTGCTGGACTCTGAAGATGCAGAGGTGACATAGGGCCCCTGACAAGCTCGTGCCAGCAGAGGAGACTCACCCACACCTACACACACTCGCACAATTACAGTGAAACATTCCAGAACAAATATCCCCATTTTCAGTCATAATTAGCCAAGAATGCCTTCTGGGGGAGCAGTGTTATCAGTGTGTTTTCCAAACTGCATTCCAGGGAACCCTCCTCCCATGCTGTGCTCTGAAGGGGGAGGAAGTCAAATCACATGGAGAATTCTGCATATTTTCTTCTCAACACCCAAGTTATATGAAAGTCCCTTGGGAAAGGAATTGATTTCACTTTTCACTTTTCAGGGTTTACCCAACACACTTGACATTTATTCCCCAAGAAGCAAAGCAAATCCAGTAACGCAGAGGCCGGGAGGTGGTTAGAACTGGACAGTTCTGAGCCCAAGAGAACCACAAGCAGCACTATCACTTAGAACCTTCCGCCATGATGGAAACGCTTCACTTCCAGGTCATTAAATATGGCAGCCACACAGCTTGGGAGCAGTTGGGGGGTTGTGGCCAAGAACAACTTGAGGAGCTGAGTTCTTTGTTTCAATCAATTTAACTTTAAATTAAAGGCTCACAGCTACCTTGTCAGACAGCATAACTTTGCTCTCTTTGTTTTTTGTTTGTTTGTTTGTTTTTCCCAATGCCTGAGTTCCCTGTTTTGTGATTCACATGTTTCTTACAATGGCTACCATTTATTGAGCACTTACTGAATACCAGGCACCAATAGCTTGACTTAATCCTTCAACAACCTAAGGAGGTGAGTATTACTGGTTTTAAATTCATTTTCCAGATGAAGAAGTAGAATGTTGAGTGATTTATTCAAGCCCCCATAACTCAGAAGTAATGGATCCAGAAATTTTGGCAGTATAAAATAACTTTTATTTATATAATTTTTGTCTATGGAACATGGCTGCTTTCTGACCCAGGATTTGTGCCTGAGTCTGTTCAGCTCCAAGCTCCCCCACTCAATCCACGTTCATATGCCTAGACCGGCTTCTAGAAAATCTCAGAACCAGTCCCAGGATGCAGAAGTGAGACCCTCACACTTCCTCGTTGCCTAGGATGAGGAAGGATTTGTGAAGTCACCAAATACAACAGGCTCTGTGCTAGTGTTGGGCTGGACCCTGGGGAGGCAGGAAGGTGGGTTGCTGTGGAAGTCAGGGTCACACTTCTGGGAACTCCATGTCTATTGCAGGGAGGAGGGGGAAAGCAGCAGACAGTAAACAATTACCCACAACACAGCAAGATAGGAGTCCTCATCCCCTGTCCCCTCCCATCACTGTGCCCACCCATGGCCCACTCCTCCCTCACAAAACGCCCAGGAGTCCCCCACCTGGCCCTCCCCTGATGGGATCAAGTTGTGCCCTGAGAGCGAGGGTACGTGATCCCATACCTTTCATCCCTTGCTGACTTCAGACAAATCTCCCCTTCCTCTCCCTCAGCAGCTGAAAGTCGTCCGTCTAGCTAGGGCTTCTCCCACTTATGCAACTCATGAATATTTAATAGCATCTGCCGTGGAGGCGATAAAGCCTCACCAATCCTTGACAAATATGGCCTAATCTTTTCAATTTCGGGGTGCAAATATGCCTTCTGAGTCCTGTTTGTCACCTAGATTAATGGCCCAGGGTCCCATAATCCTTTGGTGCTAATTCAAGTGGTGGCTGGCCAGCGTGTGCCTGCCAGGGGGATTCTGGGAAACACACACACACACACACACACACACACACACACACAGAGGTTGGAGTGATCAGTCATGTGAAGATTACGCGTAGCAAATGTGTGTATGCGTGTGTGTTGTGCATATGGTTGGGGGGGACTGTGTCTTTGTGTGTCACAACTCTATGTTTACAAGGGTTCAGGTGTACGTGTCCAGAGTGAGCTGTGTCTGTTTTGTGTCCGTGTGTGTTCTGTTTATGTGATTGTGTGTACAATGTGGATGCCATGTGTGTGCCTATGTGTCCATGGGGGAGGGGAGAACATGTGACCATTCCATCTGATCTTCCCATGCACAGGTGCTGGTGGAGTGGGAATACAAGGTAGTCATAGGTGAGGGGAAAGAGGAAATGCCGTCTACGGGGGTACACCTCTTGGGAACGTGTGTGTGATCCGTCTGGGAAGCAACCACACGTTTCACATCTTCTGGGGCCATTTTGGTTTGAAATGCTCTATATCGCTGTCCCTGTAAAAGGCATAGTCAGAGGTGTACACAAAGAATCTGGAGTTTACAGCCCAGTAGAGAAGATTAAATGGCTGTGTGTGTCTGGTTGTGTGTGTATATGAGTGTGTGTGGGTTCAAGGCCTTCATATGTGATCGAGTGTTAGACAGATTCATAGCAGATGATCTGATATGATTTACACTCTCTTGTCTGCTTTGTGTGCTGTCTCTCATTCTCTCTCTCTCTCTCTCTCTCTCTCTCTTCTTTTTTTTTCACAGTACTGGAGTCTGGACTCAGGGCCTCATGCTTGCTAGGCAGGTACCCCTCTCCTCTCCTCTCCTCTTCTCTCTGTCTCAGAAAACCTCCATTATGTCATCAAAATGTTGAGCTGACCTCTGTTGCTCTTGCCACCTCATTTTCCTTCCCTCCCAGGTCTGTTCTCAGAGCACCCCCACCCTGCCCAGGACCTGAGAAGGAGGGAGCAACCCTTACTTCTCATCACTAGTGCATCCCCTCACCTGTGAGGACAGTGAGACAGGTCATAGCAGTGTGGCAAGGTTGCCTCATTCAGCACAGGGCTAGGAAGGAAGAAAGGAAGTTCTGAGTAAACTGGATACCTATGTAGAATGTCACCAGCACAGCATGCGAGGACCCCGTCATCTCAAACAAACCTGTTCAGACATAAAGACAAAAATGTCCCATCTCAATACAAATGCTGGTACCTCCCATTCATTCCTTGAACAAATATTTCAACATTTTTGCCTCTGTGTACAATGTGGCTGCATATGCATGGAATTTGCATTCTGTCTCTTGGTGCTAAGGATAGAGAAGAGAGCTGTGTACTCTGAGACCTGACAATTGATGTACTAAGGGTTCAGGTGAGGAAAGTGGGACAACACATGGACTTGCAGAGTCTTTGGCAGAAATAGCAAGGGCTGAGTTTATATTTTTGCCACAAAGCAGAAACTTCCCACCCAAACACATGCCAGAAAGGAATGAAGCAAGGGAAGGGCGCTCAGTGGTTAGTAGTACTGGCCCTGTGGCCAGATGAGGTTCCGTTGCATCCTTCCTAAGGCATTTCAACATTGTGTCACCTGAAGAAGTCACTTCTCTTCTCTGTAGCTCAGTTTCCTCATGAAGGGGGCACAGCTTGCATATAGTCGCTTCCTGTAGCATGTCACCAGGACTACATGCCCAGCACAGGATATGTGCTCTGCAAGTTAGCAACTGATATTATTGTCATTCTACAAACATTCCTCCTGCAACTTGGAGGAAAGCAATCTCAAGTCTCCTCTTTCATTTGGAAGGAAAGTTCTAGATCAAAGAGCCTGTCCACAGTTAGATGCAGAACCAACATCTTGGCTGTCTGGAGACCGTCTCCTGGGGACAGCCCCCTACCAGGAGAATGGCATCTGCCTCCAGCACAGCAGGCTCTTCCCTTCATGGTAATCCCCAGCTCTGAGGGTGCAGGGGCTCAGGAAGTGATCATGAGCCAAGACTCCTCCCTGTGAGTTGGGACAAATCACATTGTTCTGAAGTCAAATGAATGCACAGTGGTGCTTTGAAGAATTAGGGTTAGAGGTGTGTTCCTCAGCATTTCAGTCACATAAAAATCTTCCCCAGCTCCCAAGAGTCTAAGAAAGTTGGCCCATAAACAGGTGAGGATTCCTGCCCTGTCACCCTGTGCATCCACACAAACCAAGGAGAGTCTGTTCATCTTTCTCTTCTGTAGATTGCGTAAGAAAAACAACACGCTCAGCTCTTTTTTCAAAAGCTACTAATTTTTCAAACTGCACTCACTACTCTCCAGGACATTCTCTAGCAACCAATTCATCCACACCCTGAGTCTCTGTGTTTGCTTATTAACCCCTAGAGAACAGGGACCAAAGCCAAGGGAACTCTGTGGGACACTTGGGTATCTTCCCTGTCCTGCAAAGATGTGAAAGATGGTGAATATGTGAAAGAAAGCCAGAATATTTAAGCAACTGTTGGTTATTGTTGAGGGCACCTGGACATTACAAGAATAGAGCATAGTGGTTTTAATAGTTGGCCTCCAAGATGGCTGCCTCCAAGATGGCCACCTCCAAGATGGCCACCTCCAAGATGGTCACCAGTAACAAGGCCACCTGGGGAATGATCCCCTTCTCCCAGAATTCATGCCTTTGTGTAGTTCCTCTCCCTTGAGAGTGGGCTGGACCTGGTAATTCATTTCTAATGAATAGATTCTAACAAAAGATGGGTATCATTCCAAGATTTGATTGGAAAAAGATTGTGACTTCTGTTTGCTCTCCTCTCTCTCTCTCTCTCTCTCCTTGCTTTGGGAGAAACAAGCTGCCATATTGTGGATGACCCTATAAAAAGGCCATGTGGCAAGGAACCATTGTTTCCAGGCAAAAGCTAGCAAGAGCCGGTACCCTGCCAACAGCCATGTGAGCAAACTTGGAAACAAGCCCCCAAGTTGATCCTTGACGTGACTGTCACTCTGGCTGACACACTGATACAGCCCATGATAGTCCCTGAGCTAGCAGCCCAGCTAAGCTTCTCTCAGATTCTAACCCACAGAAACTGAGATAATAAGTGTTTATTGTTTAAAATAATTAAGTTTGTGGTAATGTATAGTACAGTGGTTGAGCCTGAACCATAGAACCACCCTGCCTGGGTTCAAATCCTGGCTCTGCCATTTTCCTAGCTGTGTGCACTTGTACAAATCACTTAATCTCTTGGAAATGCAGTTTCTTTGTTGGTAAAGTGGAAATAAGAAAAGGATCTACATCCAGCCAGGTGCCAGTGGCTCATGTCTATAATCCTAGCTACTTGGGAGAATGAGATTGGAAGGATCAAGGTTCAAAGATAGCCTGGGCAAGTAGTTCGAAAGACCTCCATCTCCAAAATAACCAGAGTAAAATGGGCTGGGGTGTGGCTCAAGCAATAGAGTGTCTGCTTTGCAAGTGTGAGGCCCTGAGTTCAAACCCCACTCCCATCAAATAAAAAGAAAGCAAAGGATTTACATAAAAGAGTTGTTGTGAGGATTAAATGTGCTAATTATATACAGCATTTGGTGCATAGAAAGCATTCTGTAAGAGTCGGCATTATTAGTATTTGTTACCTCTGAAGACAAAGTCTGAGGCAGCTCCAGGGCACACATTATGACTGGGGGAGACACCAGTGGCCTTAGAAAGTTTCTATAGAACCCCACAGCCTGGAGAATATGGACAGCCTTACTACTTGTACCACATCTTCTGATACTCCATGTCATGGTCTGAGCATGAAGGGTCATGTGTTGAAGGCTTGGTTCCCAGCTGGTGATGCTACTGAGAGGAGACTGGACCATGAGGTGCTGACTCCATCAGTGGACAAATCACTGATGAGCTCCTAGCCCAGTGAGCTGTTAGGAGGTGGGGGCTGCTTGGAGGAATAGGTCAAAGGGGACATGCCTTTGAAGGATATATTTAGCCCCAGACACTCCTCTCCTTCTCTCTCTCTCTGCTTCCTGGCTGCCATGAGGCGAGCAGCCTCCTCCACACCCACTCCCCTCCCACCACCATGATATGCTGCCCCACTCAAACCCAAAGCAATAGAGCCATAGACCATGGACTAAGACCACTGAAACTGTGAGCCAAAATGAATCTTTTCTCCTTTAAGTTGCCTTCTTTCGGGTATTTATCACAGCAATGAAAAGCTGACTACCATATACCCTTCAATAGTACTAACTTACATTTCCAGAATGTTAGCCATACACACTAACCCGTACACCACATCATTCTATCCTGACAACAGTCCTGTGAGACAGATACATTAGGGGATGGCTTCCAAAGATGGCCACCATCTTGTGCAGACCACCCCGCCCACCAAGAGTTGGAATCTCTTGTAACCTGGTCTAGTCTTGCCTATAACTTGCTTTGACTCACAGAATGCCGTACTAAGGATATTCTGAGATGCCTACGCCCACCATGCAGCATGAGAGACCAAACTTGTAAAGAATCTTTCCTGGAACACCCACCCCCATGTGAGCTGCCATATCAGTGCAGTCACACCAGTGTCCCTACCAGATGCTTCATGGTCCAGAAGAGCCACCCAGCTGAGCCTGGTCAACTTACTGAATGGCAGTAACTCCTAAATCATACTTGTTTTGAACCACTCAACTTCTGGGTGGCTTCTTAAATGGCAATACATTACTAAAATGGGAATTATTACTTTATCTCCTCTTTTTTTAGAGGAGTAAACTGAGGTCACTTGACCAAAGTAATATAGCCAGTGAGGGGTGGTGACAAGACCAGACCTGTGAAATCTGGTTCCTCCAAATCTAACTGGTGTGCAACACATCCTCGAGGACAAGGACAAGATGCACGTCCCTCGGGAGGCCTTCCCAGCCCACCCTGAGGATGCTTCTCACAGAGGCAGTCTTCCTGCACTGTGTCACCATTTGGGCATAGCTTGCTTCCCAGGATGGTGAATTCCTGATCTGAGACCTCGGATCACTGTTAGGTGCTCAGAGAGGTTTGATATGTAAAGCAGTTGATGCTCTTCCAAGTTCTTAGTTGTCCACAACCCCATTTGATATCGCTCAAACTTGATGGGGGCACACGTCAAGGAAAGCCCATGAGGACCACTATCCAGGATCACAAAGTGAGTGAATGACCCGGATGTGAACAGATGATCCCAGCAAAGGAAGGATTAAAGTCCTGCATGTGAAGCCAGGCACGGCAGCTCACACCTGTTATCCTAGCTACTTAGGAGGCTGAGATTAGGAGGATCACTGTCTGAGGCCAGCCTGGGCAAAAATGTTCATGAGACCCTATCTCAACAGAAAAGGCTGGATGTGGTGGTGTGTACCTGTCACCCCAACTAAAATAGGAGGACTGTGGTCCAAGCTGACCTGGGCGAAAGACCCTGTCTCAAAAATAACTAAAGCAAAAAAGGGGTGGGAGCATGGCTCACATGGTAGAGTGCTTGCTTAGAAAGTGAGAAGCCCTGAGTTCAAATCAGGGAACTCTAAGGGAAAAAAAAGTCCTGCATGTTGTCTGTTTGTAGGGCCAAGTGTGTCCTATCTAACCGTGTGTACCTGGTGCAGGGTTTCTCAGCCTTAGCACATGTCGGGTCAGATAATTTTGCACTGCAAGGGCTTCATCCTCTGCATTGTAGGATGCTTCCAGAACACCCAGCCTCAGCTTGGCAATCAGTAGTAGTGTTACCCTTCCCTATTTTGGAGAAAACTCCAAAACATTGCCAAATCCGTCCTGGCGCCAAAATGGCCACTGATTGAACCATGAGTGTAGCCGTTCTAGTCGTCAGGGAAGGGCAAATTAAAACTCCTACACCCTTTCTTGAAACCTTCACAGCTTATGTTTGTAGTGTTGCCCCAAATTCCACTCCCAGCAGGGAGGGGGCACCAGCTGGTGGAGGTCCACCTGCAGGAATGACAGTGGACATGCTTCTGTCACTGAACGTGGGACACTCACGTTCGAAGTTAAAACTGTCGATCAAAGGACTGCTGTGGAGAGGTAAGGAGGGTTAAGAGAGCCAGGAAAGGTGGAGGGACGCAGGCACTGGTGACAACAGGGAGCTGTGACTCCACCCTCCCCCAGCCATCTGCAGCCCACCCACCCCAGTGCTGCAGGGCAGTGGGAGGAAGTTGGAGTCCTGAGGGACAGCCATGATCCAAGCCAACCTGTCTCCCTGCCACCGTCCAGAGTCCTGCTAGAGCCTCTCCAGGCTGAAACCAAGGCCAGCCAGGAAGCAAGGGAGCCAAAGAGCTTCAGATTCAGCCCCCAGAGTACAGAAGGAGACAGAGAAGAGGGCAAAGAATGGAGGGTGGGCAGTGATTAATCAGCATGTCCTTTAATGCATTAAACTCCCTTATTCTAAGGGGAAAAAAATCCTCAGAGACCCAGACAGATGCACAAAGATGTTCACACAGTGTTATCTACACTTCCCCAAATCACCAAGGAAAACCAGCTTCTAATGGTCCCACTACCTAATCCTCCTCCCCTCCCCCACACACCCCTGCTCCAAAACTCCCCCAAGACCCCACAGAAGCATGGAGCCTCTTACATTTGACTCCAGAGCTTTCCCCAGGCCAGCGGGGGAAAAGCTGCCTCCTTCCTCCTTGAAGATGTCACACACACTGTCTTTAAGCCTTATTCCAGCCTCGGGAGGATTGTCCTTGCACCTTCCTCAAGGACGAGGCTTACAGAGGTTAAGTCGCTGCGCCAAGGACACACAGCAGAGTTAGGGCTCCAGCTTCAGCCTGGGCACTCCTAGCCTGAGAGCCTCCAGCCTCCCCCTCAGTCCCTCACCCACCGCCCCCACCACCACCCAGACTTGGCCTGGAGAAGAGAAGAGAAATAACACTTAGGGAACCTGAGTCTATGACAAGTGCCATGCTCAGTCCCCAGACTGCTCAGGTGAGTGACCCTGAACCCACAAAGCCCCTTACCTCCCAAGCCTCAGTCTCCCTCAGGTGTGAAATGGACACAGGTGGCAGCTACTTATAGGGGGGCAGTGGGAGGATGAAGATGGTATAACCGCTGACATTTGAGTGCTCAGTGTTTTGTGTGAATTAGTTCATTGACTTCCTCCCCATGGCCCCACGGGGGATGTCATATTCTTCCCGTCATTTGACAGGTAAAGAAATGGAAACCCAGAGAGGTTAAGAAATTTGTCTAGTCACACAGCAAGGGAATAGATTCCAACCTTGGTCCGATGGCCCCCAGAAGTGGAGGTCTTAAGTGGCAGAACAGTCGTCACTTCCTGGAAACATGGAGGACTCATTCATTCACTCATTCAAGCCCTGTTTTCAGAGCATCTGCTATGTCGAGGCGCTGTTCTTTGCACAAGGAATCCTGTCCTTCTGGACTTGACAGTCTAAGCAGGAGAGACAGGCAGAAAACAAATCGATGCATAGATAAAATGTCAAATTATAATGAATGCCAGGATGGAGAGAAGTAGGTGCTATGATTTTAAAAAAATAGTAAGGGGGTCAGAGTAGACAGGGATGGCCTGTCTAGATGAGAGCTGAGCTGAGACCTAAGGGATAACACAGATCTCTCCCTGCCAGGAGCCAGAGGAAGATGAACCAGCAAAGGGAGAAGCAGGTGCAAAGGTCCTGAGGTTGAAAAGAGATTGACATGGCAGAACACCAGGAAGACAAAGAATAAGAGAGTGGGTAGGCTCGGAATGAAGAAGGAGAGATGTGCAGAGGCCAGGCCAGGTCAGGACCATGGGGGCTGAAGCCAAGAATTTGGACCTAATTCTAAAACAACTTGGAGCCATTGAAGATTTGTGGGTTTGCAGCATGGATGTTAAAGAGGGATCTCACTGGGTTTGGCAGAACCTGCAGTCCACGTGAGAGGTAGAGAAACAGGTAATGAGGACATGCTGGTACAGATGTTTTGAGACAGATTCACACAGAGTGCTGACAGCTCAGTACTGCCCGAGACAGGCTTAGTCAGCACCATTCTCTCAATCAGGGTACTCAGCCCTGCCTGGGGCCACTCCAGGCCAAGGACTAACTGTAGTCACGTTCTTTTTTTAATTCCTGTATCCATCCCTAGCTCAATATGACATGGCTTATCAAAAATGGCATCTCTTTGCCTTCCCTGGGCTGTTTTATTACTTGGTCTGGACAGCAGGATAACAGACCCAAGCTGAGGGGTTCTGTGTTGCCCTCGGAACACTGTCACCGCCACAGAGAGAGGCCCAGGCCAGCCTGAGGGGGATGAGAGACAACAGAGACCAGCACTGAAATGGCCCTGTCATGGGCAGCCAGAGAATAAAGGAAGCAGCCCAGGTCAGCAAAACTGAACCACAGTGGCCAGGTACACAAAAGGAGCCCAGTCACAGCCCAAAGAGCATGTCCAGCTGCCCATAAAAAAGGAGCAATAATAATAAGTTATTGTTTTAAAAAGCTTAAATTCTGGGTTTGTTTGGGATTTTGTTGTTGTTGTTGTTACCCAGCATAAGCTAACTGCTACATCTTCAAAGCCTGAACCCCTCTTCAACATCCAGGACTGAGACCAGTTATTCTCAAAAGACCCAAAAGCATACCAGAAAATAATCCTCTCCTACAGTGGTGGGCAGGATGGGGGTCACAAACCCTAGCTTGTTTCTCCCACTGAATGCACTTTAAAATGTCAACAAACAAGCCAGGTATGGTAGCATACATCTGTAATCCCAACTATGTGGGAAATATAAATAGAAAGATTGTGGTCCAAGGCTGCCCCCAGGCAGAAAGAGACCATATCTCAAAAATAACTACAACAACAACAAAAAAAAAGCTTGGGGTGTGGCTCAAGTGCTAGATCACCTGCCTAGCAAGCAGGAAGTCCTGAATTCAAACCCCAGTACCACCAAAAAATAAAAAATAAAAAAGCTGGGCACCAGTGGCTCACACCTATAATCCTAGCTACTCAGGAAGCAGAGATCAGGAGGATCACGGTTCAAAGCCAGCCAGGCAAATAGTTTGTGAGACCCAATCTCAAAAAAACTCATCACACAAAAAAAGGCTGGTGGAGTGGCTCAAAGTGAAAGCCCTGAGTTCAAGCCCAAGTACAGAAAAAAAACAAAAAAGAGATTTTTAAGCAGTACATTTTGGGACAGCTTGTTACACAGCCAAAGCTAGCTGACACACTCACCTCTCCAGTAGCTTGGGGCTAGCTTATTTTTGGAGTGATTTTCACCAAGAAAGCTTCATCCAATTACCCAGCATCAACTGAGTAGGAAACGGAAGTGATGAAGTGTGACCCCGGGGTGGTCTCCAGGCTGACGAGTGTGATGTTTTAAATCCCCACCTGACACAGTCACAGATCACTCATGCTGGGCTCCGACTTGAACCTAACACTGATAATTCCGCTAATTCTGGCCCCATTGCCTGCAGCACCTGCCCTGGGCCAGATCCCGGCTGAGACTTGCAGGGATGACTGAAGTCACCCACAATGTATATCAGGCAGGGGACAGAGAAGAAAGAGGGACACCAGAAAACTCCCCGACTAGGGCCCCAAGGGTGCAATATTCTCTGATTGTCCCCCCAGATCTGTGCCCCATGTGTTTCTACCTTGTCCCTGTCCTAGGGAGTTGAGCCATTTGGACAAGCCACAAGACTCCCTTCCCCCTGGCTTATGATGGACTCGGCAGGGGAGGGGCCAGTGGGAAGCAGGAGAAAGGAGGATCGTGAGGTGGCATTTGGTCCCCTGGCTCCCTCCTTAGTCTCGCTTCTAGCTTTGCATCCCTTTGGCCTAAGCTCGCCTGCTCCCCCCTCAGAGAGAGGGGGGAAGTCTATTTGGATCCCACCCATCTCCCCCTACACCCTTGTAACCTGATGCTTTCTAAACAGACCCCCATCCGCCTCCAGGCCACCCAAATTTGAAGGTACCATCCGTTTCCTCTCAGGACCTGCTGGATACATGTGAACTTTCCATTTCCTGCAGTCCTCACCGTGCCCAGTGCCCAGAGTGAACCTGAGCAGGCGTCTTCATGCATGTCACCTGCCTGATTCACTTGAACCCTGTGTTCATTTCACTTGAGGCACCTTCTCCCAACACCTGCAGGTCAAGGGCTTCATTCTGAGGCTGCAAGGAACTCCCCACCTCCAGTCAGGCCGAGGGAGTCAGAAGAGACCTCCCAGATGAGGAAGGAGAGGCCTGGAATGAGAAGGACTGGCAGAGGGGAGGGGCAGTGGCAGACTTCTCTCCCGGGAAGGGGGGGCAATGACCCTGTGAGGACCAAAGCAGTGAAGAGAGGCAGCCAGGGCCACCCTGGAGACTGCTCAGGGCCTCATCCTGTAGGACCATCTATTGGGACTGGGCCGCTCCCAAATGCCTCCCAGCCCTGGCTGCCTCCCGCCTTCTCTCACCCTGACTTCTCTATCCTTCCAGCTCCTTCCTCCTTTCCCTTCCTGCCCTGCCTCCCTGCCAGCCTCTCTTGGTCCTGTCTTCTCTCGGGCCCACCCATCTTTCCTGCTGGCACCCACCTCTCTCTCCTCTTCTTCTTTCTCTCTGCCTGGCCCATCGTTCCTTCTTTTCTTTCTCTCTCCTCTTTTCCCCTTCTTCCTCCTGCCATCCTCCTCCTCCTCTGTTCCCTCCCCACTCGCATCAATGTCCCTCAGCCCCCACCCCATCCATCTTCCCCCTGCCTCCCCCCACCCTGTCTCCCTTGCTTGGTGACAGCAGCGGTTGGAGAAAGATGGATGGCAATGACACCCAGGCACTGGCGTGACGGCCACTCGGTGATGCATGGGGAGCCCTCGCCCGCTTTCTGTGGGAGCCATACAGATGAGACAGTGACCTCTCGGCACACAGGGTCAAGGACACCGGAAGGGCAGACAGTTGGGGCCTGGGGAGAGCAGCCTGGGCCAGCACAGGCTGGATTCCCTCCTTGTGAGGAACTGGCTGGGGATAAAGGACCCGGTCAGTCCTGTCTCAGGGCTGCGTCTGTGCCAAGGACAACTGTAGAGAGGCATCCAGGAGGGTGTGCTCTGGGCCCAGCCACTCGATGAGCAGCCTCAAGAGAGTAATCAAAGCTCTCAGTGCCTCAGTTTCCCCGTCTGGGAAATGCGAATAAGAGGTCATGGGAAGTAGTGCCTGGGTTGACTCATAGCACATCTCAGCTCAATGCATCCAGCCCAGGCGAGCTCTCACGACTACCTTGCATTTGTTGTAGTTTGGATGTGAAATGTCCCCTGAGGGCCCTGTGTGCCAGGCTGGTCCCCAGTGCAGGGCTCGAGGTGGCGCATTGGGGAAGGGATTGGATCCTGAGGGTCAGTGGATCAGTCCATTGATGGACCCATACTTGAATGGACTATATTGGGAAGGGATGGAGACTGGAAGGTGGGGTCCACTGAGGAAGGGGACAGGGCTTTGAAGGGTTTGTCTTGTCTCTGCTTCTGTCCTCCCTCCTCTCTCTCTCTCACTCTCCTCCTCCCTCCCTCCTTCCCCCCTTCTCTCTCTCTCCCTCTCTCTCTTCCTCTCTCTGCATCCCTCCCTCTCTCCCTCTCTCCCTCTCTCTCCCTCCCCCCCTTTCCTGGCCACCATGAGGCGAGTGGCTCTGCTCTACCACTTCCTCCCCGCCATGGTGCTCTGCCTCATCACAGGCCGACAGCAATGGAGCCAAGTACCACAGACAGAAACCCTGACACTGTGAGCCACAACTAACCCTCCCTCCTTTACCGTGTTTCGTCACAGTGAGGAAGAGCCAGCTAACAGTGTCACGACAAATCCGATGGATGTTACAAGTAAGGCACAGTGGGGGGCACGGGGACTGCAGGTGGCACTCACAGGTCTCTGCACGTGGCCGAGCCCCGGCCTGCAGTCCTGGAGAGGAGCTGTGCTGTGGGACTTGAGATGTCACCATTCTTCCCTTTTCCTGTTGTCCTGAGAAGTCAGAGGCAGCCAGGAGTGAAGGAATGCTGGGTTTTGATGTCAGCCAGCCTGGGGTGTCCTAGCCACGGACCTGGCTCAGTCACCAAACTCTCTGAGCCCCGTTTCCACACATTATTATGGGAATAATAACAGCGTCTGGTTGGTGGGTTGTGTGAAATTTACTTCATCCCTTATTCATTTATTCAACACATAGAGCCTGGTGTGGTGGTGCACGTCTGTAATCCCAGCACTTGGAAGGCTGAGGCAGGAGGATTGAAAGTTAAGGCCGGCCTGGGCTCCATAGTGAAACCCTATCTCAAAAAGAAACACAAACAAAAACCAAAAAAGTATTTATTCAGCATCTTCCACATGTCAGGTATTGTTTAGGGGACACAGTAACGAGCAAAGTGTCACACACACTCACATGTGACATAGTCCCTTCCCCTGCCTCTAACCTGTACACACACTAAGCCACCCCAGACAAGTCCACAGAGTTCCCAAAAAAGCCCAGGGAGGAGACATTCCTGTCCCCTTCCTCCATCATCCCCTCCACGGGTTCATTCCTCCTGATTACACCTAGTGTGTGCCAGGCACGGCCCTCTGTCACCAAGCTACACAATGAGCAAAGCACTTTGCAAGTTGGCCTCGCTCCCCTCCCTTGAGTTGGTGGCATTTCTTTTCCTTCCTGCCTCCCTTCTCTCGGGAACTCCTCAAAACTGGCCTCTTCCAAAACTCCCTCTGGGACGACGTGTCTCGAACTTCTGCAACTTTCAGACTCAAACAGATGGTGTCCCCTCGTGTGGTCTCCCTCGTGTGCTCATAGTCACCGTGTAGCTGTTCCTCAATTTGCAGCAGGCTTACATCCTGCTAAACCCATCGCAAGCTGAAAATATCCTAAGTCAAAAATGCACCAGGCATACACAATGGAGTACTATTCAGCCAGAAAGAGGAATGAAATTGTGCGATTTACAGGAAGATGGACGGAACTGGAGATTGTTAAGTGAAATAAGCCAGACTCAGAAAGAAAAATACTGTATATTTTCTCTCATATGCAGGATCTAGATTTAAAAAAAAATAGGTTCCTCTTATTTCAACCATGCAAAAATGCAAAAATGCACACACAAAAAAGAAAAATTCTCAATAATAAGTTGAAAACTTTAAGTCAAACCATCAAAAGTCTACACCAGAGTTCTCTCTCCAGCCAGACCGCTGCCCCTGGCTGTGTGGCTGGTTAGTTCACTGGCCCCATTTGCCAATGAACTATGTCCCTATGTCCACATCCTTTGTGACTGTAGCCTCCCTCTCCAAAAAGGAGTCAGTTTCCTGGTCCCGTGAGGCTGGGCTCAACCATGGGACTTGTGGCTCCCAGAATGCAGTGAGGTGTCCTGTTCCCATGCCAAGTGTGGCCCTAAGAGGCCTCTGTCATGCACACTGGTCCAGGGAAGGTGACCATGGGTGGCCCAGCTGAGGCACCCTGGCCCTGGCCAAGCTCACTCCAAGACAGTCTCACAGCTCACCCACCTTCAGTGGTCAGGTGAGTCCCTGTCAATCCACGGAGAAGGAGCTCTAATCAGTGGGCACTGGGTGAAGCTACTGCATTTGGAGGTAGCTTGTTACCCAGCGTTCACTGACTGATACAGCCGGCCAGGCAAGATGGGAGTTCACTGTGGAACCAAGGCACATGGCTTGACCTCTCTGGGCCTCCTTGTCCTTGTCTCACAAGTAGTGGTGAAGATGACATGGAGAGGCAGGCTCCTGGTCCACTGGATGTCATCTGTCATTATTGTCACCCACGTCAACAGGAAGGGCTAGGATGGAATTCAGTTTCCTCTCGGGCACAAAGGGTTCAGCACCTCTGTGCTCTGTGGGTACTCATTGGTCAGTTCAGGAACACTGAGCCCACACTTGTGATCCACTAGAAGGGTTTGAATCCCAGCTGTCACCTATCACTGTGTGACCTAGGCAAAGGAGCCTCAACTTCTCCACCTCTGTGTCTCACGGTGTCTTCTTGACCACCCTGTAGAAGACACAGCCTGTCTGACATGGTGACTGCACAAGGATAGACAGCTTGGCTCTTCTTCTCCCCCTGGGAGCAGCAGTCTTAGGGCTGCCCTGGAGGGAACCAGCTTCTCACAACTGCTGCCTCCCCTCTTGGGTTCTGGAGTCAGACTAGCTCCATGACCCCAGCTGCCTTGGGTTTCCTCAAGCAAGCAGCAATACTTCTAAACCTCCAACAACACATCTAAACCTCGGTTTTGTTTTCTGTAAAATGGAGAGGGTGAGGCTGGGGGCTCACATGGTAGAGCACCTGACTAGCAAGCATGAGACCCTGAGTTCAAACCCAGTACCACCAAAAGAGTGGGGGGAGTATAAAAGTCTGGTAAGGTTTTAATTTAATGTGCCTAGCACAAGCAATATGTTCAATCAGGATTGGAGAAGAAAGGGGAAAGGAGGGAAGGGAGGAAGAGGAGGGAAGGAGGAGGGAGGGAAGGAAGGGAAGAAAGAAGGAGGGATGGAATGGAGGAAGAGGGAAGGAGGAGAGAAGAAGGGAGGGAAAAGGAAGGGAGGAGGGAGATAGGGAAGGGAGGAAGAGAGGGAGAGGACCACGCTGCTCAAATTGAAAGGCTTCAAATGTACATAGGCATTGAACTCCAAGCGATATTTGTGACAGTTAATCTCTGCAAACCAGGGATGGCTTTTCTAACAGGAAGCAGGAGGACATCACCCTCTTGTGACATCAAACGTCAGCCACAGGCACACAGGTAATCAAACCTCAGCCCCCCAACCAAACTGCCAAAGTAAGCGTGATGGAGAGTCCAGCGAGTCCGCGTCAATAGCCGCTACCCTCGGGTCACTTGTTTTGTGGCTGTGAGAGAGCTGGCAGGCTGGCAGCAAGAGAGGACGTTGGTGAAGGAAATCCTGAAGATGAGAAAATGCGAGCCGGTACCCAACACTGTCCTGCATGGGCTGAAGACTGGCACAGCACCTTCGTGGCACTGTGGGGGGACGTGAGGAGTCACACTCCGGCCCAGGGGCTCTCAGACTTGAACTTGTACCAGGATCCCCTGGAGGGCTGTTGAGCCACAGAGCGCTAGGTCCTACCCCGGAGTTCTGGTCTCAGTGGGACCAGGAATCTGCATTTAAGAAGCACTGACCTAGCACGGTTACATCAACTCAGCAGATGACAAATAGCTGTCTCCAGGAGCTACGTGCTGTGTTGGGAGCTCAGGGATGTGCCAGGGAAAAGCCAAACAAAGGTCAAAGGAGACGTCTGTCTTGAAGGACTTGACCATGGACTTGCATAGGGCAGGGTTTGGTGAAATAAAGCCAATTCCAGGCTCAAATCTCAGGTGTACTTGAGCTGTGTGACCTTGGGTAAGTCACATGTCCTGTGTTCCCACCTGGCAAGTAGAACTAACAAGAGTGGTTACCTGATAAGTTTGCCGTTGAGGATGCTCTTGATGTGCAAATGTCCCTCACATGGTGACCAGGGCCATTTCTTTGAGAGTGGTTGTCTTACTAACCATGTCCCCAGCCCAGAGGAGCTCCAAAAAGAAAGAGAGCAGGGGAACGGAATTTGCAACAGCAGAAATGTCTGTGGGAAATGCAGGGACAGGTAACAGGAACCAGCCCCAGGGAGCAGGGGAAGCCTGAGAGCCACCTTTATTTAGGAAGGGTGTACCCTGTGTCCCATGAGTCACCCACTAAGTCTCACTCACGCCTTTCCACAACCCAGCCAAGGAGGGGAGCTATTTCTCTCCTTCTAACACAGAAGGAGACTTGGAAGCAGAAAGGTTAAGCAACTCGCCCAAGATCACACAGTCAATGGCAAGGTTGGGATTTGAACCCAGGTCTGTGTGGCCCCAAATCCGATTTTCCCAGACCCCACGTGGTCTGTTACAATTTCAGGGCTCTCAGCCAGCCTGCTCCACACACACTGAAGCCAGACATCTCCTACGGCATCCACAATGCCTGTCCTGGCTCCTCGTGTGGCCCCCGCCCACACTGAGCAGGGCTCATTTGAATAACTAGAACAGGGTGGATATGGCGAAGTGTGGCTTCCAGACATCATGGCTTCCTCCTTGCTCGCTTGCTCTCTCACATCACTCGCTTGGGGAAAGCCAGTGGAGACACTCAGCCGCCCTGTGGAGGGGCCATGTGGTGAGGAGCCAGCTCGTTACGATGTGAGCGAGCCACCCTGGAAGTCAATGGGTCCTGCAGCGCCAGTCAAGCCTCCTGATGACCACACCACCCAAGGACACCACTTCAGATTCCTGACCTGCAGGATGGTGCAAGACAGCTGACATACCAGTGCCATCTTCACTACTTTCGTTCTCATCCAAGGGACCAAAGAGCCCTGGGAGTGCTGTATGTACCGCAAGGATAAGGAGTGTCCCCATGTCCCATGAAGAGCTGCTGGATTGTCCCTTTTGTTGTTGTTGCTTTAAGACAGGGTCTCGCTAAGTATCCCATGCTGGCTTGGAACTTGTGATCTTCCTGTCTCAGCCTCCTGAGTACTGGGATTGCAGGTGTGCACCACCACACCCGGCTCCTATCCCACTCTTGCTGAAGATGAATAAAAGTAGCCAGAACTTGAAGTGGGGGTCTCAGAAGAAGAGCACAGGTTTCCTAATACAAACAAGTGGGGTCACCACAGTCTAATATAGCCAGGGGGCTCTGGGATCCCCTGAGTCTCCCTCAGTCTCCTGGATGGTGTCCTTAGTATACAGAACCAGAATCCTAGACAAGTCCTTACTCTTTCCTGCTCCTCCCCCAACATGGCCCAGCCAGTTGCCATAGGTCTTCTGCCCTCCCTGCCCCTCACCTCTTCCCTGGGTGTTAGTAGCAAGAAGAGAGAGCCATGGCCTGAGGCTGAAGGAGGAGCAAGGACTTGGCCTTGGGTCAGGAGATCCCCAGCTCTGCCAGTTCTGGGGTTAGGGACCATGGATGCATCACCTCTTGTTACATCAGGAATCATCTCCAAACTGAGCTGCTTGCTGCTTTGTATAATCCCTCACAGCTTCTGTGACTTGGGAACTAGAAAGAAAGTCAGTGGGCTCAGGATCTCTTAGGAAGCCGCAATTGGTGTAGGCTGAGGCTGCTCTCAGCCGAAGGCTCAACCGGGGCTCAGAGCTTCCAAGATGGCGCCCTCCATGGCTGACTACTGGCCTTGTGGGCCTCCCCACAGGCTGCTTGTGTCTTTACAGCATGGCACAGGTTTCTCCAGGAAGGCAATCCCAGAGATTAAGGCAGCTGGTCACTCAGCTGGTCAATCAGAGATTCTGTATTTGGTATGGAAGGAGACCACTGGGGCCATCCTAGCCTCAAGCAAGTCACAGCCCTTCTCCAGCCTCCACTCCATTACCTGAAAAGTGGGGAATTGTCCCCACTCAGACTTCCCCTCGGGATGTGGGTCCTCCCCCTCCTCCCCAGCCACCCCGAGCTGCATGGGGCTCCTTGGGTGACTGCAACAAAATACTATTCTCACACAGGTCTGGAGGCTGGATGTCCAACAGCAAGGTGTCAGTCAGGCCATGCTCTTCTTTGGTGGCTGTAGGGGAAGATCTGTCCCATGTCCTCATATCTCTGGGAGTGGCTGGCAACCTTGGCTTGTGAATGAGTCACTCTAATCCCTGTCTCGTTTTCTCATGGCCATTTCTCTGAGTGTCCACCACTCCATCTTCCTTCTGTGACTGTCTACTTGTCCCTTCTCCTTCCCTTTTAAGGACACCATGTTAGACCCTAATGGACCATTTTAACTTGATTATATCAGTCACAACCCTGCTTCCAAAGGAGGTACTTGCAATCATAAATATAGCTCTTTGGGGGACACAAAGTTGAACCCATAACACTGGCCAGCTTCATTTCTACCCCAGGGCCTTTGCACTAACCTGTCCTCCAGGCAGAGTCCCCTTCTCCCCTCACCTCTGTGGATCACTAGCTCCTCACCATCCTTCACTCTCAGCCCCATGTCCTGTCCTCACAAATGCTGTCCTGAGTCCCTTCCAGGCATCCTCCCTGTCACTCTTTCCCATTCCCTGTTTTGTCCTTAACCACCGAAAAATTAAATTTGTATTCATTTGTTCAGTCATTTTGCTGCATGTCTCTTCCAGGAGAACAGAAGCTCCCGGGGCAGAGGTTGGGTCTGTCTTACTCCCAGCTGAACCTGTAGCATCTAGCCCAGCATGTGTGCATAATAACTGCTCAGTAAATATTTGTTGAGCGAATGAATGAAAATCGCAAACCTTTGTCAGTGGTGCCAAGCCCTCGGGCAATGTGCATCTCTGTCTGTCTGGGCCTCCTAATCAGAGCAGCTGCTTCTCAGAGGCGTCACTGTCTTGTTTCCTAATCGTCACCTCATCTCCCCTCCACACTGGTGTCACACCTGTTAGAAAAGCTACATGTCCCCACAGCCATGTTGACCACCGATTTGAAATTATCTATCACTCAGCCTGCTGTCTTCCTCCACCGATCGGTCTTATCACCTGTGGATGGAGCGGGGCTGGGGACCACTCTCCGCTCTTCTTTGTCTTCGGCAGGCATCAATTTTCCTCGCTCTCGACTCAAACTCCTCCTGGATTGAGCTGCCTGGCCCCTTCCTCTGCAATGATGGATGTTTCTGGATGGATGGGCCCCGGTCCCCCACCTGCTCTGCATCCCTACAGCAGTGCCCCCACCACCCGCCCCTGCCCTGCTGGGGCCAGGCTCCCCCCAACTCCCTGGAGCACAGACTTAGGGGGCTTTTATTGGGGTGAGTCTCCCACCCCTCCTCCTCCAGATCCAGATCCTCAGTCGTGGGAGGGACCCTGACCCCCAGCAAAGGGCAGCCACATTGGCCAGGTGCCTACTGGGATCGCATGGTCACCTCCACCTCGTGTAGCAGGAGCAGTTGCCACTGCCACCGTGCTGCAGCTGGGGAAGCTGAGGCTCAGATGTGTCTGGAGTCCCCAGTGAGAAGGCAGCAGAGCAGGGTTCCAAATAGAGGTACAGCACGCCCCCAATCCCATCCAAGCAGGAAGTTTTTGGTGTTAACACCTCAGTTCTTGCTACATGAATGCATCCATTTCCCTTAGTCATGAGAAAGAAAATGAGGGGTTTTTTCATTATCCAGACCCGTGGTTCTTAATGCCCCACTCCCACCCCGCCCTGGAATCTGGTTCTAGAAGCTCAAGTTCTGTGAGACCCTGGGAGAAGGGGAGGCGGCCATCAGAGAGGTCTGAAGCTTTGCTCTGTGCAAACAGCGTTGAAGCTGAGTTGATGCTCAGAGATTCAGTAGGCAGACTGACTGGCTAGCCCACCCAGGGACTATGGCACCTTCCGGAGGCTCAGCGCATAAAGCCACAAGGCTCCTGGGAAATGAAGGAGCCTGACAACACAACCAGCAGCATTTCTGAGGCTCTGACAGCCATCCGTGGAGGATGTGGGTAGGCTTCCCAGAGGAGGAAGCTGGGACCAATCTTAAAAGCAAAGCAAAATTCAGAGAAGTCACTTTCAAGTCCTCATCCCAACACGCTGGTCGTGCAATCACAAACAAGCCCCTAACCCTCTCTGGGCCTCAGTTTACTCATCTGTAATATGGGACTAACCATAACATGGCTTGGGGGTTGTACTGCAACCTGGAGGTGGGTTCAGGGAAGCGGAGTTGGTTGGACTGGGTTCAAATTCAGGCTCTGTTGTGTACAGCTGTGTGACTTGGCAAGTCTCTGAGCCTCTCTGAGCCCGCTTGTTCCTTTTTACTTTACTTTTCAGATGGGGTCTCGGGTTACTTGCCCAGGGCTGCCCTCCGATTTCAACCCATGTACCTATGTCTCCCATGTAGCTGGAATTATAGACACGCACCACAATGCCCAGCTTACTTTCTGAGTTGAGATCTCAATAGCTCTTTGCTCCCGTTGGCCTTTAATCATGAGCCTCCTGATCTCTGCCTCCCGAGTAGCTGGGATTAGAGACATGAGCCACTGCAGCCAGCACATGCTTCACACAGGCTACGGACACGGTTCCCTGACCCCACAGCAGCCCTAAAAGACGGCACGTCCATCAGGCTTGGAAAACATGCACAGATTTAAGAATGAACTCAGAGGAAGGGGAGGCAAGGGCACAGTCACACGGCAGCCTTTCTTCCTGAGGCCGGAGGGACTAAGGGAAGAAGTGATGCTCCCGGGTCCCAGCAGCACGGCGAGATCTCCTGAAGTCACAGCCTTGTCCCTCCGAGAGAAGAAGCAACTGCCACTGAGAAGCTGCCCAGAGCAGGGAAAGGGGAAGAAACAGACGGCTTCTCTTCCTCCACCTGACCAGGCCCCCCACAGGGCCTTCCCCTGACTGATGGCAGCTGACCTGCAGGAAAACCAGGGCCATGCAGTCTCAAGGATCACCCTGGTGACACAGCAGGCTAGGCAGTGAGTCTAAGGACAACAGACCTAGACTAAGTGGGGGTGATTGTGGCACCAAGGCAGAACCATTCACCACTGAGTCCCACGGCTTCTCCTAAGCAGCTCATGGATCTGCCCGTATCGACTCGAGTGTCATTTTTAAGACACTGACAGTGTGAGGTCAAAGGGACGGGGCTTCTAGATTGAGAGTCACCAAGCCAGAGGCTGGCCAGAGAGGGCAGCAGGTGCTGGGCCCAAAGGTGGGCAGAGGAGCAGGATCTGACCCCAAGGAGGACAGGGCCCAAGCCCTGGTGAAGAGACAGCCACCTTCCCCAGAATCAGAGAGCAGCGATTTCTCCGAGGTGACGGGACAGGAGACACCAGCCCAAATGTTGTCCATTTGTAATCGCCAAGCAAGCGTTTTCTACCCTTAATGGGGGACCCAACCAATCCGTGAGATACCCTATTTCTCTTTGTCTTTTGCCTGCCAAGTCAGCAGGCTCACCGATCTCCCCCGGGTGATTAATTTTCCCCTTGACACCCTGGGGAATGAGACATTTGTCCCAAGGGTAGAGAGACAAAGAGGCCGTGCTGAGCACAGATGGGCACGGGGCCATCACAGACCTGACCCACCTTTCCAGACACCCTGGAAAAGGAGTTTAAGGGGAGGGGGCTCTTGGAGGTTCCCCAAGCCTAAGATTTAGCAAAAGGCAGCCACAGAATCAAATGGAAAGTCCAGGACAGTGAAGCAGTGGACACCAACATCCCTCTGGGGACACAAAGGGACTCAGTGGACAGAGCTCCAACCAGGATTCACAGCTATTTCACTTTTGGAACTGCTATGATCCCCAATCAAACAATTACAAAACAATCTAAGTGTGGCATAGGCAGGGCGTAGAAATTCGTTATCTCTGGGTCCCACTTCTTCCTCTTCTGGAGTCACATCAGTCTGTTGTCTGCAGCATCCCTAGGGCCAGACTCCCGAAGTTCAAATCCTGAGATGGCCCCTTGCTAGCTATGACCAAATCACTTAACCTCCCTGAGTCTCAGTTTCCTCATCTGTTAAATGGGTTATTCCTTTTACTTACCACGTGGTAAATTGAGAGGTCCACAGTCCTGGGTGTGCCCAGCACATAGTGGGTGCTTTATAAGGCCTGCCTCTGACCCTTTGCACTTACAAGGTTGGGCAGAGTTGGTTGAGGTGAGCAGTCCTTCAAACTTGAGTCATTTTCAAATTCCCCAAGCATGTTTTTTAACAGATGGAAAAGAGGTTCTTCTAACACCATTTACTTAATGTTTACTTCAATTGATACATTTATTTTAGAAGGAAACCTTTTGTCCTGACCTTAAATGGAAAGTCACCCAAATGTCATAATAAGAAGACAGATAGAAGAATGAATGCCACAACAAAATTACTGTGAAATTCCTGCTGGCCCCAAGTGCCCACCGAAGGGCCTGTGCCTGGGCCGCTCTGGCACTTGGTGACAAGGGAAGGCAGCTAGGGTGAAAGCAGCATGAAGGACGGAGCAGCGCTAAGCTGATGCTTCATCCCCAGTGAAACTCAGAGCATCAGAGGACAGAAAAGGGAGGGACTTTCTCACCATGCAATCCACGTCAGTCATGTCCCACACGCTCACGGCAGTGAAAACCGCCTCATGGAGTCCAAAGTTCACACCAGCCTGGGCCCACGTCATTCTGGAGACAGTCCCTCTCTGGCTTTGGGCCAGTTGGTTCCTTTGGGTCTTAGGATGAGGGAACCCAGTCTGTGCTGAGTTGAGGAGTGACAGTGGCTTTTCCAAACACGTGCCGAGATTTGAACACTCAACCCAGAGTTTGGGGTACAAAGTACCCCACCTCCACCTTGATTTCCCAGAGAAGCCATGGATGGTGTTTTCCTGCTGCTCCTTCCTCCCCATTGAGACACATCATCCAGCTGTCACTGAAATCAGGGAACCACATGCCGCCCGGGCAAGCTCGTATTTTGAAAGAAGTTGCTATCTGGGCCAAGGAATGGTTATGGCTCCCCTGGGGTACCAAAGAGGACGGGAGAGCTGGTAGCTTGTTCATACTGCAGGATTTGGGGAAGAGGAGGGAAGAGATGAGGCAGCTGAGGAGTGGAGGGGAACTAGCGTGATCAATTGTCTCCTCTTGCTCTACCACCTCCCCACATAGCCAGCAGAGACCTTGGAGGGAGCCAGACTGTCAAACACCACATTGCCTCAGGTCGGTGTTCAAGAAGGGCTCTGGCACTCTTGGAAACTCCTTCAACAAGCATTTATTAAGCACCTACTATGTGTCTTGTTGAATTCTCTCCCTCTGCACTAAGCACGGAGCTTGGTGTGTAACTGGTTGAATAAAATAGGCATAAATAAATGAATTGGTGACAAAAATAAATTGATTGGTTGATGGATAATGGATGGATGAGTGGATGGGCAGATGGATGGGTGGATGGGTGGATGGATGGATAATAGATGGGTGGATGATGGATGGATGGATGGATGGAAGGATGGATGGATGGATGGAAGGATGGATGGATGATGGATGGATGGAAGGATGGATGGATGGATGGAAGGATGGATGGATGATGGATGGATGGAAGGATGGATGGATGGATGGAAGGATGGATGGATGGATGGAAGGATGGATGGATGATGGATGGATGGAAGGATGGATGGATGGAAGGATGGATGGATGGAAGGATGGATGAATGATGGATGGATGGAAGGATGGATGGATGGAAGGATGGATGAATGATGGATGGATGGATGATGAGTGATACAAATAATCAAAGAATGGATAAATACCTGTTGAATATATCAAGGGTTTTGTTGTGAGAAACGGAAGCTCACCGGCTAGCTCTCTCAGAAAGCAAATGACTGAATGGCTACTGAGTATCTCCTAGAAATCACCAGGAGTGTGAATCATCAGGAGAGCCAGACATAGGAAATGAACCAAAGCAAGGGAGACTGGCACCAAGAAACACAACCCAGGGTCCCATGAAACAGACAGGGATAGTCTGTGAGGATGCCAGCAGTGCTTGGCCCTCCTCCAGAGACTCTGGACCATGCCTCTGGTTTCTGACAATGACATCACCACCGGACACAATTGCTGCTGGACCCCAGATGTCTCAGCCATGAAAATAACCTGACCCATTCCTGTTTATTTGGCCCCTTCAACCAGATGCAAAGTCCCAGACAGGAGCATTCAGTTATCTGAGCCATGTCACATAGCTGGGCCCCAACTGCCATGTGTGAAAAGATGGTGTTTGGCCCTTCTTGTTTCCAGATGGAAGGCTAGACCCTGCCTCCCCAAAATTCACTTAACAGAAATTCCTCCAAATCACAAATAAGTGAATGAATGCATGAATTTGTGTGAGGACTAAAATAATGTGGATGGGTGGATGGATGGGTGGATGGGTGGATAGATGGGTGGATGGATGTGTGAATGGATGGGTAGATGGATGGGTGGATGGATGGGTGGATGGGTGGCTGGATAGGTGGGTGGGTGAGTGGGTGGGTGAATGGGTGGGTGGGTGAATGAATAGGTAGATGGATGGATAAATGGATGGATGAGTGGATGGATGGGTGGATGGATGGACAGATGGATGGATGGGTGGATAGGTAGATGGATGGATGGATGGATGGGTGGATGGATGGATGGGTGGATGGATGGATGGGTGGATGGATGTGTGGATGGATGAGTGGATGGATAGATGGATTGATGAGTAAATGGATGGATGAGTGGATGGATGGATGGATGAAAGTATGGATAGGTGGATGGACGTATAAATAGATGCATGAGTGGATGGATGGATGGATGGATGGGTGAATGGATAGGTGGGTGTGTGGGTGGGCAGATGGATGGATGGGCAGATGGGAGAAAAAAATAGATGAATGGATAGAAGGATGAATAAATGAATAGTAAAGGTGGGGAATGGAGGGGAGGGAGAAGAGAAAAAATACAAAAGATGGGAGAGGAAGAAAGAAGAAAGGACATGGAAAGAAAGAAAGGAGGGAAGAAGGGAAAGAAGAAAAAGAGAATGGAAGGAAGGGAGAGAAGGAAAGAAAGAGGGAAAGGGAAGGACCAGGTGTTCCCTCCTAGCTCTGGCTGAAGGACTCCAGGACTAAAATGTGAGCTTGTCTCTAGATGGGAGGACAGTCTTGAAAAGCACGCTCAGAGGCTGGGGCATGCCTCAAGTGGTAGAGCACTTGCCTAGCATGACCGAGGCCCTGGGTTCCATCCCAGTACCACACCACACACACACACACACACACAGCACTCTCAGTCTGCAAATGGCGCCAGTCAGAGGAAGGTGAGTGGGATGGGTGGTGAGCTCACTGAGTGCCCCCCCAAGCACTGGTGCTGTACCGAGCCCCTCACAATGCTACACAACTGAATCTTCACAATGGCTTACAATCCCATCTTGAGAGGAGAAAGGGGAGCTCAGAAAGGGTAAGGGACTTGCCCAGAGTCTCAGCCACAGGGCTGGGAGTGGCATCCAGTTTTGAGCATCTCTCTTGCGTGATTGATCTCTTGGGTGGCTGGCTCACCCTGATCTTCTGTGACCTGTTAGCCCCAATTCCCTCAGCTGGACTGTGGGGCTCAGAAATGGGTGTCAAGTGCTCTGAGGAGGTGGCACTCAGACCCACACTCCCACTTGCAGAGCAAATTTCCCTGCACACCATTAGGTCTGCATCCCCTCCATGCTCATCAAATGCACATTGGCTTCTCCCACCATGGAACCCATGGGAACAGGCCATGTCCCAGACCACAGAACACCACGAACATTCCCACTTCGACATTTTTGCCCACACTGTCCCTGCACCCACAGCTTTCTACCAGGTCTTTGTGGCTTCAGTGACGTAAAAACATTTGCACCAGAAGTAACCTTTGCAAGATGTCACAGCAAGTATTCCAGGCAGTCTCCCATTTCACAGACAAGCAGTGGGGGAGCAGAGGTTACCTCCAGTTCACAGGGGACCTGCTAACTCGGGTCTTTCCCAGCCTGGCGTGGGAAAGGCTGGGCTCTGCGCTTGAGCCTTTCTGATAGAAAGCAATTACATCAAGCTGGGGAGAGGGTGAGGGAAGCTCACAGTCCCACACATCAGTGCCCAAGCCAGCCAGCCAAGGCACCCCTAATTACCATAGGCATCACCTGGTCTCCATTTAGCAGAAAACTGTCCCCTTCACATGGGGGTGACAAAGGAACATCAGGTGCTTCTTGGCCGGAAGCAGAGAGGGACTGGATCTTGCGCCATTGACCACTCCAGGCTCCACTGCAAGGTGGACAGAGGGGGCTGAGCAAGGCTCCCTTCCGGCTGGGTGGAGGGATCACCCATGATCACCCTGTGGGTTTTTGTTGTCTTCCTCCCGCTCCTGGCAGGGGAGGCCGGCAGAGTTGGCTGCAAGCCCTGTCCCTGGAATTTGCCATCTCAATTAGGACCCAAGATGAGCACAACACCTGGCAGGGAGAAGGGGAAAGAGGCAAGGAGAGGAGCGGGGATAGGAAACACACCGGCTGGGCTCCAAGAAGAGGCGATCCAAAGAGGGAGGGGTGTGGAGGAGCTTCATACACCTCCAGACCTTTTCCTTCTAGAATAAGGGTGGGCTGGGGGTACAAGCCAAAGGGCTGGACCAGCTCTGTCCCCCCACCAATAATTCTCAACACAAATTACTGTCCAGTGACACCTGCTAAGCTCCTGGTAGAAAGCTGAAAGCCTTCTGCACCTTTCTGGCAACCCTTGAAGATTATGCATTCATTCACTCACTCATTCATTCATTTATCCCTACAAGTGTTTCTTTTTTTAATTTTTTTATTTAAAAAAACCTGCCTAGGTCGACCTGTTGTTGCTCCAACACACGGGAGGAGTAAAATCAATGTTGGTGGTGGTGGTGGTGGAGATCTTTCTAGAAAGACATAGTCCCTGACTCATGGAGTTTATCGTCCAGTCAGAGAAGACCAGCGATTGGCAAGTAAACAAATGAGAGGTGTTCATGGAGGTCTCTGGAATGAGCAGGCCACATCTGAGCTGAGACCTGGATGAGGTAATGTGCAAGTCAAGTGGATGAGGGAACAGCAAATGCAAAGGCCCTGAGGTGGGATGAGCTTATGGTTTGGGCAGTAGCCAAAACACCACTATGCTGGCACGTGAAAGCCGTCGGGGGGCGCAGGGCAGGGAGGCAGCCATGCCTGGGAAACTGGGGAGGAGACAGGATGCAGAGGGTTTCAGCTGGGAGTAATGAGAGCTGATGGACGATGCACAAAGATCCCCCTGGTGGTGTGCTGGAGTAGAGCCATGGAAGCTGAGGAGCCCAGAGAAGAGGCCGATGTCCTAGGACAGGCGGGAGAGGATGGTAGCTTGGACCAGAGCAGAGGCAATGGGGACACTGAAAACTGTTTGGGGTACAACTGGAGATAAGAGCCAACAAGAACAGATCATGCTTGGTAGTCACTCACTCTGAGCATCCCAGTAAGCTGATGGAGCTGGGGTCAATTACCCAGAATTTCCAAGTCTCCATCATCAAACAGGGGTCCGGGTGGAAGATTTCAGGGTCTGCAGTCCACACTCCTCTTCTGTAGCTACCAATTCTGCTTCGTAGCTCAAAAGCAGCTACTTGCAATATAGAAACAAATGGGACTGGCTGTGTGCCAATAAAACTTTATTTACAAAGACAGGTGGATGGCCCCAGGGTTGGGGGGGAACATAGTTTGCTAACTCTTGATCTAAACTAAGCCTGGAAGGTTTTCAGAGGAAATTAGTGTTGAGGAAACATTTTGTAAAAAGCAAAAACAGGACTGGTGTGTGACTAAAAATAAAGAAGCAAAAAAAAAAAAATCACCTTATTCACTGATTTAGGTTAATGGGACAGAGCTGGTGTGCTCTGGGCATCCAGACAGTGGGAAGAAATAGGAATTGTGGCATTCTACTAAGAAACTTCCAGTTTTGCTAAAAAACCCAGACTTAAGCCCGCTGAGAGGAAGGACTGAGCAGAGTCCTCACCCAGGGGTACCTGGCTGGTGATAGGACCTGGGGAGGTGGGGGATGTAGGAAGTCCCAGCACCATTAGCATCACAGATGTGCATTGGCACTTGAGAGGGTCCCGGGGGGGAAAGCAGGACACAGATGCTCTTATAGAGCCGAAAATGGGTTGGGGGAAATAGAGACAGGGCCTGCTGAGAGAAAGCCCCAGGAGATCCTGTCATCTGTCCTAAGGAGGATCGGCAGGACTTGCAAGGCAAAAACCTTGCAAAGCAGCATTTGCTGTTTGGCTTTGGTGTGAGTCTACATATGTCTCTTTAGGGGAGAAGGAGAATGTTTTTCTTTAGATTTTTTATTTGGTTTTAAGAGGCACCATGAGCTGGGCATGGTAACACATGCGTATAATCCCAGTACTCAGTAGACAGAAACAGGGGGCCAGCCTGGACTACATAGTGAGACCCTGTCTCAACAAAAAAAAATCAAGAAATTTAAAAATTAAACTATATTAACATGAAAAAGGAATTTCTCAGCACTACCCAGGTCCAGAGGGTACCAGGAACTGCTCAGGGACCTCACAGAAGATGAGCCAGGGGACTGTGCCTCTGGTGATGAGAATGCTGGAAGCTCAGCTGGGGACAGTGAGGGGACATCAGACAGTAGCAAGAGCAAGAAGCTGCCGGGTGTCCCTGGCTCACACCTGTAACCCTGGCTTCTTGGGAAGCTGAAATAGGGGCAAAAAAATAAAAAAGTTTGCTGACCCCATCTCAATGAAAAAACTGGGTGTGGTGATACAAGCCTGGCATCCCGGCAACTACAGGAGGCCCAAAATAGGAAGATCACAATCCAAGCCAGCCTAGGCAAAAAGAGAGACCTGATTTCCAAAAGAACCAGAGCAAAAAGGGCTAGGGGCATGGCTCAAACACTAGAGCACCTGCCTAGCATCGCAAAGAACTGATTCAAACCCCAGTAGGGCTCAAAAAGACAAGAGCGAGAAAGAGAGCAAGAAACTGCTCCCACCCAAATCTAAGGGACAGAATGGGGGAGTGGGAGAGTCAGTGTGACCCACCAGAGCCTCAGAGCTGGAGCTGCAAAGGAGACATTGCTGTACCCAGAAAGCTGCCTGTGGTGAAGAGAGGTGGGAAAAAGGACCATGGCTTCTCCCTTCCTCCCTGCCCTCCATCCCTGACATCCAAACCCGGCCAACACTGAAGCCTAGAAAAGCAGCCTGCAGGCAGCAGCCCCTGGATGGCAACCCCACTAGGGGAAGGACAAGGAATGGATCCAAGAGCAACTGTGCTCCAGACCAGTCCATGTCCTGCTCTCAAAATTCCTAGACTGTGCCCTTGCAGGCCACCTTGCTATCCACCCTACCTGGCTGGCTGTTCACAATGACACACACCCCTGGAGTGCACCCAGCAGCTGGCACTAAGCAGGTCCAGCCCACACATGAGGACGCATCCTGGATGGAGGGACCCTTGGATGCCAAGCTGGGCACTTCTGGCATCCAGGTCTCAACCACCCAGACCAGTGCTACGGGCTCAGGGTGTCAGAAGATAAACAAAAGGTGGCAAGCGAGACAAACCAGTCTGTGGCCTCAGGAGCTGGCGCTTGAGTGGGAGACAGTAAGCAAGCAAACAAATGCGGTTAATAACTTCCAGTTACTCTAAGCACTGGGAAGAAAGAGGCAGTTGATGTGATCAAAAGTGACCAGGAGGAAGACAGTGCAGGGCAGAAGCATCTCTGAGGAGATCTTTAAGCTGAGACTCAGGGGAAGTAAAGAGAGAAGCCATGCAACCTTCTGCAGGAAGGGGGAGGAGGACAGCAAGTGCAAAGGTAGCATAGCATTGAATGTGTTTAGAGAGACAAGAACCAGGTGAGTCTGCCAGGCAGGCAAGGCTGGGCAGAGAGAGGGAGGAGGCTTGCAGGCAAGAGGACAGATCTAAGTAAAGGGCCACGGACTGGAAAGAGCCTGTGGCTGGGAGGAACAAGTGAAGGGAGACTGTAAAGAGGTCAGATCAGAAGGGCCAGCAGCCAGGTAGAAGCAGGAGATTTGCAAGTTCAAGGCCAACCTGGCTACATCACAAGCCCCTGTCTCAAAAAGAGGGAGAGGCAGCTGCCACCGTGGGACAGCCAGCCGCTGGGACCATGACAAGTTGGGTTTTCAGCAGGAGAGGAATTATTTAAATTCACCTTTTCTAAAGGTCACTTTGTTTCATCCCCTTGGATGGAGACATAATTCCTGCAGCCCTGGTTGACTGTAGACTTCTCTTTCCAAATGCAAAGAGCTTTCTAGAATCAGAGAGCTACACAGACTTTCTTTCCTACAAATGTCTTTTTCTACCTTCATGAATTTGAAGACCCAGCTCCAAATCCCAACTCCACTCCAACAATCTCTGTGACTCTGTAACACCTCTGAGCCTCAGTTTCCCCATCCATCCATCCAGTTAGGGACAAGGTTTTCTGATTCCCAGAAGCGACAATAAGATCGCTCCCAGGGTGCTGGCAGACACAGTGTTCATGGGCACCTGCTCTGTGCCAAGCACCGGCTGGGCGTTGGGGAGAGAGCCAGGAACAAGTCACAAAATTCAGTGCTAGGTAGGTGACAAATGCTTTGCAGCAGGAAAGGGTTCTGGAGCTGGGCTCAACCTCATCTGATGGTGGCCTTCTTACCCTGCAGGTGGGGCCAAGGTGGTCAGAGGACCCTGCAGGAGGACCAATGGGAAGGACCATAGGTGTGTGGTTGGGTGGACTTGAAGGTGAAGAAAGATGGAGAGGTGGTCAAGGTGGAGCACTTGCCTTGGATCCTACAGCTCAGAAGAAAGCTGTCACACAACAGGAGAGGCAAGAGGAGTCTAATGCAACCTTTAAAAAAATGCAAGTGACAAAGTATCCCCTTATCTGAATAGAGGCTGGAGAACTGGTTCTTCTTTCTAATCACTTAATGACCCCCAAGAGGACGAAGGGGCACATTCGGGGACCCCTCCCAGCCATCTCTGAGCCAGGTCTATAAACAGAAGCTGCTCCTTAAAGAGGGTCATTTACAAACCCTCCTGAATGGAGAGCGACAGAGCTCCGGGGTGACACCCTTCTGGTTCCCGACAAGGGTCATGGAAAAGGAATTGTCGGTGGAGTCTGAGCACATGAGCCCACCCCACACCAGAGCCCCCCGCCCCAGCTCTCCAGCCAGGATCCCCAGGCCTGGCACGCTCCCTCCTCCCCTCCTTCTCCCCCCACCCCAGTATTTATTCTTTCCCCCATTGTCTCCCCTCCCCCACCCCTGCCCAGCCCTGCGCTCCTCGGGGGGTCTCCCCCTCCCCAGCCGCCCCTCAGGCCCGCCCTCCGCCTGCATCCAGCCTTTCTCATAATAGCCTCCTTTTCACAGAGACAAATTGTCCAGCCTCGGGACGCACCTGAGGACTTGCGCCCTTAACAAATGGTCTTTTAATTTTCTAGCAGAAGGGCAGAGGGAAGGGGGGGGGTTGAATCAATCACACATCCATCTTCATCATTGCTGCCCAGGGACTCTTTTTGCTGGCTGGCTGCCCCTGGGGAAGATGGGGTGAAAGGAGGAAAGGGGGGGTCGATATCAGAAGGGCCGTGGGGGAGGGGCAGCTGCAGGAAGTCATGCTGGAAGCCACCTCACTGGAGGGATATGTAGGGATATGTCCTGCCCTGTGCACCTCGCCAACAAGCACCATCCAGGGGCGAGGCAAGTGGGGAAACTGAGGCCCACCTAGCCCATGATCTGACGGCTAGGCTTTGACCACAGAGTTGGAAAGGCAGTGCCTCCTGGCCTCCTTTGCAGTCAGACAGACAGACTGACTTTCCCAGCCTGTCCCCCACTTACCGGCCATGTTCCGCCAAGTTGGTCGTTCACTTTGAACCTCAAACTTCTCCTCTGAAAACGGGCTGATCAGAGAGACGGCTTCCTAAGTATATGGGGACCCAGTGAGATAACCCAAGAGGAATGCTTAGTGGGCCCAAGGTGTGGCGTGAGTGTTTGATCCACGAAACTCCTGTGATCCCTCAGGTCCCTGAGTCAGGAGTTCAGTCTCAAGCTTCCCCCCATGTCACCCCCAGCCCACGCACCCTACCAAAATAATAATTATGCTTCCACTTGGAAATCTGACTTCTTGGAGTCTAGAGAGCCGGGGTCCACTTTAAAGACAGGTATGCTTCTGCCTCAGGACCTTTGCATGCCTTCCTCCTGCATGCTTCCCTCAGATATGGACATGGTTTGCCCCTTGACCTCCCCACTCTCTGCCCCAATGTCATCTTCTGAGTGAGGCCTTCCTTGACCATTCTACATAATATCCCAGTGCCCCACCATTTCTTTTCCTCGGTGTCTTACACACGATATGTGCTTCTGTAGCTAACACTCACTTGCATTGCATTATACAGGTGTCAGGTTTGGTTCTGAGAACATAGCACCCTGTCTTACAAAGGTGGGTGAGCTCGTGCTGGCTTTCTGCTACATAGGAGGTGAGGACAATTTAACAGATGAAGAGACTGAGGCACCAGCAGGTGTGCTGAAGCCTGACATAGAGTGAGGCCCCTGGGCTGTGAGCACACCTGACCCCCAGGTTGTGGCTTCTACTCACCATTTCCCACTAAAGGAACCAGGGCTTCTTAAAGGAATGGGCTGATCCAGGGCTGGGGTGACAACAATACAGGGAGAGGCTTAAACGTCCCACCTGTGCAAGATGGTGAGCAGGTGCTCAGAGGATGCCGGGGACAGAGCCAGCCCGAAAGGCTCCCTTTGACCAAATACAGGGCAGGTTGGGTGTCAAAGTAAATAGTCATAGGAAAACACTGCTTTCGTCGAATGAACCTGTGATGATGGAAATAAACAGATGGATGAATGAATAAGGAACTCTCTTCTCAATATCGATATAGTTAGTAACCTGTCATTAGGAGCTATCATTGATCCAGGCAAGAATCAAGCTGTCAAAATCTGAGGACTAACCAGACGTTTGAAGCATCTCAAAGCATCTCCCCATGAGGTAATTTTTAATTACAGAAAGAAAAATAGGAGCCAGGCACTGCTGACTCACGCCTGCAATCCCAGCTACTCAGGAGCCAGAGATCAGGAAGGTCACAGTTCGAAGCCAGCCTGGACAAATAGTTTTCAAGACCCTATCTTGAAAAAACCATCACAAAAAAAAAAAGGGGGGGGGGTTGATGGAGTGGTTCAAGTGATAAAGTGTCTGCCTAGCAAACCTGAGGCCCTGAGTTCAAACTACAGTGCCACCAAAAAAAAAAAAAAAGAAAAGAAAGAAAAAGAAAAACAGGAAAGGTACAGTTGGAAAGCCCCAAGGCACCCGCCCCAGTCAGAGCATCAGGAAACTGGGCATCTTTCAGATCAGCGGCCCTGCCCGGGGAGCTCAAGAACAATGCTGTCATGAAACCTGAAGACTGGGAGCTGGTTCTGGATTAAAGGAGTGGGAAGGGACGTGACAACAGAGCGCCACGTGTGATCCAGGGCATGTCTGTCTGTGTCTGTCTGTCTGTGTCTGTGTGTGTGCTTGCACATGAACACACAGTCCTGGGGTGGAACCCAGGCCCTCGCACATGCCAGCAAACACTGTGCCACCAAGTCACAGCCCCAGTTCCCAGGAACTGATTTTACTATGAAGGACATTATTGAGACAAGTGGGAAATCTGAGCAAGGCCTGTGGATGAGATCAGAGTACAAATCCCACGCCAGGTCCTAATTCTGATCGCTGCTCTCTGATTAGGAAAAGGGATGGCTTTGTGTTTTAAGAAACAATGAAATACTTAGAGAGCTTTATCTGCATCTTACTCTCAAAAGGGTTCAGGATAAAACTATACAGAGAGAGAGAGAGAGAGAGAAGACAGCACAATGTTTGGGTTGGGGTTTGGGGGAGAAGCTGTGTTCATTACTGTATTTACTGTAATTCCCATTGCCTAAAATGGTGGCTGGCACACACCTGTTGAATGAATGAGTGAAGTGCAGAGAGCTGACTTAAAGAGCCCAGGCCACAGCACTGAGGGGCAGGAGCAGGATGGGGGGGTGGGGAGCACGGCCTGTGGCAGCTGCACCTGCCGCCACACCCCCATACTGTGGGTCCTGGGGGTTCCCACAGGAGAGAAAAGGAAGAAACAAAAGCGACCCCCAAACTCTCCAGCTCCCCAATTGTACAGCCTGGAGAACAGTGTGGGTTTGCCAAGATCTGGGGGCCTGTTTACCAGGAATGCAAATCTGGTAAGAAAAAGGAAGAAGGAAGGAAGGAAGAGAGGAAGGAAGGGAGGAAGGAAGAAAAGAGAGAAGGAAGGAAGGAGGGAGGGAGGGAAGGAGGGAAAGAAGGAAGGAAGGAAGGGAGAGAGAGAGAAAGAAGAAGAGAGAAGGAAAGAAGGAAGAGAGGGAGGAAGGGAGGAAGAGAGAGAAGGAAGGAAGGAAAGAAGGAAGGGAGGGAGGGAGAAAGAAGGAAGGAGAGAGAAGAAAGGAAAGAGAGAGAAGGAAGGGAGGGAGGGAGAGAGGGAGAAGGAAGGAGGGAAGGGAGAGAGAGAAGGAAGGAGAGAGGGAGGCTAAAAAGAAAGAAAGGCCTGGCTTCCCCCCCAGCCCCTCCTCCCTTCCCCCAAATCCATCCCCGGAGGGAAGACAGCGCAGAGCCCTGGGAGGGCCGCCCTCCCCCTCTGCGGAGGAAACCAAGGGAGAAGGTTAATTAGATGTTTGCATCCAATTTACGTCTTGTTTGTGATCATGCTGGCTCAGCTGCAGCCCTGGCAGCGGCCCCTTGCCCTCCATCACTCGTCTTAGAGTTACTTCGCAGCTCCAGAACTGGTTAGCTGGGGTCAAAATGCACCCATTATCATTTTATCACCGCCTCTCCCTCTATAATTACCAAGTGGATTGCTGCCCCCCTTGCTGTAGTGAGATCCCCCTTCTTTCCCTCCCCCGCTCCTGCACCCACCAAGAGAGATGGAGTTGGGAACTCTGCGTGGCCCAGCCCCATGGACCGGCAGCTGCCCTCTGTGTGCTGGGCCCTCAGCCTCGAAGAACCTGGCGCCACCAGCTGCCCAGCCAGGGGTCAGAGGTTCCTGTAACCTCAGATGCCCTTGGAGCAAAAGCAAAGGAACCACTTGAGAGAATGATCGGGTAGGGTTACCCCAGCCTAAAGGGGTCTCCCCTCCTACAGCCGGTGTGCAAATGGATGACAAATGGACCAGACTCGGCTCAGGGAAGTTTGGGGAAAATGAAGGTGGAGGTGGAAAATACAGATGTGGTCAGAAAGACAAGGTTGGAACCACAGAGCCAACGCTGGAAACTCACCCAAATGCTCATCAACCACAGATGACACAGGTGACGTGTAACATCCATTGCATGTTATATGGAATGTAACATAACACTGAGGAAAACAACCAAATTTCACAAACATGAGAGAAGTCACAGAGAGCGGGGTCTGGTGGCCATGCCAGTAATCCCAGCACTCAGGAGACTGAGGCAGGAAGAACAAGTTTGGGGCCAGCCTGGGCTACAGAGTCTCAAAACACCAAAATAACAGTAACAATAAAGAGTCACTGGAGAACGTCCACAACCTTAAGAAAGATGATCAGGATGTGAGAGTTCTGTCTGTCTTATCCCCTGATGTATTCCCTGCATCTAACAAAGCACCCAGTGCACAGCAGGTGCTCAATACTTATTTGTTGACTGACTGAATGAGCACACATCCAAAATTCAGGTCTAAAAGTTCACTTGCACATCCCCAGCTCTGCCAGGACTGTCCTTTCCTCATGGTAACCGTGGCCAACTCCTCAGGGCTTCAGTCCCCCCCACACACAGCCAGCACCTCCTTCAATGCGAGCCCCTCGCCCAGGCCCGCTGCGACCTGTCAGTCACTCTAAGTCCTGCAGGCACAGCCTGCTGGAGACCAGATGGATCCTCCAAACTCATTCCGCCTGTCAGGGCGGCCCCACCTGGAGGTGGGGGGGCTCAGGAGAGGCAGCCAGCTTGGTTTATTAACCCCTTCACCCCTGCCCAGCTCCATCCAGAGACAGCTGGGCTTCAGGATGCAAATCAAGGCAGTCAGGTGGGAGAGGAACATCTTGCCATTGTAGAAGGGAGAGGGTGAGGCTCCTTTGGCTCCTGGGGCCTTAACCCCCTCTGCTTTGCTCTTGCAGGAACTCCTGCCCCCTGGATATTTCAACAGCCTTTCTTTTTGCAGATGGGGAAACTGAGGCCCAGAGCAAGGAGAGCCCGAGGTCACCAGCCAGGTTGAACAAAAGCTGAGACTGGATGTCCTGAGTTCATGGCCAAGGGTGCTATCTGCTCTCCAAAGAGGGGGCCTGTTCTGCTGCAGCCTTGGCCCCACCCTCAGCCCCTTCTTGCTCACGGGGGAGGGGGCTGGGATAAGAAGTAGGAGTGGGAGGGGGCGCCTCTTCACCTCACCATCTCAAGAGTTCTTGGTTCTGTTCAAAGGTACAGAATGATGCCCTGCCTCAGTTTCCCCTTCTGTGGATGGGGGCCACCACTGGCTTCCCTCAGCACCCCCCTCCCCATGTGCAGCAAACCCCCTCTGCCAGCTCAGTTGGGGTCTCAGATGTCTATGTAGCTGTAAGGAGGAGGGGAGAGGTCCCTAATTGCTTCTTAAGACACTATAATGGCAGGACGGTTTATAGGAGATTCCACTTCAGGGATTTTAATAGGGTCTAATAATTTTACATTGCTGGGCACAGGGCCGGGGGACAGATCTATGGTGCTGAAATACAGAGAGCAGACCTGAGGGTGAAGACCCCGTGACAGCTCTGCTCCAGGAAGTCACAGGACCTGGGGACCCACTATGTTAGCCGGGGTGGCGGCAGTGCTTCCTTCATAGGTTATTTCCCACATCTGAGTGCTGAATGCAGGCCCGGTGCTCGGCGGGGAGCCCATCCCTGCCCTGGCAGAGTGTGGGTGTCTTAGGGAGCACAGGACTCCCCTGTGCTGAAGCCATCTGTTCCTGTCCTGGGAAGGAGAGATCCTGGGACAGGGGTGTCTGGCCAGCCTCCTCCCTCCCCAGCATCACTGTTGGTACAGTGGCATTGTCACTGCCAGGAACTGAAGTGCGTCCCCTAAAAGTAGCTTGAAGACCTAACCCACAGAACCTAAGAATACCTTCTAACTTGGAAACAGGATCTTCGCAGAAAAAATTGAGTTATAACAAGGTCCTCAGACTGGGTCCTAATCCACCAATATGACTGGTGTCCTTATGAAAAGGGGTTATTTGAGGGCTGGGCGTGGCGGCATCTGCCTGTAATCCCAGCTCTCAGAAGATTGAGGCAGAATGATTAAGATATGGGCTACATATCAAAACCATATCTCAAAACTAAACAAGTTAACTAAACTAAATTAATAAATAAAAGGGGGCTATTTGGACAAAGAGACAGAGGAGAGAGTGTCAAGTGAGGATGGAAGGTGCCTCAAGGGAGGCACTCCTAAGCCAAGGACAACAGGGGACCAGCCACACTGCAAACCGGGGCGAGGCAGGAAGGACTCCCTGTCAGGACACTCATACAGTACCTGTCCCCAACTCCAGGGATGGCCCAGGTCCAGGATGCAGGGCACAGAGGCAGCCGTGGAGTCCTGATTCAGCCACTTGCTAGCTGGAGACCCCATATCTCTGGGCCTCCGAGTCTTCATTTGGAACTTGGTGGTGTTAGCAATGGCACCTGCTCCTGGCGGGGTCACTGTGGAGACCAGCCCAATCTTGCAGCCCAAAATGACAGTGCTGTGCTGGGGAGGAGCCTCCAGGCAGCTGGCCCGCAGACTGGGGGTTCCAGGGTGCACCAGGCACAAAAGACATAAGGGGGGAAGACAGAGTGGCAGGAAGATGAACAACTGAAGTACAAGAATAGTAACTCTTGTCCCCAGAGAGAGAACACACAGCTTGCCGGTGTTCAAATCCCAGCTCCGCCCTGACTAGCTGTGTGATCTCGGAAAAGTTACTTAACCTTTCTGTGCGTCCCTTTCCCCATCTAAAAACAGAGAAAACAATCACACAGAGAGCTGAGGGTGTGGCTCAAGTGGTAGAGCACCTGCCTAGCAAGCTCAACACCCTGAGTTCGAACCCCAGTACCACGAGATAATTAATGACGGTGACGATAATAATAACAGTAGTACACAGCCCTCAAAAGACTGCCCTGACAATTAAATAAGTTATTAATTAGCTCTACTGAGACATTCCACCACACCACGTATGAATATCTTAAAACGTGCAAGATAAATATATGCAAATGTGACTTGCCGATCTCAACAAGGAAAAAAAGTTAATGGGTGGGTATCCTTTAAAACAATGCATCTGAGTGACAGTGAAATTTATAAAATACACGTCACCAGCATCCCCTTTGAGCAGCCCCTGCTGGCTGCCCCCACCCACAATGAGCTGGTGACAAAAGTGTCCCCGTGTTTCTGGGGACGATGGAGGAAGGGCCCCCTGCACTGAAGGACACACATTCCCCTGGCAGGAAGGGCTGAGAGCTTTTGCTGGGAAGAGAGCAAAGGATTATCCCTTCCCTGCAGGACCCCGCTGCTGACCTCAGTGAGCCAAAGGACAGATGGTGACAAAAGACCTGGCGAATTTATTGGGCCCCTACCACCAAGTGCTTTGGGGGAGTAACAGGTTGAAATCAATAGGAAGTGGGCAGGGGAGTGGCTTAGTGAGGAGGGGACTCGAGGGACAAGGCGACCGAATGAGGGGAGGAGGGGGAGGGAGACCAGGGTGGAAGTCCAGGATGTTTTTGATCCTGTGCAGCTCCGGGTCAACCGTGGAGCCCAGATAAGTCTCCTGGAAGCCAGTCCTGGCTCCTGAAGGGATGTCACACAGTTTGGGGGACAAGAAATTACCCCTGAGGCTCCATCTGAGATTCCTGGGCTGATCGAGGAGGAGTGTGGATGGCAGGTGAGGGGACTGCCATGACAACAGAGGGTCACAGCCTGCAGACACAGCCACTGAAGCACTTACCTGGGTATTAGGCTCCCACCCCTGCTGTAACAAATGACCACAACCTAGTGGCCTAAAGCAGCACAAAAGTGTCATCTTACAGTGCCGGAGGTCAGAAGCTGGACACAGGTCTCCCTGGTTCAAAGTCAAGGTGTCAGCAGGGCTGCATTCCTTCTGCAGGCCCTAAGCCCATTTCTGCTTTTCCAGCCCCAAGGCCGTGCATCCCTTGGCTTGTCATCCCTCCTCCAGCTTTAGAGCCAACAGCATAGCAGCTTCTCTCTCTCTCTCTCTCTCTCTCTCCCTCCCTCCCTCCCTCCTCCCCTCTCTCCCTCCTCCCCTCTCTCCCTCTCTTTCTCTCTCTCTCTGACCTTGCTTCCCTCACTTCTCCTGTGCCTCTCACTCCTGCCTCCCTCTTGTAAGGACCCTTGTGGTGAGGTTAAATCCCCCAGGGTTCCATGGGAGATAACAGATTCTCAAGTGGATATTTTTTATCCAACCTATTTGTGCTGACTCATTTCACCATTACAACAACCTTATGAGAAAAGAACCACTCCCTACCTCCCCCTTTTACAGATGAGAAAACTGAGACCCTGAAAGGTAATCAGTTTAGCCAAGGTCCTGCTCCCTGGAAAGACCTTCTCTGGCCTTGAACTCCAGGAGGAAAAGCCCCTGGATCCAGCTGTACCTGAAGTAGTCCACCTTTAATCTTTCAGTCCATGAATGAATTTGCCTTTTCTGGCTCAAGACAACCAAGTTGGTTTTCCTATTAGGTACAGCCAAGAAGGGGCAGTAGACATTGGAGTCCTCTGGGAGGGGGACACAAGGATCCCTTTCCCCAAAGGTCAGTCTTTAAAACAGACCGAATCTCGCATCTATCCACTTTCCACTAGCAATATTGAGCTCCTGCTTTGTGCAGGGTAGTGCGAACTTTTCACATAAAAGACCAAATAGTAGAATTTTCGATACATGAAGGGGACAGACATGGTCGGGTTCCAACAAAACTTTACTTACAGCCAAGTGCAGTGGTACCTGTGTGTAATCCCAGCCACTCAGGAGGTGGAGATGGGAGGATCTCAGTTGAAAGCAAAAACTAAGCAAAAATTCAAGACCTGATCAGAAAAAGAATGAAGCAAAATGGCTTGGGGCGTGGCTTAAGTGGTAGAGCACCTGCCTAGCAAGTGCAAGGCCCTGAGTTCAAACCCTAATACTGCCAAGAAAAAGGTTATTTACAAAAGCGGGCTATGAGCCACTTTGTCTGTGGGCTGTGACGTTGTGATCTTGGTCAAGGTAATAAAAAATACAGCTCTGAGCGGGTCAGTTAAAATGTCTGGCCTCAAGAACATTGCAAGGTTTCTGAGGCGCTCAGGGAAGGCTTTGGGACAGGCGAGTCCAGCGGGAAGAGCATTTCTGAGCAGGAACAGCAGGGAGGCTGTGGACAGGCTAGCACGGAGTGAGGAGAGGACGGAGGCCAAGCAGGACGGAGGCCCCCGGGGACAGTGGGCCTCAGCTGCAAGAGGAGATCCAGGGACTTGGGATGGAAGGGTGACAGGACCTACTTCATGCTTTGATATGGCACCTCCAGCTGCTGGACGGAGGAGCCAGTGACCAGCCTGCTGCCATGGCCAGGGGAGGCAGCAGAAGAGAGAGTGGGGGGCCTGGACCCCGGGATCCGTGTTCAAGGTTGACCTGACGGGGTGTCTGACGGGTCCCCTCTGAGCCCAGCCTCACTTTCCACCACAGGGAAAGTGGCTGTCAAGACTTCTTGCCCAGAATGAATTAAAAAAAAAAAAAAGCCAACAATCTATTAAGTCATCAATACAGAGCACTGTCAATCTGTCCATCACGGCCCCCGTCGATAACTCCATCTTGGGGCTGACAAGGCGGGAGACGAGGAGGGAAATGAAATATTTATAATTTCTTCGGGGACCGGGTCCTTCCCCAAGGTGGTGCTTTCAGATCCAAGAACATTAAGTTAAGTTTCCCATCACAGGACAACCTCCTTGATTCCTGCTGTCACCTTGGCAGAGCGGAGACCCAACAGAGGGGAAAACTCCTAAAAGACACCTCGAAACAAAGCTGTTTGATTTCGAACCTAGACTTTGGTGTCAGATTCATAGATTTCCATCACTCACTGGCTGTGTGACCCAGAGAAAGTTACTTGACCTCTCTGAGCCTCGGCCCCCATCTGTACAATGAGACCGCAGCCGTGACTGTGTTGAGGCACTTGGCGTGATGCACACGTGGCACAGATGGGAAGTCACCAAATCCAGCGTTTGCTGGGCTCCCATGTGACCTGAGCAATGAGCCGTGGTGACTGCAGAGTCCCATAGGTTCAGACTCAGTTGGTAGCCCAGATGGAGGATGGGAAGTAGGCCTTCCCCAGCTTGGAGTGGAGAAAGATGGAGCCTGGGTCTGACTGTTCGGCTGCGAAGCGAGGTCCCTGCAGATGTACAGTCAGTCTGCAGGGGGAAAGTGGTTTCTTTGAAACTCTGGGTGTCCTCATTCAGCCACTGTTCCCCTCAGTTCATCGGGTAACCTTTGCGAGACCCCATCTTGAAAAAACCTTGCGCAAAAAATAGGACTGGTGGAGTGACTCTGAAGTTCAAGCCCCAGTACTGCAAAATAAATAAATACGGTAACCACGTATTCAAGCAAGACTTTGTACTTTATTACGATTTCCCCTTTGTTCCTGTGTCAGTCAGCGATTGCTACAACAACGCTGGGTAACAAGCAGCCCCGCCTTCCCGGCGGCTGGCGGCAATGAACAGGTGAGAACAGGTGAGGCGCACCTTTCGGCAGCCAGTTGGCTGCAGTTCCACTGGTCCAGGCCGGCCCAGCTTGGCCGTCTGAATTCAGGCTTCCTGAAGGGCATGGGCCAGCTTTGCAGGGATTGGGGTCACAGACAATAGGGACAGCCACTGCCCAGAGTGCAAGTTTATCCAGGAGGAGCAGAAAAGCGCAAAAGAACAAGACTGCCATGCATCGCAGGCCTTTGCGTGTGTCCTTTCCTTTGATGGCCCGTTGGTCACGGCCACGGTCAAGGCGAGAAGCTGCCCGCTGTCCATGCTGAAGACCTGGGGAAGGCGCAAGAACAACCATCAGTGAGTCAATCTACACGATCCCCCATTCACAATCTTGCTTTCCTCCCCGCCATAGGCAGTGTTGTTTATGTGTGTCAGATAGATCCACAGATGGATGGATGGATGGATGGATAGATGGACGGACGGATAGATAGATAGATAGGTAGATAGATAGATACAGATGTTAAAATTTTTATGCCTTATCTTCTAAAATATAATACTACGTTTTATTATGCACTATTATTTTAAATAAACTTTATGGAAGCTGCAATACTCAATAACAATACCTGGTCTTTTTGTCGTTTTTGTTTTTCCTGGGGATTTTTAACAAAACAGGAATTTGAACTCCGTGCTCCACCACTTCAGCCACGCCTCCAGCCCTTTTTGCTGTAATTTTTCAGATAGGGCCTCACAACTTCGCCACCCTCAGACCTCGATCCTCCCACCTCTGCCTCCTGGGGAGCTAAGATTACAGACGTGCACCCCACATCCACCTTGGTTTTTGAGATAGGGTCTCACTAACTTCCCCCCACCCCCAGGCTAGCCTCAAATTGCAATCCTTCCATCTCAGCCTCCTGTATGGCTGGGATTACAGGGGTACACCACCATGCCTGGCCCCTGCACCAGTTTTAAGTGCATAATTTGATCATTTTTGATAAATGTATACATTCATGACCCCTCCACAATCAAGATACAGAACATTTTCACCACCCCAGAAAACAGTCCCCTTATGTCTCTTTGGAGTCTAACCACCACCATCCCCAGCCCAGGCGACCAGCGATCTTCTCCACCCTGGCAGGTCAGTTTTGCTTGTTCTCAACTTGCATATAAATGACTTCCTGGGCTCAGCATTTTGACATTTATCCACCATGTTATGATATCCACAATTGGTTCCTGTTGATGGCACGGTAATATTCCACTGTGTGCCAGGATCCAGGTTTGTTAATCCACTTAACCACTGATGGATTTCAGTATTGTTTCACAATTTACACACTGACGTGTTTTCACACACCTGTTGCTCCCAGTGGCTTCTGTGGCTTGATAGGACACGGTCCCACTGCCTTGTTTTCTCTGTCCATTCACTGAGTGACCAAGGGCCGTGAGCAACCGCGTGGGTTTTCCTTATATGTCTATCACAGAGTTTCTCTGGAGCTGAGATCCAAGAATTGAATTTCTAGAATAAGCTGTATGCAAATCATTGACATCAAAAAACACCAACTAATGGCTCAATTTTCCCCCCAGCAGTTCACAGCAGGACTTTTATTTCCCCACAGGCTCTGCAGCCCCAACTTTCTGGCTTTTTCTCATTAGATCTGCATAAAATAGCAAATCACTGCCCTGCTTACTAAAGACTCTTGTTGGTTTGTTTGCTTGTTTTTGCGGTACCAGGGTTTGAACTCAGGGCCTGCACCTTGAGCCACTCCACCAGCCATGTTTTGGGATGGTTTTTTCAAGATAGGGTCCCATGGAACTATTTGCCTGAGCTGGCTTTGAACCACCATCCTCCTGATCTCTGCTTCCTGAGTGGCTGGGATTACAGGTGTGAGCTGCCGTATCCAGCTCTTTTTTTGTTTTCTAGGATCACTCGTGTAAAACGAGAATCGACTGTCTCTAATATTTGCGGAAGTCACCCATAAGACTGTCTGGATGTAGAACTTTTCTTATGGGGGCACAGGAGACATTGACACTCTGGAGTCGCATGCTTTACTCTCTCTGGGGACTTTGATGCTACCTGTGGGACAAACCTGGGCGTGAGGAGCTATGCAGCGTCCTGGTGGGCGGAGAAGGGACAGGACGCACGCGGATGGGGCAGTCACTGAGCCTGGGAGTCCAGGAGGACCACGGAGAGTCCAATGAGGACAACAGGCTGAGCTGAGGTGGGAAGAGACAAGGGAGAGGGGTGTGCTCTGTGCCTCCGTGCGTGCTAACTGAGCCGGGTGACGCTTGGTGACAGTCGTGTTCATTGCAATGACGTCATGTACAGTGCACTGTTTCTGCATCACCAGCTCCTATTTGCACAAGCTCCAGGTCCTGTGCGTGTGTGCATCCTACAGCTGATCAGACGTCATTTACATGGTCCAAGTGTCGCCCTGGGTGTCTAGTGGGTGTTGCACTGACCCTCACACATGTTGGGGAGGGGGCCACCTGTCATCACCGACCCCAGCAGCTCATGACGTGGGTTTATTTGTCAAACAAAACCCAGGCACCGACTGTGCTGTAGGCTGGGTGACCCCCCCGTGTCTGTGTCCCACACACGCCCAGCACCCACGCAGCCCCCCGCCCCGCAGCCCGTGTGCAAAGACACCGCAGTGGCCGCCTGTGTGCTTGCCTTTTATTGTGCTCGCTGTTCTGTGACAGCACCACGCTCCCCTCACCTCTTCTCCACACTGCTCCTTTGGGGACATCAAGGGCAGACCAGAGAAGGGTTACCTGGAGAAAAGGGTTGCTAGGCAACCAAACACCCACCACCCCCGAGCACCACCAACCCAAAACTCCGTTCCAGGCCTGCAAAGATTAGCATATTAATGAGGCTGTAATTTCCCGAGGATTGTCTGCTCCACGCTCACCTCCAAGCACTGGCCCAGGAGTTTGCTATGCAAATAAACCGGTTTTACAGACTACAACTTAATTAACTCATCAGGTTCATCCTCCTAACAGAAAAGGCAGACGAACTACAGATTAATGAACCTGTGTTTGCTCGCTCCCCTCTCTCTCTCTCTCTCTCTCTCTCTCTCTCTCTCTCTCTCTCTCTCTCTCTCCAGCACCAAGCAACTGCCTTTCTCTTTATCTTCCTTCCCCCCCCCAATCCTGGTAGCTCCTGAACCCATGGTCCCCTCCATCCCTGCCCCCCCCATACACTCCTCCAGGTCTCCTGGCATCGGCCCCTCCCTGCCCAGGCTGCTGGCAATACAGAGCCCTGAAAATGGGACGCTGTCCCTTTAACAGAGGAAGGTGCAGGCTTTATTTTTGACACGCGATTCATAGTTTCCGCCTCAGCCCTGATATTCAATCAGCTGAATACAGACTCGGGAAGGAGCGCAGCCTTCTCCCCGCCTGCGTGTTAATTAGGAACGCCAGTCCTGGCTGCAGTCAACTTCGGCCACATCTGATGGAAGACACGCACCCAGGAGGGGTCCCTGAGATGCTTCTGTAGAGAAGGAAGCAAGGCCTGGGATGCAGGAGCCCTCAGGAGGACATTGCTTTGAACGCTGGACCAATTCTCCTTAAATTTTGCTTTTCTATCTTCCTGGGTTTGCCCCTCACTGAGATCTGGGTGGGGCATCACCTCCTCCAGGAAGCCCTCTTGGATTTGCATGGATCTAAACCCAGAAGAGAGGGCCCACCTCCCACTAGAAGGTCAAGGCATCTGGCACCCTCTTCCCCAGGCCCTAGCCTCCACGCATGGAAAGACATTCTACGACTGCTCCAGTGCCACAAACAGGCTGCTCTATGACTTCCTGTCCTCTCCCCAGTCTACCCTATCCAGGTCCTGGCCCTCTATCTCCCACGTGGGTTACTGCACACATGTCTGACATCAGTTCTCCTTGCCTGCATCCCATTTCCTTCCAGCCAGCCTTCCCTGATCCACAAGAGAAATAAACCAGTTCCTCTCCTGCTCAAACACCTCAGATGGCTCCCTATGGCCCTTAGAACAAAGTCCAAGTGTCACATACTACTCAGAGCCATCTGTGAGCAGCCACTACCAAACCTCCCCCAGGTTCACCTAGCAATGCAGATGTCTGTGGTTTTACAGAAAACAAGCCAGAAGAATCCCCAGAAGCAGGTTCCCAGGTCCCATCTCCAGAGGTTCTGCTTCCGTGGGACCGGGGCTGGGGTGGACCCAGGAATCTGTATCTTCAACCTGTATCCAAGGTGACGATGACGGAGCATCCTGGGACCACACTCTGCGAGGCCAGGCCACTGGCTCACTCTCCCGAGAACATCTGCCTCCACCTGAGGCCATCCACCTGGCCTCCTCCAGGAAGGGCCACCTTGATCCAGCCCACCCTGCGCCCCTTCTAAGCGAAGCCTGCTGGGGAAGCCCAAGTGGTGGTAAGACCCCCTTCCGCTGTTCCCCAGCCCTGTGGTCCTCACTCCTTCTGTCTGGGAGCAGGTGACACCGGCAGCCCTCACACCGCTGATTAGTGGTGGGTTTGGCTTCTTTGGTTTTTGTCATGTTGGGGGATCAAACCCAGGGCCTAGTGCCCTACCACCGAGCTACATCCCAGCAAAGACTTGAGTGGATTTTTTTAACTGTTCTTCAAAACCAGGAGAGGTTTGAAAATTCAAAAAAAAAAAAAAAGAAAAATTAATTCTCCCGAGTGGTTAAAGCCCTTACTTGGACTCCTGGACATAATAAAGCATGAGACCCAGAGTTCAAAACCCAGTGACGCCAAACTAAATAAATATAACTAAATAAATGTCTTCTGTGTAAATAAAAATGTCCGTGAGTTCTGGAGTTCCACTGCTTCAGTTTTGCCAAAGCTCCGTCTCACCCCCCACGTGCTGTGTGACTTTTGGGCAAGTGGCTCCCTCTCTGTGGGCCTCGCCTTCTTCATAAGCAAAGTGGGAATCACAGCCCTTCATAGGATGGAAATGGGATTTTAAAACATCCACAGAAAGCCGCTGAGACGCCAGGCAGTGGCCCAAGGGACACAGCCACCAGGGTGGCTCTGTTTTTTGCTCGCTGGGTCACAGTGCGTAGGAACTGAAATGAACAGTGAAGGGCTCTCGGGGCCATGAATCCAAGCAGCTGTTGACTCGGCCACACAAAAGACAGACCTACAGATGCAGACAGACGCTGCCTCCCCAGCCCCATTGCTACATTTCACCCCATCAAGGCAGAAGTAAGCCTGCTCTGGATTGGCCAGCGCCCATGGAGTCTCCAGCTTCCTCTCCAGTGCTCCTCCTGGAGCTTGGCTTCCTCCCACAGTGACGGAAAACTGTTTAAGATGTCACTGACCCTCTTCCTCGTCAGGGTCACATGAGGGAGAGTTCCCATCAGAGTGTGGACACAGCACCTTCCTCTCTTCAGATGCTGCTGTCTGGGTCCCAAGAAGAAAACCCTCTGTGTCCATCTCCGCTGGGTCCACTTGGAGGGTCCCAGGCCCCCGGAGGCCACGTTTGTGACAAACCTCAGACCAGCTCAGCTGACCAGGAAAGGGAGAAACTGAGTCCTTTGCTCTCAGGTTTTCAACACAAGGCCATTGTGTGGCTGGAGACACAAGCCAACGCACTAAGGGAAGATTTTTGAAATCTTGATTCTCTGTGGGGGTCCTTTAAGAGGCGGGGCCTAGTGGGAGGCCAGTAGGTCACTGGGCACCACCCTCGGCAGTGATTAAGGAAACACTGTGGGACTCTGGTCAGTTCTCCAGAGGGAGGTGTAATAAAACAGCAGCCTCCCTGCACCCCGGCTTCCTCTTTACCCTGCCCCTGACTTGGTGGCACCGTCCACCTGGGGTCCTCACAGTGCTGGCATAGGCGCACCCAAACTGAGAGCTAAATAAACCTCTTTTCTTTATACACTACCCAGCCTTGGGCATTTTGTCATAGCAACAGAAATCAGATCCAAGCCCCAGATGAGAGAAGTGGTAGAAAATGAGCCATTCCCATGGACCAACCACACCAAGCCCTCCCTGTGACTTTCACCTTGGCTCCCTATTCCTGCAGAAGGCTGGTGTCCAATGGCTTCTCTTTATCATCAGTTTGTCATGAGAAAGAAACAGAACTCTACACCCTGCCAAATACAAATCATTATATCTCAGATAGCTCTAATTTTGCTCTCCAGGAAGCTCTGACCAATGTAAGGTGGGTTGGAGGCACACAATTCCCAATTCACAGAGTGAGGTGTGGAACAGAAAGGTTTGTTAATTTTCCCAAGGTCACACAGTAAACTCAAAGGCAGAGCCAGACCTCTAAAAACACAGAGAGTCTCAGATTAGAGAAGCCACTAAGAGTGAGGCAGGATGAAGGGACTTGCCCAAAGCCACAGCGAGGAAGTGACAGGTGTGTGCTTTTCCTGGGAGCAGAAACCATCCTCAAGTCCTTGATGTGTCTGGAATGTGTGCGATCAGAGGTCACTCTATTTATCTACATCCATGAGCCTGGTACCTCTCCTTCCTTGGAGCATTTCCTATCTGTTCCTGGTTTCATGTTTTAATCTTCCCCACTGACTTCCCAGGACAAGAACGGGGGCTGATGTGTCTTCCTGCTCTCCAGCTCTCACAAAGTGCCCTGAGGCTCCGTAAATGTCTGCTGATGCATTTTGACTCTTCCTTGAGATGGAGACAGGTCTTTACAGGAGGGACAGACAGCCACTGGCTCCACAGCGCCCCGCCCCCGCCTTGTTCCTTGGGCTCCTGCATTGTCCCTACCCTCTTTTGCCCGGATGTGGGAAACACCAAGGCAGCCACCCGCTCCTGACCTCATGTGTGTGAAAGGTGGGTGTGATGGCCGAGGTTGGGCACTGAGAATTCCCGTGACGGAATGGCTCCTCAAATCAGGGAGAGGGCAAGGTGACCGGGAAGTCTGTTACTCACCTTCCCCTCTCTTCTCCAAACTCCGCCAGGACCCAAGCCCAGAAAAGGCACCACAGGCCAGAGGGAAGGACGGTCACTTCAAATGAGTGCCCTTAGCCAAGCCCATGTGGAGTGGAGGCTGATCTGCCTCCCCTCCCCAAATCCATGCCCAGAGAGGCAGAGAAATCCACGAGGCTCACACAGCAAGGTTGTGACCAAGCTGTCAGATCAAACCGTCCTGTTGGAAGAGGAAACTGGCAAGTGGCCATCACACAGCTCTTTCTTTCCTAATGATTACTTTAATTGTATACGCTTTTGGGGGTATGGTGTGATAATGACCAAACAAGGGTGATTAGCATTTCATCACAAACTTTTTTTATTAAATTTTTAGTGGCGCCTAGGATGTGCAAGACCCTGGGTTCCATTCCCAGAGCTACAAATATATATAATAAGTGTTTGCTTCATATACATGGTTCTTGAAGTAGACACACAGAAGCTTTCACAGTGGCTTTGCAAATGACTGGCTATGAAATCCTAGCGGAGTGGCTGGAGCCCTCTCACCTCAGAGGGCTCGCCTATGAAATGGGTGCATGCCAGCACCCACCACAGCCATGCTGCTTGCTTTTAGACACACAATGACAGCTTGTGCCAGCTGCAGACATGTCGCTGCTACTGCTGCAGCTGCTGACTTTCCAAAAGTCCCCTGAGAGGGGTCGCTAATGGTGGAGATGCCTGTCACTGAAACAGAAAGGAGCATCCCTCAATGGCCCGGAGGTCCAGCCCACCTGCACTCAGAGGAGCCCTCTGCAAGAACCCCAGCCCTGGCTCCCCATTGGCTCAGGGGAGTGGGTGTGGCCAGACTTGTGACTCCGCCCCCTCCCTGCTGGGGAGTCTGGGGGGCGCCGGGCCGAGGCTTGGGAGGTGGAATGTGGCTTCTTGTGTAAGGCACTGTTGCCACTTGGAGCTGAACAATCCCGGGGCTGTGGGAGAACTCTGTCCAGTGTCCTGTAGGCATCTCTGGCTAATAGCTACTGGCTGCTGGTGACATCCTCCACCAAGCTGTAGTAAGCAAACACTCATTGCCACATGTCCCATGGGAGACAAGATCACCGCTGACGGGATGCAGGCTTCCCTGAAGAGGAAGGGACAGGAAGACAGAACAGACAAACGGGTTGACAAGGAAGGGGAAAGAGAAGAGGGAGGGAGGACGGAAATACTGCTGGCTTTAGAGGAAGAAAGAACATTTTTTTTTGACCCCACAGAGCACATCAGTGCCCTTCCCTTAATTGATCCTGGGGTCTTCGTGCTGGGGGATCACCCTTTCCTATTTTTCTTCATAAGAACGTAATTCCATCCTGTAAATATTTATCAAACGCTTTTTGTAGACAAGGCACTTCCATGCATTTATTTCAAGCAATTATTCGACAAATTTTGAGTGATCTTGCTGTTACCCCACGCTCCATCTCTTACCAGCCCTCGTTATGTGTGCGCTCACCTGGGCCAGGCACCGTGCTAAGAACAACCCCGAGGGGTTATCAGCTTCTTTTCTCATTATGGTATTTTCTGGTTTACAAATGAACAAAGTGAGACTCGGACAAACTAAGTTACTAAGGCAATGGTACTCAGCTTGGTGTTGGTGAATGAATGAGTGACTAACCAGAGTTTTTCCTCCTTTGATAACCATACTAACAGGCAGATATTGTATGGAGGTTCACAGTGATGGGGGACACCTTGCTAGAATCAACAGCTTGGAGTGGGGGGTCAGGCGACCATTCACACTGGCACCTACAGCTTCTAGTAGCATACAGTAGGTGCCCAATATATCCTCATCAAGTCACAAATGATGGAGGGCACTTTACTACATTTCATTCACACACACACACACACACACACACACACACACACACCAGGCCACGCACATATCCTGGCCATAGCAGGAGCTCAGTATTACGTGTTTTGTTCAGGAGCTAAACAATAGGAATCAGAAAATACAGATACATCTTTGTAGAACATCTTTATTATGTAAAGGAAGGTTCCCCAGCAGGGTGGCAGTGACCACAGGGACTCTGGGTGGACCTCAGTGGGAAGTCAGGCCAGCCCTAGCCCTGGGATGGTCCTGGAAAACCCTTTAATGACTCCAAACAATAGTTCTCCAGCCCCTGCTCCCTGAATGCAACCCTTGCCTTCCTTCTGAGACCAAGAAAGTGGACTCACCTACTCTCACCTGCTCCAGGATACACCTCTCTTTGTAAAGGGTAAAGAAAAAAACCAGTAACCCCAGCTAGTTAACATGTGGTTGCTTTCTGATCCCAATTTGATCCCCAAGGGCTCCTGGCAATCCCATGAGGCAGCAATCGCAGATTCGGCCCCGTTTTGACAAACTGAGGCACAGGGAATGTCCATATTCCCACCTGCCATGACTGAGCTGCTCAGCTTGGAGCTAAGACTGTAGGCTGTCTCCTCTAACTTCTCTGAGGACGAAGAGGAAACCTTTTGAAATGAGTTTTATCTTTTTCCCTTTGCATCCTTGCCTGTTTGCACCATCCCCCATCCCCTACCATTCTGTGTCCCTTCCTTTCTCTCCTACACAAGGCTGTGATGTAGCACAAATAAAATGGACCAAAACAATCCCTGGTGGACACTCTACAAATAGGCAGGCATGTGCTTTTATCCCTCCCACTGATGAGGAAACAGGTACAAAGAGGCCAAGTGAGTTGTCCTGTGTCACACAGCTAGGAAACCATGACACCAGATTCCAGCGTGGGGGAAATGGGCTCCAGTCAGAGCTGCTAACATTGCATTCCATTCTATCTACCAAAAACAGCACTGACTGAACTTTTCACAAAAATGTGTAATTTACATGTCTTCCTGATTTGCTATTTTCATTATCATCCTTTTATTTGGAAAGTTTCAGACCAAACAAAAAACATCAAGAACCACTCTCCAAGGCCATAGACCCGCTTATCCACCCCAGTTTGATCCCATATCAAGTCTGCAGAATCCACGCCCTGCTATATGTTCTTGGAGTCCTTAGGCACTCTTTCCTGTCTTCCTTTTTCCAAATCAGGAACCCACACAGCTCTGTCTGCACACCCCAGAAGAGGGGCAAATTAGATCAGTCCTCCCTCTTCCCAAAAATCTTCTTGGTTTTGCCTGTTCACGTCCACTCATTTTGGTAGTTCTCATTTCTCATCTATGCATGCATTCATTATTCATTCAGTTAACAAATATGTATTGAACAACTATGTTCCAGGTCTTGAGCAAGGCACAGGGGATTCAACAGTGAGCAAGACAAACACAAGACTGTCTGCCCTCACAGAACTCGTATTTGATTAAGGAAGGCAGATAATATGTAGCTAAACATATAAATAGGATAATTCTCAATATTGATAAGGGTTGCAAAGAAATTAGAGAGATAAGCTAGAGAGTGAGTGGGAATGAGTGCTTTTAGACAAAACAGTCAGAAAAGACTTCTTCCCAGAATTGACATTTGAGCTGAGACCTAGATGACAAAGGGGAGCCAACCTTGTAAGGATCCCAGGGCAGAAGATGGAGCCAAGTGCAAAAGTCTTCAGGTGAAAGAAAGTAGGTCTGCATGAGACCCAGCGGAGGCCAAGGCAGCTGGTGCAGGGCTATGAAGGGATGCATGATGGGAGGGCTGGGCAGGAGCCAATCACAAAGGGCCCTGCCGAGCGGGGTGAGGAGTACACTGGGGAGTTGTTGGAGGGTTAAAGGCAGAATGACAAGATCTGATTTATCGCCTTAAAATATAACCTTAGTTATAGTGTACAGAATAGATTGAAGAGAAGAGCAAGAGAGATGAAACAGGGAGTCTGATCAGGAGGTTATAAAACAGATGAGACTGGTGGCTTGGACCAGGGTGACAATGTAAAAGAAGCAAAAAGGGGGTGAGGTGTGTGTTGGAGGCAGAACTAACCAAACTGGTTGTTGGATTGGATTTGAGGCAGGAGAGAAAGAGGGGATCAAAGACTCCCAGGCATGGGTCTAAGAGAATTGTCACACTAAGCTGGTCCCATTCTGTGAAACACCCACTCAACCCCTGTGGAGGAAGGGCTCTCTGTTCTTCCCATTCCCATTTCTAGCTTTCAGAGTTAGTCCTTAAACTAGTATCCAAGACCAGACCATAGGCCATAGTGGAAACCAAAGGGACTGACTATATATTTTTAATTAGCATCATAATCACTGGTGTAACCCCAGTGTAATGACATCACTGTGGCTCCCAGAACAGCATGGGATACTAGAGAAAGCATGGGATCCAAAACCACTGAGATCTGGGTTAGAATCACAGGCTTTTACCGTGTAACTGTAAGCAACAATAAACACCTCTAAGACTCAGTTTCCTTATCTATAAAATGGACCCATGGCAAATATCCACTACTTTTCAGGACTGCAGTGAAAGTCAAGGAAACAAATACACATAGTGGTCACTCACAAAGTGGCTTTATTATTTACTTATTTATTGTTTATCTTTTTATCATCCAAGGTCAGGGCTTCTGTCCTAGCACCACAAGGTTCTGCATTCTGAGAAGTTGATGATTTGTGGTTCAAAGGAATGACCACTTTGGTATTAATTAAAGATCTGAGAGCATTTGAGTAAGGACATAGCTAGTCAGGGTCTGGAGGAACTGGAGTGTCATTGTCCCAACCCAACCCTTATTATCATCAGTTCTGCTTCGAGAACTCTGGTTCTTCTGCCTTTAGGGACAAAGCAGCTCTCCAGTGTCCAGCGGGGAGCCAGAGTCATTGTAGACCACTGCATTCACTGGGACTCCAATGGCTCCAACAACCAGACTGAACACCCTGCAGTGGGGACACCAAATAAAGAGGTAGGCACAGCTGGGCATGGTGGTGTGTGCCTGTAATCCCAGCTACTCAGGATGTGGGGGCAGGAGAATCATGAGTTCAAAGCCAGCCCAGGCAAAGTTAGGGAGACCCTGTCTCAAAAACAGAAGAAAAGGATTTGGGGCATAGCTCAAGTGGAGTGAGTGCAAGGACCTGGGGTCAATCCCCAGTACCAAAAAAAAAAAAAAAAAAGGAAGAGAAGGTGGCCCCAGGACATCTGTCTGGGCGGTGGATCCATGTGCACTAAAATGGGTGTTCTGTCCCAAAAGAGAAGTATGTGATTTTTTTTCTCCCCTATACAAACTTAGTCAGACAAGTACTGCATACAAATCCAAGTGGAGAAACAGAGGTTGACTATAGACCATGCCAGGCATTTATATAACCCAGAACATTTGGTAAACACCAGATTAACCCTTTTGTGACCAAGCTTTCCAAAGGAATCCTTTCCCTCTTAATGATCCTTACAGATCTTATCCTTACAGATCTCACTTCTTCCTCTAAGGGCTAAGTCATTGCTTTGCCCTCACAGCCATTTTTTTTCAGGTAGGCAGGTGTCTTGGTCTGTCCACCTTCTCGATAAGCCACTGAGCCTCTCCAGCTCTTATATTTTTCTACCCAGGAAATTAAAGTGTCAGTGAATTCATATTCCTGACACTAAAATTTCAAAACCAAACGCCTTGCCTCTTCTCCAGAACATATCCGAAAGCAGATTCCTGGTATTCGTTATGGTTTTGTTCTATTGTTTTAAATATGACTTTTCACTTCTTTGGGGGATGGAGATAGCTTCTCGTGTCTGTTCTAGAGCACAATTAAAATAAGCTTTTCTTGCGTCACGTATTTGAGAAGAAAGGAGAAATCGTTTGTAATCAATCGTTTTGTTCTTCGAGATGTAGATGTACGCATCCGTACAGGACACGGATTCTAAGAAGAAGCAAACAAAAAAAGTGAAATAAACCAGAGTAAGACGAGTCACATAGCAAAGGAGGGGAGATGAGAAGAAAGCTGATGGCTGCGCCCCTTGCCCCGCGGCGCGCGCAGGTTCAGCACCGCGGACAGCTCCTGCCTTTGTCTCGGTCCAAACTCCGGGCGCCCGCGCGCAGCCAGGCAGCCACCGCCAGCGCACCACTGCCTCCCGCGACAAACCTGCTTGGGAGAGAAAGAGACGAGCAGAGCGAGCGGTGGAAGCTTTTCTAGCCTCTCCCGCGTCCTCCGAACTTGGCCCTGATCTCACCCTGCTGCATCCGGGCGGCGACTTTCACTTGTTCTCCCGCAAAACCTCGTTCGCTTCTGCATACACGATATTGGGTGTGGGGAGCCGGGCGGCCACCTTGACGAATTCGGATTGGGTTTGGAATTCGTTTCAGTGTCACTGCCCGAGGCCCCAACCGCGCACACCCTGTCCCTAGACAATGCCTCGGCTTGAACCAAAACAAACATAAAACACACACACCAAAAAACACGCCGATACGGTTGTCCGGGGTTAAGGACAAGCAAGGACACCTAGACCAGCTGACGTTCTCTCCAAGACCTGCAACCTCAAATCCAGGGGAGAGAAAAACAAAACGCAGACAGAAACCAGAAAGATGAGAAGGCGTTTCTTCTTTTGCGCCACATCCCCGCAAAAAAAAGAGGGGTGGGATGAACAATTGGAGTCCGTCCATCCAACCATCCATCCATCCATCTCCCCCCGCGCGAATCCGGCAGCGTTGTCTCTCCTTTTCACCAGAAAAAGAGCCTGGCTCCGAGATCAACAAGGGCACCCACAGAAGCTGCCCGGAATATTTTTCCCCCTTCCTATGATCCAGTATTAAAAAGGAATTTCTTCTCACGAGCTGCTTGGCCAGAAACTTTGCTTCTTCCCCCAGGGGGTGGAAAATGAGGAAGGCGCAAGCTTGCTCTCCAAATACCACGCGCGCACACACACGCACACGCACGCACGCACTCTAGCCCCGGGGTCAATGAAGTTATGCGTTCCATCAAGCTTTAGAGAAGTAGGCCAGGCAAGCTACAGAGTTTATTCTCACGGAATTCGTTCCGTAGTGGAGCCCTAGGGCAGGGATAAACTGGGGAAGTTTAAGAATGAAGGTCCCGCAAGGTGGTCTGAGAAAAAGTAGGAACGAAAGAAAGGAATCTTCGCAGACCCGCTAAAACTTGGGGCCCAGACTTAGACATCCGGGGCGCAGGGAGATCACCACCAACCAACCAGCCCCAAGACGCCCAGCCGCTGCGGACTGATTTGTATTCACCAATTAAAATAAGGGACCTCACCGCCCCAACTCCCTAAAAAAAAAATAATGCCTGGATTTTGTTTTCCGAAACCACATTCTGCTCTCCCCTTCCTCCTCCCCAAGAAACCTGGGGGAGAAAGAGACCACCGCGCCCTGTGGAGTAGCCCAAAGGAGTTTCGGAGAAAGCGCGGTCCCCGCTGTGGTCCCCGCGGTGCAGAAGGGCGCGCAGCGGGATAAACATACTCGCCTTGGGAGGAAGGAGCTGGGGGTCGCCTTCCCTGGTCCCCTCCCCCCTCCCGGGATCCGCAGCGGTGGGCGCCGGGGACGGGGGGTGGGCGCGGGGGTCCGCCCCCTCCCCCCAGCCCTCTGTGGCGCGCGGTGTTCAGCCCGGCTGCTGTGTAAACCGCCTCTTTCCGATGCAGATTTTCCTTTTAACACCTTCTAAACAAAGGCTAATGAGGCCACTGCATTACTCTATCAACACACAATCATTAGCAACCGAGAAATACACACGCGCGCGCACACACACAGTGCGGCTGCCAAAGTCGAGCCATTCTAAAGGGACCCATATTAGGCTAACAAAAAGGAGGTGGGATACAGAGGGGAGGGGAGAGGAAGAGAATGGAGGGGGGAGGGGAGGGAGGACGGGGGTGAGAGAGAGAGAGAGAGAGAGAGAGAGAGAGAGAGAGAGAGAGAGACCAAAACAGGGAGGGAGAAGACCAAGAGAAAAGACGGAAAGCCTGATAAAGACTAAGGCACGCAAGCTGATCTCTAGGAGTATGATGAGAATGAAATTGGGAGACCCTTGTTTTGGAGGTTGTCCCCTTGGGCTTCAGGGTGGAGAGTAGCTGCATATATCTTCTTTGAAACTGCTCCCAGGGCCCGGTGGAGGGTTACAGACGCTCACAGGGGTTGTGACCACAGTCTTGCCTGATCTCACACTGGAAGAACTGGAGCCAGACTCCAGGACCAATCCCCAGGGCAAGGATTAGAGTGGCACCCATGCTCTGCGCTGAGCAACTGACTTCCTAAAATTCCCAGTTCACCCTCATGGGGGCAGGGGGTAGCCAGAGTCTGACAGCACCAGTGTGGGGTTTTTCCCTCTCTGAACAAAAACGTCAGCAATTTGCTCCTAGTTAGGGAACTGCCTTGCACCTTTCCTTCTGGCTCTCCCATACCTCTTTCTGTCCTCCCACCAACTCCAGAGCACAATTTCCCAACCAGGGGAGCCTGAATTCTGCCCTAGGGATGAAGTCTAACTGTCCAACAGCAGACTAGTAGGACTTCAGCAGTCTCAGGGTGGCATGTCTGGGGAGAAGGGAAAGTGCATTCCAGGAGGGCCACTTGCAAGAAGGAAAGAGAAGTTGGGATCTCTGAGCCCGGGAGCACTCACAGGTCAAACCCTCATTTTGGGGACGTACCTCCACCACCTGCAGATTAGGGCCTGGAGATGCCCAAGTCTGGACTGACTCCAGTGTCGCCCCACCCCTGTCCCCTCTGGCCCTGAGCATCTCCCTTAAAGCTCAAGTACAAATGTTGTTTTGGGGCTGAGTTCCGATTCAGAAACCCCCATCCCTTTCCTGGTAAAGGAGGGGACTCTTGGGAAGGAAGTGAATTTGGGAAGGGCGCCATTGTTGATTTAATTCCCGACAAGCTTTCTCAAGGAAAGAGGGAAAGACAGAAGGAGGAAGGGAGGAGAGGGAGAGGACACGCCTTTTTGGTTAAACATCCCAGGTCGGGCCTGCCCAGTTAACGAGACCGTTAATTAAACGGCGCACGGATTCAACTGACAGGAAGGCCCTGCGCCCCGCAGAGATATAGTGGAAACCGAACTGTTCACTGGAGTGGGCGAGTTGGGCACTCGAGCCGCCTCGCCCGGGCCTCCCAGGTTCCCCTCAACCAGGACTCTCCCCTGCCTGGGCGAGGGGCTGCCCTCCAGCCGGAACCCTGGAACCCTCATCCACTACCTCCGCACCACAGTCCCACCCTCACCGTCCCTCCAGCTTCCCTGTGCTGGGGGTCTGGGCCTGAGCCTGCGCCCTGACCCACGCAGCACACCCTGTGGGCGTGCGCTCAGGTCTGCTTGGGTATCCACGGGCCCGGGAGTTTTCGGCTAAACCCGCACTCTAGAGGGCAGAGAATGGGGACTGGGTTGCCGGCTCGGCTCGCTGGCTCTGTCCCGGGCACCACATTGGCCTCCCTGCTCGGGCCCAGCCTTCGCGCCTGCTCCTACTCGGGGCCAATTCCGCGCGGCGGCGGGCCGTGCGCGGCGGCGCGGCGGGACGCTGAGTGTGTGTGCGCGGGGAGGCCTATATTTACTCCCCAAACAAAATAATTACACTTTTGTCGAAGGGAGAAAGCCAGTGATTAGGCGCGGGCTCTTTGCGGCAAAACAGTTTCTCAGTGGTACACCAGTATAATTTTTCACGGCTGGCTGAAATCAAAGAGGGGAGGTAATGAATCCGGCGAGCAATTTAAATTTACAATTTGTAACGCCGCCGCCACCGCGCAGACCGGCCGAGAGCGCAGCTCCCAGGCGCTCGCTGCGTTTGTTTAATGTTAAAGCCGCGCTGGCTCTTGGGGGTGGGGGGATGAGTATGCGTGTTGGGTGGGGGGGAGAGGATGTAATGATCGAGGTCGGGAAAGGACCGGCTGCGTCGCCCAAGATACTTCGGGGAAGAAGAGGGGCGCGCTTCATGGGTTCCCGAAGCCACCGCAGCCCCTGGAGCGCGCGTTCTCCGAGAAGCCGGCCACTCTTGGCCATTCAAACAGAGGAAATGCCTTAAGAAAGACGGGGCGTGTGGGGGGAGAGACACTGGTCCCCAGAGACGCCCCTTTCCTGTTTGGCTGCAGAATCTTGCAGGCAGAAGACCCCCAAAAAATAAAAGGGGGAGAGAGGTGCAACCAAAATGTCCTCTTCAATCTAGAGGAAGAGCAGCTCCAAAGGCCTGGAAAAGCCCTCATTCCGGTGGTGTCCGGTGTCCCCGGCTGGAGAAGTCAGAAAGGCACCCCGTGCCCCCAGCTCAGCGCGCCTTAAAACTCCCACTCTGGGCGGGTGTGCGCCTCCTCACCAGTAATTAATTACCAAACTCAAGGGGGAATATGCAAACCGCATATTACTAACCCTACACGGCTTAAGTGATTGGAAACAGATTATTGTCGTGTTTGTCTTTTGTCTGTTTTACTTATCCCGCCGCCGTCTGTCGAGTTGTAATGTTGATACTCTTTACTCTAGGAGGAAGATTTTTATATAGTAAATTCCATCAACATCTTGTATAAGTGACATTGCGTCTTCATGCATTACCCTGTTAAGATACAAGCCGTTTATTAGTTACATATAGGAGGGGATTTCACTGCTTGGTCACCATCTGTTAGCTCTGTTAGGGCGGGATAATACATCTAATAGTTGGTCTGCTGGCGTTTTCAGATGTTGTGGAAAAGGGTCCCCAAGCCTCCAGGCAGCCCGAGGCTGGCAGAGGGGCTTCTGGAACTGGGGACAGGCTGCACAGAGGGTGAGGTGCCCAGAGTGCCTGTGGGAGGGGAGGGGGTGTTGCAACATGGACAAGTTCAGATAAGGTTTCTGGAAGTAGGACCTTCATCTCCTGCAAGCCGGGGAGTAAGCCCCAGGTGGCTCACTCACATCCAGACTTGGAGAGACCCAAAGTAGCTGCTCTCTGCTATGGGTCCCTACTCCTGCAACCTCCCAGCCTGGCATCACAGTGGCTGGGCCCTGGCTGTACACTGGCATTTAAGCACACTCCAGGAGAAGAGAGTTGGATAGGGTTGGGCACACAGGTCCCAGTGGCAAAAGATAGACAGAGCCCAGGGCTGGGGTTGGGATCCTTAGAGTCCTTGTGATGGCTTGAGGGACGGTGGACTCAGTGCACCCAGTCTGAAGCAAAGAAAGCCAGTAGATGGGGAGTTTTAATGACTGTAGAGTTTGTGGGTGTGAATCTTCTCCCCATACCCCCAAATCTGGACATGCACCATGAAAAGCATTCAAAACACTGAGCACATGCTGGACTCAGAAGTCCAGGCAAAGATGCAGAGGGAGGAAGAGAGAGAAACAGAAACTGAAAGGGAGGGAGAAACAGAGAAACAAGGGAAGCTAAGCCTAAGAGTGAAACAGAGACCGTAACACCTAGAAGTGAGAACTAGGGAGACTGAAAAAGCTCCAGGAGACAAAGACTGGGAAGGCAGAGCATCTGCGTCTGCCTGGAGTGTGGCGCCTTGCTCCCCATTCTCTCAGGTTCTTATTTCTTTCATCTCTGCCCTGCCAGGCTCAAGGACTATTCAGGCCCCAGGCAGCAAGCCAGGTGCTGCTGGAGACGTTTCACTGAGACTCTTGGAGCCTCTCTGCCTCCAAGGGCCTAGGAAGCCAAGCGAGCTCCATCCTACTTGTTCCTGGCTGAACCCGGCTCCGGTTCCTACTGGCTCCACTTCTGTGTTGTTTAAATGTGGATCCCCTGACAAGCTAGAGGATCAGATAACAGCACCAACCAGCAGAAGCTGCTGGGGTTGAGGACTTGTCTTGCAGAGGTCAAGCTGGTGGATCAGTGCTTCACTGGGGAGCAGCACCCATCAATTCCTTGGCCCCAGTGAGACCACCTCTCCTACAGACTGTAGGGGATAGCTCTATAGAGGACTGAGGGACAAGTAGGCATCTCTGTGCCCCAACTGTAGCACCTGCAAATCTTGCTCACTACCCCACCCCAATCCATAAAGGTAAGTGCTCACGTGAATACAAACATACCCTGCAAACCTACAGGAGTCACGTAAGCAAAAATCCACTGTCCAAACAAACAGGTGAGAGACACAAATGCAGATCTACAAAATTCTGCGCTCACAAATACACCCAAGCCAGCTGAGTCACACACACAGGGTCTCTGGCACGCACACAGTCATTTACACACAAACACGCACATTCAGCTGGGAAGTGTACCTTCCCATCAATGTTAGCACACACAAGCATAAATCATCTCAAACCAGTGTGCATTTGCACATGCAAACGTTCTCACATTCACGCCCCCTCTAGTAAACACACACACGCACACAGATTAACAAAAATTAAAACGGACACATTAACACGCACACAAACATTAGCAGGACCATATGCAATATTAAACATGCAAATTTGCACACAAAAATACACATACCAAAATGGATGTACAAGCTTGATTACTAACACACTATAAATAGATGAACAGTGAATAAACAGGGACAAACTCAGTAAATATGCCCAAACGTTCACAGCCAAGTGTTGGCACAAATTCTTCTGGCTCCAACCCTTGGGCCCAGGCACTACCCCATCAGCTCGCTTCCCTTCGGTACACTCCCTCCCAGCCTCCCCAACTTGGAAAGCGCCCTGGCCAGGCTAGCCCGAGGAAAAGAAGGCCTGGTCCCTTCCCTCCCCTGCAGGTCCACAGACCTCCCTCCTACACCCCCACGTACACCTGCTACACCCCATGCACTCCCACAACCTCTGTGCCCTCCCGAGCCTCCAACACGTCTTGCTGCTGCTCCAGCGCCCTATAAAGGGCTGAACTTACAGCCCACAGGCCGTGAAAGTGCAAAGGGCGCCCACGCACGCAGTCGCTAGCCTCCTCCCTCGGAAGTGCAACCCACTCACCGCTGTCCCCGAGTGGCTGACCTGGGAACTGGAAGGGACAGATGTGATAATGCCACCTCCTAGCTGCTTCAAAGCCTAGTGAGTGCGTTGCTCGGGCCTGAAACTCCCTGTCGGAACCGGACCAGGTGACACCGCCCCCTCTCCAACCTGCCCAGGGAAAAATGTCCTAGCGGCATGGCCTCCACTCTCTCCTGAGAAAGGCCCGGCTGGGCCCTAGCCCCATGTATGACAAAAGAAGCCCTGAGAACTGCGTTGTCGCAGCTCCTGGGCTCAGACCCCAGCAGCGTGGAGGTGCTGAAGTCCCACGTGGGGGTGGGGGGAGGGCAGGGGAGGAGGAGGCGGATGAGAGCGCATTCGGGGCCTCGTGCAACTTCTGCAAGTTCCCTGGGTGGCAAAGGGTGTGGGAAGTCCCTCTCTGACTAGGCCTTGGAACCTCGGCCCCCAAATATTTGCAGAGAGAGGGAGAGAGACAGAGAGAGAGCCGCGGTTTTCGGATCGCGCGCCCCCGCCCCCCTCCCCAGCCCCAAACTGGAAGGTAGATACTTACTTAGCCTCCGAACCAGGTACAGGTAATACTCAACAATACTGATGCCTTGTTTTTTTTGCTCTGTCCGGACCGCAACGCTGTAGCCAATTTAGATATGCTATAAATTTAACAGGTTGCCATGGCCACGGCGCGCCCATTGGCCGGCGGGCCCCCTACGTGCTGCGCCACGTCACCAAATCTGAATAAGGATGCGCGAATTAGGCGGCGGCCAGACAAAGATGAGGATCGGGACCGCTTGAAAGTGGGGGAAAGTGCCGGCGCCTCCGCCACCGGGGAAAGCCGTTTGGCAGTGCCGAGGCCAGCAGCCACCGAAGACACCTGGGGGAGCCCGGAATAAGCGCCGGGGCGCCCGACCCGTGGCATGAGGTCGTGACCGCCACCACCCCTCACCCCACTCTGGGTAGCGAGCGCCCAGGACTTGACCGTCTGAGTCTTGGTCCGGACCGGATTCGCCCGGCGGCGGCTGAGACAAGAGGCGGAGAGCAGCAGTCAGGCCAGGAGGCCCCAAGGGCCTGGGGCCCCAAAGGGAGGGCGAGGCGGCCCAAGCCGCCGGGACGCGGGGCTATGATGGTGCACTGTGCCGGTTGCGAGCGGCCCATCCTCGACCGCTTTCTGCTGAACGTGCTGGACCGCGCGTGGCACATCAAATGTGTTCAGTGCTGCGAGTGTAAAACGAACCTCTCGGAGAAGTGCTTCTCGCGCGAGGGCAAGCTCTACTGCAAAAATGACTTCTTCAGGTAAGAGGCCGCGTCGCCCAGCTTGCCTGCCAGATGCCCTGCCCGCGCTCCATCTGGGCGTCGTGGAAGGGGGGACCATGAAACCCATCGCAACCTCTCGGGCTCACAGCTTAGATGGGGGGCGAGCAGCACTCTGCTCTCCTCCTGCTCCATCTTCTGTCCAGGAAAGGTCCGGAGCCTAGGCGGAGGAAGGCTGCCTCGCCTCTGGTCCTCCTGGCAGCTCCCAGCAGCGGTGGGGCAGGGAAGAGGAAGCCCCACAAACTTGCTCTCCAACCCTCTCCAACAGTTGCTTCCCCAAGACACAAGCTTCAAGCCAGCTTGGAAAGCAAAGATGTTCCCTGGAGTTAGAAGTGTCTGGAGGCTTCTCCCTTCCCAGCAGAATTCTTGAGCCCAGAGGATGTCCTCCAGGACAAACAGAAACTTCCCAGATCCAGCCTGGTCCAGCCAGGAAGGACAGAGACCCTTCTCCCCCCACCCCCACCCTAACCCCTTAAACATTTTCTCCAGTGTTGAAAGGCATTGGCCAAATAGGAAACTGAGAATCAGAATCTTGGAGTCTGGCCTGGGCTGTGTCACACACACCCAGTCAGTCCATGTGGGCTCTCAGGCAAGCCAGGACACATAGCCTCTCTGGGCCTCAGTTTCCCCAGCTGAGAAATGCTGTGGGGTTTTTGCTGTTTAGCTTCCACAGGGCACCCAGACCGGCTTTGTGAGTGCAAATTGCAGGCGCTGGGGGTGGGGTGGGGGGGGTGTGATTAGCACCTTGGAAAAAGACTGCCGCCTGGCCCCAGCCACTCTACACTTGGAAATTTGAATAGGAGAAAATGTCAGCTGCGCCTTTACACGTGTAAACTCTCCAGCCCCAGAGGCCCGACACCCCTAATGTGGAGGAGCCTGCAAAGCACCTAATGATTTTTGATAAGGTGCATATGGCCAATTACGCTGCCGGATAAGGCCAAAAGTGACTTATGGCTTCTAATGCCCTCACTACATCAATGTCACCCAAATTCGCCCTGTTTAGAGACATGGGTGTGTGCAGATGTGGGGTTCCCAGAGTCCTGAGCCCCTTGCCTTCCTCTAACCTGCACCTCACTTCTGCCCTTGGGGGTCTGCACTACCCATTGTGGGGGAGGCCACTTTCTCTCTGAGCTCAGGGAAGAAAGAAAAAGGAATTGGATCAGGAAGGAGGGAAAGGTAGCATTTGAGAAATTCATGTGGGGTTCGGGACTGCTTTCTGTTCCCATTCTTCTGCTGCCTGCCAGGGCCAGAGATGGGGTGAGGGCTGAAACCTAGTCCCTGTTTCCAGAATCCATCCCTCTGAGGCCCTGCTGGCCCTAGCTCCTGACCAGATCCAGCAGGTCCCTGGTTAGAACTGGGAATGAGAGGAAGGGTCCCTCTTCCAGGCTCAAGCCCAGTCCAGGAGAGGGGTCTCCCACCCTGCTGCTAGGGCCAGCCGTCCAGACAGGTTGGCCCTACCTGGTACCCCAACAAACTAGAAAGGATCCAGAAGGCAAAGCCAGGAAATGATCCAAACCCAGCCTGCTGGGTTTAAACCCTTGGTGGACCACAGAACACAGACTCCAAAAGCAGCCTAAACAGATCTAGCCAAGATGTAGGAGTGTGTGGGTGGAGGGTGCCTTGGGACACTCTGAGCTCCTGCCTGGCTGAAGGCTGCACCCAGTGCTTATCCCTTCATAGCCCAGTGGGGTCTGAGTCAACCCACTAGGAGCAGGACAGTACCCATTCCAGGCACAGCCCAAGACATTGACCCAATTCCGCTTTGGCTAGGAAGGGTAGAATTAGGGTTCTGCTTGAAAGATGTGGAAACAGAAGCTTCGCAGGGGAGATGGGATGAGGTTGGGGGCTGGAGTGGACTGGACACCAGGCCTACCTCCCCACCTCGCAGTGACAAGTGCCCGCCATGTGTCCACAGGCGCTTCGGCACGAAGTGCGCCGGCTGTGCGCAAGGCATCTCGCCCAGCGACCTGGTGCGCAAAGCCCGGAGCAAAGTCTTCCACCTCAACTGCTTCACCTGTATGGTGTGCAATAAGCAGCTGTCCACCGGGGAGGAACTCTACGTCATCGACGAGAATAAGTTCGTGTGCAAGGACGACTACTTGAGCTCCTCCAGCCTCAAGGAGGGCAGCCTTAACTCAGGTATGGAGGCCTCTGCCCTTCCTTAGCTCTTGGCCTTAGTGCCCTTCTTGCCCTGCCCAGGCTGGCACTCTCTACTGTCTCCCAGTGCCCAAGTCGGTGCTGGGCTCAGAGCTCAGCACACAATTCACCCACCAGGCAATTCCAGGGCAAGGAGAGGGCAGTGAAGCCTAGAGAACAGGGAGCATTGGAGCCCATCCTAGGAGCCATAGCTATTCCGAGTCCTCCAGTTCTGAGCTCTCTCCAATTTGCCCTCCTCCCCTAATTTGGAACTGTATAATTCACCCTTCTGTGTCGTTTGAGGTCCTAATAACTTCTAGGTGCACTGGGAGGGCGCTCATTGGAATTTGGAGGGCAGAGAGAAGGGAAAGGAAGATGGAAGGGGACGTCTGTGCTCTCCTCAGTCCCCTCTCCTAGAAGGCGGATTCTCAGAGGGCATGCCACCCCCCTCCACACACACACACACACACACACACACACAGACACACTCTCTCTCTCTCTCTCTCTCTCTCTCTCTCTCTCTCGCTCTTCTCAGACGAGCTGAGGGCCTCCAAAGTCCCTTTCAAAGCCCCAGCCCCGCCAGGAGAGAGTGGGCGGGCGCCGGGTCTCTTGGGGAGGGGCTGTCGCAGATTTGGGAGGGAACCCAGATTGGCCTGCGGTGGCCTGGGCCGGCTGGAACCGGCCATTAAACTGGAGAAAGATCGGGCCGCTGTTGATACCGCTTGTCCCCTCCCCAATCCGTCCGCCCGCAGTGTCATCCTGTACGGACCGCAGTTTGTCCCCGGACCTCCAGGACCCATTGCAGGACGACCCCAAGGAGACAGACAACTCGACCTCGTCGGACAAGGAGACGGCCAACAACGAGAACGAGGAGCAGAACTCGGGCACCAAACGGCGCGGCCCGCGCACCACCATCAAAGCCAAGCAGCTGGAGACACTCAAGGCCGCCTTCGCCGCCACGCCCAAACCCACGCGCCACATCCGAGAGCAGCTGGCCCAGGAGACGGGTCTCAACATGCGGGTCATCCAGGTACCGCCCGGCCCGGTCACTCCTTCCACCCTCGCTGGGGCCAGGAGCCTCCGAGGAGGAGCCTCCCACCAGCCTCCTGGCCTAAGAACACGCAGGGCTGTGGTTGAGGGACAACTGGGCACCCGCCGGAGGTGGGTTATTTTGAACCAAAGATTCAGTCCAGCCCCACTGTCCTGGAGGTGTGATTTTGGACAGGGATTTCCCCCACACCCCCGCCCGCGCTCCGCTCAACGAAGGTTTGAAGCCTTTCTGGGCTCCAGGACCCCTCCTTTCCAAGCAGAGAAAGAAGCAATGTCCCTGCGCCGAGGCGCTGGCAAACAGACAAACGACCCCAGCCCGGCCCGGAGCCCGGGAGAGAGCCTTGCCGGGCGGGAGGCCTTTATAAAGCCGTCAGGCCGCGGGGAAGCCAAGAACCGGGAAACCCAAGTCTTTATGAGTCGCCCCACGGGTCCGCGAAATCCTTCACCCTTGGCTGGTTCGCCGCGGCCCCTCTCCGCCCCTCCCGGCCTAATCCGGCCCTGCCCCGACCTCTAGGGAGTCCTGGTGCGCCAGAGGCACTAGGACCCAGCAGGGGTAGCCAGGGCAGGAAGAGGAAGGGAGGGCACTCCTGACCCCGAGCTCACAGCCCCCTCCTCTGTCCCAGGTGTGGTTTCAGAACCGACGGTCCAAAGAACGCCGCATGAAACAGCTAAGCGCGCTGGGTGCCCGGAGACACGCCTTCTTCCGGAGTCCCCGGCGCATGCGTCCGCTGGGCGGCCGCTTGGACGAGTCTGAAATGTTGGGGTCCACCCCGTACACTTACTACGGAGGTAAGGGGCGTCCTGAGACGCGCTAATCCACACTTTGGCCCGAGCTGTTCTAGGCTGAGGGCACAGGGGGCCCCGGCCTGCGTGCGATTTCTGCCGCCCAGAGACACCCCTTACTCCGCCCCACGCACGCAGGACGTACACAACCAAAGACACCTGGATAGACACATGGACACACACAACTCACAAATGCCTCCTGGACACAAAAGCAGACGCATGCACACCCGTGATATACACACGAAATACACACTCGCCGTCACCCTCCCAGGACACGTGGGCGTACGCACACAGGCTTGTGTTCAGAGACCTCAGGGACACAGAACTAGACATACGATTACATACAACCACACACAGGTACTTTCTACTCCTCCACACACACACATACACTGAGACACCCCAAAAGGAGAAACAGGTGTCACGACCCCGCGTCATACTGAGGGGCACCTCCCCCCACCGGACACACAGCTTTCCTGCTGCCTTTGCCCTTTCGCCCCAAGTATTTGGAAAAAGCTGGAACGCGCTTGGGTTACGGAAGGAGGGGATTTGGGTTCACTTTTCCCCACCTTGCTAGCTTCTGAGGCAGCAACTTCGGTGCTGCAGAGGGGACGCTAAGCTGAGCATTTGGCACCAAATTCCAGCATTGTCCAGATCCTCCCTCCAGCCCCAAGCACACAGGAGTGCGTCTAGATTGGGAGCGCGCATCCGTCCACTTTAAATCTTTAGATCTGGGGAGAATGGCTAGTCCCGGCATTATCAGGCTCAGGCGAGGCTAAACTCTGTGGTTGATCGGCGCTTCTTTCCCCTTTTTTCTCTCCCGCTCCCTCTTTTCCCTCACAATGGATTGGTGGCCCATCCCAACTGCCCACCATCATCCCAGCTCCTCCTCCATGGACTTGGAGCCCCTAGATCCAAGGCACTACAGCCCTGGTCCACCATCCTCCCCGCCTTCCTCCCTTTCATTCTCCACCCTTCCAATTTGGGGAACCACCAGGAGTGCCCAACCTCAGCGGCATCTGTGTGGCTCCTGCCATAGGCCTTGCCGTGGGTTTTGTTACCCAGTTTGAGAGAGGGGACTTGTCTTTTAAAAAGTGAATTCATTGACAATGAGTGGGAAAGAGGGCAGGAGGCAGGCGTCCAGGCAGGTCCTGGAGGTGCGTCAGGGAACCTCAGCAGCGGTTTGCTTCAGTGGCCTGCGAAGGACTAGGATGTTAATATGGAGACTAGGCCAAGCCCTCTAGAAATTGTGAGCAAAATGCTTCCAGGTGGTGCTTTTTTCTGCGGTAGCAAGGCATAGGTTGGGGAGCCGCAGCAGGGTCCTCCAGGGTCTCCATTCTGCCATTGTCGGCGCCTATCTTTGCCTCCTTCCCCACAAAATCTCAGCCCGCTGTAAAAAGGTGGTGGGGGCGGTACCCGTCCAGAATTTTTCCCCGCCTGGATAATTAACCTAGCTTTCTGGGACGACCAGCACGTCCCGCACCAATCCCGCCGCCCCCACGCCTGCGCGCCTGCTGGATTGGGTGGAGGGGGGGTTGGACACCACGACCCCTCTTTCCCCCGAACTGGGGGGGGTCAGGACTCCCCAGCCCCCAGCAAGGCAGCCCCGCCTAATCCGCGCTGGGAGATCCCGGCGGTGGCGGCCGGCAGCGGGCGAGAAAGGGGCCGGGCGGCGGGGCCGGCGGCTCCCCGTGGGAGCGCGGACAAAGCCCCAGCTGCGGCTTTTGTGCCCTTTTCAGACGGCGTTTGTTCCAATTACCTCCGGCCCGGCCGCCATATGGGCGGAGGCGGCGCGCACGACGCCTGGGCCGCGGCCTTCGCTGCTTTGCGGGCTCGCTGCGGGCCATGGCGGTCCCCCATCCCTGTCCCTTTGAGGCCCCAAATTCGTCTCTTCTCCTTCACTTTCGGGGCGGATGGAATTTGCGGCTTTTAGAAAGTAATTAGCAATGGTTTTAGTTTTGCCTAAACGGTCTCCACGCCGCGCTCCTAGACACCCCCATTTGGATAGGTTTCAGGATTTGGAAAAGAATGGAGGAGATGGGGGCTTGGGAACCCGCCCATGCTGAAACCCCATGACTGAGCAGGTGGAATGGGCTTGCAGAGGAGCCCTGACTGGTTTTCCCACCGTACTAAGCGGGTTGTTGTTACCTGTGCTGGCTGCAAAGGTGCTCGCTCGGTGGGGTCCCCCCACCCCAATCCTTGAGGGGGCCGACCTTTGGGGACGGAGGAAGGCTATCACTGGACTTGAGGGAAGGGCTTTGGGAGGGTAGAGCTGATGCAGAAGCAATTTGACCAGGGTGGACGCCTGACCTGGCGTCCTGCACGGGGGAATTTGTGGGGAAAGTATTCATTGGTGAATTTCTCTCAGGGAGAACCCATAGCTGCCACTAGCTTGTCAAACGGGTTCAATGTCCCTAAATACTTCAGAACCTAGGTGTCCTGACAACCCCCCAACAGAAGTCACTGGCCTTAGCTTTTTCTAATCCAGGCTGGTTCAAATGGTCGAGCCCAGCATCCATCCCGACCCTGGCGGGGGAAGGGGGAAGGGAGGGACAAAGAACAGCGCCAGGTCCAGGTCGGTGGGCTCAGAGGTGACGGGTGCGCTGCCTGCAGTTCGTGCACCCCAGGGTCAACCTGCCAGTGCCTCTGCGCTCAGGCGGGTGCCCAGTTTTCGGCTTCTCCCCAGCCAGTTGCCACCCGGATCCGACCATTTCGCGCTCTGCTCTGCGTCCGTGGGTTCATCCTTTCCTGACTCCGCTCCCTGGTTTCTCAGCCTCCGTCTCGGTTCCTCGAACTCATCTCACTGATCCACCCGTGGTCTCTGGATGCATCTGTCTCTCCATCTTCTGCCTGGCTCCTGTCTTTCTCCATCCACCTTTGGGGTTTTCTCTAAGCGAACCCTTCTCATCTTTCTTTTTGCATGTCCTTGATTCTGTCTTACTCCACCTGCAATCTGTCCGGCTGGTGCGGTGACTTCCCGCTGCAGCGTGTCCTCGCTGCCTTCCACTCCGTGTCTGTGCCATCTCTAGCTGTCTCTGTGTGTCCGAGTCTCTGTCAGGAGCTCTAAGACACTGGAATTGTCTGCGTTCCTGATGCTGCTGTCTCTGTATGTCTGTGTATCAGGGAACCTGTGACTTTGAAGTCTCGCATCTTTCCCGCTCTGTGCCCCTTATTGTCTCTGGGTCTGTCCATCTGTTTGTCACAGGCCCTCTCCGTGGGCCTCCTGCACACTCCACCATCTCCAAGGGTCTCAGACCTCCTATCCCTTGGTCTCCGCAGGCCTCCGCGGGTCATTGTCCCGCTGTCCCCATTGACACTGGATCTCTGCGCGTCCCTGGCCTTTGTCACCCCGGTCCCCGCGGGTCCACCTGGGACCTCTCAGTGTCTCACGTCTCTGTGTCCTTCCCCCTCCCTCCCGCAGACTACCAAGGCGACTACTACGCGCCAGGAGGTAACTACGACTTCTTCGCGCACGGCCCGCCGTCGCAGGCGCAGTCCCCGGCCGACTCCAGCTTCCTGGCCGCCTCGGGTCCCGGCTCGACGCCGCTGGGCGCACTGGAGCCGCCCCTCGCCGGCCCGCACGCCGGGGACAACCCCAGGTTCACCGACATGATCTCGCACCCGGACACGCCAAGCCCGGAGCCGGGGCTGCCGGGCGCGCTGCATCCCATGCCCGGCGAGGTGTTCAGCGGTGGGCCCAGCCCTCCGTTCCCCATGAGCGGCACCAGCGGCTACAGCGGGGCGCTGTCGCACCCCAACCCCGAGCTCAACGAGGCGGCTGTGTGGTAAGGCGCGGGCCGGGCCGCCCCTGCGCTCGCCCTGGGGAGCCGCCCGGACACAGCTCAGCCCCTCCCCCCAAAACCAAAACGGACTTGGCCTGGGTCACCCTCAGGGGTCCTCTCTCGGGTCCGCAACCCAACCTGCAGCTGCTGCCGGGCTGCGCGCCGAGGGGGGCCGTCCCCCCATCCTCCACCCCGCTGGCCCTCGGGGACCTCCAGCCCGCCACCAGCGCTCTCCAGCAGCCGTGAGCAATTTCTTGGGACCAAAGTCAATATTCTGGAGAGTCAAGAGATTCCAAGCACGCTCTGATTTCCCCCGACCCCCATCCACCACCGCCACCTCTTTGAACTGAGCGAGGGTCGAGAGAGGCCAAGGGGCGGAGACCATGTGTCCCCAACTCTCTGCAAGCCGAATGTCATTTTGTAATCTTATTTCTCGCTCTGCTTTCCCCATCTTTAAAAAGAAAAGGTGATAAGAAAAAGAGAGAGAGAGAGAGATTGAAAGGGAGAGAGAGAGAAATGAGGAAAGCGTCCGCCAGAGAGAAGATGGAGAGAGCGAGCTAGCGAGCGAGCGAGCGATGCTGCGTGCTGGCGCCCCCTGGTGGCCAATCTTGAGGCTCAAGGTCAGCTTTTCTAGGAAGTGGGGTGGTCACGACTGACCAGCCGCAGACCTGCTCCGCTCTCTTCCTTCCTTGGACATTGGTTTTGAGCCGGAGGGTCCAGGCCGGACTCGAACACCCGCCCACCCTGCTCTGCCCCTGGGCGAGGTGGTCCAGGTCCCTGCCCGGGGCCTGGAGGCTGGGCTGTCAGGATGTACACTATACTTTTTTGGAAGTCGAACGCTTCTAGTTTCCTTATTTTGTATAAAGAAGAAACAAATAAAGTATGTTTTTGTGTTTACTGTTTATTTATTGTACTCTAGTTACCTGGGGTTGGACATTTTTATATTTTTAAGAGGGGGGTTGGCAGTATGAGGGAGTTGAGCCAGAAAGAGGTTTACCTAAAAAAACAAAAACAAAAAATTTTAAAAAGTCAACTTTTTTTTTTAAAAAAAGAAAGATTAATAAAAAAAATCTTTTTTTCCCTCAGTACTGTGTGATTTTCTTTTTGTCCCTACCTTTATAATCAGGGCAAATGAAAATATTTTGTCTGCTTCTTGTCTCTGATATCAAAAGGATTTGATGGGTGCATAGACCCCCCCTCCTCATCCAAAGGGGGAGCTTTTCTGGTGAGTGGGGCTTTTTGACGGTTTCTGGGAACCAGGCTTTTGGTTCTGTTCTGATATAACACAGCCCAGCACACAGAGGACCTAACTGTTGACAAGTGAATGGATGTGTGATTTGTCTGTCTCCAATACGTCAAAAGAATGCCCCCATGTAATTCTGAGTGGCTCAAAACAAAAGGGGAGGGAGAGAAAAGGAGTGGGGGGAAAAAGGAGAAAAAAACAGCGGGTGTGAGCTGGGGCTGTTTATCCACAAAGCTGTATTAGGATGGAAGGGCCCTGGGGAGCAGGGCTGTGGGCTCTCCAGTGCTTACACAGCGCAGGCTTGTGTCATTAGCAAAAGGCAAGCAAAAAGGCTCCAGTGAGATTCAGGAGGCTTGAGGCCACTATCCAAAAACAAGTCCCTTGCCCCTCTCTGCCTCAGTTTCCCTACTTGCAAAAGTGGGGGTTGGAGGGAGTGCTTCCTCCACTCCCTCCCACTCAGGCATTACAGGATTAGAAAAGCAGGTGAAAGAGATAAAAAATAAATTCAGTGTCCTGCATTTGGATATGGTGTCTGACCCAACAGGAAAAGGTCGGGGGGAGTGGGGAGATGAAGAAAGACGGGGGACCAGTAATGGACACATGCTAGGAGCCCCACCCATCTGTGCTTCATGTGGCCTCACAAAAATTCTGCAAGGTGGCCTAGCTTTGTCTTTTTTTTTTCCCCTTAATAGCACATTTGTCTATACCGCACAAATGCCATTTGCTTGTAGACAATCTCAAAATTTCAGATAAACAAAAGAAAGAAAATGTTATCATCCAGAATGTCAGGCACTGCGGTAATGTGGTCAATGTATTTCCTTCAGGAGTTTCCATCTTTTCATTGTGAAACTTGAGACCATGTCCTGTGCACGACATGTGGTCACCTGGCCTGACTCACTCAGCATCGTCTTCCAGATTCACGAGCTGATGAGACAGTTATGTGATTCTCTGTAGTCACCGCTTAAAGTTCCTTGAGTCCGTTGTGTGTGTTGTCTTATTTTCAAACAAGTCTATTGTTGAACATTTGGGTTGGTTCCAGTCTTCCCAGCATTCAGCCATATTGGAATGCATACCCTAGCTCCATCGCTGGCCTTGTATCAGGGAAGGTATTATTTGTCCCATCAGGGTGCTCTCAGAGGTCGAGGGACTTGCCCAAGCTCACACAGCTGGGGAGTGACAGAGCAGGAACTCACGTCCACTATCAGTCGTCAGGTTCTGCTGCATTTCCTGTATGGAGCCCTGGGTATAATGGATTCTGGAGCCGAAAGGAGAATTGCAAAGTGGGTGGCACCTCTGCCCCGTCCTTGAGTGATTTCTGGCAAAGTATGAATTTTATAGAGAGGCTGATTTACAACTTTTACTAGGGAGACACAGGACATGAGGCTGGAGTGGGAGGACTCGCCCCTTAGTCCTCTGCAGACAGGTGGCAACAGGGTGACAGGGACAGAGGAAGAGGGGAAGAAAAAGGCAGTGGAAGTAAAGAGGGAGAAAGAGAGGAAGATGAGGGAAGGAAATGAGAAGGGCAGAGGAAGAGGTAGGAAGAGGGGGAGGAGAGGTGAACACTATAGGAGGAGGACCCCATGGCTATGCCAAGTCACCTACTGCTCAGGCCTCATGGTGTCCAGGTACCCTCAGCCACCTACCCGTGGGTCCCACAGGTGTCCGTGAGCCCCAATTCGTGGGGACAGCTGAAAGGCAGTGAGAGTTCACAGTGGAACCCTCTGCCCCTCCTTCTAGGTACAGAAGTGCCTGCAGGGTCCAGGGTCTCTGGGAGGAGACACCCCGCCCCCATCTGCCCCTCCCAGTGCCCTGCAGGTGCCACAGCGGAGGTTGTGAGGACCCACAAGGGGACATGGCCTAAGATAGACTGGATGGGGAAGAGGGCATTGGAAAGGGTCATTTCTCCCTCACCACCCACAACCATTTTCTCAAAATATGATCAGATTAGCACTTGCTAAAAATGTATGTGCCCCAGTCCCCACAGTCCATGACTGGGATGGACCCCAGGGTGCCATCACTGACCACACTCCCCAGAGACTCATCTGCCTCCCAAGCCAGCAGGACCACTGCCAGCCGGTCAGCCTGCCTCAAGCCCTTGGCCAGCATCTCCTGCAAACCTCAACACCAGTTTTCAGGTGAGGGTTGTTCTGCCCACTTCACGGGAAAGGGCAAGGGGAGTTTCTCAGAGCCATTCAATTGGGGAAGGGCAGAATCAAGGAACTCTGCTTCTAGAACATATGCTGCCTCTGAGCCCAAGATAGAGCCCAGCACAGCTGTCTAAGTGACTATGTGGATGGATGGATGCATGCATGGATGGATGGATGGATTGGTGGGTCAGTGGATGGATGGATGGATGGATGGATGGATGCATGAGAGGATGGATGGATGGATGGATTGGTGGATGGATGGATTAGTGGTTGGACGCATTGGTGGATGGATGGATGGATGGATGAATTGGTGGGTCAGTGGATGGACGGATGGATGGATGCATGGATGGATGAATTGGTGGGTCAGTGGATGGATGGATGGATGGATGGATGGATGGATGGATTGGTGGGTCAGTGGATGGATGGATGGATGGATGCATGAGAGGATGGATGGATGGATGGATTGGTGGATGGATGGGTGGATGGATTAGTGGTTGGATGGATTGGTGGGTGAATGGATTGGTGGATGATGGATGGATTGGTGGGTCAGTGGATGGATGGATGAATGGATGGAAGGAAGGATGGATGGGAATATGAATGAAAGGGTGGATGAGTGGCCGGGTGGAAGGATGGATGAAATTCGCCTGCCATAAAAAGGGATTCCTGAAGAAAAGGCATAAGGAGCGTCGACTCTTACTGTCGCAACTTCACTGGATTTTGTTTAGCCTCCTCTAGAGCTCAACAAAGCTAGCCGGAAGGACAAAGAATCTTATGAGAACTGCCAAGGTCAAAAGACAGAAGGACTTCTGGCTTCTCTCTCACACTCCCTGCCATCCTCCTTCTTCTCCCTCCATTAAGGTGTCCTGGTGTTCCTCTCCTTCTACGTCTCCGTCAGCCGCATTTATTATCATTTAAAAATAAAAGACTTTCAAGAGGAAAAAAAAAATATTCCAAGGCATGAAGATAAGAAGGTGAGCCAAGGTCTGGCTATGCCCTCCAGCTCTGGGAAAAGGGGACAGCACTTGTCCCCACTGCCCATAGGCTGTCATCTGGCAGACACTGAACAGCTAAAGCCTATGGCTGTCTTCTCCCTGCCTTGTGTGCCCTCCTGGTGTCCCTATCCTTCTTCTCCTGCCCCAAATAAATGCCCCACCGAGCACGAGGGCTGACCCCCTGTGCTTAGGACTAATATTTAAAATGCAGAATGGCTGTGGAGGGCTCCATCTCCCAAGTCTTGCGGTGCAGTAAAAAGATATAAACAGAATAAATTATTTCTCCAGCTCCGATTATGAGCGGCCCGGTCTCCTGACTGGAATTTTAAGTCCTGCCTCCCTCGTCAAGCCGCACACGGCTGATTTATGGAAGGCTGAGCGCGTCTCTGCATATTTCTTCTGTTCGAGTGACCAAGTTTACCATGCCTCCGCCATTAGTGTTATTAACACCTGGGCAAGCGATCATTGCAAATGGGCCATTTCTGTGATGAACGGAAACCTCGCCAGCCACTTCTCCAGGGCCTCCACCTCTGCTTGCTGAATTCATGCCAGGGTTCAGGGCCATCCCCACTGTCCACACCTCTCAGCACCTGCTGATGGGTCCCCCGGGACCTCATGACAGCGGTGCTTGTGGCTTTCTAAACAGCTCATGGAAAACGACAACTACTCTTATTTTATTTTTGGTGGGACTGGGGGGTTTGAACTCAGGATTTCATGCTTGCAAAGCGGGCACTCTACAGCTTGAGTCACACCTCCAGTCCATTTTGTTCTGATTATTTTGGAGATGGGGGGTCTCTTGAACTATTTGCCCAGGCTGGCCTCAAACTTTGATCGACCCAATCTCAGCCTCCCAAGTAGCTAAGATTACAGGTGTGAGTCACCAGCACCCAGTATTTTTTTTTTTTTATTCTCTAGAGGATGCCCTAGTAGAGGACAATCATTATCCCCATTGATCAAGGAAAGAAACTGAGGCGCAGTGAGGACAAGGGAGTGGCTTAAATCCCCCCAGAGGGTGTACAGTGGCATTGGGTTTGGAAATCAGGTTTGCTAGCCCCCTGATATTCAAAATATGGACCATGGACCAGCAATAGCTGAAGCAAACTCTGGGGACTGCTTATATATGTGGCATTTCACAAAACTGGGTACCGTGGCACATACCTGTAATCCCAGCAATAGGAGGCTAAGGCAGGAGGATGGAGGGTTCCAAGCCAGGGGAACCTAAAATAAGGGGAACCTTATTTGGGGACCTAAAATAAACCAAGATAAGAAATACACTCACCCTCTATCCCCCTCCCCTGCCTAACAGAGATCAGCTCCCAGCTGCAGCTGTGAGTAGAGAAGGTAGCATTGTTTTAAATCAAAATCAGATGAAATAAGTTCGGAACAGCCGTCACCAATGGCTCACGCCTATAATCACAGCTACTCAAGAGGCAGAGATCAGGAGGATCGAGATTCAAAACCAGCCCGGGCAAATACTTCGTGAGACCCTATCTCGAGAAAACCCATCACGAAGAAGGGCTGGTGGAGGGGCTCAAGGTGAAGACCCTGAGTTCAAACCCCAGCACCACCAAAACAGAAAAAAAGTGCTCTCAGTTCTCTTTCTCTCAGTCTCTCAGTCTGGCTGTCTGGAGCAGAGCCGTGGGGTGTCAGTGCCCCCCACACACTTATCAGACATCCCCTGGGCTCTGGCTTGGTGGCTGCAGAAGCTCGTTACAAAGTAACGACATTGTTTCCTTTCTCGTGTGTCTGCTTCCATGCTGTCACCTAATTCTGGGAAGGGATGTGCTTCACCATTTAAACCAGTGTTTTCTTTCCAAAGACACCGAAGCCTTCAAGAAACCTAAGAATGAGGTACTGGTAAAGATACATAGATCAGACAAAGCCTGGGGGCAATATGACATTTTAGGACTGAGAGCCGGCCCCTAACTGGCCCACTGCAGGGAACAAGAGACCTCTCTGTGGTGACCACACAGCCCCATGGGACTGACTTTGTCGTGATTGTGCTGTGTGACTGTGACTAGATCACTCACCCTCTCTGGGCCACAGCCTTCTCATCTGAAAATTGGGGATGGGACGTGAACTGGAAACCCCAGAGACCTCAGCCTGCCCTCCAGAGCTCTCTCTTCATTTGTCCATCCATTCTACTAGCTATCCAGCCAATATTTGATACAGGTCTCGTGTCCTCTGGGCTGCAGTTAGTATCTGAGTGCTGGGTGGGTGCTCTGCTGGCCAGCCTAGGATAAGACAAGTAGTGATCTTGGGTGACAAGAGAGGACACCGAAAACATAGGCCTTAAGATAAATCATAGTTTAAAATAATATTTTGAAGCTGGGTGCAGAGGCTCACGTCTATAATCCCAGCTACTTAGGAGGCAGAGCTTGGAAGGATGGTGATTCAAGGCCAATCCTAGCAAAAAGTTCATGAGACCCCATCTCAACCAATGACTGGGAGTTGGTAGTGCACACCTGCCATCCCAGCTGTGCAGGAAGCATAGCTAGGAGGAGCGTGGTCCAGAATGGCCAGTCATAAAAGGAAGACCCTATATGAAAAATAATGAAAGTGAAAAGAGCTGGGCGAGTGGCTCAAGTGGTAGAGCACCTGCCTAGCAAGTTTGAGGCCCTGAGTTCAAACCCCAGTACTACCAAAGTAAAAGAAAATAAAAATCTGAGACATCAAAGTGAATGTAACGAACCATCATGAACAAACCAGTAGCGGGGCTCCAGTGGCTCACGCCTGTAATCCCAGCTACTCAGGAAGCAGAGATCAGGAGGATCGCAGATCAGACCCTATCTCGAAAAACCCATCACACAAAAAAAAAAGGGTTGGTGGAGTGGCTCAAGATGAAGGTTCTGAGTTCAAACTCCAGGACTGCAAAACAACAACAACAACAACAAAACCCAGCATCATTTTAAATAAGGACTCACCTGGAGGAGGTGAGGTGAAATGAGGTGAGTTTCACAAAGGTCCAGATGAGAACCTGTCTTTATTTAGAATGCGTCATTTTACTAATTGTGAAAATTTTATATTATTTTAATTTATTTGTCCACTGAGGTTTGAGGCACCCTTTTTTATTTTATTTTATTTTATTTTTACAATACTGAGGTTTGAACTCAGGGCCTACACCTTGAGCCACTCCACCAGCCCTAATTTTGTGAAGGGTTTTTTGAGATAGGGTCCCACAAACTATTTGCCCAGGCTGGTTTCGAACCACGATCTTCCTGATTTCTGCCTCCTGAGTAGCTAGGATTACACGTGTGAGCCACTGACCCTGGCTCCTTTTCATTTTGCTCCAGGGAGACTGCCTCTCTTTCCTCACCCTAGCCCCAACTCTGAAAGGTGGGCTGCAAGCTGGGAGGGCCACTGGAGGAGGTGACTGAGCCAAGGCCTGAATGAGGAGGAGTTGCCCACGGTGCAGGGGTCTGAGGGAAGAATGTACCAGGCAAAGGGAACAGCAAGAACAGTGGCCCTGGGGAGGGGATATACATTTGGTGGTTTTTAGGGAGAGAAGGGGACAGGTGTGGCTGGGATCCAGGTAGTCTGGAAGGAGAAAAGAAGGAATGGAACCAGGAGGACCAGCAGAGGTCACATGCTACACGGCCTGCAGGCCAAGGCCACAGGGGCTGCCTTTCATGTCACGTGCAGCAGGGCCCGAGAGGGCTTGCGGGGAGACCATGCACAGGTCTGCATTAGGTTTGTCTCCAGCTGCTCTGGCTGCTGGGTGGCAGGCAGCTAAAGGTACAGGTGGCGGAGGCCTGGAGCCTGGAGTCAGAGAGACACGGGAGGTCTCAGTCCCCCCACGAGGGACGCGCCTGGCTGGCGTCCTCTGTGCTCGCGTGTTCAGATCTCCGCCCAAAACCTCCGAGGGATGCTTTTCCTTCCCACTTAACAAAAAAGAAAATGAAACCAAGGCTCAGAGAGGTTAATTCATTGATTCAGGGTCTTTGGTAGTAAGAAATAGAGGTAGGATTTGAACCCAGGTCCTTCTATACTGGCTTATTTTCTGCCCACCTCACCATCTCAGAAAAATGGACCAAACCATGTATCTCCAGGGCTGCTTCAGTTTCCCTCTTCTGCAATATGGGGCCAATTGCAAAACCCACTTCCACAGCAGAGGAGCTGTGCCAGGTCCTCACTTTTACTCTTCCAGGAAGAAAAAGAACCTTTTCCTGCCCACGCCTCTCTCTGCTGCCTTTCTCCTGAAAGGAGAAACTTTGCTATTTGTTCTTCAAACATTTATTTTATCCTTTAGATCTTTGGGGTAGGGGAAGGCTTGGTGAAGGTAGTCAGTTTTCGGACTTAAGATAAAAAATCGCAGGCAGGGGCCGACTTGACTCTTTGTAATTAATGGGGCGGCTTGTAATAGGATTCTCCTGCCCGTGGCGCTCCCAGGAAACACCTTTTTACATAGACATTGCCCACGCCGGACTGGCAGCGGGGTGATTTATGGGGTTCCTTGCTCCAGGAAACCTCCCCTGAGGTTGCCCAGCCAGCAGAATTTATCAGGAGTTTGGAAGCAAGGCGAGAAGCCTGCCTGTGACATTTGTGGTGGAGTTTAAAGAGCAGAAACACTGGGGAAGGAGAGGCCAACAGGACAGGAGGGGCCGGGGCCACTCGGACCGGTGGCATCGGACGCGGAGAGTCCTGCCCCGTGATTTATGGAGGGGAGGCAGGAGGGTACAGCTCGGGGAGCGGGAGGGTCTGGCCGTCCATGGTCACAAAGTGGCCACGTCTTCAGACCCAGGAGCTCGATCCACCCCAGGGACATAAGCCCAGGCCTCGCAGGACCACAAGGCTCTCCTTTGGCACTGCTCTGGGCAGGGTGTCACTGTGCGCTGTGAGTGGCCAACATCCTGGTCGCTGAGGGTTTCTGTCACCCTCTTGGTAAGGGAGTCTGAGCTGAGGGGTGGAGGGCACCAGAGCGTCCACTGCAGAGGCACAAGTGGCTCAGGGCAGAAGATGGAACTCAAGGCTGGGGACAGGGCTGAGAGGCAGGCAGCCAGGTGTGTTCTCGGGCCCCATTCTCCCAGACTCTCCTTCGTGCTCACCACAGCCTACAAGGCCTTCATAACTGCTTACCTCTCTGTCCATCTTCTGCTACTCTCTCCGTCCCCCTCTCCTCTGAAGCCACACTGGCCTCATCACACAATCCTGCCTCAGGACCTTTGCACATGCCAGCTCCTCTGCTCATCCCTTGCCTGCCCCCCCAAAGTTTGCTTCTTCATCACCTTTAGACCTTAGCTCACGTTTCACCTTTTCAGGGCTGGAGATGTAGCTCTGTGGAAGGCCCTGGGTTCAATAAGGATTTTTTTTCCTATCTGTTAAAGACTCATACTGATGTATTTTATGAGCAGAGTATAATGCTGAGGATTGTGTTAACCACTCCAACAACATGCCAGGTTCCTTGCATTCATTTTAGGATGAGATCCTAAACGTCATCCTTCTCAAAACACCTATTGGTGTCTCATATCTATGTATATACATGCATATTTTATTTATTTATCTTTGGTGGTCCTAGGATTTGAACTCAGAGCTTTGTACTCTGTGCAGACACTCTACCACTTGAGCCACACCTCCAACCCCGGCAAATTGTATTTTTAATTGGGGATTTGTCATCATCTGCTTCTCTCCAATAGAACATAAACTCCATGAGGCCAGAGCTTTTATTGTATCTCCTGCCCTTAGAAAGAGCCTGACCCCAAGCAGAGCGTTAGTGAGTATTTGCTAAATGATGGATGGATGGACGGATGTTCAGATGGATGATGGATGATGGCTGGATAGATGGATGGATGGGTGGATGGTAGGTGGGTGGATGGGTGGATGGGTGGATGGTAGGTGGGTGGGTGGATTGGATGGATGGGTGGATGGGTGGATGGGTGGATTGGATGGGTGGGTGGATGGGTGGATGGGTGGATGGTAGGTGGGTGGATGGGTGGATGGTAGGTGGGGGGGTGGGTTGGATGGGTGGGTGGGTGGGTGGATTGGATGGGTGGGTGGATGGGTGGGTGGATGGATGGGTGGATGGATGGGTGGATGGATGGGTGGATGGGTGGATGGGTGGATGGGTGGATGGATGGATGATGGATGGATGGATGGATGGATTCCAGGCCTCTTCAGTTCCCCTCCCAAATACTCCTTCCTTTGGATCTTCCTCCTCAGACTTCTACATAGACAGTCACCTAAGCCAGAACCCTGGTGGCCAACTTCGCCCACCCTCCAAACCCCTTGCCCAGTTGGTTGACTCCACTTTCTCAGTGTTTCTCCAAACACCTGGTCTCTCCCTGCAAACCACAGGACTGAGCTTAACTCTTCTTAGAGTTGCCTGGTCCAGTCAACTCTGCAACGGAGCCTCTGCACACCTTATACCAGCACAGAGCACCCTCCTCCAACTCAGCCACTGCCTCCATCTTCCCTGCAGTAGAGGCTAACAAGCCTGAGGTCCCAAGACTCCTCTTCAGAAATCAAACGTTGAGCTTTAGCTGGGTGTGTGTCCAGCTAGAGACTACATTTCCCACAATCCCTTGCAGCCAAGTTATTCAGTCTTGACCAGTGCCAAGTGGAAGTGTGTCCCATCCAGGCAACGCCCTTAAATACAAGCTTCTGCCTCTAGTTTCTCTGGTGATTATGAAGCAGTTGGTGACAGGGAGCTAATTCTGACCGAGTGGATGGCAGCAATACTTTGAGAGATGTAAAATAATAGTTTAGAAGGAACCTAAGTCCCTGCATGACCAGTGGAGCAGAGCTGCCTCCCTGTCTGAAATAACACTATTCTGTTTGTTCTTTCTGTCACAGGAGCATCACCTGTGCCCTTGCACACTTACTCTGCCATGGAAAAGACTTCTTATCTTCAGTATCGGTTGTATTCTTTCTTTCTTTTTTTCTTTCTTTTTGGTGGTAATGGTGGTAGTGGTACTGGGGTTCAAACTCAAGGCTTTGTGCTTGCTAGGCAGACATTCTATTGCTTGAGCCACGTTTCCAGAGCCTCTGATACCACCTGCGCACATGGCTGCCTGTTAGAAAGACTACATTTCCCAGCATCCCTTGCAGCTAGCTAGGGCACGTGACTAGCTCTGCTCAATGGGCTTTGTATAGAAATAGTATAGTGTGTGTTCATTATAGGAAGCGTCCCTAAAGAGAAGAGATATGCCTTTTGTCATCTCTTCCTCTTTGCTGCTACCTGGAATGAGGATATAATGGCTACCTCTCCAACATCCAGCTAGGTTTATGAGGAAAGCAGAGAATTTGGGTGCCTGACCCCATAGGGACAGAGACACAGCCCTGGATCCCCTCACTCCAAACTTTGAAGCCAAAAACAACAAAAAAAAAAAACTTCTATTTTATTTAAGCTACTTACTCTGTGATTTCTGAATTGCAAAACTGAAGTTACTCCAACTGATACAGAAACACATGAAGGTTCGAGACAGATTCCCCAAGACCCCTGCAAGGTGACCTGGAGTTTCTGGCACTGAGCTCCCCAACAAATAGGGCTGGGGTAGAGACGTTGGAGACATCAGGGCTCAGGGACCCCAGCCCCGACCCCATTTGCACTGGTCACTTCCATCGGAGACTCTCACCTAATATGACTGAAAACCCTGCAGTCTCCAGAAAACCCAGCACCTAATGTCACCACACTCTGCTTTGCTCTTCCTGACTTGGCATTCGTTCGTCCCTGGAGCAAAAGTAAGAAGTGGATCCAAAGAGGGATCGTCCCAAAATAAAGCTCAAAAAAGCAGGCAGCCGAGAGCAAGTCAGTTCAATTCAAGAGGCAGGGGGCGCACACACCAGTCCCACATGCACAGCAAGTCCGTTGCACAGGGGGAGTTGATTGACTTGCAGAAATGGACGGGCCCCGGGCACCTCCCCTTTCCCTTTGAGCCACTCTGATTGGCTCCTGGGCCTGGTCTTGAACCAATCACTGGGGGAAAGGGGAAATGCAATGTTCAGATTGGCTGAGGTCTGTGGCTCCCTGCTCCTCCTCCATCCTGCAGGACCTGTCAGAGCACTGATAGGAATATTTGAGCAGGCAGAGTCCACAGCATTTCCCACACTGCCCTACGGTTGAGCTAACACTAAGGTATGTTGCATTGAGCCCACAAGTGGCTGTGGCTAAGTAGCAGCTACCTCCATTAGGTAAAGTGTTAGATCTCCACTTGGCTCCAATCCCCACCACTCCCAAAAGTCCAGCCCTCAGCCTGTTTCACCTTCGACACAGAAATTTGAGGTCTGGATAAGTGACTGGCTCACAGGTGTGTGAGACAAAAATGGAGAGGGTTACACAGGGAGGAGAAAATCAAAGACCATCTGTGAAACGTGTGTGTGTGTGTGTGTGTGTGTACACACAAGTAAGTACAGGTACACAGGTGCCACAGCCACAGAGACACCTTTATGCTCGTGTCCCTCCAAAATTCACAGGTTGAAATTGTAACCCCCAAGCAATGATGCTAAGAGGTGAGACCTGTGGGAGGTGACACGGGTACAGGGGTGCAGCCCTTCTGCAGAGACTTGTGCCTTTCCCTTACCCTGCTGCTGAGGAAGGTGAGAGTGGACATCACTGTTAGGAAGCAGCCCTGACTTCCCAGCCTCCAGAACCACAAGCGATACTTTGCTATTATTTTTATTATTTTGTTTTGGCGGTACTGGGATTTGAACTCAGGGCCTCACACTTGCTAGGCATCCGCTCTACCACTTGAGCCCCTCCACCAACCCTGTTTTGTGTTGGGTTTTTCCACCATAGGCTCTGGAGAACTTTCCCCACCCCCTGAGCTGATTTCAAACTGCAATCCTCCTGATCTCTGCCTCCTGAGTAGCTGGGATTACAGGCCTGAGCCACGGTGTCCGGCTACTGTTCTATTATTTTATGATCATCGCCCAGTCGTGCACCTGCACTGCAGTAGTTTTGATAGCAGCCAGAAGGGACTAAGACACAAAGCCAGCCTGTGCCATTAGGCATTTGTCCTGCCTGGCAGACTGTGCCCAGGTGAGGTAGTGCGTCCTCCTGTCCACATTTCTCTCTGCCTGGCACTACCTCTGGGGTGAGAACAGCCCCGCTATCAGCCAAGATCCCAAGTCTGGCCCCTGGCTTGAAGGTCTGCACGGAGCCCAAGGCTGAGCTGTGGGGCCAGCGTGGTGAGGGGACAATCTTGGCTGCAGGAGGCACAGGGAGCGTCCAGCTGGGGGGAGGCCGGGGAGGCTGGGGGAGGGGGGGTGCGGAACCTCGGGCAGGTACACACACCTGCCGGCCCAGGTGGCAGAGCTCTCTGTGCCATGCTGGATAAACACCGAGAGGCCTGCCCTGGCCCTCCTCAGAGGCTCTCTGCTCCCCCCAAATGAGAGACTCCAGAGGCAGAATAACCTCCCCTCCCCCAGCCACAGCTTCCATGGTTTCTCTGTCCCCTGACAGATCCCAGTGTCCCCTTCCTGCTCTCCGCGTGCCTCGGGTGTCAACCAGGAAGGGCTAACTGAGCTCACCAACATGTGTTATCAGAATGGGTCAACAGCTCCCTCGGCTTTTTATCTGAGAGGAGCAAACAGCAGCTGACAGTCTCCCAGGCAGGGCCACCTGGGAGAGGGAGCACCTGGACCCAGGTGACTCTGCCACTCACCCAGAGAGACACCTGTAGGAGGAGAGCACTACCTGGAAGGCAATCCCGAGAGGCTTCTGGGAGGAGGCTGCTCTTGAGCTGGGCTTTGGAGGATGTTTATGATTCAGAAGCATGGAGCACATGGTAGCCAGAGACCCAAACTGAGCAAAGGAAAGAAGGCAGAGCAGGAGAGATTCAGTGTATGATGCTTTGGTGCTCAACTGACACCAGACCAAGTAGCCCAATGCTCTGTGCCTCAGTTTCCTCACTTGCAAATACAAGGACTGCTAAAGCCCAGAGCATACCCAGGTGCTCAGTATGCAATAAAGCCTAGGTCCTCCCCACTCCTCACTTCTCGCTGTTGGAGGTCTGTTCAGGAGCTAGAAGAAGAGGTATTTATTGAAAGACTACATATGGCAGGTCGTAGTAACCATGCTCCACCAGCCTGTTGTACAGCTGGGAACATCGAGGCGCTGGCAGGGGGTTGGCGAAGCACCCTTCTGCATGGGCCGCAGGCTAGGGAGTCACAGAGCCTGCCTCAGGTCTGGCTGTATCCAGCTCTGGCTTACAGCCTTGCCATTGTCTCTCTCCAGGGGAATTCACAAGGAAACAGGGCTGAACCCTGGGATGGCTGGAGGGAGGTCTCCTGTGATCGGGGACAATGTGTAGGACTCAACAGAGGTGCAGAGGCTGCTCTGCAAAAAGGAAGCGGCACCTGGTGAAGGGAACAGCATGGACAAAGATGAGAAGTGGCACCTCCTACATCTGCTGCGGCCAGAGACCCAGAGAGAGGAAGGCATTTGCCCAAGGTCACACAGCCCACGTGACAGTTAACTGGATTCTGATGGGTTGTGACACAGGTGGACCCCACAAGGGCTACGAGGGGTTGAAAGAGGCCCCTTCACACCAAGAATCTGTGGGTTACAGATGCCTCAGGGACCTCAACACCCCAGCTGGAGTAGGGGACCCCAGGGGCACAGGTGTCTGCCCCAGCTGCTGTCCCCATAGGAGACTTGTTGCTGCCCCCTGGTGGCTGCAAAGGAGCCGACCATCTTATCCTGTTTCCCTAGAGATATGTTTCCTTCCAGGGTGGAGTCACCCAGTTCCAGGCCCAGTGCCTGCTCTCCCTGTACCCCACAGGTGTGTCCAGCCCAACCTGGGGACTCTGACCCCAAAGTCCCCCATCCTGCCACCACAACTTCCACACCAAGGACTGAGATCCAGACTCTGTGCGGCAACACTGGGAATCACAGACTTTGAACCTGGCTGGGTTTTCAAGGCTTGGCTTGGTTCCCACACTGTGTGATTTGAAGTCACTTTATCACCAAATAGATTTTAGGATTGTCCTGTGAACCCCGTGAGCTCATGGAGAGCGAAAAACAGGACTGATGGGAGTCACCAACTCAACTCTGAAGAGTTTATTGACCCGGCTGCAGGGAGCCACCAGAAGCAGTCCAGGAGGGCTTCCTGCAGGAGGAGGTACTATGTACAAATGCACAGGGTGGCCCACTGCTATCCATGGGAACAGAAGCCCCCTCAGCCAATCATGAGGGTGAACGTGAGCCTCTTGGGGGTCTTCAGGATCCCTCAACTCTGGCCTAGCTGGGTTTTCAGAGCCTGCAGCTGTCGGCTGTCAATGTTGTAACCTCCACAGACGATGACCACGACAGAAGTCAAGGAAGAGGGCAGGCGGCCCTTGGCCTGGAGCTTCCCCAGGAGGCCTGAGTAGACAGCAGCCAGGGCCGCTCCACAGGCGGGCTCCACCAGCATGCGCTCATCATCTGTGGGGAGTGCAGGGAGGAGGAGAAACAGGGAGGAGGATCAGTCAGTGCTCGGCAGGTCAAGCTCCGCAGATCTGCCATCCGTCCATCCCTCTGCCCATCCCTCCACCCCTGATCCTGTCTCCATCAACCTGTCTATCTACCCATCCATCTGTTCCTCTGTCCACCACTAGACTGTCTGTCCATCCATCAATGCAGCCAGTCAACACTAGGCATCCACCCCCCAGCAGCCAGCCATTCCCTACCCAGCACTTGATTGTCATTCTGTCCATCCATCAATATGTCCATTGATCAATGTGTCCATCCATCCATCCACCCACCCATCCACCCTCCCATCCATTCATCCATCCATCATCCATCCATCTACCCATCCACCCACCCATCCATCTACCCATCCATCCACCCATCCATCCATCCAACCACCCACCCATCCACCCACCCATCCATCCGTCCATCCACCCACCCATTCATCTGTCCATCCACCCACCCATCCACCCATCCACCCACCCACCCACCCATCCACCCATCCATCCACCCACCCATCCATCCACCCATCCACCCACCCATCCATCCATCCATCCACCCATCCATCCATCCATCCATCCATCCACCCATCCATCCACCCACCCATCCACCCACCCACCCATCCATCTACCCATCCATCCACCCATCCATCCATCCATCCACCCACCCATCCACCCACCCATCCATCCACCCATCCATCCACCCATCCATCCATCCATCCACCCACCCATCCATCTACCCATCCATCCACCCATCCATCCATCCATCCATCCATCCACCCACCCATCCACCCACCCATCCATCCACCCACCCATCCACCCACCCATCCATCCATCCATCCATCCATCCACCCATCCATCCACCCACCCATCCACCCACCCATCCATCCATCCATCCACCCATCCATCCATCCATCCATCCATCCACCCATCCATCCACCCACCCATCCACCCATCCACCCATCCATCCACCCACCCATCCACCCACCCATGCATCTACCCATCCACCCACCCATCCATCCATCCATCCATTCATCCATCCACCCATCCATCCATCCACCCACCCATCCATCCACCCACCCATCCATCCACCCACCCATCCACCCACCCATCCACCCATCCACGCATCCATCCATCCATCCACCCACCCATCCATCCATCCACCCATCCACCCATCCATCCACCCATCCATCCATCCACCCATCCACCCATCCATCCATCCATCCATCCGTCCATCCACCCATTCATCTGTCCATCCACCCATCATCCCTTATCTGCTCACCCAGATATTAATCCATTCAGTCAACATTTATTGAGTACCCATTCCCTGCCAGGCCCTGTGCTGGGAAGACCCTGGGGACCCAATAGTGACTAAGTCCTCCCTCATGGAGCTCACACTCCAGTGATCCCTAAGAACCAAACAGTGGTGCACATAATCCCCAGCCCAGCAGGATGGTAGTGGGAGATGAGGGGGGGCTTCCTGGAGGAGGTGCCATGATGACTGAATAACCCTCAGGCACAGGAAGCTGGTAGAGAGCAGGGCCAGGGATGGACATCCAGCGAGAGGAATCCGAGGCTGGCAGCAGCCGGGACTGTCTTTGCCCTGACCTTCCATCTCCTGGACACACATCACTGCCCACTCTTCCCAGAGGGTCAAGGCCTCGGCCGGCCTGGAGCCAGGTGGGGCAGCGGTCACTCACCCAGGAACCTCTGCACAGCGCTTACAGCCTCCGCGTCCTCCACCACCTCAGAGAGGATCTCACACTCCTGCGCGCACTCCAGGGCCCGTGCGGCCACCGTCTTGGCTCCCAGGCTTTTGGCCACACTGAGGGACAGGGAGAGCAGGAAGGAGCTGGCAAGTCAGGCAGGACCCTCACTGCCCCCCCCCCGGGCTACCCCACACCCTGTGGTGGCGGGGGGGTGTGGCCCCATCAGGAGGCACAGAAGGTACCTTAGTCCTCTGACCCTACCACCCTGCTTGTCCCATTCCTCGACCCCAAAAAGCCAGCATAGAAAGGGATGTTTTCATTTTATTGATTGTTCTAAAGTATTTTTATTTATCATGTCTATACCACAGCTAATATTTATGAAATGTGTACATTGTACTGGATGGATAGATTCTCTGTTTCAATTCTCACAGTCAACTTTTGAGTGAGAAATGCATTAGCTCCATTTTACAGGGAAGGAAACCGAAGCTCAGAGAGGTTAAGTAACCAGCTGAAGGACACACAGCAGGACTATAACAGAACATGGATCCCAGCCCAGGCAGTTTGGCTCCAGAGTTCATGTGTTTTGGACCCAGAGTTGCCTTGGGGAGGGGGGCAGGGTCTGACCCCCCCGAGAGGCCCAGGGCACCAAGTGTGGGTGCCTGGCTTTGAACCTTAGCTCTGCACTAGCTGTGTAACCTTGAAAAAGTCACTTCACCTCTAGGGGCCTCTGTTTCTTCATCAGAACAATGGGCTCATGAGCTCATCTAGGGGACTGGGTGAGTTGAAATATTTAAAATGCTCAGATTGGAGCCTGACACTTAGTTGTGGTTATGACTGAGAACACAGCCTGGCCGGGTGCTGGTGACTCGTGCCTGTAATCCTAGCTGCCCAGGAGGCTGAGATCTGAGGATTGAGGTTTGAGGCCAGCTCTGGAAAACAGTTCATGAGACCCCCATCTCCAAAATAACCAGCGTAAAATGGACTGGAGGTGTGGCTCAAGTGGTAGAGCACCTGCTTTGCAAGTGTAAAGCCGTGAGTTCAAATCTCAGTACCATCAAAAAAAAATACACAGTGTGCTAGTAATGAAGAAGATAAACAATGAACCCAAGAGCAGGTAAGAAGAACATGGGGAATGGGGAGGGGTCCCCTGGGAGGCCGTTGTAAGGATCCTTTCTCCTTGGTGACTCTTGAGCTAGAATGTAAGTGACAGAGAAACCAGCTGAAGGAAGAAGAGTTGGGGAGACGGTTCCAGCAAAGGAGGTCACACAGAGGCAGAGGCAGGACAGATGATCATGCACTGAAGGTGCTGGAAGACAGGCCACGGTGGAGAAGGGGGAGCAGGTGGACTTTGGCTGCAAGCTTGGGGGAGGCCCTGGCAGGCGTCAGTGGAGAAGGACAATCCTATGGGACAGGGGTGGGGGGTGCAGCTCAGTGGCAGGACACAGACTGGCCCACCATGCACGAAGCCCTGGGTTCCATCCCCAGCACCACAGGGGAAAAAAAGTCTTGCAGATTAGCAATGGGAAAAGACCGTGCTGGCTGCTGGGAGAACAAAAAGGACTCAAGGACAACCAGGGTGGCCAAGAGCAACGAGAGCATCTGTCCCCTCACAAGCTGGTGACAAACGTTCACAACTCCTCATGACAGCCAAAGGGTGGACACGACCCGAACGTGGCCAGAGGAGGATGGCTAAGCAAATGTCATTCACGGAGTGACAAGGTATTAGCCATAAAAAGGAAACTGCTGCCACACCACAAACCTTGAAGACGTGGCCCTGAGTGAAAGCAGCCAGTCCCACGAGACCACCTGCCGTGTGACATGTCCAGAGCACACAAATCTATTGAGGCAGAACCCAGAGCAGTAATTTCCCGGGACTGAGGGGGACGAGGGACTTGGGGGGACAGCTGAGGGGGTTGAGAATGTCTTCAGATTTATTGTGGGGTGATGGTGGTGGCTGTGCAATTGTGAATAGACTAAAGCCATTGTCTGGAGAATTTAAGCGGTGAATCGTAAAAGACGCCATCCGGGCTGGGCAGGCGGGTGGCTCACTTGGGAGGCAGAAATCAGGAGGACTGAAGCTGCAGGCTGGCCCCGGCAAAAACACAAGATCCTATTTGAAAATTAACTACAGTAAAAAGGGCTGGTGCAGTGGCTCAAGTGGTAGAGCTCCTGCCTAGCAAGCACAAGGCCCTGAGTTCAAATCCCAGCACTCAAATTATCCAGAAACAAGAACGGCACAAGGGATGGGGAGCAGCAATGGACTGGGGTGGGGACAAGGGCTGGAAGGGAGCCGGAGTCTAGGAACCTGGTCACCCTGCCAGAGCACCTGGATGATGGAGATGTCATTTTTAGAAATGATCCCTGAATGTCAGCTGGTGCTCACTGTGACAGGCTCAGGATGGACAGCAGGAACTTAGGGCTAACGGTACCAGGCCCAAAAGCTGAGCCTTTAGACTGAGTTCCCAGCCACAGTGTGACACAGAGACCCGCAGGACACCAGGTGGCTCTTGAAGATAGAGGTCACGGGCCAGCTGGGCTCAGAGCAGTTCATCAGGGAGGAAGAGATGGCCTTCCAAGAGCATGGACAGGAGGGCCAAGGCCCCCAGGATGGGTGGCACCAAGGATTTCAGGCACAGGCAGCTCAGGGCGTTGGGGGCTGGAGGGGGAGAATGGAGATGGCCTCCCAGGATTAGAAAGAGACTGTGTGTCCAGATGTAACTGTCCTCGAGGCAAGCGTTGAGCTGCTTTTTGAATTGGTCACTTAGAACCTTGTATACAGTAGGTACTTAAGAAAGCTGACTTAAAAGACTCGGTGACCTCAGACACCTTGCTGTAACAGATCATAATACCCCAAATCCCAGCACCCAGGGGTGTCTGATAAAATAAGGGTGGGGGGAGATCGTCCCAATGCCTTGCCACCTAGGCCTCAGAATGTCACCTTATTTGGAACAAGGTCTTCACAGATGTCACTAATTAAGGTGAGGTCATACTGGGTCAGGGTGGGGCCTCAATGTAATTGTTGGTGTCTTTTTTGGGGGGGAGCAGTTGCTGGGGATGGAACCCAGGACCAGGCACTCCGCCATCACACACACACACACACACACACCAGCCCTGTGACCGGTGTCCTTATAAGAAGAGGAGGGGACACTCAGAGACGCTGAGAGGAAGGCCATGTGGAGAAAGAGGCAGAGACAGGGACAAACCCAGTTACCACCAGGAGCAAGAAGACAGGAAAGATCCTCCCCAGAGACCCCAAAGCAACAGCGATCCGCTGACACTTGACTTTGAACCTGTAGCCTCCAGGTGTGTGGAAGAATAAAGTCCTGTGGGCAAAGCCACCCGGTTTGGGGTGATTTTTTATGGCAACCCTAGGACACTACTGTAGAATCCATGACAATGTGGCAGGACGGAAGGCCAGGCAAGGACCTGAAGGCTATGCTGCTGTTGGTTTATGCATTTTCCTCAGTTTTATTAAAATCAGTGACCAGCAGCGCGTGTGGCTCAGTGGTAGAGCACTTGCCTAGTTTGTGCACCACCAACAAAAAATAATAAAACTTAAAATAATAAAATCAGTCACAAAAGGCAATGGGGCGAAAGCTTACTACTAACGAGACAGAAAACACAAAACTGTGTTTTTGTTTGATAAGTGGAAATTTTCAAACGAATCCCAACCTTTAAAAATATGTAATCCACTCCCTTGTCATGTCACAAACACTAGTGGAGTCTCTCTTATGGGTCGGACACGCACTATGTGCACAGGGGAAGTGGTTGAGGACAGACTGGTTAAAAACGCAGCCAGTGGGAGCAGTGTTCATCCCGAATACCTGCAATGCTTTTTTCATGATGCACACAGATAAAAGCTTATTTTACTAAGGATGAGTTTAAATGAATCACACCTCTCATCTACATTTTATTTTGGGTGGTACTGGGATTTGAACTCAGGGCCTCATGCTTGTTAGGCAGGCGCCCTTTATGTACTTTTCCACCCCACTAACTTAGATCCTGGGTTGGAACCCCAAAGACAAGGAGACCTTTTGGATGGCACAGCCTCCCTGGGCTGGGACAAGGAGGGGTCAGGATAGAGAGCCCCATCTTCCAACCCCCTCCCCCAAATGCCCCCCAGCCCAAGCCCACCTGGTGATGTCTGGTAGCGTGACCAGGTGGCCTGCCTGCAAGGCTGCATTGAAGCAGTGTGCCCCGTGGGTCTCCATGGCGACAATGGGTACATGCTGCCAGCCCACCTCCACCAGGCCAGCTGCCACTCCCGCCAGGAGTCCGCCACCCCCCACTGACAGCACCACAGCCCCTGGTGGGGTCCGCAGCGCTGCCTTCAGCTCCCGCACCAGGCTGGCGTGGCCTTCCCTGCGGAGGGGGCAGGAGGAGAAGGTGAGGGGTCCCAGCCCCAAAGGCTCCCTGGGTAGGGAGGGGGCTCCCCACCCCCCCCATAGCCATAACTCCCTTCATGGGTGCCCCTCCCTCCCACAGCAGAGGGGGAGGGGCTTCTAAAGCAAGGGTCCCTAGTTTCCTCCATTCTCCCTTCGTTCCCTCTTTCACCCTCTCCATCTGCCTCCCAGGCCCTCTCTCAGACATTGTGTCCTTGTCCTCCCCCGGGACTTTGGAAAGAGGCAGTGTTAGCGGGTGTGACAAGGGGGGACCAACTAATGTAGTCCTGGAGCTAGTGTCTCTGCTGCTCCCCAGCTGTGTGATCTTGGTCAAGTGTCCCGACCCCTCTGAGCCTTGGTTTTTCTCACCTGCAAAATGGGTATAATATCCACCTCTAGGGCTTCGGGGGAGATAAGTAGAATATACAAGGCAAGCCTTTAGCCTGTGCCTGGTCTCACAAGACATATCCAAGAAAGGGGGCTTAGCATTAAAATGTCCATTTTAAGGTGGGGAAACTGAGGCACGGGGCAATGAGGTGCTTTGTACAAAGTCACACAATTTCCAAATGTTGGAAGTGAGAGCTGAACCTATGTCTGTCTAGTGTGGAAGCCTCGTCTGTCCCTCTGGGCCTCAGTTTCCCTTTCTGTCCAATGGGAGGACCCTGATCCAAACAGAGTCTCTCAGCTCTGGGCTCCCCCGGGGTGGGGCCTTCAGCCTTACCATATCAGGGGGTGGTCAAATGGGGAGACATACACCCAGCCGTCCCTCTCGGCCAGTTCCCGAGCCTTTGCATGGGCCTCATCCCAGACCTGTAAAGAAGCAGAGGCCTCAGAGGCCCAGGGCCACGGACAAAAGTGGAGGCTGGGTGTCCTGGAGGTTCCCCGCAGGTGAGGACAGGGCTGGTGTGAGCCCAGTGGCCTCCTGGGGAAAGGACAGCTCAGGTGGACAAGGGGATCCCTGTGTTTGCCCCAATCCCGAAGGGACCCCTTACACTGTCGTGCTGTGTGATATCGGATCCAGGCCACCTCGAGTGCAAGGAGCAGGGGCGCTTCAAGCCAGCTGAAAGGCCCCCAATTCTAACCAACCAGGAGGGGAGGAACCCCTGGCACCGAGCCCCAAATGGCAACGCAGCCACTACAAACTGTCCACGAAAGCCAGCAACCACCCAACAGATGGCCTGCCAGTACAGTGCACAGGCTGGCCGTGACCCTGGGGACCCATGGTGCCTCCAGAAGACCTGGGTATTCTGTTCTCCTGGCCTGGCATCTGTGGCAGAGGTCCATGTTCCCACAGCCCACCTGGAGGTCCCCCTCAGAACGTTCCCTGAACACCAGCTGTGGCTGCACAATGGGCAGGAGGTCTGTAGTGCCAAGGGGCAGGTGACCATTTGCCAGTGAGGAATGCCAGTTGGTGGGTGACCACCACCATTTTCCTCCTCAGCAGGACATCTTCAGATGTGCTGTGTGCCATCTCCCAGGTGCCCGCACAGGGGATCTGCCCACTCACACAGGGCTTCCTGCCCTGCCCAGGCTTCTTCCCACAATCCCAACGTATGCTTCCTGTGGTCACCTCCCAGATAAGCCCCATGCGCCCCAATCCTTGTTGCAGAGTCTACTTCAGGGGACCCCACAGTAAGACAGCACCTCAGAGGGTCCCCACTCAGCAGAAACCAGATGCCAAAACTAAACCATGAATAGCAGCCACCTCTCCCAAGGGAGGGGTAGAGGGTCACTGGGGACCAGAAATCACCTTTCCCTGTCCTCTGTGACCCTGCAGGTCCCCATGTACCCAGCCCTGAGAGGGGGACTCTTCAGCAGGAAGGAAACCAAAGAAATGGTCTCTGCCCACAAGAAGCCTCCCAAAGTCAAGCCTCATCCCCTAACTATCTCTCCATCGTTCTATTTCCAGCCTGCACAGCTCTTGATCTCTCACTGGAGGTCCATGGTGGCCTCTTCCATGGCTCCTAGCCTCCTATCCTGCCCGCCTCCCCTCCATTGCCCAAGAGCAAGTGCAGGGAAAAATCCAACCAGGTCCTTCCTGCTCCAAATCCTTCCATGGCTCCCTATTGCCCTTGGTGAAACACAGGCTTGTTTCACCTATGAGCCGCCCTGTTTGACCAGCCGACTGTCCCCTTCAGCCTCCATGTTCACCTCTCTTCCCTGGATGCTGGGGGTCAGCTGGATACTCCCTACTGCCCACTGTCCTTCGCTTGTACCCTTTTCTCTACTTATGCCTTCTGTCTTCCTTTTTTCATCCATGGGGAGGACTCACATTTCTTCCTCAAGACCCAATGGGGACCCTCCTTAGACGGTTCCCCTCCCCAGGTCTGAGGCACGGCTCGTGGGTGGTTTGAACCATTGCCAATTCTGCCCTCCCTTTCTCTATTAGAACCCCACACCTCCGCTTGGCCCTGAGGCTCTGCTGTTCTCACTAGAGCACAGGGATTAGTTTTTTTACCCCATCAATGCTGCACTCAGCCACGTGACTTGCTTTGACCAACAGCCAACAGGGTTGCTCACAAGCCACTGATACATTGGGACTGTTTGTTACTCAGCATCTTCCAGCAGCAATAGCTGCCTGAGACAACCTGCCTTCTCTGTCTTCCTTGGGGCCCTGGGCTTCCCCCACCACAATACTCGTCAACCTGTGTGTCTCTCCTACGACACTCCTGGAGTGTAAAGACCATGTCTCTTTACCTCTGTATTTACAGATCTGTCTAAAATGGCACAGGCAGATTATGGGGTCAATGAACATCTGCTGATTGGGGTGATAGATGGATGGATGGATGGATGGATGGATGGATGAATGGATAGCAGATGGATGGATGGGTGGGTGGATGGATGGATGGGTAGATGGGTGGATGGATGGATGAGTGGATGGATGGATGGATGGATAGCAGATGGATGGATGGGTGGATGGATGGATGGGTGGGTGGATGGATGGATGGATAGCAGATGGATGGATGGGTGGGTGGATGGATGGATGGGTAGATGGGTGGATGGATGGATGAGTGGATGGATGGATGGATGGATAGCAGATGGATGGATGGGTGGTGGGTGGGTGGGCGAGAAGGTGGGTGGGTGGATGGGTGGATGGGTGGGTGGGTGGGTGGGTGGATGGGTGGATGGAAGAAAGGAAAAAAGGAAGGAGAAAAGCTATTAGAAGAACAGTTAGGCAGAGGACGGGAGGGACAGAGGGAGAAAGAACTAAGTGTTTAGAGGTGACTTTGGGCACCATGGCACAATTTCGAGTTTAATCCCAAGAGGTTTTGTAACTGTTCCCCAATATTTGAACAATGTCCCCTCTTCCTGGAGACAGATAAGGGCTCCGTGTGTGTTCTGTTTCTTTGGTAACCAAGTGAGCTGGTGACTTTCTTACCAGTGGCCTCTTTCAAAAGAAGAAGTTTTCAGGTCATCTTTCTCATGCTTCCTCACTGAAGTCCAGAATACAAATGCTGGGGGAGGGCACACATTCTTCCCTAGTGTCCTGTTTCTCCTGGGACCATAGGTGGGTGGGGGTGGCAGGTCAGTCAGTCCCAGCCCTCATCAATAGACACCACACCTCGCGCTCACCCCTCCACTCTGCTGTCCTAAGAGATCAGGTCCTGGTCATTGTTCATGCAAAGGAAAAGGAGACAGATGTCCTGGGGACAGGCCCTGCAGTCCCCCCATTCCTTCTCTGGGTCTTACCTTTCCAGTCAGCTGAACCTCGGCCCCCTCCCCCTGTAGCCTCCTGACCACCTGCAGGGAGGAGGTCTCAGGGAGCACGATGGTGGCAGGGATGGCCAGCTTCTGAGCGGAGTAGGCAGCAGCAATGCCCGCGTTGCCTCCTGGGATGGGGTGAGAGGGGAGGACTGTGTCAGCCTGTTGCTATGCCTCTCCAACTCCCTCACAAGCCTCCCCTACCGACGCCCCTCCGCTGACTGCTCCCCCTCGCTCCCACGGTGGACACGTGACCTAAAACCCAACCAATCAGTGAACAGCTCCTGATCCATGATTGGTTCTAGCATTGAGGAGAGCTGCTTCTTTTTCCCTTAGGATTGGTGGAAGGGTAGGACACAAGGCCAGGTCTCCCAGTGAACATCTTGCTGCCATGAGGTCTCTATGAGATCAAAGCTAAGGTAGAGGAAAGAGAAAACAGAGGAGTGCTACAGGAGACTCCTGGATCAAGCTGCACCTGAAAGCCACTCATCCTGCCAACGTTCAGTTCTTGGAGCCTGTATCTTAACTCCATATGAATTGAGTTTCTATCTCTTAGAACCACCACACATCTTGGATTATGGGAAGAAGGCTAGGAGAAGACATTTGGGGTGACCAAATGTCACCGAGACTGTGACCTTGGTGAGGCTGATTTTTTTGAGACAGTGTCTCACTATATGCCCCAGGCTGGCCTTGAATTTGGGATCCTCCTGCCTCTACCTCCTACATGATGGGATTACAGGGGTGCACCACTGCACCTGGCTTAGGCTGGATGTTTAAGAGCAGGCCAAACTGAAGTAGACGGCTGCTCCAGCCCTCTCCTCCATCTCCACCCAGACCCGAGGGCCCCCATGAAGCAGAGAGGGGAGCGGTCACCTGAGGAACACACCAGGTGTCTGCACCCTTTCTTGGCCATCTGGAAGAGAAGGGTGGAGTTAGGGGCCCACCCAAGCAGCGGGCGTGGAGACCTGTGTGGGATGTGGTTAAATTCCCATCCCATTGCCAACACTACCCTCTTCTCCCCTCCAGCCCTCACACCCTCACCTCCTGGCAGAAATGCCCAATGCCCCGGATCTTAAAGGAGCCACCCGGCTGCACGTTCTCACACTTGAGGAAGACAGTCATGCCCGCCACCTGGGACAGTGCCCAGCTCTCCAGCAGAGGTGTGACGATGTGGAAGTGCCCGCCCTTGGCACTGTCCCCCAGGGCACCCTCCATTCCAGTGACCACACAGTGAGCCTGCAGGAAGACACAAGGTCACAGCCAGCCACTCCAGTCAAGACCCCTAACCAGGACAGGGGAGGGGGAAGGTGGAGACCCGTCAGCTCCAGCACCCTTAGCCTCATCAGGGTGCCCATCTGTGAGAGCCTGACAGTATCTGCCCCTCTTGGGCCTCAGTTTCCCTATCTGGACAGGGAGCATTGGACTGGAGACCCTTTACAGAGTAATGGCTGCCCACAGTGCTGAGGAGGTGGACTGGGACCGACGAACGAAAGAATTCACTCATCCAACATTCATTCATAAAAACATCTCACTGAAATAGAACGATGAAGTCCATTGAAAATTGTAAAGAAAAACAGGGGATAAGAAAACGTAACAGAGGAACAAATATGATAAAAGTACGTCGGGTTATGTATGGACAAACGAATATATGCACCCAGTAAACCAGGTACCAGTGGCTCACACCTGTAATCCCAGCTACTCGGGAGGCTGGGATTGGGAGGATCAAGGTGTGAGGCCAGCCCAGGCAAATAATTTGTGAGACCCCATCTCCAAAATAACCAGAGCAAAATGGACTGGAGGAGTGGCTCAAGCAGTAAAGTGCCTGCTTTGCAAGTGTGAAGCCCTGAGTTCAAATCCCAGTACCGCCAATAAATAAATGAGTGAATAAATAAATAAAACAAAAACCAACAAAAAGTACTGCGTGAGTGCCTATAATGTGTCAGGCAGTGCCAGGTGTGGGCACCAGGAGTGGACACAGGTCAGCGGAGGTCACTTTCCAGGTGGGGGGCAGGGTCACAAAATGATTTGGGGAAGGAGTTAGCAAGGGCACTCAGGAAAGATGTCCATGGGTTCTCCACGGAGCCACACCTGGTTTCTGTGACATCCATGCCTGTGCCCCTCCTCCGTCCTCCTGGTTACTTGGTTATTATCAATATTACATTTCCTCCTGATTGTCACATCTATAAAGACATTAGCATGTATCTCAGAAAGCGAAGACCTTTGCTCTCTCGCTCTCTCGCTCTCTCTCGCTCTCTCTCGCTCTCTCTCTCTCGCTCTCTTGCTTTGGGGGTGATGCTGGGGATCAAGTGCTCTACCATTGAGCTACACCCCCGGCTCTTGGTTTTACCAGACAGGCTCTTACTATGTGGTCCAGGCTGGCCTAGAACTCGAGATCCTCCTGCCTCTTCCCCTGGAGTGCTGGGATTACAGGTGTGAGGCGCCACACCAGTTATTAATTTTTTAATGTCATTAAATACTTGGTAATTGTTCAAACTTTTTTTTCTAGTGCTGGGAATGGAACCCAGGGCCTCCAGTTAATTGTTCCCGGTCTAATTATTTCATTAAATGTGATCGATTGCTTTGTGGTTGATGGTAGGGTTTTGGTTTTTTTTTTTGTCTTCAAGGTGCTGGGGATGAAACCCAGGGTGTCAGGCACATGAAGCAAGCGCTGGGAGCGCCGAGCCATTCCCTAGACGTGGGATTTGTAGCAATTTGCATCAGGATGCAAAGTGGATGGGTCATTTTTTTGTTTTCTGTTTTGCCGTACTGGGGTTTGAACTCAGGGCCTATGCCTTGAGCCACACCACCAGCACTTTTTTTTTTCTTTTGTCATGGTTTTTTCGAGATAGAGTCTCATGAACTATTTTCCCAGAGTGGCTTGGAACCACAATCCTCCTGATCTCTGCCTCCCGAGTAGCTGGGATTACAGGCTTGAGCCACATGGCCGGCCCTTAGTTTGGAAGTTGTTCTGATCCTACGTAAAATGGAAAGGCATTGGGAGGTTTTAAAGCAAGGAACAGGTGAGAAATGGGCAAATGGACCCGTGGGTAACCATAAGGAGAGGAGGAAGGAGTGAGAAGGAGGGCAAACGAGGAGAAAAAGGAAGAAATACAACTTTGTTTTGCTCTGGGGCAGGAAAGCCTTGGGCTGGCCCCCGCAGGTCCACTGCCGGCCACTAAGGGGCACCTGCGCCCTCCCCCACAGCCCCAAGCCTGAACCCCTTAGTCACGGCTGGGAGTCCAGGTCAGGGAGGACCTGATCTCCTGCATCTGACCCTGCGCCAATGTCAGGACGGCCTGTGTCCACAGGCCGTGCAAAACCTGAGCCGCCTGCACCCGGTCCCACTGAGGGCATCTCTCTGGTTGGGCTCTGGGGAAAAAGGTGGCCATGGGTGACCACTGGTCCCATGCCCAAGAACCTCACCTCAGCCCTGGAGACCAAGGCTATGGGTTTGGGGTTAATCACCAGCCAAAGTGAGAAAAGCAGCTCTGACTTCTTGGGCCGTGTGAACCTAGTGTCTCAACCTCTCTGTGCCCAATTCCCGCCTGTAACGTGAGGGCCACACACCCTCTGCGAGTCACAGGTGTGGCCGTGTGGCTGCACTGTAACAGCTGCCATATTGAACGCCATCCTGTTCCAGGCTGAGTTCCCAGGAGATGTTCTAACAACCCCGGCACGCCCACCCTAACTCTGGCACGTTTACAGGACACACACAAGGTGCGCAGTCTGACCGAAGAGCTGGGGACGCCACCGTGAAGGACAGAGGGGACATCCACCTTGGAGCCGGCTTAGTCCAGTGAGGAGATAAGCATTCGACAAACAAAGGCATTAAAAATGGTGCGAACTGCCACGTGGGGAGACACGCATTCAGTTTGAAGGAGGACAGAGGGGGCAGGGAGGGGAGGACGGGCCCCTTGGAGCAGGTGACCGTTGAAACTAAGGCCTGAGAAAGGAGCAGAGATTATCTCCACCGTACTGGGGTAATTTCCATAGGGTGGGAGTTATCTCCACCCTAATGCTGCATTATCTCGGGGTCGTTGTGCGGCGTGTGGAGGCTGTGTGGCGACGATACCTCTCTGTTCAACACTCACGTGTCATATGACAGTTGACAGCTGTCCCCGCGGAGCCAGGCACCCTCTATATTATCTCCGATAAAGTTCACCACGACCCTAAATAAGTCCTGTCACTACCTGCCCTTCCTTAATGTCCAAGGGCCACAGCTGGAAATGGCGAGGCCGGGTTCAAACTCAGCCTGGGTGCATCGGCGTCTGGGTGGTGGCTTCGGCCCTGGACTGCACTGTCCGTGTTACTTCAGCATAACTGTCATTATCATTGCGAAGGTGTTCGGTTCTTAATTGCCACCTGTCCTTAGGAGCTGAATGGCCCCAGAGTCCCCAAGCCCTCCCGGGTGTGCCAGCCTCACAAAAGAGACAGCGGGCATCAGTGAAGTGAACCAGGTCCAAGTGGCCACAGCCTGTCAGAGGTCTGGGGCTGCGACAAGGCTCAGTCCAGGGACACATGGTTCTCACCCAGTGTGGGGGCCGCAGGGACAGAGGGAACAGGGCTCAGGTGCCACCAATGTGTGACCCTGGCCACCTCCTGCCCGCCTCCCTCTCCAGGGACCTTTCCCCAAGGCCACCTGGTGTCACTCCACAGCTGAGCCCCTGGGCGAGGGCCGGGAAGGTTCTGACTGGCAGGACACCCGGCCCCGTGCTCTCCACCCTCAGGGTCCCCTGAGCTGGACTGGTGTCCCCAGGAGGGCTCGGCCCCTCAGGTCCCTTGCTGCCACCCACTTAACCTGGCCTTGGCCCCGGACCACCCCACGCCCACCCTCACGCTGAGCCCCAGTGGCCCCTGCTGGCCCCGGCTGGATGAGGCCCCTTACCGCTCCGCCTGGCAGTCCCTGGGCCAGTGTGGCCTCCCCAGCCTGGCCCTGCCCAACTTCCTCCTCGGTGGCCCGGGCCCCTCCTCCCGTGTTAAAGGGACAGCTGCTGACTCAGGCTCCCCAGTGCTGCCCACGGCTCACACACGACCTGGTCCCCTCGGACAGATGAGGAAACTGAGGCTCAGGGGTTGAGACCCTGCGCCCCTCGCCCTAAACCACGCCTTCCACAAACACCCCCAAATCTTATTCGAGGTATAGAGCTGGTCCCAAATGTCACAGGAAAACAAACACAGAGAAACAGGGGTCACCCATCCCACGAGGAAGGCAGACCTTGTTTCAAATCACCGCTCCATCTTGGCGTTTCATATCCAACCTCAGAACCTGAGCCATTATTTACTGTTCAAGTGAATAACGCATCACTCACTCCTTCGTTCAAGAAATAAGCAATTATTGGACACCGACTGTATGCCAATCCTGGGACCTTTAGCAGCAATCAAGGTAGCACATGCCCTGGCCTCATACGGCTTTTGGGGCGCTAAAGAGCAAACATGATCAGAGCTGTCGGAGGGCAGCGCGGGGGTGCCCGGGGCTGGCGCCTTGGCCCAGGGCTGGGAGAAGCTACCGGGAGGAGGGAAGTCGGAGCTGAGCCAGGAACGGACGTGAGGGGTGGGAAAGACTGGGATGCACAGCTGTGGTGTGTTCTAGGGACGGAGAAAGAGTTAGAGGGACTGCAATGGGGCAGCTTTAGGGCCGGCAGAGGCCAGAGTCCTTACGAGTGTCTGTACCAGGGGAACTAGGGAGCCATAGAAGGTGTTAAGCACGTGGACAGCACTGTGATCAGATCCACAGCTTATCCGTCCCCATCTCACTGGGTGGACCCGAGCCACTCGGTGCACCTCTGGGCCTCGTTGCTCTATCGGTAAACGGAGAGGTGAGATTCAGGAAGGACCCGGCAGCCTAGGTGTTCTGTGTCCTCCCTAGGTTTGATGACTGACACCTGGACACTTCAAGTCAAGTCATTCTGCATGGCTGTGATCCAGAGCAAGAACATCTCTGCCCTCACATTAGACACCCACCATCCTTAGCTAGTGCCCTGTCCTAGACTGGGCACTGGGAATAAAGATGTGGACACAGGAACAAACTTGGGCCCTGATATAGCCCCGGCTTGGAGGGGAGAGAAAAACACACGTGACGAGTCTAACACCCCAGGAGAGCAGAGGGCAGAGATCACCCCGGGATGCTGAGCTGGGTAGGGTGAGATCTTGGAGGGCTGCCTGGAGGAGGCTAAGCCTTAGCACAAAGTTCAGAGTGAAATAAGAAGCATGAGTTGCATGTATGGCTTAGGAAGAAGTTAAGGCAGGGATTATAAAGTTTAAATAAATCTTTTTTTTTTTTTGAGACAGGTTTCCACTACATATCCCTTGACCCTGAAATCCTCCCGCTTCCACTTCCTGAGTGGTGGGACTACAGGAGTGTGCTGCCATGCTCGACTCGAGGTGGAACTCTTTATGGGAAAACATCAAGTAGGAAGGAAGAGGCAGCGCGCCTCGTCGGCACACCACAGACCCTGGAGTGAGGCTCTGACACAAACAGTGTCCTCCACTTCCTGCTGTGTGACCGCGGTAGGTCACTTGGCCTCTCTGTGCCTTCTTTCTTCATCCGTGGAGCTGACGTCAGCATGGGATGACCTCCCGTTCATAGAGCACTTCACAAAGTGTTCGAGGCTGTCGCTGCAGTGGCTGCTGTTCTTGTCATTGTCACCCTAAAAGAGTGACAACATGGCAAAAATTGCAAGGGGACAAGTGCATGTCTGCACTTGGGGACATGACACCATGGAGTCACAGAATGCTCGCAGCTACCTGAACTAGCGGGCTCAGAGAAGCCAAGTCACTCCCTCAAGGACACACAGCAGGGCAGAGCCCAGGCTCCAGAGCTTCTGGCCGGGTGAGGAAGAGGACGACGGGGTGGGGAGGCCACGGAGGCTGAAAAGTGGACCAGGTGACCTGCCATGATCGTCAGCCACAGCCCCTGTCCCTGACACCTCGGGCCACCAAACAGCCACCCTGGGCTGTGTCTGGTTACTCATTAAGTCCCATTTCGCCATTCTGGTCCCGGTTTGCCTTTCTGTTGCGGGGCACAGGAGCCCCGGGGAGAGGAGGGACAAAGCGTCACAGCGTCCACGTCCCCTTACGTCAGGCAGAGATGGGGACTTGGAGCCCAGGCAAGGGGAGTGACCGGCCCAGTCTCCTGCCACCCAGCGCAGCGCCCGTTCCAGTGCGGTGACTCCCAAGCCCAGCCCAGGTCAAGAGCCTCACCTGGGGCCAAGCTGTCACCTGCCAGAGCCAAGCCTCGCCGTTCTCGCTGGGGGACCCTGGCTCTCCGTGTCCCGCGGTCTCTGCCCTTCCCGGGCCCAGCCGCAGCCCCCAGCGGCCCCTGCTCGATGGCACGGGTGAGAATTCGCCCTTGAGACCCTTGTACAGAGCTGCCACCGCCTCTTATCCCTGAAAACAGAAGGAATGGGTTTTCAAGGGCGAGGCTGCAGCACAGAGAGGTTAAGTGACTTGCCCTGGGTTGCCCAGCAAACGCACTGACCCAAGAGACTTAAATATTCATAGCCACAAGCTGGGCTCAGCAGTGGAGTGCCCAAGGCCATGGGTTCCATTCCCAGCCCCGCAAAAGCAAACCAAAAAATCATGCTCAAATAAACTTTCCCCGCGGAATTCTATGCACCCATCACAAAGGCTAAGTTAGACCGAAACCCAGTAGCTGGGATTACAGGTGTGAGACACGAGTGCCTGGCGGAAATTGAATTTCAAGCTTTATTTAATTTCACTTGATTTAGATTAAAATAGCCACAGGTGTCTGGTGGCCAGGGTTTTGGAAGCCCAGGTCTGGAGAACAGTCCTATGGGACGATGAGGACCAAAGTGAGAGGGGTCATTGTCACCGGGGGGAGAGGTGAGAATTTGTAAATCCTCTCATTTTGCACCGTGATTTCTCCACCCCGATAGAGAGGAGTCTAAGTGACGCACAGACGGACGGGCCATTAGCAAACAAGGACGGTAAGTGCCCCAAACAAACAGGATGCTGTGGAGTACAGATTGACCCAATTAAAAAAAAATCCCCCATCCTGAAACTAGTGGAATGGGGAAAGGCCTGACCATCACTTGTCCCCGTGACCGGGGACAGGTGAGAAGGCATGGCACTGGTCACTTCACCTTGAGCCCCAGGATGGCGTGGGGTTTTCCCTCTTCCCATGTCCCACAGATCCGGGCTACTGCAGGGAACAGAGCAGCAGGCAGACCCCAACCCTGGGACAGTGCACAAGGACAAGGTCAAGGTCACCCAAAACAAGGGACGTCACAGCCACAAGGAGCCTCGGGAGAGGTGACACTGAGTGTCCTGTGCTCCTGGCTCTGAAATCCAGGATTTTAGGGGGACTGAGGGAATGTGAGTAAAGTGTAGGATACAGTTTCAGCGTCACCTCACTGAGCGTCAACACGGGGTGTTAACGACACAGACCTGCTGTGGGTGATGTCACCTGGCTACTCTAGATCCCCTTTTCTCTAATTCTAACTTGTCTGGTGTGGACAAGGCCCTGGGTTCGATCCCCAGCACCGAAAACAAAAAAAAGGTGGGTTGGGGGATTTGAGAGGTAGAGGGGGCCCCCCCACACACACAAACCTACTCTAAAATTAAGAAAAGCCGGCACGGTGGCTCACGCCTGTAATCCCACCTACTCAGGAGGCAGAGATCAGGAGGAGAGCGGTTCGAGGCCAGCCTGGACAAATAGTTCGAGACCCTATCTCAAAAAACCCTTCACAAAAAAGGGCTGGTGGAGTGGCTCAAGGTGAAGGCCCTGAGTTCAAGCCCCAGTACTGCAAAAAAAAAAAAAAGAAATTAATAAATAAAATAAATTAAGAAAAGCCATTTTAGAACCCACCCACCTGCCCACTTGCAAAGTAACAGAAAATAATAACACCTCTTCCAAGAGCTTCCCACATTGCAGAGGGCACTTGTCCAAGTGCTTCCAAAATGAGACTTTTTTGGCTTTTGGCGGTATTGGGGTTTGAACTCAGGGCACGCTCGCTAGGCAGGCGCTCTGCCTCTTGAGCCTCTGTGAACTCAAGATAGCTTCCCCCATGGTTTCGGCTCCTCTGATTTTCTTTGTTTACTTGTTTGGTTTTTGAGACAAAGTCTCCCTGTGTAGCCCAAGCTGGGCTCGAACTTGTATCCTCCTGCCTCAGCCTCCCTCCCGGGTGCTGGGATTGCAGGTGTGCGTTGCTGCTGGTGTTCTGGGGAGCAGGGTCGCAGAAGTCCCCGAGGCTGAGTGCCCGGAGAGACAGGAGCTGGGGCACCGAGGGCTCACACCTGCATCCCCCACCACGAAGACCAGCCCGGGGCAAAAAGGATTCCTGCCCCTTCTTCCCGACCCGTCCCCAGCAGCTCCCGCTTCTCCAAGCTCAGGCCCTGTGTCCCTCTCTGTCTTCAAGCACAGGACCTTGTCACCATAGCTCTGTTTCAGTGAGAACGAAAAAGCCCTATTACCCGGATGGTTATTATTACTGTTCTGGAATGCTGCCGCAGACCAAAGGAGGAACCCCAGGACTGGGAACGACTGAGGCCTCTGGGTGACCTAGGGCAGGGGCCAGATCACTAAGGACCTAACTGTCCCCACCCCACAGTTGCCTCGGCCCCCTAGAAAAAGGGGAACCCTCACTGCCTCCAATTAGCACTACTTGAAATAAAAAGGAAGCCAAAATTAAGAAGTCTTAGCCAAGTATGGCAATGCACTTCTATAATCCCAGCCTCTGCAGAAGCAGAGACAGGAGGAGCACAAGTTCAAAGCCAGCCCGAGAAGAGGAAAGAACCGAGAGAGTGTGGCTCAAATGGCAGGGCCTAGCGTGTGCAAGGCCCTGGGTTCAAACCCCACTGTTGCAAAATAAAAAATGGAAAGGTCTCCATGGACTTATGTGTGGGATTTGACTCTGCTGCAAACATCTTGATTTTTCTTCCATGATCTGTGAACAGATTCCTCACAGGCTTTGGACTGCCCTGCTCCGCCCATCAGTGTTTGTTGATGGGCAATAACCTTGGGGCAAGGCTTCGGGGGCCGTGGGGTCCTGACCTTAGCTGTGTTTTAAACGTGGCACCTAGAGAAGCTGTTTGTCACTTTGGGGGATGACGCAAAGCTGGGACACCATGGAAGTGTCCACAGAGGGTTCCATAAGGTCTTCACCGAATCGATGATGGATTGAAGCCAGGTGACCCAAATGAGGAGCGCAAAAGGCCAGTCCACAGCTGGGGCCCCAGACAGCAAAACAAGGGACACCTGACTGGACTGGATTAAAAATAATCCTTTAACTTCTCTTAGGGGCAGTTGGTATGGAACGCGATGTTTCAGATAGAACATGTTTTGCCTACTTGAGACCAGGTCCTGGCCATATTAATAGAAGTAGAGAAGGTAAAACAAAGGAGGTGTGTTACCCTGGAGCAGTTTCCCCTGATATCTGAGGCTGGGTCATCCCTTGTTATGGGGACTGTCCTGTGCGTTGTGCGTCCCTGGCCTCTAACCACTGTGTGATGAGGGCTGTGGAGCCTTACTGGGCAGCGTGGCAAAAGGTGGCCGAGTACAGAGAGGACAGGCCCAGCAGAATGAAGGACCCCATCTCAGGGGTCCCCTTGGCTTGGAGTTTGTAGAACATGGCCACTGAGAGCCGGGCAGCGGGGAGCTGGGGGCTGGGAGCCCTGGCTGCTGTGTGGCCGGTCAGTGTCATTGTCCCTGTCTCCTGAGGAGGGAAACGGAGTTAGGTGACCACCCCAGGGTCACACCTGAAGTAACCTGACGGCGCTGGGCAGAGGCCAGCGCTGCGGGTTCCTCACTGGCAGAGACAACAACCGTCAGGCTCCCCACCTCCCAAGGCCACCCTGAGCTGGCCGTCCTCGGGGTGGGGATGAGGTGGACACCTGCCCGAGGTCCCTGGCCAGCCTCCTGCCCCTCCTCCTGGGACTTTGGGCTTTGCAGTTTTAGAGAGAACCAGTTTAGAGAGAGCCTGGCCTCAGTTTGCCCATCTGTGAAGTGGGGAAAGAGGCTTGGACTCCCCTCCTCTGCCTCCCACAGCCTTTCAGATTTTGGAACAAGGTAGGAAGGACATCCTTGTTCAGTATGACCCACATCTGGGGACACAAATGCCCTCTTGAGCACCAGAAAATAAAAAAAGGCCCTTGTCTCCCCTTGTCTCTCAAATACCCACTGTGCACTGATTTATACCAATTAAGCTATTGACAAATTAACAAATCTAAGATGTGGATCCTAATGTTAGTTGAAGAACTAGGAGGACAGAGAGATTAAGTAACTTGTCTAAGATCACGCAGCAAGTCAAAGACAAAAGTTGAATTTGAACTTGGAAAATGTTTGCATGGATAAACAAAATGTGGTATATCTATCGATGGAATGTTACTCAGCCACAAAAAGGAACGCATTGCTACTTCACACTACAATGTGGAGAGACCTTGAAAACAGTGTGCCAGTCACAAAAGGGCACATATGGTCTGACTCCATGTGCAGGAAATGATGAAAGAACAGACAAGGGCCTAAGACAGAGCAGAGATTGTGGCTGCCAAGGACCACAGGGAGGGCAGATGTGGAGTGACTGCTAGAGTGCAGGCTTTCTTTTTGGGGTGAGGAAAAGTTCTGAAGTTAATACTGCATAAAGTGGTGAATTCTGTGATGTGTGAATTATATCTCAATCAAGGTGTTAAAAAAAAAAAAAGAATGAACTGGATGCTGGTGACTCATTCCCGTCATCCTAGTGACTCAGGAGGCAGAGATCAGGAGGATTGTGGTTCAAAGCCAGCCTGGACAAATAGTTTGAAAGACCCTGCCTCGAAAAACCATTCACAAACTAGGGCTGGTGGAGTGGCTTAAGGTGAAGGCCCTGGGTTCAAATCCCATCACTGCAAAAAAATAAATAAATAAAGAGATGTGCTCAGACAGGAGGTCAAAGACAGTGGTATATGTTTTGTGTTCCCCTTTCTTTTCGGTTCTTGTTGTTGTTTTGCTTTGTGCTGTTGTGTTGTGTTGACACGGTGTCTCAACACACTGCCCAGGCTGGTCTCGAACTCCTGGAATCAAGGGATCTCCCCCGCCCAGCCTCCCTCACTGAGTCAATCGATACACCGGAGCACCCAGCTTCTCTTTCGGCTGGGACGTGGTTTGTGTTTTTCATTTGGTGTTTTTCAAATCACAACACAGCTACGTTTGGGAACGACACAGAGGGTCTGAAAGCAGGCGTTCTGATCTCGTCCCCACCATCCATGGGTAGCTCCAGGCCCACCCACTCCCCCAGTCCAGCCTCGAAGCTGCACGGGGAGAGATTAATTCGACTCTAGGATGTCACAGGATTCCGTCAGCTGGGAGAGCCTGGGGCAGAGATGATATCAAAACCAATCTGGGGCTTCCCAATGTGACAGCCTGGCCAGATGCCTCCTGTCCCACACTCAACCGTCTCCATCGGCCCTGTGTCCACAAAGGACTCAGCTGCCCCTAGCCACCTAAGACCCTTGTCAGCTGTCCTCGGCTTCGGAGCCTGGAGCCTAGAAAGGGGACTCTGCCTACCCAGCTCCCCGACTGTGTGCTGAGTCCTCAGTCCTCGCCTCCCAGCAGAGACCCCACGTGGGACAAGGTGAGGGACAGTTCTGGTACTTTGTCAACGTCCCAGCTGTATACACTCAGACACTCGAGGGCTTCAGAATGCCATCTCCCCAGCTTTGTCACCTCATCCCACCAGGGAGGGGGAAAATCCAAGGAGGCCAGCGCTTGGGACATCTTGTCCTGCAGAGGGGGTGGCTGTGCTGGCTGCAATATCTGTCTCATTGATATTCTCGTCCTCGCCAGGCTGAGAGGAGAGCTTTGTTGTGGGCGCCTGGGAGAGAAGCAGCCAGGCAGTGTGGACAGACTGACATCCGGACACAGCCAGTGTCAGACCTGAGGCTTGGTGTGGGGCAGGGACGTTGTTTTTCATTTTTGAATTCAGGACTTAGGACTTGCTAGGCAGGTGCTCTATCACTTGAGCCAGGACCTCAGTCCTTTTTGCTTTAGTTGTTTTCAGAAAGGATCTCACTAACTTTTGGTCCAGGTCAACCCGGACCTTGACCATCCTACCTCCACCTTGTCCCCAGTAGCTGGAGTTACAGGTTATGTCCTGCCCTCGGTTTCCCTTTCTGTAAGATGATGATAACACTGCTCTGTGATCTGGCACTTTTACGATCACACATTCTGATTAATTAATTATTTTTTCTTTTTGGCGGTACGAGGGTTTGAACTCAGAGCCCTACCAGTTGAGCCATGACCCCCCAACACTCTTTTTTTTAAGCCTATGTAGCTCCCTCTGTAGCCCAGGCTGGCCTGGAACTCCCAATCCTCCTGCCTCAGCCTCCCGAGTTCTGGGATTACAGCTATGCTGCACCACACCCGGTGGTGGGGTTGTTTCTTGGGCACCTCCTCTACGCCAAGCACAGGCCCACGAATTTAAGGGGCCGTCTCACACGATCCTCACGCAATCCCACCCGTGCTTGGGAAGCCCGTGGGGTCTGCATTTGAGTGAAGACAGCGAGGGCGGGAAGAGGAGGGGATGCGAGGAAACAGCAGCGCTGGAGAGAAGTGCAGCCAGACTCACCCCCAACTCCCGGAAGCCCAGCCCGGGCCAGGGGGCGTGGCTGGTGGGCGTGGGTGGGCGTGGCTTGGGGCGTGGCCTGAGGGGCTGATAAAGCCGGCGTCTCCGCAGTCCGCGGCTGCCTCCCTGTTTCCGCGCACCCGGACCCCATCTCACTTTACACCGTCCATCCTCGCAGCTCCTCCGCCATGCCCGGTAGGTGGCCCCCGTCCTCAGCTGCACCTCAGGACTGCCTGACCTGCCTGCTTGCCGGGGAGAGGGAGCCAGGGGCGGGGGCGCGGCCACTCTGTGCCTCGATGGTCCCATCTGTAAACTGGGCGGTCTCTGAAGGACCTGGTGAGGGCCAAGTGAGACGGTGCACGTCGTGCAACGATGGGTAATACTGACTGAGCGCTCCCGTGAGCTCGTGGCAGGCCCGTGGCGTGGACAGAGCCCCCCCCCAACCCCTTTTCTAGTTCCTGCGGCAGCTGGGGGCGGATTATTGGGCTCTGAACCTCGGAGGGGGTAGATGCACATAGGGGGAGCCCTGCCCCATAAATGAAGGCAATGGTGCAACCTGGGACGGAGTGCACAGGGCTCCCCAAATCCACAAAGAGGACTTGGGAGGGGGCTCCTCCCATCCCAAACAGAGGCAAAACGATCTGGGGGAGTCCTGTCCTGAAATGCTCTCAATGTCTGACTTACATTCAAGAGATCTGCTATCCACCGGGTGACCGGCCCCCATTGTGGGTTAAGTCAGACAAACATGGGGTGTTTGCCTGTGATGGGGGGAAAGCACCAGACAGGCCCTCAGCCAGCCACCTGCTGATCTCTTCTGGTTCCGCCCAAGTAGGGGACGAGTTACATCTCCCCTGTGACTCAGCAAGACAGAGGGACAGATAGAAAGTCCATCAGGTTTCCTGGAGCCCACCCACAGTCCCAGGCAGACTGCTGGAGTTCCAATCCTGTCTCACTAGCTGTGTGACCTTGGACCAGTCACATTAACACAGTAGCTCCTGTTGCTTGTAGCAAGGTACCCCAAACATAATCTAAGACACACCCTAAAATATTAATTTTGCTAATAGTTTTGCTAATGTCCATCACAGTCCCGGGGCTCCATTGGGCTCAGCTAGGCAGCTGTCACTTGAGGGTTTCTGAGTGACCAAGACCGAGTGACGGTCCTCTCGAGGGCTTCTTCACTCCCAGCAGCTGTCAAGGAGTTGGGTCCCTGTGGTCTCTGCCTGTGACCTGGCCTCCTCCCGCCATGGGGAGCATTTTACAGATGATGGAGCCAAGGATGAGGGGGAAATTGTTTGTTGATGCCGGGCTGAGATTTGAACACAGATCTCCAGGGTGCTGTATCACCCAGGCCCCTTCCTCGCCTCTTGGGAAGTTTAGGAGGGGTCACTGCACCCTGGCCAGCTCTCCTGACTCTCTGGACTTCCTCCCAGCAATGACCTCTGAGGAGCCCCTGCACATGAAGACCCCAGTTCGCGACAGCATGACGCTGTCCAAAGTTGCAGGCACCAATGTCTACCTCAAGATGGACAGCTCCCAGCCCTCTGGCTCCTTCAAGATCCGGGGTATCGGGCACTTCTGCAAGACGGTACAAGATGGGGTGGGCATCCTGGGGGGAGGGGCAGGTACTCCTTCAGGGCCAGGGCTCTGTGAACTAAGAGGAGTTCAGATATGGTAGTACACGCCTGTAATCCCAGCATTCGGGAGGCTACACAGTAAGTTCCAGGATAGGTTGGCTAAGTTCTCATGATAATGGACCTTCTGTATTACGACTGCCTCTGGTTAAGGGTGCAGACCCTCAAAGGTCCCTATGGACTGACCACAGCGCCATGTCACTTGCCTTTACCCTCCTCTAGCCCTTGCCCATCTCCTTGGGGAGGAGGATGCAGTCTGACACAGGGCAGTACAAGTATCAAGTGAAAGAAGTGGAGGTCGGTGTCCATGGAAGGGGTTCCGGGTGGCAGGGACCAGCACAGGCAAGACTGAGGGGTGTGCCTAACCCCTCCCTTCTTGTCTCCACAGTGGGCTGAGCAAGGCTGTGAACATTTTGTCTGCTCCTCGGGTAAGTCACCTCTTCCCCTTCCTGTCCTTGGCTGTGTGTTCTGGGGCCAGGCGCTTTGCCTCTCTGAGCCCTGGTTTCCTGAGCAATGAGCTATCGCAAACATTTGCAAAGGCTCCAACTTGGGATTCCAGGAGGAGGCCAGTGGTCACACAGGGGGTAAGGGGGAGCCTAGAACTCTAGTTGGGGGGTGTGACCAGTCCTAACTGGGCTCCCAAACCCTGCGGCACTAACACAGAACCTCCATTCCCACCGTGACAGCCGGCAATGCAGGCATGGCGGCTGCCTATGCTGCCAGGAAGCTGGGCCTCCCCGCCACCATCATCGTACCCAGCACCACACCTGACCTCACCATCGAAAGGCTCAAGAATGAGGGCGCCATGGTCAAGGTGGTGGGTGAGGTGAGTGCCAACTCAGGGTAGGGGCCACAAGGGATCTGGTGGCTGGACAGAGTTCCTCACTGCCCCAACCCCTGTCCCCACACCCTGTCGCCTGGCAGACGTTGATGGAGGCCTTTGAGCTGGCGAGGGCCCTGGTGAAGAACAACCCAGGCTGGGTCTACGTCCCCCCCTTTGATGACCCTCTCATCTGGTAAGTGGAGTTCAAGGTCACCTTGTGTGGGAGGTGGGCATCCACCACAATGTCACTGTGGAACTGTCCACTCTCCCTGACATGTCCAGGTGTGACTCTGTGGACACACAGACACAAGTGTCAGCAGTGGGGTTCCCAGACACAGACCCCGGGGCGAGGAATTAGAGAAGCAGCTCGTTTGGAGGTGGGGGTGGTGACTCAGTCATGTGGACAAGTGACACGAGAAGCAGCCAATTAAAGGGGTTCTCTTGGGCAGGGGACTTCCCCGGGCTGCATGGGCTCAGTGCCCCAAGGACACCTGAGGGGCCACTACAGAATGTGTGCCACAGGGCTCTCCCATGTACAGGAGAGGGAGTGGGGGACTTATACACCAGCTCCCATAGCCATCAGCTGAGGGCCACTCTCAGGGGGCGTTGTCCCCTGGAGCACTGCTGGTGGCCAGATGTGTAGGCAGTTCCAGTGACCAGAGAGCCTGGCAGCCAGCATCGGAGCGAAGGCTGGGAGGCAGGGAGTAGCCCCCAAACCCATCAGCTGCCAGGGATAAGAGCAAGTGCAGACTTGCAGTGACATCTCCATAGAGGACCCCTGCTTGGTGTCCCGGAAGCCCAGCCCTGACCTACCACCCCCTTTCCCCTCCCGCTCCCCCCACCCAGGGAAGGCCACATGTCCATCGTGAGGGAGCTGAAGGAGACACTGAGTGCAAAGCCAGGGGCCATCGTGCTGTCGGTGGGCGGTGGGGGCCTGTTGTGCGGCGTGGTCCAGGGCCTGCAGGAGGTGGGCTGGGGGGACGTCCCCATCATCGCCATGGAGACCATCGGTGCCCACAGCTTCCATGCGGCCACCATAGCAGGCAAGCTGGTCTGCCTGCCTAGGATCACCAGGTGAGCAGCTGGGGTGCCTCCCTCGGTGTCCAGCAAGCCTGGGGGAACCTCCTGCTCCCCCAGTGCTGATGACAGTTCCACTCTCCAGGTGAGGAAACTGAGGTTTTTGTCACTTGCCCAAGGTCACACAGCCATTGGTGGTATGGCTGGGACTTGAACCCAAGTCAGTGGGACTCTCTACCAGGGACGTCACACTTCCTCTTGTGAAAACGTTAATACTAATCATTTCTTGCTTCCCCCCATGTTGGGGTTTTACAAACCAATCATTTATTGAGCCCCTGGCTTGTGCAGGACACTGGCTGACCGTAGATGAATAAATGCATCTCTTGGTCTCAAACCTTTGCTACATTAGAACTAGGTTTGGGCTGCATTACACAGGAACCCAGAATAGCAACAATGAACTTTATTTTTCTCTGCTATGAAGAAGTCTGAGGTAGGCAGTATAGAGGCAAGGCCATGAAATCAGGGACCAGGTTTCTTCAGTTCATTGCCACCCTCAGCATGTAGCCTTAGGACCTAAAATGGCTGCTTGAGTGCCAACTACCACACCCACACTCCATCAGTAAGGGCAGAAAGCTGTGTCCTACCTTTAATGACAAAGCATGGCTGCTGTTTGACTACAATGGGGTTACATTCTGGTAAGCCCATCGTTTGCTGAAAACATCACAAATAAAAAATGAATCAAATGTGTCCAACCTTCCACGGTGTAGTACATCCTGGAACATCTGCTGTTTCCACCTGGTGACCACACAGCTGAGGGGACTGTGGCTTCACTGCCGCCACCAGCATCACGACAGAGAATTGTACCACAAATCTGCAGCTTGGGGAAAGCCTCAAACTCCAGACTTAAAGCACTGAAGGTGTATCGTTTTCGCACCACTATGAAGTTGAGAAGTCGTAGGTCAGGGACCCCATACTTCCTCTTCTCTCTCCTGGGCCAGACACAGTCACGTGAGCCCACCTAGCTGCAAGGGAGGCTGGAAATGTCCCCTAGCCGGCATCCATGTGCAGCTGGAGCAGACACCATGGTAGACAATGGCCCCTGCCACAGACGGGAAGACTGAGTCCAGGTGACAGCTTCTTACCGGTTTCTGAGCCTGGCACCCAGGAGCTACTGTGTCTGCCCCAGCACTGCTTGGACAAAAGAGATCATTGTCACAGCCTCCTGTGACACACATGCTGCCTTAGGGCTAAGGCAGTCCAGGCCCTTGAGATGCTCCCGGGCAAGTTGGGGAGATGTGTCAGCAAAGGACCAGAAGTCCTTTGGGAGGCTGAGGAGGGCACCAACACATGGCTACCGGTACCAGTCCTGCTCATAGCCCTGGCACCACTACTCCATGGACATGTGACCTTGGGCAAGTGACTGTACACTCTGCCTCAGTTTCCCTTCTATACAATTGAACCAATTCATAGTGGCAAAAATTGCCATTAAGTAATGCCGTGGGAGGCTTGGCAACTGGTACTTTGTTTTTTTCTTTGGGGGGCAGTAACTGGGATTTGAACTCAGGGCCTCACGCTTGCTAGGCAGGTGCTCCACCACTTGAGCCACTCCCCCAGCCTTTTTTTTAATGATAGGTTTTTTCAAGATAGGGCCTCACAAACTATTTGCCCAGGCTGGCTTCCAACCTCGATCCTCCTGATCTCTGCCTCATGAGTAGCTAGGATTACAGGCGTGAGCCACTGGTGCCGAGCTGGTACTTTGACAAGAAAGACTCACCAGGCTTGTTATGAAGGGGGCAGGCATCTGAGAATGCCACACAAGCCATGAGAAGTACCTCAGAGGGCCCTCCGGAGGAGGGGACCACAGTCTTAAGCCTCAGAGGGTGCGCAAGTAAAGACATGCAGGCTTAGGGAGGGTAACAGGGTAGAGGTTAGAAGCTGGAGCAGAGGGGTCCTGGGGAAGGGGAGGGTTCTTGCGGTATTTGCAGTGAGTGTTGAACAGTGTGGAGCCACAGACCCCAGAGTCCAGGGCCTGGGGCCCTTCAGGCTTCAGGGCTGCAGAAGTTGCCTGTCCCCTGCCCCGACTGCCTCTCACCTCCATCTCCATCTCTTTCTCCCTCCCTGCCTCCCTCCTCTCTCCTGGTTCCCCCATCGCCACTTCTCAGTGTTGCCAAGGCTCTGGGCGTGAACACAGTGGGGGCGCAGGCACTGAAGCTGTTTCAGGAACACCCCATTTTCTCTGAGGTTATCTCGGACCAGGAGGCTGTGGCTGCCATTGAGAAGTTTGTGGGTATGTAACATGGGATCCCATCCACCCCAACTTTTCTCCTAGTTCTGCCTTCCGTCTCTCCCTAGAATGTCTTGGTAGTGGAAGATAATACAGTGCAGTGGTTAAAGTAAAAACGCTAAGCCGTCCGTGCAGAATAAGGCTGGTAACCATGACATGCAGGGAACAATAACAGCATTTTAAATACCAGTCCTGAGCTTCCTGGTGGCCAGGGTAAAAAGGGAAAGGACAGGAATCAGAGTTGGATTTGGAGGTGAGTCTGTAACTGAATTTCTCCTGGGTTCAAGGACAGGGATGGCAAAAAAAAAAAAAAAGTAGCCCTTATGCTGCCACTTGGTTCTGAGTGTCTGTCAACCTGAGTAACGAACTAGGACACTCAGTGCCTCAGTAACTACGATCACTGTACACGTGCGAACCCTCGTGATGAAACCCAGGCTGGGAAAGCCGGGTCTACAGTGATGCTGGGAGGTTTGGTCCAAGAGTCGAGGCTGGCCAGGGCTGAGACCTGATTGGCTGGTGACGCCCGCGCTCTGCCAATGGCCTCACCGTTCCTGGCCACGCCCCTTGCCCCCGCAGACGACGAGAAGACGCTGGTGGAGCCCGCCTGCGGGGCGGCGCTGGCCGCGGTCTACAGTCACGTGGTGAGGAAGCTGCAGGGGCAGGGGAAGCTGCCCGTCCCCCTGTCCTCCCTGGTGGTCATCGTCTGCGGTGGCAGCAACATCAGCCTGGCCCAGCTGCGGGTCCTCAAGGCCCAGCTGGGCATGAAGAATGGGCTGCCCGCGTGAGGCCCTCCCCACCTGTGTCCCCCCACCCCGGGACCCCCGGGGCTGGACTTTCCTCCATACTTGCATCTGGGTTGCGTGCAGAGGAGCGGGCCAGTCGGCAGCCCCCAGGCCATGAACCCAGCCTCTTTGGTGTCTGTGGCTGCTCTGTGTGACTGTCCTGTCACCCAGAAAGGGAGACAACTGCCCGTGACACACTAGGTCCCCAGCAGCAGCCTCCTGCACCAGGCTTCCTCCCTGAAGGTGCCCGGCCTGGTCCAGTGTTGGAGAACCTGCTCACCCTCCTCGCAGAAGCCCAGCCCCCCTCACCCATTTTTCTAATGTGCGCTGTTTCACTAAAATATGTGTGTGTGTGTATTTATAAAACAAAGATCTTTTGATTTTGGTGTTTGGTTTTGAGACAGGGCTTCACTACACAGCCCAGGCTGACCTGGAACTTGTGCTCCTCCTGTCTTGGCCTCCCAAATGCTGGGATTATAGGTATGCACCACCATACCTGGCTGGTGTTGAGTTTTCTGCTTGCTAGTTTGATCCTCCCTCCCCAAACTGCACCCAGTAGCAGCCACCCTCATTCCCTGAATCCCACAAAGAGGCCAAGAGCAGATTCCAGCTGGGCTGGAGTGAAGAGAGGACCCTTGCACCACAGGAAACAGGTTAGGGGCCAAAGGTGGAGGCTGAACTAGCTGGGGTGGGGACATGTAGACGAGCCACCTCACTCTGACATTGAGTCCTTCTGGACAGTCATGATAACTGTACCCAGAACCAGGGGGCCTGTGCAGAGCAGGGGCCCCCATCCACCTATAGGACAGGGAAGACGTGCGTGAACTTGACCTCCATGTTCTGCAAACCCTTTGAACACATGGACAGCTTTCTACCCATAAAGACATCACAGAGACAGGTCACTAGGGCTGCCTCAGGGCGGGGTTCTCAGGAACAGTGGAGGTGGGCTGGCAGGACGCTGGGCTTTAAAGCCCAGTGCCGTTCACACAGGTAACAAGGACTGTGAAGCCAGTGTGGAGAGCGCGCGCTCGAGCCTCCAGCTGCCTCACTCTCCAGTGCACATACGGGACTCCACCTGCTTGCGGCTCACTTACTTTGCTTCCATCTCCCTGACACAAACTGGCAAGAGCAGGACATTTCTGTACCTTTTGTTAGAAGGTGGCCTGGGGCCTCAAAGCAGTGCTGGGGTAGTACCGAGGGCTCTGCAGGGGTTTGCTGAAGACTAGTGAGTGCAAGAGGTTCCATGCGCACCATCACAGCAGCGAAGCCTTGTCACACCACTGGGGAATGCTGCTTACAATAAGCCCCACTTAACGAGGAGGTGACCAAGGTGCTGAGGTTGAGTCTACAGCTAGTAAGAGGAGAAGACAGGACGTAAACCCCAGTCCCTCGCTCCAAGGCTGTGTGTGTCCCATAGCCAGAGCATCGGGGAAGTCTCCAAGGCAGACTATGTGGGGGGATCAGGTGCGGGGGACTGTTCTATGCCACTCTATACCCCACAGTAGGATTTAGGAAGGGCTTGCTGGTTAACAGGGCCCTACAATAGGACCCAAGAATCTAAGACGGTGCACATGTGGATGGACAGACGAGTGGACACAGATGGGTGTATGGACAGATCGGTGGATGAATAGATGGCTGGATGGGTGGTGGATGGAAGGATATGTGGATGGATGGATGGGTGGATGGGTGGAGAGGTGGATGAGACGGATGGACAGATGGGTGGATGGAAAATGGGTGAGTGGGTTGGCACATGACCAAAAGGTTAGATGGTCAGACAGAAGGATGCTTAGTGGATGGGGAGAACTGAAAACCATGAGTCAGCACGGCACGCTCCCCTTCCTGCCACCCTAGGAAGCACAGCAGCCAGCCACGGCCTCTCGTGTTTAATGGCAGCACAGCCTACACTTCGGTTTCTATGGCAGGGAGCTGTGGGTGCTGCCCAGAGGCTAGGCGCAGGCCCTCGCTGGGGTGGAGCAGGAGGCAGGAGTGTAGAGGTGACACTCCCACCTCCCCTGCAGAGAAGACACTCAGGATCCTCCAGCCACAAGTGGCCAGAAACTTTGGTTTTTGTTTGCTGTCAAGTTTCTGTCCTCAGAAAGCTGCCCAGATGGGACAAGGGGCTTCCCAAGGGGGACAGGGGCTGGGGAAGGGAGCTGAGGAGTGGCGCCAACCAGAGTGCACATCCAGGACCCAGGGCTGAGTCTTAGCAGCCCCAGTGGCACCTGAGGAAATGTTGTAGGAAGGGGGCACTGGGAGCAGGTGCCAGGGGCCAGAGGCTGAGCCTAGGACCTGCCAAGTCCTCAGGAGAGAGCTTGAAAATGGGCGCAGAGGTGGCAGAGACAGAGAAGCAGGAGACACTGACAGGCAGAGGGAGATGGGGATGGGGCCCACCACTCAGGAAGACAGGGAGCATCAGTGCTGAGCCCCATCAGGTTTGTGTCCCACCCTGGGAGAGACCACTCAGACGAGAATGTACCCGGCAGACCAGATCCCAGATCAGGGGGCAGCAGAAGGCAAAGCCAAGAAGGTGGTGAGCAGGAGGTCAAGGCAGCCCTGCCAGGGTCAGCAGAGAAGGCAGCGGAGCGGCGTGGAGCCTCAGTCCCACCGGACCTGGATGGGCGAGAACTTCCAGAGGTCGGGGTGACCCATGTGCAGCACTTCTTGGAAGGGCGAGGTGCTCCACTGGAACGGGGGTACCTGGTCCCACGTGGGGCCACTGGCAGCCACCATGCTTAGGGCCTTGGCCAGGGACATGCCGGTCACCTAGAGGCCGGAGAGCAAGCCGCTGAGCTGGAGCCCCGGCCTGCCCCATTCCCACCCTGACTTGACCTCAAGCATGGCCCAAGCGCTGCCGTGCCACCTGCTTTGCCCCCCCCCCCGCTCCCAGCAGCCCAGGCCCTGAAGTGGGCACCTTCACATCAATGCCCCCGTGAGAGCGCTGGTGCAGGGCCTGGAATGGGTAGGAGCCATTGGCAGGGTTGAGGTCAGAGCGGGCTGAAATGGCGTTCTCCCCATTGGGCTGGGGGTCACAGGTTTTACACAATGACAGGGGGTCGTGGAGGAAGTCGTTGTACCTGGGTGGGGAAGAAGAGGACAGTGACACCATGAGAAGAGGAAGCCAAGGAGGGCTACACTCCCCATGAGCAAATCCCCTCAGCACACAGCCATAGCCTTGACCTTGCCGGGCAACTCCTACCACCTGGCTCAGAAGGCTCTCTGCCTTGGGGTGCCCTCCCCCTTCACCTGCTCACCCCGCCCTCATCACTCAGATCTTCACCCAGCACCCCTTCCTCATGGAGGCCTTCCAGGTCCCCACCACAAGCCGAGAGAGGCACCCTGTTCTGTCCCTTGACAGTGTTTCTTGGGACTCAGGTGGCCCTTGGCACACACTCATCAGCCCGGGTCCTGGATGGACTCCTCCACCTCTGGTAAAATAAGGCTTCCTGAGGAAGTAGGGAGCAGCTGGGGACCTGCCCTCCCAGGCAGAGCATGTCCCCAGGGCAGGGTGGCCCCTCCACAGATGTCCAGCATGAAATTACAACTGGGGGACAGGGATGGGACCCAGGTCCAGGTGGCCACTTGCTGCTATACTCCTGTACGACGCTGGGACTATCCCTGCCCAGCTCCCACGTGGGTGGCATGGTCTAAATGAGTTGTGACAAGCACGTCCACAGGCAGCTCTCTGTGACAGAGCCAGCTGGCACTCACCTCATCAGCCGGACCATGGAATCCATGTCGCGCACCAGCGACTGGTTCCGCAGGAAGATCAGAGCGCGGGGACTCTTGTCATAGGAAAACCAGTCCCCGTACTCGGCCACCAGGTCCTGCATCCCACTGGCATTGAACACAGTCTCAAAGGACCTGCTGGGACAAGGGAAGTCACCCCCGACTCACCGGCCTAACATGGTCATGGTGAGGCCAGGCACACGGCCATTCAGACATTGTCACTACAACCTCGACATGAGGCAGCTATAATGATGTCTTCCACTGGGGGCGGCCTGGGGAGCAGCCGCGCTAGGGCTCTGGATCCACCCAGAGCTGGCTTTAAATCCCAGCTTCAGTGTTCCTCAGCTCTGAGTCACGGGGGAGCTGGGCCCTCTCAGGGCTGCAACCTGAGGCTCCCGCATCCAGTGACCACGAGGACCACCACCAGCCTGTGGACAGCCAGTGAGCAGGAGTGGCGGTGGCTGGGCACCCGCCTCACGCAGACCCAGCTGGAGAAGTGGCAGGGGTCATTCCCTGGGCATGGGCCCCCCATGCCACCCCCAGGCAGGTGTCAGGACAAGGGGTCACACAGTGCTGGCCTGAGTCACATGACCACACAGCAACGCTGCCAGGCCTCTGCTCGCTAGAGGATTAAAAATGTCACCTGGGGAAGGACTCCACACCCCTAGGGAGGGCTGAGCCGAGGCAGGGAGGAGGTGGAGGGGTGCTTACGGGATGTTGTAGCTCGCCCAGTAGGTGGTCTCGTACAGCTCTGAGGTCTTATCGGCCACCACCACCATGCCCCTGGCACCAGAGAGCAAAAGGGTCCATGAGCACGGCCCTGGAAGCCCCAGCCGGGACGGCCTCTCTCCACTCTTGGCTTCCTTGGATCCTGCCTCTGCCGGGAGCCCCCACCCCACCCCATGCACTCACGGGATTTGCTCCAGGATGGTGAGCACCCTGCTCCCAGGGCTGGGCCCACCAGGGACGAACGCCTTGTAGTCCACGACCATCCACTGGTTGTTATACCTGCCGATCCAGAGGGCAGAGCCTGAAGAGAGCTGGGGCCGCTGCCAAGCCTCCCCTGCCCTAGCGCCCCACACAGCCAGGAGTCACGGGCAGCGGGTGGCCTTGGGGTATCCGGCTACCTAGTGCCATCCTAACACTGCAGCCTGACCAGGTGATCGCAAACCCCTCTGCACCATGCTGCTTGCCTGTGGAGAATATTTTGTGGCTCCCTAGAGCTGGTGAGAACAGTGAGGACCCCTGCTGGGATGGTGGGTCTGAGACGCAACCGCCCACACTGCCCAGTCCCAGAGTTGCTGGGTCTCAGTCCTCCTCCTCCTCAGACAGCCCCAGAGCCATCAAAGGCCACCTTCTCTTCCTGCCCTACCTCCAAGAGGCATCTCCCTGGGCAAATCTTTTCCTCCTGAGCCTCAGTTTCCCCATGCATAAAACCAGGAGGGGCTCTGAGCCTTGAGGGGTCAGTTGGTGATGCCCCAGGCAGGGACCACTCACGTGCCACTGTTGAATCTCTTAAAGACGTCAGTCCAGCTGGCCCCATCCAAGGCCAAGCGGTTAGCCACGATGTTCCGAACCCACTCCAGCACGCCGCCCTCGGGCCGCACGTACTTCCACAGGGCTGGGTTCTTGTTGCCGATGGTGGTCTCCAGTGTGACCTGTGGGAAAGCCCAGGAGGCACTGCACATCCACACGTGCAGCCACCAAGTGCCGGTCTGCATCCATCATGGCACAGGAGTCCAGTGCCAAACAGCTGCGTTAAAACCTCCTGTCCTGGCTTAGGGACTGTTCCTTGGATGAGCACCGGGGATACTCAGGATGGACACTCAGCTTTGTCCTGAGGACCTGAGACTCCCACAGACATCTCCCTCACCAAGTCTGTCAACTCTCCAAGAGGCAGCATCCCCTTCCCAGCCCTCCCTGTGATTCTGCAGGGAAAGTTGGTGGCTTGAGGCTGTTGGCCTGGAGACCCAGCAACAGGAGGCCTCAGGGGCCCTGCAACAGAAGAGGAGGGTCTTGGCCAGCCTCCCTCCAGCCTTGGAGCCTCAGGACACCCATGCTGCCTACAGTTGCCTGCCCACCTTTCTCCACTTCACCCGAACCCTTATCTGCCTCTTGTGTGTTTGCAAATAATGCCTTCCTCTCCTTGGATAAAACCAGACCAAAGCTCATTGTCAATGGCCAAGATCTGCTCAGGTCACATGAGGAAGACAGGGACTCTGAGTGTGAAAGTGTCCACGCTGTGACGTCCAGGCCTCCTGGAGCACTGCCTCCTTCCTGCCAGGATGCAACCGGACCCCAACTTGAGGCTCTCCCATCTAATGAAACAGATGTGCTCTAGGCCCCGCTAGCTTGTACTGACGATGCCAACTGTCCCCAGACATGGCTGGCAGGTGCCCTTGGTTTCAGAAGAGTTCGAGACCCAACCCTCCTGGGAAAGGACTGACGTCCTCTCCTCCCTGCCAGGTATGGTGAGGAGACAAGCTGAGATTCTGCAAGTCACTCTGGTAAATGGACTGGCTGAAAGCTGCCCTCCCCAGTTTCCCGCTCTGAAGCCATGCGGTCCCCTTCCTGCTTTACACAAGGGAGCCTGACACAGCCCACAGAGCACATGTCCCCAGCTGCACCCAGGCAGGGACAGCTCTGCCCACCTGAGCCACCACCCTTCCTGCCACCCTCCTCCATCCAGGAGTCCTTTAACTGGGGCAGGCCTCGGGGACTCTAAACCTGGATGGGAAATCACCCTACGTTCCCTTTCACTAATGCCAAACAGAACCATCGTGTTTCCTTTCACCTTCATGTGAAAGGGGGACATGGTGGCACTGGCAGTGCCTGACACTGTCACTAACACAGCTCACAGGTGTTTTCCCAGCACACAACAGGGTTGTTCATGGCTCAAAGCACAGCTCCTGCTCCTCGCTGCTGTCCCTCACTGTAGCTGTCCCGAGCGGTCACCAGGGCTCATGAGGTCCTGCGAAGCTGAGCACCCGATTACCTGCGACAGACTTTGATAACCATCTTTCAATCCGCTGCTTTCCTATACATTCCTATCGGTCTTGCTCCACACATTTAAAAACAGTAGTTTATCCAGGGGACCACACTGCCAAGGAGTTTTGTGGCATAAAAATGTGGGGTGTGGCTCAGTGGTAAAGTGCTTGCCCAGCTACATGGCCCCAGGTTCCATCCCCAGGACCACAAGGGAAAACCAAAGGAAGACCCCATGAGGGAAGTTCTTTGGCTAGGTGTTCCCGGGTGCTGGAAGGCCCTCCTGGGACTGCCTTGCCCCCCAACAAGGGCCCACACCTTCCCAGGCCTCTTCCCCCACCAGGAGAAAAACAACAGGAAACACAAGAGAGCAGCCCTCCCTGTCCCTGCGGGTGCTGGCTGCCCTGCGGGGAGGCACCGTACAAAGTGAGGTTCTGTCTCCTGGCAGCGTCACCCTGGCAATTAAAGGACGCCAGGAAAAGATTTCCAAAGGAGCCTGGACGCCCGCCAGGGGAGACGGTGAAAACAACCCATTTTAAACAACAGCTATTCAGAAAAGCCCAGCTTGGAGTTGTGGAGAGTGGAGACAGAGGGCGGGGCCCACCCTTGACACAGAAAAACAGGAGGTCGCTGGGGTCAAGGGTATTCCCAAAGGTCCCCAGGACCAGTGCTTCCCAAGGACCTGGGCCACTGCGTGGTCTGGGGGGCCTCAGATAGGGTGGTGCCCTGGTGGGAGTCCAGGTCTCATGGCAGGGAGTCCAGGTCCCATGGGACTGGGGCGGTGATGGTGGTGTCCTTCATTCAGTGCCCAGCACCAGGCTGCAGCTCCTGCTGGCCCATGCTCCTGGGTGACACACATCCCCAGGGAGGAGATGACATAGGTAACTCACCAGCCCACTGCTCAGCATGTAGAAGTCATCACAGGAGAAGATGGTGCCCGGATAGGATGAGAAGACCAGCTTGTTGCCGGGAACCAGGGGGTAGTCCTCTGTAAGGGACAGCGGCCAGGTGCTGGTCAGGTAGGTCCAACAGGGACTCCAGCACCCCTACCCAACAAGACTTGACTGTCATGGTGGGGAGCAAGCAGGCCTCAGAGAAAGCTTCACTCCATCTCTTCTGCCATTTAGCAAACAAGGCTACTTCATATCAAATGTGTGTGACCAGGTGTGGTGGTGCACTTCTGTAGTCCCAGCTCTGGGGGTGGGGGTGGGGGCCCTGAAGCAGGAGCCAGCCTGGACTACATGGAGAGTCTGTCTCAAAAAACAAAAAAAGGCGGAGCACCAGTGGCTCACACCTGTCATCACAGCTACTCAGGAAATGGCAATCAGGAGGATCACTGTTCAAAGCCAGCCCAGCAAATAGTTCACAAGACCCTATCTAGAAAAAGCCCATCACAAAAAAAAGGGGCAGGGGAGCTGGTGGAGTGGATCTTGGAAGGGGCCATGCCAGCTTACCCTCCATTAGGGGTAAGTAAGGGTGCCTCTTTCCCACCTTCTCACCACCTCCTGGTGTCACCAAGTTGTGAGGTCCGGCCAACAAGGAGGCAATACACACATGTGGCAGTGGACCTCTGGGGCCTGGGATGGGGCAGCCACTGTGGGGACTTGGGCCTTAGCTGTAGGACTCTAGCATTTGACAGGAAGAATGGGTTCGTGCATTCCCTGGAGAATTGGTTGTTTGCAAAAGTGGCTGTCATCCTTCCTGTGCCTGTGTCCCCAGCTCTTGCAAGGTGACTTTGCCATGCTTCCAGTCACACAGTAGACCCCATTTCCCCTCTCGAGTCTTGGCTTGGCACTGGGTGACAGAATGTGGTGCCACTGTTACCCAGACCTCAAGAGCCTCCACTCTCTGCCCAGATGGTACACGAACCAGTCTGCGCTCACCTGCTCATCCCTGTCACCCCAGCTCTCGGTCAACTACCCAAGACATGTGAATGACGCTATCCTGGTCAGCCAGCTGGCCCCAGGAGACTGCAGGTGATCAGCCAGCCCAGCCAAGACCAGCCACGCCTGGCCCAGAAAAACACACCATGCAGCTGACCCACAGACATGGGAGCAGAAAATGGTGGTTGTAAACTCTGGGGTGAGAGGTCACGAAGCAATGAACTGATACCCCTGTCAAGTAAGAACTCTTGCAGGGCTTTGGAGTGACCCATCCTCCCCACCCTTGCACCTCGAGGGCCCTCCCGGAACTGCAGCTGGTACTTCTTAATGATGCGTAGCATGTTTTGGTAGGAGTTCCAGGTGTTGTGGGCCACCAGAAGGTCACGGTGGCCAGGTAGCAACTTGATGAGGGCGGAGCAGGAACCTGAGCCCAGGGACGGCTTGGCATTGGTCTTGTTCAGGGCCGGCTCTAGGTCTTCCAGGTCTCCAGAGATCTGCAGCAGGCTGAGGAGGCGGGAACGGGAGGGTCACAGGGCTGCTGCACACCCATTCCAGGCCAGGCCGAGGCTCTGCGGCCAGCTGAGCCACGGAGGCCAGGAAGCAGGAAGTGACAGAGCTGGATGGAACCGGGTCTGTCTGACTACAGTGCTGGGCCCCTTCCCCACCCTGCACACACTGGGGGTGGCACTTACAGGAACCCCAAGGGTTTGATGGTAAACTTCCCAGCAGGGAAGGTCACACGGCCTTCGTAGCTGTCCTCCAGGCCTTTCAGCTGCAGGAGGGTCAGCCGCACCTAGGGGTGGGGCAGAGTGCGGGTGAGGCCTCTCACCAGCTCACCCTTCTCCAGTGGAGGGGCTCTAGCCTGGCATCCAGCCAGAGCAGGAGATGAGCAGGGGCACCCTCCCGGCTCCAGCCAGCCCTGGCCCCTCCATGCCCCCACATTGTGCCAACTCCAATCACCCTCAGTTAAAAACCCAGGTCAAAAGCCACCTCATCCAGGAAGCCTCCCAGCCCACAATGGCCCACTGGCAAATGCTCTAGCTGCATTGCTGCCTCCGACATCTGCCTCATGCCAACTTCTCCCCATTGTCACTGTTTTGCCACAACATCCTGTAAGCCTGGAGTCTCCTCACCATGACTCTCACAGGGCCTTGGCCTGTGCTGAGCACACACCAGGAACTTAGTGAGCATATGCAAGATGGATGGATGGATGGATGGTTGGGTAAATGGACATGCGGATATGGGGGGGATTGGGGAGGGTGGATGGGTGGATGGGTGGGTGGGTGGATGGACAGGTGGGGGGGTGGACGGGTGGATGGGTGGGTGGACGGGTGGGTGGATGGACGGGTGGGTGGGTTGGTGGGACTTGGGAGGGACAGGTGGATGGAAACATGAGTGGGCAGGTAAGGGTCTGAGTAGGTAGGTGGGCAGTGAGAACGGCACTGAGGGAGAGAAATGGCATAAACATGGCCTAAGGCAGGTTGTGTGCAAACAGGCACTCAGAACCATTTTACAGAGACACATTGCTGTGTGTACATCACAGTTAAACCCTGAGGTTTTTCAGGGAAGCCATACATGCTGACTTTTGATGACAGGCAGCAACCCGAAAGCAAAGTGCCTGACCAGGGATGTCCGTTAGCAGCCAGCCATCAGCATCTCAGCAGGGAAAGGAAAACAAAATTTGCTATGCCCAAACTTTCTGGGTGTTGCAGTTTTCTCCTGCCCCATCTCAAACTATTTCCACCTGCATCCAACCTAATGTATCTACCAAGAATCCACCCTCGTCTGCAAGAAAAATAGGGTGCTACCAGTGACCTGACAGGGGGAAGGCAAAACGAGTGGGGTAGGGAGGCTAGGCTGGGCAGCGGGAGTTCCACAAGTGGACAGATGGAAAGATGGACAGGCAGATACTGGACAGATGGAAGATGGCAGGTCAGGTAGAAGGGATGCAGATAATGATGGGTACAAGAGCTGGTGAGGCAGTGGGACACACCAAGGGTTAGCCAGGAAGAGCAGGAGACAGGCAGCCAGCCAAAGCCGACCCATGCCTGCCAGGCAGGGCAGCGTAGCCCACCTGGTGCCAGTAGGTGGAGTCGGCGTTCCGCTCCATCTCCTCGTGCATCCACTCCAGGTTGGCCTCCAGGAAGCTCTTGAGCCTCTCGCAGTAGCCGACCTCGTACTCAAAGGGGCCGCAGTAGTTCACCACTGTGTTCATCCAGTGCATGTAGATGAGCTGCGGGGCAGCAGGCGTGGTGAGGCAGGGCCAGGTGGCTGCTCTGCTCCCTGAGGACCCCGGGGGCTCCCGGGGACTCAGGCCTGTGGGGCTCACACTGGCCCTCTCCCTGGCGCCACCCCAGTAACTACCCAGCACTTGTACCCCAACATGGGTCAACGCTACTGAATTCTCCCTCCGCCAACGCCTCCCAGAGGCATGGTCCTCTTTAAGTGGGACCCCAATCTAACTAAGCATTCTGCCACACAGCCAAAGGACGTTTTGAGCAGCTCCCTGCTCTGTTCTGAGCACTGAGGACACAACAAGACAGCAGGTCTCCCGCAGTCACTACCTGAGAGACTCGTGCCAGGCCCTCAGCACGTCCTGCCCAGAGGCCCTGTGGCCGAGCCTGGGATTCCCTGCTGGGGGAGGAAAAGCCCTGTCACCCCAGCTGACAGGCAGCCAACCCCCAGCAACGGGAATGAGGGCACCCCAGACCAGCCGGCAGCATGCGTGAGCTCAGTCAAGGCCACCGGCCTGGCACAGATTATGGCATTTCAGCAGGAGAAGGTCCCCTGCCATGGCTCTGAAGGGTGGGTGCTCAGTGCCTGTGGCTGATATGATGAGCATGGCAGGAAGTAGGTGTTATCTGATCCCCCAGAGCCCACACTCTAGAGGCCCTGTCCCCAAGGTGGCGCTGTTGAGAGGTGGTGGAACCTTTAGGAGGAGGGGCCTAGTGGGAGGTCCTTAAGTCATTGTGGCCCTGCCCTGGAAGGGAATGTAGGACCCACGTCTTTCCTCTTCCGTTTTCGCTTCCTGATTCATGAGGTGTACACTCTGCTGTCACATGCTCTCGTCATTGTCACCTGCCATGCCCACCCCAGGCCCAAAGCAATGCATCTCCTGATCCTGCACTAGAACCTCCAGAACCCTTTCTTTACGATTAATTATCTCAGATATTTTACTACAGTGACATGAGGCCAACTAACTCGCCCACTTTACAGCTGAGGAAACTGAGGCACAGAGAGGTGAGTAACTTTCCCAAGGTCACCTAGGCAGAGAGTCACAGGGCCAAGATTTGAATCCACATCAAAATGTGCACTTGTCACTTCCCAGAGCGCTGAGCGCTCCGCGGAAAGTTGGGGTAACTTCCACCACATTCCTACAACACTAGACATACTCCCAAGCCACTGGGTCAGCGACAGAGCTGTGGCAGTGCCCCTCACCCGGAGCTGATGGCTCAGTGAACCCTGCCCCATCTCTGTCATGCTAGGACACATCCAAATCCTGTTCACTCCACCCTGGAGCCCCACTGATACATGGCCTCCTCCTCCACGCAGCTTTCTGAGACTTCCACAGTGCTCCCAAGGTCCGGACTCAGCAGGGGACAAGACACATCACCATCACAGAAGCCACAGGCCACAGGGAAGGCAACAGAGCAAACTGGCCAAGTCTGCTCAAGCAGACACCTGAGCCAGACAGGGCTGGTTTCAAGTGCCAACCCCTCAGCTTACTGGCTGTTTGACCTGGGGAAAATAACTTCACCTCTCTGGGCCTAAGCCCCCTCACAGATCCAGTGGAAGTGTTCAGGCTGCCCTCGGCAGGGGGGGGGGGGGCGGGGGGCTCAGTGCCTGGCACCCGGACCACCCTGACTGTACTTCAGTGTCCCCCCAGCAGCCTGTGAGGACAGTCAAAGCTCGGCCACCACCCAGCACCCAAGAAGCCCAGCCAGGGCTCTTATTCCCCAGACACAAAGGGTCCCGGAGGCCATGCACCACGGCAGGGGCACCAGGATGAGCAGTGTGGTTTATAAAGGTGTCACACCAGGGGCTCTGTCCACACAGGCCTGGCCTCCCCGCCCCGAACTCCAATCCCTCCATGTCACTCCACTTCCACTGTGAGATCGTGCCCTGTGTGTGACTGAGCCTCCATCCAGGCACCACACACCTGTGACGGCATTTGGGATCTTCCTACTTCGGGGCCACTTTCAGCAGCACCTCGTGTGCGTCCCTGGGTCACTTCTGGGAAACCACCTGTGAGTGGGGCCACTGGGTCTGGGAGCAGTGGTCTACTTGCCATGCCCAGTTATCTTCAGAGTGGGGTCCACTTCACACCTTCACCCATGGCAAGGTGCTGCCGGCAGCCCGCAGCCTCGTCCACGTGGGACAGAGCGGACCCCGATGTGCACAACCACCATTCCCATCAAGCCCAAACCCAAGTAAGCAGAACCATATGCTGCTTGGGATCCGTCACACTAGTTTAACAAAAGTAAGGGAGCGAGCTGGGCATGGTGACAGACAGTTGTAATCCCAGCATGAAGGAGGGTCTCGAGTTCCAGGCCAGCCTGGCTACTTAGTGAGACCCTATCTTAAAATGAGACGAAAACAAAGATTATGAGAAAAAAAATGCAGTCTATCCCTACAATGCAATGTTGTTCAGTCATAAAGGCAGGCTGGAGGGCTGTAATGGAGTAAGGAATGCACCACAATGGAGAGGAGCCAGGCACAAAAGGGCTCCTACTGCACCACTCCTGGGACTGAGGCGTGACTCAAGCAGTAAAGCGCCTTGTCTGGCAAGCCTGAGGCCCTGAGTTCAAATCCTAGCACCCCCAAAAAGGGAAAGAGATCACACGAGTCCACTCCTGTGAAATGTTCAGAATAAGCAAGTCTAAATGACCCAGAGTGGATGGCTGGGTGCCAGGGGCTGGGAAGGGGATGGGGTGACAGCCAGCCTGTGTGGCTTTCCTTCTGGGGTGATCAGCCATTCTGGAATTACAGTGGTGACAGCTGCACCATCTGTAGAGGCACTAAAAGTCCCTAGCCTGTACCTTTTTGGGGTTTTTTTCTGAAGTTTTAACAAGGATTTATTTTGCCTTTTTTTTTTTTTGTCAGTACTGGGGCTTGAACTCTGAGCCTCACAGGCATTAGGCAGGTGCTCTACCACTTGAGCCTCTCCATCAGCCCAAGGACTTATTTTAGTAAAACGGGAGAAAGAAGGGAGAAAGGGGAAAAAAACATGTCCGCTCCCCACGCAGGAAATGGGAGCAAGGACTCAGAGTACATTTTTAAGTGGTGAATTTAAGTACGTAAATTATATCTCCACGGAATGCTTTGTTAGAAATGCCAGCGAGGAAAACAAAGACCATGTGAGTGAACACTCGTGGGCGCTAGCTCTGAGCTGGTACTTGTTCCTGTGCATATACCCATACATCCGTACGGACAGACGAATGACTGAGGGAGAGAAGGGCTGCCACCCCGAGGGGCGCAGGTGCCGCTGGGGTAGAAGAGGGAAGGGGCCGGGGCCGGGGACTCCGACAGTGCGGCCACAGGCAGGTTTTGGTTTGGGTGTTCTGAGAATGTGGTAAGCAGGGCTGGTGGGACTTCTTTAAAGCATGTGCTCTTCCTGTCCAAGAAGATGGAGGCCAGGACAAGGGGCACACTGTACACCTCGAAGCCCCCAAAGCCCTTGGGGAACACGCTGGCTGGGCGGGAGGGGGCGGCTGGGACCCCCACCTTGGCCTTACCTCCTCGGACACCGAGGCTTCCACCACGCCCGCTGCGTAGGCCTGCAGGCTGTCATTGTAGCTGCCATTGGTGCCCAGCTCCAGAAAGGCCCACCTGGAGGGGAAAGGGGACACTCGGTCAGCAGCCCCTGGCCAGACACACAGCCTGCTTGGAACTTGCCACCCTCCTGCGTCAACCTCCTGAGCTCTGGGATCAGAGGTGCACCCCACTCCCGGCCTGCTTCCGTTTTAAACCAAGAAACAACACAGTAGCCAACAGCTGCTCACGTGAACGTCTGTGTACCACTGGTCAGGCTGGACCCCAACCAGGAACCGCGGGGTTGGAGGACATACGGGTCTTTACTTCAGTGGCTACTGTCAAACAGCATCCCTGCCCTCCCCCCAGTGCTGTGCCAATCTTCATCCCCTCAGCCCCATCACACCGTTACCTTGATGAGCTCACGAATCCATGGCAATCCTACAAGGCAAGCGCTCTGTGGGCCCATCATACAGAAAAGGAAGTCGAGGCACAGAGCCATGGAAGAGCTGCCACACAGCCCCATGCCCACACCAGTGCTACAGGACCTGGCAATGCTTGCACCAATGGCCACACACCCTTCCCTGTCCTGGATATGAGCTCAGTCATGTCACCCAGTGGAACGTGGGTGAGGTGACACGTGCCTGTCACGAGATTCACCTTCCATGGCTCCCGGGTTTCTACTCGCCCTCTTCCACCTGTCACTGCCACGGAAAGGACGTGTTCCTTGCAGCACACTGGGCCCAGGAAGATGAGACACCCAGAGCAGCTCAGGTCCACAGACCCACGGCAAGAAGCAGGGGGCCCCAGCACTCGTAGATCCACGAGGGCAGCAGCTGTGACTTAAGCTGCTGGGCTCGGGGCTGGTTTGTTACACAGCACATGCTTAGCTCTAGCTGATACACTTCATGGCTCAGAGCAAGCCAAGGGCAGAGCACAACTCCCAACAGGGAGGAGGGAGGTGGTCCCACTCCTCCAGAGGTGCGCTTCCACTGCTCGGCATGCAGCCAGCCACCTGAAGACCTTTGGAGGCAGGTTCTGGCCAGAAGACTAGGATGGGCCCAAGTCTCATGTCTAGCACGACCAGTGCTGGAGCCGTACCAGCACACACTGCCTCTCTGCAGTGGACACTCCTGTCTGCCACTCCTCGTGTTTTTGTTTTCTCTTGCTCAGTGTGAGGCAAGCGCTCTACCACTGACCTACGTCAACAACTCAGTCCCTCATTTAAAATAATTCCTATCGTCTCCACAAAGGCGGGAGCTCAAAAGTTTCAACATGCTGCTTTAATTAATGTAATTCTGTAATTAGCTAAGTTACACATACTCGGGTTTTGTTTTTCAGCAGTACTGGGATTTGAACTCAGGGCCTCAGCTTGCTAGGCAGATACTCTACCACTGGAGCCACTCCCCCCCGGTCTTTCGCTTTTGAGATTGGGTCTCACATTAACTTTGCCTGGGGCAGCCCTGAACCTTGATTCTCCTATCCCTGTCTCCCCAGTAGCTGGGATTACAGGCGTGCACTGCAACACCCAGCTTACTTCCTTATCTTCACTGGTCAGTTATGGTTCTCTGGTTCATGTCCTTCACCCAACTTGTTCTACTGAGTTTTGTTTCTAATCTTTTCTTATTGATTGGTGACACTGAAATCACATTTGAAGCCAGATATGGTGGCACAACCTTTGATTCCAGTACTCGAGAGACTGAGGCAGGAGGATTGAGAGTTTGAGGCTAGCCCGAGCTACATAGCAAGACCCTGTCCTAAAGAAAAGAAAAAATCCTCATTTGTATTATCATTGAAATTGTCTTTTTGCAGTATTGGGGTTTGAACTCAGGGCCTACACTTTGAGCCACTCCATCGCTAAAAAAAGAAAACAGAAAGAAAAGGACAGGGAGAAATGGAGGTTTTACTTCCCACATTTCATCTCACCCTTCTAAACTGCTAGAATTTTTTTTTAATTTTCTTTTAGTTTATTTTTCTTTAAACTACTAGACTTTTTACCATGAAAAATTAACTACTTCTAGGCATGGTGGTGCACGCCTGTAAGCCCAGCACTCGGGAGGCTGGGCTCAGCCTAGGTCTCATAGTAGTGAGACCCTGTCTCAAAAAGCAAACAGAAAAAGGAAATAGCTACTTTTATAATAGCAAAAAATGTAAAAAGAGAAGCACAGATGGCTTCCCTTGGGCTGGGCAGAGGGGGTGACAATGGACAGGGCCCTCAGCCCGTGTCCTCCATCCACTGAGGACCACAAACAGGGAACTGGTCACTGTGCGTGAAGAGCGGGCCTTGCGTTTCCTCCTCCCAGGCTCTTACTCCACAGGCCTCTGAGGCGACTCCCGTGGGCTCCACACTGCCTGAGTCCTCAGAACCACCCAGGCGGTACCTGCCCAGTAACACATCGACCCCTGGGATCGATGGGGACGTTCCCATTCTCGGGGTTTAGCTCTGAGCTGCTGGATTTCGGTGCTGGGGTTCCAACCTCACCACTGAGAAGCCCCTGGGACGCCTGGGGCCTGAAATCCTACTGACAGAGTCTCCCACCACCCAGCAAAGGCAGCACCATCCTCCTCAGTAACAAAACTGTGGCCTGGGCAGGGATTCGAACGCAGACCTCTGACTTCAGCCCAGACCTCTGCCTCCTGTATAGCCGCACAGCCTCATCTTCCCCATCTGTAAAATGGGAAGACCTGGACTTCAGCCTCTGTTCCTGGGATCTTTCAAGAACACGCTGAGCAACGACTTTTAGACAGCCAACCGCAGTCCCTAGTGCAAAGACAAGACTTCCTAAAACTAGAAGCACTGTCAAATAGCACTGCCACGCCACTAGCCTTTTTGCCTCTGAAATCACTGATCTTTGTGAAGTAAATATAGACAGAAGTCAATAAATACTGTTCTGCTTGGTTTTTAATGTACTTGCTTGATACAGATAAAAGTTGGCAACACTGGCTCTCTCTCTCTCTCTCTCTCTCTCTCTTTTTTTCTAGAAAATCTATGGCCCACCACTGTGATTTTTATATCAGGGGCAGCTAATGCCTCTAAAACAACTAGAGGGTCTAACATGAGAAAAGACGTGTCTGAGCTGCACATGGCAGCACACACTTGTAAGCCACTTGGGAGGCTGAGGTAGGAGGGTGGCAAATTTGAGGCCAGCCTGGCTACATAGTGAGACCCTGTCTCAAAATAAAAACTGAAAGGTGCTGGGGCACTTGACCAGCATGCACAAGACCCGGGGCTCAATCCCCAAAACTGAAAAAAAGAGGAAGATGCATCTCTGTGGCAGGCATCACAAATACCTCCTCCTCCCCACCCCCTTCAGCAGTGCAGTGGCCCTGGACGCCCCCCACCATGTTTGGGGTCCCCCATCTGCATGAACCGCCTCTTCCTCTCACCATGGTGTCAGCTTCTTTCTTGTGACTTTTCAAAGAAGCATCTGAGCCTCATTTACCATTTTACAGGGCTGAAATTTGCTGGCTGGCGGGCGTGGAGTGTTGATTTATACTACCCCCCCCACACCACCCACCCACACACCTTCTTGCCTTTCAGGTCCACGAATCAGGAGGAACAGGAAGGTTGGAAGGGGCCAAAGCCAAGGTCAGAGCCAGGCTGGCTAAGGCTCTGCCACCTGCAGCATCTCTGACCCCAAACAGCAAACCCTAAATGTCTCCAGGCCGTGGTGGGGGGCTAAGGAGGATTGGTCCAAAGTCAGATTCAGTGGGGCTGAAGAAGGAAGGCTGGAGGGAGGGGGGCTCACCCTGACAAACCCAGGGTCCTTGGGGATAAAACCCCTCAAAGGAGGAGGACTGCTAATTCTAGGGGAGTCTAATCCCTGACCCTTATCCTCTAAAAAAGTGTCACCTACAGACCAGAGACTCAGCTGATCAGGAGCCAGGACATCCCAGGTGTCTTTCAACTGACCCTGAGGCCTCAAGAGGCTGTTTGTTTTGTTTTGGTAGTGGAGTTTGAACTCTGAGCCTACACCTTGAATCACTCCAGTCCTTTTTTTGTGATGGATTTTTTTTTGACAAAGGGTCTCTCCAACTATTTGCCCAGGCTAGCTTTGAACCGCGATCCTCTTGATCTCGCCTCCAGAGTAGCTAGGATTATAGGCGTGAGCCACCAGCACCTGGCTAAGAGACTGTTTTTAAGAGTCTCATTTTCCCTGCCTGTAAAATTCTTATCTTCCATGCATCGTGGCCTCAAACTGAGGAAAGGGACCCATGAGTGTAAAAGGGAAGGTGAGGCTGGCAGAAAGATGTCAGAACAGAGTGAGGAGAACAGGAAGTATGGAAGACACCTGGCTCCAGCTCTTGGGCCTCAGTTTCCCCAACTGCAAAATGGGGCCAAAGGTACCCTGCTCCTTTCTTTCACCCATCCCTGCCTTCAGTAAATAAGGAGCAGCACCTTCCTGAATCCCACTTACTTCTTTCAGCCCCTCCTTGAGAGGAAAACACAGGCTCAGAGAGGTGAAGGTCACACAGCACTGCAGGAACTTTTCAGAACAATCAAGGAAGATCCTTCCTCACAACCATGTTTCCCATAACCAGAGCTAAACAGCTCACAGGGGCCTCCAGAGGCCAAAGCTCCCTCCCCACGATGGGCCTCGCTGCCTCCACTCAGCTTGGCATTCAGGCAGAGATGTGTCATGACCTCCTGGCTCTGCTAAGCAAGGCCAAAAAGACAGGTGAGTCAGCAGAGGTGGGTCACCAGATCCCAGTCACGGTATTCACTGCTGCAGACACGAGAGCCTCAGTTCCCTCCAAAGGCATCAGCTAGCTCTGTGGCCTCCTCTCCCTGGGAGCCTCCCAGATTAGCCCACACAGTGCCTGTGTCTGCAGCAACCTTCAAGTGCCTCCAAAATGGGGGTGTCCTCAGCACTGTGTGTCCCCAACACCTGGAAACGGATGCATCCAGCACACTGGACAGGGCAGCAGCAGGAGAGACCTAGCCTGATACAGGGGACAACATGGTCTAAACACTGGGATACGCCCTGGAGAGGATGGGGACACATACAGGGTTCCCAAAAACCCCAAGCACGGCTGGTTCTGACTCTGAGGCGGATCCTCCCCATCTGCAGTGTGTCAACAGTTTCTCTCCCACCTCACTCAGCACCAGGAGGATGAATGAATGACCGGAGGGCATCAACCCTCCACCCCTCCCACCAGACCACGTCTTCAAAATCTGGGCCCAAGGAGGCAAGAGGGCAGGCCAGACAGGATGAGGAGTGAGGTAAGAGTCACGTCCGAGGGGGACAGCCTGAGTCCTGGAAATAAGGACAAGTGATCACAGCTGTCAGGCCTTATCTGGCCAGGACTTTGCCCTGGACCAGGACAGAGAAGGGAAGGGAAAGGCAGGGCCTTAACTGGAGTACTCTTTGTCTTATAGGACTTTAGGGACCCTCAGCTGTCACATCAGCCTGAAGCCAGGCGCGGTCCTACTGTCCTAGTTCTGGAAGGGACACAGTGCCAGCCACACTCAAGTGAAACTAGCTTCCTGGAACGCTCAGGCCTGGGGACAGGTGGCCTGGGGACAGATGGCCGTGTCTGGGGGGGGGGTGCTGAAGTCTAGGGAAGGTGACTGTTCCTGCCATCCCTGCAGGGACATAAGTTACTGTGTTTCCCACCGGCCATGGACTCGACCCAGATACAGAGCCTGTGGCCTCTAAGGTGGAGTACTGGTCTCTCGGGGGGGGGACAGAAGGACTGTCACCACTGGCTGGAGGCAAGGTGAGGAGGATTGCATTAGGCCCTCCCAACCAGGGTACTGGTCCACACGCGGTTCTGCAGCCTTAGGGGGCAGGAAACTGAGTCACGGGCCAGCGACCGACCGCAGGGTCACCCACGCACCCCCCCCAGCGTCCCGGGCCGGCCCCGCGCGGGATCGGGCCAGCCCTTACCCGGTCTCGCGGATGGCGTTGGTGAGGTTGGCCCAGGCCACGGCCTCGGGGTGGCGACCGTCCACCAGGCGCAGCTGGCCGGCCGCGGCGTCCCAGAGCACCGAGCGGCTGCGGGACGCGGGGGGGTCGGCCTTGTAGCCTTCCGCCCAGTGCCCCGGGACCGGGGCGGCGCCCGCCAGGCCGCTCAGGAACAGCCCGACCAGCAGGGCCAGCACCAGGGCCAGCGCCAGCGCCCGCGTCAGCGCCCGGGCCAGGCGGCCGCCGGGTGACCCGTACATCGGGGCCACCATGACCGCGCCGATCCGCGCGATGCCACCCGGACCACGTGACTGCGCTCGGCCGCTCCGCGGGCGGGGCCGGGGACGGAGGGGCGGGGCTTTAGGCATGAGTCTTCCGGAGTGGGCGTGGCTGGAGCGAAGGGGCGGGGCTTTGGTGGGGGTGGGTCTTCCTTGATGGGCGTGGCCTGTGAAGGGAGGGGCGGGGCACTTCTTAAAGGGCCCTGGCGCGCTCCCTGCAGAACATCCAGCACGGTCCCCCCACGCTCACGTTTTACTTTACAGATTTCCAAGCCTCTAGAAAAGTTGCAAGCATAGTAGGGCATAGCTATATAACCGTCATCAGTTGCTAATATTATGTCACTTTTTATTAAACTCTATTTGATTTCCTGAAGACCTGTCAACCCGAAATACAGCAGTGTGCGTTCCCAGCCACAACGACATCCTACATAGTGTCAAAACCATGACAGTCGGCCCTCGGGGGATTTAACCAACCGAGGATGGAAAATATTTTAAAGGAATAAAATGTGTCTGTATCATACATATCCAGACATTTCTTTCCTTGTCATTATTCCCTCAACCATACAGTATGACAGGCTGGGGATGTATTTCAGTGATAGAGTGCATGTGTGAGGCCCTGGTTCTAACCCCTTCCCCCCCCACACACAAATAATATTAATAGTAATAATGATAATAATAATGAGTCCGACGCTGGTCGCTCAGCCTATAATCCTAGCTACTTGGGAGGCTGAGATTGGGAGGATCAAATGTTGAGGCCAGCTCAGGTAACTATTTCTCAAGACCTCATCTCCAAAACAACCAGGGCAAAACGGACTGGAGGCATGACTCAAGCTGCAGAGCGCCTGCTTTGCAAGTTCCAAGCCCTGTGTTCAAACTCCAGTCCCACCCCCTCCCCAAAAAATGATACAGTGGTACAACTGTATACATGGCATTTACATAGTATTAGGTATTGAAGGAACCTAGAGATAACTTAAAGTGTACAGGAGAGTGTGTGTAGACTGAATGCAATTATTGTGCTATTTTACATATAGGACTTCTGCATCCACAGATTTGGGTAAGGGGGTGGAGAGTGTCCTGAAGGCAATCCCTCTTGGGTCCTGAGACACAACTGTATACACTCAGGAAATTTATCACTTTCTTATTTAGATAGTTACTGAGACAGGGTTTCACTATGTAGGTTAGGCTGGCCTGGAGCTTGCTGTGCAGCTCCCATGGCCTTGAACTCTCCACCCTCCTGTCTCAGCTTCCCAAGTGCTGGGATTATACGTGTAAACCACCATGCTTGGTCCATGTAAATTTGTTTGACTTTTGCATGTCAACACACTGCATGAGCAAAGTTAAAAGACAACTGACAAACTGGGAGAAAATAGCTCCACATAGGTCACAAAAAAAGTCTCATCTCCCTAATATAAGAAAAATTCTCAAAGGTGGAAGGGGACAGGTCTATGCAGGTGTGATCTTGAGATGGGACAGTCAGCCTGGACTAGGGGCCAGTCCTAATACAGTCACAAGTGTCCTTAGGAGCAGAGCAGAGGGAGAGTAAACTACGGAGAAGGCCATGTGACCACTGAGGCAGACAATGCAGTGATGCAGCCACAAGCCAAGGAATGCTGGAGCCCTCAGACACCAAAGCTGGAAGCAGTCAGGAACAGATTCCCCCCTTGCAGCCTCCAGAAGGAATCAACCCTGCCCACACTCTGTAAAATTCATTTTAGGATGTGAGGGTCGCACAGTGGCAAGACACTTGCTTAGCATGAGTGAGGCTCTGGATCCTATCCCAAAACCAAAAAAAAAGATCCATTTTGGACTTCTGGTGGCTTCTAGGACCATAAGATAATACAATACATTTCTGCTGTTTTACACCACTGAGTTTGTGGTAATTTGTTACCATGGCACTGGAAAATAACGGCCACTCTGTCTTGAGCTCAGTGCTCTATTTACTCATCATTTTTACCATCTCAGAGCCCTGCCTGGTTCACAGGAGATATTTGGTAAATAATTGTTAAATGCACCATTCCTACAGCTGTGTTGCCTTGCACATAGTAGGTGCTGGTAATTAGCTATCTGGACAGATGCCAGGGCTTTGGACAAATGCCAGAGCACCGTTTTCTCTGGAGGGAGGCCAGTCATGGCCTAAGGTTTGGCCAAACAGCAATCAGCTCTTGGTTCTCCTGACACTGTCTGGATCCGTGATTCAATTTTACTCTGACACATCCACCTGAAGCTACCAGCAGACCCCACAAGCTAAAAGGCTCAGTCCCTCAAGACTGTCCCTACTTCCCTGGCTGAGTGCAGGTCCCAGGCCACCTGTGCTTCTGAACAACCCAGTTGCTCACTGGTGTAAGTTCAGTGAGAGACCCTCCCCAGGCTGGGTCACGTGCTGGGCTCACAGGACACAGGAAGGCACCTGATGAAGGGTCCCACTCAGAAACTGCCATGTGCAGGTGGTACGGAGCAGAGACGTACCACCTCATGGCACTGCCAGCGCCTGGAGATGTCCCCCAACCCAGGAGCCCTCTGAATCTTGTACTTCAAGACCCTTTTTGGTTTTGGTGGTACTGGGTTTGAACTCAGGGCCTATACCTTGGGCCACTCCACCAGCCCTTTTTTGTAAAGGGTTTTTTTTTTTTTTTTGTGGAGAGAGTCTTGCAAACTATTTGCCTGGGCTCGCCTCGAACCTCAATCCCCCAGATTGAACCTTGATCCACCCTGATCTCTGCCTCCTAAGTAGCTAGAATTATAGGCGTGAACCACTGCCCAGCTTTTTTTTTTTTTTTTTTTTGATGGAACTTTTTGGTTTTGTTATTTTTCAAATAGCAAATAGTCTCTTGTTTATGCCCGAGCTAGCATAGACCTCCATCTTCCTACTTACGCTTCCCACATAGCTGGGATGACAGATGTGTGCCACTATAGCCACTTTTTGTTTGTTTGTTTCTTTTGCTTTGTTTTGGCAGTACTGGGGTTTGAACTCAGGGCCTCACGCTTGCTAGGCAGACGCTCTACCATTTGAACCACTCTGCCAGCCCTATTTTGGGTTGGGTATTTTCAAGATAGTGTTACCAAAAAAACTGATCCCCTGGCCTCAACGCCAATTCACAATTTACAAATAACTACAGCAGGGTTTTGAGGAAAAGAACTAAGGTTTATCACTCATCAGATGAAAAGGACAGGAAGAGTCAGCCTCTGGAAGCTCTGTCATTCCACTTCTAAGAGAAAATGTCCACTTTTTAAAGGGGACCAGATGCATGATCACGATGGCCACTGGCCTTGTCTCCAGGTGTCCAGCGACACTTCTCTGAAGTTTTGGCTGACACATTTACTTCCCTGGTGGTCAGAGAGAGAGAGAGACGGGGTAGAAAGCCGCTTAGCCTAACTGAAGAGCAAAGAAAGTTAACTTTGGACTCTCCAGCATGTAGACAAAGAGGGAAAAAAATGTCAGTTTACTCAACAAGCAGAATAAACTGCCCAGCAGACGAGCTGGCTACAGCAAAAGCTTCTCCCTTTTGTGGTCCCCGTTACATCATTTCTTCCATCTCTGTGGAAAAGATGCATAGCAATCTGACCATTTCCTGCCTTTGGTTAATTCACCAGCTAAAGGAAGGAGTCAAAAAGCAACTTTCAAGCCCTCGTTACTATAGGGTCTTGCGAACTATTTGCTTGGGCTGGCCTTGAGCCAAGAGTCTCCTGAACTCTGCCTCCTAAGTAGCTAAGATTGCAGACGTGAGCCACTGATGCCGGGCTATAACCAGCTTTTATTGGTTGAGATGGGGTCCTGCGAACTTTTTGCTCAGGCTGCCCTGAAACCGCAATCCTCCCTATCTCTGCCTCCCAAGTAGCTAGGATTACAGGGGTGAGCCACTGCTCCCAGCCTCAAGACTTGATAAACAATTAAACATTTTTTAAAATAATCATTTTTATAGAGATCTATTACCAGCATCCCCCTCTCCTCCCTGGAAGTCAGGAGAGACTGAAGTTCCATCCTTCTAATCACTCTGTGCTGGTGACAAGCTCTGTCCTGAGGCTACTTAGAGACTCTTAGTCATTTTGTTAAAAAACTCAAGTTTGACCAAAAAGGCTCTCCCTGACTATGTCAGGTAGAAATAAGTGCCGCGAGACAACAAAGCCAGAACACTGAATAAGGAGGAGCCGTGAGGAACTCTTAGAGAAGAGCAGTCCTGGAAGAGAGAAGAGTAGGTGCAAAGGCCCTGGGGCAGGAAGTAGCTTGACCGCTAAAAAGAACCAAAGCAGTTATGAGAGAGGGAGTGGCAGGTAATGGTGGATGGCCCTTCATTTGCCACAAAGTGACTTTCTAAAGCTTCCAGGGGACCTTCCCCCATCTCAGCACCCTTGGTGAGCTAGGACTAAGGCCACCCCAACCACCTGCCTGTCCTCTGGAAAGGAATCCCTTCTTTGGTATCAAAGCCAGTCACCACTATCATTTGTTAATCACTCACTTTCTATCCCAAAAGCCTCCTAGAACCAAGAATTAATACCGTTACTATCCCCGTTTTACAGATGGGGACACTGAGGCTGAAGCAGGAGAAGAGACTTGTACAGGTCACAGAACTAGAACTGTTACAACAGGGATTTGAACTCAGTTTGGAGGCACTGGGGACGCTGCCCATTGTGGCCACCAGGGGGCGCACCCCACCAATCCCTAGCTACTTCCACACTTAATATGGCTTCCAGCCTCCCCTGAAAAGCCCGGTGGAGCAGGTCAGAGTGGGTCAGACTTCTGAGGTGCCTGATTCCCACTCAGGCCCTCATTCCCAGAGGGTCCTTGGCCAAGGTGATGTCATCATTCTGGACCTCAGACAACACAGGAGGCATGTATTGAAATGTTACATTGTAGCCCAGAAATATCATTACTATTTGTCACTCAATGTACATAGTGAAGAATACGGATCATGCCTGTAATCCCAGCTACTCTGGGGGCTGAGGTAGCCTCCAGAGGATCACAAGTTCAAGGCCAGCCTAGAAAACATAGTGAGACTTTGCCTCAAAAAATAAGCAAATGAGGGCAGGAGAACAGGCTTACATGGGAACATAAGAGACCATAAGTTCAAACTCCAGTACTGAAATTAGAAATAATAAGTTATAAATAAATAAATAGATAAGTCTGGCTTGGTGGTGTATGCCTATAATCCCAGCACTTGAGAGGGGAAGGCAGAAAGATTGTGATTTTCAGGCCAGCCTGGGCTACCCAGTGAGACCGTCTCAAAAAAAAAAAAAAAGAATTAAAAATAATTTTTAAATGAATAAAATATGTATTAAGGATCTGCAGGGTGTTGCTTAGTAACACAGCATGTGCTTAGGGTGGGAGAGGCCCTAAATCCAACCCCAGAAAAAAAAAGAAAGTGTGTGTGTTTGTGTGTGGTTTCTTTCTTTTTTTTTTTTTTTTCAGTTCTGGGGTTTGAACTCAGGGCCTTCACCTTGAGCCACTCCACCAGCTGTTTTTTGTGTTGGGTGTTTTTGAGATAGGGTCTCATGAACTATTTGCCCGGGCTGGCTCCAAACCATGGTCCTCCTGATCTCTGCCTCCTGAGTAGCTAGGATTACAGGCCTGAGCCCCGGCGCCTGGCATGTGTGTGTGTTTTAAACAATAAACTGAAAAGAAAAAAGGATGAACGAGAAAATGAGTGACTTGCCTAAGGTCAAACTCAAGTGAGTGGTGGGCCTGGGTCTGGCTGATGCAGAGACCTAATTGCTTTTCACTGCATATAGGGAGCCCCAAAACAGGAAGTGCTCCACCCAACAGTGGAGAGCCTGCCGAGACCACCATATGGTTAAAGAAAATTCCTTAAGGAAAGGGAGCCGGGGCCGGGGATGGAGCTGGCAGGGCAGCACCCGACCTGACCTGACATGGCTGGAGGGAAGCAGCTTTGTAAGGAAGGATCATTTAAAATGTGCATGCCCTTTGACCTGACTTCCACTTTCAGAGTTCATGGTACAGAAATGAAAGCAGAAGGAGCATCGTCTGCAGGGGACAAGTCCCAGCCACAAAGCCCACAGCTCCCACCATGGGAACGTGTGCAAGGCACCATGGGAAAGCATGCAAGGTAGCCATCCCTTCCTCTGTGCAACAGAACATTAAGCAACATCTTTAAAGAAAGAATGGGGGGGCAAGGGGGAGAAATGAACCAAACAATGTATGCATCTATGAATAAATGAATAAAAAAGAAAGAAAGAATGATGCAGGCCAGGCACTGGTGGCTCATGCCTATAATCCAAGCTACTCAGAAGGCAGAGATTAGAATTATGGTGCAAAGCCAGACCGGGGCAAATAGTTTACAAAACCCTATGTAGATAAAATCATCACAAAAAAAGGGCTGGTGGAGTGACTCAAGTGGTAACCAGACCACAGCTGTGACTGGGACTGTTTAACTGTGCAGACTTTGTTCCCTGCCCCCAGTTCTTTTGTCTATAGCTCGTGTCTGTACCCTGACGATGGCTGAGGATGAGCTGAGAGCTTACTCTGCCTCTTCCTGCTGCATGTCCCAAGCCCTGTAATAAACCACCTTTCTCTGCCTTCACCAGGCCTCTTTATGTAGAGGCTGGTGGGTGACCCTGTCATGTGGAATCTCAGGAGTTTGGGCCTTGGGTTCAAAACTCCAGTATCAGTAGGGTTTGTTTCTTCCTCTTGAATCTGAATGGATTTGTGACTATGGGAGAAGTGGAAGTGACTGACCCAGTGTCACTTCCACAACTAGGTCATAGAAGGCAATAGAGCTTCATTTTTGCTCTCTGGACCCCTTGAGCTGGTTCCCTAAAATGCCCCATGAGCAGGCAGCTACCAGAAACTGAGAAAGCAGCTGGAGGGGTCACATGAAGAGGCCCTAGAGGCTCAAAGACATGCAAATGTTGGGCAGCCCTGGCTCTGTCCCAGCCACCATCTGACTGGAACAGGAGGGACTTGACCCAGAACCTTGAGCTGAGCCCATCCCAAAATCATGACCCTCAGAAGGGTGGGGGACCAATATGTGTTCCACATTAGGTCTCTCATTTTGGGATGTTTTGATATGCAGCAAGAGATAACTGATAGCCTGGTATGGTGGCCCACGCCTGTAATCCCAGCTAGTGGGGAGGCAGAGGCAGGAAGACGGTAAGTTTGAAGTCAGCCAGGTTAGTGAAACCCTATGTCAAAAACAAAATGAAAAACAGAAGAGCTGGGGAGTGGCTCAAGTGCCATTTGAACTCAGGTTCAGGACACTGACGCAAGCATGAAATCTTTGCCTTCGAGGGAAGGAAAGCAATGTTTTCACCTGCTGTGTGCCAAACTTGGTGCGTGTCATGACCTCGCACTCTCAGCAATGACACCAATGAGGCCAAGAGTCACAGCAGCTCCTGTCTGTTGCCTTTTATGGGCTCCAGGCGTTATCTATGTAATCTCGGCGAGTCTTATCACAGGCCTATGACCCATATATAGGTCCTACTCTTCTTCCCAGTTTCCAAATGGGCTCAAAAAAGACGACATGACTGGTTCACGATCAAGGTGCAGGTAAATGGCAGAGCTGGGATTTGAACCTGCATGGGGGTGACTTCTGAGCAGGCTGCCAGCCCTGAGCACTGTCCACCAAAGCAAGGTGAGCCAGGGGCTGTCTTCCAGGATACATCGGCTCCTCTGCCCTGTCCCCAGGTGTCCTCCCTGGCTGTGTCCATGGGTCTCAACAGACACTCATGCTTCTCCTAGTGGACCTCCTGCCCAACCCAGTCCTAAGAGGAGAGATGGTGGCCATGTGCCCAGCTGACCTCCCCCTGGCTGGGCACCTGAATCCCAGGGTCAGAGACCTTGGGGAGGAGGACTTTGGCTACAAACTCAGCGATTCTGGAGGACTTCCCAGGCAGCAGGTGACAAGGGACGGGAGTGGGAAGGGTGGGGGGAGAGTGTGGGTTAGGCAGCTGTCTCCCAGAGCAGGCTGGGTCATTCCTACATAAGCTGTGGTCATCCAATACTGACTACCTGGACGGAGGGATGAGTTGGACTGGGCCCTGCTGTGAGTGAGGTCCCCAGCCAGTGGGGGAGAGGGTCACCTAAGTAGCTTGCATTGAGGGAGTGTGTACGCAGTGGGTGACAGGCCTAAGGACCCCATGAAGTAGGAACACAATTGTTCCCACTTTACAGGGAAGGAAACTGAGGCTCAGAACGTCTAAGTAGCTACAGAAGTCCATGTAGGTCCAGCTCTGTGATTTCAACCCTGTCTCTTCCCAGAGAGGGGAATAAAAGGCGTGCTCCAGAGGTAAGGAGCTCTGTGGCTGAGTAGGGTCAGCGATGAGGATGGTAAAAGGAGTAAGAGTTTGTCAGCTGGAAAAGGGAGGTGGTGACATGAGGCAGAGGCCTCAGAAGCAGCCCAGACTTGATAGGGTGTCACAGACTATTTGTCCTGACTGGCTTTGAACCGCGAGCCTCCCGAGCTCGTGAGCCACTCCTGGCGGGCCTCCTGTTCCCTTTAAGGGATTTTCCCCCAGCCGACCTCCTGCCTGTGCCTTTAAGGGATGGGGCGGGGCGAGACTTCGCGGCGTCACCAGGGGGCGTGTCCTGGGCAAGGCGTTCAGAGAACGGGGCGTGTCCGGGGCGGGCGGGGCGTGTCCGGGGCGGGGCGCGCAGAGCACAGATGGGTCCCGGTTGTGGGCGTGTCCGGGGCGGGGCGTGTCGGACACGGGGCGTGGCCTGCCCGGGCGGGGCGAGAGCGGCGGAGTAGACCGGCAGGCTGAGAGCCGCCTCGGGCGGGGCGCCCTGACTGGCGGGCTGGCGGCTTGGGGGCGGAAGGTCGCACGGCACCGGCCATCCGGCGGGGACCGGGAAGGCTGTGGGGCCCGGCGGGGAGGAGGTTCGGAGTTTGCAGATCCAGGATCGGCCGGAGGTAAGAGGGACTTCCCCTGCCGTCCTACGCTGCCAGAGGATCTGGGCACCCCAACTTCAACTTCTCAACATCCGTCCCGATGGGGAAACACCGCAGGGACATCCCCTAGTCTCCGACCTAGAAAGCTCGGCCCCCGGCTCCTGTCCCCATCCTTCCCTGTCAGGTTTGCAGACCTCTCCAGCGCTTGGCACTGGTACTTGCGTACAGGAGGCGCTCAATAAATGCTTATTTGGAAATGAGTAAGGGAAAATCTGTGGCCAGTAGAGATGAGGCACTTGCTGATCCCTATGTGTTGGGGACACCAGGGGTGTGGTATGCGTTGCATGCTCCCTAGGCCAACGTGTGTGTCCATTTTACAGATGTGGACTCAGAGACTCCCAGAGGCGATGTGACCTCCCCACAAGGGTCAGAGGTGGAGCTCGACGACTGATGTGTTTTTCCACTCCACGTCGGGGCCAAGTGGATTGTCACTGACTCCACTTGGAGTCTTTCAAAAAACAGCCAGAAGAGTCTTGAGCTCCCATCAACAGGTGAGGGAGGGACTGGGACAGGCTCCCTTCTGCACCCTCCTGTCCCCAGAGGCCTCCTCCTCCTCCCCCCCCTTCTCCCCTCAGCTGCCAGGACATTGAGAAATGTTTGTGCAAACCCAAAACCTCATTAAATGTTTTATTGACTTTTGTTTTTCCTAATTGCAAAAATAAAACGTTCATCATACTGCATGTGGAAAAGTCCAAAGAAGAAAATTTGTTTGGCAAAGACTTTTCAATTTAATTTCTTTGGAAGGAAGATAAAGCCCTTTTTTTACTCCTGGTGTTTCGGGAAGAGGCAGATGCTAGAGTCTGGTTCCTTTTCTGCTGCTCGCAGGCTTTGTGGCTTTGAGCAATTCTAGGTCCTCCTGGATTTGAGTTCCCCACTAGAGGAGCAGTTGGCTTTGTGGCCTCCTGGCTGTGTGACCTTGGACAGGTTGCAGAACCCCTCTGGGCCCCAACTCCTCCTAAGTATGTACTAGCTGGAAAGGGTGTAATGTCTCCACCGTTGCCCTGAGGATGGGATGAGGGAGGCGTGGCACTGAGGCTGATGGTGAGGAGCAGGCATGGCATGGCCATTTGTAAAGTGGGGACAAAATTCATGTCCCTGTTTTGAAGTGCTCAGCACACCATGGGACAGAGCCAAGCATGGCTCGGCAGTCTGTATGCATGACAGCCAGCCTCTCCCTCTCAGACTAGCTGCCCACGAGGCAAGTCAACCCCAGAAAGATGTTTTTTCCCTTCTGAGGGTTTGCTGGGTCCCCACCATGGCCATGTTGCAATTTTGTCTCGCCCAGCTGGCCTCAGAGGCCGCTCTCTCAGGATCCTGGGGGACAGGTGGGGGGCAGGTTCTTGTGGACACACCCAGGGGGCCAAGGAAGAGGGGCGCCTGTAATCAGCATGCCCAAAGCAGACCCTGGTCCTGTAAGGGAGCAAACACCCTAGAGAATGTGAGTTTCTACATTGGGGTTCCTTTGATGGGGGTGGAAGGCTGGTCCTCAGTGGAAAATGTCTTCAGGTCCCTCTTACCTGGTCCTTGGGTCTTCAGTGACATTGTCCCCTCTTCTCGCCCCAACCTGCAGGCCACTGGAGCTGCCAGCACTTTGGAACTGAACTTGTGGAAGGGAAGCAAGGGTGAGCGTCAGGCCCTGGGGGGCCGATGGCCGGCAGATGGCGGGATCCACACTGGGCGCTGAGTGCACTCTCTGTACCACTGATGATGGGAACAGTGTCCGGAGCCAGGGGCACATCAACAGGGCTCCACATTACCCCCCTGTTTGCAGCCTCAGGTGTGAACCAGACCCCCATGGCAGATGTGAGTATCCTGGCAGGAAGCTGGGGTAGGCTGCCAGCTGCTATGTGCCAGGCACTGGTGCTGGACGGACCCTGGGCTACGCAGGGAATGATGGAGGCAGAAATCTCCGCCCTTGTGGAGTCTGCTAGGCAGGCAGATGAAGAGGTTCACATGTAGATTTTAGGGAGCGATGTGTGCCAAGGGCCCAGGGGAGGAGCAGTGGGGTCCTGGCTGTGGGGTGGAAGGTGTTCCTCCCTTGGCCGTTGCAGGGAACTTGCGTCATCCCACCGTGGTGTGTGCAGGGGGAACAGGTCACAACGGATTTCAGATCCTGAGAGATTAAGTGAATGCAGGGGACTGCTCAGAGTGACCCCTAAAGTCCTCTCCAGCTGTGGGAGCTGGCTTCTCAGCCTGCACTTTCTCTGGTGGGAATCATGAGCTCCAAGTTCAAGGGCTGAGAGTGTCAGGGCCCACACCAAGCCAACAGGCTGCACAATGCCTTTATACCACCCTCTGAGCAAGTAGACCGGCAATAATTAAGCCCATTTTACAGACGGGAAAGTGATTTGTGGTTACTGTGGTCATAAAATTGTCTTCTGCCTCTTGGGTGATCTCTGACTTGTGCCAGGTCTGTCTAAGTGATGGAGCACTTAGGCTAGCCCCGTGGCAGACTGGCCACATCCTCCCCCAAAGCTGGCACAGTGACTGCCATTGTCTCTCTGCCATAGATGAGAACTCTGGGGATCAGAGAGATGAAGCTGGGCCACAAACAGGCAGGATGTGACCCCTCTCGCTTCCCCGTGTCTTCCTCTTCCGTGCACCGCCTCCCAACACAGACCATTCTGAAAGTCGCACCATTGTCCCGGCAAGGCTGCCACCCCTCCTGTTAGTCTTTTTGAAGTCAGCATTCACTCAGCAAATATTTGTTGAGCACCTACTGTGTGCAGGAACTGTGCCATGGCACAGCAGGGACCAGGCAGACATGGTCACTGCCCTCATGGAGCTTCCCATCCTCAGGAAGCAAGTCAAGAAATAAATTTAACCAGGAGCTGGTGGCTCATGCCTGTAATCCCAGCTACCCAGGAAGCAGAGTTCAGGAGAATCACGGTTCCAGGCCTGGGGAAATAGTTCACAAGACCCTATCTCAGAAAAAAAAAATTCACTAAAAAGGGCTGGTGGAGTGTCTCAAGCACTAAGAGCACCTGCCTAGCAAGCGTGAGGCCCTGAGTTCAAACCCCAGTACTACCAAAATCAATCAATAAATCTACAGGATAATTTCATGTGGTGAGGAGTAAAAAAGACAGAAGGGTGTGCTAAAGAGAGATGGGATGGGGGCAGCTGCTTTGCTGGCTGTCAGGGATGGCCTCTCTGAGGAGGTGATATATTCTCTGAGGCCTGAATGTCTTTGAAGATCTGGGGAAAGAGCAGTCTAGGCAGCAGGTGCAAAGGCCCTGGGGCAGAAATGGAATGACTGAAACAGTGAAAGAGGGGGAATGGAGTGGGAGAGGGAGGCAGGAGAGATAACAAGGGCTGTCTGGGGCTGTTACTAGGAGCTAGATGGGAGCAGTGGAAGGGTTTTAAGTAGAGGAGGAATGTGACCCGATTTAAGTGTTTACAAGACTCCCACTAGCTAGCAGAGTGTGTGGCCATGCCTGTCATCCCTGCACTTGGAGGACTGCCAGTTCGAAGCTAGCCCAGGCTACTTATTGAGACCCTGTCTCAAAAATCAAAACAGGACTGGGGATGTGGCTTAAGCGGTAGAGCACCTGCTTTGCAACCATGAAGCCCCGAGTTCAAACCCCAGTCCCACCAAAAAAAAAATCAAAACAGGGCTGGGGGCGTGGCTCAAAGCACCTGCCTAGCAAGCATAAGGCCCTGAGTTCAAATCCTAGTACCACCAAAAAACCACAACAATAATAAAAAAGAATCCCATTGGCTGTTGTGGTGTAGCGGTGGGGAGCAGGGAGGCAGCTGGCATAGCTGTTCCTGTGAGGTGATGGTGGTCACCTTGGAAGACCTAAGCCACCGGCTCTCAATGCCCAGCAGGGACCAGTGGCTCAAGGGGACATCTTTGGAGAGGGAGAAGAGCCAGGGAAATTGCTGAGGACCCATTTGACAAGGGGGTCACGTGGTCTACTGTGTTGTGCATGGGAGCTGACCCTTTGGAGGGTAGGGGGCTGAGACTGCAGGGCAGGGGGGCTGGAAAACGAAGTCATAAGCTGGTTTTGCTGCACACGAACTATGTACCAGGTGCTCTTGTGCACAAAGCGATTAACTGGCTTGAGCCCTGATTTCTGGGTCAGGATGACAGCCGGCTGGCCAAGTGCAGTCCACTGCTGATTTTCAGACAGCCCAGGGGCTGTGGCTTTTTTATTATTTAATGACTTGGGGAAAAAGAACACTGCCTTTACATGACACGTGAAAATTATGTCACAGTGGAACCCCTGTTTAACTATCCTATACTAATAAAAACATTTAAAAAATTATACTAATCAAATTTCAGGGCCCAGAGTCCAGTGACCCTTGGAGGGGCAATTATTTGGTCCTTGATAGGAAGGGTTTGTCAACCTCCCACTCATTTTAAAGAGGAGGAAGGAATCTGGGGCACAAAGGAGTTTAGTAACTTGTCCAAAGTCATACAGCAGGATTTGACCCCAAGCAGCATGGTTCCTGAGTCCTGGGTTTATTTACTTATTTATTTATTTATTTATTTATTTATTGGTGGCACTGGGGTTTGAACTCAGGGCCTCTCGCATGTCAGGCAGGGGCTCTACCACTTGAGCCACCCCGCCAGCCCCTTTTTGTATGGGGTATTTTCGAGCTAGGATCTTGAGAACTATTTGTCCCAGGGCTGGCTTTGAACTGCGATCCTCCTGATCTCTGCCTCTTGAGTAGCTGGGATGACAGGCGGGAGCCACCAGCAAATGGCTGAGTCCTGTGTTTATAATCACTGTGACTCCCACCTTTGTTGAGCAGCTGCCACAAGACTCAGGAGTCTTTGGGACACGGGGTGTAAGTTTTCTATTTTCAGGGGTGGCCTGGTCAGTGGCCACCATTCAGCTGAGCACAGCCAGCATGGATGACAGGGTCCTCATGTGCAGGAGGTGCCTTGGACTGCAGGGGAAACCGGGGGAGGGGGCATCTAGGTATATGCCAGCCCCACCTTAACTAAGGGGAAGCGTTTTTTGAAGTTCCCTCAACTTCTTGGTGATTTAATCATTCAGCCTCTTTGAGGGCCTGGGAGGACACTGACAGCATCTTGTATTAAATCAGAAAGTGAGGGCAGAGAAACACAGAAACAAACGTGTTGCCAAGGTGACAGAGGGCAGAGCAGGCATGATGAAAACCGCCCTTACAGGTGACGAAGCCAACGCCCAGAGACCTCAAGAGGCTTACAGAAGGTCACATAGCAAGCTGGGGCAACTCCTAGAGGATCCTTATCAGCCCAGCTGTCCCTGTCCTGCACCCAACCCCCTGGTGCAGGTTGACAAGCGATGGCCCCCAGGCCAAATCAGGTGCACGGACTTGTCTGACTGCAAGTTGTTTTTTTTGTTTTGTTTTTTTTTTGCCAGGTGGGAGGGTGTGTTTATTTTAGAATTTGGTTGCCTTTCAGCAGGGACACCTGCAGTCAAGCAGGACCTGTGGTTTTATGTCTCCTTAACCTGCACGGCCCTGAGACAGCAACCTGGCCACCCCTTCCTGTCCCATCTGAGCCCGGTGTCCTCTCCGTGTCCTGGGTCTCCTGTGCTGAGGTGTGGCCTCAGGGATGAGGACAGGAAGGAGAAGGAGCTTCTGGGCTACAGCCAGCAAGGGGCCTGGGCCGGGGGATGTTCATTTTGGGGCAGGGGGACAGAGACCAGGCAGCCAGCAGGAATGCAATTCTGGAGGTCAGATTCGGAGGACCCGGCTGGGTGACTCATTCTGATATCAGTGAGGTGCTGGGAGCAGCTGTCTTCCTCCATCTGACCCAGAGGACAGGAAGGAGGGAGGACGAGAACTGGGGAGTGAAGGAGGAAGTGGCAGTTTCCTAAGAGCTGCAGCGGGCTGTGTGCCCTTGGGCAAGTCACTTTGGCTCCCTGTGCTGCAGTTTTCTCTTCCATGAAGTGGAAACAATTGTGCCAGCCCCCAGTTCTCTTACGAAGACTCAGTGAGACCATGCCCAGCTCAGTGTGCTGTCAACAGCTGGGTGGAATGATCGGTGCCAGGAGCTATTCGAGGCTTTTGGCTGATTGGATGATTGGCTGATTGGATGATTGTAAAACCTGAGAAGTGCTTTGAAGGAGGCCTGGGTTGATGGGATCTTATAAAAACTAGCACAGAGCTGGGTATGGTGGTGCATGTCTGTAATCCCAGCACATGAAAAGTGCTTTTCATCTCACAGGTGTTTGGGGACTTGAACTTGCCAAGAGTGAAATTCCTATGACATTGCTCTGAACCAACTTCTGCTGGCCAGTGTAGCAGCGACTCCAGGAGGGTGGCTTTGCTTCCTGCCCTGGTAGGGGTGGACATTTTGCTAGGGTCGGGGTTGGGTGGGGAGCGTTTTGGCAGAGCTACTTATCTTTCTGCAATGGACACGGTCAGGGCATGTCTTTCAGACTCTGACATTTGGGCAGGCTTCTGGTGACATTCAGTTCCCAGTCACTTTTTCTAGAAGTGCCCATAAGCACAGGAGGCCACACAGCTGGGGGCTAACACCTCCTTCCAGCAGCCTCACCAGTGAGGCTGCACCCTGACCCCTTTCCCCTAGGACTTTGTTCCAGGAGCTACATGGTAGCCGTCTCTGTGACTGTGTCCTGCACACCTCCCCAGTATGCTTTCTCTCTCAAGGTCCCAGATTGGCCTTCACCAGCACTTTCACTTCTAGAATTCTCTCTGACAAAACAGTTTCATATGCTCAGACAGTCATATGCAAGGAAGTCCACCATTGGCAATATTGAACACTGAGTCACACCCACATGCCCACCAGTGGGGACACAGTGGCCTCTGTTGTGTCATCCATGATGTGAACACTTGGCTGCTGTCGTTAGATATACTACACCGAGGCGGCGGAGGTCACTCTAGTGCCAGGCATGGTGGGGCACACCTGTAATTCCAGCAGCATCTGAGAGGTGAAAGCAGGAAGATGGCCAGTTTGAGGCCAGTCTGGGCTACATAGTGAGACCCTTAAAAAAATTTTTTTTTTAAATTACCAATGGCTCTAGAGCCTCCAGTTGCCTGGGTTCCAGCCTGACTCTGCCACCAAGAGGACAAACCCTGGGACATGGCCTTAGCCTTCTAGGTATGATGGCAAGATGAAATCATGCCTGTCTCCCAGGATTAGTGTGCAGAGAGAGTGAAGGGCATCTTTAAACTCTTAGCACTGTGCCTGGCGTATGGAAATCACTGTGTGTATCATCGTATATGAGATGAATATCATGGTATCCAAGTGTGTGAATACACGGTGTACCTTACGTGTTAAACACAAATTGCAGAAACGGGATTTAGGATGGACCCATTTCTGCAAAACTAATGTAACAGAACTGAGAAGTGTCTGTAAGGATGTGCTCCAAACCGGTCACTGTGGGACGGCTGGAGAGTGGGGAGATCAGGGAAGACAGCAATGATACATTGTTTTCTTTTGAAACTAATGTGTGCATGAATTACTGGAGTTAATTTCAAACACAGCTGGTGCCGACGGCTCACGCCTGTCATCCTAGCTACTCTGGGAGGCAGAGATTAGGAGGATCATGGTTTGAAGCCAGCCCAGGCGAATAGTTCCTGAGACTCTATCTTGAAAAAACCCAATCACAGAACAGGATTGGCGGAATGGCTCAGGTGGTAAGAGTGCCTGCCTGGCAAGCATGAGGTGCTGAGTTCAAACCAGCATACAGGAGAAAAACATTCAAATGCAGGTTTATTTTTAAAACCACATAATTAGGGGGTCTGGGGAGTTTGGGGACAATGTTATGTTCAAGTGTTTAGATGGACCTGTTCTGGTCACCTTGAGAGCTCCATTCCTGATGTCACCTGCCTTCTCTTCCTAGTGTCGCACCGTGTGTGGCTTGAATGTCTCTGACCGCTGTGTCTTCATCCGAACCAACCCTGACTGCCACAGCTCGGGGGGGTTCCTGGACTACCTTGAAGGCATCTTCTGCCACTTCCCATCCAACCTCCTCCCTCTGGCCGTCACCCTCTATGTGAGTCCCTGCCCTGGGGCGCTGGTGAGAAGGGAGGCGGCCCAGGAGGGACTGAACTCTCCCCCTACTCCTTAGGTGTTCTGGCTCCTTTACCTGTTTCTGATCCTGGGAGTCACCGCGTCAAAGTTGTGAGTTTGTCCTTGGGCTTCCGTCTTGTTGATGAATGGGAAAACAAAATCCCAGGAGGCTCCCTGGAGACCCTGGGTCTGGGGGACAGCTGGGGCAGGAGCCGGTCATGGTGGATGTGCTGATCGTTTGCTTTCCCTCCATAGTTTCTGCCCTAACTTGTCGGCCATTTCTACTACGCTTAAACTCTCTCACAACGTAGCAATATCCTTCCATCAGGTTTCCTCCTGCAGGGGGAAGGGTGGACGGGGAAGGGGAGAGGCTGGGGCACAGAGTGGCCACTCACAGCCCAGGAAAGGCCTTGCACAGAGTCCCCTTGACATGCTTCCTCCATGGTGTCACCTTCCTGGCGTTTGGGAATGGCGCTCCTGACATCTTCAGTGCCATGGTGGCTTTCTCAGACCCCCGCACAGCCAGCCTGGCCATCGGGGCTCTGTTTGGTAAGTGTGACCCTAGCGGGCATGGGTAGGGGTGGCCCAGGAGTGCCAGTGTCCGAGCACTGTCCTGCTGTCTTCCAGGTGCGGGCGTGCTGGTCACCACCGTGGTGGCTGGAGGTATCACCATCCTGCGTCCCTTCATGGCTGCCTCCAGGCCCTTTCTCAGGGACATCGCCTTCTACATGGTGGCTGTGTTCCTGACCTTCACTGCGCTCTACCGTGGCAGGGTCACGCTGGTGTGGGCCCTGGGTGAGCAGTCCAGGCCCAGCACAGGCAGAGGCTCAGGAAGTCTCTGGGGACCAGGGAGGCGATGGGGGTGGCTGGAGGGAGGGGTGTTTGATTTGCTTCCAAATGACAGTGACAGAAACCCTGCTCAAGGGTTCAGATAACCAAGGGGGAGGGCGGGGCTGGAAGTGCTCTGAATGACCACAGGGTCCTGTTTTAAAGACCTAACATGGGGTGCTGACTGCCCCCTCGGGCCTGGCTTATTTAGATGATTCACAGTCTAGTGTTGCGCAGGGCTAGGGAGATCAGCAAGGGACCCTGAGACCTAGGTACCAACAACAGTGGGCACTGTCACCACCCTGTCCCCCCATGGTTGAAGGGAAGGGAGGGGCACTGCAGTCCAGCAAGGGCTGGTGCCAGGATGAGGAAAGGTCACAGGGCCTGCACCAAAGGCAGTCAGGGCCAAAAATACCCCAGATTCTCTCCTGTGGCTCTGACTTTCTGGGCACATGACTGGGGTCCTGGAGGCTGCTGCTGCACTGGCCTTTCCTCCTTGATTCCTGGATTTCGAGAGAGACAGGAAGGGAAGATAGGCCAAGGAAGGGAATGAGGATGGAGTGGGGGCTCCAGGAAGTGGTCACTCACCCACTGAGACCAGGCTGGGTGGACACAGACCACTCACGTCCACATGCAGTCAGGATGACACTTGGTGACAGCCTGTACCCTTGCCTGCAGGTTACCTGGGCTTGTATGTGTTCTACGTGGTCACTGTGATTGTCTGCACCTGGATCTACCAGTGGCAGCGGAGCCAGTCCCTTGTCTACTCCATGCCGGGGACTCCGGGTAAGACAGGACATGGGGGCTGGGTGCCCCTATGCCCTTCAGTGCTACCTCTGTCCCTGCAGGCTGTTCCTGTTCCCTGTCCTCCTCCTGCATTTTCTTATTCTTTCTTTTTTTTTTTTTGAGTGGGAATAGGGTTTGAACTCAGGGCTTTGAACTTGCAAAGCAGACACTCTATCCCTTGAGCTACGTCTCTAGTCCATTTCTGCCCTGGTAATTTTAGAGATGGGGACTCTCAAACTATTTGCCAGAGCTGGCCTCAAACCTTGATCCTCCTGATTTCAGCCTCCCAAGTAGCTAGGATTATAGGCATGAGTCGCTGGCACCTGGCTCTCCATGAGTTTTGTTCGTGTTCCACCAGCTTCACCTTCATGGTCTTCTTGTGCTTGGGAGTCTCATCTCCTCTTTCTCCAAGATCACTAGGTCTTAGTATCTCTGCCAGAATGGCCACTGTCACCCACTGCCCTGGGGGAAATGCAGACCTCGAGTCACCTGCAGTTAGTACAGCCATCACAACCCATTGGGCTGGAGTAGAAAGGGAAAAGTGACCTGAGAGGGGCCAAGGTCACTTACACCGAGGAAGGTCGTTTCCCTTCCAGGTCTCTCTTCGCAGGTTCCAGAGGACTCTGGACAGACAGCATTGTGGTCAGTCACGTTTGACCAAGGTCTTCACGCACCCTTGGCTCACTTGATGATGTTTGCGGGTTAGACATGCCAGGGTTCTGAGCTTGTGCGGAGACTGCCAGGCGCTCTGAAGGGCTCAGTGCGGCATGTGCCAGGGCCTGGGTTCCATCCTCAGCACTGCAGAAATACACAAGTAACAAAAATACGCAAGTAACAACAATACACAAGTAACAAAAATAGAGGGCCCTCGTTTCGCACCCTCAAATCTGTCCTGTTGCTGGGCACCGGTGGCTCACACCTGTAATCCTAGCTACTTAGGAGGCTAAGATTGGGAGGATCGAGGCCAAGGCCAGCCCAGGCAAATGGTTCATGAGACCCCCCCATCTCCAAAATAACCAAAGTAAAATGAATTGGAGGAGTGGCTCAAGTGGTAGAGCACCTGCTTTGCGTGAAGCCCTGAGTTCAACCCCCAGTCCCAGATGACTGTGCCAGTTATCTCCCCCAACACACCCCCCCCAGCATGGTCCTATTGGGTTCTAGGCTAGGGCTGGGTTCATGTTCAATTCCCTCCGCCTCCTTCAGAGATGCTGCCTGACTCAGAGGACGATAAATTATCTTCCAACACCAGCAGCTATGACTACGGTGAGTCTGATGCCTGCTGCCCTGCTGGGGGTGGAGAGATGGGGAGATAGGTACATTCCAGGCCTCAGCCCCGGAATGAGGCTCTAATTCAGCCCCAGCTAGGCTGAGCTGTGGGCCAGGTCCACCTGCCCTCTGCCAGGCACTGGAACAAATGGAGAGATGGAGGGGACAGGGTCTCCTGGAGATAGAACCAACCATGGCCACACCTACCCACCCCATACACACAGGCGATGAGTACCGGCCGCTGTTCTTGTACCAGGAGACCACGGTTCAGATCCTGGCTGGGGCCCTGAACCCCCTGGATTATAGGAAGTGGAGAAACCAGTCTGTGTCCTGGAGGCTCCTGAAGGTGTTCAAGGTACACGGGGGACCCAAGAGTCAGGCTTCTGGCTTTGTGACCAAAGTGTACTTGGCCACTCAACCTCCAGCTTAGTGAAGGGGAACCCAGACCTGCTGAAACCCTCTCAGGAGAGACGATCTGAGACCTGACAGGGAAACCAAGTCCTCGAGCTTAGCTGGTGGTCTAACCCGGGTGCTGCCCTCCATGGAGGAGGAATTCTGTCCAAGGCTAGAGAGAAAGAGGGGACCATCCCGAAGGGGTTGGGAAAGGGTGAGTTTACCTCTGTGCCCTGGGCCCAGTGTCTCCCAGGGTCCAGATCTGAGCCAGGTACCTTGGCCATTCACAAGGGGTATGGTCACCCTTGCCCTTCTACCACCCAGACCAAAGCCAGGTGTTTTGCACAAAGCCCTTATAAGCTCCTGGGGGCAGCTGGGAAAATTTCAGCCTGGATAGATTTTAGGTCTCGGTTCCAGGGCAAGTGCAGTGAGCTATATTTGTACCCCCAGTGACTCTGGGTGCATCATGACCTGGAGCGAGTCACTTACCCCCTCTGGGCGTTAGTAACCCCCACTATAAAATGGGATGAGTGGTTGTATTAGCAAGTTATTGTTGCAATAGTGCTGTGTAACAAACATCCTCCAAATCTCATCAACTTACAAGGGTGATAGTTTTTTCTCATTCGCGGACTAGAATGAGCCAGAGTGACTCTACTTCAGACTGTGGCTGATCAAACCTGCCCTGGGTCTCATTTGGGGACCAGTGGGTATCTGGGGTGTATTATTTTCCTGATGAGAGAGGTCACAGCACCCCACATGAACACATTTAAAACCTAGGCTCATATCATACTTGCCAACAGCCCACCAAAAAGAGTCAGTGATCAAGCTCAAATCATGAGGCAGAGAACCTTGTAGTCACTTGTGGGAATGTTTATGGTGCCCAGGATATAGTAACACTCCGTAAGCGGCTAGGAACACAGGGTGTGGGGTAGGCGGAGCTGGTTTGTATCCTAGGTGCGTGTACCCTTCTGTGTGGCTTTGGGCAGCTCCCTTGACCTCTCTGGGCCTCTGTCTCTGGATTACTACAGCTCCTATTCACAGAGTTCCTGTCAAGATTAGCAAAAGAGATGCTATGCTGGATGTTCACTGTCCCACAGATGTCCCTATCCTAACCCACAGACCCTGTGAATATGTAGGAAGTGTAGGGAAGAGGGACCATGTGGGTGTGATCTTGAGCAGGGGAAATGGTCCTGAATATTCCCAGTGAGCTCAGTGTATCACGGCATCCTTGTCAGGAAAGAGGGAGACAGGAGGGTCACATTGGGGGGTGAGCAGTGAGGATAGAAGCATAAGAAGACGTGATGGGGCCGGGAGCCATGGGATGCAGGCAGCCCCCAGAGGCTGGGAGAGGCAGGGAAACTGATCTTCCATTACGGCCTCTTGATGGCAGAACCCTGGGACACCTTCAGCCTAGGCCTCTGGCCTCCAGGGCGGCGAGGGAATCAGTTTGCACTGTTCCGGGAGCCATGGGGACTGCACAGACGCAGAGCTGGGGCTGACCTCAAGTTCCAGCCACAGCCATGGGATCCAGGGACCTGGGCCTCCCCGTCAGCTCCTCCCCTGTCCCTTTCCCCCGACAGTTGCCCGTGGAGTTCCTGCTGCTCCTCACTGTGCCCGTCGTGGACCCGGACAAGGATGACCGGAACTGGAAACGGCCCCTCAACTGTCTGCAGCTGGTCCTCAGCCCCCTGGTCGTGGTTCTCACCCTGCAGTCAGGCACCTGTGAGTCCCCTGGGACCACCTCCTCCTCCCGTCATCCCGGAGTCCTGGGTAGACAGCAGGTGCTTCATATGTGCTCTGCTGTCAGTTTCTCTGGGAGACCTGAAACTGGCAACCTGGTTGGTTGCCAGTTCTGCTGGCTGCAGGTGGAGATGCAAACAGGTGGCTCTTGGGGACCAGGCTGTGGCACAGTGGTGAGCGCTGGCCTATCATGCGTGAGGCCCCTGGGTTCCATCCCCAGCAGCACAGAAGAGAAAAAAATGGAAAACCATGGAGATTTCACATCTAATTTCAGATTTTGGCTTCTCTACCTCTGGGTCACATTCTGGAAGGCCAAGTTGGCTGGAGCCCCGCGGTAGCTCCCCGCCCCCCCCATGGCTGCACGGTCCGTGTCATCCACTGCTCTTGGGGTGCTAGAGCTGGGCTTATGTCACCTGATTGAGTGACCTGCTGGTCCCCACTGCACTGAGTTTTCCCCTTGGCCCCAGCGTGACCTTTTCATTTCTGTCCTGCAGTGGCCCTGGCGACACCCAGTCCCATCAGATACCTTCTCACTGCCGCCACTCACGTCTCTTCCTGTCACCTCCCTTTAGTGCCTCGTGCTGCCCTTTCCCCTCTGTCATCTGGGCTCCTCCCGAAACCCAGGGAATGAACTGCAGGCGGAGTTAGGGGTCAGGTGGCAGAGGCACGGCTGGGTGTGGCGTGATTTGCTGTCGGTGTCAGGATGAAGTGACATCACTTGGTCAAACTGCCTGAGTCTGCCCCCAGTTTTCAGGGGGATGCAGTCCCTGAGGGAAGGAGCCCAAGACAAGAGGAGAGGAAAGTGACCTGGAGTCACTTGGTTTGTCACAGCCCTCCATCCCTGGGGAGCTACAAAGTCCCACCTCATGGCATGCACCCAAAACCTGCTTCACCTCCATTGTGGGCTTTTTTGTTTCTTCTTCTTCTTCCTTTTTTTTTTTTTAAATTTTTTGGCAGCACTGGGGTTTGAACTCAGGGCCTCATACTTGCTAGGCAGGGACTCTACCACTTGAACCTCTCCACCAGCCCTTGCTTCTTTTTTTTTTTTTGTGCCAGGGATGGAACCAGGGCTTTGGCCTGTGGCTCTACCACTGAGTCACACCTCCAGGTCTTTGCTGCGGCTGCTCCTTTAGGATTTGGTTTTTTGAGACAAGGTGTCACTACAGAGCTCAGGCTAGACTCGAACTCAAGGTCCTCCTGCCTCTACCTCCCCTATAATGCTGGGATTATAGGATCACCATGTCAGACTGATGCTTTTCTTGAATTGATTCTTTGTAAAACATACTTATTGAAAAGGAGGCTGAATCACCTGCATCAAACAGGAAACTGGCTTCATTTCCAAAAGAAATTCAAGGTCATTGCAAAAGTAAACACAAGAGAAGTCAGAGTCCTCATCCAGCCCTCCCCCAGTCAGCTCTGAGCTGGAGACCATTCTGTGTCAATCCGGGGCTCGCAGATGTTGGGGCCTCGTAGCACCACACAGAGTCTCTCTCCTTGTTACCAAGAGGGGTTGAGGAAGGAACCCCTTCCCAAGGTGATTCCAGGGCGTTCAGTGTCTTGTTCTCGTGCCCCACACTGCGTTAGGGTAGCCGTCCGACCTGGGGAGACTGATTCAGGTAGAACCTTCTGGGCTGAGTACTATGGAGGGAGAACCCCGAGACTCCACTCCTGGCCCGAGGGGTGTTGGGTAGAAACTAGAGACCCTGACTCTCTGCCAGCCTCCATCCTCCTCCCTCTAGGCTGCCCCAGACAGTGGCACTTTTCACACCTTGTGATCACTCCTCCCCTCTAAGACCTCAATGGCTCCCCAGTGCCTCTTGGGAAGAGTCCACGACCCCAGCTCTCTCTGAGTCACTGGTTCCTCCAGCCTTTTCTCTGCTCCTCTTGGCACAGAACTGCCCGATTCCTTCCCACCTGACTCTTCCCTCTCCCCAGGGAGCCCTTGTGCCCCTCTACTTAGCACTCAGCTCCAAGGAGCCTTTTCTGACTTCCCGCGTCCTGGCCGCCTCCTCACATCCCTCCAGCACAGGCTTGGCAAACCCAGAGCAAGTGAGTTCCAAACCCAGACCTCTGTTGGAATGCCTCCCCCATTGCCACCTGTCGTGTTCTGTGTGCGGGGTTATGTGAATTCACTGCGCCACACAGTCCTGGTGTCCACTGACATGTGAAAGCCTGAGAGCCAGGCGGGAAGGACAAGAAGGGCTGCAGGATGTGTCTGGGCATCGACCCGTTCATGGCCTCTGAGTCCAGTCCTGACTCCCTGGTGGTGAAAAGGATGGTGGGTAGAGACTTCTAGAACGTTCTTCCTGCCTGTAGGGTTCCTTCCCGTAGTGCCGTGAGGCCTGCAGAACCTCGTAGCTTGGTTTCTGGAGTGTCACAGCAGGAGAGGAGCCTGGCCTCGAGCCTGGGCAAGTGTTGCTTATCCATTGGTGACACTGGCTGGGGGGGCTGCCTTGGAACTCAGCCGGACAGAGGCATCGTGGTTGACTGGTGCTATGTCTGACATGGAGGTGGGGGAGGGAGGTGGAGAGAGTCCCTTTTCCATGTCTGTCCTTAATGGCATTTTTTTTTTTTTCGGTGGAACTGGGGTTTGCAAACAGATGCTCTACTGCTTGAGCCACTCCCAGTCCATCTGTCCTTTTTTTCTAATTTTTCTGTCTTCTTGAAAGGCCAGCCAGGACTGGGCACATAGGGACCATCACCTCATGTCCAAACAATCCATCTCCGTGGGTTTCATCCTAGCGTCTCACCTCGGGTCCCTCTGTCCCTCGCACCTCTCGGGGCCCCGGGAGGAGGTGCAAGCTGAGGTACAGAGCGCAGCTTCCCTTTCTTGTCCCATAGATGGTGTCTACGAGATCGGTGGCCTCCTTCCCGTCTGGGCCGTGGTAGTAATCGTGGGCACAGCCCTGGCCTCGGTGACCTTTTTTGCCACATCCAACAGTGAGCCCCCCAGACTACACTGGGTAAGAATCCCACCCTGCCCACTGGAGAGGGACATGGGGACTCGGGGGACAGAAGAACGTGGGGACGGGGTGAGGGGTGGGCAGGGGCTGTGTGAGTCTCTAGGCTGTTTGGCCAGCGATCGCCTGCACTGTGTCAGCTGTGCTGAACCCTAAGCCACTCGGGGTTTTGTACTTATTGAGGATTCTTTTTGTTTTTTCTTGTTTGGGCAATGGCTTTATTTAATTGAAATGAGGTCACACACCATACAATTATTTATTTCATTGAAATGAAGTCACATACCATACAGTTCACCCCCTGACACACCTGTGATCTTAGCTACACGGAGGCCTAGGTTGGAGGCTCGTGGTTTAAGGTTGGCCCTCGGTAAAAACATGAGACCCTACTTGAAATAAAACTAAAGCAAGAAGGGCTGGAGGAGTAGCTCAAGTGGTAGCATGCCTGCCTAGCAAGTGTGAGGTCCTGAGTTCCAATCCCAATACCACCAAAAGAGAGAGAGAGAAAGTGAGTGCTTGGGACTGGGGTAGAAGTGAGGAAGGACTGTTGTGCAGAAATGTGTTTGTTTCCTTGGACACATTCCTCGCGTGGAATTGCTGAGTCGGTTGGCGAGTGGCTTTAATTTTCGGAGGGACCCTGGAGCTGTTTTCTGCTCCATGCACAGGGAGCATGTGGGTTTCTGGGGCTCGTGTTGCAGTGTGGGGCAGTGTCATCTTTGTGTCCCCGTTTCCTTTCTTTCCAGCCTCCAGCTCTCGAAGGCATTTTTAGGCAATTTTTCTAGAAACGTTTTCTTCAAACTTTTACTTGTTTTTCATTTTTAATACTTACTAATAAAAAAATTAGGCTGGCAGAGTGACTCAAGTGGTAGAGCGACTGCCTACCAAGTGCAAGACCCCGAGTTCGAACCCCAGTACCACCAAAAAGAAAATTGATCAGAGTGTGGTGGCTCATGCCTGTAATCCCAGCACTTGGGAGACTTGGAGGTCTGAGTTGGGATGAGTTTGAGGGCTATATAGGGAGACTGTCTCAATTTTTTTTTTTTTTTAGTTTTTTTTTAGCAAGGGCAGTACTGGGATTTGAACTCAGGGCCTCATGCTTGTTGGGCAGGCACTTTACTTTACCATTTGAGCCACTCCACCAGCCCTTTTTCTGTCTTGAGAACTATTTGCCTGGGCTGGCCTTGATCCGCAATCCTCCTGATCGCCTCTGGAGTAGCTGGGATTACAGTATGAGCAACTAGTGCCTGGCAGTTTTTTAATGAAATGAAACAAGTGTACCCACCCAAGGGGCTGGATTTTCAGTGCAGTCACTCAGTCAGGATCCTGGCTAGCTTTCCGAGTAGAGATGCAGAGGACAACACAGACGACCCTGAAAACCTTCCGCTTGGTGAAAGCAGACATTACAAGGGACCAAGTGGTTCCACTGACGTGACTTCTGACAGCAGGCAAGTCCGCAGAGGCAGAGGGGCAGCGAGGGCTGTAGGCGGGGTGGGAGTGAGGGAGAGGGCCGCTAACGGATGCAGCTTTCTTTAGGACGTGACAGGTGGCATTTGGTTCATAGATTGGAAATACGGTGAAAGCCATGCTGAATCCTTTCCCCAAAGAATCCTGAAGTCAGGTGCCAGTGGCTCACGCCTGTAATTCCAGCTACCCAGGAGATAGAGATCAGGAGGATCGTGGTTCGAAGCCAGCCTGGGCAAATAGTTTTCAAGACCCTATCTCAAAAACCCATCACAAAAAAGGGCTGGTGGAGTGGAGTGGCTTCAGGTGTAGGCCCCGAGTTCAAGGCACAGCCCCATGCACATACACAACGCGGTGTGAGCTAACCTTTTATCGAGCACCTACTGTGTGCAAGCGCTCACTGCACACAGTAACCTCTGGGGTGTAGGCGTGTCATCCCAGGTTACTGTGGGGCCTGGGCCATGTCCCCGTGGGGCTGGCCGAGGTCCTCCAGGACCCCCTCCCTCCGCAGCTCTTCGCTTTCCTGGGCTTCTTCACCAGCGCCCTGTGGATCAACGCGGCCGCCACAGAGGTGGTGAACATCTTGCGGTCTCTGGGCATCGTCTTCAGGCTGAGCAACACCGTGCTGGGACTCACGCTGCTGGCCTGGGGCAATAGCATCGGAGGTGACTCGGGCCGGGGCGGTGCTGGGGTCGTCACAGTGCCTGCTGTCCTTTTGGAGTGACCATTGCTGGACATCAGGGTGGGATGACCTCAGTTGTCACTCTAGAGGCTCCTACCTCGCCCAGTGCCTGGTGCCTGGACACCCGATGGCTCCCAGGGTTCGGGCAGGACTGGGGACACGCTGCACCAACTGTGCTTCACGTCTGTGTGGATAGCGCACGTCATACACAAACTCGTCTAGCCACAGCAGCCATGTGAGGTTGCCCAGGTTTTGCACTGCGCAAGAGCAGCCAGGCAAGGCAGCTGGAGGGCAAAACCCCTTCCTCAGCTCTTTGGCACCTTTTCCTAATTCTCACAGGCGAGTGTGCTAGCATGGGACCTGGGTAACCGTGATAGCAGGGTGTTGCATCACAGCCCCAAAGTTGCTGCTGGAGAGAAAGAATGGGGTAAAAGAAGTAATGGCACAGGGAAGTATGCCTTATCTTATAGGATGTGGAGCCCCCCACCCCAGTACCCAGCAAACTAGTGCTGGGCCTGGCGGGCCTTCCTCCGCGTTTGTTGACCGAATAGCTGTGAGTGACTTACCCTCTTTCTGTGCAGATGCCTTCTCGGATTTCACCCTGGCCCGCCAGGGCTACCCACGGATGGCCTTCTCTGCCTGTTTTGGTGGCATCATCTTTAATATCCTTTGTGGACGGCCCTGGGCGTCAGCACTGGAAGCCAGCGTGTGCTCTGGGCACCCCTTCGGGATGACCTAGAGGGCTGTCCCGTGTAGCACCCCGGCAGGTGGCAGGCGTGGCTGCTGGAGGAGGCTCAGTTCCTCATCTGTTAATGGGGACATGGAGAGGACCAGCCTCCCAGAGCACTGTAGGATCAAGTGAGGTGACAAATTCTCGGCCGCTGGCAAACACCTAGCGATGGCAGCTGCCATTGCTGTTGGGGCGGTGGCTTTGTTAGTCAGTGTCATATGATGAGTTCAGGTGCCTGGAAAGCCCCCTCCCTCGAGTTTATAGGGACAGGTCCTGGTGGACCGGCAGGCTTTTTCCCACAGGGCCAGGGAGCGCGTTTTGGACTCTGTAGGTCACAGTCTCTTGCAGTGACTCACTCCATGTGGCAACCCAGAAACAGCTGCAGACAAAACACCAACTGACAGGCATGGCTCTGCTCCCATAAAATTTTATTTACAAAGCAGGCTGTGGCTAGGCTTGGCCAGAGGACTGCTGTTTGCCAACCTTGGTTTATAAAAAAGACAGGGACAGCCAGGCATGGTAGAGCATGTCTGTAATCTCAGCACTTGGGAGGCTGAGGCAGGAGATCACGAGTTCCCGTTCAACCCGGGCTACACAGCAAGAGCCTGGCTCAAAAGCAAACATACAGAGGTGGAGGGCTTTGAATGCAGACATTTGGGGTCCCTGTTCCATTCGGGGCCCTGGTTCCAGCCGTGGCTGCAGGCCTGTGCACAGGCCCTCACCCACATCCTCTGAACTGCACTGCCTGGGGTTGAGGTGAAAGGGCAAAGGCCCAGGGAGGCACCTAGCACCTGGCGGGCAGCCAGTCAGCCTCAGGTGTGGCTGGCTCAAAGTGACACGATTGAACAGCTGCTGACGTGCAGCTGTCCCCAGCCTCCCGGATGAGCTGTAGTGCAGGCAGCTGGCTGGTGACAGATTGCTGGGCAGCTGGGGACATGCCTGCTGTTTGTCCCTTGCAGGCCACATAGGGCCCTTGGTGGCCCTTTTGGGCCCACTGAGACAAGCTTCTGGCATGCCAGCTGTGGCCTCTCCTGACCTGTCAGATTGGGTGGGAAGGAGGGATCCCTGATGATCCCTAGAGATGGCCTTGACCTCTGGCCCATCCCCTGCTCCCCCAAGGGATGCGGCAAGGGGAGGGGAGGTCATTTTGCCTCACTCACCCTCAGTTTCGCATCTGCTGAGTGTTTACAGGGGCTGAGCACTTCTGACACCTCATTCAATCCTCGTAGACTGAGTGCAGTCTTTATTTTTTTGTTGGTACTGGGGTACTGGGGTTTGAACTCAGGGCTTCACACTTACTAGGCAGGTGCTCTACCACTTGATCCACTCTGCCTGCCCTTTTTTTTTTTTGCGTTGGATTTTTGGAGATAGAGTCTCTCGAGCTATTTTCCCAGGCTGGCCTCAAACCGTGATCCTCTTGATCTCTGCCTCCTGAGTAGCTAGGATTACAGGTGTGAGCCACTGGTGCCCAGCCTGCCCATCTTCTTAGAGGTGCTGACAGCGCATCTGGGGGCCATCTGGGGTGGGCACAGTGGGCACAGATGGTGAAGAAAGCCGAGCCCCTTCTTGGTAAGGTGTCTGAGCCCGGGCGGAGCCTGCGGGAGGGAGGCTGTCCCAGCTGCGGGTTCAACACTGCTTCCTGAGCCAGGCTGCAGACATCCTCGTGGGAGTCGGGCTGGGCTGCCTGCTGCAGATTGTGCGGAGCCACGCAGAGGTGAAGGTGAGCGGCCAGGGCCTCTGCCCGGGGCCCCTGGAGTGTTCTGGCCTCTTGTGAGAGCCATTCACATCTCAGCAAGTCACACTCCGGGACGAGGACTTGTCTGACTTTGTGACAGGGTTGAAAACATATTGCAAGTTGCTAGAGCGACTAAGACAGAGCTTAGAAGGAAGTGACAGGAAGCCCCTGGTTCAGGCTCAGGCCCCATCACTTATGTCTCTTGCTGTGTGACTTTGAGTTAGGACATCTCTGAGCCTCAGTTTCCTTTCCTCCTGGCGTTCCTGGATATGCATGTGTGGGGTGAAGACCAGGCTGAACACCAGATTCCAACACTGCCCACTGGGGACCCGCTGGGAGGAGAGAATAAGAGGTGCCCCAGGCCAGGCACCAGTGGCTCAGCCTGTAATCCCAGCTGCTCAGGAGGCAGAGATCAGGAGGATGGGGTTTTGAAGCCAGTCCAGGCACATAGTTCGAGAGACCCTATGTCAAAAAAAAACCCTTCACAAAAAAGGGCTTGTGGAGTGGCTTAAAGTGAAGGCCCTGAGTTCAAGTCCTGGAAAGGGGAGCCCAACAGATGAGAAGTTTCTGGAACGCGCACTGAATGATGGGTTCCTGGGGCACGTGAGACCTGCTCGTGGCCTGTTTCGGGAGTGGGGTCTGGGCATTTCTGTTACGGGGTGCTGGGAGTTGAACCCAGGCCTTGTACGTGGTAAGCACACTCTGCACCACTGAGCTCCGCCCCAGCCAGGAATCTGCTTTTTTTAACTGGCTTGATGCAGGTTTCCACACTGCTCTCGCCAGGGCAGGTAACACATTCATGGGGGTGGACTCAGGTGGCCCATTGGGGCCAGATTTTCCACGGAAGAAGAGGCCAAGAGGCCTAGGTAAACTTTCTATTTGAAAATGTCTCTCGGGACAAACAACCATGGGCAAGGCAGTGTCCCCTCCTGGCTGCAAGCAAGAGTCCCCATCACTGGGTCTGCATTCTGCTGGACTCTAGTCCAGAGAATCAAACAGGGAAATGGTTGGGAAGAGGCAGGAGGTGTGGCCTTGGCGAGGGGCCAAGCCTCTCCAGGTGGAAGCACTTTGAATGCTGGGAGCTGAAAGATGGCAGTCACCGCCTCTCCTCCCAGGCAGCTGACTTGCACAAGGCTGGTCACACCAGATAGCAAGTAGCTATCTGGGGTCTGAAAGTTTGTTTTTCTGAAAGGTAACCGCTCTGCAAATGGCTTTTGACATTCTGCACTAAATCGGCCCTTTTTCATTATGAATTCTTAGGCAGTTTCAAATAACTTGGCTTTAGGATTGCTGCCCCCAGGAACCTGTGGCTGCGTGAGTGTGTATGTGCATGCGTTTTTGTGGGGGTGTGTCCCTGCGCGAGCTCCCCCATTCCTGCCTTTGTGCAGTTTAGAAACACGCTTGCCACCAAATTGTGTAAGACTTGAGACATGCCAGCATGAGCAGATGTCCTCAGCCTCCCAGTTGCTGGGACTACAGGTGTGCACTACTGAGCCTGACTCCCAGTAGCTGGGACTACAGGTGTGCACTACTGAGCCTGACTCCCAGTTGCTGGGACTACAGGTGTGCACTACTGAGCCTGACTCCCAGTAGCTGGGACTACAGGTGTGCACTACTGAGCCTGACTCCCAGTAGCTGGGACTACAGGTGTGCACTACTGAGCCTGACTCCCAGTAGCTGGGACTACAGGTGTGCACTACTGAGCCTGACTTTACTTAACCTCTTCTGTGATCCCATTCGTTTTTGAAACTGGTGTACACAGTCAGTGTACAATGTGTGTATCCACACCGTGTGCCTGTCACCTGCCTGGGGGCAGGACAGGGTATTGGGTGGTTAAGGGTTTGGCCTCCACTGCTAATTACTCTGTTTCCTCACCTGTGGACTAATGTTAACAATGCCACTTTCAGAGGTGACTGGAAAATAACAGGCTTGGGCTCTGGCCTGTGGAGCTGCCCAGCATGGTACCTGCTGTCACACCTTCAGTCTGTGTTGGAAGAAAGAGAAGTGAGAAGGGGGCAGTTTCACTTTCTTTTACTTTTCTGAATGGCTTGGAAAATTTTCAACAGCTGCACATTTACACACAAACACACATCGCATCGTGTTGGATCCCCGGGGGCCAACACAACAAACGGTCATGAAGGAGTCACGTACACATGACTGTGAACAAAAGAAACTTATTCTCTTGCTGTTTGGAGGCCAGAAGCCCAGCGTCACATTGTCAGCCTGGCTCTGCAGGCTCCCAGGCTCTTCGCCTCTCCCAGCTTCTGGTGGCTCCTGTGTTCCTTTGGCTTGTGGCAGCATCACTCCAGTCTCTGCCTGTCTCTGGGTCCTCGTCTACCAGGGTCTCCGGTCAGTGGATTTAGGGGCTATATTCTAAGTCCAGGATGGCCTCATCTGGAGATCCTTTCCTAAGACATTATTTCAGGTAGTCACATTCTGAGTTTCTGAATGCACATGAACTTGGGGCAGAGATCCATGCAGCTGGCTACATATATACCATGCCCTGGAGTCTTCCATCCCCTCCTCTCAGCTCCCAATCCTAGGGTCCTGAAACTGGTGCCAGCATCTCTCCCATGGCACGGGGGAAGCGGGAGCTGGTTTTCTATCTGACTCCTTGGCTCCTGTTCGTTTTTGCCTGTGTCACTCCATCTCTTATTCTGCCACCCATTCTCTCCTTCCTTGACCCAGGGGAGGCCTTGAGTTGGCCTGGGCTCCAGCCCAGTGTTGCTGAGTGCCTTGGACGCGTTAGCCAGTCTCTCAGTCTCACCTGTAAGTGGGGTCATATTTCCTGCCAGGCAGTACAGGTGCTCCCTCACCTATGATGGCTTACGTCCTGGTGCGCCCGTGGTTAGGCGGGAGATGTCGTACACCAGGAATGCACTGAGTGCCTCTAGCCTACTGAACACCATGGCTGAGCTACCCGGTCCTCTGAGACTGCCAGCTGCCCCCTCGTGACTCTGTGGCTGAAGGGAGCTGTACTGGCTACCACTGTCCAGTGTCTCAAAAGGATAAGGACAAGATCAAAACCCAAATTTCGAAGTACAGTTTCTATTGAATGATTGCCGTGTTCATACTATGGTAACATTGAAAAATCATAAGTTTGGGGACTACCTGTGCTTCTCTTGGATCAAGCAAGACAAAGCCTGTGCATTAAGCACTAAATAAACACACACACACACACACACACACACACACACACAGAGAGAGAGAGAGAGAGAACACTACCATTTAAATACCTTACAAAGACTCCATTGTATTATGAAAATTCATGCACAGAATTGTGGGAAGGCTTGCACAGTGATTTTTTTTGACATCTCTCCAACTGTGCCTAGCATCTTGCTGCATTTGCTTTATCCATCTGCTCATCTGTCTGTCCATCCATCCACCTATTTTCTGATGTACTTCACAAGTGACGGGCCTCGGTCTGAGTCTGTCATGAACAAGAACTCAGAGAACAGCCAGGCAGGTGGGGCTGGAAGTTGGCAAGCAAGGTTCATTTTCTCTGCTGCTTTTGAGTCTGGAAGCTTCTGGGGTTACATCTGGGGTACTTCAAGGGAGGACCCTGCATCCCTGACAGTTGGGACAGGGTTGTGATGGGCAGCGAGTCAGTCTTTTCTGTTCTTCCTGCAGCTGGAGCCAGACGGACTGCTGGTGTGGGTCTTGGCTGGTGCCCTGGGACTCAGCCTTGTCTTCTCCTTGCTCTCAGTACCACTGCAGTGCTTCCAACTGAGCAAGGGCTACGGCTTCTGTCTGCTCTTCTTCTACGTCAGCTTCCTTGTCGTGGCCCTACTCACGGAATTTGGGGTGATTCACCTGAAAAGTTTGTGACCAAAGCCGCCTATGGGTGTGCAGGTGGCATTGAGGGGAGACCCGGATATGGGCACTTTCGGCAGACCCCACATGGCTCCCACTGGAGTGCTGGCTAACAGAGCTCCGGAGTGGCTACTGTGTGAGGTCAGCAGCTGAGAACTGCCCGGCACCCAGCAGCCTTGGTGCTGGGACTTTGCTGGAGACAGTTCCAGACAGAAGCTGGAGGACCTGGAGTGATGCAGCGTGAGATGAGCTGGGATGGGGCGAGGGGCTGGGTCCGGTCAGGGCTCCAGGCACCTGGAGGGAGGCCCTGCCCAGTCTCCCCTGCCGGGCTTCAGGCCACACTGCACTTCTGAGGCCCCCCACTGCCCTGAGTGACTGCCAAGGGCTGAGAGCGAGCGATGGAGCTGCACCATCGATGCAAGCAGTACTTGGGCTGTACCTGACGTAGTTCCCTAGTTGCTGCATTAATAAAACCAAGGCAGGCAAAACATGGTAGCATGTTATTGAGCCCAGTGGCTCAAAAACCCCTCTGCATGGCCCTGCCACGAGTGGTTACTGTGTTGGACAGTGGCCTTGGCCTCAGATCTAGAACTGCATGCAGAGCCCCAGGTCCCCCAGGTACAAAACTGGAGCCAGGCTGGGCTGTGCGCCTACTTCAGTGGGGGCCTGGGCGGTCAAGTCACTGCGAGCTCTGGGGACAGGAAGAACCCCAGGGGCCTGCTTGCCGCCAGGGTTACCCCGCCTTGCTTTTCAATAAGCATTGTTTGACCGACTGCCTTCTGCTGTTAGGAAGGAAAAGGGGTTCAGCTGTCTTTTTTCCAAGCAAAAAAGATTCAATGCACGTACACAGGAAGCAGCATTGCTGACTTTTATCAGTTACTTCTTACTTAACCTGGCAGGCTCCTTGGCTAGGCTGGGTGGGGATGACGAGGAGTCAGTAATGACTATAGTGGGAACCTCCCTCCCCGCTCCCTGCAAACCAAAGCCAAGAGGCAGCAGCCAGGTGTACAAAGCAGAGGCTCTTTTATTAATATGCCAGCGATCCGCACGTAGTGGATCTAGGTAACAAATTGCAATGTACAAAACTTTACAGGGCTGCTCCTGCGATCCATACAAAATGATTGTCCGTGTGGTGTGGAGTAAGGCTTGGGTGGAAGGGGAAGCTAGGAGGAGGGGCCAGGTGGCACCCCTGGGCGCCTTCGTCTAATTGGGGTGGGGGCACAGTGCCACTGACACCCCAACAGGCTGTGACATGGGATCATCAGGGAATGTTACCTGGTCCCATTGAGCTGTGATGTGGGGGTGAGGGGCATCTGGGCTAGACGGAGACCTGGGGGCCCTCAGAGCTCACAGCCAGCCAGGGGTGACACCTGCTCCCAGCTTGATGGGCAAGCTTAAGGGTCAAGTTGACAGGACCACTGGTGACACTGTGAGGATGGATGTCCTCTGTAGATGACTGGCTGGAGTCTGTGCCCCACTCTGCTGGGCCATAGGGCTCTCACAACCCCTGGGGAGAAGGGACTGGAAGGGGCCCAGGGGCTCAGGGAGAAGACCCACACCCTCCATTAGAAGCTGCCCTCTTCCTGCTTCCAAAATGCCCATTCAAATACACAAAGCTAAAGGCACCCAGTTGTGCAAATAGTGTCTTCTCCAGAGAGAAGGGCTCTGGCCTGGGGTCAATGCTGAGCTCCTGTGACAGTGGTTGGCCCTCTGGGGGTGAAGGGGACAGTGCTGTCTCCTGACATGCAGAAAATCAGTGGTTCTCAGTAATGCACTGCTTCCCCCAAAGGGCTGGATTTTACTGAAAATGAAAACAGAGGACGAGGGGGGGCCACTGTCCACCCACCCCAGTCCCAGGAAGTGGCAGAGGAGGTGGGAGACTGGAATGCTGAGGACAAAGTGGAGACCACCACTGTCACCACCTCCACTCCCCTCAGTTGCGACCCTGGCCTGCTCTGCAGCCAGGTGTCCACCCTATCTCAGCCTTGCAGGGGTCTCAGGTAACTCCAAGGCACAGGGAAGGTGGCTAGCTGACTGTCTGCCTTGAGCTCTTCCCTGAACCCAGTTTAGGGACAGTGGCTGCCCAAGATAGGTGTGCACTAGGCTGGCGGGGCCTGGGACTGCTTTGATGGCCAGTGAGGGTCTCCACGCTGTCTGCTCCTGTTCCCAGCAGCACCTAAAGCATGTGTGTCCTCAGCCCGATTCACCCAAACGTCCCTTTGCCGGAACAGGCTAAGTCACAAGAGAAGGACCTGATGGAGAAAGCCCATCTGGGAGCCACAGCTTGGATTCTGCAGGAGGCCATTGTGGAGGGAGTTCCAACAAGAGCTGAGCTGCAGTAATGGGGAGAGGTGACTTCTGGAGGCAGAAACCGAGACTGGTCAGTGCCACATCCTGCTCCCAGCACTGAGCAACTGAGATCTGGCCACAGGTGTGACCTCACCCTCCATCACACTCTCCATTATCCTAGACACTGAACCCAGAAGGCAAATTCTAGCACATTAGCATCTATAAATGCCACCCTGGGATTTTTGGGTTCTTTTCTTCCTAAGTGGTTTTGTCCCTAAGGGCAGACACAGACATCTGTGACAAGGCCGCGAGGGAGTTAGTGGGGACGCTGTGGGACAGAGCCCAAGGACAGCGGCGGCAGCAGCAGGCAGGCAGGGCCGCAGAGATGGTATGATCTACTCCAGGGGCTTCTTGAGAAGAGGGCTTCTGGAGCTTTCCACAGGAGGAAGCTCAGCCTGGCCCCATCCCCTGGCCCAAGCCGACCGTGACTGCTGGAGTTCAGGAAGACAGGGTGAGGCGGTTCCACTGACCCCAGCTAGTCTTCCTTCCTTCCTCTGGATAAATCTGTGCGTACATCTGAGCATGTGCGCACACATCATCTCAATACGTTGCATGACATAATACTAATGAATCATTGCATAGAAGAGAAGTCTTGGTGAGCTGGGGCTAGGTGACAGTCTGGGAGCGCTGGCGGCTGCTGGGGGGCTGCTGGGTGGGGGCGGCGACGTGGCTGCTGAGCTGCCGCAGCTCCTCCTGCTCCCGGGCATGCTCCTCGTACCACTCCTAGAGCAGAGGCAGGCAGTGCTGAGGGCAGAGGGGCAGAGCCACCAGCCCTCCCATAAGGGTGAATCTTCACACAGGGCCTGCAGGGGTTCTGAGTATGGCCAACAGAAAAGCCACCAGGAACCTCTTCTTACTTATTAACTAGGACTAGGCAACTTGCCACGAAGTGTGCGGGCACATGTCATCTCTACCTGAGGCCCAGGCAGTAATGTGGCTTGTCCTGTGTTTGTGTCCATGGTAGTCACAAAGCAATTCCCCCATGAGTTCTACACCCCAGAAAACCTGGGTACAGAAGCTGTGTGAATCCAAATGTCTCCTCCGACTCCCACACTGCACTTGCCCCCTCTAAGGGCTGCCAAGGCCTTTGAAAAAGCCAAACGCTTACTTTACCCACCCAGGCCCATCGCTATGGTAATGTCAGATGTGTTCAGACACTGAGGCATTCGTGACCATTGGTAAAGAGGAAGTTAAAATGTTTCCCATGTTTGAAGAACATGAACCACAGACTTCCAGAGCTGGAAGAATACCCCAGTCTGCCCACTGCTGTGCCCCTCGTTAACAGAAAGGGAAACTGAGGCAGTTAGGCAGGCAGGGGCAGAGGATGAGAGTGGGACCATCTCTCCAAATGCCCCGAGTGTGTGCCCTTGAGCATCTGACCCCAGTACCATCTGAGGTGAAGACCTGTTGCCCTCACATGGATGGGAATGGGACAGGGATGGGGACCCCTTCCAGAGTGACAGCCAGGCTCCTACCTGGATCTCCTCCTGGTACATCTTCAGGCTCAGGTCACTTTTGGTCCTTGATCTCCGTCCCAGAAACACCAGGGAATTTTGCTGAAGAAGAGCAGAGGCTGTTGGGCGTGCATGCACATGGCACAGGGCCCACCCACAGCAGGGCCCTGCAGCCCCACAGCAGCCTCCTCCACCCCACTGGTGTTTGCAAGGGCACCAATCAAGAGGGTCACCAACATGCAGCAGGACGGATTGAGTTATATCAAAGCCTGCCCCTCCCTGGCATGAGGTTTGTGACCTCTTACCTGGTGTCTCTCCATCTGTGCGAGAGTCTCGAGCAGCCGGGTGACGTCAGAGGACGCCCCTCGCACCTCCCGGTAGAGCTCTAGGACAGCAAGCAGCTCTTCTTTGGAGACTTCCTTCTCAAGGGTGATGCCACCGTCATCTGCAGGGAGGCAGGGGTGGGAAGCAGCCCAGGTTCCAATGCCAATTACTACAGCCCTCTGCAGGGTCATGAGGTTCCCTCTCTAAGCAAATGCTGGCTCTGCCCCACACCCGGGGATCCCTCCTGCCACTCACTGGGAAGAAAAGGGTCAGACAGCGCTGAGAGCCTAAGGCAGGAGGATCACAAGTACAAGGCCAGCCTGGGCTACATGTAGAAACCGTCTCAAAAACAAGTCAGATAGCCTGACACCACAGAGACTTGAGAACAAGTAGTAACAGGTGTGTGGCAATTTGGTGGCAGATCTTGAATAGCATGAAGGGTTGGTATGCAGAAGGCAACCAAGAAACAGCATGGCAAATACACAGCCAGGCCCATGAAGGGCAGAAGGAAGTCTGCTCCTGCCAAGAACAGTGCCAAGAACGGTAGTCAGGTGAGCACACTGTCAGGAATGTGACCATTACTAACAAGAAACCCCGTCCTGTCTTTCGCCAATTCTTCTCCAGCCCTTGTGCACTCTTGCTGTGGCTTCTGTTCAGTTTGGGAGAGGGTGGGGAAAAGGAGGACGGAGGGAGGCTGCTTCTGCAATGAACCTTCTCTGCTCCATCCTTCAATGACCCGTGCTATTTTATTCCTTTATTTCTTTTCCTAATACTTGACAATCAATACAAAGAAGAGATTGAGACAGACAAGCCAGATGGATAAGCTGGACCACCAGTGGCTAGACAACCAGGCAGCCAAAAAGCTGACAGTTGGATGAACAGCTGGACACCAGACAGAGGGCAGCAAATGCCCAAGGTGGGATGCCCCACACAGACCTTCAGAGTCCTGGTTCTTGCGGCTGTAGTTCATTCGGAAGACGAAGGCCTCTAGGATGAAGGCCACGATGATAGTCATCACCACCTGGCCAGGATGGAAGGAGGGCATGTTGTCAGAGCCTGGCAGATGAGTGACCCTGACCCCTTTTCGAAGAGGAAGAGGGTGCTGTGCTGGCACCTACCATGGTTACGATGTAAAAGGTCATGAAGTAGAGGCGGCTCCAGTGGGAGGTCTGAGAAGTGACGCCTTCCTGGAGAAGAGGGGGTGGGCAGTGAGTAAGCTTGGATATGGCACCAGATGCTGTCTAAGTCAGGCTGTTCCACAGCCCAGGTCCAAGTCCCAAGCCAGGTATCACCCACTCCTTACAGACCCTTCCTTATCTGTGGATGTGGGGGCAGGAGAGGGCCATGCTTGACTGGGTCTAAATGTTCCTTTCTGGCACATGAGCCCTAGTCCATCTCTAGGCTGGTTGGCAGCAGCCAGGCCAGCACAGTTTGTCTTTATCCCATGGAGGACAGATGCAGGAAAGTTGAAGGAAAGGGAAAAAACCACCAGCACTTGCCACACAGTTTCTGTTTTAGAGATGGGATCTCACTATGTAGTTCAGGCTGGCCTCGAACTCGTGGGCTCAAACAATTCTCCTGCCTCAACCTCCCAAGTAGCTGGGACTACAGGTGTATACCACCATACATGGCAAGCCACACTTTCTTTTTCTTTTTTTTTTTTTGCAGGGGGTGGGTGGGTGGGAGATAGGATCTCTCTATTTAGCCCAGATTGGCCTCAAATTTGTGATCCTCCTGCCTTGGCCCAAGTGTCAGAAGTGTTATTTAACTGGACAACTGTCTCTGTGTGGCGGGAGACAGGTCAGAGCTCCAGAGGCTGATGCCATCTCTGGCTGCCAGGGGAGTGTGTGGATAAATGGAAATTGCCAAGTAGAGCAGACCTGAAGGGGGCACCCGCACCACAGCCTCCCTGCAGAGCCCAGTGCAGTGGCCCACAGGACCCTAGCTTTGAGATCCTGGAAGGGAGGCCAGGGGAGGGGCACTGGGGCACTGGGGCTGGCCAGTGTCCTCACCATGATGATGTACCAGTTGTTCACAACTGTGAGCTCGAACAAGGTCACTGTGGAGCGAGGGCAGACAGAGAGGTCCTGGTCAGACCCAGTCCTTCAGGTCAGCGTCAAGGCCTCCTTCCACCTCTTCTGGGCACCATGTGCTGCACAGCAGTCATCACATGCCTGCCTGGCTCTGGCTTCAGGGAGGGCCAGTGCCACAGGGAGTCCTGCCACCTTGGCCACAATGGCCGGCCTGTCCCTAGAAGGGCGCATCCTCTACACCCCAGCAGCCAAAGACAGACCACGGCTGGCTGGTCTTGGGGAAAACAGCACCAAAACTGTACTGTGTGCAGGTCTGGGGTCACCAGGGGCCCCTCTTCCTGTGGAGACACTGACTGGCAGGACCACGTCCCTCTACCTCCAGGCTTACCTATGGAACTGAGGGCAGAGTGGAGCTGGGGAGGCCTCAGCTGAGTTAGGACATTGTGGCAGCACTGGTGTGGCTGGGTGCCCTGCAACTGGCATTGTGATAAAGGGTGCCCCAAGCTATTGCCAGGCTGCAACCCAGCTTGGGCATGAAGAAGCACTTGATAAAACAGGGGCCCCAGCAAGGGGGCCAGAACTCGAGAGGGGCCTCACACAGCTCTGCCGAGCCACCCGGACCCATAGGCCAAGGCAGCCCGGCTGGGAGTGGCGCTCTGGCGGCCCTGCCTCACCGAAGCTGCGGAGAATGTTGTCGAAGTTGCTGAGGTAGTAGTAACCCTCCTCCACCACTGTCCTGTTCCCGACCGTGTGGTTGAGCCAGCGGTAGGCGTCTGCCACTGTACTGGTGCTGTGGGGAGACGAGGGGGCGAAGGGTCACAAGAGGCCTGGCCACCTCCACGACAAGCATGTAGGCTGAGGCTTTCTATCCTGGCCGGGGCCCTCCCTGCTCCTGCCTGTGACCCTGGGCTCCTGCCCCACCTGCCAGCTCCTGGGGTCTCTCTGCAGCTAGTGAGGCTTCCCTCTCAGAGCTTCCCACCAGAGAAGGATGGAGCCCTCCTCTGCATGTCCCTAACAGTCTAGGGACATCATTACAGCCCTAGGACAGGGAGGCCTTGTCCCTAGAGTGGAGTCATGCTCAGCTCGGCTTCCCTAGTGCTGGGATTACAGGCATGTGCTCTCATGTCTGGTGTCTCCCGCCCATCCTTTATGTTGTTCTCTAAAATCCATGTCACCATTTCCAGCGCTCAGTGCCTGAGTCTTCGGGCTTATTTAGAAGGTTGGAGGCCTGAGCCCCATGTCTAACATCCTACAGCAGCCACTTAGGGAAGCCAGGACAAGCACTCTGGTGACTGCTGCTATGGGCTCTGGCCCACACTCAGCACCAGGGTCCAATGTCACTATGTCAGTGCTCAAGGCCACCCTATTTGGTCCAAGGTGATGCTGAAGGAGACTGATGGCAGAGCACATTTTTCTACGATGGTTCAGGAAGGGAGGAGGAGTGAAGGTGCTGGGAAGGTTTGCTCCTGCACTCCGTATTGAGCCCCACGCTCTTCCTGCCATATGTCTGTCTGTTTTCTTAACAGGTCATGTGAGAAGACTTGTCTCTTGCAGGTTCCAGGCCTCTCCCAGACAGAAGTGGGCAGAAGCCGTGGGACTTGGCCTACTCTGGTTCTAGAAAGGGTGGGCAGATGAGGTATAGAGCTGGCTGGGGCTAGGTACTCTCACGTTTGCTGCCCTGAGCCCTGGCCCCCCACAACCCCTGCTGTGCTGAGCCCAAGAGCAGAACCAGGTGACCCCAGGGTTGTGGAGGTGCTGCGGGTGGAGAGGTGCACTCCGGGAGCTGGCCACTCACTTGCAGCAGTTGGGGTAGAGAAGGCCACAGAAGAATTCCATACCCACGATGGCGAAGGAGTAGTAGAAGATGAGCAGTGTGAGGCCGAGGCTGGGGAGAGGGGTCAGAGTCAGGGTGAGGTGGTCGGCAGCCATGGCTGTGGCTAGCCTCAGACCCTGCACTGGCTGCAGTGCAGGCATGCCCCTAGCCCTCACCAGGTTACCACTAGACAGTGCCTGCCGGCAAGGGGCCTCGTGCTCACACTGGGGCGGGGCCAGCTCGGTTCAGGATGCTAGGAGGAGACACCCCTTGACCAGAGATTTGCCCCTCACCTGTGAAGGCAGACTCACAGGTGACCCTTACCTGTGAGTGTAGACACAGGTGGTGAGCTGACTAGATAGCTCAGGCAGACCAGTAGAGAAAAGTGATCCGTGTGGTCAGGTTCAGCACCCTGGAGGCCCACCAGACCCTGATCCAGTCTTCCTGGGGACTCTTCCTTGCCCCCTCTACCACCTGGCCCCGGCCCCTTTGGGTATAGGTCTCATGTCACCTGAACCTGCACCCTGAGAGGCGGGCAGTACCTGGCCATCCGTGGCAGAAGCTCAAACATGGTGTCCAGAACATTGCGGTAACGCTTCTTCAATTTAAACAACCTGAGCAACAAAGAACACTGGGTCTGAGTCGTAGGGAGAGGGCCTGCCTCCTCCCTCAGACATGTGGACTCCCTGCCCTCCATGCCCACGTGGGGAGACAAGCGAGGGCCTCCTCCACCTGAGCCTGCTTCCCCCATGACTCATGAGCATGGCATGGGACAGGGACAGCCCCATCAGATGCCGATGCCGGTGAGCAAGGAGGCATGCAGCCCACACACCTTCGGGAAAGACAATGGCCCTGCTTGGGTGGCTTCTGCAGGGCTGCTACATCTATGACTCTAGCTCGTGGGTCCCCTCGCTAGCTCTGGTGGCTTCCCAAACCAATCCCAGCTTTCCTGCCTCCCTCTTCCCCACCCAAGCCCTGCCCATCACCTCAGCAGCTGGAGGGGACGCAGAACCACTATGAAATAGAAGGGCTCCATGTTGAGGGCCAGAGCCAGCAGTCCCAGGAAGGCGAAGGCTGTGACAGAGAAGTCGAATCTAGGGGTAGGGGGAGCAGCCACAGTTTATTAGTGCCCCCCCACCCCCCAGGTCCCCCTCCACTGCCTGCTCTCCCAGCCCTGCTCTCAGCCAGCTTCCACACAGGCCAAATGCCAGCCACAGCAAGATCAAAGTGGGTAATGGCCCACCCCTGGCTGGCTCCAGAGCACGTTCCTGCCCCCTTGCGGCCTCTGATATAACCAGGCCAGGCCTCAGTCATAATGCAGGTCTGGGGGATCAGGCCTTAATGTGCTGACCCCAGGAACACAAATGCCCAGAACCACCCCTGGAAGTCCTGCCTGGTCTAACAACAGAGAGCAGAAGCCCCAGTTTCTGCAGACCCCAGACGTCTAGTTATACTGGGTCCCTTAACCCCGAGGAAGTAAGGGAAAAGGGAGTACTTTCGGTGAGATTCCCCTGGGGCACAGAGCAGAGGCCTTTTCTGTAGACAAGGCTTGGTCATTACCATACTGCTTTCTCTTGCAGTGCTGGGGCTGGAACCTGGGGCCTTGCACATGCTACACACACGCTCTACCAATGAGCTACACTCCCAGCCCTTCTTTTTTTTTTTTTGAAGTGGGGACTTGCTATTGCACAGGCTGGCCTCAAATGATCCTGGCCCGTGAGAGACACACTCCCCAGCACCTGCATTTCTTATTCATCTTCTGAACTCTTCTGTGTCTCAAGACTTAGTGAATGTGGCCTGATTTCACAGGTGAGTCCACTTTGATGAGAAGTATGTGACCTGCCAAGCCACAGTGGATGGGGAGAAGGACCACGTGGTTCTCTTTATTGTCAGCCGATGGAGATGGGGGGACCTTCTCTATAGCAGCATGGTTTAATGGAGAAAATAGCCTCATGATTCAGAAAGAGCCAGCAGGATCAGCAGCCTCCAGGGCCATTTCTAGTACTGGCAGGGGTGGCCTCAGAGGGTTAGATAAGAGCCTGACCCTGCTGCAAGTAGACGAGATCTGCTGTCCTTAAATTTTCACCCATGTCTCCAGAACAGCTTACCCATTGGGTGTATGCAGGGAGAGGACTCACGGTTGGTATGAGCATCTCTGCCCTGGGGCAGGACCACACTGTCCACTTACAGGTTCCATCCGGAAGACAGGTACTCCACAGGGCCCAGGCCGGCTACCTTCAGGAACAGCTCCACACCGTAGACTGTGGACAGAAAGAGGCAAGTCAGCAACTTCCCCTGCTCTCTCCCCTGCCTGGAGGGAGGGCAGTGAGACCAGTAGAGGTAAGACTGAAGGGCCACGTGGGGACAGGCAGGGAATCACAGCAGGACATGGCCTGGCTGCTGCTGGCAGTGAGAACCATAGAGGAGTTTAAATGGGGTGGGGTGAGGTGGAGCCAGACTAAATCTCTCCTCGGCTCCTTTTGGGTTGTTTAAGGGAGGAGCCGTGGCACACTAAAGCACATCCAGTTCTCCCGGCTAAGCCACTCAGACACTCACTGGTGAGAAAGACCAGGTAACTCCAGGGCACGTGCTTGGAGAAGAAGTTCCCACCTGGAAGACAGAGGCAGCAGCTCGAGATGAGCCTGGTACACCACTCAGGGTGAGGTGCCCTAAGCTGCAACTCACCTTTCAGCATGAACGTCTCCACGAGGATCCATACTCCGTTGACAGCCACCACCATATCTGAAATAGACAAGCCGTTAAGAGAGAGGGACAGGATAGGCAGGCTTGGCAATCTATAAGCCACAGCTGCAGTCCTGGTTAGTTTCTGGAATGCTCTGGGGCACGCATGGGAGCAGGACTGCTCCACACAGCCAGCAGATGGGGAACTTCTTTCTGCTCAGTGCTCTTACTAGGCAGCAAAATCAACCCTTAGAAAACATGTTTTCTAAAAATGCCCTCTAGAGTAGGGTACAGTTGAGATGTACAGACCATTCCAAGTTGGCATAAAAGATGGAAAGGAGCTTGAATAGTGAAAACATTTGTTCCTCGCAGGTATCTGATTTTCAAATGACTGCGTGAACTGTTTAACAACATCGAGTATGCACTGAGCCTTTAGCCTAGCAATTCCCCTTTCTAGGGATCCGTCCCAGTAAAGCACTTGCAAAAATATAAAAAGCTGTATCTGAGCTGTTCACAGAAGCACTAGCTAGGTGGTCATGAATAGAAGACTAGCTGAATAGGCCACGATGCCTTCACGAAACAGCAGACCATCAACCACAAGAAAGAAACGAGGTCCACCTCTGCACATTACCACAGAGTGATCTCCGGGACACTCTGTTAATGGAGAACAACTCAAATGGATGCCACTGTTCACTTAAGATGAGAGATACGCACATATGTGCATCTTCTCATTGTTAAAAAAAACAGAGTAAACCATAATAAAATCACCCGCACGGAGGAGACAGGGATAGACTTCCTTGAATACATTTGGTTCTGCAGCTCTTACTTAGAACCGTTTATGCATTCTATGTGATACAAAATTTAAAAAGAATCAATCCTGGAAAACAAAGATGAAGAGAAATAGAATAATAAATGTATAGCAGTTGGGGACATGCCCACACGGAGGAGCCAAGTCAGGGAAGTGGGGAGTCACTGGGATGGTGCTGCAGTTGCTGGGACTGTGGAGCAAAGCGAATGAGTGATGGTGCTGGTGTTGTTGGGGACTTAGATTTTAAGACGGGGACTCTCAATATGTCAGACTGATATTATGCAAAAACCCTGTAGTCCTAATTTTTTTTTTTTGGCAGCACCGGGGTTTGAACTCAAGGGTCTGACTGTGGTTGCTAGGTGCCTGCTTGAGCCACACCTCCACCCCCGCCCTTTTTTTTGCAGTTACTTGGAGTTGAATTCAGGGCCTCATTCTTTCTAGGCAGGTGCTATATCACTTGAGTTACTCCACCAGCCTCTTTTTCTCCTAAATTTGAAGTATCAGGATGAACACACAATATAGTTATCTTTAAAAAGGGAAAAATCCTAGCTGTGTCTATGGCAAGTCCCTGAAACAAGAACCAGTCCCAAGCAATGAGCACCCCAGCACCTCGGACTATGGGTTCTAAACGCCACTTGCAGACTGAAGATGTGGCTCGAGAAGCTCTGATTTCAAAGTGCAATACTGCAAAACAAGCAACCCCCACCCACCACTTCCCAGTCCTTGGTTTTGTTTTTTACTTATTTTTTTTGGTGGAACTGAGGTTTGAACTCAGGGTTCGAACTCAAGACTGCACTCTATCACTTGAGCCACACCTCCAGTCTATTTTGCTCTGGTTATTTTGGAGATGGGGTCTTAGGAACTATTTTCTTGGCCTCCCAAGTAGTCGGGATTATGGTCATGAGCCACTGGCAGCAATGTGTGTCCTCTTGTGTAAAATACCTGTTCTTGTCTTCTGTCCATTTTCTGATTTAATTGTTTTTATAATGCTGAGTTTTGAAAGTTCTTTATACATTCTATTTATTTAGGTGGTACTGGAGTTTGAACTTAGGGCCTCTGCTCTACCACTGGAGCCATGGCCCCAGCCATTCTTTTTTTCTGACTTCCCACTTCTTAGAAAGACTGAATCTTATGAGCCTTTGCACTAGTAGTCTGTGGGGTTTCCTGCGACTAGAAATTTTCTTATCTGTATTGTCTGTTGGTGGTCATTAGCCATTTGTGGCTATCGAGCACCTGAAATGTTATAGGTAACTACATTTTTATTTTGAATTAGTTTAAATGTAAACAGTCACATGTGGCTAGTGGCGACCACATAGGACATCACGGCTCTTGATGTAACTACCAAATTACAGGAAATATGCACAGAGAAACACGCCAAACCAAGACCAAGGACAAATCATCTCATTTCCTCAACTCACTATTAAAAGAGGGAGGAAAGTGATGTAAGAGAAACTGTGGGCTAAAACAGACTCCAGGAGCACATCCATGGGTCATGCTCTGTGGTTCTGGAATGTGTTTTCAAGAGCTGCAGATGTAGAGAAGGGGGAGCTGGAGGATCTAGATGTGCAGGAAGTTGACAGCTACTTCCACACAGGCTTGGATTCTTTCTTTCCCTCTCTCCTCCCCTCCCTTCTTTTCTCTTTTTCTTTCTTTCTCTGCTCCTTTCCTTCCTTCCATCTTTTTTTTTTTCGTGGTCCTGGGGTTAGGACCACACGTGCTAACCACAAGCTCTATCACTAAGCTACCTTCCAAGTCAAAACCATGACTACAGGATCTCTCACTTCTCTATCTTCTTAGGGGGCAAAGTACTCAGGAGAAAGGGACTGAGAGCTGTGACACTTCACACTTACACATGAAGTACTGGAAGGCATTGGACTTCACCAGGATATTGATCCCTGTTTGAAGAGAAGAAAGGTTAAAAGGAAATTTCATTTACAAGAGTATATTCCCCTACCATGTACTTCAGGGCACCGCTGCCTGCGAGTGAAACAGGAAGGGCCTGCCTAAGAGTGACACTCACGTCCAGCTCACACCACAGCTGCTCTGGGGAAGGCCTGGACAACCAGAGCCAATAAGGAGCAGAGAGAAGCTGTGCTGATCACTGCTGAAATGTACTCTGCAGTCGCCTCAGTCTGGGACTATTTATGCATTCGCTCCAGTAACCAGTATCTCAGCACAATGAACATGCAGTAAAAGCCACACCCAAGGGCCCAGCTTGGGGGAAAAAGGAAAACAGAAATTCCTTGGGGGCCAAACATACCTCCACATGGACCTTAAACACTGGTTCTGAACTAAGGGGTAACTTAGATAAATAACATGAGCACCTAATTTAAAATTTTTTGTTTTGAAGCCCAGGCTGGCCTCGAGCTTATGATTTTCCTGTCTCTGCCTTCTAAGTGCTGGGATTACAGGCCTGAGCCATCTCACCCTGCCCCAACCCTGGTTTTTAAGTTACTGATCAGGATTCTTCCCTTCTCAGGTAATCACACCCTGCCACTTTTACACACACGCACACGCACACGCACGCACACGCACACGCACGCACACACACGCGCACGCACGCGCACGCACACGCACGCACGCGCACACACACGCACGCGCACAACGCGCACACACGCACACGCACGCATGCACGCACACACGCATGCACGCACACACGCACGCACACGCGCGCACACACGCATGCACGCACACACGCGCACGCACACGCGCGCACGCACGCACGCACAGTGAACAGGAAGGCTCCAGGTGCAGCAGCTGAGCTGCAGGTCAGGCCAAGCTCACCTTTGAAGATGAGGAAGGCTGTCCTGGGAAGTTCATCAAACCAATGCTCCCTGTTTCTCTTTGCCTGCAAGGGAACAGGAGACAGGGTGTCAGTGCCAAGATCCAAAATGTAACCCTTGGGTGCTGGTCTGCTTCCCTGCTTGCTATGCTCAGGGATTGAGGTGACAACATGGCTAAGCATTCAGTGTGCTGGCTGCATCTTCAATCCTGAAGTCAGTATAGGCGGGGATTTCCGTCCTCCTGTCTCCCTGAGAAGTATTGGGAAGGTTCAGTCTCCTGCCTGACATCTAGCTGAGATCCGGTGCTCTTAACCATAAGACCACCTCATAACATGAGGGCGATGGGGGCAAGGCTGTGCTGTCCCTGAGGTCCCTGCTCCCGTGACAGCAGGAGTTGTTTCCAAGTGATGGAACTGGGCCTCAGTGGTCATCCCCCTCTCCCACCAGGGCCACCCTGCCCTTGGGGCTCACAGGAACACGCACCTTCCACTTCAGCGTAGTAACTTCATAGATGTCATAGAAGTCCTTCAGGCTGTCACAAACAAGAGGAGAAGAGAAATCACTGCCCATTCCACCGAGCTTCTGCCCTCACTGGCCTGCCTGTGTTGTGGGTCCCAGCATCGCAGCATCCAGGGGCCTTGTCTGTAGTGTCCTGATCGCCTCTGTCCTCAAGGGACTAGGGTTATTCAATCCATTTAGTCCACACTGATTGTGACAGTTCCCATCCCCTGGAGAGGCAGTCTTGGAGCATTACAGCTCTTGGACTGAATCTCAGCCTCTTTCAGCTGAGGCCTCTGGAGAACAACCAGGGTGTGAGCTCAGCCCAAACACAGCTCACTTGCTGTCACCTCCCCGGTCTCCAGGGAGCTGCTCTTTTCTGGTCCTCAGCAGCCTGGAGGGCCAGTCATATCCTGGGAGACCTCAGGCTCTGTCCTGAGCTGTGAGTGTGTGCTATCTTCACATGGGGCTAGGGGAAAAGCAGTTGTGCTGGTCCAGTTCATGTTTTATCAAGCCTACCCAAAGTAGGTGGGAGCTGGGCTTTTGTGGCTTGCAGGGAAAATCCTGATGAATACAGTCTGCATGTGTAAGAAGCTCTGAGAGGAAAAGCAAGTTTCTCTGCAGCCACCTCTCTCTATCACCAGGTTAATGGCCACAGCACCCCCACTGGCCTCTATTCTTACCTGAGCAGTGGCGTGTTGCTCTGATTCAGGGCCTTGAAGGTCAGGAAGCGCTCCCTGGCGCTTACCCGGGGCTTGTAGAAGCGCATTAGGCCTTCAAACTGCCTGAAGGAGATGCCGGCAGGCCTCTAGGGGGAGGGTAGGTGTGCAATGGAACAGGAACACCCAGGACCCAGATAGACACTCCCCTGGGCAGCGACTCTGATGCCCAGCATGAGTGAGTCCCCAGGGCACCTGCACTTTCTCCTGCAGCAGGACTGCTGCTCTGAGACAGCCAGCCCTGCCGGTTAGGGGCTGCTCTAGGCAAAGGAAGGAGAACGGAGGCCCACCCCCTCCCAGGCCCACTCCTCCCTACCCGCCGGCTGACGAGCAGGCGGTAGGCATGTTGGATGGCAGTTCGCTTATGCAGCAGCAAAGACTTGAACTTGCGTTTCTCAATGTCATTGAAAGTGTCAAACACCACGGCCAGGAGCTGTGAGGGAGAAGCATGGAGCCTGGCTGTTCTTCCTGATAGCCTCAGGTGGTGGCGGGCCATTGTCTGCCCCACAACCCCAGTGGCTCCAGGAGACCCTCTGGCTGCACCTGCTGGAGCAGGAAGCTCATCTCCAATTCTCCCCATGGGGTGACCATTTGTTGCCACAGGTAAATGTCTATTGTCAGACACCTGAAGACACTGTTATTGGATTTTCTCCAGGTTCCTCTTCTCTCTACCACAGCCTATTCCTGGCTGGGCAGGAGACAGGCCAGGGAGAAGAAAAAGGGCACAGAACACACCTGCATTCTCAGTAGGACAGCCAGGAGGCTATGTATGCTTTGCACCCCGCAGCCTCCTCTTTCTGCCCTGATTACTTTCTTTGTGGGTCACGTGTGTGGCCTCAGAAGCAAGGAGAAGGAAGAGGCCTGTGCTGGAGGAAGAAACACCCTGGAACCATTAAGCCCAAAGTTAGCTTACTAGTGGTGTGGTCTGCATTATCAGGGCTACAGGAGGACGGGGAATAATTTCAAAAAATCCTTTCCAGAAATATTTTGTCTTTCAAAAATGTTTTGAGGGGAACTCTCTTGTTCTTCCCACCCCTCAAATTGGTCTCCCATTTTTCCATGTAGATCAAAGGTGAGCAAATGTTTTCTTTAATGGGCCACATAGCAAATATCCTACAACCTAAAGACCAGATGGTCTCTCAACCCTGTGGTAGTAGCTGTCAGATGTAGTAAATGAATGGGCATGGCTGTGTGCCAATAAAATATTTATCAAAACAGGCTGTGGAGGGGCTGGGAACATAGCTCAAGTGGTAGAGTGCCTGCCTAGCAGCACAAGATCCTAAGTTCAACCCCCAGTACTGCCAAAAAATAGGCTGTGGCCCAGCCTTGGACAGCAGGGTCTTTCTTGCTCACCCCGCCCTCAACTGTTATCGCTTGTTTTCATCACAGTTCCTGGCTCATACCACAACTCCCTCCCCAAGGTGGGCCATAGAAACTAGAATTTCTCTTCCTTAAGGTGAGATAGGAACTAATCTTCCCAGGTCTTTCTGAATTGGAGCTGGCCATAAAGAAATTCTCTGACCAACCCTTATCTAACAGTAGGTCATAAAGTCCTCAGTCTCCAGAGGGGTCCCACCCCAGGCCCTGGAGGAGGGAGGCTACCCTAGTCTAGCATTACATCATACCCTTTCATCCAATCACAGTCCTACATGGTTGCCAATGCTTCAATCATACCTACACAATGAAGTCTCCAGGAACACATGGAGGTTCCTGGAGGGCGGAGCTGAGAGAGCATGTGGAGGCTCCATGCCCCTTCCCCCATATTTTGCCTTACACATCTATTTGTCTGTACTTTTTTGCAATATTCATTCTGACAAACGCTAAGTGTGTTTCCCTGAGTTGTGTGAGTCATTCAAGCAAATTAACTGACCCCAAAGACAGGGTTGCAGGAACCAGGCGTCCCCTAGTCAGAAGCAGAGGAAACAGTGTGGGGCTTGTGACTGGCACCCAAAATGGGGGACAGTCCTGGAGACTGAGCTCTCAACCTCTGGGGTCTGACACTACTTCCAGGTAGACAGGATTAGGGGACGCCCAGTTGGCATCCATTGCAGAGTAGCATGCTTGCTGGTGGGGAGAAATTCCCTCACTTTTGGGGTCTCAGAGTCTCCTGACACTGTGTGAGAAAAATGGGTACTTCATTTTCCCAACAGCCAGCTCTAAATATATTACAAATGAAAAACAATACAGGAGGCCGCAATGTAGTTCTTTTCTGCTTTAGAGGAATTAAAAAAAGAACAAATTTTTAGATTCCACAAGCCTACTTAGAAGAGTAGTTTCCATTTCTACACGGGGCCTGACTGGCAGCCAGTGTGAGAACACTGTTCAGCATTTATAAATAGTTGGGGCGTGGCTCAAGTGTAGGGCACCTGCCTAGAAAGCGTGAGGCCCTGAGTTCAAACCGCAGTACTGCCAAAAAAAAAAAAAAAAAAAAAAGTTTACAAAGAAACACAAGGGGCTGGGGTGGCTCAGGGATAGATCACTTACTAACATGAGTGAAGCCCCAGGGTCCGTCACCAGCACTGCACAAGCACAAACCTCAAGACTGTGTGGCAAGCCCCTGTCGAGTGACTGTGGGGTTAATGCTGACCTAAAGCACAGTACTGGCCACGATCCTGATGGCCTCCCAAACATCTCCAGTGTCTGGTGTGCACAGGGGAATGTATTCTATGTCTGATTTTGTGATGGCTTGTGATTAAAGGGGCAGAAATAAACATACACAATGTTCTTGGCACAGGGGTTCAACAGGACAGAGGCTGGGGCAGAGCTCTGGAATCCGCCCCAGGCTGCCCTGTGCGGTGCAGCTGTGGTGCCCATCACTCTGTTCCTGGGACCCTCGGTTTCTACATCTGTACACTGAGAGTCATGACCATAACAGAACCTCCAGAGGGGTGGTGTTAAACCTTTGCATTATTATATAAAAACCATTTATTAATAAACAGCAGCTTTTACAGTTACTGCAGTGTTTGCTGTAAGAACAGCTCCTAGGTAGCCTTAGCCTAAACTTCAGGCACTATGTGTGGTGGCAGCAGTAGCAGCTAAGCCAGTGAGGCTGCTACCCCTGCTGACCAGTGGAGCCACTGTAGCCCTCATAGGACAGTCCCCAAAGTCCCCTCACCATAGGCCTGGACTCCCCTTCCTGGTATTCTGCCCCAGAGGTTGATGGCAGCCCAATTCTCCATCCCCATGTGCCTGGCACTGCAAGGGCCCAAGAAGTCACTCACCAGGTTCATGATAAAGTACAGCTCAATGGAGAGGTACACGATGAAGAAGATGCAAGACCAGGGGTTCCGGGAGTAAGAGGGCATCATGACATCTGGGAAGCTGTAGGGCACAAGGTCACCCACAGGCCCGCACAGCCTGTCTTGGTTTCCCCCAAGGCTCTGCCTTATAAAGGACAGTCATTTCCTTTCCCTCCACTTAGGCCAGTGTATGCTGAGCTGGGGAGCACAATTAGATAGAAAGAGGGGACACCCCCAGGCACCAGCAGAGGACAGAGGGTAAAGGGGGCCTGGACTTACTTGGCTGTGGTCAGAAGGACAAACAGGCTGACAATGCTGTTCTCCAGGGTGCTGAAGTACTACAGGGAAGGAGCAGGGGCATGGTGAGAGCACACAGTGTGCATGGCTATCTCCAGCACCCTCCCTACCCTTCTTCCTCCAAGGAAGCCTGAGGGGTGGCACAGCAGAGGCAGAACAAGTATGGGAGGCCTCTGCCTTCCTGAGCTGGATGCTTCTGGCAAAAGCAAGTGACCAACTTTGGGGGATCTTTTCCCCAGGAGTCACATGTTCAGGCAGTTAGCTTGGCTCCCCTCCACTGCTCCTCTGCCAGAATGTTCTGATGTTCCAACCTGACCCTGGAAACATTCCTCTAAGGACAGGAAAGGGAAGTCCCTTGACTCTCGAGGAAAGAAATGGCTCAAGTCTGAGTGACGGGGACCCTCTGGTACGAGAAGCTGTGACAAGAAGCCAGGCAAGGCATCCCTTCCTAATATAGCAGGAGGGCCACCCAGCCACTTGCCTGAGAGAAAACCTCCCACAAAAGCAGAGAAGTGTCAATTACTCACAGGGTCCGAAGGATTAGGGGAGAACAAGTAGAAACCTGGAAGGTGACAGAAAAACATATCAAAAGCAGGTTAGAGAGGAGGTGTCAAATCCAAAGGTCCAAAGGATTGGCCAGAGAAATGTAAGGAGTGTGGAGGGCTGAGGGAGGCACCAGGGCATGGCAAGGACGGCAGCATCACAGAGAAAATGTGTCGTCTAAGGGAGCTACTGGGCACCACATGCCTACCCTGCAAGAACGTACCCGTACCCTCGGGTGTGTCCTTTAGAAAGGCTGGAGATCTGTATCCTTGAATAAAGTCTAATCTTAAAATGCTGGCTCAAAGTTTTCAGACCAAATGAAACACATCTATGGATCTGGAATCCACACTGCTGGTTTGCAGTCTTTAGTTTTGAGGAGGTGACAGCCAAGTCAAATCCAAAGGGGTCCTGCTGTTCCCCGGCAGCCAAGGTCCTAGGGTGGGAATACCATTTCTTCCTCCCTCCTGGAATGGGCTAATCCCAAATCATTCTTGGAAGGCTGAATGAGGAGCCAGCCCCACTCCTCCCATGAGAAGCAAAAATGAGATTCTACCAAGTGTAGGCAGTGGCTGCACTTGGTAGTGCACACCTGTTATTCCAGCACTTGGGAGGCTGAGAAGCAGGAAGATCGAGAGTTCAAGGCCAGCCAGGGCTACACAGCAAGACTGTAGCCCCAGAGTTGCCTCACACTTTCCCATGTGAGGCTGTGGCTGACTGTGGACCAGGGAATGCCCACATTAGACAGTAGGCCTGCTGACACCCTGACCTTGGACTCCAGCCTCTAGAACTGCAAGCAATGAATTTCTGCTGTTTCTAAGCCACCCGGTCTATGGTGCTTTGTTCTAGCAGTCCAAAAGGACTGCTGTGCCTGTGTGCATGCCTTTGGAAAGTGCCGGGCTCGAGGCGGCCACTCACCCAAGATGGCGAAGATGACCATAAAGAACAGCAGCAGCAGCAGGATGTCCATGAAGGGCGGCAGGGACTGGAAGATCTGCCGCAGATTCCTGGGCAGAAAGATGGGCTAGCTTGTGGGGCAAAGACAGGATCCAGGCCTGGGGTGGCGTCTGGGTCTCCTAGAGGGGCCACCTTGGTAGAGATGTGGGCCTGGGGCCCCTCATCTGGGATACTAAGTCCCACTGCCCCGAAGGACACCGTGCTTGGCTTTTTGCTAGTGGGGCCTGAGCCCCACTCTGGCTAAAAGGAACGCACAGCCACCTCCACCTAAGGATGTGTGGGTAAGTGCCCTGCAAGCCAGCAGAAGGTCAAGTACATGACCTTGGGTGCCAAGGTCAGCTTCCACAGTGGGAGGTGAGCTGCATGAACACACATCAGGGCCACCTTGTCCTGGAACGCTCATTTCCAGTTTTGAGGATGGACACAAAGGATAAAATGTTTGCTGTCAACAGTAATTTTCTGGATGGAGTCTCCAAAGATAAGTTTAGCTCCAGGCTTGATCTGCTCTGAGTTCAGTCCCCCAGCATCTGTAGAGGGGCTGGGAGCCTGCCTGGGGTCATGTGGGCTTTGCCAAGCCCTGCCACTGTGTCCAGGTGGATAACATGCGTAGAGAGAGGAACCAGCTCCAGAGGGCCGCAGGTAGACAGGGAAGGGCCCTGGCTCCAGAGTCATGGGCCCATGGTGGGGGTAGCCAACAAGCTTACACTCCACCAGCGTGCACCATTGGCCTATGCTAGCTCACATGGCTCTAGCTACACTGGCCCAGAGGTCCAGGCCAGGCCACAGTGGGACTGTCCAGCCCACCCTGCCCTGGGACTTACCGCCGGACACCACCGCAGTACCGACAGTCCACCAGGAAGATGCAGCGCAGTGCCCGGGTCACCCGTACATGGGATGTCTGCCGTACCAACACCACAATGGCCTCGATGAACTGCACCACCAGCACCGAGGTCTGAGGGCAGCAGGCATGGAGCACAGTCAGAGCTCCTCCTCAGCAGCTCCTGCCCCTCCATCTCTTTCTCTCTGTACACCCCCCACACACAGCCACCATCATCAACAGCCCTCGTTGAAGAGCCCTCCAAAGACCTGCACAGATGTATGGCCCCAAGAGAAGGAAATGCAGAGGGCTTCCACAGATCCTCTCCCACAGTATTCACTGGAGGGAAGCCGCCACTCTGCCTGTCAGCACCCAACACTCTCCTCAAAGACCCCCGAAGGCACCAGGAAGTCCCAGAGGTCTCAGCTCATCTCCATCTTGCCCACTTAGGGACATTCTCCTACACACCGTGCACACTGCAGGACACCCAACACATTCCTACTGGCTCTCTCTGCCACACAAAGAAGATGCACACACTCGTGGCTAGGGGCATGGTGTGAGGGCAGCAGAGCCAGCTCTGAACCTGACTCTCTTCCATCTGGCTGAGTGTGAAATGAACAGGTGACTGTGCCAGAACCTGAAGTGTGCTCAACACCACTCACACAGCTGCTGCTGGCATCACCAGGACACCCAACCAGGGATCCAGCAAGACCGGAAGTGTGGGGTGGACAGGACCCTAGGTTACACTCCCAAGCATAGACTAGGCCCATAGGGGATTTTTTTTCTTTCTTTTTCTTTTTTTTTTGGCGGCACTGGGGCTTGAACTCAGGGCCTCACACTTACTAGGCAGGTGCTCTACTATTTGAGCCAGTCCCCAGGGGGATTTTAAATGGAACCAAAAACATAAGCTCAAAGGGCATGTGTGACAAAGTTCTGTAATGAGATGGACAAATAGACGAGCACATCACCTTGACCATGGTCCGCTTGTGCCGGATGAAGGTATGCAGGCCTAGCCACCGCAGCTTCATGCAGAGTTCAAACACCACCACCATCAGGGCGAACAGCTCCAGGGTGGCGTGGACCTGCAGCCAGAGAGATAGAGGCGTGACTTCTCAAAGCCTCCAAGGCCGCCTCCCTGTGTCTCAACCTCCTAGGAACCCTCCTCACTCACACTTCAGCTACAAAATCCCAGATGCCAGACACAGCCCTGGAGATGGAGCTCTTCCCAGACAGCTAAGTATAAACTTAACATTCAAGAAACAGATGTGCGGATCCACACAATGAAAAATTGGGAAGAAGCTGAAGTTGAGTAAGGAAAAAAAGATAAGACAATTTGTATACCTATCCTTATTCTAGGAAGGTCTGCACATAGTTTATTGAACACTCACGAGAGACATGAAGGGAACATGAGATTTAAAAACAAAAACAAAGGGAAAACCCACCAGAATTCAATTTAAAACCCACAAGTCAAAGAGACACAGAAGGCTGACAAACCTCAGTTCCCACTGTGGACAAAAGGACAAAAAGAGGGAAGAACCCTGACCAAGCCTCATTTGTGTCACTGCTGCAGTGTCTCCAGGACTGAGCCCTTAGCCCTCCCTGGGGCCTGACCAATGGGTGGCCAGGTGAGGCCCTAGAGGGACATCAGGTCTGCACGGCCCCTGTCTGCCTGGAACACACTTCCCAGCAGGGAAGTCCTGGGCTTCAAGAAACAGAGGGGACATCTCCAGCTGGGGTGGAGGGCTCCTGCCCCATGGATGGTCCAGCAAGACTCGTGGATGGCAGTGCTGGAAGAGTGGAAGGAGGGAAGTGGGAACCGCAGGAAGGGGCCAGCGTGGGGAGCACATGGAGGAGGACAGCATGTGGAATGGTACGGCTGAAGCTGCACACTTCAGGGGAAATGGGAGGAGGCCATGGAAGGGAGGGAGGACCTCGTCACAAGTGCCTCAGAGCCCAGGCTGGACAGGCCAGGGCACCCCTCCCCGCTCCTGCCTGTGAATGGGAGGACGAAGCAGCCTCCACACACAGACATGCCCTGGACCATCACTTGGCTCCCTGCCCACGTAGCCAGGTGTGGGCAATGGTCCTAAAGGGAGTGCCCCCCAACACCCCGCTGTGAGAGACAGAGTTCGCCTAGTGAGACGGCCCCGATGACCTCCTAGGGCTTCTCTGTCTTGAGTCTGTCTGCAGTCTCTGCCTCTCCAGAATGTTCCCGGTCAGGGTTCCACTGCTGGCCTCCAGTGAGCCACAGAGCCCCCTAGGCACTCACATAAATGCCAAGCCGGAGCGCGGGGACAGCAGGCGCCTCGCACAGGGACAGCAGCAGCAGGAGCAGGGCCGTGAGCAGCTCCATCAGGTAGAAGAGGTGGTTATGTGCAAAGAGGTAGGCTGCCAGCGCTGCAGCACTCTTGGGGTGGGTGAAGAACTTGTCATTGTTCTCGCCTTCCTGGACAGACAGAAGGGACATGAGCATGTGAGCTGGGGGTGCCAGGGCAAGGAGGGATGGCAGGCCCTAGCAGCCAAGAGGCGATTTAGGTGGGAGACAGAGGCACAGAACACCAAAACTGCTATCTTCATCAGATGGTGTGGCGCTCGAGCCCCAGCCCTGCTGCTAGGCTCAGGAGACGCTGTGGCTTCAAATCTTCTGGGGAGCCACAGACCACAAGGTCTCGGGGAAGGTCAAGAGCAGTCCCCACAGAGCCTGAACTCTCACCCCTGAAGCAAAGAGCTCTGGCCTGGACCAAAGCTGCGGGCAGAGCCATGACGCCCTGCCTCCCCGAGGCTCAGACAAAGCTCCCTGCCTCCCCGTGGGCACAGACAAAGCTCCCTGCCTCCCCAAGGCTCAGAGAAAGTTCCCTGCCTCCCCGTGGGCACAGACAAAGCTCCCTGCCTCCCCAAGGCTCACCTTCTTCCACAGGGAAGGAGACAGTGAGAAGAGAAGCAAGAACACGTGCTCAGCGCTTGCAGGTGCTGGCCCGACAGCAATCTGACCATCATGGGCCGCCAGGTGGGGACCCTGCCAACCTTCACTCACCTCTGGCTCCCCACATCCTACTGCTATTTTTATTGACAAGTAATAACTGCATGTATTTATGGGATGTGATGAATAAATCAAGCCAAGGTATCTAACACTTTTCTTCTTTGTGTGTGGTGGGAACATTTATAATCTATTCTCTCATCAATTTTGAAATAAGCATTACATTAATTATGCTATGCAATACCCATGCTGCACAATAGATTCCCAAAACTTATTCTTCCCACCTACCTAAAACTTTAGATCTTTTCATAAGTATATAGTATTCCCTATGCCACCCCTAGAGCCCAGTAACCACCATGCTACTCTTAGCTCCTATGAGTTCAAGTTTTTTTTAGATTATACATAGAAATGAGCCCACATAGTATTCATCTGTCTGTGCCTGACTTATTTCACTCAGCATAACACCCTCTGGTTCTATGTTGCTGCACACAACAGGACGTCCTTCTTTTTTATGGCTGAGTAGTATTCCATCAGGTGTTTGTACCACATTTCCTTTCTCCACCCATCTGTCAGTGGACGCTTGATTCTGCTAGTGCTGCAGTGCAGGTGTCTCTGCAGCATACTGATTTCAATCCCTTTGAAGATATACCCAGACATGGGACTGCTGAGTCATGTGGCAGTTCTATTTTTCAGTTTTTAGGAACCTCCATACTGTTTTCCATAATGGCTGCACAAAGTTACATTCCCACCGACCGCATACAGGTTCCCTGTCTCTACCTCCTCACCAGTGCTTAGCCTTTGACTATTTTTTGTTTTATTTTTTTGAGATGGTGTCTTGCTATGTAGCACAGGAGGCTGACCTCAAACTCTCCATCCTCCTGCCTCAGCCTCCCTGATGCTGGGATTACCAATGTGCACTTGCAATGCCCAGCCACCATGTCCCAGTTCTTACTGTCATTTACTTGGCTGTTTCTAACTTCCTAACTCTGGATAACAACAGGCCCTGCCTTTGTTCCTCCACCCCAACAGTAACAAGGCAGCACTTGACCCTGCCATAGCTCCCCATGCCCAGCCCTCATCCAAGTGTGTGCTCTCACTAACTCTTGCCACTTCCCTTCAGACATCTGACAGAGAGAGAGAGAGAGAGAGAGAGAGAGAGAGAGAGAGAGAGAGTGTCCCTCTGCATAGGCAGTGCTCCACATCACTACCTTGACCTCCTACTGGTGTTGCTCATCAGTGACAAGGCCCCATGTCACTGATGTTGATGGCACTTACGCAACTGCTGAGATCCTTGTTAGTGCTGGCCTCCCTGGAGCTGAGGTGCATAGGGTGACGGAGGGATGTTCTACCTCAATGGCTATGCCACCATCAGCAGCAGCCAGTACTTCACCTTGGTTAGTGTTTCTCAACTGGGGGTAACCTAGCTCTGCTCCCCAACCTTGGGCAATGACTTGGGTGTCACATGGAGGGTGGGAAGCTCCTGGTATCTAGTGGGTAGATTCCACATCCCACAGTGCACAAGACAGCCTGGAACGAAGTCCAATCTAGCCCTAAGTGTCCAGTGTGGAGGCTGACACTCACTCACTCCTGCACTGGCCTCAGAGCTGCGCCTGTCCCAGGGGCTCCGTCTCAGAGGCGAGAGGGCAGCACAGAACACAGGCCCAGATTCCCTTGGCCCAAGCTACAGGGAAGCATTCCAGCTGTCTGGGGTGCAGTCAGACTGGCAATTATGGTGGACAGACCACCCCCACCACCCTTGCGTCCCTTCTTCAGGGAAGGCCTTGGCTTTGGTTGGCAGGGGACTCTGAGCCAGTCACTCCCCTCAAGCTGGACATGTTACCCTCACTGGCAAATGTTAAGAGACAAACTGCAGGCCCAAAAAAGAGAACAAACATCTCAGCAGTCAGGCAGGGCAGCTGGCCACACCTGTGGTCTGTGCAGGGCCTTGGCTTTCCCCACTACCTCTGTGGCTACTAGGGCAGGGAACTATACACACACAGCGGCCTGGGAAGCTTCTGGTTTGAATTACTAAAAAATGTAGTTCTTGCGCAATTTCTTCCTACAAACAGCCAGGGAAGGAAACCATGGACGTGAGGGCTTGGCTTTGCCACCCAGGAGAACCAACAAAGGCAAAGGGAAAGATTGCTCATGACACTGGGTGCCACAGGGGACGCCAGGCTTGCTTCCGGGCTGCAGTTGGTGAAGCAGTTCAGGACAGATCAGAAAGCAGGTGGTGCCCACTGCCAGGCCTTTGCTTGCTACTCCCTGGGGTTCAGGGCCACCCAGAAACAAGTTTGCTCTCAGGGGCACTGGGACCACTGAGCACATGGCGCCAGGGTGAATGAGTTCACTGGCAAATGTGGGAGGAGAGCAACTGCAGCACCACTTCCCCTCCTCATGGTGAGGGTCCATGACGCATGCGCACGGCAGCCTAGTGCGGGCCGTCCTGCAGCTCAGCCACAAGGAAAAGAAAGCCTGCCTGACCCTACCAGACCACCTTAAGAAGCAGCCACTGCTGTCAAGTCGTTCTAATTCTGTGTCCTGACCCGCTCACCCCAGAGAAGGTGACATGCACAGGTGACCTGCCAGATCCTTAACAGGTGTGCCTGAGCTCACAAAATCCCTCTGCCTTAACCTGCATCAAAGCATGTGTGTTCAGGAGCACATGCTTTTTAAAAACATGACAAACACTAAGAGCTGAACAAGCACCAAATAAATTCTTGAACTTCATTAAAGCTTTCTTTAAAAAATTGGGGGGAGCGGGAGGGGGTGGAGTGGGTGGTAAGGGAGGGGGTGGGGGCAGGGGGGAGAAATAAACCAAGCCTTGTATGCACATATGAATAATAAAAGAAAAATGAAAAAAAAAAAATAGCTGCAGGGGAGCTGCTTCAAAGAAAAGATTAGCTCAATCCCTAGTCTGTCCCCCAAAAAGAAAAGGGAAAATTATCATTCAAGTGGATTTAAGAAAAAGTATTTCTTCCCCCAACCCTTACTCAATGGACACCAGAAACTGAAATCTTACAGTGACAAGAACGGCAAGATTAAGGTGGTGGCCACCATGGTGTTGCACACCTGCAATCCCAGTACTTGGGGGGGTCTGAGGCAGAAGGATCACGAGTTGGAGGACACACAAAAAAAGAAAGAAAGGGGAGATTAAGGAGGACATACCACAGCAGCCACAGCCAGTGAGGCTCGCAGTAAAGAGGCGATCTCTGCTGGGTGTGGTGGCACGTGCACGTGATCCCAGCTACTCAGGAGGAGGAGGTAGGAAGATCTAAGTCAAGGCTGGCTGGGCAAAGTTAGCATGAGACCCTCTCTGAAAAGCAAAAGGACTAAGGGTGCAGCTCAAGTGGTAGAGCACCTGCCGAGCAAGCAGGAGGCCCCAGGTTTAAACCCCAGTATTGTAAGAGCATCTTCTCTTCAGGAGAGCGCTCACACCGAGTCTGGAGGGCTCTGCAAAGGTTGACTGCTACCCAGAGATGCCATCTCTTAGACTCTCCTTGGGAGAGGATCCTAGACAAGAGAGAAGACAGAGCTCTAATAACTGTTTTCCCTGGATTATAACTTATAATAAGGGAAGTACACCATAAGGGAAAATATCCAAGATTATGAAAACAGTGAAGTAATTAGGGTAACTGACGTGACACAATTTAAAGCCATTTGAGTGATGTTTACACAAGGGTTATAGCGACATGAGAAAAAATCTTACTCTGCATGGTATAAGAAAAGCTGGCTAGAGCTGGGGATGTCGCTCAGTGGAGAGCTATGTCTAGTATGCCAGAGGCCCTGGGTTTGAGGCCCAGCACTGCAAAAAACAAAAACAGAAATAAAAGGCAGACTATACAACGACAGATACACACGACTTGAAAATTATTTTAGAAACTCATGAATGATCCTTTAAGAAAAATTTTGAGTTGGGGTCTTATTCTGTTGCCCAGAACTCCTGGGCTCAAGCAATCCTCCTGCATCCGCCTTCTATAGCTGGGACTACAAGTGTGTACCACTGCACCAGACTTTGTATTTTTTTTTTTAAATGTGGAAGGAAATGTTGACAGGATTGCCTTGGGTGACTGTTTTTCATTTCCTCTTTGTACCTAAATTTATGATCAAAATAAGCAGGTCATAGTTTTATAGAAAAGTACAAATTTTTACAAAAAGAAGAAAAACAAAGTCAAGCATGAAATAGCAGACCTGGAAGCTGCAGCAAATCCAAGGGCTCCCGGCTCCCCACACTGCCGGCCAGCCCCTGCTACAGCATTCAGTATACAAAGGGAACTTCCTTCCTCAGCCCAAAGCCTCCCAGTGTGGCCCTAACAGGGAGAAGCAAGGGGAACCTCAGGCAGGCAAGCCACAAATGGGGCTCAGAGGCTGAGTTGGCAAGCATGCTCCCCTCACAGGCACAACTGGTTGGCTGTCTCGTCTTCCAGCAGAGGAGATCACATAGGAACAGAGCCTGAAGTCCAAGCTAGAGCAAAATTTCTAGGCACTCAAGAGAGCCCTGGCAACCCCACCCCCACAACAGGTGCCCACCATGAGACACTCACCTGGAGGTAGATTGCTGCCTCTTGGTAACGCATCTCCCAGTTGTGTCCAGTAGGGCTGGAGGGGGCAGTGTCAGCCCCGGAGACATGAGCAAGGGCCTTGGAGTCGAGAATGGTGTGGCTGCCCCCATCTGCATTGGAGAGAGAAGTCACTCATGACCCAGGCTTGTCCCTCACACACACCTGCTATCTGAGTCGGTGGTCCATCCGGTGCCATAGCAGCGTGCATTATGGTGTGTGCTGGGGTTCTGCTGAGTCAACACGGATTTGTCCCCAGGTGCAGGGTCATCTGTGCATTTCCCTGCTGACATCTGTGCCCTCCTCTTCCAGGACCCCCCCCTGGTTTGCCTTGGGAGAGTGCTCTCTCCTGCTCCCCATCCATATTTGGCTCTGGCTGAACCACTCCAGGCTCCCAGGCGGGTCACCAAGGCCTGGAATAAGAGCCAGGCAGGGGTGCTGACCCATGGCCAGCCAGTGAAGGCTGGACTTGGAACTTTTCCTGGACCAGTTCGGAAGGGGGGCTCTTTCCCTCCTCTAGCTGCCTGGGAAGAAAGTCAACAGAGAACAGAATAATAACTAGGAGATAAACCCTCAACTTCCAAAATCTAAGCTGAAAAAGACCCTGCCTGAGTGTGTTTGAGCTGGTTTTATCACAGCAATCTGGAGTGATATACGCAGTAAACAAGCAACCCTGAAATGGCTCTTGCTAATTCCTTGGGAAAAAGTGAATCTAGCATGAAAACTTGGTCCCCCATAGCCCACACCATAAATGATGCACATGCAGGAAGGTGGACAATGACGTGTTTGGACACTGACATTTTCACAGAAGGCAGGAAGCAGTATGTAAGGCTCACAACCACGAAGGAGAGAGCAGGAAAGCAGCAGAGTTTGTAGAGCTGTTGGATCTGGGGCTACCAGGCAAGGGCAACCAGGCTTGGCCATCTGCAAAGCCCTTCCCAGTTTTCTGGGAACATGGGTTCTTCACTTGCTAGGCAGGTGCACTATCACTTAAGCCATACCTTAGCCCATTCCCACTCTTTTAACAGTGTCTTTCAAAAGTCACTTTGAAACCTAAGTTTTTAAAAACTTGATGAAAGACAATTGGTCAGCTTATTCTTTATTCTTTTACTTAAGAAATCTTTGCATAATTCTAGGTTGCAAAAATGTGACATCAATACCACATCTCTTAAATGATGCAAGCTTAGTACTTATAAAATCAAGTGGTATGAGTCCTCCAACTTTATCTGTTTTACTTGCTTGAATAGTCTAGCTCTTTTGCATTTCCATGTGAATTTTCGAATAAATGACTCAATTTCTTTCTACAAAGAATAAGAATGTAAAGCCTGCTGGGATTTTGATTGAGACTGTTGAATCTATTGGGAGAACCAACACCTCAAACACCCAGCAATGTGCTGTATCCCTCGGTTTACTTGGGTCTTTAATTTCTCTCAGTAATGTCTTCGAGCATTCAGTGTATGGAGCTTACACATCTCTGTCAGATACATCATTATTCCACACTTTGAAGGCTATTATAAATGGAGTTGCTTCTTCAATTTCCAAATGCTTGCTGTTACTGTACAGAAATGCAACCATTTTCACATTGATCTTCTGTTCTACAACCTTCTTAAGCTCACTTACTAGGTCTAGTAGCTTTTTTTGTTTGCTTGCTTGTTTTAGGGTGCTTTTTGGCAGTGCTGGGGATGGAACCCAGGGACTCAGCGTGCTATGTCACTGAGCTACATCTTCAACCTACTAGCTTCCTTTGTAGACTTCATTCTTTTCTACTTGGATGCTCATGTTGCTAGAAAGTAAAGACAGGTTTCCTTCTTCCTTTTTAAACCAGGTATCTTGTTTTTCTTGACAGTTCACAAACCTGCTGAGGATCAAGCTTCATCATCACTGCTTTGATGTGTAGCAGGAGAATCTGGAAGGGATGCCACTGATGAAGCAAGTAAGAAAAGAAAGTGGGTACCACCACTTGCAGGCTCTGGTGCTGCATGCTGCACAATGATTAAGTCATGTAACATAACAATCCCATAAGGTATGTCCTCTGACAAATTCTGCTATTCACGGAGGTTAAGCAACGTGTCCAAGCTCATGCAGCTGGAAGGGGCTGAGCCAGGACTTGACCCCAGCAGCCTGGCTCCAGACCAGATCATTTAACACTATGCTACTCTATCACCCTTACAGGAAGAGTTGGTGCCAGCAACAATGATTCTGAACTGCTGGTAGTGAGCATTTGCTGAGGCTTACTGTGTCCCAAAAGCTATGCAGATTTTATTTTTCAAACATGGCCATGGCATTATCTTTCATCTTGCATAATCTTCTTGAACTATGTCACTCCTTATAAACAGGTAGTGCCCATGTCTCCATCTCTTGAAACCAGGTGACCCCACGTGACTGCTGAGACCAGAGACTGAAGGAAATGCGGCACATGGCTTCTGAGGTCACAGAAGTGCACCCGTCCTCTCTTCTTGAGGCGCCTGCTCTGGAATTTGGCCACCATCTCATGAGGAAACCCAAGTAGATGGCGGAGGGGCCGTGAAGAGGAATCAAGGTCCCTGGGCCACAGTCCAGCAGAGCAGCCGAGCAGCTCACAGTCAGTACCAATGCCTCAGTCACATGAATAAGCCGTTTCCAAGAGACTGTCCAGCCCAAGCAAGCTGTGCAGACAGATGCTGCAAAGAGCAGGAAAAAGCCACCTTCACCCAGTCCCACCCAGACTGCACAGCTCAAGCAAAATAACTGAGGTTTTCTTTTTTTTTTTTTTTTTTGAGACAGGGTCTTGTCTTCTTACCCTGTAGACCAGGCTGACCTGGAAATCACAATCCTCCTATCTCAGCCTCCCAAGTGCTGAAATTATATGCATGCACCACCATGCCTGACCTGGAACTCGTAATTGTCCTGCCTCAGCCTCCCAAGTGCTTGAATTACAGATGTGCAACACCAGGCCCAGCTCGATTTGTTTTCTTACAGCACTCTTTTTATACAGCAATAGACGACTGATACACAGTTAAATTTTTTTATTATCCTGTTTACCGATCACAACAACCTTATGAAGTACCATTACCATTATCTGCACTTCAACTTGAGAAGACTAAGCTGCAGAAAGGGCAAGGAACTTCCTGGGGCCATGCAGCAAGTGAGAAGTAGGGACATGGTTCATACCCACCATGCTTCATGCCTCTCAGAGAAATTCTGAAAGGGACCAGGCTAGTGCTGACAGGACCAAAGCTATCATAGTGGTTCCATTACTTGGGTGGGAACACAAGGAATAGGTGAGATGTCTGAATGTATTTGAACTTGGTCGTGCTGACCTTTAGCTATCCAATGCCAGCACAGCATTCTCAACTCCAATCCTTGGGCCCATTTCTGAATATACTAAGCCCTAGACGGAGGCTGGAGAAATCAAACTGCCCTTCTCAGCCTGCTCTCATGGACCAGGGAAGCAGGAGCCGAAAGTGGCTCCAGTGGATGTTGCCTGTGCCCTGTCCTCCTGACTGTCACACACCAAGACAGAGGTCAGTGCCAGTGACATAGCAAGGCCGGAAGTAGAATAAGCAACAGGGGTTGGTGGCAGTGAGGAGGCACTGATGGTGACAGACATTAGTGCCACTTCTCCACGTGGGCCAAGCTAGATCTGAGTGTCTGAGTGCTGCCCTGGGGACCCTTGGTAGCGCGTCCCACCCCTCCTCAGGAGGTCTCGGAGAACTGACTAGGGTCTCTCCCAGCCCTTCCTGGTGGGGAGAAAGCAGCTGACCCTCACAATGACTCCCCCTTGCCCTCCCATTTCTTTGCAGCAGTATGTGACCAAGTGACCCAGAGGTCCCTGGGTGCAGCTTGCCCCCTGCTGACATGCCTCCCACACACTTCTGGCAATGGGACTATTCTGGGAGAGGTGAGCCTTGTTGTCTTTAAATGTCCTGGCTTAAATGACAGACAGCTGTTCCTTCCTGACACAGGACCCCCTTCAAAGCCAGAAACAAGTTCCACTCAGCCTCTGAAATCCACCCAGGCCACCCAGACAAGAGGGACTGGGTCCAATAATTGCTTTGTTCACCTGGGCATCCCCAGCAGCTAAATGCCAGGTGGGGAATGGATGTACCTGGCTGGTTCTTCCCCCCTTCCCCCTGCAGAAGCAGCTGTCTACAGAGGTACCAGTAACCCTCACATACATGGGGCCTCCAAGGAGGCTCAACAACCACTGGTCAAAGGGGTTTCAGCAGACACAGGGTCACCAGGGAGTTGGGAGGTGAGGGGGCCGATCCAGCTGCCCTTGCAATGCACGTATATGTTTATCGGTGGGCAGGTGCAGACAGCCTTAGAAACAACCCCAAATTTAAGAGTTGCTGGGAGGCCAGCAGCACCTGGATCGTGTCAGGGGCTAAGCCTTCCACCACACTACCTGGCTACAGTGGCATCTTTTTGTTTTTAAGCATACACGAGCCTCTCCTCTCCCACCTCTTGATCAATCACAATACACAAAGCTGTCCAGAAGCAACTCAGCCAGTACTGAAATGACAAACACAAACACTTAAAGGGCACATTATGTGTGCCAGGTACTACGTGGAGAATAATTTTGTTCTTACGACAAACCCACAAAGAGATACCATTAGTGTCTACAGGAGACTTGGTGGAAGAACAGACTTGGGTAAACTGCCTGGGCCTTGGACACTTACAGCTGCGGAGCTGGACAGCAACTGAGGCCTGTGCTCAGAACCGTTATGCTGAGCTGTGCACCAGATCATCTGTGTGGTCTGCATGCCTGCCCAGGAGGAAAGAGACCCAGGCATCAGAGCCCAAGTTTAGGGACTATCATAGCATGTGGCCTTGCTTTGGCACTTCCTTCTCTAGCAGTTTGTTCTTAGTGTCTTAGAGAAGTACAGAGCCTTGGTCACAGACATTGGGGAGCACTGCTATGGAGGTGCACTGCTTGAATTTGAGGGTGCTTTCTGTTGCTTGCCTCAGATTCAATGACGCCACTTCACTCATGTTGGCCTTTCAGAGACAGGGAAACAGGGCCAGGGATGGGGCAGGATGGGTCCTATGTGATGAAGCCAACCAGTGATGGAGCCAGGCTGGGTCCCAACCTTCCTGGTCCTCCACCTAGAGCTTTCCTTAGCATGAACATTTATCACTCATCCCTCACAAGAGAGATATGGATGATGATACACTGTGTGCTGAGGTAACAGTGGCCACTGTCTTCTGACTGAGGGTACAGGTGTAAGACAAGCTTAGCAAGTCTAACCCCAAACCAAAGAGAGTTAAGTGATGGGTTCTTGAACAAACTGTCACTTCCACTGGCCGGGGTTCCTGAGATCCTCAACTGAGGGCCACAGGTGACTCACAGACAAGCAGAAGGAAGTCTTGGTAGGGCAGATGATGGTGTATTTTCCTTGGCCTGCAAGTGCTGAAAGGAACAGCCGTGTCAACACAGGATCTGGGGGCAAGAGAGGCCTCAGGAAGTCGGAGGGTCATCCCTTCCAGGACTATGCTGACCAGTTACCCCCATACTGGCTGTGCCTGGACCTCACTTCTCTGACCATTAGACTTTGTATACGTGTATCAAATTATAGAACAGAAATAAGTACAATCATGTCAATTTTTTGAAGTCTCCTTTCTCACTGCCTCTTCGGCTATGCCACGGCCCAGCCCATCTCTCCCCTGTACCCACACAGCCCCTTTCACTGACTGCTCTCCTTATCCCTGTCCTGCACTGGTGGCCTGTGTCCTACACCAGTCCTTAGGAAAGTAAGTCAGATGCTATGGGTCCTCTGCCACAGCATCTGCCCCCTGGATTAGCAGTCTTCTCTGTTACCATCCTGTCCCACTTCCTCCCTTCCTCCTACATCTGGGCCTCATTCTGGAATCTCCTGGAAGTTTCCCCTAAGGGATCTTACACTTCTTGTCTCCACTTACCTGTCCCCATGTTTCAATGGCCGGCTTTCTAGCATTGTTCAATTTTCTACCTAAGTGCTGTCTTACAAGTGGCTGTCCTTGGCCTTCCCTTAAAGCCACACTGCCACCTCTCTGACCCCAACACCACCTGGTGCTCCCTCATGATTAGCCATCTGTCTACTGTGGGCCTGTTTCCTAGCCTGAAATGTTGCTCCACGGGGCAGACTTTTGTCTTGGTCACTGAGGCATCCTTAGAGCCAAGAACAGTATTGGGTCCAACACCCGAGCAGTTAACACACATCTGAACTGAAGCAGATGCTCTCACCCTGAAGATCACACACTTCCTCCCCTAGGGCACCTAAAGACAACAGGGACAGAGAGGCAGAGAGCAAGGAAAGGAGCCTCACACATGGGGCCTGGAGGGGCTCAGGAGAGGACACGTTCAACCCGAATTCGAATGGTGTCAGGGGAAGGGGTTGATGGGTGTTAGGGAAGGGGCAGGACGTGATCTCTTTGTACTTTTAAAGATTTGCTGCAGGGGACCATTTGTGTGAGGGTAATTCAGGACAGACCCTTAAAAAAAGGAAGGAAAAACAGGTCCAAGAGCTAAGGGGAAAATAAAAGCACTCTCGCCTCCCAGGGCACACTTTGTTCAGTGCTTCAGCCATTCAGCCTTACACTGTGTCAGGACGCAGAACTTGGCCTGTTTACAAGGCTCCAGAGGGCAAAGCACGGAGGCTTGTTTGTGGAACTTTCACAGGGACAGGGCTGAAAGGCCTTGGGTAACCTGGGCCACTAAGGGGCTTTTCAACAAAGCCACAGGTGATTCTAAAAAGCCTCTACCCACCAAGGTGAGTCATGGTGGCCACCAACACATTTAAGGATTACAGAAAAGGCACAGGTCTTTCATATAGTACTGCCGAGCAGCCACGTCCAAGAGCACTTCTGGAGTATGGGTTGCCTGTCTGCTCTGCTCCAACCCTGTGCTGCTCTGAGACTGAAGAACTGGCCCAGAGGGGATGGAAGCACTCCAACTCCAGTGTGAGGCATGCTCAAGGGCCAGCCATTTTCCAGAGGGCAGCTGCCCTGTGTGGGATTAAGGCTCCCACACAGGGCAGATGGAACATGGCAAAGGTTGAGAGGGCCACAGTTGGCACCAAGCCCAGGTATGACAGAGTGCAGCCTGTGATTTCGGACAGGTGCTCTTTGTGAGGATGGGCCCCTGCTGGCTGGGGCACGGACCCCTGGGCATCTGGCCTCAAAAGGACTCCCTCAAAGTGGGCAGTAAGAGGGTAGGTGAGGACTCCCAGGAGCCCTGACTGTCACCACTGGCATGCAGACCAGAGGATGGTCTGTCCCCGACATCACATGATCCCTGGGTCTGCTCCAGGGTTCTGTGGTGCCCTGATGACCAGGTCCCTGCCTGACCTTTCCCTGCCCACAGAACCCTGGCTTCCTTTGCTCTACCTGGGAGAAACAGGCTCCCAGGTCTCCTGGTAAATGACTGGCACTCACACATTGCCCAGGTCCAGCCCCTTCCTATGGCTGTGACTACTGGAGACCATGCAGCAACTTCCAGGCAAGTGGAAAGGTAATGATCAAAGTGTACCACAAGGACCCAGATGGAGGAAGCAGGACAACCTTACCAACAGATGGTCAGGGGGCTAGGCCCTACCGCCTCCTCCAGGATGGGACAGGTGGTCCTGGCACACTCTGGGCAGGACACATGGGTGGTGGAAGCAGCAGTGCCCCTGGCTCTTGAAGCAAGAGAGTGGCTGAACTTGCACTTTCAAAAGGGCCAGCAAAAGCTGACCAGGAACATCCTTGGCAACCAGGAAGAGAGCATTCTATGATTGTAAGGAAAGTCCCCGAGGAAACTGTGTGTTCTCTGCCTGGGGCAGAGAGCTCACTTGTAAAACCAGGAAAGAGTAGGCAGGCCTGCCGTTTCAGGACCACTGACCTTGGCCATTCAAGATTTATGGAGCCCTAGCCCTGAACTCCATCCCTGAACACTGGCCACGGCCCAGGGAAGCAAACACAAAGTCACTGGAGGACAGTGCGGGGAGAGAACAGGAAGAAACCACAGAGCCAACAGGCACTGCAGTACAAAACCATCACGGAAACTCCAACGGAATGTGGAGACGCTCTACCCGAGGACACAGCCAGCCCAGGATGACCTGTTTGCACAGATGGCCACGACGCCTCCACACTGATGTAACAGGCCCAGATGCTCACGGCAAACAGCTGGCTGCTTTGCATGCGGCCTCGGAAACGGGCCTGCGGGATTGCAAGGTTTCCGTTCGCCGGAGCACAGCGTGCAGCAGCATCCTGGTGCTTCTGGATAAATAGAAACAGTTTCCATATGCCAGCCATAAAGTCGCACCAGGGAGGAGAGGGAGAGAGGCGGAAGAGGGCTCCGCCCACCCCCACCCAGCAGGCGCAGGGTCAGCTCTGCCTGGAAAGTCACTGTAGCCTTGGTTTGGAGCCTGGGAGAGGTCGGTTTGGATGAAGGACCTGTGAGCAACTCGTTCAGGGCAGTCTGGTCTCCCTCCTTTTCATCTTGCCCTCTTACACACACACAGCCTCACTCACTCCTATGCACACATCCCTGCAGCACAAGTGAAGCCTGAACGCCCCAGTTCATCCTGCCGTGACCCTCTCCTCCCAGTATTCATGATCTTACTCCCTAGAGCCTCAGTTTCTTTACTCATAAACTACGGGTGGTGCCAGCTGTGCTCCAGGCACAGCATAAACAAATGCAAATACCCACAAAGCACCGGGAGCCCTCCGGAAACGCGTGCCCAGCAGAATGACAGCGAACAATTGCGCAACCATTGACCAGTTGTCACTGAGAGCCCCACTCCATGGGAGAAAGCTTAAAGAGGAGAGCAAAATGAGCCAGAGTGATGCTGATGAATTTTACAGGCACGACAGTGCCATACTGCTTCTGTGCACCAGCTTTCAAGGGCCTGACATGAAGACTGGGCATGGCCACTGTGAAAGAGGACAGAATGTAGGCTCCTTCCGAGGAGGCTCCTCCTTCTGGTAACTGGCTGCAAGAGATGGCATGGAGGGCAGACCCACATTACCAATGCACATCAGAGAAGGCTCCAAACCCGGGCACAGCCTGACAAATGCATCGACATACAGAAAGGCAAGAGCTGGCACAGAGCCTTCCCAGCTGAATGGTTGGCACGAGCCCAGAACTTGTCCTGCCAAAGGCTTACTTGTGTCCCGGGAGGAATGGAAGTCTCGACAGGTCGGCACCACGGGTCAAGCACTGTTCTAGAAGGAACTCCAGCTTAGGAACAGCCAGGATGAAGCCCTGTGTTACCTCCAACTTTGCTTTCAGCCACCTGACAAGGACTTAAGTGTCCAAGTCCAAAGGGATTCAGCCATGCAGTTAGCCCTGGGGAGACTTGGCAGGGAAAGGGCTGAGGGTTGAGAGCAATGGCAATATCCAGAGGAAGCAGGACTACAGGCCCCTGGGAGTCAGGGCAGCAAGGAGCACAGGCATAGGAGGAGCACAGGCATGGGAGGACTAGGAAAAGATCGCACCAATGTCATCATCTCCGTGGCACTGATGCCACCTGTGGTGCCACCCCCAAACAGCCACAGAAGAAGACATGTGCACACACAAGGCATGTAGTTGAGACCCTGCAGCACCTCTCTAGTCTTACCAGATCATGTTGTATTGGGGGAGAAAAGGGAGAATGGAGTTTAAAAAGGCTGACCTCCACAGGAAAACATAGGGCTCAGTCTGCAGAGAATTTATTCAGTACCTACTGTATACCAGCATGTGCTAGGCACTGCTGAGAAGGAAACCACGACCCTAATCCCCATGGAGCTCCCAGGCAGAGGCAGCAGAGGAAGCTGAATGGTCACCAAAGTCACTTGTTAGTTACATCAGCCTAGAAAAGGCTGTGAGCACCACTGCCCTCTGTGGGGGCTGGGGATAGGGGTAGGGGACATTCAGAGGTGACATGCGGGCTTCTGAGGACGAAAGATCAGGAAGGCGCTTACAGGGTTGGGATGCAGTGAAGGTCAGGCCTAAGCACAGAGGGGCTTATGTGGGAAACCGCTGAAGACTCAGTAATTGGGACACCTAAGGGTGAGAGACCAGAGTCAAGGCTGATGCAGCGGGAAGGGCTTTATGCTCATTAGTTCTTGTGTAAAAATGTCAATGAACTAGACTGTTAATAGCCACAGTTTACACAGGGGGAAATAGGCACAGAGGCTGTGACTTACCAAAGGTGGCAGGGGGAGGAAGTGGCTGGCCTGAGGCTCCAGCCTAGGCAGTCTGTGCTCCCACCTGCCCTCTGCTTCCACATGGCCAAGGATGGGGCTGGGCCATCCACGTATTACAGAGGTAGATTTGAACCTCTGGGTTCTAGCAATGGAGTGCTGGGGCCAGGGTGCCACCTGGAAATACACAGCTACGATGGCCAGTCTTGATCAACCCACCCCATTTACAAGAGTTTTGCTTGGTGAAACTGCACATTCCACTTCTGCCATGGTACCTGTGAGTTTGCAGGATGGGTTATGTGTGTCAGGAGCCACCTTTGTCATTTTCACTGTCTAATTCTCCTAGGCACCCTTCCCAGGAGAGCTATCTTGTCCCAACTGCACCCTCACAGTTTGCCGAGGTCCACAGAAATTCCTGGCAAGGCAGGACAGGGTGCATCATTCTTCAGTCCTTGAATGTCAAGATCCAACTTGGAATTGCCAGTGGGTATGCCGTGCCCCAGAGGGCTCCATGCCCTCTACCAACTGGGCACCTACTGAGCACAGTGCTTGGGATGCTGCCACAAACATTTATAAGGGCCCCGTGTTTCATCTGCTCACTCACTCACTCACATGTACCCACGCATACATGGGCACATGAGTGCACACACGCACAGGCATGCAAACTCTGTTCCCTGGTGAAGACTGTGGCACCTGTGCAAACATCTGTGCTGTCTTCACTTGGAAGCATCAGAAATGCTAATTGTGAGCCGTGTGGGGAGGGCAGGGAGCCGCAGAGGAGCTGGCAGGATGAAGGGCATTCTGCACAGGTACTGGCCCCGGCTCTCTGGGCCCCTGCAAGAAGTCAGCAGACAACCCCTGCTTACAGGGCAGGTCTGGCTTGAGACTCAACCTGCACGAAGGCTGTTGATGTGTCAGCTGATACACACAGCAGGGGCTAAAGCATTGTTCCAGGGGCCACCGAGGTCATTTTCCAGGAGAGCTGGGTGAACTCAGCTTCCATGAACAATGGCCATAGCCCAACATCTGGGTTCCTTCCTCAGCAGACTGAGCAACCACAGAAGCGTTCAAAAGCTTCAGAGCATCAGCAGATCTCACCTCCCAATACATACCCAAACCCACAGCCTAAGAATTTTCCCAGGTCATCCCTCTCCAGACTTCTGTGCCCTTCTGCACTCTGGAACAGTGCCTAATCTTCAACAGGAAGATAAATAAATAAATAAAAAGGGCGACTGCCCTGGAAGCTGAGTGGACTTTGGTGCTAATAAAATCTGAGCCTTAATGAGGTGACCAGACTGGCTCCAGGGTGTGCATCACAACTGCAACTGCAAACAGCAAGGCAGGCCAGCCAAGTGTGAACAGCTGAGCCGAAATGAGAGGGGACCCCTGAGAGTCACAGAGAGAAGACAGCATGCTTGCTGACGACCACCCACAAGTGCAAGCCAATGCATCCAGCAGCCTGGAGTGGCTCCAAGCCATTAGCCAGTACCAAGCCTGGTTGGTCTGCCTGAACTGATCTCCAACAAGAGCTAACAGAATAAGAAAAATAAAATGACGTGAAATAGTGATCTACCAAAAAGACAGACTAAACAGAGAGACAGGCCACCTACACTTGGGGGAGGGGAGGATTGGGTGTGAGGAAAGGAGGGGAACTAAGTACCCCAGACAGCACAAAAATCACAGGACACACAGGCTCCTGGGTTGCTGCAAATGCTAAAAGCACAGAGCTTTCTGTCTAATAAGCAGGCTGTCCAGGGAAGCAGGGCCATGCCCTGCCTGACTATTTCTGGGTTGATCACATGTGTGTGAGTCTCTTTGTTACCCTAGCTGGCTCCAGGGGCTAGCTAAATTATGACAGACAGAGTCACCTGGGACCCTGGGTGTTTCTAGAATCTGGTGACTCATTCCCAAATATGAACATTCCTGTCTGTTAGGTACCTAACAAATGTGTGCAAACAAAAGACCTAGCAAAACACCACCAGGAAGAGGTGCAGCTGCACAACACAGCAGCACAAAAACAACAGCCGCCTGCCCAAGGATTACACTGGACTAGACACTCTACCTTTCTGCCTGTCCCACCTGGCCATCTTCAATGGGCTCATGGAGACATAGGTCCAGCCTCCACCAAGGGACTGTGACTTACCAACCTGATTCTGGACGAATGAATGGGTATTATTTATACTGTTAAGAATTTTAGGACTGGTGGAATGGCTCAAGTGGTAAAGCACTGGCCTAGCAAGCATGAGGCCCTGAGTTCAAATCCCAGTGCTGCAAAAAAAAAAAAAAGAATTCTTTGCCAACTCAGTCATCCAGCCCATATTTGAAATTATCTAGCTCACCAAAATTCCATTTTCTCACAACCATTAGGAATCCATCAAACCCTGATTCAATACGTCAACTCTGCCATATCCAGGGGCTGGTGAGTGAGTGGCCTCTGTGCAGTGGAGAATGGGAATCACTACGAGAGCAGTGTGTTCAGTGAACGAGGGGCTGTGAGGCAGTCCTGGGCTAAGCGGTTAGAGAGGGCTCAGGAAGAAAAGCACTCTCAGCTCTGTGACTGAAGAATGCCAACGCAAGAATGCATCAGAAGCCAGAGTCAGCATCCCAGGAAGGTTCGGTAGTGATAGTGGCTTATATGAGAAAATAAACAAGATCATGTGCCCATTAAACAAATGGGATCATGTGAATAGCCTCATGTTTTAAGACTTTGGGTTATGGATTCTGTACTTTTTTTTTTTTTAGAATGCTAGGGATTGAACCCAGGATCTTGCTGCTAGGTGAACATTATACCACTGAGCTACACCCCCCAGCCCTCTAATTATGGGTTCTGATTTCTGCAATGGAGTAAAAGAACAGAGGCCAGCCAGGCAGGAGGTAACTGAGGCAAAATGCCTCATAGCCTAGCCAGGTCAAATGCTGGGCAACAACAGGACAAAGGGCATGAGAGCTGAGTCTTCAAGGGCTCTTATTCCATTCAATGGTGTGCCCAATGAGTGGTCTAAATGTCCTAATCTCACCAGGAGCCAGTGGCTCACACCTGTAATTCTAGCTACTTGGGAAGCTCAGATTGGGAAGGCTCAAAGCCAACCTGGGCAAATTGTTTGTGAGACCTCATCTCCAAAATAACCAGAGCAAAATGGACTGGAGGTGTGGCTCAAGTGATAAAGCGCTTGCTTTGCAAGCACCAAGGCATGCGTTCAAACCCCAGACCTGTCTCTGCCACCTAAAAAAAACATTACAAACCAAAGCCATTGGTAGTGCAGACACGCTGCTCTCCTCCTTCAATAGCTAGAACGCACGGAGAATGTTACTTTTTAACTTGTGACCCAAAAATCCCCTAGCTGTATTCCGAGATGCCTACTCCCCAGCACCAGAGGGCTGCTAGGAGAACAGGTCTCTCCACAGAGGGCCGAGACAAGACAGCACACCATGGCTGCCTCCTGAGCACAGAGCTTGCGCTCGGCCACCTGGCACAGCAGATGGACAATGTCCCCATCCACCGAAGGCCAGGATGGAGACTTTGGGGCTGCTGGCACACTGGGACAACGCAGGAACTTTCTGCCAGCAGCAGGAGGAGCCATGTTTTCTAAGCCTTCTGACTCTAGGGCTGGGCCTGGTGGGATTAGGAAGGGCTCAGGGGAGGGTGGGGCGGCAATCTCAGCCAAACATCCTTACCTTGCTGCTCTGCTTTGCTCTACCAGCTTCCTCCCTCATTCTGCTGGGATGACTCTGATCTAAGAGGCTCCTCCCAGGCCCCAGGCTGGGAGCCTGACCAAGTCAGGTCAGTTCAGCCAGCTGCTGGACTTCTCAGCTAACCAGATGAACAGGGAGGCTCTGAGGCTGGTCAGGAGCCAGATTCTGAGAGGAAGACACCAAACCTGGCTCCCTGCACTGCAGTAGAGCCTGGAGTTCCCTCTCTGGCCACCTCCCACCTTGGGGAAAAAAGGAGCTCCTACTGGGGCTGGACCTCCTGGGGCTGTTAACCTCAGGACACAGCATTTCCTGTTGGAAAGTGGTCAGTAGAAAGTGGCTTTGTCCTTGCTTCGCCTTCTGGCCCAAACATTTAGCAGCTCCCCTGCCATTCTCAACCAAGTTCATACTCCTGCCATGGACACTCCAGGCTCTTCATAAGACAGGTCTCCCTGCTCAGATCCCTAACCCAAGCAGAATGGCCAGCATCTCCGAGCCTCAGCCTGGTATACTGGGCTAACTGTTTGAGGCACACTGACTTGTTTAAACCTTAGAACAGTCCTGAAGGTAGCATTGACATGAGTGTCATTTTATGAATGAGGAATCCCAAGCTGGGAAGTTTTGTCATCTGCTCCAGGTCCAGCTGGATTCAAACTCAGCTCAGGGCATAGGCTCTTAACCCTCAGCTCAAGCCCAACCGTCCCCCCAACCTGCTCCCCTGGCAGGTACATACCTACTCCTACCTCTGATGATGTCTCCCTTGCTTAGGATGCTCCTCCCTTCCTAAATCACAGCAGCCCACAGAACGCCCCCTCACTGTGCTTTGTCACCACTTGCTGTCTGGTGTCCTAGCACAGTGGAATCATCAAAACTCCCTCCAAGGGCTGCAAACTCAATGCCTACTGGCACCAGGCAGGGGCTGTAACATGACAAGCTGAAGGGCTCAGATCCTCCATGACAAGGCCTGGCTAGAGCTCAATGGCAGCTGCTCCCACAGAGGGCACAATCTCCCAGGTGCCCCTGGGGTGCCCAGCTATCAGGCCTTACACTCAGAGGTCACTTCCTCTGAACCAGAGCCTCACAAGTGAAGAACCACTTTTTCTTCTTTTCTTTTTAAAGAGACAGGGTCTCCCTATGTGGCCCAGGCTGGCCTCAAGATCCTCGTGCTTCAACCTGGGTGCGCCACCATACCTGGCCCAGTAACTGCACTTTTACAACTAAGCACCCCTAACAAAAAGCAAACCAGGCAAAGGGGGTCCTTAGTGCAAGACAACACAAGCACCAATGGCCCCACTCAGTTATCAGCCCAGGCTGGGACATTCCCCCAGTAACCAACAACCTTAGGGTACTGTCCCTTTGTTCTTCCTCTGTCAGTCCCTTATCTTGGCTCCTGCCACTTTCCATTTCAGCCCAAATTTCCTTGCTCAACCCACTGTGATGGGACCTATGCAAAGGGAGAAAGTCCAGGCTTGTGGATGGAAATTGTGGCTTTCCCTCGTGCTCTGGTTTTTCCTTGTCTATGTGTTCAAGCCTCTTGGAGTGACCCCACACAGATTTTCCAAAGAAGCACCATCAGGCTTGTTATTTTTACAGACTAAAAGTATGGGACTTCTATTTGGAATGGCATACCTTGTAAGAATAACAGTTGAACAAAATAAAGCTATAAACCAACTTCCTACAAACCTGCTTTTTCTACAGAGTCTCACTTCCTAGAAGGGCCAACATTAGCTAATCCAGAAACATAGGTTCAAGTGCTGCTGAACTGGCTTCATTACCTTGGGAAGGTTTTGACCTCTGGGAGCCCCAATTTCCTCCCCTGTAAGAGGATCCTAAAGACACCACCAAACTCAAGAGGTCTGCGGGGAGCCAAGGGAAACAGACGGCACTAGCACGGTGCTCCAGCCACTGCTGGCACAGAACAGGGGCTCAACAGCCTCAGATCATGTGACCAGTGAACACCTTCCTCAAGCAGTCCTGACCCAAAAGAAAAGGGAAATGCCCAAACCAGGGAATTTAGTTAGTTAAAGGTCAGAAGAGATGGGTGCCCCTTGGGCTCCCTGAGCACAAAAATAGGCCACAGGCCACCTCAGTACCCCTGTCCCTTCTGGGATTGGCCTTTGCTGATTTCTGAGAAGGGCACAGGTTTCCTCTCTGGGCCACCAAGCTGTAATCTGAGGCAGCCCCACAAAGGACACTGTAACCAGAAGCCACCAGAGGCACATGGCTGTAAGCCAGCTAAGGCTCCCCTGTTCCCTACCCAACATGGGGGCTGGGAAGTTGACGTTCTGGCTCATGAAGCATTTTCAGAGGGAATGGGAACTCAGACCTCCCTGGGGCAGTGGGCAGAGCTGTGCAGCAGGCGCCAACCCGCACCCAGCTGCCATGACTACCATTGAGATGCGACAGCTTTCTGCATGCAGAGGGAGAGATGGCATTTCATGGCAGGGGGGCCTGAGGCAACAGACAGGATCCCCCCATGAAGACGAAGAGGGCCAGGAAGCAAGAGGTTTCAAGTCTCCATTATGAGGCTCCAACCCAGCATGCTGGGCGCTTGCTCATTTTAATTCATGCCACCAACGGTCTGGTGACACCCAGGATTCTGCCTTGTCGAGGCTCTAGAAAAGCCAGGGGAATGACTCTGGCAGAGCCAAATGCCCAGACTCTGTGGGAGGCTGTGGAAATCTAATTGCTGCTTGGTCTCCAGCTGCGGTGCTGCCTTGATGTCCCAGCACAGTGGCAGCCACCTGCTGGGCCAGGAGTGAGGCAAGGAGGAGTTACATCTTGGCCTGGGTGAGGACCCCTCTCACGGCGGACATTCCAAAGCAGCAGCCCAGCCTCTTGCCATGGTAGCAGCACCTGTGATTAGCTGAGTGGTGACTAAATCCCCTCAGCAGTGACCTGAGTCAGAGGCGTATCTCCATCTCCTCCTACACATGAGGAGGCCAAGACTGACAGAAGCCAAGGTCTGCTCTCAGCTAGGGCTGGAAGTCTGGAGCTTGACTCAACAGCTCTGCCACCCAGGGCAGCACAAGAGACAAGAGGTGGACTCTGACAAGTCCACTGATCAGAGGAAGGGCCCAGGGTCAGAGTTGTGCGATGGGGCACCCACTGTGAGGTGATGGGGGTCCTTTGCTAAGAGCCCAGCCACTCCCTGCTGGCTCCTCTTGGCCATTTCTGCCTGAGGCCAGCAGTTCCAGGCACCCTTACAGCCTGGGGCCAACCGGCTCTGAAAGCACGAAGACTCTGGAAAGGGAGCCAGAGCATCACAGGGGCCATGGCCTTCCACACTGTAGATACTGCACTGTGTCCTGGGCCACATCCAAGGAAGTCATTGAGGGAGCCCTCTGTTCTGTCACTGTAAGCCTATCCCTGCATGGCTTGTCACCTGGAAACCATAACAACCCAGCACCAAGGCAGCCATGAGACCCAGTGCCCTGCTCCAACCTCAGCCACAGCTCACGTCCCCAGTCATCTCCTGACACAGAAGATGCACGGGGTGGGCTGCAAGACAGCAAGAAAGCAAAAGCTGAGTGACTACAATCACCCTGGCAAATCCCTTGCAGAGCCACCATGTTCCATGTGCCCTGCAGACTGTGGGCATCTCTAACCTGGTCCAACGCCAGCCCCAGGATTGTTTTCAAGGTTATTCCTAATTTGGGGTTTGAAAGGCCTGTATTCCTATCTGCCTCCTTTATCAATCTGACATGATGCTGCTTGTGAGTCATTCATTAGCATTTCAGCAGCCACTCTCAGAGCCAAAGATGTTTGAGTCTTGGATAAAATCCACAACTGCCTAAATAAAGAGAAAAAGACAAACTTTCCAGGTTCCTAAAGGGATGAGGCCCTAGCATGGTGTCAAGGTCATAGGCGGCACAGTGACATTTCCTGGGGACGTGCATCCAAGGAAAGGTTGAGATTGTGGGGTAAACTATGTCTCCTCAAAATTAACATCCTGAAGTCTTAAACCCTAGCACCTCAGAATGTGACTGTGCATTTGGAGATAGGTCTTTAAGGAGGTCACTGAGGTGAAATGGGGTCCTATGGGTGGCCCTTGTCCAATTGGACTGGTGTGCTTGTAAGAGGACAGACCCACAGACCAAGCTGAGGACACTGCCAGAAGGTGGCTGTCTGCAGGTAGCTGTCTGCAAGCCAAGGAGAGCGACCTAAGATCTCAACCCTGCTGACACATTGACCTTGGCCTTTCAGCCTCCAGAACTGAGAAATAAACTTCTGTTGTTGGAACCCCTGCTCCATTACACTTTTGTTATTGCAGCTTGAGAAGACTGAGTCGGGGCATGTCAGTCCAGAGCCAGGGGAGCCCTAGGAATTGCTCCATCAGCAGAAGACCAGGTTTCATCCACGCTGTCACCCTTAGGAACCCTGCCTCATTCTCCTTGGCTCAAGCCCATGTCAGTCAACTGTGCTGACCACCTCTGTTTGCACTCTGCCAACCCTCTAATACCTGGAGGGTTCGAAGCAGCCATAGACTGGGGTTGACGGTGGTGGTCTCCAGGACGAGCTATGTTGGGAGAAACAGGATTCAAACCACGGGTTTGGGAGAAGAGGAAGAAGGGAACTGCCCACATCTGCTAGGGCCTCCAGACAACCACTGTCTGAGCTGGCAGGCCCCAGAAACCCAACTAGGTTTATTTTAACCATGATGTGATGAGTACCTACATACTGTAGGCCTTGAGCTACAAGATACAAAGATGAATGGAAGTCGGGGCCCAAGAGGTGATCAGACAGTGAAACAGGTAATTACTACACAGTCAGCTACTGGGAATCATGGGAGCCTAATTAAGACACCAAAGCAGAAAAGGACAGTCAGTGAGTAATTAGCTCTGTCCAGAAGTGGAAGTTCAGTGACTTCAAAGAGATGGCATTATCAGCAGGATTTTCAAGACAGAACCGGAAGCAGTAAGCAACAGAAGGCTGGGAAAGGCATTCCGGAAAGACTTCTTAGCAAGGCGGAAGCATTGAAGAATGCCCAGGGACTGAACTGAAAGCAGTGTGAGTGTGGGAAGCCAGACCAGTCAAGCAAGAAGGTGCTAGAACATACAAGGACTGGTTGCCAGGCCAGTGAAAAAGCTTGGCCTGTATCCTGTAGGGATGGGAAGTCCTGAAGGCCTTCAGACTGGGAAATGACCAGGCTGTGTTTTTTTCTTGTTCTTTTTGTTTTCTCAAAACAGGGTCTTCTAAGAAGGGGGGAAGGCAGATGTTGTAGCATAATGGAGGGGGTAAATCTAATCAAGATACAGTGTAAGCACATATGTAAATATCACAATGACCCCCCCTCCTGTACAACTAAGATATACTAATAAAGTTTAAAAAAAAATTTTAAAGGTGGGGGCACCTTGCCACCTAGCCCAGGCTAGCCTTGAACTTAAGATCCTTCTGCTTTGCCTCCCTAGTGCTGGAATTATAGGTGTGGCTGCCATGCCTGGCACGGATGTTTCACATTGTCTGCTGAGACAGCAGGAACAGGATGGTAGGCAGAAAGTCTGTGTCCAAACCCATGAAATATAGGGCTAGAGGTATGACTCAAGCCATAGAGTGCTTGCTAGCAGGTGTGAGGCCCTAAATTCAAACCCCAGTACCACCAAAACCCATGAAATAACAAGACCCATGAAGAAACAGTGCAGACTTCCTCTGGGACCTCATAGTTTCTTGAGAGGCCCTGCTGTGTTTTCCAGCCAGCATTATTAAGAACCCACTGGTTCTTAGGGCTTTTAACAAATGACCCAGTAAGAACACGAGAGGAAACATAATGGCCCTGTGGTGAGGGACAAAGAAATAAAAAAAAATAATAAATGCTAAGGGCTTGCATTTATGTTTATTAAGAGCTTGTGAAGAAAAAAGGAAGAGGAGGAAAAGGAGAGGGAAGAACAAGAGGAGGAAAGGAGGAAAGAGGAGGAGGGAAAGACATGTGGCAGTCAGGCCTGAGTTTCAATCTGTTCCATCATCTGACTCTGGACCTTGAGAAAGTGACCTAACCTCTCTGACTCAGTCTCCCTGTCTATATAATAAGGACAACAGTGCCTCCCTTGAAGGGGGTCTTAGAAAGAAAACAGGTAAGAGTCAAAAAACAGAGCCACTGCTTTCCCAGCCCTGAGCGGTGCCTAGAAAAAGATCTGTGTTATGTTCCAATCTGCCTGGATCACCCAGCTCTGCTGCCCTGGATGGAAGTGAATGTGCTAAAGTGGAGAATACTATCTCAGGGAGCCAGGCTCCCACCATACCCTCATCCCCAGAACACTTCTCTCCTTCATCCCATCTTAGGGGAGCCACTGAGCTCCCTGTGCACAACTGTGTTCTCTCTGGACAAAGGAGATGGGAGAGCCAGGCTCGTTTCTCGCATTTCTGAGCCTTGGTAGACTGTCTGTTCACCAAAGACCACTGCTGAGCACGGATCTCTGACACCTTAGGACCCTCAGAAAAGACAGTTATTTTAAGCCTCTCCTGAGCCTCAGCAAATGGCTTCGGGACAAGGCCCAGGAAGGTTTTTAAGGCCTTTCCTTCTGCCAGAAACACACTTAAAATTGAAGTCATTTGCAGCTTGCCACCTTTACGGGTTCACTTTGTGCTAGGTTTTGGTTCCCAGGAAGAAAAGCAAAGCTTCAAATCCTCAAATCAATGGCCATGCAGGGCTGGGGAGGGAGCAGAGGCACAGCCGCTCTGCTTCCCTGCAGCAGCTTCACACTGGGATAGGTGGAGGCTGGGTTTGAAATCTACTTCTTTTTTTATCAAGGAATGGGGCAAGGAAGCCAGCCAAAGAGATTTGCCTGAGTCTCGCCAAGCATCCAGGGACAAGGCCAAGGTACTTCGGTGCCAGGGAGGTGAGTGGTGGAGGGCGGGACAGGCCCCCGAAGTACGAGGCTCACATGTGGCATTACACTCCCAGGAGCAATTTCTGCCTCAGAACTTGGGGCTCCACGTGGAGTCAGGTGACAGGTTCTGAAGGCCATCTCACTCTTGTTCCTGCAATACCTGAGACCCACCCAGCCTCCTGCTTACTTGTGCTTGGCAGCTCCTCTTGGCTGAGACCATTGGAGGGAGCCATCGGGGCACTGCCACCCTCATCCAAGGTCAAGATGAGGGGCACATCGTCGTCTAAGCTCACGGCCATCTTCTCCTTGCCTGCAATCCTCAGGATGCGTTGTCCAGGGCTTTAAATAGTCTCTGGTTTGAGCTCCCTTTCAAAGCCACTGGCCCAGCAGTGCTTCTCAAATCCTCCTCCATCAGAAGCATCTTCTAGGGTTTGGAGGATAAAAAAAGAAAGACAATTATTAAAACATGACCACTACTGATGACTATGCTCTAGAATTAGGTAGCAGTGATGACCCCACAACCCTGCAACCAGACTAAACACCACTGAATTATATACGCTCTTTTAGATGGTGAAACTTATGCATGTGTTGTGACAGTATATGAACCTTAAAATATGTGAAAAAACCCTAAGCGTGGTGGTGCATGCCTATAATCCCAACACTTGGTAGTATGAGGCAGGAGGATCATGACTTTGAGGCCAGCCTGGGCTACACAGTAAGATCTTGTTGAAAGGGAGGGAGGGAAAAAAGGAAAGAAAGAAAAAGAAAAAAGGAGAGAAAAACCATGTTTTTAAAAAAATATGGAGGAGGGTAACTACAAGAATAAAACTGAAAAGTTACGGGTAACTGTGTCTGGAGAATGAGGTGAAAGTTAAGCTTTTTTTTCCTCTGGCAGTACTGCTGTTTGAACTCAGGGCCAGATGCCTGACATGAGGGCTAGTGTTCTGTTCTACCTCCATCCCTCTTTATATTTATCTGTGCACATTTTGAAAAGAGTTCAAAGATTAAAAAAATATAACCATCAAAATAATAGTAGTTAGTATTCAAAGTAGTTAATACCATGTACCAGGGACTCTACCGTTAATTTATAAATAAAAGCTGATTGAAACCTCATAACAGCCCTCTGGGATAGATGGGCTTATTATCCCGGTTACAGAAGGGGAAAGTTTAGCACAGAGAGGTTGGGTAACTTTGCTGAGAAATCACAGCTAGAAAGTCAAGCTTGGAAAAATGCAGTCTGCGCCAGCCCCATGTTTCCAGTCTCTAGACTGCAATACCTCTAGGGCTCTAGGTTCAAGATCAAGCAGCTGCTAACTTCATGACAGTAAAAATTAGCATGCTAGGCCACCGGGGCATGTGGGGTGGGGAAGACTGGTGAACAGTAAAAATTAGCATGCTAGGCCACCTAAGCTTATTTTGGGGCATGTGGGGTGGGGAAGACTGGTGAACAGTAAAAATTAGCATGCTAGGCCACCTAAGCTTATTTTGGGGCATGTGGGGTGGGGAAGACTGGGGAACAGTAAAAATTAGCATGCTAGGCCACCTAAGCTTATTTTGGGGCATGTGGGGTGGGGAAGACTGGTGAACAGTAAAAATTAGCATGCTAGGCCACTAAGCTTATTTTGGGGCATGTGGGGTGGGGAAGACTGGGGAACAGTAAAAATTAGCATGCTAGGCCACCTAAGCTTATTTTGGGGCATGTGGGGTGGGGAAGACTGGGGAACAGTAAAAATTAGCATGCTAGGCCACCTAAGCTTATTTTGGGGCATGTGGGGTGGGGAAGACTGGGGTTTGAACTCAGGAGTTTGCATTGCCTTTTCAAAAAAAAAAGAAAAACAACTAACTTTCACTTTACCTTTACTAAGCAAGATACATGTTCCCCAGATCTTTCTGGATTCTTCTGGTAAACAACATACATAACTCTCATACAAACATTGCTAACCTACATTTAGGTATTTGAAGAGGAAAGGGAACAAGAATAGTTTTTAAAAATGATGTCCAGAGTCACACAACAAACTCCCAACTTAAAACACTCAGAACTGGTCTGCTCGAGTTCTATTTATGTGTTCCATTTCTGCTTAGGAAGTCCAAAAGAAATGCCAGGACTCAGCAGATCTGCCTAAAGACCTTTGAACTCGAAAACAGCTGCAGGTTCCACCCTCCAGCTGTGGCCTCTTGAACTCAATGGAGGTTACCTCCAAACTGACCCACTGAAGGGCAACTGTGCAATCTCCTTCCTTCACAAATGCCCAGAATACCTCTGAGCAGATCTTGGGGCACCAGCAGGGAATGGCACATCTTCTTCAAACAAGGCAGCAGAACAGAAGTAAACATCGTTCTTCTGGCTGCTAAGCCTGTAGCTCTCTGCCCAGCAAACTTCCTGTGAGTAACTTTTTACTTTGCTCCAGATTTGGAGATTTATTTTGCTTTTAACTCTCACTAGGGGGGAAGCAGAACAGGAAATCCCAGATGAGACGCTACCCTGTGGCTGTCTTAAGAATTATGTTTCATATTGTCTTTTTTGACTTAACTGTATTCTGGGTTGGTTTTGGTTTTTTTAGTTTGGTACTGGAAATCGAACCTTGTTCATGCTAAGCACACGCTGTACTACTGAGCTGCATCCCCAGCCCCTGGCTTAATGTTTTACCATGGATAGTCTCAAAAATACTCAAAAGTAGAAAGACTACATCCTTGCATCCATTTACTTGGCTTTGACCATGATCTCACCCGTATTTGTCTTGAAGGCAACAGACTGTTGACCATCTTAACTCATCAAGAATAGGTTTCTAGCTGAGTGCTGGTGGCTCACACCTATAATCCTAGCTACTCAGGAGGCAGAGATCAGGAGGATTGAGGTTCGAAGCCAGCCCAGGCACACAGTTCAAAACCCTATCTTGGAAAAACCCTTCACAAAAAAGGGCTGGTGGAGTGGCTCAAGGTGTAGGCCCTGAGTTCCAAGGTGTAGACCCAAGTGCCACAAAAATAAATAAATAAATAAATAAAAAGACAAAACAACAACAACAAAAGGTTTCTAGTGTCACACTAGCTAATGGCTTTTATGCTTTAACTGTTTAATGCGTGACTCTTCTTGCAAGCATTGTGTTAGCTCAATGGTTCTCAACAGGGATGATGTGTCCCAGTGGACAGTAACAATGTCAGGAAACATTTTGGTTGTCACAACTTGGGAGTAATTTCTAGAGAGCAGAGGCAGAGATGCCACTAAAAATCCTACGGTGTATAATAAAGAATCATGTGGTTCAAAATGTACCCATCCTGCTGTTGAAAGAATACTATTTTAGCCAATATCCCCACCCTACAGATGAGGAAACTGAGGCTTAAAGTGGCTAACTTACTTCTCATAAGAAAACAGCAGGGAAGCCGGGCACACACTTGCAACCCCAGCAACTTGGGAGGCTGAGATCAGGAAGATTCTGGTTTGAGGCAAACCTAGGCAAATAGTTTGAGACTCCATCTCCAAAATAGCCAGAGTAAAATGGACTGGAGGTGTGGTTCAAGTGGTAGAGCACCTGCTTTGCAAATGTGAAGCCGTGAGTTCAAATCCCAGTTCCAACAAAAAGAAAACAGCAGGGAAGTTGCAGAGGCCAGATTTTAACTCAGGCATAAGAGGTCCGGGGAACTCCCGGCTTAAGCATCACCCAATAACAATTCCCCAATTTGAATGCAAGTCCATCACTTTTTTTTTTTTTTTTGCTTATTTTGTTTCTGTCTAACTTAGCTTCTTTTGGGAACAAGGTTTGGTATGTAACCCAGGTTGGCCTCGAAATCTATAGCCTCCTGCCTCAGCCTCCAGACATATCCATCACTTGAGAGAAAGAAAGGAGGCCCAGAGAGGGGAGGCAACTGGCCAAGGTCACACAGTGCTGGGGCAGGACTGGAACTCAGGATTCCCAGGTCCTGGCCAAGGTTCTATTCCCAGGATTTGGCACCCCCATCCTCGAGAAAGCACCGAGGTCGCCCCTGGAGAAAGGTCCCGGGATCAGAGAACAGCTGCCACTCGCTGGGCAGCGGGACCCGGGCACCAGCCTCCCGCGGGGTCACCTGGGGACACGGGCGGGGGGTGACAAGGCAGAGGCGGGGCGTCGGCTCCACGTGCACCCCGCCCCACCAGCGCCCCACGTGGGGGGCGCCCCGCGAAGCTGGGGGTGAGGACTGGGGGTGCAGAGCCCCAGCCTCGGCTGGGGAGAGGGGCACAGCGCTGACCCCAGTGTCCACCCTGCCCGCCTTCCAAGCCGGGTGCCCAGCTGCGACCCCTTACTCCGCGCCCTCTGACCTCTGACCCCTGCCCTCTCCCGCGGGCCAAGCCCTAGCACCCTTTGAATTCTTACACGCGCCGCCCCAGGAACCCGGACCGCACACCAGGGTCCGCACAGCCCGTCGGCGCCGCCGCCAAAGCCTCGAGCCTGGAGCTACTGCAGCCACCACAGCAGCCGCCACTTCAGCCGCTGCCACCACGGCAGCTGCGCCAGCTCCCTCATCCACCGCCTACCTTCCCCTCAACCCCGCCTGCCCCGCCTCATTTCCTCTCCGCCGAGGCCTATTGGCCAGCTGAGCTGCCGTGCTGGGTTCTGATTGGTCCAGCCTCCCTTCCTTCCCCAGCTGTCGTCCGCTGCGGATGCAGGATTCATTGCCCGCCTCCTTAGGAGGGGGCGGGACGAAGAGACTCCACCCTTTTCTCCCCCTTCCACTTATCCCTTCTCAAGCTTTCCCCCGAAACCAGAGGAGGAGTCCCGAGTCCTTCTATTGATGCCACGTCAGAGAGGCGGTGCTTCTGATTGGTCAAACTTAAGGAGGCGGTGCTAACAGAGCGGAACAAGGAATTGAGTGGTGAAACCCAAAAGTCAGTCAGACACTAAGTCCCGCCTTCTGAGAGTGGCGGGTAACTTAGCAACGCAGAGACCGCGGAATTAACTGAGTAGAGCAACTTAGCGCCCTGGAAGTAGGTGAGTAGCCAGGTGGGCAAGGGTTTGAGGCTGAGGGAACTGCGGGTTCCAGCGCGCCCTCCCCGCTGTGGCTTTCCCCATCCCCACCAATGGGCGGACTTCCCTGCAGGGACCACAGAGCATCCTCTTGGGGCGCCCTGACTCTTTTCTGCCCCCCACTACCTGGCCATATTATGGCCCTACTTCCACATTCCCAAACCAGTCATATAAAGGCACATCAAGTTCACTTATCTCAACCGCTGGGGGTGTAGCTCAGCGGTTAAGTGTTTGCCTAATATATACAAGGCCCTGATGTTCGATCCCCAGTACCACAAGAAAAAAAAATCAATTATTTCAACTCAAATAGGTGGTGGGGGTGACAGGGTAGATTACAAGTCTCCCTCTATCCCAACTAAGGACCATAGATGTAAGCGAGCAACAACGGCATCTCTGGGTTGCTTTGATTATACAATTTGTTTGGCATTTCTGGGATTTGAACTCAGGGCCTTGTGCTTGTGAGCCAGGTGCTTTATCACTTGAGCCACTCCCCCAGCTTTTTCTTTTTTTTTGCTTTGCTTTAGTTTTATTTTTCAGATAAGGTCTCATGCTTTTGCCTCAGACTACCATCCTCCTGTCCCCACCTCTGGAGTAGCTGGAACTACAGGCCTGCACTGCCCAGCCTTGCAGTTTTTGTCTTTTGTGTTAACTTTACCCTTTTACTCTGTAATTCCTGTCCTTAAAATGTGGTTCTATTGTACATTCTTAAGCCAAAGAGTTTCTTGTGAGGAGTAAATGGAGTAAGGTTAGGAAGAGGTTGGCATGGAGTGGGGAACAGTGTGAGAGCTCAGCAAACAGTGGTGACTTTTCCCCCTAAAGTGCATCCTGAACTCTTTTTTTTTTTGGCAGCACTGGGGTTTGAACTCAGGGCCTCACATTTGCTAGGCAAGCACGCTGACACTTGAGCCATTCCACTACTCCTGTTTTGTGTTGGGTATTTTTGAGATAGGGTCTCTCAAACTATTTGCCTGGGCTGGCTTTGAACCATGATCCTCCTGATCTGTGCTTCCTGAGTAGCTGGGATTACAGGTGTGAGCCACCGGCACCTGACTCCTTAACTCTTCTTGCTTCAGACAGACAGGGAAGTTCTCTGGTCCATATCTCAAATACTCAACAGGCATTTACTGAGTGCCTGGTGTGGGTGCTAGGTTAGCGTAATCAATAAAAGAGAATTCATTGCCTCCTCACACAGCATGCAGTCTAATGTAGGAGACATTAATGACATGATATAGTACAGATAGATGTAAAATGACACCCAAGGGATTCACTTCCAGAATGATGGAGTGAGGAAGTAGGTAGATCCTCTCCAAAGGATGTGGTGGTGCATGCCTGTAATCCCAGTACTGAGGAGGTTAAGGCAGGAGGATCATGACTTACAGCTCAGTCTGGGCTATATAGAGAGTTTGACACCAGCCTGGTCTATATAGTGAGTTCCACATCAGCCTAGGCTATATAAAGAGTCCCTGTCTCCAAAAAAAAAAAGAAAATGCAATAGTCCACTGATAGATGAGTGGATAAGCAGAATGGAATATTACTCAGTCGTGAAAAGAAATGAAATTCCGAAAACTCCCATAACATAGATGAACCTTGAAGACATTATACCAACTGAAAGAAGCCAGATACAAAATAACAAACACTGTACTATTCCATTGATATACACATAGTAGTCAAATTCATAGAGAAAGAAAGCAGAACAGTAGTTTTCAGGAAGGGGACTGAGGAATTATTGCTTAACGGATACAAAGTTTCAGTTTAGAATGATGAAATCGTTTGGAGATTGACGGTAGTAATGAGTACACATAAATGCTTAGAGCCGCTGGATTGCATCCTTAAAATGATTAAGAGGTAAACTATTTTACAACAAAAGCAGCTCTAAATTGCACGGACTCTGATCTACTTCAGCACTGAAAACCAGTGTAAGGCATACAACAAACTGAGAGTAATTATTCCTGAACAGTACTAAAATTGGAGGTAAGGGGTACTCACCTAGGGCTTCCCCACGATGACGGTTCCAGCAGGGCGGACAGCCAGTGGGAGCCGCAGCCCTCGAGCATTGCTGGCTAAAGTGGCATTCTTGTGTCCAAAGGACCAGCAGAGCCAGCAGCACAGGATGGTGTCCTCTCTGGGACAAGCAATGGCTTCCAGCTTGACTATCTAAGAAGTGAGGCAGACGTGGCCTTGATGAGGCTGTGCACATGCGTGGTAGGATCGGTACCCGGGTAGACACGCAGAGAAGCAAGAGGGACCAACCGAAGCTAAACTTCAGGACAGACTTGAAAATGAGCCAAACATCCGCTGTGCCCCTGGCAGAGCAGGGAAGCCATACTGTTTGTTAAAAGAGTTTAAGTACGACCTCTGACCAGTCTGTGGCCAAATTTTAAACTGTGAGACACAGGAATGACCCCTAGGATGTCAGGTTTAAAAATAAGAAGAAGAAGGGAAAAAAATTAAGCAGAGCTGCAGATTACAGAGGAGAGCAACTTGACAGATTTAGGCCAGGAAGTAACTTTCCAAACACATAGCCACACAAAAAGAGTGAGAAAAATTCAGAATACAGAGTTGCTGCAATTTTTTATCTAAAATTTCCAGTTTTCAGCCAAAAATTGTGAAATTTGCAAAGAAATAAGAAAGTGTAAACATACTCAGAAAACAAAACAGTGAGGTGGGCGCCAGTGGCTCACGCCTATTATCCTAGCTACTCAGGAGGCAGAGATCAGGAGGATCATGGTTCGAAGCCAGCCCAGGCAGATAGTTCCTGAGACACTATCTCAAAACCCATCATAAAAAGGCCTGGTGGAGTGGCTCAAGATGAAGGCCCTGAGTTCAAACCCCAGTACTACAAAACAAAACAAAACAACAACAAAAAACATGGCTCAAGTGGTACAGCACCTGCCTGGCAAACAAATCCCTGAGTTCAAACCCAGCACTGACAAAAAAAAAAAAAAAAAAAATATATATATATATATATATATATATATAAGGCAATATTTCTAACACTATACTGTTAGGTTCATGAAAATATCAGTGTGATATATGTGACAAAAGCAGCACAGATGGTGGGGGAGAGGAGGGAAGGAAACGTGGGGTCAAAGTTGTTCATATTCCCCAGGCTAAGGTAGAATCTACCATGTGAATAACTATATGGAAATAACTAGAAGGCAACGGAACAAACATGTCAATCAGAAGGCAGAGATTCTCAGACAGGATGAACGAGACCAAACACCATCATACCTTCAAAAAACCCAAATAGACCAGCTACTGGGAGACTGAGGCAGGAGGATCACTAGTTCAAGACCAGCCTGGACAACTTGGCGAGACCCTGTTTCAAAAAATTAAAAAAAAAAAAAAAAGGGGTGGGGGGGTGATAGAGCCCTTGACTAGCTTGCTTGAGGCCCTGGGTTCCACCCTCAGCACTGGAAAATCAATCAATCAATAAAAGACACATGCAGGTTGACAGCAAGAAACTGGAATATATCAAACCACCCTAAAAGAGCTCAAGTGGTCACACTACTATCAGACAAAATTTCCTTTAAGACAAGAACTATTACTAGCACAGTGAGGAACATTGACTATTCTCCTAACATTGAGAGGAGAATCAATACACCAGGAAGCTCTAGCTGAGCTGACCGAGAAAATAAGAATATGCAAATTTTACCCAGCTCAGAATTACAGATTTTTGGGCTGAGAGGTAGAGAGCAGGCCCGGCATGCGTGAGGCCCTGGGTTCAGAAGGAGAAATTTGAAATCTTCCTTCACTCAGAGTAAAGGCCATGGCTAGAGGTCTTCAGTGGTGAATTTCATCAACTACTTAAAGAAGAATTAGTATTAACCTCTCCCAAACTCTTTCAGAAAAGAGTGGGGAACATGTCCCCACTCTTTCTGTGAAGCTAGTTTTGCTAAAGCCAGAAGCATTATATGAAAAGAAAAACCACAGCAAATGTCACCTGATTTTGTAAATAAAATTTTACTGGGACACAGGCATGCCAATTTATTACACATTGCATGCAGCTGTCTTTGCTTTCCAACAGCAGAGCTGAGTACATGTGAAAGGCTACAGAGCCACAAAACCAAAGTTCTTTACCATTTGTCTCTATGTAGAACAAATTTGTCAAGTCCCTCTATAGACCAATATCCCTCAAGAAAACAGATGCAAAATATCAGCAAACTGAATTCATCAACAAGCCAGGTGTGGTGGTACACACCTATAATCCCAGCACCCGGGAAACCGAAATGAGGATAGAGAGTTCCAGGCCAGCCTAGTGAGACCCTGTCTCAAAAACAAGACAAAAAAACAAAACAAAAATTCAGCAACATGTAAAAGGGATTATGCAGGAGAACTAAATGATATTTACTCCAGAAATGCAAGATTGGTTAAATATTTGGAGGGCTGGGGGCATGGCTCAAGAGATAGAGCGCCTGCCTGACAAGAATGAGGCCCTGAGCTCAAACCCCAGTACTGGAAAAAAAAAAAAAAAAAAAAAAAGATTGCTTAAACATTCCAAATATAAGCAGAGTAATCTGCCATACTAATAGAGTCAATGATGACCTAGAGAGACCAGGGCTCTCATACTTTGCTGGGGATATTTCAACATAGCCTGGCTGTTCTTCAATAGCTGAACATAAACTTAGCAGCAATTCCCCAACTAGGAATTTACCCAAGAAAGATGAAAATGTGTACACAAAATAGACTTCCATATGACTGTCATTCATGGTAGGAGAGCCCAAGTATCCATTAGCCAGTGACTGAACAAATACTGTTGCTTATTTCCATACAATGGAGTACTATGTTGCAATGAAAAAGAAAACAATACGGATACATGCTGCAACATGGATGAACCTCGGTGAAAGTGTCTCAACCTCAGTTCTATTGACATTTTGGTACAGCTAATTCCTTGTTGTGGAGGACTGTCCTGGGAGTTCTTTGATCTTTAGCAGTGTCACGAGCCTCTGGCATGTAATATTCTCTTCCCATAGTGACAAGAAAATACACCTCCAGTTTCTTGCCAAGTCCCCCGGAGAGCAGCATTGGCTCTGGTTTCAAACCACGATGCCGCAAAAAGTCAGGCTGTAGGGTTGCATTACGTGATTTCATTCGTCTGAAGTATCCAGAAATGTTAAATGTGGTGGCGACAGAGATTGTTTGGGAATTAGCTCCTGGGAATTTGGGGAGTGGTAGAAATCTTGTAGAAGTGGGTTGGGGTGATGGAACATAACTGTACACATCACATGTACAAGTGGCTGGGGTTTGTGCTCTGTGTCCTATGGTAAGTATACATAGGGAATTTGTGCCGGGTTCTATGGCTCCTAGGCCCTGGGGAGGTAGCTGTGGAGTAGGATCTAAATAAAAGACAGAAACTGCTGATCTAGCTGAGGTATGGCTTGAGGAGTAAAGCGCTTGCCTGGCAAGAACGAGGTCCTGTGTTCAATCCCAATACCACTGGAAAAAAAAAAAGAAGAAGAAAAGAAGAAACTGCTGATCTAGAACTCTGGGTTGGCTTCTGGGAAGAGCCTGGAGCCAGGATCCTTTAGAGAGGACAGTGTGGCCGCAGAACAGGAGCTGTGAGGCACTTGTCACTCCTCAGCCCCCAGCTTCTCCAGATACCGTTCTTTGGGGAACATCACAACCTTCCCATCACAGCCCTAAGCTCTGCCCTCTCCCCACCCTCACCTTCAGTTCTTTCCACCCACTGTCTCTGTCTCCCCATTGTCACTGCCCTGTCCCTGTTGAAGCCACCGCCTTCTCTTCCATGCCCCCTGTGACAGCCTTCTGAGCCCAGTCCTCTTGCTCTCTTACTCCCGCCCACTCTTCACCACACCCAGGCCCAGGCGGCATCCCTGGTCATGTCACTCACTGTCCCTTCAAGCTCTTGAGTCGTGAAGGAGGCTGTCATGGCTGACTTCTTCAGCCCAGTTATATCAGAGTGCCCAGTCCAGCCAGGAGGAGGTCATAACCAGGGTGGTCAGTCCAAAAGATCACCCTTTTTTATACTGGGGTGAAAGTCAAGAGTGAGAGTGGGTTGTGTCCTGAGGTCACCTGGTCTCCATCAGGAAAGTAGCAGGAGGAGCAAGAAGCAAGCCCACCATTCTCTCCCACCTTTCTGCTCCACCCAGAGCCAGACAGCCTGGTGGTGAAAGCAGCTGTAACCCGGATGCTGAGTCTGAGCCTCAGGCATCCCAGAGCAGGCATGCCTGCCAGAACCCATTCCCGGCATCTGTGGTCTGATGGACGTAGTGTGGGGTTTACACTTGGTCCTGGTGAACACTTAGATTAAGAGGTAAGTATTCCCTGCTTGCTTGATTGCAAAATTCCCATATGTTTCTCTTTGTGCCCAGGGAGAGGAGGGCTCAGAGTGAGGCCACTGCACCATGAGACTCAGGCCTCAGTACAGGGCAATAAGCAGAGGCTTTTAACTCTCCACAGGGCTTTCTCTTTCCTCAGTCATCCCTTCCCTGCCTAGCCTCCTTTTGATGTGGCTAGGATAGGTTTGTAGCCTGTGGCCAGAGAGATAAGGGACTTAGCCAGAGTCATTCAAGAGCCCCAGCAGAGGGTCAGTACCCAGGTCTCCTTTCACTCAGAGCTGGAAACTGCTCGGTGTTCTGGGGACGGTGACTTTAGATAGCAGAGATACCAGCTCCCTGGGAGGGGGTGGGCTAGACCTGGACTTGCTGCCTTTAAACTTTGGTGGAGCCTTGGACTGGACAACCCTGGATCAAGGTCCTCACCTTCATGCACCTCTGTCCCCGACCTGGGAACGTGAGACAATGTCTCCACCTGGTCAGCACTGAAAGTGCTGGTCAGTGTGTGGAGGCCGAGGAGGCTGGTGAGACTGTCAGACAAAGCCCCATCAGAGAGCTGCCTAGCTAGGGTCAGGCTCCAGTTAATGGAACTGAAAGTAAAAGTAATTAAACAGGACATTTGCAATACAGAAATACAGAGCACCAGAGGAAACTATCCTTTTAACCTAAGTTTTCACATTATAGCAGTGAGTTATATCCTATGGTCAATCAAACAGCCTTTAACACAGGGGCCAGGTGCTGTAGCTCACGCCTGTAATCCTAGCAACTCAGGGGGATGAGATTATGAGGATTTCTGTTCAAGGCCAGCCTGGGCAAAAAGTGAGACCCTATCTCACATCCAACATAAGATAGGGCTGGTGGAGTGGCTCAAGTGGAAGAGCGCCTGCCTAGTAAGCTGGAGGGACTAAGTTCAAACCCCAGTGCTGCAAAATTAAATAATGCTTTTAACGCAGGGATTTCCAAATGTAGACTGAGTTTTACTACCGCCAGCAGAGAAATATGTTTCTCTTCACAACCCTACACACACATTTGATCAGAAGAGAATACCATGAGCTGAAGGTGTAGGTCAGTGGTGGAGTGTACGCTTAACAAGTGTGAGGCCCTGGACTCAATCCCCAGTACCACAACCGACAAACAAAAACCCTGTACCCACTACATGGAGCACGGTCTGATATTTTCCACTCTACTTTTTGTGTTTGTTTATTTTTGAGACAAGATCTTGCTGTGTAGTTTAGGATGGCCTCCAACTTCAGGTCCTCCTGTCTCAGCCTCTCAAGTGCTGGAATTACAGGCGTGCACCACCATGCCCAGCTGTACCACTTTTAAGGCTAGCTCCAACCAGCAAATTGATTTCACCACCCACTGAAGGGTTGTTATTTTTTAGAGCAGTTTCAGGTTCACAGCAGAATTGAGAGGAAGGAACAGATTTCTCAGACGCTCCCCCCACACACACTCACATGCACACCAGAGTGGTACATATGTTACACAGAGCCCATGGTCTGCATATGACGCACTCTGCCATGCATCCCCATCCCGTGCAACATCTGACCTTTTTACTGTCTGCATAGTTTGCCTTCTCTAGAGTGTCACATTCTTGGAATCATACAGGATGCAGCCTTTTCAGATTGGCTTCCTTTGCTTAGTAAATTTGCAGTTACTATTCCACCTTAAGTCCTTTCGTGGCTCAATGGTTCACTTCTCAGCGCTGAATAGTATTCCATTCTCTGAATGTAGCTCAGTTGATATACCCATTCCCTTAATGAGGGACATCTTGACTGCTTCCAAGTTTTGGCAATTTTGAATAAAGCTGCAGGTTTTCGTGTGGACAGAAGTTTTCAACTCCTTTGGGTAAATAGTAAGCAAGTCTGGATCGTGTGGTAAGATATGTTCAGTTTGTAAGGAACCACCCAACTGCCTTCTGAAGTGGCTGCACCATTTTGCATTTCACCAGCAAGGGATGAGAGTTCCTGGTGCTCTGTGTCCCCACCAACATTTGATGTCAGTGGTCTGGATTTGAGCAGTTGTAACAGGTGTGCAGTGGTTACACTTTTTTCTTCTAGTGGGGAAGTTTACTTTAGAAGTCTCTAAATTCACTACTAAGAACTCTGTGTGTGTGTGTGTGTGTGTGTGTGTGTGTGTGTGTGTGTGTGTTGGGGGTGCTGAGGATGGAACTAGGACCTCACACATCTCTACCGCTGAGCTACACCCCTGGTTCTTTCTTCTTTCTGAAACAACCACAGTGATACTATCTCCTGTGTGTAGCCAGAAATGGTTTCTGAAGTATACCGTGACCAAAAGAGGAATTAAAAGCTGTGATTCATAAGGAGGGGACAGAACAGTGGGGAGGGACTTATGGGCCTCAGTATTCATCCATCAGTAACAGAAACACCTGGATAATGTAGAGATCAGCAAAGTTAAAAGTGATTATGTAATGCTTCCTTTTTGACCCTTTGCATACATTTCCACTCAAAAATGCGATTTTGAGAAAAAACCTATCTTCTATTTAAAAAGTATACACGCATTTGGGCTGGTGGAGTTTGGTTTTTGAAGGCAGGGGGTCTCTGTGCAGCCCAGGCTGGCCTGGAACTCATGATGATCCTCCTGCCTCAGCCTGCCTAGTCCTGGGAATACAGATGTGCACCACCACGCCCAGCTTAAAATATATCATTGTTGAAGTACTAATTAATGTCATAAAATCTTCACATGTTTGAGCCAGGATTTCATTTCCTGTGACAGTTCTATCAAGTGGGGTCCCTTGTGCCCCTCTTTTACACAGAGGAAGCCATAGCTTGGAGAGATTACATGATTTACCCTAAACCACATAGCTGTGGAGGTGAAGGCCACATCAAATGAGATCGGATACACAGTGAATTTAATCACCATGTGGTAAGCTCATGTTTTTCTTTTCCACTTCTGAGAAAAGGAAGTGAAGTCCCGTCACAGGCAAATGGACTTGGCCAGTGCTATGGCTGCAGCCAGCTTGTTCATATAACCAGCAATGTGGCCCCTCCCACCCCCGTCCCTGCTCTGTGCCCTCTGTCTCCAAAGCACTGGAAGCAGTGGCCACTGAGATCCGTCTGTTGATCCCTCCAGCGCTCCCTGTCACAGCTCCAGCCTGGGGACCTTTTGCAAATGAAATATAATCCTCAAAACATAGGTTCTCAGAAGACAGGATTGGGCAATAGTGTGAGAATGACAGAAAAAGAAAAAAGATTTAGGGGTTTTTTTGTTTGCAATACTGGGGTTTGAACTCAGGGCCTACACCCTGAGCCACTCCACCAGTCCTTTTTTATGATGAGTTTTTTCAAGACAGGGTCTTGTGAACTATTTGCCTGGAATGGTTTCAAACCACGATCCTCCTGATCTCTGCCTCCTGAGTAGCTGGGATTACAGGCATGAGCCTTGGTGCCCAGCTCATCGTGACTTTCATATCACTTTCCAGCCCCTCACATTCTTGCTGTAGGCTTGGGAGTCTCTTGAGGGGAAGTGATGCATGGTTGACAGGCTGTGGGATCTTTCTGAGGCTTACAGGAAAACTGAGGCTGCTTCTGAAACAAAACCCTGCCTGTTAACCCAGCCGCTAGGTGGCAGCCTTGGAGCACAGCCGCCAGGCCTCCCTTGCCTGGCTAGCACTTTGAGTCAGAGCAGACTGTAGACAGGTCTTGTTAGGTCCTGGGACCTGAGGCACATGGCGTGTGTACCTGTGTGGAACACAACAGAACTGTCAAGAGTACAAGAAATCACAACGCCAATTGTGAAATGCACAATGTGGCTTTATTTATTCATGCTGTGATTGTGCAGAAATTGCAAATTTTTTATGAGAAAATGAAAACCATAGGCTCCATCTCACAGGAAATCTTATCCCTGGCAATGTCCCCCAACTGTGTATCCCCCCCAACCCCAGAAACATTCTTTCTTAGCCCCGTTCCAACTAAGCCGAGCAGTCTTTTTTGTTAAGCCATGGGGAGAACAAAGAGTGGAGCTGGGAGTGGTGGGGTGTGGCTCAGTGGTAAAGCAATTGCCTAGCGTGTTGAAGGTCCTGGGTTCAATTCCCACCATTGAGAGAAAGAAAGAAAAGAATGGAGCTAGGAAGGCATGAGATCTCAGTTACAGCTAAAAATCAATGAGGGAGTACTTAAGGTGACTAGAAATTCCTGTGCTGTGAATTTTAAATGGAAGGTGGTACAAAAAGAGGGGGTCATGTTTTGATTTGAGACAAGGTCTCACGGTGTAGCCCAGGCTGGTCTGGAATCGAGGTCCTCCTGCCTCAGCCTCCTGAATGCTGGAATTATAGGCATGAACCTCCATGTCAGCTCTAAAGAGGATTTGTTTAGTTGGTTTTGTGGTTCAATAATATCTGGGTTAGGAAGAGCTATGTATACATGGCAATAAAAAGCATGGAGTCCCTGGGTGAACAGCCTGTGCTGAGGTCATTTTCGGGTCTCTTTTAATCTTTTCTGGTGTTTTTGTTTTTGTTTTTTTCTGTTTTTTGTTAGTACTGAGTTTTGAACTCAGGGCCTTATGCTTGCTAGGCAGGCACTCTACCACTTGAGCTACACCTCCAACCCTGTTTTTCTGTTGAGTATTTTCTTTTTTTTTTATTGTTTTATTATTCATATGTGCATACAAGGCTTGGGTCATTTCTCCCCCCTGCCCCCACCCCCTCCCTTACCACCCACTCCGCCCCCTCCCTCTCCCCACCACCCCCTCAATACCCAGCAGAAACTATTTTGCCCTTATCTCTAATTTTGTTGAAGAGAGAGTATAAGAAATAATAGGAAGGAACAAAGGTTTTTGCTGGTTGAGATAAGGATAGCTATACAGGGAGTTGACTCACATTAATTTCCTGTGCGTGTGTGTTACCTTCTAGGTTAATTCTTTTTGATCTAACCTTTTCTCTGGGTCCTGGTCCCCTTTTCCTACTGGCCTCAGTTGCTTTTAAGGTATCTGCTTTAGTTTCTCTGCATTAAGGGTCTGTTGAGTATTTTCAAGATAGGGTCTCATGAACTATTTGCCCAGGCTGGCTTGGAACTGTGATCCCCCTGATCGCTGCCTCCTGAGTTGCTAGGAGCCACTGTTTTATTTTTTTTCTTTTCTTTTATCTCCCATGCGTTCGATGTCATATCTGGGAATCCATTGCCCATGATTGTGAAGACTTACCCCTATGTTTTCTTCTGAGAGTTTTATATTTTTTCAATTTTGTTATGTTTGCTTTTAGAGGCACGGTTTCTCTGTGTACCCCAAGCTGGCCTCAAACTCAAGGTCCTTCTTCCTCAGCCTCCCAAGTGCTGGGATTACAGGCATGCACTGCCATGCCCAGCTGAGCATTACTTTTAAAAGTATTCTTGCTTCTCCCTCCCTAAGTATTAATCCAGCCAAGCCCCCGTTCCTACCACTCCTGTTGACCCTCCTTGCCAGACTCTGGCAGTCTCTCTCCTCCCTCCAAGTTCCTTCTCTGTAATCTCCTGGTCACTCCTACCCCCATCTCAGACATGGTCCTGCTGTGCTCCTTCTCTCCCAGCCTTTCTGCTGAAGCCAGGCTATATGCACATGAAAATGTGTGCACATCAAACACAGCCCAGGGCTGGCAGAGTGGCTCAAGTGGTAGAGCATCTACCTAGTTAAGCATAGGGCTCTAAGTTCAAACCCCAGTACTGCCAAAAAAAGAAAAGAAAAAACAAGAATGACTAAAAGAAAACATCTACATTACACATCGCTCATTGGTGTTAATTATGTTTAAGCACACACACACTCACACATCTGCGTATATGCTTACAACAACAAATACAAGCACGATTGTGAATGTATTTCATACTGCTAAGTTTTAAATAGTTTTGGATGCTTCAGTTTAGGACTGAAGGGGTTTTTCCTTTTCCTTTATTTTCCCGCTTTTCTGGTGTCGGGGATGGTACCTAGGGGCCTCACACTTGCTAGGTCACCCTCTCCCATTAAGCACACCCCAGCCCTGGACCTGAATCCTGAACACCTCAGTTCTCTAGTGCTCTACTTCATAGGACTCAGTCAAACCTACAGCAAAAGCTCATCCTGTCACATCTACCATCAGAGTGCACCGGATGGTGGTTTCCGGGCATGGGCTGGGATGGGCCTCCTCTCTCTCTCCCTTTCCCTGTCTGTAAAATGGAGGTAACAATAGCATCCGCCTTGTAGGGTTGTGAGGATAAAGGGATTCTCTCCTAGTAAAAGCACTTGGAGCTGGTGGAGTGGCTCAAGTGATAGAGTGCCTCCCTAATAAGTATGAGGTCCTGGGTTCAAATCCTGGTACTATACATAGTTAGGGTCTCAAGAGCTACTGAATATTAAAATGGAGCTCCTTAAAACAAGGCTCCCCCATTCCATTATATTTTGTTTTAATCCCCTCTGAATGCTCGGATTCGTAGGATAGACGTGGGGGTTTCTTCCCCTTTCTTTTTCCAAGGGGGAAAATATGTATCATTTAGTTCAATTCTTTTTTTTTTTTCTTCAAAATGTTCTGAGAGCAAAAGTAATAAAATATCCAGCAGACCTATTTGAATGAAGACGAGGTGTAATTTGCATGATAAAGATATATTTCCATTTATAAAGTTCATCAGCAGAATTAATGACAAATAAAGAGAGATCCAATTAAACTTCCCCATCCATTAACAGTGTCGCCCGCTCTGGGGGCAGGAGCGTTGAAGGGGAGGCTGAAGTTGGGAATGATTTAAATATTAAGGTTGGTGCATTAAAGGGGACAGGAAGAGATCCCTGGAAAAGAGATTTTTTTTTTTTGTCAAATGCGTCCCCCGCCCCCTATCCGGTTCCCCCGGCTTTTTCTTGTTCACCCAAATGAGCTGTCAAGAACCGATGGGCGTCATGGTAATCAAAGAAAACAAGTTTGCCCTTTAAAGCAAAAGAGGTAATTTGGCTGAAAGCAAATTGGAAACATTTCATAAAATGTTGCATTTCCAGCCTTGATCTCTGAAGAATTCCGGCGTTTCGATATACGCCTGGGAGCTTCCGGCGGGGGTTCGGGGGGCGGGGAGAGCAGGAGAATGGCGTTCATTAAACGCTTGGTTCTCGTCCATCCCGTGGCCTGGGGCAAAGATCCTTCATCCTCAGAGAGGCTGGGGAGCTCCCTGGCTGTCCCCACAAACTTTATGGCCAGGAGAAGCTGCAAAGGAACTCCCACCGTTAATCAAGAGCTGAAGCAGGGGTGGATGGAAGTGAGGCAGGATGGTGCCGGCCTCACCCTCCTCAGCCCTGAGACACTTCAGATTTTGGATCCTTTTGCTTCGCTAAGGATCTGAGCATCCTTGAGCCTGCCTGGCCTGGCTGCCTTGCTTCCTTGTTCTTAGTCATGTTAGGTACTTATTTGATCCCCTCCACTTTTCTCTTTGTACTCTAATTTGGTGAACTGAAGGTGTCTTTTGTGGCTTCATATATTATGTCCTTCTCTGCATTTGTATCCATCCCCAAGGCCTCCTGATCATGGCTTGTCCCTTGTCTCTGGCATTGGACCACCTAAGGTTCTTTGATTGCAAGCAACAGAAAGTGACCCTGGGCAGGTATAATCCTAGCTACTCAGGAGGCAGAGATTAGGAGGATCATGGTTCGAAGCCAGCTTCAAGACCTTATCTTGAAAAACCCTTCACAAAAATAGGGGTGGCTCAAGATGAATGCCCTGAGTCAAGCCCCAGTACTGAAAAGAAAGAAAGGAAGGAAAGAAGGAAGGAGGGAAGGAAGAAAGGAAAGAAGGAAAGAAAGAAAAAGTGACCCTGGCTGTGTCAAATGATGAAGGGAACACTGAATAACCAGCCCTCAGAATGAAACAATAGTGTCAGGCATTGTGGTGCATGCCTGTAATCCCAGCTGCTCAAGAGACAGAGGAAGAAGGATCACCAGTTTGAGATCAATCCAAGCAAAATTAGTGAGATCCTGTCTCAAAAACAAAAGGGTAGGTTGTAGCTGAGGTGGTAAAGTAAGTGCTAAGCCCTAGGTTCAATCTCTAGTACCACAAAAAGAATGGAACAATAGCCAAGAAAGTTCTAGGGGGTCTTGGTAGCAGGCTCCTCATCTCCCAGCACTTCCCATCCATGTGTTGCCTTCTTTAGGACTCACACTCCTGGAGAGAGTGGGCAGGGCTTTTTTACAGGCAGTCCCACCAGGACTGCCATGTTAGTCATTTTACTGTCACTGTGACAAAATACCTGAGAAGAACAGCTTATCAGAAGGAAAGGTTTCAGTAGTTTAAAAGGAAACCAGGCCTAGCTTTTTAGGTTTTCTTATTTCATCACCACTTGTTGAAGTTTGGAGTTTTAGCTCTTTCTTGGGACTCCATTTTTAATTTTTTTATTTTTTGGGGCTATTCTGGAGTAATTTTGCTTCAGCACACCACCAGTTGAGCCATCGCAAGCCTTTATCCCAACCTTGGCCCTGGAGTCTTTTCAGGTGGCCTATGAAGAAAGTGCTTCACGCAAGTCAGGAGCTCTCATCCAGAAACCTTGGTAAGGGACCTTCATGACTTGACCCTCTACCCTCCTCCCAGGTTCCCTTCCCTCTCCCAGAAGGTCCAGCCCAAGTGCCGGACAGAAGTGAAAGGTCCTACAGGAGACCAGAGGTGACGCTCCCTGCAGGCAGAGAGGGGTTGGGATCTTGTTATCCACAAGGAGAGAATGCCTGGCCACGTGAGAGTGCTCATGGGGAGCAGATATTCCTGCCTTGGAAGAAGAAATCTAAGAGACGCGATTAAAGGCGTTCCAAGTGAACCATTCAGTGTGGCATCCAGACGCACCGCAGTCACCGCCTGTACCATGGTGTCCTTCTGAGAATGCTAGAATAGGGAGTGATTGGGACAGAGAGCACAGTCAATTTAGACTTAAATTTTTTTTTGTGGGACTTGGGTTTGAATTTAGACATAAATCTGTTTTTCTGCTGGTAATCTAACACAGCATGTGGGAAGCTGGGTACCACTAATTGTGAATTACTGGTGTACATGATCGGATCTTGTGATTCTCTTGGATCTCTTTCACTTTCACTGTTTTGTGAGTGTGCTGGGGATCTTCCTACCTCTATCATTAACTTAGAAGGGATCTGTGTAATTCGTATGTGAATGACTTCAGAATGCTTCACTTCTACATTTTCATTTGATGCAAAGAGGCATCAAAGGTCTTAAGTCTTTGTTTTAGAAGCCTGAAGTCTGTGAAATGAAGTGTAACCTGAAGGGATGTGAGGAGAACATGGGTAGTCTGGTTAGAGTGTAATAATTAGGGTAGGTGACTCTATTTTCTCATTTTCAACTATTTGGGTTGCCATAAAAGGAATTTCTGATGTTATTTTAATTTTCAGTACCAAATGTGTATATAAAGGAAAAAAAAATGGAAGGAAAGGTTTCTTTCAGCTCATGGTTCAGAGATTTCAGTCTATAACTGATTGGCTCTGTTACTTTTGGGTCTGTGATGTGGTGGGAACCCATGACAGAGGAACTTGCTCACCTCATGGTCATCAGGAAGCAGAGAGAGACAGAGGGAGGGGCCGGGGAGGAGCCAGGGTCCCAACGTCCCCTTCCAGGGCACACTCCAGTGACCTAAGGACCTCCCACAAGGCCCCATCACCTCCCAATAGCACCACAGCTGGGGACAAGGCTGTTAGCACTTAGGCCTTTGGGACCTGCTGCAAACCCTGACAACAGCACCCAGGAGTGTTCCCGAAGGAAAGCTGGGGACTGTCACCTGCCAAGGAGGATGCAGATCACGGAGGCCAACACATCCCTGCCCACTGTCCACTCTGTTACGGCAGCTAGAACTCGAGGAGCATGAACTTGAGTGCCTCGTCCTCCCCTCAACATCTCCCAACTTCCCTGGTTTCTGTTTTTCACTCATAAAGTCCTAGTGATTCTTCCTCTTCCCTCTGCACCACTGTACTGGGAATTAAACTCGCCAGACAGGTGCTCTACCACTTAAGCCATGTCCCCAGCCCTTTCTGCATTAGTTATTTTTCAAATAGAGTGTGGCTTTGATGGCCAGGTCAGCCTGGGTTGCAATCCTCCTGTTTACACTTCCTGTGTAGCTGGGGTGACAGGCACATGTACCCAGGTTTAGGGTCTCCTCATTTTCCTGGGGTGGCCTTGGACCTTGAGCCTTCTGAGCAGCTGGGATTACAGGCATGAGCCATCAAGCAGAAATAGTCTTTAAATAGCTTTTTATTTTGCAATAATTTTAGATTTACAGAAAAACTGCAAAGACAGTACAGAGTTCCCATGTGCCCTTCATTCAGCTCCCCCTAATGTCGCTTCTTATATAAACACAATGTTTGTCAGAACTAAGAAATTGACGTTGGTGCAGTGCTGCTAACTGAACCATAGACTTGGTGACTTTCCACATTCTGTGTTGTCCTTTACCATTCCAGGATCAATCTATGATCCAGTACTGAGTCTTCCCTAAAACAAGGCCCAGGGCCGGGGGAGAGGGTTGTTTTATTTTGTTGAGATAGGGTCTCAGTGTAGCCCAGACTGACCTTGAACTTGCGATCCTCCTTCCTCCACCTCCTGAGTGCTGGTATGCAGCACTACCCCAGAGAAACTTCTTTAAATCCTACTTTGAAGTTATTGTTACTGTCCCCTCAATTTTTAAATCAACACTCAAAACTCAGTGAGCAGCGTGCTGTCCCTAGTCCTGTCTGCTCTTCACCCCATGTTTACTCTGTCCCTGTCCTGCTCGTGCCTCAGGCTGCTCATCCCTGAAGGAGGCTGGGTCAGGCTCCCCATCAGTAGTGACATCAGAGTGGAGGGCAAGCGGAAGGAGAAGCCATGGTTTTCCCACTCTCTATTTGGACGATGGTGGTTCCAGCTGTGGCTCTATCTCAGATTCTGAGAGCTAATGACTGTGGTTTGAGCTTCCCCTGGTGACCCGAGGCCCCAGACTCACCACCTCCTCTTTATATGGTGGTTTTCTGCCATTGACAACTACTGGCTGGCTTCCCCTTCCATTTTTCTGTCACCCCAATAACCAGGTCCCTGCATGTGAATCCTCAGAACAGTGTCTGTTTGCCTGACTGCTCTGGCCTGACACACCGTACCCGAGACACTCCTCCATCCTTGGTCCTCCTACCCTGGTGACCCAAACACCATCACAGAGCTAAGAGCTGCTTTCAGTGAAAAGTTCTGTATAAAACTGCAGCTCCAGCCAGATACTGGTGGCTCACTCCTGCAAATCTTAGCTACTCAGGAAGCAGAGATCAGGAGAATCGCAGTTCGAAGCCAGCCTGGACAAACAGTTCATGAGACCCTATCTCAAAAAAACCCATCACAAAAAAAGGGCTGCTGTAGTGGTTCAAGGTGTAGGCCCTGAGTTCAAGCCCCAGTACCACAAAAGAAAAAAGAAAAATTAAGTGCAGCTTCTCTCAGGTGACCATCAACATGTGGCTGTTATGACCACACTAGCCACATGGATGTCACCCGGTTCTAACAGCCACCCCTTTCTTTGCAGGGTTGCTCAAGAGTCTGTTGACGCCTCAGTCTCTGAGGGCATGCGGAGTGTGCACACTGCTGGAGAGATGGCTTTGAACATTCTCTCCGTGGCCCCTCTTTACCAAGGCCCTGCCATCCATGGGATACGGGTAAGGACAGAGGCCCCTCTAACGCTGGCCAAGCCGCTAACACCCTTGGCCCCCTCCAAGTCCAAACTCACCACCATCGAGGCCAAGAGGATCATGTCTGTCCTGGATGAGGCCATCTATAAGGTGGAGCTGGTGACCCTGATGTCATATGTGGAGTCCCACCCGGAGGCCCTGGAGGGCATTCTGCAAGAGGACATCATGAGTGTCATGAAAGAGCACATGGACCTGTGCCAGGTGCTTCTGGAGAACGTTGATGCCCTGCAGGAGGAAGAGATGCGGCTGCGACAGGAGGAAGATGCTGAGGAAAGGTGGTATCAAGATCGCCACCTCTCCATCCAGCTGCACAAGGCCAACCTCCAGCCACTGATGCAGGAGGTCCAAGACTCCAGCAAGAACGTCCTGAGAGTCCTGATCTGTGACCCCCGGGCCACCAAGCTTCTGCAGGTGCAGGCACCAGGTAGGAGTGCAGAGGCCCAGCACTTCCTTCAGAGCCTGACTGAGCTGCGGGGATATCTGTTTGAGAAGCTTCTCACCAACCCCATGGAAATGAAAGAGAAGGCCCAGTTCATACAGGACATCACCCGGCGGAACAAGCAGAACCAAGAGCTCATTGACAGCCTTGAAAACGAAGTGACAGCAAGACTGAAGAACAGGGACACAGAAGTAAGTCTTCCCAGCATCCACCAAGGTGTGGAGGTGTGGAGAGAACCACATGGAGAGGCCCAGACCTTTTGGATTGTTTGTTTGTTTTTCCTCAGTGATTTAAGTAGAAATTTTCCCGCATTCATTTACTCCATAGAAGTTGTTTGGAGCACTTGCTGGGAGGCAGGTCTTGTAAATAAGCCCACAAGCTTCCAGGCTCACAGAGTTCACAGTAGAAGGGCTAGGTATTAAAGAACACATTTAATTACAGTTTTGAGAAGTACAATGAAGGGTAAGTACAGGGTGCTATAGGGCAAGATACAGGAGAGTTGAGCTTAAACCCAAAGATTCAGGGACATTGAAGTCGGATGTGGGAGGATAAGAGGGAGTGAACCAGGCAAATGAGATGAGGAAGAACGTCCAAGTCAGGAGCTGGCAAACTGGATAGAAATCAGATGTGACTGAGTTCCAAAGTGAAAGGAAAGTTAAAGTTTATTACAGAAAAACACAGCAGGCCACTCCATAAGCAGGGCAGCCCCAAGCAGAGACGTGCACTTCATTTATGGGGAAGGGTTTCACTATTTGTCACTTTTCCAGGTAAGGTTCTGCATATGAATGCTTCCCCCGACCCCGGGAAAAGGAGACCTTTAAAGTGCATGTGCCATTCTGCAAACTGCTGACAATGCCCCTGTGCTTGTGTTCCAGCTCCCCCTCCCCCATGCCCAGCCTCAGTTCTAGGTCAGAATCATTGCCATCTTGTTGGTGGCTGGTCTTCAGCAGGGTGCCAGTACTCCATTTTTCTTCAGCTTATCACAAAATGTACAGTAACCTGCCTGTCATGGGGAGTGCGACAGCTTCATTTCTCCACTACCTTTCTCATCTCCAAAAGGTCACAGACTCCACACATTAGACCTCATGAGCCACATGGACTCTGTTGCAGTTACTCAACACAACTCTGCCATTAGTGTGAAAGCAGCTGTAAACAATAAGCAAACATTAAGGAAATGAGTGGAACCTGTGTTCCAATAAAACTTTATTGACAAATACAGGAGTCTGATTGGATTTGGCCTACTGATCCTTCTTCCAGGTGGATGGGAGAGTGTGTACGTAGGTCCTGAGATGGGAATAAGCCTGGGCAGTTCACAACCCAGCATGTTGCCAGTGAGGAAATGGAAGGGGCCCAGAGAGAAGGGCAGGAGACAGATGGCTCCAGGCAAGTGCTGTACCACCCAAACCACATCCCTAGCTCCTGGGAAGAACCTTTAAGAAGGGAAATGAGGACCAGGCATGGTGGCACATGCCTATAACCCCAGCTATGTGGGAGACAGAGGTAGGAGAATCGTGGTCCAATGTCAGTCCAGGCAAAAGCATGAGACCCTATTTGAAAAATTTTAAAGAAGTATTTTTATTTATAAAAAGAAAGTAAAAAGGACTGGTGATGTGGCTTGAGTGGTGGAGCACTTACCTAGCAAATGCAAGGCCCTGAGTTCAATCCCCACTCCTGAATTTAAAAAACAGGGAGGGGCGATGGCTGGTGACTGGTGAGTATTAAGAGAGCCTTCCTCACTCTGAGCCAGGTGGAAAAGGAGAACTTTGTGATCCAGGAACTGAAAAACCACCTGCACCAGGTGCTCAAGTTCTCAGAGAACAGCCTCCTCCGCACGAAGCAGGAGGCCGAGAAGCAGCAGAAGGTGGACTTCCGGGCCTCGCAGGCTAGGCTAGCCAAGATCCAGCAGGAGCTCCTGATGCTGCACTCACAGTACCACAACCAGGTCACGGAGAACCAGGAGGTGGAGCAGGCACTGAGGAAGGTGCCCTGGAGAGCTGGGGGCAGGGGGGAAGGGGGAGGAGTGCCATCTCTCCTGGGAGGCTGAGCAGAGCTGGCAGGGCAGCACTAGCCCAGGAGGAAGGTGCAAGGCAGGTCCAAAGCTGGGCAAACATCCCCTGCGGGGCAGGGGGCAGGACGGGCACAAGCCAGACAGGCTGGTCCCCGTCCTAGGGCAAGCTCCCCTGGCCCCATGGGATGACACTCCTCACTTGGTGGATGCTGTGAGAGGGAAGGAGGCATCACATGGCCTCTGGCATATTTGAACTTGATTCCCTCTGAGGCTCATTTTCACTGTCTGCCTAGGAGGATGATAAAGGCAGTAGCAAGGGGTTGTTTGAGAACCTGAGAAGGCCAGAGGGGGATGGCGGGACAGAGCAGCTGTTCAGCAAACATCATCAATTCACTGGCCTTTGTCTCAGGTGGGCCCAGGCCCACCACCCAACTTCCAAATCTCTTTCTTCTAAGGGCACCTTTTTGACACTTGTCCTCAGTCTTTTAGCATCATGACTTTTGAGCATGTGGACAGGAGCCATTGGCCTCTTCCCCAGGAAAAAGACCGAGACGCTGTAGACAATTCTCGGGGGTTACAGGTCCCTGGAAGGCAGCCCCTCCACAATGCCAAGTTGAGAACTTGTGCTTTGTACAATCAGGGAGTTTATTTACTTATTTTCAAAGTGACCGGTTCAGTGGCATTGGGTACCTGGCATTCACAATGCTGTCCAAGCACCACTTCAGTCTAGTTCCAAACTATTTCATCACCTGAAAATACAACTCTACCCAGTAAGCAGTCACCCCTCTGCCCATTCCTCCCTCTCTCCAGCCCTGTCAACCACCACTCTGCTTCCCATGTGGATTTGTCTGTTCTGGACATTTCCTATAATGGAGTCACATATGTGGCATCACGGGTTCAAGGTTCAGCCATGGTGTCAATGCTTCGTTCCTTTCTATGGTTAAATCACATTCCATTATGTGTATGGGAGCTGATTTCTTTTGGTGGGGGGCTGTGTTGTTTGTTTGAGACAGAGTCTTTCTATGTAGCCCAGCCTGGCTTTGAACTCTCTTATCTTCCTGCCTCAGCCTCCTGAGTGCTGGGATTACAGGTGTGTACCACCACACCTGGCTGGGAGCTGATCTTTTGAAAACAAATTAAGTCCTGTTCTTCAAGTGCATCTAAATCCACCAGCGGCTTCCCCTCTCCCTTACATGAGTCCTCTCTGCCCTGGGCTGGCACTTCCAGTGACACAGCCTTGCCCTTGGACCTTGCCGGGGACCACTCCATTCTAACCACACTGGCTTCATTCTGTTCTTTAAGCCTGCTGCACCTCAGGGCCTTTGCACCTGCTGTTCCCTCTGTCTAGAATGTTCTGGATTCAGCTGCTGACTTCAAATCCAGGCTCTGCCACCCCTAGCTCTGTCATCTTGGGCAATTGGGTTAGCACGCCTGAGAAAGGAGGGGGTGGGTTCAGCAGAGAGGCAGAGAAGTATCTATTGCATGGTCTGCCAGCACACAGTGCTCAGGACTGCTATTGTGACTATTACGCCATCAGACAATGACTGTTTGGATTCTTTCAGAAAAAATACAAAGTGGAGACAGAAATTGAGAACTGGATCCAGAAATACGATACGGAGATGGGTGAGAAGCAGGTATCTGTCACTAGGTCTCTTTCTGGTGTTTTCCCCAAGATCCTGGAGGACTAAGAGGATGGGGAGAAGCCCACAATGGTGCCTGATGTTCTTGGGCAGGCCTCATCCTTTGTCCCAGGACTGTGACCAGCCAGGGCAGAGAGGGGAAAAGTGGGAAAGGGCTAGGAGCTGCGAGCCTCTGGAAGCACCTGCCTCTAGGCCTCGTGGTCTTGGCGCCCTCTAGTGTCCAGTCCTGGAGTGGGTTGCAGGCTGCTCAGTTTACCTGACTCAGGCAGTCTCCTCACCCCAGCCCCTCAGCAAGCTCTACCAAGTGCCTGATGTGCCAGATGCCAGGATATACCAGTGCAGGACAGAAAGCCCGTTATCCTCTGAAGAGGTCCCAAGCTGGTGTCACTCTCCAGCTGTGTGACCTCACTCAGGGACTTGACCTTGTTTGTGTGTGTGTGTGTGTGTGGTTCTGGGGTTTGAACTCAGGGTCTCCACCTTGAGGTATTTGCCACTCCACCAGAACTATTTTGTGATGGGTTTTTTCGAGTAGGGTCTCATGAACTATTTACCCAAGCTGGTTTTGAACCGTGATTCTCCAGATCTCTGCCTCCAGCATCCAGCTTGACTGGGGTTTGAACTCAGGGCCTCACAATTGCTAGGCAGGTACTCTATCACATGAACCACTCTGCCAGCCTGAGGACTTGCCCTCTCTAAGCTTGTGAATGATGGTGGAAGGGAGGAGTGGAGGAAGAGGAGGAAGGGAGCAAAATAGGGAAGGTACAGCAGGAGGGGCCATGGTTAGACGTAGAGAAGAACTCTGGGATCAGTCACTTGGGAGATCTTTTTACTCCGGACATCTGTGACTGCTCCCCAGCAGCAGCCGTCATTTCTTGTGTCCCCACTCTGCCTGGCTCTGTCCTGTACTTTGACCGTATGGTTTGTGTTAGTCAACTTTCTGATGCTGTGACAAAATACCTGAGGAAAACACCTGGAAAAAAAGGAAAGATTTATTTTGGCTGAAGGTTTCAGAGGGCTCAGCCCATGGTCACTTGGGTCCCTCTGCTTTTAGTCTAAGGGACATCATAACAGAACATGCATTATGGAGCAAAACTGCTCATCTCATAGTGACCAGGAACCAGAGAGGGAGGGAGAGGAAAGGGCCAGGGACAAGTAGGCACATCTCCAGTGGCCTCCTTGTCCAACCAGGCCCCACCTCCTAATAAATTTTAGCCCACTCAGGATGAACTCAGGGATGGATGAACCCATTGATGAGGCTGGGCTTTCACGATCCAATCATCTCCCAATAGTGCCCCCAGCTGGGGGCCAGGCGTTCAACATGGTCTGTGGGGGGCTATTTCATATTCAGATGTAACAAGATCATCTGATCCCAGACACAGCCCCAGGTTTGAAAATGCCCCTGTTTCAGATGAGAAAAAAACAGGTTTGAAAGGTGAAGTCTCCTAAAACGCAGCTCCGCTGGGATTTGAAACTAGGCCCTGCCCTGCTCGCAGCCCTCTTTCCTGAGATCACTCAGTTGGGTCCTCCCTAGAACATGGATAGAGCCATCACCTAACCTGACCTCAGCTGGGTCCACCTGGGCCCAGGTGCAGCCTCTGGCAAGGGTGGGGCCGAAGCCCCTGGGGAAGGTAGGAGGGTGGGGAGAGCGTGAGAGGCACGCCCTGTGCCCACCCCCAGTCCTGACCGTCACCCAGGATGAGTACGAGGATCTGGAAAGCATCCACAAGGAGGAGAAGCTGCAGCTGGAGGAGCTGCGGCAGCAGCACGTGGTGCTGGTGGAGGAGTTCGCCCAGATCTGGACGGAGCGCGAGATCAACTCCAAGAAAAGGATGGAGGCAGAGCGCGAAATGCTGCGTATGGTGAGGGCCGCCACGCTCATCCAGGCCGTGTGGAAGGGCTATCTGGTCCGCTCCATGCTCAAGTCCAAGAGGAAGAAGAAGAAGCGGGGCAAGGGCAAAGGGAAGGCCAAGGGCAAGGTCAGGAAGTAGCCCTGCACCCTCCGAGCCCTGCTCCCATCCTGTCCCCAGGCCCTCCAGAAGCAAGAATCCTGCCGATCATGGCTTTGATGGCTTTTTAAAATGAGAGCAGGTTTTAAATCACACTCAAGGACACACCCTACAAATAAACCTTTCTACCTGGTGCTGTGGCTGTGTGTCTGCTTGTGGGTGCTCACAGGTGCCTCCTTCCTGTGGAGTGTGCAGGCCTGGGGCTCAATCCACAGATTGTCTCAGTGGGAAACAAAGGCCCTGGCTGCAGCCCAGAAGCTGCCATGATCGTGTCAGACTATCACCCACCAGGGCAGTGGGTGTGGGTCTCAACTGCCAGCAGGGGACGGAGCAGAGAACTCCAAAGGAGCTGGGACGCAAAGGTGTCGGTGCCCTGTCACAGTTTCCCTGCTTCCAGCACTATGAGAGCTCAGGAACACAGAGGCCGTAGACAGACCAGCAGCTGTATTTGGTGCCCAGGTAGCTGAACAATTTCTTCAAAATTACTTGCTGGTATTAAACAAATTGTGAGTTATCACATAGAAATCCGGATGCCTTTTCTGGGAAGATCTCATCACCCAGCTACCCCAAGACCTGTGTGTCCTCTACAGCTAACACAGTGCCCCCTGCCCCGTCAGAGGGTAGTGACTGCAGGCTGCCCCAGTCCCCACCACTCACAACTCCCAGACCCAGCCAGGTCAGCTACCCCCTAGCACCACGCGAGGCTGTGGCTTACCTTCAGCATAGGTGGGAGGAGAAAGGTATTTCTAGCCAGTGTCTATTAAAACACAAGGTGGGAGAGGCAAATTAGAGGTGGGTGTTCCAAGGAAAGCTGGAGGTGCGGGGAATGAATTCTTTGTGAAAGTTCCAGAAGTTTTAAGCTCTTAAAATCTTTAAGGTGCAAAGCATGTCTGTGTCAAGTGCATCTGGCTGGCTTCCCTCATGGGTCAACTGACTCATGGCATGTATTTCCTTTTAGTCCTGGGCTCCTATTCCAGCATTGTGTCCACCCTTCTAGGGTCACCAAAGCAATGGTAGACTCCCTGAAATGAAGGGAGAGTGGGGCAAGGGGCCCCAGCCTAGGTGCCGCCCACCCCCATCACCAGGGCTGGACACTGGGATCCTGAGGGTCCCAGTGGGACCCCATTCATCAAGTGCTATGACGTTTGTGCACAGCCTGGGCCAGGGTCCTGTGGCAGCACAGGGGAGAGAAATGTGCCCTCAGGGTCCCTCCTAGGCGCTCTCCCAGGCACCCACCACTGGCTTCCTCCACTGGGCCAAGTCCTAACCACCTCCTCAAAGCAGGAAATGTATATATATAATTACAGTCCTTGCTCTGAGCCCTGACTTCAGTGGCCTGCTTGTCACCGTCATGATTTCTGCCACATCCTTTACTACCTGTTGTCATATTGGCCTAACGTTGACCTTCACTTGAGGGGGAAAAACAATAACGCTGTAGCCTTGATGAGTTCTTGATACATTTAATCTACAGAAATAAATACATGAGCATTAAAATGAAAAATGTCTACCGGCATCACCCAGATGCTGGTGTCCCCTCAGTCCACACACAGCCCAGGAAAGCTCCTGAGGCTCCCAAACTCGGGGAGAAGGTAAATCATAAGGAAGCCAGCTTGAGAGGAGGGGAAGAATGCATCCAGGGTGGGCAACTCACACTGGGGGACAGACAAGGGTTGGCACTGAAATGAAGTGTGGCCAAGGCAGGGCCAGAGCCATCTCAAGGGGTGGCCCCAAATCCCCAGATGACACAAGGGTGCCCAGGCTCACCACAGGGCCCCGCAAGGGCTTCTCTGATGCCTAGGGTGACACCCCTCCCCCCAGGAGATGCTGGTCTCTACAGAGGATTCCTGCCATCTAGCTGTGACCCACAGGCAAGTTCTCCAATAAAGAACCTCATTTCCAAGGGGGCTTTGGTTTTGGGGTGGCCCCCCGCTGTGTGGGGGTAGCTGGCACTGAAATGCTGACTGAGCGAGCCCTGGGAGTCACCAGGGAGCTCCGGAAGGTCACCCCTGATGTGGAAGGCCTGGAGTTCCGAGGTCCACTGGTGTGGAGGGCACTGGTGGCTGAGTGACCCGTGCTGGGGACATTCAGGTGGGTGAGAGAATGGGAACGCCCCCGCCCCAGGGGGTGGGTAGCATCCAACCCGTCCAAGGACAACTTCTTGGAGTCTGCAGCCACCCTGGGCTCGGTCTTGGAGGGACCAACTGGATGAATGGCTCGAAGTGGGGTCTCCCTGGGGCGCGGGGAACGGTCGTCCCTGGGGGTAGCAGGTGGTGTCCAGAAGAGGGCCCTGAGCTTCGCGGCATCTCCCCTGGCCATGCGAGAGGTGTCCCAGCCAGCGCCCTCAGGTCGGGAGCCGAACAGCGACTCATCACAGTAAGATGGAGTGTGACGGATCAGTCTGGGGTAGCGGGGAGAAGAGCACCACAGTGAATCACCCCCAAAACCCAGCAGCCCCACTCCCCCACCAGACACCAGCAACAGCTCCCTGCCTGTCACCCACAGTAAGGCCAGTCCTCTCGTGTACCTCTGTTCAGTTTCCACTCATCTTTCTCCCGCAAAATATCCACGCACCTGCATCAGGACCCCACTCCCTGGCACTAGCCCCAGGCCTGGCTAATTTGCATAGTCCATCCTCCTGGCTATGCTGATTGGTTTAGGAGTGGCCACACGTGCCTCCAAGTCTGTCCAATGAGGATCTTTGCTGAAAATACTTAGGGAAGAGAGATTTTTTTTTTTTTTTCTGCCACGTGGCCTTGCTCCTAGCTAAATTGACAAGGTATCAACCTAAAGCAGTTTGTGGCCCTGTCGCCCCTCCTGGGGACTTAAGGACATGCAGGGCATACATCATCTCAGAGTTCAGGAGAACAGCCTTAACGTGCAGCCTGGCAGGCCCTATGAGTTTGCACCATTACATAAGCCCTCGCTGCCCTTTTTCTGCTGAATCCAGTTGAACAAGTTCTCTGCCACCTGCCAGACCCCTGGTCTCCGCAGGGGATGGGTTGCGGGAACCCCCGCGCGCACCAAAATCTGTAGATGCTACGGTCGCTTGTATTAAAAGGCATAGTGTTTGCACAGAATCCAAACACTACCTTACATCGGCTCCAGGTGACTTACAAGACCTCTTACAAATCAGTGGCTACCCTGCATTGTTTAGGGAATAACGACCCCACAAAATTCTGTTCAACACAGATGCAATTTTTCCCCTGCAATAGTCTAGCTCCGCAGACGTGCAATGTACGAGGACAGAGGACAGAGCCCTGACATAACCGAGGTCTTCTTAGCATTCCCTTTCTTCTCTAAGGAACTACTTTTTCTTTTTCCCAGAGGCCCCCTCAGCCCACCCCTCTGCAGTCCTCTGCCCCTTGTCCAATGTTTGAAGTTGCAAAGCCTGGCCGGTAGAGGGCGCTCAGGTTGAGCTGCTGTCTTGCAGCCAGCCAGGCCGCATAGCACCAAGAAGCTCCTGACAGAATTCTGCATATTGACTAAGACCTTGTCATCTGCAGGCCCAGGGCTCAGCAGGTCGGTCACATACATCGTCTCATAGTTTTTCATATGAATAAGCTGTAGCTCAGAGAGGTCGAGGTGCTTGCCCGATATCACACAGCAGGCAAACAGCAGGCTGTAACAGCAACCCAGGGTGCTACACTGAGTACAGGTGCGCATCTCCCCACCCTGTTACCTGTACTTGTTCTTCTTCTTTGGCGTGAGGGTTAGGGTAGTACCCCTGCAGAAGGTGGTCTCGTGGCTCCCCTTGGCCGGGGAGGCCTGTGATGCCCCTGACTCCCCTCCTCTGGTTTTGTTAGATTTCTGCACCCAGGGAGGGTCAAAGTCTGGTGGGGTGAGCCGGGAGGTCGTAGGGCCGCCAAAAAGGGTCTCATCCACGTATGATTCTCTGGCTTTGACCCTGTAGCCTCTGGAGCAGCGGTGCTGAAGGTGGAGGGTCTGCATCCCGCTGATAGTCAGCAGGGGTCTTCATACCCACTGTCCCTGGTGACAGTGAGTGAGCTCCGCCTGCCAGGCCCTGCCTCCTGGGCTCCCTGTGAAAGGGATCAAGGTGGCATCCCTTAGCCAACAGCAGTACCAGTGGCTCTGTGGAGTCCCCATCCCAAGGGCAAAAGGGTCTAGCTCTTTTCAAAGGGGGGCTGACACCCAGGGGGCCTTTGAGTTGTGCTGGGGAGGGGGTGTTGCTGGGAAATAGTGAATAAGTAAATCTGTACTTCTAGCATAGGGTGTGTGCTCACTAATATTTATAGAACGAGGGTCGGCACCAACCCGAAAACTAATTATGGTGCGAGGGGAGACTAGTATCCCGCGTGTATATATATGGGGGAGGGGGTCACACTAAGCAGTCCATCCCATGCTTACCTCGTGTAAAGAGCTGTATAAGCATTATTTCATTTAATCTTCAACAGCCCCGTGACGTAGCTTTGATCACCTCCATTTCCCGGATCACAAATCTGAGACTTCGCAAGGTGACGTCACATGCGTAGGTCATGCCTACAAAGCTAAAACAGTGGAAGCGGAATTTGAACTTGAGCGGAACCTAAATATGGCAATGGGTGGGGGAGGGGGAAGGGGCTCACGCTGTCCTCGCATGCTGTGCTCCCCAGGTCAGTGCCCGGGGTCCCCGCAGTCTCGGGTTGTTTTCCTACCTTAATGCCTTGGCTTGCGGGCGGGCGTCAGGTGCATCCTTTGGCCTTCCCCTCGCCTCCTTCCCCCGCCCCAAGACCTGGAAATGGAGCGGGGGTGCACCAGACACCCGAGACGTGGGGTGCATCCAAGATCCTAATCTCAGTCCCGAATGCTGGCGATCTGGGACTTCCAGCAGCTATGGCCGCCCCCGCACCGCGCGTGGCGGGGACAGCTGGGCCCTAGCGACGTGTGCTCGGCGCGCGCATCCAGCAAACAGCAACCGCTAGAGGCGGGCCAGTACGGACCGAACCATTCGAGCCGGGGACAGGGGGGAACCTCATTCTTCACGTCTCGGAGTCCCCCCACGCAGTTGGTACGTCCCGCAGGCCCCGCCCACTTCCGGGTTCTGCGCGCCCGGCCCGCATGGCGGTTGGCACGCGCGCGGCGACAGGCGGACCGCTGCCGCGAGCTGCCATGGCTGCATGGAGAAAGAAAAAGGGGCTCCGCAAGCGTCGGGGCGCGGCCTCCCAGGCCCGCGACAGCGATTCGGAGGGCGGCGAGTTTGAGATCCAGGCGGAGGATGACGCACGGGCGCGAAAGGTAGGGGCGCAGAGCCCGGACGCTCATCAGGGCCTCAGTTTCCCCACGCTGGGGTGGGAGAAAGCCTGCAGGCTCGGAACCGGGCTCGGGGCCGACCGCCTGCGTACGTGTCCCGGGCCCATCCGGGGTTCAGGCTTCGCAGGCAGCGGTCTTCCTACCGGCCTTGACCGCGCACTCTCATTGGCTACCTTCGCTTAGGGGGCGGACCCCAGTTCGTATCCGTCCAATGAAAAGTGCGAATGCGGAAGGTCTGAATTCGTGAGTTTGGGACATTCCTTGAGAGATTGAATTAAAGGGAGGCGGCTCGAGACAGTGACACCCCCAGAACTCTGGGAAACTAAAACTAAAACTTGTGCTTGTTGGCCATGTGTTGAGGTTTACAAACCTTATTATTTAGTCCTAGAATAATCCTGTGACTAAGAACTGAGGTCTAGAGGCAGGCTGCGGATGGGCAAGGTGGCTTCAGCCTGTAATCCTAGCTCCTCCGGAGGTGGATTGGGAGGATCACGGTTTGAGGACAGTCCAGTTGAGACCTCCCATTTCAGCCAGTGGCAGGAGGAGGTGCCTTCCACTTGTCATCCCCAGCTACTCAGGGAAGCATAAGTAGGAGGCTCGTGGTCCCAAGCCCTCGACTCTTAAGATTCCACTTTTCCCAGCAAAGATCTATCTTCCCCTGGCCCTGTGGGGCACGTGTCCTGGTCCTTCCTGTTTTCCAGAGGCTCAGGCCCTGAGCCTTTCCCAAGCCAGGGACAACCTGTTGGCAGAAAAGTCTTGGGATCCAGCATGAGAGAAAGATGGGACAGCCCCTTCCCGATTGCACCTGGAGTGACGCTGCCTCTCTGTTCTTTCCTTTTAGCTGGGGCCTGGCAGACCCCTGCCTACTTTCCCCACCTCCGAATGCACCTCGGATGTGGAGCCGGACACCCGGGAGATGGTGCGAGCCCAGAACAAGAAGAAGAAGAAGTCTGGAGGCTTCCAGTCCATGGGTGGGTGAGCAGCTGGGCATCTGGGTCATCACGCCCTCTGTGATGACTTGGTTACTTACTGATGTGTGCCCTGGGCCCAGTTCGGAGGTAGGTGTTGGGTAGACAGGGTCTCCAAGGCCTTCGGGCCACAGCCTGAGTCCAGGAGCGAACAGAGCAGCAGGCAGACAGGGAGGGCTTACTGCCTTACACCACAACCTTTGAGAGGGGGAAGAAGGGCTAGGTGTGTGTGGTTGGAATGCCTGTTAGCTGGACTTAAAGCTGAATTTTCATGCTCTTGACAAAGCAGCTGCTGGTGCAGGTCTGAAACATCAGATGAATAGTTTTATAATCTTAGGAAGGAAACGACGGAAGCGGGTATGGTGGCACACCCCTGTAATCTCTGTACTCAGGAAGCAGAGGAGAAGGATCACGGCAAGTCCAAGACCAGCCCGGGTCACATTGTGAGACCCTGTCTCAAAATAAAATAAAACAAAAAGAAGGAAAAGAAAAGGAGGACTTTCCAAGTGTGACCTGAGCACCCCATTAAACTTGACTTTTTTGAAGTTAACCATGTGTATACCAAAACACACCATAAGCTAACAGGAAATGCCACACCAGGCATGTGTTTGCAACTCTTAGAACAGTTAAAGGATTAATATCCCCAATATACAAAGAACTTTTACCAACCAATAAGGAAAGGACACACTGTGACAAGGAATTGAGTAAAGAAATAGAATGATCACGCTGTGCGCTGGTGGCTCACACCTGTAACCCTAGCTACTCAGGAGGCAGAGATCGGGAGGATCATGGTTTGAAGCCAGCCTGGGCAAACAGTTCAAGAGACCCTATCTCAAAAAACCCTCCACAAAAATAGGGCTAGTGGAATGGCTCAAGGTGAAGGCCCTGAGTTCAGCCCCAGTACTGCCAAAAAAAAAAACCAGAATAATCAATTCACAATAGCTATTTATTCTTACTTCGTTTCATTTTATTTTTTGATGGTGCTGGGAATGGAACCCAGGCCCTGTGCATGCTAGGCAAGCATTCTGCCACTAAGCCACATCCCCAACCATGGCATAGGCAATCTAGAGGACTATGCAAATTGATAATTGCCAAACCTCACTGGTAATCAAAGGAAAGCAGCCAAAAATGTCTGCATGTGGCTGTGTCCTGCCTTTCAGAGTCACAAATGTGAAGGATTGACCAAAAGCCAGCTGAAGCCAAGCGCTTTCTGACTTCCAGGCCTCCCACCGGCCTTCCAGCCCCTTAGCCCAAGTTGCATTCAGTCCCCAAGGCCAACCCCTCCCCCACCACGCGCCCCACTTCTCAGCCCCCCCCGCCCCTCCGCCCCCAGCATGGGCCAAATCCTTTAGGAGTGGTTCTCTCTTAATTATTGAGAATTTGGAACACCTGACAAAGCAAAGTGCAGTGAGCATCACATACCCATCACTCGGGTTCAGCTGTCTGTAAACCCCATCCCCACCTTTCCGGAGTGAACCCTGTGTCCCCTGGTATCTGTAGCACTTCACAGGCACCTCTGAGAGATGAGAGCACCTCACCGGCCTGAAACAGTGACTCAGTGACTATTCCTCATTGTCATTCAGAGACCTCACTGTCTTAGGACATTGAGTGTTCAGAGCGGGGCTAGTGGTGCATGCTGCAATCCCAGCACTCAGGAGGTAGAAGCAGGAGGATCATAAATTCAAGGCCATCCTGAGCTACATAGTGAAACTATCTCAAAAAAACCAAAACAAGGAACAAAAACGTGTGTGTCCCAGTCAGAACCCAACAAGGTTCATAGCCCACGGTCTAGCTCTCTGTCTTAAGCCTCCTTTCATCTTGCAGTCCCGCACTGCCATTCTTTTCTCTTGCTGTTTGTGGACAACAGGCTCACTTGTCCTGTAATGGTTCTGTGGTGCCATTGTGGCCCCTGACCTTTCCTACATCTCTCCCAGGACTGAGCTACCCTGTGTTCAAAGGCGTCATGAAGAAGGGCTACAAGGTGCCGACGCCCATCCAGAGGAAGGTGAGGGGCTCAGCCCTCCTGTTGCCTTGTGACAGCCACCCCTTGTTCCCTTCACTGTGGCTGGGGCTCCATGTAGCTTACCCACTTCACAGGTGCAGAAAATTGCACAGCAGAGACTTGACCTTGGTTCTGTCTTGGTTCTGTCTGCCAGTCAAGCCTTCCCCTGGCTGCCGGGCCCCACTCAGGTGGCCTCTAGGCACCCCGTGATGACCAGGGCTCATATTTGTCACCCTTAGATATTCCACTGGGTGGGAGATGTTTCTTAGGTCTGGAGGAGGGACTAGGGCAGGAAGTAGCATCTGGTCCATCCCAGGAAAGGGCAGAAGGTATTCCAGGACATGTCAGGCCAGCCAATGGTCTACCTGTTCACCAGGATGGCCTGGCTCCCCCACTCCCAGCTGTGCTGCTGACCCCGCTCCTCACCCATGTCCTGCAGGCCATCCCCGCGGTCCTGGACGGCAAGGACGTGGTGGCTATGGCGCGGACGGGCAGTGGCAAGACGGCCTGCTTCCTCCTTCCCATGTTCGAGCGTCTCAAGGCCCGCAGTGCCCAGACGGGGGCTCGGGCCCTCATCCTCTCGCCTACCCGGGAGCTGGCCTTGCAGACCATGAAGTTCACGAAGGAGGTGCCTGGCGTGGGGTGGGGTGCAGCCTGGGCTGGGCGAGAGGCCATAAGGAGGTTGCGTCTGCCCACCCTCACCCCCTCAGTCTCTCTTTCCCTCTCTCTACAGCTGGGCAAGTTCACTGGCCTCAAGACAGCCCTGATCTTGGGCGGGGACAAGTAAGGGTCCCTGGTCACCCCCTGCAAGCATGCCTTCGTGTCAAGAGTATTGGGTTGATTGAGCCTGTGCGGCTTCTCTGCACATTCAAGCCGACTAACGGAGCGGGTGACAATGTGGAGATAACGGGCCACTGCCCTGCAGCCCAGACAGGTTCCCGGCTCCCAGGGTCAACCCTGGGTGGCACGGGTGCCTGAACTGGGTTGTGTAAAGTCATGGAACGATTGTCATCACTCTTGATTTGCAAAATGGGTAGTTTCCTGAGGAGCTCAGCCCATCCTCCCGAGAGCAGATGCTATTCCTGTTCACAGACTGATGGGCCCAGAGCGATGCAGTGATTCAGAATCCCTCTTCCTGCCGCCTGTCCCCACAGCTTCCCCCTTGCAGGGTGGCCCCTTCTGCTCCCAGGAGGCCTTGGTCTACAGTGGCTCTCTGGTCTGAGAGTTTTGCTTTATAATTTTTTTGCCCGTACTGTAACTTATTATTTCTATAGCTCGTGATTGTCGGAGGGTTTAGCTCCCTGTGGCTCCCACAGATGTCCCAAGGGTGTTTCAGAGGATAATTTAATACCCAAAGGACAGGCTCCCAGAGATGAGGGAACCTGGTGTAGTGGAAGCTAGCAGTTCCAGGGTTAGCTGCTAGGTGGCACTGTGGGCAAGGCAGCTTTGTTGGCATTTGTAGCCGCAGAAGGGAGCAAGGTGGTTTCTGTGGTTGAGCTCAACTCTTTAGGGAAACTGTACAATTGTTTTATGTGTTTCAACTTGTATCTAGTCAGGCAATGCCTCTGCTAACTTCTCAGTTCCATACCTGGGGTTGGAGTGCGGGGACATGTGCACATTTGGTTAGGCGAAGGGAAGAGAGGCTGTGAGACCTGTGCTGTCGAGCTGACCTTTCTTCTCCTCCTCAGAATGGAAGACCAGTTTGCAGCCCTGCACGAAAATCCTGACATGTGAGTTTTTAGATCTGGGATGCTCTGGGGTCCCTTCCGGTATGGCCAGTGGCCCTCGCCATGGGGTGACCTGGCCTGTGTACCCCCTTCCAGAATCATTGCTACCCCTGGGCGGTTGGTGCATGTGGCCGTGGAGATGAACTTGAAGCTGCAGAGCGTGGAGTACGTGGTGTTTGATGAAGCTGACAGGTGAGGGCGCAGGTACCACCTGAGCAAAGTCAAGGTCTGCTGAGGCCAGGAGCAGGAGGAAGGATGTGGGCCACCAGCAAAGCTTGTGCTTTCAGTTTTGTAATATCTAAAGCATGATTTCAAAGAGATGAAAAATAGCGCATTCCAAGTATGAACTCCAGAGCCAGGCAGGTTGAGATCTGTCTCTGTGAACTTGGGCAGATCATGGAGGTCCACAAAGTAGGGAGAAAACAGCATCCATTCCCCCAGGGGTGACATGAGAACTCAGAGTCAGCCTCGTAGAGGACAGAGGCCTGTGCCGGGCACAGAACCAGGCGACTCTCATTTATTCCACTGTGAATTTATTTAAAAAAGGGGACAGGCATCCTGGATCATTATTGTTTATGAAGTTGTGTGATGAAGCTGGGTTGGTGATGGAAACACGCCAGGCAAACACCAGTACACGTGTAGAGTTGTGGGAACCAGGACCACTGGGGTTCGGCACCCCCAGGGCTGGAAGCTCCTCTCTTGACTCCCTGACTCCTCACCCCCAGGCTCTTTGAAATGGGCTTTGCCGAGCAACTTCAGGAGATCATAGGCCGCCTCCCTGGGGGCCACCAGACAGTGCTCTTCTCTGCCACGCTGCCCAAGATGCTGGTGGAGTTTGCCCGAGCAGGTGAGCTGGATAGGATGGAGCTGGACTCAGGGTGGAGCCGGGGTCCTGCCCCTTGGTGACTCCTCTGTGGCCTCCCCGGCCCACTGCAGGCCTCACGGAGCCTGTGCTTATTCGGCTGGATGTAGACGCCAAGCTCAACGATCAGCTCAAGGTGAGGTGACACTTGGCCCACTCCCCAGGCCAGTGGCCAGGTGAGCCCTGCAGTTCCAGCAAGGACTCTGTGAGCCCACTGCCTGACCTGTGTCCCCTCAGACCTCCTTTCTCCTGGTGCGGGAAGACACCAAGGCTGCTGTGCTGCTGTACCTGCTACGCAACGTGGTGCGGCCCCAGGACCAGACGGTGGTGTTTGTGGCCACGAAGCATCATGCAGAGTACCTCACAGAGGTAAGCCGGCCCAGATGCAGGGCTGCACACAGAGGGCTGGGAAGAGGCTGCCGGCTCTCCTCCATGGAAACTCTCAGGTGCACGTCCAAGCTTGGCCACCAGGGGCAGCGCCGGAGCGGACATGGGCCTGGGTGGGGCTTTTGTCATGAAAATCTCAAAGGCACATCAGAAAATGGTACTTGAACTTGGGGTATTTGTTACCTGGGTCTGCCATTGTCACCAATCCCTGGGGCAGTCCTGACCTATCCTGTGATTTTTCAGATTTTCAGTGGGTCATGTTTGACTTTTTAAAACTAAGGCTTAATGCATCTGCAGTAAGCTGTGTAAAGCAGCCTTGGTGCATGTGAGCAGCGCCGTGCGTTTTCATGGGGGCGCACTTGTGAGCCTCGGCTGCATGCAAGTGTGGGCATCCCCGTAGGCCACACCTGGGCTCTGAGATCTGAGGACACGGTTCCCTGGGTTTCACTCACTCAGAGCATGTTAACAGTGCCTCTGTCCCCATGCAGCTGCTGGGCCACTGGTGCATAAGACCAATATAGTCACTTTGAGAGAACAGTTAACACTCCCCTGCGCTTCCTGTCTCCCGAGCTCTGTCCCCAGCACTGCGCATGTTAACTCACTTAATACTTAAAGCTATGGAGGAGCAATGATTCTCCCCTCGCTACACATGAGGAAGGTGAGGCACAGAGAGGTTTGGTAACTTGCCCAAGGTCACACAGCTTGTCAGTGACAGAGTCAGGATGAGGCTGGCATTTGCAACCTCCTTAAGGGAGCTGAACCCTCTGCACATGACGTCTACTTTGACACTCAGACAATCCTACAGAGACCTGGAAGATGACATAAGCCCCACTGATACTGAAGAAGGTACAAAATGGGGCCAGCGGGCAGAGCTGGGATTAGATCCAGGGGTGCCAGGTACCAGGGCTCTTGGTTCCACCTGTGCACAGCAGCCTGCCTTGGCCCGGCCTCCCACCGTGGCTCCTGCAGCGTCCTCTCAGCTCCCTTCTGCCTTTGCTTCGCACAGCTGCTGGCGGCACAGCGGGTGAGCTGCACCCACATCTACAGTGCCCTGGACCAGACGGCCCGCAAGATCAACCTCGCCAGGTTCACGCACGGCAAGTGCTCTGCCCTCATCGTGACCGACCTGGCTGCCCGTGGCCTGGACATCCCGCTGCTGGACAATGTCATCAACTACAGCTTCCCCGCCAAGGGCAAGCTCTTCCTGCACCGCGTGGGTAAGGAGACCAGCTGTTCTGTCCCATGGGCTCCATGTAGGGTCTCCTGCCCCCCTGCTCCATCAAGCCAGGATGTCAGCCCCACTGTCTCTGCCTTTGACTTCCCTTCATCTTTCTTTTTTTTTTTTTCTTTTTAGTGGCACTGGGAATGGTACCCAGGGCCTCCTGCGTGTAGGCAAGCACTCACCACCAAACCACACCTCCAGCCTGGTTCTTTCCTGAGTTTTAACCACTTCCTTCTGCAGGCCGTGTGGCCCGGGCTGGCCGAAGTGGCACAGCCTACTCCTTGGTGGCACCAGACGAGGTCCCCTATCTGCTGGACCTGCACCTGTTCCTGGGCCGATCCCTTACCCTCGCCCGACCGCATGAGGAAACCCCAGGTAAGCCGAGGTGGGACCAGGGCTGGGGGCCCTGCCACATGTACAGGTGGGGGACATAGCTGTGAACGGGGTGCAGCCCTGCCCTGGCTTCAGGGGAAGGTGGGTTGGACCCAACCCCAGGAGAAGCGCCCCATCCCGGCCTATGTCGTGGGAGATGAAGGAGTGAGTGGCCGGCCGGCGCAGTAGTGTTGCCCTGGTCTGATGCATTTGGGGTCGCTGCTCTGTAAGTGCTGCCTTCTTTTCCACTCAAGTTTGTAGCTGTTGTTCTGAGGTTCGGGGCTTTAGCAGGGGACCGGGCCAGGGGCTGGCAGAAAGCCCTCACTGTGCCCATGACCGGCAGGTGCTGTTGGTGTGGATGGGGTGCTGGGCCGCGTGCCGCAGAGCGTGGTGGATGACGAGGATGGTGGGCTGCGGAACACACTGGAGGTGTCGCTGGAGCTACAGGGCCTGGGCCGCGTGGCCGGCAATGCACAGCAGCAGTACGTGCGCTCCCGGCCGGCGCCCTCGCCCGAGTCCATCAAGAGAGCCAAGGAGCTGGACCTGGCCAGTCTAGGCCTGCACCCCCTCTTCAGTGAGTCCCACCCAGGCTGGGACGGCAGGGTGGTAGGGTGGTAGGTGGGACCCACAGAACCCAGGCCACCCTCTCACCTTCTTCCCACCTCTCTCCTGCCAGGCTCAAGATTTGAAGAGGCGGAGCTGCAGCGGCTGCGGCTTGTGGACAGCATTAAGAACTACCGTGCTCGGACAGTGAGTGGCCTCGGGGCAGCTAAACTACAGTGCCAGGGCTCACTGCCATGACCCCAGGGGCCCCACAGGGACTCCTCTGAGCTCACAGCTGCTCAGCTGCACCTGCCTCTGTTGTGTCTCTAGACCCCCTTGTCCTGGAGCCTCCCTGAGGTCCACAGCAGGTCCGCCACTGTACGGTTAGAGCAAGGTTCTCACAGGGCAGAATGTGCCCTTGGTTGTCCGCAGCCTCTTCTCCCTCCCCCACCTCTTCACCCCCACAGGGCACCCCATCTTGTTCATGTGGAATAGAGTACACAAAAGCAAGGAGCAGCCTGTAGCAGAAAGGAACTAGAGGGTGTCCTGGTTAGGAGCACTGGTTTCAAAGCCAAGGGGACTTGGGTTGAAATGCAATCTCTGGCTTTTCCTAACTGTGTGACCTCAGGCAAGTTGCTTATCCTCTTTTGGCCTCCCTCTTTAATTGTGAAATGCAGATAACAAGGGTTTGCGCCTCCTGCAGTGGAGAAGATTGGGGAGCAAGGCCAGAGAGGGCTCACCCAGCTGGTGAGGGGAGGGCTGGGGGTAACAGGTTCGGGTATCCCCTCTTCAGACCATCTTTGAGATCAACGCCTCCAGCCGGGACCCAAGCAGCCAGATGATGCGTGCCAAGCGGCAAAAGGACCGTAAAGCCATCGCCAGCTTCCAACAGGGGCGGCAGAAGCGACAGGAAGGTCTGGCTGGCCCTGCCCCAGGCAGCCTGGCTCCACAGAAGAAGCGGCCTGAAGAGGAGGAGGAGGAGGAGAATGCTGGAGAGAGTGTGGAGGTGTGGGAGAGGGAGGTGCGAGCCTGCAGGGGGTTAGGTCCAGCAGCCCTTGGGGCTGTCTGCTGGGCTCAGAGCAGTCCATGGCAGGTGCAGTGGTTCAAGTCCCCCTCTGCTGTCTGTGGAAGCTGAGCCTCAGCTTCCCTATCTGCAGAACGGGGCATGGTATATCTGCCACCCCCTCAAACCCAGGAACCAGCACCGTATGACACATTCTCAGTGGGGCTTGGGTGTCACACACATATGATCTCCAAGCCCAGGAGTTGGACGAGCTGGACAGCCCCTGTGGGCTGAGGGGGGCTCTCGCCACCACCTGTAGAATTCCTTTTTGAGTGGCTGGGGCACTGCCCACCCATATCAGCGTGTGTAGGATGCCATGGGTGCTGGCGGTCTTAGCTGCATCCTGGTCAGTCCCAGCCTGAGGTCCAGGCAGCATCTGACCCTCAGCCTCTCCTGAAGGCTGGGCTGGAGGACCATGCAGTGTCTCAGTCCTCCGGTGGTCGTCTCATTTGGACACAGGGATCATAGCCACAAAGCACAGCTGAAAGCCCCTGGGCACATCCGTGTTGTGTAGAGCGAGCCAGGTCCAGAGGGGCAGCTCCTCGCCTCGGTCACTCAGTAGGGTAGGAACTGGGACCACAGCACTTGGTATCTGATGTTGGATCCCACCTGTCCTGCCTCTGCTGGGCTCCAGGGCAGGGGCTGGGCTTGTGCACAGAATCACTCAGGAGTTCTGTCACCCAACTAATGAACAGAAATCCAGGCCTAAAAGTTTGGGGGAGCACTAGCCCCTCACCTGTGCCTGGGCTGGTGGGTATGAGAAGCCAGGTGGGTTCCCAGGGGCGACAGGGTGATAATGGCCTCTGTCTGTCAGGATGTCTTCACAGAGGTCGTGGGCCAGAAGCGGCAGAGGCCAGGACCTGACAAAGGAGCCAAGAGGCGGAGGGAGGAGGTCTGGCAGCGGGACCAGGAGTTCTACGTGCCCTACCGGCCCAAGGACTTTGACAGTGAGCGGGGGTAAGTGGCAGGGCCTGGGTGGGACAGGTGGGACCTTGTGGGCCTCCATCAACCCCGTCCTCTCTCCACCTTCCCTCTGCAGCCTGAGTGTCGGTGGGGCCGGGGGAGCCTTTGAGCAGCAGGTGGCTGGTGCCGTCCTGGACCTGATGGGGGACGAGGCGCAAAACCTGACCAGAGGCCGGCAGCAGCTCAAGTGGTGAGTGAGAGAGTGAGTGAGCGAGGCCTGTCCATCTGCCATCACTCACAGCATGAGGACTCCCTTGCTCGTCTGCCCCCTTGATTTGGTCAAGACGGAGATCTTGACCCTGTCTGTCATTTTTGTGGACTGGTCTTTCTGGGCAGGTTCGTGAGTACGCTGATGGGACATCCCCAGCAGAGAAGTGCTGTGGGGATCGGCCCCTCCAGTGGGCTTTATCCCTGACCCCCAGACTCCCTTTGAAGACCTAGACTGCCAGGGGAAGGTGGGAGGGGCAGGGAACAGGCCTTCATTAAGCACCTGCTGCATGCCAGGGTTGGCTGCACTGCTCTTCCATGCAAGGGTCAGGAAAGGAAATAGGCCCTAAGGGGAAGCTGATCACCCCAGGCCTCACCCTCTCCCGCAGGGACCGGAAGAAAAAGCGGTTTGTGGGACAATCGGGACAAGAGGACAAGAAGAAGATCAAAACTGAGAGTGGCCGCTACATCAGCAGCTCCTACAAGCGGGACCTGTATCCAACGGGGCGGGGCCGGGTGGGGCGGGGCGGCTTCCTCAGCAGCATCTCCTATAAGTGGAGTAGGATCCAGGGGGCGGGGCCGGGTGGGGCGGGGCGGCTTCCTCAGCGGCAGCTCCTACAGGTGGAGTGGGATCCAGGGGGCGGGGCCTGGCCCAGGAGTTGCCTCCTGGAGCTTCCTTGACGATGCTTCCCAGCTACCAGAAGTGGAAGCAGAAACAGAAAATTGATGATCGGGACTCAGAGGAAGAAGGGACGTCTGGCCAGCGCGGCCCTATGCGAAGAAGTGGCAGGCAAGGGCGTGGCCAAGGTGAGAGCCAGGGTGTGAAATGGGCAGAGAGGGTCTGGTCAGCTAGGGGAAACCAAGGCACAGAGAGGTGCAGGGGCTGTGCACAGTCCCAGAGCTGGGTCCGATGGGGTGGGCGTTGTCAAAGTTCTGGATCCCCCTCTTTACCGATTCACAGACCCCACCCACATCCGCCACAGGCGGTGGTTGTAAAAATCACCCATGCCCTGTCCTGCGGTGCACTTGTCCTGGCCAGACAGGCACTGGTGGAACAGCGAGGTAACCATAGTAACTGGGGTAGCCATGGTAACTAGGGCAGCTGATCAGTGTCCCCTAACCCAGGGAGGTGGAGTGTCGCGCCAGGGCTGGTGTCCGACCATTTTTAACTGTGACACCGCGGTTGTGCGAGCTCCCCTGGCAGGAGGGAGGGGAGGAGACTCTGGTTGTGCTTGGCTGGTGTCTCTGTAGCCACATGGCAGAAGACGTGTCTACAGAAGCTGTCAGGCAGAGGCAGCTTGGTCCGAGGAGGGTGAGGAGGGCCTCCCTGAAAATGGGCTGACAGTACCATGTGGTCACTGGGCTTGGTCTCTGACCTGGCTGCTCAGACTAAGGTGGGTTTGGGAGCCAGCTTGCTCTGCTAGCCCGTGCTTGGTGACCACACTGGCCTGGTGGACCCCCTTGTGCTCAGCCCCAGTCAGTCCTGAAGGGCAGAAGGCCACTGCCTGTCCACCTGGCTCATGCCCTGGGACCTGCTCTGAACAGAGGGGTCTGCGGCCTGGCCCCTCCAGCGTTTCCGTCCTCGAGCTCTGTAGATGAGCTTGTCGACAGGGAGGGGCTCCCACTTGCTGGTGTGGACATGCCACATGGCCTGGGGCACTAAAAGATGAAGAATGCCATTTTATAGGTGGGGAAACTGAGGCAGCTCATGAGGGTAGTGACTGAACTGGGGTCACTTAGCTGCCTGCCACCTCCCAACTGCGGCCTCTCCTGGAAGAAAGAAACTTGGGACCCTGTCCTGGGGCTCCTTTGGGTGGCTTATCTGCCCCATCCCTGTGTCCTGTAGCCCGAGGTTCCCTGGAGCAGGGTTCCTCCAAGTCTGCCTGTGGCCGGGCAGCACCTTGCTTTTTCACACGGTCTCTTGCCCCCTGGCTTGCTCTGACGGTCTTTTCTGCATCTTTTCCTTTCTCCTTGTTAAGCTCCTGCCGGCGCCCCAGCAGGCCATGTGCGATCTGAGCTCAAGACCAAGCAGCAGATCTTGAAGCAGCGGCGCCGGACCCAGAAAATGCGCTTCCTGCAGCGCGGGGGCCTCAAGCAACTCTCTGCCCGCAACCGCCGCCGGGCCCAGGAGCTGCGGCAGGGCGCCTTCGGCCGGGGCGCCCCCTCCAAGAAGGGCAAGATGAGGAAGAGGATGTAAGGACCCAGCCCTGGGGCTCTGGCTTTGTCTTGTCCCAGTGTGGACATTGGTGTCCATTTCCCCATACACTACTGCAGAAGCCAGAGTCCATGAAAAGGAATGCCACATGGCCACTGAAGGCAGCATCTGCCTCTGCCGCAACCGAGACGTTTGAGAAGGGTGTTGGAGGGTGTGTAGGAGTTTGCCAGCAAAGAAGGCAGGCCCAGACCTGCCTGCCGCTTCCATGTGTTCAGAGTTCAGAGGTCATGGCTACATGGGTCTGAGCCCTGAGTGCTTCAGGTTCACTGGTGGGTTTTAATGTAATAAACCTTTATTGAGTATGTCTGGTGGACCATGAGTACAGTTTATTGGGGCAGTTGGAAGGGGGAGACCCTGGTAGGGAAACCGGCACTTGAATTGAGAGCAGGTGAGCTGCCCTGCCTGGTCCCACCTGGGTCCCCACTGAGCACACAGGAAAACAAGGCTAAGAGAGGAGGCATTCATCTAAGCGGGGCTCAGGACAGGGGATGGGCTGTGGAGGAGGTGGAGTCCTGGGCCGGGGTCAGAGGGCACAGCTGCTTCCCTCTGGCTGCACAGAGGTCAACACTTCGCCTCCAAACCTAGAGTCAGAGCTGTCCTGCCTCCTGTGACCTGCATCCCACTCCCTGTTTCAGGCTCTGAGAAGGTCAAGGGTGGCCTCCAGCAGTTGGTGCCTCAGGCTGGGGACCTCCCCTAGCAGAGGCCACCACGGCTGGCCCTGGGGAGCACAGGCTGCTGCTGGGTGGCCCTCTTGCTGGTTGGGGTTTCCTGCTGTGTATACCAAACGTCCATCTGCAGTTAACCGTGTACCCTTCCTGTACTTAGCTTGCACCTCAGCCACTCTGTGAGGGAGTGCCCTGTCCCAGGCCATGTGGTAGGTGGGATGCAGGACACATTGTCTCTGGGGCCTGCATTTATTGAGTGCCTGTTATATGACTCTGTAAGCCCCTCAGCAGCATAAACAGATACAGTTCCCACCTTACCAAGAGAAACCAAGGTCACAGAGCCACTCATCCCATACCCCATGGTCCCTCAGGGCTCCCCTGAATTGCTTACCTAGATCTGGGCCAGGAGGTGGCAGCTGCGGGCTTGGCCTGAGGAAGGCTGGCCAGGATGGCAGAGAGGTCTAGGATGAATAGCTTCACCTGGGGACCCAACGCAGCCAGGTCACATCCTGGCCCCTGACCAACAGTCAGCTCCTACTTAACAAGGGAGGCTGCCGGACAGGGGCAGGGGCTGGAGGTGCCATTACAGGGGCAGTAGAGGCAGTGCCCCCCAGAGGCAGCAATGGTGATCCCAAACTGTTCAGGATCAGATCATGCTGAGCCTCCCAAATGGTTCTTCGTTTATCGAGACAGGGTCTTCACATGTAGCCCAGAATGGCCTGGAACTCTGATCCTGCCTCAGCCACCCAAATGCTGAGATGACAGGTGTGTACCACCACATCGGGCCCAAATGGTTCCTAACCAGAGACACTGCCAGTTTTCCAGCTGCTTCTCCTGTGCCCATCAACACCCCACCTACTTCAGTGCACACTTTCTGTTGGGTCAGGTACACACTTTGGTTGGTTGATAACCTGCTTATCTCCATGGTGTCTCTCTCTCTCTCTCCCTCTCCCTCTTGTGCTGGTGATCAAACCCAAGGCCTTGTGCACATTAGCGGGTACTTTACCAGTGACTTACATCTCTGGTCCTATTTTGATTTAATTAACAGTTGTATGAACTTAATGAAACCCCCTAGACCCACGGCCAGGAAGTAGAACGTGATGGCAAACACACAGTCATCCGTGGGCTCCCCTTGGTGTTAACCACTTAGTAAGTGTCTGAGAAGAAAACCGTATCCACCAAAGATGGAGGAAAATCAATTACGCTGTTATAGCCAGGGTAAGTAGACAAAGAGTAAGGAAATGAGTGAGGCCATGTAACTGGGCCAGCCCCTGCTGCTGCCTGCCTCAGTCTCAGGGAGACAGAGGACCCTTTAAAGGGCATAGCATCCTCCACTGAGCCTTCCTCTATAGCCCAGGCTGGTCTGGAACTGGTGATCTCCCTCAGCCCTCCAAGTTCTGGATTATAGGTGTGCACCACCACTTGGGCCTAAGCCTTCTGCCTTGATAGGAGCTGAGGGCTGATTGAAAAGGGATTAACTGTTCTGTTTGCATGAGCCTTTGTCCCTCCTAGAGTGTTGTGTGTACCACAGGGGGCCAGGGCCACTCTTGGGAGAACATTGGTCTCAATGAATCTAACCACGAAGTAGCACCAAGTCAAACTTAGTGAGCCATTTCCTGATGCCTGGTTACCGCCCTGGCCACTGGGTGCAGTACAGGAGTGGGGTGGGGTGGAGGGAAAAAAAAGCTGGCACTTTTCACTTTCAGGCCAAGCTTTGGGCACCTACTAGAAAGAAGTGTCTGGAGTCTGCCCCTCCCTCATCATGTGTAAACTTGCATGCAGAAACCAGGTGTAGTTGGTGCACAGGATCAGACATGAATTAAAATCGAGTGTCCACCTTCTAGGTCCTGGGAGAAAGGAGGGACTCAGGCTCTGAATAACCCTGCAGGGTCCATTGGTCAGTACCCACACTGCAGTTCTACACGAGAGAGCGCACTGGGACGCAGAAGTCTCAGCTTTTGTCTGGCCCCATAGCAGGTCAAGGTCAGAGTCTAGGGGAAACCAGGACTCCCAGGCAGGGCGCTTGGGCAGTGATGGACCACGGGCTGTCACCAAAGAGGGTTACGCTTAACCTAGGGAAGTTGTCGCTAGAGGTGACATAAAGGGCCACTTCACCTGCTCCAGCTGCCCCTCGGTGTCCTCGATGTCAAGGTTGGGCGGCTGCCTCTGGTGCAGGCACACTAGCTGGAACAGGTTGAGCGCTGACATCCGAGTACGTCCCAGAAGCAGGGTCTTCTCCGCCGCGGTGTTTTGGATTTGAATCCACTTGGATTCCTGCAGAACACGCGCCCCGCGCCCTGCATTCCCATCCCCATCAGGGGCACACAGGTGCCCTCAGGGGGAGGGACACAGGCACTGTCCGCGTGGCTGATACGGTGACGCTATGGTGCTCTGACGCCTGCCTGCCCCCTCCCCAGCGCAGCCCCAACCAGGGAAGCTCGGCGCGTGTGTCCTCGCCAGCCCTGGCACCCTGGGCGCCGCGGGGAGGCTGGGGTGCGTGCCCGCACCCGCCGTACCCACTGCAGCTTGCGCTCCCGCGCCGCCTCCAGCTGCTCCTGCAGCTGCGCCCGCCTCTGGCTGTACCGCAGCAGCTCGTCCTGTCCCGCATCCTGCACCAGCTGTAGCCGCGCGCGCGCCGCCTCCAGCTCTGCCAGCCGCTCCCGCTGCGTGAGCCTTAGCGCCGCCTGCGTGTCCACCAGGCCGTCGAAGCGCGCCACTAGCTCGGGGATCTCCTGGAACTGGGGTGGAGGACTCACGTAGCCTGCGGTCTCCTCCCCTCCCCTCCCAGTCGACACTCCTCTGGCGACTCCTCTGCCCAGTTATGGATTGGGGACATCACCTGCAGCTACGACCCGCAGAAGTGGGAACAGCTGGAGCCCCCAAGATCTGGAACTTGAACTGTACTCACACCCTTTCCCGCCTCCACCATCAAGATTCATTCAGTTACCCTTCCTTCCTTCCTTCCCTTTTTCTTTTTTTTTTTTTGGCGGGTTTGGGGTTTGAACTCAGTGCAAAGAAGGCACTCTACCGCTTGAGCCACTCCTACATGACTCAATTACTATTTGGTTTCTGACACCCCCCCCCCACACACACGCACTTGTCTAGTGGCCTTGAGAGTTTCCTGAAAGGTCAGTGTCCTCATCTGTGACCCACGTCACAGGATTATAGGGATGATCCAGGAACAAAGCATGTAGCTGGGGGCAGGCGGTTCACGCCTGTAATCCTAGCTACTCAGGAGGCAGAGATCAGGAGGATCAAGGTTCGAAGCCAGCCTGGGCAAATAGTTTGCAAGACCCTATCTCAAAAATGTCCCATCACAAAAAAGGGCTGGCGACCTGGCTCAAGTGGTAGAGCGCCTGCCTCGCAAGCTGAGGCCCTGAGTTCAAGAAGAACAAAGCATATCCCTGACATGCAGTGAGCACTCACTAGGAGATGGTTCTTGCATATGCAGTCGGCGCTCCAGTAGTGCGCCCGACCAAAGCCATCCAGACCAAGGCTGAGTCGCCAGCCGCGCGCGGGGCTCACCTCGGGCCGCTGCTCCAGCACGCGCTCCAGCAGGCGCGTGCACGGCTCCAGGCGCTGCACCCTGAGCTGCAGCCGCGCGAGCTCCCGCCGCAGCTCCTCCAGCTGTGCGCGCAGCCGCTGCGCCTCGGCCTCTTGGCGGCCTGCGCGGTGCCGCGCCTCCGCCGCCCTCCGCAGCGCGCGGCCGCGCCGGGCCTCGGCCTCCTGGGCAGTGGATCAAGTTCAACCAGAATCTCAGATGTGGGCCCCTCTCTCCTCCCCGCTCCTGCCACTCCGTGTCTAGTATCCAGCCCACTTCTTTCACTGATGGGCGCGTCTGGCCCCTATAGGGTCCCTATAGGGCGGTAAAGTATCGGTCCTGTGACCCGCCTCCCACCAGCAAACTCCACCGACCTGCAAAAACTTGTTAAAGCGCACGAAGGAGCCCTTTAGATCCTGCTCTTTCTGCCCCAGCTCTTCCCAGCGCTGTTTCAGAGCGGCCATGGTGGTATGGAACTCCTGGGGGTGAGGATTGGGGTGTCTGCGTGTGGCTAGGCTTCACCCTTAACCCCTCCAGCCATTGGCCTTGCTCTGGGCTGCTCTTCTGCTCAAATTCGTCCATGGCTCCCATCGCCCCAGAGAGAAGCCCAAATGCCCTACCTTCCAGCCTCATCTCACCCCTCTCTCCTCTAGCCATTTGACTCCCCTGTGCCCTCTGCCTGTTTCTTCCTCCTCATCCCACATCCCTTTGCTAGATAAGCCTACTTGCTTTTTTGTGAGCCCTAAGACCTCACTTCCTCTAGGAAGCCCTTCTTGACCACCCCATGCAGAGGCAGGGCTTCCTCTGGACTCCCACTGCCCCTGCCTAGTGTTCCCCTTCAGAGCTATCACCACGTGGACAGTTGTTTGTTTTTCTCTCTAGAGTGAGTCCCATGAGGACAGGCACTAATTCAGTGCCTGCACATAGCACGTGCTCAATACACACCGATTTATTGCACCAGCAACTGGCCTCCTTCCATCCCTATTTGACAGATGAGGAAGTCAAATCTCAGAGTGGTAACATGACTAGACTCAGCCCCTGTCACTAAGAAGCTGGCTCCATGACTTCCCATCCCCTGCTCACACTATTGGTTGTCTGGTCACAGAGCTTACCTCCTTCTGGGCCTTCAGGCACCGGTCAGCATCCGCCAGCTCTTGTCTTTTCTCCAGGAGACGCAGCAGTGGGGGAATGTGATCCACATCCTGCTCTGATGGCTGCCTGGAGGAGCTCGAGGGAAGATGGGGAGAAGGGATCAGGAGTCAGGGCCTGGAACGCCCCACTAGTGGCTGGAATGGCCCCAGAAGCCTTTGGAAGTCTTCATTCATTCAACAAGTTTTACTGAGCACCTCCTCTGTGTCAGGCACTGTTCTAGGCACTGAGAGTGCAGCTGTGAGGAAGACAGACAAAAAGGTCTGTCCCCAGAAGAAGGAGTTCTGCTGGGGACCAGAAAACCAAGCTAATAAATAACAATAAGCAATGTTGTGTGTGTGTGTGTGTGTATGTGTGTGTGTGTGTGTGTGTGTGTGTGTGTGTTTGATACTGGAATTTGAGCTCAGGGCTTTGTGCTTGCTAGGCAAGTTCTACCACTAAAGCCAGTCCAAAATATATATATATATATATTTGAAAACATTTCTCTATGTAGTCCAGGCTGGCCTTGAACTCTCAATCCTCCTGTCTTAGCCATCTGAGTGTTGAGATTTCAGGCGTGTACCACTACAGCTAAGATGAAAAATTAAGCAGACTGAAGGAAACTTTCCATAGAGACAGAAAGTCTGTCTGAGGGGGTGACATTGCAACAGAGCCCTGGGAGAAGAGCAGGAGTGAGCTATGTGGATACCTCCGGGAACAGCCAATGTCAAGTCCCCAGGGAAAGAGCTGGGAGTGTTGAAGGAGCAGCAGAGGTCCCCATGGCTGGAGAGGAGGGAAGGAAGAAGTTAGCCAAGAGATGGAAACTGAAGGTAGAGAAACTGAGGGTCAGACTGTGGTGGGCTGTGGCAAGGGAGGACTTTGGCCTTGACCTTGAATGAGATGGGAGCCACAGGAGGCTTTTGAGCAGAGGAGAAACCCCCCTGGTTGCTGGGAGGAGCAAGGGCCATGCAGAAGCTCAATGCCTAGCTGCAGAACCCCAGTGGTGGGGCCGCAGCGTGTAGGATGTTCCAGAGACAAGTGGTTCTCATCAGCGTGGGAGTCAGAGGAGGGGAAGAGGGGGCTGTTCTAGATGCAATTTGAGAGTAGAGTTGGTGGAGGGGTGGCGGGGTGAGAAAGGAAAGATGATCTAAGCAGCTGGAAGCATGTTGCTTTGAGCAAAAGCTATGAATGAGCAGGTGGGGTGGGGGACACTAGTTCCCTGGCCTGGCCAAGCAAAGAGACATGTGTTAGACCTCTGTAGGGGGCTGTCCAGGAGCAGCTGGCTTCCAGGAGTCCGGCTCTCCTAGGAGGAGAGGGGCAGCAGAAGGAATAGACTAAGAGAACCCCTCCTCTGTTTTATAGATGCTGAGACTGAGGTCAGGACCGGTGGTCACACTGCCCAATGTAACCCAGGCACAGAGCAAATTTCCTCCATTTGTCCCTAAAATGCACCTAGTGAGGGGGGGCTCACATGCCTGGTTCACATGGTGGCACCTCTGTCCTGTGCCAGCCAGGGTGAGGAGGAAGAACCGTGGGAGAACTGAGCTGTGGCCCGCTTGTTCCTAACGACAGCCCTGAGACATTGCAGAAGTCACTGGCCCTTTCTTCCACCCCCAGGTGGAACTACCCAAAGGCGGGGATCCAGGAGCTGGGGAGAAGGGCTGGGCCCTCCCACGGCTCCCCAGCTCCTTCCCACCCTCCCCTGTAACACCCCCCTGCCCCCCCGCCCCCGCTCACAAAGGCAGTTTCTCTTGCAAGGTCAGCAGGAAATACTCCTCCCAGGGGACCGCCATCTCCTACAGTTGACTCCTCCACCTGCCTGAGCTCAGCACCTTCTGGAGCCTTAGGGGGTGCGGCAGCATGAGAACCTGGGACACTCAGAAGCCAGTGGCCAAGCAGGCCCTGGTTGCCTGGGCGACCAACGACAAAACATTCCATTGCCTGGCTGCAGCCGGGATCCACCTCTGAGGTGGAGGGCAGGAGGGAGTGCCGACCTTCCATCTAAATCTGTGGGGGCAGTGGACAGGACACGGTTCCCTAGTCAATGTTTTGCTGTCTCGGTGGCCCAAGCCTCTTCTTGGCTGGGTGACATTAGGTGTCACTAATGTGCCTGTCTGCTCAGTCACTGCTCCAAAGAATAATTATTAGGGCTGGGGGTGTGGCCGGGTGCTAGAGCACTTGCCTAGCTTGTGCAAGGTCCTGGGTTCCATCCTAGCACAGCGATAACATAAGCAACAACAATAATAATAATGGCAATAGTTGGGCACTAACTGTTTGCTAAGCCCTGGGCAGAGTCATTCACTCCAGGGAGCCTACGATGCTACAATGGCGATGGGGTCACCCTAGCCATGTTTCATGGAACCCCTGGCCTGGTTTGGGGGGCGGGGAGAGAAAGAGTACATGGGTGACACCAGGTGGAGAAGGGACCAGCAGGCTGGACCTGCAGCATGGGGGAGGGGAAGCTGAGACAGTTTGAACAATTAGTGCCAGGCACTCTGCATAACGTATCTAATCTAATCCAAGGGTGGGGGAGACCAGGGAGGTGTACCAAGCACCATGCTGAAAACACCCACAGTTCCTCCAACTGAAGCAATGTACCCTAACATCTGGCCATCTTTGCTTCAGACTGTTTTAATTTTTCCATTCAAAGAAATGTACTTCTGACTGTACAGTAACATTATTTTAAAAAGCTATAGTTACTTGTAATGCCTAAGTTGTTTAAAACAACGCCTAAGGAATTTTGTTAGAGAATGTTCTTTTTTTTGGTGGCAATGGGATTTGAACTCAGGGCCTCACATTTGCTAGGCAGGCTCTCTCCCACTTGAGCCAGTTGCCAGCCGGAGGATATTCTTTAAAAGAGAACTAACTAATGTACATTTTTATCTTTGAGCATTTTGCATTGAATCACACATATAATCTTCCTGTATAAATTGGTGTGAAGTTATGGTAAGGTAAACTATCTCATCTTTTTTCTTTTGGTGCTGGACATTGAATCTAGGGCTTTGCACATGCCAGGCACACATTCTACCATTCAGCCACATCCCCAGCCCTTGGTATTTTGAGACAGGGTCTGGCTGGCTATGTAGCCCAGGCTGGCCTCGAACTTGCTATGTAACTAAGGCTGGCCTTAAACTCGTGATCCTCCTACCTCAGCCTCCTAAGTGCTGGGATTACAGACATGAACGACCATATTCAGCTTCATTATTTCCTTAATTTTAAAAATCAGAGGTTTAATTTACCTCTACTGCAATCCACTTTTTCGTATGTGGTTCTATGGGTTGTAGGTAGCACTTTTATATTCACTCTAGCAGTGCACAGCATTCCTGTGGCTCCAGTTGGTGGTGTCAGTTTTTTAAGAAGACAGTCTTAAAGACTGAGCATGGTAGTGCCTATCTATAATCCCTGCTACTTCAGAGTTGGAGGAAGATTGCAGTCCTAAGCCAGCCCTGGGGAGACCCTATCTGAAAAACAAACTAAAAGCAAAAAGACAGGGGGCATGGCACAAATGGTAGAGCACTAGACACTGAGTCCAACCCCCAGTATTACAAAAGAAAAAAGAAAGAAAGAAAATAAAATAAAAAGAAAGCCATTCCTCACTATGACTGACTTAAATTTTGTGACAACTGTAGATTCACATGTTTAAGAAATGATACAAGTAGCCAGGCACCATGGCTCATGCCTGTAATCCTAGCTGTTTGGGAGGCTGAGAACGGGAGGGTTGCAGTTCGAGGCCAGCCCAGGCAAATAGTTACTCCCAAGTAACCAGAGTGAAATGGACTAGAGGAGTGGCTCAAGTGGTAGAATGTGTGCTTTGCAAGTGCAAAGCCCTGAGTTCAAATCCCAGTCCCCCCAAAAAAAGAAATGATACAAGAGATCCCAGCTACCTTCCACCCAGTGTTCCCCAACAGCAGTATTGTACCCAGAAGTCATCATTGATATAATTCACCAGCCTTCATCAGAGTCCACTCTTTCCCACGTGCTCATTTGCAAGCGTGTATGATTTGGTTCTGTGCAATTTTATCCTGAGCAGCCAAGGCATAGAACACTGTAACATGTTTGTGCTACAATGTCGCAAAGGATGACATTACAGCAATCCAGTTGAAGTATCTTTTTTTCAGGGAGAGGAGGGTTGATGGGGGTTGAGCCTAGCGCCTCACAGGGCAAGGTGGTGCACACTTGTAGTCCAGAGGCTGAGGCAGGCGCATCAGTTGAGCCCAGGAGTTCGAGACCAGTCTGGACAACATAACCAGTCTCCTCCAAACAAAAATAGAGCCCAAGGCTGACCACACTCAACCCCAGTCCCCAGTCAAGGAACTTAATCAGCCTGACTTTCAGTTCTAGAATCAGGAACACGTTATTCTGTAAGACAGAATAAATGTTCTGATGACTGGAGCAGAGGAGGTCTGGCTTCATGGAAAGAGGAGGGGCTGGAGGAAGCTGAAATAAAAAAAAAAGTCGATTTGTCATCTCAAAGTTGCTTCCCTTGTAAGGCAGGATGGGGAGACAAGGGTATGAAGTGCTGGCATTTGCTGGCATCCAGTCACTTCAGGTCACTTCTTTTGGGTCAGGATCAAAGCAAGGGGGCTGTCCATTTTCACTGGCCTGTCTGGAAATTTGGCTGTTAACTCTAATCCCAAATTCTGGGGACGCTAGATAAACAGTTTAATTTCAGGTCAGGGATGTGGACCTTTAGCAAGAGTGACTCCATTTTGATTTTGGGCTGTGCAGGAGCAAAGTTCAAAGCACTGGACTTGTGATTTTTATGTAACATCTTTCATGGTTGCCCTGTCTCCTCCCTCACTCCTGTTCCCACGGGCACGGTTCTGTCATGTCAAGAATTATATAAACCGGGTGCCGGTGGCTCACACCTGTAATTCTAGCTACTCAGCTACTCAGGAGGCAGAGATCTGGAAGATCAAGGTCTGAAGCCAGCCCAGGCAGATAGTTCATGAGACCCTGTCTCCAAAAAATCCCATCACAAAAAAGGGCTGGTGGTGTGACTCAAGGTGAAGACCCTGAGTTCAAGTCCCAGTACCACAAAAAAAAAAAAAAAAACAAGAAAAGAAAAAAAGTTATATAAATAGCATACAGTGTAATCTTTTGAGACACTCTTTTTTGGGGGGAGGTGAGGGGATGGGTCATGTAGCCCAGGCTAGCCTTGAGATCCTACTGCTTCAGCCTCCTATCTACGGGAATTACAGGTGTATGCCACAACACCCCGATTGTATGCAACCTTTTCTTTGTGTGTGTGGTATTGGGGATTAAATTTAGGGCCTTGTACTTGCCAGGCAAATGTTCTACCACTAGAGCCATGGCTCTAGCCCTTTTTGCTTTAGTTTATTTTTCAAATAGGATCTTGAGCTATTGCCCAGGTCAGCCTCTGACCAACAGCCTCCTACCTCCACATCCTATCTAGATGGGATCACAGGTGTGCACCACCACACCTGGCTTGTTTTGTGAGATAGGGTCTGCCTTTTTTCTTTCTTTCTTTCTTTCTTTCTTTCTTTCTTTCTTTCTTTCTTTTTTGTAGTACTGGGGCTTGAACTCAGGGCCTACACTGTAAGCCACTCCACCAACCCTTTTTTGTTTAAGGCTTTTTTGAGATAAGGTCTGGTGAACAATTTGTCCAGGCTGGCTTTGAACTGCAATCCTCCTGAGTAGCTGGGATTATGGATGTGAGCCACCGCGCCAGGCCCTTATATGATCTCTTGAGATTGGATTTTTCATTCTGTATAATTTTCATGAGATCCATCTTAGTTGTTTTGCCTGTGTATTATTACTTATCTGCCTCTTTTCATGGCTCAGAAGCTCTCCACGGTATGGATGCACCACGCTGTACTTAACCACTTAGGTTTAAGGACACCTGGATTATTTCCAGGTTTTGACTATCAAGCCAAAAGACACTATGAAGCCAGGCACTGGTGGCTCACACCTGACACCCTAACTACTTCGGAGGCTGAGATCTGGAGGACTGCAGTTTGAGGCTGGCTCTGGGGGAAATAGTTCCTGAGACCCCCATTTCAAAAATACCCAGAGCAAAATGGACTGGAGGTGTGGCTCAAGTGGTAGAGTGCCTGCCTTGCATGCTTGAAGCCCTGAGTTCAAACCCCAATTCCACCAAATAAATATAAAAATATAAAATAATATAAAAAATTATAAAATATATAAATATATTAAAAAATTATAAAATAATATAAAAATATAAAAGAAATATAAATAAAAGTCTGCTATGAAGAATCACAAGCTGACTTTTGTGTGAACATAAGACTTCATTTCTCCAGGATAAATGCCCAGGGGTTTGATTGCTTAGTCCTGTGCTAAGTGATGTGTAGGGCTTGGGGATTTTTTTGGCTGTATTGGGGTTTGAACTCAGGGACTTGCACTTGCTAGGCCATTCACCCAGCATTTAGTTCTTGTTACTTTTTTTTTTCTAGTACTGGGACTTGAACTCAGGGCCTACACCTTGAGCCACTCCACCAACCCTTTTTAATGAAAGGTTTATTTGGGTTTTTTTTTTGTTTTTTAAATCGAGATAGGGTCTTGAGAACCATTTGTCCAGGCTGGCTTTGAACTGTGATCCTCCTGATCTCTGCCTCCTGAGTAGCTGGGATTACAGGCGTAAGCCACCGGTGCCTGGCACTGTTTGTTTGTTTTTAGAGACAGGGTCTGGCTCTGCAGTTCATTCTGGCCTTAAACTCTTGATCCTCCTGTCTCAGCCCCCGAGTGCTTGGATTACAGGTGTGTCCTACCATGCCTGTCACCTTGTGGTTTTAAGTTGCATTTCTGTAATGACCAATTCGCTGGACAGCTTTCCATTTGCTTATTCTGCAACTGTATATCCTCTTCCTAAAATAACTGTTCCTGTCTCTTAGTCATGTTCTAGTTAGATTTTTTTTTTTCCTGGGGTTTGAACTCAGAGCCTCCAGCTTGCTAGGCAGATGCTCTACCACTTGAGCCAGCTCTTTTGCCTTTAGGGATTTTTCAGATAGAGTCTCACATTTATTCCCAGGCAGGCCTGGAATGTAATCCTCCTACCTCTTCCTCCTGAGTAGCTGGGATGACAGGCATGAACTACCAGGCTGGGTTTTTATCAGTGGAAATGGGAGACTCTTGAACTATTTTCGTGGGCTGGCCTCAAACTGTGATCCTCCCAATCTCAGCCTTCCAGGTAGCTAGGATTACAGGTGTGAGCCACTGGTGCCCAGCCAGCTTTTTTTTTTTTTTTTTTTTAAATCATAACGTCTTCTAGGTTCATACAAAAATCAGGCTTTCACTCTTTTTATGGTTAAATAATATTCCACTGTATATTTGTACTGTTTTCCCTCCCCTTTCCTCACCCGTTGATGCACGCTCAGGCTGATTCTGTGTTTGGGTGCTGTGAACAATGCTGCAATGAACATGGAAGTGCAGGTGTGTCTTCAGCAGGCCGATGGCTTTTCTTTTGGATCTGTACTCCACAGGGACATCGGTGGGTCATACCATCATTCTACCTTTTGCTTCTTGAGGAACCACCACCCTATTTCCCATAATGTCTGCACTCCTTTACATTCTCACCAGCAGAGTACGAGCGTTCCCCTTTCTCCACACCAACTCATTTTCTCCACTGTTACTTTTTTGATTTCCCTCTTTACATAAAAAGGAAAAATCTAATTCTGATGAAAATGCAATTTTTTTTGCATGGATTAGGGTTTTTTTGGTGTCAAGTATAAAATAAGATCTGAACTCAGGCCATCTGGGTGTGGTAATCAACTTGGTTTTTTTGGGGGGGAGGGTAGTGTTTTTGATTTCTTTTTTTTTTTGTTTTTTGAGACAACATCTCTCAAGGATTGTGGTTCTAAGACAGGATCTCATTTTGGAGTCCAGGCTGGCTTTGAACTTGCGATCCTCCTGCCTCTGCCTCCTGAGTGCTGGGATTACACACATGCACCACCATGATGATCATTCTTTTAACCACAGCACTGCAGACATGGCTGAGCCCTTCTTGGGTCTTTCCCTCCTCTAGCCCATTCCTTTCCTTCCCCTCTTGGAGGAGGACCTCATTTAAGGCTGGTGTGCATCCTTCCCACACATATTTGCCTAAAGACACAGCATCAGGCAAGGCAAACCTGCTGTCAGGGGACTGACAGGACAATGGGGAGGTCCAGGGAGTGGAAGGACCCTGCCAAAGTGTCACTGTGTTGTGATAAGGGTCAGAGAGAGGTCTAGTTTGCTGGGAGAGGGAAGGGGAAGGCCTCCTTGAGAAAGTGACATGCAAGCAGTCCGGGTAGAAGGAACAGCAAGTGCAAAGGCCCTGAGGCAGAAGATACAGCCCCTCCTAGATGAGAAGAAAGGTCTGTAGGTTTCTATGCAGAATTCAAGCACGTGGCTGAGAAGTGCTGGGGACTGGTATCTGCTCTGGAATTGCTCATGGCTTAGGAGAAAGTCCCTTCAGTTCTGAGGGGCTGGCCAATCCACCCCAGGCCTCCACATTCCCCTCTGTTAAATGGAGCATGACTTCCAAATCCTCTTGGGGTTTCTCTGCCATGCTGTGAGTCAGGAGTCTGAGCCTCCTGCCTGTTTCTGTGCCCCACCACCTGGGGGATGAGTGGAGTTGGGTTGCTGAGTGACAGAAAGACACAATTTCTCAGTTGGCCTTGCCTTTGGCCACAAACCCCCAGCTCTGGAAATATCCACTGCCCCCGCATCCCTCTCTGCCTCACGCTTCGGTGGCTGCCCCCTTCCTACTTCTCCATTCCAAAGCACGGGGGAGGGGAGGAGGGGACCGCTGCTCTGCTTCCTGGGCAGCCAGCCGGGCTGCAGGAGGGGGTTTGGAAGTCCTTCCCACTCCTTCCACGGAGGCCTCCTGTCCCATGTGGCGCCCTGCCCAGAATCACACCCGGGATCACAACGGGGCTTTGTGTTCCCAGACAAAGAACACTATCCTTACCCCTCACCTGAGCCAGGGACCTGTCTGCCCTGCTCCAGCCATGGCCTCAAAGCAGATGGTGCCAGTTTGCAGGAGGGGAAACTGAGGCCCAGCAGTGGACAGGTGCGCCTCCTGGTTTGGGGAGGGAGGAGCACAAGCTGCCATTTAGGCGTGCGAGGGAAGAGCGGAAGTGAAATACAGTGATCATGAGAAGCTGGGTCCCCGTCCTCGGGGGAACTGAATTTATTTAATCCAGCAAACGTGTTTTGAATCTTGTGTGCCAAGGGTGTAGGAGGCGCCGCGTGAATCAGACACCGTCCCTGACATTTGGGAGGTAAGGAGAGCGTGTAAATCAGTACAAAACATGGAAGAGGGACCAAGGTCACGGTGCAATGCCAGTGGGGCACAGAACAGGCAGGGGACACCGCTGCCATCCCACCTCCCTCCCTTGGGGGAAGGCTGTGTGCAGAGCTGCCAAGGGCAGACAGGGGTTCTTTTAGAAACTGGCGGAAGCAGGAGTTTTCTTCTGATTCTGTTTTGTTTTGTTCTGCTTTGAGATTGGGTCTTGTTATGTGGCCCAGGCTGACCTGGCTCCCCTGGGCTCCTGCAATCCTTCTGCCCCAGCCTCCTGAGTAGCTGAGACTACAGGTGTGCTACCATGCCTGGTTTTATTTTCTGATTTTCTAAGGAGCACAAGCCAGGCAGGCACAGTGGTACACACCTGTAATCTCTGCACTTGGGAGGCTGAGGTAGGAGGATCTCGAGTTTGAGGCCAGTCTGTGCTATATAGCAAGTCCCAGGTCAGCTTGTATGTAACATGGAGGAACCCTGTCTCAAAAAAAACAAAACAAAACAGCTGGGCGCTGGTGGCTCAGACCTGTAATCCTAGATACTCAGGAGGCAGAGATCAGGAAGATGATGGTTCAAAGCCAGCCTGGGCAAACAGTTCGCAAGCCCCTATCTTGAAAAAAAACCTTTCACAAAAAAGGGCTGGTGGAGTGGCTCAAGGTAGAGGCCCTGAGTTCAAATCTCCAGTACTGCAAAAGAAAGAAAAAAGCACATGTCTAAGAAGGACTCCAATTTCCCTACCATGTTTCCATATTTATTTATTTATTTATTGGTGGGACTGGGTTTGAACTCAGGGCTTTACACTTGCAAAGCAGGTGCTATACCGCTTGAACCACACCGCCAGTACCTTCCCACCTTACCGTCTTTGCATCCCTTGCTTCTCCTGTCCGAGAGAGGCTGTCTGGCAGTGGGTTTCTTTTGTCTGTTTCCCCCCAGTCTCCTGAGACTCCTGGGAGAGCAGGGCTGGGCTGTCTGCTCACTCTCTCCCCATGGCCTGGGACACAGCAGATGTTTAGCACTGCTACATGATCAATGAATATTACACGGTATCAAGATTGTTCTGGTTGTATATACTGTTTTATTTTCACCCATCACCTCTATTTTTTGTTTTTGGTGATACTAGGGTTTGAACTCAGGGACTCAAGCTTGCTAAGCAAGTACTCTGTTGCTTTGAACCACACCTCCAGCTACTCAGCACTTTTTTTTTTTAAGTATTTTCCTGCCATTAAATGTCTTTGAAAGTTGGGGCGTGGCTCAGTAGTAGAGTTCTTGCCCTTGAACTCATGATCCTCCTGCCTCAGCCTACTAAGTGCTAGGATTGTAGACTTGAACTTCCATACCCAGTTAACAAATAAATATTCTTAGAGAACCCTTTTTCACAGCCATATAATATTCCACCACATTGTTGTTGCCTCAATGTCTGTGCTCTATTTTAGCCAACGCCTCATAAACTTTACTCAATGCTATTGGAAGGACTTGCATAACTAGTTTGGAAAAAGGAAATAAAGGTTTTCCCGATTGATGAAATTGATGGGGCAAAGGCAGAGTGTGGGTGGAGGGGTGTGTGAGAAAAGTCTTAAGGGTATTGAACTCAGGAGCTGTGTCCAGTGTCCAGAGGACCATGGAAGCCCCGGCTATGGTGTAAATTCTCCTACCATGGTCTAGTTCAAGTTCCTAAGGCGGCATCCCAGCATGTGGAGCTGGAAAGTCCTGTGCACACTCAGACATTATGGGCAGGGAGGAGCAGGCTCCAGCCAGTCCTACCTGCCCACCCCATACCACACTGTGGCAGGGAGCCCCCTGTCCTGTGAGCCCAGATGTCAGACCCTCAGCGTCCTAGGCAGGGAGCCCCTGAGGGCGGGCAGAGCCCTGACCTTGGGATCTCTCTCAGATTTCTCAGCTGGGATGAAAATCTCCAGATTCCCTGGGCTCCACAATCCAGAACTGGAACCAGAACCATGCTGGCTGCTGAAGTGTGTCACACTGTCCACCCTTGGAATTCAGGGCTGGAGCTGGTGGTGCACCCTGGCCGTGTCCTCAGGAACCTGTCTTAGCCCTAAGCCACCAAGTAGGCTCAGTCTGAGGCACCGGGTGGAGGGGAATTGGCATATCCCACAGTGGCCTGGACACTTGGTGAGCACTTGCTGTATGCAGGTGTGATAAGGTCTGACATTTATTTTTCTCCAGGCTCACAGACATTCTAGAAAATCGGCGTTATTATAAACTCTAATTTGCAGATGGGGAAACTGAGGCACCTGGCATGGGGATTGACTTGCAGGTCAGCCTGATCTAAGGCCTCTGCTCTTAAAACCTGGGCCAGTACCTCCCCCACCTAAGGCTGTATACAGCACCTGCTGGCTTCAGTCAAGGGTGCTGAGCTACACAGACTGCGGCAAGACAAGGATCAGGGGTTTATCTTCCTGGAGACCATTTCAAGAGGACCTACCATGTGCCAGGAAGGATGCCAGCTAGCCTCCACTGTCCTCCTGGTTAGTTCTCATAAGGACCTGTAAGAACAATGGGCTCCCCCCACCACCACTTCTTGCCTGGTGGCCCTGAGCTGGTCACACACCCTCTCTGGGCTGCCTTGTCCCTTTCAGTCCCTTGACAGGGGCTGGCCTTAGGGAACTTCCACCCCTGCCAGTTTCAGGTCAAAGCTCTCAGAACAACAGGAAGTGGCTGAGTCCTGTGGAAAATTGAGGGTTCATGGCCACTGGCCCAGGTGGATTGTGGGTGAGATACCGGACATCAGACAGACAACAGGGCTGGCTCCCTGGAGACTTGACTGGCACAGTCCACAGCCCTGGCATTTCCCCCTGGGGACCTGGGGAGGAGAACTGGGAATGGGGCTTCCTGCTTAGCTTCGGAAGATGGACCAAAGATGGCTGGCATCCTGTGGGACCCCAGTATGAGGCCCTCAGGTTTCATCAAAGGTCCTGGAGGCTCTGCAGCTCCCCAGGGGCAAAAATGTTTAGCAAGAGGCTCCCACTCAGGTGGGGGCACAGGATCCTGTCTGGCAGCTGGGGTCACAGGAAAGTTCTACTTCCTCCTGGACTGTATATTCACTTTCGGGGGATTCAGGGTGACTGCTAACAATCACAGTGGGAGAGGGACCCTAACTACTCCTTTGGGGTGACAGGTGTTTCAGCCTCAGCCCTGGATCACCCCTTGTACCTCACCAAGGACATGGCAACATGCTAAGCTTCTGGACTGTTCTACTGGACCCATTTTCTAGATGGGGCAACCGAGGTCCAGTCTCTGAGGGAGGGAAGACTCACCAGGAAGCAACCAGCTGGAAAGAGAATTCCAAGTCTCTGAATCCTTTCAACCTGGCTGGGGTGGAGTCCAGAAGGAAGCTGGGGAGGCCGACCATCCAGCTGCTCCTGCTACTGGGTGAGGGTGCCTGGCCCTGCCGGTCTGGGCAGTGACAGACACCCTCACCTTGCAGGGGCCCAGCCCATTGGTGTCCAGCCCCGAGCTGGTCCCAGTGAATTGGCTCACACCAGCTCTTCTTAAAAGCAGGCAAATGATGAACTCACAGGGAAAAATAAGCTTATGTCAGTGTATACTCTGGGATAGGCCCTTCTGGTCCCAGCATCTCATTTAAAATTTGAAAGTGTACAAACCTGGACAGGGGAGAAGAGAAAAAGGGAAGAAGATCTCTCTGCTTGAGGTGGAAGAACACCCTGGAAGTCTTCCCAGGAGATGTGACATTTAAGCCACACCTTGACAGACAATATAATATCAAAACACTTTCTGAAAGCTCACTCCAGGTGCCTGGCACTGCTCTGAGAACTTTACAGCATTATCTCATTTCATTCTCTCAAAACCCTGCGAATGACATTGGGGGTCATCCCCGCTGAACAGATGAGAAAACCAAACCAACGCACAGAGAGGTTAAATGTTCTACCAAATGGCAGAACCATAATTCAAACCCGGGAAAGCCAACCAGTTACTGTGAGACTTCTGTTATTTAACCTCTCTCTGCCTCAGTTTCTTCATCCACAAAATGGGAGCCATTGTTCAATACTGTGTAGTACACTGGAGTTATAACATAGACAAGTGTCTGGCACACAGTAAATGCTCAGACAATTGTGGGTGACTTTTTCTTTTTGTGGTACTGGGGCTTGAACTCAGGATCTTCACCTTGAGCCACTCGGTCAGCCTTTTTTCTTTCTTTTTTTTTTTTTTTTGTGATGGGTTTTTTGAGATAGGGTCTCATGAACCATTGCCCGGGCTGGCTTTGAACCGCGATCCTCCTGATCTCAGCCTCCTGAGTAGCTGGGATTATAGGCGTGAGGCGCCCTGCACGGACGACTTCTCATCCCCATGGTGGCTGTTATCTTTGAGCCTTCCCCTCCCCCTGCGGCTTCCTCCCCCGCAGTGCCAGCGTGTGTGTGACGTTCGAACAGCCGCTTGCACACTCGGTTTAATTGGAAACTAAGAGGCGATGGAAGCGGGGCGGGGGGGGGATGCTCGAGGCCCCTCCCTCCACTCTGAGCGGAACCCCCAAGGGAATGGCGACCGCGTCTGTAGCGACGCCTCCCGCCGAGCGCGGACACTGAAGGTGCGGAGGTCGCTCCCAGGAGGCGGTGCCTGGGTGGCAGGCGGGGGGGACGGGCGCCGTGGTCCAGCGGGAGACAGAGCTGGTCTTTGGAGCCCAACGCCAGCTCACCCGGAGCCGAGGCCACGCCCACCCCACCCGGGGCCCCGCCCACCCGGCGGCGCGCACCGCAGAGCGCCTGGCTCTCCGCCACCCGTGCGCTCCGGCGCGCGTGACTGGGGTGCCGGCAGGGGGCGCGCGAGGGGGTCGGCGGGCGGGCTGGGGACACCGTGGGAGGCGGGATTTGGGGGACGGCCCTGGGCCTCCCCCTCCCGCCCCCTGCCCGCCCAGTCGGTCCTCCCGGAGCTCCAGAGCGAGGCGAAGAGCCGGTTGTGTCCCCCGCACGCGCCTCCCGCACCGAGCTCCTACCTGTGGAGCCCCGGGGGGCGCCCCCTCCCCAGGGGACCGATTGCTTCTCCTCCTTCCGATCCCCGACCAGCCCAGCCCCGCGCGTCTTGGACAGGTGGCGCCGGGACCCCGGGACAGGGCGCCAGGCTCGCAGCTGGTGACATGTAGACGCCCGCTGGTCCAGCCTCGGAACCTGGGCGCCCTCTTGCCCGGAAAGTTTGGGGTTGGGCGCCATGGCCAAGAGCAGCCACCTGAATATCCGCGTGGTGGAGGGCCGGGCGCTGCCCGCCAAGGACGTGTGAGTACCCGGGGCGCCTGGGGGACGCGGGTCCTTATCTGCGACCCGGTACTGGGCCACGTCCGCCGCCACCCGGGCAAGAGGCCCCGCGCGCCTTGCTGTCCTGCTGGGAGGGGTGGCCCAGGCTTAGCAGATGCCCCGCCTCGCCCCCCGGGAAGGAGGGTGTCTTTGTTCCCAGGATGTACTCCAGGGGAGCCGGAGAGCCGATTGTGGGGTCCCTACTATATCTGTTCCTTAGTCCAGGCAGGTGCTGGAGGTGGGGCTTCCTGAGGTCTGGCGGAAGGGGGGTAACAAGGGAACCCCGAGGAGCCAGTAGGGCTGTGAATCCAGATGGGCCCACGCATTCTGTGTGCAAAGTGTCACCGGGTGGCCCCTCTGGAATCCTCTGACCCATGGCACTGAGCACCCCAGTCTTGTAGCTGCCACCGCCCCCCCAACCGTGGGCTTTTCCAGGATGGTGAACTGCTTGAAGAACCACTGACTTCCCAGTCCCCCAAACGACCATCACCCACCCACGTGTGATGGGCTGGGGTCTCTTGGGCTTCCTTTATCCCAGTTCCTGGCTCTGCTCCCCAGGACTGAGTCAGCAGTTGCTGACTCAGCAGTATAAGGGAAGTCTCCCCTCCTGCTTGGCCTGAAGCCCAGAAGGGGCTCTGAGGGTGTCAGCACCTGGGACAGGTATAGGAGCCTTGGAAGGATGTTTGCTGGGTGACCTTGAACCTGACTCTTTCTGGGTCTTGGTTTCCCATCTGGTCAGTGGGAGCTGGGGACAGAGTGACCATCTGGATGCCACATCCAGCTGTGAGGGTGGAGGACCTGTTAGGGCTTACCTGTGTCAAGGTGACCAGGAACATGGATTTGGAGTCTTCGCTGAGGTCAAGGTTGGAACTTAGCTCTGTGTCAGTCCTCCAAGCTGGGGGCTCCATATCCCACCTGTGATTTCAGGAACCTCTCCACCCCCCAGCACTGTGCCTAGTGTAGGGAGCTGTGTAGAGAGATTTTGGCCACCAATTACCCCAATATACAGGCAACTGAAATAAAAAAGGAGACCGACTGGTCCAGCCCCCCTGCTCCCCTCTTTTTGAGGTGTCCCTCAGAGTTCCTAAGAATTATATTTTGAAATGCATGCGCCATGAGGGCAGGGTTAGGTGCCCGGCAGGGATGCCTAAGGCCCAAGACCCCGTGTAACTGAGGTAACTGAGATCCTGCTCCTCCACCTGTACTGGATGGAAGGTTATCAGCTGGTGGCAGGTGTTCCCCCTGGGTTGGGACCCTGGCTCACAGGGGTCCCTGCATCTCCTTGGAGGGAATTTTAGTCACCTCTTGTTTCTGCATCTCTCAGCCACCTTGGCTCCCTCCACTTCCCTTGCCAAGGTAAGCTCTGAGGTGGGTCATACCCCAGAGCAAGGGTGAGGAGGTGCCACTGTAGCCCAGCACTCAGAGCTGGGATTTCTGTGCCGGGAGGCTCTTGGGTAGGATGTGTCTCTGCCCTCTCTTAAGGCTGAGGGCGCAGACTCTGAGACCTGGCTATGGCCAGCCTCGCCTGGGAGGAGTCTGTACCCTCTCTTTAAAGTCGTTTCAATTGTTGACAATAGCTACTGTCTGTCATTGAGAGGTTACTGTGGACAGGTCCCATGCTTAACACTTCCTGTGGTCCTCTTGGTGTCTCTATTTTACAAATAGGGAGACTGAGGACCAGAGAGGCAGTCATTTGCCTAAGGTCACACAGCGAGGATTTAGATGCAGACCACCTCTGCAGACAAACCAGACGAGGCAGGCAACGGCCAAGAGGCCTCTTTCTTATGTTGCACTGGAGCAGGGGCCGTGGGACAGCCGGGCTCTGGAAAAGGCCAGCCCCTCCCACCACCCCACCCTGGCCCCTACCTGATGACAGCTCGATAAGGCCTTGTGCCTGCATCAGAGCCCTGGAACAGCTGTGCTGAGCTTTGCTCCCGTGAGGGGTCGGAGGTCATGGAGGTCAGGCTGGGTCCCTCGGAGGGGCCGCCTCCTGGCCCTGTGCTAATGGGATCCCAGACAGGCTGAGCCACATCTGCTCTGGGGAAACTGAGGAACAAAAGTGTGCCAAAGGAAACGCAAGGAAAGAGAACCCTGGGGGGAAAGGAACATGCAGGGCACCACGTGTCCAGAGGGGAAACTGAGGCCAGGGGCACCACTCAAATGGGGATTCAGAGGTGGAACTCAGAGAGAAACACAGAGACACCGCCAGGGAAGAAACCAGATAGGGAAATGGAGGCTTGGGAATGTGGGGCCGGCAGCGGGTGGGGAGGGTAAGGGAAGGAGTCCAGAAAGGGAAACTGAGGCATGACAAAGGGCTCATCCAGCCAAAGCTCAGGTTGGAGTCAACTTTTAGTGCCAACAAGTCTGTTCCCTGACATTTGTGAGTCTGTGAGAGACTGAATAGAGAGGGGGTGGCAGAGAGAGAGAGAGAGGGAGAAGGACATTTGGATGGGTACAAAGGGGACATTGCAGAGAGCAGGTCCCATCGACCTGGGTTACAATCCTGTCCCCATTCCTTCCTTCTCAGAGTGTGCACTCCACACATCTACCCATTCAGAACTGTCCGTAGGATCGAAGGTAGAGATGGGGTACAGCCTGTTCCCCATGGTTCAGAAGTTGTGACGAAGCGGGAGTCAGACATGAGACACAGAAACAGGGAGTGGGACGATTTGGGGTACTCACGGGGGCTATTTATTTATTTATGTATTGATAGAGGCTTGGTTTCCCCATTGTGGTCATACTGGCCTCAGACTCCCGGATTCAAGCCATCCTCCTGCCTCAGCCTCCCAGATAGCTGGGACTATGAGTGAAGGCCATTGCGAATGGCTTACATGGTTATTTTAGACAGGGCAGTGGTGGGCAGGGACCGCCACACTGGGCAGGTGACTTTTGAATGGAGGTTTGAGTGAAGACCCTGGTAGACAGTTTGTGATTTAACAGTGACTGCTATTATGAAGGGGGGATGGAGTTGGCTTTGATTGACCGAGGGCTCATGAGTGTCCAAGGTGATATGGTTGGTTCAGTTGTGAAGTCTGGATCCCCTGGTGTGTGCCTGCAGAATGGGGTCCCCTCCCCGGGGAAACTCCCAATGAAACAAGGAGCAGGGGAGGACAATGGTTACCCCCAGGCTGGCGTCGAGGCTGGAGGTGGGGCACCCCGTGGTCCAGCTCCCCCACCCTCTCTTTTCATCCCTCCAGCCCCCTCAGAGGTGTGTGATAATGTTCTTCTTGATTTACAGTAAAACTGAGGCCTGGAGAGGGTAAGGGGCGTGCCAGGCAGATGCCCTAGGGGGTGGCACAGCTGAGTGTTGATAAACCACACACACTTGACGACTGCCCGGGGCTGTCTGGGGTCAGGACTGTGCACTTTCTGGTCTTAGTGCTCTGTTTTCTCCAGTGGAAGCCCACAGATTATAAATACAGTGGGTGGGTGGTGTCTTCTGCTGAGGACCCTGAGTGACTGTGTGTGACCCTGGACGAGCCCCTCTCCTCTCTGGACTTCAGCTTCCCCTGTCTGAATAATAAAGTGGACTGGGACTCCCTACTCAGTGCTGCTCTTTCCAGCCCCTCCTCAACCTCTCTCTTTGCAGGTCCGGAAGCAGTGACCCCTACTGCCTGGTGAAAGTGGATGATGAAGTGGTGGCCAGGTGTGAAGTGGGGTGAGGGCAGTGGGGAAGGGGCTTTTTCTAGACATGGGGAACCCAGGAATGAGTTCATGCTCCAAAGAGGAACTGGAGGTGGGCATGGTGGCACATGCCTGTAATCCCAAAACTTGGGAGGTACAGGTAGAAGGATCACAAATTCAAGGCCAGTGTGGCCTATGTAGAAAGAACCTGCCTTGAAAAACCAAACCCTCCCCTAAAAAATAGGAGCTGGAGGGAGCAGTGCTCACCCAGGGGACTTGCAGGTCTGAAAGTGATTGCTTTGTGGCCTGGCCTCTCTGGGGCGGACAGCCAAAGCTGCCAGCTGCTGTCCCCATGCAACACACCAACTGGCTGAATACCCTCTGCCTCTGGACCCAGGGTGTCCCTTCGGCTCCCTGGGGCTGACTCAGCTGCTGCCAATCCGCGCCTCCTCCCGTGTGGCCTCCCTGGGGCGGGCATCTCACGCTTGGCTGGACTGGCTGGTTCCGAGCCTGCTGGGTTGCTGCGGGTGCTGGGGTGTGTGTGTGAGCGTGCGGGTGTGTGCGTGGGCCTGCCCAGCTGGGCCCACTTGTGAGTGTGCAGTGGGGGTTGCAGAGCTGGTGTGAATGCCTGTGTGCATGACCTGGGGTGTGCGGGTGCACTGGTGTGTTGTGTGTGCATGTGCACATGGGCTGGCCTGCACACACACGTGAGCACCAGCCTGCTTCCGTGGGCACAGAGGCATGGAGTGACACCAGGAGGAGGTGCAGATGTGTGTGTGTGTGAGGGAGACTCTGAGGGGGCATCGGGCAGGGCTGGGCTGGGCTCCCACCCCTGCAGGCCAAAGGAGGTGGGTGGGCTGGTGGCTGAGGCCTTGGTTCCTATGGAGACAGCAGAATTCAGGATGTTCCTGGCACTGGTTCTGGTCCAGCTGGGCCTGGAAGTGGGTGGGGCAGGGAACCCACGGCAGCTTGGCTGCATCTGATCCCTCTGTGGACCCCCAGGGCTCAGGCTGCTCCTTTCTACCTATTGTTTTTCTGTGTGACCCCAGGCTGCTACCTACCCCTCTCTGGGCTTAAGGAGCTGCCAGCTGAGGGACTGGGGTGGGGGAGGGGATGAGTGTGTGTGGAGGAAGCTCCTCTGAGGATCCATCTGACGGCAGTGTCCCTGGGGTGGACGGAGAGGGCGGAGCCTGTGTGCATGTGTGTGCACTCTTTGTGGGAGGACTGTGACCAGAGGAGGGAGGAAGGAAGCAGCAGGTGGGGGAACTCAATCTTGCATCCATAGCTGGGTGTGTCTTCACCAGGCAAATGGTGTGTGTGTGCACGTGCGTGTGTGGTGGGTGCACTTGTCACGGTCCCCAGCCGCTCTGTGATCCCCCTTGCTTACGGCTTTTCCTGTTCCCCCTCCTCACCCGACATCTTCCTGTTGCGGCTCCCTACTGCCTCGGGGCCTTTGCACATGCTGTACGGGCCACCTGGAACACCTGTCCTCCTTGCCCTCTGTCTTTTGCCTAACTCCTGCAGGAGTGTGACACCCCCACGCTCAGGTGCCACCAAGCCAACCCTGATTACGGGAGTTCTTCCAAAGTCCCCGTGAGGATCAGGAGGGAATGCGTGAACAGAACTGTGTGTGTGCCAGTGACTGTGCGTCTGTGTGTTGAGTGAGTGTGGCTCCCTGTGTCACTGTGAGGATGTGAGCAGTGTCTTCACATTCTGTCTGGGCGACTGGGTCTGTATTTACAAGGACATAGGTATGTGTTTCTAGAAATATCTGAGGATGTCTACATGTGTCTGCGTATGTGGGGATGTGTCTGGTTTCCTGGGAGCAGCTGGTGTGTCTGTCTCTGTGTGTCCCTGTGTGTGTGGCTTGTGCACACACATTTCTGTGAGTCTCTGTGTGTCTTTTGCTCTTTCTCTTTCTGTGTGAGTCTGGCTGTGTGTTGGGGCCCCGTGTGTGTGCGTGTGTGTGTGTGTGTGTGTGTGTAGGGTTGTGTGTGTTTTGCCCCCTGAGTCTGTGCGTGTACATGTGTGTGTTGAGATCTCCAGCATGTCCGAGTCTGGGCGTGTGTGTGCGTGTCTAGGTTCTAGGTGTGTGTGCCGTGCAGTGCCTGTCGTGGGGGTGTTTGTGAGGTCTCGAGTGTTTGGTGTCTGGGTCTGGGTCATTGGCTGCCCGCATGGCTGAAGCTCCAGCCCCTGTGTCCTCTCACAGGACAGCCACCGTCTGGCGGAGTCTGAGCCCCTTCTGGGGAGAGGAGTACACCGTGCACCTGCCGCTGGACTTCCACCACCTGGCCTTCTACGTGCTGGATCAGGACACCGTCGGGTGAGTGCAGGGCAGCTGGGGTGCGAGTGGGGACCCAATCCACAGCAAAGTTTGCCTCCAGCTCTGGTCACCCTGTGCTCCGCGGGCCGGTGGGGCCCTGGCCTCGGACCCTCACCTGCCACCTTTCTGCAGGCACGATGACGTCATCGGCAAGATCTCTCTGAGCAAGGAGGCGATCACCGCAGACCCCCGAGGTGGGTGACAGCGCAGGCCCAGGTGGACAGGGGAGGAGAGCTGTGACAGACACAGAGCCTCCGAGCCTTCTCCCGTGGTCAATTATTTCTGTTTTTTTTTTTTTTTTAACAGTACTGGGTTTTTAAATTTTGGTTTTTAATTATTATACATTAATAACACAATGGGATTTCATTGTGATAATTCCATATACACAGTGTACCTTGAACAAGTTCATCCCTCCTTTTATTCCTATCTTCCCTCTCCTGCCTCCTTGCTTTTTCCTTCTCTCTCTCTCTTTCTCTCTCTCCCTCTCTCTCTCTCTCTCTCTCTGTCTCCGGACTAGGGTTTGAACTCAGGGCTTTGCACTTGGAAAGCAGGCTCTCTACCACTTGAGCCACACCTCCAGTCCATTTTGCTCCGGTTATTTTTGGAGATGGGATCTTGTGAACTATTTGCCCAGGCTGGCCTCGAACCACAGTCCTCCCAATCTCAGCCTCCCAAGTAGCTAGGCTTATAGGTGTGAAGCCACCAGCCCTCCCCTACTTTTCAAACAGTCTTTTGTGGATTTCATTATGCCATCTCCATATGTATGTGTGCAGTGTACTTTCATTCTGTTCACCCCTCAGGGTACTGGGATTTGAACCCAGGGCTTGATGCATGCCAGGTGAGCGCCCTGCCACCTGGTAGAGCCTGGTAGCTGTTTTGTTGTTAATTTTAATTTCTAATTCAGTTTGTTTATGGATCAGTTAACTCTTCTGCATAGCTCAGCGTTTGCAGTGCACAGTAAGCAGGCAGCCGCTGGCTCCTACCTGGGGGAATGGGTGCCACCTCCTTTATGTCCTTCTGGACAAGCAAGAACAATGGTAACAGCAGTGAACACTTATATAGTGCTTGCTGCATTCGAACACCTTCTAAGTTCTTTACGGATACCGACTCACCTAATTTTCAGAATGACCTGACGAGAGGCGGGTAATCTTACTATACACTTCTTACTGCATACCGCAGGCTGACCTTGAACTCGAGATCCTCCTGCTTCTGCCTCTGAGGTTACAGGCCCGATCGCGCCCTATCTTCAGTGAGTACTGAGGCACATTGAGTTACATGACTTGCACGAGATCACCAAGTTATTATTGAGACAGCCAAGATTTGAACCAGGGTTGTATGGGTCTGAGCTGCAGTTTTGCAGTGTGTGCCACACTCACCTGTTCTGTACCTTTTTTTTTTTTTTTTTTAACATCACTGTCTGTCTTTGAGATCTTCCCATAACAGCGCCCCAGGGGTTTCTGCCGTCTTTGTCTCTGTGTGACATGGTGGCACTCCACTGTGTGATGGCTTGTCCCCTGCTGATAGCGTCTGGGTTGTTATTAAGAGTTTCCTAGTTCAAACACCAAGGCAATGAATTTCCTTGTATCAACATGACCCCACCATGTTTACAAGCTGTACCATCTGTCACATAAATCCCTAGATCTGGTGAATCAAAGCACACATGTTTGCACACCTGAGAGTTACCTGTGACTCACCCCTCCACACCTTTGTAACAGTTATCAAACTTCTAAATCTTGTATCTGATAGGCAAAAAAAAATTGCCTCTTAGTGTGGCTTTATTTTGCATCTCTCTGAGTGAGATCGAACACCTCTTTTTGTTTGGTTTTTGAGAAAAGGCCACGCTGAGCTCCTCCTGCTTCAGCAACCCAAGAGTTGGGATTACAGGTGTGCACCACCACACCTGGGCCGAACACCTTTTGTTTTTTTGGTGAGATTGGGGTTTGAACTCAGAGCTTTGTGTTTGCACAGCAGGTACTGTACTGCTCAAGCCACACCTCCAGTCCATTTTGCTTGGGAAGATGGAGTCTCACAAACTATTTGCTAGGGCTGGCCTCAAACCATGGTCCTCCTAATCTCAGCCTCACAAGTAGCTAGGATTACAGGAATGAGCCACCGGCACCCAGCTTTAAACATCTTTTTTTTTTTTTTAAATGTTTTTATAGGTTTAAGACTCACTGTTTTCCTTTCCTGGCCTGTTGTTGATGTACGTTGTATGTGCATTTTTGCCCTCTGGGTTGTTTGCCTTTGGTTATTGATTTGGGGAAGCTTTTTATTCATTAGATACAAACTCATTGTCATTTGAACCAAAAATATTGCCCTCTTTTATTTTTTCTTCACCTGTGATTTTTGCCATGTATTAAGATTGTTTCTTTTTTTGTAGTCAACTTTAGAATCTATCTTTCATTCTATCTGTCTGTCCATCCATCCATCCATCCCATCCATCTACCCACCTATCCACCTATCCATCTATCTATCCATCTATCTATCATCTATCTGTCCATCTGTCCATCCATCCATCCATCCACCCACCTATCTACCTATCCACCTATCTATCCATCTATCTATCATCTGTCCATCTGTCTGTCCATCCATCTATTCACTCACCTATCCACCTATCTGTCTATCTATCTATCTATCTGGATATATATTCCTGATTTTCTGTTATGCATTAAAAGATCTTCCTAATTCTAAGATTCTGGTAAAAACAATTTTTTTCAGTGGTATTGGGGTTTGAACTCAGGACCCCATGCTTGTTAGGGAGGTGCTCTACCACCTGAGCCACTCCTCCAACCCTAAAAAAAACCCCTTTTTTGGCATGATTCCTGCTAGCAGTGTTTTATCTCATTTTTATATCTTCTTGGAATATATGCAGACCTGAGGCGTGGAGATAAAATTGAACTTTATTACTTTTTTGCTAATTGTCTCAACACCGTTTTTTGAATAATCCATTTTTCTTCCATGGGACTGAGTTGCCGGCCATCACAGTGACGACTGCTGCTATCTGATGAGTGATTACCATGCTGCTGCCACCTGCTCTTTCCTGAGTCCTCACGACCCTCCAGTGACCTGTGCCCTGCCACCGTGGCCATTCATGTGGCGTGCTGAGGGGAGGTGACTGCCCCATGGTGGCAGTCTCAGAGTTGAGCACAGAGGTTGTGGGTGTCCTCTGAGTTTGTGTCCCCAACCTGCCCACTGGGCTGTACTCAGTGTTGTTGAATATCCACCCCAGGGCGTGGGGTTGACCGACTGGAGCCCTGGTTTCTGGTTGCTCATGGACTAGTAAAACGCAGAGATCAGGGAGCAAGAAAAGAAGGAAGGGGGACATGTGTCTGCTTGTGCAGGTGGAGGTAGGTGGATGTCACCAGTGTGATGGTGGAAGAGGGTAGTGAGGGTCCATGGGCTCTCAGAGGGCTTCATGGCGGAAGAAAAGTGAGCTTTTCTCACCAAGGCTTCCTTTGGTCCTTGAAAGTGCTTAGGTATAGACACAAGGACAGATTTCCTTCCAGAGTCACAAGGCCACATGGAGCTCTTGGTGGTGATTGGTTGGTGTGACTGTGGGGGCCAGACTGGAGTCTGTGTTTTCTTCTGGAGACAATGGGGGGCCATTGATGATTCTGGAGCAAGACAGTGAACGAACTGGGGCTATGTTATCAGGAGATGAGTGACAGAAGAGCCTATGGCTGCTTCGTGGAAAGAGGGTCACAGGGGGCAAGGTTGGACGCAGATCACTTAGGAGCCTGTTGCAATGACAGAGTGACAGACCTGGTGGCTTCCTGGACATGGGGGTGGCAGCAGAGATAGAAGTGACATGGGGCTTCTACTCCAACCGCCTGTGGGGAGGAATTAGACCCCCCACTGCCGTAGCAGGGCGATCGGGGTCAATGAGGGCTCCCAGTACTGCTTTAGACTTGCCGTAAGGAAGGAAAAGCCCTCAGTATTTCCCCGACCCCAAGCCACACTCTAAACCCCACAGGGAGGAGCGAGTAGCAAGCAAGGGAAGAAGAGAGGATTTCCCTGAACGTAGATGTCAACATCAAGGTCAGCAGAAGGTGAATGTGGTGGGTGGACAAGGGTCCCTGTAGGCCGACACCCTCAAAGGGCTGCAAAGCGTGCATCCTGCCCAGCCTGAGGTTCTCCACAGAGGGAGACGGAGCAAGCATGGCCTCCAGTCAAAGAGCAGCACACACACAAGGAAGCCGGCCACCATGAGCAAGAGTCCACAGGATCCAGAACCAGCAACACCCACGCAGCCTTTAGATGCTGTCCTTATGTCTTCCTTGATTTCAAGAATCGGACCGCGAGCACGGCTCAAGCAGCAGCGTGTTAGGCTCTGCGTTCAGTCCCCAGGACTGCGCGCATGCAATCAAATATTTACAGAAACAACAGGTGCAGTCCTAAGAAATGCCGACAATAACAGCAAAAAATTAAAAAAACAAACCTGTGTCGGACAACGCAGTTCTAGCCTCCACAAGGCCCTGGGTTTAATTTGCTGGCACCACAAATAAATAAATCAGTAAACAAAGAGTAGGCAGATGTTTAAGATAACCAAAGAAACTTTCAGAGAGAAGCAGAATTGTCGAAATAAGATACGAAGGGTCTGAGTTCCACAAGAGTGTGTTCAGAGCTGAAGCGAGACACAGTGAATGGGAGGAAAAACCTGGAAGCATGGATTGTTCAAAGTCACCTTGGAGAGACAGGAGGAGGCCAATGCGAAGAGACTCAGGAAACAACTGTGAAGATCGACCACATCCATTTCGTTTGAGTTCCTGGAAGAGAGAAGAGAAAATATTAGTGAGGGGAAGTTAAAAATTTTGAAAACCAGGGAGTGAAAATGATTACAACTGCCGGGTATGGTAGTGCATGCCTATAATCCCAGCAATGGGAGGACTGTAGTCTGAGGCCACCTCAGGCATGAGATCCTATCTGAAAAAATAATTAAAGCAAGAAGGACTGGAGATGTGGCTGAAGTGGTAGAGCACCTGCCTACGAAGCACAAGGCCTTGAGTTCAAACCCCAGTACTGCAGGAAAAAAAAAAAAAATCACAACAAAATTGATGGCCTAGGTTTTTCCAGAATTGAAGGAAAGATTTGATTCCATAAGTAGGAGAAACACAAGGTATAATAAGCATATTTAAAGAATCCGTGTCCCATTGTGCTAAAACTGCAGAACATCAAAGACATAGTCCTTAAATAAGGAAGAAAAGACTGGGCATGGTGGTGTACACCTGTCATCCCAGCACTCGGGAGGCTGAGGCTGAAGGATCATGAGTTCGAGAGCAGCCCGTGCTGTATAGTGTATAGGGATTGAGTGATGGGGTGACAAGGGAGAGGCAGCACAGGGCTCAGAGTGTTGGCCCCAGAGCTACACTGCCTGGGTTCAAACTCTCGCTCTGCCATTTTCTGGGTGTGGGGTCACGTGCAGTCTCTCTTGTGCCTCACTTTCCCCAGCTGGACATGGTGCTAATTGCAGCACCTACATCGGAGGGCTGACAGAGAAGCCAGTGATCTGGCTCATGGTTGACACTGGTAGGATTTTAAGCCGGCACAGCTGTTAACAGACGTCCGTGCGTCTGTCCACCAGGCATCGACAGCTGGATCAACCTGAGCCGCGTGGACCCGGATGCCGAGGTGCAGGGCGAGATCTGCCTGGCGGTGCAGGTGCTGGAGGATGCACGGGGCCGATCCCTTCGCTGCCATGTGCGCCAGGCCAGGTACGTCTCGATGGCCATGGTGCCAGCAGGAATCCCTGGGTCTCCTCAGCTGCTAGGTGTTCGAGACTCCCTCACTCCAGAAACATCTGGACTCACACAGGATCCCCGTATGCTCAAACAGCCCAGGGGGTGTGAGGGTGACAAATCACAAAAAAATATTGTGACCTGCAACAGAGGACCAGACACTCAGGATGATGGCCAGACAGATAAGTGCAGGGTGAATTCATCAGATTGTAACTGACAGAGAATCAACTTGCACCCACTGTCGCTTGTTCATAGGACCAAGCAGTAGCTTCAGGCATGGCTGGATCCAGGAGCTCAAAGGGCGACACGATGACCCTGGCTCTTTGACCCTGCTGTCTTTGCCTACCCCTCCCTCCCAGCTTCATTCTCAGGCAGCCTCTCCCTAAGGTGGGACAAGGTGACCCTGGCACCCCAGGCTGGCATCCCACCCACCGAGCCACTCCAATTGACAAAGGTCTTCTTTCCAAGCAATGCCCTGGCGTGAATTTGATTGGCTCAGCCTGGGGCACATTCGTGTCTCTGAACCAATCACACTGACTGGGCCAAGGGGGTGGGAGGGTCAGTGCTATCCTGAAGGAAGACAAGCAGGACCAGAAAACCCTACAGATGGCCTCTTAGGAGCACCAGCTCACCAGCAGCCATGGTCTTCTTGCCACTGCCTTTCCTCAACCCTCACCTCAGGCTCTCCCTTAACAAACCCCCCCACCTTCCCTCTCGTCTTCCATCCCACTTTTCTGCCTTTTCCACAACTGTCTCCTCTGACCCTCACTTTTAGGCCACTGTTCATCCATCTATATTTCTAGCTTGCTGTGTGGCCATAAAACCCTTCCTTGCCCTCTCTGAGCCTCTTCCACCACCTCCAGATTTCTCCTCCCAGCCTTGATCTCAGCTGGATGAGGGATGAACCAAGGAGGAAGGGACAGGCTTCAGGATTCAACAGGAGGCCCTGGAGCCTTGGCTGCTTTCTGCTTGTGGCCCCCTCCCCAGTCACAAGGCCATGCGAGATCTGTGCAAGCAGGAGAGGGACCGATGGCTGTCGCTTAGCAACTATGTTGGCTCCTAGGAAACCAAAAGCTTTGGATGCTGGGTGAGGCTGAGAAGTGAGAGAGAGAGGAGGAAGCTGGCAGCCCCTGGTGATGGGGGGAATGTTTCTGAATTTGGGGGCCTCATGAAGGAGAGAGGGAAAGCTGAGTCGAGTGAGGCTTTTAAGTTGTCATGGCAATCGGAGGCAGGGAGGTCCGTGTCTCAGGCCTTCTCTTTGTTTCTAAGAGGGTGTGGGCATGCATGTTTGTTGAATGAATAAGTGAGTGGAGCACTCACCACTTCTTGCCACAGGCTATGCATAGCTAGGCACTATGTATCATCATCCCACTTGACCCTTGGCACTGTGAAGTTGCTCTGCTCTCATTCCCATTTTCCAGGTGGGGAAACTGAGGCCCAGAGAGGCAAAGTGACTGTTCCTAATGTCACCCAACCAATGAGTACACAGCCAGGCTTTGAATTCTTGGATCTGGTCTCTCCCTTCCAGGGAAACTGAGGCTCTCTTGCCCCTCCCCACTGCACCTTCCCTTGTGGGATTTTGTGATGCCAGCCTGGTTCTTTTGTGCCTCAGTTTTCACGTGTGGAAAATGGGTGGTGTGGGGTGACCAGAAGCCCTGGGTCCCCACGGATGTAGTGAGGGGGCCGAATGGAGGAAGAGCTCCTTGCCTAGGAAACCAGTGCCATCCGTCTGATCTTCCTCGAGCCCCTTTCCAAGGCCCGGCTTGGGCCCGGGTCTCCAAGGGTCCTGTGACTTCTCGCTTCTTTCCTCCTCTGTCCCCAGGGACCTGGCCCCCCGGGACATCTCCGGCACGTCAGACCCATTTGCGCGTGTGTTCTGGGGCGGCCGGAGTTTGGAGACCTCGGTGAGCAGTGGGCCGGGAAGACGGGCAGGTCTGGGACACCTGGCAGTGGGCGGGCCCTCTGTGCTGTCACTCACAGGCCACTTCCTGCCCCCAGACCATCAAGAGGACACGATTCCCACACTGGGACGAGGTGCTGGAGCTGCGGGAGATGCCGGGGTCCCCATCCCCGCTGAGGGTGGAGCTCTGGGACTGGGACATGGTGGGCAAGAATGACTTCTTGGGCATGGTGAGCACCCTCCCTTTGATGTCCTCCATAGCTCCCTAGTGCCTCAAGGGGCAGAGAGGTGAGAAGGACTGAGCCTCCTGGGGCCCCAAGAGGGGGTGTGCAGGTCACCTCTTGTGCCCAGTCAGTCTGTGACCGGTGAGGGTCTCATTGCCCAGGCGCAGGAACCTGCTGAGACCAGAGGGTGGGTGCAGGGTCTCCTGGGACGGAGGTGCACCTGAGTGTGTGCTGGCCGCCTGCTAGTGCTCCTCCCCGCCTTTTACAGAAGGGGAAACTGAGGCTCAGGGAGGGGGAGTGGTTTTCTCAAGGTCCTACAACTGAGACCAGCACAGCCCGGACTCAATGCAGGTCTCTCTCTGGCTCCAGAACCCCCACTACCCTGGGACACGGGCTCCAGGTCTTTCCCTCTGCTGCCGCATCTGTAAAATGGACATGGTGGTGATGGTGGCTGTGCACTCAGGGCGGATGGTGTAGGAGGCCAGACTGGAGTAAATGAGAGTGGCGTGTGGTTGTGGCCGTCATGGATTGTGGCACAGCTGCCCGGGAAAACAGCCTGTCAGGTCCTCAAATGGTTACAGACAGAGTCAGCGTATGAAGCAGCAATTCCGCTTCTCAGCATAAATCCAAGAGAAGTGAAAACTTACGTGTGCAGTGCCAGGTGTGGTGGTGCACACCTGTAATCCCAGTGCTTGGAGGCTGAAGCAGGAGGATCACGAGTTCAAGGCTAGACTGGACTACATAGTGAGACCCTGACTCAAAAAAGCCAAAGGGAAAAAGTATAAAAGTCTATAAAAATATAAAATATGTATCTCTCCAGACCAGACATGCTGCCTCTAGCAGCTGTGTGACCTAGGGCCAGTCACACAACCTGTCTGAGCCTTAGTTTTCCCAAATGTAAATTAAATGTCCCCTAGAGGCCCTATCTATGTATGCCAGCAGGAGCCAATAATTTGGGACTGGGAGGGAGGGAGCGGGCATGGCAGCAGGAGGGTCTGTGTGTCCGGCAGGTGGAGTTCCCTCCACAGGTCCTGCTGCAGAAGCCACCCAATGGCTGGTTCCGCCTCCTGCCCTTTCCCAGAGCAGAAGAGGATTGTGGGTAAGTGTGTGCCCAGACAGGGCTAGCTGGACTCTCTGGGTACCATCCTCTACTGTGGGGGTCCCCAAGGGTCTACGCTGCCTTGCCACTTCATTCACTAGGTGTGTGCGTTGGCCTCTCGGGTGCCTTTCCACCTGTGTGCTCAGGCTTTCCGGTCCTGTCACCTGTCCATCTGTCCGCCATGGCCATTCTTGCACACACGCATTTATGCTACCTCTACCCTCTCCTGTTTGCACCTGAGACATGGCTTCACACCTGTCCACACTGTTCCTGTGCCGACACCAGCCACATGGTTCCACTCTGGCCGCACCTGTCACACTGCCTGTGCTGTCCAGTCCTCTTTCTACCTGTCAGGGTCTGTCCGCACCTGCCTGCCTCCTACTGTCCCTTCCCTATCTCGTCAGGGGGAACCTGGGTGCCCTGCGGCTGAAGGTACGCCTGGCCGAGGACCGTGTGCTGCCCTCCCGGTACTATCAGCCCCTGGCCGAGCTGCTCCTGGGGTCGGTGCAGGGCCCCGTGGAGGTGGGTGTGCCAGGCGGGCTGGGGTCCAGCCTCACGGAGGCCCCAGCTGGCTTTTCTGGGATCCTGGGGCCCCAGGCCATTCGTCAACCTCCTGTCCCTGCCCAGGAAGACATTGCCAGCCCCCTGGCTGTGCTGGAGGAGGTGACTTCCGGGGACTGCCGTCAAGACCTTGCCACCAAGCTGGTGAAGCTCTTTCTGGGCCAGGGCCTGGCTGGACCCTTCCTGGACTATGTCACCCGGCGTGAGGTGGCTCGGACCAGTGAGTGCCCTCACAGCCCCTGACGTCCCTCCCCAAGTGTGGGTCTGCAGGAGGACCCCTGAGGGGGAAGTGGGACACCCTAGGCTGAGGGTGGTGGCTCTTGAGTGTGGGGGAGTTCCTGTGCTGTGCACCCCAATCCCAGCTTCAGGCTTTGGCTTTGCTGCTGATGGGCCTCTGTGTGGCCTCTGTGCTGTTGATGGGTGGGGTTGATGCTTTGGCTCTCCCTGATTCTTGAGGATGGGAAAATCCTGGCCCCCACCCCCGCCACATTGGGTGAACTGGGTCCAGCCTGATTCCCAGCAAACACGTCCCCTGTCCTCCCAGCTGACCCCAACGTCCTCTTCCGTTCTAACTCCCTGGCATCTAAGTCAATGGAACAGTTCATGAAGGTGAGTCCAGTGGGGCTGGGGACAGCTCCCTCCCACTGCTTCCCGGACCCCCGAGCCTGGCTGGCCTCAGGTGGCCCTGGGTGGCTGAGCTGGGTGCTGGTGGCTGGTGCCTGGCCTCATCCTCGGTGGTGACCTTGGATGTGGCCAGCCTTGCTCTGAACCTCACCCCGCATGGCCCAGTGCCCCCAGGTCAGGGCTCCCTGCCTGCCCTCAGTCGCCCCTGTGGCCCCTGCCCCCAGCTCGTGGGCATGCGCTACCTGCATGAGGTCTTGCGGCCGGTGATCAGCCGGGTCTTCGAGGAGAAGAAGTACATGGAGCTGGACCCCTGCAAGATGGACCTGAGCCGGGCCCGGTGAGCAAAGCCAGGGCAGCTGGACCTTCCCATGGCACCCCTTGTCTTCATGGGGCTGGGGCTGGGGCTGGCTGCTGCCCACTGGAGCCCCGGGCCATCAGGCTGAGTAGGGCAGTGATACTGGGCGGGACTCAGAAGCTCTGTCTTCCTGGGTTCGAATCCTTGCTCCACCACGCCAGGCCTTTGTGATGTGAATGTGGTTCCTGTGGACACTAACTGGGCCGTGCAGTTATTTCATCACCGTGGGGAGACAGAGGCATGGGGGCTGTGTGCCTAGGTGGACGAGGGGCCCTCTGTGACACTGGGAGGAAATTCCTCGCCTCCTTTATTTTCAGAACCTTCTCCCCTCCAGCTGGGGGGTTCACTCCCACAGGGCCACTGGAGCTGTGGTGGGCAGTCCTTTGGAATGATGGTGGGCACAGGACAGAGTCTTTCCTTCCGTTTCGGTTTTGCCCACACCTCCTGGCCACCCCTGACGCAGTAGGGTTCAGTGCTGCCGTGCAGGGGCCATTGGTCAAGGGCACCATGGGGCTGGGAACCTCCAGTCCTGCCTCCAGTCTGGGTGTGAGCAAGACAGACCCCGAGCAGACAGAGGAAGAGACAAACGAGAGAATTTCAGACTGCTGAGTGCCAGGCTCTGGCCAAACACTGAGGACACAGTAGGGAACGAAGGGACACAGGTCCCATTCCTGGGGGAGGTAGAGCATCTATGACCTGAAGCAGGATGTTAGTGAAGGTGGCCAGAGCAGGTGACAAAAAGAAAGCTGAAAGGGGCTCAGGGTGGGAGAACAGCTTCGGAGACGGGGACCTTTAGCAGAACTTGAAAGTGGCGAGGGAGGGAGTCATGGTGATTGGGTGGAAGGGTGTCCCAGGCAGGAGGAACAGCAAGTGCAAAGGCCCTGAGGTGCAAGCATGTGTGTCATGTCCAAGCTGAAAACCCACAGAACCAAGGCCTGTGATGATGAGCGATGTGGGTGGATGGCCATTTTGAAGAGGGACCATTTAAGCTGAATGTAGGGATAAGTGTCCCAGGCCAGGGGAACAGCCAGTGCAAAGACCGAGATGGGCACATGTGCTGAGTGTGTGTGCCGCAGTAAGCATTGTAAGGAGGTGGGGTTCTGAGGTGGCAGATGCTGTGCTCTGAGACTGAGGGTCCCCCACCCTGCCACAGGAGGATCTCCTTCAAGGGCACACCCTCGGAAGAGCAGGTGCGGGAGACCAGCGTGGGGCTGCTGACTGGCTACCTGGGGCCCCTCGTGGACGCCATCGTGGGCTCCGTGCCACGCTGCCCGCACGCCCTGCGCCTGGCTTTCAAGCAGCTGCAATGCCGCGTGGAGGAGCACTTCCCTGGGGCGGAGCACGAGGTGGGACGGGCTCTGGGCCGTGGGGCTGTGGGGCGGTGGTGCCAGGGTCACATGCAGAGTCAGGGCAGGGATGGCACTAGGTCCCGGCTGCCCAGAATTGAGCACTGTGTACCTGGCAGAAGTGGGGCAGCACTCCTGGAAGGTTTGGGACCCAGGGTAAAATGGTGGTGGTGGTGGTGGTGGTGGTGATGTTACGATGACAGTGATGAGATGATGGTGACAATGATGGAGATGAGCTGATGGTGATGATGGTGGTGATAGTGATGGTGGTGGCGGTGATGGTGATGGTGGTGGTGATGGTGGTGGTGGTGGTGATGGTGGTGGTGATGGTGGTGGTGATGGTGGCAGTGATGGTGGCAGGTCATACTACATGCAGCCCCGACCGTGGGTCAGATCTTGTTTCAGACAGTTCATGTCCGCATTTTCTAACCTCACAACTACCCTGTGACCGGGGTACAGTGTTATTCACTTTATAGAGGAGGAACTGAGGCTCAGAGAGGCTGTCACACAGCCAGGGAGGGCTGGCGCTGGGGCGGTTCTGACCCTGTCGCTGTCCATAACCACCAATCACAAAGTAAGCAGCGTATGTCTCACCTGGGGGACGGGAGGGAAGGAAATGTTCAGTAGGTTTAGTAGGAACCCCCCCAAATAAGGTCAAGAGTGACTCCTGCAGGTGCCAGCACTGTCCCAACACTGACACAAAAGCTGGTGACTCAGCTGCTTTGGGTTTAAGACAGGTGCGGGACGGTAGGGAGTAGTGAGGACTGCGGCAAAATGCAACTCCCACAGCTTGTATAAAGAGGCCGTTACAGGTCATTGTTGCCAAGCAAGAACATTTTCAGAGCTGGACTTTTAAAAAAGTTATCATGCTGGATTTTACATGAGGTCTCTCATTTTTAAGATGGCGCTAATTCATCTAAACAATGAACCCAAACCACTTTGGGCTGACCATTACTTGTTTGTGGTTGGGTGGTGTGTAGGCTGCGGGTTTGAGACCCTAGATTTGTAATTCTCAGCATGACTTCCAAGGTAGCTGCTCTTGTCCTGGCTGGCAAATGCCATCAGTGAGGCTCAGGCAGAGCTAAATGCAGACCGCAGACTCAGTTTGCCGCAAGACGTAAGCCTGGTTCCAGGAGCCTTTGACTTCTGCTACCTCTCTCTGCACCTCCTGTTCACAGATGGGGAAATTGAGGCCCAGAGAGGTCAAAACACCTTTGCCAAGGGTTCTGGACTCCAGTCTGACTCCTCAACCCTCCACTGGGGTCACTCCTCTCCCCTTACCCCAGGAGAAAGTTCCGGGGTGTGGCTTCATTTGCACCCCACTCTCCTGGGCTGCCAGAGGTGTTAAGTGGGACGTGACTGTGGTGGGGAGACCAAGGGAAGGGGACAGCCCAGTGACCTCAGTGTCCCCCAGTTGTAGCCTCCAAGGTGGGCAGGGAGTGGGGACGTCCCAGTCTTCCAGGGTAGGAATGGGGTGAGGGGAGCATTGGGCGGCGCTGTATGGCTTCTCTGGTCCCTGTCCCCCGCAAGTAGAAAGGACCTTAAGAACTGATGTCAGTGCCAATGGTGACCCCGGAATGGGGCCAGTGGGAGGTGGCAGTTTGCAGAGGGCGTTCCTTTCTTTGGTGGCCCCACGTGCCAGCTCCCGCAGGGCCCCCTGGCAAGGCTGAGGTGCTCCAGGATGGGTTCTGCCTCGGTGTGAATACCACCCAGGAATAAACACAGGGCTCAATATAGCCCTGCAAGTGCGAGAGGGGGAGGGAGAGGCCAGGCGAAGGGGCCCCGCACATCTGCAGGGCGCTGAGCTCTGCAGCTTGTCCAGGAACAAGGCCAGGGCAGGGCGCTCCCAAGCTGGACTCAGTTTCCTTATCTGGAAAATGGGGAAACGGTCGCCTTTCCGCTGGGGTATCTGAGGATTAAATGTGTTATGTGTAGGCCACACAAAGTGTCCTCATTACCGTAGGTCTTGTGAGCATAGGTCATAGACTTCGGTTCAAATCCTGATTCCTGTCCTCCTCAGCTGTGTGACTTTGACAAGTCTCTTGGGCTCTCTGAGGCTCTGCTTCCTCATGGGTAAAGTGCGAATGATGACGCTGCCTGTGTCTGGCTAAGACTGCTTGTGCAAGATTAGAGTTGTTCCCCATTGTCTAGCTGGAGAAACTGAGGCAGGCTACCTCCAGACCCATCTCCATCCCACTTCCCTGTGCACCACCATCCCTAGTCTTTGCTGCCTCAGTTTCCCCAGCTGGACCATGGGCTTCTGGCCCTCTCACCTGCCATTCCTTTGGCAGGATGTGAAGTACCTGGCCACCAGTGTTTTCCTCTTCCTGCGGTTCTTTGCACCGGCCATCCTCACGCCAAAGCTGTTTGACCTCCGGGACCATCACGCAGACCCCCAGACCAGCCGCTCCCTGCTGCTGCTTGCCAAGGTGCTGGGGCAGGGGCTAGCAGTCATTTACACCTTAGTGTGAATTAGGCCATTCTTGGCAAAGCAGCAACATGAGGTCTGATGGGCTCTGAGTATGCCCGATAGGACCAGGAAGTCCCAGGTGGGTCTAGGCCTTGGGAGGGAACAGAATAAAGGAATTGGGGCATAGCTCCTCCCACTGAGCACTGATTTGAGATCGGGTGCACACAGAGCCCTCATCTGTGCAGTGACCTTGTCCTGGGCTCTGCTCCTTCGCTCCAGGCTGTGCAGAGCATCGGAAATCTAGGCCAGCAGCTGGGCCAGGGCAAAGAGCCATGGATGGCCCCCCTCCACCCCTTCCTGCTGCAGAGTGTCTCACGCGTGCGGGACTTTCTGGACCAGCTGGTAGACGTGGACGGGGATGAGGGTGAGCTCCTGTGGCCTGGCCACACCTGCCTTCTTGTCCCACTGGGCAGCACTCAGGACCTGTCCTTCTCCCCCCTTCCTCAGCACTGAAAAGGTGGACCTGTGGGTCAGCTAGCCAGCCAGTCGATTAACATTGTCTGGCAGAAGTGCTAAGTCCTAGAGAGGGACAGAGCTCAGGCTTCTGTCCTCAGGGGCACCCCAGCCTTGTGAGAGCCCTGCAGGGATCGGAATGCCTGCCTTGGGGTACAGCAGTGAGTGAGGCAGAGGAGCATCCTGCTCCCGTAGTTTCATTCCAGTGGGGACCACAGGATGAATGTGCAAATCACATGGTATGTTAGGGAGAAAGAAAGAAAGAAGGGGAGGGAGTTCTGGGAAGGGAGTGATATGTTGAAGAGAGAAGGATCCTGGGGAAGAATGTTCCAAGCAGGGAACAGCATGTGCAAAGGCCCTGAGGTCAGGGCAGACTGCAACAGCGAGGAGGCCAGTGAAGAGTGAATGGGAGGGAGCAGAGGAGAGAGGAGTCCAGGGAGTGGAGGCTGGGTTGGGAAGGATTTGGGGTTTGACATGAAGTGAAATGGAGCCATAAGACCGAAGCAGGAGATGTGGGGTTAAGGTCATGACGTAGCTGAGTGCAAGTCAAAGGGAAACAACCTATGGAAATGTAGAGCCCCAGTCACCACTGTGGGGTCCCTGCAGTGCTGGAGAGGGGGGGTCTGTGACCTGACTCCCTGAGCTTGGCTGGATCTGGGACATTCCTGGACTGGACACCTCTTCTGGCCGCCTGCAGGTCCCGGGAGTCAGAGAGAGATCACAGGGACCGTGTTGCAGCCCTTGCCTCTTTGCTTCTGCGGTGCTATTGTCTGTTGAGGGAGTGACCTGCAAAGCCACGGCCAGCCTCGTGCCCCAGGGCAGGGTGGGGCAGGCCTGGCTGCACAGATCTCCCTGTCCTCCACCTCCTTTCTCCTGTTTCCCAGAGGCTGGAGGTCCAGCCCGGGCCCTGGTCCCACCCTCGGCGACCGTTCGAGAAGGCTACCTGCTGAAACGCAAGGAGGAGCCCGCTGGCCTGGCCACGCGCTTCGACTTCAAGAAGCGCTACTTCTGGCTGAGCGGAGAGAACCTCTCCTACGCCAGGAGCCCCGAGTGGCAGGTGAGGCTCCTGCTGCAGAGGACGGGGTCCCACCCCTGAGGAAAACTGAGGCTGTGGGTGAAGGGAGGGGAGGCCCTGGAGAGCCTTAAAAACCAAGCAACTCCAAACTCACTTCTCTCCCAGCTTGAGGCCCGTGTGGCACAGGACGGGGACAGGCCACCTGCCCCCCCCCCCACTGGCTAGCATAACTTGACATTTTGTGCACCTCCCAGGTGTGCTCACACACAGGCATGGACACGGTTCCACCAGGTCTATGCTGCGTGCTACACAGACTCACCCAAGATGGGACACACTCGTCCAAGGCACGGGCCCAGCTGTGTGTCAACACATCCGGGCATTCATTCACTTATTCCCTGATAGTGACAACTTTCACTGGCCACAGCCAGGTGCTGTGTCCACCTTATCAACACCTTATCAGGGTCCAGGCACCAGTTCCCTGAGTTCCAATATGGGCCCCAGCACCTGAGTACCTTGGAACAGTCAACTATCCTCATGCCTCAGTTTCCTTACCTACAAATTGGGGAGAATTACAGACCCTGCCTCAGAAATTGGATGAGTTGATCAGTCTGTTGGGATGAGTCACATCCAAGCGCAGCTATGGTCAGGAGGAGGAAGGGGAAGGAATCAGGTCCACGGAGGTTGGGTCACTTAGCATGGGGCAGGACTGCTGGGACACCGAAGGACAGGCACACAGAGCGCAGATGCCCAGGATCGGATGTCCTGGGCCCTAAGGCCTCCATTGCCTCTCCCCAGGTGCGCTCCTCCATCCCCGTGTCGCACATCCGCGCTGTGGAGCGCGTGGACGAGGGCGCCTTCCAGCTGCAGCACGTGATGCAGGTGGTGACGCAGGACGGCGCGGGGACGCTGCACACCACCTACCTCCAGTGCAAGGTGAGGTCCCCCATCTCCTCACCCCCACCCCCACCCCCACCACGGCCTGACGCCCTCATTCCTTGCAGAATGTGAACGACCTCAACCAATGGCTGTCAGCTCTGCGCAAAGCCAGCGCCCCCAACCAGGACAAACTGACCTCCTGCCACCCTGGTGCCTTCCGCGGCGGGCGCTGGACCTGCTGCCTGCGGGCCGAGCGCTCAGGTGAGGGGGCGGGGCCGGCCGCAGGCTCCGCCCTCCACACCTGCCAATCAAGGGCATCCTGCTTCCGTCTAGGCGGGCTGTGCAACCTGAGACGAGTGTCTTAACCTCTCTATGCCTCAGTGGCTTTAGCTGTGAGATGGGGTGGACGGTAGCGCCTACCTTCCAGAACACTCTTTGGTACATAGTGTTAACTAAGTACGAGGTACTGTGGTTTTTTTTTTTAAGTACCCACTGTGCACCAGCCGTCCAGGCAGCCTGCGCTTGTTCTCAAAGAAGGCTAGATAACTATTGTACTATTATCATTATCATTATTATTGCCCCTATCATTACGTTGGCGTGGGGGATGGAGTGCAGGGCCTCACTCATGCTAAGCAGTGCTCTACCACCGAGCTACACCCACAGCCTCAACCAGACAATTATAAAACGATGTTACAAGTGCCAAATGAGGCTTTGGAACTCCGGTGATCCAGCCCCAGGGGGTTAGGGAATCACAGGGGGCTTCCTGGAGGTGGTGCTGCTTCCTGTGGCGTGAGCGACGTGGAGATTGTGGGTGAGGATGCTATGGGCAGACCTGTGTGGTCAGGGGCGCTGGAAGACGGAAGGTCCCCAAGGCCAGAGCCTGGAATGGGGAAGGAGAATAGGGAGGGGTGAGCCATGGGGGCTGGGCAAAGTGGAGGCAGGGAGGAGGGAGGCCAGCTCAGGACCCCAGGGGAGTGGCAAGGAAGGTTCAGCAAAACTGGGGGGAGCTGCAGGCTCCGGGAGGGATTTTAGAGGCTGGTGAGCAGGGCATGGTGACACAAGCAGGAGGACTTCTTAATGAGGCAATGCTGTGTCCCTCAGCTGCTGGCTGCAGCCGTACACACTCGGCTGTCACCCTGGGGGACTGGAGTGACCCACTGGATCCTGACGCTGAGACCCAGATGGTGTACCGGCAGCTGCTCCTGGGGCGGGACCAGCTCAGGTGGGCGAACCCACTGGTCTGTTTCCTATGACCCCAGAGGTCAGGCCAGTGTGGCCTCCCTACGTTCTCTTAGTCATTCTTCAGCTTGTTAACTAAGCAGCCCGGGCGGGTGGGGGGCTGGGTATGAGGGGGACAGGGTCTGGGACGCGTTCTCTGCGGGTTCTAAGGCAGAGTTGATCTGGGTCTTTGAATACTTGGGGTTTGGGAGACACAAGCACAACTCATAAATGCTGGTCTCTTGAGTTTCCCTGTGACCTTCCCTTTCCTGGCCTGAAGATCACTGTCACCTAGTGACAGAGACCTGTCCCAGCCCATCTTACAGGGGGTTCTGCAGTGGCCTTTCCTGCTTTCAAATCCTGGGGTGCCCGTTTGCTGGCTGTGTGACCTTGAACAAGTCACTCCACTTCTCTGTACCTCAGTTCCTCATCTGGAAAGTGGGGATAACAGTGGTACCAGCCCCTTTGCATCGTCCTCAGGATCACACTGGAGCTAATCCAGGGAAAGCTCTTTGTAGCACATAGCTCACCTTCGATACAAAGTAACAGTTGTTATGCTGTGTGACATTAGGCAAAGTACTGAACCTCTCTGTGTCTCAGTGATTTGTGTAGAATAGTGAGCATGCAGGTTTCTTGGGATAATTAAATGAGCTAACACATGGAAAGGGCCTGGAGTAGGAGTTGGATCAGGACTGGAAATCTGAGGTTAGCCTTGTCTTTCTCCCTCTCGACTTCCAGGATGAAATTCCTGGAAGATTTTAACCCAGACACAGCCCTGGAGGCAGACGCTGGAAAGGACTCCATTACTGCCCACAGTAAGGCCGCTGTTCCCCTTTGCAGACCTATTCCCCAGCTTCTGGGCACAGCCTGTGTCCTCCAGCCTGCCCTCCTGTTCCCAGTCCAGCAGGAGGCCCCAGGGCACGGGTACATTTTGGGATTCTCAGGCACCAGATGAATCTGCAGTCTGAGAAAGCCACTGGGCCTGGGTGCTGGCTAGTGTGGGGGCCAGATGACTTCTTGTGTTCCCTGTCTCTTCCCAGGGGTCTGCCCTGAGGTCCTGGCCCGGCAGAGGGCAGTAGCTGCCCACCTGCTAGATGTGCTGGAGGATCTGGACCGAGCCCACGAAGAGTTCCAGCAGCGGCCCTAAGGAAGTGCTGGAACCAGCCTGGAGGGAGGAGCAAGTTGCTGGGGGGCCCTCCTCATCCCCGGCCCAGGAGTCTTGTGGCTGTCCTGTGCCCATTGATGCTGTGGCTTGGAAGTTCCCGGACCAGGCTTGGTGCTCAGTCCTGTGTGCTCTGAGTCCTGCTGGTGCATGGATCCCTGTGGCTGGGCCAGCTGTGCACTGAACAAGTCTCTCTCTGGATTGTCTGAGCCTTGAGTCTGCTTCATGGACTCAACTCTACTAGACCTACGAAGCCAGCCTGGCCCTGAGCTGCTGGATACAGCTGTCCCTGAAATCCTCACGCTCATGTGGTTGTGTTGCCCCAAATAGGCACTAAACGGGCTCAGCCCTCCTGCTTTCATGTCGGTCAGTCCCTGTAGCCTCACTGATCCTTTTGTACCCTGCCCTTGGCTGAGGGCCCCAACCTTAGGCTTCCAGAATTGGGGGACCTTCAGGAAGGACAGGCCTAGAACCAAACATGCCAGACTCGAGCCTTGGAGCCCATGAGGTCTTGGGCCAGGCTCTTCCCTCACCCCCTGTGCCTCAGTTTACCCTGTATAAAATGAGAAGGAAGTGAGCTTAGTTGTGTGGTTTTCAAACTGGATTCCATGTGGGTAGCTGAGGGAGCAGGGAGGGGCTGCTGGCACTGAGGTCCCAAGACCACCCCTTGGTTGTTTCCTAGAAATCAGACCCTGCCCAGCTATGGAATCAGAAATCTGAGGGTTTGTTTAGTTTTTGGCGGGACTGGGGTTTGAACTCAGCTCTTCATGCTTGCAAAGCAGCCACTCTTATGGCTTGAGTCATGCCTCTAGCCCATTTTGCTCTGGTTATTTTTGGAGATGGGGGGGGCAGGTCTCATGAACTATTTACCCTAGGCTGGCCTTGAACTATGATCCTCGTGATTGCAGCCTCCCTAGTAGTTAGGATTACAGTCGTGAGCCACTGGAGCCCTGGTGAGTGAGGAATCAGGGTTTTTCATCAATTCCGCAGGTGAGGGGAATGAACAAAAGCTCTGAAGTATCAGAGGCCTTGAACAAGGCAACTAGGGTCACACTAGGGTCTGGAGTGAGATTCGAGAATGAGGCACGGAGCAGGAAATGTTTGGCAACACCTGACTGGCTTTGTGTAACTAGAGGGTGGTGTAACCTGAAGCCTGCCTGGTGGGGGTTCAAACGCAACCGGAAAGTCCACGGCGCTATTCCGCGAGTGGCCAGCAGGGCTCGCCTGGAGCCGCAGCAGCCACCTGTGCATCCTGGCTAACTGCAGAGGCTTGGATTTTAGCCATTTGACCCGGGGTCCGCCCATCTTTCCCTAGGCAAAACTTGTCTCTCTTCCCCCAGGGCAGGGACCGGAGCTCTGAGGTCTCCATGGGTGGACACAGTGGCTCCCAGCTCCTTTATATTTTCTGGAGTCACCCAGCCTGAGTTTCTTATTTCTTGTCATTGTGTCAGGGGCTCTTGTGAGAGAGAAGGCCATTGTCACCTGTGCATCCTTGGGGACTAGGAGGGTCTGCCTCTTCTCTGCCCGCTCCAGGGCATTAGAATTACAGGGACCCTCCAGGGCCTCCCCAGCCGCCCAAGCCAGTGACCCTGAATCACATTTTTTGGCAGGAAAAGACCCGGCGAGGAGGAGAAAGACCATTTATTTCTCCACCCACAGTGGGACTGGTAGGTTTTCAAAAGAGCAATCGCTGGCGTCCCTTTAAATCTTGGCTGACTTCCACCAAGGCAGCCAATTCACAGAGGCGGGCTGGTGAGTTGCCTGGGCAACAGGCCCCTGATTGGCTGGAGATTATCCTCTGCCACCCACTGCCCACTCCTAAGGAGAGGGGAGTTAACTCTTTGATGTCCGTTCTCCTTTTCCAATGCACAGGCCTGAAAGAGGCCTCCTCCTCTTGCTCCTGGAGCCAGAAGCTAGAAGTTAACAGCCTTTGGATCTCAAAGTTGGGAGCGATTTGGTGGAGAGGATGGGGAGGGAATGAAGAAAAAAGTGTCTTTATCTGGGGTAGACATAAGGCCGGGAGATGGGACAGGAGGAGGAGGGCAGGGTCCCAGAGGGACAAAGAGACAGACACAAGCACAAAACAAGATACCTCTCCACCCCTCTCTCTCCAGCCCACCCAGTGTAAAAAGCTAATCTGAGGGCCTCCACCCCACCAGCTTGCAGTGCCCAGTAAGTGGGAGGCAGAGATGACACAAGGAGGGTGAGGCATAAGGGGGAGACAGCGCTCCCCTAGTCCTCTGTCCCCTGGGAGTCCCATCAGTGCTGAACCTGAATCCTAGGGGCAGACAAGCTGTACAGATGTGACAGGGACATGGATGGACTCCACGTGGGGTGTCACAGGGGTCTTTCTGTCTCTTCTTTCCCAGTCTGGGAGAAAATAGAGGCACATGGGTGTGCGTGCGTGCGTGTGTTCAACAGGACACGTGTGTTCGTGTGTGAGGGGTGGGCGCTATCTTTTTGGTAGGGCGGTCTCTGTGGTTTCCAGCCCTCTCTCTGTGACCTTTTCAGGGACTTTCTGGTCCGAGCTGGCTGGCCTGGTGTTTTCCTGTCACCCCAACTGCCACCAGCCAGGTCCCCTGAACGGTTCCAACTCCTAAAAGCTCCTCCACAGCCCTCGATCTGGGCCACCAGGGGCACACCTGGCAGAGGGAGGCGTGTGCCGGACCAGGGGCAAAGCGGAAGGGAAGGTGAGAAGGTCAGGTCTCAGGCCTTGGTCGCAGCCTCCAACACACCCTGGGCGGTGAGCTCAGCCAACACATTGTCTAGGTAGCTAGCATCCGGGTAGCCATGGCCCGTGAGGTTGGAGCCAAACTCCGTTTTGTGATGGATCTCGTTCCACACCACGGTGTCCGACTCACCCGTGGTGTTGGACGTGCCAATGGTGAAGATGAGTCTTCGCTCCCAGGCCGTGATAAGTAGCCTCAGAACCTGGATGGGGCAGACAGGGTGGGGGTGGGGCAGAGGTCAAGGGCAGCTCCCCCACTCCCACCTCCACTTCTGTGCCTCCAGCTGCCTGCTTCCCTCCTCTGGACTGCCGAGACTGCCAGTGCCTATTAAATCCTGAAGAGTTTGGCATTTCCTTTTCGATTATACTTCCTGGGTTTATATGCCTCTGAGCTCTCAGGGGAAGCTCTTTTCAAATCCTCTGTGTCTTCTGGGCTGAAGAGAGAGTCTCGAACTGACAGCCCTCAGCTGCACTTGGTTTGGACCCTATGGAGTATTAAGTAGCCCTTTCTGAATTAGTTACCAAGACTGAAAATCCCAGGGACTTCAGTGAAAATCTGGCTTCTCTTGAAAAACAAAAGGTAAAAACCAGACAACCTACAGGGTGATAGTAAAGGGCTTCGACTATGTGGGTTCAAATCCCAGCTTTACCACTTAGTCACCCTCTCTGAAATTTCACTTCTTTATCTGTGATGACCCAGCTAGACCTCAGCAGCCTGGTCAATCAGATGAAATGTGCAAAAGGAGGTGGTGGTGATCAATGCTTGTTGGGGATGCAGGGATTGAGGACAAAAGAACCACAGGCTCAGGCTGACAGTGGCTGGGGTCCTGCCCGCGTCCATTGCCCTGAGCCCTGGTGGGCACCCACCTTCCGTCCCTTCTCATTGTTGGGCAGATAGCAGTGACGCGGGAAGCCTCTGGCGGTGAACTTCTTCCCCGGGTTGGGGTGCTCAGGGCCCTGTGGGGGAGCAGCAGGAGCTAAGCCACACATGGGGCTGGGGGCATGGAGGGGCCAGAGGAGTTGGGTGGGGGTCAGCGGGGCACACCTGGATGCCCGTGGGGATGTCGTAGACAATACGGATGGTTTGGGTGTCAGCGAAACCCGGCAGCGAGTGGGGAATGAGGTGGAATTCCATCTTCCCGGGTGGCTGAGTCCCCGTCTTTTCCCCGTAGATGGCCTTGCAGGTGGGACACTGCAGGCTGCCATCCTGGGGAGGGGGAAGCTGGAGGTAAGCCCCCAGGTGTCCAGTCCCCACCTGGCCCCCTGGTCACTTCCCACCCACTGCCCGGCTTGGCCCACCTTGTTGCCATTGGAGTACATGGCCACGAGGCACAGCAGGTGGTACATGTGGCCACAGCGGCCCAGGCGACCCACAAGCTCTGGCCGTACACCCTTGTGCTGCAGTACGCCCTCATAGCCCGACGCTGTGACCAGACGCTCCATACAGATGGTACAGTCCTGGAGAGGCCACAGGGGACACTGAGGAGGGAGGGACACCTCCAGGGTCAGCACTGTCCCCAGGTGCGGCTGGCAGCAGACCATCCTCCACCCCCCAGGGAGACCATCCTCTCACCCACTTGGCAAAGGGAGAGAGGAGCCCCATTTGAATTCAGATAAATCACGGAGGACAAAGCGCTCCCTCCCACTCCACCCGTCAGCTGGATTAAAGGCAACACCTGAAAACATTTAGTGGAGGTGAAAAATGGAATGGGAAACTGTCAATCATCCAAGATTGACAGCCGTGACTGTAGACACCTCAGCATTTCTGTTCAGCAAAGGCCTAGCGGAGAGAAACTGAAGGCGAGGACAGCGTCCACTGCCCGGGGGCCAACAGGAATCGTCCTGGGGGCGGGGTGGGGCTCACCTCATCAGGTGGGTTTTTCACCTTTTGCATGTACCTTCGAACCACATCCTCGGGGTTCTTACCTGCAGGGACAGGGCAGGTTGGAGGGTACCCAGAGTCCACCCTGAGGGTTCGGATAAGGATGGGGTCGGGATGTGAGGGCTGGAGTGAGTCACAGGGGTAGGCGGAAGGTGTAAGGGGGGCGGGACTGTGCAGGGGAGGCAGGCGTGATGGAAAATCCTAAGAACGAACTGGGGTTCAGGGTCGGGAGGGTCGCACAACGCGTACTTTTCTTGAGGTGCTTCTTCTTGGTCTTGCGGCACACACCGGGCACGCCAGGCACGGGCTTGACGTCGCTCTTGCTCACGGGCGGCGGGTGCAGGATGGGTTTGGGGGCGCGGGTCAGACACACTGGCAACCCCGCAGCGCAAAGCAGGATCCCGGTCATCCCTGGGGGCGGGGCGGGGCGTCATCACTGGCCGCGCCCACTGCATGCACGCCCTCACATCATTAGTGTATTGATAGGGCCTCTCCCTAGGGCCACGCCCCTTCCCTCAGGACACCTCCCAAGACCACGCCCACACCCATGTGGGTGGGGCTCCCGGCCCCGCCCACTCAACTCCACCACCGGTTGAGGCCAAGTGAATCCAGAGCTAGTGGCCACGCCCACCAGATCGTCACGGGGCGGAGTCACGGGGCTGACGGGCGGGGTTTCCTCTCGTAGGCCCCCCCCCCGCCCCCCCTCCCCCGGCCTGAGCTGGACCTCACCTGCCAGGGCAGGGTGTACTGGCCCGGTACCATTCAAATTCTTCACTGGGAGCGCGGGGACCCTGCGGGGGTAAGAGAAGAGGCCGCAGCTGGACTCCAGCCCCCAACCCTACATCAGAGGACCCTGTTTTTCCTTGTCTATAGCACGCCCCATCTCTCTGTGCCTGTCAGCCAGAATCCAAGTAAAATGTTCTGAAATCAAATAAATTAGGAAACACTTCACCTACCCGAGCACACGAAAGACTGTAAGTCCTGCACAAGAACATAAGGTTACCAATAGTAAATCCAGGTGTCCGAAGACTTTTTTGTTGTTGTTCTGTTTGAGCCTAGGCTCGCCTGGAAATCGCAATCCTCCTGCCTCAGCCTCCCAAGTGCAGGGATTACAGCTGTGTGTCACCACACTGGTCTTCCGAAGATATTTGATGGTGAACATTTCTTCCCTTTTTGTAATATTTACTGACATCAGATTTTGTGCCTAAGGCATTGTCCCCACCTCAACTGAAGAGACTGTGGGAAAGTTCCCTCTGGTTTTTGGAGTCAGCCAGAGTTGTTTTCGTTTCTCACTTCAACCACTGACCTGCTGGTTGACAGTATGCTTTGAAGCCTGCTTCCCATCTGTAGAACGGGGGTGATGGGGTATCTGTTTTTTGTTTGCTGTGAGAGTCACTGAAAATCTACTTTTCAAGGGCGGAGCACAGTCATTCCCAAAGCTCCCTCATCATTGGCATCACCGTCATGGTCAGCTGTGTCTCCTAGCCAAGCAATTTTCCTGAAATGCATGACAGCCCCTAGGTCATCATGTGACTTTTCTTGTCTCAGACAGGAAACCGCGAAAGTGTTGCATGGTCAACCCTAAGCAGGTCACTGAACCTTTCATCCTCAATTTCCTCCTCTGTGAAATGGGGTGACCATGCCTCTCACCCAGGGTTGCTGGGGAGACAGCTCAGGGCTCCTGAAGTTGGCTTCTTCAGGGCATGCATGTGCAGGTGGGAGCGTCCTGGGGGTGCTCTGGACACCTGAGGAGCCCAAAGAGCTTGGGGACACACCTGCACGGGTGGGGGAGGGGAAGGAGTAGTGACAGTTGGAGATGGGGCCACTGCAGTCCCTTGGCTGCCTGCTGAGATCTGAATCTGGCCAGTGTTGCTTGGTCACTTGTCCCGAGCAGACACAGGTGGCACTGGGGAGCTGGCTGGGTACATTTTCCAGCAAATGGTGCCCTTGGCAGGCTGGGGCACCCTGTAGTGGGTTAGTATGCCCCCCCAACACACACACACACATGTTCTTCACACAAATACACAGATTCAGATGTTCATACATGGAGAACATCATATAAACATGAACCCCCAAGATCACACCATACATATATCTACAGAGGCACAAACACCCTCTCCCAGGGAACACAGAACAGGTATGCGCACACATACCAGGAAATCCCTTCTCTAATCATATACAAACACAGTCAGGCACATATCTGGGGGAGATAACACATACCAGGGAATGAATACCATTGAAAACACATACACAGGTACACAAAGGCAAACTCCAGGGCTGGGCATGGAGGAACACGCCTGTAATCCCATCCCAGCAGTCTGGGCTGAGGTGGGAGAATCATGAGTTCCAGTCAGCCTGGGCTACAGAGCAAGACCCTGTCTCAAAAAAAAAATTTTTTTTAAAGGTGGTGGCGTGTCCCTGTGATCCAAGATACTCAGGAGGCATGGATAGGAGGAATGTGGCCCAAGGCTAGTCGGGGCAAAAAATTGAGATGCTATTGAAAAATAACTAAGGCAAAAGGGGTGGGCACGTGGCTCAGGTGACACAGCAACCTGTCTAGCAAGCATGAAGCCCTGAGTTCAAACTCTAGTATTGTGAAAAACAAAACAAACAAACAGAAAAACAAAAAGAAAGAAAGGAAAAGGACACAGTCCAGGGAACCCTGCCTCCTGTGTACAGACACAGAGACTGGAGCACACACAGATGCACTGGGATAAAACAGTTGGCAAACAGAAGCCAGCTGATTTGGACCACGGCTGCCCCTCCAAGCCACCCGGTGTGGGAACACAGATGGCATATTTGGAGGGAGGTACACTTAGCCCTGGATACACTGCTGTAATCTGCAAAGGGACCCACCATCACACATGGGGACACACAGACACCCTAGTTTACACGGCACTCGGAGACACACTCAAATGCACTGCTCACAGCACACCTGGGGACACGGGTATGGGGTCTGACCCACACACAGATGCTTGCTGCAGGAGACCCCACTTTGGATCCACAGTAAAACATGCTCACCAGGCAGGTTTACACCCGTGGGCCAAGGCACCACCCCAGGTCCCCCTAAGGGCCACCAGGGGCCTGGAACAAACATTGGGGTCTATCCCTGGGGGGGGGTCACTGAACAGTGCTCTTGAGGGAGGTGAGATGGGAGGACAGAGACCCCGCAAGTGGAGGTGGGATGAAAGTCTGGTGCCTTAGTTTCCCCTTCTGTGATGGGGATAAATTCTTATTTGGGTTAAGTGAGTTACAACAGATGAAGCTCACAGTGAGAGTGGAAAGGTCTTTGATTTTCTCTCCCTGTAGCCTAATGGGGCACATAGCAGGAGGGACTCTGTCATAAACTGCAGGACTTTCCTGGAAGGCCACCACCACCCTAACTTCATCCCTCCTCAAACTTCACAGGACAGCAGAGACGTTTTCTTTTTTCTCTGGCCTCTCCTCTCCCCTGCCCTGTTCTGCAAATCCGCAGTGTAGACACCAACTGGGTTCCTCCATGTATGTAGCGCGCCCCACCTCCTCTTCCCTTCTGTCTCATGAGAAGAAAACTCCCCTTTTCTATCCAGAAAGTCAATGGAAGGAAAAGTATTCAGCATGCATACCACAGCCTCTTGTCTCCTGTCTGTGGCAGACATTACTCATCAACCACAGCACTGTCCCAAGCTGCAAGTCCCAACATGGCTGTCCAGACAGCATCCATCAACCAGGAAGCCATTTTGCTCCATTAGGTCTCTACAATACCCCAAAGTCTGGTCCAACTGAGGCAGGCAGGCCCCTGGTCTTACTCAGCCTTTGGCCTGGGAGCTGGGCAGTGGGACCCCAGGAACGTTTGTGATCTCGGTGCCATAACATTTCTGGGACACCTCCTTTTTTGGACATTACTTCGGTTTAAACTCGGGGCCCCATGATTGCTAGCCAAGTGCTTTACACTTGAGCCTCACCTCCAGCCATCTTTCTGCATTACGAAAATCAGTTTGGCTCCCCAAGGTAGAGGGTAGTAGTGAGGTGTGACGGTGGGGCTGTTTTTAAGTCACCCATTGGTGAGCTAGGGGGACGGTCCCAACGCGGCCCCTGGCTGGCCTCTCTCAATCCGCAGGTCGCCTGGGAGAACGTTGGGCGGCAGAGTTCCCATGAGGCTGAGTGTGGGAGCCGCCAGGGGCCCCTTTTGATGTGGGATACACCGCTTCCTGCAAGGCACTGAGAACATCCTTTGTTGCCTGCAGGCCTCCTGGAAGGGGGTTTGGCCTTCATCACTGCCCTGCCTTATGGGGACTGGCCTGGCAGAGGGTCTGAGGAATCCTTCGGGTCCCTTAAAATCTGCTTGATCGGACCAGAAGCCAAGTTTGGCTTCCTTGGGGCAGGGATTTATCCTGCAGTCATGCTGGTCTCTCTGCTGCCTTTCCCAGCCCTGTATCAGACCTGCCTGTCCTCTGTTCTCAGTCCTCCCATGGCTCCCACCTTGTTCAGAGTAGCACCTGACCATGTAATCAGGCCCCTACCTGTTCTTTCAACTTTATTTCCTGTGTGTGATCCTTCTGCCCACTCCACTCCAGCCACCCCGATCTCCCTATGGTTCCTCAAATGTGCCAGGCAAATTTCCACCCGATGCTCTTCTCTAGATACTGGGTGCCCTCACTTGACACAGATCTCTGCTCAATGTGACCTTATCACAGAGACTGCCCTAAACTTTAAAGTAGTCCCTTTCTTTACTCTACTTACTTTTCTTTTCATTGAACTATCACTGATAGAATAAGTCTGTAAGGATGGCCAGGCCCTGTGTCTCATGTGTCCTATCCCTGCCTCGTGACTTTACCTCTCATGACCTCCACCCGTCTCCTCCAGACACCTCAGCCATTCCTCTAACATCGGGGCAGTACCCCCTTTCGGTCCCCTGCTGTGCCCTCCTCCTGAAAAAACTGGCTGTCTGCTAGGTCTCAGCTAAAGTGACACCTGGTTGGAGAGACTGTTCCTGACCACCTGACGACCACCCTCAAAGCTGGCACACAGAAGCCCTTTTGCATGAACACGTGAAGGTGGAAGTGGGTTTTGTGAGGGGCTGTAGGCTGATGACTCCTGGACACAGGGTCCCTGGATCCTTCTGCACACACTGAAGTAGACTGTGAAGCAGGCGTTGTGGACACCCCACCCCTGCAGCACCCAGGCTCCAGGGGCCCTTTGCCAACACACATCCTAAGGTGAGCATACCACAGATGCTTCCTGTAGAACAGCCCAGCAGACTTCCTCTGAGATGCTCCCCACAAACGCCACTCCATCCAACTCGGGTCAGGAGCCTCATGGGAAGGCTTCAGGGAAGCCTTCCACATCTCTTACCATAGCTTAGAGACTGAAGCAGAAAGCTCTGATTTTTAGGGTTTTTTGGTAGTACTGGGATTTGAACTCAGGGCTTTGCACTTGTTAGGCAGGTGTTTTGAGCCAAGCCTGCAGCCCAGGAAGCTCCAACTGAAAACAAAACAAAACAAAACAAAACTCCCAGGATTAGTGTGGGAAGGAGGGAGGGGAAGTATGGCTCCTTGCAAAGGTGCTTTGCACTTGCTCTGGCTGGACAGCCATGTTCACAGACAGGGGAAAGGATGCAGAGAGTCTTTCCACTTGCTGTCCCTCACACTGTTCCCTGCACTTTTCTGTCTGCCTCTTCTATCCATTCCTAACTTATGTCTGTCTTCAGGCTTGAAGGTCACTGTTGCACAGGCTCTTTGACGTGACTAAAGTGTCTCCTGTCCTCTCCTTTTAATCCACAAGGGACTGTGTTTACCTTTTTTCAGGATGCATGTGTTTTCTGTGGTGTGGCTCCACTCTTATCTCTTCCACCAGCCTGTGAGCTACTGGAATGTGTCTGACCCAGCCCTGTGACCCAGGACTGAGGATAACACCGCGCAACATGGGCCCTCAGTAAGTACAGAACAGAGACGAGCCAAATAAGACACTGGCTTGTTCCCCGCTGTGGCTTGTGGCGGGGGTCCTTAGAAACATGGATTGCAGGGTCTGGGGATATGGCTCGAGTGGTAGAGTGTCTGCCTTGCAAGCGTGAAGCCCTGAGTTCAAACCCCAGAGATAAGGTTGGAGCAGAGATATCAAATAAACAGCATGCACACTACTGCTGCTGGTCTGGTACCCATGACAGACATCACCAATCGATCCCAGCACTCCTTACCGCTAAGCCAACGTGCACCTCACAGTCCTCACTTCAGTGCTCTGAAGGTCACTGCCACTGGGGCTGAGGTGCACATGCAATGAAATCTATTTGTCACTGAAGCCCAGAGAGGGGAAGTGACTTCACTACAGTCACCCAGCTGCTGCTGGCAGCAGGTCCTGGAGTTTCTGGGTCTGAGCCCAGTGCTGACTCCACCAGGTTGGTGGCCTGGGGACACATCTGGAGGGCTCTGTTCCCTGGAGGTGGTAGGAGCATTTGACCTTGGAGCTGGCTCAGGGACTGTCACAGTGAGCATATGAGCAGTGACTCTGTCCATCAGAGGGGCTCCGTGCCCTGGTGCAGCTGGGGACCATGTGACAGTCCCTGCAGGCGACTGACTTTCCATCTCTGCACCTCTGCTTAGCACCTGTTCCTTCTTTCCACCCTCACTCACCCCACCATTCTCTGACCCCCATTGGTCTCAGACCCCCTGAGGATACCTAGCAGGTATGTGACAGCCCCCAGGAAAGCCCCCAATGGCTCATGCCTCAATGGGTGAGGGGCAGAAGTCAGAGTCATGTCTAGGGGAAGGAAGCTGAGCTGCGCTCTGTGTCCCCCCCCAACCACCTCCGCTGTGCTCCCCCTTTCTCCTCTCTAGAGGTTACTGCCAAGGTCTGGGGCAGGTCTTATCAGCATTCTTTCCCTCCCACTCCCCCTTGTAGCCAAGTCCCTGCCTGCACAGTCCTGGGGAGCCCAGTGGGGGTCCCCATGCCTGCCCCTATGCAGGAGACTTGCAGCAACCCTGGGTGGGTGGTGGAACAGAGCCTGGGTGCCCCCTTATCAGCTCAGTTAGGGGACCTCCCTCATTTTCCTCTTCCTCCTTTCTTGCTTCACACCCCATCCTTCCAGCAGCCTCCCAGCTTCTAGCTGCCTCAGTTTCTCCTTTGTCCTGGAATGATCCCTCCACCCCCCTATCCCTGACCACGGGGTTCAGGGGTGCAGACATTCCCTGGAGGGACATCTGGAGAGGGGTGACTGGCATTTGTGTTCACATTTCTCCAGGGGTCTGGGGCCAGCTGGCCCAGAGCTCTGTAGGAACCCAGGTTGGGAGGGGATAGCTGTTCCCACGCCCCTGGGCAGCCACATGCTAGAGCCCCAGTGTGTGGTTGGGCCTCCCAGGGAGATCGGCAGGAAGTGCTTCAGGTGGGGGTGCTTGGGGTTTGACCTTGTGGTGAGGCAGGGTTTTAGCCACACACCAGCCGCTGGGGCCAGGAAAAGGGAGGTGGGAGGTCAGGGGCCAGCTGGGGATAGGGCCAGGGCAAAACTTTTTCGGTTGTTCCTTTAGTACTTTAGGATATTTGAGCCAAAAAAATGCACTACCTATGAAAGAACTGGAGAGGGAAAATGTGGATTCTTTTCAGTAAACAAAATCACTGCGAGATTAAACAAAGAAGGAAACACCAAAACACACCAAAAAAGTCTGTCTTGCCACTGCAGGTTGTCAGCACTGAGTTTGAGTCACACCTGAGTGACACCTGTGTCTCTCTGGCTTATCACTTCCCCAAGGTCCTCACCATCCGCTCACCCCTGCATTCTCTGCAGCCATAGTGGCCTTCTCAAAACCCAAAACCAGCTCCTGCCTCAGGGCCTTTGCACAAGAGGTTACTGCTGCCTGGAATGCTTGTCCCCCAGTTTGCTGCCTTTTGGACTGTCTTCCTTTTGCCATGTTAGGGATGAAACCCAGGGACCTCCAAATTGGCACTGGGGCTTGAACTCGGGGCTTACACCTTCAGCCGCTCCACCAGCCCTTTTTTGTGTTGGGTTTTTTTCAAGATAGGGTCTCATGAACTATTTGTCCAGGCTGGCTTTGAACCACACCCTCCTGATCTCTGCCTCCTGAGTAGTGAGGATTACAGGTGTGAGCCACCAGCACCCAGCTCTGACTTGTTTCTTAATCTTCCTTCCTTTTTGTTTTTTTTGTTGTTGGTGGTGCTGGGGTTTGAACTTGACTTCACCTTGACTTCACTCTACTACTTGAACTATGCCTCAGCCCTCTTTTGCTTTACTTATTTTCCATATCAGACTTGAGTTTTTGCAGGCTGGCCCCAGACTTCAATTCTTCTACAGCCTCTCCCAAGTAGCTGGGATCACAAACATGCACCACTGTGCCCGGCTTGTTTGTTGAGATGGGGGGGGCGGTCTCACTAACTTTTTCCTGGGCTGCCCTTGAACCTCAATCCTCTTGATCTCCAAGTAGCTGGCTGGGATTACAAGTGTAAGCCCCCAAGTCTGGTCTTTTTGCTTTATCTTCTACTCGGTAGCACATTCTAGAATTCATTTCTCTTGTTGTATTGTTTATTGCCCGCTAGAACGTGAGCTCCAGGGTGAAAAGGATTGTTGATTTGGTTCACTGCTGTGTCCCTGGAGCCCCACCTGGTGCGGTGCCCGGAACATAGTACATCTTCAAAAATTAGGGATTCATTGATTGATTGTGCCATACAGACGGTAAAAAGAGAAGGCTAGCAGGGAAAGACATCAGACAGAGGGTTAATACTCTTACAGAGAGAATGCTTTCAGATCAATAAGGAAGCAATAGACAGCCCAAGAGAAGGATACGCAAAAGAAATAGACAAGAAATTGGCACAGAAAACAGGACACAGTTCTCAGTCTCCCTAGGACCGGAGCTATGGAAATTCGACTGCTGCCTTTAGTCAGGCAATATGGTACAAGACTGACAGACAGGAGGGAGCAAGGTGCAGACTTGAAAGTATAAGTGCTTTGACCTCTGGCCTCATGCTGCATGGAGGCCTATGCTGCCAGTCCCATTTCACAGGCTGCAAAAACTGAAGACCAGAGAGGGCAATGAATTCAGTGAGGTCACACAGCAAGAGGGGATACTGAAGCTGAACCCAAAACTTGGCCTTTGCAATTCCATCCCCTCCCTTGGGTTCCCAGACACCCTGTGGGACCATAGCTGGGCACAGGCAGGGTAGGTGAAGGGTAGAGCACCCCATACCAGGGCTACCTTCGCTTTTGGAGTGAGTCTGAAATGCATGACTTGACCTGAGGCCTCAGTTTCCTCTTTTGAGACTGTGAATGAGAGAGATGATGCACGCAGAAGCTGTGGAGAGGAGTGAGGACCTAAGTGAGCACTGGGTAAACACACAGGCCTGAAGCTGTGCTCTGCCCCCACTCCATGTGGGGTGGAAACTCTGAGTCTGGTCCCCTGGTCCTCTGCTCCACAGCTGTGTTCCACAGTACTGGACGCTGACCTCTCCGGAGGCAGGGCGGATCTTCCCCACCCCTGCAGGTCCCCCAGGCCCCACTGCCAGCTGGCTCCTCTCCGCCACACAGGGTGAGTGGAAAAAACCCTGACCGGGTGGACAAACTGCCCCGCTGGCTCTGTGACTCCAGGCAGGTTAACCCCCCTTGCTGGGGCTCCCTCTCCTCCCTTGCTGGATCATTCCATCCATGCTGATTTTAATACACTTGCATAGCCATCAGTCCTGTGACAGGTGACAGTCAGAGCTCTGGTGGTCAGATGGAGACACCAAGGCTAGAGAGACAAATCTACTGTTCAAGGTCGCCAACAGGGAGGGTGGAGAGAAGGGACAGGGAGCAGCTGAGAGGAACAGGAGAAGATGGGAGAGATGGAACCAGAGAAGAACCAGAGAGAACCAGGGAGCCACGGAGAGATAAAGACACAGAGCTGAGGCAGGAGAGAGATGTGGTCGGGCCTGACATGTGCCCCAGGGATTCCTGTACTGCAGTCCTCACCCAGGACTCCAGAAGGGGCTGGATTTGGAGGTCAGCTCTTTAACAAGTAAACAGAGTGAAAATGAGGCTGTCAGGGTGGCCCCAATCCAAGCAGGACCGGTGTCCTTACAGGACAAGGAACTCGGTCCACAGGCACGCACAAAGGAAGGTGATGTGAGGACACAAGGAGACAGGGGCATCGGCCAGCCAGGGACAGGGACTCAGGAAAAGCCAGCCCTACCCACACCTCAACCTTGGACTTGGAGACTCCAGAACCCTGTGTTTCTGTGGCTTGAGCCATATGTAGCTGGTGGCACTTTGGGGAGGCAGCCCTAGGAAGCTGTACAGACAGACACAGACAGAAAGCTGAGACGGTGGCGGGGGAGGCCTTGGAGGGGCCTAGAGAATGGGGGTGGGGAGGCCAGGACACCTGGTGCCTCAGGGACCCTCATCCCCTTCCCAGGCTGCATGAGCCTCATGTGCCTTGGCAACAGGAAGTGTTAGCCTGGCAGATGGAGGTTGGCCACCCCACTGTCTTGCCAACCCTTGGGACTCCTTGAATATGGAGGGTTGGAGAGAGGGGCTTGCCACTGGCTTCCGGTGAGGGGGGAGAGGCTAGAGAAATGGCATAGACTTGGGGTACACACCCTAAGGAGAAGAGACGTCTTGCAGGTCATAGGGGAATGTGTCACTAATGAGCTTACCCGATGACACAGCTTTCTTCTCCTCACAGTACTCTTGAGCTCAAGAACACTCTATAGCTCCCCACTGCCGGCACTACCAACTCCAGGCTCCTCCTGTGAGGCCCCACAATTTGGCCCTGTACCCCCACTTTGGGAAAAACCTCAGCCCCCACTGTTGTATAAAGGAGCCTCTATCCTTATGTGGTCTCTAGAATCTTCTGAGTTCATTCAGATCTTTCCATCTTTCTGCTTTCAGTGCCCTGCCTGGGATGCTCTTTCCTTCTGGCTGGTACCCAACACCCAGCTCTCCTCACACCTCTAACGCCTCCCTGCACACACCAGGCCCTCTGAGCCCCCTGGAAGAGACGCATGCTGTTCCCTCTACCTGGAACAGCCTGTCTCACATCACCACCTCCTCAGAGGGGTCTGCCCTAACCCCCCCACCATCTCAGCCCTTCCGTCTCTTCAGAGATGGCCCCTGGGACTCCTCACTGCTGTGTGTCTGCCTCCCTGTCCATCCATGTGTGCGGTGGAATGAGGACCTGCGTGTCTTGTTCCATGGCACGCATCTGGAGAATTAACACGGGGCAAGAAAACCTGAGTAATTCCTAACCTGCCCTGAAGACAAATCTCATGAATGCAAATGACGGGTCACTTCAAACCCATGCTGAGCGCGACACCAAGGCGCTCTCTTCTGTCTTACTCTAGCTTTCTATCCTGCTACAAGAAGATCCTGCTGGTGACCCCAGCGTCACATATAGATTGGACCTTCACCACCATTGCCAATCCGTGTGGTGCAAGCATGGTTGGCTTTTGTGCCTCCCTGTGGGGACCATGGGATCCTTTGTCTATTCTCTCCTGCTCTGTTCTGGGCTCGGGGACATTGACGTTCTCCTTCATTACATTCCCTCGAGAACTGGTCTTCGTGTTTGGTACCTGAGTCTGGGCTCCAGGATGGATGGGTGACAGGTGCTTGCTAGGTCCCTTCCTCAGTAAAATCCTGCTGGTAAGGCTGGTTGGTAAAAGATCTCAAAAGGGCCGAGCTTTGTTATTGGTGATTCTGGGGTTTGAACTCAGGGCTTCACACTTGCTAGGCTTGCTAGACAGATGCTCTACCATTTGAGGCACGCTTCCAGCCCTTTTTTTTGTGTTGGACATTTTTCAAGATAGGGTCTTGAGAACTATTTGCCTCAGGCTGGCTTGGAACCTCAATCCTCCTGATGTCTGCCTCCTAACTAGCTAGGATTATAGGCGTGAGCCTCCGGTGCCTGGCCAAAGGGCTGCTCTTTAAAACAAGACTAGGGAAGCAGCTGTGTTTGCCTGACTTCACCTCCCTCACCTCCCTGGTGCCCCCCACCCATCCCAAATCATCCTGAGTCTCTAGAACCCTGTTTGAAAACAAGCCTAACAATCCACAAGCAAAAGGGACATTTCCAGAGCGCCTCGGACAAGTCACAGAGAAGCTTGCTCCAGCTGACCCAGGGACTGGAGTGAGGTTGACTCTGAAGCCCTCTAAAACTTCTAAGCCACCTGACTCTGCAAGTCTGTAGGTCTGGGCCCAATTCTGGGGGGGTGGGGGTCAGAAGGGACCCACCTCTTTGGCCTCCCTCCTCATCTGTACTATGGTCACATGGAACTGTTTGGGTAAAGGCAGGAGTGGGATAGCAGAATTTGCAAGAGATAAACATGGAATCTGGACACTTGGTGGTGCCCTTCTGGCCCTATCATGTGTGAACCGCCCAATTTTAGGGACTTTTTTTTTGGAGGTACTGGAGTTTGAACTCAGGACCTCATGCTTGCTAGGCAGGTGCTCTGCCACTTAAACCACACTCCCAGCCCTTTTTGCTTTAGGTATTTTTTTGAATAGGGTCTTGCATTTATGTCCCAGTCTACCTATTTGCACTTTCCCTGTAGCTGGGATGCCAAGCTGCACTACCATAACCATCTTATTGGTTGGGGGGTGAGGAGATGTCTCGAGATCTTTTTGCCTGGATGGGCCTAGAACTGCAATCCTCCCGATATTCGCCTCCCCAGTAGCTGTGATTACAGACGTGAGCCATCATATCCGGCCTTGGGAACATTTTGTACCATTCTGCACTGTGTCCTCCTTTGTAAGTTGGGGTGACTGTGATGGTACCTACCTCCCGCGACTCTTGTGCGTGCAGATACACGAGTGGGGACTCACTCGTACTCAAGGGGTGCTTGATATGAGACCCCATTTTCATTATTACTACAATTCGTTCACCCCCAGGCCCAGTGGGCCTCCATGCCCTGGCCGCTTCTAGCCGGCCACGTGGAGGCCCCCACCTCCCGGACCCGAGGCCCCCTCCCGCCCCCCCCCCTCGTCTTACCCAGGTGGGATGGCAGCTCGCGCGCTCACGCTCACGCTGGTGGCACGCTGGGGTCCCGGCCGGTTGAGGTTGTTCTGGCCCGGGGTGGGCGCGCTGCTGGGGGCGCTGGGACTCCGCGGGGGTCCCCCGGGGGGCGGCGCGGGCTCGGCGGGGCCGGCGGCGGGCGCGGCCCAGAGCGCGGCTCCCGCGAAGGTGGCGCTGGGGCGCACGGCGAGTGCGCCCGGTGGCCCTCCCGGCGGCGGCGGCGGCGGCGGCGGGGCGGGAGGAGGAGGCGCGGCCGGCGCAGCGGGCGCCTTGCGGCGCTGCGAGGCCAGGATGGCGTTGGAGGCGGCGCGCGTGCTGTTGACCAGCAGGCACTGCTGGCACGAGCAGGGCTGGCCCGAGCTGGCGCCCACGGGCCACGACTGCGACTTGGGGATGGAGCCGACCGTGAGCGGGTAGGCCAGGTCCAGGCGGCGGCGCAGACGGCGGCGGCGGCGCGTCTGGCGGTTCATCTGCGACATGCTGTTGAAGTAGATGAGGTAGCAGAAGCCGAGCGACGAGAGGTCGAGCCACGGGTGCTGCTTCTCGTAGGCGTTCTGGATGGTGATGCAGATGTCCATGTCGTAGGCGGTCCACGCGCCGCCGTCGTTCTCCCACTCCCACACGATGCCCTTGCCCGGCGCCGACGACGGGTCGTAGAAGTTCCGCCGCACCGGCCGCATGGTGCCTGCGGGGCGGGGGCGTCAGCCGCGGGGACAGCAAGGTCCCCGGGCCCGGCACGACGCGGGGACTCAGCCCACGCGCGGAGGGGAGGGGTCACGCGGGGGAGGGCGGGCGGGGGAGGGTGACACAGGTGGGGAAGGGGAGGGTGACACAGGTGAGGGCGGGGGAGGGTGACACAGGTGGGGGAGGGGAGGGTGACACAGGTGAGGGAGGGGAGGGTGACACAGGTGAGGGTGGGGAGGGTGACAGGTGAGAGGGGATGGGGGAGGGGTGAGACAGGTGAGGGAGGGGAGGGTGACACAGGTGGGGAAGGGAAGGGGAAAGGAGGGGTCACGCGGGGGAGGAAGGGGAGGGGTGACAGGTGAGAGAGGGCGGGGGAGGGGTGACACAGGTGGGGAAGGGGAAGGAGGGGGTGACACAGGTGAGGGAGGGTGAGGGGGGTGACACAAGTGAAAGGGAAGGGATCACACAGGTGGGGAAGGGGAGGGGAGGAAAGGGGTCAAACAGGCGAGGGAGGGGAGGGGAGGGGTCAGCACAGGTCTCCAAGGGGCCCGGCAAGATGTTGGGGGGAAGTTGAGGCCGTGCTTGGAGGAGAGATGTCACGTAAGTGGGAAAGGGAAGGGGAAGAGTCAGCACAGGTGCCCAAGGGACCCAGCAAGACACTGGGGGGGGGGGTCGGCCCGTACTCAGAGGAGAGAGAGCCACACAGGCGGGTGGGGGGAAATCTGTGCTGAGATCTGTCCTGGAGGGACAGTGCACACCCTGCAGTGGTTCAGCAAGTATGGGGTGAGGTGAGAAGCAGGCAGGGACAGGTGACCATGTGATGATGATCTGGGGGGGAGCCAACAAGGAGGGGTGTCAACTAGGTGGGAGGAACTCAGCAAGAGTTGGGGCAGTGGAGAGCCAGCCCTGCCCCCATCGATGTCAAGCCAGACACTGAAGTCCTGGTTGTCACAGGCCTGGGGAAGGAGGGCAAAGGGGTGGGGGCTGGGGGCTGGGCTGTCCAGATAAGGCAGGGGCCACCAAGGAAACAAGGCATGCAGGGGTGGGGGCCATTCAGCAGGTCACTCATTCATTCCACCATTCCTCCATCCAGCCGTTCATTCATTAGTTCATGAATTCAGCCACCAGTTCAAGTTCATTCATTTATTCCTCTTTGCTTTCCTCATCCAACTGATCCCTTAGTGCGGTCACCCACCCTCCCATTTGTTCATTCACACCTGCAGTCACACCTGCAGTCACCCACTGTTCACACCTTCCACGCACCTAGTCTAGTCACCTGGTCCTTCACCACCATCCTAATTCAACGTGTGCTGTCCCCATCTTCTTCCCTCCTCCACCCTCCCCACCCTCCCCACCCGAGACACTTTGTCCTGTCTTCTGTCTTTCTCCCCCTGCTACAGTGTAACAGCAACCAGGGTGGCGACTTTGTTTCACTGACTGCTACATCGCCAGCACCCGCACACAGACATTTTGCTGAATAAATGAGTTCTTTAAAAATCATACATTGACTGGTTTGGGGTTGAGTTATTCTTTTGTTGTTGTTGTTGTTTTTGAGACAGGGTCTCGCTATGTAGCCCAGGCTAGGCTGGAAGCAGCAATCCTCCTGCCTCTGCGTCCTCAGTGCTGGGATTACAGGCGTACCCTACTATATCTGGCTGTGGGTTATTCTTTTAGTTCTTCAAACCTTGTGCACACCCTAGCATTACTCTTCTTTGTCTACTTACTTTTTTCACTTATCTGTTTGTTCAATCCTTCCTTCAGCAAACACTTGCTGTCTGTCTGTCTGCTGCAGGACACTCCAGACTCACACAGTAACTCAAGATCACCTGGCCTGGTGGTATTCAGGCCCCCCACATTATAAAGTAAGGCAGGGAGCTTTCACTCCCCACCATGGCTCCACAGGAGCCAATGCTCTGATCATCCCCTGAGAGCTAGGTCCTGCGGGAAACTCTGAGTTAACCAGTGATAACCACAGCCTAGGCTGCACCACTTCTCAGAGCCTTGGCTTTGCTCTGGGTTGTCAGGCTGGTATGGGAAAATTTCTTTGTGGGTTCATTTGACCCAACTGCAGGAAGGTCATACGCTCCACGGCTGCTCAACAATGGGCAAGTCCAGAAAGTTTCCCTAGGCCTCAGTGGCCCCATTTTGAAGATGGGGCAAGGGTAATCTATGACCCTCCCACCTCATGCCTGCTGCCACCCTACCCACACAGGGTTGTAGGGAAGATTCAGAGTAGCGCCAGAGGTCCTGGTGGGGCCCTGGGGACAGGGTGCAGACAGACCTCACTTCGAGTCCTGAATTCTCCTCTTTCCTGCTCTGTGACTGTGGTCAGCTTCTTAGACACCTCCCTGTGAGGTCTCGCAGGTACCCCAAACTTGTCTTAGTCAAAGCAGAGCCCTGCTCTCCTCCTGTCTGGGACCTGCTCCTCTCCTAGTCTTCTTTCTGACAGCTCCATCCTTCTAGCTGCTTATTCTTGCACCCGCAAACTTGGGCTCCTCCTTGTTTTCTTACCTACACCCTACTTCCAGTCTGATGGTAAATCCATTCATTCCTACCTTCAAGTACATCCTTACCTGACCACTTCTCATCACCCTCAAACTACCGGGTCTAAGTTCCTGTACCTCCCTTGCCTGACTGTTGCTGTAGACTCACAACTGGTGTCCCAGTACTGCCCTTGCTCACACCCAACAGCAGCGAGGGATCCTGCTTAACCAGTCAGATCACATCCTTTCTTAGCTCTGAGTCCTCCATGGCTCCCACTGACCTGAAGTGAAAAACAAAGCCCCATGCTAACTAGCTGTCATCCTGCCTTGTTACCGTCCCCCACCCCCACCCCCACTGCCACCTCTGCTGCCACCACCACCACCACCATCACACTCCAGCTACCCTGGCCTCTTTGCTATTCCTCAAATCTAACAAGCTGTTTGGCCCCAGGGCCTTTGCACTGGCTGCTCCCTCTGCCCAAAATACATCCTAGTTACATCTCTGTCAAATGTTACCTCTTTGGAAAGACCTTCCCAGACCACCTTTGTAAAGCAGTTGCTTTACAAAGCAACTCCTGTCACTGTCCTCTTGCCTTGCTATGTTTTCTTTCTAGCACGAACCTACCTTGCCTGACACACGTACAAATCACCAGGCTTTCTCTGCTCTTTCTTCACCAACTATCTCCTCACAATCTGTTCCTGCTGTGCCCTGCTGCCTGGCACAGTGCCTGCACCTAGTAGTATCCTTGGGGAACTGGCACCCAGTGTGCCTGACCCAGGAATCTGCAGCCAGATGTGAGGGGACAGACTGTGGCCCTCCTGTGGTCCACCATGTCCCCCTGCTTGGCACCTCCCCCGCATCTGGCTGCCCCTCACTGTGTCCCTATTCAGGGCTGAGAGAGCTTGTCCCCTGCTTTCTCTGCTAGAATGCCTGTCCCCCAACTGCCCAGACCCTGAGAGCTGGAGATACCAAGTCACAGAGCTTCTGATAGGAGACAGGCAGGGTGGGAGTCGTGGGAGGGTTGGACAGGTAGCCTGGCCCCAGGAAATTAAGTCCCTGGGCATCCATCCATGACATTCCAGTCAAACACATGAAGACTCTTTGGCCTCTGGGGTGGACTGTCTGACACCTGGTTTATCATTCTTTTTTGTGGTACTGGGGTTTGAACTCAGGACCTGTACCAGTCCTTTTTTTATGATGGGTATTTTCGAGATAGGGTCTCATGAACTATTTGCCCAGGCTGGCTTTGAATCAGGATCCTGCTGATCTCTGCCTCCTGAGTAAGGATTACAGGTGTGAGCACTGGTGCCTGGCCTGGTTTATCATTCTAGTTGAGTGAGTGCATACTGGTTTTTTCCTGGAGACAGTGCCTCTTCCACAGCAGACCTGGGAGGGGGCTTGTGAGAGATGCCTGGACCCTCTTCCCTCTTGTTCCTGTGTGCTCTCCTCCCCTCTCAGGGCCTTAGTTTCCCCATCTGCAGATTGAGGGGCCGTGGTAGATGAACGCATGGCTGATGGGTCTCGTGTGTGGCTATTAACCTCCTGGTGAGGGAGAAGGACCCTATGACTGGGAAGATGGGGACCTGTCAAGTCCAGAGCTGGGTTGGGAGGGTTGGGGTGGGCTGTGCTGAGCAGTTTGTCCTCACAGGCCTTGGGCAAATCCTTGCTTCACACATAGCCTCAGTGTCCTTATCTGTAAAATGGTATTAATACCTACCTCAAAGACTTACTGGAGCCAGGCACCAGTGGCTCATGCCTGTAATCCTAGCTACTCAGGAGACAGAGATCAGGAGGATCGAAGTTCGAAGCCAGCCATGCAGGCAAATAGTCTGTGAGACTCTATCTTGAAAAAACCGATCACAAAAAAAACAGGCTTGTGGAGTGGCTCAAGCAGTAAGAGCCTAGCAAGTGTGAGGCCCTGAGTTCAAACCCCAGTGTAGACAAAAAAAAAAAAAAAAAAAGAATTACTGGGGACGAAATAAGAGAGCAAAGTATGGCAAAGGTGCTTAGCAGAGCAAATGAGCCATGAATGTTAGCTAGGTGGCTGTCATCACACTCATCCTCCTGCAGCCCTGTACAGGAACAGGAGGCGAACTCCTGTTCATTCAGCAAAGCCCTCTACCTGCCTATCTCCTCCAGCAAGTGCTCCACAGGCCTGCTCTACTTGGCACACACAGCTTTAACTTAGTGTCCTCATCACTAAATTATTTGCTTTTATTCTGAATCTCCCTCATTGGGTGACAGATGACTTTGGATGACCAAGGATGGGTCAGACCCACTCTGGGTTTCCAGCAAAACAAGGCATAAGGCCTGGCTCTGCAGCTGAACTTGGCAGTCTGCTGGGGCCAGAGGGAGTGGGAGAGGGGCGGGCTTGGTCCTGGTGGAGGAATGGAGAATGGGTTGCACTAGCCCACTGCGGGAGCCGCAGGCAGGGGGAGAGGGCTCCAGAAGAGGTCAGCGTGGCCAGTTCTGCAGCAAAGGACTCTGGGAGCTGGTCCGGCTGGCCTGCCACAGCGTCCTCAGCTCCAGGGCATTGATTTTCCTGCCTGTTTACTGGTAGTTATTAAAGGCTGTGTCCCTGGAGTCCTTTTGAAACCGGATTGGAACCTGGAGAGCTGGAGTAATTAGGGCAGCCGCTGCCCTCCCTGCTGGGCCCCGCACCCCGCTGTGCCTGCTGCTTGTCTTCCACCTCTCTGGGCTAGGCTGGCTGTGGACCAGGCCAAGGGGGCAGCTGGCTCCCCGGCACCCTAGCCTGGGATCCTAAGATTTCCAAGGCTGGATATGCTCCCCTCCTCCACAGCGGCCTTGGCCTAGATTTTCGGACAGAACAATGGGCCTAAGACGAGCCAGAGGCTCCTGAATCTGGGAGATTGGAGACCAGGGGCGACCACACCCCTCTTTACCAGGAGCACTGGGCTGGCCTCAGGATTGGCCTCCCCATGGCGGTCAGGGACCCATGTCAAAATGTCAAGTCCATTGCTGGTCCTGTCTTTGTGTGTCTACTTTTGTTGTCACCCCTTCCCCTCTGCAGCAAGAAGGTTTAGTTGAAAAATTACAATCTTAGTCCAGAGGGAAATGGGCTGCAGGAGTTCGGGGTGGGGTCCCGGAGAAGGGCACGGGGTAGGGGTGCAGCCAGGGCCACAGGAGCAGGGGCTACTCCTGCCCAGAGACAGGGAGGGAGCACAGAGATGCAGGATGGGGTGAGGCAGAGAAAGAGAGAGAGAGAGAGACAGATGGAGAGACTGTCATAGACGCCAAGACCAAAGCATGAGCTAGTGGGAGGTAGGTCAAAGAGAATGAATGAATTAGAGAGGCAAAAAGAAAGGAAAGCCATAAACTTAGAGCCGGGAGAGTCAGGGAGGACAGAAGACAGAGGCTAAGAGACCAGGGGTAGAAATAGCGACAGCCTAACAGCAGCGTGCCACCTGCTCTGCTCGGCACATTCCCTGCACTCAGTCACTTTTGTCCTCACACTGTTTGGATTGCCCCCGTTTTACAGATGAAGAAACTGAGACCTGGAGAGGGGAAATCTTGGGAGGCCAAGAGCAGAGGGCAGGCTGTACTGCTTGGTTTCTAAGGCGTTCGACTTAGCCAAAGGGCGCTGAGCCTTGGATACCTCCAGCCATGGGGAACTCACTACCATAGCCTGCTTTCAGGTGAGTGGTGCGGGATGCTTGCTGTGATAGCATGGTCTTGATCTGAGTCCCCGACCTAGGGGTGGGGTGTGCATGGAGTGCCAGCCCCCAGCTTTTGGCCTCAAGAAGTTGACTCCACAGAGAGAGGGAAGGTCACCGAACAGCCCTTCCCCCATAAGTTGGGCCAGCCTCCAGACCAGCAGGGGGCCCTTCCCTTTGGGGGTGGCTTCCTGGAGGGAAGTGATCTCAGTTTGGGGCACCCAGGTCCTGACGGGAAGGAGGGAACATAGGAAGTAGTTATGGGACATCCTGTCAGGTGGGGGAGGCCTACAAGTCGGGGCTGGGCAGGGATTGAGCATAACTGAGCACCACTGGATACAGACCCCAGTGAGGGGCTGTACCAAACCTTCCATTTTCCTAGAAATAATAGGTACTCAGAGTACAGGTTCTGATCCAGACTTCTGTTAACTGACTCCACCCTCACCTCAACCCATTTTACAGGTAGGAAAGCAGAGGCACAGAATGGTTCTGGAGCACACCCAAGGTTGTCTGCAGCCACCTGGCTTGAGTCACTGCTCCCTTTCCTGCCAGCTCTGCTCTTATAAGCCCATGTTCCCGAGGAAGAAACTGAGGCACGAAGTTAACAACAGGACTGAGGCTCAAACCCTGGGCTGGATTATCATGACCTTCTGGAACAGTTGCCTTCTCCCTTTGTTCTGGGATTGGTCATCTTCAGGGCTGCCCAGGGCCCTCCTACAATGACAATGACCTCAACCCCAGTAAGTCGCGACTGCTGAGCACCACCTGCATCCTCTTGGCAGCCTCAGGGGAGCCCGACAACGAGCCCTATTTGGCAGATGGGGAAACCGAGGCTCCCTTACAAGAGGTTGGAGTTTGGCTGGGCTGGGTGGGGAGTGACACCTGTGGACCCGGGCCGCCTCCCAGCTGGCAATCACAATGACAGCCAATCAATAATCCACAGCCTTCAGTTTCCCTCCAAACTGTCCTCAGGGACTCGTCAAGCTAAGTCACAGCCCATTAGTGGTTTCCGCACAGCACAGCGGGAGCTGCCCGGTCCCGGAGGGCTGCAGGCTGCCGGCTGGACTGGTGGTGGTGGGAGAGGTGGAATGAGGGATGGGAGTGGTGGTGGGTCCCCGCCCTGCCTGTGGAAGACAAAGGGGCTGTGGCACTCGAAGGCCACCAGTCCAGCTCACCTTTGATGTTCTTGACCTGGACGCTGCTGCCTGTGGGGGCTCACTGTGCCACCCCATGGCTATGGGCTTCCTGGCACAATGCCCATACACTTGGCCTGATGCAGCAGGAAAAGCCAAGGGCAGGAAATGGAGGAATGGAGGGGAAGGGACACCTGTAGGCTGTCAGTCCTGCACCCCTGGAGCCTGAGCAACTCCTTCCTCTGTGAAGTAGACATGTAGTAATTATAACAAGCACACACAGAGGGCCACCAAGTGCTTCAGAGATATCATCACCGGGTCAGCTGGGGAAAGTGTTATCTTCATCATTGTCTTCTACAAATTCTGAGCAAGGCACAGAGAGGTAAAGTAACTAGCACAAAGTCACACAGCCACTAAGCTTTGAAGCCAGGATTGAACTCAACCAGGATTCGAACTTCCCTTCACTTTCACTACCACTGCAGTGGCCTAAGCCACCATTACTGCCTGCCTGGACTGTTGCAGTGGCCTCCTCTCCATATCCCGCTTCTACCTTTTGCATCCTGTTGGCAAGTTCTTACATGGCAGTCACAGGCTCTTTCACAGACTCAAGTCTGACCGTGCAGTCCTTGAGTCAGGAATCATCAGTGGCTGCCTAGTGCCGTAGAGTGTCTGAGCTCAGCCTTCAAGGCTGCTCGCAAGCTGTCTGGGACAGGCTGTCTGCACAGCCTCACGTTCTAACCACACCTGAACGTCAGTCGTCCTCTGAACACATTGTTTGTGGCTCTGTCTGGGTTTGTACCTGCTGATCCCTGTCTCAAATGCCCTTCCACCCATTGCAACCTGCTGAGCTGCTGGTTCATCTTCCTGGGATAATCACTCTCTCCTTGGAGCATCTGCAGTGCCCCCACTAAGGCTCATAGCTCATGAGGAGCTCAGGTGTCTGTGTTCCCTGTGGCCTGGCAGTGCCCTTTTCCCCAAGGCTGTGCAGGTTTTCAGTCTCCTCAGCCTCCCTCTGTGGCCAGGAGCACAGGGAGGTGAACACTGGGAAAAACACTAACTGAATGGATGAATAAACAAATGAGCAAATTACACAGGTGCCCCTATCTAGCTGCTGCAGACCTCAGCTTCACGTGCTATTTAATAATGAAAAACAGAGCTGGGCTTGGCGGTTCACTCCTGTAATCCTAGCTACTCAGGAGGCAGAGATCAGGAGGACCATGGTTCAGAGTTAGCCTGGGCAAAAAAAGTTAGCAAGATCCAATCTCAAAAACAAATTAGGAGTCGTGGTATATGCCTGTAACCGCACCATTTGTCTTGCCGTGGGTCGGGGCCTGGCCCGGCTAGTGCGTCCTGGCTGACTGAGGGGAGCGCATCGGGGAGCGAGCTTGGGTCACTTTTCTTTTTTTTTTTTTCTGTAACAGTAAAACAAAGTAAAAAAAGGAACAGAGGTATGGCTCAAGTGGTAGAGCTCTTGCCTAGCAAGTGCAAGGTCGTGAGTTCAAGCCCACCAAAAAACAAAACAAAACCAAAAACCAAGACAGACCAATAGTGACCACATTTTAAAAATTGGGGTGGACTCATATGAGTCTGGATTTCCCAAATCTCCAGATTTCTAAACATGTGGTCACAGAACTGGCCTCAGCCAGGTCTCAGCCTCCCCATCCAGACCCCGGAAAGACCCCACAGGGACAACTATTTATTGGGCACTTACTGTACTCAGTGAACAAGAAAAGCTCTCCCTTCCTATCCCTGCTCACACTTCTAAGCCACGCTCAGGTGTAGTCAGCACCTGTGTGGATGGGGAAACTGAGTCCCAGAGAGAGAAACATCACCTAGTTAATTAGATAGATCTTCAACGCAGGCCCCCAACTGTCATAGCTTCAGGGCCCAGTGTCATGCACCATGCCACAAATGACCCTTTGTTCTCCGGAACAGGGGAAGTGGGGGGGGGTCACGATTCCTCTGGTGTTCAATTGTGCTGGAGGGAAAGAGACAAAAAGGCTCACAGCAGCCGCCCAGCCTGTTCCTGGGGGAAGAGGTGGCTGCTGTCAGGACGTCTTGGCTCTCTCCCTTGATCACTTGGTCCTTTGTTCTGCATTTCAGGGTGTTTGGCTCCAGGGCTTGCTGCCAGCCTCCCTCCTGCACCCTGTCACTGACCTGCCACTGATGTCTGGGCAGGTGGAGGTGGCAGCCTGGAGTGGCTCCAGAGGGACCATGGGAGGAGCCCAGAGAGGGAGAGGACTTTGGCCAGGTGTGTGTGGGGGGGCAGAACAAGGCACAGTCCCAGCCTGGCAGTTCCTGGGGCCCCAAAGTCAGGAACAGCACCATATCCTGCGGCTTCTGTGGTACCTGGTTCCTACATCACACCCCTCATGCCTCACCCCTTGCCACAGAAGTGCCTTGAGGCCAGGGGTGGCATCTGTTCTGCTTTTGTCTTAGTGTCTGGCACAAGAATGAGTGAGTGCTGGCCACAGTCCCACGAGATGGATGCTGTTGTCAGGTCCGTATTACAGGTGAGGAAACTCAGGCTCACGGACCCTGTCACGATTCCCAGCCAGCTGCTGGGAGCTGAGTCCTCGCCAACACACTTCTGAGACCGCCGCTTCTAGGTCTGGGCCCTGTGTCTGGGCTAAGGTCCCTGGCTGGCATCTTTGAGTGGGCTCAGGTTGGGAAGCTGTCCTGGGGACTGGCGGCCACTGGGTGTGACACTCTGTGGCAGGGCTCAGGGGAAAGACAGAGGTCCAGGGACAGAAGTGGAGGAGCCTGGGAAACCCCTGAATGTCCCGAACACCTGAACAGCTGCACACTGGGGAAGGAGCTGGGGACTGCACTGCCTCCACCTGCATGGAAATGTACTTTGACTAGTCGTGTCCTGTCACCCTGTCACCCTTCTTTTCCCAATTTGAGCCTCTGTCTCCACTTCACTTCTTACCTCTCCGCCATCCCATCACCTCCTTCTTGACAGCCCCATTGGCCTCCTGTGTCACCCCCTTCTTCTTCCTTGTCACCTTCCCCACTACCCCCTCCATCACAGCCACACCCACGCCAGCTTCCAGCACCTTCCTCATCTTTAGGACAGACCTGCAGCTCCAGAGGGAGGCTGGGGGATGGGTGGGATGAGAAAGAGGGGACAGTGATCCAGGACCTTCATCCCTTCACAGTCTCCAGCAGGTCACCTGGGAGCTGTCCAAGGTACTGCACAACCAGGACCTGACGTGTGGGGAGCTGTGGCCAGGGACCTGCATCTCAGCCCACCTGGCTGCAGCCCATGCAGCCCCCCACTCACCCCGAGCCTCACCTTTCTTGTGTGCACAGTGGCTGAGGAGTGCCCAGGCTGACTGGAGGGAGGGGCCCAGCCAACTTCTGCCCCACCTGCTCCAGTGCAGGCCTCCAGGGCCTGTGATTAACGAGGCTCGTCCTGCAGAGTGGCTCTGGGTTCCCCAGGGCCTGACTGCTAAAGGGCAGCAGCTGGCAGCCCAGCCTGCCAGGCCCTGTGGGCCCCAAGAGACCTCCTTTCCCCTCCCTCACTTGTCACAGCCTCCTCTGTCCCCAGGCCTGAGTTCTCCGGGACTTGCTACTCCTTCCACCTGAACTGTCCTCCTGCTCTTGTTACCTGATGCAGGCCTCCTCCTACAGGAAGTCCTCCTTTCAGACCCCAGGTGCACCCTGTCTACAGTCCCAGCTGAAGACAACCTGAACCCCTCCAGTGAGGTTTTAGATCTTTTCCTAAATAAGCAAAGTGCTTATTACGCCTTCCCCCACCGAAACTGTCTCACTTGGTCCTCGTGGCCACCCTCTTGGTTAGGGACTATTCTTATCTTCACTTTACGCAGGAGGAAACTGAGGCTCAGAGAGGTTAAGCAGCTTTCCCACAGTCACACAGCCTGTAAGGGATCGAGCTAGATTTCACATTTGTGTTTGCTAACCTCATGAGTCAGAGTTGGGTTCAAACACTATCCCCATCGGCTGTATCTCCAACAAACTCTGAAACTGATTGGCTAATTTTGTCATTCTCTCTGAGGCCCCAAGACCCAGCCCAGGGCCTGGCACTGAGTAGGCACCATTGGCTATCAAATAAAAAAGATGGGGAACTGGCCAAGCAGCCAGAGACCAAAAGAATGTGTATGCAGACACTATGTGCCTGTGACAGTGTCATGGGAGGTGCCCATGTACCCCACAGTTGGACCCCAAGGTGGCCCCTGCCCCCCCAGACCTTCTTGCCTCTGGAATCAAGCCCAGCCCCAAGGGGATCCCAGCCAGGCCCAGAAAGGATCCCAGGGGTCCTGTAACCTGGGAGCTAGGCCCTGGAGGCTTCCAGGGTAACTCTGCCTAACTCTGTCTTGGTTCACAACCTGACAACGGCCCCAACAGAGGGCTCAAGAGAGAAGGGGGAGAGAACGAGGGAGCTTTCTTCTCAGAGTAGACTATTCTCCTCTTTTTCCTTCTTGTAGTACTGGGGCTTGAACTCAGGGCCTCATGCTTGCTAGGCAGGTGCTCTACCACTTGAGCCACTCAGCCAGCAGTACTGGGGTTTGACTCAGGGCCTCGCTCATGCTTGGTAGGCACTCTACAATCTGAGCCATACCTCCAGCCCTGTCACCTCGTTTTCTATCCTTGAGGCCTGTTTGGTGAGGAAGCCTGATTTCAGCTGTGTGACCTTGGGTAACTCATTTACCCTCTCTGGGCCTCAGTCTCCCTATACAGAATATAAAATCCAGAGGTCCTTTCTGGTAGGGTGGTACCTCTTCTCGGAGTGGTCCCATCTGGTCCCCATCAACACAAGTGTCCTCAGACAGACCTTCCCTTGAGGGTAGGGGCCAGGGCTGAATGGAGCCCCAGCTACCAGAAGGAGGAATATGAGCCTGAGAGAGGCTGAGCCCAGCTACCACCTGTGTGTCCAGCCTGACGGCCCAAGAATGCCAGACACAGCTGTTTAGAGCCTCTGGCAAAGCATTTGTGGATGACCCCAGCCTGGTCTCCCCCATCTCAGTCATCCCATCTGCAGAATGGGCCGAGGCTGTGACAGATGGAGAGGAAGCAGGGGACACTAGCCAACAGGTACCCTTCCTGGCCTCAGGGGACTGTTGGGAGATGGCTGGGAAAGTGATTGGTCACTGTCTGTCTAGCTGAGTGGACCAAGTAGAAGATCCAGGATAGGGTAAGGCCCTCAGAGGTCACTGTATCCATGGCAGGAGCCACAAATGACCCCTAGGGGAGTCGTGATCTCTCCCTTTCTGCCTCCAAACGTCTCCCCATGGCTTGTGGGAGCAATCCCCTCACCCCAAGACCTGGAGGCTCCTAGGTGCACCTGGCCACGCCCCTCCTGGCCTGCCCATTGTGGTCACCTAGGTCTGACTGTGGTACAGATAGCTACAGTTAAAGGGCAGCAAGATCACCATTGTGGAAGGACAAATATGAAGCCAGCAAGCCACTTGTCCCTGGCCCACCTCAGCCCTCTAGCCCTCTCCTGGAACTTTGCTGCTAGTGATCTAACACTGTGCGCCCAGGGACACAGGGACACCGGTTCAGCCTCCATCTGAGGGGCTCTGTGTTCCAGGTCACTGGGCTGTAGCCTGGAGGGCCTCACAGGGAACCTCACCCCCCATGGGGAGTGGTGAAAACAGCCTGTGGCAGCTGAGAAAACAGAAGTCCCCACAGGGCAGGGCCTGGCCTCTGCCCTGCGCCCTAGCCAGACACCGGGACCTCCTTCCTGTGGAACGCGGGGACACACAGATACGGCCCTTGCTCGTCAGGCGGGGGCCAGGTGAGCGTGAGCTCCTGGGACACTAGCTCTGTCTCACCCCGGGGGCAGCTTCACAAGATGCTAGGCTGGGGGTCGTGAACCCGTGAGCCAAATCCACCCACTACCTCCTTTTGTGTCACTCAGGAACTGAGAACAGGTTTTTACAGTTTTAAATAGCTGAAAAACAGAAGAGTACGATGTGAAATTCAAATCTCGGTGTCCATAACTAGTTTGATTGGAACGCAGTCACACTACGTGCATTTGCAGGTGGCTGTGCCCTGCTGGCAGGTGTGCAGCCTCTGGGGACCAGGGGCTGTGCGTCCCACAAAGCTAAAAGATTTAGCACTGTCCTGTCAGAAAAGCCCGTGAGCGCCTGTGTTTAGAGCACTGGCAAAAACAGGCCACACCACTATCTTCCTCCTCTCCCCAAAAGCTTCAAGTTTTATAATTAGTGAATTTAGACCAAAGTTTTGCTCATTTCATAAGTTTTGGGTCTTACCATTTAATATTGGTGTGTGCGTGTAACAAACTTTTTAAGGTTTAGTACCTCTTGTTTTATTTTTGTTTGGTTGTTTTTTGGCAGCACTGGGGTTTGAACTCAGGGCCTCACGCTTGCTAGGCAGATGCTCTACCTTGTGAGCCACTCAGCCAGCCCTTTTTTTGTGATTTTTTTTTTTTCTTTTGAACTATTTTCCTGGGCAGGCTTCGAATCTCGATCCTCCTGAGTAGCTAGGATTATAGGAGTGAGCCTCCAGCACCTGGCTTGTTTTGTTTTTGAGACAGGGTCTCATTATGTAGACCAGGTTGGCCTGGAACTCGAGATCCTCCTGCCTCTGCCTCCCTACTGCTGGAATTATAGGCGTGCACCACCATACCCAGCCTTGCTTTAGAATCTACTCATCGCTTGTATCCACAGTTCGTGCATGCTCAGTAAAGGGGTTTAGTTGATGTTTTGGGATGAAATAGGCTCAGTTCTCTCTAGCAATCCAACAGCCCTGTGAGACTCTGTCCCATTTCATAGAGTGGGAGAAGTGAGGACACACAGTGGGGAGATTGGTGCGGCAAGTACTTACTCCCTGCTGGCCCAGCTCTTGCCCAGACCTGGAGTCACAGGAAGAGAAGCCCTTTCCTGACACTGCTCTGCTCCTGGGTGAAGTGGGGCTTCAGACTTTGTGGGGAGGCTGCTGGCCCCTCCCTCCAGCAGCTCTCTGGGCATCTGAGGTCCCCCCAGCTGGACAGGTTTCCAGGCCCTCCTCCCTCTCTCACTGGGAGGTCCTGGCAGGCTCCCAGGAGCCTGGAGAGAGAAGAGTGATAGGTTTTTTTTTTTTCCCCCCTTTTCCAGAGAACAGGGGCAGGTGTGGAGAGTGGCTCTGGAGAGCTCTGGGATGAGTGTGGGGAGTGACAGGCTGAACTTCTGGACAATCCAGCAAGGCTGGACCGTGCAAGAGGTGCTATGGAGACTAAGGGCTTTGTCTAAAGGGTGATAGAGGGAGTGTGGGAGCCTAGGAAGGCAAGTGGGGGTGCTGGGGCTAGAAGGGGGCACCCGAATGGGGAGGGGGTCCCTGGAGGTTTCCAATGGGCAGCCTCAAGAGGGGCTATTTTTGCTTCTAATGACCTCTCAACCGACTTAAGCCCTGGAAAACCTCTATAGCCAGCATTAGCTCTGAGCCTGCTAAACCACCAACCAGGCCCCTGCCCTCCACCTCTATGACAAAAGACAGAATGGGGCAGGGGACACCCAGCACTTCTCAGTGGTCCTGTGGGAGCATGGGCACAAGAACTAGCAGGTGGCTTTCCCTACTCTCATGGAGGTCTGTGTCTGTTCCAGCCCCATCTTGCTCCACCTTCCCTTTTTTCACTGCACTCCAAACACATTGGATGGACCCTGCTCTTTCCCACCCCAGGACCTTTGCACTGGCTGTGCCCTCTGCAGGGAACACTGGCCTACCTTCCTCATTCTTCAGATTGCTGTTCAAATATCACTAGTCTTCCCCAAGAACCCCCCCACAGGTTATTCCATGCTCTCAGGCCTGCAGCAGGTGACCTGCGTGACGTGTTTGTTTGCTCTTGACTACATGGGGACCTTCATTGTGGGTTTTCTAACGTAGATGTCTACTAAGGACTGTCTCTCCCTGCTGTACTCCGGTGCTTACTGCACAGTCAACACACAGTGGAAATAAATGACTGTATGATGGGGTGCACGAATGACTGTCATGACTCGTGACCTCGGCCATTACCTGGAGCTATGGAATCACAGAGGCTGAAATGTCATGACAAAGAGCCACTTGCTCCGAATTTGCCTGCATTTCTAGACTCGGTGAGCGGTATTCTGGTGTGCTGTAGGTCAGCAGTGGTGGACATGCCGTGGGGTCCACGCTGTCCCAGACGTAGCCACATGTGCCTGTTAAGTCCCTGAAGGGGGCGCCAGTTACAGAATTGTAACTAGTAAGTTTAAGTAGCTACCTGTGATTGGTGGAGGAAGCACCCGATGGTCCCCAAGGTTGTCACACGCAGCTCTGTCATCTAGGGGTTCACAGGAAATTCCCCACCCCCACCAGCTGCTCCTCAGGGTCACACATGACAAGGGTTCTTCGGCAGCTCCCACGAGACAGGCCTCAGCGGGGCCCAAGACAATGACGCAAGGAGCTCCCCACACTGGAACCGGCCTGAGAGTGGGACCATGCTTATCACCACTGTCACCTATCACTTCATCGCCATCACAACCACCACCACCATCTTACGACGCCAACACCACCAGGCGACACCTACACCCAGCACTGCCACCTGCATCATGTGATCACCAAGACCCTTCTCTTCCTCATCACCATGCATCAAACTGCTTCCAGTACCACCAAACGACATCACCAACATGGTCACCACCAAGTACGTCCACACCAATGCCCGCCCCCGCCACTGCCACCATTCTCCCCCTCCAGAACACCCCCCATCACTCCATCAACAATCCCATGTCGGAGGCACCACCACCACCACCTTCTCCATCACTACCCCACCCCTTCAAGGAATCCACCAACTTGCCCCACCATCGCCCTACCCCACCAGTCCAGCACCTGTAAGCGGCACCCCAGGCCAGTTAAGAACTTTGGCTCTGGAATTGAATCCCAGCTCTGAGTTTACACCCTTCAGTTTGGGGGAGACTCAGTTTCTTTATCCGTAAAATGGGACTATTGCTACTGATGCCACAATAAGACTCATTGCTTGTGATCAAACAAGGAAAAGCACATGCAGGCTATAGTCTTTGATAACTGAGTGCTAGTGCTCAGCTAGGTAGCGTCGGCTCTATTTTCTTTAATCCTCACACAGCTCTGAGGGTCAATGAGCTACCCATTTTGCTGTGAGGAAACTGAGGTTCAGTTGCCCAAGGCAACATCAAAGGCCAAGCCTTAAACTGGGCTGGCAAAGCCTGGCCCTTTTCCCCAGGGGAGAGGAGGAAGGCTGGACCAGCAGATGTGAGCTGGGATGCTGGGAATTTGGATATCTGGTTGGGAAAGGTGGGCGGGGCCTGCCAGTGGGAAGGGGTGGGTGGGGTGCTCACCTGTGTCCTGCCGAAACTGGTGCATGGACTGCAGGTCGATGATGTAGGGGACCAGCTGGGCGTCCACCTGCCCCAGGACCACAGAGCCACGGGCGTCTTCCTTGAGCACGTTTTCGATGTGGTGGCACACGGTGGCCGTGTAGGGCCGCCAGCGGCTGTGTTCATTCAGCCACTCCCACACCACCACCCGAGCCACGTTCTGCGGCGGGAAGCCCAGGCCGTTCCCAGGCACCATCACACCCTGGCCTGGCCGTGACATGGCCGCTACTGCCTCAGGGGCCAGGTCCCCTCTCTTGCTGGCCCACTCCTCCTGGGCCTGGGGGTGGCAAGGAACCGTTTTGTCCTGTCTCCCCAGGGAGCAGCAAGGACTGGGGCCTCCTTTCTAGCTGGGCTCCTCTCTAGGGCCTAGCGGCCTGCTAGGGGACCGTGGGGTGGCAATCGGGCTCCAAAGACCCCTTCCGCAAGGCAGAGCTGTCTGAATACCAGGGCCAACCCGGAAAGCACGTCTCTTCCTTAGGATGGGTGAAGCGTCTCCCAATTCCTGGGTCACCACCGCTCAGCGGAGGGAGTGAGGCAGCTGCCCTTGTTCTAGGTCCAGCCTCTTCCCTGCTGGCCTCCGGTCCTCTTCTCCCCGCCACGCCACGCAGGCCCTGTCACCCGGGAGGCCCGGACCTCCGCCTGCTGTGTCCGCGGCGCTCGCCAGCGCTCCGCGCTCCCCGCTGCGTCCCGGACCCCGTGCCCGGCTTCCGCGGGGCTCGCCTGGCCTCGGGTCCGCCCCTCCCCGACGGCTGCTGCCGCAGGGGCCGTCCCTGTCCCCCTAGTCCCCTCTCCACAGCGTGCAGGAAGCCTGGGTGTTCACAGAACGGGCGGGGAAGGGGGGCGACACGGACCCACGGCTCGCGCGCGGGGACTGCGGCTCGGGACTGGGCTTGGGAAGGGAAGAAGGGGCCGAGGGGGGCGGGGGCCGTGGGCACGCCCCACCCCACTCGTGCTCGCGACCTGCCAGGAGACAAGAAGGGGAAAGGGCCCTTTAAGAGGAGAGAGCAGCCCCCTCCCCCTTCCCAGGAGAGCGATCGGGGCTGAGAACAATGGGGAGCTGGGGGGGCAGCGGGGGGCGGCAGGGGGGATTGGGGGGTCGCCTCCCGCCTTCTCTTGGGGCTGGCTTGGAGGGAGAGCCGGGGTCTGGGTGCGGGTTCTCCCTGTCTGCAGAGCCCCCCACCCTACCCCACCCCACCTCGCCTCCGAGCTCGCGAGCGTCCCCCCAACCCTGGGCCCGCGCCCTGCCGGGGATGCGGGGTGCGCGGGGATGCGCGGCGCAGCGGGCGCGGCCCAGGGCCCCTCGGGGGTCGCGTGATCAGGGGCGACAGGAGCTGGATGGTCACTGTCCCCCCCTCCCCAGAGGAGCAGCCCACGCCCCCCCACTCCCCCCGCAGGAGCCGGGGCTGGGGTCCCTCCGTGCCGCGCTCACCGCCTGTCCCCGGCGCTGGCTGCTTCCCGTGGCGCTCGGCCGCGCCGCCTCCCCGCCCCGCCCCCGCGCGCTCCCCGCCTCCCCGCCCCGCCCCGCCGCGCGCGGACCGACGGACGCAGGAGCCGCTGCCGGCCGGGATCCCGCGGTGGGAGGCGGCGGCCGCGCTCGAGGAGGGGGAGGGGGAGGGGGAGGGGCCGGGAGGGGCGGGGAAGGAAGGGGAGGAGACGTCGCTGCCACGCGCCCCAAATCCTCCGCTGGGCCCGTCTGCCACCCCACGAGGCCTCGGGGTTCCAGGTGGGCCCCAGGCAAGGGAGGGGGGTATTTAGGGATCATCTTTGCAAACCCATCGTCGCTTAGTCCAAGGCCTGGTACACAGTAGGCGCTCAATAAATGCTTGATGCAATTACTCCGATCTAGAGAGAGAGTTCCAAGAACTGGGGTCTGGGTAGCTTCCGTTTCTCCTCTCGCTATTCATGAGGGTAGGAAGGGACCCTTTAGAGCCAAATGGAACTGCTGAGTCAAGTGTTACAGATGGCAAGACTGAGGCCCAGAGGAAGAACCAGGTCCACGAAGCTTAGAGCAGTGCAGCAGTGGATCCCAGCTGTGGTTTTGCCATGCAGCCACTGAGTTCTTTCCCCAGCATCCCAGCACCCACCTGCCCCGGGTGAGAGAGAAAAGCACCCTGCCTCTCAGCCAGGGCAGGGGACCAAGGCGAGGAAGCACAGGCCTTGGAGGAAGCAGGGAGGGGGAGTGTTAGGCTGGGTCAGTCACAGCTGCCTGCAAACAACAGGTGTCCAATTCATGCAGGCTGAGTAAATGGCTGGATGGAAGAGGGAGCGGATGGTGCAGCAGCTCGAGTGTTAACAAGAGTCAGGCCTTTGCCCTCTGGCCAGCTGGATACAGCTGAGGACAGCATCAGCTGGGAGGGGCGGCCCCCTGCCTGCGGTGTTTAGATTGGGGAACATGAAGGATATGTCCGGGAACTCCAGCCTGGGCGACGGTCCCGGGTCAGAAGCCGGTTTGGGAGTCTGCCCAGAGCGGCCCACGCTCCTCTGCCCCCTCCCCAGGGCAGACGGTCAGGAGCCAGCTGCTGGGGTTGGTGGGGGGGATGCTTTCCCAGTACTGAACTTGGCCAGCTGGAGTGCTGTCCTCACCCCAGGCCCCCTGGGTCCTCCAGGCTGACTCTGCTGCCTGGAGAGGGAGGCAGGTCCAGGTCTGCAGGGATAATGCTCCAATAGGAGCACTGGATGCTGGATTTTAGCCTAGGGTCCGCCAGTGACTCTCGGGGTACATGGAGGCACCTGCCTATTATTGGCACCTGTGCATTGAGGACAATTTGGCCTCCTGCAGATTTCTGTAAAGGAGGCCATGAGCCGAAGGGGTCAGAGCTAGCCAGATGCCAGTGGCTCACGTCTGTAATCCTAGCTACTCAGGAGGCAGAGATCAGGAGGATCGTGGTTCAAAGCCAGCCTGGTCAAATAGTTCATGAGCTCCTATCATGAAAAATCCTTCACAAAAATAGGGCTGGTTGGAGTGGCTCAAAGTGAAGGCCCTGAGTTCAAACCCCAGTACCCCCCCAACACACACACAGGAAAAGGGTCAGAGTTGATATCCGACAAACAACCTTGTCCTTTATAGAAGGGACCTGGGGACCTCAAAGTGGGAAGAGATTGGCCCAAAGTCACATGGGGACTTCATAGCAAATAGGAAAGAAGAACCCGTCTTTGGACTTCCTGTCTCATGCTGTTTAAGGCCTGACCAATGTCACCTCCTCCAGGAAGCGTTCCCTGAATTCGTCCCATTTCTCCTTTGTGCTCATTTGTCTGTACCTTGGTAGGACTCCCTGTATCACAATTAGCCATGTAAATGAATCCATTCCTGCTGGAGAGAGACGTCCATGAGACCAGGACTGGTGTGGCTTGAGTTCACTGCTCGACAGATGGTGTTTAATGTGCCTGACGCATGCATTATACTCAGGGCTCTACAACCGTCCCACGAGGTAGGAATCTTGTTTTCATTTTACATGTGGAAAACAAAAACTTCCTGAAGTTCAGAGAGGTCAAGTGGTTTGTCCAAGCTCCCCTGGGAAGTAAGCGGCAGAGCTGAGATTTGAATCCCAAGTTCCTTTGCATCTCCCACAGCACCATGCTGCCTTTGTGTTTGTTGAATGACTAATGAATTCCTGAGGGTCTACAAGGCGCCCCTCCACTGTGGAATATTTGGGAGTGCAAAGTTCCATTCCCAGGGCACCCTAAGAGAAAGGGCTTCCAAGGAGAAGGGATTAATTTGGCCACAAAGGAGTTCATAGTTGTTGGTTTTTTTTTTAACTTTTTTTGGGTAGTATTATGGTTTGAACTCAGGGCCTCATGCTTGGTTGGCAGGTGCTCTACCACTTGAGCCACTACATCTGTCCTTTTTTGCTTTAGTTATTTTTTTGGATAGGGTTTCCACTTTTTGTCCTGGGCAGCTCTGAACCACAATCCTCCTGAATAGCTGGAATTATAGGCCCAAGCCACCACACCTGGCCCTGGTTTGCGTTTTTGAGGAAGAGTCTAGCAAGACTCACTATGTAGCCCAGGCTGGCTTTGAATTCACGGTCCCCTGCCTCAGCCTCCGGAGTGCTGGGATTACAGGCGTGTGTGGTTCACACTTGACTTGGATATTGGCTCAGACACTAGGAGAACAAAAGCAAATCCATTGTGACTCTGCAGCTGTCCCTCTCGTCCACTGAGGGACTGCTGTGCCACCTAGAAAAGCAACAGCCTCATTTTCCGTCCTGTGAGTTTTCCTCCTGCTTCCTCGTGGGCCAGGACACCAGCAGAGGTTGGCCATACAAAGAATCCAACCCATGGGGCCGAGTGGAGGATTCGTCACTTTTCTTGACCTTGGAGTTGCTCACCGAACCGGGGGTTGATCACACTCTGCCTGTGAGGGTTGTGGTGGTTTTCTCAGCTGGTGACCACAGATGACTCCAAATTCACCCAGGTAACCATGCTTCGCTACCACGATTAGAAGCTGGGTGCTGCCTGCCGAGCAGGACGTGCAGGAATCTGGTGTTCGCCGCTCTTCTCGGCACTGTTGATGCTCTGGGCGAGCGGTCAGGACTCAGCGTGCACCATCGTGAGCGGAGAGGACAGAAGGAGAGGGACACAGTCATCTATCATCTGTCTGTCTGTCATCTATCCATCTATCTATTTTTGGTTATCTGTCTATCCAACTGCCTATCCATCTATCTACCCATCTATTCATCCACCCATCAACCACCCATCTCTTCATCCATGGCTTATCTATCTATCCATCCATCCAACTGCCTATCCATCTGTCTATCTGTACATCTATCTATCCATTCATCCATAAAACTTCCTCCTTCCCTCCCTCTCTTCCTCTTTCTTTTCCTTCTTTCACCTCTCCTCCCTTCCTGCTTTTTTCCTTCCTTCCTCCCTCCATCCCTTCTTTCTTTTCTTCCTCTCCTTTCTTCCTTCCCTTCCTCCCCTCTCCTTCCTTCCTCCATCTTTTCCTCCTTCCCTCCCTCCTGTCTTCCCTCCCTCGTTCCCCATCCATCCATTCATCACTCAACACTGCTGGCACCCGGCTGTGTGCTGAGATACACAAGTCTCAGAGTTCAGCAGGGAACTCAGAAGTGAACCAGAGAATCACGCAAACTGGCGAGGGCATGAAGAAAAAGTTCAGGACATCCGAGGGCCTCTTCTGGTGGTCTTATCAGGTCTAGGGGGTCTGGGAGAGCTTCCTGGAGGGGGTGAACTTCAGCTCAGGCCTGCAGGACCCAGCAGCCAGGAGAGGAAAGTTTAAGGCAGAGGAATCAGAAAGGCCTGGTGGCAGGAAAGAGGTGGCGGTGGGGGGGTGGGCAGGGGTGAGGGTGAGCAGGGCTGCCAGGCCCAGCCTTTAAGGATCAGACTTTATTGAGCACCTGTGGTATACCCAGCCCTGGTCTGGGTATGGTAGGACTTGGAAGGGGAGGTATTGTCACTCTGCTGTCCCCCCCATTCCACAAACTCTGAGTTCAGTCTTCTCTGAGTGCTTCTTCTCAGCCCTCTGCAGCCTGGTGGCCGGCCAGCTGTGACCTTTCCTTTAGCGGTTGAGAAAACACTTAAGAGGAAAACAGGAAGCAGAGGGAGGACTGTTCGGTGTCTTTGGGGACTGAACAGGGCCTTAGAAGCCTTTTTCTGCTGAAAATAGGGGACTTCCTTGGGGCTGTGGGGAACTAGGGGGCTTAGAGAAACCCCAGAAGGCAGACATCCACAGCTGGCCCTGGTGGCCAAGAGATGCCGCTCTGGTGGCCACGTGAGCAGGTCGTGGCCCTGGACCAGTGTTTCTCCATCTCCAGGTGGGGGGCTGGTGTCAGGGACAAGATTCCTGGGTCTTGCCTGAAATTCACACTCAGCTGCACTTGAGTGGGACAGAGCCTCTTAGGGTGACATGAACGGCCCACCTAGAAGTACTGGCCTCCCTCTGTGCACAGGAAACTTTCCAGCAAGCATTGAAAAATGGCCCAAATATAAGCCCCACCTCAGAAACTCACGTGTCTGGCCTGGGGTCTGGGTGTCAGCATAGTTTTCCCCTCCCTGGGGTTGAGGAAGCGGAACTGAGAGAGGCTGAATTAGCTGGTCTGTATGAAAGCACTCAGGACCTGTTTTTGGGCTGTTGACTTGCTCATTCAGTTAGAAATTGTTTATTGAAGCCAGCTGTGGTGGTACACACCTGTAATCCCAGCTACTCAGGAGATGTAAGTAAGAGGATTGAGGTTTGAGGTGGGCCCCGGGCAAAAACTCGAGACCCTACCTGAAAAATAACTAAAGCAAAAAAAAAAAAAAAAAAAAAAAATTAAAGCAAAAAAGGGCTGGGGGTGTGGCTCAAGTGATAGAGCGCCTGCCTAGCAAGAGTGAGGCCCTGATTAAAAGCTGCTGGGAGTGGACTGTGAGCCAAGAATTATCTATCCCACTTTATCTATCATCTATCTATCTATCTATCTATCTATCTATCTATCTATCTCTTTGTGAACTGAGGGTAAAGAGAAAAAAAGCAAGTAGAGGAGGGAGGAGGCTGGAGTGTGCTGGGTGTGGGGGTAGGGTCACCACTGAGGTGGCAGCTGAGCCAAGACTTAAAGGAAGGAAGTAGAGAACCATGAGGAGATCTGTGCCGGGTGGAAGGCACAGCAAGTGCGAAGGTCCTGAGGTAGGAGAGTCCATTGTATCTGTAGGGATAGCAGGGAGGTTAGGGGGCTGGAGGGAAGGTGTGCAGGAATGTGTCCTGGAGATGGAGGGAAAGAATGAAGCAGGCTGGGGTGGGGGGAGAAAAGGGGGAAGGAGAGGGAGAGAGGAAAGAGAAGGAGGACATCCTGGGTCCCTGGAAGGTCCAGACAAGGGTGTTCTTCTCAGCCATTGGGATCAATGGCTCAACTCTTCCTGGGATTCCATGAGACCCCAGGCTCCTCAAGGTGGTTTAATTGGGTTTCTATTCCTTAGAACCTAGTGAATCCTGTCTGGTGGCCAGGTGACACAGCGGGTTCCTTCTACAGATGTTTCTTAAGAGAAAGCACAAACTGATTGCGAGTGCCAGGGTAGGGAAAGTGTCAGGAGAGCAGAGGAGACCCCAGCTAGCCGTACTGAATAAGGGGTACTGGAAGGTAAATGGCTTATGCACTGAGCACTTTCTGGAACTAGGGACTTTATGAAGCTCTTCCAACAGACATCAGTCTAGATTTTACAGGTGGGGAAACTGAGGCCAGGGACGGTACGATGTACACATTGAGCAAGTCAAAGGCTGGAAACCCAGGTCTGGTGACCTCCTGGCTACTAGGGTTGCTGATCAAGCTTCCCTGGGTGACCTGCTTCTTCATAAACCTCAGTGTCCCCCCTTCGGGTCGTGGGCTGGGTGGGTCTGGGCCACTTCACCCTTCTTCCTCAGTCTGTGCCAGTGGGACCCTGGACTTGCTATGTCTCCATCACAGAGGGAAGGGACCATGAGAAAGAAGGGGCTTAGGGTTGATAGATCTAGGACGTGGGTGAAGTTTTGTGCAGCTTACAGAGCCGGGTTATCTGGGGAATGGGGAAGGCGAGAGGGGGGAGAGGAATCTGGTCTGCAGGAACCTGATCCCCACCCCCCGCCCAACAGATTGCACCAGGAATCCATGAAATGCAATGGGAATGAGCCCAGAGCGCCCCCTGGTGGCTTATTTTGGTTCCTCGTTGTGCTAGAGGGCTTTGTAGGTAATTTTTTTTTCTATGTATTTTTTGACTTTTTTTTATGGTGGTAAAATGCATAACATAAGCCTTGCCATTTTAGTTGCTTCCAAGTTTACAGTTCAGTAATGTGAAACGAATTCACATTGCTATGCAAATGATATCCAGAACTTTTTTGTCTTGCAACACTGAAACTCCACCAGTCGTGAAAGGATCCCTCCCCATTCCTCCCTGCCCAGCCCCTGGAAAGCCCTGTTCTAGTTTCCCTCTTTACCAGTTTGATGGCTGTAGTACCTCACGAGTGGACTTCATTCTCCACTGTATGTATCCACCATATTTTATGTATCCGTTTATCCATCCATGCACTCTTGAGTTGCTTTCACTCTGAGCCACTGAGAACTGTGGTGTTGGAACACCGGTGTACAAGTACCTCGTTTTCGGTTCTTTGGGGTGTATACCCAGCAGAGGGAGTGCTGGTTGTGTGTGTTGAAGACTGAATGGTGGTCTTCCAGCCCCCAGTTACGTGTGGAAGCCCTAACTCTCCAGCCACCATGTTGGAACATAGGGTTTTTAGGAGGGAATTCGGTGAGGTCATAAAAGTTGGGATCCTAATCTGACCACACAGAACCCAACTGCATTGTCACCCTGACCTTGGATTTCAGCCTCTGGCATTTCTTTTGCTTCAGACCCCCAGGCTGTGGCATCAATTACCGCAGCCTGTGTTAACTGATACAGCAGGGAGTTCTTTGAACTCAGGGCCTTGGGGTTCCCAGGCAGGCACTCTGCCACTGGAGCCATGTCCCCAGTGCTTTCTGCTTTGATTATTTTTTAATAGGGTCATGCATTTATGCCGGACCAGACTGTGATCCTCCTGTTTATACTTCCTGAGCAGTTGGGATGACAGGTGTAGGCCACTGCACCCAGCTTTTTTGGTTGAGATGGGGTCTCGCTAAGTTTTTCTGAGTTGGCCTAGATCCTCAATCCTCCCAATCTTTACCTCCCAGTAGCTGGGATTACAGGCGTGAACCGCCACTTCTGGCTTTTCTTTCTTTCCTTCCTTTTCTTTTTGCCCTTTTGCTGTTGTGTTTGAGACTGGATCTTGAGATGGGGTCTCCATCTGCAGCCCTGGTTGGCCCCAAACTCAGTATTCTTCTTCCTGTTGTGATTGTGTCCATCTGAGTAGCTGTTCCAGGTAATTTTTCTCCCAGCCATTCAGTGAGGACCACTGTGTGTCCGGCACCGGGGCTGTGGGGGGGGCGGTCACACGCTTGTCATCTAATCCTTCCCATAACCCAGTGGTTAGTATCATCCATGTCTTACGACGGGGACACTGAGTCTTGAAGGGACAAGTAAAGTAATGAACCCAGTGTCACTCATGAGCAGGTGCCAGTGCAGAAAGGCTCCAACATGGGGCTGCTGGCTTCGCAACTGAGGATTTTCAGCAAATTCTGCTAATCTTGATGACGCTGGTTATCACGATGACGACTAGTGATTACAGAGCCTTCTCCCTGTCCTCAGCTCCTTGCAGAAACCTTAGCCGATTCCATCTCCGTATGCCCCAGGGAGATGGAAAGATGCCAGTCATTTGTTCCAGATCAAATGGCAACCAAATGCTGCAGTCGGGATTTGAACCCAGTGCCCTATTCTGCCTTCACACAGGCACCTGTTGCCTCAAGCACAACCCCCCTCCTCCGCCCCCCGCCTTGAGCATCTCAGAGTAAACACAAGGAAGGGAACATTTGCTTCAGGAGAGGGGTCACCTGGCCAGTGCTCCTGCCTGGGGGGCCCCATTTTGTTGAGGGTGAGAGAGCCTGAATGTGGGGATCTGGGGACCCCAGAGCCTGCACTCCAGTTCTGGTGTCCCAAGGAAAGCCCAGGGGCCGGCATCTTATAAACCACTTAACCCCGGGCTCCGCTTTGTTCTGGTTGACATTTTTATTTTAAGTTAATTTTAGGCTTCTAGAGACGTTGCAGAGTACAGTGAATTCTGGCATAGCCTTCATTCTTCAAATGTTAACCTTTTACCATATGCAATTTATTCTCTCTCTCCCTCCCTGCATAGACGTAATTTTCCAAAAACACTTGAGAGTGAATCGCACAGCGATATCCATTTACCCCCGGGTACGCAATGCCTTTCCTACACCAGGCTTCCTTTTCTTAACCTCAGCACAACGGTCACCATCAGGAAGTCGATCCCCCACCCTTCTTTCATCTCCTGCCCTTATGCCCAGTTTGCCGATTGTCCCAATAATATCTTCTTAGAGACAGTGAGGTAAAGAAATAGAAAGTCCAGGGTGGCACGTAGCATTGGGTGGTCCTGGACCGTCCATCTCAGCCGACCCCCAGCCGAGGCAGCCGCAGGAGCAGAGCCAGGTGGAGCTGCCCAGCCAGGCAATGGGTTGATGGGAAATGGCACATGGTTGATGTCTTGGGTCCCCTAGTGTTGCTATTTCTGTTCTGTAACAGAAAACACGGGTGACAGAAGCTTAGACCAGGAGGACGCTTGTTAGTAATGAGGGGCCCAAGTCAACAGCACCTTCTTCCCTAGGTGTGTGTGCTTCCTCTCCCTTTTCCTCCTTCCCTCTTACTTCCCTTCCCTTCCCTTCCCTTCCCTTCCATTTCCTCCCTTCCTCCCTTCCTTCCTCTCTAGTAATTGACTTGAGTGACCATAGAGACTGTAGATCTACAGGGCAGGCCGGAGGCTCAGGGAAGAATGGATGCTGCAGCTGGAATCTGAAACTCATCTGGTGACAGAATTCTTTCTTCCTAGGGGGACTTCAGTCTTCTTCTCTTAATGTCTTCAACTGATTGCACGAGGCTCACCCATATCGTGGAGAGTCACCTGCTTGGCTCAAAGTCCACTGATTCACGTCTAAAAATACCTAGACTGGCATATGACCAGTCAATTGAGGACTGTTGCCTAGCCAAGTTGAGACCTAAAATCAGCCATCCTGGTGATTAAACTCCTTGTTTTCCTATCCTTAACATGTTGATATTTCACCCATAGTGTTGGTCACAAAATGGCTGCTGAAAGTCCAAAAGTCACAATTCAGACAATAGTGTTCAGAGCAGGAAGGGAGAAAGAAGATTAAATAGATCTTTTCCTGGCCTACCTCTTAGGAGGGACACAGTCTTTCTAGAATCTCTTGGCAGCCTTTCCTTTATGCTTTTGCCAGTACTGGGATTTGAACTCAGGCCTTCACACAGAGAGGCAGGCTTTCTACCATTTGAGCAAGGCTTCCAGCCCACCATTATGTTTAATTGGTCAGAACTGGGTCACATGCCTGCCCGGAGATCACTCATGTCTGGATTGGCTGAGACCAGTCAAGACACACCTTCTGGGACCGGGTGGAGTTGGAGAAGCAAGAAGAGAGGAAGGGGCCACTGGACTGGCAGATGAGGACGCTGGGAACTACTGGGGGACCCTGCACCCTGGGGAAGGCAGCTGAGTTAGCTTCATGGCTGGCTTTCCTGTGCCCTTGATGGGCACCAGGTCATACATTTGGGGACTTCTCCTGGGTGGATAGGTGGGGTGACCTAGTAACATTTGAAGAAGCGGTCATCACCAGCCACTGCCCTCCCTGGTGTGACAGTCTGGTCTTGTCCCACAGCCTCCCAGTTTGGGCTCCAGCCAAGCGGCTGACACCTGGCCGGCCATCTGCTGTCCACTGAGAAGCTGAGTCTGAAGGGAGGCCAAGCCAGAGCTTGCCCTAGCTGGAGGGCGGTGGAGGGTGGGAGGGGTGTGGAGGGGCCCTGGGACCAGAAGCTAAGATACAGGCAGAGGTCAAGGATTTGCTGAAAAGGGTGTGGTTAGTTCTCAGCACAGGCAAACGGGGCAGAGAATCAACAGCGCCTCACCTTGGTCACTGTGTCACTCTCTTCTTGCTGCAGTAACAAACGACCACCAAGTTCATAGCTCACACGGTGCAGATTTTTTCACTTACAGTCCCCAGAGGTTAGAAGTCGTCTGGGGGCACTGAGGGAGAATCTATGGCTTTCTCAGCTCTCGGAGGCCACGCTGGCCATGGCTCCTGGCCCTTCATCCACCTTCGAAGCTGCCCTCATGACATCTTCCAGGCTCCCGAGTGCTGGGATTACAGGCAGTTTATTTATTTTTTGAGATAGATTCTCACTCTATCTGTAGCCCAGCCTCTCCTGAGTGCCTCACTTGCCTCAGCCTCCTGAGTGCTGGGATTACAGGCGTGTGCCACCCTCACCTGGCTACCTCTACTTTCTTGTCTACAAGATGGAAACACTGCTAATAAGATTCCTCCCCCAAAGGTACGAGTGATTTCATAAGTGCTGAATTCTTAGAACAACACGTGATTGCCAATAACCTCGGTAAGTGTTAGGCAGCTTTTTAAAATTTTTATTTTAAACTCATCATTGAAGGCAGAATATTCTGTCCCTACCAGGTCACTTTGCTCTCTCCTCAGCCTTGGGCTCTGGGTCCGATGCACCGGGGTATTTGATGCAGACAACTACATGGGACAAAAGGTTTCTCTCTGGAGCAGACAAACCTGGCCTGGCAGGGACCAAGCACAGTAAGGCTGGTTTCCCACTCAGTGCAGGGCTGACGGGACAGCGAGCCATGGCCTCCAGGTCACTGCTGGGTGGGGGGGCACTGCCCCCTCCATCTCTCCAAAACCTCAGCTGGGGCTGGCTTGTGAGTCACTCAGCCACAGGCTGGAACTGGGCAGGTGGGGGAAGATGGGGAGGACCAGGGAGGCAGCTGCCCAGCGTTCAGGGAGGCTCTGGGGGGGGTGGTGACTACTGATCTGACACTTGAACAAGGTGATATTCCTGGGTGTGGCTCAAGGACAAATCTTGTAGGTGAAACTCCACTGAATGTAGAGAAGAAGGGAGGGGCAGGACTGGTGACTGCTAAGAATGTGTGGATCCCAGGACAAGCTCCAGGTGGTGTTCCAACCGAAATGCAGCATTTCAGTCTGCGGTGAATGCAAGTGACATGCCACAGTGGTGTGACTGGTGTCTGTGTCGGGGACATGATTAGAAATGACACAGTTTCTATCAGATTTCACTTCTTGGAACCATCTCCAAAAACCACTCCGTAACTCAGCACGACTGTAAAGTCAGGACAGCATTAGACCGGAATTGTCTCCTGACAAATGCCACAGGCTGGAGTTGCCGGTGCAGAGAGGCTGTCCCCAAGGACCTGCAGCCTCGGGGTCTCTGTGAGGTCACCCAGGCTGTGGTGCAGTGGTCTGGGTGTGCGTGCCTGTGTCAATCAGCTTTGTGCTAGTGTGACAAAATACCTGAGACAAACAACTCCAGATAAAAAAAGGTTTATTTTGGCTCATGGTGTCAGAGTTTTTAGTTTGTGGTGGTTATCTGGCTTCATTGTTTCCAAGCCTGTGGTGAGGCAGAAGCAGGAGAGAGCGAGAGCGAGAGCAAGAGAGAGAGAGAGAGAGAGAGAGAGAGAGAGAGAGAGAGAGAGAGACAGGACAGAGAGAAACAGACAGAGAGAGGGAGGGAGAGAAAAAGAGAAAGAGGAGAGAGAGAGAGAGAGGCTGAGGACAAGATATATCCTTCAAAGGCATATTCCCAGTGACTTACTTCCTCAAACTAAGCCCAACTTCCTAATAGTCATTGTAGCTATGAGCTCATCAATGGATGCATTGATGACGTCCTTTGCCTTGATGATCCATCCATGACGTCAGCACCTGGTGATCCAATCACATCTCAATAGCGTCACCAAGCTGGGCACCCAGTCTTTAACATGCAAACCTTTTTTTTTTTTTTTTTTGGTGGGCCAGGGGTGGTACTTTCTGAACCCCAAGGCTCTTGTCTGTCTTATATGAAAAATGCATTTAGTTCAACTTCAAGAGTCCCCCAATTCTTAACAGTTCCAACATTGTTCAAAAGTTCGAGTCCCGGGTCTTCCTCTGAGAGTCAAGGCAGATTGCTAGCCACGTAAAATCAAAACCAAGTTGCACATTTGTGACAATAGCACAGGGTAAACAGTCCCTTTCCAAAAGGGAGGGTCAGGGTCTTAGAAAGACAGGATGGGAACAAAACAGGATCAGGATGAAACCCAGCAGGGCAGACATTAAATCCTGCAGCTCTGGGTCCAACATCTGTGTCCCATGGCGGTGTGACATGAGCTCTGAACGGCTTGGGCCTTGCACTTGCTAGGCAGGCACCCTACCACTTGAGCCACTCCCCCAGACCATGGCTTCTTTTTAATGGTACTAGACTGAAGCAACTACAATTTCCTTAGCCCTAATTTTACATGTGCTCCTTTTCTGGCCAAACAGCAATTTTTAAAACTCCTTCTGTTTTGCTTTTTTGCTTCCGATTTTCACTGTAAATCTGGCTAAAAGCAGACAACAATAACCATATTACAGCCTGAATGCTGGGCTGTTTGCAATGTTCTTCCACCAGATCGATCCATCACCTGTAAACTCAGCTTCACACAAAGTCTTGGGGGCAGGGACAAAATGTTGACAAGTTCTTTGCCAGTGTATAACACAATAACCTCTGTCCAATCCCCAGTAGAGACCTCATTCCCTGTCTATGTTCCTATCAACCCCCTGGTCTTCTGAGCTCAAAAAAGAATTTGCTCTGGTTACAACCCTGCAAGCATTTTCTAGCCTGCTTCTTCAAACTTTTCCAAATTCCTTCCACAAACCAGTGACAAGGGTTTCTAAACTGCATGGTCAGGTATGGTCACAGCACTGATGTCACTTCTTGGTACCAAAATCTGTATTCGTTCTGTAGAGGGACAAAAACAACAGATAATAATTATAAAGGGATTTATTAGATTGGCTTACATGGTCAGAAGGTGGATACTCCCACCATGGCCACCTGCCTGCTGGAGAAGTCAGACTGGTGTCCCATGTCCACGTGCAGTTGACACATTCAGGAAGAGCTGAGCTGTGCACTCTGGCAGGCTTCCTCCTCCTCCTTTTGGTCCATCCGGGCCCCCAGCCTACCGGCTGGCTCCACCCACATTCAGGGCGTGTCTTGGCCCCTCACTTGTTTTCCCACCAGTCAATCATCTCTGGACACGCCCCTGCAGACACACCCTCAACTGTGCTTTACTGATGTAGGTGTCTCTTAATCAAGATTAACCATCAGTGTCTCCCCCACCCCAATTAATATACAGACGCCCTAATCACAATGTAGTGGGAGGAGGGGGCCTTTGGAAGGTGGTTGGGTCACGAGGGTGGGGCCCCATGCGCAGAATTACTGCTCTTGTGAAAAGACAGGAGCGAGGGCCCTTGACGGCTTTCTACCTTGTCTTTCCCTGGCGCCCATCAGCACTGCTGTGTTGCGGGGCACCCTGCCTGGATGGGAGCCTGTAGCTGGGTTCTGGGCTCCATGGGGGATACTTGGAGGTTTCTCTCAAACCTTTTTTTTTTTTTTTTTTTGATTACTCATGGACTTGGCAGCCTTTTCTCTGTGTAAGCTGACACTTGCCATGTTAAAAGCCCTGGTCCTGGCAAGGTAGTGCCTACCAAAAGCCAGGTTTCCAGGAGTCCATCGACTTAAGCCCCTGGCGGTGCAGGCTGGGAAGGGGTGCATGTGGCGGGGTGAGGATTTAGGGCAGGGAGCGGTAGGGCTAGCCCTGGGAGGAGACAGGCCTTGATTCCCAGAGGACATCCCCTGGAAGAGACTGCGGGGTGAGGAAGGATGTGGTATATAGAGCTCAGTTGGAGTCATGTTTCCTCTGAATTTCCTCGAGTGACAGAAGCCTGGAGGTAAGGCAGGTGCTGGCCTTGTAGCAGCCACCCATCATGTCACAGAGGACTGGCACTTGGACAACTGTGCTCCCCTATTTGCATGCTGACTTTTGGGACACTTGTCCCTTTGTCCTTGCTAAACGACTGTCACAGTTAGAGACTCAATATAATGTTTAACCAAGTAATAGAGACTTGAGGTGGCTGGCACAGGCTGTCCCTTTCCAGAAGCCCCTGGTGGCCTTCACCTCCATTTCTCAGCATTGAGAACTGGGTTGCAGGGCAGGCTGGGCCATCTTGGTGTCCTGCAGGGAGAAGCAGCAAGGGAGATGTAAGGGATGACTGCTGGGTTCCAGCTGCATGAACCCTATCGGTCCTTAGAGCCACCCACCTGCCTTTTCCTCCTGTCCTTGCACGGGGACCATCCCATGGCTGTGTCACAGCCTCTGCCGGGGCCAGCTTTCTGTGTGTGTGACTTGTGCAGCCACAGGGAGCCCCTCACTGAGAAGTGCTCTCGGCTCAATGCTCTGATGTGACATCCTGATTCTTGAGGCCTTTTGACCAGGGTTGGGGTGGGGTGGGGTTTCCACCTTTTCATTTTTCATTGGGTCCCAGCAATCCTGGGGCTGGCGTGTCCACTGCTCACTGGTGCTATGAGAAACTGGTCCCGGGGGCCCAAGGGGGGGGGTCCTCAGGTTCCCACAGGTGCGTGATGTTTGAGGCATAAAAGGCTTCAAGATGGGAAATGAGCCCCAGGAGCTGACGTTGGCGAGGTGAGTCTGTGTTCACCTACTTCCCGTCTAACAGGTGTGTGTGCTCAGCCGGTGTGGTATGGTTTTATTGGCAAAAAGTGGAGACTTGATTTAACCTCTGCTGGAGAGCTGATTAAATATGTTAATTGGTGCATAATGTACAATGTGTTAAATGTCATAAACTTATTTCCAAGATAGTTCCATGGTTAAGTTTCTCACATATTTTTTATGGAATTTTTGTTGTTATGGTTTCAGTTTAAGTGTTTTTTTCCCCTATTCCATTTACTTTTTACTTTTTACTGTTTGGCCTCACTTAGCCACGCCTCAGCCCTTTTAACTTTAGTTAGATTACAGGTGTGAGCTACGACTTCCTGCTTGTTCTTTGAGATAGGGTTTCACAAACTTTTTTTTGTTTGTTTGATTTGGCCTCAAACTGTGATCTACCTATCTCCACCTTCCAAGTTTCCAGGTAGCTGGTTTTTTGTTTGTTTTTGTTTTTGTTTTTTTGTGGTACTAGGGATTGAACCCAGGGCCTTCTATATGCTAGGCAAGTATTCTACCACTTGAGCCATAGCTCCAGACTTTTTTGGAGTTTGTTTTTGAAATAGGGTCTCACTAACTTGTCTGGGCTGGCATTGTACACACAATCCTCTCACTTCAGTCTCTGAAGTAGCTGGGATTATAGGTTTGCATCACTATGCCTGGCATTGTTTTTTTGGTACTGCCCAAGTACTTCCCAAGTAGCTAGGATTATATTCGTGAGCCACTGGTGCCGTCTTACATGCATCTATTCTTCTGTAAGTATCATATCATTTTGATTACCGAGGCTTTGTTCCAAATGTTTTTATTTTCACAGCTGGGAATCAAACCCAGGGCCTCACACATGCTAGGCAAGGCTAGCTACAATCTCAGCCCTGTACCAAGTTTTGAAGTTAGGAAATTCAGCTGTAGATTCTCCCACTTAGTTGTTCTTCTCCTGAAGATTGTTTTGGCTTTTTTGGGGTCTCTTGAAATTCTGTCTGAATTTAAGAATGATTTTTTTTCCCATTTCTAAAAACAAAAACAAAAACACGGGGCTGTCATTGGGGGTTGTGCTGAATCTGTGTGTTAAGATAATGCTAGTGACCTCATCTTAACAATATGACTTCTTCCACTCCATGCACAGCACAGCTCTCTTTTGTCTAAAAACTTCTGCATGACCGACTTGGAAAATAATCCTTAAAAAAATGGGAACACCTTCAGAACTCCAAGACCCGGATCTGTAGTGACATCTGAGGTTCATAGGAAGTAGCAGGGTCCCGAACAGATAGCACAGGATGATTTCAGAAAAAACCCAGTGGATTCCTTCTGTTGTCTGATCCACATCTCTAGGATTGTAGGAAGGCAAATTAAAAGGGAAAAAGAAGTCATTTCTGAGCTATCGTCCAGCCAGTCCTCCTCTACCCCTAGTGAGGAAGGATGGACCGTGTATGGAAGTAGCAGACTGCTTAAAGATGCCACACACAGGATCAGGACTCAAATGAACCTGTCCCCTAACCCACTGCAGAGGCTTTCCCTAATTTCTGGTCTTGTCTGCTTCCTGCTTGGGCTGACTTCATTCTCCGGAATGCCATAAGACAGCACCAGGAGTGCTGGGGACAAGGAAAGAGCAGTGCAAAGGAAGATGGAGAGGGAGGTGCAGGAGGAGGAGGGCAGGAAGGGTGCCCTGGGCACCTTGCACACTTGGCCACAGGTGTCAAACCATCCTGAGCAAGTGGTTGCCATGCTTGAAATGAGATGAAACCCAGCATTTTCCTTTAAGAGTGGGACTATAGGAAGAAGAGGGAGACAAGATGAAAGCAAAGAAGCTGCTGCCTCCCAATTTCTCTCTATGCGGATCAATGGAAATCTCTCAGTGATGATGTTTTCAACAATTGCAGCAACCCATCAGAGAAAATCTCCAGTGGCTAGAACGTTCCATCCAGGACGTGCAGAGGACAGAGTGCCCTCGGAGAGCACTCGAGTGTCTAATTGGGACCAGCGCCATTGAAGGAGGTTGCTATGGAGATAGATTGGTGGCTGGAAAGGGGTGCATCCACCCTGGGAAGCCTGGATTCAAGTCCTAGCTCAGCCATCTCTGTGCTGACTGACTTGGACCTTGGAAAGTGGCTTCTCTCCAGACCTCAGTTTACTTTTCTGTATGATGTGGAGTGGATCAAGTGGTCTATCATTCTTCTACTCCTCTAAATGTCCTGACTTTGAAGACCAGGATATTAAAAGTGGGTGAGAGGCTGTGGCAGCCCTACCAGCCATGAGTGGGGGGTAACAGAAGCGGGGGTGGTGGTGGTGGTGGAATCGGGGGGGGTGGCTCACAGTGCACAGCACAGGTGTGGGAGAAGGCAGGTGTGTCTTTGTTTTTAACCAGTCTTGTTTTGTTCCCAGTTCCCATCCAGTGACAGTGGGAAATTTCACCTCGGTGACTCTTAGGGCCTTTCTTTCCCCTGCAGTGCTAAGGAGGCGCCCTGGTTCCTAGACGCTGGTCATCTTTGAACTTGGAGACCATTGAAATCAAGTGACTTTCAGATGTTTCTTTTAACCCTGAAACATGGGCCTCTGTCCAGGCTGGAGAGTCTTGTTGAGAGTCACATCTTTGTGGGTGTGCCGTGGTGTTGTCCCTCCCCTGGGGACTGCCTCTGAACCCCAGTCCCATTACCTCAGGACATGTAGCTTCCCATCCTCCACTTATTTCAAGAAACCCTTTAAACCTACACAGGTTTTGCTGGTTATACAGAGTCCCATCCCCTTGACACAGGCTAGACTTAGGCAAATTTTGGGGCTCTTAGAAGACTTAATACAGTATTTCAGGGTGAACTTTCCTCTTTCTCTGAGCCTTCTTTTCAATTGCATGTGTGTAGGAAATTCAGGCCCATTCCCCACACATTGACTTTTGGTGGTTGGGAATCACCAGGTCCTTCCCTCCCCACAGGTTATCCAGGTTTTACACCTGCATAAGAGAGGCTCTCTCTGCTTCCGGCTGCCCCAGCCCCACATGGCTTTTTGTAACTTTCCCCTCTAACCTTTGATAAGCTTTTATTATCTCTCTTGCTACATCTCCAGATCCTGCCTGGAAGCATCCACGTGGGCTATAAGAATCTGAATTTTCAGCTTATCAGTGATGACAACACTATGACTCCCTGAGACTCTGAACAAGGTCACCTGTGCGCTTCGAGTTGAGCCAAAGGGGAAAACAGATGAGAACAGGAACCCCCCCGTAGTATTTCTAATGGAATAATAGATCCGGACTTCAAAGAATCGGAGACATCTTTTATCCAAGCTACCCATTCTATAGTTAGGGAAACTGAGTCCACACAGTCAAATACTTGGAAAGCCAGTCACCCAGACTGTTGTTCTTTGCTCTACAAATGGTCCCCTGACTCACTGGCTTAAATGTTGACAGTGTGACGGTTTCTGTGGATTAGGGACCTAGGCGTGACTTAGCTGGGTCCTGTGCCCAGGGTCCCCTACAACTGGGCTGTGATCCTCTCAACGCTGATCTAAAGCTGTAAGTGGCTCCCCCAAGCCACTAATGTTAGAAGTGACATTCCATCCCAGTTGACTAATCTGTCCATTAGAAGCCAAGTCACCGGGTGCAGCACCCCAAGGGGAAGAGGTGGTACCAGGATGCAAAGCCAGGAGGATCAGATCACTGGGAACCATATTGGAAGTGGCCAATCACCATTGTCCTGAAAAGCCAAAGGTCCTTTGTTCTCAATGCTCAACCATATTCTTGGACATTTGTTAAAATGACAATCACCAGGTCCCCTCCTGGAGCTTCTATTTTGGCAAATCTGGGCTAGGAGCCAGAAATCTGGGTTCCCCACGAGCTCGTCAGGTTCTGATTTAGAGGGTCCAAGGAGAATTCGTTCTACACATGTACTGTGGTTTACTCTTGTCAACAGAGTGAGGCATTATATTTTAAATTTAGCAGTACTGGGATTTGAACTCAGGGCCTTGCACTTGCTAGGCAGTTGCTCTACTGCTTGAGCCACTCCCCCAGCACTTTGAGCTTCATTATTTTTCTTTCTTTCTTTTTCTTTTTGGCAGTTTCAACCCTGCTTGCTAAGCAGGTGCTCTAACTTAAGGTTTTTTTTCAGATAGGATCTTGCATTTATGGCTAGGCCAGCCTAGACTGAAATTCTCCTGTTTACACTTCCCTAGTAGCTGGGATGACAAATGTGTACCACCACACCCAACTTTTATTGGTTGAGATGGGGTCTCTTGAAATTTTTGCCCAGGTTGGCCTGGAACTTTGATCTTCCTGATTTCTACCTTGCTAGTTGATAGGATTACAGGTGTGACCCACTGCACCTGGCCTGTACTTGGAATTTTGCCACTGACAGTTGAGACGTGGTATGTCAGTGTAGTTTTAATTTTCATTTTTCTTATTTTGAGAGTAGATCTTTTCATGTATACCAGGAATATTACAGGTGTGTATACCTGCATATATATATATATATTTATAATTAAAATTGCCTGTTCTCATTATTTGACCATTTTTCTATTGCATGTGTATGTTTTTTTCTTTTTCTCTTGGTTTTTAAGAATTCTTACAAGTACAGGCCAAGTGCACTGGGGTCGCTTGTAATCTCAGCACTTAGGAGGCAGGAGGCTCATGAGTTTGAGTCCAGGCTGGGCTACACAGTGAGACCCTGGCTGAATAAGAAAATTAACTCTTTATCCATAATATATGCTGTACGATCTGTGATCGAATACATTGCAGATATTTTCTCCCAGCTTGAAAATTGTCTTCTGTTTGTTTATGGTCTTTTTTTCACATGAGTAGTTTTGGATTTTTGTGCAGTCAAATTTTTCAGTGCTTACTTTTCTTACACTTGGATTTTGAGTTAGTTTGGAAACCTTTGCCTCTGAGTTAAGAAGGAAGGCACCATATGTCTTCCCGTACTTCAAAGCTTCCGTTCTTCCACCTAGATTTCAGACCCGTCTGGAGTTTCTTGTTAATGTTACATGAGATATGGATCACATTTATCTTCTTCTGAATAGGCAAACAGTTATTCCAGAATAGTACATCTTGGCTGGGTGCAGTGGCTCACAACTGTAATCCCAGCTACTCCAGAGATGATCAGGAGGATCAAGGTTCCAGGTCAGCCTGGGCAAAAAATTCGAGAGACCCCATCTCAACCAAGAAAACTGGGTGTGGTCATGCACACCTGTCACCTCAGCTACTTATGAAGTGTGAATAGGAGAACTGAGTCCAGACCAGCCAGGCATGAACTTGAGATCCCATTAGAAAAAAATAAGTATACCAATCATGAGGCCTTGAGTTCAAACCCCAGTACCACAAAAAAAGTTATATCTTGATGACTTATTCATTTTTGTTATTTCAAACGTGTCATTTGTGCAGGACCATATGCGCTTGGATCTGTCGCTGGATTCCCCATTCTCTCTTCACGAGCCAGTAACATACTTTCTTTTGAGACAGGGACTTACGATGTAGCCAGGCCTGGCTTTGAACTCTAATCTTCCTCAGCCTCTCAAGTGCTGGGATTACAGGTGTGCTCCACCACGCTGGACTGACACTGTTTTAACTTCAGGCTTTTTGTGTGCTTTCATATTGGATAAGGTTAGGTCCCTACCCACTTTTTTCTTCAGTGTTTTCCTGGCTATTGTTGCATGTTTATTTTTCTGCATGAAATTTAATATAAATCTGTCTTAAAAGATGTGTTGGTGTTTTATTGGGATTTATCAATATTTTAATAAATTTATCAATCATTTTCAGGAGGACAGGCACTGTGACGGCATTGAGATGCCCAACACGGGGACAAAGGATGCTTTCCTGTTTGTGCTGCTCGACATCTGTGCTTTCAGGAATGTTTTGTAGGTATTCCTCCCGTACAATTTTCTTTTGTTAGCTTTGTTCCTAAGTGTTCCGTCTTTCTAGCTGGTTATCATTTGTGTATGTGAGTTGTTTTTTTTTGGTTTTTTTTTTTTTGGTTGTACTGGGGTTTGAACTCAGGGCCTCAAGCTTGCTAGGCAGGTGCTCTTACCACCTGAGCCACTCCACCAGCCCTTTTTTGTGATGGTTTTTTAAGATAGGATCTCAGGAAGCCCAGGCAGGCTTCAAACTTCGATCCTTCTGATCTCTGCCTCCTGAGTAGCCAGGATTACAGGCGTGAGCCACTGGTGCCCGGCTCTTTTCCAGTTTTTACCCCTGTGATTGGCTGTGTGTATCTAATTGCAGAGGGTAAACCCATCAGTGTGACACTGAAGAGCAATGCTGACAGTGCTCACCTTTGTGTCCCCCTCACTTCATATGTCTAGGTCATAAAGAAAGTGGCTTTATTTGGAAAGAGGGTAATGGCTGGTGTAGCTAGTTGAGATGAGGTCATATTGGAGCAGGGTGGATCCCTAATCTAAGATGAGAGGTGATTTATAGAAGGGGGAAACTTGAAGGCAGGCACCTGCAGGGGGAATGCCACATGATCACGAGGGCAGAGATGAGGTGTTGTGTCTGCAAGGAAGGAAGAGAAGAAGGTCAAAGGTCACCAGTAGACCACTAGAAGCTGGAAGAGGACACAGAGCAGTTTCTCCCTCCCAGCCCCAGGAGGAACCCACGGAGGTGACACTTTGACTCCAGAACCGTGAGACTGTAAGTCTCTGTTGTGTAACCCACACACGCTTGTGGCACTTGGTTACCATAGCCCTAGGAAATGAACGTGCTTGTGTTATTCCTGCTCTTCATGGTGGACCCTCCTTAGACTAATGCTGACCTCAGGGCTAACATGTGTATATATTTATATGTATTTAGCACATAGAGGAGTTGTCTGTTGTCGGGTGTGGTGGCTCACACCTGTAATCCTAGTTACTTGGGAGGTAGAGATAGGAGGATCTGAGTTCAAGGACAGTCTGGGGAAAAAGTTACTGAGGCCCTATCTCAAATAACAAGCTGGGTATGGTGGTGTGTGCCTGTAATTCCAGCTACATGGGAGGTGGAGGTAGGAGGATCACGGTCCAAGATTGGCCGCTGGCAAAATCTCAAGACCCTATCCAAAAATATAATTAAAGCAAAAAAGGACTACAGGCATGGCTCAGGTGGTAGAGTCTCTGCCTAGCAAGTGTGAGGCCCTGGGTTCAAACCCCAAAAATAAATGAATGAATGACTATGGAGTCTCTTGATTCCAATTTATTTTGTGTGTGTGTGTGTGTGTGTGGTACGGGGGTTTGAACTCAGGGCCTATACCTTGAGCTACTCTGCCAGCTCTTTTTTGTGTTGGGTTTTTTCAAGATAGGGTCTCACAAACTATTTGCCCAGGTTGGCTTCAAACTGCAATCCTCCTGATCTTTGCCTCCTGAGTAGCTAGGATTACAGGTGTGAGCCACCGGCCCCTGCTTTGTACTTTTTTTTAAATTAATGACAGCGCACGGGTCCCTCTGATCACAATATTAAACATGTCTTCAGATTTGCAGAATTTTTTCTACTTCAATGAAGTTGTGACGACCTTTCCCTGATTGACTAAGAAAACGTATTATCTGGGTTAAAATTCAACACATATGTTCAGGTCTTTGGTTACTCCAAAGTCTTCTTGTCGTGTTAACAACTCCTGTGGGCGCTTCCCTGTCCTATTTGTCCTCTGTGCTATTTGCTTTACAAGGCGTTTGCTCTGTTGCTTTTAGATAAGCAACTGTGAAGTCATTGACGTGTTGATGAAATAGTTGAAAGCTGATCTGTGTGACAGTCACATGTAAGAGCTTGGTCATTCTGACACCTGTTGGAGATTTAACTCGGAAGGTTAAGTTCAGTCCCTAACCTGCAGAGTCTCTCTTGGTCTAACTGACTCCTCTCTGCACACTCAGCACCTGTCAGGCCATGGCAGCACCCTAAATCCTCTGCTCCGTCAGTGTAGACCCAGACTCAGAGTTCAGATTCTTACTCCGGTCTGCGATTCACGGTCCAGGCAGGTGAGAGCCGGCTGTGTGGTCAGGTGGCAGGACGGTGACGCCACGAACTCCTGCTTTACAAAGTGTGTGAGCCTCTGCTCCTGCCAATTTGCAAACGTGGTGGTGACTGCACTGATAACTTCTGTCCCTTCGTCCGTCTGGGACAGGTGCTGCCCTCAGCCATCTCATGCTGGGTGGGATGCCCCTCTGTTACCCACTGGTGACTGCAGGCAATGCAAACAGATTTGTACACTTTACTCTGTACCCATCATGTTATTTTATTTTGTAGAGACTTTTATTAGCGTCTATTAATTGCACAAAGTAATGGGCCTCATCCCAACACTGCACACAGGGGTATGTACTTCGATCACGTCACCCCACTTACCTTTTCTCACCCACCATCCATTTTCACATCCTTAAATTCCCCCTTTTACTTTCCTGTCCTTTCTGACCCTGAATTCCACATGAGAGAAAACTTGTCTTCCGAAGACTATCTTATGATTCATTCATTTATTTTGGCAGTGCTGGAGTTCAAACTCAGGGCTCCACACTTGCTGGGCAGTTGCTCTTTTTGTTTCAGTTTTTTTTTTTTTTCTGGCAGGGTCTCATGTTTTTGCCTGGGGCTGGCTTCAGACCTCAATCCTCCTACCTGGCCTAGCTGGGATCACAAGTGTACACTACTACTCCCAGCTCATTGGTTGAGATGGGGTCTTGCTAACTCTTTGCCTGGGCTGGCCTTGAACTGTGAGCCTCCTCTATCTCTCAAGTAGCTGGGATTACAGGCAGACTGGTTTATTGTGCTGAGCACCGTGATCTCCAGTTCCATCCATTTCCCTGCAAATGACATAATTTTCTTCTTTATGACTAAATAATACTCCATTGTGTACACATACCACTTTTTCTTTATTCAGTCATTGTGTACACATACCACTTTTTCTTTATTCAGTCATCTGTTGATGGGCACAGAGGCTGATCCCATATCATGGCCGTTGTGACTAGGGGTAACCATGAGCCCATTTTTAATGTATCATTTGGAGAGTTTTGTGACTGTGTATCTGAGTTACTACCACCTGAATTGAGATTTGGAAGATTTCCATCAACCTATAAATTTCCTCAATGATCTCTTGGTCAAATATTCCTGCATCCCCTTGTAAGTATTTCCCTAAAGCTAATCCCTAGAAGTGCAAATACTAAGGTGGCAAATTTAAAGTGTAGATAACTAGGCCGTGCATAGTGGCTCAAGCCTATAATCCCAGCTACTCGGGAGGTAGAGACCAGGATTGCAGTTCAAGGCCAGCCTGGGCAAAAAGTTAGTGAGAACCCCCCCCCCCCCCCGCCAACTCCATCAATAAGCTGAGCTTGGTGAAGCCTGCCTGCGATCCCAGCCACGCAGGAGGCCATAGGTAGTGAGAGTGAAAGTTGGGAGGTAGAACATGGTCAGGTGGAACAGGAAAACTTACCAAGGACACAGAGGTGAGATAAACAGATGTGGGAGTCTGGGGAGGCTTGAAACTCTCTCCCAGGTCTTGAAACTACTGAGGCGCATGGGTGGTGAGCTATGCCCTGATAGGATGCCCAGCTGGTGCACTGGACCTCAGGACCATTGATCAGGGAAAGAGGGACACGCACAGTGTCCCCAGGAACACACTGGCTGGTGATGACGTACATCTCCTAAATGGACCCATAGCACAGAGACACACCCAGCTTATCTTCAACCAGGAAATAAAATCCTTATAAAAACCCCTAACAGACAGCCTTGGGGGCTTTTCTACTCCTTCCTTCGCTGCTTAAATGAAACTCTGCTCTTTTGCTCCCCATTTGTGACTTTCCTTCTTTGATGGCAGGAGACAAAGTTCCTGACTACAGCACACTTGAGACCAGACCGCTGCGAAAGTAGGAGGGTCAGTCCCAGGTAACACTGGAGACCCTATCCACAAAATAACTGAAGTGAAAAGGGCTGGTGGCGTGGCTAAGGACCACAAAGACCCCTAAACAAGATTGGGACATCTTTGGGAACTCATTGTCCTTCCTTCCCGTAAAGTCCTGGTCCTGATTATGCGAGTCTGTGCAAGTCACTGTCTCTCTGAGTCTGTCTCTGCCCCGTTTCTGGGGACAAAGCAGAGGCAGCGGTGAGGAGGGAGTGAGACTGTCCCGTTAGCAGGAGGACAGATTTGCTCATCCTGCACTGGGGCGCACAGGAAAGCACACAGCCTATTTTTCCTACCATCCATTTGGCCTTCTTCATGGTGGCTTCATCCCTAGGTAGCCCGAAGAGAGAGATGCAAAGTTGCTGGCCCTGGCCGTGCAGCTGAGGGGTTGTGCTTCCTTATGGCGCTGCTCTGGGGACTCTGTCCACAGCTGGTTGCTGGACATGGAACCCCATGGGTGGGTAGAATTGTTGGGGTCCTCCCCCCTGCTCCCCACGCCAGATTCTTCTGTCCAGGTCTACAACTCACCTCATGGAGCCACACCCTCCAGCTGGCAACCTCATTCACTCAAACTCTTCCCAAAGTCCTGCACCTTGACCACTCACGTGTGCAAACCTGCCTCTGACCATGCGTTAGTTCCTGTGACATGAGTGGGGACCTGGTTACTAGGGTAACCAGGTGTGGAACAAAGGTCTCAGATTTTGACTTTTAAGTCTACTTAATGGCTTTCTGGCTCTGTTCTTGGCTCACTTCTTTTTTGTGCACACCCTTCCACTTCTGTCCAAGGTTGCAAAAATGATACTGCTAATTTTGTTATCCTTTCAGCATTTATTAAATAAATTCTTCTGTTAAAAAAAAAATTCAGGCCAGGTATGGTGGCACGCACCATAATCCCTGCTCCTTATGAGGTGGAGATCATGAGGCCAGCATGGGTAAAAAGTTAGCAGGACCCCATCTCAATAAATAATCTGGGTGTGGTGGTGCATGCCTGCAATCTCAGCTATGTGGGAGGAATAGATAGGAGGATAGAGGTCCAGGCTGGCATGGGCAAAACTTTGAGACCCTATCTGGAAAATAACTAAAGCCAAAAAGGTTCCAAACAAGGCTCAAGTCTAGCAAGCACAAGGTCCTGAGTTCAAGACCCAGTACCAGCCAAAAAAATTAATATTAACAAATTTTCACCAGTAGTTTTGACTGCTTGTTGATCCTGAGGCACAGATCGTACAAGAAAAGTTGGGTTTAATTATTTCCTGTTTGTTGCTGTTAATTGCTGAGTTCCTGAGAAAGAGTCACTGCAGTGATGACCAATGGCTGCGTCATTGATCACAGTGAGTCCTCCCTCATCTCAGCTCTTCATGAGTTTAACCGTCCATCAAATGTTGAGAAGATATTGGTGGGAAGGACTGGAAAGACCCCTGCCCACCTTTGTGTAGCTTTGAGTCCCTTGTTTTGTTCTTAGGAACCTTGCCCCTCATGTATCTGTCACTTTGCAGGTGACTGACAATGACTTTTGTTTTTCCTTCCGGGGTTTAGGGTTGTGTTTTTCAGTTCCCTCAGCCACACGGTGAGCCCTGCATGGGTGGGGACAGTGGCTTATAGTGTTCGTCTCCTTGATTCTTATTTACATATCTGGCACAAGTTTGGCCCATCTAGAAGGGTCCTGTTAGGAGGTGTAGACTGAGTGGATGAGTACTTGGTGGGGTCACTTTTTCTTTGGCAACCTCAAGTCACAGCTTTTTCTTTTGTCTTTGTTCTGGAAAGAGCAATAGGACATTCCCACACCAGTTCCCTGACTGTCCTGTTCAGACAGTAACAGCCTGCAGTTGGTGCAGACCCCACAAGTTCGAGAGCAATCAGATCTCTTCAGACTGCAGCCACAAGCGGAGTCCCCCAGCTGCTGACACGCCTGCTCAACTTGGATACAAATTTGGTGGTTCCCATGACCCCCTCTTCACAGAACTCAGGAAAGCGTAAGTCTAACTTACAATCGCTGTTTTATTACAGAGGATATGAACGAACAACCAGAGGAAGAGTTGCTTAGTGTTGAAAGTCTGGGGTGGGGGGTACCGAGCGGGGGCACGTTCGTCCCCATGGGGGTGGAATGTGCTGTTTACCAACCAGGAGGGACCCCGGGCCCCACTGCCCAGGATGTTGATGGAGGTCTGATCATTTAGGGATTATGGGGTATGTGTCTCGTGATTGAATGCAACTCCAGCCCCTCTCCTCCCTGCAGGTTGGGGGTAGGGCAGAGTTTCAACCCTCCGATCACATGCATGGGTGTTCTGGCATGGCCGATCCCTCCCTTGAATCTGTAGGGTTCAGCACGAATCACATGTAGCTTATATAGTCAGGGGTGGCGGAAGGGGGCCCATAGTGAATGCAAAAGACATTGCTCAGGAAATTCCAGGGGGGTTTGAGTCTTTGTGCCAGGAATGGGCACAAAGGCCAGGTATACTCTTTGCTGTGTCACAGCTGGGACAGGCACCAGAAATAAAACTGTAAGTGGACTGTGTGACCTTAAAACACTTAGACCTTCAAGTGTCTTGAAGCTCAGGTCTGAGAAGGAAACCTTTTGACTTGGCAAGATGATACTCCTGGGCTGATGAGAAGGAAAAGCCAACACACTAATGGTTCTCTTCCAAGCCTTTGGTGGGTCTGGGGGCATGGTCACTGCTGACCCCCACATTGGCAGGGACTGGGAGGGCTGGTGCACATGGTGGAGGGGGAGAGTCTGAGAGCAAGCTCAGAGTTATGGGAGCCTGGGTGCAAGTGCAGGGCTTCACTTTGGAGACACAGGGAAATTCCTTTTTAAGATTTGAAGTGAGAGAGGGGAGCTGATTTGAAAAGTACAGAGTGGTGGGCAGAATTAGGAGGCACCTGAGGCCAGGCAAGAGCAAATGCACTTAAAGGTGGGTCACTCACTCAAGGCATGTCCTCGTGAAAGACTTTGCACTCTTGTTGTTAAGAGTGGACCCAGAAAAAAAAAAGTTAAAAAGAGAGAGAAATAAATCTATACTTTCATGATCAAAAAAAAAAAAAAGAGAGAAGAAGAAGAAGAAAAAGAGTGGACCCAGGAAAGAGGGTGGGAACCAGCAAGGGGGAATTGAGTCTTTAGCAGCAATTGCCAGATGACCTCTAGAAGTTTCTTCTAATATTGCCAAATCAGGGTTGAATGACAGCTGACTGGGAATGTCTCATTGACAACAGGGTAGACTCTAGCTCCGCAACTTCCTGGTGTCTGCACTGTCTGGAAAGAAACAGATGGAAGAGGACACGGTTTCCTAAGCAGTGACAATTGTTGGTTAAAAGAATCTGGAAAAAAAAATTGGGAACTGTAGCTGGGAAGGAAACTGGCTAAAGACACAATTTGTGTACATACTGATAGTTCAGATCTTGATGTGCAGGGCTGACCATGTGGGTGACGCTGAGAGCACTTCTCTATAGCGGGGGGTTCTTATCTGGAGGCAATTTTGCTCAAGAGGACATAGGACAATTGTTCCATATTAATTGTCCTAACTGGGTAGCATCCAGTGGGTACAGACCTGGGACGGTGCTCATCCCTTCTACCAAGAGTCACCTGTCCCCAGATGTCAAGGCTGGAAAAAAACCTGCTTCTGGAGCAAGCACTTCTGAGATGGGGACTGGAGTGGGTTGTCTTAGCGCTCTTGGCTAGGGTTTCTGTTCTTTGTGGCTGAACTATTCCAAGGTGCTACAGCAGGGGGCATTCTTTGATTCTGGCCTGGTACAGGGCAGTCCACCTCCTTTAGATCAATCTTACTGGCACTCTCCATGGCTGTACGGGGTACCCAGACCCGTTTATGAAGCAGGAAGAGGAAAACCATTCCTTAGCTTCTTTTGCGAGAAGGTTCCAACACCAGCGGTCTCCTCCACCCACGTCGCCAGTGGGATCGGCTGGATCCAAGATCACAGGCCTACATGAGGGGTGAGAAGGCATTCAGGATTCTTTTCCAATAAGACAGACTCAGAATTTTCACCAATAAAAAATGTGTCCTTGTAGCTTTATGAGTAATTCAAATACAGTTCCAAGTAACTCCTGACACTAAGTTATATTTGTCAAAATTAATGTAAACGAATGTATCTATCTCCAGGAGACTAAGTTCTCCAACATACAATGTGTCATTGAATCAAATAACTGTTGCCAGCAGGAGGCAACCCATGCTGCCATCCAGGGCATCCTATTTTCTCTCCTCTGTTCTTTCTCAGTACTCCTTTATTTTCTCTCATTTCCTCTTGCTTCCATTGTTTTCCTTCCTGGTAGCTCTGAGCTGTGTTCTGAGATTCCTTACCATTTTGTAAGGTCCAAGAAGGCAGATAAAACACTAGTGATATATCAGCCTGAGAATAATAAATTATTTCAATTCAAGCCCCTCTTAGACCTGCTATTCCATCCATGTGTTTCCTCCTGCCAGAGAAAGAAGAAAGCAAGCAGGGAGCATGCATCTAGATCTGTCCTCTATGTCTTCTGGATGGCACTTTCTACCACCTCCCTAGGGTTTTACCCCTACAGACAGTGAGCAGTTCTGTTGGTTAGCACCTCACACCCCAAGTCTCACCCAAGGGATGAATCATGGCCCCCGGGAAGGAGAATCCAGGTCACCAAAAAAAGTGTGGAAGGGAATCAGGTTAATTAAGAAAAGAGGGATCTGGGGGAGGGCACCTGGTTTTCTGGATCTGGGTCAGTAGGAACTTCCTCATCAGCTCAACTTCAAAGTTGTAATTGACCGTCCAGAAGATGCAGAGCTGCTCATATTTTGTGACCAACTCCAGGACAGTCCGGAAACCTCCAGCAGTGTCAAAATTATTCATTCCACTCCCCTGCTCCCAGGCATAGATGGTCAGTAGCTCCAAGGCGTACTTTGGGGGCAGAGATGCCTTTGGTTTCAATTTCCTTTCACACTGAGGGAAGAACAGGGACATCAGATGACCTTAGTAAGGCAGAGGAGCCCAAGGAACTCTGAGAGTCACACAGACCACTGGGGCCACAATAGGGGAACTGAGTCACAATGCAATGCTGGCAGGCAGGTGCTCTGCACCCCAGAGGTCTAAGCCTGTATATCGGGCTCACAGGAGACCTGCAGCTAGCGATGCAGCAGACACAGATTTCTCTGTCATGTTTTTGATCATATACACCCCCGAGAAGGCGATGTAGCCGTGGTTGCTAGACACCCACTTCGTGCTGGTTACAGGCCCAGGTGTTCTATCTGCCCCATTCCTAATCCTACCAACAGGGGTATGATCTCCATTGTAGAGGAAGACCAGAGACTTGAGGGAGTGAAGTGACTTGCTCAAGGTCACACCAGAGCCCTCTGAGCAGTCATACCGTGGGGATGCTGGTCCCACCTGCACTTCAACCTGCTTTCCAAGAGGGCATTCCTGTCTGTTCATTGTGAGGGGAACCCACGGATGAGTCACACTTGTGGTGATCTTCCACCCACCCTTTGCAGGTGGGAGAACTTGGGATCCTGCTGAATCCTTTGGCCAGTGTGAGGACAAAATAAGGCACTGATGGTTGGAAGTCTTATGTACCTGGCCCAAACAGGTAGGATTGACAGTGGGAACTCCACAAAGACACCCAGGGTGAAGGAGCAGCCAAGCCTAGCAAGGGAGAATTCGGGTATACAAGGCACTTGGTGAGTGCTCGCTTTGTGGTGACATCTCACTGGTAAAAATAATAACCAGATTGCTAGAACAGTGACTGACATACCTGTTTGTACCAATGTTTCACCAGGCGAATCAAATCCTTCAGTTTAGTGGGCCGGGATTCAACGAAGTTGCGTTGTAGCTCTGTAAAGCAGGTAGAAAACTCTCCCCCCAGGACATCTGAGGATTTGTACAGACCAATGAGCTGTGCATAGGCCTGGGACTTGGACACAGCAGTCAGTTGACCTAGCATGGGGGAGATACTTATATTGTGTTTTAATGTATACTGTAAGCAACAGATTTCAAAACTTTTTTGACAAACATAATTGAATTTTGGGAAATTACTTTGAATGGTATTAGAATCCCTGCTGTAAAATAGAGAGAGTCCATCCTCAGAATAATCCGATATTTAAAAAAAAATTATATGGTCTATATGTGACAAGTGGTATTAGAGTCCAATACGGTGGTCACCAACCACTGTGGTTGTCTGCATTTGAATTAATTAAAAGGAGGTAACATTAAAATTTAGTTCCTTAGTTGTACCAGCCACATTTCAAACTCTTGGGAGATATAGAATACAAACATATAAAATTTTCATTACTGAAGAAATACCTTTTTGGACAATGCTTGCCTGGTATTTACAAACTGTGGTTGCTGGATTAAATCCAGCCCATCATTTGTTTTTGCAAATAAAGTTTTATTGGAACACAGCTATACCCATTTGTTCATGTGTTGTGTATGACTGTTTCCATACTACAATGGCAGAGTTGAGTAGTCATGATAAAAACCACACAGTCCTCAAAGCTGAAAGTATTTGCTATCTTGCCTTTTATATAAAAAAATAAAGTCTGCTCACCCTCATTCTATACTTTCTGAGAGATGCGAAGTGCCATTTAGAGACGTACTGGAAGTCTTTAAGAGTTTGCTTTGGAAAATGCCCCAACTAGCTCTGACTTCTTTCAACACCATTATGTACCTGTCACCCCCTGAACTGAAATTCTAAAGGAAATTTTTTGCCTAAACTTGAAGGGAACACCCAGATTTCCTGTGTTTTTGTCTTGCAATGCTTCCCACATTCTGTTCTGTAACTTCCTTCACCAATATGCGAGGCATTTTATCTGGAGTGTGTACAGAATTCTCCTGAACCCCACTCTCCGACATTGTGGGTCACATGGAGGTGGATAGGGAGGCTCTTGGCTGTCCTGGGTGCACAAAAGGAGAATGAGCTCACTCCTATGCAGGCATGCTGCATTCCCGCCATGCACCTGCTGGGGTTCTGCACCTTGGACACCACGCGTTTTTCATAGCCCATCACTAAGCCCTTGGATTTCCCTCCACCACTGCCCGCCATCACCTCCAGCATCCAGAATCTTCCTCCTGTAGATCTAGAGTCTCGAAGGCTTACCCAGTGCATTGAAGGCGGGCAGTACGTCAAAGTCAACACTTTCGTTGAGAGTTTTGGATTTCAAGGAGAAGCTTAGCACCCTGGGAGCCTTCCATTTCGAAACCTCAAACTTCACTTCAAGCTCCTTCTCCTGCTGACAGGCCTCCAGCTGTTTCTGGATCTCCTGGATGACTTGGCTCCGTTGCTCTTTTTGGGAGGTGTAACTCTTAAGGGAGTCAAGGAACACGATGATGTCAGCGTCAGAACCATTCTTCAGAGCTGTGCCTTTGGCGGCTGATCCCCCCTAGAACAAAAGGCAGGTTGACACTCAGCATTTCCTGGCAGGAGGCACTCACCCTATGGGCTGCCTGAGGATCACTAACTCCTTTGGAGTGACACCAGTTGGAGCTCATGAATGAGGCTGGGTGTAAGTTATCTGCGTCTCAAGTCAGTTTCCTAAAGATGTGTCCTAAAGAGTAGTCAGTGTTATTTGAATTCCCTTGACCTGAAAGGAATCAAACCCACTCCGTTCCCTGGAGTATCAGTTTCTTGCCATCATCTGGAGACCATCATATTCCTAACTGAGTCACAGGAGTGGGCAACCTGTCCATAATGAGCCTTGGTGGCTCTGTGGGTCACCAAGGTCTCTGCTACACAGGCTTCTCCACTAACTCCCTCCTTCTCCTCTGTTCAGTTTCCATAGAGGAAATGGATGCCTGGCTGCCCAGGTTAGGGATGAGGGTGTTGTATTTCCTGTATGAGATCCTTGATGCACCCTGCTCCCAACCCCTTCATTCTTGTGGCACATGTGAGACAGCCAAGCTTTGCTGACCCCTCCATGGATGCAGCCTCCTCTGGGTGGCACCTCCTGTCCTCAACAGATGACACCTTCCAGCTTGCAGCCAACTTTCAGAAGATAAGAAGCAATTTTTTTCTGTTTTTCTTTCTTCTTTCCCTTCCCTTCCCCTTTCCTCCCCTCCTCTCCTTTCTCATCTCTTCTCCATCTTTCTTTTTCTGTTTTTACTGTTGGAGGTGGAACCCAGGGCCTGGTGCATGCTAACCAAAGGCTCTACCATTGTCCTTCCTACTTTCTTTGAAGAATCTGGTCCTTTCCTTTGTTTGCTGTCACGTTAATGGGGTGTCAGGAAGGAGAGGAGAAAGCACAGGCTTTAGCCATGCTAACACCGGTCATGAACTCAGTCCTGCTTTGGTGGGCCAAGCTTAGTGAGAGTTTACTTGTCACTGATGGGACATCACTCTTGGATCAGCTGATGTGGTGAGCAGAGCTCTGTCACTGAAACATGAGAAGTGGTCATTTTCTAGTTTAGCACACACCAAGCTTGGATGGAATCTGCACTGCGCGGAAAGGTGGCCTTCCCAAAGACATGTCTGCACCCTGCTTAAGGTTCTAATGGTAGCCAAGGGAACACCCAGCTCCCCTCTAGTGACACCCAAGAGGCCAGTACTTACCTTGACAACCTTCTGGACCTTGGTAGGTGAGTATCGAAAGCAATTTTCTTTAAGGAAATCACAGATAATGTTGACAGCACTGCGGACCTGCCCCAGGAAATCCTTGTTGGGCTGGAGAAAATCCTTGATGAACTTGTCCAGAAGATGGCTGGGGGTCATGAAGAGTGGTGCTGGCTGGGGGTTGGTAGAGACCAGGCATGAGACAACCTAGAAGCCAGCCCTACCTGTGCTGGGTCCTCTCTCCTGCTCCCAGCCTGTGGGCAGGCACAGCAGGCCCCTTCTTTGCCTTTGTTCCTTGAACCAGTATACCCCAAGAACAAACCTGAGAGTTTAGGGTGGTACCCAAGATCCCCTACAAAGTGAAAAGTACCCTAATTCCTCTCTTTATCTCTAGGAGAGCTCTGGATCCTTCTCCTGGAAGGACCCAGTGGTGGGGAGGGGTGGTCCTGGATACCCAGGTTGCTGATGCCTAAATTTATGTATGTGAACACATGTGTGAGTGTGTGTCACCATGCATGCAGGTGTGCACACATGTGTATGTTATGTGAGTGTGTGTGTGTGAATGTGTGTGCAGGTGTGAGTGTAGCTAGACTTCTCGTGCTCCTGGTTCTCCTGACCTAACTGGGGGTGACTGGAGATGCAGAAAGGACAAATGATAGAAGACAGACATGCAGAAAGCTGGGGCCAGGTGTGCTGGGTGCTCAGATGGAGACACACAAAAGCCTTGTTGCTTCATTACTTCTCTTCTTTTTCTCTGCTTCTTTTCTCTATCTTTAAAACCTTGCTTCTTAAGTCTTTCTTCTCTATTCTTTAAAACCTTACTTCTAAAGTCTTTCTTCTTTTCTGTTCTTTAAAGTCTCTTTCTGTAGACTTACACTGTCCCATGTTTCCTCTCATCTCTAGCATAACTCCGCAGCAGCAGCCTCACAAGAAGGCCACAGCCAGCCAATCAAAAATCCCCCACTCCATAAAAACCTTCCATCAATCCCCCATCAAAAAGCCTCCCATCCTCCTTCAGTGAGTCTTTTATATACAGAGGTAAACAGGAGGTGGAGCAGCAGTTCTCGGGGAGGGGCATGACACTGTAACAAGAGGAACCTGCCTTCCTGCTTCTCATGAGCTGCTCCCTGCATGTGAATGTGTGCACACGTGGGTGTGTGTGAACGCTCCAGTGCTCAGATCTGCTAATCCACTGCTCCTGGGTCTGGGGTTGCTAGCCCCTGTATGGAGGGGTGGTCTCACAGTCTGGAAGCCCAGGCCAATGGGGTAGAGGACACATGACCGAGGTGGAGATTGAAGAACGTGTATGAGAGACTTGAGAACTAAACGCAGCGGGTACTCCTGGGCTGGAAAAAACTGGCAAAACCTGAAAATGAACTCCTTAGAGCATAATAACCTGAGTCCTAATCCACATCTGACCTTGGTTGGTGGTCATGGAAGAGTTCTTAGAGGTACATGTGAAATATTTCAGGATAAAGGAGTATCAGATGACTTGGGATTAGTGGAATGGCAATCGTGGTAACAATAACCAGTGGTGCACACAAGGAATGGGAATGGAAGCGTGTACACACTTGGTACACGTTTACACATTTGCACATCTATGTGAAGGGCACACAGGAATTCATTAAACCTTTTTTGCAACTCTTGTATGTTTGCAGGCTTTTCAGAATAAAATGCAAGGGATAAATAATTTTCTAAAAAGTTGCTTTAGGAAGCCAGGACAGCTGGAGTGAGGAAGCAGAGACCAGACGCCAGTGAAGTCGGGGCAGGGGTGGGGACACAGAGACCACGGCTCAGTGCCAGGATCCTCTGGATTCTATAAGGTGCCTCACTTCCAGAACCCACCAAGTTTGGGAAGTGCCCCACATCTTCATTTACATCCAGACTTTGCTCAGATCGCGCTCAGCTTCTCTGCAAACAGAATGGAGAGCACGCCTTCCGTAATGTGCCAGTGTCTTGTGTCTTTAGGGGTGGGAGGGGGAGGCAGGCACCTGTTCACAGCTGGACTTTAAGGACTGTTTGCCCTACTTCTTGCTCACCTTCTGCACTCGCTGAATGGGGTCCACAGATGTGACCTCACCTGCTTCTCCTGGGCTCCCCTGCACTTCTGTCACCCCTGCTCACCTCATTTCACCAGAAAGTTCTGTTCTGTGGGCTCCCCCTTTCTCTTTGTTCCCTTTTTCATGTCACAGTCATTTTAGGGGCCCCTAATGGTGTGTGGAGTTGTGTCTCTCTAAGAGATGTTAGGGTTCTGGCTGGTGGCACCAGTGACAGTGATTTTATCTGGAAGTGGTTGTCTTTGCTGATGGAATCCAGTTAAGATGAGGTCATCAGCGGAGGGGCAATCCACTATGACTGTTGTTCTTAGAGAAAGAGAAGACAGACACCCAGACAGACTGTGCAGAAGGAAGACAGTGTGAAGGACATGTGACATGGAGGCAGAAGCTGGACTGATGCAGCCACAAGCCGAGGGATGCCAGCAGCCACCACAGCTGGCAGAGGTGTGGAAGTTCTTCCCAAGAGCCTCTGGAGAAAGCACAGCCCTGCCAGCACCTTGACTTTGCACTTTAGGATCAGAAAGGTGAGAGGATACATTTGTGTTGTTTTAAGTCACTCAGTTTGTGGTACTCAAGAAACCCAGATATGGTCGTCTTGAGACAGTCAGGGTGTTGGGAAGACCCTCCCTGTGGCTTGAAACAAGAGCTGTCTTTGTTTTCCTTTCTTTCTTTTTGTGGCACTGGGGATTGAACCCAGGGCTTCATGCTTGCTAGGCAGGCTCTCTATCACTTGAGCCACGCCTCCAGTCCCCAAGCTATCTTTGTAAAAACCCTCTTTTAGAAGAAATTCAAATGGCCAAAAAACACATGAAAAAATGCTCACCATCTCTAGCAATAAAGGAAATGCAAATTAAAACCACACTAAGATTCCACCTCACCCCTGTTAGAATAGCCATCATCAGCAACACCACCAACAACAGGTGTTGGCGAGGATGCGGGGGAGAAAGGAACCCTCTTACACTGTTGGTGGGAATGTAAACTAGTAAAACCACTCTGGAAAAATATTTGGAGGCTACTTAAAAAGCTAGACATTGATCTACCATTTGATCCAGCAATACCACTCTTGGGGATATACCCAAAAGACTGTTACTCCAGAGGCACCTGCACATCCATGTTTATTGCGGCACTATTCACAATAGCCAAGTCATGGAAACAGCCAAGATGCCCCACTACTGACGAATGGATTAAGAAAATGTGGTATCTATACACAATGGAATTTTATGCAGCCATGAAGAAGAACGAAATGTTATCATTTGCTGGTAAGTGGATGGAATTGGAGAACATCATTCTGAGTGAGGTTAGCCTGGCCCAAAAGACCAAAAATCATATGTTCTCTCTCATATGTGGACATTGGATCAAGGGCAAACACAACAATGGGATTGGACTTTGAGCACATGATAAAAGCGAGAGCACACAAGGGAGGGGTGAGGATAGGTAAGACACCTAAAAATTTAGCTAGCATTTGTTGTCCTTAATGCAGAGAAACTAAAGCGGATACCTTAAAAGCAACTGAGGCCAATAGGAGAAGGGGACCAGGAACTAGAGAAAAGGTGAGATCAAAAAGAATTAACCTAGAAGGTAACACACACACACAGGAAATTAATGTGAGTCAACTCCCTGTATAGCTATCCTTATCTCAACCAGGAACACTTGTTCCTTCCTATTATTGCTTATACTCTCTCTACAACAAAATTAGAGATAAGGGCAAAATAGTTTCTGCTGAGTATCGAGGGGGTGGGGGGGAGAGGGAGGGGGTGGAGTGGGTGGTAAGGGAGGGGGTGGAGTGGGTGGTAAGGGAGGGGGTGGGGGCAGGGGGGAGAAATGACCCAAGTCTTGTATGCACATATGAATAATAAAACAATAAAATAAAAAAATAAATAAAGTGCTTTTCTACACCTCAAAAAAAAAAAAAAACCCTCTTTTACCAGAACGTTCCAGCGTGGTGCAGGCAACTCATTATTCAGGCTGGGGGAAGTCAGCCAGTGGCTGGCTTCCTCTTTCAGCTGTAGCCAAAATGAGTGGTCTCTACTCACATTATTGGTTGGGTCTGTGGGATCCAAGATGACTGGCCTGTGGATTCCATTAGATAAAAACAAGTCAGCTGCTGGAGGAGTGGCTCAAGTGGTAGAGTGCCTGCCTAGCAAGCGTGAGACCCTGAGTTCAAATCCCATGCTGCCAATTTAAAAAAAAGTTAAAATCAAATCAGTTGAGCTGGTTGTGGGGGAAGAAAGGAGGGGTTTGTGTGTGTGTGTGTGGTACTGAGATTTGAACTCAGGGCCTTCACCTTGAGCCACTCCACTAGTCCTTTTTGGTGATGGGTGTTTTCAAGTTAGGGTCTTGTGAACTGTTTGCCTGGGCTGGCTATGACATACGATCCTCCTGATCTCTGCCTCCTGAGTAGCTAGGATTACAGACGTGAGCCACTGGTGCATGGCTAAGAAACGAGTTTTGAGGAAAGAGGTCTCAAACAAAACCTGGGAGCCTGGGTTTTGATCCCTGTGGCTCCTGCGAGGCGCTGAGGGGCTCTGTGTAAGATGCCTCTCCAGCCTGTTGCTCGGAGATGTGCTGTTCTCCTCCCGCTAACCCTTCCCTTCTAGCCCCTTCCTTCTGCAGGACAGATGTGACCACAGTAGGGAAGACGAAAAGCACTCACGATACCTCCCCTTGCAGACAGACCCTCTGTCCCCCACCCACCATGCTGCCATTCTTTGGGTGCATTTCTGGCTCCCCAGGAAGGACTTTGACCTTCTCAGGGTGCAGGTGAAGAGATGGGGGCAGGGAATGGGAAGCTTGGCACCTTTGTGATCTGAGCTGGTACAGGAGAGTGTTCCTGATGGTCTCCACCTCAAAGTTGTAGTTAACTGTCCAATAGATACACAGCTGCTCCTGCTGCAGGATGAGCTGCAGGACGGTCCTGACGCCTGCAGCTATGTCAAAGGCTTCTGCATTACATCCCTGCTCCCAGGCGTACACCGTGAGCAGCTCCAGGGCATATGAAGATAGTGAGGAATCCCCCCATTTTTCCTGGCACTGTGAGAGAAGACAAGAGCAGTGTCCAATCTGGAGACCCACTTTCTCTTACGTCTGGGGTCTGAAATCAGGAAACCAGAGTCTCTCAGAAGTCCCTGTCCTGCACCAAAATGCCTGAATTCAATGGACCAGCAACATCAAATGTTGGCAAACGAACTTGTACACATTTCTCATGAGAGTGTACTTGTTTTTTCTTTTTGGTGGTACTGGGATTTGAATTCAGAGCCTCAAACTTGCTAGGCAAGTGCTCTACCACAGGAGCCACTCTACCAGCCCTATTTTGTGTTAGGTATTTTGGAGATAGAGGTCTCACAATCTATATGCCAGGGGCTGGCTTTGAACCTTGATCCTCCTGATCTCTGCCTCTTGCACAGTCAGGGTTTATAGGCGTGAGTCTTTGGTGTCCAGCAGGAGTGTACTTTTGTACCGTGGTTTTAGAAAACTATTTGGGGATATTTACTGAAGTTAAATAAATCTTTCCCACATCTACTTCATACAGAGTCCGCATGCATACAAGCATGTGTGTCTGTTTGGGCACACATCCGTACATACAAATCAGAACCGGGCAATTGCAGTCCTGCAGATTTTACCCAAGAGAAAGGACTGCTGGAATTCACAAAAGACAGGTGGGACAGTGCCATGGTCACCCCACTCACAATAGCTCTGATTTGGAAGTGACTGAACAGCCCAGCAATGACAGGCAGGGTGTGTGCTGTGGCACACAAATCCAACAAAATACTACAGAAACTATGAACAGCTACCACTGTGGGTTACTACGGGTCACGATGTGGCTGGGTTATTATGGGTTATTATGTTGAGCAGAAGAAGGGACACCTGACGTGTGCACAGCACAAATTCGTTTACAGTGTTTAGTGATAAGCGAATCCCGTGAGTGGTGACAGAGGTTGGAAGGGAGGTTAGTTTGGGGTTACTGATGGGGGCAGCCTCTGGGACAGAGGAACCATTCCCTGTCGTGATTTGGGGTGGACAATGAGGATAAAGATTCTTGGAGCTGTGAACCCGAATGGAGCATGACCAAATGTAAATTATCTCAATAAAAAAGAAGTAAATAGTTGCAAAGTACACAATTTGAAAAGTACCTGTTGAAGCCAGTACTTGAGGAGGAGGATCAAATCCTTCACTTTTCTGGGATACTTGCCAAAGAATTTCTGTTGCAGTTTCGTGAAGCACACGGAGAACTCACCCGGACTGGCCCCGGCCTCATCCAAGGAGCTTTTGAGCTGTCGGTAGATCCAAGGGCTGGGGCTTTCATTTACGCCTGATGGGAAAGAGAAGTGGGGATCTTGGTTCTTTTGTACACTGTCAGAGCTGGGGTAGGTCAATGGTGAAGGTCAGCAGCAGCTTGGTGGTACACATTGATTGCTTCATCTGTAAGAAGGCTGGTGCCCTCACGTGAAAGCTAACAGACAAGGCGCTTGCCCTGCTAAGAACAAAACGGAGTCAACAGTCTAACAGGTATGGTTCGACCCACACTTAGATGAGCAGGACTGAATAGTGGAGAGACAAGGATGATCAGAAACAAGAAAGGATTGCTCCAAATCAGAATGGAAAGCTCAGTGGTAGAGCACTTGCCTAGAAAGCACAGGCCCATGGTTCAATTCCCAGCACCAGCTAAAACAAAACAGAATGGAAGAGGTGGTTTCTGCTTTTTTATTTCTTTTCTTTTTGAGTCAGGGTCATGCTACATAAGTCAGACTGGTCTTGAACTTGAGACCCTCCTGCCCCAGGCTCTCCTGAGTGCTGGGATTACAGGCATGCCTAACCACCCCATGACTGGCAGGGTGGTTTCCTTAAGCAACCAGGAGAAGGTGCCAGCTGGGTCCCTTGCAATGGATATGCACGGAATCCCTAGGCATGGTCCATAATGATAACCACACAGCTATCATTTATTGAGTGCTTATTGTATGTCCATCAAAACAGACAAGCCTTGCAAAACTCACGTGGTGAGTGCAATCATCAGGAAAGTCAGGGAATTGAGCCCTTCAGTATCAAAGGCTTATTCAACAGACAGTGATTTACAAAAGCTCTGCAGAGACCCAGAGTTGAAGGAAGCCTGCCTTGCCAGGTGGAAAAGATGAGCCAAATTAGTTAGGTCCATATTTAGTAAAGGAAGCAATTTATGAATTCCCCTGTTGAGTTAATTTTCTCAAAGGCAAAGCTTATTGCATCCTTGTGTGGCAGGGATCTTAATTTGGAATTTGCAGCGCTATCGCCATCTGGTGGCGGCTTCCAGGAACCACACGTGAGGCGAGTTGATTTCTTCTCCCACCACCCACCTAGTCGTTTCTAATCCGATCCTACAGTTGGAAACATGGGACCCAGATAAACAGTCAGGGCTGCCCACCTCCCAACCTGGTGCATTTTTTTTCTCTAAGCCGGGCCACCTTCCTGTGAATGCAAATCATCGGGGTGGGTATGCCTCCCCTTATCAGATGATGGTCTGTTTAACTGTTCTTCAAGGTCCCTTGTGACTGAGAAATTCCAAAAACTGAGGACAACGGAAGGCACCCTGGCCTGGAGGTTAGAAGACCTGGGCTTTGCTCAAGTTCTGTCAACAGCTGGTCCTGGGGCTGTGCACACCTTCATCTCCTGTTTCCCCACTTATTTAAGAAAGGGTTGAAATTCCATTATGGCTGGCATTCTTTAAATTTGTGGTTATGTGTGTGCCTTCACTTGAGATTACTGTAACTATGTCAAGTCTTATCCATCCACCTATCCAATCATCCATTTATCCATTTACCCACCCATCATCCATCCATCCACCCACCCATCATCCATCCATCCATCCATCCATCCATCATCCACCCATCCATCCATCCACCCATCCACCCATCCATCCATCCATCCATCCACCCATCCATCCATCCATCCATCCATCCATCCATCCATCCACCTATCCATCCACCCATCCACCCATCCTTCCATCCATCCATCTATCCACCCATCCATCCATCCATCCATCCACCCATCCATCCACCCATCCATCCATCCATCCACCCATCCATCCATCCATCCATCCATCCATCTATCCCTCCATCCATCCACCATCCATCCACCCATCTATCCCTCCATCCATCCACCCATCATCCATCCATCCACTCATCCTCCTATCCATCCATCACCCATTCATCCATCCACCCAAATTCAAGAGTCTACAGCATTTTTTCCAAAGTCAATTAGGGGATGGGGAAAAAGTTCCTGAGAGGAGAGGAAGCCCAGGATGGGTCTATGGGCTCCCATTTTGGAACTCTCTCTCTCTCCCACCCTCAGCCTAGGGGACCCACATGTCTGTCAGGCACCTTCTTGGCCTTCCTTGCCCCCATCCCCCCCAGAAGCACTCACCCAGAGGGTTGAAGGCGGGGACCACCTTAAAGATCATCTGCTGTTTCCACCAGGACACTGAGATGAGGAGGCACTCTTGGAATCTCAGGATCTTCACCTGGTCGATCAGCAGGTAATTCTTCAGCTGCTGCTCAATGATATTGAGGATTTCCTGTTGGCTTTTCTTTTGATCCCGGAATTGTTGCAAGTGATCAAGGAAGAGGACGAGAACACCATCTGAGTGGCCTCTCAGGACTGTATCCCGGCCGTAGGAGCCACCCTGCCAGTGACAGAGTAGCAGATATGAGACTCTGGTCTCTGCATTTTTACCAACTCAAGCAAAAGCCAAAAAAAATGCCACCATCATCTTAAAATGGAGACTGGCACTTATGTGGTGATGCTCATAGTAGCATTTTTTCCTACTGGCCCCAAACTGAAGGCAACTCAAATGGCCACCAGAAGAAGATGGACAAATGTGGTTTATTCACACCATGGAATACTATACAGCAACAAAAACATAATTGGCTGCATGCATTAACAGAAACCTCATAACTGTGATGAGACAAAGAAACCACACTGTAAAGGGCACACAGTGCATGATGTCATTTATATGGAGTAACTGGTTCGCTTAGGAAATTGTGGGTTTTCTGAGATGTGGAAGTCCTGTATCCCAGGGAAGACCTCCAACTGAGTTGGTTGGTCACCTTACATTTATATGAAGTTAAAAATGCAGGCAAAATGAATCTCTACTGTGAGAAGTCAGGAGTGTGACTGCCTGGGGGTGGAGGCCCGGGGCTCTGAGGGGGGTTGTTTTCCAAGTGTCCTCTCCTTTAAGGGTCCCTTTGGTGGAGGCTGGGTCCTCACTGCGGCAATGGCATAGAGGTGTGGACCTTTACGAGGGGGGGGTCTCGTGGGGGGTCCTTTGTCGATTGGGACAGGGCCCTGCAGAGTGGCAGTGGAAGCTGTGTCTCTGGCTTCCTGGTTTGAGATGGGGCCTCTGTCCACATGCACTCCTGTCTCAGCGGAGCCTGCACGGTGCTATCTGGACTTCAAGCATCCAAGACCGTGAGCTGACTAAGCCTCTTTTCTCTCTAAAGTTGGCTTGCCTTGGGTATTTTGTTACAGCAGTGAAAAACAGACTAACACAGCGGTGTTGGGGTTTAGCCTCCCCAGTCCTAGGGCTCCCAGCATCACTGCTGCCCCACAGGTCTGCAGACCTTGGATTTGTCCCTCAGCTCCGAATGCTTCCAATGGACCAAGCCACCCCCAGCCTTGCAGTTCCTCCAGTCCTCTGTGACGTGGAGGACTGAGAACAATCCTAGCAGCTGGACATGGTGGCACATGCCTTAACAGGCGTCTGGGAGGCTGAGGGAGGAGGGTCACGAGTTCAAGACCAGCCTGGAGTACATAGTGAGACACTGTCTAAACAAAACAAAGCAAAGCAAAGCAAAACAAAAGGCTAAGGCTCAGAGGTAGAGCGTTTGCTTAGCATGTGCAAAGCCCGGGCTCCATTCCCAGTGAAATAAAAGAGGAGGAGGAGGTTGGGAAGGAGGAGGAAGGAATAAATTAATTTATTGAGCACAAAATACCTGTGGCCCCTGTGCTAAGGGCATTGCAGTTTGAGTTTTACAGAGCTGTGGAGTGGGCGCTATGCTAACCCCCCACTGTACAGACCCAGAGACAGAGGCACAGAGACGTCAAGCAGCCTGCCCGGGGTCACACAGCCAGGCAGGCGAGCCGGGCCTGTCCAGCAGCCCAGGACCTGGCACTTAAGCAGCAAGTGCTGGCCTCCAGGTCAGCTGTGGGGGCTCCCGACCCCGGGGCCACTCACCATGGCCATGCCCTGCACCACAGGGAACGTCAGGGAATTCATCAGGATGTCACAGATGGTGCTCACGATCGTGTGGACCTTCTTCTGGAATTCTCCATAGGGCTCCAGGTTATTCTGGATAAAGAATTCCAGCTCGTCCGCTGGCACCGAGGTCACCTGGGACCCCCAGTTCCCCATCGCTCCCTGCTGGCTGGTGGGCTGGCAGGAAGGGCAGCGCCTGCCTGGTAACTCGGGTCCTGGGGCCTCTGCTCGGCCCGGGGGAGCCGGGAAGTGGAAAGTCAAGTTCAGAGCCTTGCTCCGCCCCCAGCCTGCAAAGAGGAAACCGAAACTCAGGCTCAGAACCTTCCGTCTTGCGGCTGGCTGCCATGGACTCCAAGGGCTCCTGGGTCCCCCCTGCGGGCTGGGCACACCCTGGACGTGTGTGTCCTGAAAGCCACACCTGCCTCTTGGTGCCTCAGTTTCCCCACCTGTAGAATGGGGGGATGGTCCCTTTCTCACAGGGTTCATGAGGCAAACGCCTGCACAGAGCTTAGAAGAGGGCGCCCGTGTGACAATCGCCATGGAGAGCTGAGTGAGTGGGGTTTCACGCAGGGCAGAGGATGTCCTCTGAGCGCGTGGTCCTCCCTGTACCCAGAGCTCAGTCCCAGGGAAAGCAAGAAAAGTCCCAGTCAGCAAACGAAGACCAGAGGGGCCTGACCCACTGCAGGACACACGGCCAGGCAGGGACCAGGCCAGATGCCTCTGGGGGAGCCCAGTTCCCACCGGGGTCGGGCTGCACTCCTCCCAGGGACGGCTGTAGGATCTCCTGAGGGACTTGCAGGACCCAGCACCGGGAAGCAGACATAGAGCTTCCGCCTCCAGAGCGGTGAAAACGAAACTCACACAGGCCTTGCTCAACAGTAATTCATTTGGAAGGAAAAATCCTGAAGGTGTGGGGGAGCCGGCCCTTTCACGCGGGGATAGTTAATTCTGTGTGTCAGCTTAGCCAAGCCAAGGAACCCAAATATGTGGTCAAATGTTCCAGGTCGTCCCGTGGAGATAGTTTTAGAGACAGCAAGCATTTAAATCAGTAGACTTTTCAGGAAAGCAGATTGCCTGCCAAATGTGGTGGGCCTTGTCCAATCAGATGAAGGCCTTATTTAAAAATACATACATACATACATACATAAATAAATAAAAAAGACCATTTCCCTACAGATGTTGCCCACAGACTGACTTTGGGCTGGTGAAGCTACCCTGCAGGTTTTGAGCTTGCCACAATCATGAGTCATTCTGTAAACAAATCTGTCTTAAAATAAATACAGTTACACCCAACTGGCTTTTTATCTGAACTCTGACAAATATATCTGCCCATTTCTGCCTTTTCCAACCTTTACCCCAGCACTGAGAGGTCAGCAGACTGGACAAGAGTCACGACATTCCTTTAGTAGATAAGAACAGGCGGTTCAGAGAGGTAGAGACATTTTCTCAAGGTCACACAGCTAGCAAGTCGTCTGACTAGCTTCTGACTCCACCATTGCCTGACTCCAAAGCCTGTGCTTATGTATTATTTTTTAAATTTTATTTTAAAATAATTTGAAATGCCAAGAATATCTGCAAGATGAATACAAAGAAGCCCTCTGAGTCTTATCCGAGGATATTTTACTACACCAACTACTCTTCGTTCATGTTGCTGGGTTTTTTTGTTTGTTTTTTTTTTTTTGCAGTACTGGGATTTGAACTCAGGGCCTTAAGTGTGCTAGGTAGGCGCTCTAATATTTAAGCCATGCCTCCAGCTCACGAGTATTTTTGGTGAGGAACAGGCATCTTGTCTGTGAGCTGCCTCGGCACACGTCCTCCCGAGAACAAGGACTCGGGCTCAGATAACACAGAACAACGACCCAGCCTACAGCTGATACAGAGTCAATGCCACAGCGTCTCAGCCCTTGTAAAATGATACGTGTTTAAGTAGAAATGTCACCCGTGCTCCAATACAATTTCTTTATGCATCTATTCACTTATGTATTTATTTGTTTAGAAACAAGTTCTTGAACTTGTGATCCTCCTGGCTCAGCCTCCCAAATACTATTATGTATAATAATCCCCCCCCCAAAAAATCTAGGATCCTACACTGTATTTAATGGTTGTGTCATGGATGACTTCCTGGGGAGGCCACTGGGAAAGGGACGGTGACACTGTGTTGCGGAATGTCTTCTCGATGTCAGCTGAGTGGCTGAATAGAATGTGGTCTGTCCACACAGTGGAGTATTACTCAGTCATGAAAAGGAATCAATGGAATACAATGCTTTCCGATCCAAGCCTAGATCATGTCACCACAGTGTAACACACACGCAGCCGTCTCCCACTGTATACCGAGACATTTATTTATTATGCATTCTCTTTTTTGGGGGTACTGGGGGTTCAGCTCAGGGCTTCATGCTTGCTTAGGTAGGCACTCTATCACTTGAGCCACTCCACCAGCCATTTTGGCACTGGTTATTTTTGAGACAGGGTCTAGGCTTATTCCCTGAGTCTGCCTGACCAACAAGGTCCAGCCTAGTCCAGTCTCTGCCCAGCACACGGAAAGCACCCAGCACCCATTGCACTGGGGGACAGAAGGCAGGGGCTGCCCCTGGGCTACTGGCTTCACAATCAGACCCCAGGAGGCTGATGGGAGGTCAGGGAGCTGTGGTCCAGGCTGGGGACATGGGCACCGGCAGCCACAGCCAGGCGTGGGCTGCAGGGGCTTCTGAAACAGGTGCAGCGTGGGAAGGCAGGCCGCTAGGTGCCAAGGACACTGTGTCCACTCCAGGACCCATGTGACCACCTGAAGGTTGGATGAGGCAGCGGTCCATCCCCAGGGAGGAGCAGGAAGCAGAAGAGAGACCCTTGTGCAGGTCCAGGCCCTTGTCGGGCCTGAGGTCAGGAGCGCTGCCTGCCTGGGCCAGGTGGGTCTGGGTACTGGGGCCACAGAACGGGCTGGTGGCATTCGGGCAGGTCAGGAGACAAGAGAGGAACCTAGGACAAACTCCAGGATGCAAATCGGGCTGTGACATCAAGATGTGTCAGCTGGGGGAGGAACGGTGCAGAAAAGGCCCCTGCCACGGAAGGCATCCAACACGGGGTCCTGTGAAGGGGTCCATGTGGCCAGCGACCTGGACCCGCTCTCCTGCCCAGACACCGCTGACCAGTCACGACACTCCACCTACCTCCTCTCCTGCATCCACAGCACACATGGGTGACCAACGAGGACACGCTTCTCACCAAGGGTCCATCCCTCACAGTCCCTCAGAGCAGAGCTCGGGACGGCTGCGACCCACCACTGACTGTGGCTGACACTGACGGTGACATGGAAACTCAGCTTCCCCTGCACAGAGCTTGGACGTGGGAGGAGGGGAGGCCACGGGGAGGCCGCGCAGGGAAGGCTGCTTTCTGGCTTGGAAGAAGGGAAGGTAGTTTGTTTGGGGGGGGCTGCTGCGTGGGGTGCAGCTGTAGAGGTGGAGGACAGAGCCCAGGGGAGGTGGAGACGCAGACATCATAGAGTCCAGACCCCAGCATGTGTGCAACGGGGGGTGGGGGGGGCGGAAGCAAGTGTGTTTAATGAAGCTGGGGGAGCAGAGGGGGAGCAGGAGGTCAGACAGGAGGCTGGGGGGGAGCAATTCACTGAAGTGCACGTACACACCACACACACACAGGTGTGCACACCACACACACAGGTGTGCACACACCACACACACAGGTGTGCACACCACACACCACACACACAGGTGTGCACACCACACACCACACACACAGGTGTGCACACACCACACACACAGGTGTGCACACCACACACCACACACACAGGCGTGCACACACGACACAGGTGTGTGCACACCATACACCACACACACAGGCGTGCACACCATACACCACACACACAGGTGTGCACACACCACACACACAGGTGTGCACACCGCACACACAGGTGTGCACATACAACACAGGCATGCACACCCCCCCACACACAGGCGTGCACACCACACGCAGGCGTGCACACGCATGTATCCATACAAGACATGGTGCACACGTGTGCACACGCAGAAGCACACATACACACAGGGGTGCACACACAGACATTTATACGCACAGCTTCACACACACACACGCACAGACGGAGACGCGTGCACACAGGTGCATCTGGCAGGGTCTCCAAGTTGCCCCTTGCTGAGAGCTGCTGTCCACGGTCTGTCTGTCTAGTCTGAGCACTGATTTTTCTGGATTTCACACAGCAGCCTGGGGAGGAGGGCGGATGGGTGACAGGAGACGTTGGTCACCCACATTTCCTGCAGAAGCCCAGGCCACAGAAGTGGGGGTGCAGGGCCCTCTCCCCAGCATGCCACCCGGTACCCCGTTCCTCTCTCACCTTCACGGGCCACGGTGGGATGGGGGCGCCATCCCTGCCCGTGCAGCACAGGGCGGCCATGCAGGCCACCGCTTCTTTGGCGAGCAGGTCCCAGCGTGCATTGTGGCCCAAGTTGCCTGTGGGATCCGCTGGGTCCAAGATGGTGGGTCTGAAATGCCACAAGGTGAGTCTTGTTCCTGGTGACATCCCTGTGTCCACCTGCAGCCCTGGTGGGACTGCTCTCCACCCTGGCCCAACGCTGTGCAGGGTTGGGGACAGCGCTCGGGGCTCCCCAGTGGCCCGGGCACACTTTCCATGGCAGAGTTAGGAAGGAAGTGACACCCACGAGGGTCACCCTCCCACGCTGCGCCCATGTGACGTCAGAACCCACCCGGGGCCCCGGCTCCCCCCTGCTGATCATCCCCAGCACGGTTGCACCTCCCTCCTGTCCTGTGTCCACGACCAGCCGACCGGCCACTCTCCCTAGCTGCGACTGGTCACCATGTCAGCGTCTTTTTAACACGTGGCTCTGTGTCACCACCAGCCTCTGACTTTCAGAGGGACCCAAAACTCCCGAGGGAGACATGCTTGTCACCTGGTGGGCTCACAGGTAGGGGAGCCAGATTTAAGGAGTGGAATTACTTAATAGCCAGTCAAATTTGAGTTTCAGGCAAATAATAAACACACTTTAAAAAAAAATAATTTTGAGGCAGGGTCTCCTGATGTAGACCAGGCTGGCCTAGAACCTGTGATCCTCCTGCCTCAGCCTCAGGGGTGCTGGGATTACAGGTGTGTGCCACCTGCCCAGCAAACTTTTTTTTTAAAGCATAAATATCTCCCAAGTCTTGCATGGGAGTTATTCAAACAGTTATTCAGTGTCAGTCTGACATGCAGTTGAACTTGGAGTCTTGCATTTCATCTAGCAACTGTCCCTGTCAGTGACCAGGAAGCACTGCTTGTCCCTGGGGTGCTAAGAAAGGAACTGGGTTCTAGAACGAGGACCAGCCTGTCTCCGCTCTGTCACTAGGAACAGCAGGGCGAGCGAGACCCTGGCTGTGAGGCTCTGGGACCCCAGGGGACAGGGTGGGGAGGGGACCGACCTGGGCTTCTGCAGCTGCAGCTTCAGGAAGTCCCTGACAGTCTCATCCTCAGTGCTGTAGTTGACCGTCCAGTAGACGCAGAGCTGGCGGTACTGGGTGACCAGTTCCAGGACGGTGCGGAAGCCGGTGGCCATGCTGAACTGCGGGTCCCGGCTGCCCTGCTCCCAGGCGTACACGGTCAGCAGCTCCAGCCCGTGCTGGGGGGGCAGGGGGCCTCTCCCCTTGGGCACCTTGTTGCACTGGGGGATGAGAAAGGAGACACACAGGTCCACGTTGACAATGGCAGGGTGCAGGAGAGACCCTCGTGGAGCTGGCAAACTGACCCCCCAAGGTTTCTTCTTTGTTTTTAATGTGGCAGCACAGGGGTTTGAACTCAGGGCCTTGCACATGCTAGGCAGGCACTCTACCACTTGACCCACGCCCCTGGCCTTTTTTTTTTTTTTTTCCAGATAGGGTCTCGCCTTTTGGCCTGAGCCAAACTGGACCACAATCCTCTCTTATAGCTGGGATTATAAGAGGGACCACCATTCCCAGCTTTTTTGCTGAGACAGGGTCTTGCTAATTTTTTTTTCCCTGGACTGGCCTGGGACTACAAATCTCCCAATCTCCACCTCCCAAGTAGCTGGGATTACAGGTGTGAACCGCTGTGTCCGGCTCTCAAGTTGTTTACTGAGCGTCTATGCACACCTGCCAGATAGCCTGCCACACGTAAATCCCAGGGCACGGTTAGGTGACCTCTGCTCTGTAGATAAAATCTGAGAGCAGCCCTTCAGGTTCGGGGCCGGGCCGAGCGCTCAGGACGCAGAGTCCAGGCCACGCTGGGTGAGGAGGACGTCCCCGTGCCACACCTGTCGGTGCCAGTGCTTCACCAGCCGGATGAGGCTCTTGAGCTTGGTGGGCCGCGTGGCGATGAAGTCGCGCTGCAGCTCGGTGAAGCAGGTGGAGAACTCGCCGGTGTTGCTGTAGCTGTGGATGAGGTCTGCGTAGACCTGAGGGTTGGGCCTAGAGCCGGGCACCAGCTGGCCTGTGTGGCAGGAGCAGGTCAGCGTCACCCCATCTCCCACGGAGTCCCCAGGGGCCCAGCTTCAAAGGACTTCTGGGTCCCCCCAAGAGGGCACTTCCCCAAGGGTGGCCTGGGACCCTGGGAGGACAGCAGGTGCTGTTCCAGTGCCTTCAATGCTCTCAGAGAGGACCGGTCACTGCAAAGCCTCTGAGCCACATGTGACACGGAGGTGACAACACCGTCCAGTGTTGCTGCATCGAGAGCCCGAGCCAACTCCCTCAGCCCCTGCTCCCTGGCCTGAGCCGCGGAACAGACTGTGACAAGTTTCTCTCTCTCTCTCTCTCTCTCTCTCTCTCTCTCTCTCTTTCTCTCTCTGTCTCTTTTGGGTGGTACTGGGACTAGGAGGTGCCCTACCACTTGAGCCACTCCCCCAGCCCTTTTTTGTGATGGGTTTTTTTCGAGATTGGGTCTTAAGAACTATTTTCCCCAGCTGGCTTTGAACCGGGATCCTCCTGATCTCTGCCTCCTGAGTAGCCGGGATTACAGGCGTGAGCACCAGCACCTGGCTTGTGATAAATTTCTGTGTGACTCTGTCCTTTGCTACTTTTCCAGAACTCCAGAACCAAATATATTTAGATACAGTCTTCTCACGCTGTGGGTTTACCTCCCAAACTCAGAACTGTACAAACGGGGAGATCTGTGTCTGGGTTTTGGTTTTTTTTGATCCTGGGGTTTGAACTCAGGGCCTTGCGCTTGCTAGGCAGGTGCTCTGCCACCAGCCCTTCTGCATCTGTTTTTTTCAGCACATTTTCCTTGGTGTCTGAAGAGCACCGGGCACAGAAAACACTTCAGACCCAGCCAGATGAAGACGCTGGGGCCAGGGGGGCAAGAAGGTGGAAGTACTGGGACTAGAACCCACTGTGGCCCAGACGTCATCTTTGTGTGAAGCAGGAAAAAATATCTTTTTCTCCACAGGCTGCAGGAGAGTTGTGACAGAGGTCTCCATCTACAACACCTGTGATGTGAACGGGTGTGACCTGGTTGTGCAGTGCACGACTTCTACCACGGCCCACGTCCGCCCTGCCTCTGTTCTTCCCCTCCCGGGAACCCCACCTAGGGCGTCATACGCTGGCAGCACGTCAAAGTCCACGCTTTGGCCCAGCATGGTCTGAGATGTCAGGGAGAAATGCAGCACACGGGGATTCTCCCACTTGGAGAGCTCAAACTTGACCTCGAACTGCTGCTCCTGCTGACACGCCTCAAGCTGAGCCCGGATCTCAGAGATGATCTCTGCCCTCCTGCTTCCCTGATCGCTGAAGTGGCTGAAGCAGCTGAGAAACACCACGATGTCGGCGTCGGAGCAGCCTCGCAGAGCTGTGCCTTTGGCTAAGGAACCACCCTGGGGGAACAGGGCAGGTGGCTTAAGTCTGTTTGACTTCCCCTGGATTCTGAGTTAGTTAGAAACATGCTGTGTGACCTTGGGCAAGTCACTTAACCTCTCTGTGCTGCAACTTTAATATGGTATGTTTATAAGAATACCAAGAGGTCAATTTAAACCCTTGACAAATGGTTTGGGACTGGGGTTGGTCTGAGTGGTTTTTTTTTTTGGAGCTTTTAAAAAAATAATTGATGGCCAACTCCCATCCCTGAGTTCATCTCTCTTAAAAACCTCCGTGATTCTGGGGTGGAAGCAGGGTAGAAAACCAGGAGGCCAAGACACCGCCTCAAGTGTGATGGAGGAGAAAGGTGAGGATCAGAGAGGGAAAGCAATTGCCTGGGATCACACAGCACATCAGCAGGCCTGGGACCACTCAGTGGCCAACCTGGGCCACTTCAGCTGACCTGGGCCACTTTCTTCAGCTGACCTGGGCCACCCTGTGCCTCTCCAGTTGTTAACTGAAGCTGTGTCAAGTGTGTGGACAGTATGACTTTTTGTGCACGTCCAGCCTCCTTTCTACCTGGGATTGGCATCCTGTTTTTTTGGGGGACCCACTGTTCCTCCACTCACGAGTTCTATGTGGAGCCCGTGTGACCCAGGCTTGGTCAGATTTAGCCCCTGTGACTGGTCTGGGGACAGGTACATGACCCAAGCCAGGCTAGTGGGACTCAATTCCAAGATTCTCACTTGAAGTTTGAGAAAACAAAATTTGTTTTTTTTTTCTGGTGGCTTATGCCTGCCAAGGACTACCACAGAGGAAGGCCCTGTCCAATACATAAAGAGTACAGCAAATTTTGTAGATTTTATGGAAATTAGACTGTTCAGAGTCATCATGTTGTAAGAAAGAAAGGATAAAAAGAACAAAGTTGAGTCTTGGTAACCCGGCATGGGCTCCTGGATCGAGCCGTGCCCGCAGCTCGCTGTAGTCAGGGGCTTTCCAGTTACATCGGCCAACACAGCCACCTCTTCTAAGCTGGGTGTCACCAACAGCCTAGAGCCTTGCTGGGCTTATTTGGGCTTCTACTGCCCACCCATGCCCTTGTTCTGGCTCGTCTTCTATGCTTGGCCTTGTGCCAGCTGCTGCAATGGCTGGAGATGTAGGTCGGGTAGAGGTGTCTGACCCTGGCTGAGCTCTTGGGGACTCACCTTGACCACCTTGAGCACTTTGATAGGAGAGCCCCGGAAGCAGTTCTCCCTCAGGAAGGAGCAGATGGTGTTGACGGCCTTGTTCACCTGAGCCAGGAACTGGCGGTTGGGCTGCAGGAGCTCAGCAATGAACTTGTCCAGGTCCCCGGCCGGGGTCTGGTGAAGGAGGGCGGGCTGCGGAGAGAAGCCAGGTGAGGCCCACTGGAGCCAGGACTCCACAGAGCGCTGATGAGGCCAGGGTCGCGGCCCCACTGTCTCCCCTGGCCTGCTTTCCTTCTCAGCAGGCTGGCAGGTCCTGATGTAGCATCAGAGGGACCTGACCCCACCACTGACGAAAGCCTCAGTTTCCCATCTTTAAGTGGAGGCAATAACTTGGCCCATGTGTCACTGGATTGTCGTGAGTGCTAAGCACTGGTTAGGAGACCCCACTGCCAAATGGCAGACATGATGACATTTTATGTGATATGGTTTGTCTCCCAAAGATTCCAGTGTTGGAGGCTTGGTTCACAGGGTGGTGTGGCCTGGTGGGAGGTCCCTGGGTATGGCTTCTTGACTACAAGAGTGAGTCCAGCCTTGAATCCTGTCTCTGGAGGTGACCTGTTCCTCCCATGCACACTGCCACTGCTGTGATGTCATCTGCCACAGCATCCTCAACACAGCCAAGCTGATGCTGGCACCATGGCCTTGAAACTCCGGAACTATAAACAAAATAAACCTTTCTTCATAAAGCCAGCCAGCCTCAGGAATTTTGTCATAGTAACAAAACTGGACCAATACAATCTCCCTCTGGCAGCTGTAAGTGGCTTATGTCTTGACATTGGTTTCTCTGGAAGCAGAGCCTGAAATGGAACCTTGTGCTTGTGATAGTGTGGGGACACAGTGCACAGGAGATAGGGAATAAGGGTGGCAGGACACAGTGGGGGGAGCCGAGAAAGCTGGGAATTCAGCCAGAGACAAACTTTTGCCTGAGTCCCTGGGTGGTTCAGGGGTGCGAATTGTATCAGAGTTGGTCCCACCTTGAGACAAAGGTGGACTTTTTGTACCCATGTGACATGCTGGGATGTGGCAACCTGTGCCTCTTGTGGAGGTCAACTCTCCAGAAAGGGGGCAGCTGTAACTGTCAACAGCCAGCACTCCCAGCACTAGGGATGTGTGCTTGACTGGCAGGGAAGGGTCCCTGCTGAGGGGCACAGCAGCCTTGGGCCCTGCCTCTTACCATCACATCCCATGGCTGCACAGGTGTCCCGTCTGCATTCATGAGGCAGGCCTGTGACTCCAGAGCTGCTGCTTCCTGAGCCAACAGCTCCCAGCTGCCCTGGCCCACATTCCAGGTAGGGTCAGCAGGGTCCAGGACCAGAGGCCTAGGGCAGGGTGGGTAGGCAGGTGGTTAGGAAGGTGGGAGTCAGTGAAGGGGCAGGTGGGAGGGAGGGACCAGGAAGGGATGTGGGGGCTGGAAAGTGTCAGGGCTACATGGCTGGCCCAATCTTCACCAAGTGCAGTCAAAGCAACCAACTGGGTGTCCTGGTCAGAAAGCTACTGGGTGTGCCCATAATTTGAGAAACAGCATTTTATTGTGCTTGTAAAACTGGCTCTGGTTTCCTTTAGGGCTGATGTGGTCACACTTCTTCATCACAATCCAGAGGCCAGCAGATTGGGGAACTGGACTGGTGATCCACAGCCCACCTGGGACCTCCCCCCCCCAATACACTGATTCTAGGGTGACATGGGGAGAGGGAGGCTGGGCAGGCAAAGGGGTATTGGGTATGGACCTGGGCTTCCGAAGCTGGCCTAGAAGGTGTGTTTTCATATCGTGGTCCTCAATGCCATAGTTGACTGTCCAGTACACACACAGCTGCTGGTGCTTCTGGACAAGGCCCAAGACAGTCCGGAGGCCTTGGGCCATGTTGAAACGGTCTTTCCCACAGCCTTGCTCCCAGGCAAAGATGGTCAGGAGCTCCAGGGCATAGGCTGGGGGTAGAGAGGCACCGGCTGGTTCTTCTTCTTTGTTTTGAGCTACTACCTGTCACCAAGACCAAGCAAAGATCAGAGGACATGGGACCTACTGACTACAGAGCAAATCCCCAGGAAGGTTAAATACAGAAAGAATAGTGAGAAGGCATGGCTGGCACTTTTCAGGGGTTAAACTGAAGTCCAGAGATGGGTAGTGACTTGTCCAAGGTCACACATTGACTTGGTCTCTTGGAGGATCCCCTCAAGGAGGTTGTGGAGCTGTACAGGAATGGGGCTGCAGGGTGTCCATCTTGGTACCCCAGTTGACAGCAACAGGGACTCAATAAGTCCTGAACGTATAGGAGCACAGATGCAAGTTGGCATTCCGAGAAGTGCTCAGGAAGGGACCTGCAAAGGATGCTAGGGGTTCAGTCCAACTTGCAAGGAAGAGGGTGACAGGTGCAACAGTATTAGCAAGGGCTTGGAGGTGGGAAAGACTAGGGAAATCATCAAGAGTGTGAAGAAGGAGGAGAAACAGAGCAGCCAGACAGGTACATTTAATCCCAGCACGGGACATAAGGACTTAGCGCTTGATGGAAGAAAATACAGTAACTTCCGGTTCTGGGCCGGAAGTGGAGATGGAGGAGGTGGTTCTTCCGCTTGGGATGACCAATGAGATGCAAAGGAGGGGAGAAGTCTGTGAAAGGGGGAAGCTGATTGGCTGAGGCAGTTGCCATGTCAGTCGCCACTTCCTGCGGGGAGCCAGGGGCACTCACGTGGCGGTACCAGTGCTTGACCAGCAGGATGAGGTTCTTGAGTTTGGCCGGGCGGCTGTTGACGAAGTTCCTCCGGAGCTCCGTGAAGCAGGCGGCGTGCTCGCCACCCCGGGAGCTGCTGCGGATCAGGGATGAGTAGACCTGGGGCTTGGGTTGGACACCAGCACCGAGCTGCCCTGTGGAAGTTTGGGACATTTGCGACCCTGAATGAAGACAGAGGTCTTCGTTAACCACCCATCATTAACGTTCACGGAGCTCGTTATTCATTAAAGTAATTAATTTCAGCATCATTTACAAAACAGCACGGACAGTAATTCACGATCACATTAAACAGCAATCAGGTTTCTCTGTTTAGTACCAACTGAACTGGGCACTTTTAAATAATTTTTGATATTCCCTCCAGGAACTCTGCACCTCATTAGCTGTGTAGGATAGAGGTGAAGGGAATGGTCTTTGGAGATGGACTGGCCGGGGTGGACGCCAAGCTGTGTGATGTCGCTGCTTTGGTCCTCAGTTTCCTCATCTGTAAGCCATAAATAGCACCTGCCCTACTCAAATGAAATCTACACGAGAAAAGCAGCATGGCCCAGGAAGCATTCGCTTCTGCAGTTATTGAAGTTGTCATCTCCCCTGTGAGAGCACCAAGTCATCCAGAGGAAGCTGGAACTGAGGCCCAGCCCTGTCCTTCATAAGGCTGCCATCCACCAGCACAGAGAGGTTTCAAGAAAATTTGTTCTGGGTGGGGAAGAGGGGAGGAAAAGTCCCCCAGGAGAAGCAGAGGTCCTAATCCTAAGCTAGATGTGGGTGTGAAGTTCAAATTTACAGTGTGAACATGGTGGGGAAAACCCCAAGCTGTTAAATTAAGGTGCAAACTGGCCTGGTGACTTAGTGAGACACTTAAGGCCCAGCTTGAAGCAAAAGGAGGACTTGGTCCTCCGAGGGCTATTTCCGTAACTCCCAGCAAAAGAAACTTCCACAGGAAAAAAAAAAGTAAGAGTTCCATAAATGCTGTGGAGCTCACAGTAAAACTTTACAAAGCACAGGAGGAAAGAATCCACCAAGATCCACCAGGGGTGTCTCAGCCAGTAGGAAAATTACTGCTTTAAGAATCTGAGATAGCTGGGCGCCAGTGGCTCATGCCTGTAATCCTAGTTACTCAGGAGGTAAAGATCAGGAGGGTCGCAGTTCGAAGCCAGCCCAAGCAAATAGTTTGCGAGACCCTATCTTGAAAACACCTAACACAAAGGGGACCAGGAACTAGAGAAAAGGTTAGATCAAGAAGAACTAACCTAGAAGGTAACACACATGCACAGGAAAGCAATGCGAGTCAACTCCCTGTATAGCTATCCTTATCTCAACTAGCAAAAACCCTTGTTCCTTCCTATTATTGCTTATATTCTCTCTTCAACAAAATTAGAGATAAGGGCAAAATAGTTTCTGCCGGGTATCGAGGGGGTTGGGGGGAGAGGGATGAGGGAGGGGGTGGGTGGGTGGTAAGGGAGGGGGTGGGGGCAGGGGGGAGAAATGACCCAAACATTGTATGCACATATGAATAATAAAAAAAAGAAAGAAAAAAAGAAAACACCTAACACAGAAAAGAGCTGGTGGAGTGGCTCAAGGTGAAGGCCCTGAGTTCAAACCCCAGTACTGAAAAAAAAAGAATTTGAGATAATAATAGAGCAATCTGAGAGATGAAAATGAAACACTTAAAGTGCTTCAAAAGATGAAAGGAAGTGGGAATGGTGGTTCACACCTGTAATCTCAGTTTCTTGGGAGGCAGAGATGCATGGACCATGACTAGCAGTCAGCCCAGGCAAAATGTTAGCAAGTGCCTATATTGAAAACAAGCTGGAAAAAAATAAAACTACTACATTATTAAAAAAAAAAACCCAAACAAAAATAACCAAATAAACCAAGCCAGGTTTAGTGCTTTACACTGCCGATCCCAGCTACTCAAGAAGTGGAGGTAGGAGGATCATGGTATGAGGCCAGACCGGGCAAAAGCACGAGACCCTACCAAGGTGAAGCAAAAGAACGGGGATGTGGCTCAAGTGGTAGGGCATTTGTTTAGCAGGTGCACTAAATGCTTATAAGATTTGGTGGTGGTAACTTTGAAAACCCAAAATGATTTCCAATGCTTCCTTCACAGGAGAATTAGGACCCTGAGGAGGATGGGAGAGACCTTGTTTAATGCTTCCTGGTCCCCTGTGGTGCCAATACACCCAAAGGCACAGGCATGGTGCCCCTCACCCATGGCATCAAAGGCTGGCACCAGGCTGACATCCATCCTGCTTTCTGGTTCTGTGGACAGCAGCTGGAATTGCAAAGCCTGGTGCCCGTTCTGCTCAGGAAACCTCAGGCTCAGACCAGGGACTGGGTCCCGCCCCCAGGATTCCAGCTGGGCCTGCACATCACGGAGGATGTCTGCACGAGGCTCCTGGTCCTGGAAGTCTGTGAGGCAGCTGAAGAAGACAACGATTTCCAAGTCACAGCTGCCCCTAAGGTCCGTGCCGCGGCCAAACGAGCCCCCCTGTGGAGGAAGGACAGCTCAGACATGACCCTCCAGGAGCCTGGGGTCACACTAGTATCCCAACAACCACCCCCCGCAGCTGCAGCAGGAAACAGTTCTCAATGATGTCGGGTGAACAGAGGCACACAGCACATCAAGCCCTGTGACCTGGCTCCTGGCACAGCCAAGCTGTATCTGTCACACCTGCCTTCCTGTCAGATCCTGAGTGTGACCAAACCCATGTGAGGAGCAGAGAGTTAGAGTAGTGACATCTGTCCTACCTATTGCAATCTGGACCAACAGTGGCCGATTGCAGTCCCAGAACCAAATGGCTCGGCCAGTCAACCATCAATTCATTGATTCACTGCTGCCCAGACTCACTCGTGCAACAGACATTTATTGAGCACTTGCAGGTACGAGGACGTGTGAGGGTTGGGGAGGGGTAGTTGATAAGCAACAGCTTCCAAAACACTAAGTGCTCACAGACGCAGGCAGAGTGGGAGGAGCTAGTAGTGCAGAACATAATTTTAACTAACTAATTTATTTATTTTTTGGCAGTACTGAGGTTTGAACTTGGCCTCACTCTTGCTCTGTCACTTGAGCCAGCCCTTTTTGCTTTAGTTATTTTTAAGGTTAGGCCCGAAGTTTGCCTGGGGTTGGCCTCAGACTGTGATCCTCCTTCTTATGCCTCCTGAGTGAATTACAGCCATGTACCATCACCACACCTGCAATTTTAAATTGCATGGTCAGGCCACATTGGAGGGGAGGGAGAGAGCCAGAGGTTGGGATTGGAGCAGCCAGGAGACCCTCTGGGGTTAGTGAGGAAAAGAGGTTGCTGGAGCCAAGTCCTAAATCCTCACTCTGTGAAACTATGGAGGATTTTGAGCCTGGGAGGTGATCTGATTATTTTAACAATCATTAAAAACAAAAAACCAAAAAAAAACCTAGCTGAGCACTGGTGGCTCAATGCCTATAGTCCTAGATCCTAGCAGGAGGCAGAGATCAGGAGGATCGCAGTTCATAGCCAGCTGGGGAAAATAGTTCTCCAGACCCAATCTCAAAAACACCCAACACAAAAAAGGGCTGGTGGAGTGGCTCAAGTGGTAGAGCGCCTGCCTAGTGTGTGTGAGGCCCTGTGTTCAAATCCCAGTACCACCAAAATATCTATGTATATATTGGGTCATTGGGCAGGCAGAGTGGCTCAGATGTCAGAGTGCCTGCCACTAGCATGAAGCTTTGAGTTCAAACAACAAAAGCACCGCCAAACAACAACAACAAAACAAACTCCACTGGGGCTAGGGCTGTAGCTCAGTGGGAGAGCGTTTGCGTGGTGTGGGGGGGGTGGGTTCCACCCCCAGCACTAAAAACAAAGCAAAGTGAATACAAAACATGGCATTTAAACACACAGGTGGGCCCTGGACTTAGGGAAGGTTTGGTTATGGTGGAGCAAAGCAACCAGTGCAACCATTTTGTTTCCTTTTCGGCTGATTTGAGATATCTAACACGTTATTATAAATAAGCTGGTGTCTGCTGATTCTGCTGTGGTGTAGACTAATGCAAGCATTCTGAGTGTGTTAGGTGAGGCTGAGCTTTGAGTCAATGTAGGTTGGGTGTATTAAATACATTTTTTTGATTTACCATACTGTCAACTTACCACGGGTTTATCAGGCTGCAACCCCGTCATAAGCTGTGTATGGTCTGTCTACAGCCAGCCAGCAAACCACCCTTCCAGGGTTGTCCCGCTCCCCTGTGCAACCTTGGCTGTGGCTGTCCCCTCCCCCTGTGGTTTCTCCAGGGCGTCCCACAGAACCTTCACAGGGCAGCTCACCTTGCTAACCCTCGAGGGCTTGTGCACACAGCTCTCTCTGAGGCAGCGCACGACACTGTCGATGGCCCTTTTCACCTGCTCCTGGAACTGGGGACTGGGCTTCAGGTGGTTCTGGATGAAGCGGTCCAGCTCTTTGGTGGGGACCTGAGACAGATCCGAGGCAATCCGTGGGACAGATGGGGTGATGTTGGCTGTGGCCACAGGCCTGGTAGGTGAGCATGAGTGCTGCTTGCTCCTCGCCCCTGGACACCCAGGCTCGAGGCTCTTGCTGCACTCAGAGGGTCCCTGGTCAGGCACCGAGGGGATAATGCTGGCTGCTTCTGAGCAGAGCCGTGAGAGCTGCTTGCCTCCAGCTTTTGGACTCACGGCACTGAGGCTCTTGCTGTTTCCAGAGCCCCCCTGGTCAGGGTCTCGCTGGATGGGGTGTGGAAGGGCCTGGAAAGTCCAAGGGGCCACGTCAGCCAGCGCAGAAGTTTCCATCATGACTCCCCCACAGCTAGAAAGTCTGCAGCGCTGCAGACAGTCACACTTGCTCTTTCCCCTCCATGCTCTTGACCAGGTGACCAGTGTCTGACGGGCCCACTGTCCTGCCTTTCTCACCTCTGTCCCACACCACACAGCAGGTTCCCAGGAAACACCAGACACATAAATCAAGTGCAAAACCCAAAAGCCCAGGGACCCCACCCCCGCCCCGTCACTCACCAGCCTCTTCCAGGGCTGCACAGGGTCCCCCGCCTGCAGGAAGCACAGTTGGTCATAGCTGGACTTGGCCTCCCGGGCCAGCACATCCCAGTGCCAAGTAGCCCCATTGCCCACATCCCACGTGGGGTCGGCGGGGTCCAGGATTATAGGCCTGCAACCCCAAAGAGACAGAAGGGTCTGGTTAGCAAGATGGTTAAGCTCAGAGCTCTGTAGCCGAGCAGACCTGGTTCCAATCCCAACTCTGCTACTTTCCAGCTGTGTGACCTGAGGCTGGTGGCTTACCCTCTCTGAGCCCCAATTTCTTCATTTGCAAAATGAGAACAACAGTGCCATTAGAGAGATTCACTTGGACAGTGGTCCCTGACGCCAGTCACATGATAAATCGCTCTGAGTGACCCCTGGGATGTAGCAACTCCATTCCTAGCCACACGTCCATTTGATGACTGGGCATCATAAGTCATGCACAGAACTGTTTGTAACAGCCATGTCCATGACAGCTTCCAACTGGAAACAACCCAAATATCCATCAATAGAGGGAGATCAGCCGGAGGCAATGGCTCACACCTGTAATCCCAGCTACTTGGGAGGTAGAGGCGCTACCTGAGACCAGCCTGGGCAATTGTTTAGTGAAATCCTATCTCAAAAACAAAGTATAAAAAAACCAAAAGGGCTGTGGGTATAACTCAAATGACAAAGTGCTAGCCTAGCAAACAGGAGGCCTTGGGTTCAACCAGCAGAAACACACACACACACTGGAAATCACACCGTAATAAATTCACACAAGGGAATACTACACAGCAACGAAAAGGAATGAACACAGTTGCATGGGTAGCTCTCAAAGGCTTAAGGGGGAGAAAGAGAAGTCAGACACAAAACGGCGGGCCATATGGTTTCATTCAAATACTATACGAGAGCAGGCACAACTGCAATGATAAGAATCAGAATGGGGTCATCTTTGGGGCATTACTGACTAGGAGGGGCTCTCTGGGGTGCTGGAACTAGTCTGTGCTGACCTGGGTGGTGGTTTCACTGCTATGAGCACCTTAGAGACAGTCATGAAAATGTGCACATTGCCAAAGTCTTCACACAAAATACGCAGCCTGGGCGGTTAGGTTTTTCTTCCAAATCCCCCCAGGTGGTTCTAGCCCTGCTTTGCCATTGTGAATTAGCTCCTGGGGGGCACTAGTAGGTACCTGGGTCTCTCAAGCTGTGTCCGCAAGAATGTCCCGACTTCAGGATCCTCAAAGCCATAGTTGACGGTCCAGAACACACACAGGTTCTGATACTGCTGGATCAAGCCCAGGACGGATTGGAGGCCTTGGGCCAGGCTGAAGGCGTCCTCCCCACAGCCCTGCTCCCAGGCGAAGATGGTCAGAAGCTCCAGAGCATAGACTGGGAGCAGCGTCCCTCTCCCGGCCTCCTGGGGGTGCACCTGTGAAGGGTGGGGTCCGGGGCTCAGCGGGATAAGGTGCGGGGAGAGGCCCCTCTCTGTGGGACTCTGGCCATCTTGTCTCCAGGCTGATCTGGGAACAAGATGGATGGTTGTGGCTTCAGCTAAGCCATTGGCGGTGGTGGTGGTGGCAGGGGTTCAAGACCCCAGGAGGCAGCGGGACCCCAAGCAAAGGTGAGGCAGGTCTGGGGTCCTGGTCAAATGCCTCATTAGGGAAGACAGTACATACGGCACCCAAGGAGAAGGGCACTGAGTTGTCACCCTCTCACCTCTGGGGTAGGGGCAGGGAAGTGATCAGGACTCACCTGTCCCTGCAGCTCCCCCCTTCCCCATCTGGACACAAATGATTTCCTGGTGCACCATGCACCCGGGGGGAATTAACTCTGTGCCCAGCAAGAGTTCCAGGCCTTAGGGCTGGCAGGGCAGGTCAGGAGGGGACTTTGGCTCTCCAGAGGTGACCTGCCTGGATAGAGGCATCCAGCAGCCCCACTGCCACCTCTCACTGGGTAGCACAAGAAACAAGTCCAGGTGCACCTGTGCCCACCACCCAGCTCGTGATAGAGCCTTAGCACCAGGCAGGCGGCACCACAGTTTGCCTTTTTGGTTCTGTTTTGTCTTTTTTTTTTTTTTTTGAGGCAGGGTCTCACTATGTAGCCCAGTCTGGTCTCTTACTTGTGCTCCTCCTGCCTCAGCTTCCCAAGGGCTGGGATTGCAGACATGCACCATCATGCCTGGCTAGTTTGCCCTTTTAATAAGTAACAGGCTACTAGCATTTTCTGCTCCCAGAGAATCATTGTAATGTGAGAAGAACCTGAGAAAGACAGATTCATGTTCTTTTCTGTGCAGGTGGAAGAAACTGAAGCCCAGCCAGAGGAGGCTAGGAACTTGCCTAGAGTCACACAGCAAGTCAGTGTCTAAGCCAGAATTAGAATCCAGGATCTCCATATCCCCCAGACCTGACTATGACAAATGGGCCAATGGAAGGATTAAGCTATGTGCCCCAAGATTTAGGGGGAGCTTGCTCCTTCACCTCCAGGATCAGGCTGGCACGCCTACCCCAGTGCCCATGTTTGTCAACAAAAAGTGTGCAGAGGGGCCTTCCTGAGGCTGGGAAAGGGAGTCTGCAAACCCTACATTACTTCATACCCTACAGAAACCGTTCCCGAGAGGCCAAGCCCTCATTATGAAAAGGAAACGTGGGTGAATCACTGTAGGAAGTCAGGGTGGGGAAAGACATCTTAAGACACACAAGGAAAAAAATCACCTAAGAAAAAGATGAATACATACGGTTACATTAAAATTCAACTATTTTCAGGGACAAATGATCTTTAAACCAAGCTGAATTGCAAGCCACAGACTGAGAGAATACATTTGCCTTCCATTAAGTAAATAAGAACTAGCAACCACAATATATAAAGAGCTTCCGCAAACCAACAAGAAGCTAGCAAATGAGACAAAGCAGGCACTTCCTAAATGTCCTCAACTGTGTTTTCACTGTATGAAAACACAGCACAGTCACATGTCTGGGGTCAGGACCCTCCTAAGTGACTTCACCTGACTGTACCAGTGCTTGACCAGCAGGATGAGGTTCTTGAGCTTGGCCGGGCGCCTGTTGACGAAGTTCCTCCGGAGCTCTGTGAAGCAGGCGGCGTGCTCGCCCCCCCGGGAGCCGCTGCGGATCAAGGATGAGTAGACCTGGGGCTTGGGTTTGTCCCCAGAGCTGAGCTGTCCTGTGGAAGTCAAGAACAGTGAGTTAGAAGGATGCCGAGGACACAGATGAAAGGTGATGTCGGTGCCCTGCTTAGCCTGGGGCACTGGGGAGTGGGAAGAATTGGGGGTGGCGTCTGGCAGCATGGGAGGTTGCGGATTGGGAAGGGAGGCTGGAATGCTGGAGACAAGAAGGTGTCAGTGGGAGGATCCCTTCCTTCCCAGTGATCAGGTGGAATCCTAATCCAAGGTGGTTAAACAGGAAGATGCTTCTGCTGCTGAGTGACCAGGTCACCCTTTCCAGCCTGTGGCTCCCTTGGGCAGCACTAAAATGCCACCGAGCACGCCTTCAATTACATGGGACCAGGGGAGAGGAAAACAGAGCTGGGGAATCAGAAAGTGAGGAACTGTGATTCTGTAGGGACGATGGCTAACGATTTGGGGGTTGGGCTCCTGTGAAAGGTTTTGCATGGATTTCCTTTTGTGTCGGCACCCCAGCCCTATGGGACAAGTTCAACTCCTCCTCCCCTTTTCTAGCTGAGAACCAAGGGGCACAGAGGGACCCAAGCTTTGCTCAAGGTTACACAGTGTGGGCAAGCAGTGGAGTCAGGATTTGAACTCAGAGCCAACTGGTTTCACGGTTTGTGCCTTTTCCTCCACCATTCCCATGGGGCACGGCTTGGGGAAAAGTAGGCACTCTTCATAATTCCTTAGGTCGCTGAGCGGCTTTGGGTGAGTTACTGAATGTCTCTGTGATTCAGTTCCCCCACTGGTAAATGGAAGATGAAATAGTAAAGACCTCACAGGTGAGTTGTGAACAGGTCAAATTCCTGGAACAGGAATCTGCTCACTTGCCGATGGTACACGGCCAAAGACCCAACCCACTGTAGACTGAAAATACCTGAACCTGTTTTGAACATACAGCCCTTTCTCCTTGTTATCATTACTCTCTGAGCACACAGGACAGTCACAGTCAGATGCTGTGTCACTGTGATTCAGTCAATGAACAGAATATTTGACCGTGGATATGAACCAGGCTCAAGTGTGCAGTCTGCCCTGCTCTATGTCGTGTCAGAACCCTTTGTGGTGTTGACACAGCAATGGCATCAACCACAGACCCGTTTCTCAGGACACGCAGATGGTAACAACACAGACTGCGGTTTATGGAAGTCACGTGTCAGAAGTAAGCTAGATGATTCAAAGCATCCCGGAGGTCCTGGATTTCTCTGGGGGGTGGGAACTGGAACCGGCTCCATGTGGATACCAAGAGCTGAGGGCTACAGGGGTGGTGGACATGGCTGTCTGCCCAAAGGATAGAGCTAAATAATAATAATAATAATAAATAATAACAGCAAAGACGCCTTTAACCCATATCATGTGCTAGATTTGTTATAAGTATTAACACATTTAATCTTTTTTTTTGCAGTACTGGGACTTGCACTCAGGGCCTACACCTTGAGCCACTCCACCAGCCCTTTTTTGTGATGGGTTTTTTTGAGATAGGGTCTCACAAACTGTTTTCCCGGGCTGGCTTCGAACCACGATCCTCCTGATGTCTGCCTCCTGAGTAGCTGGGATTACAGGCGTGAGCCTGACTCACATTTAATTCTGTGCAATCCTCTCGGCACCGTTATTATTACTATCCTGATTTCACAGACGCAGAGGCAGAGGTGCTCTCTGTAGTATGTCAAGCATAGGTGTGTTATGATGGAGCAGGAAAAAAATCACTGTTTCCTAGATAAAATATAAGATTTTGGGTCAGACGTGGTGGTACATGCCTGTAATCCCAGCTACTTGGGAGGCATAGGTAGGAGGATCTCTATCTGAGCCAGTCTTGGGTAAAAATGGGAGACCCAAACTCAAAAATAAAGAAAAAAGGACTGAGCAGAGCACCTGCTTGGCAAGCATGAGGCTCTGAGTTCAATCCCCAGTACTGTAAACAAAACAAAACAAAAAACCCAAGATTCATCAGATTCTGGTCTGGCCCCCAGCAAACTGCCACTCGTCATGTGTCTGTTTGCTTTGCCCACTTGGGGCATTTCTGGAAGGGTTGAGCAGTAGTGCTGGAAATGTGGGATCCCAAAGATGACTGGGTGAGGCCAAGCATCTTCCAAGGAGGACCACAGGTCCAGGGGACCCAGGCCTTCTTTGTCCCTGCTTGGTCCAAACCTGATGTGTTTGTCTATTCAAGGAACTGAGACCAGAGAGGGATAGCGGCTTGCCCGAGTCACACAGCAAGTCACTGGTGGGGCACAATGAGATGACCTGTTTTATCCCCAATGATGGCACCCAGGGTTGGGGACCCCTCACCCAGGGCATCAAAGGCAGGCACCAGGTTGACATCCATCCAGTGTTCAAGGTCTACGGATGCCAGGCGGAACTGCAGGCCCCCAGTCATGGTTTGCTCTGGAAACTGAAGGCTCAGTCCGGGGACTGGGTCCTGCCACCAGGCGTCCAGCAGTGGCCTCATCTCATGAAGGATCTGTGCACCATGTGTCCTCTGGTCCTCGTAGCTCTTGAAGCAATCGAGGAAGAAGACAAGTTCTGAATCACAGCCACCCCTGAGGGCTGTGCCTCGACCATAGGAACCGCCCTGTGAGGAAAGAAGAAGCTGAGAACTCCACACTCTCCAGGTCCACTGCACGAGGACTGATGGGAAACTGAGTGAGGGAAGTGGGCTGGGTGGTGTAGGATTCAGGCATGAGGCAGCCAGGCCTGAGTTTCTACGAGAAGCAATTTTAATTTGTAAATCTGTGACTGTTAAATATTAACAACTAGCTTTTAAAAAAAAAAGTAAAACAAACTGGTTTAAGCTAAGTGTGGTGTTGCATGTCTGTAATCTCAGCTCCTCAGGAGGGGGAGGTAGGAGGATCATAGTCCAAGGCCAGTTCTGGCCAAAACGATGAGGCCCTACCTAAAGAAATATCTAAAGCTAAATAAGATTGGAGTCATGGCTCAAGTGGGAGAGAGCACCAGCCTAACAAGCACGAGGCTCTGAGATCAAATCCCAGTGTAACCAAAAATGAACAAAGAAGCAAACAAAACCCTTTGCTGTGATGTGATCCTGAATTTCTGAGACCTTTCTGACAGGATTTTCTTTCTGCGGTGCTTCCAGATTGAGGATGTGAGGAGGCCCCTGAACATGGTGAGAGCCTCTGTTCTGTGCGTGGCATCAAACCCCTAAGTCACTTCCTACAGGAAGTGGTACCTTTGCCTGCAGATAGGGTTGGACCCAGGAGTCAGACTCCAAACTCACAATCTCTCTACCTTCTTATGGTAATAAATCTTCATTAACAATAATGAAGATTTTCAAATCTATGCCAGGAGAGAAAGGAGTTTAAAGAAATCCATCCCACTATCCACCCTGCTTGTTCTAGTTGTACCCCGTTTTCATGGGCACGTCTAAAACAGTGACTCCACAGAGTAGGTAAATGTGTCCCCGTGGACATTTGGCTATGTCTGGAAATATTTTTGACAGTGGTGGTGACCAGAGCAAGGAGCCTCTTCATGCTGGTCTCTGGCGGGTCATTCTGACACAGTTTGGAGGTTTGTGATCTTCTTTCCTTTAGGCACAGCCTAGCCTGGCCCTGGAATATGTCACTCCTGCAAGTGTTGCTGGGATCAGAAGACTTCCTAATTCTTTGTGTCCCTCAGGGAAACTCCATGGCAGGACACGTGGGTGCAAAGGGAGTTTACTAAGTTAGGGAAGGGAACTACAAAAGGGGGCATGGTGGGCCCAGGTGGACTCTGGAGGCCAAGAGAGAATGCGTCTCTTCTCCAGGTGCTTTTAAAAAAGGGAAGAACCAGGAGATCCCCAATAATCAATGGGTAGGGAGGGGAAAGGGTGGTTCCCAGGCCAGGGGAGGGCGGTCCCTCAGCCAGAGAGTGGTCAATCTGAGATGTAGTACTAAGTTTCTATGAGTCCTGAACGTCCCCTAATTTTAGCCTGCCTCACAAGGAGTCCTTTCCATGGAGAATGGTATCCCCCGGCCACAGTGAGGGCTCTGGAGCCAAAACCTCTGTCGGACAGCTTCGGGTGACCAGAGGGCCACAGGCCATGTTCAACCGGGGCATCAGGTGCAGCTGTGAGGGCTTTAGGACTCCTGAGACTTGCTCCATGGAGGTCCCTGCTGCCTCTCTCAGATCAGAGGCAGGCCTCCACCTCCAAGGCTCCTGGTCCGCCTTTCACTGCGTTTTCACCCCTTCACCTGGCAAGCTCCAAATTGGCTCTACCTTCCCAGGTTCCCAGGATCGGCCTCTGGCTTCCCCCAGCTTACTCCTAGGACTCAGTATCTCACCGTTTGTCTCCCCCAGATTCTGTGAGCACCCTGAGGTCACATTTGCAGTGTGTCACAGTGCGTAAGTGACACACTGTCACTTGCAGCAGTGGCTTAACCACCACGCCCAGCCTCAGTTTACCCATTCATAAAAGAGGGGCAACAACTTCCACTTCGTCGAGTCTGAGGAATGAGGTAACACTCATTTAACCAGATCAAGTTCATTGCTATCTGGCAATTTCTTCTTGAAGGAGCGCATTACACAACAGGATCATTTCTGGTTCCTCGGAGGCAGGGACAGTGCCAGGTCATAACTGGGTGACTGCGAGGATGAATGAGGAGAGGCGGCCTTGGGGCGCGCAGAGGAGGAAAGCAGACTCCCTGCACATGAACCCTGTGGCTGGGCCGTTACAGGTGACTTCACCTCGCTCCGTGCCTCAGTTTCCCCCTCGAGTGCTGCAAGCCGCTAAGGTGAAGGCTCCTGGAGGTGACCTGTGTGTCCCCCCACCTCCTGCGCTCACCTTGGCCGTCTTCAGCACCCGCGGCGTGGGCTGCGCGCCCCCGCGGCTCCCGCGCTCCCGGAGGGCAGCGTCCAGGGCGCCCAGGGCGCGCCGCGCGGTCCCCAAGAAGTCGGCGTCCGGCTGCAGGCGGCGGGTCACCAGCTTGTCCAGCGCGCTGGCCGCCGTGCTGTACACGTCCATGGCCGTGGCCACTCGCGCCCGTGTCTCGGGTCTCGGGTCTCGGGTCTCGGGTTTCGTTTCCCCTGTGGGGCTCCCCGGTCACCACGCCCCGTCCACGCTTCTCCTGCTCCCCGGCACCCCGGGGCTCCCTTTCCTGCTTTCGGTTTCATTTCCTTCTCCTCCTCTCTTCCGTCTCTTTCCTGCAGCTCAAGAGGTCAGTTGATGACTCTGATCGTTTTCTTAAGGGATTTCTGCCGCCCCAGGCCACCTTGCAGGGTGGGAACCGGGATAAAGGGGGTCCCTTTGTCTCCTGTGACTTCCTCTTCTTTCGCCAGTTGTGAGGCAATGCCTGCCAACCCTTGTCAAGTTCACTTGGAACTGGAAGATGGACTGTGCTGCCCACAGGGGCCAGTGAGCCAGGCCCATGCCAGCAACTCCACCCTGGCACCTGGAGACCCCCCCCTCCCCCCAACACACACCTTCTTGCTGATCTGCTTGGCTGTGCAGCCCCAAGTGAGTCACTTAGCTTCTCTGGGACTCATTTTATCTGTCATATGGAAGTCATGCAAGGCAAGGTGTTAAAAGGGCAAAGGCTGGTGGGGTGAGGTGGTGCACACCTGTAATCCTAGCTACTTGGGAGGCACAGAAAAGGAGGATAGCAATTGCAAGACAGCCCTTTGGGGTGTTACTGGAAAAATAACGTTGATAATGACCTCGGTTTCTGCATCCAGCAGAAGAATTCCAGCAAGACACAAAGATTATTAGTGAAAATAATAGTAAAATATATTAGGAAGGAAATACACTTTCAACACACTAAAGCGGGCTGCCTCTAGAGTGAGAACAGCAAGCTAGGTTTTAAGGTTGGAGTATTTATTAAGAAACTCTTAGCTTTGGGTCCTTTCAGTCCCTGGAGTGATTTCCTGAGCTTGGATAATTGTCTTGTTAAGAGAGGCACTGAGTAATCTACTTGTTTCTACTCTAATTGACAAAGAATGTTTTGAAACTTCTGACCTTTGCTCTATCTAGCTCTTAGGGTTTTGGTTTTTGTTTTTCAAATTTTCCTTGTGAAAACCATCCTGCATCACACATAGTTGACGTTTAGGATGTAGGTTACTCTTGGGTAGAGAGCAAATTAAGGCCAGGTCCCGTAGCTCACGCCTGTAATCCCAGCTACTCAGGAGCAGAGATCTGGAGGATCTTGGTTTGAAGCCAGTCCAGACAGGTAGTTCAAGAGACCCTATCTCGAAAATACCTAACACAAAAATAGGTCTGGTGGAGTGGTCAAAGTGAAGGTCCTGAGTTCAAACCCCAGAACCACAAAAAAAAAAATTAAGTTTAGCATCCTGTGATAGCCCCTGGGCTCTGACTATCTGATCTTAAAAAGACAGGTGGAGTTGGAATGTTGAATTACAATGATTTCTTCCTGTCTTCCTCTTGTGGCCACGCTTATGTTTAGCTGCTACCTATCGGGGAAAAGTTAGTGAGACCCCCATCTCAATCAATAAACCAGTGTAGTGGTGTGTACCTATTGCCCCAGCTATTCAGGAGGCTGTAAGTAGGAGGATTGAGATCTGAGGTTAGCCCAGGCAAAAGTGCAAGACCCTACCTGAAAAAAAAAACCTAAAGCTAAAAAGGACTGGGGGCGTGGATCAAGTGGTAAAGTACCTGCCTAGCAAGTGCAAGGCTCTGAGTTCAAACCCCAGTAACTCCTTCTCCTCCCCTCAAAAAAAAAGACAAAGATTTGTAGAGTCAGATGGACTTGGGTTTGTGGGAGAAGAAGTCAGTGGTGGTCCATTGTCAAGGCGAAACAGCAACCCCGCATGGAAAAATTACTGATAACTTACTTACAGAGCAGCAATGCACCTGGAAGAAAATCACAAATGACTGTGAAAAAATGAGGAAAAGGGTCAAACTATGTACTTGCTGGAGAGCACGGTGACAGAGACAAAGGGAGGTGGAGATCTGACTGACCCTAAGAGAGGCATATTTTAAAATAACCCGATAGGGGTGGGGGTAGAAATTTACATCCCATAGTACTCAGCCAAAGAGGAACCAGGGGAAGGACTCGTGCACTAGAAAATATAATGCTTGTTGGAATTGCTTTGGGGCAACCCATCTTGCAAGACCACTATTCAAGTCTCACTTTGCTGTACTCCATGTGTCTCTGAGTTCATCCTTTGAGTTTGGACAGTATTTCTCACAGGTTTGAGTCTCGCCCCTATCCCAACCCTCCTCCAAGCCTCAGTTTCTTCATCTGTAAAATGGGATTATACTTACTGAACTATTACTAGGTGTCAGGTGTTGTTCTAAATACTTTATAAACTCAATCCTCTGAAAAGCCCCATGAAGCAGGTACTACTATCATCTTCATTTTAGACATGAGAAAATGGAGGATCAGAGAGGTTAAGTAAGTCACCCAATGTTACACAGTCAGTAATTGCCAGAGCCAGGATTGGAACACAGGCAGCCTGATCCCAGACTCCTTGCTTTTCAACTCCTTGCTCTGCTGTGTCACGAGGCTGTTACATGAGGATGAGATGCGAGGGTGAACGTGAAGCTTTCAGACACTTCAGTGTTAACACGTGGGGGCCGTGATGTGTATGTTCGCGCCTCACAGTGAAATGTCAAAAACAAAGTCCAGTACAATTCCAGGCTGCGTGATGCAGACTGAGAGCAGGGAGGTGGCGGTTCTGCTCTTCGATGGATGGTATGTGTGCTAACGATGACCCAGAGGCCTTGGTCAAACAGCACAAAGATGGAGCCCATCGGTCAACAGCTCAGCCTGACGCTGGAATGGAAGCCGACCTCATCTTGTTCTGAAAACCAGCAAGTGGCCGACAGCCCGCGGCGTAGGCTCGGTGGCACAGGCTGGCTTGGGTAGAGGTCTAGGCAGCATGGTCCAGCTCTACAGAGACCGAGTTAGCAGCCTGGACTTTCTCTCTGGGTCCCCTTCCAAAACGCAGCCACAGCTGTCACCAACCTCTACAGAGAAAGTGGGGCTACCCGTCAGCCAAGTTTTGACACTGGAATTCAGATCGGCCATCAGTGGCAAAATAGGACGTGTTGACTTGGGTTAGAAAACGCAGAACTACTCGTAGAACCAGTTCGGTCTGATGTGCAGCCTCCTGGGTTGCCCTACTTTGCCCGTCTTGGTGCAATGGCTGGTGTGGGTGTGGGTCGAGGACCCCAGGCTCTCCTGCACATGCAAGCAGTGGATCGGATGCTAATCGAAGGAGAAACAGACTCCATGATGTCAATTTGCACACTTTCCTGTCAGAAGAAACGGGGCTCTACTGGGACAACAGTGGAACTAGAAAGCGTACCTCAGCCCAGTGTGGTGATGTCATCACAGACTCACCAGCCCATAAACGCAACAGAACGATTAAACTGCAAACGTTTTCATACCCACCATGCTGATTGAAAGCCACTTGGTCCTCAACATATACTTTTATGGCCAAGGAAACATGAGGCCATCTTCCCTTGTTTACTGTTGAAGACAAGTGAATTCTACAGTGGTTGCCATGAAAGGAAGTTCTAGGTATTTACGGTTGATGCCTCTCGTAACTATGGCTTTCTCAAAACTAATCCAGACGGCGTCAGAAACTGTGTAGTCGTTAGCAAGGTCATCATAGGCACACGTATATCTGCTCCAAGGCTAAAGTGACCTTAACTGCATTTATTCTCAAAGGGAGAGAAAATATCAGATGTTTATTTGGTTATAGGTTGCTTTCTTCTCTTCCTCCTTCTCCTCTTCCTCTTCCTTTGTTGGTCCATTTCCTGCTGTGTTGAATATTTTACTTCAAAAATTTCCAAAGATTGTCTTAAAACACAATTTGGCCTTCTTGTCGAATCTGCAGATTTCTATTTTTGCAGTCGCATTGAACCATGTACCTGGTTTTTATATAGTAACAGTGCAACCTCTAATTGTCAGACTATATATGTCCTATTTTTACTTTTCAAATTCTAGTGATTGTGTGGTGTAAAGAGGTGCTGTGATGGTCATGCAATTTATATTTAATATTGCATCAAATCAATACATGGAACTTTATTGGAAATAAAAAAAGAAAACCAGCAGGTCTTCAAGTGCTGATCATCGATCAGCTGGCTAACCCAGGAGTGTGTGTGTGTGTGTGTGTGTGTGTGTGTGTGTGTGTGTGTGAGAGAGAGAGAGAGAGAGAGAGAGGGAGAGAGAGAGGGGGGGGGAGAGAGAGAGAGAGAGAGAGGGAGAGAGACATGGGGCATGCTATTTGAGGGAGCACAAGCCGTGGAGCTGACACCATCTACACTGGCGAGCTGCAGTTATCCTGTGTCCCGATTCTGTTCATATTTGCTCTGTAGGAGCACAGCCGGTCACTGCACATTGGCCAAAGCCGAAGGGGACCTTGATCCTCCTGATCTAGGATGAGGCAGAGGTTAGGAAACCTGATGGCTGAGAACGATGGCTCGGAGGTTGACAAGGAATCACCGCTGACGTTAGCCGAACGGTTGTGATGTACAGCAGGGCCTGGGCCCCAGAGCCTGTGGAAAATGACAGTGGTGTCCGACCATCCCAGGCCATGAACTCCCCACGCGACATGTGGGAGGAGTCAACGACTCATAACTCAGTCTCCGGAAGTTAACGCACAACCCAGTTTCCCAGGACCGACCACCCCAGGTTCACAGACCCCAACAGAAGCTTGAGGTCTTGGTACCTCCAGCACCTTGCTCCCTCTTGAGCCTGTCCTCTCTCCCGGCTGGAGGGCGCCCTTTCGCTCCTGCTTAAATCCCATCTGTGTCCGTCCTTGAATTTTCTCTGAGCAGACCAAGAACGTTCTGGGCCTTGCATGCAATGACCCAAACTTGGTGATGCTCTCTGAAGCAAGGAAACTGAGGGCACTGTGGCTGCGGACAGGACTATGGGATGCAGGGGCTGCGTGCAGGGGGCGTGGCTACATGCAGTGGGTGGGTCTGCTGCGGGGTATGTGTCTTGTGCAGGGGGTGTGGCTGCGTGGTGGGGGCGGGGCTGTGCGCTGGGGCGGGGCTGCAGGGGGTGGGGCTTGTGCGGGGGCGGGGGTGGGGGGTGGGCACAGAAAACAGCAGAGGTCTCACCGGCACAGCCCAGGAGTCCACTTGGGACCCGTCCCATTTCTTAAAGCACGGGAAGGTCAGCCAGGCTGCAGCCTCTCCTGCCAGCCGCCACCAGCCCTCCAGGGCTCCACCACCCAGGTTTTCTGTCGGGTCAGCCGGGTCCAGGATCACAGGCCTGCAGAGCAGAAGGGGAGGGTGAAGAGCTGGGCGCTGTCCAGGTGGCCGGGGTCTCCTGGCAGAGGTGACAACAGCTCTGGACAGCCTGGGCCTCAGATGAGGAGGGGTCCACAGGGCACTGCTCCGGGATGTGTACCCACAGCACAGGTGCACAAGAGGTGAGCCTTGCTCACAGCCTGGCAGGCCTGGGTGTCAATTCGTCCTCTGCCCTTCATTAGCCGTGCGCCCTCCGGCAGGACACTTGAGCTCAATGGGGAGTTGAACCTGCCTATGTCAAAGGATAGACAAGACAACACATGAAGTGCTGAGCACAGTGGCTGGGACTTAGTAAAAGCACCCAGCAAAGTCACCACTACTTCTTCCTCCTTGCCTCTGCCTTCCTCTCCCCCTCATTATTATTGCTTACTATGTAAAAAGAGACTCTTTTTGCATTGTTTTTTTTTCCAAGCCTCTAAGATAGGTGGCACCAGGAAGCAAACTAAGTGCTCAACAAATCACCAAAAATGGAATTTACCAAGGGGCTGTGCGTCAGTCTCACCTCTCTGGACTCCTCATCTACATTAAGATTGCAGCTGGAGTGTGGAGGGGCCATGGTGGGCGGCGAGGTTTAACTGGAGGGAAAGACCACCCAGTGTCTGCACCTCACTCTGAGAGGTGGGTGGGAGTGCTGTGTCCTAGCTCCAATCCCGTGGCTTCTTGAGGATCCTTTGGAGAGCCAGCTGGGAGGTGTCTTATGCTATGCCAGCCTTGTGCTCAAGTGAGGCACAGCAGCTTGTGGCTGTGGACTGGGTGCTCTTGGGGATGGGCTTCATTGGGAGGCCTTTCCCACAAAGGATCTGTCAGAATTCCATCCCCCAGGACCTCATAATGTGACCTTATTTGGAAACAGAGTCTTAGGTAAGCAAGTTAAAATGAGGTCATTAGGGTGGATCTGAATCCAGTACAACTCAGGACCTCATAAGAAAGAGAAATTTGGTCACAAATGCATGCACCTGCATGCACACGGGAGGACATCCTGTGAGCTAGAGGTGGCGTCGGGAGCTATGCACCTGCAAGCCAGGAGTGCCAGGACTGTGGCAGCCACCGAAAGTCGGAGGCCTGGGACAGAGCTTCCCTCCCCACCTCAGAAGGAACCAACCTTCTTTACCTCGGATTTCTAACCCCTGTAACTGTGAGACAACACATTTCTGTTTTGTGAGGCTTTACTGCCTACCTTGGTGAGTTTCTTTTGGTTTTCCAAGAGTGAGTCATTCCCATCTCTGGGCATTTGCATAGACTGTTCCTTCTGTGGCCAAGACTCACTTTCTCATGGCTGATACTCCTGCATCCTTCTGCCCTGGGCTGAGGTTTTCCTTCCTTCGGAGTGAACTCTTGCCTGGGTTCCCAGGCTGCTCCAGCTGCCCTGCCGTTTCTTCCCACATGCTCTTGTCATTGCATTTATAAGACCTCTAATAACTTACTAGGTAATTTCTTACATATTTATAAGTGAAATGGAGTTCATATAGCCTGCTTCCCCACGCCTTTGGTCCTTGTTCTCCCTTATATTCTCAGCATTAAGTATAGGACTTGGCCAGGCAGGTCCTGATAACCAGTTTTTGAATAATCATATTAATTAGCTCCAGTTTCTTTGGGGATAAGCGTCAGTCAGGCTCTGTACACATCCAACACCCATTTGCTCATTAAATTCTCCCCAGAGCCATCAACAGAGGACCAGCTGCTTATCACTGGGTCAGGGACTTGCCCAAGCTCACAGCCTGTGGGAAGATTTAGAAGCTGGATTTGAACTCGGGCAGCCTGACTCCAGGTGGGACGGGTGGGCTGTGACCTATCTGAAGGTGATGTGGGCAGGGCCGCCTGTGCTGTGACCTGGGGAGGCTGTGTATGAGGAGGGGATACGTGGGAGGGCTCCCCCAGGCGGTCAGAGGAGGTAGTGCACCAACAGCCGGGCCTGTGAACCTCCTGGGAAGGTTCCTCTTCCTGACAGCTGTCTGTCACAGCTCACTTCCAGTGTGAACTGACAGCTGTCTGTCACAGCTCACTTCCAGTGTGAGCTGACAGCTGTCTGTCACAGCTCACTTCCAGTGTGAACTGACAGCTGTCTGTCACAGCCCACTTCCAGTGTGAACTCCACCCTCACCTCTGTCGCTAAACAAGAACACTTCTAGGAGTTGTGTCCCCAATGGCCCAGAATGGAAATTCAAAAATTTCCCACTCTGATTTTAATTCCCTAATTCTCCCCAGGCAGAGGACTCCTGTCTGCAAGACACGCGGTCCCCAGTGTGAGAGGCACTCAAATTGCTTTTGCTGAAAAGCACTGACTCCTTACTTGGGCCCATGAATTAACTAAAAGCAGGAGAAGCTTGGCATCCCTGCCTCCATTTTGTATCTGTCTTTGCTCTAAGCCATTCTCTTCACACTCACTTTGCAATCACCTTGGATTCCAGAAAGGACAGAACTGATGACATCTTTATGACAAAGGACTGAAACTTCCCACAAAGAACAGAGGAGACTTGCAGGACAAACAACCCTTCCAAATGAGGACAATGACCTGTAATGATAAGGCTGTACCCTAGAGCAGGAGAAATCAGATCATGGGAACCAGATCCTCCCCTAAAGTGATGACAGCAATGATGTCTTCTCTGGAACCCCTCTGGGAACCCTTAGACTGAGGTAATGGTCAACAAGACCACACCTGTGACTGGGACTGTTTAACTATGCAGACCCTTGTCCCCCGTCCCCAGTTCTTTGTGTATTTAACCTGTAGCTCATGTCTGTACCCTGACGAAGGCTGAAGATGAGCTGAGTGCTAACTGTGCCTCTTCCCATGACATATCCTGAGTCATGTAATAAACCTCCTTTCTCTGCCTTCACCATGCCTCTTTATCTGGCGTTTAGGGGTGGGTGGCTGGACCTGGAGTATGGAACCTTAGGAGTTTGGGCCTTGGTTTCACCTGGACCTGTACCCACCTCCCTTCTGCCCAGAAGGCCAGCACTAAGCTTAAGTTCCAACACCATCCAGTTGGGTTGTGTCTGAGGACTAAGGGAAGAAGGGGCCAATCACCCAAAGTAGCAAAGGACCAAGCCAGCGCCAACCATGTGGGAACGAGAGGAAGAGGATGCTGAGCGTCTTGGTCAAGGTGCTGTCAGATCAGATAAGGGGGAGCTCACAGATTAAGGGGACTTTGCAGAGATACAGGACTTAATACCCAGCAAGGACCCTAGATACCAGGTAGTGGTGGCTGGAGGGGCAGCCAGGGGTCCTGAGCCACTATGAGCTGTGGGCCTGGTTAATCCAGTATGGCCTCCTGGGGCAGCCAGAAAGGGTACTACTCAGTTTAGGTCATTAAAAGAAATCAAGCATAGACAGCCAAAAGGCTGAGGACAATTAAAGGTCACAGTCACTAGGTAAAGACCTAGTTCTTTTTTTTTTTTGGTACTGGAATTTGAACTCAGGGCCAACACCTTGACCCACTCTACCCTTTTTTTGTGATTTTTTTTTTTTTTCAAAATAGGGTCTTGTGAACTATTTGCCTGGGCTGGATTTGAACTGCAAAAAAAAAAAAAAATTCTTTGCCTTTTACAGAAGGATCCTGGGGTGAGCATTTTTAATAGACGCTTGATCATGTGACTCTTCAATTAAGCAGCTTGTTACAAGTTCCATTAGTCTATTGTTGGTTGTGATATTGTTTATCACACTGAAATGCTCTCAAAAGATCACACAGGTGGGTCATCCACATGGTAAAGCAAAACGCAGGCATCACATATCAAGCCCAAACTTCCCTGTCTGCATGGATACACGATGGTTAATTTGATAATGTCCCCATGACATGCACTGGGTGACATCCAGAGAACAGTGGGTGTTACTTATCAACACATTATTTTGGGGCCGAGGCTAGTGATTCATGCCTGTAATCCCAGTTGTAGGGAGGCTGAGGCAGGAGGATGGTGAGTTCAAGGCCAGCTTGGGCTATGTACTGAGACCCTGTCTCAAAAGACAAAACAAAAGAAATCCATCATTTCTGGGGTATCTGTGAAGGTGTTTCTGGAAGAGCTGCACTGGAATTGTGGGCTGGCATTATGCATTCTGCTGAGAACCAACACAGAACAAAAGGGAGAGGAAGGGGGAGTGGCAGGCTGGTCCATCTGGGACTTTCATTTTCTCTTGCCTTTGACATCGGTGCCCCTGGTTCTCAAGGTCATCAGAGTGGGGGAGCAGAAGAATTCAGTGAATGAATCCCTAGGACCATACTATGGTGATTAAGAGAAGAATCAGAAGTCAAGACCACAGTCTGTTTCCCACTAGCAGTGGCCCTGAGCAGGTGCCCTGACCTCTGAGGATCTCAAGTTCTTCCATTATTATGAGAAACTAATGAAGCCGTCTGCCATGGATCGTGGGGCATGAAGAGGAGGAAAAGAAATAAGGACAAAACAGAGACTGCCTTCCAGCCACTTGGGTGACCAGTGACCCGGGTGATAAGGGCAGGCTTGGTTCTTTTGGGGAATTTTTTGTTTGCAGTCTTACAAATGAATTGATGGCTTTTGGTCCAAGGACAGCATGACAACCTGGCAATGAGAACAGGAAATCTGGAAATAGCTGTGCAGTAGACATTCAATGCAAGCTACCCGTGTCACTCTACATTTTCCAGTATCTGCATTTAAAAAATTAAAATGAGAGCTGGGCATGGTGGTGTAAGCCTGTAGTCCCAGCACCCAGGAGGCAGAGGCAGGAGGGTTTGGAATCTGAGGCCAGCCTTGGCTGCATAGTGAGACCCTGTGTCAAAAAAAGTAAAACAATGAATTTAACTCTATCAATAGTTGTCATTTCAATACACAACCGACTTTTAAAATTATCAGTTGTCAAGAATTTGACTTCCCTCCTCCTTCTCCTCCATCTCCTCTCCTTCTTCTCCTCCTCCTCCTTCTCCTTCCCTCCTTCTTCATCCCCTCCTCCTCCTCCATCTCCTCTTCCATTTCTTTCTCCTCCTCCTCCTCCCCCTCCTCCTTTTTCCTCTCCATGGTCTTGAAACCCAGTATCCATGCTGTACCCACATCACATCCTTTTTGAACTAATTACATTTTAAGTGCTACAACAGCCACACATAGCTCCTGAACAACTATGCATTAGATGGGACAGGTCTAGAATTTTCCCTAGAGATGCAGACAAGGATGATGCAAGGATGCTTGTTTTAGGATTACTTAAACCAGGAAAATTATGAGGATCTCAAACCACCCAGTATCAAAATGTTAAACTCATAAGAAGGATTTTTGCCTGCTTTGTTCATTTCTGTGTCCCCAGCACCTACACCTATGCTTGTCACTTAGCAAGTGCTCAATAAATAAGTGTAGTGGAATCATTGAAAATACACACACACACAGTATGGCATCTATTATTTTTATTCATTATTATTGATAATAAATTGGACAGAGCCTTTGCACCAGTGACACAGATGAACGTCATGGCTGTATTCCTCTCTCTTGTCTAAATAACTCCTGTTATCTCTCAGAGAATATTGTCATGGATTAAGTCAGGATGAGGCTGGCTGTGGGGCAGTGCTCTCCATGAGAAGGAAGAAGCTAAAAGATTGGGGCAGGCAGGGATCAGGAGGACTGGGTCCTGGTCCTGGGTTGGGCACTCAGGACCTTAGAGTGGCACCATGTCCTCTCTGGATGCCTGCCAGGAGGGGCTTGTCTGGATGAGTCTGTTCCCTCTCCCTTCAGGTGCAGATGCATTCACAGGAGGGCAGACATTGTCTCTTTGCCTTGGAGCATTTGCTGGCTGGGGAGGGTAAGAAAGCATCTGGTTTAGGGGGTGGCGATTCATGCCTGTAATACTAGCTACTTGGAAGGTGGAGATCAGGAGAATTGCAGTTTGAGACAAGCCTGGGTGAAAGGTTCATGAGACCCCATCTCAACAGAAAAAGCTGAGCATGGTAGCCTGTGCCTATCATCCCAGCCATGACAGGAAATGTAAATAGGAGGCCCATGGTCCAGGCTGACCTGGGGATAAAGTGAAACCCTATCTTCAAAGTAACCAGAGCAAAAAGGACGGGGTGTGGCTCAAGAGGTAGAGCCCGTGTCTAGAAAGCATGATGTCCTGAGTTCATCACCAGTACCGCCAAAAGAAGTGCCAAAAACCAAACAAATAAACAAGAAAAAATCCCATTTACTCTAAATGTCGAAGGTGCCAATGGAGCTCTCTATCTGCAAAGTAAAACACATGGTCACATCAGGGAGCAGTTCCTACCTTGGAACTCGATGCCTGTGAGCATGGGGGGGTGACACTGTGACTGGCCAGCTGGATCCAGCTGCTGGGCAGGTGGCCAGCAGCAGACTTCAGCCCCTGTAGGGTGGCCTGGGCTACAGAATCTTCCCCACAAAGCCAAGCCCCTTCCAGCGGTGCCCACACTCAGTGACTGAAGGGAAGGGGTAGAAAAGCCTGGCCACCTGACAGCTGTGTGACAGCTCTAAAGGCCACTCCAGCTTGGGAGCTGTCTGTGGAGTTGGCGGAAGCTGCCATTCTCCCTCCTCACTGCTCACTCCTCCCCTGTCCTCTCCTGCTCCCTCCACTCCCCATTTGGCTGGTTCCAATGGGACTTCACCCCAAATACCCTAATGTCCACCCTGAGTCTGCCTAGGGACATATTGCTGCCATGACATCATCAGCTTCATAGCATCAGAGAGGCCAAGTTCATATGCCTCCTCAGCTGTGTGACACAGCCCAAGTCATTCAGGGGCGCCAAGTCTCCCGTCTGCAGATAAGTTGGGGCAAGACAGGACGGGCTGTTTAGCACAGTGCAAGGAGCAGTGGCCTTGGTGTCTGCTAGCTTCGAACCCCAGCCCTGCCACTCCCGAGCTGAGCGTCCCTTGAGCAAGTGACTTTACCTCTCTGAGCCTCCTTTTCCTGTGGGTAATCCGGAGGGAGTTGGTAAGCACACCTGGCAGGGATTTAATGAAATGATTATTAGCGGACTTGGGACAGAAGCATAGTCCAAGGCAGTGCAAGTCGTTCATACTTATTACTACTCCTAGTGGAGTGAATGCTGGACAGGGGATGGGAAAATCCCAGAACTCCCTGTTGAGAACCAAATGATTGAGAAATACGGAGCTCAACCTGCAGCTCTAAGAGCCTGGGTGACTTAGAGCAAGATGGGGCTGTGTGCAGGGGGCGGGGCTGCGTGCAGTGGGTGTGGCTGCGCTCAGGGGGCGGAGCTACATTCAGGGTGTGGCTGAGCACAGGGGCGGGGCTCTGTGCAGGGGTGTGGCTTGTGCACAGGGCGGGGCTGTGAGCAGTAGGTGTGGCTGCTCTGGGGGCGGAACTACATGCAGGGTGTGGCTGAGCACAGGGCGAGGCTCTGTGCAGGGGAGTGGCTTGTGCAGGGAGCGGAGCTACACGCAGGGTGTGGCTGCGTGCAGGGGGCGGGGCTGTTTGCAGGGGGCGGGGCTTCACGGAGGGTTGGGGGTGCAGAGTACAGGGAGTTAGCAGGTCTCACCAGCACAGCCCAGGAGCCCACTTGGGACCCGTCCCATTTCTTAAAGCACGGGAAGGTCAGCCAGGCTGTAGCCTCTCCTGCCAGCCGCCGCCAGCCCTCCAGGGCTCCACCACCCAGGTTTCCTGTCGGGTCAGCCGGGTCCAGGATCACAGGCCTGCAGAGCAGAAGGGGAGGGTGAAGAGCTGGGTGCTGTCCAGGTGGCCGGGGTCTCCTGGCAGAGCTGACAACAGCCTGGACAGCCTGGGCCTCAGATGAGGAGGGGTCCACAGGGCACTGCTCCGGGATGTGTCCTGAGGCCCTGCCCCACAGCACAGGTGCACGAGAGGTGAGCCTTGCTCACAGCCTGGCAGGCCTGGGTGTCAATTCGTCCTCTGCCCTTCATTAGCCGTGCGCCCTCCGGCAGGACACTTGAGCTCCCTAAGCCTCAGTTTCCTCATCTGTGAGATGGGGATTGACCTGTGCCAATGTCAAAGATCAAGACATGAAGATAAACCCAGGCAGCAGAATGCTTGGCAGGTGGCTGGACCACAACGATACCTGTCACTTACACGGGTGATCATTTTTGCTATCATGTTATCATATTTGGATATGTTAGTCTTGTAACAAATTTTCAATTCCTAGAGCAGTTATTATTATTATTATTGATGCTGCCACCATGGTGTTTAAGTTTTAATTCCAGCCTCACTCATTTTCTGTTTGGGTTTGGACAAGCTCAGAACTTCAGTTTCCTTGTCTGTGAAGGATGGCCACAGGGCCTCTCTTGGGGCTGGAGGTTCTTGTTTTAATCAAGTAGCATAGGACAGGCCCCACCCAGTGCCAGGAAACAGGAGAAGCTCTGTAAATGTGGAGCCTCCACCTCCTCATTTCTACTGTGCTGCAGCTGCATCCTGAGGTGGGAGCAAAACTGTGAGGGTACAGGTACCTGGGTTTCCTGAGCTGCCTGGTCAGGTAATCAAAAATGATACGGTCGTTAAAGTCGTAATACTTCATCCAGTAGATGCACAGCAGCCGGTAGTCCCCGACTAATTTCAAGGCAGCATGAAATCCCTGGGCTGTGTCAAACTCAGATTTTCCACTCCCATGTTCCCATGCATGCACCGTCAGCAGCTCCAGGGTATACTGTGGTGGCAGTGGCTTCCCGAGCTTCTCCTTGCACTGAGAAGAGGAAAAATAATTGGAAAAATGGGGATTTCTAGCTTTTTTCTCATGGCCTAAATGCAGCCTGCCACCAAGTTTTATTGGCTCACAGCCACACCCATTCATTTCTATTATGGTCTATGGCTACCTCCCTACTATAGCCAGAGTGAGTAGTTGTAACAGACAGCAAGTGGTTGATAAAGTTTAAAATATTTACTACCTGGTCCTGTACCAAACAAGTGTGTGTAGCCCTGGGTGCAGCCTGAGCTATGGATTCTTACTGAGGTGGATTTGGATCTTAGCTCTGCTACTGTCTGACTCTGGGCTGGTGGTTTAGTCTCTCAGTGGCTCAATTTTTTCTTTATTTCACAAATAATTTTCAAGTACAACAATGAGCACATAAACAACCAGGCATGGTGGCCAGCAGAACAAAAGAAAATAGTAATAAAGTACAAAATATTTGATATTGAAAATAACTAAGAATGTCATGTTCAAAGACATAAAAGCTTGAAATAGCAGGGAATTAGAACCCATAAAAGATTAACATGGCAGATTTGAAAAAGAATGAAGTAGAAATCCTAGAATAAAAATGAAAATCGTCACTAACAACAGTAAATTAAACACAACTAGAAAGGAAATTGGTTAACTGGAAGGCAGATTAGAAGAAACCATCCAGAATAAACTATGAAAAGAAGTTCTTCCTTTCCTTCCCTCAATTTAATTTCCCTCCTCCAGCATCCCCCCCTCCCATCTCCTCCTCTGCCCCCTGTCTAGAAAGGTATCACAGTGGCTGGGTGAGGCGGCCATACCAGTTGGTACCAATGCTTGATGAGTTGAATGAGGCTCTTCAGTTTGGTTGTACGCTGCTTCAGGAAGTCTCACTGTAGCTTCATAAAGCAGGTGGAAAACTCGCCCTTTGTGTTCTGGGCAGTGCATTCCTGGATAAGTTTGATGTAGTGTTTGGGTTCAGGTTTGTTGTCTTGACCTGTTAGGGTGGAAACTCCAGTTTTAAGATGTCAGCCTTTCTCTGAAGTTCAGTCTCTGGAAGTGGAACAAACTTGGTATGAGGGTCAGTGCAAAGGGTAGTTAGTTTTTAATCACAGCAACAATAACTCCACCTACAGTCACATGGTGCAGACTGTGTATGTGACATTGGACCCATAGATTATAATGGAGCTACAAAATTCCTATGGCTTAGTGACATCATAGCCATTGGTGCTAGGGACTGACCTGAGCCTTGCACATGGAAGATGAATGCTCTATCACTTGAGTCACACCCAGCCCTTTTGTTTGTATTTTTGCTTTTGAGACAGGGTCTCATTTACTTTGCCTAGGCATTTTTTTTTTTTTGGTGGTACTGGGGTTTGAACTCAGGGCCTCATGCTTGCTAGGGAGACTCTACCACTTGAATCACTCTTCCAGCCACCGGGGCTGGCATTGAGCTTAAGATCCAACTGCCTCTACCTCCTGACTAGCAGGGATTATAGGTGTGTTCCAACATGCACTCCTGCATTGAGCTTAAGATCCAACTGCCTCTACCTCCTGACTAGCAGGGATTATAGGTGTGTTCCAACATGCACTCCTGCTTATAAGAAAAGCTTACTGTAGAGCAGTCGGCCACTATGTTACACCATGACTCTTGTCGTTACTCTTTTCCCTTTGCTTGAATAATCTCATTTTGTTTGTTGTGACCCTCTGAGTAATAGGCTATACCATAAATGTATAGATACACTTATTCGTGTATACTCCCCGTGTGCTGTAGGTGTACAGTAGACTATACCATCTGGTTTGTGTAAGTATGCCCCTGATGTTTGCACAATGGCAAAATTACCCAATGATGGATTTCTCAGAATGCACCCCGTTGCTAGGCAACTTGTGGACGTGCTTGCTTAAGTGTTTATTGCCAGGTTCTGGGAGAGAGGTTCCTTGTCTGACTTTTCGTGGCTATAGACCTGGTGCACAGAGCAAGTGCTCAGCTCATGGATAATCTGTGTTTAGGGTCCTTCTAAAAGACAAATCCAATTGAGTCACTTCCCCACTGCAAACTTGATCATGGCTGCACAGTGCTCAGAAGTTCATTACCAAGATCACACACTGGGGCAAGACCAGCACCCCCAGCTCATTTCTGGGTGGCCTCCTCCTGGCTCTCTCCAGTCCATTGCAGGGTCCCCAGTGAGCCCTGCCCTCTCCCTACCCCCAGGCCTTTGTCCTGGGGGCTCCCTCTGCCTGGAGCATTCTCCCTCCCTGTCTCTCTCTCCCTCTTATTTTTGGCAACTGTAGGACCCCTGCATCTAATATAGAATTCTAGTCTTTCACATTTCCTGCTGCCTTTAGCTCATATATATATGAGCCCACTCTGTTCTGTGGAGGCACAAAAGATACTCCACCTTTCAACAAATCTAAAGTTTTCATTTCACCACTTCATTATTTGCTTTGACCTTGTGTTTTGGACACTGCTTGCTTTTTGGGAGGCAGATTTTCACTAAATGATAGGCCGATCACAGGAGGATTTAAACATGAGGATTGTGACACAGAGCTGACTGAGCTTCTCCACATCCACCGAGCCTTGTAATGCACATGCGGGAATTTAAAATTCTGTCTTAGAAACTGATGTTTATTTATTTTTAACCAAGCTTGGTGAAAACCTTGTAGGAAGCAGAGATCAGGAAGACGGTGGTTCAAAGCCAGCCTGGGCAAATCACAAGACCCTATCTTGAAAATACCCATCATGAAAAAAGCGCTGGCGGAGTGCCTCAAGTGGTAGAGCACCTGCCTAGCAAGCATGAAGTCATGAGTTCAAATCCCAGTGTCGCCGCACCCCCCCCCCCCCCGCCGCAAATGTAATAAATCAGCAAATAAATGTAGTAGGGTCTGCAGCTTAAAAGTAGCAATTCTCCATGTGTCCAACAGATGTCTCTGTGTTCAGCTCGAAAATTAAAACCTCAGTTATTCCAAAACTTACCTGCTGTGGGTTCATTTTTTTTGGTGATACTGGGGTTTGAACTCAAGGCCTCATGCTTTGTAAGCAGGTGCTCTACTGCTTGAGCCACATCTCAAGTCCCAGGAACTCATATTTTTAAAGACCTACTATGTGTCAGGCCCATCATAAGGTCTTAGTGTAGATTTATCATTCAATATTAAATAATTATATGATGTAGGTGGTGGGGTTTTACCAATTTTCCTGACATGGCCATCGAGCCTGTGAGAAGTTACCAGTCCTGTCCAAATGTTCCTGAAGATACACAACCCTCAGCATAAGGTTGGTGAGGGTTCCCTATTTGTTGGGAGAAATGTGAAATTGATGTTAGTTTTAAGTACATTGCCGGACATGATGGTGCATACCTGTAATCCCAGCACTCAGGAGGTGGAGGTAGGAGGATCACGAGTTCAAGGCCAGTTTCAGCTCCATAACAAGAACCTGTCTCAAACCCCCTCCCCGGGTTTTTAAAAGCTAGATCTATGCCGCCTCACTTTTAGAAAGATAAAATCCACATGCTTTGTCATCAATAGAGCTAGGAAGCTGTGCAGATAGATGTTCTAGAAGAAATGTCTCTGGCCGGGTGCCGGTGGCTCACACCTGTAATCCTAGCTACTCAGAAGGCAGAGATCAGGAGGATGGAGATTCAAGGCCAGTCTGGGCAAATAGTTCATGAGACCCTATCTCGAAAAAACCTATCACAAAAAAGAACTGGTAGAGTGGTTCAAGGGGTAGGCCCTGAGTCCAATCCCCAGTACCGCAAAAAAAAAAAAAAAAAAAAAAGAAAGAAATGTCTCTGTCCCCAAACTGTGCAAATTTGCTATTTAATGTCACCTCTGTGATGGATTATTCATTCTTGCCCCTGGAGAAATTCTGATCTCCCTCTCTCCTCACCCGTCCATTGTCTTAAAGGGATGCAATACTTTCTTTGGTAAAACACTCAAAATTATGGGCCATTTCAACCCAGAAATAGAAGAGTGAGGAAGGAGCTACAGTGTAGGATGAAGGTTGAGATCACTCACCCAAGATGTCGAACGCAGGCAGGACATCAAACTCCACCTCCTTCTGGAGCCAAAGCTGAGTGCTCGGGGTTGAACCATGATTGGCTCTGGAACTTGAAGCTTACACCAAGCCATCTCTCTCTTTGACATGCTTCCAGCTGGCTCCTGACTTCTGTGATGAATTCTCCCCGGCGTAGCCTCTGCTCCTCAAAACTGGTAAGATTTGTGAGGAAGACAACCAGGTCAGCATCAGAGCAGCTTCTGAGGGTTGTGCCTTTGCCTGAGGAACCATCCTAAACAATGACAAGAATAGCAGCTTAGTGGGTGGGACACTGACACTGGGAGGAACCTTCCATATGAAGTACTGGGAGCAATCACTAACATTCTTCTCCAGCAAGACACTCGGTCCTCAGAGGGCTACAAGTCTTTGTGTCTGCAATGCACACCTGGCTAAGTTAAGTGCTGCAATGTAAGTTCCCACTGTACAGACCGGAATGAATGCTCAGTGAAGTTCACCAGTCCACTACCTTGTTCCAGAGTCTCTGTTCTGTACTCTCTGTCTTTTGCTATCTTGTGTTACTATTATTTTTATTTTTGGCAGTACTGGGGTTTGAACTCAGGACTTCATGCTTGCTAAGTAAGTGCTCTACTGCTTGAGCCACGCCTCCAGCCCTTTTTGATTCAGTTTATTTTTCAGGTAGCATCTTAAATTTTTGCCCAGGGTTAGCCCCAGACATCAGTCTTCCTACCTAGGGCCTTCTACCCAGCTGGGATTACAGATGTGAACATCAAACCTGGCTTATTGGTTGAGATTGGGGTCTCAATAACTTTTTTTCCCAGACTGGCCTCAAAATGTGATCTTCCCAATCTGTGCCTCCTGTATAGCTGGGATTCCAAGCATGAGCCAATTAGAAATTATCCTTGGGGAGTCTCTGGCACAGAGAAATTAAGTAACTTGCTCAAGGTTTCACAGCAAGTCAATGCCATTGCTTTCAAAACTTTCAAAACTTACGACTCTTAACTAGCTCACAAGACTGAAGAAACCCCAGCCTGGCTATCATCAGCACATCATTTACCACAGTAGGGCCTCAGTTTCCCTTTCTGTGAAATGGTGGTGGATCATAAACTTTACCTAAGATACTTCTTAACAATCCAAATGTAAGACCTCACGCAGAGCTGATTTGTAACAAGCTTGGTTATGTCTGTGATGTGGACAGATCAGACACCCCCAGCCCCAAAGATCTCAATCCCCACCCCTCAGATTAATAGCCTGAGCTCTGAGAGACTTTTGCCCACTCAGTGCCCCCTGCCCAGACAGGCAGGAGCAGCCTCACCTTCACCACTTCTGACACCCACACAGGGTGGGTGGCCCCTTGGAAACACCTTTCTTTCAGAAACTTGCAAATGATTTGGATGGTTGCTTTGACCTGCTTGTGGAGCTCAGTGTCTGGCAGGAGGTGGTCTTCAATGAATTTGTCTAGCTCCGTGGCCCTGGTTTTTCTGAGCTCCATCCTCAGTAGGACAAGAGAGTAGGACTGTCTTGGGGACCTGCTAGCTCTTATGTCTTCAGCTGGCTGAGCCTGGGCTGTGCTGGCTTCCTGGTTTCCTGGGAAGGGAGAAGATGTGGCCTGTCCCCGCCCCACCCCACAACTTCCTCTTGGTCACCTGCTCCCTGCTTCCTGAAACTTCCTCTGTCCTTTCACAACCAGACCGGCCTGTTGCTTTTTAACACCTCCCCCTGACCCTGAACTAAGAGGACTCATACTAAAACCAGATTTGGGGTTTCCTCCTTGGGCTTTCTTTGTTGTTGAAAAAATTGTTGCATAGTCTTCTGTGATTTTTAATAGGAATGCATGCAGACTGCAAAAAGAAAAAAGTCAGAAAAAAATCAGAAGTATGAAGATCATCTATGATCTGAAACTCCAAACTACTCACCATTGCAGACACCATGGCACAGAGATTTTTCAGCTGTGGACACACAGACACATGGATATGGACACAGTTCTCCTTTCTTTTTAAGAAATAATACCATAATATATTTTTCTCTTTTCATGATGGATTTCACTTCATATAGCAGTTTCAGGTTTACAGAACAATTGAACAAAAAGCTCAGAGCTCCTATAAGCCCCCTCTCCTTCCTCTTACGCATAATTCCTTCCATTCTCTTTATCCCCCTACCCACCACCACACACATACTAGGGAATGAGCTCGCAGCCTCAAATATACCAAGCACACACGGTACCACTCCAAAACCCAACCAACCAACCAAAGCAAACCCCCACCAAATTCTTTGAAAGATACAATACAGGAGAATTTTATAAGTCACACCTCTAATCCCAGCACACTGAGGCTGAGGCCAGCCTGGGCTACATAGGGAGACCCTGTCTCACAAAATGTGAATCCCTGCACAGAACAAGCCAAGAGTGAGACGAGGAAGCTGGAAAAGATTGAGGGAAGAACTGGAAGTTTTAGTTTCACTCAGGGTTAAGGCTTCATGCCCTTCAGGTGGCTTTAAGTTATCATTGATAGAACAATAATGTCACCATTTTGTGAACCAGCCAAAATGGCAGCCCCACCCTTAAACAAATTCCCATGCTCTAAGACAGCCCCACCCCATCAGAGACTACTGCACCTGTACTAACTTCCTTACCCTCCCCCTTCTATAAAAGCCACTGCTCCCCCAGACTCGGGGCTGTGTCATCTTTTCCCCAGCCAGCCTGGCAGTTTGGGCCTGCCATTAAACCTCGCTCTATGGACATGAGTTTTCTCGTGAGCTTTCTTTGAGAGCGGCGTTTTTCCTAACATTTGGTGCTGAGACTCGGGATTGAGTTGAGTTCCTGGCACTGACCTTGCTCTCCCAGCTTTCCTCCGGGATCTGAGCTGCTTTACTGGGACCCCCATCCTAGAAAGTGCCAACTCTCTCTATAGCTCACAGGGAAGGTCCTCCACCCCAGCGCGCCTCCAACCACCATCCACCACTGGCCAATCTTCCCTTAAGGTCTGCTCTCCCTTGGTGAGTCCTCCTCGCCTGCTGAGCTGTGGTCCCCCTGTGGTGAAGACGTTCCCTCTGGGGGTTGTGTTCCACATTTCCCTCTCTCTCCTGAGGACCTGATATTTCGGGGACGCCCGCCATATCTCTCCTCAGGTCAGGCCGTCACCATGGGAGTTGGACCTTCCAAATTCCTTCAGACTCCCCAATGGGATGTCTCCTGGCCAACCTCGGGCCCCTCTGCCTAACACCTGATCTTAAGCCACGAAAGCTCACTTTTCTCTGTAATCAGGCCTGGCCCCAATATCCATTGGAAAATGCCTCCAAATGGCCATTTAATGACATTTTTGATCCCAATATTTTAAGGGATTTATGCAAGCTCTGTGAGCGGGCTGGTAAATGGAAGGAACTTTCCTATGTCCAATCCTTTCCCTATCTGTGCATCAAACCCTCCCTCTGTACTTCCTGTTCCCCTGCGCAGAGTCTATCAGCCTGTAAACCAGTTTCTAAATCAGCCAATTCCTCTCCCAAACCTCCTCCTTCCGCATGTAAACAGACTTCTTGCACTGCTTACCATACCTATCTCCTCCTATCTTCCTGAAAAACTTTCCCCATCATGGAGTTAAGCAAGCCACTCTTTGCCAATTCTGGCCTCAAGGTGGTTCCAGCTCTGGGAGAGCTCATGCTCCCTTCTTGTGGGCTGCTTTATTCGGGTACACTTCATGTCACACTGGTGGAGTCCTGTTTGATTATGGCATCTGACGATTGCTTCTCTTCCCACCCCCTCCATCTAATGTCTGTTTTTCCTGAAACAGAGACTGGAGAGTGGAGGTTTCGTTTTGCTGAAAGCCTGCCAGTACCAATCAATGGGAGCAACCCATTAGGTGATGGTTAATCCCATAAGCGTGTGTCATGCCTCCAGGCTCTGCCTTCCCCTCCCTTACCTAAGATGTCAGCTCACATTTTCTGCCTCCTCCATGGTCTCACCACATGTTCTCTGTCTCTATCTGCCTTCCCCTCCCTGGGCTTACTGGGACCCTTCCTCCTGTGAAAAACCTGTAGCATGGTACTGTATGACTTAAGTTATTCCAACTAGTTTGCCAGGCCTCAGTCTAAAGTAACTTTAAGTCAGCTGCTTTACAAAAGCGCTTGCAAAAATCCTGCAGCTGCCATGCTTACGCTGCAACTCCACCTCCACAAGGGGAGGAGGGAAAGCAAACAGGCGCACCTGTGCACAGGATGCCGGCTTCTGGACACAGCAAAAATGACTGCCATAGCTAAGAAAATCCATAGAGAGGACCCAGTACATCCTGGGCTCCAGTCACACATGGTGATGGCTGTGGCCCGCCACCACTTCCCCTAGAATAAACGCACGCAGAGTACACAGGAAGGGGGGAGGGGCGACAGACTGCAGTACCAGGCCTAAGCAGTCAGGGTCATTTGTCCCAGGTGTGTGTGGAGGGAGTGGCACCTTGCACAAGTCCTGCTCCTAGCCCCACCTCACACCTCAGGGCATCAGACCCTTGTAAGTCAACTGTTAGCTCAAGGTTATAGTTCCAGAAATAACAAAATAGACATTACTGTGGTCTCTAAATTTCTCATTTAGAATTTTCTATACCTTTGGCCTCAGCATAAATTTCTCCCTCCAAATATTAACACTAGTTGTCCCATATGATACTGTTATTGGCCTGAAATGCCCTCTGAATGCCCTTCTCTAACTTTACAAAGGATTTCTTTCCTTGTTAAAAAGGTAGCTCTTTATTAAAGAGGCTGCCTGCTGTTAGCTAAAAAACAGGATCCTTAACGTTTTGTTCTTTCTAGATGGGACCTGTGTCTTCCAGTCTTCTGGCTGGTAGATGCCGGAAGCTTTGTACTGAGGCCTGGCCTCAGTATGCCTTGGGTGACCAAGAGAAGTGACCTTCACAGGGTTCCTTAAATTACAATACTATACTCAAATTAGACCTTTTATATAAGAGTAAAAAAAGTAAACTGAGTCCCCTATGCAAATTTCTACCCTCTAAGCCACCCCAATACTCAGAACCTCTAAATGAGTGCTTCCCTCTTCAACAAGCAATGGTAGGAAGAGGGCAAATCGTATGTCCCCTTCCAGTTATCAGATCTAAGGGAAAATTAAAAACATCTAAACAGCTGTACTGATGCCCAGACAAATACATTCAAGCCTTTATCTCTGTGATCCAAATCTTTCAACTGACATGAAAGGATATTATGCTTCTACTAGACCAGACTCTTATCTCATTAGAGAAGCAATGGGTTCGGGCCCAGGCCACTCAGGTTGGAAATGATTATAAGGTCAAGCAGTAGAGTGCCGCTTTACAAGCAGAAAGTCCTGAATTCACGCCCAGTACAGCCAATGGAAAAAAAAATAATATTTGGGGCTGAGGAAGTAGCTCAATGGGAGGATGTCTGCCTAGCATGTGCAAAGCCCTGGGTTCAATTCTCCAGCATTACTAAACAAAATTTAAAAATGGTAAAGAAGATAAGTGGCATTAATGTCACTCAGCCATCTCATAGTAGAAAAACGTAGTTTAACCTAGACCAGATCCCTCATTCTTCAAGCGAGGAAACTGAGGCCCAGAACAGTTCAGAGACTTGCTCTCCAGAGTGTCAGGTGTCAAGGTAAAATAACAACTTTACAGCAACAACTTAAAAAAAAAAAAGAAAAAATCCTCTTACCTTTCTACAGCATCTTAAGGACGCTATCAGAAAGCATACCACAGTGGACTCAGAGTCACAGGTGAGAGAGGTTCTCCTCAAAGATAAATTTCTAACAGTCAGCCCCAGATAGTCATAAAAACTCAGACTGTGGCTGAAGGGAAAAGTCACTGAACCAAGTACTACAGCTAGCCATGTCTGTATTTATGGCCATGTCTGTATGTCCGGGACCTTACTAACAGGAGAGAAAAAGATAAGAGACACCATGGCCTCATTGCTGCTCTCAGAGAGGCCCCACCCAACTGGGGCCTGTATCCTGAACTTGCTACCGTGGTGGACAGGAGGGGCACTTCTGCAGAGAATGCTTAAGGAGGGACAGCCCGGGAGACAGCCCCGCCCCCAACCGGGACCCTGCCCTCTGCAAGGGTAACCACTGGAGGTCTAAGTGCCCCCCGCCTCCAGATGGAAGGTGAGGTGCTACCTCCTATAGATTGATGGGTCCCAGACTCCTGTCCACACTCCACTTCTTGGCATCAATGTTGAGGAGCCATAATGGCAGAAAAACAAAAGGCCATTTTCCTCCTAGACAGTGGAGCCCATCTCTCTGTTTTACCTTTTTTTCCTGATCCCCAGTCCAATGACAAAAGTTATCGTTTGGGGCAAATCTGGCCAGCCCCTAGAGTGCTAGTTTATCTGGGGTAATGCAAATGTAGGCCCCAAAGTGACCATGTGGAGAGGAGTGATCTGGCCATGAGATTCTTTATTGCCGGGTGGGAGAGAGAGAGAGCCGAGAGAGAGAGAGAGAGAGAGAGAGAGAGAGAGAGAGAGAGAGAGAGAGAGAGGTGCAGGGGCTTAAATACCCCTCAGTGAGACTCGGCATGATCTGATTGGTTAGGATCTTATGGTTCATGCTGATTGGAGGTTGGGGCAAAAGGAGGATTCAAGCTAGACTTGAGGCAGGACTGTGATCCTGGAAAACAGAAGCTTAAGGGTGCAGTAAGATCTGAAACCTAGCGGCACCATTGTTGCCAACATTCCTCCCTTTTTTGTTTGTTAAGGAAGGGGGTGTTGTGTTTGTTCTGGCTTCTTCGAGCTGGCAAGGGGCAGCATAGGGGAAGGGAGGGTTAGTTGGCAAACACTGTTGGGGTGGTGACCCTCATGATGGTGTACACCCAGGCTCCAAAAATGAAGATTTCCTCTTCCCTGAAGTTGATGAAGGCCCCCTGCAGCCACAGGTCATAAAGAGTCTCGAGCCAATCCTCCGACCTCCGCATGGTGGGTATCAGCCACTATCCTGGCGTTTTGGAGAGGTTGGTATCCCTGGAGGTACAACTGGTTAAATTTTTGGTCAGCAATAGCAGACATGCAGTGTGATACAAGGGAGGAGGCTTAAGAATAGGAGAGCGAGAACATAGGCATCAGGACGGGCATTGGCCAGGAGAACCACTGTGAAATGTTGTTCCCTGACAATTTCAAGAGTCCTCCAACTACACAGAGAGAAATGGGTGGCCATACATTATCTAAGACCCAAATAGGAATATTAGGAGGAGCATAAAAAGGTGTCTGTTCAGGGACTACCTACCTAGGGATCTAAATTCTGCAAAATCCTATAACTGCCAGGAAAGCTGTAAGCTGTCTCGTGGTATGGGGGTTGGGAAATGGAAGATTCGGTTGATGCATTTGTGACTCAGGGAATGAGTCTGTCCCTTTAAGGCCACACCTAGGTAGGTGACTTGTGGGAGGCAGGGGCTGTCAGGATTTAAATGTAACACTCTTGGATAAAAGAGAGCTTTAGCTCATTATTTTATATAAATTGACACTTTAAACTTTTTAAATGTTTGTACCATATTTAGATAAAGTATTACATAACACGTTACAAGGTGGTCATTTAAGACACATAAGGAAATATGTAATGAACTCTGATTTAGTAGTACTTAAAAGCTTGACAAGATCAGCAGAAAACACAAATAATTTCTTTGATAAAAATCTTTCTCTGTAATGGTTTCTTGTAGATGTTACTCAGAGCAGAAAAATATTAAGATAACCTTGTTATTTTATAGACATAGAGGATTTGATTTTAGTTTGACATGACCCTAAAAATCTTTTAGGCAACTCTTAGATTACATTCAACTTTAACTTTATCACACACCAAAGCTTTTATTATACACTTTTCAAACTTACTCAGACCTTCATACAACATACTAAACCCTTTGATGGTTTGTCCTCATCTTTCCTATTTGAAACAATCTTTAGGACAAACCCTTCTTTCCAAAATCCCTTCTCATCCAAAAAACCATTCCTTTTTCCTTTAACTTCTCAAAAAATACATTTATTACCTATCTATATCCTTTCCAGTTGTTTACTTTGTAACTTGTATTTTAAAATTAACTTTTATAAGAACTTTAAATTTATTTTAGGGGCTGGAGCAACTAATTAGTAGCCCATGTTGTTTTTAGGAATAGGCATACAGCCTCATCATCCCTCAGGCTTGAGCGGATATTGTTTTAGGTGTGGAAATTGTGAGGGATTTTTGAGTTTTATTTGAATAGGGAGGGCTGTCCTGGCTCCCCCTACACTCATCTCATCAGTCCACACTGTGGGATCTCTTTGTTTCTGAAGGAGAGGGCAGCAGAGATAGCTGCCTGGGGGGGAGGAGAATTTGAGCTTTTAATTGAGTTAGTAAATCCCATCCCAGCAGGGACACTGGAGTTTTAGGTACTATGAGGAAAGAGTGACAGAAGAGGAGGTCTCCCAAGAGCAGGCCAGAGGCCAGGTAAACTAGCACTCTAGGAGATAGCCAGATTTGCCCCGAACGATAACTTTTGGCATTGGACCAGGACCAGGAGAAAAAGGTAGAACAGAGAAACAGTCTCCACTTTCTAGGAGGAAAATGACCTTTTGTTTTCCTGCCATTATGGCTCCTCAACATTGATGCCAAGAAGTGGAGTGTGGACAGGAGGCTTGGACCCGTCAATCCATAGAAGGTGGCACCTTGTCTTCCATCTGGAGGTGGGGGGCATGTATACCTCCAGTGGTTACCCTTGCAGAGGGCAGGGTCCCGGTTGGGGGCGGGGCTGTCTCCCGGGCTGTCCCCCCTTAAGAATTCTCTGCAGAAGTGCCCCTCCTGTCCACCATGGTAGCAAGTTCAGGATTCAGTCCCCAGTCAGGTGGGGCCCTCTCTGAGAGCAGCAATGAGGCCATGGTGTCTCTTATCTTTTTCTCTCCTGTTAGTAAGGTCCCAGACATACAGACATAGCCATAAATACAGACATGGCTAGATGTATTACTTGGTTCAGTGACTTTTCCCTTCAGCCACAGTCTGAATTTTTTACGAATATCTGGGGCTGACTTTTAGAAGTTTATCTTTGAGGAGGACCTCTCTCACTTGTGACTCTGAGTCCACTGTGGTATGCTTTCTGATAGCATCCTTAAGATGCTGTAGAAAGGTAAGAGGATGTTTTTTTTTAAGTTGTTGCTGTAAAGTAAAGTTTTTATTTTACATTGACACCTGACACTCTAGAGAGCAAGTCTCTGAACTGTTCTGGGCCTCAGTTTCCTTGCTTGAAGAATGAGGGATCTGGTCTAGGTTAAATTACGCTTTTCTACTATGAGATGGCTGAGTGACATTAATGCCACTGATCTTCTTTACCATTTTTTTTAGTAATGCTGGGGAATTGAACCCAGGGCTTTGCAAATGCTGGGCAGACATTTTCCCATTGAGCTACTTCCTCAGCCCCAAATAATATTATTATTATTTTTACTTTGGCTGTACTGGGCATGGACTAAGAACTTTCTGCTTGTAAAGCGGCACTCTACTGCTTGAGCCTTATAATCATTTCCAAACTGAGTGGCCTGGGCCTGAACCCATTGCTTCTCTAATGAGACAAGAGTCTGGTCTAGTAGAAGCATAATATCCTTTCATGTCAGTTGAAAGGTTTGGATCACAGAATAAAGGCTTGAATGTATTTGTCTGTACAGCTGTTTAGATGTTTTTAAATTTCCCTTAGATCTGATAACTGAAGGGGACATAAAACTTGCCCTCTTCCTACCATTGCCAGTTGAAGAGGGAAGCACTCGTTTAGAGGTTCTGAGTATTGGAGTGGCTTAGAGGGTAGAAATTTGCATAGGGGACTCAGTTTACTTTTTTTACTCTTATATAAAAGGTCTAATTTGAGTATAGTATTGTAATTTAAGGAACCCTGTGAAGGTCACTTCTCTTGGTCACCCAAGGCATACTGAGGCCAGGCCTCAGTACAAAGCTTCCGGCATCTACCAGCCAGAAGACTGGAAGACGCAGGTCCCATCTAGAAAGAACAAAACGTTAGGATCCTGTCTTTTAGCTAACAGCAGGCAGCCTCTTTAATAAAGGCTACCTTTTTAACAAGGAAATAAATCCTTTGTAAAGTTAGAGAAGGGCATTCAGAGGGCATTTCAGGCCAATAACAGTATCATATGGGAAACTAGTGTTAATATTTGGAGGGAGAAATTTAAGCAGAGGCCAAAGGTATAGAAAATTCTAAATGAGAAGTTTAGAGACCACAGTAATGTCTATTTTGTTATTTCTGGAACTATAACCTTGAGCTAACAATTGACTTACAAGGGTCTGATGCCCTGAGGTGTGAGGTGGGGCTAGGAGCAGGACTTGTGCAAGGTGCCACTCTCTCCACACACACCTGGGACAAATGACCCTGACTGCCTAGGCCTGGTTGTGCAGCCTCTTGCCCTTCCCCCCTTCCTGTGTACTCTGCGTGTGTTTATTCTAGGGGAAGTGGTGGCATGACACAGCCATCGTCATGTGTTGCTGATGGCCGGGTCCTCTCTATGGATTTTCTTAGCTATGGCAGTCGTTTTTGCTGTGTCCAGAAGCCGGCATCCTGTGCACAGGTGTGCCTGTTTGCTTTCCCTCCTCCCCTGTGGGGGCGGAGTTACAGCATAAGCGTGGCAGCCGCAGTTTTTTGTAAGCGCTTTTGTAAAGCAGCTGACTTAAAGTTACTTTAGACTGAGGCCTGGCAAACTAGTTGGAATAACTTAAATTATAAGGTACCATGCTACAAGTTTTCACAGGAGGCAGGGTCCCAGTAAGCCCAGGGAGGGGAAGGCAGACAGAGACAGAGGACATGTGGTGAGACCATGGAGGAGGCAGAAAAGGTGAGCTGACATCTTAGGTAAGGGAGGGGAAGGCAGAGCCTGGGGGCATGACACACACTTATGGGATTAACCATCACCTAATGGGTTGCTCCCACTGATTGGTACTGGCAGGCTTTCAGCAAAACGAAACCTCCACTCTCCAGTCTCCAAATAAATCCGGGGCTTGGTCTCAGCCCACAGGAAGGGAGCATGAGCTCTCCCAGAGCTGGAACCACCTTGAGGCCAGAATTGGCAAGGAGTGGCTTGCTTAACTCCATGACGGGGAAAGTTTTTCAGGAAGATAGGAGGATATAGGTATGGTAAGCAGTGTAAGAAGTCTGTTTACATGCGGAAGGAGGAGGTTTGGAGAGGAATTGGCTGATTTAGAAACTGTTTTACAGGTTGATAGAATCTGCGCAGGGGAACAGAAAGTACAGAGGGAGGGTTCGAGGTCAGAGAGCCGGATTTAGACGGAGGTATGAAAAGGCTTGGACATAATGGAATCTCTCCCCATCATCCTGATTGTGCACAGTAGTTATATGTCCCATAAAAGGTTGGGATCTAAAGACCCGAAAAGGGGTCAGTGACTTTGGTTGTCTAAAGGATAAGTGGGCCAGATTTGAGTGTAAAAGCGGATCAAGTTTTTGGTTTTATATCTGGGGTCAAACCCAAGGTGTCCAAATTATTGAGGAGGCATCTCTGTGGGATGTCAGACAGCAGAGAAGATGTAGAGGCACCTAATATGAGGGACCCAGTCCCGGAATGGGAGAGGAGGATATTATGTACTGTGGAGCATCCCCACGCTGCACAAAGCTCATAAGAATCAGCCATCACTGAGATCAAGTGGTTTGCAGGCCAAAAAGTACTGTGGAGGCTATGGGTCACCTGGTGCCAGGCTTTTCTTGGAGGGCAGCCTGCAAGGGCCGAGAATGACAAGAATAGACCCAAGCCCATGGCAAATAGGGAGATCTTCCCCCACCGTCTGAGTCCCAGAGATGATCAGAAAGGGGAAATGTTGAAATCCCAGAGACACCAAACGGAGAGACCGCAATGGGAGCCCAATAGGGGTGTGTGGACTCACCAAGAAGATGTCTGGTGTTGGATGCGAGCGAGGGCGATCGGGAGGATGAGTCCTGGCCAGTCACATCCTAAGGGTGGTCGTTGGGTGAGTCGGAATTGGGGTCCACCAAGATTACTGGGGAGCCCCCATCCGAGTCATGGCACCAAATATAAGGCAAATGTAGGTCCCAAAGTGACCACGTGGAGAGGAGTGATCTGGCCATGAGATTCTTTATTGCCGGGTGGAGAGAGAGAGAGCTGGGGGTGGGGCAGGGGCTTAAATACCCCTCAGTGAGACTCAGCATTATCTGATTGGTTAGGATCTTATGGTTCATGCTGATTGGAGGTTGGGGCAGAAGGAGGATTCAAGCTAGACTTGAGACAGGACCATGATCCCGGAAAACAGAAGCTTAAGGGTGCAGTAAGAACCGAAACCTATCGGCGCCATTATTGCCAACACCTGGCCTCTGGCCTGCTCTTGGGGAGACCTCCTCTTCTGAAACTCCAGTGTCCCTGCTGGGATGGGATTTACTATCTCAATTGAAAGCTCAAATTCTCCTCCCCCCAGGCCACTAAATCTGCTGCCCTCTCCTTCAGGAACAAAGAGATTCCACAGTGTGAACTGATGAGATGAGTGTAGGGGGAGCCAGGACAGCCCTCCCTATTCAAAGAAAACTCAAAATCCCTCACAGTTTCCACACCTAAGACAATATCCCCTCAAGCCTGAGGGATGATGAGGCTGTATGCCTATTCCTAAAAACAACAAGGGCTACTAATTAGTTGCTCCAACCCCTATAATAAATTTAAAATTTTTATAAAAGTTAATTTTAAAATACAAGTTACAAAGTAAACAACTGGAAAGGATATAGATAGGTAATAAATGTATTTTTTTGAGAAGTTAAAGGAAAAAGGAATGGTTTTTTGGATGAGAAGGGATTTTGGAAAGAAGGGTTTGTCCTAAAGATTGTTTCAAATGGGAAAGATGAGGACAAACCATCAAAGGGTTTAGTATGTTGTATGAAGGTCTGAGTAAGTTTGAAAAGTGTATAATAAAAGCTTTGGTGCATGATAAACTTAAAGTTGAATATAATCTAAGAGTTGCCTGAAAGATTTTTAGGGGTATCTTAATATTTTTCTGCTCTGAGTAATATCTACAAGAAACCGTTACAGAGAAAGATTTTATCAAAGAAATTATTTGTGTTTTCTGCTGATCTTGTCAAGCTTTTAAGTACTACTAAATCAGAGTTTATTACATATTTCCTTATGTGTCTTAAATGACCACCTTGTAACAGTGTTATGTTATACTTTATCTAAATATGGTACAAACATTTAAAAAGTTTAAAGTGTCAATTTATATAAAATAATGAGCTAAAGCTCTCTTTTATCCAAGAGTGTTACATTTAAATCCTGACAGCCCCTGCCTCCTACAAGTCATCTACCTAGGTGTGGCCTTAAAGGGACAGATTCACTCTTTGAGTCATAAATGCATCCCAACCCCCATACCACGAGACAGCTTACAGCTTTCCTGGCAGTTATAGGATTTTGCAGAATTTAGATCCCTAGGTATGTAGTCCGTGAACAGACACCTTTTTATGCTCCTCCTAATATTCCTGTTTGGGTCTTAGATAATGTATGGCCACCCATTTCTCTTAGAAAACTTGCCTCCAACAGACTCTGTTCCTCTGGCTGACTACCTGCCTTCTCAGGGAACTTCTCAGAGAGCATGCAAGCCAGATCCTGCCCCACCCTATAACAATTTCTGTTAAAGCAGGGCATCTTGTTCTCCAAAAGGATCTTCTACCCTCTAAAATTGGAACTTTGATGGACCAGCCCTCATCTGATCATTCTCATGACACCCACTGCTGTCAAGTTCAATGGGTTCCCCCAATGGTGGCACCTCTAAAGAAAAAATTAGAAAATGGAGAAGGGAATTGGAGGACTCTTGAAATCCTCTATGGAACATTTCACAGTGGTTCTCCTGGCCAATGCCCATCCTAATGCCTGTTTCTTCTTGCTCTCCTACTCTTAAGCTTCCTCCCTTGTATCATATTACATGTCTGCTATTGCTGATCAAAAATTTAACCAGTTGTATCTCCAGGGATACCAACCTCTCCAGAACTGTCCAGGGGACTGCTCTGAGGGCCCCCACCAGGACACAGGAGCCTGAGCACCCTGCCCCTACAACACCTCCTACCAGCAGGAAGCAGCTGAAGAGACCAATGCTTCGCCCCAATTCCTGATCCTCAGTCCCTACCCTCATCATTATTAAAGAAAAAAATGGGGGAATGATAGAACAATAATGTCACCATTTTGTGAATCAGTCAAAATGGCAGCCCCGCCCTTAAACCAATTCCCATCCTCTAAGACAGATCCACCCCTACCAGAGACTACTGTGCATGCCCTAAACTCCTTACCCTCCCCCTTCCATAAAAACTACTGCTCCCTCAGACTCGGGGCTGCGCCATCTTTTCCTCGGCCAGCCTGGCAGTTTGGGCCTGCCACTAAACTTTGCTCTGTGGACGTGAGACTTTTCTCCTGAGCTTTCTTTGAGAGTGGCGTTTTTCCTAACAATCATTCCCTTTAAGGAAACAGAAACAGGAAAAGGCAGGCTTGTGTTATTCGAGGTCGGGGCCTGAGCTTGGTATAATGGCCATGGCCTTTGAGGAATTGACACACAGATGATACGTGCAGGACTTTCAGGTGCTCAGGGTTCTTGGGTCCGCTCTGAGAATGAAAGCACAGGTGGACTCCAGCAGCAGAGGTTGGAAAGATTTTATTTGTAGAGATGAGAGGAAAAAGGCTGCATGAGGGGGCATGCAGGGGGACCGGGAAACCGGTGGTCCTGGTGGGTCAGGTTGGAAATTGGGTTTCTATAGCCTTTTTCTATTGCCTGGGGATGGAGATATCACTCAGGTGCAGACAGAGGTTTCCTGGGAAGGAGAGGTGTCTCCTTGATCACTTATCACCTTTTGCGACCTCCTGCAGTCCGTCCTTCATTCCCCCCTCTCAATGGTCATCCTAACTGTTGTTAGGAATAGGGAGGACAGAGTCTATTCAGTGACTGCTTCCTGCTAACAGGGGGTGATTCTGAAGGGGCCCACAGCGTCAGGGCTGACCACGAGAGAGGTTGTCAAGGGGACCGCAGTACAAGGTCATTTTCATCTCCACCAGAGGCATTTGTAGTTTGATGGATTCTAGGCGAGAAGAAACAAACTTGACAAGGAAGTGTAAAATGCAAGGCCCAAACACAAGCAAGAGAATAAAGGCAACTGTAGGCCCCAGAAAGGGTAGGAACCAAGTCCTGGAGGGGAGCCAGGATTTTATTTGGTCCCATACCTCAGTAGAAACCTGAGTTTCAAGAGGTTGCTCCCGGAGCCATTTAGCCTGTTGGAGAATGTAGTCTGCACGTTCCTCTACAATGCCTGAAGTGTTTATAAATGTACAACAGGAAGTGTTGGCAATGGCACATACCCCTCCTAGTTTAGCCAAAAGAAAATCTAGGGCCAGGCAGTGGTCCATTACCATATAGGCAAGGGACGACAAAGACCTCTGTATGTCCTTAATAGCAAGTCCTACCTGGTCTGAGGTGTCCTCTACCACTTTGGTTAGGTTTTTTGCAGTTACATGATTGGCAATCACCCCATAGCTGATTCCAGCTAGGGCTGCAACTAATGCTGTTCTCCCAAAAACTATTAGAGTAACCTCTCTTATTTCTATGGGAAGTTGTTCCTGTTGCAGTTAGCATTCCCCTTTCCTTCCAGATGGCTGCATGAGCATGCAGGATCAGGAAGGCATACTTAGAATCTGTATAGATGTTGACTCTCTGTTCTTTTGACAGTTTTAGGGCTTTTGTTAGGGCCACTAATTCTGCCAATTGAGCACTTGTATTAGGAGGAAAAGGAGCTGATTTGAGGATGCCAAATTCTTGTTACAACTGCAAACCCTGCATGTCTGACACCATTTTTGACAAAGGAACTGCTGTCAGTGTATAATTCTAGATCTAGGTTTTTTAAGGGCCGATCAGTTAAGTCAGGTCAGGCAGAATTATTTTCCATAAGTACTTCCTCACATGAGTGCTTAGGATTTCCCTCTGCCTCTGGTAGAAGGGATGCAGGATTTAGGCTCTGACAGGTCCTTAAAGTTATTTCTGTCCCTTCCAGAAGCTGGGCCTGGTATTTAAGTAGACAGCTATCAGATAGCCAAAGTTCTCCTTTTGAGTTTAAAATTCCCCCTAGGTTGTGTGGGGTATAAACCGTTAGGGAGAGGTTTAGGATAAGTTTCTGAGCTTCAGGCACTAGAAGGCTTACTGTGGCCATTGCTCTAAGGCATCCTGGCCATCCCTTGGCTATATGATCTCATTCTTACTTAAGTAGCCTACTGGCTGGGGAGTGATGACCTGGAGCTGAGTCACCACTCCCAAGGCCAGTCTTCCCTTTTCATAGACATATAATTAAAATTTGTCTAGTACTGGGAGACCCAGGGCGGGAGCTGTCATAGGGCCTTATTTAACCTGTGGAATGCATTTTCTGACTTGTTATCCCATTCAATAAAGGGCTGGGTATCCTTCTGTGCTTCCTTAAGGATTTGATATAAGGTCCTGGCTAGATCTGCATATCCCAGGATCCAAATTCTACGGTATCCTGTGACCCCCAAAAAGGCCCTCAATTGCTTTAGAGTTTTAGGTGGGGAAATATCAGGATTGGATGGATTCTATCTTCTCCTAGAGACCTCATTTCTTTCTCCAGGACAAGACCTAAATATGTAACCCTAGACTGACACAATTGGGCTTTTTCTTTAGAGATTTTATAACCTCTATCTGCTAAGAAGTTTAGAAAGGACTCAGTGGCTCATGAAATGACAAGCTCATTTGATCCACAGAGCAGGAGGTCATCTACATATTGTAGCAGAGTTGCTTGTGGATACTGCCATTCTGCCAAGTCTTGGCTAACCCAAAGAGGTGGGGGCTGTCTCTGAATCCCTGGGGGAGGACAGTCCAAGTGACCTGCCCAGACTTTCATGTGGGGTCCTCAAAGGCAAAGATAGATTGACTTTTAGGGTGTAAGGGAATGCAAAAGAAGGCATCCTTTACTTCCAGGACAGAGTAGTAAGCAGTACCTGTGGGTATTTGGGCTATAAGCATATAGGGATTTGGAACTGCAGGGTGGAGAGGCACTACTGCTTCATTGATCAGGCAGAGATCCTGGACTAGCCTCCATTTGTTAGGTCCCTTTCTGACACCAAGATTAGGAGTATGATATGGGCTGGAGCACTCTGTTAGCAGTCCCTGTCTCTTTAAGTCTTTGATTATGGGAATTAGCCCCTCATTAACTTCTGGCTTTAAAGGACATTGTTTTTGATGGGGAAACCAGGAGGGGTCCTTGAGATGAATTAGGACTAGGACTGCTGTTTGTGCCTGTCCCATGGTATATCCATCTGTCCACACCATGGAGTCTACTTGTTCCTCTATCAGGGGCAAGCAAAAGTACTCTCCTAGGGGTAAAAGTAGCTGTATCCCCAATTTAGATAGAAGGTCTTGCCCTAGCAGAGGAGTAGGGGTTTCTGGGACAATGAAATAGGAGTGACAAGTAGAAATCTCCCCAGGAGCAGACTAAAGGCTGAGTGAAATAACACTCTAGGGGCTGGCCTGATATGCCATGAACAGTAATTTTTTGGAGGCCCTGGGTCCGGGAGAGAGAAAAATAGCTGAGATGCTGGCTCCAGTATCGATAAGGAGGCTGACCTTGTGCTTTTCAATCGTGAGTATAACCCAGGGCTCCCTGCTGTTATGGTGGTCACAGGAGCCTGGATAGGAGGCCCCAGGACCCGTCACTGGGCGAGAGGCTCTGGCCTCGATTTCCCTGAGAACTGGGGACAGTGTGCCTTCCAATGTTTTCCCTGACAAACGGGGCAGGGTCCCGGAGGTAACTTTCTCTGGGGGCACTCCCTCCTAAAATCAGCTGCCTGTCCATGTTGAAAGCATGTCCTTGGGTTTGGACTTTGCCCCAGTGAAGCCTCTCTGAACACTGCGATCAGAGCCTCCTGCCGTTTATCCCTTCTCTTTTCCTTCTCTAGGTCCTTCTTTTCTTTTTCTAAGTCCCTATTATAGTATACAGATATGGCTATATGGACCAATTGGTCTAGATCTCTGCTTCCTTCAGCCACCAGTTTCCAAAGCTTTTTACAGATATCTGGGGCTGACTATGTTAGAAATTTATCTTTTAGGACAATTTCCCTCTCCTGTGACTCAGGTGCAATGTTGGTATGTTTTTGTAAAGCATCCTTAGGTCTCTGTTGGAAAGAGGAGTTTGTAGGGGTGTTTACTGTACAGCTGTGATTTGGGAGTAATTAAGAGGTTTTATCTTGGCTCTCCTTAGATCTGCAAGAATACCGTGGATGAAGTGGTTTTCTGTGTAATTTCCTAAATCCTTTTTTTATTTCTTTAAGTTTACTTCCTTTAAAAGGAAGGTGAGCCCTATGCCCTCCAGAAATTAACTGGAGGGGTAGAGTCCTGTAGGACGATGTCGGGTGTGTGAGGTAGCTGGGTAAGGGGGGAGAGGGGGAGCTCATGGAGCATCAGATGGTTGTTTTGGTTCTGGTTCCTCAAGAGAGTTTGGGACTTTTTGCAAACAGTCACCATGGTCTGGGTATCTAGCCTGCATTTGCTTAGCCACTCTGGGTGGTCTCTTAGGAAAAAGAAAAGTTGAATATATGGCACTTCAGTCCATTTCCCCTCTTTTTTACAGAACCTGTCTAATTGAAGAATGGTATTATAACTAATGCTCCCTCCTTCTGGCCATCTTTCCTCATCTCCAGAGGATACAGTGGCCAGGGTTGGGTGCAGTAAAATTTGAATTGCTTTTGTTAAAATTAATATTTTAGTAAGCAGGCAAGGAGGGATCTTTCCTGGACCCTTGAGGCTTGATTTCCCATCTAAAAAGGGAAACAAGGGAAAATTGATCACCTTAACAGAGGTTTCTCCTTTTTACCCAGGCATCCCCAGATGAGGAAAAACTGTGTGGAGAGGACATCCCTCTCTCCTGTGCTGTCCGGTCACTGCCACCTGTGGCTAAGCTCCTGAAAGTCATTTAGATATTCTGGTTGCAGCCACACCCCTGGAATGCCCCTGGCCAATTTATTATCTACTGATTTTGACTTGCCTGTTTACCCTGAGACCCAGGTACCCAGTTTTCCTCTACCAGCTGAAGGCTTGCAATTTAAAAATAACTCCATCAAAGTAACCAAGAGGGAGGTGTGGACTGGGATAACTAATGAGGTAGACTTTTGTCCCCCTATATATCCTGTGAAGCATATGTATCTTTTTATGAAAAAAAAGAGGGCTTTGCTGTGGTAAGGAAGAAAAAACAGAGATTGTTTTTTTTCCCCTGTTCCCTGAGGGTAGACTGCAGAACCTGTTTAACCAGTTGACCTTTGAGGTTTCTGTTCCTTTCTTTTTTTTTTTCCTTCCCTGAGGGCAGACTGCTGTACCCTGCTTAATTATTTTAACCAGATGCTTGACAAAGGCAGTTAAGCCCAAGTTAGAGACTAGCACTTTCTGTGCCTGTCATGGGGGATGCAAGGATTTTTTTGTTGAAGAAGGAACCCCACTGCTGTTTAGAGCAAAGGATGAAGGGGGCACTCATCCTGAACTACTTGGGAAAGGAGAAGGAGAAGCTGAGGATTGGGGGGAAAGAGAGTTTCTAGGCTCAATGCATGAGGGATTATTGGTCACCACTGCTGTCCAGGTCAATCCTGCCTGAGGGATTGACCTCAGCACTGGAAGCACTGGAAGCGAGGAGTGACCTCTACTCTTGGCCTAGAAAGTGTAGAGATCCGATTGCCTGTTTGCCACAGACAAGGCTGGAGGGGTCAGAGATTTCGCCACCTTTGGATCTCAGGACGGGTCGGGAAGTTGCACCTCCAGCCTTCAGTGACACTGGGAGGGCCCAGCCAGACCATCCTTATAGATTGAAAAGAAATTTCTTTTCCACTGACTGTTTTTGGACCTCCTCTTAAGCAGGTCAGAAATTTAAAGGGAGAGAGTTTAAGGAGGGAGGGAGCTGAGAGTTGAGAGGAAAAAAGCCTCAGTGCACTGAAGTTTGGCTCTGCCCCTGTAGCATTGGCAGTCTGGTATAAGCCCCCAGCCAGCCCCCGATTCCTTGGGTTGCCTGCCTTATAGCTGTGATGGGCTCAGAGCTTTTCTTTACGTTCCCAAGGGAGAAACCTTCCTTAACAAGAGAGACAGATAGAGTGAGAGAGAGAGAGAGGTCAGCCTGAGAGGTCCACCGTAGCTAGACCGTAGTTGGGGGGGCTGTCCTGGAAAATATACTCCATCGGAGTGCTGGACACTCACGGTCACTTCCTAGGCAGCTTTTTCCAGTTCGGCACAACCTGTACCAACCTCAGGTGATGGCTTGTCCCTTATTACATCACCAATTATGATGCACAGATGACACACACAGGAATTTCAGGTGCTCAGGGTTCTTGGGTCTGCTCTAAGAATGAAAGCACAGATGGACTCCAGCAGCAGAGGTCAGAAAGATTTTATCTGTAGAGAAGAGAGGAGAAAAGCTGCATGAGGGGGCATTCAGGGGAATTCAGAAACAGGTGGTCCTGGTGGGTCAGGTTGGAAACTGGGTTTCTATAGCCTTTTTCTATTGCCTGAGGGCAGAGATGTCACACAAGTGCAGACAGAAGTTTCCTGGGAAGGAAAAGGTGTCTCTTTGGCCAATTGTCACCTTTTGGGACCTCCTGCAGTCCGTCCTTCAGAATGATTGGAAACTGAGGCACATTTGTGGACCCTGAGCATTTCTCATGGAATCAGGGGACTCAGATGTCCTACCCAGGCAGTGCCAAGATGAAAGAGGGATAGGGATTTGCTTAAGGTCGGGCAGCACACTTGGACCAGGGCCAAGCAAATTACACCTCTGGCACCCACTTGAGTTTCATAGTCCTCTGTGATGTCACATCACTCTATTAGGTCACCTCCCTAGTAGATCAGAGGGAGGGACCAACTCACAGAGTTCTTCACCATAAACTTGGCTGCTCTTGGGGGTGCTTTTCCCAGGAACCATCAGTGCCATGACCTGCCCTTCTCTTTGGCCTCATGGGGGAACAGATCTCAGCCACTTGCTCTGGCTCCTAACTTCCACTCAGAAAAATATCACCAGCTGGTGGTTGAAAGCCTTGTGGTGCCACCTGGACTCTGCTTCTTTCTGGTCAGAAACCTGGAGATCTGTTTCTGCCTTGCCATCTTTCCATTCTGATATTCCGAGGGTGTTGTCCTCATATGATCTCCACCAGCTCCAGAGTGTGTTCCCTGACATGTGTGGGAGCCCAAATGTGTGGAGTGATGGTGACCAGTGGAATGGCATTTCTCAAGACTCCACAATGTCAGGGAGGTTTCATGGATTAGCTGACCGCTGTCTCTCAAGAACTCTTGGAAATATTTATGGTCCTCATTTTCCAGATGAGAAAACTGAGACCCAGAGAAGTGAAGTGACCTGGCCAAGGTTCCACAGCTAGTGGTGACAGGCAGGATCTGAAAGTGGGACCTGATACAGATCAGAGGTCCCCACATCTCCCTGGACACTGGGGCAGGAGTTGAGCAGTCAGAGCACTGTTAAAGCATTGTAACTGGAAGCAACCCTTTTAATGCCTCTCTTAAGATAAGCACAGCTCTTAGGGGCTAGGGCAATTTGACTCCCTGACAGCTGTAAGACCCTTTCCTGGGACCCCAGCTGCCAAGCAGGTACCAGACTACCCTCTTGCCAGCACCGAGCTTTGAACACTATAAGACAACTAGAGGAAGCTACACACACAACCACAGCTATTGTTGCCTAGGGACAACTCCCACTCCTGAAGGCACTGTCCCAGCCACAACTCTCACAAAGAGTCTGCACTGCACTTTTTGTGCATAGTGAGCCTTGGAGAACTCTCTGGACCCTGCAGCCATTTCTACCCAGAATGAAGTGGTAGCACTTCCCCATGTGGCCCAGCAGAAGGTCTGAGATTGGTGCAAACACAGCCCTTCATTTGCATGAGGGACTGCTGTGATTGGTGCAAACACAGTGCTGTGATTGGTGCAGACACCCTTGCCACAACTTCTTTCTGGCTATCTAAAGCAGGCTGGATAGCAGCCAGCTGATTGGTGACAGACTAAATGGTTAGGAGACTGGCGTGAGTTATGGGCAGGTGCTTTTTTTGGTGTTTTATTTCAATGGAGGGAAAAGCATCATCCAATATTTATAAAACCTTTCTTCGTGTATATCCCTCTTAGCATGTTAGGCAGGCCCTCATTCTGGGGAAAAGATCAGCCATTTTGGGGATGGAAATTGGGTGTCTTTTTGATTGCTTCCTGTGACTGACTGCCTGGGACCCTGCGTTGAGAAGGATTCAGGGACCACTTGCAGGCACCTCGCAGGCATGGATTAGAGATGTCCGCCATGAGCACAGGGGAGGGCCAAGTGTCTGGAGAGGCTGGCATGGCCTTGATTGGCCACTTCCACCACCTAGAGGCAGCCATCCTAACTGCAGGAAAATGAGTCAACTTTGAGGGCACAGGGGTTTCAAAGTCATGGAAATGGCAGCCACGAGGTGTCATGTCGCCAGGTTTCACAGGATCTGTGGGGAGATGAGGAGAGCACGGTGACTTAAAAATAAATCCCCCAGGTGATTTGACATGAGGACTTCAGCCCACAACGTTGAGAACTACTGTGTCAAGAGTGAGAGCAGGAAATTGTCTGGAATCCAGCCTGACTCAGCTCTGTGACCTCCTTTAACAGCTGCAGTATTGCATTCTACAATCATTGGGACTTTTCCCAGGCGAGGATGGGAAGGCAAAGGATGAAGATGTCTCTCTTTGGTGGGTGCCCACAGAACGTATTGTAGGAGGGTGAGGGTCACCCAAGCTACCTGGAGCCCACCTGACCATGCCCAAAACAAAATCGCTCAAAAAGAAGGTAGCCTCCACCAGGACAGACACCACAACCATCTTGTTCTCTTCCTGCCTCCCTCAAGGCTGGAGCAAATGCACACCCAGTGTGGACCAGCCAAAGAGCACGCACCATGGTGCCAAGACAGAACTTTTAGAAACTAGAAAGGAAGGAGGCAGACCACCAGTTGTCCTGGATATTTCTACTTTATTTTTTGCTATGTAGTCACATGGTAGTGGGCTGTCGTGCATGCAGAGAACAGGTGTGTATTCGAGGCAGGACTCGTGTGTGTGTGGCGGGGGTACACAGTTATCTTTGACCGGGAGACCAGGGTTGCTGTGAGCTTGCTGCTTGCTGATTCCAGTGTGGACACCAGCGTCAGGCTTGGGTGACAACAGTCAGCATGCTTTCTCCTACAAGCAAAACTGTGGCAGGGAGGTGGGCTGAGAGTGGAGCCACTGGGGCTAACTGGGAAAGTCAAGGTCAAGGTCAAGAGGGAAGATGGCAGCCAGGAGGCTGTTGACCACCTTGGCCAACAGGTGAAGAGCCTGATATTTACAAAATGGTTATTGAAAAGCAAGAAATGAGCCCTCCTGTGAACTGTACATGGAGCTGAACATGGAGGGTTTGGAACAGCTCTGAGTTTGGGAAAGTAAGATTTAGAACTGCTCTGATGGCTTCTGTGGAGAGGGTGGAGGTGAGGCTAGGGATGTTTTGTCATGATTTCCAAAACTGGGAAATACCAACTTTTCTCACAGGGCATCCAAGATTGCCTGACGCTGACCTCAAACTTCTAATGTTCGCCTGGATTCGTGATGGATCCCCAAGCCTTTGGCACCAGGGCCTGTCTTTTCCAAGTTTTATATTTCTGATGTTATTTGGTTCCTCCAGAAAAGTTGGAAAAGAGAATGAAAGAGACAGATGAACCAAGAAACAGACTTTAGGTGGTTCTGGGTGGGACACAAAGATGAGAGGGAAACGGTCCAAATGCATCAGGGGCCATTTGTTCACTTAACTAAGAGCAGAGGAGGGAGAACAGCTTTGGCTGTGAAGGAGGCCATGGCTCTGGTCTTCCCCAGGCCTCCTGGGCCCACCTGGGCAGGCTAGGCTGAGAACACTCCCGTACGGGGCATCTACACTGCTCGAGAGATGCTGCTGTGCTGTGCACCTGGGTTGTGCCCACCGAGGGCCCAAGACCTCACGGGAGAAATGGGAGATTTCAGAGGCCAGGGCCCGATGGGATTCAAGTTTTATCCCAGGGTTGCTGGTCAAGCTGGCAGGAAGTGAGGATGAGGCCAGTTACCATACACTTGCTCCTTTTTGCTATTTTGCCCCCGAGAGAGGGAAAGGGAGGCAGGGACTGCAGAGAAGAGGCAAGAGGCTGCCAGGGAGGGCTCCTGGGATGGAGGAGCTGGGAGAGGTGAGAGGGAGGCAAAGAAGAAAGAAGGTGATAGAGAAGGGGCATTATTTTTGCTAGGAAGCAGATTGATGACTCCTGGTGCACCTGGAGGGAGGGCAGGTTTTTGAAAACGAGTGGCTGCCTCCTGGCCCTTGGGGGTGTAGTTTGGAGGGGTGTGGGAGCCTGGATGTCCCAGTGCTTGTCCTCATAGCATGGGGTCCTCTGACCCTTGCAGGAACATGCAGACAGGACTCTGTGTTTGGGTGTGTGTTGTATGTTCAAGACCAATCCCAAGTAGTAAAGAACCTTTGTGATTTACCCAACCTGAGAGGTCACTAAATGAACAACCTCTTTCTGCTCCATCCTGGGGACCAGAGAGGGACAAAAGCCAAAGCCTGCACAGCATCCCAGATTGGGGAGGGGGAGGAGGCCTTTGGCAGCCATGCTCGAGGTGAGGGGGACCTCAAAGGCAGGCTGGGGGGGCAGCCAGGGATGTGGGGGGAGGCACAGAGAAGAGACCAGAGTGCACGGCAGCTGGGCAGGCTGGGGGCAGCCTGAGCATGGATGGGACATGGGACAGGGATGTGGGTGGGACAGGGGCAGGCCTAGTCGCTTGACACGTGGTTCTCGTTCTGTAGCTGGTGCCAGCGCTCAATCTTCTTGTCCTTGTTTTTCAGACACTCATACCAGTGTTTTAAGCGCTCGCCCTTGGCTGAGATCCCCAGCTGACAGCCTCCTGGGGGACAAAGTGGAAAGAGAAGAGCAGGGGGTCAGATAGAGGAACACATAGTGTGCTCATTCCAGACTGAAGTTGGGGAAAAACTGTCACTGAGCAGTGACATCTCCAACTTCCACCCAGCAGTCAGGGAGCCATTCTTTGTAGAGGGCTGTTGTGACAAAGTTGCTGCTATCATCCTTCCACTGGCCTCTGCACCTCAAGAACCTACCATGACTCCCTAGTCCAGCACTAGTGTCCATTTCTTAAAGACTTTCTATGAATCTTCACTCTGCTCATGGAAACTTACCTGCCACAACCTCTCTAGTGTTTCTTCTCGATTTCCAAGACTGGTCACTAACCATCCAATTCCAGAGTCTCTGTCATCCTTCTAGTTAATCCTGCCTTGCTCAGGCTGTGCCCTCTGCCTGGAGTTCCCGTCCTGCCCATATTTAATGACTCCCCCATCATCTGGAGGGGGATGGGGAAAAGGAAACCCTTCACTCCGGACTTGGCAGACAGATTAAGGGGACTCCTGGGCGCCCTGTTCTCGACAGAGACCAGTCCTCTTCTCTCATGTGGCTGAGTTTTTCTACTGTGAGTTCTTTGTTCAGCAAATGATCAAGGTGTGTGTGCCTTTTGCATAAAGGCAGTCCCAAACTCAGGGTCATGGGCTCAGCTTAACTTTTGGGCACTGTGGCTGCTGACAGACCAGGAGTGAACTTGGCCCCCAGCAGGGTCACTCACCGATGTAATCGTTGGACTTGCCGATGTCATAGTCCCAGACTGAGATGTCCAGGGACTTCTTTGCCAGGTCGCTGTGCTTGATGTCATAGAAAAACTCCTGGATGCGGGAAAGAAAGGGGTGAGCGAGAATCCTCTGAGCCCCTGGGGTCCAAAGGCTGCTGGGAGGCCCTGGTGCAGAGCATTCTGGGAGCAAAGGATTCTCCCCACCCCAGGCCCAGCGGTCCCCTTCCCAAAAACCCTGTGTAACAAATTCTCTGCGAAACGGGAGGCTGCCGGGGTTGTAGTACAGCTGGTCCTGGTTAGGGTCCCCTAAAGGCTGATGATGACCTTGAACTCAGCCCTTCCATCCTTGTGGCTTCAGAGGGATTTCCCTTCTTTATCAGGGACTAAAGGTATTCGAAGTGGACTGAGTACTTTTGTACCTAAACAACCTGACTTTTAAGAAAATAATTATTTGGCCTAATTGTAAAATTCATTCACATTCATTATTGAAGTGAGAAAAAGAGATATGACCTGTAATGCAAACCACTCAAGAACAAATCACGGTCAATATTTTTCCATATGTGTCCGTATCGTTCAAAAAATTGAAATAATACTGAATATTCGGTATTGCAGCGTCCTCCTTTCACTTTAAAACTTATGGTAAAAGTCAACTTGGCCTGTTTGTGAATAGTTTTCTATGTCACCATTTTAATGGTTGCGTTTAGTGGGTGTCTGACTGTACCATAGCCTGGTCCCAGCAGTGGGGCTTTTGGGTTGTTTCCATTTTTTAAAATTGTCATTAATGATACTGTAGATAGCATCCTTGCTGTGAAATCATTATGTTCATCCATGATGATTTATGTATAATAATTTCTAAGAGGTGACTTTATGAGTTTGTAACATCTTAAGATAGAGACTAGTGGGCATCCTGTGATGTCATTTGTGTACAAGTAAGAAAGGTGGTCACTGGCTGGGTGTGGTAGTGCACACCTGTAATAGCAGCTCTTCAGGAAGTAGAGGTAGGACGATCAAATCAGACCAGGTAAAAGTGCAAAACCTTCTCTGAAAAACAAACTAAAAGCAAAAACACTGGGGCCATTGTTCAAGTGGTAGAGCAAGGTCCTGAGTTCAAACCCCAGTACTGAAAAAAAAATTGGTCACGTTTGCTTTGTCTACAAATAAATCTCAGAAATAGATAAAGTTATTGCTTCAGGAAGAAAAAAGTAGAGGCTAGAGGTTGGAATGGGAGGGGGATTTTTGTTTGTTGAAACAAAGTCTAGCTATGTAAGACCAGGCTGGCCTGGAAATTGAGATTCTTCTGCCTCTGCCTCCTGAGTGCTGGGATTACAGGTGTGCTCACTATCACGCCCATCTAGGAGGGGCATCTTGAATGAATGCCCTTTTGTACTTTTTAAGTTTGGAAGTATTTAATTGTATTACCTATTCCCCCACATAAGTAGAATTATAACTACTTTGCAGGTTTTGAAGGACTTTGGTGAACTTCCCTCCAGAATTGGACCAGCCTCTGGGGTTGCGGGGAGTGTGCCTCCTCCACGAGCTCACCCACACTGAGCGCCCCCACATTTTAGAATATTTTGGGGCTAGTTTGTCATGAGACCTGGTGTTTGCCATGGGTCTGTGTTCCTCATTACTGATTTCTTATTTGTCACTTGTTCAGATCCCACGAGGGGAGGGTGGGTGGCAGTGAATGGTTCCTCGCTCAGAACGCACCAGTCCGAGTCGGGAATCGGCTTCTCTCTCCCTCGCAGGAAATATCCCAGGGAAGGACAAAGAACGGGGCAGGCTTACCTCGTTAAATTCTGGATTCAAGGTTTTCTTTTTAATTTGGGTCTTGTGTTTGGCCTTCTTTCCCATGTCTGGTTTCAGCCAGCTAGAAGGAGATGCAAGAGGCAGTTATGGATGGACGAAGGACAGCCAGCCAGGTGCTGACCCCAAATGTCCCATTCAGGAGGAGGATGGTAACAGATGAGCAAATTAGGGCCAGCCCACACTGGCGACGACCAGTGGGCATCCCAGCATTGCCTTGGCGGGGGCCCGGCACCTCCCTGAGCGCCTCTCAGAAACACAAACCCTCAGTGGTGGAATTATGGCCACTTATTTTACATACAGAGAAACTGAGGGCTCAGAGGAGCAGAAGCAGATGGCCTGGGTCACACAGCTGGGAACTATGCTCAGAGGCTGCACTGGGAGCCTGTGTTCCCAACCCCTTTCTCCCTGTGGGGTAAGCAGTGGCCCTGGCTGGAGGTATTCCACTCTCCACCGTCTGTCCTGGGGGAGATGCTGGGTGTGGGGAGGAAAAGGAAAAGTTCTCATCATGTCTGTCTGCTGCTCAAAGCCATTTGCTGGCTGTCCTGTGACCTCAAGGTAGTTTAAAATCCTTATGTGGCTCCATGATCCTGTGTGGTTCCCTCCCAGGCTCATCTTGGGGCACATTCTTGGTTCCACTCCTTCTCACTCTCCACCCCAGGGCCTTTGCACATGCAGTTTTCTCTGTCTAGAAGGCTCTTCCACAGTGCAGGTATGACGTCTGGCACACAACAGGTGGGTGTTTTCTGAGTTAAAGCAACAAGGACAGAATTTAACCAAAGAAAGCTGGAGGCCTGGCTCAAGCAATGGAGCGTCTGCTTAGCAAGCATGAGGCCCTGAGTTCAAGCCCCCCAAACAAAACATTACCAACCACACAAATTTTTCCAAATGTCTCAATGACACTCATTGCCAATAAAGTATTTGTGCTGGAAATATTTTCTAGGTGAAAAACTTCTCAGAGTTGGGGTTTGGATTCTGACTCCAGCTGTCAGTCACTGAGCAACTTTGTGAACAAAACTTACCATGCTTCAGTTTCCCGACCTGTAGGAGGTTAAGCATTTCCTTTTCATTCACAAAACTGTTTTTGAAGACACTTTGTGTGTGTCTGTGTGTCTGTCTGTGTGGTGCTGGGGATGGAACCCAGGGCCTTGTGCAAGCTAGGCAAGCGATCTACCACTGAGCCACTCCCCCAGCTCTCTCCTTCTCTCTCTTTTTTTTTTACACAGGGTCTCACTGTGTAGTCCAGGCTGGCCTCGAACTCACAATCCTCCAGCCTCAGCTTCCCAGTGCTGAGATCACAAATGCAAGCCGCCATACCCAGCCTGAAGATAATTTTGAAGGACAGTTACACATGAGGAACTGAAAGACCTCTAGTGCTGAGCAGACCTCAAGGATAATTCTGCCTTTGATTAGAAAGTGCTTGTCAGTTTCCTGTTCCCTCTCCGTGACCACGGCTGCTGGGGCAGCTGTTTTGCTATCACCTCTGCTTCTTCTGTGTGGATGGTGTGGCAGAGGGGAGGATTTTTTCAGAAAACCACTGTGGTAAGGCTGAGATTTAACTGGACGCAGGATGGCACCATGCGAGCTTTTTTTTGGGGGGCCATAGCAGGAAGCAAAACTAAATTACTCTGAAAACTCAGATTCACCCTGGCACGTGTGTTCTTTCTTTATTTTTCGGCAGCACTGGGGTTTGAACTCAGGGCCTCATACTTGCTGGGCAGGTGCTCTACCACTTGAGCCTCTCTGCCAGCCCCTGGCACATGTGTCCCTTTGTTAAGGAAATCAGGAAGGTTATTTCGGCACTAAACACTTCTTTCCTGCACTGTACTAATTGCTTTATACAGGCTGAACATCCTCGATCTGAAAATCCCAAGTCAAACTTTGTGATCACTGATGGGACGTCACAGTGGTACATTCCACACCTGACCTCATGGAATGGTGGCCGTCAAATGCAGGTTTGCTAAAAATGCCATCTAACATGACTTTGAGGCTATGAACTGTAGATGAAATGTGTGTTTAATCTTGGGTCCCACTCCCAGTATATCTCATGTAGATGCAAATATTTCAACATGCAGAAAAGGTCAAAAAATCCAAAACATGCTGGTCCCAAGCATTTTGGATAAGGGACACTCGCCCTGTGTCTGACCTCTTTTGAGCCTACTCTTGGGGATTTTTTTTTGGCAGCATTGGGGTTTGAATTCAGGGCCTCACACTTGCTAAGCAGGAGCTTTACCACTTGAGCCACGCCTCCAGCCTCCGTTCTTGGAGATGAATGGAGCCAATGTCTGCATGCTTACCAGTGGAGACACTGCACCAGAAGCTGAATAAGCCATTCCGACGTGACTGACACAGATACCAGTCTCTTTTATTCCCCAGGACAGAGTCAGTGCTAAGGCTAGGGGAAGTGTCTCCAGGATGAACCTGGACAAAACCACATTGTTTTGTGGGGGGGTTCTGAGACATGGGAAGGGCATGCAGCTGACTCTTGGGAGCTACAAATGGGGTTCCCATGCCAACTGCTCCCCTCCCCAGGAGGGGACAGTCATAAAGCCTTATGAGTGGCAGGTGACATTCCAGTCTGATGCCTGTGACTCCAGCCTCACGCCTAATCCATTTCACCCCCCATCTTGGGCAGGCTCCTCTGCTACTCTTGGCCCCTTGGAGCCCTTCCTGGTCCCAGACTCTCAACTCACAGCTTGACAAATGGATCCGAGTAGCCGTTGGCGTCCATGGCGGCTAGGTGCACGCAGCGTATGATGCCCACGATGAGGCCTCCTTGCTGTGTGCTGTACATCAGCGACACCAGGATCTTCCCACGCTCCTCTATGTCACCAATCCGCTCCACCTGCTGCATGGGGTGGGACGTGGGGGACAGTGTCAGCCTAGGAGGGGAAGGCCGGACGGTGTGAATGGCAGGGCAGGAGGACACGTTGAGAACCACGGACAGCAGCTCTGCTTTGAATTACACATGGACGGAGCCCTGACTCTGATCCAGGGGAGCCCCGACCCTGTCCCCTGCCCTGGTTCTGATCTCTGGTCTTCTTGACCCAGCCCATCTTCTCGTAGGACACTCCCTGGGCGACACCCAGGACACAGGTAGAAGACACCAAGGCTTAGACCAATCTCTGTCAGACACACAGCTGGAAGAGCCTGCTCCATGTCCCCACAGAGGGAGGACAAGGCTGTGACTCTTGTAAAACCAGTGCGGAAGCTCAGTGAGCCAGGCCGAGGAACAAATGGGCATCCTGCTGTGGGAGGAGGCAGTTGTGGGAGAAAGAGTGAGGAAGGGGCCAAGGAGGAAAGGAAGAGGAAGGTGTAGAGCCACCAGGAGAAGGTGTAGACCTGGCTGTGACTTCCCTTCCCACACGGTGCTCACCTCCTCCTCATACAGAGCCATGCCGCGGGCAGAGCCAGTGGTCCCGGCACGCTTCATCTTGCCGAAGGAGACAGAAAGGAGAGGCAACACATTGGCTATGAGATCAGGTCCCTGTGCAAGAAGGTCCACAACCCTCGCACTCCCAATGGCTCCCAGAGCCGTGAGCTGAAATTTATATATGGCTAACCACAAGACAGACAGGTTAACGTGCGGCCTGTGACATGGATTTTATTACAACCCCCAGTGTATAGACGAAGATGCTGAGAGTCAGAGTGGAAAATGGACACACGAAACCTAAGATTTCAGCTGCTCTGGTTGAGTGGCTCAGGGGTCTTGGGTTCTAATCCACCAGGTATGTCTTCCCCTGTGGCCCCTGAGATCCTTTTGCTGCACTCTGGGCTCCAAGAAAAATTGGTTTGCAAACCATTGGTTAAATCCAATCTCCTGGCTGTAGAGTAAGAAAAGCTGGGAGCCAGGGTTCATCAGTGCTCATCCTTGGTGGGGCACCATGGGATACAGAGGAAAGGCAAAAGGCCAGGGAAGATGACCAGCGTGCTCTGGGGTGTCACAGCCCCTGTCTGTCCCACTGCAGCGTCCACCCTCACAAGATGGGTAGACCCAGAAGCCCCTGACTCAGGCAGGGGCCTGGCCATTGCTCTGGTCAGCTGGACTCACTGAGTGCAGGAGGAAGAGGACACCCAGAGAGCCAGGTGTTACTAGGCAAGGACCCAGGAAACTGCTTCCTTCCCAGGGCAGACTTGGCAGACTTATTTGGGGACTGGTATTCAGCCTGACTCTCTTGTAATTTTCCTCGTTGGGTCTTTTCCTTTGCTTAAGTTATAAAGGTGTGATTTGTCTTCCTGTCCCTGTGGCTTCCCCATGGGGTGCTGGCCCACTGCCAGGGGGCCAGGGTACCGGGCTCTGGCCAGTGTCTGGAGACCATAGCCTCTGCCTCTTGGGGTTACCCCAGCCACTTGCTCCCCACCCCATGGAGCCAAGCAAGGGCATCCAAAACTCCCCTGCCTTCTCTAAGTGAAGAATTTGCAGGGGCGGAGGGGGTGACCCTCTACAAATCTTAAGTTCAAAAAGCCCTGGTGTTGTCCGGGTGCAGCCCAGGCAGATCAACCTCAAGTTGATCCTTGTTCTTTCTGAAGGTCAAACACCACACCTCACCGGTACAACAATCCTCGCCCTTTATATGAACTGTCACATTTAATCCTGGAAAGAACCTACGAGATTGGTACTACCTATTCCATTCTACAGATGAGAAAACCGAGGTCTGGCAAGGTTAATATGTACTCGGCAGAGCCAGGATTCAAGCCCAGGCGTCTGGCTGCAGAGCCCACAGTTGAACACTCCACCTTTCACCTACATGATGCTTTGTGTCGTCATGGCTGACAGTGGTAAGGTGGCATTATTTCCTAGAATAACAACTGTTAATTTATGACTATTTATTAGGGTCTATTCTGAGTGTTCTCTTCAACAAAACCATCCTGTGAGGCAAATACTATAATAACGCCCATTTCACAGACAGGAAAAGTGAGATTCACAGTGGGTCAGTCCCTTGGCCAAGGCAATGAAGCAGGATATGATGAAGATGGGGCTCTGAGCCCAGCTGACATTTGGAGAAATGGTGTTGACGCTGGGAGGTGGACAGCAGATTGGGGATGGGCCCTGGTGCTCTGAGCTGTGATCCTCACTGTCCCCTGGACCACCGGGTGCAGCCTGCTGCTTGGGAACCCCAAGGAGCTACCCCGATACATATCCACAGGAGGGCAGCAGCCCATGTCCCCCGCTCCCCTCAGGTCACTCACGGGGATCACCCGCTCCAGACAGATGTTGAAGTTCTTCCTTTGGTTGGCTTTCAGTTTCTTGAGTGAGAACCTGGTCTCTCCAATGAACTCATTATGACCGAATTTGTCCTCGTCACACACCGAGATCCTGCGTGGGATGGGAGAGAACGGACAGCAAATTCTGAGCTCCTACTGTGTGCTGAGAGCTGTGGCTGGCACTGGTGAGGATGGGGCCGTGTGGAGGAATGAGGAGGTGGCCTGTGTACTGTCGCCAGGCCAGCTGCCCTCACTTCTTAATTCTGGGGTAACTCACCTGCCGTCAAGTGCACGGATCTGAAATTCACAGTGGAGGGATTTGCACATCTGCACATCTGCTATCAACCCTGCTCACATCACGACATAGAATATTGCAGTGTCCAGAGACTCTCGGGACTCTTCCTGTCCTCCATGTCTCACTGGTAACCCCCATGTGGTCCCCAGTTCATGGGGTCATTCATTCTGCACTTGACCTTCACATAAATGGAGTCATGCAGTGTGTATTCTTTTACTTTGTTTTGAGATGGGGTTGCACTATGTGGTCCAGGCTGGCCTTGAACTCATGATCCTCCTGCCTCTGCCTCCCAAGTGCTAGGATTACAGGTGTGCCAACCACACCTGGTTATGTGTAGTCTTTTGCTTGGCTCATCCACACATAGCTTGTGATTGCACCCAGGATTCAACCAACCATGGATGGACTATTTGAAAAACAATTGTGTCTGTACTGAACACTTACGGACTCTTTCTCCTCGTCATAATAAGCTAAACTGTACAATATGGCAAGTATTTATGTGTCACTTACACTGCCTTGGACAGCAGAAGTCACCTAGAGAAAAGTGAGCAGGAGGAAGTGTGTAGGGTCTATGAAAATACTAATTTCCCACGGGGAGCTTGGTATCCATGGGGTCCTGAAAACAGTCCCCTCCCTGGACACGGAGGGGTGACTGTGTTCTCAAAGGTTTGTGCTAGAAATACCTGTTGTTTTTGTACAAGTGAAAAGAAAAGAAAGCTCAGGGAAATTTTGGACCCTGGGAGCCTCGGTTCTGCAGCCTCGTCCCCTCGGCCTCCCCGACTGCCCACTGCCCAGCAGGCACCTGAGGGTCTTCCTCTGCATGTCTTCCTCTGTGATGCCATGGTAGACCAAGGTCTCGTTCCAAACAGGGTTCCGGGTGTTCCGCAGGGTCTTTGTGCGAAGCTTGTTAGACTGTAGTCCCAGAAAGACAGGCAGACACCCACCTCAACAGCAGGCCCTGAGTCTCACCCTGAGAGCTGATTTGGGGGAGGGGGTGGCATTCCCTGTAGGAGTTAGTTGTTCCCAAATGCATGCTTTGGGTGTAGGGGGGTGGGGAGGGCATCCTCTAGGGCCAAGGCTACCCACAGATGGGTTAGGACTCAGCACCGGCCGCCCTAGAGCTTTGGAACAGGATCTCAGCTTTTGACACATCCCCAACGGTGGCTGCCACTTGAGAGAGAAAGCCATTGCTTGTTGGCCAAGAGGCAGAAATGAGTCTCCCGTTTCTAGACAAGGGTTATTGGATGGTTCCCTCTGCTTCCCCAAATAGTCTCCTCCACACTTGAAATTACATGAAGAGGGCAAAGGTTTTCATTCTACTCTCAGACAGAAGGCTAGAAATGCAGCCACACCCAGAAGTGGTGGCCTAGGGAATGAATCTAATTCACACTAATGTGTAAATGACTAACATTGGATTGGATGTGGGTTCACAGGTGCACAAAGGGGTGTGTGTTGATGGCCCTGGGGAGTTGGAGGAGTTGGGGTCAAACATTTTACAAGTAGCTATGGGCAGTTGAGGCGCCATCTTTCCTGGATCCAAGCGAAGAAAGAGTGAGGCTGAGTGTGTGTGTGCTTGCATCTTTGTTGTCTTATGGGGAGCTTGAAACCTGCACAGGTATCTAACAGGCATTTTCCTAAGAGCACTGTCACCCTCGCCTGTGGGATAACAAAGTGAAAAATAAAATCCTGGAAGGCAGGTTTCCATGTCCAGCTGTGCTCAGGGTGAGTCAGTCCAAAGAGAATGAATCCAAGATCAAAGAAAGGCTCAGAGGGGAGCTGTAAGGCAGGAGGGGCCAGAACACAGAGCTCTCAGCCATAGACATTCCTGCAGGACTGAGTCTCTCTCTTGAGAGAGAGAGAGTTGCTAGTTTCTATCCAGAGCTGAGGAGTGTCTGGGTGTGACCTAGAGTGGGTGGGGGAGGCAGACCAAGAAAGCAGCACCGGGGAGCCACTGAAGGTGTTTGAGCTGGTGAGGGCATGGTTGAGGTATCTGTTTCCCTCCTGGCCCCTGGCACCTCCCTGGACCAGCTCAGAGACTGAGGAAATGGGGGAGCCCCTGCCTTTTCCCCTCACAGGGGCTCTGCCACTCAGGTTCGGTTGGGGCTGGGGATTTGGGGCAGGCGTGGCTATTTCAGGCTCTGAACTGAGAGCCCAGTGCCTGCCAGGCTCTGGCAGCAGCTTGCAGAGATGCCCGGGCCATATGGTACCTTGCTGGCCCCTGGCAGAAGGTGCAGCTTCACGTAGGGATCAGCCAGGCCATTGGAATCCATGGGTTTCAGTCCCTGTAAGAGGAAGAGGGAATGGCAGAAAGACCTCAGGAAGGCTGGGGGCTCAGCTGTCATGGACAACGGCAGAGCCCCTGTCCTCTGTCCTGCCGGCTCCTTGGTCCACCCTGTGCACTTTCTCTTCCAAAGAGAGAGAAGGGAACACGGTGCCATGGAAGGAGCCCAGGAATCAGTCAGACAGGGTTTGAAGAATGTCACTGCCAACTGTGTGACCTCAGGCAAGTTTCCTAACCTCTCTGAGCCTGGGTTTTCTCTCTTGTCCAGTGGGGCTGAGCACAGAATCTTCCGGTGGAGTGATGGGATTTGAACTCGAGTCCACCTGGCACATAGGCAGCACACCGTCAAGGCTGGCTGGTTTTGCACGGGATGGAAGAAAATGCCGGGAATAGTGAGGGTGGGGAGGAGGAGGGGCTGGGGAAGAAGAGACCTCTGAGGTCTGTGGCCCTGCCACCTGCGCTCAGAAAATGAGGCCGCGGTCTCAGATTGTTGTCCACCAGGAGGACAAGTCCCTGCCCTGCCCCCCACAGGGCTGGGAGGCGTCGCTGTGCAGAGAGGGAGTTGGACTGAGGTAGGGAGCAATTTGACCTTGATAATATGAGCGACCTCCAGATTCCTGGGGCTCAGATGTCGTCCTTCCTCCCCTACTCCAGGCTAAGGCAGGCTCCACCATCCCATCTCACAGAAAAATGCCATGAATTGTGTCCTGTGGCCTCAGACCTCAGTTTCCCTATCAGACTGATGGGCTGACGGCAGCCTCAGCTCCTTGGGGTTCTTAAAAGAGTTACATGGGAAGATCAGTTCCAGCCCTTCCAGCTGGGTAACTTCAGGCTTTCACTTTCTGGACTCAGTTTCCCTATCTGTACAGTGGGGCTAATAAGGAGGCATAGTTCAGAGGCCACTCAGAAGATGGAGTGAGATATTCGGTCCTCATCTCACTTGAGGGAAGGGGGTTCAAATCCACCCGAGTGTTCCACAGTGCCTGGTATATAAGAGGTGCTCAATAAATGCTTGCTGAGGAAGTGATGTGGGTGGGCATTGCTGATCTGGGAATTGTGCTAAGCACATCATTTCTCATTTATCATTCACACAGGGACATTTGAGGAGTGAAAGGAGGGGGACTCTTAGTTACTATAGCACAGGCACAGATGGAGACCATCCTGACCACACCTGAGCAGATGGTCACCTGGCCCTCCTTGGAGGACAGAAGCTAGTTTAATCTGCAATGTTACAGATGGACATCAGAGACACAGAGAGGTAAAGAAACTTCCCTAAGTCACACAGCGAGGAAGTGGTCCTGAGCCTGCTGGTTCCTCTGTGTGGACCAGATTTGGGCTGGGTTGGGATTCCCTGTGGTTGGGGACTGAGTCAGCACCCACCCCCTGTGACCTGTGGGGTGGCTTTTCAGTCCCAACCCCCTTGGAAGCCCATGTTGGTGTCTTTGGATCTGCAGCACCTGGTCAGCCTCAGGCTGCTGCTCCAGTCCAACACTAGCATCTGTGGAAGAGCCAGTGGACTCAGGGATGTGCTATGCCAGGCTGTCATTGCCTCTCAAGTGACACCTCCAGTCTCCTCCAGAGACACGGAGCACAGTCCTCAAATCCCAGCCACTTCTGCTCCTGGGAGGTGGCCACAGATAAGTGCAGCCCCTGTGGACTGTCCTCAGAAGACATCCTTCCCAGAGAAATTCCATCACTGCGCCTGTCCCAGGTCAGCAACAACAGGAAACAGCCTGTTAACCCACCCCACCGGGTCCCCTGGAAAGGTCACGTGTCCTCAGAGGCCCCCAGCTGGACCCACACTCACCTTGGCTTTTATGATGGTGCATTGCAGGGAGCTGTGGTCCTGGTCATAGAGAAGACTGAACTCCAGGGCACCCAGGGTGGCTGAGCGGGGGCAGTGTCAGGAAGCAAGAGAAGATTTGTTTAGTCACTCAACAAACACTTCCTGTGCACTTACTATGTGTCCAGTCTGGCCTGGCATTGGGGCTACATAAGAAAGAAAGAGTCGTGTCTTCTCTGCATGCTGCATCCCAGGTGACCCTCCAGGTGATCCTGTACTCTGTGATCAGTCAGTCATTTGCATGCTTATTTATTAATAACCCTGTCCTACTAAACTGAGAGCTCCATGAAAACAAGGCAGGACTGTCTTGAAGACTGATGTCGTCCACAACAGCTGCAGAGAGAAAAGTCCATGGTGTGTGTGCCTGGGCCTCAGGGTCAGGGTGAGAAAGTAAGCACAGTAGGCGCTTAATAAAACATTGAATGGATGGATTAACAGGACATGTCCAGTACTTTAAAAGTCACACCTAACCTTGCTTTTGGAAGAGACACTCTACAGCATCTTAAAATGATTACAATATAGACACATGCCTACCAGTGGGATATAGGTCCTGTGATAATTCTATTTAACTCAAAGAACTGCCAGATTGGACATGAAGAATATAATTTAATGCCATTTGTATTGCAGTCTTTAAAATGATTCAAATAGTGACTTTGATGTTATGTGTGTTTTACCACCATAAAAATATATAGCAGTCAGGCGTGGTGGAGCACGTCTGTAATCCCAGCCCTTGGGAGGCTGAGGCAGGAGGACTGCAAGTTCCAGGCCAGTTTAGGCTACACAGGGAGACCCTGCCCCAGAAAACCTAGGGCTGGGGTGTTGGTCAGAGGTAGAAAGTTTGCCTAGTGTGCACAAGGCTCTGGGTTCCATGCCCAGTGCTGTGAAAATAAATAACATAGAAAATATGTGGCACAGGAAATCAGTGCGAGTCAACTCCCTGTATGGCTATCCTTATCTCAACCAGCAAAAACCCTTGTTCCTTCCTAGTATTGCTTATACTCTCTCTTCAACAAAATTAGAGATAAGGGCAAAATAGTTTCTGCCGGGTACTGAGGGGGTGGGGGAGAGAGGGAGGGGGGCGGGGTGGGTGGTAAGGGAGGGGGTGGGGGCAGGGGGGAGAAATGACCCAAGCCTTGTATGCACATATGAATAAAATAAATAAATAAATACTAAAAATGAAAAAAAAATGTGTCACTCCCTCTTTGGAAAGTTGATGTTGTTTTGTGGATTCGGAACAAAAATTTGTATTTTTCCAACTTGAATACAACCATCAGAGTGGCTGTAATAGGGAGTGGGGTATCTCAGACCATCCCGGTCTCTCTGGGGTCAGTGGGCTCCCCAGAGGACTGGGAGACCTCGCCCCCGAAAGGCCACCTACTTGCTTCATCCGAGTCGTAGCTGTTGGCGTCCTCTTCCTCCTCCTCCTCCTGGGGTGGCGGCTGGCGGGCGGGGACCGCGGCAGACACTTGGGAATAGGGACCCGGTGTGTGCGCCACTCGGTCCTCCCTGACTCCGAGTGCTGCGAAGCCCCCAACTCCCCCTGTTCTCTCCTCCCGGGGTGGGGCGGTGGCCCCTGGATAGCCGGAGTCACTTGGAGCCACCTCTGTCGGGACGTTGGGAGAGGACAGAAAAGAGACAACTGAGTCCCTCCTTCCTAACAATGGAGCCGCGGGAACTTTTTAAAAAATGCAGGTTCCCAGGTCCACTCAGAACCAATGGGCCCGCAGTGGGGCCTTGGGAACCTGCATTTGAGAGCGAGCCCAGGGCGCCCATTCAGATTCAGGTTAAAGCAGACCTCAAGGGGGATGCAGTCAGCGGTGTGCACTTGAATCTGGGCTGTGTGACCTAAGGCAGGTTACTTAACGTCTCTGAGCCTTGCTTTCCTCCTTTGTAGAATGGGATTGATGGTCCCTGAAGGCACGTCAGTAGCATAGGCATTCACTTAAGGCTAACATTTGTGCAGCATTAAAGTAGTGCCCAGTCCCCTGGAGACCAGTGGAGACGTGGTAGCTGTGGTGCTGGTGGGGAGGCTGTGAATATCAGTTGTGTGTGACAGTCGCTGTCACTGAGCATGTGCCTAACACATTCTGGGCTCCATGCTAAGGTTTTTTTTTTTTTTTTAATGCATTATTTTAATTCTCCCAACACTCTGTGAGCTAGGTCCTTGTTATCAGTCATCCCCACTTTATAGATGAGGGTACTGAGGCTCACGTAAGCACAGTCACTCGTTCCAGGCCACACAGGGCACAGAGTCTAGCAGTCCTCAGGCTGGGCCGCTCTGGGCGACATTTTCTGTCTGCCTCGTCTCAGTGTGGACAGACAGTTCGGGTGTGGAAAGAGGAGACGGCTTTGACTCATCAGGCAGGTCTCGCGGTGCAGGCTAAGCCGACACCCAGCGGCCCTGCTCTCTTGGGGGCAGTGGGAGCTGTGGCCACAGGGGAGAAAGCCACACTTGCCTGGCCTCTGCTCTGGAAAGCGTCCTCCTGGCCCCGAAGTGGCTCTGCTGCCCCCAGGGGGCCCTGAAGGAGAGAGAAGAGAGAGGGAGTTGGGGTGTGGTGAGGACGGCGCACCTGGGTGCTCGTTCTTCCCCCCCATCTCACAGGGTGGACACAGGCCTGGGGCAGCAGGTGACATGCAGTCACTGAGGCTGCAGGAAAAGTCCTTCTGGGGAAGGAGTTGGGGGTCAGAAGGGCCTGGGTTTGAGAAACGAGGCACAGCTCAGTGGCAACAAGCAGGAGGCCTTGGGTTCTGGTCCCAGCCCTGGTCCAAACCCAGGGCTACAGGACCCTCCTGAGCCGCAGGTCCTCCTTGGAGACTGCAAGGCTGGAGGGGGGACCTGGTGAATGGGACACTGTCCCTTCTCGCCTGGGAGTGGGGTATAGGGACAAGGTGCTCCCTCCACCTCCTCCACCCCATTTGGGGTTGGGTAGCACTGCAAGATGGACAGGAGGAATCAGGGTCTCCACTGACAGTGGCTGATGTGCTGGGTACCTGGCTGTGCGGGCTGAGGAGGCACTGGGCTTGGCACAGAGGATGGAACAGGTCTGGAGGCCTGGACCGAGTTAGTCCGTCTCAAACCTGCAAAGAGAGGACAGTGCGTGGTCACTGACATGCATGCACACATGTGTGCACATACGGCAGGAAGGAGCAGGGGTCTCCACAGCCCCCAGCTTTTCCCAACTCTTCTCTGGGTCCTCCGTGCTTTCTCTCTTTTCAGTGCTCAGCGGACAAGTGTGGTAGGGCATGCCTGTAATCCCAGCACTCAAGAGGCAGAGACAGGAGGACTGACAGTTCGAGGACAGCCTAGGCTACACACTGAGACCCTGTCCCATATAGAAATAAATAAAGTTAAGTTTCCATTATGAGGCCCCTCCAGGAAAATCCCAGCCACGGTGTGGTTGTTAGAAAGCTCAGGTCTGCCTCCGTTTCTTCCTGTGTGACTGCACACGTGCACTGTCTTCTGCAGGCTTAGCGTCTCCTCTGTTAGATGGGGTGACAGTGCTGGCCTCGCAGGGCTGTGAGATGCTACGACACAGGAGAAGTGCTCCGATGCTGACACTGTTCCATGATTACTGAAGGGCTCAACCTCTGTTTTGCACGGACTCGGCTTGGCATCTCAGCCATTTCCTTTATAAGCTGTGTGACCTTGGGCTGCTCACTCACCCTCTCAGGACCTCAGATGCTTCATGGATTCTGGGGCTTGTGCACTTGACAATGACCTGTGCTGTCTGTGAGTGACAATGACAGCACAGGGGATGGAGGAAGAAGAGGTGACCTCTTATGGGGCGTTTAGGGTGTGGTCAGATTCACTGAGGGCCTTGGCACTCAGCCCTGAAGGATGTGTGGAGCTGAGTGTGCTGGCCACCCATGGCTGGTGGCATGTTGGCTTTTGTGATGCAGCAAGGGACAAGAGGTGGCACCAAAAGGGTGCTACAGACCCCTTTGATCAATCTCAGCCACAAGGTGGGATTTGAGTGCCTGTCGTATGGCCACACCTGTGCTAAGTGTGAGTCGTAGACAAAGGTGAGACCGCTGGCCCTTCCCTGCTCAAAATCCTAATGTCCTCAGGAAACAGCCACAACTCTTTTAGCCAGCTTTTCGGCTCTTAAGTACAGGCTCTGGAGCTTCAGTGTTCACTGAAATCACTTGAGTTTTGTTTTTGTTTTTGTTTTTTAAAGAAACCCTGGGAATTATGACTTAATGGGCCTGATGGAGCAGAGGAACCGATATTCCCAAGAAGCATCTCATGTGTGCGCCTGCCACTCACCTCTCCTCACCTGCTGCTCCCATCTCTTCCAGCCAAATTGTCTGACACCCACTCTGCGCCCTGCTGACCTCCACACATTGGCTTATTCCGTCCCGGCATCCAGGATGCCCTCCCTCCACTTCTGCCTAGGCAACACTACTTGAGCCTCAATGCTCAGGGTAGACGTCACCTCTTCCAGGAAGTCTTCCTTGATCAGCTCTGTTTCCCCTGAGCTGTAATAGATCACCTTGCTCTCTGAGTTCCCACAGCACACACCCCATTGTCAGGGCTCCTATCACACACGGCCTGGCATTGTAGATACCTGGGGAAACAGATGCTCTTTCTTGCTTTTTCTACTGTAGCCTCGTATCCTGTGACCTTACAATGTTCACCTGGTGGTTGTAGGTTCTTCAGGAGTTTCTACACAACCGTAAAGTCTTCAACAGAGAGAGTTTTGCTTCTTTTTCCTCAACTTTTCCATGCTATGCTTTTTCCTGTCTTATTGCAATAGCTAGTGTCTCCAGGGCAATGTGGATAGATGAAGTGAGAATGGGAGGCTCTCATCTGTAAATGGAGGGCTGTGGTGTACAGTAGCTCAGGATGTGCGCTGGACAATTGTGGGAGAGGCCACCTTTGTCACCTCTCACCCCATCAGCGCTCAATGCTGGGGCCATGCTGACCGCCTGCACTCACGCCTTTGCACGCGCTGCCTTCTGCCTGGGGCACTACAGTTTCTACCCTGTCCCACCCACACACGAATTTGCTGTACTTGTTTTGCTTCTAATGTCACTCTCCTTCAGCAGCCCCCGCCACCCTCTTTTCTGGGAACCTTTCTGGGATTCCCAAAACAGGGTTGGGTGTTCTGGGTTCTGAGACCCTGTACATTTTTTGGATGGTTTCATGAGACAGTGCGTATGTAATACTTAGCACAGTACCTAGCACACAGTAAGCACTCAATAAACTTGGACTGTTGTTATTCTCATTAGCCTGTCTGTCATGGCAGCTAGAACATGCCACTGTCGTTTCTGAGTTACTCATTTTCTCCTCCACTGGCCCAGGAGCTCCTAAGGGCTGGGAGCACGGCTGATCAGTGATATGTCCAGTGCTTAATACCAGGCGTGCATGCAATAGGTGTTAAATAAATGCTTGTTGAAGAAGCAACATGCAAGCATCAGAAAGGCTGCTGTGTGAGGCGGTGAGTTCCCTGTTACAGCCGCGGGTGACAGAGTCCTTTCCTACCCGGATGTGACAGGCTCTCAGCCTCCCCAGGGGGAGCCACGAGTGCGTGTGCACAGGACACCCGGGCTGTCTTCGTGAGCTTACTGCAGTTTGCAAAGCCCTCGGTTACTCGGGAGTCTTATTATGGGCTGGCAAACGAGGACAGAGCTAAAACCATAGCAGGGCTCAATAAATACCTGGGAACAAATGAACTCAAGGAGAGAGACCCATGCCCGGTATTAACTAGAGCGGGGCTGGGGGTTCAGGTGACAGCCATGGTGCTCAGTGCAGCCTGGGGCTGCAGCTCCTCACGCCGGGCGAGCAAGGGACCAGCCTGAGGCAGGGCAGGGGGACAGAAGTCCCACAGGTCAGGGGAGAACTGACATCAACTCTCGAGGGACAAGGGACCCGAGTCTGCCTGCGGGAACGACCTACAACTGTGGTTTCCCGCAGGAGGCAAAATAATTTAGAGATGAAAAGCACAGGGTTTGATATGCAGAAATTAACTCTAAAGGGATCAGAGACCCAAACGAGAGAGCTAAAAACTATCAAAACCTTAGAAGAAAACATAAAAGGAAACCTTCATGACTCTTAGACATTAGGTGAATAACACAGGAAGCAAAAGAAAAAAAATTGGAATTCCTCAAAGTTAAGAACCTGTGCACATCAAATGACACTTGAGTAAAATACATAAGCAGGCCACACAGTAGGTGACAATATTTATAAATGACAAATCTGATAAGGTATTAGTATCCAGAATGATACTCCCACACCTCAACAACGAAAAACAGCCCAATTTTTAAAAGTGGGCCGAGGACTAAAATAAACGTATTTCTCAAAAGACGACCTACAAATGGCTATCAGCCCGTGAACTGACGCTCAACCCTACTGATATTTAGGGAAATGCAAATTAAATATGCAATGCCACATTGAGACACCACGTCACCCCATGAGGATAGCTATGATTTAAAACAACAAAAAAGCAAATAAAACCCAAGAAAACCTAGAAAAGAGCAAGTGTTGGTGAGGATGGAGACATTAGAAGTCTCTCGAATTGGTGGTGGGGAATCTGAAAGTGCTGTCCACACTGTGGAAAACTATAGGGTGGTTCCTCAAAAAATTAAATACACCATTGCCGAACAGTGCAGCAATTCCACTTGAAGGTGTGTACTCGAAAGACTTAAAGAGATATTTGTTTGTTTTACTCACAGGGCACTAATTATAATAGCCAAAAGGTGGAGACAACTCAAGTGTTCCTCAACTGATAAATAAAAAGGAAGGAAATTCTGACATAATCACAGATGCACCTTGAAGATGTCATGCTAAGTGGTATAAGCCAGGTACAAAAAGACAAATCGTCCAATTCCACCTACATGTGACATCTAGAACAGTGTAACTCATAGAGACAGAAAGAGCAGGCAGGAAGGATGGAGGACCCGAATCATTGTTTCATGGATACAAAGTTTCAGTTGAGAATGTTGAGGTGGTGGTGCAACAATGTGTATTTTATGCTACTGAACTGTATATGAAAAGTGGTCAAAATAGTAAATTATATATAATAAACTCTATGTAATTTTTATATGTTTTACAAAAGAAAAATGAAAAGCATGGACAAAAAAACCCCTACATCTCTGGTAGAGAAAAATGAGAAGTGCAGACTTTGGTGTTGCTCAGATGTAGGTTTAATTCTCATTTTAATCAATGATCAGCTGTGTAACCCAGGACAGGTGGTGGCTTCACGTCTTTGGGCCTCAGTTTTTCCATCTGTAAAATGGGGATCACCAAAGCCCCATCCCTGGATGTTGGGATTGTGGCAAGGATTAATTGAAGGCCTTGCGTGAAGTGCTCAGGATCGTGATTGGTGCAAGCATTCTGTGATGGTGTAGGTTTAGACGTTTGCCTTTTTCTGCCCATCTGAACCACAGTATGGTGTGTTGGGACAGCAGATTGTGTGTGCCCAGCTCTGTGGCCAAGCAGAAGGGGAAACTGAGGTGCTAAGCCATGAACCCCAACTAAGAAAGCAAAAACCAGAGGTCAATGCAGGACCCAAACATTCAGCCCACCCGATGCAGACCCAGACTCAGCGCCTCACTAGCAAAGCAACAGATGTCCCCATCCTGAGACTGTGGCGGTGCCTGCCTGGAACCCGAGTGACTCAGGAGGCAGAGTAGGAAGACAGCAGTCCAAGGTCAGCCAGGGCAAGGTTAGTGAGATGCTATCTCAAAATGGAAATAAAACCAAGTTTAGCTCAAGTGGTAGAGTGCCCACCTAGCAAGTGCAAGGCTCTGAGTTCAAATCCCAGCACCTCAACAACAGAAACTCATGGACCAAAAACCCCATTGTGGATGCCCCTGCCACATAAGTCCACAATTGGGAACCCAGGGGTGCTGGACCCCAGATGCCAGCACCTGTCAGTGGTGTCCTGGCCATGCTGACTGCCCTGTCTTCACAGAGAGGCCATGTGACAAGGGAAGGAAGGACTCGAATATCTCTTGACTTTTCTCAAAGCCAAGAGGCATTTCTCCCTGGGTTTTCTTCAGACCCTGACTCAAAAAAAAAAAAAAAAAAAAACCACTTTTCTTACACATGATGCTAGGGCAAGAAGAGGCCATGACCAAAATGTGAACACCAGGACCCAGAAATGTTCATGAATCCAGTCTTCTCTCTACCATAGACTAGAACCTGCATCTAGAATAGGACACGGTATGCAATAGGTGCTCAGTAAAGACGGGGTGGGCAAATGAGTGAAAACTCTCCCATTCTCCCTCTTCCTGATTCCGATGGGCACCTCTGGACCTGCCTGTCCCTCACCTGCTGGGCTCCGGCTGGCATCTCCAGTGCCCCCGCCATAGCCATGGTCCCAGCTGTCTGAATCCCGGGGCGATGCCCCCATTCTGGCCTCAGAGGCCCTGCGCACTGGAGGCCCAAAGCTTCCTCGCCCAGGGGCAGAGGCTACATCAGGGCCTGGAAGGAGAAGCACAGATGGAACAGAGGAAGGTGATGGAGGCATGGGTAAAGGAATCCTGTCCCAAAGTATGAAGCAGAAGCAGAGTTGGCAGAACTCACCTGTCTTCTGACCTGGACTCCTCCTGTCCTCAGGGTCACCTGGAGAGAGAGAGAGAGAGAGAGAGAGAGAGAGAGCGAGAGAGAGAGAGAGGTAATGGGAACCCGGGTTTTCTGGTGTCTGGAGAGTTATTAGTTCAGAAGATCAAAAAGGGGCTTATCCACTCCTCCCCAAAACATTTTAAAAAAAGGCCAGGCAGTGGTGCACACTTGTAATCCCAGGTACTTGGAGGCAAAGATGGGGAGGATCAAGGTTCGAGGCTAGCCCAGGTAAAAAGTTCGCAAGACCCCATCTCAACAGATAAACTGGACATGACAGTGCACATCTGTCATCCCAGCTATGTTGGAGACCATAGGTTGATTATGGTCTAAGGCCTGCCCCAGAGAAAAACACGAGAACCTATTTGAAAAATAACTAAAGGCAAAAGGGCTGGTAGAGAGTCTGCCTAGCAAGTGTGAGGCCCTGAGTCTAAACCCTAGAAAAGAAAGAACATTGAAAAAGATTAATCTCCCCTCTGATCTAGCTCTCCTTTGCAATTTGGCTTTATTTCCTTTGCCCACACAAAACTACAAGTGCACATCGGCTTAGAAAAGGACAGTGTGCTGTGCGGTCTTTGCAAAGGGCTGTGTGTGGGAGGAGGTAACGTGGGGACTCAGGGGGGAAATGGGGGGATGGTGGAAGGGTGGGGAGTAACAGCTGATAGGAGTCTGGAGGGGAATCCAGGCCCTGCTCAGGAGCGCACTGTCTGCTGACAACTGGAAATTCCCCACAATGCCCCACATTACTAATGGTGCCTTGCCAGGAAGAAAGCATTTCTGGGGGTGTTGGTGCCAGGCCCTGTGCTGGGTACCTTGAGAAGTGTCTTATGGAATACAGTGGAACGCTGCCATTTTTGAGATGTTGAATTATGTACAGCATTCTTTTCGTAAGTGTTGCCTGTGCTTGGCTCCAGAGTCCCCATTTGGGCAGATTGCAGTGACAAGTGTTCACCAAAGTCATTACAAGACTTTATCTGGCCAGTCCCAGGTGTTAACCCAATTAAAATGTGTTTATTCTTATTGTGGTTGCTTTTTTTTTCCCACAGTTTTGTCTTTCCCTTTCAGTCATCATCTTAATAATCAATAATATTTGTATAGTAAAGATATAGCAAGAGTATTGGTCATTTATTTTTACTAATTTCTGTTCTATTCATTTTCACTTTTGTTTTGAGACAGGGCTGGCCTTGAACTCGAGATCCTCCTGCCTCAGTCTTCCAAACGCTGGGATTAACAAGTGTGCACTACCACACCTGGTTCATTATTAACTTTTTTTTTTGTTGGTACTGGAGTTTGAACTCAGGGCCTCAAGTTTATGAGGCAGGCAGGTGCCCAGCTCTATCTTTAACTTTTAATTAGTTGAATTTTAGATTTGTTTATGGCTGATAGAAATACAAGGGGCCAGGAAGGCATCTTCAGCAAGTCCTCCAGGCTACCAGGTGTCTTTTGGTGGTGGAAGTCTCTGCCAATTTGCACTTTTAATTTCCCCTTCTTTTCTACTCTAAATTGTTCACCAGGGAGAAGAGCCAGGTCTTTTGGCAGCCTGGATGTGCTGGAGTTTCCCATGTCACCCCCATGCTTCACAGCGAGCTGTGGATGCGAAAAGGAGCTCTGGATCCAAGTCTAGAGGCCAACTGCCCACCACTGGACAGTTATAGGAACATGGCAGAACATCCTCTAGGTAGACCAGTTGGCCGGGAGCTGTCCTTGGTGCTGGGGTGGGATGTACTTTTTCTCTTACCTCGAGCTGGGATCCGGGCTGTATGCTTGGTCTCCAGAACAGTCTGCTCACCAACAGGCTGCCGGGGCGTGGTCTTCTTTATAGGCATAGGCTGAGGGAGGACCTGTTTGGGAAAGCCCTTGAAGAACCATGCTCCAGATCGCTTCCACACCTGGGGACAGAGGAAGAGTTGAAGACTCAGCAGCCACACACTATTGCTCTTCTCTTTATGAACCAGTGGTTATTTTTGTCCCCATGGGCACCATAACTCACACACTTACTTATTCCACACATCAGCTTTCCAAGTTCAACACAACCAGCCCACTGGTGCCTGTTTTAGTGATGGGGAAAGTTGAATTTCAGAAATGCTAAGGGCTGGCCTCATAGGACTCAGCAAGAGAGTACAAGAACAAGGGCTCGATGGCAAGTCTACCACCTCTTAACTGTGGCTGCACTGGTTGTGGTAAAGAGTGTGACTCACCCACAATTTCCCCAACACTGCAGGCCTTTCTCCTTCCCTATGGGCTAGACAGTGCAGCACCCCCAGGATAACATGAGGGACGTCTTCTATTCCTTCTGTAAGATCCATTCTCCATGCTGCCCCACCCTATTCTGTGCCCCTGGAGGCTGCAGGAAATGGATTTCCTTGAATGTGATCTTCAGGCTACTTAGTCAAGGAGAGTGCAGGAGTCGGCAGGCACAGAGGAGAGTGGGAGAGTGGGAGCTGGACAATGATGGCATTTCCATGAGGCTACACCTATCTTCCAGCTCCATAGCTTCCCCTCCTCTGCTCAGTCTTGGGAATGGCAAAAGCCACCCTGCTGTTGCCGGTCCTAGGAAGGGATTTACTATCTATTTCCAGTAACCTGATGTCCCGTAAGCTCTGACCTTTGCAAACTACACCTTCATGAACCCCTCCTGGGCCTCCCTGTGTACCAACTGTGACCTCTCAGGCCCCCAACTGACACTGAGGAGGACGTGGTCACTGAGACAAGGTCTCAAGGGCAGGAATTTGTGTGTGTGTGGTGGGGTGAGTGATGAAGAAATTGGGAGGAGAAATTCTTTAATTTGAGTAAAGTAATGGCAGGTCTGGGTAAGAAAAGACTCTCACGGAAGAAACAGAATAAAGAGAAAGTGTGAAAAGGGGACACTGGGAGAATGAGGGAAAAAAAGATACCACACAAGAAGGGGAGAATAGAAGGAAAGAAAAACACAAAGATGAGAATTGGAGAGATAGAATAGAGAGAAAGAGAAAGAAAAGGTGTTGGGAGAGGAAAACCCAGCAGGTGAGCAACAGGGAAGGGGGGGAATTGAAGCCAGAGAGTGGTGAATAAAGAGGGAAGAAGGGGGAAAAAACGAACAAGGGTAGTAGAAAAGAAACCCATGCAAACACTGAGGTCATTCTACCAGGTTGGTTTCTTGCATACCAAACCCCTAAGATTGAAGACCCAACCAGGACTCCCAGCCTCCATGTGACCATTGTGTCTCCCTGGTTCTGCAGAGGGACAGAGAGCTGCAGGAGCCAGCAGGACTGGGTCACTCACCTCTCTCTGCTCCATACAGATCTTGCAAAGCCACACGGGGTGTGGGCGGTTGTTGGAGGTCTCCACTCCACACTTGGTGCACACATTCTGGGGACAAAACACAGCCCAACATACAGGTTCTCACTAACTGGATGACTGTAGTGGATATATTTTTCAGAATAGATGAGGGTTTTTTTTTCTCCCACTCCAAATGTAGCACCAAGCACTAGATTCCAAGTGACCTGATGGATGTCCCCAGCTGAGATTCCCTTGTTTGTGATCAGGCAGACCTAAAGATGAATATCAAGTGCAGACAGTCTGGATAGTGAGGAGAGCCAGGGGGCTTCCCTTCAGGGATGAAAGTTCTCAGAGCCCAAGGATCTAGCTTGACTGGAGAAGGTTTCGGAGTCTTGTGTCCTAACCCATGGAAGAGAATGCTGAAAGCATGTGACGTGCATGCTTGTACACACCGGTGCCCAGCAGACCCTGCAGCCAACACTCAACTTGCCAAGTCACAAACAGGGTCCTCACTAGCTCTGCCACTGTCCGTATCCTCAAGTTCATCCAGGGTGGAGCCCCAAAGTACTAGAGTGACTTCCAGGGGAAGGAACTAGGATCAGGATGACCATGGGAGCATCCTGAGTTAAGTTCCACCCCTCTCCGAGACCCCAGGCCCACAAAGCTGGAGCCCAGCCCCTCCCCCACAGGTGCAAGGCAGGAAAAGAGGAAATCGTACCTTCTTACAGTCCTCGCACACCACGCAGGCAGAGCCCAGCAGCCCCAGCTGCTCCCCACACAGGATGCAGCGGTTCACTCCGTCCCCAGCCACATTCTTCCTCATGTTCTCCAGCCGATCCACCAGGCGCCTGGAGGCAGACAGGCAATGAAAACCTCATGGGACTGGGGCCCAGCAGCTATCGTGGACCGTGTGATACACTTCACCTCTGAGCCCTGTCTCGTGGACATCCCTTCAGAAGAAGGCATGAACCTCCCAACACATTCCTAAAACATCAGCAACCTGCGTGGAGATCACGATCTCAAAGTCCATCTAGGCAGTGACTTCCTGTGTGATGTGGTCTCCTCCAGGGGAACTGCCTTGGTGCTCTAGATCTGTTGTCTGATTCGTCACGTGACATTTGCACTTGGATGTCATCACAGGCATGTCAGACTAATGCTTTCAAACTAAGTCCTTAGCCCGGTGGCTCTCTGTCCCCATCCCCAGCTTGTGTTACAGAGATGTCACCGTCACCCACCAACATGTTCAAACCAGATTCCTGGTGTCTTCCCTGACACGTTCAGTGTTCCTTTTGTGTCCCTAATACTCTGGAATCTACCTATTTCTCTCTGTCATCACCGGTCACTGCCATCTGTCTTCTGGATGACCTTAGTGACCTCCTTCCACAGTTTCCACCACTACCATGTGACATTTCTAAGCATAAATGAACTGGATTGTGTCACCCCTGGTCCACTTTAAAAGCTTTGGTGATTGCCTTTCCTTGTGGCTTCCAAGACCTCCTGTGGTCTGGTCCCAGATGAAACCTGGAACCTCTTCTCCCTTTGGTCTTGGTCAATGCTCAGTGTCATGCTGGTTACCTGACCAGCTGCAGGAGGAACAGCAGAGAGCTCATGAGAAATGCAGGTTCTTGGGCCCCAGCCCAGCCCAGCTGAATCAACCATTCTAGGCATGGGCCCAGTGATCTTTGTATTCACAAGCCCTCCTGCAGTTCTGACGCACACTCAAGTGTAAGAAACATTGTCATACTCACGCTAGCCTTCCTGTAGTTCCAGCTCTACTCTGCCTCAGTGTCTGTGCACATTCTGTTCCTTATGCCTGCAATGCACAATCTCACATACACACACAGTTGTGATTGCTCTTTTTTTCCATTACACAAACACACGCACACACTTTCACACCTCCCCTGCCTCGATCCCCTCACCCTGAAGATTCCAGTTATTTTTATCACCTCCTCCTGGAAGCCTTCTTGGCTCACCCATTTCATTTACACCAAGAGTCACTTTCCCCATATCTGTCATATTCGTAGCTGGGAGATTCTCTGCATTAAATTATTAACTGGCTTGAAACAAGTCTCCAACTGCCCTCTGGACCATGAGTCTCCATGGGCCAGGGATCTTGTCTGTCCTGTCACCTGCTGTGTGCTCGGAGCCAGCTCAGTGAGTCGTGGATACTCAGGCATGAATGGACAAATGACCAGGTGGGAAAAGCCCACTCCCACACTGGTGCCCAGCAAAAGCAAGCAGAATGGAGTGATGCCAATATTGACGTACACTTATGTGGCACTTACTGTTTGCCTGGCATGGAGGCATTTGGCCACCCTAGGGGACAGACACTGCTATGATGCCATTTTACAAGCAAGGGAAGTGAGGCACAGAGGAGTTAAGTGACTTGCCCATGGTAACACAGCTAGGTAGCAGCAGAGCCAAAATTACAGCCCGTGTTTTGTGTGCATCACACTAGAATTTCCCAGACATCGTGTGCACACGGTGACACAGGTGCTCATGTGAACACAGGTTCTGAAATACCAGGTCTGGAGCCGGAGGTGCTGCTTTCTAGAAAGTTCCACAACAATGCCTCTGAGCTCAAGGCACATACTGGGTAATGAGACAGCCAGGCTGTGTGACCACTCCACCTGTGGGACCCCTGTTTCTGTCTCAGGTGGTTTTATTTAAAAACACTTCCTGCTGAGTTGAAGTCATCTCCTTGCCCTTCCTTCCTGGACTTTTCCCATTCCAGACACAGCCACTGGGCTTGGTGGAGCCTGTCCACCCCTCCATGGTCTGGACTGCGTGATGGACCCTGTGCGAGAGAACCGATGGGAGGGGCCTGGGCATCATAGCCTGCAGAGGGTCCCTGGCAGCTCTTCCTGCAGCCACCGGGGCCAGTGTTTCCCCCAGGTCTTCACAGTGCTCTGACTCGCAGTGTTAGAAATGGTGGCTTTTCTCTTGGGATCCATTCCAGAGAGGCGCTGCTGTGCTGGGGGAGAACCCAGAAGCCACTGTGACCCAGATCCTCCAGGGCGGCTGGGGAGCGGCAGGTGCAGAGCTGAAGCCCACCACGCTCTGCCCCAGCTCTTCCTCATCTCCCCACCCTCCTGAGCCTCCATGGAAACTATTTCCACAGGGCCATGGGGCAGGCAGCAGCGAGGAGCAAGCCCACAGACCGTGATCTCAGAACTCCTAGAATGATCACAGCCGCTGGTCGCTGAGCACTTGTTAGGTGCCAGGCATGGAGGTAAACACCACGTTGATTTTTATTTGGTGACACTGGGATTTGAACTCAAGGACTCACACTTCCTGGGCAAGCATTCTACCACTTGAGCTGTGTCCCCAGTGCTTCTTTTAGTATGTTTTTCAAATAGGGTCTTGCAATTTTGCTTGGGCCAGTCTAGGACCATGATCCTCCCGTGTAGCTGGGATTACAGACATGCACCACCATGCATGGCTTGTTTTTGAGACAGAGGTCTCCATTTCTTTTGCCTTGAACATGAATCTTCTACTTCCATCTCCTGAGTAGACGGGATCATGTGAATTTTAATGAACCCTTACCATACTTTCAGTTTGGGATTTTGATCTATTCCCAGGCTAGCAATATTCAGTAGGGTCCTCTCTTGTGATGCTGGACAGCTCCCCGTCTGCCTGGAGACACCCTGTTAGCTGCATGGTCCTGCTAAGCAGACCAGCACCAGGCTAGACCATTCAGCTAAGAAGTGGTGAAAGCTGGATTCAGACCCAAGAGGTCCAGCCCCAAGTTCCTGTTCCCAAGTGCCATACCCAGCCAGGGCACCGTCTGAAGCAATCCCATCTCACCCAGACCCACTCCCCTGCCTTGGCACCAGGGGTCCCTCAGCAAGCACTGAGTCACACATCATCTCAGTTGCTTCTGTTGCCTGCAGTTGGGACGAGATACCCAGCAACTGTCATCGTCGTTGTTCTTTGAAAGAATCCTCAGGAAAGAATGGAGGACCTCAGGACTTGGGTCATGGTTTTTGCCTCTCTGGGCTTCAGTTCTTCAGAGATAGGCATTGGACTACATCCGTTGTTGTCAAACTGTGATTCTTGGCACCCCAGGGGTTCCACAGAGCCAGTTCAGAGGCCACCCAGTATGGCGGCATGATGGGAGATTCTGAGGGGCCCCCACACCCCATTGCATTCAAGCCTGTCTGTTTTGATCGTTATTTGTTTGGGATATTGGATTAGAGTTCTTTTGCAAAGTTGTTCCCAAGGTTTTAAAACACACTGATGCACTTAAACTGCAGGAGGTCTTTAGATGGCGCAGAATGATACAATATTACGGAGGAAGGAGTGGGAATTGATGGTGACATTTTCCTTTTGTATAGTCTTCCTCCCCCCCCCCCCATCTCCTTCATCCACTACACCAGCCAGAAAATACTTTTCTTCTTCTCACTCTACCTTTGGGAGTCCAATGCAACAGAGAGGGTGAGAGGATTGTGGGAGCCACACAGCCAGCCAAGGCTAGGACCTAGTTTTCCATGAAGCCTCCCAGGACTTCCTGCCCTGTGTTGAGCTTTGCTAATTCAGCTCAGGGAGAGAATATGTGTAAATAATCCAACTCTAAACTTCAGTGTTCTCTGCTGAGGAAGCGAAAGGTCTTTCTGCTTCTTCTTGGACAATGAAGGCTATGGATTTGCCCACTGCTTCCAAATTCATGCTGAAACCTCCCTGTGAGAATGCCTGACTCTCCTCCACCAGTCCTGCAGGCTCTGTTCACATACGTGCACAGGGAGGGTCTCATTTGCTTCCATCAGCAGTAACAAACAGCATGCAAATCCATCCAGGCAAGGACCGTACTGAGATGGCTCAGCTCAGACCCTTGCCACCCATGAATTTAGTAGACATCAGTTAAGAGGATGGACTCACACTGGGGGGACAAGGTCTTCCTTCTGCACCCATAATCAGGACAGCGGAGGAAGTTTCTTGCAGCCACCTGTTTGGACATCCTCTTTGTAGCACCAAATACTGGGGCTGCCACGTGGAAAATCCCAACAGCCAGAGATGTGAAATTCAGAAATCAAACTTCTCAGAAAGCAAAGTCAAAATTGTGACCCTAAAGTCCGTGAGTTACAAATGAGTGTGCATCCTGGTGACAAAACATTTCTATATTTGCACCCCAGAAGGAATATTTGTTTTTAGCAGTCTTGGCAGGAGAGCCCTCCATGAGTGTGGGAGAAAGCTCAACCACCATGGCAGGAGGTCACACAGCATTAAATCATTGCCAGTCCTCGTCTCCATCTTCTTAGCCAGCCATGCGACTCGTTCAGCCTGATGTCAGTCTTCAAGCATGCAGCCTATTGGGAGCCCCTGCATGAGGGAGTGTCCCCAAGTTTATGGCACACATAGATCCCCTGGGGAAAGCTCTCATTTTAAAGGGGCTTTCCATCTGATTCTGCAGCCTATGAACCCCTGGCCACACTTTGAGCATTTTTTTTTCTGGTGCTAGGGATGGAACCCATGGACCCCCACAAGCTAGGTGAGGGCTCACCCCTGAGTTACACCCCTCTCCCTCTTAGAGAAATGCAGCAGGAAGGGAGAAGAGGTGAGGCAAATCACACAGGCAAATGCTCTCCTTATTATGTTAAGTGGGGGAAGAAAACTCCAAAAACCCAGGATGCAGAATTGTCAGCAGGTGTAAGTGTGAGGGAGGAGCATGTGTTGTGTGTCCTGAAAATCATCAGATGCGAAGCATCAGAATTTTCACAAGGATCATTGCTGAGTGGGAACTTCATTAATGCCTTTGTCCTCCTCTCCTCCTTCAATTACCCAGACTCCTCTCCTATCTCAGCGGTGTTACAGTGACCACACACTGCCTTGTGTCAGAGAAGAAAGGGAACATTTGAAGAAGGAGCAATGCAGACCAAGAATTAAAAAATTCAGATTTGAATCCTTCTCTTAGCCATAAAAGACCTTTCTTCTCTGGACCCTCTTCCCAGACTATGCCCCCAGCTGTTAGATGAGCTGTACCCAGGCTTTCCAACTGGGGACAGCACCCAGGGATCCCAGGAGCTGAGGCAGAAGCATCTAAATGTCTCCTTCTTCTCTGACACTGAAGAAGGTGACTAAGAAACCAGTCCTTGCTGGCAGCCTGATTTTATTGCCTGTCTCAGGGCTCCACCCTATCCTCCATGCTAAGTGCCCAATTAGCTGGACACTGTAAGTAGCTGTCATTCTCTAGTTGTCTTTATATGCCGCATTAACTTTATGATGGCTGCTCACATCCAGGACATATCCATCACCAGGCTGGTGTTTCAGGGGACTGTGTGCTGCTCATTGGGGTTGGATGAGCACCTCCTCTTCCTTAGGATGTCCCATAAGCACCAGAGAGACTATATGACCCCATATCCCCTCCTCTGGGCACCAAAGCATGACCTACAGAGGGAAGCAGCAGGAAGTAGATTCTTAACTGGTCTGACATTGTCATCCAAAAGGATGCAGACCATTACTCATTCATTTAGCAAATATTTATAAACTGCCTGCTATGTGCCAGGTAGACAGTGAGGGGCCAGTAGTGAGCAGAGCAGGTGGGACAAAGAAAAGATAAAACCGTGTTTGTGAAATGTCCGCAGCACAGTAACTGCTCAGCAATGGTCACTGCTCATTATTTCTTCTGGAAATTTATGGCTTTTATAATTCCCTGCACTTTCATTTTTCTGTGCAGCCAGGGTGCTATCATCTGCTTATGAAATCCTTGTTTCTAAAGCTCTCTTTTCTTTTCTTGTTTGTTTTTTGTAGCTCAGGTGAGCTTGGAACTTGGAATCCTACTGCCTCCGCTCCTGAGTGCTGAGATTGCAGGCAGCACCATCACGCCTGGCCTTCTAAAGTTTTTCAGGTGGCTGCTGTGACTGTAAATTTATGGGACTCACATCCCTATTTCTAAAACACACACGCACATGTGATCACAAATAAACATGCATGTCCACAGGCACATCTGCAGAGGCACACACACACGCACACGAGATCAGCATCTTTATCTACTGGCATCCTTTCCACGTGTGCAGACAGCCCGGCTCCAACCCTTCCTTCCTCCAGCAGACAGGGCATGAGCCAAATGGTGGGTGGAGAGCTGCTTGTCTGTTAAGCTCAGGTCCCTCAGAAAAGCCCAGACAGGCCCCCAAAACATTCAGGCCACTGATCTAAGCCTCTAGCTAGTATTGTCACAGTGTCTTGATGATGTGGGAGAGAAGACATGGAGACCACCACACCAGAACGCAAGTGTGCCTCGAGAGGACTCTCTGCTTGTCCGGGAGTGGAGGGCTTCTGTGCTGGGCCCTGGATGGATCAGCAGGAAAAATGACTAAAAGCTGAGACTCCATCAATTGACAGGTGGTGCCAGAGTTGCAGCCCATACAAGCAGCAGTTGACCATGATCTCACGTTGGTAAGTTACAAGACAGCAGAGTGGGAGCCTGGATGCCGTGCTGTCTCTGTCTGTCTGTCTGTCTCTCTCACACACACTCACACACCATCAATTCCAGAATCACTCCACATGCTGTTCACCTCACTCTAATTGCCAAGTGGGGAATATTAGCAAAGAGTTTATTAACCTTGACACTTTCTGAAGTCAGGACTGGATCAAACCATCTGCTGTGAATGGGGAGACTGTTGCTGTGGCAGAGGCCAGCCTGAGGCTCCAACAAGGGGTCATTCAGAATTTGTCCTTAAATGACTGAGCTGCTCCAAGTGAAGCATGCAGCTGTTACGCAGTGTGTGCATAACAGACTCATTAATTCTCAGTGTGATCTGTCACTGTCACCACCCCAGGAGCCACAGAGCGTCTCTCTCCATGGAGAACTGGTGGAGGGCTTCCTGCCTAGTCCTCCACACATTGAGGAGCTGAGAGAGAAGACAGATGGAGGTTCAGCTGTGCTGATGGAGTCGGTGCTGTGCAGGGTGCCTGCCATAGCCCAGGAAGAGATGCAGTCAGCATCGCTGTTTGTGGGTGCTTCCTGTCCCAGTCACCATGCTGAGCACTTGACACACACATTCTCCTTTAGCCATCATCAGCTCATAAGATCAGTTCTGTTATTCATTCCTACTTTACAGGTGGGGAAACTGAGGCACACTTGCCCAAGTACCCATGGTCGTGAATCTGAGTGCTTGGATGCCAGAAGAGAGAAGACTGTTTCATTCAGTGCTCCATCTAACCCTTCCCTCTGTCCTTTCCTGTCATGGGTAATAGAGAATTGGTGCTGAGACCTACAGAGGACAAGGGTTATTGTGGCAGGGAGGAATGAATGTCCTTTGGAAAGATGAAGCAGATGAGACAGTCAATTAGCCTGATGAATCTAAAACACCTATAATTTATTGACTTCTCTACATCCCTGCAACCATCTGTCAATTGGCCTCCCCACCTGCACCCCCAAAGGCTCTAGGATAAAATGAAAGACAAGTTCAAGTTTAAAGTCTGGTGTGGCCAGGTAAAGGCTGTGCACCTCTGGGCAGGTGGCTTGACCTCACCGAGAGAGCAGAAGAGTCAGCAAAGACATTAGGAGGATTAAAGGAAATCGAGCCTATTTGAAAGCTTCTAAATGGTGCTTGGAGATAAACGTTCCCCTTTGGAATAGTAGAATAGGACTCTGAGCCTGGAGCCGATGAGCCAGTGACCAGTGACTGTGTGGCTCCAAGTAGGCTGCTTAGCTGCTTTGTGCCTCAGTTTCCTCAGCTGTAAAATGGGAATGATGATAACATGATCCTCTCTGTAGGGCTGGTGTGAAGAGTACATAGAGCTCTGAGCACAGCAGAGCATGGGGTGCTTCAGAATGGTGGTTTGTTGTGATTTTTTTTTCCCCTAAAAGTTGAATTTGATGGCAGAAAGTTTCTCCATTCGTTTGATTTCCTCTTTGAACCACCAGCAAAAGGTGATGGTTCTCAGCCAGGAGTGACTTTGCCCTTGGGGGACATCAGGCAGTATTTGGGGATGACCTTGGTTGTCACAGCTGGTGAAAAATTGCTACAGATCTCTGCTAGGTAGAGGCAGAGAGTCTGGTAAACTTCCTATGATGCCTGACGCACCCTCAGTACAAATAACATCTGTCCTCAGTGGAACTGGACTGAGGTTGGAAAGCCCTGGGCTACACGGACTTGGAGACCATCTGACTGGACTTTCCATTTTACAGATGATTCGCCCTACCACTGATTTGTGCTCTTCCTTTTTTTTTTTTTTTTTATAGTTTTGGAGGCTGATAGTCCAAATAGCAGGGTGTTAACTCTGCTGAGGGTTCCCCACTGGCTACAGTGTATCTATCTGTACTGGTCTGGTCTTTGTCTTTCGATTTGTGCTCTTCCTGATGGCAGATTCTGGGTTGATGAAGGAATTCAGAAAGCTTTCATGTTTGTCTGCACAGATTCCATAAAGCAGCAAGGCTGGACAGAGCTCACTGCTTTAATTCCCTGGGAAATGGAGGTACTACTCAGTAGCTTTCAGCCCAGAGGGGTTCAGAGTTCCCCCCAAGCCCAGTGAAATCTATGAATGTTTCTTCTGGAAAATGCCTATAGACATATGCATAACTATGTGTATAAAAAAACTCCTCAAATCGAATCCATAGAATGTCTAGAACTCCAGGTTAAATGTGGGTGGGGGGCTCCTTTAGAAAGAGAAAAGTATGGCTTGGCTTATTGTCATATAGGAAAGACAGTTTCCTAAGAAGATGTGTCAAGTTTGAGGAATTATTGCTCACTTCTCCCTCTGTCTGTATTTTGAAAAAATTCTGTGCCAAAAAAGATGGAGGGTGTGGGAACACGGGTGGGGAGGTGATAGGAACACAACAGATTCTGCCGACAACAGGTCTCCCTGGGTCTCTCTGACTTTCTCCTCCATCACCATGTCTGGATGTCAAGGTTAAGGACAAGTCTTAATTACTTTTTTGGGTCCATCTGTTTAGGAAAACTGACCTCAAATAGAAGCCACCCAGCTGTCAGTCTCTTTCCAGGTAGGATACACGAGCAGATGCCTTTGGGAGGCTCTGGACAGGAAGAAATATGGACACAGTGGGAGAGATTAATGGACAAACACCCCCAAATGGCAGGCTGGGGTGGAGGAGATGCAAACATATTTTCTAGGCAAATGTTTAATTCCAGACAATGCCTTCCCAACTCAACAAGGGCCTTTTCAGGCTTAGGAGAAGCCCTCAGCAACCTTGTTTGTATGACATGGCACCTCTGGCCAGAGCTGATTAGAGGAAGAAAGACACCTGGGTGAACTGGGCCAATCAGAGTTCTTTTCCTGGGAATTTGGAATTAGGACTAAGAAGAGCGATAAACACTGGGATAGTGTAGTTATATTTTCTAACATATAAGATGAGACGCAGATTTTCATGAGGCTAGACTGTTCCTGACCTTGGATTCCATGAGATATCATTGAGTACTTATATTACCCCCCCCCCTTTTTTTTTGTACAATATGGTAGAGTCACCAAAAATGGCTGCCAAAAAAGATTTTCTCCCTCATACACACATGCCATTCTTCCCTTAAAGAGAAGGGATCTATTTCCCCTCTCCAATGCCATGGGGTGGGAAGGACGCTCTGCCAGAGCCAGACTTGGCCATTAAGAGACCTAGAACCGGGCACTGGTGGCTTTTGCCTGTAATCCTAGCTACTCATGAGGCAGAGATCAGGATCGCAGTTTGAAGCCAGCCCCAGGCAAGTAGTTCTCAAGATCCTATCTTGAAAAAACCAATCACAAAAAAGGGCTGGTGGAGTGGCTTAAGGTGTAGGACCTGAGTTCAAACTTGTTTGAGGGAGGGGACAAAGGGAGGGTGGGAGAGAGAAAGAGAGAGAGGGCTAGAGAGAGAGAGATAAAGATGGAGAGAGAGAGAGAGAGATCTAGAAACTTCCACTTTTACACTCCTGGGATCCAGCTGCCGTATGGAGGAGGAGGAGCTACTGCCTCGCACACAGAGAGGGGCCAGGTGAGAGCATGAAGGTACAGACCTGGGTGGGACTCTTCGGTCCTGTCTGTCCACTCCAGTGCCGCCACCAGCTCAACACAGCTAAGTGAGCAATGCCAGCCAGCACTGCAGCACTCCATGGAGCAGAAAACCTGCTGAGCAGAGCCCTGCTGAATTCTGAACCCACAGAATCACGAAAAGACTCTAGATTATTGTTGCTTTAAGTCACTAAATGTTGGGTGGTTTGTTACATAGTAACACATAACAGACATCCTGGATGGATTTAGTTTTCTAATCCTTGCAAACAGTGTGTCCCACTTAATACAGAAAGTCTGTTGCAAAATAAAGCCTGAACTCCCACTTTGCACTTGCAGAAGAAATGTGAGGGGAAAACAAGATGGTTTTCTAAGGGAAGCAATGACAGAAGAGACTCCATTTTGGATGAGAGAGGCACTTTAAAAGCAGACAGCTAAAGAGGTGTGGGAAACAACGGGCTTCTCAAAAAAATAACCTTACTAAACCTTAATAAAATAACATTAATAAACCTTACTAAAATAACAAGACAAAGCTGCACAGTGTGGGGAGGGGGTCCCAAGGCCAGGACAAGCTGACCAAACCCTCCTGGAATGTCCAGTTTGATAAGGAGAGGGACGAACAGGTGGTTGGATTTAATGAGAAGTTGACTAGGCACCAGCCAATCACAAATATAGTTTCAAGGTAGAAGAGTTGGACCTAAGCCAGGTAGAGCCCTATGTCACCTCCTAGACTTCAGCCATTCTTTGACACAGCTCTTTCACTAAGTCCCACCTGTCAGGGTGCTTTGCTATCCTTTCAATCAACTATTGAGAGATAGTTTATTGAAAGAGTTAAACTATCGTCGAGAACAACACTCCAGTACCAGTTTCAAGACTTTCTCTCCTGGCCACCATCTCTTCCGCTGGGGATGCTAAAGAGATCAAGATGGGTGTGAGTGATGGTGTCAACACTTCCCAGGCAGAAGAGACCAGGACAGAGCCCTCTGACCTGCTCCATGGCCCAGGGCATGCTGGGGCACTGACTCTAGCAAAACTGCCGGGAGAAGACAGGGCCTCTTGGGGAAGCCCGAAGGCCTTTGCCCCCTGGAAATCCTGAGCTGCAGTAGCACAGAGACCAACTCTGTCAGCAGGAGAGGCAGAGACTGGTTAATCAGAGCTGGAAGAATCCCTGGAAGAGTGCAACCTCCGTTCCCAATGCCCTTCCCTCAAACCTGAACTCTTAAGCATTCAGATTGCACAGTCTAGGAATTTGGGAACAGGCCTCGAGGAAGGACACCTCGTAGAGTTAACAGCATAGCTCTGAGAGTCAGCCACACAGGGATGGGAGACTTTCCTCTCTGTGACCTTGGGCAAATGATCCTGGCTGTCTAAACCTCACCTGCAAAATACAGATGATAGGGTTGAGAGGAGCCGTTAATGAGTGAATGCAAATGAAGGTTTAAAATACAGGGCTTTGGGTTCACAGTAAGTGCTCTATTCGTGGCACCAGGATGGTTAATATTTTATGATGTTCATTAACAATGTCCTCAGATGGCTTTCGCTCAGGTAATAGAAAAGAAAATTCAACATCTCGGAGCTGGTGTCTGGACCCAGAAGGGGACACAGATACTCCTGCAATTTTAATATAGTTAGAAGGTGCCCATTTGTTCTGACAGGCACACTGCAGTGTGGGGTCCTGCACCAGATTCCCCAGAACACTAGAGGCTGAGTGAGAAGAATCCTGAAAATCACAGTGAGTCATTTGATGAGTGGGGAAACAAGTCTTGAAGTTTTGTCAACTGAGAGCCTCAGGTTCTGTAGTGGGAGCCCCAACCAGCACCCCAATTATACTCTTCTCTCTCTCTCTTTTTTTCTTTTCTTTTTTCTTTCTTTCTTTTTTTTTTTTTTTTTTGTGGTTCTGGGGTTTGAACTCAGGGCCTCATGCTTACTAGGCAAGAGCTACACTACTTAAGCCATGCCCCAGTCCTTTTTGCTTTGGTTTGTTTTGGGCTAGGTTTTTGCGTTTTATTGCCTGGGCTGGTCAGAACTATGGTCCTCCTACTTACGTCTCCTGTGTAGCTAGAATTACAGGAATGCACCACCATGCCCAGCTATTTTGTTGAGAGGGAAGGGGGTCACAATAACTTTTTACCCAGGTTGGTCTCAAACCATAATCATCCTAATCGCCACCTCCATAGTCTCTGGGATTATAGATGTAAGCTACCACACCCTGTAAACGAGTTATTATTTCTTGTTTTCTTCCTCTTCTTCTTCTTCTTCTTTGGCAGTATTGGGGCATGAACTCCTTCACCTTCCTAGGCGAGCTCTCTATCACTTGAGCCACACCTGCAGCCCTCCACTCCACTTGCAGTTTTGCTCTGTGCCTGATATTCCACCTGGCTTTCAGCTGGCTCTTCTCTGATCCCATCCCAGAGATGGGTGGGTGGAACAGGAATGAGGGCAGGCTGGAGCTTAGAAGACACAAATGGAATTGGGTTTGCCTCTGGAGATGCTGCCAGCAAGGCCTAGAATCTTCTGGGGCTGTCGGAGGACAGCCACACTGGGAAGCCAGCAGAAAACACACACAGTCTCAGCAAAGGTTCACTCTGTCAACATGGATTTGGCCCGGCTTCCATGGAAGCCTTTCAAATCCCCTGCAGGGGAAGCCAGAGGCTGCCTGGATTCCAGGGCTTGCCAAATTAGAGTCTCAGGGCACTTTGTAGACTGGAGGCTCTAGCTAGGGTCAAAAATGAGTGTCTTTAAAAAAAAATGTTACTTTAAACTCACCCTAAATAGTTACCATCACTTATTAAGCCTGTGTTCTGAGCAAAGCATTGTAACAATCCTTTCGTGTTAACTGAATATTCACCAAGAAGCATGTGCAAATTTACCCCCATTTTGCATGTGAGGAAACTGAGGCACAGGACGGGAAAGTGGCTCACATAAGGTAATACAGAGAATAAGTGGCAGAGCAGGAATTTGAACCCAGGTTTCTCTGACTTTGAGATCCCAACTTTTATCCACTATGCTCAGCTGTCATGCCACCAGGTTGGTGGAAGAATATGTCAGGCCATGGACGTTAAGGCACAGACTCCATCTACTGTATTCTAGAATGTTCAAGCTGGGATCTGCTCAACCCACAAGGATCCCCTGACTTGTACGAGGAGTCTGGCATTCCTGGCTACAGCTGATCGGATGAAGGCTAGCACCTGACATAAGCCAGCCAATCAGAGTACTTTTCCTAGGAATTTGGACCCTGGACAAGGTTCTAAACTCCCTACCCGCTTGGCCACAGGTGATGTAGAAAGATTTTGGAGGACGGTATCATTTACCACAATCTCTCTTTCACTTAACTTATTTTTCTGTGTCCCTACTAGCAGACTCTGCCTGGAGAGAACAGAACAGGCAAAACCCCCTGCCTTCAGGAATCTTAAGTTAGATTATTGGAAGTGACATACATGAGTCAAACTAAATTGTGGAGTACAAAATATCCTGGTGGTATCCTAAACTGGTAAGCCAGCTACTGAGGGAAAGGGTTGAAGAAAACACTTCTTCCAGTTTATATCCTTGACATCGCTGTCCTTCCTTCTCCCAGGCCTGAGGCCCATCGTTGAATGAGGTAAAAGCAACCACCTGGAGGACTCCCCATTCCTGAAACAGCTTTGCAAAAGCTAAATAAGAACCTGAGCCTAAAGCAAGCCTCTCTCACTCATCTCTTCGGCAACCACCTGAGGTGGGAGGGAAGGAGGGTGTCTTTTTGGGAGCAGCACCTCTGATCTTCCTGGCTTGTTCCCAAGAAAAAACGTTACCCTCAGAGGTTTGGATCAAAGCACCCCCTCCTGCATCTCCATGGCATTACTTTCCACTCAAGAACCTCTCTAGTCCCCAGCTGAGCATTTGGAACAGAAGTCAAGGCACACCGGGCTGGATTAAGTTGTAAGCAGTTGGTAGTGTCTGTCCCAACAAGAGGGCCTGGGGGTGTCATGGACTTCTTGGTTCCTACTGAAGATCGGGGTGTAGGGGACCCTGCTGCAGACCTCGCTGCCTCTGGGCAGCCAGTTTCTACCCATGCCAAGAGGCTCCCTACTCTTTTCTTGGTCACCTCCCCACACTGATGGATTACCACTGCCCCCCCACCAGCCCACCCACAAACCATCCCTTTCTTCCAGCATTGCCCTTGGCGCTTTGACTATCACTCTCTTCACACACACCACACAAGCTCACACGCCTTGCTTTTCTCCCATCACACGTGTGCATTGTCTCTGCACTCTGAGTCCTTTTCCCTCCTTCCCTGAATTTGCTCAACACAGAGTATTACAGGAGCAGGAACTAAAGAAACCTGTGCTGTAACCATCTCTCCTCCAGTCTGCCAGCGAGCACATGGGGCTATGAGGCAAACGGCGGAGGTCCAGGTTCTCCAGCCCAGACCCCTAGGCCAACCTCAGGGACCTCTTGCCTGTACCTGCCTCTGAGGGGGATCAGCTTCTCTACTTCTCTTCTTCAGGTCATTTCAGATGCTCTTGCTCCCTGTCTCCACTAATTGTTGCATAATTGTACATATTTATGGAAGGCAGCATGACATAGTATACAATGTGTAACAATCAGACCAGGGAAATTTGCATATTCATCACCTCAAACAGTCACCATGTCTTTTGTATTAGGGACATTCAAAATCCTCTCCAGGAGCCCATCGAAGTATCCAGTTAACTATTGTCAACCATAGCTACGTTGGAAGTCATTTGCCTACTTAACTGCCACCTGCACTGTTAACCGTCCTGGCTCCATCTTTTCCTCTCCCCCCAATTCCTAGTCCCTGGTAACAAATGCCACTCTGCTCTAAGGTCAACTTAAGCTTCTGCACAAAAGTGTGAACCACTGCCTTTTACACTGTGTCTGCTCACTCAGTCCTCAGCCGTGTGTTCTGGCATCTTCAAGGCCAGTGCCTCTGGAGGTCACTCTATACAGTTGTCATTGACTAAGCCCCCCACCCTGCCATGCTCATCTCATGCCCACCCCACCCCTTGCAGACTTTGAGGACAATCCCCCTTTTCTCTGTCACCAGTCCTCTTCTTCTTCCCCTCCTCCAGCCAAGAAGCATCTCTGCCCAGCCACCCTGTCCTCTCTTCTTTCCCTTTTTCTCTTCTTCTGGCTTTTCCTACCTCAGGCAGCAAAGATTCCAGGTGTGCCTGGGTGGGGGGCCTACAAGTCACGAAGTCATTAAGCCACAGCCTGTGTCCATCCCTCCCCCACTGCCCTTGCCCCTGGCTCGGAGGGGGGTCGTTGACCTCACCCAATCCTCTCCTGCTCCATCTCCTCCATTTTCTCAGCTCTGGCGATCACCCTGTTGATGATTTCCTTCTCCTCATCCGTCAGCTCTTCCTGCTTCCTCTGTCTGTCCGGCTGGGCGCTAGGGTGGACAGACCAGCCTGCCTGCAGCCTGTAAGACAATTGGGAACATGAGGCAGGACTGACAGCCCAGGGGACAGTGCCAAGAACAAGTTGACCCAAGACCTTGGAGCCTGAAAAAGCACAATTCAAGTTCCTGTCAGGAACCTCACTCGCTGGACACCCTGGTCAAGAGGTCTGTCCAAGGGGATACACACTTCCTTCACTGGGTTCCCACAGGTTCATTTTTATTAAGTACCTAGTGCTTGTGCGGGGCAGACCTTCCACAAGTGATGTCTGCAGGAAGCTCTGGAGACTGGAGGGGACAGGTGTCCCCAGGAAGATTCCCAGGAAGAACAGGAAACTTCCACAGCCAGAGGGGAGGCAATTCTGCCAGGTTAATCCCATGCAAGCCTGGCACAGAGATGTTTCATTTGGGCCACCGAGTTTTTAAAAATAAGTTTAAACTAGTTGCCAATGAGTCTTGTAAAGAATATCTTCAATTCACATAAATGTTCGAGAATCCAGTAACATTCCGAGTTCTACCTGTGTTCCTGTGCTTTTAAAAAGCATATACTGACATAGAAAATATACACAAATACTGTGTGCCCATGTCACCTCACTCTGTCCCCACATCACCCCTGCAAGGCAGGGACTGTCATTGTCCCTCTCTCCCGAGGGGAGGCTGAGTAAGGAGAGATTAGATGATGGGCGGTCAGAGGCTGCTGAGAGCTGAGTTCCCTCCATAGTAAAGGTGAGCTAGTGACCTCTCCATAGTGCTGGGTCCCTGCCACAGGGTTGAGGTCCAGCCCTGGAGTGGATAAGAAAATTCTCCTGCCTGTTAAGGGGAAAATCTGTGCCTCTGAAACCACAAGTGCCAGTACCCCATTAGCTGCCAGCCTCAGTCACTTTCCCTGCTACTATTTGGAGATACTTGAAGCTGGGGATTAAACCCCCTTTTCTCTCCTCCCCCTCACCCCCCAGCTTTACTGGGAAGAGCAGAGGAAAGATTTGGAAGGGAAGGAAGCCCTTCTTATGAGGAAGAGAAGGGGTGTGGCCTGGGATCCTCCTGGGGGGAACAGGTGAAGCAATAGAGCAGGAGCCTCTGGGATGAGCAAATCCCAGCCAAACCCAAACCCTCCAGGGGCGTCTCACTTAGATTAAACGCCAGGGCTAGGTAATAGGTAACACCGATGATTGACACATTGTGAATTTGCTATCTCCCTCTCTCTCCCTCTCTTCCTCTGTCTCTCTCTCTCCCTCTCTCCCTCTCTGGTTTGGGGATGGAACCAAGGACTTCACACACACTAGGCTCTGCCAACAAGCCACACCCCCAGTCCCTGGACTTTTTTAAGTGGTTAATTTTATGCCAGAAGAATTTTACTTAGTAATAATAAAGCCCAGTCTTCTTGCCCATTCTGGAAAGTTCCACCTGGTCTGCCCTTTCCTTGCCCTCTTGTCCTCATCCCCTGCTTTCCCTGGCCACTGCTCCAGACACAGCAGCCTCTGCTCAGTTTGAATACCAAGCCTTATTTTTGCCCCAGGGCCTTTGCACCTGCTGTTCCTTCTGCTCAGAACCCTTCTGCTTGGAACCCTTCCGCTGACTCACTCCTCTTCCTCATGCCAGACTCAGAGAGGCCAGCCATTCTTGAGCTCTCATTTCCCTGCTTCACTTTCTCCATGGGATTGTCTCCAGCTGAAATTTTCTTGTAAATGTGTTTTTGTTACCCTGGAGTGGGACTCCAGTGACCTTGCCTGGCTCACTATTATGCCAGATGGCTATCTAAAAAGAAACATGTACCAAGAGATTTTGGGTAAGACTTGGTACTTTGTGAGTTGTCGATGTCTCCTTATACATGTGGCACATGGGGAGACTTAAGTAATGCATGTTATCCAGTTTAGGGACCCTGGAGAGTCCTCCAAGAAAGTGAGGTCATCACAGCTCTTCTGGTGATGCTGAAGGAAAGGTTAGGGCCTTTGCACAGGAGGTCCTAATATTGATCCTTTGATTAAGAAAATTTGCAGAAGGTATTTGTGTCTTTGTGATCTTGAGCAAGGACCCCTAAATTAAACTTCAAGTCCCACAAAGCCATAGCTGACCCCTACTGAGATCTGGAGACCTGGAGATCTGGAGCAGGGAGGGTGGGGGGAGCAGGGAGAGAGGCTGGGCAGGCAGGGGAATGGTCTTTGCAAAGCCCTGGAGTGGCGAGTGTGAGTGGCATGCCTGAAGAGGGAAGGGTGACCAGCATGGTGGCCAGTCTGCCCCTGCCTCCTGGAGTTCACGCTGTCCCTTGTGTGCCCCTCTCATAATGAAGCCACTAAATGCAGTGAAAGTGGCCCTGGGACTTCCGAGACCAAGTCTTAATTAAAAGACATGGCAGCCTCCATCTTGGTCTCTTGGATAGCTGGTTGTAGGGAAAGTCTACAAGACGCTCCAGCTTTGCTGTGGAGAGGCCATGGGGACAGGAGCTGAGGCCCCCAGTCACAAGCTCACACTAACCTGATCTACATGGGTGTCCCTCCAGCTCCCATCAAGCCTTCAGATGACTTGGAGACGACAAGACTACAGTCAAGTGAGGAGCCCTGGGCTGGAACTGCCCAGCCAAGCTCGTCCCAATTCCTACTTGCAGAAACTGGCAAATGTAATTCATGGGGTCTGTTTTAGGCTACTAAGTTTGAAATCATTTGTTTTTCAGCTTAGGTAGCTGGGAGGGCTGGAGGTGGGGGGACAGACTAATGGGAGGCTCCACCTGCAAGGTCAGTATTCATTTTCTATGACTCATTGTCAAATCGAGGGGCTTAAAACCACATGATTTTATGATCTCTCAGTTTCTGTGGGTCAGGAGTTGGCACTGCTTAACTGGGTCTTCTGTTTGGCTTCCCTGGGCTGCAGCCAAGGTGTGGGCTGGACTGTGTTCTCACTCAAAGGTTTAACAGGGAAAGCTTCCGAGCAAATCTGGGTTGTCGGTAGAGGTCCCTACAGCTTACAGTTATAGGACTAAGGGCCATGGCTTTTTGTTGGCTATTGGCAGGAGGCCACCCCAGACCCTAGATACTGCCTGTAGTCCCTAAGCCTGGGGACTTCTCCAGGAAGAAGGCCACTTGCTTCATCAGATTCACAAGGACAGTGTCTATTCCTCATAGCTGGACAGAGCCTTCTATGACATAGTGCAATTGTAAGAGTGACAACCATCCTTTTTGCTGAATTCTGTAGGTTAGAAGCAAGTCCCAGGTCCCACCCACACCCAAAGGGAGGGGACTGTACAAGGGTATGGACACCAGGAGGCAGAATCATTGGGTGTCACTTTTAAGTCTGTCTGCCAAAGCCTCCCTACCAGGTGTCTTTCTAACCTTGCTCAAATGATGTCTGTGCTGGGAGGGTGGGGGGGGGGGTAATTTTCTCATCTCCAGTCTGCATCATTCCATAGGAAAGATCTTCCATCCAGTGTGCCGTTTCTTCCTGCTATTTTTTTTTTCCAAGCTGTACCTGGGTTTGGGCTCAGGGCTTTACACTTGCTAAGCAGGTGCTCTACCACTTGAGCCATACCTCCAGCCCTTTTTGCTCTACTTGTTCTGGAGATAGAATCTTACTTCTTGCCGAGGCTGGCCTGAACTGAGATCTTTCTATTTTATGCTTCCCACTATAGCTGGGATAACAGGTGCATGTCCAGATTTTTTCCACTGAGATGGGGTTTCACAAACTTATTTTTGCCCTGTGCTGGTCTGGAACCACAATCCTCTGATCTCAGCCTCCTGTGTATCTTGGAATGACAGAAATGTGCCACCATGCCCAGATATGGGTTTAGATGGAGTCTCGTGAACTTTTTGCCCAGGTTGGCCTCAAACTATGATCCTCCTGATCTCAGCCTCTGAATAACTAGGATTACAGGTATGAGCCACTGATGCCCAGCTTCTTCCTGCTATTTTTAAGGGACACAGTGGACTACTAAATAACAAGAACACCTGCTCTTCCTAAAGTGCCCTCAGCCACCTCCCCAGGCTCCATGGTTTTCTGCGAAGTTGGATGTCTCCTCTGCCCCTCGTCTTCCTTCCTTCATTCCCAATTCTATTCCTTGACTGCTCTTTGAATCCCCCTTCATTTATTTGCTGCCTTTACAGAGCAGCTCTGTGGCCCACAATGAGCCCAGAGGAGATTCTGGGCCTGAAAGCCAGGGCCGATCCTCCAGGGATGTGTTCTAGCAGCACGAAATCTGGTCTGAGCATCATTGGTTGGCATCTCACACTGGCCACACGACCTGCTGGGCTCGGTGCACATAGGAAGCAGAACCCCCAGGACATAGATAGCTCGAGAGCATGAGCAGGACCGGGATGTCCCTGAGACCCTCCCAGGATGATGGCCTCCATCTGCAGACTGCAATGGAGCAGAGGTTGCTGGAGGCAGCCCTTCCCCCACCCCCTGTTCCAGAACCTGCAGTTGACAAACAGCTCATTCAGTGTTTGGAAGTGTCGCGATTGGTCTCAGTGGGAGCCTCAAGCCTCCTGTGGATTTTCATGTTTTAATTCAAAAAGCAAACCAAGGGAACGGAATCAGTTCCTCAGACCTAAGCCTTTGCTCTCAGGGAACAAAAGGGGCTGAACATGGCAGCCTTGTGACAGGACAGTGACTCTATGCCTGGGACCTCTGGGCATAGGATGCTAGCTCTGTGTCCTTAAGATCAGAGTCCAGTGTTAGGTTCTTGCTAAAAATCAATGCTGCACACTTAGGAGGTAGAGATTGGGAGGACCCCGGTTAAGGACAGGCTAGTCACTAGACTCCATCTCAACCAATAAAGCTGGGAGTGATGGCATGCACCTGTCACCACAGCTACGTGGAAGGTGTAAGTAGTAGGATCGTGGTTCAGACCAGCCTGAGCACAAAGCGAGACCCTATCTCAAAAACAGCCAAAGCAAAAAAAAGGGTGGAAGTGTGTTTCAAGTGGTGCCTGCCTAGCAAGTGTAAAGCCCTGAGTTCAAACCCTGGTTCTACCAAAAAATAAATGAATAAAATCACCATTGTAAACCAAAGTGCTGCTCTCCTTAGACAAGGTACTCGGAGGGCTGCATTGGATCCAGAAGATAAACAGAGGGCATATCGTGTGCAGACCTGAGCCCCCATGACTTCACATAGTTCATGACTGGAACCTGAGTTTGCCTCTGCACACGGGTTTCCTGGTCCATTAGGAGGGAGGGAGCAGGATTTCCATCATGGAGCCATTAGCAGGAGTAAAAGTGAAGACGCAGGCTGAGTCAGGCCAAGTCCACAGCACGGTGGACACCAGCTCTTCCTATTGTGACCGTTCTCCCAGTCCACAGAGATGCCCTGACTTTTCAGTGAGGCACAGAATCAGATCAGTGAGCTAAAGACCTGCCATGTGCTGGGAATTTGGGGAGCACGCTGAGATGTCAGATGGGCTCCAAGATGTGGACTGACTCCCTGGGGGGTGATGAGGGTTTTCACACTAACTCATACTAACTACCCGCGGGCTAGCAGAACTTCCACCTCAGCAGCCCTGGGGGCTGCCCACAGTGACCACCCTGGACACTCGCTCATCGGTTCCTGAGAGGATGAAGAAACTGGGGGGGTGGAGTGTGGGGAGGAGGCTTGCACAGCCTGGATCTCTTTCCTGGCTCCACCCTTGCCAAGATGTGTCACCTCAGGCCAAGTTTGTGACATCTCTGGGCCTGTGTCTGCTTGTTTATCAAAGGGGTGCCGTGGATCTGGTACAACTCACATGGAAACTCAGTAGATCCAGGATAGAGAGTGCTCACCACAGGGCCTGGAACGCCACAAATACTCAAACACGGTCAACTTGTGCCTCCTCCTTCCTCAACATTTTGTCATAAAAGTGTGCCATAGATCCATTCCTTAGTGACAATTCAGTGGAAATTACCCAATGGCGCTGCAACACAATGGGCACTGAGTTTCTGGGGGTGAAAAGAATGCTTTGGTAGAGAGGAGTGGGGAACACGCCAGGGTCACTGACTGGCATTTCATATTCTAAAATCAGGAATTGCTTTGGACACGTGTAAATGCCCCTAATGCCTTGGTGGGAGAAGTCTCCAAAGCCAATACCCCCATTCCATCTGCACAAATATGAATGTCAGAGAGAGAGAGAGAGAGAGAGAGATTGAAAATTAAGATTCCTGGGCACTCTGGCCTGACTTTAAGTGGCAGAAATTTCTATCAGCGTAGGGTGTTCGTTTCAGTGGATTCATTTTTGGTGAAAATAGTAACAAGTTAGAAATAACCTAGGTGCCCAGTGATAGCAATTGCTGAGTAAATTATTTTAAGATGGTTGGTTACACAGCAAAAGCTAACTGATACAGTATCCACACAAGAAAAAGAAAAGCAACATGATACTTTGTAGACTCCTCACTCTCAGATTAGTATTATATTACAATTATTAGTAATATATTAGTATTATTTAAATTATTTTAAATTACAGCTGTATAAAGTTCACGGTGTTTTTAATGCTTTCAGCTATGAACCTGCTCTACACTTAACTTTCTTAAATGTGAAACTTTTAAATAAAATATTAGTCAAAGAGAAAAATTCTACTCTACCCAAATCTTTAGGCTTCTGCAGCCAAACTGCTCGCTTTCTGGATTTCTGGTACTCACTCACAAGAGAGAGGAAATTGCTAAGAACAGGTAAGCAGGGAGAGCACAGTCCAATACTTCAGGCTCCACCTAAAGCTCCACCTAGGTGCAGTGGGAGGTCAGAGGGGCCCTCGGACAACACCAGTGCCAGACGACCCCATGACGAAGGAAGGTAACTGTGTCTGCAGGTGGAAGGTCCCCCCTCCCTCTGTCTCTCCCTGAAATAGTGCAAAACCAGCCTTCCCCCAGCTCTTTCCTGCCTCCTACCTTGCTTCTACATTTCACTACACAATTGTCACACAATAAATACCCTCCAGATGTCTCTATTAATAAATGATAACTCCCAAAGGCGTGGGGGGATGGAAGTGCTGTCAGGGCAGGGGGTTCTGAAGCTCTCTATAGTGACAGCAGCATGCAGAAAATTAATCCTTTCTCTCTCCTTTCTTCTTCTTCCCTCCCCCTTCCCCAGGACGCCAACATGAGCAGGTGTCTGCAGGAAGCCTCTTTCCCTCAGTGAATGAGATTCTAATGAATCCTGAAGGAAGGGATAAGGGGGAGGAAGGGCTGCCCCGAAGCCTTTTTGGGTGAAATCTACCCCAGCCAGATGAAAGGGGGTGCAGAATGGATGCTGTGGTCCCCCTCCCCCACCTTCAAAATGCCAAGGGTATCTGGGGACCCTTTTCAGCCAGACTGAGTTCCACTCAGCTCATCTAAAACTCCATGCACTCTCTCACAGGGGGGCTTTGCAGATGCTGTTCCCCTGCCTAGGCCTCCTACCTTTCCTGCACAGTGCTTCTTCATCCCCTGGTCTTGGCTCACCCAGCACTTCTTTCAGGAAGCTCTGCCATAGTGATCCACCAAGTTTTGTGTTCCCAAAATTAAAGCTCCTTACACGCTGGGGTGGATTTGTTGGTGACTGGATATTTGTTCATTTAGAGACACCACTAGAGACACCATGCATACTTGGCTATGTCTGTATCTCTGTCGGTTGGGATGCTGTAGGAATTTGGTAAATGTCAAAGGAGGGAGGGAAGAAAGGGCTGGGAAGGGTTGGGAAGGGGGGAAGGGGAGAGGGAAGGAAAGGAGTAAAGAAGGAAGGGGAAGGAAGGGAGGAGGGAAGGAAAGAGGGAGGGAAAAGTGGAAGGAAGGAAAAGTGGAAGGAAGAAAAGGGAGGAAGGGGGGAGGGGAAGAAAAAAGAAGGAAGGGAGGGAGGAGACAGGGGATGAGGAAGCAGTGGATGGAAGAGGGAGGGAAGTGGAAGGAGAACACCCCGCCTTCCACCCTCAGCATTCAGGTCCCGCTGAGAATTCTGAGACCCTCTTGCCACTGCTGGCAAGGGGAGAAGAGCGGGGTTCTCATACCCATTTTACAGACAAGATCACCAGAGCTCCAGGAGATGGGGCAGTGGCCAAGGTCACAGTGATGGCAAGTTAACAGAGTCCCATTGTGGGGAGGGTGACAGTGACATTCCACTGTTTCTGAATGTGCTCTTGGCTGTTCATTTGCTGGATCCAACCCATCAAGCACAGTTAGTAAAGGAATCGATGGAAATCAGAGGCTGTGAGCACAGCTAGGGCCTTGCAGACAAATGCATTTTCCCAGAGGTCAGGGTGACCTCCAGTGAGGTGACAGAAACTGGAGGTGCAGTACAGAGCATCCCATAAGCTTGGCTCTGTTCACTGTCAGCTTTGATTAACAATAGCAGTGATCACTGTTAACATTTTCTTTGTCTAAGAATAGAGTTCCCAGCAAAATGCTACAGACAGAGCAGAGAATGGTCAATAAACTCAAAACCCCACAAAATAAGAATTAAGTGAGGGTGCTCCTCAGAAAATTTTCCATCTTTTTATCAAGTTTGCACTTTGGGGTGGAGGGGGCAGGCAGAGTGGCTCAAGCAGTAGAGTGCCTGCCTAGCAAGTGTGAGGCCCTGAGTTCAAACCCCGGTTCTGCCAAAAAAATTTTTCATTTTTTTTTAATTTTGTAAATTTTTTCTTGAGATGTATGTTTTTTAATTACTTGACTTTTTCATAAATTTTGCTAGTTCCCCATTAACCATCTATCTTCAGGGGCAAGTCATCAAGATCAGAAAAAGATGAAATTCAGTTTGTAGGAAAATAAAAACATCATAAAATACTTACTGTTCTTTATCACTGAAGGATAAAGGCAAAGCAAGGACAGAAAGAAACAAAGAATAAAGTTAGGTAAGAAATCTTACAACACCAACACTATCTGGTTGCAACAACCACACACTGTGAATTTTGACTGATAGCCAACTTCTGTTTTCCTTTCAGTCTTTATCTTACTTTCATACCTCTAAAACAGGGCTGCTTCCAAGTAGGGATATGAAATCCCCAACTGTGGTTAAATTGATCAATAGTTCAGCATCTTAATTAACTGAACTGGCCATTTGCGTATCGGGAGAATGATGTTTGGGGCACTAGAGGGAAATCATGACAACACAGTCGCCCTCCGCTTGGCTTCCTCTTGATTTCCTTTATTTCAAACCCTAGGGTGGGGGACTCGGGTCACATTAGGTGGAACCATGATCTTGCACAGCAAATTGTGTAGGGCCCCAGTTTGGGGAAGCAAGGTTTTCCATTCTCCAAGGGAGACTAGCATTTCTGTTTGCTAGGTGGGCAACCATAGGCAGATTGGGGCCTCAGTCCCCGCCCTCCACCCCCCCATTTCTGGCCTCTCTGACTTGCAAAATTGATATCGAAATAGCAAGATCAGATTTCAGAACATGTTACCTCTCCCCTTGGATGACCCACATGGAGAGGTGGACCACAGCCCCATCCAAGACAGGAGAGGGGACATTCCTTCCTCTCCAATCCCACATAGCTGGATTCAGGCACAAGGAAGACATTGGACAATCACAAAAGCATGTAGTGTCTTTGGCTAGCCAACAGTTAATTAAGACTTGATTCTTTAATTTACTGGAGAAAGATGTGAGAATTTTTCATGTTAGTATGCTCCAGTTGCAGTAGGCTGGGCAACATGTGTGACTGCTGTAATCCATCATTAGCATTTATCAAAAAATCACTTTAATATCTGGAGGACATGCAGCAGCAATTGAGGGTAGGTGACGCATCCAGAATGCCAAGAAGTTTTGCAGGAGCCTAGGAGCGCTTCCATGCAACTACGACCAGACTGTTTGACTAATTCTAATTTAATTGTAAGACAAATTGCTTGGCTTCATATCAGCTAAAGTAAACTTGATGGAGGGGATTTTAATTAACTGACATTTCTTAAATAAAAATAAATATTTTACCTCATCTACCCCCCAAGGCAACTATTTATCTTACAGAGATACACTTTCTGGCGGATGAGATTTTCTGTACAAAATTAAGTTTGTCTCCAAGAGGACATTATGGGACCAGCTTTGGATGCTAGAATTTTCCTGTCGAAAGGGAAACTGGCAGCGTTCAGTAGTGTCTTCAAAATGGTAGTGCTTAGAACAGGAGGAAGTTTTAGGTAGAAGTGGTAAACAGACAGAGGTCATTTGCTTCTGAGTATTTGGGTGGACAGAAAAATCCTCCCCCAGGGCTGGGCATGGTGGTTCACATCTGTAATCTCAGGTACACAAGAAGCAGAGGTAGTAAGATTGTGGTCTAAGGCCAGCCCCCTGGCAAAAAGTGAGACCCTATCTGAAAATAAAGTAAAAGGGCTGGGGGAGTGGCTCAAGTAGTAGAGCTTGCCTAGCAAGCAAGAGGACCTGAATTCAAATCCAGTACTGCCAAAAAACATTCTCCCCCAATATGTAGTTAGGTCCTAGACATATTGCAGCAACCCTCTTAAATGCAGCTAGAGATTGCTGGAAAGTAAGGGAATTTTCTATGGCTGTGCCTTTTTGAAACAAATAGACAAAACAGATTTCATTGACATGCAAAATGTTTTCTCTTCCAAAGACTCTGTTATGAAAAAAAAAAAAAAAAAAAAAGCATGAGTCTGACCGGTAAAAGTTGGAAAATGTTTAGCCAACAAAGGACTTTAACCTGGAACATTAAAAAATGTAAAACTTACAAGAAGATGACCTGACTTTAGAAACAGACATGATTTGAGCAGATACTCCAAAGAAGAGGTAATTAACCATAAGGAAATGCAAATTGCAAACCATAATGGAACACCACTGTTTACACAATATATTAAAAAGGCTAGCTACACTGCGTGCTGGTGAGGCAGAGGGCAGCTGGACCTCTCAGACACTTCTAGAGGGAATTTTTTAAATGGTACAAGCAATTTGAAGGACAGGTTGGCAATTTCTTAAAAAGTTAAATCCATGCTGGGTATGATGAGGCACACCTATAATCCCAGTACTTGAGAGGCTGAGGCAGGAGGATCATAAGTTCAAGACCAGCCTTGTCTCAAAAAAAATTTTCAAATTAAATAAAAATTAAAAAAGAAACAGAGAGGTCATGTGTTCAAGGGCATCCCACAGGGATGAATGGGTAACATAAATACCCCCAAATAGACTCTGATTTAGAGACTCGATAGGGAATGGTGAGGACTGCGGAAAATCGGAGATCTGAGCCTGTCTAAAGATGGCAGTTACTCTTGGCTCCTGGTGATTGTTAGCACGGTAAAATTTCCTCCACTATTGTTGGGTGTTTTTTTGTTTTGTTTTAAGATGTCAGAAATCTGGACTTTTATGTGAAACTTCCCAGTTTGATCGGCCCCCAAGTAGAAAAAAATAAACAACACCCACACAGTTCTGCAAGTCAGAGTCCGTTTGTGGCCTGCCAGTTTATAATCTCCAATGGAGTCCACTTCCTTATTTGACAAATGGGGAAACTGAGGTCCAGGGAAGGGGAGAGATTCACTGATAGCCACACAGTGAATTAGCTGGGCTCCAGAGCTGGAGAGCCCACCTCTGCTTCCACCACCGGTCAGGTCTCTCTCCCAGGCCACCTCTACTTTGTCCTACAGGACTCTGAATTTAATCTTGTTCTTCCAACCTTGCAAAGCAGTGGAAACAGGGAGAAGTTTCTATGACACTTCCCCACCTCAGGAAGGAAATTCCCTATCTTCCCTTCTGATTCTGGCTATCTGTCAAGTGTAGATGGTTCGGACCTTTTTTTTTGGCAGTATTGGGGTTTGAACTCAGGGCCTCAGGCTTGCTAGACAGGTGCTTTTACCACCTGAGCCACTCCTCCAGCCCTTTTTTGGTGATGGGTTTTTTGAGATAGGGTCTTGAGAACTACTTACAGAGGCTGGCTTTGAACCACGACCCTCCTGTTCTCTGCCTCCTGAGTAGCTAGGACTTACAGGCATGAGCCATGGGTTACCAGTCAGTTAGGACCTTTCTGACCCAAACCTGGGGACATCCCAAACTTACTTTGACTGCAGTGGTCGGTCGCTGGGATGCATCCATCGGTTGGAGCTGCTGCTAACCACAGTGTCTGTCATGACGGAAGGCTCACACACCTGGGACACAAGGATGTGCAGAGAAGGTCACCCAGCCATCCACCACTCCTCCCTTCCCAAGTCCCAGGTCATGTACATGGGACAGAGACAAGATGGGGAGCTTCACCCAGCTTTCCCTTTGTCCAGACGGGGCACACTGGACCCAAGAGAGTCAATGTCCTATGGGGAGCCACCGCCATCAGTGGTGAGAAATGGGCCAGAACCAAGTGCTGGGTCTCAGACCCAGTTCCTGCCATTCATGGTTGCCACAGGGCGTGCCAAGTTTTTAACTGGGATCCAGGGCCTTCTGTGGGAGGACAGAACCCTGCAGAATTCGCTGGCCTTTCAATTGTTTTTTAATACTTTACATCCATGCCCCTAGAACACTCTGTTGGTTTCATCTTCAGAATAGATTGGGGCTCTACCCACCGCCCTCAGCCTGCACTGGAATCTCCCCTGGCTCATTGCTGTAGCTTCCTCTGTGGTCTTTGCTTTGACTACAGTGAGGTCCCCCAAAGGTCCACAATTGATGGCTTGGTCTCCAGGGTGGTGTTATTGGGGGTGCTGTAGAACTTTAAAGTGTATGGGGGCTGGTGAGAGGTCCGTGGGTTACTGAGATGTGCTCTAAAAGGGAGAGGTGGGACCCTGGTTCCACATTCCCATGTTTCCTGGCTCACGATGTAAGTTGTTTGCACCAAAACGCCCCCACTCCCATGTGCCACCCTCTCCTGGTGTCAAAAGGAGGGGTCACCCAGTCTTTGCTTTGATCTCCACAAACAGCAGCCAGAATAAACCTCTCTTTATTTCCTTAGTCTGTGTCTGGTATTTTGTTACAGTGATGCAAAGCTGACCAATGCAGTCTCTTTGTATCTACGCTTGTCCCCACATGGCAGCCTGGAAAAACAAACAGCCCTGCCATGGTGAGACACAGTTGCCATGGGACTTGCAATTCCACTCCTGGTTATCTCCCAGGAGAAATAAAAACACAGGTCCACACAGAAGCTTGTAGGAAAATATAAAGTAGCATCATGCACCATGGCCACAAAGTAGCAACAACCCAGTATTTCCAACTCTAGAAGGAAACAACACAAAGTATCCATGTGATGGAAACAAAATATCAACCCGTGCCAACACAGATGAGCCTTGAAACCTCCTTAAGTGCAAGAGGCCTGCACAGCTTACATGCTTGCGCATGTGAAATTTACAGAAGAAAGAAATCTGTCACAAGAAGCTGATTAGTGGAGGAATGGTGGAGGAGGCTGAGTGGTACCGGTTTCTGAGTGGTACCGGGGGTGATGGTGCTGTTTTAAAAGTGATGGCTGCACAACTCTGAATATTCCAAAGGCCACTGGACTGTCCACTTTAAATGGGTGAATTGGGGCTGAACATGCAGTTCAAATGGTAAGAGCATTTGCCTAGAGAGCATAAGGCTCCAAGTTCAAAGCCCCAGTATTGCCCAAAAAGAATGAATGTGTGAACTGCATGATAAGTGAATCATATCTCAATAAAGCTGGAAAATAATCTGGCAGTGTCTATGAAAGCCAAAGATTTATCTGCCTTGTGGCCCAAGAAAAAGGGTCATGGCAGGGCGTGGTGACTCACGTCTATATCTTAGCCACTTGGGAGGATCAGGAGGATTTTGGTCCATAAAGCAAGACCCCATCTAAAAAATAACCAATGCAAAAAGGCCTGGAGGTGTGGCTCAAGAGGAAGAGCATCTGCTTGGCAAGTGTGAGGCCCTGAGTTCAAACCCCAGTATTGCCAGAAGTAGGAAGAGGAGGAGGAGGGGGAGAGGAGGAAGAGGACAAAGAGAAAATAACAGATAGCAGAGTAGAGAAATCAATTGTGGTTTCTTCATACAGTACGATTCTGGTCAACAGAAAAACAAGGTGACTCACCTAAAATCCTGCACAAGTGAATCCTGTGAGAGAAGCCAGGACTCAAAGACGACACGTGAAAGTTAAGAAAAGGCACAGCTATCTGACAGTGATTGAAGTCAGAGCAAAGCAATCACTAACATGGGGGTGGGGGGAGCTGTACATTGGGAGGGGCATGAGGGGCCTCTGTGGGGTGAAAATGTTCTGTATTCTCATCGGGGTGGTCACTAGCCGGGTAGATACACCTGCAAAAGCCATAAGCTAAGCACTTAAATGTGTGTGCCTTATGCCCAGCTCTCCACCCAAAAGAGCTTAGGTCATGCTTCTACTCGACAGTCGTCCATGACTCCCCATTACTCCTAGCTCCATCCTTAGCTCCATCTGCCTCCCCACAGCCTCCTTGCTTCCCTTTTCCTGCCCGTTCCCCTCCTGTCCTCTTCCCCTGCTGTTTCTCAAACACCCAAACACATTCCCACTTGCTCTCCTCTCTGCCTGGGACCCTTTGTAGATACTTGCTGGGATCACTTTCACCCTCATGTCCTTAGATGTCACCTTCTTTCTAACCACTTAATTTATTTATTTTTGTTTTTTAAGATGAATTTTATTGCATATACTTAAGGTACACAACATGAAGCTGTTATATATATATGTATTATATAAATATAATTATGATATTTAATAATATATGTATAATAATGTTAAATGAATGTGTATTTATAATGAAATGGCTGGTTTTGTAGAGCAAGTGGCCATACGCATTGCCTTACACAGTTATTCCTTTCTTTCATGGAACAGAGGTCCTCCACTCACTTCTCAAAATTCCTGAACATGATACACTGTTGGGAACTGCAGTCTCTGTGCTGTTCATCAGCTCTTTCTACTCCTCCATCCTAGTATTTGCTACTTTGGATTCCGCAGAGCACACAATTTAAAACAAGCCTTCTTTCTTCTCCAGCACTGGAATTTCCCTTACTCTTCTTTTCTTCATGACTCTTATCCCTATGCACAATTATAATTTTTTTTGTGGCACCGGGATTTGAACTCAGGGCTTCACGCTTGCTAGGCAGGTGCTCTGCCACTTGGGCCATACTCTCAGCATTTTTTGCATTGGTTGTTCTTGAGATAGGGTCCTGCTTTATGCTAAGGCTGACTTTGACTGGACCACAATCCTCCTATTTGTGCTTCCCATGTAGCTGAGATGACAAGAGTGTACTGCTGTACCTAGCCACTGATTAAGATGGGGGAATTCTCATGAACTTTTTGTCTAGGTTGGCATCAAATGGCTCCCAAGTATGTGGGGTTACAAGTGTGAGCCACCACACTCAACTAATTTGTTTATTTTTATATTTGGATATTTGCTTAGAACTTGAGTCCCCCTGCCAAAATATAAGCCCTTCACATGGAACTTCTGTTTTGTTTGCTGTTTGATTTCCCACACCTAGCATGGCATCTGCCACACAGAAAAGTGCTTAATAAATATTTGCCAAATGTGTGAATGAGGCTCCATGAACACTCAGTGCAATGAATTCAGCCAAGCTTTCAGTCTGTCTGGGCCTGCCCCTCACCTCCAGTGTCTCACCAAAGAGCCAGGGGAAGAGACATGGAGAGTCATGAATTATTTAGAGAACAAGTAGAAAAGAATCAGTGCATTCCTCCAGGGGGTTCCTGATTTCCCTGTCAGTCTTCTTACAGCACCGTCTAGTTAGACCCCTGCAGAAAAGTCCTTTCATCTGCTCCCACACGGGGACATAATCTTCCAGGTTAATGTGACCACCTCACTGTTTCCACTTCAGAAATGGAAAGAAAGGAAGACAGCCCCTGCAGGGAAGGAAATTTGCTGAAAAGAGCTTTAATGTCTCCTTCCCGCCTGTTACCAGAGCTGAGTGGCTTCCTTGGGGCCCCTGGGGACTTTTGGTCTCCTCTGGTGCAGAGATTCTTGGACCAACAGTTAGATGTTGCATCTCCTTGGTCCCCCTGGGTCTAGAAAGCAGACCTGTGACACGATGCTTTGCAGCAGAGGAACTTTTGCCTATGGAGGAACCTAGGAGGCAGGACAGGCTGGGGCAAGGGATACCCACAGGGATCACCTCCCAGGAACTCTGATCACCAGCCTCTGAGGCTCTCAGGAAAGAAGCCTCTCCTGCTTTGAGTGATGCATGCCACGAGTGCCCGGCCCACTAAATACCATCTGCAGAGGCCAAGCTCACCAGGACAGCACTGGCTACCTCTGAGGCTCTCGGGGCCCTAGTGTGCCAGGACTGAACTTGCCCAGGGCTCACCCCAGTTTACTGGGCCTGGACCAAGACTGGGAAACACCTGGGCAAGCCAGGCTATTTGGACAACCAGACAAACAGGCCCAGGGAAGGAGGTCAGATGTCCACAGGTAGATCAGAGATGGAGCCGCAAGTGGCAGAGGGTGCAGTAGTCACCATTGGTGGCTCTGGGGCACCATTGTTCCACAGCTCCCAGAGGAGAGGCTGAGAACAGACTTTAGCTGAAGCTGCCTCCTTGCCCCACTTCCCTGTGGCACTGTCCTGTTTCTCTTGGTCACTGGCAGGTCCCCCTCAGAGCTTCCTGTGAGCCCATCACTAGGGCAGGAGTCTCCATCTTTGGTTCTGTTCCTAGAGAACTTGACCTTGCATTGAGGAGGAGTGAGGAAAATGGGTAAGGTGTCCCCAGCCAGCCCCAGCCAGCCACTTAGCCATTTTCTGTTCTGCAGGGTGTGAGCTTACTGTGTTAACCAACATGGCCAGCCAAGCACTCCAGACGGACAGTGAGTGAACAGACATAGAAGGTCCAATGGTCTCAGACCCCTCCTCACTCTCATGTTCATCACTGTCACATGCAGGAGGCTGGGGACCCTGAGAGGGACCAGCCATAATGGTTCTTATGGAACTAGCCAGCAGATTCCACACCTTCATTGCTGGTGATCGTGTGCACAACCCAGTTGCAAGGCAGATGGTCGTATCTTGTACAGTGAAGAAAACTTAGGCTCAGAGAAGTTAAGTCACCTGTTCAGCATCACACAGCTACCAAGTAGTAGAGCTGGGATCTGAACCCTGGCTCCATGTGTCTTTTCACTACTTTGTTCATCCCTTCATGAGCCGTGGGTTGTTGGGTTCTGATGAGTCCTGACCTTGTGGCTTCTGGCTTCATTCTCATTTCTCAGCCTCAGACACTTGCGCACCCTACCTCCTGCTAGGCATCTGAGAGGCCACAGGCTTCCACTTGCAAGGGGTCAGGATACCTGACTCACATCTGGTCCCACAGCTGCCACTTTGGACAGCAAACACAACTGCCTCTCCTTAGAACCAGAGACTCCAACTCCTCTTCCTCAGCTGGGCAGAGACTCCGCTTTGGTTCTGTCCATGCGCTAAGGGACGGTGACTTTCAGGATCAAAAACAATGACAACAAAAAGTTGAATCACTAGCAAGCACTGTGGGCGAAGTGCCTTGTGAGCTCACAGACGACCCTATGAGGTGGGTGCTCTTCTTATCCCACTTTGCAGGTGGGATAACTGAGTCGAGGAGCGGTTAAGAGGGGGTCTCAGCAATGCATGCAATGGTCCGCCCAGATAAACTGGCTAGTGAAGAGCTGGGCACGGAGGACGACGGTCCCAAAGACCACCTCGTGTGTGCACAGGCATGTGTGACCCATGAGAACCCGTCACGCTGCTTGCCTCTGGTGGGTGGGGAGAGGGCAATATAGCTGAGCTGCATATGCTTCATGCATGGAGCCCCCCCTTCCTGCCCACCCCAGTTTAGAAGGACCTCGAGTTTGGCTTAATGCTCTGCTATCATCATCTTGGAATCCTTAATAATTTTTGAATAAAGGGCCCTGAAAATTTCACTGTTCAGTCAGCCCTGGGAATGGTACACAGTAGGCACTCAATCAATGTTTTACATAGGTCATAGAGCATGCAGTGGGTGCTCAATAAATCCTCACTAAGTTGCAGAGCCAGGCCTGCCTCCACAACCCTTAACCCACTCTGCCTCTTGGACCATCACAAGGACCCTGTCCCAGCCCCAGGAAACTCAGGTACCAGGGACCCCTTCTTCCCCACTTTGAATTTTGTTCTACCTGCTTCCCCAGCTGCTAAGGACCAGGAGCTCCACACCCCAGAACCTTCCAGGTCTTCTACTGCTTATGGATGCATGGCCAAAAACAAAACAAAACAAAAACAGCTCAAAGACCATTTGGTTTCAGAGCCATGGCGGTCTGTCTCAGACCGTGGAGCTGGACTGGGCTGGCGGGGGCGTCTTATGTGGCACATCGAGGCACTGCAGGGAACCGGCGTGAGCTGCAGCTGTCTGTGTGGAGTTCAAGGCCACAGCGGCCTCCCTGCCTCACAGTCCTGTAATTAAACCAGAGGCTTTCCAGCTAAACCTGCGGCCAGTGGCATGGACGGCACCCAGGCGTTTCCATCCCTCCGTCTCTGTCCTCCCTCCAGCCTCTCTCCCAGAGTCCAGCTGATCACTGTGCAATTAGGTTTCTGCACAGGCTCCCTGAGGCGTGGGGAATGTGATGGATGCAAGGGCCTCAAAAGGTGGGGACAAGAGGGGAGCGTGTGTGTGTACAAACAGGGTCCAGGCTGAAAATGAGTTCTGGGTGACCCATGCAGTATCTTTGTGTGCTTGTTTGGTGTGACTGGGATTTGAACTCAGGGCTTAGTGCCCGCAAAGCAGATGCTCCAGTCCCCATGCAGTATTTTGGTTTTTTTTTTTTTTTTTTCATTTTTCTTTTATTATTCATATGTGCATACAAGGCTTGGTTTATTTCTCCCCCCTGCCCCCACCCCCTCCCTTACCACCCACTCCACCCCCTCCCGCTCCCCCCCTCAATACCCAGCAGAAACTATTTTGCCCTTATCTCTAATTTTGTTGTAGAGAGAGTATAAGCAATAATAGGAAGGAACAAGGGGTTTTGCTGGTTGAGATAAAGATAGCTATACAGGGCATTGACTCACATTGATTTCCTGTGCGTGGGTGTTACCTTCTAGGTTAATTCTTTTTGATCTAACCTTTTCTCTAGTACCTGGTCCCCTTTTCCTATTGGCCTCAGTTGCTTTAAGGTATCTGCTTTAGTTTCTCTGCATTAAGGGCAACAAATGCTAGCTAGTTTTTTAGGTGTCTTACCTATCCTCACCCCTCCCTTGTGTGCTCTCGCTTTTATCATGTGCTCATAGTCCAATCCCCTTGTTGTGTTTGCCCTTGATCTAATGTCCACATATGAGGGAGAACATACGATTTTTGGTTTTTTGAGCCAGGCTAACCTCACTCAGAATGATGTTCTCCAATTCCATCCATTTACCAGCGAATGATAACATTTCGTTCTTCTTCATGGCTGCATAAAATTCCATTGTGTATAGATACCACATTTTCTTAATCCATTCGTCAGTGGTGGGGCATCTTGGCTGTTTCCATAACTTGGCTATTGTGAATAGTGCCGCAATAAACATGGATGTGCAGGTGCCTCTGGAGTAACAGTCTTTTGGGTATATCCCCAAGAGTGGTATTGCTGGATCAAATGGTAGATCGATGTCCAGCTTTTTAAGCAGCCTCCAAATTTTTTTCCAGAGTGGTTGTACTAGTCTACATTCCCACCAACAGTGTAAGAGGGTTCCTTTTTCCCCGCATCCTCGCCAACACCTGTTGTTGGTGGTGTTGCTGATGATGGCTATTCTAACAGGGGTGAGGTGGAATCTTAGTGTGGTTTTAATTCCCATGCAGTATTTTGTAAAAGCAAAATGAAACTGGTATCTTAAAAGTACAGGGTTTAATGAAACATGCAGATTGCCAGCTGCCTCTGGAAGCATCACAAAATATTCATAAGAACATCTACTGTGGCTGTGTGTCAAACAGTGTCCTAGGCATGTGGAATATAGCATGAAAACCAATGACAAGAACCATGGAGCATACTTTCTGTGGGGGAAGCACACAACAAACAAGCAAGTCAAATATGAAGTGTGTCGGCTGGAGACTTGTGCTTTGGAGAATAATAAAACAGGGAAGGATTGGAAATTGATGTCAGAGGGATCTCACTGACAGATAATGTTTGACAAAGTACTGATGGAGTAATGGACTGAGCCATGGGGATAGCAGGTAGAGGGAAAGTGAGTGCAAAGGCCCTGGGGCAGGCATGTGCTGGTAAATTGCAGAAATGGCAAGGAAAGAGGAGTGGAGTGAGTGAGCTGAGGGGAGATCAGAGATGTTGTGGGGTAGTGTTGGATCGTGAAGACCCCAGGAGCTTCCATTCTGCACAGTGAGCCACAGAGAGAGACGGAGCTGAATATATCTGTGCTGTCACACTTGGCTTTGACTTTCTGCCAGGACAAGGACACTTGAGACAGCAAAAAGAAAGAAAGTCTCCTGCTTTGTCCACCATGCCTGATGGAGCTGAGTGCCCTCAGCTGGCCTGCCTGCCTCCCCTCCCCCATTGCTGGTGGCTCTTCCACACGCAGATGGCTAAGGATTGCCACAAGCTGGCTTCTCCCTGTTTCTGGAGCCTCTGGGACCCCCCAAACCTCCCCCGAGCCTGGCCAAGGCTGGAACAACAAAGGCTTGGCTCCTTCCATGCCAAGCTTGAGTTGGTGCCAGAGGCGAGGACCGAGACTGGCCTGAAAGGTGGTGGAAATGAAGCAACTTGTATTCCTGGCCTGGAAACAAAGCCAGCCACTGTCCCATCCACTGTGTAGCAGTAACAGATGGTTCTGGCTTTGAGTCTTCAAATAATCCTCTAGCACAGTCCCCACTGGACAGGCTGTGAGGCAGCACAGAGCCTGTGCCCCACCGCTCTGCCTCTTATAAGCCGCACGGTCTCAGGCAGGTTCTTAATGATGAGACCTGCCTCATCACAGAGGCTATGACAGATGTGTCTGGCACTGGGTTAAATACTTTCCTTGGGTGGTCTCATTTAATCCTCCCAACCGGACATGGAGGTACATGCCTGTAATCACAGCACTCAGAAGACTGAGGTGGAGGATCTTGAGTTCCAGGCCAGCCTGGGCTACATAGTGAGACCCTGTCTCAAAAAAATTAATTCTCCCAACCACTCCCTAAGAAGGGTAATGTATCGCCTCCATTCTGCAGATGTAAATACTGAGGATTAGACCTGACCACCCAGCGGGTCACTGGGGGGACTGAGAATTAAACCTACAACACCCGGCACCAGACTTAACAAGCTTATCACCCTACTGTGCTGTCCCTAGAGGTGGTGTGTGAAGAGTAAGGCAAGGACATGAAGGCAAGAAAATCAACATGGCGCTTGGAATGTGGTATGTGTTCCCTAAATGTCAATTACTGTCACTACTATTGTCCTCACGGCCATTGTCATCCACCACTGTTCTTTCTTTCCAGCTACAATAGTGGACCCTGACATATTGATGTTGTCTACAGGGCAGTAAGTGACCCATGGCTGCCATGTTGTTTTCAGGGCTTTCCATTGGCATTTCTTCTTAAAGGTGCACCTGGCTCACTCTGCCTCTGAAAACAGAGAAGTCAGCTCAGTGCAGACAGACTGGAGTGATCGCAAGAAAAGAGCCCCATTTCTTCCCTGCCTGTACTCAGGTCCCTTACAACCCTGTCCAATCTGAGGTGAAATTGATCGATCCACCCTCTGAGTCTGATTGGCTATGAGACTCTCAGTGGCCAGTGGGGTCAGTGATGCAATCAGAGGCTTGAAAATGTGAGTGCTTGTGAGCTGGGCTCTTTTGCTGCTTTTAGAACCTGCAATCAGTGTCTGAGAAGCCCAGGCTAGCTGGCTGGGAGAGCAATCACCTGTTGTCTTAGCCTACTGCAGGAGAGCAAGCCCAGTCAAGGTCATCCAAGTGGCCTAGACCAGAAGAACAACCAGGCTGAACTCAACCTAATGGCCAACCTGAAGAATCATGGGATACATAGCAATCATTGTTCCAAGCCAATACTTTGTGGGGGGGTTTGTTACCCAGCAAGAGCTGACAGGTTAAGCAGCCTGTCATGGCAAGAAAATTGGGGGCCTCAGACCCAGAACTGTGGGCTCCAACTCTACACCTCTTTGTTTTCTGAGTACCTTCACAAGTTTTGTATACTCTCTAAAGTGAGAGTATACAATTTTAGTATAAAAATTATAAATTTTTAAAAGTATAAATTTTCCCATTCTTGTCATGCCTGCCTTGCAGGGTTGCTGGGATGGGCTGTGAGTTAGCACATGTGAAAGGGCCTGTCACCTTCCATGTTATCCAAACATCATGTGGGAGGATGAGGTCAATGTTATTGGGGGATAGAGATGGTTCTCAAACCTACCTGTTTGCTTAGGCCTGGGTGAGGCACTGCAGTGGCCATCTGGGGTAGAGGCCTCTTGTTTTTGCCCATCTAGCAATTGTCTAGGTAGCCTTTTGGGGGCAGCAACACCCCAATTTTCCTGTGGGAAATGATCCCTTTTTCAGTATCTATCTGTGTGTTTCAGGTGCAGTTTACTCCTACAGGTGGGCTCATGACCCACTTCTGGCCAATCAGTGATTGGTTACATCCCTTGGCCTGTTGTGATTGGTTCAGGGATAGGCACATGACCTGATGTGGGCCAATGAAAGCTTACTCTAAGACTTTCGCTGGAGCTGTATGGAAAGAGCTTTCGGTTGGACTTGCTAGGCTGGTAGAACAGAGCCTGGGGCTGCAGTGACCACTCTTCCCACCACACCGGAAAAGCCTGCCGAAGTATGAAAGCAGAGCTACAAGGTGGAGAAAAGCTGACATTTGATGATGCTGGTGAAATGCTGGAACCAGCCATGCCCAATCTATCAGGGCCACTTAAGTAAACATGAATCCGTATATTCTTTTTTTTTTTTCTTTTTCTTTTTCTTTTCTCAAGATCCCAAAGACCACCAGAATTGGCAGGGTCTGGAAAAAAATCACACTTGCCTCCAACATGCCTTAAGGCCTTAAGGCTCCTCCCTCCCCATCTCAGAGGTGCTGCCACCAAGCTCCTTGGGGGACAGAGGATATTTGCAAACCATCCTCGCCAAGGCCTTCTAAGGCCCTGCACACAGATGATTAAAATTCAGCAGCAATAAACAACACTAATTCAAAACAGAAGTAAGTACTTAATAAGACAAATGAGCTGGGGTATTCAAAGTCCGGATGAGAGAACTGCCATTAATTAAAGACTAAGTTCTTCCCTCTTTTAAAATAGACTGTGTGTGTATGTGTTCCTAGAAAAGGTTTAGATTGTGCTAATATATAAAATGTCATGGGGAGGGGGACAGAATCATGACATTAGTTCTGCCAGGGGTGGGGTGTCTCCCAGGGAGAGGGAAAGAGTTTGAGCTGGGCCCTGAAGGGAAAGCTGGGGTGTACAAGACAAAAAAGATGGAGGAAAGGAAGAGGGAAGGAGTGGGTGAAGGCTCAGAGGCTGCAGGGGATGTGGAGTGGCAAGGAACAAGAACTTTCTTGAAGATGGAGCCTGAGATGGTAGGAAGACAGGAAGGGGAGGCAGGGCTGGGAAGAGAGTGGGGTCTAGTGATCAGCCCTCGTTGGTGGGGGACCACGATGACTTGCAGAGCACCTTCACCCTCTCCACTCAGACAACCCCAGTTTCCACCTGACGATCAGTCTGAGACCCCAGGCTCTTAGCAGGGTATGACTTGGGGTCCAAGTTGCTCAGCCACTTCCAAGCCAGACAACCTTGAGTGTGCTTACGCACTTTACCAAGCCTCAGTTTCCCCATGTACAAACCAGAGACAAAACTAACACCCATCTTAGTGCGGAATTGTGCGAAGTCACTGAGGTCACATGGCGTCCACTCCCTTGCCAAGTGTGACCCCCATTATTAATCACAACCTCAGCTATGTTTTCCTAAACAGATGGAACTGCTTCAGCACAAGGATGACCTGGGTCTCCATTCTTGACCCTCAAGCAAGGACATGGAGGATAAATGCTGGAGGATGAAATGACAATAACAGTGACAATGACAATATCGCAATACTAGGGTGATGACAGCAGGACTGGCAGCTGAATGTCCTTGGCCCTCCGCTGTGTGGTAAAAGACCTGTTGCCTCTCCCAAAGGAAGCTCCAATGGCCACCTGACCTGCCCTGGCCATTGAAGGTTTCCAGGTAGAAACCTGAATGCCAGAGCATTTGTCACCACCCCGTTTCCTGCGTGGACAATTGTGTATGTGTAAAGACCCCTCACTCTGGTCCCTGAGGGACGGACGGCCACTCAAGCAGATGCCTCCTGCTAGCCCACCATATCCAGGGAGCCTGAGTAAGAAACAAATATGAAACTTGGGAATCATTTCTTATCATGCCTGTGCTTAGCGTGGACCAAGAGCTGCACCACGTGTTACACAAGCAGCATTGCGTTTGATCTTCCTTTCACTATTCGGTTTACAGGTGGAAAGTTGAAGCCCAGAGAGAGAAAGTCAGCTGCCCGAGGACACATAGCCAGTAAGTACCAACAGGGAAGTGAGGCCACAGAGGTGTACGTGTGACTCACTGATGGCAAAGCAGAGCGTGCAGAATTGATCTCTCTGGGGAACAAGTAGAGGAATCTCAAACTTCTCCCTCTCCTGGATTATGAGTTCCTCTGAGCCCTGAGTCTACAAACCTGAGCACGGCAAGCAGTTTGGCCAATTTCCTGGCTCCTCGTAAGGCAGTAGTGTCCTCCTGTCACATGAACGGAGTTGCTCTCTGCCTCAGCAGAGAGCAGGGAAACACAGAAAAGCCCAGTTCTGATTCTGGGCTCACGCCTGCATGCACAGATGTCTACCCAGAACCCCCAGCAGGAAAATGTGATTAGGTGGGTTTGAATATCAAAACAAGTCATTTAGCTGAATGTCCCCAGGCTTCCCCCAAGGCCCAGGCTGCAGGGCAGAGACTCAACTGGCACTGGCCTCCTTGCCCAGTTAAAGTTCATCCTGTTACTGGGGACCGTAAGTGTCACCTGGCCCTCCTCTGCCTGGGGATGGGGTGTAGTCCCAGGCCTCTCATCTTCATAAGTCAGTGGAGACACCTCATTTCCACTTCCAAGGCCAGAAATCGGAAGCCCTGGTTGGTCAAGATCACACTGGTAGCAGGTGGAACCTAAGGACTCAGACTTGGGTCTCACATAAATGACCTTCATGTAGTATTTCCCATTGGGGAAAATACTAATAATGGGTTAAACCAATTAATTTGCTATTTTAAGAGGGTAAAAATGGTTGCCTAGTGGCAATGCTGTGGAATTTAAGCTAGTGAAGGAACAGCTTTGCTGGGTGTCTTCTGTTTTCTCCTCCAGAGCCATTCCTATCCATCCTGCTTGATGCCCTGGCTGCTGGTTGGGTTTGTCCAACAGGAGACACCAGTAGAAGATTGGAGGGAAGAAGAGAGGAAAGAGAGAGGCTGGGTGGTCACTTCTGCTGGGCATGGTGGTTGACTGTGGCCCTCTGCTGGAGGTGGCAGCACTTGGTGGCTTGCTTGGCAGGGCAGGGCTGCCCTGTACCAGGTGTTTTCTCCTGTGTCCACTTACTGTTCTGTGTCCAGTCCCTCCAGCCCCTCCAGAGATGGGACCGGTTTTCCCAATCACAAGGTCAGTAAGTGATGGGGCCACATTTGGAGACCCAGGCATGTGGCTCCAGAGTCTGGGGTGCACAGCCCTTCAGCAGTGGACAGCACAGCAATTGACATGTCCACCCCAGGGCAGATTCTGAAGTCATTCCCACTTCTGAGACTCAGAGGAGTGTATTAATGTACTCAGGATTACCAGTCATGAAGGCTATGAACCCAAGTAGGTCTCCCAGAACTCAGCCCCTGTCTTAAAACATGACCCCCCTACCAAAGCTGGCACCAATGGGTGAAGGGTACAGTAAGGGAGAGTCTGGCTATGACATCAGAGCCATGAAAAAGAAAGCATGCTATACAGAGAAGTAGTGAGTCCCCTGTCACTGGAAGTGACGAAGCACAAGCCACAAAAACACTTGTTAGGTCTGTTGAAAGAGGGTGATGGGCCATTCTGAAGTAGCCCCTTTCTGCACTTGGAAAGGAGCAGCTCAGGTTCACAGGCTCCTCCTCCCATATGTGTGCAGACTCACGCGCTCCCTCCTGTCCTCATCCTGACCCTTCTCATTGTGCAGAGCCAGCCCTGGTTACAAGACAGAGAGCTCGGACACGCCTGAGACACTTGGCCCTGAGAAATGCACATTTACACTTCCTCCTTCTGACCAAGAGGTACTCAGCCCCCGGGAAGAGCTCACCTTGTCTTGTCGCGCGCACACACACACACACACGCGTGCACCAGCACATCCCACGCACAGCCACACTCATCCCCATCCCAGCTCTTCCTGACCTCATGCCCCACGATAGCATTTCAACCTGGAGCCTCTGGTCACAGGAAGGACACTTCCTCTTCCTGGGGTCCCCCTGTGGCCACGCCCCTGGGATCTAGCTGCAGCTACTTCCCCTCCCCCTAGGGTCCAGCAATGGCCACTCCTCTGGAGTCCAGCTGTGGCCATGCCCCTAGGATGAGGATTCTAAGAAATCCAAGCAGGTTAGACAGAAGAGAACCTTCTGCACCCATGAATAGCACATCTTGAAGACCTGCCCTGTCCACTCTTCTTCCCACCCAGGTCCTCCTAGTGCCAGGTGGGACGAGGTAACAGAAAAATGAAACCTCAGTGGGTTAGCTGAAAAACATGAAAGAAGTGCAATGTCTCTCCCCCTCCCCTTGGTCCCTGTAAGCCACCATAAAAACATATCACACATGAAGAGCTCTGCAGTTCGCAGAGCCCTTCTCTCTCTCCTCATTCCCCTTGCAGGGGTGTGTGACCCCTCGTCACTGGAGACAGAGGAGTGCAGAGGCCCACAGGTATAGAGCTGCCAGGGTTTGAATCTCAGCACCGCCTTTTTCCAGCTGTGTGATGTTAGCACAGTTACTTAACCTCTCTGTGCCTTGCTTTCCTCCAGTGCAAAACAGGGATGATAATAATAGTGATGATAATGACCACATCGGGGATACTGAGGATTAAATGAGTTCATATTTGTAAAGTGTTTAGGGCAGTGGCTGGCACATGGGTAAATAGAGAGGACTAAACTCCCCCATCAAGGCTTCCAGAATATGAAAACTCTTCAGTACGTGGAATGGTATTTGTCACCTGTTCTGCATCAGGGATGTCACTAAGTGATTGATATATATACTCACATTATGAGGCTTGCGAACAGACATAATAGAGTCCATTTTAAAGATGGAAAAATTAAGGTTTACGAAGTTTCATTGGCTTTTCCCCAAAACTGAATCAGCGTGAGTAAGTAATAGGTGTCTCTGTCCTCAATTATCACCACCTTCTCCCTCCTCCACCTTCTTCATTGAACCCCTAATCAAGAAAGAGCATTCACCCATCCCAATCACAGCACCGAGCACCTTACAGTAACACTCACCGTGGTGTTATCTAAACTGATGCTCAGCTCAGACACTAGCCTCATTTTATACTGGGAAACTGAGGCACACAGTGCAGGCAATGAACCCACCCAAAGTCACCAGCTAAACAAATGGCAGATCCAGAGTCCAAAACCCAGGTGTCAGATCATATTGGCAAGTGCCACCTCTCTCTCTCTCTCTCTCTCTCTCTCTCTCTCTGTCTGTCTGTCTCTCTCTGTCTCTCTTTGTCTGTCTGTCTGTCTGTCTCTCTCTCACACACACACACACACACACACACACACACAGTACCTTCGAGCTGCAGAGGATAAGTCACTGGCCATTCCTAAATTATGTCCCTCTGTGGGGACGTCCATCTGAGCATTTGTACTGACTGGGGACAGGGGATGGGGGATGTGGACACCTCCTGCCTGAGCATGCACCTGTCCAGGAATCAGGTTTTAGTAACAGGAAGTGTCTGTGGGCTGTCAACGTTCATTAGCACAACGGCAAGGCTGACGCACGGGCCATGGTTCTGTGTGTGTGCGTGGCGGATTGCTCAGCTGATATCTCCCCAGGTACCTGCTGAGACCACATTTCCGTCTCCTCTGCCTGACTCTGGCCTTCCCACGTGACTTTTCTTAACCAATGAGAAGCCACTAAGTACCACAAGCAGGGGCTCAATGTGTCCTTTGGAGTGTCCCCTCCATGATGTTAGAAATCCAGTGTCTCCCTGCTGAGGGGACACCTGGAGGAAAACTAAGGCCAAGTGGTCCAGCTAACTCCAGACTTGTGAGTGAGACCATCTTGTGCTACCCAGCTATGAAGCCCCAGTTCAGATGACTGTGACCTTGTGAGTGACCAAAGAAGATCAACAGGCATACCAACCAATTGCACCCCAAATGAAAGTGGCTTCTTGTGTTTAGCCACTAACTTTTGGGGTGATTATTATTGACACAGCTGACTGATACCAGCAGTGTGCTATATCTTCTGTCTGCCCATGCACATCTGTTCCCCACCTTGTCCCCATTGTCCTCCTCCCCAGAAGGTGACTTGTGTGTCCACGTCTCTCAGCTTCTACTGGATTCAGCCGATGGGAAACAGGAGGGGAGGCTGAGTGGAGTCAGAAGTAGCTCAGGGCTCCCCTTCCTGATGTCACCATGGGCTGGTGGCCCTCCTCGCCAATGGTCATAGCCCTGGTCAGGCGACCTCTCCAACAACTGCATTTCTCTTTTTCTGGCAATGGTTTTCTTCCCCCTCAGGCACCTCATTGCTAGCCCCAGGGTGCCTCACTACACTGGTGGCTTTCCTTAACCCTGTTCACACCTTTGTCCCTTTCAAAACTCTCCTCAAATTACACAGTTTGAATTGCCATTTGTTTCCTGCTGGGACCCTGATTCAGGTGGGCAGTGGTGTCAAAGGTGCATATTTTCCATGAAGACAGAAAACAAGCACAACAAACTAGAGTCTCATTCTTGAGGAAAATTGCACAAAAACCAGCAGGGGGCCTGAGCTGTGGCTCAGGACCACAGACAGCAGCAAGGCAGCATTAGCCCTGTCCCCAGTTTTAGAGGCTATGTGAAAGGGTGTGTGCATGCTGTTTGGGGGGGGGGGGGGAGAAGAGGGGGAGGGGGGAGGGAGGGAGGGAGGGAAGGAGGGAGAATAAATGAGATTACTTCCTAAAATCTGAAATTCATGTATGACTTGACTTTTTGTTTCTTCTGGGGTTCCCGCTGCAGGAGGGTGAGGAGGTATGAGACTTTTTTCCCCCACTTGCTCCTCCGCCATGTTGGATCTGTCAGTTAGCCCATGGATATCTATTTACATCATTTGAGCAAATTTAATTAAGTTAGCAATTTGTGTAGTGCTGATTGATACAGATAACACTTTCACAGGGAACAGTCATCATATACAAGTCTGCCTGCTATCTAAAATTTATTTGTAAGCCCCTAATCAATACTTGTGGTGCTTTTGTGGTCATTTGCAGACCTGCACAGAGAGGCCAAAAAATGGAGTCACCCAACACATATGTTTCCATTTGGCACCATACAAAGTGACACTCTACCCTTTTGTTTCTAACTCTCGTGCCATAAATAAGCCTCCTGTCTGAGATCTTACTGCATTTTTGTGCTTTTCTGTGGTTTTGCTGTTTACAGATGTCCCCCAAGAATAACACTGAAGTGCTGGTCAGTGTTCCTGAGCACAAAAAGGCTGCAATGTGCCTGCTTTATGAAGATAGTGTGTGAGACAAGCCTGGTTCAGGCACAAGTACTGTGCCACTGCCCGAGTTCAATGCTAATAAATTAAAAACACATGTTAAACAAGGTGATGGACTGACCCACTGATGGAGATGCTGTGATAAGAAGCTTGTAGGAACCTGGCTCAGTATGTCCTCTAGGAGCAACAGTTCTGCATTCACTAATTCAGTATTTGTGGCAACTTTGTAGAGCACAGCTAGCACAAGTAACTGACTCTCTCTGTGCATATAATAGGTACTATAAAGAAAGCAAATTATACAATATATAAAATAAAATAGACATTTTGTATATTTACAAGATTTATAAGTAATGGTAGAATAAAATATTATAATGTAAATGACATACTAGTTCTACGATCGGTATTATTCATTAATATATTTAGACAGAAACAGGAATAATGAGAACGTATTACTGCCTTTTCCCTTCCCTCTTACCGTGAGGGATAGTAACTGGACCAGGTACTTGGTACTTTATTTTTTTAAAGTGTGGTGGAGGCAGGGTCAATGGTGTAATTAATTACAAGAGCCATTTGTGAGGAAAAGTGCCAGGGATGTGTGAAATCCTGACATCAGGACTTCCTTCTGGGTGAACTTCTCGTACACATGAGAAACCGAGGGTGTGTTTCAACCTCACTCTGCCACCATCACCTTTGTGGGGCCAAAGGAGGGAACGCGGGGGAGGGGAGTGCCAAAGTGAAGATGTTGGCTTGGGGCCTCACCGGGGGCTGAAGACTTACCGGAACCATCTAGAACATTGCCTTCCTGGAGTCTGATCAGATAACGAGCCAGGGCTGGACAGCAAATGGGTTTATAAGTGTATTTTCAGTCACTAATGTCTGCACAATATACCAGGGAGAAAAGGTTTGCAGCAAGCTAAGAGTTGAGCTAGGGGTAGGGGAGAAGTGAGTGGTTTGTCCCAAGCCAGGCTGCCACCCCAGTTTCTAGAACAAAATGGTCCCTGGTGGGGGTGTCCTTGAGGGTGCAGGAAGACCCCCATCTTTCAAAGCTGAGGCCAAGGGAGGACTGAACCCCCAGTACTGACTTCCAGCATTTCTCTAAAAGAAGAGGCTTTGCAGAGTTATTGCTAAGCCATCAGTCTGGTTTGGCATGGCCAATCTGCCATATGAAAGCCAAAACTAAGAAAGAGAGCTGGTGGAGTGACTCAAGTGGTAGAATACTGTCTTGCAAGTGTGAGGCCCTGAGTTCAAACCCCAGTGCTGTCAAGAAAGGGTTTAAACTGTTCCCAGCAAGTCTTCATGCTTTCTCACTCAGTTCTTGCTCATCTGAAGCCATAGACACCTTGGACAACAAACCAAGCTCTTGTGACATAGAGCTGAAGCCAGCGGGAGGAGGCGTGGAGTAAGCATCAGGATTTAGAGATAAGGGGAGGAGAGGGGACAGTCAGCACCTCCCAGGGTCCCTTCCTCAGTGTTTCTGAAGACTTCTGTAGACCTCCCCTCAGCAATGACCTTTCCCAGGAAGTCAAGTATGTTCAGACTGGGGACTTGTGCCCAACCCAAGTGCTTCATTGGGGCTGGTCCTGGCTCTGACCCTTGCTAGCCTAGGACCTTGGGCAAACTGTAGCCTCTCTTTCCTTGTCTGGAAAATGGGGGTTGTAACTGATCTCCCCTAGTCTGATGGAAGACGGGGTAGAATGAGGAACACAGGGATCCTAGCTCAGTGCCAGTCTGCAGTCACCACTCAGTAACTGTCACTCCTCTTAGAATAAAGATCATTCTATTTGAGCCCTCATTGCCAGCTCCAGCTGGGATGGCTAGAATTTATACTCATCCCCGCTCCTTCTTGCCATCAGTACTTCATGTCAACCGTTCCCCTCCCAGGGTGGTCATCTGCACACTGAGACACTTCAAGGCTCTTTTAGGATTCTTGGATAGTGAATGTCTTTGTGGCCCTAGCTCCTAAAATGAGAATAGACAAATTGGCCCATGGGCAGGAAATGGCCAGGAGTGGTCCAAAGACAATGGGGTGTTCCAAGAAGCCTTCATAGACTCTCTTGTGGAACTTTACCCCACTCCCCATCCTGAAAGATTTTACAACAGCATCAGTGTTAAGCTTCCAAATTTCCTGCAAGTTATGGGGTTCATTTTGTAGATTCCAAAATTGAGGAGATGACCCCTCAGAAGCCATGCAGATAGAAAACAATAGGTCATGTTTGGATGCACCCTAGAATCACCAGGGGCAGTTTTGAAATGACAATGCCAGGACTCCAATCCAACTGGCTAAAGAAATTCTGAGGGTGGGTTCTAGAATGAAGACATTTCAAAAGTGCCCAGGTAACATCCTGCAGCAGGAGTTGAAAGCCACCTGCCTAGAGTCCCACCCCCTTTTCTCAGCTACCCTTTCCTCCTGGTGCACGGCTCCAACCTGACCGTGCACCAGACGCCCGTAGGGGGCTCGTTAATGTGCAGATGGATGCCTACTCTGCAGTCCTGAGCCTCTGATCTTTAAGACTGGGACAGAGCCTGAAAATCTGCACTTCTATGACGTTCTAGTCAATTCTGCTACTGATGGCCAGGGAACCACATTTGGAAAGTCACTGCTTTATGCAATGATAAGAATCGAAACCCAGGAGACCAAATTCTCAGCCCACAGCGTGTCTACTGCTAGCATCACTGTCTCGTCCTAAATCAAGATGATGATCAGCCTTAATCAAAAACTGTGGCAAGCCAGGGCAGGCTGAGGGCTCTCTGCCTTTTCCTTGTTTCTCTGCTTTTAAAAATAATCTGCCACTCAAGAGAAGGTCCCTAAGCATTTGCAGCTGTGCTCGTACCAGCAGCTCCAACTCTCAGCCTGCAGTGCGGGTCCACTGAAATATTAAATAAGCCCCACTGCAGCAGCCACGGCCAAGGCAACACTGCATCGACAAAGGCTCGGTGTGGCTAGTCAGGTTCAAGACAGCAGGCTTCAGAACTGGTTGTCTGAAAGACATTTCCCCCATCATCCCAATTCCTAGTGCCTCCAGGGTGCCTCCCTGCTCAGCCCCAAGCCCTGCCAAGGCTTGGGGACTTTTTTTCTTCCCCCACCTTTGCTGCTGTTCAGTTTAAGGAACCATAAGGTGAATTAGAGTAGCCTGAAGACAGGCAAGGTATTAAATCAGAGCAGTGAGCATCCGATAGACATTGTCAGTGTTCATTTATCCAATAAACACTTATCAAGCACCTACTGTATCCTGGATATCCTGGGCTGCATCTCGTGGGGGGAGATGGATGAGGAACAAAATAAATAGACCGTGTGCACCCGGCACCAAGAGCTAGGGAGGGAAATAGATTAGAGGAGGAGGAGATAGAGTCTGGGAGAAGGGTGCAACTTTACATAAGGTAAACAGGAAAGGACTCACTGCAAAGGGCATCCCTGAGTAAAGCCTAAAATAGGGGGCAGTAGGAAGAAGAGAGAAAAGTTAACAGGGCCCCTTCTAGAAGGATGAACTCAGATTTCAACATCGTCATTAAATTAATACTAATGAATATTTATTGATTGCCTGCTGGACACCAAGTCCCATTATGAACAGAGACTGTTCAATGACGTCGTAAATTCTCAAGACAACCAGATGGGGTTGGTGTTCTTGTCCCCACTTTCCAGATGAGGAAACTGAGGCAGAGAGGGATTTGGTAACTTGTTCTAGGTCATCCAGCAGCAGAGTGACAACCTAAATTTACCCAGGTGGGTTGGTAACCTTCCTAACCCCTCCCTCCACCTTCCCCACTTGCATCTGGAGGAGTCAGTGCTGTGAAGCAGGGTGGGCACAGGGCTCAGACAACACATGTAGCACTTCCTGGACCACTTTGAAATACTCATCCAGCCTACCAATTCCTCACCTGCCAGGTACAGCCATACTTGCAGTACAGCTAGGATGGTTTTTTCAAAACATCGTTCCAGGTCACCCTTCTGCTTATAAGACTTGAAAATAAATCACCTCAACGTGGTTCTCCAAGCACCGCCTGCTTTGGGTCCCAAACATGGGCTCCACCTTGACCCCTTGCTCCAGCCACGCCCATCTTATTTCAGATCCTTGAGTGCTACTACCTCAGGGCCTTTGCACATGTTCTCACTTCCTTAGCTCTCAGCTCAAACGTCACTTCCTCAGGGAAGCCCTCCCAGATGAGGTCAGATTTCTTTGTAACATATTCTCGTAGACTGTGCTCCTTTCTTTAGAATACTGGCCTCTGCCTGTAATTATACATCCATTTGCAAAGTTAATTATCTACCTGCTCAAGTTGAAATACTTTTCTGCTACATCTCAGCACTAAGTACAGGGCCTGACAAGCTGGCCAAATAGATTAGGACCTTTCACCCAATCGTCCCCAGAAAACGGGAATCACTTCTTACCCAGTTTTTTTTTTTTTTCTTCAGTATTGTGCACTGACCTTGGAGACTTGTACTTGCTAAGCAAGCCCTCTACCATTTGAGCCATGTCCCCATATTGCTTTTAGTTTATTTTTAGATAGGGTCTTGCACTTTTGCCCAGGCTGTCCTTGAACTACCTCTGTCTCCCGAGTTCCTGGGATTACAAGCATGAGCCACCACACCCAGCCAAACTCACACCTTTAACCTCATGCAACCATTCCCCAAAGTGCACTTAGCTCTCAAGGGCCACACCCTGTTGAGGAATATTATTCCTTGATTTGGCCCCAAAGGCAAAGTGCTCAGGAGCCACAAGATCGGACCTGAACCAGCATGAAAAGAGTGACCTGCCCACTGGAGCTGTCCAGCTGCTCAGTTCAGGGTGGCTTTGTGGGTGCTGGCTTTCCCTCACTCAAGTCACTGCACAGGGAGTGACAAAGAGGATTTGCCACCAGGAAGAGCAGCCTCCTTCCCGCAATGCCCCATGGGCCAGCCACAACTGGATCACTGGGAAACTCACACAACAGGCGGTGGGCACAACCTGAACCTTCCAGATCAGAATGTCTAGGGAAAGAGATTCTGCTAAACCTAAACCTAAATTGGACGGCTCCTAAAGCAATGACTGCCCAGACATTTGGGCTTCTTAGGTGAGCACAGTCCCCTCCCAGACTAAGGGCCACCGATGCATTGTCGCGGTGGTGGTTTGTACCTACGAAAGAAAAAGTTACGAAAAGTAACTTCTCTACCATCAATTATCGCAATGCTAGTTCATTTTTTAAAATGATGTTTTAATTTTGAAGAATCAGAAATGACAAGGTCAGAAAGAGGAAAATTTAGCTGAGAAAATCTTACCCGTCTATAAATGACTCATGTCACTCCTCTCACCAGGGCTGGTAGAAAGTAAGTCACTAGCCAGTTTGGAAACCACCGGATAAGTAACTTCAACATGCTTCTTGAAATGGGAAGAGCCAAGATCTCAGAGTTTGTATTGGCTGCTGAGAAATGACGATGACGGTAGTGATGACGAGGACGATGACGATGGTGGTGATAGCAGTGACGCTTGTGGTGGTGGTGGCCATGATGGTGATGATAGTGGTATGAGTACAGCAATGATGACAATGTGGTGATGATGGTGATGATGGTGGTGATGACAGCAGTGGTGACAGTGGTGTTGGTAATGGTGGCAAAAATGGTAATGGTGATGGTGATGGTGGTGATGATGGTGGTAGTGATTGGTGGTGGTGGTGGTGATGGTGATGGTGGTGATGTTAATGGTGGTGGTGGTGATGGTGGTGGTGGTGATATTAATGGTGGTGGTGGTGATGGTGGTGGTGGTGATGGTGACAATAGTGGTGGTGGTGGTGATGATAATGATGGTGATGATGGTGGTGGTGGTGATATCCCTGGAGACTGTGGTCTGGCCCTAGTCCCTAACTCACATCAGCACTTGGGAATTTGGCTCACGACTCTGCAAGGCTTAGTTCCTTCATCTGTGCCTGGAGGTCAGGGTCCCAGCTCTCCCCTTTAAAAGGTTATTTGAAACCACACTGAATCTAGAAGTAATCTTTTCAAAACATACAGCTCCCACACAATAATAAGGAACCAGACACGGTTCCAAACGCTTCATATATGTATATGCATTACCTCTGTAATCCTCAGAACTCTTGGCAGGAGGTACTATGTTTATTCCCATCTTACAGGTGAGTAAACTGAGGCCAGAGAAGCCAGTAACTTCCCAAGGCTGGGTGGAGACAGCTGTGTGCTTCCTGCTGTGGTGCACACTGCCTTCCGCTGGCCGGTGCATCCTGTGTTGGAATGATATCACGCTCTGACCCTGCAGGCTAAGAGTCAATTGCTGCAGAGACATTGTTCAGTTGCCTTATCTTCAAGCAGTTCCAAATAGTGAGTGAAGTACTGATTGATTATTATCCCGTGTGATAGGGAAGAAGAAAGAGGCTCTGGGATGTTTATCTCCTTGCAATGAAAATTCAGTAGGGGAATTTGATGCCAAAAGGGTCTGGGTTTAAGTCCTACCCCATCCTCTCCTGACAGTGTGAATTTGGGAAACCAAGGCTCCCTGTCCTCTGGCAGCTCAATGAAATAGAGGTGGTGATAGAACACCTCCTTCCCAAGGCTCTTACCAGAGACTGAAAGAGACTGCTCGTGTGACACACAGTACAGGGCCTGGCCTCCACGGTGCTGTGACTTAGGAAGAAGCCCACGGGACACTCTGGCCCCAGCTAGTCTCTGCCTGCCCTGGGGCTGCAGCTAGCAGATGTCACTACCTCCACACCCAGCGGGGCTGGAGCCCAAGCAGGCAGATGCCCAAGTCAGTGCTCTTCCTAGCAAGAGGGCCCAGGGATGCTCTGATGCCTCCTGGAGGAAGACCTCCTACTCTGGAGCCCCGAGCCTGTCCTAGCGCTGGGTATCAGTCAGAGATGGCAGCCTGTGGTAGCCCACTGGGAGCAAGGCTCTCATCCCAGACCTGCTGCCATGACAACCAGAGGAAGGATGCTCAGACCTTGAGGTCCTTCAGCTCAGGGCCTCAGAAGATTTTCTGGCCACTTGAGGACTCTCACTTGCAGCCTCTATAGCATTTTAACCTCTGAGCAAGTTCAAGGAGGGACAAAATTCTGATGTCACCAGACTCTTCCCAGAACAGCATAGGGCAGAGGAGGAAATCCAGACCCTGAGGAATGGACCAGGTGGCCCGCTGGCTTTCTCCACAGAGAGGGGGTTTTAACCACCCAACACAGTGGAGTGGCAGTGTGTGGGCCTTGACCAGGAACAGCTCCAGAGCACATGTGTGTGCACACACACCACACTCACCCTCCCACATAATACTCACACCACCACAATCACACACACGTACACTCATCCCCCAAACACACAAGACAGTGACATACCACCCACACACACTAACATACACACCTTCCCACATACACTCACACACACGTGTGTGCACACACATACACACGCTCACCTGTGCACCCTTCCACATACGCTCAGAAAACACTGTCTTACACACAACCCACACGACTCACACGACACAGAGAGCAGAGACCTGGAGGGCTACAGTAGAGTTTGGATCTAGAGTGTTCCCCCAAACCCACATATTAGAAGCTTGGTCCCCAGTTGTGCTACTGGGAGGTAGTGGAAATTTTAAGGTATTGGGAGCATGCCCCTGAAAGGGGCTGTGGGATCCTGGTCTCTCCTCTCTCTCTTTTATTTTCTGTCCACCATGAGCAAGCAGCTTGCTTTGCCATGTGCTCCCACCATGATGTGCTGTCTCGCCCCAAGCCCAAAAGCAACAGGGCCAACACATTTGGGCTGAAATCCCCAACACTGTGAGCCAAAACAAACCTGTCCTCTTTTTAAATTGATTGTATTTTGATACAGTGATGGAAAGCCAACACAGGCTATAAACATCTATCTATCCAACCCCCAAAGGTGCCATTTAAAGAAGCTGTATTCCACAAAGCATGCCATGTATTATCTTATTTCACTCTCAAGTAACTATAAAATAAATAATGTCACTATCCCTTTTTAAAGAAGAAAGTGAGGTCCAGAGAAGCTAAGTCACTTCCCCAAAGGTCCTGCAGTCACTGGCTAGCAGAAACTGGATCCAAGCCCAGATCCACTCAGCTCCAGAACCTACAAACTCGATGACTGTCCTCTTCTGCCTCCTCCACACACCCATGGTGTCTGATGTCACGAGCTGCCACCTGATGTTTGTTGAGCAAAATAATTCTGAGTGAAACAGTGAGGGAGCTGCTGCTCCCCACCGCCCCCCAGATGACTACAAAATCTCAGTGCAGGGGAAAATCTCAGAATACTCAGGGCTATTGGAGAGAAAGTAATATAATTTAAGAAAATGTGGGGTCTGAGTGTGTGACTCAGTGGTAAAGCACTTGCCTGACATGTGTGAGGCCCTAGGTCCAATTCCCAACACTGAAAGCCAGAACAAAAAATGGGTGAAAAAAATGAGAATTCATTCCTTGGAGCCTAGCAACAATTACAGGCAAAGGCCTAGAGGCATACCTTGCAACAGAGATGGCTCTGAGGAAGGTGAGAACCCGTGACCTCAGGAACACCGTATCTTTTATGTAAGTTACACATGTTTTCCCTGCGCATCCAAAAAAAGTGAGATAGAACAGCATAGACCAGGGCGGCCTGTGACGGGAGGGGAATGGGGTCTGGGGGGAAAAACCGGGGATGAGATCTGTGGGGAGAAATGATGATGGGTCTCTAGGGAATGCAAATGGAGACCAACTCAACTCTCTGTACCTTGCACCAAAACAAAAATTCCACTAACTTACAAAGCACAAGCTTTGTAACAGAGAGGCTGCAAAGGAGACCAGCGGTCGTCACATTTTATTCAGTGGCAAATTCCCCCTCCTGGTCACCAATGTGTATGTGCAAGCATTTACTTCTTCCTCCCCACCCTTGGGATTTGTCCCCAGAGGGCTTATCCCTTGCTGAGAAGAGGACTTATGTCCACACCTGTGTGCAGATAATAGCCAAGACTAGTGAAGGAGTCTTGCCCCAGAGACAGACATCCTTCCAGGGGAAAAGCAAATTGAAAAAAGAGCAGTGAGTGCCCTTGGAAAGGCAAGCTTGATGCTTGATTGACCAGCATCGTATCTGGGTCTCGTGATCCCCTCCAGGGCTCCTGTTTTTTGACCTTAGGTGCACGGCTGGTGCTGCTCATTGATTCCCTTCTAGACTGGTCTGACTGACTCCAGGAGCAGCAGGCAGGTCTCTAATGACCCGGGATACGTCTTCCATCCCGCCCCACAGCCTGCCCTACAATCCCTTGATCTCCAAATCTTTAGGAGGAAGACTTGGCCTTACAGAGCAGTAGTGGTCACTTCCAGTGGCCTCTGCCACACTACACTGTCCTGCTTTGTGCTGACTCACCTGCCTGTGGGACCCCAGCCACTACCTCTTCGGTGGAGAGAGAGCTGTACATTTAGCCCACAAGCAATGAGCATCTGTGGACTCAGAAAAGCTCTTCAAGCTGGGTGCCAGTGGCTCACGCCTGTAATCCCAGCTACACAGGAGGCAGAGATCAGGAGGATTGTGGTTTGAAGCCAGCCTGGGCAAATAGTCCCTATCTAGAAAAAAAATAAATCACCAAAAAATGGCTGATGGAGTGGCTCAAGGTGAAAGCCCTGAGTTCAAGCCCCAATATCACCAAAAAAAAAAAAAAAAAAAAAAATTAAAAAGAAAGGTCCCTGCCTCACTCTGCAGACATTCCTGGTCTTGTCTTATCACCTATTGGCTCCTGGACACAGCCAAGGCCCTTTTCCACCCTGGCCAAGCTCCCCATAATCACATCTGCTGAACAACTGTCAAGAACAGTCCCTGTCCCCCTGGAGTGGGCTCCAGCTCTCTTGTCCCTGTCCTCCACATGTGACCCATCAGGAAGGTCCAGCCATAAAGTATACCCACCTCTGGCCACCACCTGGCCCAACTGCAACGGGGCTTCCTTTACTGGTCCCCAGGTTTCCACCCATCTGCTGCTGTCCTTTCCTCACCAGGTGACCAAAGCAGCCAATGTTGTAAAAGTTGGTTCCAACCACTCTCCTGCCGAACACCCTCTCCCCAAAATAAAGGAACCCCCCCACCATCATCCCCTTAGGTCTGTACATGGTTCACTCCTAGAAACTCTGCTTTCAACTTAAATGTCACCATCTCAGAGCCTCCCCTGGCCACCTGTCCACAGCCAAGTTAGCTCCCTTCCCACTCCCACTTTTTATGCAAGATGGTGTCCTGTCCACTTCCTTCAAAGGTCTGGAACTTTCTTTCTCGTTAACTTGTCTATTGCCTTTGCTGCCCACTGTTCACGGCAGGGGGATGGGAGCTCAGCTTCCCTCACTGCTGGGTCCCCGGTGTCTGGAACAGTCCCTGACCCAGCACACACACACAATCAGTACTTGGGAATGAAGGAATGAGGGGAAGAGTTTGCAGAGAGCAGTTGTTCTAGAAGTGTGGTCCCAGGACGTCACCTGGGACCTTGTTAGATATGCAAGTTCTTAGGCCATCCTATCGCACAGACTCAGACCTGGTTTCAACAAGCAGTGCAAGATCAGAACCCCTGGAATAGACTGGCACACTCTGGCTCCTTCATTCCCCCTGGTGACAAAGGGTGAATACTGTCTAGGTTCTTGGTCTTGTCGGGGTGCAAGTTAGGGAAGGTGAACGGAGTCTGCCTCACACCCTTGATGGGCCGCTGAGCTCAGTACACCCAACAGCTGAGAATGTCAAGGCCTTCGGCCTTCAGAAACCCCTGTGTGACCCCCTCCCCAAGCAGGAAGGCAGGCAGTCCACCAAAGTAATGAGTCTTTGGCCTTTGCAAAGCCAGACAAAACTCTAAGCGTTCACTTCAGAGGTAAAATGGCCAACTCATCCCCATTGGTTTTAACACGGAAAGCCCTGCAACCCAGGGATGAACTCCATCTCTTCAGTCCAGGCAAATTGAGATGATTAGTCACTGAACTTGGAAATCTCAAACCTGCATTCCTTTACAAGTTATTTCTTCTCTCTCTCTTTCTCTCTCTCTCTCTCTCTCTCTCTCTCTCTCTCTCTCTCTCTCTCTCTCTCTCTCTCTCTCTCTCCCCCCCTTTCTCTCTCCCTTTCTTTATTTCTTCTTTTTTGGTGGTCCTGGGGTTTGAACTCACAGCTTTGCACTTGTCAGGCAGGCACTCTAACACTTGAGCCACACCTCCAGCCCTTTTTGCTCTGGTAATTTTGGAAATAAGGTCTCTCTTTTTGCCTAGGCCATCCTGGGCCACAATCTTATTGTACACTTCCTGCCATCATTGCTGGGATGGCAGGTGCATAGCACCACTCCCAGCTATTGATTGAGATGGGAGTCTCACTAACTTTTTGCCCAGGCTGGCCTCAAACTACGATCCTCCCAATCTCAGCCTCCCAAGTAGCTAGGATTGCAGGTGTGAGCCTCTGGCACCTGGTTTACAAGTCATTTCTCAGCAGGGCATGGGGGTGCATGTGTGTATTTCCAGGACTCAAGAAACTGAAGCAGAAAGATCAAGTGTTTGAGGTCAGCCTGGGCTATATAGTGAGTTTAAGATCAGCCTGAATTTCATAATAAGAACTGTCTCAAAAAAAAAAAAAAATAGGGGCTGTGGCTTGTGGTAGAGAGCTTGCCTAGTATGTGCAAGGCCCTGGGTTCAATCCCTAGCACTGCAACAGAAAGGAAGAAAGGAAGGAAATAAGGGAGGGAGGCAGGGAGGGAGGTAGGAAAGAAGGAAGGAAGAAAGGAAGGAAGGAAGGAAGGAAGAAGAAAAAGACAGAAAGAGAGAAAGACGATACAAGTCATTTCTGGGGGAAGGTGGAAGGTTGGGGTTGGGGAGAAGAGGGGACAAAGGAAAGGGAGTACATCAGAGGAGGGGGAGGGGAGAGGTGGGGAGAGCAATAGAGAGACTACAAGAGAAAAATGAGAGACTACAAGACAAAGAATGGAAGTTTTTAAAGGATGGGAAAGGAGGGGAAGGAGATGGGTGGTGAAAAGGAGAGAGAGCCAGAGAGATAAAGGGAGAGACTCCGAATCTGGGCCTCAGAGCCAGCTGGGTGGAAGGAGATGGGAGCGGGGAGAGAGGACATGGACCACACCGGTGCTTTTTAGCAGCATCCTGCCCAGAGGGCCTCTCAACAAACTCTGAGAAATCATCTCTTCCCGGCAGTCACACCGCCCGCCCGCCATCAATGGTTGGCATGGAAAAGCTGCTTGCATAACATGTTCCTGCCGAATCTGCTTCCATTCACAAGTCTGCTTGTCATTGTGTAGGTGCATTTGAGAGAGAAAAGGGAAGGAAGGAAGGAAAAAGGAAAGAAAAGGGCAGCTGGATCAATGTCCTCAGAAGAGGATACTCTGAGATGAGATTTCTTCCACTCTGAATAAATCCTGCACAAATCAGACATCACTGGGGTGCTGTGAGGGGGGCCTGCTCTGGCTGATTGATCGTGGGGGGCCAAGGCCCCAGCTTCCTCAGCCCTGATCCCCTGCTCATGGGCTGGAGTCTGTCAGGCCCCATTACAATGAGATTTAGGCATTATGTCATTAAATCTAATGACAGCAAGACAATTACTCCAAGGAAGTTATGATGACATTGCAGAGAGCAGCCTGGTGCCTCCTCCCACTTCTCTGACCCAAATGGGGAGCGGAGCTGGGTTAAGAAGAATCCCAAAGCCCTAGCCAGGTGGAGGGCTCGTGAGGTCAGCCTGTCCTTTCTGACATGGGACAAGCCAAGGGTCACAGTCCTGCCTGAAAGGAAGTGGTCCCTGGAGTTCCCTGCGGTTAGCTGGGACGGTGGCAGAAGGAGATGGTGTGGGTGTGAGGCGATGGGCTTGGGTCTTGGTTTGCTCAGCCCCTTGGGGGCAGATGAGGGAACCTTGGCAAAACATCTGAGGCTCACAACACACTTAGGAGTGTTATAAGTAACACCAAAAAAAGTGTTTTGCATTTTTTTAAAAATGACTTTCCTTGCAGCAGAGGGGGGTCTGTGGAAACATAGGTCCCTGACCCCTGCACTCAGAGTTTCAGAACCAAGAATTGCTTTCTAGCAAGTTCCCAGGTGACTTTGAGAACCACGGAGTGAGAGGAGCTATCTGATTCAGGCTAATGGACTCCCAGGGACAGGCACCGTCAGCCTTTCTCTGGTCTTCACATCTTCCACCTGCAAACCTCGTAGATGCAAACTCTGCTCCTGCACCAAACCTTTCCACAGGAAAGCATCTATGCCTTCTCACTAGAGGGTGAATGACTACCAAAACACCAACCCTTTAGCCAAGAGCAAAACCTTAAGATAAAGAATGAAATCTTCAGTGGCAGAATTTAAAATAACCAGAAAATTCCCCCATCCCATGTTCCACCCCCCAATGATCACATCATGTTAGAAAGCCACTTGCTCTACCCAGGACCCCACAGGGGCTGTGTCTTTGTCACTGTTTAATTCCTAATACTCACCACGGTGCCAGGCATACAGTAGGTATTCAATAAATGCGTGACACGGTCATCCATGGTGAGTGTTCTGGTAGGAAGAGAGATCTGAGGTAACAGCCAAGTCCCTCCAAACCTCTGATGACTCATCACAGTCAGCAAACACTGAGTGAGTGCCTACTGCATGCAGGCTACTGACCAGACAGGGTTCGTAAGGCACCTCCCCAGACTGACCTATTTGTTAGTCAATCCATTAACACTTCATTCATTCATTCACCAAGTTAGTGTACTGAACACCTGTTTTGTGACAACCCTGACCCCCAAATGGACAGGGCACAGGCTTGGCCCTTAAGGGTCTCACATGTGGTGTCTGAGGCCCCAAGAAGGCAGACCATGCCAATAAGTCACTTCAGAGGAGCGGAGGAGGGAAGCTGCTGAGGGAATCCACGCTCCCAGCTTACGGGATGGGATGAGTCAGCAAAACCTCCCAGCGATCTGGAGAACCGGAAATGGAGCAGGTGGTGGGCTTTTCCTCCCAGACCCCTCCCATGGGCCTGCCCACCACACAGGCCACCCTGCTCTTTGCTCAGAGCCTCACAAGCCTGGGGAAGGGGGAAGACATAATTATGGCCATTTCACAGATGGAGAAACTGAGTCAGTAGCTCCCCAGCACCTGCTCAAGAACCACAGTCTGGCGTGAGCGGGACAGTCTCTTGTCTCCCAGTCTGTCCTCTCCCACCCCGGTCCCACAGCTGCACAGCCAGCCCACGGGGTCCGCCTGGTTTCTACCTCACTCCAGTCTTGCTTTGGCTGGGGTGGTAATTTCACTGCTACCCTCGCCAATGTCATCCCCACCGCAAACGTTTGTAGGACATTTCTACCTCCCCAACTTTCAACTCTTAAAATTCTCACAATGCTCTCATTATCCACGATCTGCAGATGGGAACGCCAAGGTTCAAGGAGGTGAAGCAGCACAACTAAAAAGCACTGGAACCAGGATTTAAGCTCAAGAGGTCTATCCCCAGAGCCCATTCTCTTAACCATTACGCTACACTCCCCTTAAGACACCTAATTGTAGAAACCGAGGCCCAGAGGCAGTAAGGGTTTTGCCTGAAGTCACACAGCAAGGAAGCACTGGAGTCAGAACACAAACTCAAGACTGGCTGCCCCCAGCAATCCATACTGCAGCCCTGGAGGCTCAGATGACCAGGTCAGAGGCACACAGGACACAAAAAACAGGACGAAAGGGGCTGATTCTGCAGTGCCCCTCCACTCTGAACACATCAAAACTCTCCATCCTGGGTGGCAGCTGAATAATTTAGATTCATCTGCTCCAGCCCACCACTACTTGGTCTTGGGTTTATTTTTATCTCAGGTTCAGCCACAGCTCTTAACAGAAATAAACCATGCTGCCTTCTCCCCATCGCCTTCCCATCCACTCCTGACTTGTCTGCATTTACGACCAGCTCCCTGCTCCATGGGGAGAAAGAGCATAAAAGATGGGTCCATCTGTCATGGTGGCTTTTAATAGAAAGCACAAACTCTGTGTGACCCACACACAGAGAGAAGAAATGGTTAAGTGAAGAGGAATGCCATATCCTATAAATAAAACCCCCAGAACAGCCACCCCAACCAAAAATACATCTTCAGACAAAGAAGCCAGAATGTGCACAGCTTAGAGAGGGAAGAGCCAGAGCAGGCAGGTGGACTGTTCTCCTGAACCCTTTTGGGATCGAAGATCCAAGCTGCTGTGCCTCCCAGCTCTCAGTGATAAAGGAATGTCTCCAGAGCTCAGCTTTCTGGTCCAGCACAGGCTTGAAGGGTGGCTCTGAATGTCCCAGGAGGAGTGAGGGCTGTGGGAGCCAAGTGTGAGGGGACAATGTGTTGGCATTCATGGTAGTGTGTTCCTATGTTACTGTGCCATGACTTACTGTGTGGTCTTGGCGAAGTTGCTTTCCCTCTCTGGGCTCCCCTGAAAGAGGTTAGAGAAACACATTGCTAGAAGTGTGAGCTCTCTCTCTCTTTCTCTCTCTGTCTCTGTCTCTGTCTCTCTCTCTTTCACACACACACACACACACACACACACACACACATACACACACACCTCTATCACATAGTCACAGAATTTCACAGCTGGAAAGGGCCTTGGTCACCTAGGCCAACTAACTGCTTCTTTGCATTGGTGGGGAAACTGAGACCCAGAAAGGGAGACCGAGCTGGGACTCAGGTCTGGTCCAAGGCCAGTGCTCTTTCCAGAAGATTCAGTTTCCCTCTTCCTGGTGCACCACAATGCAGCACTTGGAATCTGACGGGGGAGGAGGGAGGGTGGCCTCTTGGCTCTCTGCCTCCCCTAGGGAGGTGAGGCAGCACGGAGGTGTCTGGAAAGCCCTCATGTCTGGGTAACCCAGTGCATGGCATGGTTCCACCAGTTGTTAAAATATGAAAATATTCCATACTGGAGGCCAATGCTGTCTGGAGGTCCCCATGGCTCCCCTCATAGCTCTTGAGTTACCTCCAACCTCCCTGCAGTCCAGCAGTTAAAGGTTCACACTCAGCACAGCAGGGGACTCCCTAAGATCCCTCACTCCAGGGCCTGGCCATGGCCCATCCTGACCAGTTAGTCCCAAAGTTCAATATTTTAAATATCTCTCCAGCCAGATCTGTGGCTCCTTATTTGAACAAATATCCTCATTCATCATTCATGCCTGAGGCTTCCCAGGGAGGAAACTGAGGCAATTTTTTCCTCAAGGTCACTCAGCAAGGGAAGCCAGGATGAGAAACCAGAGATTTTGAGGGCCAGCTCTTTAACACTAACTACCAGGTGGCCCTCATCCTCTGCCTCCTATGTCCTGCCTGAGCAGGTTTGTGCCCTGGGGTTCCTGTGTCCCCACTTGGCTCTGGAGCTGTGAAAAAAAAAAAAAAAAGGCTGAGTGGACTGTGCTTACATTTCAGGCTTTCCAGTCCCTAGGGTTGATATTTTATTCTTTCCACCTCCAAGAGCAAGTACCTAAAGAGAAAATCCTTGGGGGTACAGAAGACTGAAGGAGTCCCTTACATAGCAGCAAAGATGCTTAAAACGAGGACATTCATATCCAGAAAGGTAGATGTAATTATAGCAGAAAGCAAAAAGAAATCCTCTTTTGATGGGTCACAGATTAGCAGCAAAGACATTTTACAATTAAATGTGAGCTTTTGGATTCAGTTACAAGAGACCTCTGCTTCCCACTCACTAACAGGTTGGAGCAGACTCACCTCACCCAGATCTCAGAAAAAGAAACTAGTGCAGGGGTATCATCTGCCCTGGAACAAATCTGGGGCTGGAGGCCCCAGATTTCAGAATCTGATCAAGCTGTTTCAGAATCTGATCAAGCCACATTACCCTCTTTCCCTACTGAGACGGACTCAAGGACAGGACACGCATCCCCACCATACATTCACTTACAGGTGACACCACCTGTAAAAAAAAAAAAGCATCAGATGCTCACAGGACAGCTGACTGCTCTCTTCTGGTCTTTTTGACCACTCTTTTCAAGCAAAATGTGGCCTTTCATGGCTCCCAGGTTCCCCATCTCAGGAAAGCTAGAATAGCCAAGCTTGCAAAACCCATCACAATTAAATTACTCAGCTGTCCCCAGAAGATCCTGTCCCCCAGGTATAATCTCAGACCTGTCCTAACAAATCTCACTAAGTGTACCAGCCTTAGGGGGCCTCTTCCAACCAGGACCAAGGTGCTCACCCACTAAATCAGAGACCCTCCATGCCAAGGTGGCTAGTCTCATGAAGGGTTAATTCACTTAGAGAACTACCGGCTACTTTCAACAGCTTCTGCTGCAAGGAAGAGGGCAAATTGGGCAGAAACCACTACCTTAATCATGAGCACATTTTCCCCTACCCAGGGCACTGAGCCAAAATATCATTTGGCTTTGGGATGTCACTTTGGTGATAAAACACTGCAAAATGTAGGCAGATAATTGTGGTCATCCTGCAACAGACCTCCCCTTCCAACTACCCCCACCCCAGCTTGTGCACACACACCATCACTGGGATTTCAACACCCCTAGCCCATTTCCACAGCCCGCAAAAAATGTCACTTACCTCGACACTGGAGGATTGCAGGAGCCAAATTCTTGGCAACTCCTCCCTTCCACCACGGGTGGAAAGATGGTAAGTCCCAGTGACTTGGTTGGAAAGCCCAGCAGAGGTGCCTGAAAGAAAATTGTTCGTTTGACTCTCCTCTTCCCAAAATAAAATCAAGTCGCCAGTGCACACACACACATACACACACACACACACACACACACACACCACTACCCCTAAGTCATGCAGGACCAAGACAAAAAGAAATACCGCTGCCAGAAGAGGAGAAAACTCAGATCAGTCAGTCAGTCGGTAGACAGGCAGACAGTGGTTTACTCAGACTGTCTTCCACATGGATGAAGGCTTTCACTCTGTGAGCCTCTCTCTCTCTCTCTCTCTCCTCTCTTCTTCTCTCTCTTCTCTTCTCTCTCCTCTCCTTCTCCCGTCAGCGTAGGCAACTCCGGGCTGCTGGCAGCAGAATCAATTGCTTTCCAGTGCCTGATTTCGGCTGTCAACACTACTGCAAAACCCTGTGTGATCAAGGGAGGGGACGGCAGGTTCCCGGCGCAGGAGAACCATCCAAGCCTGCCTCCCACCCGTGATTTATATGTGCAGTGCCTGGAGAAAGAGGGGTGGGAGGCCTGGCCTGGAGGGCAGGGTGGGCGCCCCAGAGATCCCAGCCGCTGGAAATGGCAAGCAGGATTGGCGGTCAGCACCACGGACAGCGCTAAGATGCGGGAGGAGGGGATGGGCGGGCCGCGAACCCGGGAGGCTGATAAGTTAAGTTATTGGATGGTTAGAGCAGATGGGGGGGCAGGGGGAGGCCAGAGGGATGGGGGACGGGACTGCTCAACCACACACAGTCAATTAGAGACAGCTTCTCTACTGCACACTTGCTCTAATACTGTCACTTAGAGCAAAGGAGCTGTAACTTCACACACACACACACACACACCCCGTCCCCCTCCCCGCCCCGCACACATATGCACACCCCTCTCCTCTCTGTTCAGAAAGAGTTTGGTCTCAGCCTGAGGGGCTCCCCATGGCTTCTCTCCCATTCCCCCTCCCTCCCACAAGCTCAGCCTGGCTCGCCCATCTTCACCCATGTTGCCTCAGAGTTCTGACCTGCACCTCAGGTTCTCTGGAATTCAGAGCAGGAAAAATGAGGCTTAAGAAATGAAACATCTAGGAAGAGGCATGGCTTCATTAAATATCCACTTGACAGGTTTCTGAGAGCCAGATCTAGCTTCCATATCACCTTGGAGAAGTCATTTAGTGTTTCCCTAAGCCGTCTGTAAACTGAGGCTATGAGTACTTTATTTTCCTAAAGATCAGAAGGAAAGAGCTTAAAAAGCAACGATAAGATCATCCCCATTTGGGGCTGCTATGATTCCACAATCTATGACCTGTCCTATAATTCATACGTTTTGACAGAGAGATAAGGAAATCGACAGGCAACCAGAATGTCGTGTGCAACTTTCGTCGTGTGCTTTCAGTGGGATGAAGTTGGGAAAATTTGTGAGTTCTAAATCAGATATTTGAGCCTCCACCATCCCCCAGAACCCAGGCTGGATTTCTGAGGCAAAATCACGATATGAACAAGGAAATATGACCGTCAAAGGGAGAAAAGTACAGAGGAGTGTGTTTCCCCTGGCACCCAGAATTCTAGATCTCAAGGGTCCTATTCGTATGCAAGAGAACAGGAGATGAAACAAATCAAGACCTGCTTGGAACTTCTCTGTAAAGTGAGGCAAATCTACCTAGGACTCTAACCGTGGGGATCTTTGAGTCATTTAGAACTTCATTTTATAGATGAGGTTGGCGATAGTGGTGGTGGTGGTGGTCGTGATGGTGATCACTGTGGAGATGGTGTTGACAGTGATGACTGTGGTGGGAATGGGGTCGTGGTGACTGGGAAATGGCGTTGACAGTGGTTACGATTGATGGCAATGATTTTGGTGGTAGGAATGATGGGGGTAACTACAAAGAACCTACTATGAGTCACACATTCTTTGCAAGTGTCTGCTGGAGTCCTCACCACCATCTTTTGAGGCTAGCATTAATCACCCCATTTTACAGATGAGGAAATCAAGACTTAAGAAATTAAGTCCTTTGCTCAAGGTTGCATAGTAAGTGACAGTCACAGGATTCAAACCAAGGGTTGTATGATTCCGAAACCCACATGCCAGAATGACTCTCTCTTAGAGTCAAGCTTAAATGCATTCTTCAAAAACGTTTTTGCAGGATCTCACTGAATATTTTCTGGAAAGACTTTATGACATAAATTCATTCCCCTCACTTTACAGATGAAGACATTGAGAACCAGAGAGGGGCAGAGACGGAGCTAGGAAGTACCAGTGGTGAGTATAACCTGAAGGCCTGTGATCTACTATCTGGAAGAGCCAAGGAACATAATAAGCCCTCAACAGTCATCCAAGGAGTCCAGAGAGGGAGAAAAATCACACGGTGGCATCAGAACCCAAGTGGTTCCCAGTTCCAAGAACTTTCTGCCCCACCTAACAACTTCCCTGGCCATGTGGCCTGTTTTCTGGGAGGAAGACCTGCCATGAATTCAGTTGTCTCTTAGAGGACAGATACAACTACTACCTTCCAAATGCCTAGACACCTACCACGTGTCTGGCACGCACAGTTACTGCATCTACCCTCCGCAATTTCATGATGTGGGTGCTGCTTCAGATGAGAAAGAGGACAGGGGAGTGAAGTCCCCAAGCTCACATAGCCAGGGGGTGGCAGAGGCAGCCAGGAAAATATCAGGTCTGTGTGACTCCAAAGCCTGTGTCTTTACCACCCTTTTCTCAAACCAGGCCTCCCAGAAGCCCCTGTGCATGTGAAAAGGAGGCCTGAATTGACCCCCAGTCTAGTTTCAACTAGAACAGTTGAGCTTTTAGCTGTTTTGTTTTGTTTTGTTTCCCATACTGGGCATCTGCCCAAACTTTCATTGAAACAAGGACTTTGCAGCAAAATTAAAAAATAATAATAAGGTTAAACCAGAGCTCTGCCTCCTCCCTGGTGACTGTGCCCTCTAGGAACTAGCGCTGACTTCTCTGTGGCTTCCCTCCACACCTCCCTGGTCACCTTCTCTAGCCCCCTCTTCTGCCCACAGTGTGCCTGGAGAACTCATTCAAAGAGCAAACGGCTGCTGTGAGCCTGACAGCTTTGTGGCACTGCAGCAGGGAGACGCCTTGAAACCAGACTCCTCAGGGCTGAGCCCGCCAAGCTCTGCTGCTCCTCAAGGCTCCATTCAAAGCTAGAGCCTGGATTCAGTGAGCTGCTGTGTCCCCCCCCAGCACATCAGGACTTTCTGCCACCCAGGAGGGTGGGCAGTGATGGTGGATGTGATGGTTGGAACAAGCAAAGCTACTCACTGTGCTCTCGGTGGTTCCTGGGCTTTGTGCTGTGGTTTCATGCTCACCACAGTGCCAGGATGGGATGGTCGTGGTCTTATATCCATTTCACCAGTAAGAAAATTGAGACTCATGTACACAAGGCAACTAGCCAGAGGTTGATTTGCTCCAAGTGCTGGGGATGGAGTGTGAACTCAGCCCCTCCGAGTTTATGCCCCTCATGTTATATGGCACCCCAATTATAGTACTCTCTTGTCTATTTGTGGTGCTTATTATTCTCAGTATTTATCATACTGATAAACTAGGGCTATGCATGACTTACATGGCGAAATAGGATTTGCCCATCTTAAAGATGAGGAAATTAGTCATGGGGGGGGGGGTCAGGTGACTTGCCCACAGGGACACAGCTGGGAGGGACAGGATGTGAATCTAAAGTTTATCTCAGGGCCATTGCTCTTCTGGCTTCCAAGGCAGCGGGTCCCAAGAAGACCCCGAAACAAAGAAAGAAAAGAAAAGGAAAGGAAAAGAAAAGAAAAGAAAAAAGACTTTAATTTCACCGTGTGAGTATGGTAGGCAGCAAAATGACCCCAAAGATGACCACATCCTAAAGGTCAAAATTGGTTTATCTCTTACCTTAATGGCAAAGTGGACTTTTAAGATGGGAAGATTGTTTCAGTGTAGCTTGGTGAACCCAATGTGGTCAGAGAGGTGCAGAAGGGCCAGAACCAGAGAGAAAGTGATGGTGAAAGTATGAGAGAGAGAAGAAACAGAAAGAGAGAGAGAGAGAGAAGAAGGAGGAGGAGGAGGAGGAGGAGGAGGAGGAGGAGGAGAAGGAGAAGGAGAAGGAGAGGGAGAGGGAGAAGGAGAAGGAGAAGGAGAAGGAGAAGGAGAAGGAGAAAGGAGCCAGGAGAAGCAGAGGGAGGAGAAAGGAAGAGGAGGAGGATGGCATTGATCTTAAAAATGGAGGAAAGAGGCTGGTGGAGTGGCTCAAGTGGTAGAGTGCCCACCTAGCAAGCATGAGGCCTGAGTTCGAACCCCAGTGCCATCAAATAAAAATGGAGGAAGGAGCTACAAGCCAAGGAATGTGGGCAACCTGTAGAAGCTGGAAAAGGGAGGGACATGGATTCTCCACTAGTGTCTCCAGAAAAAATGCAGCCCTGCCAGTATCTGCATTTAAAGGCTTCTGATCTCTGCACCAGAACTGTGTAATAATAAACCTGTGTTGTTTTAATCCACTAAGTTTCTGGTTATTTTTTACAGCAGCCACCAACAACTAGCACAGCAAGGGTGCCAGGGGACCCTAAAATGAGGAGCCCTCAGCAAACTAGCTTCAGGAGTCACAACTGGGCTTCCTGTCGGGCAGAGGACCCAATGCTGCAATCATCTCACATCCTGTTCTGAACACCGCATGAGTCACAAGCATGTGTGTGCAGAAGGAGACCATGTGCAAGAAAGGGCTCGTGCTCCAGCACTGGACAGCTCTGCTGAAGCCACCATGCTGTGTTTCCTCCTCCTCCCGCTTCCCCTCCATCCCCTCTCTCCTTCCTCCAGCAGCCTCCAGGGAAATGTTGTCACCAGGAACACAAAAGGGGATGAAATGGCACAGGGCGGATCTCCAAGAGTACGACTCATGACAGGAGATGGGTCAGAAGTGGAACAAGTAAATGAAGTAGAGAGAGAATGGCTAGGGCCCCAAGATTGGCCTGCATGCACTGACAGACCCTTCCCACCAGGAACAGGAGCAAGTCTTGGAGGGGGTGTCATTAATCCTCTCAAGGACCAGTAGGAAAATGAGCAGGGCTCAGTGAGACACATCTTCAGGACAAATCAGCCTGCATTATTTATTAATCAGTCACTTCAGCCTTACCAGGCGTGGTGCTGCAGGGTTTTGCAGAACTTGGACTTGACTTCTAGCACTCTGAGTTTGGTTCTTCCCTTCTCTGCTGACCAACTGTGTGACCTTGGGCACGTCACTGTCACACTGAGGACCTTGACCTCTCAACTGTGAAGTGAGATCACAGTACTTTCTTTATCTGCCTCCAATGTGCCCAGAACGACGCTGAGCATCGTAGGTGCTATTCATTAAGCACCTGCTGTGTGCTGAGTTCCTAATCCTGATCCTTCCATGCTCAAAGAGACCAGCTAAGCACCAGTTGGCACTAGAGGCACACAGTACAATCAAATAGTCAAAAGGCCAGGTCTTAGAGCAAGACTTCCAGGGTTCAAATCTGACTCTCCCACATACAAACTGAAGCCTTGAGAAAGTCACTAAACCTCTCTGTGCCTCACTTCCCCATTTGTAGAGTGAATAATAATAATACTGCCTCTTGTGCCTGTCACTGGATCATATTAGCGAATAAATATAAAATCACTTCAAGGGAAGACTGGCACATTGAAGGCCCTGTGTCATTTTTATTACTGTCATTATTATGATTGTTATTTATTATTGAGGGAAGCATTTTCCTGAAAGTGATATACACTGTGCTGAGATCCAGAAGGTGGAATCCAGTGGCCCACGGGCATATCTTTCACATAGTACATACTTGTCTTGAAGTGTATTAGAAAGATATCAGATTTCCATTTTTGGCAGTGACATACCGCTTTGTTTTATGCAAATTTTCTAAGTCAATCTAATGTAGGTGAGAAATAAATTTGACCTTCTTTTATTTCCAGCACCTCAGTAAAAGTGATCTGCCCTGAAATGAGTTGCCCAAGGTGAGCTAGGTTTACCTGGCCACCCACCTCTCCTAGCAACTGTACCTCTAGGGCTGTGGCTCCCTGGTTCTGTCTATACCAGTAGATTCAGAAGCAGGGATTTTGGCCAAGAGAATAAAGGAAGCAGGCAAGGTCTTCCTCTCCTGGGGCCTCTCCAGGGCCTCCTTCTGGCCTGTAACAAATAAATTACTAACACTTATGAAGGCTGTCTCTCATCTGAGTCCCTAGGCACAGCCTCCGCCCCTCCCCATCTCCTTCAGGCATCGCGCCAACCAAACTGGACCTTCCGTGAGCTCAGCTCCGTCTGCTGCATCTCTGAGATCCCAGGTCCCAGGACAAACCTGATGTTACCCAATGCAGAGTAAGTGAATTACTATTACACCTGTCAGTGCTGCTGCGTTTTGTCTACACTGGGTACACTGGGATCGCATGAAGGATAAGTCAGTAGTCCAGGAATTCTGGAAGGAGCCTCAAATCTTGAAGATACTGCTTTGAACAATTCGGGGAGGAGTTTGGCTGGATCATCACCCCGGAAGTGGATCAATGGAGTTTCTGGGGCAGGAGGAGAGCCAGGTAAGCAGTGAGAGGCCTGGACACCTGCCTGGGGGTGAGGCAGGATGTGGCAAGTGGAAAGAAAATGTGGAATGAAGAGTGGCTTGAGAAACAAGCTCAGATGTCCTCACGCCCACCCAGGGTGGATGGAGGGGGTTGACATTTGCTGGAAGAGTCTACATTTTCTTTCTCTCCCCACAACCCTCAGCTTTACGAAATCTACATTTTCAAAAGGAGCTTTAAGCTCTAACAGAAAATGAAAGACTCATGATGGAAGGATCCCAGACCCTGTGACTGGAAGTGAAGAGGTCAAGAGAGGGACAGCTATTTCCGGTTAGATTTTTCAAGGCACAGGAACAAGAAAATCCTCTTAAACCCACAGTCTGTTTTTTCCCTGGAAATAAATAAACCATACTCCTCATCTCAATCTGGAACAGAGATCTGTGAAAGTCTCCTGGAATTAGCCAGTGTCGGGAGGGAGCAGAGGGAAAGCTGGCTCTCAGTTTAGTGGCTTGACACCTGTCACACACCTGGTAGCAGGCTTCCAGTCTTGCCTGTTCTGCCCACTGGCTGTGTGACCTTGGACAAGTCACTTCACCTCTCTGAGCCTTTGCCTGTCAAATGAAGGTAATAACCACACCTACATCATTAGTTTATCGGGATATTGCTTAGTGAGATAAAATATATAAAGGTTTTCCATATAGTAAGTGCCTAACACATCAGCTGCCGGTATTATTATTACCTTCATTTTATTAGTTTTTTATTGTTACTCTATGCTAGATGCGTAAATGACTGGGATTCCATTCCCCCGAAACTACAGGCCAGTGGAAAAGACAGAAAAGAGTCCCCAAATTACAAAAGAGTGTGACAAGCGCTATAAAAGTGCCGTGGGAGGTGTCATGTAGATACTCATTTCTGTTAGGTGAGGTGGGAAGAGAACAAATAAGGTTACCTCCACTGAGACCAGGGAAGCACGGTAAGTGGGGGAACCACGTGACCAGCGTCCCCCCTCCAGCACTTGCTCCAACATCTGGGGAGCAGCTTCCCTCCAGAGATCGCTCGACTTCGTCCTTATGTAACCCTAACCTATCATGACAGATTATCCAGCAGGCCTGGGGAAGGGAGCTCAGCTCTCACCATGGTCCCCACTTGGCCATGCAAGGCAGGCAGGAAAAGGCACCGGTGACACGGGAAGAGGGCACCTTCCAGGTAACAGTCAGGCACCTGACTGGCAGGAGCCGCTGACCAGCAGGTGGCAAAGTAAAGCTTGAAAGATGATCTAGCCCTGTGTCCCAAATCTTAGCAATTATACACGCCTACGTGCAATCCTGGAGACCTTCCCAGGAATTTAACCTACGGAAATAAGTAGATATATGCACAAAGATTATCTAACAACAGTGACAGATTGGAAACTACCCAAATGTCTAACAATAGAGGTCATTTAAGTTAATTATAGCATTGGTGGGACATGTTGTACCAGGGGAGGGGAAGCAGCTCCATGCTGTCATGGCCTTGTTAAAACTCTGAAAAGGTGTAATTTCCATATTAAAAGGAAAATTACAATAAAATATAGCCGGGTATGGTGGTTGCATGCCTGTACGCCCAGCACTTAGGAGACTGAAGCAGGTGGATCATGAGTTCAAGACCAATCTGGGCTACGTGGCAAGACCCTATCTAAAAATAAAAATGTACAATACATGTACATATGGAAATGTCACAATGAAACCCCTTATGCTATCATACAATAAGAAAAATACTTAAAAATAAAATAAATACTAAACTCAGACAAAAAAGAAAATTACAAACTAATATGGTTTGATCTGTTTAATAAATATGGACCTTCTTAAGAAAGAAATGCCTGGAAGTCCCTTCTACAGGTACATGCTATCTCTCCTTCAAGGTCCTTGTCAACTTCAAAGGTTTGTCGACTTTATTCAGTCGACAAACAAATACTGAGGCAGACCTACATTCCAGATGCTGAAAATGCAGGACACAGAACTGACGCTATCCCTGTTCTTGCCAATCTTAGAGACCCAGAGTTCACTCCTCCAAGGAGTCCTTCCTGATTACCTGGCTCTGATTGAAGTTTCTCTTTTCTGATAGCCCAGAGTCCCCCAAGGATTTAGGTCCCAAGATTGACTCCTATTTCTCAGATGAGAAAACTGAGGCCTGGAGAGGGTAAACTATTTGATCAAACTCATCCATTAACAAGTAACCAGCGGGGACTCAGTCCTTATCTATGGTATCAGAACCCATCTGCTTAAACACCATGTTGCATTGAACAAAACATCAAAGAGCTTGCATGGACCAGAAACGGGGCACCGTTCCACTCTCCTGACTCCTCCCATAGAGTTGGTTCCCCCCCTCATGGACCCTACCACTTACTCAAGCCCCCAAAATAGCTGGCCTCCTTCTGCCATGGTCCCTGTGTGAGAGAGGAAGGCATGGACTTGTTAGGCCTCAACTTGACGTCAGAGTTATTTGGCTGCAGTAGAGACAAATAACCCAAAGGAAATATCCTGTTTCCCAGTACCTGTGCCAGAACACAAGACCCAGTTCCTTGACTACCCCTAGCAATGGACAATGGACAAGCCACAATGAAAAAAACTCCCCATCCCTTACCAGGTCCTTTCTCTCCTATAAATCCCCCAGTCTGTTAGTGGTAGTGGGCTCTGGCATCTGCAGGAGACCCCCTCTGCAGGTTTCTTCTTCTGAATAAACTTGTGCTGACATTGAACCATCTCCTTCTCGCTCTGTGTGTGTTTTTTCATTCTCACAGTGACCACCCAGAGCTGTATCCTTCACTATCACAAATGGAATGTGTCAGAAGCCAAGGGGATTCTGCAAAGAGCCTGATGGTTTCTGGATCCTTCTGGACTGAATCATCCCTTGTCAATGCCCAAGTCTGGCTGCATTGTTTCTTGAGCACAGGGACCACTTTTGTCTTGTGTCCCTAACACAATGGACTTGCACAGAGTAACTACCAAAGAAATAGTTGGTGAGTGAGTGACAAAGGGGCACCATTTTGTGAGACGCTTCTTGGGCAAAAGGTTCCTCCTTTGGGCTGATACCTACAACTCCATGAGCCTCCATCATCACTGTGATGAGGAAATAAGGAAGAAACTGAACAAAGAGAAATCCAGGCCACCCATTCACCCAGGGCCCCTCTCATGGACTTTGCCTGGGCAGAGAGGATGGTGAAAGCAGAGAAAGGGTTTATTACACATGCCGTGGGAAGAGGCAGAGTAAACACTCAGCTCATCCTCAGCCATCGTCAGGGTACAGACATGACACATAGGTTTAAGTAGACAAAAGAACTGGGGGCAGGGGACAAAGGTCTGCATAATTAAACAGTCCCAGTCACAGCTGTGGTCATGACTAGCAGAACAGTCTTGGTCAGGCAGGTGGTCTGGTCCAGTTTTGGGAAGTTATCACCTGGAGGGAGAAATCTGGTTTCTGTTTGAGAGGATGACTCTGACTTGGGATGTGAATTGTTCTCATTGGGAGGGTGGCAACTCCAGGTGGCTCTAGTTCCTTGCATAACGATGTTATCAGTTTTGTCCTTTCTGGAATCCAAGGTGATGGCAAAGTGACTGCAAAAAGTGTGGCTTAGAGCAAAGACAGATACAAAATGGAGGCAGGGATACCAAGCTTCTCCTGCTTTTAGTTAATTCATGGGCCCAAGTAAGGAGTCAGTGCTTTTCAGCAAAAGCAATTTGAGTGCCTCTTATAGGCTCCCCCAGTCCTATATGACCTCATCACAGCCTAAATGATGATATCTGCAGAGACCCTATTTGCAAATAAGGCGACATTCTGAAGTTCCCTGTGGGCATGGATTTGGGGGGGCACTACTCATCACAGGACAGATTGGGTGCAATGCATCAGGAATAATGGTCAGGACATGGGCCCCCCCCTTCACTAACTAGTGGAGTAGCTGTGGACAAATGTTAACCTCTCCTGCCTCACCTTACCCATCTGTCAAATGGAACAGGGTGCTGATAACATAATCTACAATCAGCCAAGCTGTGCAAACACCTTTTGATCTGTGAGACAGCTTACACATGAGTTATTGTCTGTGGCAGCCATGAGAAAGAATCCTGTAGAGATGGACGTCCACCGTGGGAAGAAGCCTCGGTGCCCCAGCTGGCGCGATCTCAAACCCATCAGTGCAAACGAGGCCGCGCCTCCCCTGGGTGCTTCCGGCCACAGCTGAGTACAGCAGGGATGCTAACGCAGGCCCCTTCCAGGAGGACTCTTCTGTCATTACGCTGCATCTCTTGGCTGCAATGTCTCGCCACACCATTCCCACTCACTCCTTAGTTTTTCCCCTAGGTCTTTTCCACAATTACATCCTTGCACACTTACTCTGGTCTTCGGGTCTGCTTCCTGGAGGACCTGGACTAGCATGTTATCCTCAGAGCCATCTGTCACCTTTGCCTGCTCCACACCCGTGTCCTTACTTGTGATTGTCCCTTGAGCACACAACCCTTCCCCCACAGTCTGCGATGCCTCCCTCTGTTCCAGGTCATGACTGTGAAATGTCCCCCAAAGGCTGGCCATGTTGAACTCTTGGTCCGCGACTGGTGGAACTAATTGGGGAGATTCAGAAAGCTTTGAGAGGTGGGATGTCACTGGGGGAATGTTGAACCCAGCCTCTCTCTCTCTCTCTCTCTCTCTCTCTCTCTCTCTCTCATCCTCTCTCTTTCTTTCCAGAAGCAGCAGAGCAAACTGACATGGATGGAACCTTCTGAAACTATGAGCCCAAAGAAATCCCTCCTCCTGTAACTTGTTTCTGTTGTGTATTTTGGTCACCGTGACACAAAAGCAAGTAATACACTCACCTGCCCGTCCATTTTGTCCCCTGGCTACAGGGGTGCAGAAGAGGGCGAGCGACCTGACCTATGTAAAGTGGTGAGACGTCTAAGTGAAATTCCCACTCCCATTAGTGTTCTTGGGAAAGAGGCAGAGCTTGGGCTGAGGGTGTAGCTCAGTGGAAGGGTGCTTGCCTCCTGTGCACAAGGCCCAGAGTTCAATCATGCAAAAAAAATTGTTTAAAAAAATTAACTTTAAAAGAAAGAAAGAGATACATCTTTTTCCTTTCTCTTCAGTGAGGTCTCTAAGCTGGTAGAATATAAACGTGGATCTGCAGAGGGCAACTTTGTATCCTACAGCTAAGACTAAAGCCTATGCAAAAGAGAGAGGGAAACTGATTCTTGATATTTGAGCACCTGTATCCAGCCACACCTGAAGTTCTTGTACTTTTCCATAATACAAAGCAATACCATATAAATCAATATATAATATAGAGAAATATAATATTCATTTATTTAACTTAGCCTGTTTGAGTTTGGTGTTCCAATGTTTAAAAACAAAAATGCTTTCCAGGTGTGGTGGCTCATTCCTGTAGTCCCACGTAGTCAGGAGGTAGAGATCAGGAATATGCAGTTCCAGGCCAGCCCAGGCAAAATTGAAAGACCCTATCTCAAAAATATCCAACATAAAACAAGGGCTGACAGAGTGGCTCAAGTGGTAGAGCACCTGCCTAGCAAAAATGAGGGCCTAAGTTCAAACCCCAGTACTACAGTAAAAAAAAAAAAAAAAAAATTTCCTGGCACTGTTTCTTTAAAGTGACAGCTAGAGGATGAGCTTGTGGCTTCTGGAGGGGAGTTACAAAGTCAAGTCAACATCAAGGATGGGCAAAATGGGTTCTTTTAATTGTGTATGTTATCTGCCTTCTGGATGTCATAAGATGAAAGAGGAAAAAGAAATAACCAAAGCAGCAGCAGTGGGAGCCGGTTTGGCTTCAGCCTGCTTTTTAAAGAAAACCTCTCCACAATTAGGGTTTCCAAGTATAACCTCTCTCTCATTCGACGCCTGGTACCTAGACAGCTATCTAAAAATAACAGGACGAAAATCTGTCTGTTTTCTGATGAATCACTAACACATTTCGTCTCTGGCTCTTCTTGTGTTTGGGGATGAAATTCAAAAGAAGGTGTTTCCCTCCTTTTAAAAAAATTAAGATTTGTAGGATTTCTATCAAGACATTCTTCTTGCCCTTCTTCGTAAATGTATTTGGATTCCTTTTGCAAATGCTGGTGCCCCCATGGAAGAGAAGCTGACGTCAGAGCTGAGTTTTATCCTGTGTGGCAAGAAAAGACCTCAGTGATTCTTTGTAGGGGAAGCCAAGATGGGAGGAAGTCTTTTCTCCCACATCTGTCCCTACTGAGGTATCATTTACAGAGCTGTAGCTTGTAGCAAAATTGCAACCTGTGCCACATCTCTGACTACAGGCACAATTGCTCTTCTTTGGAAATAAAAATAAGCACACCAATCATGCACGTTCAGCAGCTGGCATCAGTCACACACAGGAGGAATCCAGATGTCCCCAGGCAACGTATCCCCCTTACCAGGGAAGGTGGACAGGGGAAGGTCTGTCTCAGGTCAGGACCTCTGTCTCGGTCTTAGATGTGCCTCCACCCTCGCACAGCTTTGACGGCAAAGGCGAAAGTCACCTACATGTTCTTTAAATAGATCTCTGCTCTGGCGGTCTTCTCAGCTAATGGTCAACAGATGCAAACCCATCTGGGTTCCAAAAATCAAGGAAGTTTTCCCTCAACTGGCTCACTCCTTTGTGAAGAGGAGTCAGGCACGCAGCAGCAAAGCTGACTCAGGGATCTGATCCCTCACTGCACTGAGCCAGATGCCCAGGGATGAGAAGGACTCAGACCAACACCAACACAGTGACGGCGTCCAGAGCCTCAGTGATGGCTGGCATTTGTGGACAGCCTCCCCACGCTGGCTCCAAGCCCCTGCGTTACAGGTGTGCTTGTGTGACACTCTCGGCCTCACTCTACAAAGGGGGCTCACTTTCTCTCTGGGGAACTAGCCCAGGATGGGTGGCACAAACCCTTCCTTTCCCTGTACCCATGTCCCTTGCAATGGGACTGCATTGTGACATGATTTTGCAGCTCTGGCTATCAAGAGATGGAGTCCATTTTGCCACCCCCACTCCCTTGAATCAGATTTGGCTTAGGACTTTCTTTGGCCCCAATGTGCTGCTATGAGTCTGGATTTTTAGAGGCCTTGTAGCTTCTATCCTCTCTCTTTCCTCTCTCTCCTCCTCCTCCTCTTCCTTCTTCTTCTCCTCTCTCTCTCTCTCTCTGTGTCTCTCCCTCTCCCTCTCCCTCTCTCTCTCATCCCTGCCTCCACCATGACACTAAGTCTAAGCTGGCCAGTTGGATGACAAGAGGTCACCTGAGGTAGAACCAAGTCCTCCTGGCCACGGCCATTCTAGACCAGCCAGCCCTCAGGGTCCCACCAACTAATTTCAGGCTCACAACAAGCTTAACAAGATTAGTCAGGCGCTGCCTGGATCAGCACAACTGCCCAGACAACCCAGAGGCTCGGGAGACAAAATGCACATGTAGAGTTACACGCCACTGACGCTTTATGGCTATTTTCCACACATTATTTTGGCAATCAGTAATGAGGAAACTAAGTCATAAAATTACTTATGAAGTAGTTAAATGAATAAATGAAACCAAGTCCAGGTCTGTCTGACGCTGCAGTCTGAGTAGTTTGATCAAGAAGCTATACCAGAATGTTCTACCCTAAGCCGGCTTCTTTCCTCCAGTAAAGTCAGGTGTGATGGTGCACACCTGTAATCCCAGCACTCAGGAGGCTGAAGCAAGATTGAGAGCTCAAGGCCAGGCAGAGCTACATCGCAAGAGCCTGTCTCAAAACACAGCAGAAAACTAAAACACCAGTACCGTGCCTGATTCAATAAAGGCTCTTCCCTTTCTTTTCTTCCCTTCCCTTGATTTGCTCATTTCTACAGTTTTAACATATACTATTTTGGGAACTTGTCCCTGTTGCCTGAAAGAGCTCCACAAGTATTCCAACCTCTTTGCCCTCATTAAAAAATTTAATCCCAGACTGGGAGTGGTGGCTTCACCTATAATCCTAGCTACTTGGGAGGCAGAGATAGGGAGGATCAAAGTTTGAAGCCAGTACAGGCAAAAAAAAAAGTAATGAAACCCCATCCCAACCATTGGCTGAGCACAGTGGCAAGTGCCTGCCATCCCAACTATGGCAGGGAAGCATAACTAGGAGAATCATAGTTCAGGATAACCTGAGCATAAAGTGAGACCCTATCTCAAAAAATAATCAATGCAAAAAGGGCTGGCAGGGTGGCTGAAGTGATAGAGCACCTGCCTACCAAGTGTGAGGTCCTGGACTTTTTAGTCTTATTGACATCAATCTGCCTACCTATCTACTTTTTCACAAGCTGGCTTGTGCCTCTGTCAGAACAGCCTCTGGCCACCATCCTTCCTCTCTCACAGCTGTAGTGCCTCTTACAAGGCTGACTTGCTTTTTGGTATCTCCTTCCTGTTCCACCACCTCTCCTATTGCAGCCCAATGGTGACAAATACGATAAAAGATTCTTCCTGCTGTCACCAGGACAGGAAGAAAAAGGAAGCTTCCTTAGGAGTCAGATACAAACATCAACTTAAAAAAAATACACCCTACCTCTGTAAAACGCCTTAACTTTTGTCTTTAGGGGATTAAGACACTGAAAAGCAGGAAGGGAAGCTCACTTAATCTCTCCATTCAAATAGGTTCCATTGCCCTGTCAATGATTTTAAAAAAATTAAAAAAAAAAAAAAAAAAAGATGACAGAGCTGAAAGTGAGAAAAAAATAAGTAAACCCAATTTGAGCTAGCAATCACAATTTCAAAGCTCGGGTCAGAACATAACATGGAAGAAGAAGAGGAAGAGGTTTTGCACCAAGGAATGAAGTTCAATGTCATTAAATCTTCTCTCTCCACCTGCAAAACCTCACCCTTTAATAAAAGCTCTGATTCACTTTCTCCCATTTAGTTTGTGCACCAGCCTAGCAGACAGATTACCACGTGACAATAGGGATAATAACCGCTAATAACTACTAAGCATTTGTCATGACTTAAACACTGATCCACGTTCTTTTTGTGTGTGTTAGTTTTTTGTCACTGTGGCAAATATCGCCAGAAACAGTTTAAAGGAGGAAGGATTTCTGTTGGCTCGAGTTTTCAGTCCACAGCTGCTGGCTCTGTTGTTTCTGGGCTGTGGGGAGGCAGAGGGCCACGGTGGAAGGGCGTGGTGTAACAGAGCTGCTCACAGAAAGAGCTCAGCAAAAAGAGCAACAGGAAGAGGTGTATCTTTCCAGGTCCCGCCTGCCTCCAGTGACCCACTTCCTTCAACTAGGCCTCACCACCTCTCAAAATAATGTCTCCAGCTGTGGGACCAAGGCTTCAACACATGAGCCTGTGAAGGACACTTCCTGTCCAAACCACGACAATGTGTTACAGAATGCATTCGATGCCTGCACGATTCTGTATGACAGGCACCGTTGTTACAATATGCCCATTTTACAGAGGAGGAAACTGAGGTGACTTATCTCAGAGTTGGAAGAGACAGGACATAAACCCAGAGACTAGGGCTCTGGGGGCCATGCTTGTAATCAATCCATTCCACAGCCCTCAAGGCCGCACCAGTAACTGTCCCCTGACATAAATCACCGTCTCCAAAAGCCAGAGAGGCAACTTGTGTGGACTGCACCATCTGGCTCCCTTGTCCACTGGGCTAAGTCGATGGGAAGCACTGGTGGGGGTCAGAGGGTGGAGGAGAGAGAAGTCGTTTGGTTATGTCCCTGCTTCCTTCCCAAAGTGTCACTGTGGCTTGACCAAGTCCCTTGGCTGAATGCTGTAACTCCTAGCAGTGACCCTTCCCACACAACTCTCTCAAGATCCAAGTAGCCTCTCCTGTCCCTCTCCACCCGCCTTTGGGTAATAGGGTTTGAAATCAGGGCCTCGTGCTTACTAGGCAGGTGCTCTACCACTTGAGCCATTCCAACAGGCTCCTGTCCCTCATTCTTTAATGCCTGGGGGTGACAATGTCTCCACATTATTGTCCCCAGTCTAAACACTGTCTTTGCAGATCCCTAAATCAGCCTGCACCTTTCCAGGTCCTCGTCATGCCCTGCAGATGTCCAGCCTGGGTGCATCTCTGTTCTCTCCAGGCCCACGGCTGACGTGCCTGCCTAGGACAGCCCATCAGATCTCATTCAGAGGAGCCACTGACTCTCACAAGGAGGCCTGGTCACACAGGAGACAGATGCTGTTCCCTCAGGATATAACCACTGACACCACAGGAGAGCCTGAGAAACCATCTCCCCTGCTCCTGAGTGCCCGTGGACCTTAGATGCTGCTGTGGGAGAACTTGCAGGAAGAATATGGGGTCACTGCCCTCATCGGGAGAATAGGGTACACACAAAAGGACAAGAAGTAAGGATGGTATTGTGGTTACAGTAATAGTGACAAGGGAAGACAGTGACACTGCACAGGAGCTTCTGACATTTAGACCTGAAGGATGAGTACACAAGATAGCCAACCGGGGTGTGTGTGCCTGTGCCTAAGTGTGTGTGTGTCTGTGTGTGCATTTGCGTGTGTACACCTGTGTGCGTCTCTGTGTGTCTGTGTAGGGGAATTAGGGGCTTAGTGTGCTCCACTCCACAAAGAAGAAAACACACACAGGGTCCCAAGGCAGGCACAACTGAAAGGAAAGTGGCTGAGACAGATGTCCTTAGGTCACAATTACAGCCATAATTTCAGCCATCAGCAGTGAGGTTCCAGTTCCCCCTGGGGGGGTGGTCCAGCCCCCCAAGGAGATGCTTAGAAGAGTGACAGAGAGGACAGTCCCCTCAGACTGGGACCAATGGGTCTAAACACTCTGGAACCTGAGGACAGCCCCCCCCCCCAGACTGATGCTGCCCTGAGTGCAAACTGCGCCCCCTGGTGACCACACCATCAACTGGCCCTCCCTGCGGTTGTGTCCACACCTGCTCACATCCAGACAGGAAGTGATGCAGGACTGGTGCTGGGTGGGGAGAGGGACTGAGGTGGCCTTACATTAAAATACTGTTCTCGGAGGACAGGACCAGAGGCATGGGGAAAGGAAGCCATGGCTAAGAGAGGGTATGGGGAATTTCCTGTCTTGTTCTACAGGGAAACTTCAGAATAGAGATCTTTCTAGAAAGCAGTTGCCATCACCATGGGACAACGTTTCTCAAACACCTTAGACTTTGCTTTTCCAACCCACCAGATCATAGAGACACTGCACACAAATGTGTGACCAAAGCAAGGCTCACAAAACATTCCCACTACCAGCGATGATCTCTGATGCTTTCTATGTGTTCTGCACTGATTTCCTACTAACTAGATCCCACTTCTCAGTTTGAAAAACACAGCCAAAGACACGGCTACAAGAGAGTGTTTGAAAGACAGAAAGCGTGGTAACACAGTGTGCTGGCAGCATGTGGGGAAATGAGCATTCCCAGAAAAGAGTGGTCAGGAAAACACAACTCCAGGAATGGTCGTTTGGGCCAGGAGGTAAAAATATATCCATCTCAGTGTCACTTAAGGGCTAGGGGGGTGGCTCAAGTAGTGGAGTGCCTGCCTAGCAAGTGTGAGGCCCTGAGTTCAAACCCCAGTACTGCCGAGAGAGAGAGAGAGAGAAGAGAAACTGTGTAAATGTCCATCAATCAGACACTAGCTCTATAAATTATGGGACATCTTTATTATTCTAGAATACTAAGTCACCAAAGAGATCAACTGGACTGGAACAGGCTCCAAGATTCATCTTATAGTTGAAAAGAAGGACGATGTACTGGTTATTTTTTAAGATGAATGATGATCACAGAGGAGCTGGTTATTTTACTCTCTCTACTCCTGTATATGCTTGAATTTTTCCTTAATTAAAAAGTTATATAGGCAAGTGACCACACTATGTCCAGTTGTCACCAACTAGGCAGATTTGCTTTTAAAAGGCAAGAGGACACTATGATTTGAAGTAGGGAAGGTGTCCTGCTGGAAACTGAGGGACCGTGTGGGAGGCAGGGCAGAGCTGTATGTCCCACTCTGTTCTTTTAAGTTGCAGCCACGTGACATTTTATCTGTGTGCAGATGTGTAAGTGAAGATAAGAGACCAGTGGCCAGTGTGGAGTGACAGAAGCCCAGGCCAGATGGTCACTCAACTTCAGGGCTATGGATCCCAAGTTCTAGAACCTTCCTCCCAATCTAAGCATTCTTTCTGTTGCCAGTTCACTTCCCATCTTGATTGCACTCAAGAGGAAACATGCCGGGCACTGTGGCTCACGTCTGTAATCCTAGCTACTCAGGAGGCAAAGAGCAGGAGGACTGAAGTTTGAAGTCAGTCTGAACAAATACTTCACAAGACCCTATCTCGAAAAAACCCAGCGCCAAAAAGAAGATCTGGTGGAGTGGCCCAGGTGGTAAAGCACCTTCTGTGTCATTGCATGTATGTTTTTCTCACATTTCTATCATCACAGATTTCCATGGTAGGATCGCACCATGGATGAGACCCTGAGTTCAAACCCCAGGGCTACCCAAAAAAGAAAAGGAGAAACACAATCCTAGCTGAAATAAAAAGAAACACAGTAACACAACAACAAACAAAGTAATTCTCTGAAAAGAATCTAGTCCTAACTGTGGCTCCTGCACTACCTTTGGGGATTTTCCAAGCAACCATGTGAAAAATGGAACTGTTTCATTATATTTTTCTGTCAACTTGTTACTTTGAATTGAGCCAATTGGGCCACATGGGACCCAATTATACCCAGTTTAGCCTGGACATGTTCAAAACAAGTTAAACTTTCAGAAGGACAGACTCCCCGGTGCACACCTGTAATTCCAGCTACATGGGAGGTGGAGGGAGGAGGATCACCACCCAAGGCAGGTTCCAGGCAAAAGTGCGAGACCCTATCTAAAAAAATAAACCAAAGCAAAAAGGCTGGGGGAGGGGCTCAAGTGGTAGAGTGTCTGTTTAGCAAGCATGAGGACCTGAGTTCAAATCCCAGTACCACAGAAAAGGAGAGGGAGAGAATTGTGATCTGCCCATCTGTCAGTGTCTACCAAGAGAAGAGGAGGCCTGGACAGGGACACTCGTCACAGTGTGGTTTCCGACAGGGAAAAACTGACAACAGTAAGTCATGGTGCGATCCTACCATGGAAATCTGTGATGATAGAAATATGAGAAAAACGTACATGCAATGACACAGAAGCAAGCCCTAAGACCTACTGTCGGGTGTAAAAAGCAAGTTTTGACACAATGTTATTCAATGTGCCTTTGTAGAAAACACGCGTTCACAGTCACAAATCGCACATTTCCATCAGTGACCCGCCACATATGCAAAGGTTGTCCCCAAGGTCATATAGCCTGGTGACACCGCAGCTTACATCATTTGGTGTTCACGTAGCGATGAAATCACCTCATGACACATTCTCAGAATGTGATCCTCAATTGTGTTAAAACGCACCCACAAAAAAGCAGCCGTAAATAAAAGCGCTAACGTATGACAGGCTACCTCAGAGTCATAGTCAATGGGAATGTTAGTCTGGCTCGCGAAGGTTAGTATTTCAGCATTTCTGTGTGATTAAAAATTATTCCAGACTCTCTCACTCCCCAAAGGGTTCAGAAGAAATAGCCTGACTGCCAGCTCTGAAGTCAGTGAGCCTCACAGCTATTTCTAGAACCCAAATTCTAGGACCCACCTCCCAATCTAAGGGTTCTTTTGTGTGTGTGTGTGTGGCACTGGAGTTTGAACTCAGGACCTACACCTTGAGCCACTCCACCAGCCCTTTTTAGTGAAGAGTTTTGGGTTTTTTTTTCAAGACAGTATCTCACAAACTGTTTGCCTGGGCTGGCCTCAAACCTCGATCCTCCTGATCTCTGCCTCCTGAGTAACTGGGATTACAGGTGCCTGACCTAAGAGCTCTTTCTGCGACCAGTTCACTCCACATCTTACAGCACCATTCTCCTTCTCAAGAGAAAATAAGGCAGATCTCTCGGTCCCCAGACACCAGTGGGGAGATAATGGTTTTATGAACTCAGTTAGATCTCAACAAGGTTAGTGAAGACAATTCATTTCAAAGCTTTCCAGCTGACATCAATACACAAATTAACTTCTGCATCAGCTTTGGAAAACTAATTTCACTGCAGTGAGGAATTCAGTGGGGGTTCTAGTGTCATTTAAGGAAAAAAAGATGGTTTGCTTCAAAGTGAGATGAAATTATTTTCTGGAGCGACTTCACAATTATATGACAAGGACTGTGTCTCTAAAACCAGGGCGTGGTGGGGATGAGCCAGAAGAGGAAAAAAAGCCTCAAAGAGGTGTCAAACCAAAGCCTGCAAGAGACACTCGTGAGAAGAAAATAACAAGATTATAAATTCTGGAAAGTTTCTTATAAGTTCACAAGAGCTAGCATTTAGGGCTGGCAGAGTGGCTCAAGTAGTTGAGCACCTGCCTAGCAAGCATGAAGTCTTGAGTTCAAATCCCAGTACTCCCAAAAAAAAAAAAAGAGCAAAGAGCTAGCATTTATTTATTCAGTAAAAAATACTGAATACTGACTGTGGCAGGTACTCTGCTACCCAGTGAGAATAAGACACACCACCACCCAGCCTCGTGGAGTTGACACTGGCAACAAACAGAAGGTTACAGAGGATAATAACCTGGCAGGTGGATAGGGAGGGCAGGGTAGAAATATTTTAAATAAGGTGAGTGATCAGGAAAGGATTCTCAGAGAAGGTACCATTTGAGAAACACCTGAACGAGTCCAGCAGCAGACTCTCTAAGGGAAGTTTGCTCTAGGCAGCGGGAACTGCAGGTGCAAAGGTCCTGGGGTTGAAATGTAGCCAGCATATGTTTGAGGAGCAACAAAAGGCTCAGATGGCTTGAGTAGAGATCATCAGGGAAGAATCCCAGGAGATAAGGTGAGAGAAGAAGCCAGGAGCCAGAAGATGCCAAGCTGTGTGGACCATGATAAAAATAACCTGAACTTTTACGCAGAGAGATGGGAGCCATGGGAGACTTTAGAGGGCAGGAATAACACAAACTCCTGCACACTGAATATGCTGAAGGGGAGAGATGGGGAAACCAAAGTAGGAGGCCAGTGCAATAATCCTGGGGGAAAACTGACTTACCAAATACTTACTGGGAGCCAGGTGTTGGATCTTTAACTTTCATAAATTGAGACACAATTCATATGTCACAACATTCACCATTTTAAGTGTGAATTTAATTCCATGGTTTAATATATTCACCAGCTTATACAGCCATCCCCACGACCTCATTCCATCACCTCCCCCACCAAAGAAACCCATCCAATTAGCAGTCACCCTCCGTCTCCCTCCCCAGTCCTGGCACCCACCACAAGGTCTCCGTGGATTGGTCTTGTCTGGATTCTTCCTACAAGCGGATTCGAACACTCTGTGGCCTTTCATGTCTGGCTTCTTCACGTAGCAAGATTTCATGTCATAGCTGTGGTGGTCAGTGCTTCGCTCCTTTCATGGCTGAGTCTCACTGACAAAGATACTAAACAACCCCACACTCTCTCCAGAGAAGGAGATGGCAGCACAGAGAGGTCAGGTCACTTACCCCAGGACACCCTGGAAGAGGTGGATGTGAACTTGGGGTCTGACTCCGATGCCTGCAGGCTCGCCAGCTTTGTTAACTACCTTGCTGAATGGCGGCCCCAACAAAGTCTTCAGCCAGGCCCTCCCTGGACTGGGGAAACTGAGGCCCTTAGTTCACCAAAGAGGCGTGCGTGAAACACAGGTGCCAGCCCATCCTGCTAGCGAGGGGCCCACTCTGGCTTCTCCAGGGGTTCTTGACACTTTTCGTTCTGGGGGCATCAGAAAGACAGGGAGAGACCTGCCAGGGGATGAGATCAGGGAGGAGGGAGGGGTTGGGGTGTGGGGTACCCACAGGGCTGCTGCCCCACATCTGGAATACAAATCACACAAACTGTGCATGACACCGCGGTCAGGCAGACGTGACCCTCGCCCTCCCATGGTTCACGAGGCTGTGGGGCAGCTACTGTCCCTGATCGTTCAAAGAGGGGGAAGAGGCACATCTGCCTCTGTCCTCTGCTTTAGCTAGGAACCTGGCAGAGAGCTGAGGAGCTACACCATCCCTGACGTGTCACCCAGTCCCCTGACTTCTTCCTCATTATCCTGTTCCACTGGTAGCCTTCCTTTGAGGGGACATTGCACGTGCTACAAAAGCCCCCAGCCCCATATGCTCAGGGAAGAGGGGGGCCCACATTCGCACACCAGATTTCTGCTGTGGAGTCTGAACTATTTTGTTCCAAAGGAAGAAGACCAAGTGCCATCAGTGCTCTGTCAGATCCCCTTGTGTGCCTCTCAAGGTGACCTCCAGAGCCCGATGTGTCTGGGAATTCCCTTAAGCAATGCCTCGCCTCCCAAAGAGGACAGCACAGGGGTGAATACAGTCTCCAGCGCGCCCCCTGCAGGACTCGGTCAGGATTGCCTTCCTTGGGACTTTGCTTGGGACCACACTCCACTTGGGTTTCTTTTCTTCCCTTATGACCCTGTGCCCTGGAGACACTTCCCTTTTCATGTGTTGCAGGGGGTGCTTTCTGGGAACTAAATGAAGATGGGAGGTGAGCTGGAGTCGTGCAATAATCGCTGAGGTTCACCAAGCACTTGCTACGTGCTGGGGTGTCCTAAGTTCTTCATACGTATTAACTCATTGAAACCTTGCGACGTACTCCTAGGAGACGGGTGCTATTAGCATTCCCGACTTACATATGAGGAAAATGAGGTGCTCGGTGGGGCCTTTCCTCCAGTATCTGTATGGAAGTGGAGCACAAGCCCATAATCACAGAGCTAGTGAGTGACAGAGCCAGGATCTGAACCCATGCATCTGGTTCCAAGTTTTGACTCTCAACTGCTATGTGATCTGCTTCCTGTGTAGGCTTGGAGAGCAGAGCTGGCATTCGGGGGGGTGCCATGGCAGACCATGCATTCATGTGAACAGTGGCACCTGTCTATACAGAGAAACCTTGAGGGGACACCAAGAGTCACTTACACAGTGACACAAGGTGAGTAAGACTCTTCAGTTGCAATGAAACCCACTGAGTTCTAAAAGATCTTCCCCCAATCCACACGATGAGCTGCATTTGGAGATAAGCTAAACTGAATGGATCTGTGCTTCTTGGAACTAGATTGGTTCTGATATGTGCCAGGAACTAAGGCAAGTGGGGTGTGGACCTCTCACTGCCAAGGTCAACGGTCTGGCTTCAGTGTGGTGATTTCAGTTAGTGTTTCAGCATTTGTAAGAGGCTCCACACTGAGCACACTACAAGCACCCCAGCACTGCTTTCTGGAAGGTGGATGCTTAATTAGCTCCAGCCAGGTAGGGAAACCAAGACACAGATGCTAAGTCCCTTACACAAGGTCACACTGTACTGACAAAGCTAGAACCTCAGCTCACGTCTGGCAGCCACTAAAAGCCACAGTTGGAGCTTCTTGCCTTGCTTGCTCTCACTCTGTTCCATGAAACACAGCAGGTCTTTACTTGCCTGCTCCTATTCTTGCTCTAGGCAAAAATAATTTCTGGGGTCTTCCATTGCATTTCAGAACCAAAATTTCAGGCAGCCTGTATTTCTTCTGCAAAACCAAACTTTGGACATAAAAAAGTAATCACACACACACACACACACACACACGCACACACGCACACACACACTGGAAGCATCATCTCCTTCTGACTGTTTCACAATCAACATCTTTTGACTCCCCCATGAACAAGCTCCTCTCTGAGCAGCTGGGACCAGGCAAACAAGCAGCAAGGGAATTTGATGAATGGAGAATATTTAGTAAATACAGAGTCTTCTGAAAATACAGAGTCTCTCTCAAACCAGCAGCTGAAAAATTCCTTGAAGGGCAAAGCAAAGTCCCTTTGTGGCTCAGACAATTTCTGCAGAGCCAGCTTTCTGCTAACAGTCTGAAGTTTCCAGATGCTACCCTCCAACCAGTTGGCATTAGCCAGATAACAACCAGGGAAATAGATACTGCTCTAAGTATTCTAAACAGAAGAAATTGAATGTCAGAAGTTAGCTATATGGGAGATGAAAAAGGTCAAGAGCCAAGAGGGATGGTGAGCCCACCCCAGAGATGAACCACAGCAAAAAGCCAGAATTCTACCTAACTCTGGGAGTGACCACGCCTAGGAGCTACAGTCCCAAGACAAAGCGGGCACTGCAGAGGACATATGGCCATGGCAGAGGAAGCCCCTCAAGGTAGAAGACATAGGAGGGCAGAGAGAGGAGGGAATCTGAGAATGCCCCAGGCTCTCCTGTCCTCCCGCCCTCAGATCTCCTGCAAGGCCTCCCATTGGCTGCCCCAGGCACGAGCTCAGTAGTCTGGGAAATACCCTTGTGAGGGTTAGTTACAACTGTAGGAATTGTGGCTGATGGTGGAGACAGCCTGTGACTCGACCTGGGGGACAGGAGTAGGTTTAGAGCCACTTCACTGAGGTGACATGCATCCAAATTTCATCTTGGAGGATGGAAAGTTTTCATCATGTGGGGTGCAGCTGATATTTTGGGATTTAGTTTGTTGGTTAGTTGGTTGGTACTGGGGATTGAACCCAGGGCCTCATACATGCTAGGCAAGCACTTTACCACTTGAGCTACACCCCCAGACCTGTTAATGTAATTTTATTTTTGAGATACAGTCTCATGCTACCTTTGCCTGGGTGATCAAACATGCAATCCTCCTGCCTCCATCATCCAAGTAGCTGTGATTACAGGTGTGTGCACCAGGCCTAACTGGCATGTTAAATCTGCCCAGTATCCAATGCTTCTTAGGAAATCACATTTCACCCTCTCTTAGTCTCTGTGGTTTCCCAGGGGATGAACACATGACCCAAATCTGTACAATCAGCAAATCCATCTTCCTGGCCACAGTGATTGGACTGAGGAGAGTCACATGACTGGCAGTGGTCCAATGGGAAGCTACCTCAGACTCTAGAGGACCTTAAACAAAAGAGGGCCCTTTTCCCTCTGGTACTACAATGGATGGAACTTAGCCTGAACTATTAACAGTCATCTTGCCACTAGAAAAAATGAACAAAGTCAACCTGAAGGGAAATTGATGGGAGAGAAACAGAAAGTCCTGATGGTATCATTTGAGTACCTGGATCCAGCCATACCTGATGCCAAAAACACTAGATCTTGAAATTATTTGAACAAATAAAATTTTATGCTTCAGCCTCTTTATACTGGGTTTCCATCATGATGGGGGACAGAAAAGAAATATGACTTACAAGGAGAAGCAGGAAAGAGGGTGATGTATTTCAGGAAGTGTCTAGAGGGTGGGATTTTGTCAAAGGGGGCAGAAGATGAGTCTGTACAGGTGGATGTGGACTTAGCCTTGAGCTCCAGCAGTCATGGCGGAACTTAGTCCAGAGCTTCTGGAACTTTTAAGGTTTAGAGCAATGCCAGTTCGGCCTTGTATTTGGGGGTCTTCCTTTTTTTTCAGGGGCCTCTCCCAAAGGTCCCAGGCAGAATTTGCTGCTCCTCGATTCCTATGCCACTTTAAACATATTCCAGAACATTCTGCATGGGGCTGTCACTACACGTTTGCATGTCCTGGTGACAGTGAGTGATGAGGTCAGGTGCACCATTTTATTTGTGCACCCCAGAGCCTCAGTTCATGCATGGCCCCAACCAAAGCAGGTCCTCGCTGTTGCATCAATCAGACCTGTTCATTATGATGTCATGAGTGTCTGTAGACCTGTTCCTTATGATGTCACAAGCATGTGCTGTGCCTGTTGTGATGTCACAAGCATGCATTCTTTAAACACCAGAGAGCAACTTACACTGTGTCCCGTCATATGGTATTTGACCTCACCTAGAGGCTGAGCACTAATTTTCTACTCATTGCTGAATGCTTCTTACCTACCACGGTTTGAGATATTGTCTTCCCCTGTTATATCACCATATTTATCTCTCCTGTGTATTCTACAAGGTAGCTATTAACCCGGTTTTACAAATGAGGACACTGAGGCTCAGAGAGGCTATTCAGTTTGCCCAAGGTCACACAGCTAGGAAGCAGCAGAGCCAGGGCTTAAATCAGGGTCCCCTGTGGCAGCAGTTCTGGCTGATTGATCCCAGTGATCATAAGGGGTAATGATGAGTGTGGGATTTGGGTCCCGAGCCTCTCCAGCTGGTTGCAGGAAGTCTGAGGCAGGCTGCCTGCGGTGGCTGCTGTACGTGAGCATCCGCACTGCCCAGCCTGGGCTGCGGGTCCAGCCAGTGACTCAGGACCTGGAGCAGCCGCTGCTTTAAATAGCTGCTCCCAGCTGGGGCTCGGGCTGATGGATGACTTAAGGTGACTTATGGCCAGCAAAGCAGCCCAGGGCAGCCCAACGCCACTCTGGAGCAGAGGGACATTTGGGCACTGGGGGAGGCTGCTGGGGGCTGGGACCCTGCCAGAGAGCCATTTGACAATCCCTCCTGCCCCCACCTGAGGATGTGGACCTGCCATTTGTCCACACCTGTCCCTCCCCACTGGCCTTCTGGTGCAGAGGACTGTGTTCCTCCTGAAGGCCCCTGCAGCTCTGTGGGGCCTTGAAGCGACCACTGTACAACGAGGACCAGGGTCAGCAGACCTGAGTTCAAATCCCAGCTTTGCCACCAAAGAAGGGTACGACCTTGGACAAGTCCTTCACGTTCCTCTGCGCTCCTGCATCAAGTGACAAATCCACAATAGGAGGCAGAGGACAGCCTGACAGCACCCAATGGATGATCAGCGAGTGACCACACCAGGGACAGAATGCTTCTCAGGCAATGGGGACAATTAACGTGCTCTGAAATAGAAGCAAACCAAGCAAGAGGGCAGTGAGCTCCTCTGTGTGTTTTAAGTGGGATCTTACATAGTCGTGTGTGTCACTATTGTCACAGAATGACTCTGAAAGGACACACACATGTGAATGGAGAATTTGAGTTTTCGGTGTTGTTTATGGAGCTAGGGTTGGAACCCACGGCCTCACACACGCTAAGCCAGCCCTCTACCACTGAGCTACACCCCCAGCCATTTGTAAAATATTTTAAGGCAGGGTCTTTCTAAGTTGACCAGACTGGCCTTGAACTTGAGATCCTCCTGCCTCAACTTCCCGAGTAGCTGGGATTACAGGTGTGCCACTGGCTCAAGATTCATTTCTTACATTCTGCTACTTAGTGGGTTTTAAATTTTAATTTATGTTCATTTTAATTGATTAGTCATTGGGGACAATGGAGTGTTTGCTTGTGTTTGCATTTTCTCATTCACGTTTCTCAAACAATTTCTAAAGCATTACAGAACTACTGAAAGGACGGGTGGAGCACAAGGTAGGCCTTCAGAAAGATCCTAAAACCGGGGCGCAGGGAATTCGGATGTAGTTCCAGTAAGCCAGCTGGGTGGCGTTTGTCAAGCCCGCCCCAGCTTTCTCCCAGCTTTCGGGTTTGCATCTTACCGAGGGGATCCATTCATGAGTGGAGGCACCTATTCCTGTGACTCTGACTCATGTGACCACTGGACTGGAGCCGAGCAGAGCTGGGTTGGAAACCACCCCCGTCATTTATTAACTTGGAAAAGCAACTCAAATGCCCGGAGTCTCCTTTTTGGGTAAAATAGTGGTGGTCTCACTTCAAAGGGGCATGGTGAGAATTAAGCGACTGGGCTTACTGTAGCATTGGGCTCAGAGTTGTGACATACCAAAGCGCTCAATACATAGGGTTTTTCTTTTAAGTCCCCTCAACCGATTTACTGCAAGCCATTTTGCTTTTAGGATCTAGATGCACAAATACAATGTATGAAACCTCACCTCTGGGTGGAAATGAGTTTCCTTCGTCTTAGCTGGGCTCCCTGGGAAATAGAGCCAGGGACAAAAGTGCTCCGTGCTGGCACCGTTTTGGGGAAAGTGACCCCAGGAGGGAGGAGCCAGGAGGGGGAGAGCAAAGGAAGTATCTAGGGGGGCTTCCACAACATTGGGACAGGTTGGTTGCTTGGTGTCACAGATGTCTTCAGACTGGGAATGGAATAATTTACCCTCCAGGTCTTACCACCTGTTGGCCAAAGTTTTCCCCCAGTGGGGTGTCGCCTCCCTCACACCCTGGTTTTCCTGTGGAAGGCTAGCAACTGTATTCCATGAGGCCTCCTGACTCGGGGGAACATGAACCTTCCAGGGCAGGGGAAATGGCTGTACAGCTCAGGATACCACCGCAGGAATGACAGTCGCCATTACTGTCTCCAAAGACCAAGAAAATAGTACATCCTTTGTCTGTGCCCATTCTGGCCAGAAACTGAGGCAGGTGCACAGCTCACAAAAGAGTATGTGAGCCCAGGGTACCACACACCTTCCACCAGGTGAGTGTCCAGAATTGTCCTGTCCTGCTCATAATAGGATGTCACCTGTCACTTGCCCACCTGCCGCCAAATGCATGAAGGTCCCCTCCTACCCACCCATACATAGATCAACCACAGGCTCCAGGGCCCAGGCGAGTGAGTGTCCTCCACTCCCATCAGATGTCCTCAAGACACCACAGTGGCTCCCTGCACACTCCCAGGCTGCTCCCTGGGACCTTGCTACCTCAGCTTCTTGCAGCACTATCGGGACAGGTATTTTAAATGTGAGATTCTGGGCTCAGTATCAAAGTCATGGCCATGCCAAATCTATCGCTGCTTCTGCCAGGTTCTGTTTGAGATGCTGACCCACTGGTGCTCAGTGCCCCCGATTTCAATCCATTTTTACTGCATTCCTGTGGTTATTCAGCAAACACACAATCAATAAGAAAAAGGCAACCTAACAGAAAGATGGCTCGAGGGTAATGAATAGACAGTTCATAGACAGGAAAACACAAGTGGCCGTGATGCACGCCAAAAAGATTCTCAGTCTCGAGACTCCAGGGAGGGATTCCAAGATGGCGGCTAGAGGTAGGAAGCAGAAAGCGAGCCTCCTATAGTGAAATCTTGGAGAGACGCTGGAGACACACTTTGCAGGCATAATCACAGAGAAAAGGCATAACTTTGACACCTCCACATCTCCAGCCGGTGCAGAGAATCTCCACTTCACGTTAAACGGAGAACCGAGGAGGCCCCCGGGCCGGCAGTGGCCGGCGCCCACACGGCTTGGGAAGACGCGGACCAGGTGAGCTTCGCGGTACCGCGGTTCCCCCACAGACAAGCCTGGGCCAGAGCATCATAGCCCCCTGGACAGACTGACCTCCACCCGGGGAAAAAAAAAGAGAAACTGAGTACTAAGCAATAAGAACAGTTAAGACACGCTGGAAAGAGGGTGGGGCGCCCTGAGCGCTGAAGATTGGGAGAAGGGAATCCTTCCCGGGACTGGAAATAAACGAGCCGGGCGGGCCGGAGAGGCTCTGGCGGGAGCGGGGCGCGCCAGCAACCAGGAGCAGGGACGCTTGTGAGAGGAGGGAAGACCCACTTCCCACGTGAACTGTAAATAAACACGCAGGCCTGACAACGCGGGGCAGTGGCACCTTTCCCAGTGCTTGGAAAGGGAAAAGCCTGTAGCAGAGGCCCCCCTCCCCCGCACAGGAGAACTCTGAGCAAACAAAGCCTGTGGGACCAGGTGAGTGCTAAGCTCACCCCAGAGATCTGCATAAATAACGCCGCCAGCTACAGGCTGAGAGCAGCAGGCAGGCAAGCCACAGTTGCAGATACCACTCTCAGAACTGCCTCCAGACGCTTTTTTTTCTTTTTCTCCCTACCTTTGATGAGAGAACAACCGAATTACACCTGCAAGCCGAAAAACTTACTGAAACTATTGCATTTGAACTGGGGACACTTGGTGGGGCTTTTTTTTTTTTTTTTTTTTTTTTTTTTCTTCTGTGTGTGTGTGAGTGTAGTTTTGTTCTACTTTATGCATCCCCTTTGATGAGACAACTACAGAACAACATCTGAGGCACCAACTCCAGGACTGGAGATTAAGACGGACATCCAAATTATTAAGACTGAAATTGCATTGCATATAAACTTGGAAGTTTTTTGGTTTTTTTTTTTTTTTAATTTCCTATTTTCCATTTTATTTTAATTCATTTTTATAAATAGATATTACTTTCATATACTTATTTTTTATTTTTTTTATCTTTGATTTTCAATCCTCTCTCTGTCTCTCTATTGTCTGTTCAGCTTACTGTCGATTAGTACACTAACACTCCCTGTTTATACCTTTGAAACTCTCTTGTCTGATACCTTGTTCTGCTTTCTCCCTCTTGTCTGTATATTTGTTTTCCCCTTTTCTTTAACTTCTTGCTTTCCATCTCAGCTCACTCTTCCGTTCTCAATATTACCATTGTTATTATTACAAGCTAGAAAATACTTAATTACACACAGTACAGGGACAGTAACAACACCAAGGACAATGACAGGAAGACAGAAAAAACAAGGAAACCAGTTTCCCCACAGCAAAAAATTAGTACAGGAACCAGAGGGGAATGAAGAGAACAGAAACTCAGAGCCAGACTCCAACAAAATGAAGATAAACTATGCCAAAGGACCCAATGAAGCCTACAAGAATAATTTAAAAGAAGACATACTACAAGTACTCAATGAGAATTTTATAGAGATGATACTGGATAGGGTCAACCAAAATGTACAGGAGACACTCAAGAAATTCCAAGACAATAAAAATAGAGAATTTGAAAAAGCAAAAGAAGAAATAAAGGAAACCATAGAAGCACTGTATAAACACCAAAGTGAAAGAGAGAACACAATGAATAAATGGATAAATGAACTCAGGACAAAAATAGACAACAATAAAGAAGAAAACAGCCAGGATATGGAAAACCTCAGAAAAAAGAACGAAACAGAACTGCAAAACAAAACGGAAAGCCAATCCAGCAGAATAGAACAAACAGAAGACAGAATCTCAGAACTTGAAGATGAAATGGTAATTAAAGGAAAAACCGAAGAACTATTAATTAAACAACTCAAGACCTGTGAAAAGAAAATGCAAGAACTCACCGACTCCATCAAAAGACCAAACTTGAGAATCATGGGCATCGAAGAAGGAGAAGAGGTGCAAGCGAAGGGAATGCGTAATATATTCAACAAAATAATAATGGAAAATTTCCCAAATCTAGAGAAAGATATTCCCATACAAATGCAAGAGGCCTCCAGGACACCAAACAGACCAGATCAAAATAGAACTACTCCACGACATATCATCATTAAAACAACAAGTTCAGAAACTAAGGAAAGAATATTGAAGGCTGCAAGAGAGAAAAAACAAGTAACATACAAAGGTAAACCCATCAAAATCACAGCAGACTTCTCAACAGAAACATTAAAAGCAAGAAGAGCGTGGGGTGAGATCTTCCGGGCACTGAATGAAAATAACTTCAACCCCAGGATACTCTACCCAGCAAAGCTATCATTCAAAATAGATGGAGCAATAAAAGTCTTCCATGATAAGCAGAAACTAAAACAATATGTGACCACAAAGCCACCATTACAAAAGATTCTGCAAGGGATCCTGCACACAGAAAGTGACACCCAACTTAACCATGAAAAGGCAGGCAGCACCAAACCACAGGATAAGAAAAAGCAAGACAGTAGAGAGTAACATCAAGTTAGGTACACACAATCAAACCTTCAAACAACTAAGATAACTAAATGGCAGGAATCACCACATACCTATCAGTACTAACACTTAATGTCAATGGACTTAATTCACCCATCAAAAGACACCGTTTGACAAAATGGATTAAAAAAGAAGATCCAACAATTTGTTGCTTACAGGAGACTCATCTCACCGACAGAAATAAGCATATGCTTAGGATGAAAGGCTGGAAGAAGATTTACCAAGCTAATGGCCCCCGAAAACAAGCAGGAGTAGCAATACTTATCTCTGACAAAGTAGACTTCAAACCTACATTGATCAAACGAGACAAAGAAGGACATTCCATACTAATAAAAGGGGAAATAGACCAAAAGGAAATAATAATCATCAATCTGTACGCACCCAATGTCAACGCACCCAATTACATCAAACATACCCTGAAAGACCTAAAAGCATATATAAACGCCAACACAGTGGTTGTGGGAGACTTTAACACTCCATTATCATCAATAGATAGGTCATCCAAACAAAAACTCAATAAAGAAATCCAAGATCTAAAATATGCAATAGATCAAGTGGACCTAGTAGATGTCTATAGAACATTTCATCCAACCTCTACACAATATACATTCTTCTCAGCAGCCCATGGAACCTTCTCCAAAATAGATCATATCCTAGGGCACAAAGCAAGCCTCAGCAAATATAAGAAAATAGAAATAATACCGTGCATACTATCTGACCACAATGCAGTAAAAGTAGAACTCAACAACAAAAGTAAAGACAAAAAACATGCAAACAGCTGGAAACTAAATAACTCATTACTTAATGAAGAATGGATCATCGATGCAATAAAAGAGGAAATTAAAAAGTTCCTAGAAGTCAATGAAAATGAAAACACAACCTACCGGAACCTATGGGACACAGCTAAGGCAGTCTTGAGAGGAAAGTTTATAGCCATGAGTGCATATATTAAAAAGATTGAAAGATCCCAAATCAATGACCTAATGATACATCTCAAACTCCTAGAAAAACAAGAACAAGCAAATCCCAAAACAAATAGAAGGAGAGAAATAATAAAAATAAGAGCTGAAATCAACGAAATAGAAACCAAAAAAACCATACAAAGAATTAATGAAACAAAAAGTTGGTTCTTTGAAAAAATAAACAAGATCGATAGACCCCTGGCAAACCTGACTAAAATGAGGAGAGAAAAAACCCAAATTAGTAGAATCAGGAATGCAAAAGGGGAGATAACAACAAACACCATGGAAATCCAGGAAATCATCAGAGACTACTTTGAGAACCTATATTCAAATAAATTTGAAAATCTAAAAGAAATGGACAGATTTCTAGATACATATGATCATCCAAAACTGAACCAAGAGGAAATTAATCACCTGAATAGACCTATAACACAAAATGAAATTGAAGCAGCAATCAAGAGTCTCCCCAAAAAGAAAAGTCCAGGACCTGATGGATTCTCTGCTGAATTCTATCAGACCTTTAAAGAAGAACTGATACCAACCCTCCTTAAACTGTTCCATGAAATAGAAAGGGAAGGAAAACTGCCAAACACATTTTATGAAGCCACTATTACACTTATCCCAAAACCAGGCAAAGACACCTCCAAAAAGGAGAACTATAGGCCAATCTCCTTAATGAACATTGATGCAAAAATCCTCAACAAAATAATGGCAAACCGAATTCAGCAACACATCAAAAAGATTATCCACCACGACCAGGTAGGCTTCATCCCAGGGATGCAGGGGTGGTTCAATATACGAAAATCAATAAACGTAATAAACCACATTAACAGAAGCAAAGACAAAAACCACTTGATCATCTCAATAGATGCAGAAAAAGCCTTTGATAAGATCCAACATCATTTCATGATAAAAGCTCTAAGAAAACTAGGAATAGAAGGAAAGTTCCTCAACATTATAAAAGCTATATATGACAAACCTACAGCCAGCATTATACTTAACGGAGAAAAATTAAAACCGTTCCCTCTAAAATCAGGAACCAGACAAGGATGCCCACTATCTCCACTCCTATTCAACATAGTACTGGAATTCCTAGCCAGAGCAATTAGGCAAGAAGAAGGAATAAAAGGAATACAAATAGGTAAAGAAACTGTCAAAATATCCCTATTTGCAGACGACATGATCCTATACCTTAAAGACCCAAAAAACTCTACTCAGAAGCTTCTAGACATCATCAATAGCTATAGCAAAGTAGCAGGATATAAAATCAACATAGAAAAATCATTAGCATTTCTATACACTAACAATGAGCAAACGGAAAAAGAATGTATGAAAACAATTCCATTTACAATAGCCTCAAAAAAAATCAAATACCTAGGTGTAAACCTAACAAAAGATGTGAAAGACCTCTACAAGGAAAACTATACACTTCTGAAGAAAGAGATTGAGGAAGACTATAGAAAGTGGAGAGATCTCCCATGCTCATGGATTGGTAGAATCAACATAGTAAAAATGTCGATACTCCCCAAAGTAATCTACATGTTTAATGCAATTCCCATCAAAATTCCAATGACATTCATTAAAGAGATTGAAAAATCTACTGTGAAATTTATATGGAAACACAAGAGGCCACGAATAGCCAAGGCAATACTCAGGCAAAAGAACAATGCAGGAGGTATCACAATACCTGACTTCAAACTATATTACAAAGCAATAACAATAAAAACAGCATGGTACTGGCACAAAAACAGACATGAAGACCAGTGGAACAGAATAGAGGATCCAGATATGAAGCCACACAACTATGAGCAACTTATCTTTGACAAAGGAGCTAAAAATATACGATGGAGAAATAGCAGCCTCTTCAACAAAAATTGCTGGGAAAACTGGTTAGCAGTCTGCAAAAAACTGAAACTAGATCCATGTATATCACCCTATACCAAGATTAACTCAAAATGGATCAAGGATCTTAATATCAGACCCCAAACTCTTAAGTTGATACAAGAAAGAGTAGGAAATACTCTGGAGTTAGTAGGTATAGGTAAGAACTTTCTCAATGAAACCCCAGCAGCACAGCAACTAAGAGATAGCATAGATAAATGGGACCTCATAAAACTAAAAAGCTTCTGTTCATCAAAAGAAATGGTCTCTAAACTGAAGAGAACAACCACAGAGTGGGAGAAAATATTTGCCAATTATACATCAGACAAAGGACTGATAACCAGAATATACAGGGAACTTAAAAAACTAAATTCTCCCAAAACTAATGAACCAATAAAGAAATGGGCACGTGAACTAAACAGAACTTTCTCAAAAGAAGAAATTCAAATGGCCAGAAAACACATGAAAAAATGCTCACCATCTCTAGCAATAAAGGAAATGCAAATTAAAACCACACTAAGATTCCACCTCACCCCTGTTAGAATAGCCATCATCAGCAACACCACCAACAACAAGTGTTGGCGAGGATGCGGGGAAAAAGGAACCCTTTTACACTGTTGGTGGGAATGTAGACTAGTACAACCACTCTGGAAAAAAATTTGGAGGCTACTTAAAAAGCTGGACATCGATCTACCATTTGATCCAGCAATACCACTCTTGGGGATATACCCAAAAGACTGTTACTCCAGAGGCACCTGCACACCCATGTTTATTGCGGCACTATTCACAATAGCCAAGTTATGGAAACAGCCAAGATGTCCCAGCACTGACGAATGGATTAAGAAAATGTGGTATCTATACACAATGGAATTTTATGCAGCCATGAAGAAGAACGAAATGTTATCATTCGCTGGTAAATGGATGGAATTGGAGAACATCATTCTGAGTGAGGTTAGCCTGGCTCAAAAGACCAAAAATCGTATGTTCTCCCTCATATGTGGACATTAGATCAAGGGCAAACACAACAAGGGGATTGGACTATGAGCACATGATAAAAGCGAGAGCACACAAGGGAGGGGTGAGGATAGGTAAGACACCTAAAAAACTAGCTAGCATTTGTTGCCCTTAATGCAGAGAAACTAAAGCAGATACCTTAAAGCAACTGAGGCCAATAGGAAAAGGGGACCAGGAACTAGAGAAAAGGTTAGATCAAAAAGAATTAACCTAGAAGGTAACACCCACACACAGGAAATCAATGTGAGTCAATGCCCTGTATAGCTATCCTTATCTCAACCAGCAAAACCCCTTGTTCCTTCCTATTATTGCTTATACTCTCTCTACAACAAAATTAGAGATAAGGGCAAAATAGTTTCTGCTGGGTATTGAGGGGGGGAGCGGGAGGGGGTGGAGTGGGTGGTGAGGGAGGGGGTGGGGGCAGGGGGGAGAAATGAACCAAGCCTTGTATGCACATATGAATAATAAAAGAAAAATGAAAAAAAAAAAAAAAAAAAAAAAAAAAAAAAGATTCTCAGTCTCCCTCGCAAAGAAAAGAAAGGCAAATTAAAACTGCCCTGAGATGTCATTTTCCAATCCCATGGGCAGAAATCCAAAAGGTTTTATTACAGGCTTTGTTGGCAAGGCTGTGGGGAGATAGGAGGGTCCCTGTGGGGCAGAATTGGACAGAATCTATCAAAATTCTGAATGCGCAGATTGTTTGACACGGCAATTCCCCTTCTGGGAATTTGTCCTAGAGATGTTTGGTCTTATGCAAAATGGCGTCCATACAAGGTTATTCACTGCAGAATTATAAGCAAGACACTGGAAATAACTCCACACCTTGGAGTAGGTTAGTTCTTTTAATTGAATGAGAGTCACTGATACAGAAAGATTTCCCTGATATATTGGCAGATCACAAAGCACAAGAGACACGCTTATCCTAAGATAAAGCTGTTGAAACCCCCTGCTGCCACCACCATCAAAGCTTTAAAAAAGTAAGCAGCCATTCTCAGGCTCCTGGGTCTGAGAGTCAGTCAGAGATCCGTTGATCTCGGCTGGGTTCAGCTGTGTGGCGCTGCGCCAGGCTGCGAGAGACAGGTTCTGTTTGAGCCAGGGGCCAGTGAGTCAGGGGGTGAACTTCCCATGGGGGGACAGGAGAGGGGGAGTCAGGGGGCTCAAGAGAGCAAAACCCATCCCACAAAACCATTGCAAGATTTCAACCTCTGATCAGCTGACCTCCCCTGGGTCAAAACAAGTCATATGAGCAAGTCCAAGTCAAGGGCAAAGAACAGTTACCCACCAGGAGCCAGGCAAGAGCATAGAGGAGTGTAAAGAACTGACCACCCCCCTGTGACACTGCACACACACACACACACACACGTGTTCATACACGTGGAGAAGTTCAATTTTACTTATCTTCACATAAAGATTTCCTGGAAGGTTACAGCTCAGTGGCAAAAGCACTTGGCTAACATGAATGATGCCCTGGATTCCATCCCCAGCACCAGAAAGGGAAAAAAAGAAAGAAAAATTTACCCTATAAGAAAAACTGTCACTGTGATCACCTGGGCTGGGGGCCTGGGGAGCAGGGAGAACTAGATGGACAGGTAAAGGAGGAAGATATTGCATTGTCTTTTGATACTTTTAAAATCCAGTGACTGGTTCACCTGTGCAAAAACAATCGTTCTTGTCCTGCTGTGATAGCGCACACCTGTAATCCCAGCTACTTAGGAGGTAGAAGTACGAGGATCAAAGTCTATGGCCAACCAGGTAAAAGTGCCAGACCCTATCAGGGGGAAAAAATGCTAAAGTCCAGTTCCACTCCCCGAGCCTTTGATGTAGTTAGCTTGGGGTTTGACCATGCATCAGTATTTTAAAACATCCTTGATTTTACGAGTCTAGCAAAAGGAGACAGATTGAAACCGGTAACAGCACAGCTAGTCAGCGGCACTTCAGTATTCCAACCGAAAAACACAGGTTACTTATGGCACTAAAAACCTTTGCTCTCTTTGAGTAACTAGATTTTTTCCTCCTCTGCTACCAAAAAGTACAAAAGCATCTCTCCCTTTGCATTTTAGCACCCAGGAAACTCGGTGCCAGATTTGAAACTCAGGAGCTCCTCAAATCCAGATTTCCTACACATGCATGGCCTTTACCATGAATTTCTGCCCTTACTTAATTTTTCATTGATCCAGAATCTCCATTTCTGTTTTGTTATTGGTTCATGGTTTGTGTTCTGATAGGTGTCTCAAATTTTTTATGATGTGGAGGAATTAAATGATCAATGAAATATGAATAATAATGCCTTCTGTTTATTTGCTTGGCATCTGTTGCATTCCAAGCACTTTAGGTGTTTCATCTATAGTTGTTTATTAAAAAAAAATAATAAGCATAGGAGCAGTACCACTGGACTTATTTTAAGATGAACTGAGGCTCAGAGAGGTTAATAGCTTGTCTTGAGTCACACAGCACTAATAGTAGATTACTTTCTTACTGCTATTATAAGATGTTACCACAAATCTGGTGCCTGAAAACAACCCAGCTTCTCAGGCTGCCTGCATCTCTTGGCTCATGGCGGCACACAGTTCTGGCCTCTGTTCCCATCGTCACACCTCCTTCTACAATGCTGGCCCTCCCCCGCCCTACGTAAGGGCAGTTATGACCCCCTCACCCATCACCCTGGGAACCCAGGTGAGTCTTCTCACCTCGAAACCTTTAGCCACACCCCATTAGCAAAGTCCCTTCCACCAGGCAAGGTGCCACAGTCCCAGGTTCTAGGAATTAGGACGTGGTCATCTTGGGGGTGACACATGAGCTGGAGTTCAAGCCCAGCCTCCCTCAGCCACACGGCTATGTCTTCTCGCCATCCTCTGCTGCCTTTGGAATGTGGGGTTTGATCTTGTGACATCGTCAGTCCCAGGGCCTTCCGTGGTGTACCAAGAAAGGAGCACATTCCCCTATAAATGAGGCACAGAGAGGGAGCAATTACCCACACTGAAAGAGGGAAATGTCCCCATTTCCAGATGGAACTGGTGGGTGATTCATAAGAAGGGGACCTAGGATCAGTTTCTCGCACCCTCTGCTGCTGGCCAGTTTGCAGTTCAAGAAGTAGCTAGTGTGAGTTTTATGTATTTATTCATTTATTTGTTTGGTTGTTTATTTTGAAAGTACGGGGGTTTGAACTCAGGGCCTCATAATTGCTAGGCAGGTGCTCTACCACTTGAGCCACATTCCCAGCCTTTTTGCTTTAGCTTTTTTCAGATAGGGTCTTGAGTATTTTTCCCCAGGCCAACCTCTAACTGTGATCTTTCTACCGACACCTCCCGTGTAGCTGGGATTACAGAGGGTGCCACCAGGCCCGGCTAAATTGGAGGTTTTTGCATTATTCTTTTTTCTTTGTTGCCCTTCCTATTCGAATGATGACCCCGTGTTCATTACAATATCCCAGGGCCCACTGAGCCCAGCCCTGAGACTAAAGCAAATCGCCCAACAGAGCAGGTCACATTCACCTGGGGACAGATTTGAAGATGGGGGAAAGGGAACCACGCAGACTCCATCCAAAATCCCCCCACCTTTTTGGAGAGTGGGACATGAAAAGCTGAAGTGCCTGGTCAGGACACAAGGCAGATGGCGTTCGCCTACCCAGGGCCTCCCTGAGAACAGAGGTTACGTCTCCTGAACGTCCCACAGGAAGCATGCTGAATGGATCGTGCTCAGACTTCAGTAACAAAATCCAAAAGTCTCCCACAAGGACACAAAAACAGATGTGCAAGGATATTCAGAGCACTGTCTGTAACGGCGGGGACACTGGACAGCATCCAAATGTCCATCGAGAGGGGACCCGGGAAATAAATGATTACATTCCTACAATGATTAAATGATACACAGCTATTAAAAACCAGTAGAGGTGGGGGAAAGATGTCCAAGATATATTGCTAATGAGAAGAGCAAGCAGTGGGACATTTTATAAAGTGTAGTCTCTCGTGTAAATAAATGAACATGTAAACTCATCCAGTGACACGCTGCAGGACCTGTGTGTACTAACTGTGCATAAATCAGAAGAAATATGTATAGTCACGTGTGCATTCTGCTTCTTTGATCTTAAAGAGCGATTGTTTTCAAGTTAGTTTTTGAAATTAAGATCTGCCTTTTTATATAATGCAGCCCTTTTTATTTTGCTGAGAGATCGGAAAGTCAAAGATGTGGCTTGAACAGAAGATATACAAGAAATATAATTAGCATGTGTGCAGAAAACAAGTGCAGGAGATAGCTTATGCACAGAACAGCTAAAAAGAAAAAACATACATTTTGGACTTAGGAGTGAGATAATGGGGTGATGAGAAGATGCCAAAACTAAATAATCTACCTCCATAATTGAATTTTTACTGGGGACACATTTTACATTAGTACCAGGAAAGAAAGAAAGGCAAAGAAAACTCCTTCTGTGAGACATACCCTTTGTGAGAAATAGAAAAAAAACTCATTTTGTATTCAGAAAAACAGGGGCATTTGACAATTCAGCAAAAAATTGGGCTTCATTTGCGTTTTTAAAATAGAAAGAACATTGTTGTTTTCTGGTGATCAAAAGCATGTGATTTTTGTATAATTAAATAACCCCAATAACATGGAGACACTCCCCTAGGCCTCGCCCCACCCCACAGAGAACAAACCAGAATGTTGGGGTCACACCCCTTCTTATACATGGCTTTCAGCCTGACTCGGTCCACTTCATTTGTAAAACATCTCAGCATGTCACTATATCCGGCCTGAGAGAGGAGGTTGGCAATGTGGCCGAAGACCCCTCTCTGGACCCCGCAGGCAGTGTCAGCCCTCGGGAACTCAACCAGCATGAGAGGAGGGAAAGGGCTTGGTGTCTGTGGACTTTTAGGCACAGACCCCTCCTCGGTCGTCCACCACATCAGTGATCCTGGACCGACTGCTGGATTGGCTTTGGATGTACCATGGGTTAGGCCCAACTTGTCACCTTTCCTCAGCACCGTCTCACTGACCTACCTCTTGATCCCCCATTAAGGAACTCTCCACTCCTACCTATCCTCATTGCCCCTCTGCCTCCTAAGATTCTGATGCTCCCAAGCCTGTGACATATGCCCACAGTCATCCTTCCGGGAGGGGATAAAGGCTTCCTGCGAGCCAGTGCAGGATCCACCTAACAGCCAAACTCCACCAGGCCAAACCGCTCACACTGGACCCTCAGGACCGCCATGGGGTCCCATGCACCATCCAACCAGCTCGTCCCCTTGACCTTCATAACAAACTATAGAAAGATCCCTGAAAATGTCATCTTTGTCCTTCATAATACCTGGACAATTGGGGATTTTAGGATCTAACCTGACTTACTGCAGGAAAGGAACGTCTTGGGGGAAGACATCCACACCAGGCTGTTTTCTAAATAAACTAACTGATGATACGTGGGAAAATAATATTCAAATACACACCAGCACTGGGGTGATCGTCCATCCATAGCTGTACCGTCAGTGGTCAAACGTTTATGCTTTTTTTGCCTTTTATTTTTACTTTTCCTTTTTGGCCAATTTAAACAGTGGCACAAAGAAAATTCCCATACATATATTTTGGCACTTATCTGATTACTTAATTCCTAGAAGTGCAATCTGCTGAGTCGATGAGTTTGCACATGGTTAAGGGTTCTGCTCCTGTGACACATTTCCTCTCCAAAGCAGAAATCACCATTCTGCATTTATGGAGTACAGACTTTGTGCCAGGTCTTGTTCTCGTTTACTTTCCGAAAATTCCTGTGACACTGGTGTTGTTATTAGCCTTTATTTTACAGATGAGTAAAGGAAAGCTCAGAGAGGTATGTGATCTGTCAACGCCACACAGCTAAGAAACTGGCAGAGCCCTGGATGCAACCCCATCTGTCTGCTCCCAAAGGGCAAGTTCAAAATTATGGCTTCCAGAATCATCCTCTCCCTCACCTCATCCATCCACAAGCACAAGAGGAAGCCTATGTCCTTCTCCCCTCTCTTCCCCCAACTGAAAATTCTCATTGAAATCACCCAAAAAGCATGCAGTTGCAAGCAAGAGAAAATTCAAGCGAATTAAGTAATAAAGTGAATCCTTGGCTCAAATAACCAGAAGTCCCAAGGAAGGCTGAGTGTCAAGGATCTCACCATCAAGCAGCTCAATGGTGAGAGGAAACTCAAACTCCTGTCTTTTCCCTGACGTCCTCATGGGCTCAAGATGGTCCCCAAGCTCCCCCAAAACCAGACAGAAGGAGAGTAGTCTGACTCAGTGAGCCCCTCAGATGAGTGGGAACCATTCCCAGCATCCCTAGCTTCCCATTGGCCTGACCTGCTCCATGTGCTCTCCCTAAACCAATAACCATGGCCAGGGCTGGGGTTATGCTAATGAAGCCAGGCCTGGGCCCCGTCCTCCCACTCCTAGATCCCAGAGTGGGGATGGACACCCCGTCCTCCGGAGACTAAATACAGCAGGATTGAAAGTGAGTTCATGTGTACTGGAGATGTGGATACCAGGCATCATCAGGGACTCTTCTGGGCTCCACCCATCTCTCAGGTCTAAGCCTAATTACCCTCTGCCCTTGATCATGGCCGGGAGGGGAATGAAGCCCTGAACATCCATCCCCAGGGATCCCCTTGGATCCTGCAGCCAAGGATGAAAGAGTGGGGCACAAATAACCCAGCTCCCTCGCCCCTTCCATGGAACACTTGAAGTTCTGCTGTGGTTGGCACAGCTGCCCAGCGGGGTTAAAGTCACCCATAGTAGGAACTGGTTAAGTGACATAACCAATCCTAGCCCTGGCTTGGTGACTCATATTTTGGTGGTCTGTTCCATTTTCATGTCCCCAGTCCCCTCCCAAATTTTCCTGGGACCACATGGTAAATAAAATATTTACCCTTGAGTCTCTAACTTGGAGTTCACTTGTGGGGAACCCAAACTAAAGCAGGGATGCAACTACAAAGGCCAGTCCCCCATTGCCGTTGGTCTTGGTGTAGAGCAGAAATGGTCTACAAATCTAACTTGCAGTGCTCCCAGGCTGATGGTGGATGACTGCACGGCTCTCCAGACTGAAGAGCGATACCATCTACCTCCGAGCTAAGCCCTTCGCCTCTGTGGGGAGGAGAGGGATGCCCCCTTCCCTGGGAAGGCACTTTGTATGCACAACTACCCCAACAGCGACCAGACCAGAATACATTATTCAACACCCCATCACGAGAATGTCCTGCAGACTCCAACATCTGGCTTCCTTGGCAAGAATCTTTTAGGAAAAAGAGCAAGAACCCAAAAGGCCAGCTCAGTGGATGGCAGATTGGGGTTTTTGGTATATGTCTGCCTGGAAGCACTTGCTATAAGCTATCGGTCTGACTGAGAGATGAAAAATAAACCCTTGCTCAAAAGATGGCAGAAACTCACTTCTGAAAGATAGAAATCTCTCCTTTCGTGCCGGTTAATGGGATCTGTATGACAATAATTTATTTACTGATTTAATTAATTGCAGTATAGTTTTGCCTGGCGACTGCAGCACTGGCAAATGGCTGATCTCTATCAGGAAAAGACGTGTGATCAGTTTCACTTCAGGGACAAGCCTTAAACTGAGCAGATTGCTACACTGGGAAGGGTCCCTTTCAAAGGGGGAAATCGCTGAGATCTTTAAAATGATTCCCTGAGTCTGTGTAGAAAGGAAACTGAAAGATGACTGCAGAGGAGAGAGCCAGAGCCAAGGAAGGAAAATGCCCAGTCTCTCAGATGAGCAAGTGCAGAGCCAAGGGATGTGCCAGCCAGCATCTCTATTCCCAGCTCAGACCTCCTCCCATGGTGCCTCTCACCCCAGAACACTGAGAAAATAGACAGAGTGGATTTCTGCTCCCAGTAGGCTGGTCTGTTGGATCCAAGGAATCAAATATAAATGCCTTTTTGCTCCCAGGAAGCAACAAATGGGTGAAGGTGGTGGGAGGTGAACATAAGGGAGGGGTGGGGACTGTGGTACACATGAGAACATGTGCAAGGGGCACAAAGTTGCCACGACATCCAATTTCTGAAGAGAAACCAAAAATCCAACATGCTATATGGGAAAACAGTGCTATGACATCCTCTAGCATTTAAATCTTGGTGACTGATTAAGTAGAAGTAATAAAAAGTTAAGTCCCATATAAGCCAAAGAAGACTTGTCATCTCACCAAATTCAGTTTGTAAGCTCTGGGACAAGGTGTCAACATCTGGTGGCAGATGTGGTCATCCATCCATCTGTCCGTCCATCCATTCATCCATCCATCCATTCATCCATCCGTCCATTCATCCATTCGTTCTGATATGAATTTATTCAGGTTCAACAGTAAGGGTTCCTAACTCTTTCTACACATCAGAACTACTTAATAAGCTTTAAAATTCCAATGTCCAGGTGCCATGCCATAGAAATTGCACAAGAATGTTCAAGAGACGGGCATCGGGATGCTTTAAACATCGATAACTGCAGTGTGCAGCCAAATTTGGGAACACTGTGACCACAAGTGAGACTGTGTGCTGGGTACCAGGAACCCAAGATGATGGGGCAGATGTGGTCCCTGCCCTCCTCGGGCTCAAAGCCCAGTGGAGGATTCAAACAAACAACCAGATGTAGCAAAGTCTGCCAGCTGCCCACCAAACCTGTTTTCCTCATGCATCAGGGCACGCACTGGACTACATTTCCCAGCCTCCCCTGCAGTTAGATGTAGTCATGTGTCTGGATTTGGGCCAATAGAATGTGAGCAGATGTCATGTGTGCTATTTCCAGAGGTGGCCGATGAAGCCCTCATGTCTGCTCCCCTATGCTCTGTAACCCCTCCCTGCAGCACCTGGAGCCAGGAGCTGAGGATGGCAGAGCTGTTGCCAACCCAGGCTGATGGGTCCGCAAGTAACTGTAACAACTACCCAGACCCAGAACAGTTGTCCTGGACTGTTACACATGGAAGAAAGTCCTGTGTTCTTGGTGCCTCTATTAAACCAACACCTTTATGATAGGGGTAAGGATGACAACAGGGTACACTGGCCAGACTAGGGGGATCAGAGCTGGCTCCTGTGTATTTGCACCCCATGCATAGCAACGCTTTTGCCGAAAGCACTTGGGCCTGCAGATGTGCAAAGGGTAACTGAAAGCAGGAGACAAGCTTGACATCCCTGTGAGAAAGCAGTCTTTTCTACCAAAGTGTGTGTCACCATTTTAATTGTCTGTAGTCCCAGGATCTTCTTACGGATTCTTGCTGTTGGAAATGTAGGCCCCAAAAGTGACCACGTGGAGAGGAGTGATTTGGCCAAGAGATTCTTTATTGCCGGGTGGGAGAGGGAGAGAGCCAAGAGAGCCAAAAAAAAGAGAAGCAGGAAGGGCAGGGGCTTAAATACCCCTCAGTGGGACTCAGCATGATCTGATTGGTTAGGATCTTATGGTTCATGCTGATTGGAGGTTGGGGCAGAAGGAGGATTCAAGCTAGACTTGAGGCAGGACTGTGACCCTGGGAAACAGAAGCTGAAGGGTGCAGTAAGAACTGAAACCTGTCGGCGCCATTATTGCCAACACTTGCTAAGCCCCTTCGCACCAAGCAAATCGCCATGCTGTGTAGTTTAAACCCTCCCCCTGGGGTTAGTGTAGAATTTTAGTCAGTTGAGAAGATTGTGACCGTTTGATCTGGTTCAATCCAGGTCAAGAGGCAGGGTCAGTGTGTCAGGAACACCAGGCAGGACAGACTGCCTGCCCCTTTGTGCGTGCTGTGCCCTTGTGCCTGCTCACCCTTCTGCAGAAGTAAATTTTGCCTTGCTGAGACAATTCTGTTTCTGTGTCTTCAATTGTGACCCTCGTGGTCTTTGGGGGTCTTATTTCTAACATCTCTGCCTCCATTTGCGATCTGTCTTCACTCTGAGCTGCTCTCTTCCTTAGTCACCTTGCAGCCAGCTTGGAATCCTGGAAGAACAAGACTGACAGATGACAGGAGGCAAAGTCACCCCCCCAGCCACTAGTGACTTTCTCATCGTGACCAGGCCCTGCCTGGCCAATCCTGAAATGATGATCAAGAGGACTACTCTTCTGACCACACCTGTGACCCTCAACCCTTACCCGGTTCTTCCTCTACTTACACTTAAAGCCCACCTTTAACCATGGGCTGCAGTGCTTATCAGCAGTTCCAGAGGCTGCAAGTCCAAGATCTCGGCACCGGCAGGTGGCGTGTGGAGAGAGTGGCTCCCTGGCTTACAGACAGCCATCTTGGTGCTGTGTGTGCCCATGTGGAGGAGACAAGGGCCCTGTCTGGGGTCTCCTTCATAGAGCAATGGTCCCACTGATTAGGGATCCACGCCCACCCATTACCTAACCACCTCCCCAGAGCCCCACTTCTTAATACCATCACCTTGGGGATTGGGATTTCTTTTTTTTTTCTTTTATTATTCATATGTGCATACAAGGCTTGGTTCATTTCTTCCCCCTGCCCCCACCCCCTCCCTCTCCCCCCTCCTCAATACCGAGCAGAAACTATTTTGCCCTTATTTCTAATTTTGTTGTAGAGAGAGTATAAGCAATAACAGGAAAGGACAAGGGTTTTTGCTGGTTGAGATAAGGATAGCTATACAGGGCATTGACTCACATTGATTTCCTGTGCGTGGGTGTTACCTTCTAGGTTAATTCTTTTTGATCTAACCTTTTCTCTAGTTCCTGGTCCCCTTTTCCTGTTGGCCTCAGTTGCTTTTAAGGTATCTGCTTTAGTTTCTCTGCATTAGGGACAACAAATGCTAGCTAGTTTTTTAGGTGTCTTACCTATCCTCACCCCTCCCTTGTGTGCTCTCGCTTTTATCATGTGCTCATAGTATAATCCCATTGTTGTGTTTGCCCTTGATTGGGATTTCAACACAGAAAGCTTGGGCGGAGGGGTGACACAAATACAAAGACTGGAAATTCTCTGCCGTCCTCCCTGCCTAAGGCGGCTTTCACACTCAGCCCCACGGTGAAGGTGGCCAGAAATCGGGGAAGAGGTGCCAACTTCTACTAGAAGGGGAAAGGACATGCACAGAGCTGGGAGAAGGGAAGGTGGCACTTTGGGGGCACCTTGCATAATTAAGCCCATCTAGAACACCAAGTAGGAGGCTGGGAGAAGAAAGGTAATGAGAGGTGAGGCAGAGACAGAGACAGAAACTGGCGGGGCGGAGAGATGGAGCGAGTGGGAGGCAGGAAAACTGCCAGGGACAGCCAAAAGTCAGATCGCAGAGCACAGAGGTCCCACAGACACAATGCAACTGGCTCTGCAAAGCTACCTCCTCCTGACTCCACCCGGAGACAGATGCCTAAGTTGATATCCTCTGGCTTCTATGGGAGAGGCCCAGCTAGCAGGGAGGCCAGCTCCTTCCTAGGCTGAGCCATGGGAGGCAGAGAGGCACGGAGGCCTGGCTTCTAGACCCTCCCTGACTCTGACTGGTGGCCTCAGGTTCCCGGTTTCTTCATTTGTCATGCGAGCCTGTACTTTCCTCTGAAATCCACTGTGGCACTGATCAAAGTTTGTGATCGTGTGTTTACTTGTGATGAGGTTTGATGTATGGCTCATCGAGAGAAAGGTCAAAAGCAAGGCATGCTTATCTTATGTATGGATGAGCCACAGGAAATGTTCAAGGGCACTGATATGTTAAAAGAGAAAAGGGAGGGAGGGAGGGAGAGAGAGAGAGGGAGAGAGACAGGAAGAAAGAAGAAAGGAAGGAAGAGAGGGAGGGAGGAAGGCAGAAAGAGAGGGAAGGAGGGGAGGAGGGAAGGAGGGAGGGAAGAAAGAAGAGAAGGCAAAAGGAAGGTGTTACACACAAGTCCTGGGCACTATGATAAGGAAGAACAGGTTGTGAGGGGATATTTGTCCCCACCAGAATTAACTCAAGGAAGAAAAAACTGCATGTGTCTTAAATGACCTCCTTGGGTTCCTGTGGAAGTGCGTGAACCCTTGCGCCTCTGAACGAGGCATCCATGGGTCACAACCCCCAGCAGAGGCAGGGACATGACACATAGAAATGCCACCAGCAGGAAACGGAGCTGAATGGCCCCCTCCGCACAGCCTACCCACACACTGGTGGCTGGAGGATGGTGGGAGGAGACAGTGCAAAGCAGTGATGAGAACTGTCCCACACTTTCCCCTCCTCAGGGCCTGGTGAGGGCCCCTAAAAATCCCCATTCACTCCTGACCATGTTGGGGTCTCATCCCTGGTCCAGGAGGCCCGGCCAGCAGAGCAAACATGAGCGAATGAATACACTGGGGTGAGGGGGAGAAGCCCTAAACCAACAGGAACCACAGAGTTCAGAAAACACTCCATGGCCACTAACACGAATAGTGAGAGTTTGGCAAACAGCCAGCTATACACTAGTCTCAAAGGATCACCCTACATTGCTGGATCCTGACCAGAATAAGACAGGGATTACTGGGACAGGTGACAAAACATGGAAGTGGCTGTGGATTATGATAATGTCACAGAGATATTCTGTTTCCTCACTTTGAAAACTGACTTGTGGGTGGGGGCAGGGGGGAGAAATGAACCAAGCCTTGTATGCACATATGAATAATAAAAGAAAAATGAAAAAAAAAAGAAAACTGACTTGTGGCTATATAAAAGAATGTTCTTTTTCCTGGGAGACACATGCTGGGGTATTTAGGGAGGAAAATATCCCAGACAAACTGGATATTTTGATGTTTGGAGGGTGAGGACTGTTTTCTAGGGTCAGGGAATGGGATTCAAATCCCATCTCTGCTACCTGCTGGCTGTGTGACCTTGGCAAGCCACCTGACTCTCTGAACCTCTGTTTCCTCACCTGTAAAATGGAGCTACTAAAAGTGGTTTTCTTCATAAGATTATTGCAAAGATTTGGTGAGACAACCTGCTGGAAGGACTGAGAATAGTAGCTGGTGCTGTGGGTTCTTAGAAAAAGGAACAGCTATAAATCTAGACGTCTCAAAGTTGGATGAGGTTCTCAGTGTCTTCCAGTCCATCTTCCCTCCCAGACACCGGTCTCTCTGGGAAAAGCTCACCATGAAAAGTAGGAAGGTCCTAAATACCCCTGAGAGTCAATGCTGGACGGGTCCAGGTCTAACCCTTTTGTTTTATAAATGAGGAACCTGAAGCATAGATAGGCCAAAGTCAAGTGGCTTGCCAAGTTCAGGCTGACTCACCAAAACCCTAATTAATGGCCACTGTGTGTGAGGACAGTGCTGCACGCCGGGGGATTACAAAGATGACTGGGCTCAGGATAGAGTGTGAGGGCCGTGTGTGCGACTATGGTAAAATGTCACCAGAGGCTGGGCGCTGGTGGCTCACGCCTGTAATCCCAGCTACTCAGGAGGCAGAGATCAGGAGGATCATGGTTCCAAGCCAGCCCCAGTTAACAGTTTGTGATACCCTATCTTGAAAAACCCTTCACAAAAAAGGGCTGGTGGAGTGGCTCAAGGTGTAGGCCCTGAGTTCAAACCTCAATACCACAAAAGAAAAATCACCAGAGACAAACCAGAAGAAATCTTTGCTCATAACTCCCCCATAAAATCTCATCAGTCCCCAAAACTGCCTTCTGTCAAATTCCCATCTTCTCCATGCCTTTGCTTCAAGCTTCATCTTGTGGCATATCAAACCTTTCTCCCATTTCTCACTGTAAACCTGTCACACTCTTACTAAACTCCTTCCATGGCTCCCTATTGCTCTTGGGAAACGCTCAACTTCATTTTCAGGGTGGACGTCATTCAGCCCAAGTACGAAAACACCCTTGTGTGTAGACTGACAGTCGAACCATAAAATTTATTGAGCACCTACTGTGTGAGAGTCCATGGGAATGGTTTGCTGCCTTAACTGTTCATAGCCTATACATGCACAAAAATATGGCAGGCTTCCTTCGATATCTAGGATGGGAGCATGAACCACTCGTATTTTTAATTTAATGGGACACACAGACCTGAGAACGTGGGAGACATCCAAATGCCGCAGGTAGATGGTCCTTTCATGCCTTCACCCTTAGCTCTGATGGTCAAGGTCTCACAATCTCAGTGAAAAACAGATTCATGTGAACTTCGACTGAACTGCAGTATTAATTACATGGCTGCCAGACGGACGGTGAACGAGCTAAAATTAGCCAGTATCTGATATGTTGACAGTTGGCTTCAGTAACCGAAGCTTCTAGGAAAGACAGACTTATAAGATGTCCTTATGTTTCATGATGACACACAGGCTTTCAGGAGTCCCAGGAAATTCTGGAAGCACAGCCTTTTCCCTGACCCCTTTGCTGTACATGGTGCTAATGGTGAGGTCGGATGGAGGGAAAGAAGGAAGAGAAGCAGACGTCTAGGTTAAACCTCAGCCTCAGTCAGCAGAATATGTTTTTTTCTGGGGCTAGCCATTAATATGACACCCAGAACCAGTACTTTTCAAAAGAGTAAAAACATAACAGGGTCCTGTGACTAACTATAGAGTTAATTGTGCCTCTCAAATGATTGCAGAAACTCAAGCCTGGGGTCTCCAAACTGGGAGAACCATTTTTCTTCTAGCCAGAAGACAAGTCAAAGTTTAACTGGAATTAACTCACTTATCTTCACAAATGCCTTCGGTGGCAAGTGCTATTATTATCTCCATTTTACAGGAGGGAAATCAAGGCTCAGAGAAGTGAAGTCACTTTGCTAGCATTTCCGTCAGAATCAGATCAAGAAGTCAATAACCATTTCTAGTGTTTTCAACAGAGAGAATTGAATGCAGGGAATTGGTTACATGGTGAGGAAGCGCTGATGCAACCCTGAGATTAGTAACGCAGAGAGCTGTCACTTTTCCCCAGGCTGGAGGAGTAGAGGGGAGACGGAGGATCCCTGGAGCCCTGGGGGCAGGGTTGCCTAATAAAAGCTGGCACCTTGAAGAGGTCAACCAAGCTGCCCTCTGATCTTATACCACTGCTTCCACATTGGCTAAATCCAGCAGGAAACCAGTTGACATGGACGTCCAGAAAATGCAGCCAGTAGGGGTGAGGCCCCTGTGATTAGAACAGAGCAGAGGAGAGGCACATAGGCTCAGGTCCAGGACAGCTTAGCCAGAATTTGAACTCAGGTCCTTTCATGAACGAACACAGCATTCACCTTCAGATTTCTTCAAAGACACACCTGCAGTCCTGTGGAAACAGGACAGGCTCAGGCATGACACAAGGACAGACACAAGGGAGTCACTGCAGGCATGAAGTCCAACCCCAGCTCAGGCAATTGCTCCTCCTGTGACTTTACGCAAATGACTGTGCCTCTCTGAGCATCAGTTTCCTCCTCTAGAAGATGAATGCTAGACACACACCTGATCAAAAACTTAGAAAGCACCTGGCTCACGTTGGCACTCAAAAAAGTAAATCTAATTCCTAGCTCTGCCAGCTGTAACCTTATGTAACCTGCAGATTTCTCATTTTAAGGAATTGTCTGTCACTTAAGGGCTGGGTGTCCTCATGAGGAGACAATGCTGGCAAAGAAGAAAAGAGAGGTGTCAGTCTTTAAAGCTGTCCTGAGCATTCTCCAACCCCTCATCTGTCAGACAAACAGATTCAAGTTCACTAACAGTTACTAACTGCTCCAGGGAGAGCGCTTACATAGCGATCCTGCAAGTTCCCTTGATTCTGGCCCCTCCATCATTCATTTATCTCCTGCCGGGACCTGACTTTACCTTCATTAGAAAAGAAGAAATCCAAAATGGAGAAATCCAAAAAACCTAGGCAACCAAATACAACTGGCAGATCTATTGTGAGCCTTTGCTTTGAAAGACAATGGGATCAGAAAATGTAATGTGGACTCCGTTCAGCATGGACTTGACCGAACTGCTCAGCTACGGGGGACAGATTTAAATCATTCATCAGGAAACCAACCATTGAGTTCTGCTCTTTCGGATGGAGCAGGAGGTGGAATGATCCCCCAAACAACACCGTGGCTCCCCTTTGAAGGGAGTCCTTTTGGCCCCTTTCTACCCATACAGCTCAGGTGGCAGAGGAGAACACCATCTGGTGTCTCACAAAGAACTGTCTAGAAAATGCCTTTCCTCTGTGTGTCCCCCTCAAAACACATCCACTGGGCACTTCAGAAGGTGACCTTATTTGAAAATACAGTCTATGTGAAGGAAGTAGTTAAGATGAGCTGAGGCCAATGGCGATGTCCTTAGAAGAAGAAGACGGCCACCCAGAGAAAGGCACAGGGAAGAAGGCCCTGTAGTGATGCATGGAGTCGGGAGGGATGCACCCACAAGCCAAGGCAATCTGAGGGCTGCCAGGAGCCACCTACAGCTGGAAGAGACAGGAAGGACTCTGTCCTGAGTCTCCAGACAGTTGAGATTGCATTTCTGTTGTCTGAATCCATCCAGCTTGTGGTAACTTATAACACAACCTGAGAAAACTTACCCACTCTCAGTTTCTGTATTTACATCACCACAGACTACCGAGTTTGTGGATCAGCCCTGGACCATAGACCATGCTGTCAAGAATACACTATGGTTCTGGGCTCCATCTTCCTCCGGTGCCTGGCCTTCTCCAGGGAGCAGGTAACAGTAACTTTCTTGGAACTCAGCACTGATGTTTTGGCCATATTTTAAGCATTGGTATCTTGGGGACAGACAAAAGAAGGAAGGGCAGGAGCAAATTCAGCTCTAAGGACCAGAATGACACCATTCTGTGTGTCATTGAGCCTGTGGTCTGGTATGCATCCTTCCAGAATGGTGTCCTCAATGGAGAGAGAGCCCTGGGGGTGATGGAGCACATGGTGTGCACAGTGATTGATTAGTCGGGGCTGCCTGGGGAAGGAGTCTATGGCTCAGAAGGAAAAGAAGTTCCTGATTGACCAGCCATGTCTGCCTGGGATGAAGATTAGGAGGAGAGGAGTGACTATGCTATCTGACCATTCCCCAAACATTCCAGCCTCCCTCCAGGGAAGACCCATTATGGGGCCAGCTCTCAATACATCCAAAAAGTATAATATAATAATGACGATGGTGACACCGTCTTGGAGTTTTACCCTGTGTCATTTCCCATGTGTTAATTCATTTCACTCTCAGAACAACTCTGTGACACAGACACCATCAATGTCCCATTTTACAGATTAGAAGACTAAGGCTAGTAAGTACAGACTCAGATCTGCCTCAGGGGCTGAAAGCTCTCTCCCTGCCTGCATTGCTCTGTCCCCCTTCATCTTTCACCCCCAATGAACCCCTCGCACCCCTAGCCCACCTCACTGTCTGCTTCCCAGGGGCCCAAACACCACACCTCGCCACAAGCACTGACGCTGTATGTATATTTGTAGGCGTGTGGGGAGGGGTGCTCTGGCACGTGTGTGCCGTGGGGCGTGGAGGTGCGTGCTCAGTGTGGTGTCCACATGGTCTGAATAGGTGTGTGTGTGCTGATGTGTGTGTACAAGGAGACACAGGCATGTGTACTCTAGGAGTACAGGTACTATAAGTCTGGATCTTGAGTGTCCCCCAGAGGCCCATGTGATAATGGCTTGGTGCCTGATGGCATCACTGTGAGGTCTGAATCTTCAAGGAGTGGGGCCTTGTGGGAGGTCCTTAGATCACTTGCGGGTGAGTCCCCCACGGGGACTCTGTCCCCTTCCTCTCCCTCTCTGGCTTCCTGGCCTTAAGGGGAGTGATTTTGCTCTCAGTCTCCCGCCATGATGGGCCCAAAGCCATAGGGATAATTGATTGTGGGCTAGAACCTCCAAGACTGGAGAGAGAAGCCTTTCCTCTTTCCTCGTTGGTTCCCCTCGTCCACAGAACACGATGTCCTCCTCTCAAGCACGTGAGACAGAGGAAAGCAGGGGAGGCGTCCAGGGCTTGGCCCAGTGCCTGGCTCCTTGTCCTTGCAGGAGCGGCTCAGTGCACATTTGTAAACCAGTGGCTGCAGCCATGGCTGAGTTGATGTGGGAGTCCCTCGCTCAGGCAGCTCTACCTCTTAGATAGCAGAACATTCCAGAAGCTCACTCCCAACAGTAGGCAGTGTCCTGGTGCACTGATGCCCCCAGACCCACTTGGGGAAGAGCTTGCTGCCGGCTGCAGGGCCATTTTCCCACCAGTGCCTGATTGGTACACAGAGCACAGGTGGCCTGGCCAGCTTGGCCCAACTCCAGACCCCCGCAGGGCCCAGAGCAACCTGTGGGGTCAGCTGAAGCAAGAATTGGGCCCAGGTTGTAGTCCAACCTCTCTCTCTACCCATCCACTTCTCTCTCTCTCTACTTAATACACATGGAAACTGACCTCATTCTCAGAGTCAGTGTCCCAGGGAAGCCAGCCTGCAACACGGGCAGGCTCACTGACTTCTCACCACAACCCGAGAAGAGCAGTTCTTTATCTCGTGTTAGCGATGAGAATTCAAAAGATCCCAACACTGGGCTGATGGGAAGCAGGGTGGGCTTCAGAGCCTGGCCGTTTCAGTCTTTGTAAATATGTTCCCCATCCTCCTCATCCCCCATGACCAACACCACCCAACTCCAACTCTCAGAAGTCCACTTTCCTGATGGCTGTCACCCTGCAGAGTCTCTATGGGACCCACCGTGAACCAAAAACACCAACCACACAATCTCGAAGGTCATGGTGTGAGAAGCCCTTGTTTGAGACTGGATTGTTAGCAAAGTCACAGTGAATGGAGTCCTTACAGAGCTGGCAGTGAACTCAAAAGGATGCTTAATCCAAGATATTTATCTGATCAAAGCCCAGAGCTGCAAAATGAACCTGAGACTTTTCACAGCTGCTTGAAGCCTGTCAAAATAATCAAGCAAACAGAGTACACAGCTTCTTTGTGGGTTTTTTTTTTCCCTTGCTTATTTTCTGCCATCTCACCAGGTAAGAGAAGGGAAGAGGAAAAAGTACAAGGATTTATACCAATTTGCTTGAACTATTTGCTATCTCTGGGACCCAAAGAAAACCTTTCCCTATAATTAAATGTCATTTTTCTAAAAGACTTAATTAGAAAGCCTTCAAGGGAGAAATCCCCCCCAAATGGGTATGACAGGATCCAAGATCTGAGCTTGCTAAATTAGAGGGGAGGGAGGGAAGGGAAGAGGCAGGAGGTGCACAGACCAGAGAAAAGCCAGGAGGTGTTGGGGCCTCTTCAACAGAGCACAGCTCAGAATACAGAAAATTAAGAAATCTCTTCCTACCTCCCCATCTCTTATGAAGTCTCCAAAATGCACCACAGGTCATTAAGCACTTAGAAGACAGGCATTCCCTTTTAAATTTAATAGGAAGAGAGACAGACAGTAATTGAAGCTCGAATGCTACGTAATAGGCCATACATTTTGTAGCTGATCGGCAGTTTTTGGCAGGCCTTGGGGAGTAGCTAAAATGACTATTGGGCTCCACAGTGTGCCAGGAGGGGGAATCTTCAAGAGACAGTGGGTGGAAATTCACCCATGCATTCCTCTCTCTGTCACCCTGTCTCTTTCTCTCCCTCTCCTTCCTACACCCTCCCTCCCTCTCTCTCCCTTTTTCCCTCTGTCTCTCTCTAATTCACACACACTTTTTTTTTAATTTTTATTTTATTCATATGTGCATACAATGTTTGGATCATTTCTCCTCCCTTCCCCCATCCCCTCCCTTACCCACGCCCCCCTCCCTCTCCCCCCCACCCCCTCACTACCTGGCAGAAACTATGTTGCCCTTCTCTCTAATTTTGTTGTAGAGAGAGTATAAGCAATAATAGGAAGGAACAAGGGTTTTTGCAGGTTGAGATAAGGATAGCTATACAGGGAGTTGACTCACATTAATTTCCTGTGCGTGGGTGTTACCTTCTAGGTTAATTCTTTTTGATCTAACCTTTTCTCTAGATCCTGGTCCCCTTCTCCTGTTGGCCTCAGTTGCTTTTAAGGTATCTGCTTTAGTTTCTCTGTGTTGAGGGCAACAAATGCTATCTAGTTTTTTGGGTGTCTTACCTATCCTCACCCCTCCCTTGTGTGGTCTCACTTTTATCATGTGCTCAAAGTCCAATCCCCTTGTTGTGTTTGCCCTTGATCTAATGTCCACATATGAGGGAGAACATATGATTTTTGGTCTTTTGGGCCAGGCTCACCTCACTCAGAATGATGTTCTCCAATTCCATCCATTTACCAGCGAATGATAACATTTCGTTCTTCTTCGTGGCTGCATAAAACTCCATTGTCACACACACTTTCAAATGAACTTGGAGCTCCCCTTCCCCACAGGTAACACAAACCACCCGGCCTTCTATGGAAGAAAAATTCCTACAGGGCCAGGGGCACTAGGCCACACTGGTGGGCTGTTTTCTTGCAGGAAATCACAGTAATTCCATAGTGATGTTCAATGGGGGAGAGGGGCAGGACACCAGGGAGTTACAGTAATCTGAGCCCTGAGCACCCAGAAAACCAGCCCTTCCCAGGATGTTCTGATTACCCTCTTCAGCGGTGTGGGGAGGGACTGACAGCCATACTCCCTGTATCTGAACAGCAAGTCTGGGGGTGTTAGTGTCCTAGCAGGGCCATGACACAGTCCCCAGCCTGGGTGGCTTAAAAACAGTAATGGACCATCTCACAACCAGATGCTGGAAGTACACGGCGTCTGAGGGCTGCAGGGGAAAGGACCCTGGTGGGCTTCTCCCCCTGCCCACAGCCACCTGGAGTCTTTGGTTTCTGTGGCACCACCTCCATCCTGCCCTCATCTTCACACAGTGTCCTCCCCATGTGCTTGTCTGTGTCCTTGTCCCCTTTTTAAAGGACACCAGTCACACTGGAGGAGGGCCTCATCAGAACTAATTTTGTCAGCAAAAAAACTCTAGTTCCAAATAAGGGCCAGTTCTGAGGACTGGGGGTTCAGACTTCAAAGAGGAATTTGGGGCCAGGGACTCAGTTCAAGCCCCAACTCCCAGAAAGGTCAAATGACACATCCATGTCCCCACAGGATGTAAGTAGCAGACTCGCAGTCAGAGTGACATCTTTTGATTTATATCCCAGGGCTGTAGGTGAAACAACTCCCCGACTATGAATTGTGCCTCAGGTCAGCACGGCTCTCTCGTCCACTCCCTTATTGCAACTGGTCAATACTTCAGATTTCGAGGGTGTCTCTGCTTCACACAGGTGGGTGGGGGATTCTTTGAAGGTAAAACACTAGGAATAGTCTAACAGTTGGTAATCACCTAGAAGTCATGGGAGTTTAAACATTTATGGGTCTAAGAACATTTTGGTCTCCTGATGCCACTATTAAGGCCAGAAAAATACACAGAACAGTTTTGAATATAAGGTTAGGGTATTCATTTAATGCCTATCTATCCATCATGAGGTTTATATTACTCCTGCCATAAGTGAACATTGAAAAAAAAGTTAGAGGCTAAAATCTGAGCTGGGCAAGGTAGGGCCAGTCTGTAATCCCAGCTACTTAGGAGGCAGAAGTAGGAGGTGGTCCAAGGCCAGCCTGGGCATCTGAAAAAACAAACTAAAAGCAAAAAGATTGGGAGTGTGGCTCGAGTGGTAGACTAGCACTTGGAGGCCCTGAGTTCAATCCCAAGTACCATTAAAAAAAAAAAAATTAAATAACCTGGAAGCAGGGTTTCCACAAGTCTGGTTGCTCAGAGATCTGGACAGAAAGTGATGATAAATTTCCACCATCAGCTATTTCCTGCCCTGAGTTACCGTAAAAGGACTTCTCTGTTTCTGAAATAGAGAAGTCCACACAGCACCCCAGCCTCAAAGGGATCCCCCTTGCATTTGAAAACAAACCCACGCCCAGGTTCCTGCTGTCAAACATGAGCCTAAAGGAGAGAGCAGTGTGCCTCCAGGGTACTTTGGTTTTCCTCTTCCTCAGTGGGTCTATTTTATGTGTTCATGTGTTCTCCTTTATGGGCTATTGGGCTGAGGTTTGGCTACAAGAAAAACTATTGCAAAGGAAGAAACTGTCATCCCAGGAGAAAAGTTAGTGGTTTCTGAATCAATGAAGACTTTTTCTTTTTGGTTGTGAACCACAGAGAGCCCAACACAAATTGGCATAAGCAAAGTAGAGAGTCATTGCCTCATTTACAGGCAAGGTTTGATCTAGAAACACAAACCATGTCATCAAGACTCTTCTTTCTAATCACTAAACTTTGGCCTTGCTTCTTGACTTTATTCTTTGACTCCATGCAAGTCTCCTGATGTTTTGGACACATATAAGCTAAGGTTTAATTTAGTTGCTTATTAATAGATACAAAAGTAATTAGGACTCAAACATAATCAAGGTTAGTTACCTTTTATGTAAAATGAGTCAGAGATACAATCTGGGGCTGTTATAACAGACCTATGAAGTCACCAGCAACCCAGGCTTCTTTTTCCCTGCCAATTTTAGCATGTAGCTTTCATCTTCAAGGTTGCTTCCTGGACACAGAATTGCTGCTGGAGCCCTAGTCATAACATCCACATTCCAGGCAGGAAGAACAATAGAAAAGGAAGGGGCCACAGGGCTCCTATCTTCCGATTAGCTTAGCCTCCCTTAAAGAACAACCATCACTTTCACTTATGTTCCCTGCTTACTTTTGTCCATGAGCGAAGGGGGAGGGGATACAATTTTCACCAAGAACACAGAGATCTATTACTTATTAAGAGGTAGAGGCCGGATGTGGAGGCTAGGCAACTAAGCATTCCCTAGAGGGGCAGATACCACAAATCCTATTTCCAACTTTATTAGCCCAACTTCTTTATTCCTGAGTGAGAATTTCTGTGCCCATATAAGCCCAAATCTACCTTCTGAATCCGACCAGGACGCCATCTTTGAAAGGCTCTGGTTTTCCAAAGGATACGATTCTGATAACCAATTCAGACACGCCCGGAGGTGGGAAAGAGAGCCTTGCCACACAAACTCAAGCCTAGGCTAGACAGCCTGCCTAGCAAGCACAAAGCCCTGAGTTCAAATCCCAGTACTGCCAAGTCCAACCTAACAGAAGTTCTCCCAGTCAGCATCAAACCCACCTCCAGGCAGTCTTCTCACCTGTGAAGGAGGAGGAGGGGGACAGAAGGCTCCTCTGGCCGCTTCTTATCACTTCTTATCCCCCCCCACTTTTGTTAATGGAACTATGCATGAGAATTTTAGACATAAACTCGTGGGTAAAATGGATTAAAAAACTCCACTTTCTGGCCTCCTTATCAGCTTCGTTTCATTTGGTCACATGGAACGTGGGATTACAATGTGGAATGCAGCCGTATCTCGACTGCAATTGCCGAGGCTAAAGTGAATTCTATAACCACTGGCCAGGGAGTTGCAATAGCTAAGCCAGATAGATCCATCACTAGATACAAGTTCATGACCTAATCTCATTCCTCATGGGTACCACAAAAGCTATTTTTAGGTACGGCCGGTATTGTTAATTGTTTTATAAAAGGATATTATTTTGCTTATAATTGTTAGCCCAACACATTTGAAATATTTAACTATGACAAATTCACTAATGTTTGCTGGTATGTTCCTTGGGATCTGGTGTAGTCACAATGTGACCCTCCGTCTGTTTGCTCCCCTGAAACACTGCTGCTTGGTAGATTGGTTTTGGTTTTTTTCTCTTTTTTCCCCTATTGATCAGTTTAAAGATCACCACTGCTCCCCTCCCAAGGGTCAGATCCTTTAAGGTAACTCCTTGTGACTCAGGCTAAGCCTATGTGGGGAGTCACAAACTCCTTCGGGTCACCGAAGCCCCAGGAAAGTAAGGAGGCAATAGCCAGGTCAGGAGAGGTCTAATCTGTACCCACGCCCTTGAGAGCTCACTGTAGTACTTAGAGCTGCTGTTGTCAGCTACACTTGACCGAGTGCTTGTTATGTGGCCTTTGTGCCCATTTGGCCTAATCCTGTCACTGACATCATTGCCACAGCCATTGGTCAGACAGATGAGGAACCGAACGCCAAAGAGACCCACATTTGCTTGGGTCATGATTAGTGATTTCAGGCCAGGTCTGTCTAACTCCCCAGCCCAAGCTCTAGACACTGGGATGGATGGAACAAGGGCCCCCAGGTCCTCATCCTTCACATGGACCTTTGAATCCTTCCCACAAAGTTACAGAATACTTCCTGCCCTTGACTTTGGGCTCACTCACGTGACTTCATTTGGCCAATGTGATAGGTGAAGATATGACATAGACCTGGCCTTAGCATGTGCTAATGGCTGGGTCTCTTCAAATTCTGCTATTCACAATGGAAAAAAACAAAACCAAAAAATAGTCTTTGGGTAGGCACTCATCCCAGGAAGAAGATAAGAGAGACATGGAACCCAACCACCCCAGCCAGCTGTAAAATGGGGAAACAAAAACCAAATGTACACCACTGAGATTTCTAAGGCTGTTTGTTACACAGCTGCAACTGTTGTAACTGATACAAACAGGGAGGCCCAAACAATGTATACACACGTAAGTAAATGCAAAAATGATTTTTAAAAACCCACTATAGTTGCTGTCTCTTGAGTACCATATGGCTTCATTAAAACTGAAAGGAAAATCTTTTTCTTTCAATCCAACATTAGCCACCCACATTTATTATAGAGCAAAGGAACTATATAGCCACCAACAGGTGGGAGACATCACCTTCCTGCCACAATGTGACAGTTTGGCCCTGTGTCATTCATCGTCATGTCCAGATGCCTGGTTTGATGAGCTCACAAGAAACCTTTGAGTCTGACATTGCACTTTGCAGAATTCAATCATGTCCTCCCGAAATCACAGAAGACACACACACAGCTCTGCCCGCCAGCCACGGGGACAACTGTCAGACGTCGATCTTGCTTCTCCACCACTGCCAAGAGAGCCAAGAAACATCCTGAGTGCAGAACGAGTCTCAGATCCACTGTCAAGACGGTAATTCTGACATTTCTTTTCTTCAGAGTCTTTCGGTACAAAGAGAAGAAAAGAAAATAGAAAAAAAAGACGCAGGTTCAAAAGGAGAACTTTTTTTTTCTGCTTAGGGTGCGCAAGTGATGGATGAGGAAGGCTGATACATACAGACGCCCAGAGGACACCACACACTCTCAAGTTCATTGGCACCTGGGAAGTGCTGGATTCGAGTTATGCCAAGACTTCTGCTGACACACAGAAGTCCACAGCCATGTCTAGCCAGGTTCCCATCAATGTGACAAAGCAGAAGACTCCTTATTGAGCCTGAGAGTGGATTGGCCAACTCCTGCCTGCTCCCCTGTCGTGACACCCTCCCCAGTAGTCACAATGTACGCCACTTCCCTTAGTAGGTCACATACCATTCCTGCACGCGCACCAGATCCCAAAGATGCTGTCAGTCACTCAGTCATTCCTCACTTCATCATTGAATGTCTGCTACGTGACAGAGCCACGAGGGCAACCGAGACAGAGAAGGCATCTGCCCTGGGTGAAATTCCAATCGCAGTGAGACTGGCTATTACACAGAGCACGATGCACACCATTATCCAGGAATGAAGGGCGCTCTAGAAAGGCCACTGGGAGCGACGGTCATGTGCACACTGCAGGGCTTTGGGGTGCAAAGCCCCCAGCTCCATCGCCTCTCAGGTTGGATAATGGGCCCTTCACTGAACGTCTCCTCCTCCCTGCCTCACCTCCTGTGTCTCTACAGTGTCTGACTCTGCACTATTTGCTTAGGAGACACTGGGAGGGGGACAGAGCAGGGCACCTAGCCTTTTGGGGTGATGGTTCACTACTGGGGGTGTCCTAAGCATTGTGGCTTCTCTCTACCCTCCAGATGACAGCAGTTCCCTTCCAGTTAAGATAACCAAATATGACAGTGCCAAGTGGCCTCTGAGGGGAGGGACAAAACCACCTCCGGGTGTGAAACTCTGGGACAGAGCAATATGAATGAGTCACCACCAACACCACGAAGCCTGACCAACATCAAGACCAAGCCATAAATTCTGTGCAAAGGATGAAACCAGATCTCTTTGGAAGATTCTTCTTGCAAGGGAACAAATACTCAGTACTGATTTACTGACCACCTGGCTGGCCCATGGAGGGCAGTGCCACTCAGCCACTGCCCTTCTTCCTTCTGGGCTTTAGGTGGCCACTGCCTTTCTCTGTGCACCCTGCAGGCGGCCATCAAAATCCAAGGACACTGGCATGGCACCCGCTGCCATCTCCATATTGACACAGTGAGAAGAGAGTCCCCACCCTCTTCTTGCCCCAGCGTGGCTGACAGATGCAACCTACCTCCCCCCCAAGTAATCCTGATAACCCTGACCCCCACCTTGTTCCCCAAGCAGAAGTCAATATAGACTTTAGGCATAGTTCTTGGCAGAAATTGGGCTGGGCATGGTGGTGCATGTCTGTAATCCCAGCTACTCAGGAGACAGAGATAGGAGAATCATGGTTCAAGGCCAACCTAGGCAAAAAGTTAGCAAGACCCCCATCTCAAAAAACAAACTGGACATGGTGGAACACAGCTGCAATCTCAGTTATGAAGGAGGATCAAGGTTTAAGACCAGCCCCAGGCAAAAAACCACAAGATCCAACTGAATAATAACTAAAGCAACAAGGACTGGGGGAGTGGCTCAAGTGGTAGAGCACCTGCCTAGCAAGCACAAGGCCCTGAGTTCAAACCCCAGTAACACACACACACAAAAGGGAATATATAGATTTTTCTTATGCATAGGGCTCTTGATGATCTCTGCTTTCCTCCAGAACTCAGACATGGATTTCAGTGTGTCTTAAATTTAATGCAACCTGAGTTACAACTGTGGTCGGCTGGCTAATTGCAGGTGGGGCTTTCTCAGCTCCAGGCTAAAAGACATTTATTTCTCCTCGTTCTCCTCCCTTGAAAAAGTCAAGACCTGCACTGTTCAAAGGGGAACAATTTCCCCTCCCCAGTTACCTGTGTGGGGCAGAGAGAGGGGGAAGAAAGTCTAAGCTGGTGCCCGGTGATGTAGACAGCATTCTGCCGGAAGGAGAAAGCCCATGCCTGAAAGCAAGGCCAGTGTCAGTCACCTTTCCATTGCTGTGACAAACACCCGAGATAAATCAGCTTACAGGAGGAGGAAAGGATTGTGTCTGGCTCATGGTTTCAGAGCTTTCAGTCCATGGTTGGCACTGTCATTTTGGGACCTAAGGTGAGACAGAGAATCATGGTGGCAGAGGAGGCTGTTCACCTCATGGCTGGGGGTGGAGGAGACAGAGAGGAAGGGAGAGAGGGAGGGAGAAAGAGAAAAGAAGAGAGAAAGAAGAAGACGTAGAAAAAGAAGAAGAAGGAGGAGGAGGAGGAGGAGGAAGGAGGATGGAGGAGGAGGAGAAGGAGAAGAAGAAGAAGAAAGGAGTTGGAGGAGATGCAGGGGGAGGAGGAAAAGGAGGGGAAGAAGGAGGAAGAGGAGGGAGGAAGGGAGGAATGGGAGAGAAAAGAGGGGAGGGCATGAAAGGGGAGGGGATGAGATGGGAGGGGAGAGAATGAAATGCCACCCACAAGTGACAGGAGGATACAGAGGAATGAGAACCCCTAGACATTGCTAGGGGAGATGCAAAGAATAGGACCAACCATGGAAAACAGCTTGGCAACTTCAGATAAAGTTGAACACATGCTTATCTCTCCCACCAGAAATTCCTCCTCCAACTATGCACCCAGATGAAATGAAAGCCAACATTCACACAAAAACCGGTACACAAATGTTTACAACTGCTTAATTCAAAATGGCCAAAAGCTAGAAATACCTAAAATGTGTCTGCTATACTTTGGGTCTTGAATGTCCCCCAAAGGCCCATGTGCTAAAGGCTCAACCCCCTGGGTGGCACTATGAGGATGTGGTGAAGCCTTTAAGAGGCGGGGCCTAATGGGAGGTGTTTAGGTCATCGAGAGTGTGCCCTTGAAGGGGCTTGTGGGAGCCTGGCCACGAGATGAGTAGTTCTGTCCCACCGTGCACTCCAGCCATGATGTTCTGCACAAAGCAATGGGGCCAACCAATTATGGACTGGACCTCTGAAACGGAGCCAAGATAAACATTTCCTCTTTATAAGTTGTGGCAATAACAGAAAGCTCACTACCACAGTCCCTTCACTGGAGAACAGATAAGTAAACCATGGCACATCCCCGTGATGGTTCTGATCATAAAAAGGAATGAATCACTGACACACATACACAACACCCACGCAGCTCAGATACACTTTGCTAAGTGAAAGAAGCCAGGTTCAACAGGCTCCATACAGTAACACGGGCAATGTCCCACTTATGTGACAGCCTGGAAGAGGCAAGTGTACAGGGAAGAAGCAGATCTGGAGGGTGGGGAGGATTTGTCTACAAAGCTGTGACCCCCAGACTGTGCATCTCTGTCAGAACTCCTGGACCTCTAGGTTGTAAAGAGTGAATTTCACTGTATATAAATTTAAAAAGAAATAAAAACAAAACAAACTAAGGACAGCCTGTGAACTGATTATACCATCACAAATCTGTGAGCCTCCTCTGGAAAGTGAGACTGCTTTCTAGGCTGTTAAAGGAATAAATAGGACCAAGAATGCAAAGGGCCCTGCACATGGTAAATCCTCAAAATTGCATTTTATAGTTATTCATTTGACCCTAACTCTGCACAAGGATGACATATGAGAGCCACCTGCCTGTCTCGTATGCTAGGTTATAGGTTTCTATACCCAGTGTTTACCTGTGCACACCACAGTGCCAAGTCCCACACTTAGCATGGGGAACAAATAATCACTTTCTATCAAATTGAAATGTGAGCTGAAACTGTTAATTGTCGCCTAGCATTTTTTCTGTCCTACTTAATAATACTAACAATGTTTTAATGGAAAACATGGCTACCTAGCTAGAGACTACATTTCCCAGTATCCACTGCAGCTGGGCATGTGATTTGGTGTAGCCAATGGGATGCCAGCTAAGCACAAGACTTGGTGCAACCAATGGGATGTCAGCAGAAGTGAGGCACACCCTTCAGCGTGTACCCTGCTGGGTGCTGCTTGCTGGAGAGTCAATGCCTTGAACTCAAAGACAGAAGCGTGTGACAATCACACAGATGTCCTTCTTCCATGTGTCTAGAAGCTATTACATGAAAGAAATTAATTTATGTCCTAAATGCCATATAAAAGCTGACAAACATATAAATAGAGCTCGAGGTATATACTATTCCTACAACTAGTCATTCAACAATATACAGGGTGTATTCCATGATGGCTGCTATGGGATGCCAAGGGATGTATTAATTGATCCTGCCTACTTCAGGTTCATAGGATCAGTAGGAAGGGGAAACTCTACAGCCAAGAAAAGCTTAATATGCAAATGAAGTCTCAAGTGATGTCATAAGACCTTCAGTGATTCAACCATTGTTTGCATTCCTTCTAAGTCAGTCATGTCGTAAGCACCCACCGGGAATCTAATGAGGAATTAAGTAGTCAGAATTCCCCACTCTCATGGTGCCTACATTTGCACGGAGAGGAGCAGAGCATCAGGCAATAAAGAAGCAAGCAAAGAAATCAACAAGAAAACCTCAAGTAGTGGTAAGCAGGTGGATGAATCTAGAATCAAGATAAGACAGATAGCAAAGGACTGGGGTTAGTATATGGAGTAGTCAGAGAGGGCTCCCAGAGGAGGTGACATTTCACTTGGGACCTTAGTGATGAGAAGGAGCTGGCCATGTGATGATCTGGAGAAAGAATGTTCTGTCTAGGGAGCAGGTACAGCTGGTTCAAAGGCCTTAGGACAATAGCAAACAGGATAAGGGTGAAATGCAGAAAGAAGGGCTGTTGAGTAAAAGCATACAGAAAGATGGTGCTAATATAAATACTCATGAAGTAGTACAAACACTAAGAAACCATTGTGGATTAGATTTATCAGAGAAAGCTTCCGGAGGAGGTGGACTTAAATTGGATGGATATGAAGGAAGAGGATTTGGATCAGCAGAGAAGACAAGAGAAGTAATTTTATAAAAAGAGAGAAAAATGCAAGCAAAACTGGACCTGCTGTCTTACATGGGTCATCATTCGGTTACCTGCCCATCCCTTACCCAGGGCAGACATTACTAATCTATCACCACTCTTTTCCTATAGACTCTGAGAACAGCCTTAAATCCTCCTCCTTCACTCCATCATTTCCAATTAATCCGAGTGAAGTGTGAGGAAAAACTGAAGCTACGCATCAGACTGAAATTAATTGAAAGGTTCCCCTTACTGAAGGATGGAGAAAATCCCATAGTTTAATATAGCTTGTATAACCCTTCGAGCAACAGTCAGCTGCCAGGTAACCAGCAATATGCAAATGCAGCTCCCTGTGCAGCATGGAGCCCCGGACCAAGACCTAGACCTAGATCTAGACCTTGACCTTGACCTTGACATAGATCTAGACCCTAAACTACAAGGCTTTCCCTTTCTGTCCCCCACGGGCGGTAGAATGCGATGACTGTGCAGGCTGATCTCGTCTGATGAGCGCAAACCTCCCGCACCCTGAGTCCTGCACCACGACAGTTAGGGCTGTCACATGGCCTCTCATCTCGTAGTCCACGTCCTAGATCGTCTTCTAACACAGAAGGCTCTGCCCGAAAATGCACGCAGTGACTATGCGATGGGATTTCCAGCGACATACACCCTCCTGAATGATGGCTGCTCCCAGGGTGCTCAGTGCTCAGGAGATACTTGCACCCTGTCCAGCCGTGGGACCCCACAGGGATGAGCACCCTGAGACAAAGTTGTAATGTTAATGACATTGACTGGGCACTTCCTAGAGGCCAGAACCTAGGCCAGGCACCTCCCACTGACACCCTGCGAGCATGCTCTGATATCCCCATTTTACTGAAACTCAGTGCTGAGGAAAACTTGCCCACGGGGACCTAAAAATGCCAGGATTTGAACTCAGGTCTCAACAACCAAAACCTGCTGTACTACTATTTAATTCTCTCATTCCTCATTCAAGCCTGCAACTCCATCTTTGAACAACAGCTTAACTCACATCTGCCTCACACCAGCACTCAAATGCTCTCAGACTACATGGCCTCTTTAACTGATTCATATATCCACACTACGCCAGCCTGTGGGATTTTGTGCCAGGATGGCCTTTTAAGTCTTGCAAAACCCCAATTCTCAAAAGGCAGCACAACTGCATTGTTTACTGTTTGGTTGCTTTTTTTTTTTTCCTGTTCATTTTAGGGAATCTTTCTTAATGTAAATATTTTCTAAAACTATGGACTGAGACAAGCTTGGGCTGATGGTTGAAGATTATAAAAGAGAAATGTGCTGTCTTTTCCATGCACCGTTGATTTTACTGCAAATCCTCTCAGCTCCTTGGGTTTTGAAATAACGTTGAACTAGAGAAACAGATCAATATGAATGAGTGTCAGGCTCGCAAGAAAAGCTGATTGCAGAGAGATACTTTGTGTTTGGCTATCATTTAAATAAAGGAATGTGCAAAACAATAACTAGGTTTTGTCTGGGGCTACAAACAGAAGAGATAAGTTACAAGTAGGCAAATCATAATTGCCATATTATTGAGAGCATGGGTCACCTCAGTGGGGACCTGAGGGACATGTGCCAGGAAGGGAACTCCAAATTGCCCGGGCAAGGAGTTATTTCTTAAACTGGATGGCCAGAATGAGGTGTCTGTTATATTATTCTTTACACTGTTCGTGAGTCTGAATATTTTGTACATTGAAAATAACAAGTTTAAAATAACTATGGTGGCTCATCCCTGTAATCCCAGCAACTCAGGAGGCAGAGATCAGGAGGATTGAGGTTTGAGGCCAGCCTGGGCAAAAAGTTAGCAAGACACCGCCCCCAACTCAACCAATGAGCTAGGTGTAGTGATGGGCACCTGCAATCCCAGCTATGCAGGAGGCTTAAGTAGGAGGATCATGGTACCAGGCCAGTCCCAAGCAAAATCACAAGACCGATTTGAAAAATTAACTAAAACAAAAAGGACTGGGTACATGACTGAAGTTATAGAGCAAACACCAGGCCCTGAGTTCAAACCCCAGTACCACCAAAAAATAATAATGATAGAAAATACACATGTGGAGAGCATGTGGTTTGCAGACATTTGGCCATCGTTGACCTGTGCACAAGTTCACGTTCACACAGGGCACAGGTCTGCAGTGCGTCAACGGATCCCAAACCAGCCTTTCTATAAACCTTGCTAAGGATAATTAGGACTACAAAATGGGGGTCTGGGTGAAGCGTGCATGTGTACCTCTGTGTGCACACATGTATTCAGGCGTGTGCGTGTGTGCACGTGCGTGTGTGTTTTCTTGAATTCCAGTTGACTACAGTTTTCAGGGACCAGAACTAAGATCAATCGAAGAGCCAGGATGTGCAGAGGCTGGGAGAAGGTGACCAGACACAGAGTTTCCCCCATGGGTGCATGAAGGCTCCCGTGAGGCACTGGGACAGCAGGCATTGCTGATTTCTTAACAACCTGAGGTCCACTGAGGTAAACTCTCGGCCATTAAGACCACAGGGAAAAGACATGACAAGGCAAGCGTTAGTGGGCTGAGCACACTGGCTCAAAAGTGCTTCACTAATGTCTGTGACCTCATCACCCACTCACCAGAAATCTATTTACGTCAAGACTTGCTCCAAGAACAGAGGGAGGATGAGTGCGGTGCAACCATTTCAGCTCCTCTCAGTTCTCCACCGAGTCCTGTCCTCAGAGAGATGTGCTCCTTTTTCCTATGCCAGGCTTTAAGGAAAAACAAACTCTTAGCTGTGAGGGGAGGCGAGCCCAAGACGGCAGCAGAAGCACCACAGAGAGCAGATCTAGGGCAATTAGGACACAAGGAGAGAGACCCCTCAGGAGCGCCTGACAAATGCAAATTCAGTAGGTTCAGCCCTTAGCTTGGGAGGTGTGGGGGTTTTGTTCATTTATTTGTTTTTTGGTGAAACTGGAGTTTGAACTCAGGGCTTTTGAGTTGCAAAGCCGGTCCTCTATCACTTGAGACACACCTCCAGTCCATTTTGGAGATGGGGTTTCCAGAACTGTTTGCCAGGGTTTGGCTTTGAACTTTGATTCTCCCGATCTCAGCATTCCAAGTAACTAGGATTACAGGGGTGAATCACAGGCTCCCGGCTAAGTGTGGGGTTTTAACAGCATCTTGAGTAATACATATGCCAGTGTCTCAGACTCATCAGGAGAGAAAAGTCAAGTAGGGGGTCTGGCCACCCTAAAACTGATCTGATTTCTCCCAAACATGATTTTTTAAATTATTATTATCATTATTATCGACAGTATGTAGCCCAGGCAGGCACTGAACTTGTGATATGCCTGCCTCAGCCTTCTAAGTGCTGGGATTACAGGCATGCATCACCATTCCCAGCGCATAAAGGTTCTTGATGAAAGAAAGGGTCATTTGCTCTGAACTTGAGAAAGCGAGTAAACTATGTATTGCATTTGCCAGTCTATAGAATTGTTTCATTCATTTATTCATTCAACAAATATTTGCCAAGCACCTACTATGTACTAGGTGCTGTTGCAATAAGATATTCGTGCTCAAGATAAAAAGGAAGGAAGGGACCAGGCGTGGTGGTGCACACTTATAATCCCAGCTACTCAAGAAGCAAAGGTAGGAGGATTACACTCTGAGGCCAGCCCAGGCAAAAGCAAGAGACTATATCTGAAAAACATACCAAAAGCAAAAGGAGCTGAGCACCTGTGACTCACACCTGTAATCCTAGCTACTTGGGGAGGCAGAGATCAGGAGAATCACAGTTCAAGACCAACCAGGCAAATATTTCACAAGACCCTATCTTGAAAAAACCTTCACAAAAAATAGGACTGCTGCAGTGGCTCAATTTGTAAAGCACCTGTATAGCAAGCATGAAGCCTTGAGTTCAAACCCCAGCACTGCGAAGAAAAAGAAAGAGAGCAGGAAGCCAAAGGAAAGGATAAAAAGGAAAAAGACAGTCGAGCAGAGAATGAAGGGAAGAGCAGGATTTTTTAGAATTTTTTCAATCACCAGGAGCACAATGAGGAGATGAGTATATTACATATCCAAACTACTTCCTATCTTTCTGCTGGTGGTACCTGGACCCCTTTGGTTTCCCCTTCCAGGTGACAAGCTCCTGGCAAATCAATGCCACCTGTTCTCCACAGCTATAGGACTTTGGGTGGGGAGAGAACATGCTTCTGACCTTCAGGACCTTAGGATTTGTCACAGCACACAAGTATTACAGGGCTGAAACGGAACTAACAGAGGCCAGGTTGCTGTGGCCTTGGATCTGCAATGGCCACCTGGGGACTCCATGGGACACAAGGAGCTGCCCCCTGCGGCCAGCTGCATGTCCCCTTTGAGTGGTCTCAGCCGAACGTTCCATCAAGGGCTGCTCAATGGTCCTGGGTTGTCCAGGAGTGACAAGCCTGGGATGTGACATGACACTTTCAGTACTGAAACTACAGGAGCAGGGACAAGTAACCACCACTCCCTAGATCCTGACACAGGATGATGATGGCCACGAGCATAGGAATGGTAGAGGCCTCAGATCCTTCACTCACCAGCTTTGGATACTATGTGGCTTTAGGCAAATGACTGACCATTGCTGGGCCTCAGTTTCCCCCTTAGCAAAAAGGAGGGAAAGAACCATCCCACAGTGTTACCATGGGGATTGTGACCTGCCACCTTTGATGCTAGTTCCAGCAGTGAGCCCATTTCTCTTCCTCACAGCCTTGAAGATGCGCCCATCCAGTTGAGTGTGATGGCACACTCCTGTAATCCCAGTTACTCAGGAGGCAGAGGTAGGAGGATCGCAAATAGTGAGACTCTGTCTCAAAAACAAAAGGGCTAGGGGTGTGGCTGAAGTGGCACAGCGTTTCTCTAGCAAGCAAACGGCCCTGGGTCAGCTACCCAGTATTGCCAAAAATAAAAATAAAAGAAGATGCAGCCTGCACAGCCCGGGAGGTCACTTTCCCTTTTAACTCCTGGCCCTGAAAGGCTGTGCTATTAACACCTTGACCTCCCCCAGGGAAAGAAAAGTAAATGAAGTTGTTAGGATTAGCCATCTTCTGTGAAACTCTACCCCTACGCAAATGTCTCCAAGACCTGGTCACATTCTGGGACTGCAAATATCCAATGATGTCACCAAGGTGAAATTGCTACCGTTTATTAAGCACCAATTACATGCCAGGCCCAGAGCTAAGCCATATCCGTGTTTCTTCATTTGTCCCGACAACCACTCTGTTGGTGGTTAAAGCCACAGGCTCTGAAGTGAGATAGATCTGGTTTTAAATCCCACCCCTGTGGCCTTTTAGGTGAACTTGAACCAGTAATGCAATTTTCCTGGATCCCAATTTCCTCACCTGTAAGGTGGGGGTAAAACCTAAAAAGGTTGGTGTGAGGAGTCGATAGCAGGAGGTCTCCAAATTGGTCATGTAGTCGATGCTGAGGTCATGGTGGTGGTGATGATGACCAAGGAGAAGGAACAAAGCCAGGCATGGTGGTTTATGCTTGTAATCCCAGCACTCTGAGGCTACCTAGTGAGACCCAAAGAAATTACTAAATAAAAAAGGAGCAGGAGGGATTCAAAGCTCTCCAGAGAGGCTAAGTCACATAGCTACTGAGGGACAGAGATGGGGTTCAAGTCCATTTTCAAGTGATTTCCTTCACATGGGAAGAGGGTCATCCAACACCTCACAATTCTGAGCGTCCTGCCTCTTATGCAGCTCCACCAACAGAAGCTCACAGGAGCTCTCAGGGTGCCGAGGAGCCTCAGGTTTGAAAACCTTTCTCTCCACTGCCTTGTGGAGTGTCAGCAATTGCAGGTCATGGTTTGTGGGGATTCCGGGGCCCCTCAGCCTACACATTTGTTCTCCATAAATTGCATCCCCACACAGCAAATCAAAGCCTCATCTGTGCAAATTTCAGTCTTCCAGACTCCACCCCGCCTCCCTCCATGGACCATGTCAACTGTTGCTGTCGAAATGCAAAGTAAACCAAGGCTTCATCTCAGTCCCAAAAAGCTACTGTGCTTCAGCCACCCTGACCAGTGTCCTTTTCCTCACACAGCTGAGCTGGTCCCCTCTGCAGCCCACCTGCCTGCTCTTTCCCATGAGGAAGGGATATATGTGGTATTGGGCCATTTAGCTCACCTGCCACAGCTTAAGAAAACCAGATTTCTTTCACTTGCTTGCAAACAAGAATCTCTCAAGAATCTTGAGAGAGACACTGTCTAGATGCCTCATTACCTACTCTGCTCAGTGAACTTCTGCTTGTTGATCAAGGCTCTGTGTCAACGTCACTTCCTAAAGCATTTCTCAACAGACCAGTCAAGGTCTCGACTTGTGTGAGGTTTCCCTACACACAAGGCACAAGATTAACAGGTACGTATGAGCAGCTGATTGGGCAGGTGTATTAGTCAAGTTTTCTATTAATATAATAAAATGCTTAGAGGTGAGTAATTTTATCAAGAAGCTTATTTAGCTCACAGTTTTGGAGGCTTTAAGTTCAAGACAGAGTGGTCCATTGGTTCAGCCTCTGGGAAGGCAAGAGATCACATTGCCAGATAGAGAACCAGAGCAAAGAGAAGGGGCCGGGCTTGCTCCTGTTATAACAACCCCCTCAGGAGACTTAACCAACAGGTCCCAAGAGAGCTACATTAATACCTTCTGAAGGCAGTGCCCCCAGTGACCTCCACCTCTTAAAGATCCCATCACCTCAGTGAGAACCAAACTTCCAACGTGTAAACCCTGGAGGACAAACCTCATCCATGAGGCGATCCCAGCAAAGCCTTGTGGGAGTGGGGAAGCAAGAAGGGAAAAGAAGGACGATAATGGATGGTTGATTATTTAACAGGCTCCCTCCCAGGGACTCCATTCCATGGAGGAGAGCCAGCATGGCACACACGAGTTTCGTTGTTAACCACCTGGAGGAGGAGGAGGCTGGGTTGTTTTATTTGTCACTTGTCGAGGGCCCTTCTGGGGGCATTAACTTCACAGCACTTCCGCTGGCCATACATGAGGGCCAAGGGACAGCTCTTTGCAGTAGGACACCATTGGCACATAAGAAAATGGTTCTTGCCAAGGGGATGGGGAGAGGTACCAAAAGTGTCTGCCAGTCTCTATGGTGTGTCCTGTCATCTATTCTGTAGTTACTCTAACTATCAGGAAATTCACAAATTTACTTGTTTGTCTGTTTCTCCCACCAAACTGGAAGCTCAGTGAGATTAAGTACCATGTCTGCCCTGCTCTCACCAGCTAACGCAGTTCCAGTTAAACTGACCGAATAATTGAATGGATGAGTGGGTGGATGGATGGGTGGGTGGGTGGATGAATACATACCAGTCTGGGATAAAGACTACATTTCCCAGAGGCCCTTGCAGCTAAATATGGCCAGCTGACTAATCAAGCCAATGGGATGCAAGCATATGCAAGTCCCCACCAGCCCCCTCTTCCCCCTTTTAACTGGCTGACATGTGTAATGGTAGGGAGCCAATGTTGGTCTCTGTGATCAGGAACAACCCTCAAGGTAAGATGAATGAAAAACACACAAAGAGAAGGGGCCTGTCTCTGACAGGTTCACCAAACAGCCTCCATACCAGGTGGACCTTTTATTTGAGAAAGAAACTATCCTTTGAGTCTCTGTTACATTCAACCCAACCAATGCAAAGCATTCTCATTTTTTATGGTTCTGTGTCTCCAGATTAGTACAATTATTCCAAAAGATATAATTAGTGCAAGATTTGTGTAGCAACCTAGTAACTGTCATGGCCAGCTCCCCAGGTATCCCTGCGATATCCACTGGCAGTAGACCATCCCAAAGTCAGAACTAGAGAGTTTTATGGTCAAGTGCATTTTTGAAATACTGGGTAAAACAAGGTGTTGTAAAAGAACAGGAATAGATCTTGGAATGTTGACACCTAAGTGTTGGGGTGACTTCTGGCTCTAAGATGGGAAGGAAACTAAACACAAAATAACCCTGAAACGGAGCCAGCTCTTCTGCCTCCAACGGTGACTTTTGTCCTCAAAACTTTTCCAGACACTGCAGCGTCATTGATATTCAGATGGTGTCTGGGCCTGGCAAAGCCACCCAGCATTTGTCCCAACTGGAGTCCCATAACTCCCCACTGCTTTGCTCTGAATCCCAAAAGTAGAGGGTGGGGAGAAGGACAGCTCCTTTCTGATTGACAGCACACAGTACATGTGGCACCTATTGAACTGTTAGTCCGAACTGCCTAAAGTCACATCGCAGAGACATGGCCCTGCTGTGTGTCCAGGTGACACGTGAGAACAGGTATGTGAATACTGGTCTTTGCGTCTTGGCTCTCCTGGCTTCAAACACCATATCCATTCTTGGTGTGTTTCGCCATTGTCTCTTTGTCTCATGGCCTTGAGTCACAGGCTGGTTGGTCTTTTGGGATCAGAAAGGACTGCCTGCTGCAGCAGCAGGCCAGCTTCAGAACTGGCTCAGGTGACAGCCCAACCTACCTTGCATACCCCATCACCCTGATTCTGCTCTCCGAGGTCCTGGGCGCCACATTCCCTCTCTCCTGTAGCTGCTCTTTGCACAGATGAAGGCAAGTGTCACATCTTCTGTCTGGGAAATTTTATGCCATCTGGCTTGGTGTTCTCCAACTCTCACCAGATACCTGGTCCATCCATCTGTCACTAGGCCCTTTCCTGATACCTAAAGAGTATACTGTCTCCTGCTCAAAAGTCACCTTTCCACCTAGCCCAGTCCGTCCTGTGACCTTAATGCTTGAAGTGGACTTCGGAATCCATTTTCACAAAGGAGAGGAAAGGTTTGTGCCCAAGCTCATAGCTTCGGACACTGAATCAACGGTGGAGCCAAGTATAGGAGAAGAGAGGTGAGGGGCCATGAGCTCATGGTGGGTATGCTGACTTTGAGCCTCTAGGGACATCCAGGTAGGATGGCCAGCAGTGGCAAGGCATGCCTGTCTTGGGGTGGAGATGAGGAACTCGTCAGCTAGAAAAGGTGGTGGGAGCCTAAGAAGGGAAGAAGCATGGGGCCTGAAGCATGGGGATTTCAAAGTCGCAGATGGTCTGCTGGAGAACCTTGACTTTTAAGAGGTGAGACAGAGATTTGAAAGGCCCAAGGAGCTGGGCACCAGTGGCTCACGCCTGTAATCCTAGTTACTCTGGAGGCAGAGATAAGGAGCACCATGTTTCAAGGCCTGCCTGGGCAAATAGTTCAGGAGATCCCATCTCCAAAAAACCAGAGCAAAACTCTGGTTTTGCTTGCTTTGCAAGCACAAAGCCCTGAGTTCAAACCCCAGTTCCACCAAAAAAAGAAGGAAAGAGGAAGGGAGGGAGGGAAGGAAGGAAGGAAGCAAGGAAAGAAGGAAGAAAGGAAGGAAGGAAGGAAGGAAGGAAGGAAGAGAAAGAAGGCCAAGAGGGTTAAGTAAAAGAAAAATCTAAAGAAGCAAGGTAAAAGGAACATGGTGGCAAGCCATCCAACCACCTCAATGCAACAGCAATGCCCAGCAAACGTCCAACATAGAGCAACTGTCCAGCAAACATGGCTGCTGGGGAACCAGAGTGGACTTGGAGAACGTAATTCCTATGGAGGAATGAAGGCAGAAACCAAGCAGTAGTGTTGAGAGAAGGTGGAGGAAGGGAAGTGAATTTTGCAAAAATAGATCTGCTTTTCCTGAGTAGGAGAAGTTTCTAGCAGGAGTTTCTGATTTAGGGATGAAGGCAGAGTGAGCACCTATAGAGCTAGAAAGGGCTCTGGTGAATCTGTAATGTCTAGAATGAAGCATTATAATATTAACTCACTAAATATTTGTTCTTTTAGGTAAAAGATTTATTCTTCTTGAAACTGTAAAAGGATGGTACCAATGTGGTATTCATTCAAAAAACATGTATGGAATTCTTCCTCTGAGCCAGGCAAATAGTTAAGCATAAGAGAAATAAAATAAATCAGATATGAAAGTAAAAGTCATTGTTAAGTCACTTTCTGGATATTTTTCCTTTTTTGCAGGACTGGGGTTTGAACTCAGAGCCTCATGTTTGCTAGGCAAGTGCTTTATCACTTGAGCCCCATTCCCAATCCTTTTGGCTTTAGTTATTTTTCAGATTGGGTCTCATGCTTTTCGTTTGGCCATCCTGGGACCATGATCCTCCTCCTTACCTAATCCCAAGTAGCTGGGATTACAGGTGTGAGCCATTGCACTCAGCCGAATTTCTGGAATTCTTTATTTAAAAAGACAGAAAACCCACCAGCTTCTAGAAGTGTATGTGCACTTTAACACCTATCTGACTTTTTCCCACTTTTTATATTGAGATATAATTTGCATGCCAGGTCACCCCTGGGCTGTTCCATGCTCATATGCACAGATTTACACTCCTTTCTGTCTCTCTGCTTTCACTCTACATAAAGATTTTATGAATGTCTAGGTCCTGGGAGCATTAGCAGCTTCTTCCCTTTCTACTCAGCCACGAATGAATACACCCTAATTTGCTACCCACTGACCTGTTCACAGCTTTTGGATTGTTTCCAGTTTTGAATAAAATGACTCCAGAGTAGCTCAAGGCAAAGGCCCTGAGTTCAAGCCCCAGGACCACACACACACACACACACACACACACACACACACACACACATACACACACCCAAAACCCTCCAGACATCTGCAAACAACTCTCGTCATGTTTTTTGTTTCATTAGGATTAATAATTTAGTTGTATGACTGCTGAGTCTCATGGCAAGTGTACTTTTTAATTGATAGGAAATTGCTCTACTGTTTTCTGGGGTGGCCATACCATCCCCACAGAAATATACAAGTGTTTCAGGAACCTCAGATGCTCACCAATACCTGGTGTAATTAATTGATTCTCCCACAGCCCCATTCCAGTAGCAATATACCTTTTGTCACCTCTACGCTCTGCAAATATAGTCATTCAAGTCATTCAAGGCTTTTCTTGTTGCTTTCTTAACAGTATTCCAGAGTATAGAAGCTTTACATTTTCTTGAAGACAAATTTATCAAGATTTATTGTTCGTATTTTTCTTCTTTTTTGTATTAGCTAAGAAATCTTTGCCTACCTCAAGTTCACAAAGACTTTTCTCCTGTGTTTTTTATTTGGAGTTGTATGGCATTAAGCTTTTCATTTAGGACTGTGATCCAGTTCAAGTCCATGTTGGTAGGTGGCGTGAGATTCGTGATTGAAGTTCGTTCATTTGCACATGAATATTTGGTTGCTAGTGCAATCTGTTGACAAGACTGTTCTTTCTCCACTGTTCCGTCTTGCTGCCCGTGTTAAAAAGTGACCACATACCCTGGCTGCGTCTCCTTCCCAACTCTGCGGACTGTTCTGTGGCTCTGTCTTTCCACTGTATACTCACCATCACATTACCTTCATTACTGTAGCGTGTTAACGAGGCCTGACATGAAGTGGTAGAGGCCCCAGTGTTGCTCTTCTCAAAATCATTTTGGCTATTGCTGAATCCTCTGTACTTCCATGTAACTCTTGGAACTCATTTGTCAATTTTGGAGGAGGAAGAAGAGGAGGAGGTGGAGGAGAAGGAAGAAGAAGAAGGAGATGGAGAAGAGGAAGGGGAAAGGGAAGGGGAAGGAGAAGGAGAGGAAGAAGAAGAAGAAAGAAGAAGGAGGAGGAGGAGGAGGAGGAGGAGGAGGAAGAGGAAGAGGAAGAAGAAGAAGAAGAAAGAAGAAAGAAGGAGGAGAACAACGATGAGCCTTCTGAAATTTTTAGTGGGATTACTTTAAGTCTATAGATCAATTTTGAAGAGGTTTGACATCCTACCAATATGGATGCCATGGCCTGAGTCTTTCACTTCAGGGTATAAGTTATGTCTGACCTAGGTGTAAACCTAACAAAAGATGTGAAAGACCTCTACAAGGAAAACTATACACTTCTGAAGAAAGAGATTGAGGAAGACTATAGAAAGTGGAGAGATCTCCCATGCTCATGGATTGGTAGAATCAACATAGTAAAAATGTCTGTACTCACAAAAGTAATCTACATGTTTAATGCAATTCCCATCAAAATTCCAATAACATTCATTAAAGAGATTGAAAAATCTACTGTTAAATTTATATGGAAACACAAGAGGCCACGAATAGCCAAGGCAATACTCAGTCAAAAGAACAATGCTGGAGGTATCACAATACCTGACTTCAAACTATATTACAAAGCAATAGCAATAAAAACAGCATGGTACTGGCACAAAAACAGACATGAAGAGCAGTGGAACAGAATAGAGGACCCAGATATGAAGCCACACAACTATAACCAACTTGTCTTTGACAAATGAGCTAAAAATATACGATGGAGAAATAGCAGCCTCTTCAACAAAAACTGCTGAGAAAACTGGTTAGCAGTCTGCAAAAAACTGAAACTAGATCCATGTCTATCACCCTATACCAAGATTAACTCAAAATGGATCAAGGATCTTAATATCAGACCCCAAACTCTAAAGTTGGTACAGGGAAGAGTAGGAAATACTCTGGAGTTAGTAGGTATAGGTAAGAACTTTCTCAACGAAACCCCAGCAGCACAGCAACTAAGAGATAGCATAGATAAATGGGACCTCATAAAACTAAAAAGCCTCGGCTCAAGAAAAGAAATGGTCTCTAAACTGAAGAGAACACCACACAGTGGGAGAAAATATTTGCCAGCTACACATCAGACAAAGGACTGATAACCAGAATATATAGGGAACTTAAAAAACTAAATTCTCCCAAAACTAATGAACCAATAAAGAAATGGGCACGTGAACTAAACAGAACTTTCTCAAAAGAAGAAATTCAAATGGCCAAAAAACACATGAAAAAATGCTCACCATCTCTAGCAATAAAGGAAATGCAAATTAAAACCACACTAAGATTCCACCTCACCCCTGTTAGAATAGCCATCATCAGCAACACCACCAACAACAGGTGTTGGCGAGGATGTGGGGAAAAAGGAACCCTCTTACACTGTTGGTGGGAATGTAGACTGGTACAACCACTCTGGGAAAAAATTTGGAGGCTACTTAAAAAGCTAGACATCGATCTACCATTTGATCCAGCAATACCACTCTTGGGGATATACCCAAAAGACTGTTACTCCAGAGGCACCTGCACATCCATGTTTATTGCAGCACTATTCACAATAGCCAAGGTATGGAAACAGCCAAGATGCCCCACCACTGACAAATGGATTAAGAAAATGTGGTATCTATACACAATGGAATTTTATGCAGCCATGAAGAAGAATGAAATGTTATCATTCGCTGGTAAATGGATGGAATTGGAGAACATCATTCTGAGTGAGGTTAGCCTGGCCCAAAAGACCAAAACTCGTATGTTCTCCCTCATATGTGGACATTAGATCAAGGGCAAACACAACAAGGGGATTGGACTTTGAGCACATGATAAAAGCGAGAGCACACAAGGGAGGGGTGAGGATAGGTAAGACACCTAAAAAATTAGCTAGCATTTGTTGCCCTCAACGCAGAGAAACTAAAGCAGATACTTTGAGGGCAATAGGAGAAGGGGACCAGGAACTAGACAAAAGGTTAAATCAAGAAGAATTAACTTAGAAGGTAACACACATGCACAGGAAATCAATGTGAGTCAACTCCCTGTACAGCTATCCTTATCTCAACCAGCAAAAACCCTTGTTCCTTCCTATTATTGCTTATACTCTCTCTTCAACAAAATTAGAGATAAGGGCAAAATAGTTTCTGCCAGGTGTCAGGGTAGGGGGGAGAGGGAGAGGGCAGGGTGGGTGGTAAGGGAGGGGGTGGGGGCAGGGGAGAGAAATGACCCAAGCATTGTATGCACATATGAATAATAAAAAAAATTAAAATTAAAAAAAAATGAGGAGGAAACAGGTGAGGTGAAGGCAGATGCACAGGGTCCAGATGGAGCTGTGACAGAGATTTGAGGACCCTACTGTACCAGAAGAGCCTTCAGAGTGACAGTCGTACTTTGTATAAGGCTGTACTGCTTAGATAGCCAGAAACAGCTCCTTTGGCCTAGCTTTATTTTCCTCCCTCAATGATAATATAAAAAATTAGATTTGCTTGTTTTTAACTGAGAAAGTAAATAAATGAGCATGGATAGGAATCCAACAGTGAATAAAGGAATAAACAAAAACTCCCTTCTATTTTATATTATTCACTGTTTACATTTTTTATGTGTCCTTCCAGAAGCTGTCTTCTGATATAAAAGCACATTTTCATGTGTGTGTCTGTGGCTGTGGCTATGTTAGTCAGCTTTCCATTACTATAGTAAAATACCTAGAATAATCAACTTAAAAAGAGGAAATGTTGCCGGAGTAGTGGAGCATGCCTGTCATACCAAGACTCAGGAGGCTGAGGCAGGAGGATAACAAGTTTGAGGTCAGCTTGGGCTACATAGTGAGAATTTGCTTTTTTTAAAAAAGAAAAACTAGCCAAAAAAGAGGAAAAACTTGTCAGGGCTCAGAGTTTTGGAGGTTCAGTGCATGATTGGTTGGCCTATTGCTTTTGGGCCTATGGTGAGGCAGAACACCATGGAGGGAGTGTGTGGTGGAGGAAGCTCATTTACTTCATGGCAACCAGGAAGAGGAATGGCCAGGATCCCAATATCCCCTTCGAGGACCCACCCCCCAATGACCTAGCCTCCCTCTACTAGGTTGCATACCTCCCAGTAGCACCAGAAGCTGGGGACCAAAACTTTAACATATGAACCTTTGGGGAGCATTCAAGATCCAAGATCCAAACTATAGCTGTGTGTGCGTGTGTGTGTGTGTGTGTGTGTGTTTGTATCACATGTGCCTTTTATGTCTTTCCTTAGAACATACAGAGCTTTACAATTTCCTATAAAGTACCAGGAGTTATTTTGCCAGTTCTATTTAGTTTTTGTTTTGTTTTATCTCAAATCTTTTGTAATCTCTGATGGCAAATGAAAGCAGGAGGTGGCACCAGCCGATGTGTGTGTTAGAAAAGTGGGCAACTACAAAACTGATCCCAGGTGCCCAAGAGCTTTTAGCCTCTAGGCAGTCATTTCTTGTCAAATAAAAGGTGGAAAGATTTGAAATTCAATAAATAAAAAGGAACAAACCAAAATAAATAAATAAATATAAGTTATGTCTGTATTTACTTAGGTTTTCCTGAATCTCTTTCAGCAGTAGTTTAGAATTTTGGTACACAGTTCTTTCATGTATTTTGTTAAATGTATCCCTAAGCACTTCATAGTTATGATGCTTTTGTAAGAAGTATTATTTAAAATTTTATAGTAATATAATTTTATAACAATACTGCTATACTTTGGATCTTGAATCCCCCAAAGGCCCAGATACTATAGGCCAGGTCCCCAGGGTGGTGCTACTGGAAGTGGAGGGACCTTTGAGAGGAGGGGCTAGTGTGAGGTCCGTAGGTCCCTAAGCATGCCCCCAAAGGGTCTGTAGGACCCTGATTCTTCCTCTTCCCCTCTCTTTTAGCCTTTTGCATGATAAGGTGATCAGTTTTGCTCCACTGCTCCTGCCATTGCATGTTCCCTCACCATTGGCCCAAAATAATGTCACCAATCATGAACTGAACCCTCTGAACCACAAACCAAAAAAAAAACCTTTTTTTTTTTGTAAGTTAGCATCTCAGGCATTTTGTGATAGTGACGGGAAGCTGACACAAATATCCAGCTAGAGCACAATTAAATCTTCCTCCTGTGTCTGTTCCCTAAATCCTTATGAATTCTCAGTGTTTGCAAAGGTTCTTTGGGAATTTCTGCACACACGATGATGTGACTTGAAAATAAAGTCAGCTGTATTTCTCTCTTTCCAAACTGTATCCCTTTGTCTTCATCTAATTGTCCCGGGGAAGATATTAAGTATGGAGCCAACTAGAGGTGACCAAAGGGAGCATCTTTGCTGTTCTCATATTGGGGAGAAAGCTTTCATCTCTTCTGCCCATTACCAAGTATGGCACTAGTCTTAGATTTTCCATAGAGCTGTCATGTACCCTTTTTAAAACCCTAAGTCATATTATTGTAACCATTAATATTGTAAAGACTAAGTATGTTCCCTGTAAAAAAAAAAAAAAAAAAAAAAGCAAATAAGACCAAAGCGTGTGGCACAGAATGCTGACTCAGTCCCGCCAATCTCCTCCCCAAAGGGAATGAGGGTCATTCTTTGTACACTGAGACAGAGAGAGAGAGAGAGACAGGGCATGGAGCAAAGAGAGAATATGTTTATTTTAAAAGAAAAAATTGAACCCACATTTTGTAAGGGAAAATAACCTCAGTGATCCAGAACAGCTGGCATTCACGTTCCCTGGAGTCCCGCCCGAGCCTCCTGCTATGCTGTGATTGACTCGTCTGCACACAGAGGACGAGAGCACTGCTTGTGGAGTCAGAGGGATGGGACGACAGGACATGGGTGAGCAATTAAGAGCCTGAGCTTCCAAGCTGGACCCACCGGCCGTTACATCTCCTCTGCGTTCTTACGCAGTGAGAGGCCTCAGAGCCTCCACTTGCACACCTGTGAAAGGGCATGGTAACTGCACAGCTTCACTGTCACACCTGCATGGTACTAGGGATCCATGGGCCAAGCCCTCAGCCTCTAGGTCTTCATAAAATGGGGGAACCTCTACCTGCCTCCAAGATTATGCAAAAATGAAATCAGAGAGTGAATAGCAAAGAACCACATCAGACTGGTGACTGGCAGTAGGAATCAAAACTTAGTGTTGAGATCTACAGGGTTTTTTTTTTTCCACTCAAAATCAATTTCCCTCTGAGCTGTGTAACACTTGCTCCTGTATTGATCAGCCTCTGAGATTGGCCTGTGTTATTTCGGATAGGCAATATCTTCAATCTTTAAAAAAGGATTAATTTGTTTACTCCAGAGTGAATAAACTATTTTCTTTCTTTTCAACAGTTAACCTTCTCTAATAAAGTCTCCAAATGGTATAGCATTTGGTAAACCTCCTAGACCAGTGAGTTTGGGTGAGGATGTCCACCAGAAGCTGTCTCAGTCATCTGAAAAGCACTGTCCCAGTCAGACACCAGTGGCTCGTGCTTATAATCCTAGCTACTCAGGAGGCAGCGATCAGGAGAATCGAGGTTCAAAGCCAGTCCTGGGCAAATAGTTTGTGAGATCCTATCTCAAAAACACCATCACAAAAAAGGGCTGTTGGAGTGGCTCAAGGTATAGGCCCTAAGTTCAAACACCAGCACTTCAAAAAGATGACTGTATCCAACCATCTAAAACTCTCCAACAAGGATGACGCCCAAACTTCTTACCGTGCTTTGGGGACCCCACACAACCTGGTCTAGCCCAGCTCTCCAGGTGCAGCTTGCATGACTCTCCCTGTGCCACCTCGCTCACCACAGTCACCAAGGCTCTTTTCCCCACTCCTTGGTTTCCCACCTCAGGTCTTTGCACTTGCTGTGCCTCCACCTGAACACCCTTCCCTCTGCTCTTATAATGCCTGGTTTTCCACCACTCCACACATCTTGGCCAACATGCTTCATTCCTGGGTCCCCTCACAACCCATCCAGAGCCAGCGTGCCTAGCATCAGCCTCCATCAGACACTCTCCAGGTCTCCTTTGTGATGCCCAGCATGTGAGTAGTTAGATATTTGATTGTTCATGTGGTTTTATCCATCTGTCCACCCCCACTGGACTGTGTGTGCCATGATGGCAGGGCCAGGTCTGTTGTGCCTCAACTTTGTGTGGCCAGCCCCAGGCCCAGCAGGGTTTCCTTAAGAGTATGACAAGCTCATATGGGAACCTCTCACCTCTGGTGTGGCTTCCCACCAGAGCTCTGTCTCCTGGGAAGAAGTGACACAGGACAAGTGTGTTCCAGCCCATGAGAGAGTCAGAATGTTCTGTGGAAATTAAGTTGGCATCCTATGCTTGCAGGTGGAGTGGCTCATGCCTTTAATCCCAGCTACTTGGGAGGTAGAGATCAGGAGGATCAAGGTTCAAGGCCTGCCTGGGCAAAAAGAAGTTCAAGAGATCCCCATCTCAATCAATAATGTGGGAGTAGTAGCATTCACCTGTCATCTCAGCCACTTGGGAGGCTGAGTAGGAGGACTGCAGTCAAGAGGCCAGCCCCAAGCAAAACCATGAGACCCTATTTCAAAAATAACTTAAACAAAAGGGGCTTGGAGCATGGTTCAAATGGTGGCATGCCTACCTAGCAAGCTTAAAACCCTGAGTTCAAACCCCAGTACTGCCAAAAAGAAAAAGGAGAGAGACAATGAGAAGTGGAAGTGGCTTGCACCCACTTCCAGAGACAGGACAGACAGAAGCAATAGACAAGCATCGGAATGTTCGGAATTGAGATCATTACCCTGGGCAACAGGGCCCTGTGGGATCTGTCACACAGAAGTGGAATCCTTTGATTTCCCATCTGCTTCCTCTGAGGGTCCTGTCTGAATGTCGCCCATCTGAGCCAATGCTGGACACAGAGTCCAGCCCCATTTCTTTCTGTTGATAGGCTGCTAAGTCCATATTGGGTACTCTCAGCCTGTTCTGCTGCAAGTGGCCAGCTGCGTCCAGACCTCATAGATTTTAACAGGAGGTGAGTTCAGATGGAAGGAATGAAGGTGTCTTGTCTGATAGAAAACCCTCAGGGCATTGATTTTTTTTTTTTTAATGAGGGCTGCACCTGTTTTGTTATCTCTGCATTAAACACAAAGTGGACAGAGATCCAAGATATCAAAGCAGATTGAGTTTCAAATACCCTTTACTCTTGCTCATGGTTGTCCTTGTATTTCTTATTTCTGAAAATGGGATCTGGATTTAGGAAAAAAAAAAAAATACAGGCTTTGTCACCTAGAGAGAAAAACTCACTGCAAGGTTTGTTTATTTAGTCACAATAAGACTGGTTGCTGAATAAAATTAGAGATAAGGGCAAAATAGTGTCTGCCGGGGTAGCGAGGGGGCAGGGGGGGAGAGGGAGGGGGCAGGGGGGTAAGGGAGGGGGTGGGGGAAGGGGGGAGAAATGACCCAAACATTGCATACACATATGAATAAAATAAAAATTAAAAAAAAAAAAAAAGACTGGTTGCTGAGCCTAGCTTGATGCCTGGCCCTGGGCTACGGGTTTTATAAGCATCATACATCATTAAAGCCAGGACTTTATGAGGTGGGCATTATTTTCATTTTTGTGTTACAGAAGCTGAAACTGAGGCTCAAGGGGTCAGCAGCCTGTACAAGGGCATGGGTGAGGATGGTGGATTCCCTTGGACAGCTGTGATGCTGTAGCCCTTGCTCTCCACACTGTGTCCCTTTGTGCTTGTTTGGGCTCTGTTTTCACAGTTCTCCCCAACAATCTACCCTCCACACCCTCACTTGCAAGGAAGGGTTTTCCATAAGAGGCCTGTGATGGGCAGCCTCTGGGCACCGTGGAGCTACTGTGCCAGGCAGATTCTTCCTCTCCAGTGCTTCAGCAAGGTGGAACTACGTTCTTATGAATCTATAAAGTGACTCCATTAAAGAAACCAGACCTCACTGCAGCTGTCAAGTACTAAAGTAGAGAACCAGTCCCTGGAAGAATCCAAAACCCCAGGCCTGCAGAATGCACTTGCTGTAAACAGGGCAGAGGTGTTACCACCTTCCCTCTGCCCTCCTCCTCCTCCCTCCTCGACATTGCCATCTTATTTCTCGCTGTCCTCTTTGTCCTCCCCAGCCTCTAAGGACAGCTCACAGCAGCGGGAGGATGGCTCTCCCAACAGATGTCCTGAGTGGGTCGCTTTCAGCACCATGGACAGCATGCTCCGAGAGGGAGAGAGGCCTGGCGCTATCCAGGCCATTAGAAAACCTGAATAATTTACCACCCCAGAAAGCCATCCAGTCCCCTGCCGTGCCATTTCCTCCCCACATCCTCAGGTTTCTCCTAAGAGCGCCAGGCTGTCTGCCGGCCTGCAAGAGGGAACACAGTGGTGTGGAAAGTGTTAGGTCCCTGGCATTCTTGGGGCGGGCAGAAGAGACTGAAGTAGAGGATTGGCGGGAGGAGTTGGGAGGTGGGCAGATGGAGCCTGTGAGATCACAAGTAAGAGAAGAGTCTTCAGGAGAGGGGTCAGGAGGAGTAAGAGACACAGACTTTGAGGGGGGTTTGTCGCTGGCAAGGAAGATTTGAACAACATTACAAGATTGGAGCAGGGAGGGTCAAGAGCAGAGAGAAAGAAAAGCTTGGATGAATGGAATTTTGGACCACTTGCCATTGCGATGGCAGAAATTGTCAAGATCTTGAAATGTGTGAAAATCAATCACTTAGGTTTTATATCATCTTGGAGACCAAGGGGAGGGTGCAGAGAAGGCATCCCAGTGGACGTATCTAATTTAGAGTGTGTGGTCCCCATAATGTAGAAGAAAAGGAGAGAGAGAGAGAGTGAGAGTCAGGTGCCTTGGTGAATTTACTCTTCAGGCCAATATAGACCTAGGTCAAGATCTAGCCTCCCTTACGTGACTCAGGCAAGGAGAGCAGAATGGTCCAGTTGCCGTTTGGTCAAAGTAAGCTGGAGGGGCTGTTGAGCTCTCACCCTAGGCAGAGGAAAGGAAAACAGAGAGGGAGAGCAAGAGAGAGAGTGAGAGGGAGGAGGAGTGTCACCCAAATGGGTTCCCAAGGGTGGACGTCCCTGGCCTGGGTTGCCATCTGGCAGATAATGCCCAACTGGTTAGCCAGGCATCCCCGTGCTAAGTGGTGGGCACCCCAGCAGGCGAGAGAGGTGTACCTGGTGCAGCGCTATGACTTCCAGACCAGATAGAGCAGGCAGCCCCAAGAAGGGTGACATTTATCAAGTCTGAGGAGTAGGCCAGGTGGAGAGCAGTGGAAGAGAGAGGCTAATGAGGGATGGGAAAGCCAGCAAGGCAGTAAGGTCTGAGATCCACAGTCCGGAGGCACGTGGGGTCAATTCAGCAGTCTGGGTCTGGGAGAGGGCAGGACACAAAAGCCAAGGGGGCAGCCCCAGGCCAGAGCATCCTGTTAACCTCTCCTGGGTTTCGGCACCAGATGTAAGGAACTGCTGAATAAAGACCATGCCACGTGTGGAAAAGAAAGATTTATTACTGACTGCTGGGCTGTCCCCCTCAGGATCAGGGAGCAGCAGCTTGGCTGGAATGGGTAGTGGGGTTTATAGGAGGGGCTAAGCCATGGGGGAAGGAGAGAGAGTCTGGTCTCCGATTATCTGTGATCACCAGATGGAACAGGTCAACATGCTTGGCTAGTTGAGAAACTGGAAGTTCCTGAGATTTTACAAGCAGGGAAACAAGCAAGGGAACAAGCAGGGAAGTTTGGCAAGCAGTCATTTATCAGGGGGTCTGGTTTCGGTGTTAGCCTCGGGACCTTCCACCCACCCCAAGAACGCCAGGGACCTAACAGAAAGGAAGGCCCAGAAGCAGTCACGTTGGCAACTGGAACCAATTTTGAAATAATAAAGTCACCAAGATTGCAGTGAATTTTGCGAGAGAGAGAAGAGGGCCAGGAAGAAACACATTCTGAGGGGGGCAAGCCAGCCCCCCATACTTGCTGTAACATTTTTCATCTTTTGTGGACTTGTAAGAAGCATGAATGGAATGTCCTGGGCAGTGGGGGGGGGCGGTATAAGAAAAAAAAAACCACAGTGTCTCCCAAGAAAATTCTAGAGATAAAATCATCACAGTGAGGTGGGGGGGAAGTTATTTCCTTGAGCAGAGAAGTAGGAATTCTGGTACCAAATAATAAAACTTTTGACTCACAATGCTGGTCCCCTGTGGCTTCACTTTGATGGAGATGAAAGACAAGGGATTTGGCTACAATCTTCTGCCATCTCTTCGGAGGCTGTCCCCAGGGGACCTGACAGCTCAAACTTCTTTAGTCTGTTGCGGCTATGACAAAACTGAAAAGCCCCTCTGACTCTCTTGTGATACTTAAAATAAACCAAGGAAGGAAAGCCTGTGAGCAAGAATGTGGACCGAATCTTTTTATTTTTTCCCAAATAACCTCCTGCTTATGGCTTTCACTTGCATGCCAGATAAGGGACCAGCCTGTCACCTTTGGGGTCTGTGGCAGGCCCTGCTTCAATGGAAACTCAGATCTGAGCCTCAGGAGCCCAGATGAAACCTCCTAATCCCCATATCTTGAGAGACTCTTGGCACAGGGTCACAGATGACAAATAGAGTCGTCTTGACCTCACATGCTTCCCTGGGAGAGTGACAAGGAGGCTTGTGTAACTCACTGCCTCAAATAATCCTTTCCTCCACTGTGCCAGGGTTGTACCTCATTTTTGTTAGATGCAAATAAAGTCACAAGGTGGCAGAGCCCAAACCACCCCTCAGAGCTACTGAAAATCCAGTAAAAGAGATGGCTTCCACTGTGGTGTGACATGCCGTGTACCTCAAAGGTTCTTGTGTTGGGAGCATGGTCCCCACTGTGGTGGTGCTAAGAGGTGAGGGGCCAAGGGGAGGGAGTTAGGTTATTGGGGGAGGTGCCAGCCTCAGAAGGAATTAATGCCATTCTGTATGACACTGGTTAGTTCTCAAGTTGTTATAAATAAAAATTAAAAAGTTTAAAGAAGGTGACTGCTTTCTCACTCTCTATCACACACTCCTGCCGTGGTGCTGTCCACCATGTTATAATGCAGACAGGGAGGTCCTCACCACAGACCAACTAGAGGGGACCACTCAGTCTTGGACTTTCAGCCTCCAAAACTGTGAGCTAAGTAAAGTGGCAGCCTCAGGTGTCTTGTTATAGCAAAAAAGATGGACTGAAACACCTGCATTATCAGCTACCCAGTTGTGCTGAACAGAAGTGGCTAGGTGTGCAAGAGGCAAGGGGCACGGTGGGTAGCATGGTGACCCCTGGAGCTGGATGGCATTGGCTCAAACCTCTGCAGCTCTGTCTTTTTCTCAACTAGTCATTAGCAGGTTCTGACCTCCCTGAGTCTCTGAGCTTGGTAATCTCAGTTGCTATGTAAGGATGACAAAAGTCCTTACAACAGCAATGAGTCATGGTCCCCTCCTTCACAGCAGTACCATGTGATCGAATGAGACATGGCAGAGTGACTAAACAGATGGTGCCTGGGACCCTGATGATTGAAAAATGACCACACCAGCCCTGGACTGCTGTCTCAGACTCCTGCTGTGAAATAAATAAACTTGGACCTCATTTTAGGTCTCTTCAATGTGGCATGAAATTCGTATCTTAATATGAAGAGTCAGAGAGTAAGAATTGGCCCCTGCTGGGCATTTCAACACCAGACATGGTTACTCCCAGTCCTTTGAGTGGAGTCATGGCTGGTCATTCAGGACTCTGAGCAGTGTCCTGATGCAGGGGTATTTGTTCTGTTTTGTTTTGTTGGCAGTGAGGTTTGAACTTAGAGCTTCCCGTGTACAAATCAGACACTCTACTGCTTGAGCCATGCCTTCAGTCCATTTTGCCCTCATGATTTTTAGAAATGGGGTCTTGTGCACTATTTGCCCGGGCTGTCCTCGAACCACAATCCTCCTGATTTCAGCCCCACAAGTAGCTAGGATTACAGGTGTGAGCCACCAGTGCCCAGCTGATGGTGCCAGGATTTTTCATGACTACACCTGGACCACCTCCCGCTGTGGCTGGCCAATTACATTCAAGGTCCCAGGAACTGTTCTTCCTGTCTCTGTGCCCTTTGCAGCCTGGCTGTGCAGATGTCCATCACCAAGCCGGGGTCATTTTCCTACCCCTTGATTCTGGCCTGGGTCAACAGAATGTAGTACAAGTGACTGTCTGCCAATACCAAGTCTGAGCCTCCAGAGACCACATGCGTGTCTGTTCTTTCTTGGGGACTGTTACCTGAGGACAAGGCTGGTGTGGAGAATTAAGACACCAGGTGAGGCAGATGGAACTCAGCCCAGCCAAGACCATCCTACACCCCCTGCCCCCCAGCCAACCAAGACAAGAGAGACACAGCCAAGATCAGTGAAGCCCAGACCACAACAAGTTAGCTGAGTGCAGTTTAAATTGCACAGTAGTTAAATATATACAGGCATAGGTATATATTCATCCCCTTATTCTGTGCACTGTTCAAGAGCTCAGAAACAAAAAAATTGAACACTTTTGGCTCCCTGCCAGCAGACGAGCACAAAGATATCTCCTCGTGAGAAAGTTCTTGGCAACAGCTAACATCCTTCAATCCAGCAATATCACTTCTGGCAATGGATCCTACAGAAAGAGTTGTGCATGCCTTAAAAGGTATACATCAAAGATGAGCATTCCAGCATTATTTATAGCAAAACACTGGAAATAATTCAAATATCCATCAATTGAAGAGTGGTTAAACAAAGTATGCTATAGACATTTAATGGAATACCAAACAGGCATGAAAAGAACTGAAGTAAACCTTTATGTACTGACATAGAAAAGTATACAAGAAAGACTGTTGGCAATAATGGCACCAATAGGTTTCGGTTCTTACTGCACCCTTAAGCTTCTGTTTTCCAGGGTCATGGTCCTGCCTCAAGTCTAGCTTGAATTCTCCTTCTGCCCCAACCTCCAATCAGCATGAACCATAAGATCCTAACCAATTAGATCATGCCGAGTCTCACTGAGGGGTATTTAAGCCCCTGCCCCCCCCCCAGCTCTCTCCCTCTCCCACCCGGCAATAAAGAATCTCTTGGCCAGATCACTCCTCTCCACGTGGTCACTTTGGGGCCTACATTTGCCTTACATTTGGTGCCATGACTCGGGGTGGGTTTCCCCACTAATCCTGGTGGGACCCTGATTCCAACTCACCCCTTGACCACCCTGAGGATGTGACTGGCCAGGACTCATTCTCCCAATCACCCTCGCTCACATCCAACACCGGAATCCTTTTGGTGAGTCCACACACCCCTATTGGGCTCCCTTTGTGGTCTCTCCCTTCAGTGTCTCTGGGGTTTCAACATTTCCCCTTTCTGATCATCCCTGGGACTCAGACGGTGGGGGAAGATCTCCCTATTTGCCACAGGCTTGGATCTATTCTTGTCATCCTCAGCCCTTGCAGGCCACCCTCCAAGAAAAGCCCAGCGCCAGGTGACCCATAGCTTCCACAGGCCTTTTTGGCCTGCAAACCACCTGAACTCAGTGATGACTGATTATCGTGCATCTTGTGTTCTCTCGGATATTTGTGCTGTGCGGGGACGCTCCACAGTACATAATATCCTCCTCTCCCATTCCAGGACCAGGTCCCTCATAAAGGGTGCCTCTACATCTTCTCTGCCATCTGACTCCCCATTGAGATGCCTCCTCAATAATTTAGACACCTTGGGTTTGACCCCAGATATAAAACCAAAAATTTGATCCGCTTTTGCACTCTTACCCTATAGACAACCAAAATCACTGGCCCCTTTTTGGGTCTTTAGATCCCAACCTTTTACAGGACATATAACTACTGTGAGCGATCAGGACGATGGGGAGAGATTCCATTATATCCAAGCCTTTTCATACCTCCATCTAAATCCGGCTCTCTGACCTCGAACCCTCCCTCTGTACTTTCTGTTCCCCTGTGCAGATTCTATCAGCCTGTAAACCAGTTTCTAAATCAGCCAATTCCTCTCCAAACCTCCTCCTTCCCCATGTAAACAGACTTCTTGCACTGCTTACCATACCTATCTCCTCCTATCTTCCTGAAAAACTTTCCCCATCATGGAGTTAAGCAAGCCACTCCTTGCCAATTCTGACCTCAAGGCGGTTCCAGCTCTGGGAGAGCTCATGCTTTATTTGGTGACTGGAGAGTGGAGGTTTTGTTTCACTGAAAGCCTGCCAGTACCAATCAATGGGAGCAACCTGGAGGCACAGGTGATGGCTGATCCCTCAGGCGTGTGTCATGCCTCCAGGCTCTGCCTTCCCCTCCTGTACCTAAGATGTCAGCTCACCTTTTCTGCCTCCTCCATGGTCTCACCACATGTTCTCTGTCTCTATCTGCCTTCCCCTCCCTGGGCTTACTGGGACCCTGCCTCCTGTGAGAAACCTGTAGCATGGTACCTTATGATTTAAGTTATTCCAACTAGTTTACCAGGCCTCTCAGTTTAAAGTAACTTTAAGTCAGCTGCTTTACAAAAGCGCTTACAAAAAACTGCGGCTGCCACACTTACTCTCTAACTGCTCCCCCACAAGGGGAGGAGGGAAAGCAAACAGGCGCACCTGTGCACAGGATGCCGGCTTCTGGACACAGCAAAAACACCTGCATAGCTAAGAAAATCCATAGAGAGGACCCAGTACATCCTGGGCTGCCAGCCACACATGGCGATGGCTGCAGCCCACCACCACTTCCCCTAGAATAAACGCACGCAGAGTACACAGGAAGGGGTGAGGGGCGACAGGCCGCAGGACCAGGCCTAGGCAGTCAGGGTCATTTGTCCCAGGTGTGTGTGGAGGGAATGGCACCTTGCACAAGTTCTGCTCCTAGCCCCACCTCACACCTCAGGGCATCAGATCCAGCCCTTGTAAGCCAATTGTTAGCTCAAGGTTATAGTTCCAGAAATAACTAAATAGACATTACTGTGGTCTCTAAACTTCTCATTTAGAATTTTCTATACCTTTGGCCTCAGCATAAATGTTTCCCTCCAAATATTAACACTAGTTTCCCGTATGGCACTGTTACTGGCCTGAAATGCCCTCTGAATGCCCTTCTCTAACTTTACAAAGGATTTATTTCCTTGTTAAAAAGGTAGGCTTTATTAAAGAGGCTGCCTGCTGTTAGCTAAAAAACAGGATCCTTAACGTTTTGTTCTTTCTAGATGGGACCTGCATCTTCCAGTCTTCTGGCTGGTAGATGCCGGAAGCTTTGTACTGAGGCCTGGCCTCAGTATGCCTTGGGTGACCAAGAGAAGTGGCCTTCACAGGGTTCCTTAAATTACAATACCATACTCCAATTAGACCTTTTATATAAGAGTAAAAAAAGTAAACTGAGTCCCCTATGCAAATTTCTACCCTCTAAGCCACCCCAATACTCAGAACCTCTAAACGAGTGCTTCCCTCTTCAACAGGCAATGGTAGGAAGAGGGCAAGTTTTATGTCCCCTTCAGTTATCAGATCTAAGGGAAATTTAAAAACATCTAAACAGCTGTACTGATGCCCAGACAAATACATTCAAGCCTTTATCTCTGTGATCCAAATCTTTCAGCTGACATGAAAGGATATTATGCTTCTTCTAGACTAAACCCTTATCTCGTTAGAAAAGCAATGGGTTTGGGCCCAGGCCACTCAGGTTGGAAATGATTATAAGGCTCAAGCAGTAGAGTGCCGCTTTAGAAGCATAAAGTCCTGAGTTCAAGCCCAGTACAGCCAAAGTAAATAATAATAATAATAATATTTGGGGCTGAGGAAGTAGCTCAATGGGAAAATGTCTGCCCAGCATGTGCAAAGCCCTGGGTTCAATTCCCCAGCATTACTAAAAAAAAATTTAAAAATGGTAAAGAAGATAAGTGGCATTAATGTCACTCAGCCATCTCATAGTAGAAAAATGTAGTTTAACCTAGACCAGATCCCTCATTCTTCAAGCGAGGAAACTGAGGCCCAGAACAGTTCAGAGACTTGCTCTCCAGAGTGTCAGGTGTCAATGTAAAATAACAACTTTACTTTACAGCAACAACTATCAGAAAGCATACCACGGTGGACTCAGAGTCACGGGTGAGAGAGGTTCTCCTCAAAGATAAATTTCTAACAGTCAGCCCCAGATATTCGTAAAAAACTCGGACTGTGGCTGAAGGGAAAAGTCACTGAACCAAGTAATACAGCTAGCCATGTCTGTATTTATGGCCATGTCTGTATGTCTGGGACCTTACTAACAGGAGAGAAAAAGATAAGAGACACCATGGCCTCATTGCTGCTCTCAGAGAGTCCCCACCCAACTGGGGACTGTATCCTGAACTTGCTACCATGGTGGACAGGAGGGGCACTTCTGCAGAGAATTCTTAAGGGGGGACAGCCCGGGAGACAGCCCCGCCCCCAACCAGGACCCTGCCCTCTGCAAGGGTAACCACTGGAGGTCTAAGTGCTCCCCACCTCCAGATGGAAGGCGAGGTGCCACCTCCTATAGATTGATGGGTCCAAGCCTCCCGTCCACACTCCACTTCTTGGCATCAATGTTGAGGAGCCATAATGGCAGAAAAACAAAAGGCCATTTTCCTCCTAGACAGTGGAGCCCATTTCTCTGTTTTACCTTTTTCTCCTGATCCCCAGTCCAATGACAAAAGTTATCGTTTGGGGCAAATCTGGCCAGCCCCTAGAGTGCTAGTTTATCTGGCCTCTGGCCTGCTCTTGGGGAGACCTCCGCTTCTGTCACTCTTTCCTCATAGTACCTGAAACTCCAGTGTCCCTGCTGGGATGGGATTTTACTAACTCAATTAAAGGCTCAAATTCTCCTCCCCCCAGGCAGCTAAATCTGCTGCCCCCTCCTTCAGGAACAAAGAGATTCCACAGTGTGGACTGATGAGATAAGTGTAGGGTGAGCCAGGACGGCCCTCCCTATTCAAATAAAACTCAAAAATCCCTCAGTTTCCACACCTAAAACAATATCCCCTCAAGCCTGAGGGATGATGAGGCTGTATGCCTATTCCTAAAAACAACAAGGGCTACTAATTAGTTGCTCCAGCCCCTAAAATAAATTTAAAGTTCTTATAAAAGTTAATTTTAAAATACAAGTTACAAAGTAAACAACTGGAAAGGATATAGATAGGTAATAAATGCATTTTTTGAGAAGTTAAAGGAAAAAGGAATGGTTTTTTGAATGAGAAGGGATTTTGGAAAGAAGGGTTTGTCTTAAAGATTGTTTCAAATAGGAAAGATGAGGACAAACCATCAAAGGGTTTAGTATGTTGTATGAAGGTCTGAGTAAGTTTGAAAAGTGTATAATAAAAGCTTTGGTGTGTGATAAACTTAAAGTTAAATGTAATCTAAGAATTGCCTAAAAGATTTTTAGGGTCATGTCAAACTAAAATCAAATCCTCTGTCTATGCAATAACAAGGTTATCTTAATATTGTTCTGCTCTGAGTAACAACTACAAAAAAACATTACAGAGAAAGATTTTATCTAAGAAATTATTTGTGTTTTCTGCTGATCTTGTCAAGCTTTAAGTACTACTAAATCGGAGTTCATTTACATATTTGCTATGTGTCTTAAATGACCACCTTGTAACAGTGTTATGTTATACTTTATCTAAATATGGTACAAACATTTAAAAAGTTAAAAGTGTCAATTTATATAAAATAATGAGCTAAATCTCTCTTTTATCCAAGAGTGTTGCATTTAAATCCTGACAGTCCCTGCCTCCCACAGGTCACCTACCTAGGTGTGGCCTTAAAGGGACAGACTCACTCTGAGTCATAAATGCATCAACCCAATCTTCCGTTTCCCAACCCCCATACCATAGGACAGCTTACAGCTTTCCTGGCAGTTATAGGATTTTGCAGAATTTAGATCCCTAGGTAGGTAGTCCCTGAACAGACACCTTTTTATGCTCCTCCTAATATTCCTATTTGGGTCTTAGATAATGTATGGCCACCCATTTCTCTCTGTGTAGTTGGAGGACTCTTGAAATTGTCTAGGGAACAACATTTCACAGTGGTTCTCCTGGCCAATGCCCGTCCTAATGCCTATGTTTCTCGCTCTCCTATTCTTAAGCCTCCTCCCTTGTATCACACTGCATGTCTGCTATTGCTGATCAAAAATTTAACCAGTTGTACCTCCAGGGATACCAACCTCTCCAAAACGCCAGGATAGTGGCTGATACCCACCATGCGGAGGTCGGAGGATTGGCTCGAGACTCTTTATGACCTGTGGCTGCAGGGGGCCTTCATCAACTTCAGGGAAGAGGAAATTTTCATTTTTGGAGCCTGGGTGTACGCCATCATGAGGCTCAGCACCCCAACAGTGTTTGCCAACTAACCCTCCCTTCCCCTACGCCGCCCCTTGCCAGCTCGAAGAAGCCAGAGCAAACACAACACCCCCTTCCTTAACAAGGAAAAAAGGGAGGAATGTTGGCAATAATGGCGCCAATAGATTTTGGTTCTTACTGCACCCTTAAGCTTCTGTTTTCCAGGGTCACGGTCCTGCCTCAAGTCTAGCTTGAATCCTCCTTTTGCCCCAACTTCCAATCAGCATGAACCATAAGATCCTAACCAATCAGATCACGCTGAGTCCCACTGAGGGGTATTTAAGCCCCTGCCCTTCCTGCTTCTCTCTCTTGGCTCTCTTGGCTCTCTCCCTCTCCCACCTGGCAATAAAGAATCTCTTGGCCAGATCAATCCTCTCCACGTGGTCACTTTGGGGCCTACATTTGCCTTACAAATACTAGGGAAGAAAATAAGTAACAGAAGAGTACACAGAGTATGATCTCATCTGTATGAATTATGAGTGTTATACATACATGTGCACATGCTCTAGAAAAAATATATTTATAGACCCATTTTAAAAATCTGAAAGTGGCAGAGCACCTGCTTTGCAAGCACAAAGTCCTGAGTTCAAACCCCAGTCCTACCAAGAAAAAAAAAGTGAAAAAATCTGAAAGTAAACCAGGCAAACTCTTGTGATTAGCTTTGTGGAAATTCTTTCACTTTTTACTCTGTGTACTTGTGCTGTGGATATACTTATTAAAATGTGTATTATTTCTGTAACCAAAAAATATAATCACAAGGATAACTTTTAAGCATCAATGGCCACCATCACTTTTTTGTAATAGGTTTTTTTGAGATAGGATCTTGTGAACTATTTGCCTGGGCTGGCTTTGAACTGCAATCCTCCCAATCTCTGCCTCCTGAGTAGCTAGGATTACAGAGGTGAGCTACTGGTGCCCAGCCACCAGCCCTCTTATGTGATGGGGTTTTTGAGATAGGGTCTCGTGAACTATTTGCCTGGGCTGACTTTGAACCACGATCCTCCTGACCTCTGCTTCCTGAGTAGCTAGGATTACAGGTGTGAATCACTAAAAGGAAGAGTGGTGCCCCAGGCACCTTCCTACTTGGGGAGCAGGCAACACTGTTTATCAGGCTTTTGGACCAATGTTTCTTTGAATACAATCCAGGTTTGTTTTTGACTCATTTTTCAGCATCATTGCTGGTTCACATGGCCTTTTGTGTAAACATTAAAAAGAAGCTCTTCCTCCCACACCTCTACCTCTGCCCTTGAGCAATGAGCAACCTGCACAACTACCCAGCAACTCTGGTTATCATTGATGTGTTACTGGATTTAGATGGAACTGAGGATTTGAATTAGAGAAAGGAGGAGTCTTATCTGCTTTTCATTGCTCATGAGGCTACAGGGAAGACAGACACCTGCACACAAATCCTGTCTGCTCTGACCCCAGGAGAAGAGAGCCATCAGGAGCTGGGTGGCTGTGAAATCAGGGTGACTTTGAAGGTGCCACATGACTGATTCCCTCTCTGCCCAGGTACCAACCAGAGGTTCAGTTCACAGAGAAGCTAAACTGAGGAGCTGCAACTTCTGGAAGCATCACTGGCCACCTTAGAGCACTGTCACCTGCCTGTGCCTTAGGCACAACTGTAGAGCAATCATGACTCAGGCCACCTGTGGACCAGGTGTTATCCTGGGTACAGGTGATGAATGACAAATGAGTGAGACAAAAGTGGCCATCACCATCCAGGAAGAAGAGACACTAGTTAAATGGCCACTCAGGTTCATGATTGCAGCATATCACAGGGCTGTGAAGGGTGCTTTGGGAGTGAGTCGTGGGCAGGGTGACCATCTGGCTGAGGGGAGTCCAGGAAGGCTTCCTGGAGGAAGGGACGTTTGAGCTTCGGTTTGAAGACTGCACTGAGTGTAAAGGGAGGAGGGAGGCCTAGCCTCCATCCATTGAAGGATTTTCTTAAGCTCTTGCTTGGAATTGTATATGCATATTTTATGTGCATCTGGTATACAATATCATATACAATATATGCTATATGATATACAATAAGGAGCAAGAGGTCAGGTGAGGCAGGAGAGTAAGGCCAAGGTATGTCCCCAACTCCTTCCTCACAGAGTCGCTCCAGGGTAGCTGTGTCCCCTGCCTTCAAGGGCCCCCCACAGGACCTGATCCAAACAAGTTCCCTCTCTGGGTCCTGAACCTTCTCTTTCTTACTTCGTTCATCTCAGCCCAGAAGCAGTAACCACTCTCCTGCCTCTGGGCCCTGGGGTCCTGTACTATCCCCAGACGTCACTTCATTCTGTCTTCTGAGCCGGTTGTTCCTTTATAACTCCTCCTGAGTCACCCTGACTTAAGTTTCCCTCTTTCCCGCTGAACCTCTGACTTACACAGAAAGAAATCTCACAGGACTCCTGAATTGCCCCCCTGAGCAACCAGGTGAGGGGAGCGCCCTTTACAGAGACAAATACTGGGGTGCGAGGGCACTCAAAGGCTACCTTCTGACAAATTATGTGACACCCACGTGACGATGTGGGTACATGTGCAATTCCTAGGTGTTGATCCCTGCAGCAGGCAGGTAGCATGGGAGTCCTGACACAAAGGACCCTGGAGCAGGTGCTGCACCGTAGCCAGGTACATTTTGCCAAACATCCTGTCCCCCACCCCATTGTCATGGAGTAATGGCTGTGACCACAGGTGACGTACTTCTTGGTACAGCAGCCAAAGGTCCCCAGCAATGACCCCCAACAGGGACTTTCCCACCCCTAAAGGTCAACCAGGGGTCTCATCTGCACTGCATTATAGCTGTGGTTTCATGGATGCGCCTCCCCCCAATGGATACCTTATTAGGACGCCTTATTAGGTGAACCACTCCCTATTCCCCCGGGGTTGCACAGGGAGACCCTGCCTCAAAAACAAGCAAAAAGGATTAAAGGTGAGTCCCCACTAACAGCTCATAAATCATAATGAAGACAAAACCCACCTGAATGTACTGTGGCAAAGACTGTGAAATCCAGGCTCAAGAAAGGTGGTTTGGACCTTTGTTTTGGCAAAGCACTGAGGACTGGTGGGGGAAAAGGGGAGCAGACTCTCCAGAACCTACCATGCAGCTAATCCTCCACTCCCTCCATCCCCACCAGCTTCCCAACTCAGGCATCTCTCTGCAGCTCAATCTACAGCGTTCTCACTCAATTAGCTCTGGCCAGAAAGAATTTTGCAGCTGAAAAATAAAATTCCTCCTACCTTAAGCCCCAAGTGTGAAATGAGAAGCTTAAACAGCCCAGTTTTCACACCACACCTGCCCGCTGGATGGTGGCAGCAGGCATCAGGGGTTTCAGGTGAGGCCTGCACCAGCAGTAGGTGTCAGGGCAGGGAGGTATGGGCTGCTTCCAGAACCAGGAGGAACTGATGGTAATGAGGGCTGAAGGGAAGCCAGGGAAGAAAATGCAGAGTATATTCACCAGTTAGTGAGGAAAACAGAACCCTAAAAGACAGAGCTCTCAGACACCTCCCCCACCTCACCAGAACCATTAAAGTGCCCCTGGCACCGCACAGCAGAGGAAAAAGACACAAGCTATTAAGTTCTGTTTCTGTCTAAAACATCAGCAAGATAATTTCCCACTGGTGACCTACATTAGGCTTGCAGCCCAAGCTGAGTCTGCAGAGCCCAACGCCCGCCCAGGTGAGGCAAGGGGGTGGGGTCAGCTGTCCTGCTTTGACCTTAAATTCTCTTAGCTTTTTGGCCTGAGGTGTGGTTCGAATGGTAGAGCACCTACCTAGCAAGCACAAAACCCTGAGTTCAAATCCTGGTATCCCCCACCACCAAAAAATCATAACCTAAATTTCCTTAGCCTCACCTGGCCGGCACTCACCTCACAAGACAAGGCTGACTCTTTATAAACTGAATTTACAACAGGATTCCAAAGACTTCTTATCTCCTTAGGCAATGAAGCTTTTGTTTATAGTCCAAAACTCTGGCCAGAGAGGCTGAGGTTAGGGAAGGAAGGAACACAGAACAGGATTCAGAATAGCCAGCTTGAATCCTAGCGGTTCTGTGTTCTAGGGTTGGACAGCTCCTCCCCTTGCCTCAGTTTCCTCATCTGTAAAATGGAGACAATCACCATCCCAATCTCAGTTAAATGTTGTGAAGATTGAATGAGAAGATACAAAGAAGAGGCTTAGAAACGGTGCTGGGCGCTCAGTAGGTTTTTTTTATTATTGTTTATTTGAATTTGAATTTCTTTTGTGTGTGTGTGAGACTTGGATTTGAACTCAGGGCCTACACCTTGAGCCATTCCACCAGCCCCTTTTGTGATGGACTTGTGTCCTGACTGGCTTTAAACCCTGATCCTCCTGATCTCTGCCTCCTGAGTAGCTGGGATTACAGGCGTGAGCCTCCAGTGGCTGGCTGAATTTCAGTTTCTTGATTTGGGCTATTAGTGGTCTTCCTTCAACCACTACACCCAACATCTCCTTCCATTTATCTGTGTAACAAATGCTCCTTCCTGGTCTACCCACCCAAAAAGGTCTTGTCCCTTTTTTCAGTCCACAAGTAAAAGCCAGTACTTCTTGGTCAGAGAACCTCATCAGATCCTTCCTGCTTAAACCCCTCAAATATGGCCCCATGCCTTCAGGACATAATCCAGGCTCCTTTCCCTGGTTTTTGGAGCTCTTCCTCCTTCCTTCCTGCTCTCACCTCCGCTTTTTCTTACCTCTAGCCTTATTTCCCCCATCTCTCCACCTGTGACCCATGCTTAGACCATCTGAACTCCTGGTATTTCCCTCCACCTCTCTGCAGTTGCCCACGCTGTCCTATTCCTGGAATAAGTTGAGATAGCACACGAGTCTTTCTTCAAGACTCGGCTTGAGGATTATTCCCTTTGGGAACTGCTGCTTTGGGCTTTTCTGAACATATCCCCCACAATTCTTTCCCCATCACACTCTCAGTCAAAAGGTGGACCCCAGGCAGGTCTTTAACTCAGGCCCAGCCAGTCAGTCATCCAAAGTCTGCCAGCCTTCTGAACAAAATTGGGTTTTAGGGACAGACCTGATCGGAACTCAATAATCAGAGGCTTTCCTTGAGGTCTTCTGATAAAACTAGTGAGGAAGACAACCTCTTTCTTGGGTTATGACACTGGAAAGATGTGACTGTAGAGTTGGGAAGTCACACTTTTCATCACCTGGAAGAGAAGGTTCGATAGGAGGCAATGAAGCCAATACCCTGGAGGTGTATTAGTCTGACTCTTGATTTTGAATGATAGAAATTCAATTCAAACACATTTAAGCAAATATTTGAATAAATAAAGGTTTATAAGGAATCTAGGGGCATTGCTCAACTCAGGTCAGGTATGACTGAATCCAGAAACTTATCCAAATTTTTCTCCCTAGCCTCCAACCTCCTTCCCCCATTATTTGACTATCCATGTCTCTGCTTGGTGGTAGTCTTTGTGGCAGCCGCCTGCAGCCACACACTCTCATTCTTCTAGCTTAGGGGTCTGGTGGAAAGAATATTTCTCTCTTTCATCGTCAATCTCTCAACCACTGATTGATAGTGTCTGACTGGCCCATCCTGGTCATGGGCACCCCGGTAGCTAAAGGTTCAGGAAGAATGGACCACGGAGCAGGAGTTGCCGGACACAGTCCAGGGTCAACTCTGGTCTGTCACCAGTTTTTGTAAATAAAGTTTTACTGGAACACAGGCACATTTGCATTCGCTTGTGTATTAGCTATGGCTGCTTTAATGCTACAAAGGTGGAGTTCAAAAGTAGCGAGAGAAACCGGGTGCCTTGCACAGGCCACGGGAGAGAAGTCTTTCCCCCTTTTGTTTATAAGAAAAGCCAGCGCGGTTTCTTCCCGTGAGACTTTTGGCATATGGTAACCTCTCTGGGCTATGGAGTCCTCTGTAAATGGAAATAAGCATTCCATCTTCCCTGGCTGGACGGATAGCTCCGTGCATGCAAAGAGTTATCTCATGCTAAAACTTCCTTATCCAGCATTGCGTTCCTTTGGAGTTAGGTTAAATTGAACAAATGATTAACTCAGGATAAACCAAAGGGAAGACATGCCATAATAAATAAAGAGCTTAATGCAGAGTTGCTCACTCAGTAAGCACTCAGTACATGGTAGGGCAAAAAAAAAAAAAATGTTAGTGGAAACCCAAAGAAAGAGAAGTCACCCATGGAATGAGAGGAAGGCAGAGCGAATAACTCGCAGAGTGCAAATAGCTTTTAGCGCTTGGTCCTCCCTGCTCCCCACTGGGATCCTGATGCAATTACGTCCCAGTCAGAAGAAAGCAATTTTCCCCCATTGGGTAGAGAGGAGAGAACGGCCCCTGCTTTCATGTTCAAATGCAGCAGTAGGTGGCTGCCAGCCCAGAAAGCACTGGGCACCTTGTTTGGGGAGAGTTTTGGGGGGAGTTTGTTCAAAGATGCTGTAGAAACAACATGATTTCTTTTCCTTTTCTTTTCTTTTCTTTTTTTGAGACAGGGTCTCGCTATGTAGCCCAAGTTGGCCCTGAACCCAAGATCCTCCTGCCTCAGTTTCCCACATGCTGGGATTATAGGCGTGCACCATCATACCACCATGACTGGCTCAAGCATTTTCATTTTAATCAGCAGGAGTGCCTCCAAAATCACTCTCCCTTAATTGCTCACACAGGTAGCACTCCCACTTTTTTTTCGGGGGGAGCGGTACTGGAGTTTAACTTAGGGACTAACACTCTACCAGTTGGGATGCCCCCCCCCCAGTCTTTTTGCTTTCAGTTTGTTTTTCAGATAGGGTCTCCTACTTTTACTGTGCCAGCAGTGGACAGAGTTCCTCCTACCTCCACTTCCTGAGTTGCTGGGATTACAGGCATGAGCCACCACACCCAGCCAGCACTTCCACCTTTTTTTTTTTGCGGTACTAGGGCTTAAACTCAGAGCTTTAATCTTCAGCCACTCCACCAGCCCAATTTTTGTGAAGAGGTTTTGGAGATAGGGTCTCACGAACTATTTGCCTGGGCTGGCTTTGAACCGAGATCCTCCTGATCTCTGCCTCCTGAGTAGCTAGGATCACAGGTGAGAGTCTCTGACACCTGGCAGCACTTCCACTTTTAATGGAACATTCTGAAGCCCAAACAGGAGAGAAAACTCCAGAGTCCACAGTTGCTTCTGTGTGCTCTTTCTGGGACTCAGCTGCCACATCTGTGACACAAGAGACAAGTCTTCCCTTCTGTGGCGACCCCTCGTGGGTGTGGACCTATTGCATCTGCAATTATCACTTCCCCATTTTAAATGGGACTCACTTGTTTTCTGAAAGCCAGGAACACATTTACCACCATTACCACAGACCAGGCTCCCTGCAGGGTCATCTACACACAAGCCCCCACAGGATCCAGATGCACACCTGAGGGGAAACTGAGGCTTAGGGAGTTGCTCTGCCTGGCCCAAGGCCATCCATCAAGCCAGTGGTAGACCTTAGACTTGAACTTAGGTCTGTCTGACTTTACATATACATTCTTCACTATTCTATACTTGAGTAAACTGAGGCATCGCTAGCTAAGTAAGGCCTTGGGTCTCGACCTGCCACCATTCTGTACTCCAGACAAATGGGTCCAGCATGAGCCTGAGGCTCAGGGCAGAAGAGGGCAGCTGGATGAGAACCCAGGCGAATCACTGGCTGTCCACAGGAGCCCTTGGGCAGGCACTATTTCTACCATCGCCACCTTTCCCCTGGGGAAACCAAGGCTCTGAGAAGCAGATGAACGCAGGCTCCTGAACCTGTTCTAAAGGTGGTGCCAAGGAGTCAGGCAGATTGTCGGGGCTGCCTCTTCCTCTGCCAGCAGCCCAATCCCATGGGATCCATTCATTCCCTTACATGACTTAGCAGAGCCTTAGGGTTACATATGAACAGAGATCAGAATGGACTGCCTGCATCAGCCCCTCCCTCCTCCACCACTGCGGGCTGGTGCACCTGTCATCTTTCCGGAGCCTCGGTTTTCCCATCTGTACAATAGGATCAAAATCACTTTTGTGGTCCTTTGTGCTCTCTCTGCTTCCCTTGCCCATGACTGATGACCGGAGGTAGAGGTGGAGTGACCCAGAGTAGGGTGAGGAGGACACAGGTACGTGGAGGGACAGGGCGGGCAAGATGGCAAATGGTCACATGGAGGAAGATAAATAAGTAACTAGACTAAGACAGATGGGAGCCAGGGCAGTCAAAATTGGGAAAGGGAGTTCCAAACACAGAAAGGAAAAAACTGGAGTACGCTCTGTGGTATTGGATTAGAATTAGAATCCAATGCATAGAGACAGAGGAACATTTGTTCTACACCCATACGTATGTGTGTATGTACAGAATTAATTCTACATGTACTTATGCACATACATATGTGTGATTATTCCTTTATACGTCCCCTACTTCTACCTCTTAGGGAGCCTCGGGACAACACCCCAATATCAGTGAGCACACTGAATGCCAAATCCCGACTCAAAACCCTGTTCACCTTTGGAAAGAACCAAGAATTTAGGGGAAATGATTGATTCCAGGCTCAAGCAACAAAAGAACAAGATGGACCTGGAATAGTTTGTACAGAAAGCAAAGAAGGCTCAGAGAGAGGGAGATGTGTGGAAAGGACCTTAAAGTCAGCTTGAAGGTCCCACTGCACAAACTGGAACAGTAACAGTAAGGGATTAGTACTCTCTGGAATGAGGCAGCAGTGAGTCCACGGGGATAGAAATGTAGACAGAAGGATGGGTGGATAGGAAGGTAGGGAGGGAGAAAAGGAGGAAGGAAGGAAGGAAGGAAGGAAGGAAGGAAGGAGGGAGGGAGGAAGGAAAACAAAGTTAGATGAGGAGTGTCACAGCTTTCAAGCACCTTCCTCAAAACAAACAATTAAGAAAATGGAGGCAGGCTCGTAGAAGCCTGGCAGGTGCTACTTTAACTGTGAGACCACAGTGAAGGTCAGGGTTAATACACAGATCAAAATCTCAAGCCAACCAGTCGGATGCAAGAACACAGAGTCCCCTCTGCGACGCTCCTGCTAAAGATGAACACCCAACGCCTCCATCAGGACACTCTGATGGCCCACATGGAGGCCGGCCTGGGACCTTCCAAGGTGCCAAGGTCATGGAAGCCATAGAAAATCTGAGGACCCACTCCAGACCGGAGGAGAGCAGACACAACAGTAAGCTTGGGCCCTGTCTCTGAACCAAATCCTGCCATGTCCGAAGGTCCCTACTGGGGACCACATGGTCTTCATATGTTTATGTCCACTTCTTGACTTGGGTGGAATCGAAGCGTCCTTGTTTGTAGGAAATAGGGGTGAGGCATAGCAGGTAGCAACTGACTGTCCAAATCTTGGTACTGTATCCCCAGCTTTTCTCTAAGTTTGTGATGATTTTTTAAAAGTTAAATATACAGCAGATATAGTACATGAGATCCGCGTGCTAAGGACGGTGGAATGACCAGTAAGTCCCCAGTCAATGTGAATGTCATGGGCACCAAGATCTCCCCCACCCCACTCCAAGCCCCAGTGGATGGACCTCAAGTCACCAGCAGGTGAAGGTCAATTAATCCGACATCCGGGCACCAGTTCAGGAGCCACCTTTACCTATCAGCAAATGGATCTCAGCCCCATCCATCAAGCACTTAGCAGCCATTCCTACCCATGCCCCAAAACATTCGTTTTCTTCAGAGGTCCTTACTGACAAACCAGCCACACAATCCATCAGCAGGTCTTGCTGGCTCAGCCCCACAAATGCACCTGGAATCCAGACCCTGTCATCACCTCCACAACTTATGTTCCAGAATGAGCCTAGAACCTTCTCTCACTCCATTGCTCTGCTTCCTAACTGGTCTCCCCACCTCCACCCTGGACGTCCTGAAGTCTACTCCCCACTGTTAAAAATACAAAAATTGAAAACCCAGATCCTGTTATCCCTCCCATCAAAGTCTCCCAGAGAAGCCTGCTCCACTCAGAAGAGCAGCTGGTGGTTTCTCAGTGGTCCCCAAGGCTCTCCCCTTGGTTGTACCGGCCTCTCATTTCCTCTCACTCTCTCTGGTTCGCTCTGCCACACAGCAGGAAGGCTCCCACTCAGCCTCCAGGCTGGCGGTTCCCCCTGTCTGGAATGCTGTTCCCTTATCTCTCTCATCCAGGTCCTGGTTCACCTGTTACCTTCCCTGTAGCTTTCTCTGACCCCTGTTTAAAATCACAACACCCACCACATGGGCACTCCCAACCCTTGGCCCCTAGCAATCTTCACCTTCTGAAACTTCTATATTCTTTATTTTGCCACACTGTTTAAAATTATTATAATAGTTGGACTGGAGTGTGGCTTAAAGGATAGGGCGCCTGCTTTGCAAGCGTGAAGCCCTGAGTTCGAACTTCGCTCCCACCAAAAAAAATAAACTTATCATACTTTTTACTCCTTCAAAGCAGAGAGGGCTTTTTCTGGATTTTTTTTAACTCAGGCCCTCACCCTTGCTAGGCATGTGCCCTACCACTTGGCCACTCCACCAGCCCGTTTTTGCTTTAGTTATTTTTCAGATAGGGTCTCACTAACTTTGTCCAGGACTAATTTCAATCTGTGATCCTCCGACCTTTGCCTCCCACATAGCTGGGATTATAGGCATGGACCACCATGCTGAACCAGAGCAGAGGTTTTGTCTGTTTACTTATTGGGGTTTTTGTTGTTTTGTTTTGTTTTGATTGCGATACTGAGGTTTGAACTTAGGACCTTCACCTTGAGCCACTCCACCAGCCCTTTTCGTGATGGATTTTTTTGAGATATGGTCTCTCAAACCATTTGCCCAGCCTGGCTTTGAACCGCAATCCTCCTGATCTCTGCCTCCTGAGTAGCTAGGATTACAGCTGTGAGCCACCAGTGCCAGTTTGTCTGTTTATTTTCATTCAAATATCTGAGCACCTAAAACTGGGCCTGGAACGTGGTGAATACAGCAATAAATATTTGGGAGGGGACCGAAAATCGTGTCCCCTCCCAAGTTACTCACAACCCATCTGGCTAAGGAGTGAGGCCTCAGGAGAAGCCAGCCCCGTGGATACCTTGACCTTGACCGTCCCCTCCAGCACTGTGAGGAGTGCGTTTCTCTGTTCCAACCCTCAGTCCTGGTATGTCGTTGTCAGTCCTAGTGACAAGATGGGGCTGGGGGCACTCAGTGGTACAGCACCTGCTTAGTGTGCGCAAGGCCCTGGGTTCCATCCCCAGCTCCGAGAGAGAGAAAGAGAGAGAGAGAGAGAGAGAAGAAAATAGGCAGGCAAGATGTCTGCCCTTGTGGGCTCACAGGCTGCTGCAGTGTCCCTCCAAGGGAGGGTGTCCAATTACTGTAAGAACCTAAAGCACTGAACGCAAACAATGCCCAACTCCTAAGAGGTGCTGAGAACTGAATCCTGCCACATTTCATACACATGGGGAAACTGAGGCACAAACAGAGGGCAGGCCTTTCCTCAGCTGCAGATCTTGTTTTGTCTGCTTTTTGTTTCTGGCTTTCTGCCGGGGATGGCTCCAGGGTCTCGCTGTGCTAGACAAGCACTACCGTGCCACTCAGCTACATTTCCAGCCCTGTAGTTCTACCTTTGACCCCACCCAAGGGTAAAAGTAAAAGTGACCAGACCATCACTTTTCCTGTCTCCATTGCCCCCCTCCCCCGAGTTGTACCAAGAGCCACAGCGTCTTACTAAGGCACTGGATGGAGAACTTGTTTTTTAAATAACGCAAAATAAAAATGTGCACCAAATTGCAAATCTCACCACCACCCTCAGAACAAATGGACGTGAACTTTTCCAGCTCTGAAAAGGAACACAGAGAGTGCAGCGATACCTAAGTCCCTCAGGAGATCTGATACGTTCCTCATGAAAGAACCCCACCAATCAATTTCCGTAAGTGACACCAACCACCTTGAATCCGAGATTCAGCTGAAGAAATAATGTTCAGTAGAAGGGAAAGAAAAAGTGTTGCAGGGTGGGTGGTGCATGCCTGTAATCCCAGCACTTGGGAGGTTGAGGCAGGGGCATTGCCAGCTCAAGCCCAGCCTGGGCTACAGAGTGAGACCCTGTCTCAAAAAAATGAGAGAGAGGGAGTGGGGGAGTAAAACTTTACATACATTTGCACACAGGGAAAAATGGGGAGCAAGCTAAGTATCGCTTACCCAGGGAATGGTTGAGTGTGTTGAGCTCAGAACACTATTCAGACACAATAATTATGCATATGATACACTCACAGGAAATATGAATGTCATCAGGTCAAGTTAAAAACTAGAAAATGGAATAGCTTGCAGTGTAGTGATCACAACTGTGATAAATTAAAAAACTCAGCATATAAAAAAATACCACTGGGATAGTCACCAAAACAGTAATGGTGATTGTCGCCATCTGTCTCCTCCAAATTATCCACAATGATCGAAGACGTATTTCTCTCAACACAGAAGAAAATGAAATTGGTTTCTTAAATATATTTTGTAATATCAGGAAAATATATAGCTTGAATTTTCCCCTCAAAATGAGCCTTCTAATTCTAGAGCCAGGCATGTGGCACACATCTGTAATCTCAGCTACTCCAGAGGTGGAGGTAGGAGGGTAGTGGTCCTAGGTCAGCCCTGGCAAAGTTAGTGTGAGACTCTATCTAAAGATAAACCAAAAGTGAATGGGCAGGGGTGCAGCTCAAGTGGTAGAGGGCTTGCCTAGCCAGTGCAGGGCTCTGAGTTCAAACCCCAGTACTGTCAAGAAAAAAAAGTCTCATATTCTGAAAACTAATGGAAAAACTAATTAGTGACAGTGACGGTTGACATTTATTACACATTTGCTGTATGCCAGGAGCTGGCCTAAGCACTTAGACTTTTGCTCTCTCACTCCATTCCAGCAGTACCATCCTCCCCGATGTTCCATGATCTCTTTGCCACCCTAGACAGATGAAAAGAACCCTCAGACATGAGTGAATGAATGAGTGAGTGAATGACTGAATGAGTGAGTGAATGAATGAATGAATGAGTGAATGAATGAGTGAGTGAATGAGTGAGTGAATGAGTGAATGAATGAGTGAATGAATGAATGAATGAGTGAATGAGTGAGTGACTGAATGAGTGAGTGAATGAGTGAATGAATGAGTGAGTGAATGAATGAGTGACTGAGTGAATGAGTGAGTGACTGAGTGAATGAGTGAGCAAATGAATGAATGAATTAGCTCTCAACTAAATAAAGAGCCAAGAGGATGCAGGCCAGAAACCCCAAGTTTCTGAAATCCAAACCAACTTCATATTTTGCTATTCTTGGTCCACTGATAAATATTCAAGAAACACCAAAACATAGAGACAGAAGCTGTGGTATAGTTTAAACATTAACACACAAAACATCAGTGCTTTCCCCCACACATCCGACGACTAATGTTTAACCCAATTTGTAGAGAACACGAAAAGCCTAAATTTGAAGGCCTTTGTGAATGTCCTGGCCCACTGGACACGCAGAAGCCAGGTTTTCCACCAGGACCAGAAGTGAATTCCAGCCAACATTACAGCACCCTTGCTCTCTTTCACAGACACTGACTGCCCTCCTCGCTCCCTCTTTTCTTTCTGTAGCGCTCCACTCTGTCCAGGGGTTCCACCACCATCGTGGCTGGCTGGATTTCACTATGTAACACACTACCCCAAAATGGAGTGGTTTAAAACAACCATTTCTTTTGCACCCGAATCTGCACCTTGGTCAGAGCTCAGGGAGGTCAGTTCATTCTTGCTCCATCCAGTGTCACCAGGAGCCCTTGACAAGGACCTGGAGGACCCGCCTTCAAGATGGCTCTGGCTGTCATCTCAGAGGACAGCCATGGCTGTGGGATAGGAGTCTCGGTTCCTCTCCATGTGGGCCTCTCCACGGGCTGTTTGGACTTCCTCACAACACGGGTCTGGGTTCCAAGAGTAAGTGTCACAAGAAAACAAGATGGAAGCTGTACTGCTTTCATAGCCTGACCTCACCTCGCTCCACCTACTCACAAATCTGCCCAAACTCAAGGGGAAGGAACACAGATGCCAACACTCAATGCGAGGAGTCCCAAAGTCACGGATAGGAAGATCAAGTGACATGGGAGGTGTTGCGACACTTGAAAAGCGAGGTACCACACGATTCCTGACAATGGTGACCCTCGCCCAGGTTCCTGGGATGAGTCCACTTGGCCCATCCTCCTGATTCCATGACCTTTGACCGGCTTAGGCATGGGATGAGTCCTGGGGTCTTTACAGAAAGGTATTTGTGCTCTTAAGAAGAGATATAAAACGGAAACAAAATCTTTTCTGCGGCTGGACATATCCAGAACTAGAGGGCCATCTTGTCCCCTCTCCACTGTGACATGGAGATGGCAGAGGAGCTACAAGAAGAGCACTGGTGCTTGGTGAAAGAAACATGGTACTGAATTAACCCTGGGGTCCCTGTTACCTCAGACAGCAAATTCTCCCTGCTGCTAACACCTGTTGACCCAGGATTTCTCCTTGTGTCCAACAAACACATCCTGAGTCTTACTGTTTTCTGCTTCTATGACAAAATACCACAGGCTGAAAATGTTATAAAGAAAAAAATGTATTTCTTGCAATTCCAGAAGCTGAGATGTACAAAGGCTGACAGCCTTCTTACTGTGTCATAACCTAGAGGGGGACATCACACGAGGACAGCCAGGGAGCACGGCAACTCAGGTCTTTCTTCCTCTTGTTATTAAACTACTAATGCCACCATGGGGGGGCCCTCATGACCTCATCTAACACGAATTAGCTCCCCAAAAGGGACCTACCTCCAAATACCATCAATGTATGAATTTGGGGATTAAGTTCACAACCCGAACTTCAGGGGTCACATTAATAGCACCGATTAATACAAAGAGCGACCACAGCACATACGATGTGCCCACACCACACAGACCCCCACCTCAGCCACCAGGCTAAGGGGCGCCCAATTCCTTCTCAAGTGAATTCCCCACGGCAACCCACGAGTTAGGCACTGTTTGTTATTAACCTCATGTTAGGACAGGAAGCCAAAGTTCAGAGACAAAAGGACAGTTTCCCAAGGAGCAAAAGCTGGTGGTAGAGGTGGGATTTGAACCTGGAATGGAAGCGTTTCCGCACTCATCTATAAACCACTTCCTGCAGCCATCTGCCCATCTGCCCCAACACACTCCAAACCCCGCTCATCCAGAAAGCAGGTGTTGGGCCAGGAACTTACGAATCAGCCCTCCTAGAAGCAATCGTGACCCTTGAACCGCTGTGGGGAGCACCCTGAGGAAATCCCAGCCAGGCGCCATGCATCCCCTGGGGATGGAGGAGAAAAGATGAGTCCGCTCCACTCTGAAGCACTCTACACAGCTCCAAATGCAAGATTGCCATTCAATTCAAGCACTACTTGGGTTTTTTTTTTTTTTTCTTTTCCGATTGTGATCATCTTAAAACATAGTTCAAGTGCTTTGCTCCAAAGTGTAAAGCACATCTTTCAAAGGATAGCAAGTTTCCCTGGCAATAAACTGAGTGGATCTGCAAAGTGCCTGGATGGTTTATACCCAGAGACTCTAGGAAAAAACCATAGAGAGAAGTGTGTTGTTACAAAGCCGTCAGAGGTTTAAGTCCCTTAACTTCAAATGATTCAGAAACTCACACATGCTTATGCTAGACACACAAAAAAACCCTAAACTGTTGGGTCAAAAACTCAGGAGTGGCAATATTAAAATTAATTTTGTCTGGTGGTTTTGTCTGGTAACTATCATTTCAAACTCTGGACCTCATAATCTTTGTGTCTCGCAGTATCTCCGTGTTTGACTCCTAGCCAGAGAATTCCAGGTTATAGCTGAACAAAACTCAGCTTTAAAAGTTAAAAAAAAAAAAAAAAAAGGGAATTGTGGCCTCTGTATACAATGAGCCGAGGTCTTCGGCTTCAGGAATAGCTGGATCCAGGCACGGGACTGGTAGATCAAGGGCTGGTCTCTATGCTGCTCTTCTCTGGGCTGACTTTATTTTCAAGCAGGTTTCCTCCATGGGGTGGCCTGCAGCCACTCAAGGTACCGTCACACTTGAAGCTAACGATCAGAGTGAAAAGCAAATTTTTCCCTGGTCTTGCAAGTTGTTTGTGAATATAAGTCTTGTCTACATAACAGCTGAAGGCAAGGGTGAGGGTGTCTGAGATAACACCATTGGGGTGGGGATTTCAGGATCCTTAGTGGAAGATCAGAATGAGCGAGTTAGTGTCTGAAAGCACCTGTCATAAGTAGGCGCTTAATAAATGCTTGTGGACCAGTAGCCAAGACCTTCAGTGTTCATCTATATCTCCCAGATACTTGTCTGATGACATAGACCTGTGACTGCCTGAGGCCTTTCCCTTGACCATTTGCAGGGCAGGGCACAAGTGACAGAAAGTTAACGCCACCAGGAGTGGTTGTGGCTGGAGGTCACAACAGACTGGCTCCCACTTAACCACCACTTCCTGTCCAGTTTGCACAAACAAATGGATGGATGGATGGACAGATGGTGCAGAATAAATTCCCAGCTCCCTTGTCCTGCTGGTGGGTGACTCGGAGCTTCTCCCTCCCAGAGCTCCACAGCAGCGATCGCTCACAGCAGTGACAGGCTCCATCCCCTTCTCTGTCCCATGTCCTGGCTCCATGACCATGTTCTCCGAGATCCCCTCTTCAATAAACCACTCGCCCCTAAATCCTCAGCATAACGAACTGCAAAACGCAGTCTAAAAGGCACCAGTGACTCACACCAGTTACTTGGGAGGCTGAGATCGGGAGGATTGCAGTTTGAGGCCAGCCTGGGCAAATAGCTCAAGAGATCCCATCTCCAAAATAACCAGAGCAAAATGAACTGGAGGTGTGGCTCAAGAAGTAGAGCCACACGTCTGCTTTGCAAACGTGGAACACTAAGTTCAAACCCCAGTGCCACCAAAACACCAAACAAACAAAAAAAAAAAAAATGCAAGCTAAAACAAACCAAAATGCAAAGGGAATAGAGTAAGAACTGTGAGCCCGTGAGGCTGCATCTAAGTCTCACATGGCAGGAACTATATCTTAATTTCATATCTCCTTTGCAAAACGCTTAGTAGGTGTTTGGTAAAGGTTGGTTGAATGACTAGATGAAATAAAAGGCAAACACACCAGGGCTAAACACTAGCTCAGTCTGATCTAGAATTGAAATTCGCCATTAGCCGCTGGAGGGGAGTGTTAGGGGATTATGGAGGGGAGTGTTGGGGGATTATGGGAATGGGATTGGGGTGGGGGCTGTGATGAATTAGGAATTGAGACACACGGGTATGGCTCCATCCCTGCTCCCAGTCGGTGGGGAAGCTTGGGCAGGTGATCCAGCCTCCTGAGGTTCTCCATCCTAACCATGTGGTGGTTAAGTGCACAGATCCCAAAGCCAGGCTGTTGAGGTTCAAGCCTCATCTTGTCCGCTTATAGCTGTGTGACTTTGGGTAAGTTAACTTAGCTCTCTGTGCTCAAGGTTAATGCACATCTGAGGGCTAGAGCCATGACTCAAAGGATCGAGCACTTGCCTAGAAAGCAGAAGACCCTGAGTTCAAACCCCACACCAGAAAATAAATTCCAAATAAATGCATGTTTGAAGTCACTTTTTTTTTTCCCCAGCAGCACTGGGGTTTGAACTCAGGGCCTCATGCTTCCTAGGCAGGCGCTCTACCACTTGAGTCACTTGGCCAGCCTGAGGTCACTCTTCCTGCCTCTGGAAAAATTTAGAACCACAAAGACCCAAGTCTAGTCCCAATACTGCCACACACTGTGTACAGTTGCCAGATGAAACAGAGGCTGCCTTGTTAAACTCGAATTTCAGTTAAATGACAGACGATTTCTTAGTAGGACTGTGTCCCATGAAATAGTTACACTGAGAACTATTTGTTATGGAAAATTCCAGTGTAGCTGGAGACCCCAGAGCAGTGCTGGCTAAGACCGGGCCCCGTGAACATCTGACCGGACAGCCAAACATTAAGTTTCAGTTTCTTCGTCTACCAGACGGGGTGAAACTTCCTACCTCCCAGGGGTTTTGTAAGGATTGAAAAAAACACACAGCAAGTGTGGAGTCTAGCTCCTGGCACTGTAGGCACAGAACCAGCGGTAGTTACTGGAGTTGTGTATGCAGGGATTAGAGTCCTGTGCTTGTGTTTACAAAGGTGACAGCCTGAGCACACATGCTGTCTTGTTACATCCCCAGCATGTATCAGGTGACAAGGATGGACGTCCACTTAGCAGCCAAACACTTCATGGCTGTGCAGCCTTGGGTAAGTCACCTAACCTCTCTGAGCCTCACCTGAAAAAAAATGGGAGTAATAATATATCCTACTCAGGAAGGAAGAAAGGAGGGAGGGAGGGAGGGAGGGAGGAAGGGAGAGAGACAGAGTGAGAAAGGGGACACAGATTCTTGTATGGACTGAGTCATGTTAAAAGTACCATCACCTTCCTCCTTTCTCTCTCTCTCCCTCCCTCCCGCCCTCCTCTCTTTCTCTCTCTGCTCTCATTACTGGCCAGATGGCACAGGAGCCCCGATCTCTGTGCGAAGGGCAATTCATAGGTCGTGGCGCAAACGCAGTCAGGGTTAAGGTGATTGACAGGTGTGACTGACAGGTCATCCTGCGCATGCGCTGACGCGATGCCCGGGTTCTGACTGTACGCATAGACGCCATTCCCAAGGTCTTCAGGGGGGGCTCTGCCTGAGAGGTCAGAGCAAGGGCACACTTAGGGCGCATGCGCCGTTCTCAGTCTGAAGCAGCCAAGAGACTCCCTTGGCTTTTTGGGGAATTTACAACTGCCATCCTGCCCATGCCATGAGCCTTAGGGCATGTCCGAGGATGGCCCCTGGCGGTGACAAGGAGAGCTCAGCATGAGTGACCTTTGGCTGGGGAGGGTTGGGTCCCTGTTACTAGCCTGCCTGACCTTCGTGACAATCAGGCCTCTCTTTTTGTCCTTCCCTGACACTGAGATCCCAGCCTCGGCATTCAACTCCTCTTTCTGCTCCAGGTCACTTTCGGTCACACGTCCCAGTCCAAAGCGGGAACCCCCTGAGACACAGTCGCGGTTTCCTGGATAGCCTGGTCGCACCCAATTCCACACGGCCCAGGCTGCTGACTGTCGGGCTAAGGATGCCGTGAAATGTGACATTAGCAATGTACCTCTGAGCTGGTGCTCACGCCTGCAATCCCAGCTGCTCAGGGGGCAGACACTGGAAGGATCACAGTTCAAAGCCAGCCCCGGGCAAATAGTCTGTGAGACTTTCATCTCAAAAAAACCATCACAACAAAGGTCTGGTGGAGTGGCTCAACTGGTCGAGGCCCTGAGTTCAAACCCCGGAGCTGCCAAAAAAAGAAAAAAATGCACTTCTGCTGGAGAGCGAAGGAGGGATCTGGCAAAAGAAAGGGAGAGAAAAATCAAGTGTGGGAAGAGGAGGCAGAGAGACAAAAGGATCCCCACCTGTTGTGTTCCTCATTCGCACTCCTCTGCCCCACGTCCCTCTGAGGATTGCAGGACAGCCCTGAGGTGTGCAAAGGGCATTAAATTCCCTGCCTCCATAGCACCCCAGGCACTGTGGGTTCCAACAAAATTTAGTGAACTAGGGAGGTATCCGGGGCTCCAGGCTGGATGCTGTTCAACTGAGTGTCCAGGACATAACTCCCCTAAGAAGAGAGAAGAAGAGAAGTAGGAGAGTGGCAGAGGGGGGGAAAGAGAGGAGGGACCATTGGGGAGCACTAGTAATTAGTGGCTGTGGAACAGTGGTTAAGGTCTTTTAGCCAGAGTCCCCTCTTTTGAATCCCCAGCTGTGTGATCCTCGATGAGTTACCTACCTTCTCTGAGCTAGTTTCCATTTCCCTGTTTGTTCATGGAGATAATTGCACAGATCTGCTTGAGCTGTGGTGAGGGTTCAGCTTTGCCCTTGCACAGGACTCTGTGGCCACAAATAGGGAGCTGTGGTCACTATCACCAGGTGCCACGTGAAGCACTTGGGGGGCCCCTGTCTCTCTGTCACCTCGCCATCCTTCTAACACTAATTGCACCTTCCAAATAAACCACTGACCTCTGGGATTGGTTTCCCAGGGACCCCAAATAAAGAGACTCAGAGAGGTCAAGGCAATTGCTTAAATACACAGAGCTGTTAAAGGACGGAGGAGGGTTGAACTCATCTCCCTTCTTGCAGGCTGGAATCAGTGACCACCTGGGCTCCCCAGAACTAATGACAGGTGAGTGCTTAGGGAGGGGCCCCGTCAGGGGACTTCCCTGGTAATGGGTGGCACTTTCACCAACATCTGGTGTCCTCATCTCAACATAGGGCAACACGGCACTATTCTGCCTCGGTATTTCAGGATGCTTTCATGGATAAGGGAGGATTTCTAGAGACTGGGTTCCCAAAACAGGGGTCCTGTGAGGTGTGGTGTGAGAAAATAAGGGGGCAAAATAAGGTGTGGCAGTTCTGGGGTTGCCAACACCCACTAGGAGCCTCACCACACCACAATGTGTTAAAGGCTCTGAGAAGTCCTGTAGAAAACCACTCTATTTAACCCAATACTTCCCAGGCTTTGTTTGTTTGTTTGTTTTAACCATAGAGTTCTTTGAGAATTATCAGTTTTCATGGAAAAAATTAGAACTCCAAAGAACACATTTTGGCAAATACTTGTGTTGGATGGAATAACCCAGATGGTGGTCTAGTTGGGATGAGATGGGCATGGATTTAAGTAGCGTATTTGGTGCCACTGGGCCGACACCAACTAGGTCCCTCCAGGGGACATGAAGAACCGATTGGCAGGTGCTACCTGTGCCACAAGTTGGTAAGGATGGAAAGGGTGTAAGAGAGCCGGGGCTCCCGGAGAGGGGTCGTTCAGCCTTTTGTCTCCCTGTTCTTACTGTTGACTATGGCTATGTGATGTGTGCAAGAGACGGCCGAACAGAGCGGGGAGTGGAACCCCCAATGTAACATGGAACCGACTTACTCATTTTAACAACGCTTCTTCACGTCTGGAGGAAGGAGGCAGGGGCAAGATTGGTCCTGAGTTGATGGTTATAGAAGCCGGGTGACAGGGACACACAGGTCATTGTATGAGCCTGTCAGCTTCTGTACATGTATGGCATGCCCATAGACTCTATAGGAGTACCTTCCAGGCACCATGCACTCGTCCAAATGCTCACTATGAGCCCAAGGCCACCCTTGCAGCGAGGTGTGGTATATGGCTGTGTTCCAGTCAAGGGAATGTGAGTAGAAGCTTCCATTTAGTCTTCCCCCTTCCCACTGGCTAGAATGCAAATGTGATGGCAGGAGCTGAAGCAGCTATCTTGGGCCATAAGACAAAAAGTCAACTGTTTCAGATGTGGAGTGACAAGATGGAAGACTGGGGATAACAGAACCCTTCTAATTCACCCTGGACTGTATACTACCCAGACTATTAAATTAGAGACAAATAGACACATCTCGTTTAACACGATGACTTTTTCTTAAGTGTTTGTGACTTTGCATTACCTACACTGTTCTGCCTGGGGGAGTGGTGGACTTTGATTTGCTGTGGGTTAATGACAGTCACTTGTGACCTCACCTGGAGTAATGGAAGCCACTTGAAAAGAGAGTCTGCTTCCCTTGAGTGATCCATGAGCCTCAGCAGTGCCACCCCAGACCCCCCCCCCCCGCCCAGGGCCCACCTGCATTTGGGGAGACACTCAACCAGTGCACCAAGAGATGGCACAGCACGGACGTCACCCTCTCAGACCCGTGTCCCACCTACCTTTTAAATTGGCATTGACCATGGATGAACTGTCAGGCTGGGGATCATGACCTCGCAGAAGAACAGTGCTCACACCACATCTAGACTCAGACCTAGGAACAGAAGCCAACTCAAAGACAGAAAGCTGGACAGCAGAGTCGTGTGAGCCAAATGGGTCTGCAGGGGACAAGGGAGATTTTGAGTAACTGGCCCAGAAACACCTGGTCCAACCAAGATTGGACCAGAGTCACAGGTTTTGAGATAGTCATATAAGGAACATGGTGTCTCTAAACTCGAGGTCATAACTGAAGATCTGCTACTATTTAATGGAAGTGAAATGGAAACTGTGAAAGCCAAGTTCAATGCAATAGCCATCACTAGTTTGAAGGATGATCCACGTAGACCCTGGGATACACCCTTCCTACGGGCTGTACGGCCCCACAATCTGGGCCTGCCCACCACTCAGGTGTCGCCTATCATTGTGCCCCCTGTCCACTGCACTCCAACCCAGGTGGGTAACATTTAGAGGGAACTGTCCTGTGCATCAAAGAGTCCTTAGCCCTATCCTGTCCTCTACTTTCCAGGTGCCAGGAGCACTGCCTCCCTCAGCTGTGACCATCAGAAATGTCTCCAGGAATTGCCAAATGAACCCTGAGGGAGAGAGGACACCAAAGTGCCCCCTGTTGTATCTTTTCTTTGTTTGAGGGGAGGCTATGGAAGTGGCTCAGTGCCCTCGCCCCCGAGACACCTTCTAAATGTCCCTCCTCCAAGGAGGGGCTTCAGTCATTCACAGGACCCTCAAACTCCGCTACGAGGGGTTTTCAGGGTGTGAGCTAGAATCAGGTTGGGGCAGAGCGGAACTGCTGGGCAACAAAGGGTGGGAAGTGGGTCTGCAGTTCTGAGAGGGTTGGAAGGACACAAAGGTTGGACCCTGTCCCACTGAGAAAGAGAAAGACTCACGTCCAAGATGAGCACTTGTCATCTGGGACAAGATGAGCATCTTGTCCCAGGGAGGGGGACAAGAAGGTCCAGTGGATTGGTTTCCAGTGCTCAATACTGGTAGTGCCCCCACTCCCACGATAATCCCTGGCAAAGTTCACCCAGCTCCAGAAAGCTCTCACATGGTGGGTTCTCTAGAACACCCTGAAGAGGTGGAGTTTCACATCCAAGGTCAAGATTGCCATGGTATTAAAACAGAGACAACGCAAATAGAGGTGGAAACCACAGGACAAGGGGCCAACTGCATCTAAGTTGCCATAAAGCACCAAAAAAACTGCACCTCTCACCCTTGTCCCCCACCTGGAATCCCCTCCCCAACCCCCTCACACCTGCCCATCCCTCTGCTTTATCAGGCTGGGGGTGAGGGGAGAGACTCACCATCACCTCCATCCCATGATGCAGCCCCCCACTGTGTGATAATAACCTTTTGAGCATCTGATCCCTTGCTTCCTGCCAGTGGCAGAGAGTAAGCGATGACAGGAACTGCATCTGAGTTACTCACCACAGTGTTCCCAGTGCTAGGAGGGTGCCAAGCCCAGGGAGAGCCATTGTTTGCAAGCTAGTGCAGACTTGACCTGAGGGACAGAAGTGGAGAGGAAGGGCAGCATGGCTGCTGTGTCCTACCCACAATCTCCTTCCGGTGAGGCCCAGGCTCTCCCCAACCTCTACTGCCAGGAGTGTCCATGGCTAAGAGCTCACAGCTGTTCCCTTCTCCAAAGAATTGTCCTTGGCCTGATGGGAACCACCTCTTCCAGGGCCTCTGCCCTAAATCCACCGTGGGGAAGCCCAGAACCTACAACTGACGGACGTTGTGGCCCAGAACACCACCACATGCCTCAAGATGGCACCAACTCCTTGGTGCCAGCTTTGCCTGAGTTCCCTGTGGGACCAGGCTAAGGTTGTCTCCACCTGATGCCACATCCATGCCTAAATTTTCCCTCCTCTCCTGCTTTTCTCCCTCCTGAGAACACTTGCTCAATAAACCACTCCAACAAGAATTCCAATCCCAGAGAACCCTAAAGTGACAATAAATCACTGCGAACTTCAAGAAGCAGATAAGATCTGAGCAAAACACTGCCATATCGCTAGCAGCCTGCCTAACACAAGCTGGACTCGTTGAGTATCTGAAATACCTGCATGGATGGATAGATGGATGGATTATGGATGGATGCACGAATGCATGGATGGATGGATGATACATGGTGGGCAGATGGATGAGTGGATGATGGTGGATGGATGATAAAGGGCTGGTAGCTAGATGAACAGATGACTATGGATGAATGGATTATGGATGGATGGATGGCAGATGGATGATGGATGATGGATAGATATACAGATGGACAAACAAGAGGATCCATTCCTCTGTGAGGATAAAAGTCAAAATGTACCACTGTCACACTTGAAGGAGTGACAAAAGATCATCTGATGGACCAGAGTGAATCTTCCTCTACCTCTTCCTTGCTGTGTGATCTTAGGCAAGTTATGATACTTCCCTGGGTCTCCATTTGCTCCTCTGTCATATGGGGAAGATTTGTGATATCTACCCCATAAGGTCGTTCTAGTGAGGTAATAATTTAATGCATATATCAAGCTCTCAGCACAGTACTTGACACACAAGTGTTCAATAAATAGTATTTATTATCATCATTACCACTGTCATTTATATCATTACTTTTAACCTAATTAAAAGTCAATTACAAAATGTATTCCTTCTTGTGTCACAATATAGTCAAAAAACCAAAAGGTAGTTAAGGGGAGGAAAAAGCACCAGTAGCTAATTGTCCAAAAAGGAGAGATTAAGCTGAGGGAAGTGAGTTCTTCCTATTGCAGTAAAATTACACCCAACACAAAACACGGGCCAGATTCCTGGGGAGGGAAAGAAATGGTCTCATCACAGGGAGACGCCCATGGCAGCTTGGGGAGCCCAGAACCCACAGCATTTCTCGTGGGGAGTTCACCAGCCTTGGCTTTTCATCTGGAATCAATCAGTCAGTGTCACCGGGCCCCTCTCTGGTTCATGCTGAGTTGTTTTATTACTTCTGTCTCTCTCATCCAGATTGGGTCACCAAGCCCCATTTTCACATCATCCCTAAATGCCAGGAATTAGTAGCACAGAACACTCCAAAAGTATATGGAGTTGGGTTGGATGTTTTCCTCCCAGGGGGCCAAGCTAGGACAAACAACCACTGCTTCTCTCTCTGACCCACCTCGGCCACCAGGAAGTGTCCTCGTAATTCAGCCTCCAGGATGAACTCCTGGCTATCCACGCCAGCCTCTGTGCCCAGCCAGCTGGCACAGACCACGTCCAATTTGACACTTTGTCACTTCCTCTATCACTCTGTGCACATAACAATATCTACCTTGTCCCAATAAAAGTCAATAAATATCATAGGTCTGTTCTGAGGTCAGAGAAAACTACAGGATTTGTCCCTTGTGTTTCCTTATGGCACCCAGACCCAGCATAAGAGATCAATAAAATAAATTTGAAATTCCAAATGCCTAAGGTAGAATAGATTATTGCTCACAAATACTCCGACTCTTCCTTCCCCATCCCCAGGTGCACACACCTGCTTCTTGGATGCTGGGCTGGACCTACTTCAGTTCAGGGAGGTCAGCAAGAAGGTCGAGCTGACCTGGGCTCTAACTGCCACATAGAGAACAGGCTGAGGGACAGCCAGCCAGGTGACTACAGGGTTGTTCTGGTGGTGACAAGGAACATGGCTGGAAGCGCTCAGATGCTGATGTGATTTGAAGGTAGAGCAGACATGATTGACAGATGCTTATGCTTTGCACGTGGAATATGAAAGACAGACAGGAGTCAAGGACAACGCCAGCAGTGGGCCTGATGAGGGGAAGGATGGAGCCAATTCCCACCAATGGAAAAAAGCAGATTGGACTTCATGCCCACTGGAATAGTTACAATAAAAAAGATAGACGATAGCAAACGTTGGCAACAATGTGGAGAAATGGGAACCTATGTACACTACTGGCATAAAACAATGTAGCCACTTTGAGAAACAAAATAACAAAATGTTCATATAGAATTACCTTAGGACCAGCAATTCCGCTCCAAGGAACTGAAACTACACATCCACACAAAACGTTGTTGCTAGCAGGATTCTCTACAGTAGCCAAGAAGAAAAAGTGACCCCGATGTCCACCCACAGATGACAGTCTGTAAAGGAATGGTCTTCCAACCTACAAGGGAATGAATTACCAATTCCAGCTGCCACACAGATGGACCTTGAAACATTCGCTCAGTGAAAGAAGCCAGTCACCAAAGGACAACAAATATTATGGGATTTCATTGGTGTGGAATGTCCAGAAGAGGCAAATCTATGGAAATAGAAAATAAATTAAAGGTTTCCAGGATGGAGAGAGGAAGGGAAAACATGGAGCTACTGCCAGTGGGCTTTTTCTAGGGTGTCAAAGAGGTTCTAAAATTAGATGTGGTGCCAAAAACACTGAATTAGACATGTGAAATGGGTAATTATAGGGTGTGGGAATTATATCTCAAAAAAAAAAAGCTGATTATTTTAAAGCAAATTGTAAGGGCTAGGGGTGTAGCTCAGTGCTAGAGCACTTGCCTAGTGTGTATGAGGCCCTGGGTTCCATCCCCAGCACTGCAAAATATCTACATAGATATACATATAATATGAACATGTTTTCACATACCTTATACATATGTATTATAAAGCAAATTATAGAATAGAAAAGTATGATCCTACTTTGACAGGAAATGATTTTCAAAAATAAGACAATGTGTGTGTGAGTCTTTGTGTTATAAGACAGAGAATACTCACTTCCTCAGAATCCCCTTGGGGATGAGCCATGTATTTGCTAGGACAAAACACTGTGGTGTGTGACATGTAGCTAGCAGATGTCCAAGGCCTGTGTACCCAACAAGAGAAAGCTGGAGACAGCACCGAAGGCCCAGCTCTGCAGGCCTCCTCTCCTTTTTGGAGCTGCTGTGCTATGTATCATTTTGGGGGAATCCTGGGGGGATAGCAGGTGAGGCTGAAGCAGAGGCCTCGCAGAGACAGGGCCAACCATTGGGGTGTCTCGCACATCATGGCTGTGACATGGGGATCAACTCCCATAGGGGCCAGCTGGGAAAAGTCACAAATGCCACCAAGACTGAGAAGCAGATACAGAAACTATGCCACGGACAGCAGGTAGCTCTGGAGATGGTGGCCGAGGAGCAAGAGGACATTTTTTTTTATTATTCATATGTGCATACAATGCTTGGGTCATTTCTCCCCCCTGCCCCCACCCACTCCCTCACCACCTTCCCCCTCCCTCTCCCCCCCACCCCCTCGATACTCGGCAGAAACTATTTTGCCCTTATTTCTAATTTTGTTGTAGAGAGAGTATAAGCAATAATAGGAAGGAACAAGGGGTTTTGCTGGTTGAGATAAGGATAGCTATACAGGGAGTTGACTCACATTGATTTCCTGTGCGTGTGTGTTACCTTCTAAGTTAATTCTTTTTGATCTAACCTTTTCTCTAGTACCTGTTCCCCTTTTCCTATTGGCCTCAGTTGCCTTAAGGTATCTGCTTTAGTTTCTCTGCGTTGAGGGCAACAAATGCTAGCTAGTTTTTTAGGTGTCTTACCTATCCTCACCCCTCCCTTGTGTGCTCTCGCTTTTATCATGTGCTCAAAGTCCAATCCCCTTGTTGTGTTTGCCCTTGATCTAATGTCCACATATGAGGGAGAACATACGAGTTTTGGTCTTTTGGGCCAGGCTAACCTCACTCAGAATGATGTTCTCCAATTCCATCCATTTACCAGCGAATGATAACATTTCGTTCTTCTTCATGGCTGCACAAAATTCCATTGTTTATAGATACCACATTTTCTTAATCCATTCGTCAGTGGTGGGGCATCTTGGCTGTTTCCATAACTTGGCTATTGTGAATAGTGCTGCAATAAACATGGGTGTGCAGGTGCCTCTGGAGTAACCTGTGTGTCAGTCTTTTGGGTATATCCCCAAGAGTGGTATTGCTGGATCAAATGGTAGATCGATGTCTAGCTTTTTAAGTAGCCTCCAAATTTTTTCCCAGAGTGGTTGTACCAGTCTACATTCCCACCAACAGTGTAAGAGGGTTCCTTTTTCCCCACATCCTCGCCAACACCTGTTGTTGGTGGTGTTGCTGATGATGGCTATTCTAACAGGGGTGAGGTGGAATCTTAGTGTGGTTTTAATTTGCATTTCCTTTATTGCTAGAGATGGTGAGCATTTTTTCATGTGTTTTTTGGCCATTTCAATTTCTTCTTTTGAGAAAGTTCTGTTTAGTTCACTTGCCCATTTCTTTATTGGTTCATTAGTTTTGGGGGAATTTAGTTTTTTAAGTTCCCTATATATTCTGGTTATCAGTCCTTTGTCTGATGTGTAGCTGGCAAATATTTTCTCCCACTGTGTGGGTGTTCTCTTCAGTTTAGAGACCATTTCTTTTGATGAACAGAAACTGCCCTCAATGCAGAGAAACTAAAGCAGATACCTTAAAAGCAACTGAGGCCAATAGGAGAAGGGGACCAGGAATTAGAGAAAAGGTTAGATCAAGAAGAATTAACCTAGAAGGTAACACACATGCACAGGAAATCAATGTGAGTCAACTCCCTGTATAGCTATCCTTATCTCAACCAGCAAAACCCTTGTTCCTTCCTATTATTGCTTATACTCTCTCTACAACAAAATTAGAAATAAGGGCAAAATAGTTTCTGCTGGGTATCGAGGGGGTGGGGGGAGAGGGATGGGGCAGAGTGGGTGGTAAGGGAGGGGGTGGGGGCAGGGGGGAGAAATGACCCAAGCCTTGTATGCATATAATAATAATAAAAAAAAAGAAAGTTTTTACCTATACCTACTAACTCCAGAGTATTTCCTACTCTTTCCACTTTCTATAGTCTTCCTCAATCTCTTTCTTCAGAAGTGTATAGTTTTCCTTGTAGAGGTCGTTCACATCTTTTGTTAAGTTTACACCTAGGTATTTGATTTTTTTTGAGGCTATTGTAAATGGAATTGTTTTCATACATTCTTTTTCCGTTTGTTCATTGTTAGTGTATAGAAATGCTAATGATTTTTCTATGTTCATTTTATATCCTGTTACCTTGCTATAGCTGTTGATGGTGTCTAGAAGCTTCTGAGTAGAGTTTTTTGGGTCTTTAAGGTATAGGATCATATCATCTGCAAATAGGGATATTTTTACAGTTTCTTTACCTATTTGTATTCCTTTTATTCCTTCTTCTTGACTAATTGCTCTGGCTAGGAATTCCAGTACTATGTTGAATAGGAGTGGAGATAGTGGGCATCCTTGTCTGGTTCCTGATTTTAGAGGGAATGGTTTCAGTTTTTCTCCATTAAGTATAATGCTGGCTGTAGGTTTGTCACATACAGCTTTTAAGATGTTGAGGTACTTTCCTTCTATTCCTAGTTTTCTTAGAGCTTTTATCATGAAATGGTGTTGGGTCTTATCAAAGGCTTTTTCTGCATCTATTGAGATGATCAAGTGGTTTTTGTCTTTGCTTCTGTTAATGTGGTTTATTACGTTTATTGATTTTCATATGTTGAACCACCCCTGCATCCCTGGGATGAAGCCTACTTGGTCGTGGTGAATGATCTTTTTGATGTGTTGTTGAATTTGGTCTGCCATTATTTTGTTGAGGATTTTTGCATCAATGTTCATTAAGGAGATTGGCCTATAGTTCTCCTTTTTGGAGGTGTCTTTGCCTGGTTTTGGGATAAGTGTAATACTGGCTTCATAAAATGTGTTAGGCAGTTTTCCTTTCTATTTCATGGAACAGTTTAAGGAGGCAATAGGACGTTTATTTGCTTTCTTACACTGTTCTGCCTGATCTGAGCTTATCACCACGAGTGTGATGGACCTGGTCCTTCTTATAAAGAAAGGAGGCCGCCAGGACCCCTCCTGTGAGTTGCAGTGAAAGTGTTCTTACGACCTCACACTTAAGAATGAGCCATGATCCCCTTGGCAGGAAGGGGCAGCACATTTTGTCCCTCTGGCCCTGAGTCTATAAAAGTCACTAAGGACAGACATGGGGCATGAACACGCAAGTGAAAATGTGGCAAGTGAATGACACCAACTCTGCCCACAGTGACAATGAATCCCCCAGAGACTGGCTAAATGGCGAGAGTGGCTATTTGAGGATGCTGTCCCCTCCCCCAAGGCTCCAGAGATTAATTACAGGGTCACCAAGACCTCCTCAGCAGGGATGTGCAAGTCTTAACCTGGAAAGCGCAACCCAGAGCACCTCCTTCTCTTCTCTTGCTGGCACTTCCACCCCCTGGGAAAGCAGGGATGATGGAAGGACAGGAGGAGAAAGGGCTCAAGGGCTTAGCTGCTCTGGCTTCAGACCTTGGACTTGGAAGGGAAGAGTGTGCTTGTGTCTTTAGACAGGGGCCCTCCACGTGTGCGACCTGATGCTTCTCACGCCTACCAGGAGGCAGTGAGCTGACACATACAGCAGCCTCCTTTGCCAGGAAGCCTCAGCCACTGGAATTTCAGCTATGGGTTCTGTGTTTGGCCACCGGTTTTAGGGCATCTGACAAGTGATCTCCCCCATGCATCACTCTGGGTGGAAAATTAAGAGGGACACATGAGACCAAGGAAAAAGCAGACCAGGGTTCAAATCCCAGCTTTAACACTTGGCTGCTGTGTAGCCCCAAGTTTGTTGCTTACCTTTTCTGAGCTTCACTCATGCCATCATTTTTTGTTTTGTTTTTAATCCCTTCATCTGATGCCTGAAGACTTTTCTTGTCCCGAGATTTGGGGTTGGAATTAAGGTATTATCATCATTTCTAAGATGCAATAGTCCTTGCAAAGTCTCAACTCAGCCTGGAAGATTTGAGAATCAGTTTGTTGATTGGAGATAAACAAACTAGGTGTTTGGCAGGGCCCAGTGATGGGAGACCACAGACAGGTGAGTTTCAAAAGGGAGACCAGGAAGCCTCTGGGAGAAGTTGCCCTCACAGGAAGTAAGAATGGGGTCCTGGGAACACGATCCAAGCTTCAGTTTCTCCATGTTGAACAACAGATAATATGGACAAGCCTTTATTGAGCAGCTACTGGCTGTCAGGCACAGTCATGTTTATAAAAATCCCATTTTACTGGTCTCTAAACTGAAGAGAACACCCACACAGTGGGAGAAAATATTTGCCAACTATACATCAAAGGACTGATAACCAGAATATACAGGGAACTTAAAAAACTAAATTCTCCCAAAACTAATGAACCGATAAAGAAATGGGCACGTGAACTAAACAGAACTTTCTCAAAAGAAGAAATTCAAATGGCCAAAAAACACATGAAAAAATGCTCACCATCTCTAGCAATAAAGGAAATGCAAATTAAAATCACGCTAAGATTCCACCTCACCCCTGTTAGAATAGCCATCATCAGCAACACCACCAACAACAGGTGTTGGCGAGGATGCGGGGAAAAAGGAACCCTCTTACACTGTTGGTGGGAATGTAGACTAGTACAACCACTCTGGAAAAAAATTTGGAAGCTACTTAAAAAGCTGGACATCGATCTACCATTTGATCCAGCAATACCACTCTTGGGGATATACCCAAAAGACTGACACACAGGTTACTCCAGAGGCACCTGCACACCCATGTTTATTGCGGCACTGTTCACAATAGCCAAGTTATGGAAACAGCCAAGATGCCCCAGCACTGATGAATGGATTAAGAAAATGTGGTATCTATACACAATGGAATTTTATGCAGCCATGAAGAAGAACGAAATGTTATCATTCGCTGGTAAATGGATGGAACTGGAGAACATCATTCTGAGTGAGGTTAGCCTGGCCCAAAAGACCAAAACTCGTATGTTCTCCCTCATATGTGGACATTAGATCAAGGGCAAACACAACAAGGGGATTGGACTTTGAGCACATGATAAAAGCGAGAGCACACAAGGGAGGGGTGAGGATAGGTAAGACACCTAAAAAACTAGCTAGCATTTGTTGCCCTTAATGCAGAGAAACTAAAGCAGATACCTTAAAGCAACTGAGGCCGATAGGAAAAGGGGAACAGGTACTAGAGAAAAGGTTAGATCAAAAAGAATTAACCTAGAAGGTAACACCCACGCACAGGAAATCAATGTGAGTCAATGCCCTGTATAGCTATCCTTATCTCAACCAGCAAAAACCCTTGTTCCTTCCTATTATTGCTTATACTCTCTCTACAACAAAATTAGAAATAAGGGCAAAATAGTTTCTGCTGGGTATTGGGCGGGGGAGAGGGAGGGGGCGGAGTGGGTGGTAAGGGAGGGGGTGGGGGCAGGGGGGAGAAATGAACCAAGCCTTGTATGCACATATGAATAATAAAAGAAAAATGAAAAAAAAATAAATAAATAAATAAAAAAAATAAAAAAAAATAAAAAAAAAAAATAAATAAAAAAAAAAAGAATAATAAAAGAAAAATGAAAAAAATTTAAAAAAAGAATGTTTAAAACATAAAAAAAAAAAAATCCCATTTTACGATGGCAGAACACAGAGGTCAGGAGCTTACTCCAGGTCACAGGGAAGAACCAGCCTGAAATCCCAGAGTCTCTCCTGGATCATCAGGTTCTTTGAAGGCACTGGGATTACTGAACAAGACAGAAAGGAGTGAGTATGAAGACAGGCCTGAAGCTCTCCAAGTGCTCTGCCTGGTTCACAGCAGATCATGTCAAGGGCCTGGGATCAAACATCCTGTCACCAGCAAGTTGCTGAGCAGAGCTGGCTGTCAGGACACTGTTCCTCCTTCCTCCCTCCAGCTCGGGTTGGCCAGAGCCCCTGAGACTGTTACCATGGAGACCACTTCTCCGGTGGCTGGAGAAAGAGCAGAGGCCAAGTGGCAGGAGGGGTGAGACAGGGCTGGCAGGGACCAGGGCTACCAGATGGCTGCAGGCAGAGGTCAGCCCCACACCATAGGGCAGGTCCCTAGTGGTGCCAGAGTCTGCATGGATCTCTTCAAAGTGACAGAAAAAAAAAAAATTCAGAGAAACAGAAATTTCCTTTTTTTTTTTTTCCTCCAAAGCTGGGGATGAACTCCCAGGCCTCACACACACTGGACAAGTGCTCTACTGCTGGGCTGTATCCCCAGTCCTGAAAACCACAAATTTTCTCTCTTTTATCCCATCTTGGGTGTTTTTTCAGCACCTACTGCGTGAGATGTAATTATAGGGAACACACACTTCATCCCACATCCTCCAATATAAAGTCACATAAAGACCCCGAGGAGAGGACATGGGTTAGTTTAACAAGAAATTACAGTGTTGGACCATGGCTCAACTGGTAGAGCACCTGCCAAGCAAGTGCAAGGCCCTGAGTTCAAGCCCCAATACTGTCAAGAAGAAGGAGAAGTTGTCACTCCTGGGTTGGTTTTATTTTAGGGCTTTTCAATCACATGATTCTTCTTCTATTAGCACTAAGAATAATGGCAGCAGTGCCTGACATGTGTCACCCACAATAAGGGCCTCACCTGCACCTGCTCCTTCCTTCACTACTCTTGGACTGGGAGGTGGGCATCATTGTTACGGTCCACATTTCACAGATGATGGACTGAGGCTCAGAGAGGTCAGATCACTGGCCCAAAATCAGATGTCTTGCTACTGCTTCCCATGCTGCTGTGACAAGTCAGCACAAGTGGAGAGGCTTAGACCAACACAGGTTTGTTCTCTCACAGTTCTGAAATTCAGAAGTTCAAAACCAGCCTGGCTGGGCTGAAATCCAGAGTCAGGATAGCTGGTTCCTTCCACATGCTCCAAGGGGGGCCCTCTCCCCTTCCAGCACCGGGCTCTGCCTCCGTGTCAGCGTATCAGCGTCCTCCTCATTCTGACCTCCTGCCTCTCTCTCGCCCGTGACGACATGGGCCCACTAGATAGTCCAGGGCACTCCCCCATCTCCCCATCCTTACCATCATCACATCGGCTAAGGCCCTTCTGCCTGGAGGGTAGCATGTTCACAGCTCCAAGATTCAGATGTGAACTTCTTCGGAGCCATTATTCAGCCAAACATAGCTGGTCAATGGCAGAGCCAGGAGCCAGATCCCAGATCTACCTGTCTGACTGCAAAGTGCGTTCTGTGAAACTCCAGCCAGCGAGCACATCTCCAACATCGCACTCCCATGGAGAGGCACACTGCGGTCCTGACCCGCACACTGGGGGGCTGCTTATAAAACCCACCCTAAGCAAACAGCAGGCAGTGGAGTCAGACAGTCCCAGGCCTCAACCTCCACAATAACCTGGACCGTGACCTTGAGCGTGCACCCACCTCACAAGGATGCTTTGCAGGTTAGATATGGTCACATAGACCTTGAAGCTCAATGGAGCAGAATCATCACCACCATCACCATGGAAATGGTAGAACCTGGTCACCAGCCAGCCCCTCCTGCTGCCTTGTTTATACTTGGATGCTCTCTTTGGACGTTGTGCTAAAGGCATTAGAGTTTAAAAACTAAAACGCTCAAGGCCAGGCACAGTGGCTCCCATCTGTAATCCCAGCCACTTGTAATGCAGAGGAACTTGGTTTGAGGCCAGTCAGGCAAATGATTCTATTTCAAAAAACAAACTGGTAACCCAGCTAGGCAGGAATCACAGAGGTAAGAGAATCATAGTCTGAGGCTGACCACAGCCTATATGAAAATCGACTTAACACAAGTCCTGGGGGTGTGGCTCAATTGGTAGAGTGCCTGCCTAGCAAGCGTGAGGCCCTGAGTTCAAATCCCAGTGCTGCCAGAGTAATAAAGAAAGAAAGAAAACCCTTAGCCCAGAGCCCATTCCTGGGACTGCCCCCAGAAGCCAGCCATTCCTCAAGGGACCCCAGGGACAGGCAGGAGCACCCCAATCACAGGTGAAAAGTTCCATAGAACAAAAGTGAAGTACTGACAATGTCCAGAGAGGAAAACAAGCCCTCGCTTTGGACCCTGGGTGAGTTGAGCTTCTCAGAACCAGCAAACTGGAACACTTGACTTTAATTACACCACAGAGCCTTCCAGAAGCATGAGCACCCCTCCAGCACTGCCATCACACCACAGGCTGTAATTAAAAGGCTCCTGGAGGCTTTCCAAATGAGTGGCTCACCCCCAAAAAAATATTTTGACAGGAGAAGCTGAATTATTCAGTAGAGCATGGGTTTCCAAGAGAGTATTTTATGTCTATTTTATTTCTTCACTGCAATCTTTATAGCCCAAGAATGCCACACCGTAAAGCAGGAGAAATATGACAGAAATGACAAAGATTCTGGCAGAGGCACCTGTTAGGTGACAAATGCTTCAGCCGCAGGTCATAACCACAGTCATTTAAATTAAGAGGTGGGAGGGGCAGTTAGTTACTTTACTGCAGGCTGCTAATTTCATTAGGAGACTATAATTGGTTTTTTCTTTTTTCTTCTTCTTCCTAGCTAGAAAAATACTTGTTACATAACAGTATTTCTATTTCCTACAAGTAAATATTGAAGCAAAAAATAACAGCAGTGACCCAAGATGCCCTCGGTAGGATGCGTGAGGATGTGATGGGGCTACGGCAGTTTTAGGAAAACAATTGGAATGATGTCCACGAGGCAGAATTCTTGCACCTGGGTGCGTGAGCGATGGTCTGAAGTGTAAAGAGATAACGGGATGAGAGGGAGGGGTTGCTGTAGACAAGCCCGAGAGAGCTTTTTGAAGGGAGAGTCATTTGAGCTGAGACCCAAGGGAAGATAGGGGCCAGCCAGAGGAACTGCAAGTGCAAAGGCCCCGTGGCAGAAACAGAGAGAGGCTGGTGTGGTGCGGCTGGAGCCAAGTGAGCTGGGATGGTGAAAGGTAGAGATGAAGAGTTGCGGGGACAGATACAAGGCACAGGAGCAATCCTGCTTTGTAGCCTGAGTTTCATGCTCAGGGCAATGGGAAGCCATTGGTGGATTCCAAACAAAGGTGTAAAGGTGAAGCGATTGTTCCACTGGTTTGAGAAACACGCTGGTATTCTCTCACCAGGGGCCCCAGGACACTGACCACTGTGTGTCCAACAGGCACTGGGGTGGATATGTTTCCCATTGCTGAGACAATTCTGAGCAATAGGGTTCAGGATGGAAGGGCTGGGGGAGTGCAGCTCAATGGCAGAGTGCTACCTCCTGTGTATGAAGCTCTGGGTTCCAATCCTAGCGGTACCAAAAAAAAAAAAGATGGCAGACTGCTTTTGGCAGGGTCTAGAGTTTACTCAATATATTTTACCAGGCACTGGGAACACATTAGTGACCATTCTCACACCGAGCCCTGTCATCAGGGCTAGAAGGTGACGAGGAGGGGTGGGCTGGAGTGGGGGTGTGCGGGGTTGATAGCAGCAATGAGGAACTCCTGATGCAAACTGCGGGGATCTGAGAAGACTCCTCAGTGGAAGGGAATGGAAGGAGAGGCAGGAGGTGGAGAGAAGGGGAGAAGGAACAGGATTCCAGAGAGAGAGAATGTCCTATGCAAAAGCCTAGACATCACAGAGGACATACAAGGAACAGCAGTACGGCTTACCTGGAACAGAGGGTGCGATGGTACAGCCGTCATTAAAACCTCCAAAATTCCTTCCAGAGCGTGGCATTGATTGTGAGGGCCACAGGAGAGATGGAAGCCCCAGGAGGAGTGGATGGTGAGATCAACGTGTTGGGGAAGAATCTGCACGTGGAGGAGGGACTGGCCAGGGTGGGGTGAACACAGACAGATCCCCGGGGAGGAGCCTGTGTGAGCACACAGCGCGGGTGGAAAGAAGAAGGGTGGACTCAGGAGCCGTGTGCGAGTGGACTCAGAAGAACTCACGGCCTCTGGGATGTTGGGACAGGGCAGGCCTGGGTCAAGGGTAACACTTGAACTTCTAGCCTGCAGGTCACTTTTTTGGCAGGGTCACTGGACGAGACGCAGCCTGTGTGGGTTTGGGAGAGATGGAGTTTGTGAGCCATCAGATCTGGCCGTGGAGCTGCTATGGCCACATGTGGCTGCTCGTTAAGTACCTGCAGTGCGGTTAGTGTGACAAAAGAGGCACGTTTTAAATTTTGTTCCATCGTCATCCTAGTATTTTAACTCAGATTCAATTCAGTTATTGGAAAACATTTGAGTACATTTAGGACTGACTTATGCGACTCAATTTTGCCCACTGTAAATGTTATGGAATCGAAATCCACATCAAATATCTCTGATGAGAATTTAGCATTCAAATTGAAATGTGCTAGAAGTATAAAATAGACACCAGCTTTCAAAAAGTTAGAATTGTGCCAGATATGGCGGTGCACGCCTGTAATCCCAGTACCCAGGAGGCCGAGGCAAGAGGATCATAGTCACCCAGGCAAAAGCACAAGACCCTTTCTAAAAACAACCTAAAGCAAAAAGGGCTGGCAGAGCAGCTCAAGTGGTAAAGCGCCTGCCAAGAAGCGTGAGATTGTGCGTTCAAACCCCAGTTGTGTTTTTGTGTCGCCTGCCTTCTCAACGCTCACTTCGTGTGTAACCCAGAGACTCAGCCCTTGGGGACGAGCCACTGTCTGTTTCGCTGGAGAACATTTCCAGTTCCCCAGGACTCACGTCCTAGCATCTAAAAAGCCCATTTCCCCACACATCCTAATGAGCTAACAAATCAATTAAAGAGAAGTCCTTAGTTAATGAAACAAATAATTAACCTTGAGAACAGAAGTGTTCCCCAAAGCCCAGTACATGAATTCGTTAATTTAATTTAATAAATATTTACTAAGAGTTTACCTTGGGCAGGACACCATTTAACTGGGTAGGTTCAGTAACTATGGCTATGAAACAAGCCCAAATCGTGGGCGTGTCAGCCGACATTCATTTCCCTTTCATGCTTGTTCAGATCAGCTGATTAAGCACGGCTCACCGGAGCAGATCTCTCATCCTCCTTGGACCAGTGCCACTTCCACTCCCCACCTTTGTTTTTCTGCCGAAGCAAGATGTTTGGCTGCAAGAAAGTCAGCAAATGGAAACACAGTGTCCCAAAAGCTCTGCTACGGCTTCGGGCTTTAATAACTGTGGAAGTATAAATGGTCCAAACTTACATCTTTTGAAAGTTTATGCAGTTAACTTTCTTTCCTACTTCTTTTGTACTTTCAGTTTTTAATCAGATACTTCAAATTGTTTGCTCAAATCTCTTTGATTGAAGGTGGCAAATGTTGGTCAAAACAAGCTGCTGGAAAGTTACATGGCCAAGGACCCAGATGGAAGAAGAAAAAATGGTGAGTGGTAAAATCTATCACACGGTGACGTGATGGAAGCATGGACTGGAAGGGGGTGGGCACTGATTACAGGATGTGCTACAAAGAAACCCAAACAAATGCAGAACTTGGGATTATGGTCTCCATTTCTGAAAATAAACATGAGCCCAGCAGAGTACTGTTTTCTATGAATTATCTCATTTTCCCCCAACAACCCTGCATTGAAAGGGAGTCATGTTGTTCCCACCTTACAGATGACAAAAATGAGACTCAAGGCTATCATGTAAGAGGCACTCAAATTGCTTTTGCTGAAAGCACTGACTCCTTACTTGGGTCCACAAATTAACTAAAAGCAGGAGAAGCTTGACATCCCTGCCTCCATTTTGTATCTGTCTTTGCTCTAAGCCATACTCTTTGCAGTCACTTTGCAATCACCTTGGATTCCAGAGAGGACACAACTGATGACATCTTTATGACAAGGGACTGAGACTTCCCATGAGGAACAGAGGAGACTTGCAGGACAGATGCCCTCCAAATGAGGACAATGACCTGTAATGATGAGGTGCACCATGGAGCAGGAACACTCATCTCATGGGAACCAGATGCTCCCCTCAAGTGATGACAGCAATGACATCTTCTCTGGAACCCCTCTGGGAACCCTCGGACTGAGATAATGGTCAACCAGACCACACCTGTGACTGGGACTGTTTAACTATGCAGACTTTGTTCCCTGCCCCCAGTTCTTTTGTCTACTTAAACCTATGATGTGTCATGTCTGTACCCTGATGATGGCTGAGGATGAGCTGAGTGTTTACTCTGCCTCTTCCCACGGCATGGCCCGAGCTGTGTAATAAACCTCCTTTCTCTGCCTTCACTATACACTCTTTCTTTAGTGTTTAGGGGTGCGTGGCCAGACTTGGCATAAGGAATCTTAGGAGTTTGGACCTTTGGTCCAAAACTCCAGTTTCAATCACATAGCAAGTGATGGAGCCCAGACTGAAGCCTAGGTCCCAAGAACATTAAGACCAGATTCTTTTCTAGGCCAGGCAATAGGGAGCCACTAAAGGTTTTAGAGCAGAAGAGTGTCTTCAAAGCCAACTGCCCTCTGCTAAGCCATAAAATCAACTATGAACTGAGCACAGAATAGGGCACTGAAGAGACAAAAGACCAGGCTTAAAAATCACAGTTGGGCATTTGGGAGGAAGAAAATTTGGAAAGAAAAATCTGGGTGGTTGCTGTTTGAGAATTTTACCACACGCAGGGAATCCTTTATCAAGTCCGTCGTGAGCACAAACCAAGCTTCTTCCCGGAATGCTCAGATCCAGGTAAGTGATTAAAAAACACTTTTTACAGCTCAGTGCTTTGCTCTTTTCTTGGCTCTGCTGTTCAGCAAGTCTTCAAATTAACCCTAAACTGCATTAGCTAGTTCCTTGTCCCAACAGGAGGAGAATGAAATCACGGCTTGCTTTTTAATGTGTCCTCTCAGATTGCAAAGGGAAAAGAAGGGTAATTATCTACATAAATATATTGCTCCATTCCTGCATTAAAAAAAAAAAAAGCCATTCTGAACGATTCCTCCGGCTTCCATTAATCCTGTGCAACTATCACCTAAAAGCATTACAGCAAGCAAATGCAGGCAGTATATAATGGAGATTTTTTTTAATAAATGCTATGGGGGTGCCATATAGGCAACATGAGGGTGGAGGATTGTTACAGCTGGAAGGAATCGCAGAGTTTATGTAACTACTAAGCCTACTGGTCTGACAAGTGAAAGTAGCCAGAGAGGCCAAGTAAGTTGGCTAAATCACACAGCCCTGGGCTCTTGGTACCCAGGGAGGAGGCATTGCAAGGGCAGGTGTTTTTTGGGATCACTGTAAGGTGTCTCTGAGTGGTGATGTCTGCCAGCCACTGAGTCAAGAACACTCCTTGGTAGGTACTGTTCTTATTTTCATGCTACCAAGTTCCAAAGGAGAGACGTTGTCCTCTAGCTCTAAGGCTAAGCCACAGCTGGTGAGTGGTGAAGCTAGAATTTGAATCCAAGTCTGACCCAAACCTCCGTTCACTTCACAAAAGTAGATGAAAACCACGGCTCGAGAGGGGGCCGCCCACTGTGGGGAGGTCTTGGGACACAGAGTGGGCAAGATGTGCCAAGCAGGAGCAAACAGAAGGAAGATGACAGGCCAGAGGGGCTCAACTGGCCTTCTGTATCTAGAAACTATCACTTGCCGGCACTTTCTGGGTGGGGATTTGGTGAGAATCAACTATGAAGAGTGATAAAAAGGATAAATTACACCAGCCTTTGAAATTATTTCATCCAAAAGCTACCCAACAGCCCTAATGACCAGAGAAATCACAAATACCAGGGAAAGAAGAAAGCAATCCAAGCATTTGAAAACGTTGCAAAACCATTTGATAAAAAGGAAGCCACAGACTCACTCGGACTCTGTTGACTCTTGGTTTACACACTTTTCTTGTTTCAATTCTGGGGTTTGAACTCGGGGCCTCACACTTGCTAAGCAGGCGCTCTACCACTTGAGCCACTCCCCCAGCCCTTCACACAATTTGTGTCATGAGTTATCAGATTTTCCAGTTCCACAGAAGCCAAAACTCCAATTTACCAATCCCCTCCCCCCCAAAAAAAAAAAACACAGCTTCGATGTAGAAAAGAATCTGTCCAGATGTGATGAGTGACAGCTGGGGCAGACTGAGAAAGGGGAGGGGCTCTAAAACCCCATAACAGTCCAGCAGTCTGGCACTAACAGGGTGGGGACAGACAGCTGTCCACCTGTCCAGGGGAAATCCCAGTAGGGTGAAGAGAAGAGCAGACAGCTAGAACCACGGTGGAATCCACACGCACCATAGTGGTCTTTCTTTCTTTCTTTCCTTTTTCTTTTTTTTTTTTTTTTGGTGCTGGGGTTTGAACTCAGGGCCTTCACCTTGAGCCTCTCCACCAACCCTTTTTGTGATGGGCTTTTTCGAGATAGGGGCTCTCAAACTACTTGCCTGGGCTGGCTTTGAACCGCGATCCTCTTAATGTCTGCCTCCTGAGTAGCTAGGATTACAGGAGTGAGCCACCAGCACCCGCTAGTATGGTGGTCTTAAACTGCACTGTTAAGGGGTAAATTCCTTAGGTCAATTAACATTTGTAGTTTTCTTGACAAAATAAAACAAAAGGCAATCTGCATCCCGCAGCTCCCAGAATCACAGCAGGTTCTGAGAACTCCAACAGAAGGACCAGACAGCAAGAATAGAAAACCAGAAGTGGGGCACAAAACACAACTTGATTGGCTGAGCTGTAGCCAATCAGACAATTGGTCATAGTTTACTTCCTTGGTTCTGGGGCCGGCTGCAACCAATCAGAGCTCACCTATTGTAATTGCACTCCCTATTGGTTGGGTCTGTAGGAATCAGAGCCTGGGCCCAGTCCAAATCCATGGTCTCCCCCAAAAAAGTCCTTGGTGCAGCGCTTCAGGAGGCGGAGCCTAATCCTCTCCCCTTCTAAACTAGAATAACGTAGCTGGGGGCCACGAAAAGGCTTGGCTTCTGTCTCTCTTAGTTGGCCCAGGGAAGGGGACACCAGCTGCCCTGTGATGAGGCCACTCAAGCAGTCCACAAGGTAAGAAACTCGGGCCTCCAGCCAACAGCCATGTGGGGGCCTCTTGGGAGATGGCTCTCCAGCCCCAGGTGAGGGTGTCAAGCGATGGTGACCAGGCCTTGTTCTGTCAACAGCTTCACAAGAATCCTCTGGGAGCCACCCAGCCAGGCCAGCCTAAAATACTGGCCCTCAGAAGCTACAGGAGACCATAAAGGTCTGTTGTTTAAAACTGCTACATTCAGATTTCATCCCTCATCCTACAAGAAGTAGCTAATACTGTGAGACTCAGTTTCCCCATGTGTAAAGTGGGAGACACAGCCGAGCACAGGGAACAGATAAGATGGCTAGCAGATTCCTGGCAGGTGGCAGTTGGTGACAATGTAAGTTTCCTTCCCTCAGACACACCTGAATGGGCAGATACCTGACTCAGGGGAAGGAGAAAAGTCTAGTTGCTTCTTTTAAAACAGCCAAGTTTTATCAACGCATCAGCAAGAAATTGCAAACATAATCCAGGGCTTCAGACAGACCTAGGCTCCAGGTATGGGTTCTATGGCTTTATCTGCTGTGTACTGTTGGGAAAATCACTTACCCTCTCTGAACCTCACCTTCTGCATATCATAACTGATGCCCCCAGTGGGTATGTTTTGGTCACCTGGAAGATATACTTCTTTAGAGCAGAAAGAGGACCAAAATGTGTGGCCTGGCGAATGTGTCCCTGCTTGTCCTCCACAACCAACTGACACACACACAGCTCGGCAAGATGCTTGGGGGTACGTTGTGTCCTGCCCCATGACCCTTCAAGAGCACTTGGGCTGCTGAGTGCGGTAGTGCACTTCTGTAATCCCAGTTACTTATGAGGAGAAGGCAGCATGATCAGGAGGAGGCCAGCCCATCAAGGCAGCATCAAAACAAACAAACAAAAGTGCCGGGGGTGGGGCTTAAGTGGCAGAGCACCTGCCTATCATGCACAATGCCCTAGGTTCAATTCCCTGTGCCACCAAAAAAAGAAAAAAAAAAGCGTTTTTGCTACTAATGGAGTTCAGGACACGCTACTAAAATATTATGGGTCCTCTGGCATTTGAGAAAACAGATGAAGTAGAAAGGTCACTCTCGCCCTGCCTGTCCCCAGAAGGTGGACACAGATCCTCACTTGATAGGTGCCCTCTGCGTACCTGGCAGAAGAAAGCATCTTTGCCTCTGACCCACAGGTTGTGCTAAGCCTCGGTTTATTAGTTTTAAATCTCACCCGCTTGTCCAATTGGACCTGGACCCCTTCACCACACCGACTCACTTCCTCACCAAACCCAGCATGAAAAGCACATGGCGTCCCCATTCCTTGGTCGTCATATTCCAAGACTCCATGTCACATAAACCTTACATTCTAGAAATGTATATACTTTTCTGAAGATGAGAAGATACATCTTTCTCCAACCCTCATTTTAATAAAATGCCACATTTATAAATAGGTAGGGGAGCCCCAACACATGTGGTGACTTGACTTGGCCCTGGTCCCATTTCTGTGAAGGTAAGAACAACACCTTCCCCTCACCCTCGCCACCCCAGCGTCATCGGGTGTCTGGGAGCGTTTGGAGGGGGACAGTTGCAGCCAGGGACACAACCTGGAATTGAATGCAGGTGGATAAAACCAGACTGAAAACATGGCAGCCCAGAGGCTCCATTTAAGCCAAGTGTGCTAGGGGCTTTAGGAAGGACCAGAGGTGGGTGGAGAAGGTTAACAACCCTCTGGTGCTACTGTCACAGGTTTTAGGAGACCTCCCCTCCATCTGCACAGAGTGAACCCCTAGTCTGAACTTGGTGTTCTTCCCAGTCTCATCCATGTTTATACCATTACAACATACGTGTGTAATGTGTGGACCTGATTTCATATGATCGCCTTGCTAATTTTTTCACTTTTTTTTTGGCAGTACTGGGATTTGAACTCAGGGCCTCACCCTTGCTAGGTAGGCACTCTACCACTTGAGCCACTCCACCAGCCCTTTCCATGTTGGTTATTTCTGAGGTAGGGTCTCACTTTATGCTCCATGTGCCTGTAACCACAATCCCTCTGATGGCGCTTTCCTGTGTAGCTGGGAGGACAGGCATGTGCCACCATTGCTTTTGGTTGAGATGGGGTCTTATGAACTTTGCCTGCCTGTGCTGGCCTTGAACCTTGATCCTACTAATCTCTGCTTCCCAGGTAACTGGATGACAGGGGTCAGCCACCATGCCTGGCCAAGCCCTGCCATCTTGATGTAGCTGAAAGCATCCATTTTACAGAAGAAGAAAGTGGCTCAGAAAGAAGGAAGGTGATTTGCCTGAAGACACTGCTTGGAGGAGGTTGGACAAGAACTTGAACTCAGATCCCTTGTCTCCCTACCCTGCCTGCTTAACTGTAGACCCACAATGGCAAAGGGCCTGTGGAGGGGCCCAGCACACAGTGAGGGTTCAGTAAGCAGTAGCTGTCACTCTCAGTGGTAATGAGTTGTGTTGAGTCTAGCAGGAGTAATTATTCCACCCGCTGGGGGACATTGGCCTGCAGTATACCCTGTATTTAAATTTAGAGGAAGAAAAGAGACCAAGCTTTCCCAAGATCTGTTTCTAATTACACTCCAGGAGTGCCCTAAGCCCACAAGCATTGGGAAATTGCTCTGCTCAGATTCAGAAACAGGAAACACGCATTTTCTTTTTCGCAGTGTCCCATGGTGACCATGAAGAGGCTGAGTCTTCTATGGAACTCACTCACTCCGTCCCCACTGCACCTGGGAAGCAGGAACTGCGGTTGCCTGCAGCACTACCACACCAGACGGCTGCGGGGTGGGAGACATCACTAAGAAAGCTAGTGGCAGACATGATGCACCTGTTCACTCTGCAAGGGACAAGAGCAAGGCAGGTGGTGACAAATCTCCCTGCCCAGTTCAGGAAACACTACATTTCAATTTTTTAAAAATCGGGAGGAGGTGGAGAAGACCGATAAGTTACCACTAACATTTTTGCTTATATATGTGGTCATATTTATTAAGGTATTCCAACAAGCATACATTTACTTTTGAAATTTAAAAAAATGACAGTACTGGGATTTGAACTCAGGGCCTTGCACTTACTAGTCAGATGCTCTACCACTTGAGCCACATCCCCCAACTTGGCAATTAATATTTCTACATTCTAGGACTCGGGGGTGTAGCTCACATGATAGAGTGAATGCGTAGCAAGTGCAAGGCCCTGAGTTCAAATCCTAGTACCACCAAAAACTGGAGGGGAAAAATGTTTTTAAGTCCTAAAGAACATCCAAAAGGCCAGGTGAGGAAATTGAAAAAGTATACAATATCCCAAAGTGTAACAAACCCTGAATAAGTTAAATTCCTACAAATCAAGTTTCCTGCCCTCTGGACAAGTTGACAGTAGAGGCTCCACCTCAAGCTATAAAATGATTAAAATGTAACCACAGAACACAGGCAGTGGCACTAACTAGTTAATAAAACGTTACACTGTATAATCGCTAAAGGAAACAAGTCAATTTCCATTTCAGTTTTCTTGTCCTATTGCAGAGGCCACAGCCCACCAGCCCTGGGCTCCAGGATCCCCAAGGGATAAGCAGCCACCATCTTGGCCACATGACTAGGAAGCCAACTTTGTCCAGCAACATGATACTGTGACAATACAGCAGGAAAGATGAGGGCTGGAGGTATGGCTTAAGTGGTAGAGTGCCTGCCTCTAGCAAGCATGAGGCCCTGAGTTCAAACCTCAGTACTGCCAAAAAAAAAAAAGCAGGAAAGATGAGCACACACCAAGAAGACAAATGATTAATGGCTGCCCCAGAACAGAAAGGCAAATGACTTCCATCTCTGCTGTCTGTGGGGAAGAGGTTGTGCACCCACGTTACCAGTTAACCTCGTCTCTGGAAAATCACCATTCCTGAATCAGGAGGAAAAGACCAGCGTCCTAACTTCAACATCGATACGAGAGACTAGAATTAGGCAAGGATGCCTTTTCAACTTCTTCCTGGAAGATTCCTAATTTCTTTGCCATAGTTACCTTTGGCTTCCACTCCTTCCTCAACACAGTCCCAGAAACAGTTATTATTGCTGCTGCTGCTGCTGCTATGGGTAGGTGCTAAGCACTTCATGTGTGCTACTCCTTCTCTTCCTGCCGATGTCATTTATTCATGATCCCTGTCTGGTACAATTTTATATTTTGTCACTTTCCAAACTTGATCTAGGGTTTTAAAACCTAAGAAATTCATTTTGCTATCTTCTCTCACAAAAGAACAGTCTTTCTAGACTCACACCAGCCAGACTCATAAAAGATCAATATATAAATCAGAGTGCCAATTTATTGATTCTATGAAAACCAGAAATAGAGGTTTCATCTTCTCCATGAAGCACGTTTTCTTCTAGTTACAAATCTATTCAAGAAGCCATCACTCACACTGCCAATGTCCCTCTAACCACTGCTTGCACACAGCATTGACTTCTGTCCTTGGCTGCCAAACCAGCTAGAAGTCAGATGTGTGAACAAGATAAGGCCCCTGGGAGCAGCCCTGTCGTGATGCCTGTGGTGAGGGAAGAACAAACACTTCCTCACTGGCAGCTTTGCACACATGTGCCCAGCACTGGTTCCCAGGCTCCTAAGCAAGCTGGAGCCCAGTCTGGCTCACTGCCCTTCCCCACCCCAAGTCACTCCCCCACTAGTGCCTCGTAGAGTCAGATCCTTGAGTCAGGAAGGCGGGCATGGTGGTGTATTCCTGTAATCGCTGCTCCTCAGAGGAGGAGATAGGAGAATATGAGGCCAGCCTGGACAAAAAGTTAGCAAGACCCCATCTCAAAATATAAGTCAGTGGTGGTGGCCTTGGAATCACCAGACCAGTTTGGTTGACCATAATCCACCTTTGCCCCTTGCACATGGAGTTGGTAGAAACTGTCTTTTCTGGACAGTTCTGGACATGCTGACCGAGCTGGCCTCCCTGGGCTCTTCTCCAGAGTCTGTCTACACTGTCTCCTCAGAGGACCCAGCTGGTCAGAGTTCCGTGCTTTGAATTACGAACCTGTTCCAGGCACCCTCCTGACACAGGCACCAGGCTCATCAGTCACACACACGCCCGGCCAGGCTGTTGACAGTCACTCGCTTTTTCTTTTCTTTTAATAGGCTTTTAATTACACAAATGAAATCATGAGCCACCCATGTCAGACAATCAAGGAGCACAAATATGACAGTATTCGCGTCATCCAAATGCACTGTAGCTGTCACAATGTTGCCATGCCATGTGTTCCTCTGTTGGAGGATGGAGGGAAACATGGGGCAGGGTATGCAGATGGAACAAGCAGTTAACATCATGGACTCCTTACTTAGACTGACCAGGTTCAAATCCCAACTCTGTTAGTTTTTCCAGGAATATAGGTAGAATACAAGACATTAGAAGGTAATCTAAAGTAAATCCTGAGGCCAGGTACAGTGACTTATACCTACAGTCCCAGCTACTTAGGAGGCAGAGATCAGGAGGATCAAGGTTTGAGGCCAACCCATGGGGAAAAAGTTAGTGAGACCCAAAGTCATCAAACAAGCTGGGAATGGTGACTCTTGCCTGTGGGTCCAGTTATGCAGGATGCATAGACAGGAGGATCAAGATCGGAAGCCAGCCCCCAGCAAAAGTGTGAGACCCTACTGAGACATAACTACAAACAACGAAGGCACCTGTAATCCTAGACACTTAGAAAGCTGAGGTCAGGAGGATCGTGGTTCAAGGCCAACCCAGGCAAATAGTTTGAGAGATCCCATCTCTAAAATATCCAGAGCAAAATGGGCTAGAGGTGTGGCTAAAGCGGTAGAGCACCTGCCTAGCAAGTATAAGGCCCTGAGTTCAAGCCCAATATCACAAAATAAATAATAAAATAAAGTAAACCCTGGGAAGGAATAAGAGGGTGTCATGAATGAAATAATTATGGAATACTAGAGCCAAAAATAACTAACCTAATCAAACCTCCTTTACCAATGGGGGCCCTGGGATTCTGAGAACTAAAACTATTTGTCCAAGATGACACAGTTGATTAGTGACCAGGCTGGGCAAACATCCAGGTTTTGTGGCTCCCTTTTATAATCTGAGCACTTACTGTGTACAGACCCTGTCGTAGGTGTGGTGATCACACCCTGAGCAGGACAGACGCAGGACCTAATGGGAAATAAATGTTATTGGCGGAGGGGGTGGGGGAGTTGTAACAAGGAGTGAGGAGAAAACAACAGTGAGAAGAAATGCAGCCTGGTGATCAAGGAAGGCTTCCCTGAGGAGGTGGCATTATGTCAAATCTCAAAACAACAACATAAGGTGGACAGGAGTGCGGGCAGAACAACAGACCAAGAGCTCGATGATCTGGCAAAATGCCTAACCTCCCGGAAGGGGACACTAATTAGGTCATTAGACACCAGATATCATTCTCCTTTCCTTCCCCAGGAAGACGGGGATGTGCCGTCTATGAGGGTTGGGTGTTCTAAACCACAAGCCACAATCGTTCTCTCACCCGTTCTGTGATATTTATTGATGAAAAGCTCTCCTAGATGTGGCCCTGCAAGGCCTACTCGTGGATTCTCATGGGAAATGTAGCAGTCAGCTCGGTCGGGGTTCTGCTGCAGTAACAAACACACCCGGAACTCACAGGCTTAACACCCCATCTGCCGCAGGCTCTCTGCTCACAGCCCACTGCTCCCATGGTCCCACCACAAGGGGTGAGGACAGGCACATGGAGATGGGCCGTGAGGATTGCTGCCCTGGCCACACAAGTTTGCACACGGTAAGGCCGTGATTAGCACTGCACTACCTGCTGGCCTGTTTTTACCCAGGTGACATCGCCTGAGACTCTGAATAAAGACTTCTTAATGTGCTCACACACACTTAAAAGCACAGATGGAAAGAAAGAGGTGACTCTCCGGCTGGGACCCCCGGCCTCCATGCCCATCCAGGAGCTGGGCCAAGTTATCCATCCCTATGCTGGATGGTGTCCAATTCACGATTTAATTTGCAAGTTCAAATCACCAAAACTGACACAGAGCACAGAAACCCTCACACACACAATTCCTACATCATCGGTACAAACCACCCAACATGGCACCAAGCCCAGGATTGATTTTCTGGGTCCTGCTCTGACAGGAAAACATGCCTGGCCTCAAACAAAATAACACTCAGAGTCAAATGTCTAAAGCAGCCATGAGCCTGGAGAAGAGGTCCCCAGGGGGACGTGGAGGGGACAAGGACAAACAAGGATGCCTGTGCTCACTTAAAGGGAAACTTGCTGGCCAAGCACTGGTGGCTCATGCCCGGGCTGGCCTCCAACCACCATCAGCCAGATCTCCACCTCCCCAGTAGCTGGGATTATAGACATGAGCCTCTGCACCTGGCCCTCACAGAACTTTTAATACTTTAAAATAATACTACAAACCAGACTGGCAACTGAGACCTCAGAGTACTTACTACAAATGCAGGTCCCCTGGGCGTCCTGGGACCCACTGGGTCATTGGGAGGACCTGGGAATCGTGTGTCAGCAAACACCTGGGATACAGCCTTGAAAATCTAAAGTTGACTTTAATTTATTTAAAGGGCTGCTGGGATTCATTCTACCCCTAAGTCAGGATTGAGATGCACTGAGTCTCTAACTGAACGCTTTTGCCTCACAAGGGCATCGCCCAGCCATTTTACTCACATCTGAGATGGTAAGCACCTTAAAAAGAAATGGAGCTCAAGCCAGGTGTGGTGGTGCATGCCTGTAATCTCAGCACTCAGGAGGCTGAGGCAGGAGGATCATGAGTTTGAGACCAGTCTGGACTACATAGTGAGACCTAATCTCAAAAGAAAGGAAGGGAGGGGGAGGTAAGGAGGAAAAGAAGCAGAGGGAGGGAGGGAGGGGGAGAAGGAGGGAAGGAGGGAATCAAGGCATGGGAATGAGGCCAGGCAGCCTCCACCTGGGAACTGTTCTTTAGTGAATTTCACCATGTGGAATTCAAATGAAACTTGGCTGAAGCCTGGTGCAGTGGCTCACACCTGTAATCCTAGCTACTTCGGAGGCTGAGATCAAGAGGCTCATGGTTCAAGGCCAACCAGGCAAATAGTTCAAGAGACCTCATCTCCAAAATAATCACAGCAAAAAGGGATGGAGGTGTGGCTCAAGCAGTAAGCCACAAAGCTCTGAATTCAAGCCCCCCCCAAAAAAAAACTATATATCAATAAAGGACCAAAAAAGAAACACCAAAATGTTCATGGTTGGGCTGGTGGAGTGGCTCAAGTGGTAGAGCACCTGCCTAGCAAGCCAGTGTGCTAAAAAAAAAAAAAAGTTCATGGTATCTCTTTGGATGGTAAAATAATGAATTATTTGTTCTTTTTTTCCCCCAACTTGTTAAACATTTGTTGATGTGAATGTCAAGGAATTTTAGACCTGGCAATAAACAGTGGAGACCATCTAGTCCAAAACTTCCTATTCAACAGAACAGGAAATTAAATTCAGAGAGGTTGAATAACTTTCCCAAGGTCACACAGCTTGTGAGTAGCAAAACGGGGGTTGAGCTCAGGGGTCAGTTCAGCTTGGGTTCAAGTACGGTAGGCATGTAGCCCAGATGTAATGGATGGATGGAAGGAAGGAAGGAAGGAAGGAAGGAAGGAAGGAAGGAAGGAAGGAAGGAGAAGGAAGGGAGGGAAAGAGGGAGGGAGGGAGGGAGGGAAGAAAATTTTGAGTTCCATGTTGACCCTGCTCCTGTCCAGCAAAAGCTGACAATCTTAATTTTGTCACGACTCTGTGAAACACTTCCTCTCACAAATATTCCCAAGGGAAGGAAAGTTGCAAGAAGCAACCAAAGAACAGTGTGGCTTCTACCGTTGTCCTGTCTCTCAGGCGCCGGTGAGAACAGGCTGGGTGGGGTAGCCAGGAAAGCGAATGGAACCAGCTTAATCCCTGGGACAACACGTGCCTCTAAGGCACCTTCCCATCCATTAATGCTTTGACAGTGCAGGAATTCAATGCATAGTCACATCTTGTGACCCGCTCTGCACAGATTTGTTAATAAAAAGGCTATCGTGACTAAGCTATGTTGAAGTGTGAGCAGCTAACTCCCCCGCCTCGCCCCCATCCTCAATGACAAAATGCGAAGATGGTGGCCAAATGCTTGGTTTAAAATGGCCTCGTGTGGACAGGACTGTTTGGCCGAATCACAGAAGGTTAAAGAAGGGTGTGGGAGACAGAAAGATTGGCACAAGAGGCAGTATCAGACAGAGGTAAAGAGAAAGCGTTTGCGTTACATCCAGAGGAGCAGAGACAGAAAACAAAACAAACAAACAAACAAAAACAAAGATTGAGACAAAAAGATACATAGAGGCAAAGAGATAAAAACAGAAACTGAAGCCGGGCATGGTGGCTCATGCCTGTAATCCTAGCTTCTTGGGAAGCTGAGATCATGAGGATCGCAGCTCAAGGGCAGCCTGTGCAAATAGTTCTTGAGACCCCATCTCGAAAAATAACCAGAGCAAAGCGGACTAGAGATTTGGCTCAAGCAGTAGAGTGCCTGTTTTACAAATATGAGGCCCTGAGTTCAAACCCCAGTACCATCAAAAAAAAAAAAAAAAAAAAGAAATTGAGAGGTAGACAGGCAGGAAGACAAACTGACCCTATGCCATGAGCTCAGGGTATCCACCAAGGGAAAGAGGAGCAAGGTCAAAATAAAGTGGCTTGTGAAGATCCAGGCTAGACAGATAGGAGGAACAGCACAGCTCTGGCAAAAGGCTGGAATCCCAGACTCTGTGCCTTGGATGGGAGAGGCAGCACATTCTGGTCCCTACTAGACATGCTGATCTGAAATACATCCATTTTCTGGCCCCTGCCAGTATGGTCCTAACAGGGAGTGGGTGCACAGCTCAGAAGCACTCAGCTGCTGAGGACTAATGACTGCAGGCCGAGGAGACCCCAAGTTCAGGGTGACCTCCAAAAAAACCCATGCATTCTTGATCCACCCTGACCTGAAGCCCTCAGAAGCAGTGATGGGTGCAGACCAAAGCTCCATTTGTCCCAGCCATCCCAATCTCCGGATTTGGCCTAGATTTCTTCCACTATGGCACATTCAGGCAGCACCAAACAAAACAAAAAATGATGAAGATAATTGGCAATAATGTCATAAGCATCTCTGAGCGCTTCTTGTCTGCCAGGAACTGGACAAAAACTTTACAGAATCACGTCATTCCGTGCTAGCCACAAATCCCTGTGCGTTTTAGAAACAGCATTTTCGTGCAGGGAAGAAAACTGAGGCTCTGAGAAGGGGAGAGCTTTCTCTCTAACGTGTTCCATCAATCAGTGGGAGAGTAATGGAGACCAAGAAAAGTCGGTCAAGATGGAGATGGGAAGGAGCAAGGAGGGAAACTGGCACAAGGAACAGAAGGGATGGAGAAAGAGGAGAGGAGTCCAGATTGGTACTTTGTCACAGACATGGGAAAATCCGGTTTTTTTTAACGCGTGTGCTTGCTCCACTTTGATACAAAAACACCAGTCTTTTAAGGGAGTTTTTACTACAAGAAGGAGGATGAAAGAGCAAGGGGAGAGAGGGCGGCCGAGGGAATGTCCGTGGGAGGCATCCAGCCGGGCATCCATGGAGCTGGAAAGATTGAGGTGCTCATGGTCTGGTTGTGGGAAAAGTCACCCCCAGGATGCTTTGTCAGGATGTCACAGAGGTTGAGCCTGCTGGAAAGCCAGCCCTGCAGACAGCCACAGTGAGCCCAGAGCGGCCAGTAGATGAGCCTGTGATTGGTTGCCAAAGCGACCACGAATGAAACTCTGACCAATGGGAGTATTGAAGAGTTGACGACTGTAAAACCAGCCAATCAGAGTCTGTGTTGGAAAGGCTAAATACTAGAGCAGGTGTCCACTGACTAGGAAACCCCGTGCTGCTGGAGGTGGCCCCCAAGGGACCTCTTGGAGAAGTCTACACACTACAGCCCCGATCAGATTCTCAGAGAAAACCATGATGAAAGGTAAACACTAGCACAGGAACAGGGAAATGGTTTCATATTTTTTTAATTAGAGGAATTCATGTAAAAAGAAAATCTTGATTTTCATCTTTCCCCCAAAACACAGTAATACTGGGTTTGTAATTTCTCATGGTAATGACCACAGCAGCAGCTCAAGGCACAGATGAGCAGGTTCTGGACCTCTCTAGGCTGTGACCCTGTAAGCAGTTGAGTTTAAAACGCCCAGCTGTCAGAAAGTTGCTACTTCAAGATGGGCGTGGTGGTGCACACCTGTAATCCCAGCACTCGAGAGGTCCTGGGCTATATAGTAAATTCAAGGCCAGCTGGGGCTATTATACACTAAGAACCTTGAAAGGAAAAAAAAGTGGCTAGTTCAGGCTAAAATGTGGGTGACTGCTTGTTGATATTTTTGTAACAGTTTATTGAGCTTTTTGCCAGGGCTGGCCTGCAATGGTGAGCCTCCTGATCTTAGCCTCCCAAGTAGCTGGGATTACAAGCCTGCGCCACTGGTCCCCAGGCTCTTTTTTGCTTTTTAAAGATGACTTACTTGCAGCTCAGCAAATCTTACCCCCTAACAGACCATGGCTCCACAGTGCCCAGAGTGACTCACACTCCAGAAAGCCGGTTTCCCTCTCCTTACAGCCAGCCAGGACTGCTGAGGACCTGAGAAAACTGTCACCTCTACATCACAAAACGCTGCCAGTTTCAACCAGTCTCGTGCTGGGCCCCTTTTGTAGCTTCTTGGCACCTGCAAAGGGACAAAATGACTTCGAATTGGAGGTGGCAGTGAAAGGTCTCACATCAGCGTCAGAGTCAGTGTTCTCTATACTGTAAGACTGGAAAGTGCTGGTGACATCCAGGTAACTCAGAGGGGACAATGATTTCTTGCCTAGGGCGGTGTCTAGAGACTGGATCGCTCTCTCTTGAGTCACTCACCGTGGATTCCATCCTGCTGAGCCTCATGGTGTGAAGAATGCAGTCTGACACAGAGATGTGGACATGAGGACTTGAGGCAAAACTCTCAAGAAACCTGAAGTCGAGATTCAAGCAGCAGAGCACATGTGAGAGAGAGAAAAGACACCACCGTGCTCCTAATCTCAAACTATTTGGTCCAGGTGAGACTCCACTACACCTCCTGCTGAGAGAGAACGAGAGACATTGACCGAGATCAACTTCTAATAACATCATTTGAGCACCTGGATCCATCCATGCCTGAAATCCTCCCCTTTAGTATTTTCCAAGCCTCGAAACTAGCCTTAGCTGGTTTAGGTAATCTCTTTTAACTGAGGTCAGTTAATAATAAAAATAATATGCAAGTGACCAATAAAAATATATCCAAACGTTCTTTCTTACCTTGCCTCAGTTCATCCTCACAACAATCCTGTAAGGTTGACAAACAGGCACAGCTGGGGCCCTGACAAGAGTAGAGGAAGTCCAGTGTGAACCTTATCACTGGACTAGCCACAGCTCCCAAAAGAATTCTCTTCCCTCAGCCAAATTACATGGGGCTGGATCTGAACTTCAGGGGAGTTAGGCGGGAACTCTGCTGAGGATGGAGGCAGGGAGACCTATCAGGACCAGGCTGCTGGAAGCGGCCCAGGTAAAGAGATCCCACATTCTGTGAACCACGGGGACCTCATTAAGCCCAGTGCCTGGGCAGAGCCCGCACTCAGCATTTCTAGTAGGTGACACCAGGCGCCCACCCCACGCCACAGCTGGAGTCACCAAGGTTCATTTGGGAACAGTCATCAGCCAGGATGTTTAGGACAGACAGTGTTCTCAAGAATTTTTTTTTTTTAGTGGTACTGGAGTTTGAACTCAGGGCTTTGAGCTCGCTAGGCAGGTGCTCTGCCACACTTGAGCCACTCCCCTTAGCCTTTGTGCTTTGGGGTTTTGGGGAGAGAGGGTCTCACTTTACTCCCTGGACTACCCTGGACCTTCATCCTCCTATTTACACTTCTAGAGTAGCTGAGATGACAGGCATACACTACCACACCCAGCTTCTTATTGCTTGAGATGGGGTCTCTCTTTATGCCTGGGGTGGTCTTGAACCATGGTCCTCCCATTCTCCCCTTTCCCAGTAGCTAGGATTAAACTTGAGTGACCATGCAATAATCTTTGAAATTACATTAGTTCCTCTGCTTTTGTGTGCGTTTGAAACTTTTCACTGTAAAAAACTGTTGTTAGCAGGGCAAGGTGGCACATACCTATAGTCCCAACACCGTGGAGGTTTGGAAGCAGGAGGTTGGACAGTCTGAGGCCAGCCGGACTGCAGAGTGAGACTCTGTCTCAAAAAACAGAAAGTGTTTTTAAGTTTAAATTAACTGCCCAAATCTAAACGTAGTGTTATTTAAAAGCCTCAATGGAGCCTGGGGCCACCTGCCTGGGTTCCCATCCTGCTTGGCGCTTCCTACCATGTGATTTTAGGCAGGTGACTCACTTTGCAGGACCTCAGTGTCGCTGCCTGAGAACTGGGCGTCGCACAAGGAGCAAGCAAGGGCTTTGTGGAGAGGATGGGGTGGGGGCCCCGGCTGGCCCGCGGGGAGGACAGGAGAGGTGGGTCCACCAGCCCTGGCTTAGGAGGAGAAATGAAAGGCCGGGGTCCGCGGGGGCGGCAGGAGAGCGCGCGCTGCCCAGCTGCGAGCACAAGGTGTGGAAGATGCGGGCCTGGAGTGGGGCGCGGGGCAGGAGAAAACCCAGCGTGGGGCACTGCCGCTCCAGCATCCAGAGGCCGCGCTTTCTGAGAGTCCCCCTTCCTGGCCCTTCCAAAGACCTTGACCCTGGGGCTGGGGGCGTGGCTCCTGTGGCCGAAGGCTGGGGGCGTAGCCTCCGTGATAGAAGGCTGGGGGCGTGGTTTCCGTGATAGAGGGATGGGGCGTGGTTTCCGTGATAGAGGGATAGAGCGTGGCTTTTGTGGTAGAGGACTGTGGGCGTGGCTTCTGATCGCGGGCTGTGGGCGTGGCTTCCGCGGTAGAAGGCTGGAGGCGTGGTTTCCATGGTAAAGAGGGCTGGGGGCGTGGCTTCGTGGTAGCGTGCTGGAGACGTGGCTTCCGTGGTAGAGGGCTGAGGGCGTGGCTTCCGTGGTAGCGGGCTGGGGGCGTGGCTTCTGTGGTAGAGGGCTGGGGGCGTGGCTTCGTGGTAGCAGGCTGGGGGCGTGGCTTCTGTGGTGGAGGCCTGGGGGCGTGGCTTCGTGGTAGCAGGCTGGGGGCGTGGCTTCTGTGGTGGAGGCCTGGGGGCGTTCGCAACCGCGTCGCCTCCAGCGCTGTCGCCTCTGCCACCCCCACCGCCGCGCGTGACCCTCAAACCCCACAGGGGCGGCTCCGAGGGAACACGGGGACAGGACCCGGGTTACAGGGTCACCTGCCGTCCTAGCTCCTCCAGCGCTTCGCTGACCCCGGCACGGCAAGCAGTGTCCTTGACCCCTCAGGGGTCCCACTTGTCCCTAATCAAGGAAAGAGTCCTCAAAGGAAAACCGAGGGGCGGCGCGGGGCCCCCGATGTCACCCCACTGATGTCCCCGTCGTCCTCTGCAAAGGCACAGCCGGCCGCCAATTCAGGGCCTCCTTCAAGGTCACAGGTGAGACTCAGGTGTGTCTGCGGTGTGGCCAAGGGGACGGTCTCGTCCAGGGCAGGAGGCCCTGGGGGACAGCAGCCACCGCCTCGGTGTCACAGGCGTCCCCACGGGACGGGAACAGAGCTTCTGGCAAGTGACGGAACCAGAGGTGGCGGCCCTCAGAGTATGTTCCCTGTGGCTTAGTCGGTGCTCTAGAAAAAATGGAATTCATTGCCAACAATTAAAACCGAGATCGAATAAATAATAGAGATTTCCAGTAGGGTTTTATTTATTTATTGTGGTTCTGGGGTTTGAACCCAGGGCCTACACCTTGAGCCACACCACCAGACCTGTTCTGTGATGGTTTTTTCGAAATAGGGTCTATAGGAACTATTTGCCCGAGCTGGCTTCGAACCGGGATCCTTCTGATCTCTGCCTCCTGAGTAGCTAGAATTACAGGCGTGAGCACCGGCGCCCGGCTCCAGCAGTTCTTCCAAGAATAGATGGTCTGGGTCAGCTGAGGCTACCCTGCTGGAGAGGAGCGGGCAGCCGGGCACCCCTACAAGAGATGCTTCCTCTGGTCCATGTCCTCCACTTCCCACCTTTGACTTCCACCTAAGCCCCACGCTGAGTTTCCTCCAGTTTCCAAAAGTGGCTCTCCTTATCCTCCTTTTACAGAAAAGGAAACTGACACCAAGACAGGTCTAGGAACCGCCCAAGGTCACCCAGCTTATAAACAGCAGGATTGAAATGAAGGAGGAAAGCAGTTTATATACCAAACCTCCTTTTTGAAAGGACCATATTCATTAAATAGCACACTTTGAATGACAGTTTGTTGGGTTTCACAAGGATTTACATTTTTTGCTATACCTCTATTGATGGTGCCCTCACCCACACTTACTCCGCCTCTGCCTTTTTCTCATTTAAGCATTTTGAAAAATTCTAGACATTTAACTAAACCGGAAAATATTTCATATTTCATCCAACTCTAGTTACTGGCAACAGCTGGCGTTCTTTCCTTTTCTTACTTTTTTCTTTTTTTTTTTCAGCTTCTTTATTTATATTTTACTCTTTGTAGTTGGTAAATTCCATCTTACCAGCTGCTTGAAAAATCAAGTGCCTGTAAGTTTCCCTATTGGGGCTGGGCAGTATCTGTGTTCTCTAAACATGAAAGAGAAATATGTCAGGTGCAGTGGTTCATGCCTATAATCCCAGCTACTTGGAAGGTGGACATTGGGAAGATCACAGTTCAAGGCCAGCCTGGGCACAAAAAGCAAGACCCCATCTCAACAAATAAGCTGAGCATAGTGGTTCATTTTTGCAATCCCAGCTTCACAGGAGGCATAGATAGGAGGATCTCAGTTCAAGGCTTGGCCTGAGCAAAAATGGGAGACCCTATCTGAAAAATAACCTAAAGCAAAAATGACTGGTTGTGTGGCTCAAATGGTTGCACAGGCTCTAGTAAGTAAAGGGCCCTGAGTTCAAACCCCAGTACTGCCAAGAAGAAGCAGGAAATCATGCAAGAGCACCCACTCCTAATATATTCATACACACTCTCCTTCCTAGCAAGTTTTTGGGGTCTCTCCAGGTCTCACTGTTCCCAAAATGGATTTATAGATTTCAAACTAAAACACCCAGTCACTGGCATTTAAAGAGTATAATTGCACCTTTCACAGGACATTTTGAAATTAGCCATACAAAAGATACAAAAGATCCTATGCTGTATATATTTTTATTTTGATGCTATTCTAATTAGATTTTTAAACAATCCTTGCCATTCTTGGATATGAAATATTTACAGATGACATTTGAAAATGCTTGAGCTAGAAACGTGCCACAGGGGTGAGGTGGCAAAGCTTACCTAAAACGGCTTTCACCTGTTACATCAGTTATCACCGGAAAGTGAACAAAACAGGCTAAAAAAGAAATTTAAAAAGAAATTCACTTAGTGAATTAATTGAACTCTGACTTCAGGCACAGTGTGATTCAGGCACAGAAGATGTCAGGACCTGGTTTCTCTCTGTACAGCTATGCTGTCTGGCACGTTGTTACCTCAAGAGGGCAAAAGAGCTGCCAGCAGCCCCCCAGCCACATCCTCTCAATCAACTCCAGCAGATGGCAACGCCCACAGCATTCCGGAGATCACTTGACTGGCCAATTTTCATCTAACACCCTTCCCTGAATCAATCAGTGTGGCTAGTGAAATGGGAAGCAGCGATTGGCTTAGACCTGGGGCACAGAATTGATGCTGTAGAGGGTGACTGCAGGTGCTCCTGACAGATGCCTGCTTCGGGTTCTCCAGAAATTCCACTACATGGTTAATTATGGGGTCCAAACTATTAGAGACCAAATTGGGTACTGGCAACAATTCATTAGGGATCTAGAGTGTGGTTAGGGTCAGCTCTGGGGTCAAACCAACTTGGGCTCAAGTCCTAGCCCTACCACTTGACCTTCAAAGGCAGCTGTCTTGGAGCCTGGGTTTAACACTTCCTCATTGCCATCTGTGAAATGGGGTTGATAACAACACCAGCTTCCCACAGTGCTGTGACACTCCCCTCAATAAGGGCACCCACGAAGCGCCTGGTGTCTACTAAGCCCTCCGTAAGAGCAGGCATGTCGTTACTGTCACCTGAAAGCAGGCCATAGTATTAAGGCTGTCAGTTGTTATGACGGCGATGACCGTATGTAGGGTTTCCTTGCTGTGACCAATGCCTAGGAGAGAAAGATTGAAGGAGGAAAGGTTTATTTTGGCAAGATTTTAGAGGTGGTGGGTTGTCTCCTTTGCTATGGCCCTATGGTGAGGCAGAGCATCATGGTGGAGGGGCTGGAGGAATAGAGCTGCTTACCTCATGGCAGCCAGGAATCAGAGAGCAAGAGAGAGAGGGAGAGGGAGAGGAAGAGGGAGAGAGAGAGAGAGAGAGAGAGAGAGAGAGAGAGAGAGAGAGAGAGAGAGAGAGAGAGAGGGAGGAAGAGGGCAAGTGACCAGAGACAAGGGAGCCCTATGACTTCTTCCTCCAACCAGGCCCCCCTCCCACCACCTCCCAATCCTGGCATTAAATTATGAGCTCATTATAGACTGGTCCATTGATGAAGTCAGCAGCCTCAGGAGCCAACCACGTCTCCATGATTAGATCCACCCTCTGGGGACCGTGCCTTCACCCTCTGGGGACAGGAGCCTCCAGGGGACGTTTCCTATCCAAAGCACCCCCAGACCACCTGCTGATGTGTCTCACGGTGCTGGAAAGGCCCTACCACGATCACCCATGGGGAGCGAGGCGCCCTCACCATCAGATCTGCTGCCAGATTTTGGTCTTGGTGCGGGATACAGTGCCTCCTGCATACCAGGCAAGCGCTCTGCCACCAAGCTCTATCCTCTGCCTCTTTCTCATTTTGTTTTTTTAAGTTCACAAAACTAAAGCCAAAATGAAATGGTGACCAGGCCATTCTGCAGCAGAAGTGCTAAAATAAACCAGCATGTCCCCCTCACCACTGCACAGCTATTGTGGTGACAACCCAGGTCCCAGAAGGAAGTAGACAGCCCACCCCGTAGGTACACAGGAGTGAGATAAGGAATTGTCTACTTACCCAACGTGGGCAGGGCTCATGGCACAGCAAAGGTGACGAAGCGCAGGGTGGGAAGGGGACCCCAAGAGAGCCGGCGCTGGCGGGGGGCGGGGAGGACCCCGTAGGGCAGGCTCTCCTGCTTGTTAGACCAAATGTCCAAGTCTGTAAGTGTTGACAGGGCTGGGGGTGCAGCTCAGTGGCTGAGCAGCGTCTGGCATCCTCAAGGCCCTGGGTTCCATACCCAGCACCAAGTAATTGCAAAGAATTTTAAACACATCACAGACATCTTTCCCCTCCAAAAGAGAAGCCCATCTCCAGCCTGGAGGCTTGAGGTCTGTGGCGTGTTTCAGACTTGCAGGGTACCTGCGTCCTTGGAAGTCCTGGGGAGACGTCCCCCGCTAGCTGCTGGTCTCTCTGGACCCTGTGCAGGTGCCCAGCATGGGCTGTCAATCATTCAGGTCTGTCCAATAGCTCTGCAGGATGCAATGGGTGGGTGGGCAGAGGAAGAGGGAGGGGCTTCAGGAGCTACAAAATGGAGCAGGCGGGGACCAAGTTATGGTGCAATCTCAGGCTTAGGTGTTGGTAAGATGTGGCTGCAGGGGTGGCCGATGGACCAGCAGCTCAGCATCACGGAGCCTGGCTGGAGCTGCAGACCTCACACTCACCCAGTCCTACTTAAGTAGAAATCTGGGCTGGGCCCCCAGGAACCTGACTTGTCACCAGTCCTGCAGGTGACCTGGGCAGAAACTGCTCTACTGAAGTCATGATTGGGCTCCAGCATCCAGCGTGACGTATGCGCCAGTAGTGCCTGTTTCTCTCTCCACCTTAACTTATAGTCTCCCATCCATCTTTAGTTATCCTGGCCAGATCCCAGAAAGAAAGGGGGACCAGGAACCCAGCTCATTATACTGCAAACCGATCTTAAATACAAAAATAACCCAGTTAGAATGTGCGAAAGTCCAGAAACAGGAGAATTACTTGAACCCAGGAGTTTGGGAAGGAAGGGAGGGAGGGAGGGAGGAAGGAAGGAAAGAAAAGGAAGGAAGGAAGGAAGGAGCCTGACGCTCACACCTATAATCCTAGCTACTCAGGAGGCAGAGATCAGGAGGAAGAAGTTTCAAATCCAACCCCAGGCAAATAATTCGAGAGACCCTATCTCAAAAATATTCAACACAAAAAAAGGACTGGAGGAGTGGCTCAAGTGGTAGAGCGCCTGCCTAACAAGCATGAGCCTGAGTTTGGAAGTTCTAAAATGCTCAGCATACACTTCACTCATGTTAGCCAAACACTGAAGTGACCCAAATGCCCATCCATATGTGCACAGATGAACAAATTGAGGCATAGCTACTCTGTGGAATACTACTTAGCCATGAAAAAGGGATGCGCTGTTGGTGAACAACATGGATGAAACTGAAAAGCATTGTGTTGAGCAAAAGCAGATAGACACAAGACACCGTGTGATTCCAGGTGTGCGACATTCCAGGAATCCATGCTGATGGCTCGAGGTCAGTGGTTGTCTGAGGTTGAAGGGGTGATGATTAATGACAGGAGGGTATGGGGAAAGGTTCTGGGGTGACGGCAGTGTTCGATGTCTTTACTGGAGTGGGAGTTCCAGAGGTTTATACAGCTGTCAAAATTCCTCAAAGGATCCACTTAAAATGAAACTCCTTTGTGCATAAATTGCACCTCCTTAAATTTGATATTTTTAGCATTTCTGTGTGATAAGGATGATTTTTGTTTGAACCAGGGTCTCACTATGCAGCCCAGACTGACCTTGAACTTATGGTCCTCCTGCCTCAGCCTCCCCAGTGCTGGGATTATAGGTGTGCACCACCATGCCCAGCAAGGGTTCCTTTATTTATTTTTGTCAGTACTGGGATTTGAACTCAGGGCTTCATGCTTGCTAGGCAGGCTCACTACCGCTTGAGCCACTCCTCCAGCCCCTTTTTGCTCTGGCTATTTGTGACACATTGGCTGCCATCCTTCAAGTTCATGTTTCCCGAGGTTACTGGATGACAGGCACGCTGCACCACACCTAGCTTTGACAATTGAGATGGGGTCTCATGAACTTTTCTTTGCCTAGGCTGACCTTGAACCTTAATCCTCCCAATTTTGACCTCCCAAGTAGCTAAAATTACAGAACTGAGCCACCAGTGCCCAGGTAGGATGACTATCTTTAAGTGCCTGTGCTGGCCTAGCTGTACGCAGACTAAGAGAAAATTGCTACCATGGAAGGGACAGAGGCCCCCCGGGCATCCATCTGTCTGTCCTGCACTGGCTCCAATGCAGAAGCTCTCCCCACATCAAATACCGTCAAACACCCTATAATTGGGCAGCGAGCAGCCGGCCCAGTGCAATTACCAAGCACTCCTTGTGCTGCCCCTTGGCCCCATCTGACAGCCAGGGCTGGGGATTGGTAAGGACAGGGGAGCTGGCCTCGGCTGTCTGGGGACTCTCGCCAGCCAAGTGCCAGCTCCTAATTGGAGTCAGAGCTCCGGGGTTGTGTTCCGTGGCTCCTGAGCCTTTTGGAGAGGGAAGAAAGTGACAGGCTCCAGCTGAGGCTTGAGCAAATCAGATGGCTTCTGGCCACGCAGGAGAGTGGGTTCAGAAGTCGGGAGACCCCAGACTGGGCCACGCACAGCCTCAGGGGAGGCGTGGAACTTGTGTGTCAGCTGCATGAGTCTCTACCATTAAGTAAAACGATCCTCAGAAAGCACGTTCTTCTGTTCACAGATTTTTTTTTTCCAGGTAAAATTCACTTACTCATTTTTTTTGGCAGTACTGGGATTTTAACTCAGGGCCTCGTGCTTGCTAGGCAGGCACTTTACCACTTGAGCCACTCCACCAGCGCTACTTAACCGTGGCACTAAGGGTATTCGTGTTGTGTGGCCACCACCACTATCTAAAATATTTCCACCACAGCAAAGGAAACCAGTAAGAATGAACCCGTCACTCCATCTCCCTCTCCTCCCAGCCAAGGACAGCCATGTGGATTTGTCGCTACTGGACTTCTCCTATGAATGGAGTCATACAGTGTGTGACCCTTTGTGTCTGGCTTCTTTCAGTTACCATCATGTCATGTTGTAGCATAAGTCAGTAATTCCTTCCTTTTCTTGGCTGAGTAGTATTCCACTTTTTTCGTATGTATATCTTTGTCCATTCATCCGCTGATGACATTTGGGTACTTACAGGCACTTCTGCAGCCTTTATCTCAGTCCAAGGGGATGAGCAGAGCTGTGAGGTCTTTGGAGGCCAAGTCTGTGCCTTTGCCACCCCATTCTGTTCTCAGCCAGTCCTTGGGTCTAGGATACTCTCTCTCTGACAATGAAGTTTTATAGAAGGGTAGAGTAAAAGAAGGGGGGTAGACTTGGACAAATAATAAAAAGTACTCCGTTTGCTTAGAATTTATCCCACAGATAGTGGCAGCAGGTTCAGGACTAGAGACAACTTCACAAAATCTCCCTCACCTCCTCCTGCCACCCACGTCTCCCCTCCCCTTCAGGTGACCTGTCCCTTCTCCTCCATCCCATGCATCCCCCAATGAAGCCATCTGTCATCCCAGCAAATAAGGCTGCTTTTCTCTTCAAGACACTTTGCAAAGGAAGATACATACATACCCATAAACCTATTAAAAGTACGCTGAGGATCACAAGTCACCAGAAGTGCAAGTGGAAGCAGTGAGACAGCACAGCACGCCCCACAGAGTGGCTTAAACCAACAAGGCTGACGCCATGAGTGTTGAGGAGAAGATGGAGCAATGGGGACTCAGTGTGAAAACCTCAGCAATCCCACGCCTAAACGTTTACCTGAGAGACAGCCCTAGGTTCAAATTCAGAGCCTTTTCCAGCCCAGCTGTGCGCCCGCTTCCTCCTCGGTGACCCAGGGATGGTGACAGTGCCGGGTTTTTTCACTCCCTGGTGACTTTCTGGTGGGCACCTCTGTGGCATGGGCTCTGGGGTTCAGTGGTGAGCACACAATGTGGGTGTCCTCAGTGAGTCCTGTCCATATAGACAAAGGAACAGGCAAAAAAGTATCACTACAAACGATGGGACGCACCTGGAAGGGGACAACAGAGCTGGCAGAGGGGACGGCAGGGAGCACTGAGGGTAGGGTGAGGAGCGAGAAGGGCCTTTGGGGAGCATGGTGGGGAAGAGAGGGACACAGGGAGTCTTCCAGGAAGACAGGGGCTCCCGAGGATGGGGCTGCAGAGTCTGCCTAGGACAATGGGGTGGGGCAGCTGGAGGATGGAAGAGGAAGTGCCCAGGGAATGGGTGACACCTGCCTTGACACTTGGGTATGTCATCGTCATCATCCTTGTCACCATCATCATCTTCATCGTCAGCATCGTCATCGTCACCGTCGTCATCATCCTCGTCTTTATTGTCATCACCATCATCATTGTCATTATATATTATTCAGTCCTTGTCTTTGTCATCATCGCCAACGTTCACCATCACTGTCACATCGTCATCGTTATTGTCATCGTTATGATTTTAGGCAGGGTCTCTGTAGCCCAGGATAGCCTCAAACTCACGATCTTCCTGCCTCAGCCTCCTGAGTGCTGGGATTGCAGGTGTGCGTCACCACGCCCTGGCATATTATCTTAACTTGGGTGTCAAATGTCCTGATTGGGGTCCTCAGAAGCAGACCCTGTGACAAAGACCTAAGACGGACTATTTGCGAAGAGAGGGGGCAAGGAAAGAAGCAAATCCAAGGCGTGTCATTCAGCGGAGACCACTGGACATCTGGGGTTCGAATCCAGTGACAGAGTGGGAGGCAGCAAATGGAAAGGCGTGGAGGGCTGGGAGGATCTGGGTGTGGACACGCCCACTCTCGTCAGCCATTGGTTAAAGCATGCTGGGGGGCGGGGCCTGCAAGTCCTGGGTCTTCAGATGACCAGGTGAGGCCATCAGGTCTGCGTGGCGGGTGAGGGGATCACATCTGCCACCGGGAGCACAGGAATTTTAAGCAGAGCGGCTTTCAAAGCTCACTGTGGTCTCTGGTTGGGGAATCGACTGCAGGCACAGGACTGGGACAGAGCCACGCTGGTGGCAGCTGGTGGCCGTGGGGGTGGGAAGCAGCAGGAAGGCTGGAGCTGGATTCACAAGGAGACACCTCAAAGCCTGGTGATGGACCGAGGTGAAGTGGGGGTGGGGGAGCCTAAATCCCCCCAGCTTGGGGACAGGCGATGCAGGTGGTTTTCCCTGAGAGCCGAGGTACTGTCTGTCTGTCCCATGCTAGGTCCTCAGGGCCGCTCTGCCCCAGGCCGATGACAGCTGAGTGACAGATTTAACCTCTGGGAAATGACCCACAGCAGCAGCGAAGCTCACAGCCCACCGTGGCAGGTCTCATCCCCAGCCAGTCCTAGAGGATTCCAGAAACTAGTTCTGGCCCTGCTGCCCCAGGGACGACTCTTTCCCAGTGTGCATAAGCTGACTATTAGAGCAATGCGGTCATTTTCCGCCGTGATTGAGGTGTTTTAATTCAGTTTTTTTTTCAATCGTCCCACTTTTCCCTTTTAAAGATGTTCTAAAAATAAAAATGGGAAAGCAAGCACTGCGATTTGTTCCAGAAGAACTAAATCAGTCACTTAAATATTCAACAAATATCAACAGCCGGTGTTTTTTAAAGCACCTTGTGGAAAGAGAGGAAGAGACTTCTGCAAAGAACTAATTCCTCTGGGCAGAGGAGCAACGAGACAGTTCGCAAATGATTAGGAAACGGCCCTGGGCTGGGCGCAGTGGTTCATGACTATAATCCCAGCTACCTGGGAGGCGGAGATCAGTTAGAGGCCAAAAATTTAGCAAGACCCCATCTCAACAACAACAAAAAAGCCAAGTGTGGTAATGCACACTTTCATTCCAGCATGGCATAAATAGGAAAACTGTGGTCCAGTCCAGCCTGGGCAAAAAGTGTGAGACCCTACCTGAAAAATAAATAAAGTACAAAGAGCTGGAGGTGCAGTTAAAGTGGTAGGGCGCCTGCCGTGCAAGCCCAAGGACCTGAGTTCAACCCCTAGCACCACTAAAAGAGGAAAAAAGGAAGGGAGAGGGAAGGAGGCGGGAGGGAGGGAGGAATTTAAAAAAATAAAAGACATCTTGGAGCCAGGTGCTGGTGGCTCACACCTATAATCCCAGCTACTCAGGAAGCAGAGATCAGGAGAATTGAGGTTCAAAGCCAGCCCAGGCAAATAGTTCATGAGACCCTATCTTGAAAAAAACCTATCACAAAAAAGGGTTGCTGGAGTGGCTCAAGAGATAGAGTGTCTGCCTAGCAAGTGTGAGGCCCTGAGTTTAAAAAATATATATATATATTTATATATCACACACAAAGGTATATATAAATATATATAAAAGCCACATCAAAGGGTGACTATGTCCACTAGAGGGTCCACGGGTTAAGGTGGCCCACTTAAATGGAGAGCGCACACATTGGCACAACCACTTTGGGACAGTTCGTGTAAGCAGAGGTAAACACGCTATCTGCTATTAATCCCACTGCAATCAATCCCACTGCTGGGGATATTCCAAGACAAACGTGTCCGTGTGTTCACTGAGAGGCCTGCGATGGTGTTCAAGGGAGTTTTCCTAACAGCAAAAGGAGACTAGAAACAACCCAACGCCCACCAACAGTAGACGAGACGAGTACGTTGTAGTTCCTTTACTAAGTGGAATACTATACAGAAATGCAAACAGATGGTGTCACCTACATGTCGCAATATGGATGGATCCCACAGACAGAGCACTGAGCAAAAAAGCCAGAGTCCAAAGAGTGGGTTCTATATAATTACACTCACATCAACCACAAAAGGTAACCTGCCGGGTGTGGTGGTACACTCTGTAATCCCAGCTACATAGGCAGGGGAACTAGGAGGATCCATCCAAGACCAACCTCAGGCAAAAGTGAGACCCTATCTGAAAGACAACTAAGAGAAAAGAACTGGGGCTGTGGCTCAGCCCTAAATTTAATCTCCAGTACCTGGGGAAGAGAGAGGAGGAGGAGGACGAGAAGGAAGATGAAGAAGTCGTCAGAGTGATGTGGCCCTTGGGGAAGGGCACTGCAGGGGACACTGGAGGACTCAGGCGAGGGGCTGGAAATATTCTGTTTCTTGACCTCTGTGCTGGTGACAGGGTTACATTCCGCTTGCGACAGTTCATCACGCTATTCACTTACAGATCTACGCCCTCCTGTCTGACGTCAGTTCAACCCCCACTACTACCAAAAAAAAAAAGTTATGCCTGGGATGTTTCTGGAAAATGGTCCAGGGTAGTCGCAGATTCTCAGAAAGGTCAGTAAAGTCAGGCAGAGGTGGCCACACCCGTCATCCCAGCTACTTGGGAGGCAGAGGCAGGAAGATCTCAGTTCAAGGCCAGCCTGGGCAAAAGCATAAGACCCTATCTAAAAAAAAGACAAACTAAAGCAAAAGAGGCTAGGCTCGTGGCTCAAGAGGTTGAGCCTCCTGAACCTAGGACGTACAAAGCCCTGAGTTCAAATCCCAGTGACACCAAAAAACAGTCATTGACACAAAAGGAGCTCAGAGTCCACCGATCTTGCCCGGTCCCAGCTTGCTAAGGACGCCAGTGTTTCTAATCCCGGGGGGAATCACCCGTGTCGCGCTTGGTTCTCCGAACAGTATTTCTCTGAACCAGTAAATCTGCCAGCTCACCCAACCTGCCACTTGTCAACACAGCAAAGGATGACACCATGTCACACTGTCCCCTTCCCCAACCACTCCCCTCGTTTCTCACCACCCCAAAGAGGCTGCTGTGACCCCTTTGTACGGATTGGGTTTTCTTCTCATCGGAGTGGCTTTGAAAACTAAAAACTGGGTCAAGAGGCACCAGTGTTCTCAGATCGCTGACTGGCTATTAAAACTCACCCAGAGGGCACGACCAAAGGGATGCTTTTAGCTTGAGCTCATCATCTATTTTTCTCTCTCTCCCTGTCATAATTGTCATCTGTCCCCTAGCGGGTGGCAGAATGGAGCACACTTCCTACAGTAAGGGAAAAGGACATCTCTGCCGCAAGGGATCTCATGTGCGCTGCCGGTGTCCCCCTTCTCTACTCCCTGCCGTCCACCATCCAGTGCAAGATGGGGGCTGGGTGGGAGGGGTGACGGTGGAACGTTGCCATGGCAACAAAGGATCCCAGCGATGACTGCCCTGGCGACTGCAGCTGCGTTCTCAGTGGTTTTCAATGCTTTTAAGAGACAGTTCTGCAGCTGCTGAAGACGTGAAGGAGGGGGAGAGAGAGAGAGAGAGAGAGAGCAGGTCCCAGCCCCAAGCTTGAGGTATGCCTAGACACCCCGAAATGTTAAGCCTGGGGTGTGGAGCACCCCAGGGTGTTGGCTGCGGTTCCACTGGATCTGCGGTCACAGTCACCCGGCTAGAATTTAGTAATGTGACTTCGTTTGCCTGGCATCACTTTTCATTTCCTTTCTTTTTTTTTTTGGTGTGACACTGGGGTTTGAACTCAGGGCTTTGCATAAAGCAGGCGCTCTACTGCTTGAGCCACTCCTCCAGTCCATTTTGCTCTGGTTATTTTGGAGATGGGGTCTCTTTAACTGTTTGGCCTTGAACCCCAATCCTCTGGATCTCAGCTTCCCAAGTGGCTGGGATTACAGGCGTGATCAAGCCACTGGCACCCAGCTTTTACTTTCTATTTTGGTGAGCAATAGGCTTTTCCATTTGTGTTCATTGGTTTCTTTTTAAATACACGTCTTTACGTTGTAAGAAGTGAACTGCTCTAAAGGACAAAACGTCAAGTAAACAGGTGGTACATGGAGATGCTAAAAGCACAACCAGATATGGGACACACGGGTTTGGTGGAAAACAACTACGGAAGCTGGATGAGGGCTGAGTTCTAATCTGGTTCCTGCTGCTGCCTTGCTGTGTGACCTACACAAGTTCATTTCCCTCTTTGTGCACCCATTTCCATATCTGCAAAATGAAGAAAACTGGACTCCATGGTTTCGAAGAGCTCTGCCCTGAAGGGCAGAATTCTGGGGGAGGCGACAGAGAACCCCAAATATAACTGGGAGACCCCACATAGCACTGTGCCAGCTTTGATGGATGGCGTTCACTTTGTGAGGATCTGAAAATACATCTGAAAGCGGCTTAGCTTGGGGATGGAGATTTATCCGTATTCAGAGCACTGCAAATAACAAAGAGTCCTAAGCCAGAGGAGAGCCATCTCCCAAACATGCGAAATTAGACTTAATTATTTTTACAATACCTCCCTTAATTTGCAGACGCGCGGAGGGGATGCTAACCCCAGCAGTTTTCCCAGCCCTGCGCGCTCTTCACGCACCAGCTGTGCGTTAACAACCCTGCCTTGCCTGGGTTTTAAATGATCCCTAAATATTAAGCCTGGCGTGCAAAGCCGCTGCTAACTTTTGCTTTTTATGAGGTTGTCTTGTTATATCCCAAAGCAAAGGTTCGAGTTCCATTTTCTCAAGAAATGCCAGGAGATTCTACTTTGGAGCTCTGGCCGGGGGGACACACAGCCAGTGTCCCTAGACATGCCACACCTGAGTGCCCAGTGGTGCCAGGAAATGCAGGTTAAAACCACAAGTTGAGAGAGAGAGAGAGAGAGAGAATGAGAGAGAGAGGAGTGGGAGGGGAGGAAGAAAGGGAGGGAGGGAGGGAGGGGAATCGGTGTAGGAAAGAATTAAAATTTTAAAAGGGTAGACAGAGAAGGATCAGTGAGGTGACTTCGAAATTGAAAGGAAACAAGCAGCCTGTGTGGAGATGTGAGGAAGCGAATTCCAGGCAGGGGGAACAGCAGTGCAAAGGCCCTGCGGCCCAGAGCGCAGCAGGAGGCCAAATGGCAGGAGATGAGGACGGAGAGGGAGCGCGGGGGCCTCTCAGCCATGTGCGTAGATAAGTGGGAGCCACAGAGAGTTAGAGAAGAGACCGGGCATCCTGAGGCTGCTGGGGTGTACAGCGACTGTAGATGGACGGTGGCAGGGAGGACGTGACCAGGGAGAGGGGAAGAGACTATTGCAGTGGTCCACGAAAGAGGGGAAGGTAGCCGGGCCAGGAGGTGGCAGTGGGGACAGTGGCAAGTTCTGGATGTAGCATGAAGGGAGAACCAAAAGAACACACTGAGTCCAGATGGGGCCGACCCATTCTTGGCAGACCCCTGCCCCTGGCAGCTCCAGTTTACCCATCTGTGAAATGGGGACAAGGATCCAAACCCACTCTCACCAGCCTCCATCCCAGCCAGTGTCCGTCTCCTCAGGCCCCTCGAGGCTTCACAGAGGCCATTGAGGCCACAGAGCTGCCTGTGGCCGTTCTCAGCCAGTGTCAGGGGACCTGTGTGTCCCTCAGCCTCCACCACGCTCAGCCTGGCCTCCCTCTCTGCCTCCACTGGTCCTTCCTCGAACAGCGGCTTCTTGTGGACGGGAAGGCCTGGGCTACGCGGCTGGCAGTAGGGGACAAAGTCATTGCCGGAACTCAGCTTCTCCAACATTCACGAGGCCACGGAGGCTCCCGCAGCCTAGGTGACAGTGCGGGGACAGATGGCCTTCAGAGTCTCCCAGGAGGAACTTGTGCCAGGAGGACTCATGAATCCGCCCTTTGGGTCACTTTTCAACCCAGAGAAGGGAAGCTAGGAAAACATCAAACGGTTGTTTGTGAAAGAAATCTCCTATCCACTGCAGCTAGGGGCTTCATATCGTTCAGTCATCAACAAACATTATTATCTTGCCTCACATCACTCAGGCATGCTTTTTCTGACCCATTTACGACCGCATCCCACTGCCTCCCTCACGGTCATCATTCTTTGCTCCTTATTCTACTTTGTCTTCTTGCACTGTTGCATAAACATTTTTCTTTTTTGTTTTTGTTTTGTTTTGTTTGAGTCAGGGTCTCACTATGTACCCTAAGGTAGCCTTGAACACACATCCTCCTGTTTCTGGTTCCCAAGTGCTGGGATTATAGGTGTGTACCACACGCTCAGCTATTTTCTTATTTTCTACTTCCTCCCCCCATCTGAACATAAACGACATGCCTGTGTTATTTGCCTCGGTGCCTAGCACAGTGTCTGACACTCAGTAGGTCCTCAATAAATGTTTGTTGAATGACTGAATGAGTGAAAGGGACGACCCTTTGAGGTGGACAGGAACCCTGGACCGTGCAGGGAGTGCTGCATGGCTTCTCTCATCTGAACATGTTAGCAGCTCACGAAGAGACAACATTGTCTCATCTCACCAGAGATCAGCAAAATCCAGAAACGGCAGAAAAATGCCACCCCCACCCCCACACAAACAAGATGTCCACGTCGTAGCCCAGAATTTGTAAGATGTCACCTTCCGGAGTAGGAATTGGAGTTGTAGCCAGCTGGCCTTAGCATAAGGAGGAATTCCTGCTGGCCTGAGGGTGGCATGGGGCTTTGCGGACGGAGGGAGGCCACAAACCGAGGAATGCAGGCGTCCTCCGAGAGGAGTGGAAAGGATTCTCTCCAGAGCCTCCAGACAGGCACGAGGGCTCGGACCCCATTTGGGGTTTCCGCCCTCCAGCACCGAAGAACACGTCTGAGTTCATTAAGCCTCGAAGCTTGAGGTCGTTTTCTACAGCAGCCACAGGACACCAACACTTCACGAACACATAGAAGTGGTCACAGTGTGTCATCATCAAACACTGAGCACCCTCCAAAGACCTGCTTAGCTCTGGGACTCTCTCCTGCCCTGGCAGAGTGGACAGCGGGGACATGACCCTCCCCGGCCATGGCTAACTGGACCAGGGGTAGAAAGCAGAGGGTGGACTCGAGGTCTTGGGTTTTCCTGGCCACTGAGGTCCAGGACAAAGTGAAGGGCTGGAAGAGAAAGACGAGCAGGCCACAGACCAAGGCTGGCTCTTCCCAGGTCACAGTCCAGGTCCATCACTCTGAGCGGCTGAAACCCTGAACCCCAGTCTGGTCTTTCAGATTCGTACACAGCAGATAAATCCACCAAGAGTAGAGAGTCTACCCCAGGTGCTGGGGCTTGAACCCAGGGCCTCCAGCGTGCTGGGCAGGTGCTCTTCCACTCGAGCCATGGCCCCAGCTCTTTTGTTTGTGTAGTTTTAGAAACAAGGTCCCACTAATTTGCCAGGCTGGCCTTGAACTAGAGATCCTCCTGCCTTTGCCACTGGAGTGGCTGGGATTACAGGCATGAGCCACCATGCCCAGCTTGGAACATATTTTGATAGCTCGCTGGATTGATTTAGAACGCTTAAATATGTAGCCAAATGGTGTCTGGACTTCTCTGCCCTTGAGCAAGGTCACGTGCGAAGTGTCTGGCCCGTGCAGCACGTTTGAAGGAAGCTCTGTGGTCGCAGAAGGACGACCTTGCTCTCCTTACAGACTTGTGGATTTCCTGCGTGCACAGGGTTTCCCACATTCCAGTTACTCAAAACTGTCATCGTTCTGCAGAGCCCGCTGCACACTTTAAATCCTCTCTCCCCACGTTTAAAAAAATTTTTTTAATACATCTTGTAACAAAATCTTATATCCTACCTCAGCAAAGTGGAATGGTTTAAAAGCACAGGCTCTAGAAACAGACTTCCTGGGTTCAAATCTCAGCTCTGGTACCAACTAGCTGTGTGACTGTGAGCAAGTGTTTCACCCTCTCTGTGACTTGGTTTCTTTTCTATAATGTGGAAGTCCTCAAGAGGACTAAATGGCTCGTGCAGGTAAAATCCTTAAAAAAGGCAGCTGCCACCACCAGATATGACAGCCTCGTAGAGACAGGTGAGCGATGTCAGGAAATACAAAATTAGAAACGAGGTTATTGAATTTTCTTTGCTGGAAAGAGAGGTTTAGCAAAGCACCAAAGTCTTGCTCATCTTGGTCAGCTCGGGCCATGCTAGCAAAATACTATAGTGACCAGGTGACTTAAATGACAGACACTTATTGCTTACACTTTAGGAGACTGGAATCCCACGACGGTTGGGTCCTGGTGAGAACCCCTTTTCTGGCTTGCAGACAGCACCTTCTCGCCGGGACCTCAGGACAGAGGGATCTCAGGGTCTCCTCCTCTTCTCACAAGGGCACTAACCCCACCCTGGGGGCCGCACCCTTTCCACTTCACCTAAACCTCATCACTTCCCGAGCCCTCACCTCCAAATACCACCCCACCAGGGCCTGCAGATTCTGCTTGTGATTTTTGAGAGGACACAAGCATTTGGTCCACAAAGCTGGATTTTTTTTTTCCTTCAAAAGATGATCAGAAAGTCTGAAAGAGGACTGAAAACAGGGAGGACTTTGGAGCCAGGCGACACAAGGATATTTAAGGCTCCATCCTCACCTCTTCTGAAAGCATCTTCCTTCTTGACTCTCCTGTTCCCACACTGTGTTCCACTCTGGTTTCTCCCACGATTACAGGGGTGAGTGGAGGACCAGAAAATGAAGGCGGCACCATGAACACAGACCCCCCAGAATCTATCCTGCAGGGAATAACCTCAGCTCCCTATCCAATGGGTTCCTATGTTCCAGTGCCCCAAAGTACAAAGCAAAGTTCTTGTTAAATTTTATAGAAACTTAAGACGCAAAGTGATCTGCAGAAGCTTCAGATATTTTTCTAGTCTTTTCTTTCTTGGTAGGACTGGATCTTGCAAAGCAGGCGTTCTACTGCTTGAGCTACGCCTCCAACCTCAAGTAATTTTTTTTCTTTTTTTGGCAGTACTGGGGTTTGAACTCAGGGCCTCTCATGCTTATTAGGCAGGCGCTCTACCACTTAAGCTGCTCCACCAGCCCTTTTATGTGATGGGATTTTTCAAGATGGGGTCTCAGAAGTATTTGCCTGGGCTGGCTTCAAACTGCGATCCTCCTGATCTCTGCTTCCTGAGTAGCTGGGATTACAGCTGTGAGGCACCATGCCCAGCTCAAATAATTTTATGAAGCTAAAGCCACCCTTAGGTAAAGGACAGGCAGGGAAGGAAAGGCCCTGGCAGCCCAGCAGCTACAAACACCAGTGTGTCACCATCAGTGTGGGTCAGCGAAGGGCACCTGATTTTCTTTTTGTTTTTTGACCTGTGATGGTTTTCAAAATTAATTCAAATTCTCTTTTCCTGAAGAAAAGAGAAATAAAAACATAAAAAAATTTTAAAATAAAATTAAAATGCCTGAGGAGGAGAAGGGTAATCAAGATGGTAGCCATTGGGGGAAGATGAGCCAATTATTTCCCCTCCCTTGGGGTTTTGTATTCCTCACCGGGAAAAATGACATTGACACAAGGCATCTCTAGAACCCACCACCTGCCGCGCCCTCCTCTTGCACCCTTGTGAGCTCAGATGGTCACACCAAGGCTTCTTCCTCTCACCCAGCTGTCCTGTCACTCCTAGCTCAGGGCCAGCCATCGTCCCCGTGACCAGACGGGAGGCCCTCCCATCAGTGTCACAGCACTGTTGGCTGATGCTCCCTTCCTTGTTTCTTTTTGCCTTCATTTATCTGTTTTTTTGGCTTAGTATTTCCACCTCCTGGAATTCTCACACCATACCTATTGGGCATCTCACTACCCACTCCCCTCTCTCAGGTGTCTACAGTCCTGTTGTCTTTGGGGAGCCATCCTTCCCCTACTCTTGGCCCAAGAGACCCAGGCCTGACCAAGAAGTGTATCCATCCTCCTAGCCATGAGGATTGGCTCAGGAAGGGGAGTGTGGCCAAAGTCAATCCACAATTATTATAAGAAAGGTCAGGAAAGAGGTGCTCTACTTTCCATAGGAGTTGCAGAGCGAGTAGGATGTAAGCCTGGAGAGATTGGCAGCCACCCTGCCACCATGAGGAGAGAAAAGCCTAAATACAGCAGCCCACACCGAGTCAAGAGAAACATTGCAACAATTTTTCTGGAGCCTCTGAAATCCTGAAATCGGATCAATCTCCAGTGAGTTATAACACAAACAGGTATCTTAGTGGGAAAATGAAAGGGCAGTTTCTCTGGTACCGGGTAAAGCTCACGCAAAGGTCCTGAGGCAGAACCACTTTTATGAAACATAAATAGCCACTGCGGCTGGAGTTCAGAAAGCAGGCCAGGCAGGAGCTGGGGGAAATGTGACCTGAGAGAAAGGCAAGGACGAATCACCCAGGGCACCCAGGGCAGGCCACACAGTAAGAGCTTAAATCCTTATTCAAAAGGTGATGGAGAGTTCATTGCACTTCACTGGCTGTGGAGGCAGGACGTGGGGACCCTTGGGGACAACTGCCAGCAGGTGACAGAAAGAGGAGTCTGGAACAGCTCGTGTGCAAGCCTCTGGCTTTGTTCAGCCTTGGAGGGGAGGCGGCCACACCGCTACCTAAGAAAGATTTACACAGCTACTAAGAAAGATTTGCGGCTCCGACAGCCTGCTGAGCCTCGGGATCATGGGGGATTAACACGATCCGTGTACACCGAGCTCAGCGTGCTGCTCAGCATTCGCTCGGTGCAAAGCCAGGACCAGCAGTCAGTGGCCCCCAGCTTGCAGGAATCTGCCAGATGGAGCCCCACCCGTTTGTCCTTGTCCTGTTAATGCTCTTCGGGGACTTCTCCTGAATGTTTCCCTGGAGTTGAAAAAGAAAAAGGCTGAAGTTAATTATGAGTAAGAAAGACTCCTTTACAGGAAAAAGCAGACAAAATCACCTCAACCAAGTGATCGAGCTTACCGCCATCGGTACACCTGCCTGCTGGTGGGAGGCACGAGGAAGATGTAGTGTTGGGCTGGGCCTCGTGACTCATGCCTGTGGTCCCGGCTACATGGGAAGTGGAGGTAGGAGGATCTCAGTCTGAGGCCCAGCCCAGGTAAAAATGTGAGACGCTAATCTGAAAAATAACTGAAGCAAAAAAGGGGCTCAAGTGGTAGAGCACCTGCTTAGCAAGTGCAAGGCCTGAGTTCAAATCCCAGTACTGCAAAAAAAAAAAAAAAAAAAAAAAGATATAGTGCTAGATCCATGTGATGTCCCTGCGGGAATTGTTTCCGCTGGATCCGATCACCAGGACAAGTCAAACAAGTCCCATTCAAGAGACTGAACCAACAACTGGCCTGTGCACCCCGGGACCCTGGCCATAAACGGTGGAGGCGAGGAAGCTGTGCTGGACTCCAGGACTGAGTAGCACAGCTCATTAAGCCCATGTGTGATCTGTGATTGAATCCTGGCTTAAAATAAACAAAAGCTGTAAAGTACATGATAGGACAAGTGAGAAAATTCAAAGTGACTGTGCACTGGACTGCTGTACCGTGTCCGTGTTACGGTTCCAGGTCATGAAGAAGGATGTCTGTACTTAGGACACGCATGCTGCAACTCTGGAGGGGTGACAGGTCACACCCAGGAGGAAATACTAAGCTGGGTAAATGCTGAGAGAACAGAGAGACAGAGACGGAGAGGGAGAGGGATGAGTGAGAGGGCTGAGAGATATGGAGCTGGGTGGATGTGAGATGGAGAATCAAGGCACAGAGAGAGACACTGAGAGAGCACAGCATGTGTTAGGGACGTTGCATGGTGGGTTAGGGACAGAAGGGACATGGGTGTTCCCTGCACTACAGCACTATTCTTGGAAGTCTTCTGCAGGCTTTCAAATTTTCAAATTTGCAAATCAGTAACTTTGTTGTGCTGTGGCTGCGGGAAGGAGTTGCATCCCTGGTGGGGGCCGTGGGCACAGCTATGCACGCTGGTTTGCAGACAGCCCAGTGCACACCCGTAACCCAACACCATTAATAGTGCACCTTTAGAAATGCTGGGTATACCAGGGTAGCCGCCCAAAGAGAAGAGAAAACATCACTTAATCCTCCCAGCTACACAGTGCTGTGTTAGGAAGGTCAACCCTATGCGGCTGTGAAAGGCGGAGTTCCTGACGAAAGCCATACAGGTGAGTCTTGACTCAGCCTTTCCCATTCCCAACTCTAGAAAACCATCTTCTACAAAACAGAAGTACTCCCACAACATCCAACACTGAGGCAGTGATCTACCTAGCTCTGTTCTCAAGATTAACAGATGTTAGCAAATAAGCCGGGCACCAGTGGCTCACACCTGTAATCCTAGCTACTTAGGAGGCTGAGATCAGGAGGATCATGATTTGAGGCCAGTCTGGGCAAATAGTTAGCAAGACCTCCATCTCCAAAATAAGCAGAGCAACAGTTACCTCTTGGAAGAGCTGTGGAAACCGTAATGTAATTCATGAGTTTTGCACACTGATTCTCCCTGCTGTGTGCTAACAACTGGTAAACATCAAGGGCCTGGCAAGACATTCCCAGACCTCACAGGAAGGACACAGATATTTGCCGAGCACCTGCTATATGCCAGCCCGTCCCACTGCCGTTACACTCTGCAACCTTCTCAACCAGGTAGGTGCTGTAGTCTCCCTCTGCCTAAGGAGCAGGGTCTCATTCTTAACCGGCTTGTCCAGCTCACACTCCTGGTAAGCAGCAAAACCAGGAGACAAACCCAAAACTCTGCTTTTCTTGCCAAGCCTACACACCTACCACAGAAGTCTTCTGCTCCACTCGTAGCCTAAAACCCAACCAGACCTCACAGCTTACACCAAAATGCTTGTTTGCTAAGCAGAAATCAAAGGAAAGGAACCGGCGCTGGTGGCTCACGCCTGTAATCCTAGCTACTTGGGACAATGAGATCAGGAGGAACAGAGGTTTGTGGCCAGTTTGGGTGAATAGCTCACAAGACCCCATCTCCAAAATAACCAGAGCAAAATGGGCTGGTGGTGTAGCTCAAGTGGTAGGCGCCTGTTTTGCAAGCAGGAAGTCCTAAATTCAAACACCAGGCCCACAAAAAAACTAAAGATAGGGATTATAAATGGATCCCTATCTTTACAAAGAATTTGCACCCATTTTCAGATGCTGAAAAAATATTAATCATGGGAGATAATGTACAACGCACAAGGTGGCACCTCTAGACGACAATTCAAGAGGCTGAGTTGCAGGATTTTCTGTCCCTTTTCAAACCTTTGGTGGGCATTTTCTAAAGGCTCCGTTTGGTGTAGCATGGTGAGGGAAAATCAACCCTTGCAAAGAAGGAAGTTAATTTCAGTATAAGGAAAAAATAACAGTAAGGTGAAAAGCCACACTCCAACATGCATAAATGAAGACAAAAAGAATTCCTTTTTACAAGTCTAGAAATCTGTCGAGACTCAGACATCTGTCACCTTCTGAGCAGACTTTAATTTCAGCGCCGCTTCCACTTGCATTCCCCTTCTCCCCATCCCAGGGATCTAACATATGCTGAGGTTTTCACAGCGCAGAGTGGTAGGTGTGATGTCTAAAATATTCTCAGCTATTTCCAAGACATCTCTGATGGTGCTCATCTTCTGAGATCCTGTCTCTGAGTCTCTTGCTCTGTGGCCTGGACAGCACGGCTCCCCTGTGACACCGAAAGCTGCTCAGATCCCGTGTGACCTGTCTCCATCTTACGTGGACCTAGGAGTCCCCTGGTGATCTGGTAAAGGCTGCAGGTTCTGATTCAGTGAGGCTGATGTGAGACCTCCCGGGGAGGCTGACTCCTAGCTACTTGGGACAATGAGATCAGGAGGATCAGAGGTTTGTGACTAGCAAGTGTGACATCCTGAGTTCAAGCCCCAGCACAACCAAAATTAATTAATTAATTTTTAAAATGGATTGTAGTGTAGTCACACATAATTGAATCCTTGTCTTAGTGATGGGTTTTATGTCCCACCAAAAAAAAAAAAAAGAAAAGCAAGAAGCAAGAGGTGGAAGCTGGGCATGGTGGTGCATGACTATAATCCCAGCAATCAGGAGGCTGAGACACAAGGATCTCAAGTTCAAAGCTATATAGTGTGATGGACATTGGTTCTCTACCTCTCTCCCTCCCCCCGCCACCCCTCTGTCTCTCAATTCCTTGAGAGTCAATGTGGTGAAAGGAGACAGTGTAGACTTTGGGATCCAGCAGACCCGTGCTCCAGGGTTCAAATCCTAGCTCCCCTACTAGCTAAGTATGACCTTAAATGAGCGGTTAATGTCTTGAGCCTCAGTATACTCATCTGTAAAATGGCTATCGGTCACTCATCCTACAACTGCTGAGTACCCACTGCCCATGCATCATGGTAGGCACTGGGCCCATGGCAGTGAGCAGGCAGTGGAGGGACCAAGTGCAAGGCCACGGGTTCTATCCCAGACACCAGCAAAAAAAGAAAGAAAGGAAAAAATCAGAATAAAGCCTCAGCAGTGTTCACTGAACACTGCCATTTAGTAAATGAAGGTATCATGGCTTCCTTCTGCTCCCTTGGTCTTGATCCAGGCCTCCCTCCGAACTATTTCATTTCCCACCTTGTCTTCAGCCTGCCGTGTCTTCTCTCCCTAAAGAGGTTATAAAGTCATTCAAGACAGGGGTGAAGACAGCCATTTTGCATTCTCCGAGCACCGGGCCCAATGCCTGGCTTACTAAAATACACCCATTAAAAATGACTGAAATAATTGCCAACCCAGCAGCCAGATGGAAGTGCCAAGGGCGCGTCTCCAAGTCTGGTCTCCATTTGTCCTGAGAAGTGTAATCACAGCCAGGTCCAAACAGCAGTGTGTGCACCGTGCACGGCCCCATCCCACGTGTGCCCAAAGGAACGCCTGTGACTGCAACGGACCCTGGTGACCTGGCGTGTCTGTTGTAAAGAATATCTTTACTCCCAAAGGTACAGACCCAGACCTCAAGAGAAAACAGTGTTGAGACAGAAAGAGTTCACAAAAAAATAAAATCTACAAAGCCCACGAGAAGCCAGTCAGCCTCACTTCTAAGAGAAATGCGACTTTAGTCACCCTGTGCTGGCATTTTCCACCCATCACACTGGAAGGATGAAAGCCTGATGATATGCTAAGGTGGGAGGTGGGAGGAAGCAGACTGGGGGGGTGGGAACTAGGTTTGGCATCACTGGGTGACAAGACAATTTGGCATTATTTATCTAAGTGACACAGGAGTTTTTATGGCGGGGCACTTGGGTATAATAGCAAACGGTGGGAGACAGAGATGGAAGCGATTTTTCTCCACGGTATGCCCTTTTCAACCTTTTACCTTTTAAGTGGATATATTAACTATTCAAAACACACAGTTTTTAAATTCAGAAAAAAATTTAGGGAGTGGGAGAGACTTTAAAAACAATGACAAGTTATTGAATGGGTACAGAGTTCCAGTTTGGGATGATAGAAAGATTCTGGAGCTGAATTATGGTGACATTATTTAACAAGGTGAATATGCTAATGATATTTAATTGTACACTCAAAAACAGCCAAGAGGCTGGGCACGGCGGCTTACGTCTGTAATCCTAACTACTATCTAATCCTCGGAGATGGGGAAGACCACAGTTCGAGGCCAGCCCAAGCAAAAAGTTAGTGAGATTCTATCTCAGCAATAAAAGCAGGGTATGGTGGTACATGTCTCTTATCTTAGCTAGGCAGGAAGGCTTAAATAGGAGGGTGGTGGTTCAGGTTGACCTGGGCACAAATTCAAGTTCCTGTTCAAAGACAACTAAAGCAAAAACGGCTGGGAGTGTGGCTCAAGAGGGAGAGCGCCTGCCTGGTATGTGCAAGGCCCAGCTAAATAAATAAATAAATAAAGTGAATAAAAGGGGGGGGGCATAGTTCAAACCCCAGTACCTATTAAAAACAAAACCAAAACAAAATGGTAATCTGAAGTGTTTACCAAAAGCTCACGTGCAGAAGGATTGGTCCCCAGTGCAGCAGTGTTCAGAGATGGGGCCTCTGGGAGGTGACTGGATCTTAAGGTCTGGACTCTGACCTTGTCAATGGATTCATTCATTGCTGGATTTATAGCTGAAATGAGCTTATGGGAGGTGGTGAAACACATCCACCCCACAACGCCTCACCTCCAGCAGGAATTTAATCTTTGTGACGTGGGAAGGAATTGAACCCTCACAATTGACTTCTGTTTCAGCATTGCCATCACCTTACCAGTAGAGAACCACCAAGCCTGAGCCCTGCTTACGACTCCTTGGTACATAAATTGCCTACAGCTCTTGCAGTATGGAATTGCTTTCTTAGAGCCATTATTTTAACAGCTATATTTTTTAAATTAAAAATAAATTTGACAAATTATTCACATGTCTGGGGTATGGTGTGACATTTCAATACAGTATGCACGTGTAACGATCAGATTGAGGTAAATGACATATCCATCAACCTTAAACATTTATCCGTTCTTTGTGCTTCTTTGTGCTGGGAACATTCAAAAATCTTCCTTACTACCAGCTGTTTGGAAATACACAATTAATTGTTTGGAAATACACAATTAATTGTTGTCAACTGTAATTACCCTTCTGTGCTACAGAATATTAGAAGTTATTTCTCCTGTCAAACCCAGCTCCTGTACCCATTAATCATTTTTCTTTCTATCCCCTTCCCCCCTCCCGCCGTCCCCATTAGTCATATTTTACATAGAGATGGTAATTTGGGGTTTTAAATAGTCTGACCTCAAGTGATGTGACTATCAAGTCACTGGTAGCTGTCCCATTACCACTGATGAATTAACAAATTTTCTTTCCAGCTCATTATCATTTTTGCAAAGTCAGTGTTTAGAAACCTAGCTAGTTCAGGCAGAAGGGAGGGGAGACAGAGACAGGCAGCTCCTGCAACAAAACCACTCACCTGAGGTCACTGTCCTCTCACCAGCCCTCCCAGTCAAAGACACGAAGCAGACATGCAGTGGAATTCCAAGCAGGTGTGGCCTCTGGCACTGCTCCATGCTGGCCACACCCTGGCTCTGTCCATGTTGATGTGCTGTGTGGGTTCCTGCTTTTACTTTCATCTCTGCATCTTCCTGGGATTTTCTAGTGAGGAGGAACTAGAGAAATGGAAGCTTTTTTCACAACACATGCAGTCCAGGACCTCAGAAGGGATGACGTAGATTCAAGGTCAACAGCACACAGCCCCTCTTCTGAACACCAATCAATACCATGGTCTGACCACCCTTGAAGCCCCCTTTCCCAAGAGTTATCTTATGTGGATCTTGGCCCGGGCAAGTGGTGCTATCGTGAGGACATGTGCCAGCCCTAGCTCCCCAGGCAGACAGCCACCATGCCCAGTGGTTTTATGTCTGGCACAGGTTCAGCACCTGGCATTTCAAAGATGCTGTGGTTTTTGAATGGACAGGTGACTGGGCTGACCTGATCTGCCTATGTGCAGGAAACAGCTGAGTCATTGGGTAAAGAAGCAATCCAATCACTCCTGAGAACTGACCACCACCTGCTTTGTCACTGGTAAAATGACTTCTTTCTGTTCACACTGTGGTCAGAAGACAGAGGCCACAGGTTGCGAGTGTAGCTCAGTGGTAGAACATATGCCTACATGGCTGAGACCCTGGCTTCCATCCCCAGCACCAACACACAAAAAAGACAGTTGCCTTATTTAAATGTGGCCTAAAACCTGCACTGAAGGGAAGCAATGATGTCTTGCAAGCCTTCCTCACTGTCTCTTGACTCATATCCCCAACACCGTGTGTTTGCCATCCACGTCCCACATGGCTGACACTGACACACTTTTGAGTCTTTCCTTATTCATGAGTTCCTCCAACCAGAATTCCTGCTCTGCCTCTACAGCGATCCATGTGGTGACCACTCACTGAGGTCCTGAGACACTGATCTGCTCCTTCTGCATTCCGGGCACCTCTGAGCTGAGAGCTGCTTGAGGCCAGCACTTTGCCAGTGTGACAGGCTGAGTAACCTATCATCCCCCTTTTCCTTGGTGAGGCAAATGACAAATACCATAATATAAGAAAATGGTTTTATTCCTAATTTTTAGTTCCATACAGTTTACAAATACACTTTTACTCTGATAGTACAGCTTTGCAACTAACAAAGCAGTTGAACTAACACCATAAACGCAGGTGGGGAGACAAGTGACATCCACCAATACTTCTCTACATAGACTGTTCTTTTAATGTCATTTTAAAAACCATTGCAAATAGACTAATAGTGTACGTGGGCAAAAAGGCAAGTAAGTGACTCTTGACACACTAAGTGTAATAAACAGCATATTCTCACATTTACAAGATCACATCAAGATGATGACATCCTAAAACGTATTCCTTTTAAAGGACAGATTTATCAATAAAATATTACATATCTTTTAATACTCTGGTACAATACTTCTTCACACACTGTGGGAGAATTAAAATGTGGGTCTACTCATCGGCTTAATAAAGGAGCCTTTTTCTATTAGCTTTTATTAATAAAAGAACCACAGTTAGGTCATAAATAAACAGGCAAATTATTAATTACATGATTTGAGGTTTAGGATGAAAACCTGTAAAAATTAGTTTGATACACAGTAAAGTTATACAACACACTAAAACCAACTGTTTAATATTTTTGCCTTGTGTGAACTGCCCATAGTGAGAAAGAAACAAACTTTAGTGATGGAAGATACAAGAAACTATATTTTGGAACTTATTTTTCAAGAGGAAGAAGGAAAAAGACTTCAACAGAATTAAGGGCTAACACATATCCTAAGAAAGGCATCTTAAAATCAGGGTGGTCATGTGCTTTCTGTGTAAAACTGCATTCCCCACAACGAACAGAAGACAAACCTGCCCCGGGCTTGTGTACATCTAGCACCTGACCTCTCTACATACCACTGTCTACAACAAATCACGCCACAACTTTCCTCATCCCCAAAACAACCCAAGATGTCATACCAGTTCTTGAAGTCCCCAGTAAAATAACCCCTAAAAAAATCTGGACCATTTTCTTGGCTGTTCCAACTGGGCTCTGTGGAATGCACAGATACCAAGAGATCCCGCGTGTGTCTTCTTACTCCGTTTAGCTGTGTTTGAAAAGTCACTGACTTCAACAGGAGCAATGACATTGAGCTTCAGGAGGGCCACACACTGGACAGGAGGGGCCTCTGAATTTTTTTTCTTTAAAAAAGCTATTAAGCCTCTGAAATTTGAGTCTTAACTCAAAAGTCTTTGACTTTTTAAAAAACCTCAATACCATGTACCAGATAATTACTTTACCCCAAATATAAAATCCTATGCTTCTCATTTTAAAACACTTAGCCAGCTATGGGATAGTGTGTATGTTTAATGTCCACCAACAACCCAGAAGCAGGCTGCACATGTGTACCTGCCATCTGTTCTCCAGGTAACCTGACTGCTCTGGCCCTGGACCCCTTGACTTTCCCACAAACCACCTCTTCAAACTCTTTTAAACCCACACCTGGAGTACCCCATCTTCCCAGCCCCACCGCCTGCGTCCACCACATGTAGAATAACCTCACCTGAGCACCTGCAATCACCTTTTACCCAACACTCACAGATTAGCAACCTAGAGACATTCCGGGTCTGCTCGTGGCATCGGCTCATGTAACAACACGACAGTCTGCTGACTGTGGAGAGGAATCTCCATGATATCAATGAGTTACAGCAATCAAAGATGGCCAAGATCAGGTATTTCCATTTCAAGATCTTAAGCTACGGGCAGAGTTAATGCAGCATTGAACCTTTGTGTGCTGGTGAAAGGCTTGGTCCCCAAAGTGCAGAGTCAAACATGACCACAGAGAGGAAAAGATTCCAGGTGACAACACAGCAAAAAGAACAGGACTCATGATCCTGTTTGCAAGTACTGACCTGGAATCTCTTCCATACCAGGCCTGACAAGAAGACAATCGTCATTCCAGTCCCCTAACCAGGCAACACCGTCAGGCCACGCAGTGCTCTGAAGCAACTCTAGGTTCACTGGATATGGGATCAATGTGCATTTTCTCTGTGAAAATGGAGGCCGCTGCGCTCACCCAAAGTACCTCAAGGTTTCCAGAGAGCAGAAGGCCCCAGGAAAGAACTACCATGGGGGTGGGAGAGGGGGTGAGTTCTTCCTTTGAGGAGCCAAAGCAAGATGAATCTGAGTGAGGAAAACAGGACTTTCTGGTGACTTTGCTGTGGCATTTCATGATCAGTACAAAAGCCAGCCCATGAACTCCTCTCCCAGAATGATGTGAACTGAGGCGAAGAGGGAGATCTCTGGAAAAGGCACTTAAGACAGGACAGTAGCAAATCCCACTGCTTGGTTCAAACAAAACAGGTTGACAGGATGTGACTGGAGGCCTGGTCAGGACTGCCTCTCCTCACTGGGGCCTAATCGCACACCAGCCATGCCAACAACACACACCACCTTCACCAGCGTGTGTGGGTGCCCAAAGGATGGGGTGGCTCTGCCTTCAAATGCTCTGGCCCCCAAATACATCCATCCTCAACATACCAGTTTCCCAAGTGTCGGTTCAGCAAGTATGCTTGGTTCTGGCAGAACTGGCTGGGAAGCTTCTTGAAGGCCCTCTGTATTTCTCATCTGACTTGGGGCTATACCAGCCACTGAAAGCAGCCTCAGCTTCCCAAAGTCACAGCAGCCTCTACCCTAGCTAACTAGAGCTGGTTCCATGGGCCCCAATTGAGTAGCACCTGCACTGCACCCTTCTTCTTGAATTGGAAGGTGGAAGAAGCCTGATGTTTCTCATCAACCACGGAGCACAGAAGGGAGCCCCACAATGCTGGACCTGAGTCTGAAGAAGGCCTGGCCACTTCTGCTTTTGAGCTCCTGGGAGCTCTGCACCACCATGTGAGGGGCCCAGACACCCTGATCGTGAGACCACGCACAGATCATACGGAGAGATCCTGAGGACTCTACAGAAAGAGAGAGAAGCCCAGCTGTCCCAGAGTCTCAGCCCCCTCTCCAGCCATGTGAGCAACTGTGTGTAGGACCAGCAAACAGCTCAACTGAGCCCAGCTCAGACTGAAGGGGGGAGGGGAGATCACCAACACTTGATCACCAAAACACTGCTCATTCACAGATGCCTTTTCACGAAGATAACACGATTACCCAGATGCAAAGAAGACATGGCAACCGTTTCTCCCATCACAACTTTCTCTGTCAAAAGCTGAATGGTAACTGGTCATCTGTTAAGAGCAAAATACTTCTCTCATCCTAATTCATAAATGTTTGTGAGGTTTTTTTCCCCATGACTTTTTAAGGTCAATGCAAAGATAATCAATTTCTGACCGCCTTAGACACTGGCTTCATGATCACCTACGCAGAAAACAAAACAAAACAAAGAAGCCACCAAAGTAAATTACCCACTACTGGATAGGTGCTTTGGTTGGTGCCATGTTAGATGCCATGGTGGTATTGAGTGGTGGGACCTTTAAGGGGTGGGCAGTCTTGAGGGCTCTGCCCTCATGAATGGATGAGTGTCACTATGGGAGTGAGTTTGCTGTAAAAGCAAGATCAGCCCCCTTTCTCTCTCTCACCACGGGTGCCTTCCACCAAGTTACCACACACCAAGAAGGCTCTCACCAGATGTGGCCCCTCAATCATGGACTTCCCAGCCCCTGGAACTAAAAAAAATAAATAATCTCTGTTCATTAGAAATGATCCAGTCTTCAGTACTCTGCTAGGCACACAAAACAGAGTAAGACAACAAGCAACGTTAAATTGTTCTTACTTCCCAAATCATTCCTTCTTACAAGTGCCCCATGATCCCTCACAGAGAAAAAAAGACAAAATCAGTTAAGGTTATAAAAAGAAAACAAAATTGCCCAGAATTAGAATTTGAATCTCATAATCCGTAAAATATGGAGCAGAGTTTCATTGCTTCCTACATTTGAAACAGAATTCTATAAAACACACTGTCTACATTGTAGAGACAATGTCTTCTTATCTGAGGAAGTGAAGTGCAGAGTTAGAACTGGTGGTCTTTACACATTTCACAATTTGCTTTTTGAAAGGTAGTCATCACACTGCAAGCCTTCCAGTTCCTTCTCATGGAAACTTTCTTGCGTTCGTCCTTGAGCTTTGCAGGAAGAGGGTGAAAGTTGGCATCTGGGGAAGAAGTAAGTTAGAACGTTTCAGGAGTATGTACTTAAGAGCACGGTAAAATGTTAAACTATTTTTTAATGTAGTCCTTGCACACATTAGGCAAGCACTCTACAACTGAGCTACATCCTAGCTCCAAACTATTTCAAAGTGCATTTGAGGTTTTTAAATATACTACCCTTTGAGACGGGAACTTCCACGTGAAATATTGATGATGCTAGGTGTTCCTCACATAACATTAAAACACATGTCACATATTTGGGTCCCAGTCTGAAAGGGTGACTGGCAGTGAGGAGATGCACGTGGGGATGAGACCCAGCAGCAGAGCTGCAAGGGAAGCCAGGGAGCCCGGTGTCCTGTGTCCCAGCCGGCCAGAGCAACTGGACTGAGGACTTAGGTATCCCGACCAGAGCCACCTGCTGCTGTGTTCTGATGCTTTCAGATGCCGACAGGTGGAGCCCGGCACACTCTGGGTCACCCAACCCTAACCACAATGCGGGGACAGCGAGGGCTGCTCTTCATACCGCTGGCTAGTCCCCTTGGCGGGTGCTGACAGCGCCCGGCGCACCGCGATTTCTGAATCTAACTTAATGCCTCGGTTCGGAACCGCTGCCATGAGTGGTGGGAGCGCCGTGAGAGCACGGCACTGAAGTACCTGCTTCGGCGCTGAGGCTTCGGCGTCCTCTCACCGGAAGCTCTTCTGCTGCTGCACCAGGCCCACGTTCTCATAGACTCTAGCACTGTCTTCTCTCACGCTGCAGGGCAGGAGAAAAGGATGCCGGTGTGCTGAGCAAGCCGAAGCGGTGCTCGCACAGCACACACTGCGTTCCTCAGGAACCAGCTATGCTACCCTTCTCCTCCCAGGAGCCCATGTTCTGGGAAGGGACACATGGCATTATGAAGTGACAAGGGCACAGGCCTCTCGAGTGTCCATACTTGCTGGGGGTGGAGGAAAGCAGATTGCTTTCCAGGCAGGCAGGGCAGGGAGGCCCTGGCATGAGGTATTTGTGGTAGACCACGATGGAACTGGGCACATACACACAGACAGGAACTGCCCCAATCCCAAAAGAGGGATCAGAACTGGCAAAGCTCTGAGAAGGGGAAGTCTGAGAGCCTCCACTCCCACACCTGGAGGCGACAGGTGTCTTAGGGCCTGGGATGAAGTACCAAAGCACAAAGCATCCAAGAGCCCAGACTCCTTTCTGCTGCCTCAGGAGGGGGGATCCGACAGTCCTGGAGGACAAGTAACCCAGCAGTATGGGTGCCAGCCTGAGAGGGGCTCTGGGGCCAGGGTATCCTGAATTGTACCCTTCTGGGGACTGACACAACTGAAGAAGCAGAGAGCCTATCAGTATCAGGCCTGCCACTGGAAGAAGGGAGTGCTGGAGGGCTCCAACGTGAGAGGAAGCTTTCCTGACATTCTGGCTCTACTGCAAATTACTGCAGATAGCAATTTAAAATATCAAGTTTCCCAGGCAGCCCACTGGGACAGAAAGAAGCCCAGACTTGGAGGAGAGAATGCTTCTGCTGTATAATTTCATTTCAATGTTTAACAGAAAGCCAATGTAAACACAAGCCTCTATCAGCTCTGGAAAACATTTGGATACAATATTAAAGTCAGCGGGGCTTTAAAAATCCACATCAGAAGCAGAGACAAGATTCTTAGGGGAAAACAAAAAGTAAATGTTATACAGGAGAGCACCTTTGGAATATATACAAAATAACAACTTACGATTGCTATTCATATGATCAATTTAACAAACGTTTTCCTACTGAGTTTTAGTTTTAGTTTTAGTTTAGTTGGAGAGGTTTTCTAGAATATATTATTCTTTGGAGTTTTCTTTTCTTTCTTGTCTTCTTTTGTTTTAAGCTTTGGCCTGTGGATTATAGTTTTCAGACCCTTGGTTTGAACACCCAAATCAAATTTCTGTTAACTGGTGGGAAACAGCCGATCATGGACAAACTGACACATTAATAGCCAATTTATTTACTGTTATTTGACAGTCTTAATGCATCATATGGGATGTTACTTACCTTCCTGCTCAATAATCCCCACCTCTGAGAAAGAATACTTAGATTCTTCTCAGAGAACCCCACTTGACAGGCTTAGCCTCCCCAACAATCCTGGTGAGCACAGCAAACAGTCTTCCTTTCAGGATAGTGACGATCCCGCTCAGACAGCATGAATGCCAGTCAGAGGACTGCCAGTCATGACACACTCGTCGCTGGCAACAGCGGTGTGACTGGTGACAGGCATGGGCAGCAAGCACTTGTGGTTCATAAGCCCTTTTTAGAACTACCTTCAGGTAAAAAGAAGTTCGTTCATCACTACTTACTCTGCACAGGGTGGGGTGGGGGTGCAGGGCAGCAGGGGACTCTGATCGCCACTTGTCTGATCCGCTAAGGAATACTTAATATTGGTGTATTCATGCCCTTTCCTCTTGCTTTTCTGAAAATTGGAAAAGTGCAGACATGAGGGATTATGGTTTTCTTTTAAAGAAATAAAGAAAAACAAAAGGTACTCCATCAAAGAAAGAATAAAAAGAGAGAAGGAGAGACAGACAGTTGGACCCTTGAGAATAAAGATGTGCTGACAAAACTGTTAGGGAATCCGCCTCCTCCACTCCAGGTAAACACATCACATAGTGAGAAGTATTTCTGAGCCATCCAACCCGAAAGCAGAGTCTGCGGAGTCATGCACGAACCACTTGCGCTACTGAACCAAATGTACCTTTTTCTGAGCAAAGACAGAATTCACACTTCCTTTGCCACACCAGCATTAATCATTTCAGAGTTTATTTGCAACTCACTTAATGACTTTCAGGTAAACAGCTGGAAAAGGAGCTCCAGAAGTAAATTCCCTCCGCATAGAAATGGCACACAGCTACAACCGACGCAGTGCTCTTACCAGACACAACAAAGCGCTCCTATTCATTCATTCATTCATTCATTCTGCAGCACTAGGGATGGAACCCAAGGCCTGGGCCAGCTAATTCACATTCTACCACTGAGTCACATCTCGGTCCAACAATACACATCACCCACCCCACCCCCAAAAAAGACCCCAGAGCACCTTGAAACTTTCTCTGGGCTCTAATGATAGCCTGGAGGAAAAGGGTAAAGAAAAGCAATAGGAATGCAGGCTCAGCTCACATGGGCGGGAACCCCAGGGGGGATGGCTCATGGGCCTTTTCCAGTTCTGAGAACGGATTCCATCCAGTGAGCAGCACTACATACCGCTGCCTTCCTTTGTGGATTGCTGGGGCCCAGCCAGAGACTGAGGGACATGTGGAACAACCGTCCTTCCACTGCAGGTGGGGGGGTGAAGCAGTGCTACCGCTCTGGTGCACAACTAACTAGTGGAAGTAGCACCAACTAGTTAGTATTTAGTGAAAATGAAAGGCACGACTCTTACAACCCTAGACAGTTACATCTCCTTGGGAAGCCCTTGCCCATAGCCTAAATGCTGGACAGAGGTGGCCCAGTACATGCTTCTCTCAGTAATGTTCAACAGAACAAAGGGATGAGGGACATTTGTAGGGTGAAATAATGTGTATGGGTGAAGAGGAAGAGCCAAAGCCAGTGTGTGTATCAAGCAGATCTCGTAAACAGTGGTAAGCAGAAAACCCTGCTGCACCACAATGAAACAGCAGGACGCCAGCTGGTAATGCTCCACGCATACAAAACAATGTCATGCTCTCTAGCCTTATAAATCTGCATTTGCAGGATACTGAGGCTGCTGATTGCTCACAGGGATGGAGATGAGGGCTGGATCTGATGGGCAGGGACCAGAGGGAGCCTCAGCTATACCTGTCACACTAGACTTCTTTCATAAAGGAAAACATTGAAAGAATACTGCACCTATTGTGACAAAACAAAATGGTCAAATTATGGGTTATGGTAAAATTGAATTTTTTCAAAATAAAATATAAAGCATAGAAGAAATTAGAATCCATCAGGGAGGTGTCTTTTTCCTCCCAGTTAAAACCCATCAAAACCAACAGCTAGTAAAAAAAAATAGAATGAGAACTTGGTGCTGGTGGCTCACACCTGTAATCCCAGCTACTTGAGATCAGAAGCATGGTGGTTTGAGCCAGCCAGGGCCAAACCCATCTTAATCAATAGCTGGATGCAGTGACTTGTGCCTATCCTCCCAAGCTACCCAGGAGGCTGAGATTGGGAGGATTGAGGTTCTAGGTCAATCCATGCAAAAATGTCTGCAAAACCCCATTTCAATAGAAAAAAGCTGGGCCTGGTGGCATAGGCCTGTCATTCCAGTGATGGCAGGCAGCTTAAATAGGAGAATCACAGTCCAGGCCAGCCTGAACAAAAAGTGAGACCCTATCTCTAAAATAATCAGAGCAAAAAAAGGCTGGAGGTGTGACTCAAGTAGAAAGTATCTGCCTGCATGAAGCTCTGAGTTCAAACCCTAGTACCACCAAAGAGAAAAGGAAAGGAAAGGTGAACCGGTCTTTAGGACTTAGGATGAAAGGCTGAAGCATCTAAGAGCCCAGGTTCCCTTCTGCTGCACCAGGTGGGGAATGAGACTGTAGACAAGGAACCCAGCAGCTCTGGGTGCCAGCCTGAGGGGCTCCAAGACAAAGCTCTCCTGGACTGCACACTGCAAAGATATGACAGGACTGTGACAGCAAGGAAATGCTTGAACTACAAACCACAAGGCATCTCTGCTCTAATACTATGAAACATGGACCAAAATAAGGAGGAGCTGAGACCTGACCCACACAGACTCTGGCTGCAGCAGGCAAAAACCACCCTGAACACTGATGTCATAGCAGTGAGAGGCTGTGACTTATGAAGGGGCTGAAGGGGACCCTGCAGGCCCTGGGGAGTGGGAGAAGCCCTGTAGAGCCAGCTCAACATAGCAGACAGGCTCACATTCTGCAGAGGCCTGTCTGGAGTCACAGCCACCCTCTGGGCTAAGGCTGACTGCAGGTGAGAGCAGGGGTATTATTGAAAGATAGTCATCTGTCATATCTACAGGCTCTGCACCTGCAGATTCAATCAACTGTGGATCAAAAATATTTGGAAAAAACATTGCATTTGTACTGAACATGTACAGGTTTCCTTCTTGTCCTTCCCTGAACAATCCAGTGGAAGTATTTACAAAGCGCTTACATAATACTAGGTGTCAGAAGTCATCTAGAGATGGCTGAAAGTACACAGGAGGACTGTGCAAGATGTACACAAATCCTACCATTTTATATGAGGTACTCAGAGCATCCCAAGATTTCGGTATTGGGGATGGGGGTCGGGTTGAACTAATCCCCAGGGATCTCGAGGTATGACTGCCCTTTGTAAGGAGTGACAATGACCCTGAACACCAGCACACGATGTGGTCCCAGGGCAGAAATGACAAGGTGTCTGAGGCAGTAAGTCAAACTAAGGTGGGCACACTGCTCAGCTACCCTTCCTTTCCTCACTGCAAACCCACTCAGGACTGCATGCAGCACGAGCACGGACTAGTACGGAGCCTGAATGGACATACGCTGCAGCGAGGTGTGGCATCTGAAACCAAAAAGGGAAAGGCAGGCAGAGGCAACACATGACAAAAGCAAGCAGGAAGAGGAAAAGACTCACCCATCAGCGCTTCTTCACATGAATATCTCAGTGTCACCAGGTGTACACATGGTGTCTAGAGATCTCTGGAACCTTCTCAGCTGCCATCCAGAAACTGCCCCAGCAATTGACAGCAATGGCCCATTTCCCATTCAAGAAAGTACTCAATACTTTCTTGAAAATCCAAACCAATATTACATATGAAGCGATGAGAATATTCTAAAGAGAACAATTAATACAAGTGGAAGGGAATCATTTCAATGAATGAAAGACGTCTAAGGAGAAGCATACAAGTGTCGGGGCTCTTACTTAGGAAGAACAGGAAATAAAACCAGCTCACAAGGCAGACAGTGTCTCCGTACAGTAACATCCCAGCCTGGGCTGTTTACACATCAGAAACAGCCTTGGGGGATTGTGTTGTTCTGATTTAGTTTTGAGAGAATGGAGGCTAATGCGTTTCTGAGGCCTAGAAAATAATCTGAAAGTGATCTATCCTCCACCCAAATTCAATACAGAGCATGGTGAACAAACCTCCCACAAGGTTTATAATAAATCCATGGCCTTGCCAAAGGATGCAAAGCCAAGGTGGAGAGGAGGGGTCTACCATGAGGCTCCGAAGCCACCTGGCATGAATGTCTTTCCACAGAAGTAACTCTGATTACTCCAATCATTAAGGTCTCAAATGCCCGAAAGCCAGCAGCACAAAGGGAGGGTAAAGGAAAACACTCCTGCCTAGCCAGCACAGCGGCAAGCATGGGGTCCCACAAGCTCTAGGTCAGGACTACAAGAACCTTGACTCCTTTCACACCTTGTCAGCAAGGTTCACCAGTTCTGCCTCTCCCAAAGTTCACTAGCAGCCTCACCCATCCTGTGCAAACCACCAACAGTTCTCACCAATGTGGCCTGTGTAGAAGCCAAGCCTGTGCATACCCACTCTTCACCCCTCGGTCAGTCTTCTGTTAAAATGAGGTCTTCTCATGTCACTCTTCTGCTTCAAATTCCTTAGTGGTTTCCTGTCTCACTCAGAATGAAGTCTAAATCCTTCATAGTGTCCACAATCCCCCATCTTCCCACCAAGTAAAACTCCAGTCTCCACTTCCTGTTCCAATCCTACCCATCGCTCCATTCCCTCTCTGCCTCCCTCTGCTCCAACCATACAGGAATCATCTCCATTTCAGGACCCGGCACTGTGCCCCCCACATAGTCCAACCTACTTTAATTAACGCACAAATGCAGGAAAGGCCTTTTCACTGAACCAAGGAGCTTAAGGGAGACACACAACAAAACACAAGCCTAGGGGAACACATGAAATACTCAGGGCATACAGCCATAGTCTCTTGTTAACTCAGATTTTACACGTGGTGAAAGTCAAGTCTCCTGAGGCAGCCCCATGTCTAGTCTGTTCACTGCTACATTCTCAGTGTCCAATCTGTGTTAGCAACACAAAAGGCACCCTAAATATTTCTTAAAGGACTAACACCAAAGAAAATATTTCATAAAATATAAGCAGCTGAATGGTAAGTGCCCTACCAGGCCAGTTTAGGGCTTGCTTAATTGAAGTTGCAACAGCATAAATTTAGCCTGCACTCTCACATTTCATCCAGGCCCTACTGCCATTCCTGAAGGTTGTTTTTTTTAAAGTAACTTCTGTCCTGCAGTGCGATTCGCTCCAAGAGAGGACTGCTCTGCTGTGTGCCCACGGCCGCCTGAAGTGGCCTCTGGGGTATGTGACAATTGCCTTCACAGAAGAGATGCCTCATTGGTGATTTTCATTCTCACCAAGGTACAGCAATCTGACACTACTTTACATAGTCACCGGAGTCACAGATAACGAGAGTGAGGTCTCCTACACCAATAAGCCAGGGAAAGGCCAGATCATTCTGGTACTGCAGTATAATAGCAGACATCAGTGCCAGCTCGTTTAGCTTAACATATAGATGGGCAGGCACGGAAACCAATGCAGAGATATGTGTGTATATGGAGTAATATACAGACATGTTTTCTAGCTCTGTTCACTGACAGGGCCCACAAGCAGTGATACACAGTAGCAACGGGCACATCCAACACCCAGACTTGACTTCAAAACACCTTTCCAATAGAGGGATCAGGGCTCAACAGAAAACTGGTTGATTCTACAAGTGGGGTGGAGACAATATACAATGAACCTGGAGCACCCTGGAGTGCCAGAGAGTTAGGACATGCCAAAAACCAAAAAGACAGGGGCAGGCCAAAGGACATAGGAGCCAACCAAGAAAACTCCCACGGCCTAAGCTACAATAATTTGAGTAACAAAATATACAGCATAATAAATCAAAGTATAAAATAAATATACGTGGGTCTGTACCCATCTAAAGAATCAAATGCATGGAGACAAGAGGACACATCTTACTTACAAAAGGATTCTAAGTAACTTAGGTAGCCACTACACACTCCAGGAAACAAAGCTTAGCTCCTCTACCCTTGGGTAGGGTCTGGACTAGATGACTCACTTCCAAGGAACAGAATATGGGTGGGGAACAAGAACAATTACACTCGGAGACATCTGGCAGGCACTGCCTAAGCCAAGGGATCAAGGTTAATCTCACAGCCAGGCTATGCTGACAGATAGACACAGAATGACCCCTGGGTGATGAGAATACTCCATAATATAGCTTACCTTCCCCAGATCCATTACCCCATCTAATCACGAGAAAACAAGACAAACCTGGCTTGAGAACCATCCTCCAGGATGTCTGACCGCTGCTTTTCAAAACTGTCAGGGTCATGAAAAACAGACCATCACAGATCAGAGGAGACTAAAGACACAGGCCAAAAACTCAGTGTGGGAGCTGAAGTAGGTTCCTGAATGCAAAAGGATATTCATGAGAAAGATGAATGAAGCTGAAATAAATTCTACAACTTGAGTCACAACATAATGCTGTTAATTTATATATATAGACACATATGTAGATATGTGTATATCACATATATATGAGGTTATAGACCAAGCTTGAATAAACATTTTTCCAAAGACACACAACTGGCCAGTAGATGTATGCAAAGGTGCTCAACATCAGAGAAATGTACTTTAAAACCACAATAAGAAATCTTCTTACACCTGTTAGGATGGTTATTATCCAAAAAGTCAAAGGATAACAAGTGTTGACAAGGGTGTGGAGAATCTTACATGGTGGAAATGTAAATCAGTGTATATTATGGGGAAAAGTATGGCAGTTCCTCAAACACTTAAAGTGTATAATAGGATACACCAATCCCACTACTGGGTACCTTTTCAAAAGAAATGAAACAGTGAACTATCTCAGAAAGATGGCCACACTCCTATGTTCACTGCAGCTTTACTCATAACAGCCAATTTGTACAAACAGTCCGAAGGCCCATCAGTGAATGAATGAGTTAAGAAAATGTGGTGCAGGCATGCGTTAGTCAGCTTAAAACAGGAGGAGATCCTGGAGGTAACCTGGAGGGCATCACACTAAGTGAAATAAGCCAGACCCACAAAGACAAGCTGCACTGTCTCATGTCTGTGTCAAATCGATCAATGGTGAACTCATGGGAGCACTGGTTAGAGCAGCAGCTACCAGAGGTTAGGGCACAGAAAACGGGGAGACACTGGTGTCAGCTACAAGTCTTCAGTTATAAGCTGAGTAAGTGCTGAGGCACAGCGTGGTGATGCCTGCTAATGCAGCACACGCTTGAAATTTGGTAAGAGGGCAGACCTGAAGAGTTCTTACAACACAAAAAATAAGTTCACTATGTGAGGTGACGGACACATTAATTCAGCTGACCCTGGTAACCACTTCACATGTATAACAAAGCATAATGTTTACCCTGAATAGATACAACTTTTATCTGTCAATTATATTTCAGTAATGCTGAGGAAAAAGACAATGACTGACATAGAAAACTACCCTCTGGCAAATACTACAAACCTTTTCCAGGTAAGAACTACCAATGGATGTAGAAAGCCCGAGAAGCAGGTTACTTCCACAATGGCAAGTCATTAATTACAAGGAGTAGACAGAGACTCTGCGGTGGAGGAACCTGACTGACACCCCCTTATTCTAGCAATCAAAGTTAACTCGGCAGTAATGGATCAACTCCCCACCGTGCTGCGGACATGCTGTGCTCAGGACACCGCATTCCCTTTTGTGGCAATCCTGCCCAAAAGGTCTGGCCCGAGTCTCATCAAGAGAAAATAGCAGACAAATCCCACCTAAGGGCATTCTACCAGGTAGCTGGCCGGCTGTGGAAAAGTCTCGGTCATGACAGGTGAGGACTGGTAAACTGCTTCAGCACAAGGACACATGACAACTGAGCACACCGTGTCACCTTGGGCTGCACTGCGTGCTTAGAAGCAGAGGACAAACAGGCAAAACTCTGAATGTGGCCTGCAGGTTGGACGAGAATTTTATATCCACATTCATTTCCTAATTTTGATGCTGACATTATGATTACATAAGAGAATATCCTTTTTTTATTTTTTGGAAATACATAGCAGAACATTTAGAAGAAAAGGGTTGCAAATATTTTCAATTTACAAACATTCCATTTAAAAAGGCATGTATATATTTTTTCAATTTAAAGAGAGAATGAATGAATGATAACATTATTGTGATAAATTGTTAACATTCAGAAAAGTTGGGTAAAGGAAATACCACATTCTGTTCTTGAAAATTTTTTTTGCTACTATAAATAGACAATAACAAACTCACCTCCAACAGCTGACAGGATGTGAGACTTGGTGTGAAAACCCGAGCCTCCCCCTGCCTTGCCCCCTCTGGTTCGTACTTCTCCCTTCCTGGCGCTCTTGCTTTCTTTTATTCCTCTACTTCCTTCCCCACTGCTCTTCCACTCAACTGTCATTTTCTTTTTTCCACAGATCCTTCTTCAGCAAACTCTTTCACTCCCAAAGGTCTTAACTTGTCCTAATTTGGAAAAGGACTGTATTTCAAAATAACCAATTACACTGAATGAGTTTTGTCTGTTTGCTTTATTTAAAAATCAGGTGGGCTTAATGTTTTTATGTCTGCCACTAAAGCCTTCTGCTAAAGGAAAATACTGCTCGCTTTGCCACAAATAATCAGGGAACAAGTTCCTAGACTGATTCAGACTACTATACAGAAAACTACACATTACAGGGTCCTATTTTTAAAAATAAATAATTTGGACTGGAGGGTTGGCTCAAAAAGAGGTAGAACACCTGCTTTGCAAGCTCCAAGCCCTGAGTTCAAACCCCTGTTCCACCAAAAAAAAACCCAAAAAAACAGGGGGTGGTGGAGTGGCTGAAATGGTAAAGTGCCTGGCCTAGCAAGCACAAGGCCCTGAGTTCAAGCCCCAGTACCACCAAAAAAGGAAAAAGTCTAAGAACAAATAAACAAAGTCTACATGTTTTCAAAAATCCAAAGGGCCATGTACTCAATAGTACTTAATATGCTTATTACACAGTGCTGATACACATTAGCACCAAAAAAGTATTAGTGAATGAATGAATGAATGCCAGCATTCTTGGGGTAGAATTACCAGCAACATTCACTTTCTGTATTCTGAACCACTTAAATCATTAAAGAGCATGTTTTGCTTTTGCTTCCCACTGGAAACACCCTCTACAAGAAAGCAACAAAAACCAAGACAGAAATAAAGATCTTTTTTAAAATAGCTCTGAAATCCAACTTACAACTTCACACTTAGGGTCAGGAAGAAGGTGTGAAGTGAGGGAGGGAGGGGCCTCCAATTCTCCTACATAAAGATGAGAACCAAAGTTTTTAAATGAAATAAAAAGAGCTTATATAAAAAGAGACTATAGGGAGAGGGGGGCAGGGGGGAGAAATGACCCAAACAATGTACACACATGTGAATAAATGAATAAAAAAAATTAAATGAACCCAAAATTACCAATAAGCTACAAAAAAAAAAGAGACTATATATATATATTTGGGGGGGTACTGGGACTTGAACTCAGGGCCTCAGGCTTGGTAGGTAAGCACTCTACCACGTGACCCACTCTACCAGCCCTCTTTTTACTTAACATTTTTTCTTTTTTTTTTGGTGGTACTGGAGCTTGAACTTATGGCCTCACACTTACTAGGCAGGCGCACTTCTCCAGGCAACAGAGCACATTTTATACTTGAAGATATTACTGAACTTTTTCCAACTGTCAAGTCTCTTTACATGTATCAGAAGTCTTTCTCTTTGAGCATCTTTTTGGCTTAAACAATCTTGGCCAAAAGTAAGTATAACCAGAAGACATCTAAGAGTCACCATTGACATAGTTCATAGAACTGAAAATAATGCAAAATCAGGAGCTGAGGTGTGACTCAGTGGTAGAACACGTGTGCAGCCTATCAAGGCCCTGGGTTCAATCCCCAACACTAGACAAAACCGTGAATCAGATGCAGACTGAAGTCACGTGTGGCGGCATATGCCTGTCAATCTCGGCACTCAGGAAGATGGAGAGTTTGAGACCAGCCTGGGCTACATAGCAAGCCCCTGCCTCCAAAAACCAGAAATCAGATTTAAAGCACCGGCAGCTTGTTAATGATCTGACCTTCCATTTCCATACACTCATTGTTTCACACAAGGAAGCAATCTAGTATGAGACCTGTCCACTAATCCCACTGTGAGTGAGCGAGGGGGAAAGAACAAAGGCGGCTGATGACACTGCTCCACCTGTAGCAGTGTGATGGGTCTGGGGCACAGTTCCCCAAAAGAGCAGCTCTCTTCTCTCCTTTGGCTCCATACACCCCTAATTAATTCAGCTTTGTGTCTGTTATGAATAGTTTCAATGGAAAGGCTCCAATTCCACGTTCTCCTTCATTATGCACAGCTTATTAAAATTGAAATTTCACTGCTTCCAACTCAGCCAAATTAGTGGTTCAAGCTGCCTGAACTCCTGAGAGTGAGGCATTTGCTTTAAAAGAGAGAATCAGGGTAAACATGGCCCAGATCAAAGCTGGAGCAGGTGGTAGCCTGGGTTCCAAACTTGCCATGGAAGGCCAGGACAAGTGTGGTACCTCCTGATCCTGCCCTGAGCTGTGAAGTGGGGACTGCTTCAGTCTCCAAAGGGAGTGAGTTGGGCATCTATTTCCCAAATAAAGACAGCTGTTGATCAGAGCCCATGCTCCTGCCCAAAGGGCAGCAGAGACACACTGCCCAGCAAGGACAGGATAGGAAAGGAGACCCGTGCCAGCCCCTTCAGCTTCATACCTGTTCTTCTTCAATCCTGCGCTGTAGTGTTTCAATATAGTGCTGGACAGCCATGTAGATGAACCGGTACTGTGCTTCTGTCTGGACCATTCCTGACCGCTGGGACCGCACCATCTGAATAGTTTTGGGAACGTCGATATCACAGTCGACACCTACAAAGCAAAGATTGTGAAGCTGCAGCAGTGCAGAGCCAGGATGGAGCTGTTCGAAGCACAGCTTTTAGCAGATGTGGGGAGCAAGCAGGGTCACTCTTCATTGCTCTAAATGACCTCAATTCAAGGGCCACAGCGCTAGACCTCTGAGCGGCGGTGCCAATGCTCGGAATGATGCCACAAGATGACATGACCAGGTGCTGGGGGTCAGGATTCTCCCACTTCCCAATGTCACCGCCCCATACCACAGGCCAGAGACCACTGCTGTATGTGCAAGACAAGGCCACACAATGTGGCCATAGCTCAAACAGCATCACTTCTCTTCTTAGGCAGACATAGTGAAAGTGGATGTCTTCTACTCAGATTTTTATGAAATTTTATCACATTTGAATTCTCCTTCCCAGGCTATTTTCTCTGAAACTTTCCTCCTACAAACTACAAACAGAACTGTGGCTTCTTGACCTACCTTTCTCTCTGATGATGTCAATAAGAATATCAATCACAATGAACGTCCCTGTCCGGCCAATTCCAGCACTGTGGGCAGAAGGACAAAAAAGCGGGGACAGTGGAGTCATTCTTGAGGTGCTTCATACTCAACAGCAAACTATTAACATTTGGAACAATGGGAGCATTTAGAAGAGGCCAGTTCATACCTGCAAATATGTCAGGATTCAGCCCACCCTGCAGCTGGAGCCCAGTTTCTTGGGCACCATATGCCTGAGGCAAGGCCCTGCACCCCTCCAACCCTCAGTTCCCTCATGGGTGAAATGGGAGCAGCAGCAGACACCTTACAGTGCTGTTGTGAATAATGTACAGGAACACTGAGCTCTGAGGGTAGCACTGAACAAGTGCCCAATAAATGGTAGCTTTACAAAAATACTGAGCAAAGCAAGTTTTGTACACTTCTACTTGCTCAAAATACGAATGAGACTTAGGAAGGCAGACACTCCCCAGTATAATCAAGAAGTCAAAGCTGAGGCACCAGGAGCCCACACTCAGCTACAGAGGCCCTGGCATAGCCCTCCACCAAAGGTCCAGGTGAGAAGCAACTGGAATCTCATGAAGCAGGTACCGTAGCATCGGGGAAATATATCTTACTTCCACAGTAGAAGAACAGGATCACAAAAATGTGAATCCTAAATTACTATATTAAAAGCAAAACCTGGGGATCCCTGAGAATAAGGACTGTGTCCACCCCCCTCCACCCAGCAGCATCTATGAGAAACATACTTTGGGGTCATGGGGTCCCCTAGTGCAGCTGACCCGTGCCTCAATAGACTTAAAGCTTTCCTACAGTTACGGAGTGGGGCTGAGTAGGTGAGGCAAGCCCTGGCTTTGAGAGAGGTGGGCAGGCTGTGGCTGTCACCTGCAGTGAACCACAACGGGGCCTGCGTCCATGATGCTCTCCTGCTTGTGGTGGACCTCCTCCAGGAAGTCCAGCACACCCCCAGGGTCACTGGGCACGCCATGGTCCGGCCAGGTCCGAAAGTGGTATTGCCAGACCGTTCTCTCCGTATTCCCCTGGAGTAGAGCCAAGAAAAACCAGAAAAGAATTAAATAAATCAAGGAGTTGAGGGAGGGCTGGTCCCACGCACTCCCAGATCCTGGGAGAGCCAAAGCCCAGCCCTCTGACAGACTCTGGTTTCCCAGGATCTGACTGGGATCTGATTGGGCAGCCCTGGAGGCAACCCTTGCCGCTTTCCTGAGCATGGACACGTCCAGTGTGGCCACTTGTTCTTCAGGTAACACAGCCCAAAACATCGCTGTGAGTCAGCAATGCAGGCAATGTCTCCACTCCTCCTCACCCACGCTGTGCCCAACTCAAAAGGCAACTGAGGTCTCTAAGGACCCAGATCCCTCCTCCAGCAGCTGAGGAAATAAGTCTTCCCTTGACATCTGTAGTCTTTGTTGTCTTTCTTTTCTTTCCTGTTTTTTGATGTTGTTGTTGTTTGGTTTCCTGTTTTGTTTTGTTTTGGAGGTACTGGGGTTTGAACCCAGGACCTCATATTTGCTAGGCACGCGCTCTACTGATCAAACCATGCATCTTTTATACCCAATCCTCCCCACCATGTACACACAGATGCTCTTTTGTTTAGGGTCAAGCAGATAAGAAGGGAGGTTTTGAAATCAGATGGCTGGATTTAGGCTCAAATCCCAGGCATTCATATGCACTGGCCCCTTGCACATCTTGAAGCCTCAATTTCATTTGCAAAATGGAAACAATAATCTGCCCCAGGATTAAAGGAGCTCACTAAACACACAGCCTCTCCCACACACTGTGGCTGCTGTGAGAAGTGACAATTACAAAGGACATCAGTGGCACGGAGACACAGAAGAGCACCAGCAACATGCTTTGCGTCGGTGCAGGTCAGGCCACTGGAGTAGCACTAGTCATGCTTCAGCATCTTGACAACATTGGAGCCAACCCAAGAAGTCAAGTGACGTTTTAAAAGAAAGCAAGAGGTGGCTAATTACACCAGTGTCTACCACCAGTGAACTACAGAGCATTCAAGGAACGTGGGCCACAATTAAGATCTGTCCTTGAATTGTGTGCATCTAACTTGCTGATATCAGGGAAAATACTCCTTGATGTTATCAAGTGACCTAAAAATCAGGTGGCTCCATGGGTCACAGAATAGCCAGCAAGGGCATGAGAGCCATGCCCCAGCCTCACTGCATGTCACACCCCTTCTGCCCTCCCTCCCTGGTCCCAGGAGAGACCATGTTAGAAAACCCTGCAACGCTACACAAAAACCCCGCAAAAAGCAGGGGAAACATCATCAGTGAAGCAGCAGACAGGACGGGTGCCCTGCCAGGATCCATGCCGGGAACAGAACACAAGCCCACACTGACATTTCCAAAGCATCTGGGGTGAAAGGATTCTCACTGTCACCTGCTACTCAGAAACACCTGAAGTGAGAAGACAGGCAGTTTATCTCAAAAACAGCACTAGAAAAGCTGACCTGGAGTCTTGGTCAGGGTCCTCCAAATCCTTTCATTTCTACACTTCTGCACCTCCTCGCATCTCTGCCACAGGCTGAACCTCCACGCCTTCCCCATCACTGGCAGAACTGTGTCTGCTCTGACATCAAAAATCCAGACAGTCCACCCTGGACCACAGTCACATAGCTTCCCACTCACTCGAGTCTCCTGGCCATCTTCTCAAGCCATCAGACTGCTGAGCCCCTCCACTTTCCACCAGCCTTCTCCTGCCCTTGTGCCCCCGATCCAGCTAGGATCATGGACTGTGGAACACAGCTTCCCACCACATGCCTCTACTTCCTTGACCCCCCTTCCACTTATTGTCCCCATAGTGTAAGCCCAGGCCTGGGTGGGCCACCTGCCTCTGTCTGTGTCCAAGGAGCAGAGGATTCTCACAGAGGACAAAAATCACAGCCAGGTGAAGGCTATCCAAACACTCATGTTCACATCTCCACTGGCGCTCCACTCTGCCCAGACATATCTGGACTTCCTGCCTCTCTATGTGAGTATTACTCCATACTTACTTCACTTTCTTTCTCCAGATACTCCATTTCTTCTCACTCCCTCTGACTCTGAACTGATAGCTGAGCCTTTGGTCACAAACAGAACACAGAACAAACCCTCTCCACTCACATCAGCACCTGGACCTCCTGCTCCAGCTGCCACAGGGAAAATGCCCCTTTGTTGACTAAAGCCAGTCTATGCACAGTGTCCTGGCTGCCACCCCCCCACCCACCCCCTGCCATCTGCACTGTGCTATCTCAAAGGCAGTTCCAGCCTCACGGGGCCAGAGGCCTCTTGCTCTCCCTCCTGCTCCCCCATCACCCTACTACCCCTTCCCCCACCCTGTTTGTCCAGCTGGATCTGCAGGGCATGCAGAATGGCACCCTCAGGCCGGGTTCACTTCACCATTAAATCCCTCACAGTTCCTCCACAACTATCTCCAGCCAGTCCTCTGCTCTCTAGTTCCCTGCCACCAAACTAGTTCAAGCTCTTCCATCTTTTTCTTTTTCTTTTTTTTACTGGGGGAGGAAGGGTGGGGTGGGGTGGGAAGAATGAGACAGAGTTCTCATATCGTAGCCCAGGCTGGCCTCGAACTCATCAGCCTCCTGAGTACACCCCATGCCTACAGACTGCCATCTTTACCCCACTGTACTGCAGCAGCCTCCTCATTGTTCCTAAGCCCTGGCCCACTGAATATACTGCTCCTGCCCCTCCAGACCTGCAGAGCTCTCTCTGGGGCCACCTGCTGCCCTAGAGAGCCCTCAGCGCTGCTCCCTGTGCCTCAGCTCCTCCTCCCCCCCAAGTCAGCCCTACTCACTCCACCAAACCAGCACATTTTCCTCCCTAGCCCTGACTACAGCTTATAATGACGTACTCATATGTGTGACTACTGGGTCACTAGCGTACCCTGGGGATGGCAGGGATGCTATCTGTCTTGTTCCCACTAGCTCCACAATCAGCATGGCATAGACATCAAGAAGTCACCAATAAGCATCTGAGTGAGTGTGTCCAAGGCCCAACAGATACCATGTCATCCAACAAGCATGTGAATGAGTGGTCAAGGTTCAATGGACGTCACGTCATCCAACGAGCATCTTTTATTTATTTATTTATTTGTTTATTTATTTATTCATTTGGTGGCACTGGGAGTTTGAACTCAGGGCCTCACACTTGCTTGGCAAGTGCTCTTACCACCCAAGTCACTCCACCAGCTCCAATGAGCATCTGAATGAATGAATGAAAGTACGACAGACACCACATCATCCAGTGAGCCTCTGAATGACAAGTGTCCAAGGCCTGATGGACCCTACCATTCAGAATCTCAATGCAGCTCCAAAAGACAACAGTCAGTTCTTTCAGCTTTTCTGACATCTGCCTCCAGGGTCCATTCGAACTCCAACCTCTAAGACATCTTTGATCCCTCATCTCCCTCCAACAGTTAGGCATCCCCATGCTCTCAGACCCTCCACAGGTGTCTCTCACACCCTGCTTCTTTTCCAATTATTCCAGCATTTTACACAATACCCGCTTCCAGCCACACATGATGCCACCCGCCTGCAGTCCCCGCACTCGGGAGGCAGAGGCAAGAGGATCACGAGTTCTAAGCCAGTCTGGATTCCATCACAAGACCCTGTCACAAAAAAACAAAAACAAACAAACAAGAATACATTGACAAGAGAAAGAATATGAAGAACAACAAAGATGGATTGCTGAAGTTTCTGTGTATACAGAGGAAGCCATAAACCTGGACCACAGCAGAGGCCTCCTGCCAGGCTCCCAGCCCCATCGCCATCCAGTCCCCCCAGGGCTGCAAAGGCTTCCTTCCTGGCCCACAGCTCTGCACCTGCTCACGCCCCACAAGAACAGTCACGTATTCCACGTGGATGATGGATAAAGTCCAAATGTCCTACTCAGTCCCAGACTCACTCTACCCAAGCTTCCTTCCTCCCTCCCACTTGTCTTCACTACCCCTAAAGGTCATCTTCCTAGAGTGTGCACTTCAGAACTGTGGCTCCAACACCACCTTCACCCAGAAGGCGTCTCCTCGCCGTCTTCTCCCAGGCCCAACCTCTCCTAGCAAGTTCTCCCTGCTACAGTAGAAGCAGGAAGGAAGCCCGTCTCTGGGCTGTGAATGTGCAGGGTTGCAGATGTGTGCAGAGGCTGGAGCACAACTATTTGTGTTTGTGACTGCTAGCTACGGCATAATTGTAATCCCATGACAACAGGACAGAAACAGTTTCCTTCATCTCTGTGTACCCCAAAGAGTACCTCAAATTAGTAAATATCTCCAAACATGAAATTAAAATGAACCCAAATCTAATCCTGTTTTATTTTGTAAAGTTAGTCACCCTGGGATGTAACCTGAACCACATGCAATGAAAAAGCTCAGATGCCTGGAATTTGATCACAAACAGGTCCCAGGGCCTTTGTCCTGGTTGCTCCCTCTGCTTCAAACCCTGCTCTCCTGACTCCCTAGATGCCTGGTACCTCTACTAATGTCTCAGCTCAAGTGTCACCGCTCTAGAGAGGCTCTCTCTCATCACTGTAGAATATACCCTTCTGTAACCTTTACAGACTGGCCTAATCAGAAAGCTTAGCTGATTACCACTTTTAAATCGCTGGCTCCCTAGACTCTGTAAAGTCAGGGGCCGCACCTATCTTGTTCACATTGGACCAGCAGAGCCCAAACTGCCCAGCACACGGAAGGCAAAATGGTTGCTGAATGAATGCGTGAATGAGTGCATGAAATCACACAAACTCAAGTAACCGAGAGATACTGGAGGGCTGCGTACCACAAACGGTACCAGAGCCTCTAAAATACGACAGTATACTTACTTGTCCGACCTTTGAAAGCTTGAGCTCTCTTAATGTGTAGTCATGAGCGGCACTCTCTTTGACGTTCCTCACACGCATGACGCCATACTCCTTGAGCGCACACTCATCCGGCCAGTACTTGACACATTTGCTCTGGAGATGAGAGGAAAGACAGTTAACCTCTGTGAGCCCTAAATAAAAGTCTAAACCAGCAGCAAACAAATGCCAAGTCTTGTCACTGACCACTAACATGGAAAGTGGTCTGTTTAGCATGTCAGGTTTTCAAAGAGGAAGGAAGAGTTTAAATAAGAAAAGCAGCCCCAGACAGAGGTGCGAAGAGGAAAGGACTTGTGGAAGAATTGTTTAATCCAAGCCATAGACCAAAGGAGACTCAATGTTTGTTGATTACATTTTAAAGAAAAAAGATGCAGAGGAAGGGGCCAGCCAATCAGAAGGTACTGGCTGGCAAGGCTGAGTTTCCAACTTTAGCACTCTGCCAGTCCCTCTGTGGGGAAGGCAAGCCAGGGTTCTGGAAGTGGATGGGTCACCTAACAAGCCAGACTGGCCACATCCACAGCAGTGTAGGACTCCCTGCCTTACCTAACCCAAGTGTGAACAAGTCAATCACAGGCAGAAGCCTGGGGAGTTCTGATCCAGCTGCCTTTTCTATCTGCAAACCCATCTGATCTCAACCACACACGCCACTCTCCCTGAACTGGAAACGCAGAGTCCACAATGGCTGGGGCTTCGAGAGCAGGCAGAAGGAAAACTATGGCACCAAGGAAATTGTTCCTGCTGCCAGAAAGGGAGCTGTTTTGCTCAGTGAGAGGTGTGCTTTTATCTAGTTGGTGATGTGTACTGGGAAGAGAATGCTTTTGTTTTGTCTGGGACCAGACACCCACAACACTCACTTTCCAACACCACCAAAACACAAATAGCAACAAGAGAAATTGACCTTGTATATTAGGAAGACAGAGAAATTTACAGTCAGAAAACTAGACTAAGAGTACAGCTGCAGACATCCTCAGCCACTGATTAGCTGGAAGGAAACAAATGTGGCTGGAGAAAAGTCTGACAGAAGCATGCAGTCTCTGACTTATTATTATTCTGAATTCAACTTTGCCTCCAGTGTTTCATAGATTGTGATGATGTGATACAATTTTTTTATATTTCCCAAATAAGCCCTTCTAATTTGAACTGTACTGAGTGCAGCTACTGGTCATTCCACGGGGAGGACTGAGCATCCAGTACAGAGACCCCAGCAGAGAACAAGAAGTGAAACCACGCCTCAGAAGAGCACCACTCTGCTCCTGCAGCTCTCCCTACTCAAGCAAACCTCGGCAAACAGAGGCGAGCTGTGAGAGCTGGCACTCTTTCTGCTGGGTTCAAGCACAGGGGAGGAAGTAAAGGGGCCAGTCCACGGTCTGGTTTCCCCTCTGTTCACTAGGGGTACATGATTAGGCTGTCATGAAGGCCGTGGAGAGGCAAAAGCCTGGGGTGCCATCCTCTAGCCCCCCAAAGTGAAGAGGAGGATGGGAAGCAGGCAGAGACCCAGATAAGGGGGTGGGCACTGGGGCAGAGCTCTCTAGCCAAGGCCTGGCTGTTCTAGGAGCTTCCGGCAGCCCTTCTGATGGTGACTGATACTGATTTCTCTGAAGCCACACAAAACCCCTTGTCACAGCCAAGTCCTCTGTGAACAGTAGCCTCCTGCACCTCCAAGCAAGAAGAAAGCAGGGCAGGGGCTCCAGTCCACATCAGGGCAAGCACTGCTGGTCTGATGCATAAACCAGGAAGACACTGTAACTGACCCATGAATTCAAGAACACCTAATGTCACTGCTGGAAGAAGCTACGCTACCCAGATCTGACCTCAAAGGCATGAAGAAAGCCAGGTGCCAATGGCTTACACCAGGAATCCTAGCTACTGGGGAGGCCAAGATTGGGAGGATCATAGTTTGAAGCCAACACAGGCAAAAAAGTTTGCAAGCCCCATCTTAATGAAAAAAAGCTGGGCACAGTGGTGCTTGTCTCTCATCCCAGCTACAGTGGGAACCATAAATAGGAGGATCACAGTCCAGGCCACCCCAGGCAAAAAGCAAGACCCTGTCTCAAAAATAACCAATGCAAAAACAGATGGAGGCATGACTCAAAGAGGTAGAGTGCCTGCCTAGCAAGCACAGGCTCTGAGTTCAAAGCCCGGTGCCGCCAGAACAAAAGTTCATGAGCAGGACGTCGCTGTTGACTGTGAGTGTGCCCTGTCCCCAAGGCATGAGCCACCCTGTCATTCTCCCCCACCACTTCTGCTGCTGGAGACAGTAGGACAGCCGGATTGATCTACCCCCCACCCTACCCAACACACCTCGGAAATTACAAATAGAGTTGGTAGGCAGGGACACTAAGCAGTGATTATATAGTCTATATATTGAAAGGGCACAGGAAATTCTGCAAGTGTGAAAAGGAGAGACCCAAAGAAAATATCTAGGAATGAAGACCACAAGGTCTACTGTGAAATTATACTGGCTAGGTCTAAGAGCAGATGCACACTGCAGAAGAAAAGATTAACTGAAAGGCACAGCAGAAGAAACTGCCCCAAGTGAAACAGGGAAAATAAAATGGAATCAAAGAGCAAAATCTCTGTGGGCTGTGGGACAACGACAAGTGCCTAACATACAGAGAATGTGTGGATAATTGGTGTCCTGGGGGAAACAGTTGAAGAATCAAAGATGAATACCCAAATTTGAAGAAAATTATAAATCTGTAGATCCAAGAAGTTCCATGAGCCCCAAGCAGAAAACACATAAAGAAAACTATACTGGGGCACATCCCACCCAGTCTTCCACTCCCTTTTTTCCACAAGGCCAGCTAAAATGAGCTTAATTTGTTAATTCAATTCCTCACACAGCCAACCTGACACATCCAATATTTTAAAAACATTCTGTCAGGGGCTAGTGGTGTAGCTCAGTAGTAGAGCCTGTGTCTAGCATGAGCAAGGTCCTGGGTCCCACCATTATAAAAAAAAATATCAGAAAGAAGCCAGGCACCAGTGGCTCATGCCTATAATCCTAGCTACTTGAGAGGTTGAGATCAGGAGGATCGTGGTTGAAGGGATAGCCCAGGCAAATAGTTCTTGAGACCTCATCTTCAAAATAACCAACGCAAAATGGACTAGAGGAGTGGCTCAAGTGTAGAGTGCCTGCTTTGCAAGTGCAAAGACCTGAGTTCAAACCCCAGTTCCACCAAAAAAAAAAAAAAAAAAGAATAGAAAGAAGTCAATCTGGCTCACCTTTCCTCTCTCCACTTCCTTCGTCGTCATGACAATGACCCGGGAGTTCTCTTGGAACACCATCCTCCAGAAGTCGTTGACTGTGTTTTGCAGGCAGCCTTGTGTGGCGATGTAACTCTTTTTGGGCTTTGAATTGTTGCACTTGGTTTCAAATTCAGGCTAGAAATTTGGGGAGAAAGAACTTTAAACATTTGGAAGTTGCTTTCAGACACAAGGATTTAAATGCAAAAAGAAGCTAGGAACGCACAGCAAGAAAAGCCTGAGAAAGGCAAGTTTACCATGATGATGTTTGCGTTGATGTAGTCGGAAACAGGCTCGTTGGGGTCCCCATCATGTAGGACAACCCTCGTGTGATCAACTGGAAGGAAGACACCACAGTTGTGTAAGCATGCAGCCTCAGCACAAAGCAGTTTAGCCTCAACCACATCTGAGTTTAATGCTAAACCACATAAAAATAAAACCTTAAATAGACACATACGCGAATAAATGAGCACATATGAGGGCCTCAGGGGCCTGTTTTTGTTTTTGCTTTTGTTTTTCTCTCCTGTGGCACTGGAGTTTGAACTTAGGGCTTGATGCTTGCCAGGCAGGTGTTCTACCACTTGAGCCACTCCATCAGCCATTTGGCTTTAGTTTTTTGTTTGTGCCAGCCTCGTGTTTTTTGTTTGTGCCAGCCTCAGACCTTGATCCTCTTGTCTGCCTCCTGCATAGCTGGGATGACACAACAGGTGTGTGCCACCACACTCTGCTTATTTGTTGAGATGGTTTCTCCCTAACTGTTTGCCCTGGCTAGCCTCAAACAGTAATCATTTTGATCCCCATCTCCTGAGTAGTTGGGATTACAGGCAGGAGCCACTATGCCTAGTCCACACACAGTGCCTTTTTTTTTTTTCTTTTTTGGCAGTACTAGGATTTTTTAATTCAGGGTCTCATGTTTGCTAGGCAGATGCTCTACCACTTGAGTCATGCCGCCAGCCCTTGTTTGTATTGGGTACTTTTAAGATACGGTCTTTAAAACTATTTGCCCGGGCTGGCTTTGAACTTCAATCCTCCTGATCTCTGCCTCCTGAGCAGTTGGGATTACAGGTGGAAGCTACTGTGCCCAGTCCACAATGCCTTCTTTGCAATCCTTGTCTTGGTAATGCACTGGGGGTACACAGGGGGTCATCATGGGGGAAGCGGGGATGGGTACATGAGAACCCTCTATACTATCAGTTCTATGAGTCCAAAAGTATTTCAAACCAAAAAGTTTCTAGTTTCTGTTTTAAGAAAGAAGATTATAGTACAGATAAATAACAATATCTAAGAGCTGCTTCAAAATAACTTGAGTTGAGAGGGGCAAGTGGGTCAGAGTAAACATGAAACAAGATTGTGCATGAGTTGATCATTGTTGAAGCTGGATGACTGATATGTGCAAGTTCCGTCTACTTTTGAATTGAATACATTTAAAATGTCTAGAAGAGGCCAGGCACTAGTGGTTCACGCCTGTGATCCTAGCTACTCAGGAGGCAGAGATCAGGAGGATCTTGGTTGAAAGCCAGCCTATGCAAATAGTTCGAGAAACTCTATCTCTTAAAAAAAAAATCACAAAAATAGAGCCAATGGAGTGGTTCAAGTGGTAGTGTGCCTGCCTAGCAAGCATGAGGCCCTGAGTTCAAACCCCAGTGATACCAAAAAAATAAATAAAAAATAAAATGTCCATAATAAAAAGATTTTTAAATGAAGGAGAATGAAATGTGTAAAAGACAAGATGCAGCAGTATCAACTGTTGTCAGTGTACAAAAGCACATTATTGTACAGAAATCTGAGTGCTCTACCCAAAACAACGTGCTTTACAATGGGAATTCATGACATAACCCTATATCCTTACTAATAGCTTCTTTCATCTAGATTGCCCATCTTTAAAGAAATAAGATGTGGATTATAGCTCAGTGTTGGAGCGCTTGCCCTGCAAGGTCCTGGGTTCAATTCCCACCATCAAAAAAAAAAAATAATAAGATGAGGTGAATCAGAGGAAACATCTGATTGAGGCCTTCAGAGAAGAAAAGGCAACACTGTATTTAGAAACTGCACAAATGCTGTTCCCTTCACCTTTTCCTACCCTCTGTAACTTACTGTGAGTACCAGCAGACGCCCTGAGCAGAAGTGAAACTTAGACATACAAGAATGAAGCTTCCCCACGGTCATCAGGACCCAGCAGAGGCTCAAACTGCTGCTCTGCAAATCCATTTCCTTTTTTTCGCTATGAGAAATGTCCCCACACCCTCCCATCCTCCCCCATACACACCACAAACAGCCATGACGATGCAACGTACACTCTGTGTATATGTGCAAATACTTGCAGAAAGTCTGTGCTTCTCTCTCTCTCTCTCTCTCTCTTTCTCTCTCTCTCACAGATGGGTTTATAATAATTGACAAAGGGCTCCAATCTGATGATACATGAGAGCAATACTCTCTAAATTTGACCATGTACCCCATAACAAGTTTTGGAATGCTGAAATACACATTCAGAAGTACAATCTATCTGAAAGCAAGCCTTACTTTTAAGTTAGCTGAACGTCTTGTGCATCAATCTATGCATCAGATTTCAATGTTTCTTTTCTTCCTTCAGAAGGACATGAGTAAGCAGAAGCGCTACATGTTCCTCCCCACCCCTGCAATGCCTTGCACAGCCCACCCTGGAGACCCTGCACTGGCACAGGGTGCCAGGAACAGTGCCTTTGGGGCTCAAGTGTCATTCTCCCGCTGACTTCCACTTGCAACCTTGCCTATGAAACAGGGAAGAGAAGAACACCTGCTCATGCCCACTTTATGTGTGTGGATTAAATAACGTCGAGCTGCAAGCCTGGCATGGAGTTGGCCCTCTGGTTTGGTGATCTATGCTTGTGCAGTGCCATTTCTGAGGTCCTAGTGAAAGGCCTGCACCTTTCCAGTCCTTTCTCACCCTCAGGGCTCAACCTGGACTCTGCCAGGCAGCACTTGCACATGAAAGGAAATGTAGCTTTATGGACATCTACAGGGCTTTTCTGAGCAAAGTGTTGGTCCGTGTCCTCATCTCCAGTAACCTAAGCCAGGCCTCAGTAAGCAGAGCCACCCATGAGTCCCAAATGAGTGAGCTGAGTCCCAGAAAGGAGGCGCAACTTCCCTAAGACTCACAGGCTGCACACTAGGGACCAAAGACAAATTTTAGACTCCTGTGTCCCCTGCCTGGCATAAGCAATCATAAGCCTTGACATTACCACACTTAGGCAGAGAGAATTAATTAAGAGAAGGAAATGGCCACAGACAAGGCCTCCTCATGGCACTTCTCGTTGGTAATCAGTCTCACGGAAACTCAGGGGATGAGGCCATCAGTCCCCACTGGATTGTTTTGGAAACTGCTCACCAGCTCAGAAGCCAAGGCCTAGGCTCTGTTAACAAGAGGACACAGTGACTGCTGACTGATCAGTCAGCAGCATACTGATACTTACAGGGCAGGATGTTTTTATATCTGTTTTTGTTTTTATTTTCTTGCCTCTGACCCTCTTTTCGGCTGTAGAGAAGTTTGCATTCCTGTTGTTGTAGTGTCTAGAAAGGAAGAAAAGTAATTCTCATTATGCAACAAAAGCATATACGAAACAGTAAATAAATAGATAAATAAAAAGAAAGGAAAGAAAGAAGCTTGGTTCTGTGTTCTGCTTTAAGGAAATCATCCTATGAAATGTTTTACGAAGATGCCCATCTACACTGGCAGAGTGGCTCAAGCAGCAGAGTGCCTGCTTAGTAAGCATGAGGCCCTATGTTCAAATCCCACTGTTGCAAAAATAAAATGCCCACCTGCACACAAGATCAACAGTGGCAAAAACACTGAAAACAACATAAATGCCCTACAGGAAAGGGCTCCCTAACTAAAACTGCCATCATTCATGTGGAGAATGCTCTGCAGCCATGTAAAAAGATGCTGTCAGAATTAGGTGAAGGTCAGATTTCACAAGGTGTGTGACAAAAGCCGCATGCTTGCATCCACCCATGTACACAGGAAATGGCACAGAGGTAAACACCAAAAAGGTAGCCGTGACATGTTTTTCCGGGTAGTGGAATTATGAAGTCCTTTCCTTTCCTTTCTTTTTTTTTCTCTTAAACTCTCCCCCATAAATTTTCTATAATGAATAAGCAGAACAAGTGTGAGAAAAGGTTTTTTAAAGTATTCCTGCTTGCAGAGCTTCAGGATTCTCCTGCATTAAGCCCAAAGGCAATCCACAGATGGCTGGGCCCTGTCTATCCACAAACCACCAGCACGGTCTGGAGAGATGGAAGAAGGCCCAGGAAGACAGGGCCAGGGAACGAGGATGAGCTCACTTGGCTCCTAAAGCAGTGTCTTCTCTGCAGGACAAGGAGGTGGGGAACACAATCCACAAAAGAAACTAAACCAGGCAGCCTCAGTGGGACTGGCCCAGACAAAGAGGGGACTTGAGGAAGTAAAGCAAAGGACAACTGCACAAGCAGACAGGAAGAGGGCAAGCCAGGCTGAACCCTACTCAGGGAGCAGGTTTCATTTTCAAATTTACAAAAAGCGCCTCTGCAGGGGCCATGAGTTTCCAACAAGTCTTGTTTGTTTTTTGGGATGGAACCCAGGGCCTCTGGTACATGCTAGGCAAGTGCTCTGCCACTGAGCTTCACACCCTGCCCCCCCAGGTCTAGTTCTTAATGGGAATTTACAAATGGGTAAATCAACACAGTGAAAGGCAGGCTAAAGAGAAAAACAATCTTTCTGTATAAAATGCCACAACAGCTATCCCTTCAAGATTTCTGCAAGGAGAGACAGAATCAATATTTCATGACACAGCAGCCCTGTGTTATTTCCATTTCATTTATGTGAATCTCAAAGACAGATATAAAAGTCAGGATTTCAAATTGGTATTTGACTCTTAAATTCAAAATGCAATATTCAGCCTTGACACACAGCTCATAACAAGGTTTAGCTGGCGAAAACCTGAACAGAAAGAAAACACGAAGCAAGAGTCGGACAGTGAACAGTCAAAAATTTTTAATGAGCTCAGATTAAGTAATTAAAGCCATTTTGCCTTCTGTGAGGTGGCCTGACCAAGCAATATGGCGGTGTTAGGAAGGAGCCTCAATCCTGATGTTTAGAGAGGTGATCAAGTTAGGGTTCAAAAAGAAGTTCAAACACTGAACTAAATCTATCATTTAAAACTCAACCAGGGTGATGAAGTGAAATGACATCAACAAAAAACTGCAATGCAGAAGGGCTGGAAATAATGAGCAGCCTGATTTAAAACAAACTTGGTTTTAAAGCATTCTATCCTTCACTTAGGAGCCAAATGTCACATGCCTCTTTGCTTGTGGTGGGCACTCAGCCAGAGCACCACTGTAAAAAGTGAATCCCTCCAGCCCCTCTTGGTTAGCACCCTCACCCTTTCCCTTAAGATCAAGGCCAAGCCGACACTGGAGGTTTTCTCATCTCTGGGGCAACTGGGCCACCTCTAGCCTCAACTCCTGTTCTGCCATATTACCAAGCCTGTCTGTTTCCTCAGGTATAATCCTAATTCTCCACCCCACAGGTTTGGTAAGAGTTAAATAAGACACATGCAAGGCCAAGCCTGGACTACAACCAAACTCATCAGCAGGAGCTGCTATCAACTTATTACCATCACAGGGACGCTACTGTGTAGGTCTGCAGATGGCAGCACCAGCATCTCCTGGAGCCGGTCAGAAACACAGGCTCTGGCTGCCCTCTGTATCTTAGCAAGATTTCCAAGTGATTCCGATGCACACCAAAGTCTGAGACTCTCTATCTACCCCCCAGCCATACTGAACTAGACCTAGGGATCTGGGTCTCACCACATTTCTTCAGGCCTTTCTACCCCTGGATGAGACAATCCTCTGCCTAGAATTCCCCTTTCCTGCCTCCAACACCTATTAGTGAACTGCTTTTATTTATTCTTTCAGATCCTCTCAAATGCTTTCTTCTCTGGACCCACTCCGCAGAGTGGAGCAATCGTCCTTTGTGCCACATGGCACATAGCGCATGGTTTTTAGTACCTCCCTCCACAAGCACACTCATCACACAGGATCCCTGCTCTTTTTTTATTATAATATTTTTAATTGACACATAGCAAATTGTACATACTTATAGGGGACAGTGTGGCATATCAACATGTGTATTCAACGTGAAATTATCTGTTTAGGTACATCTACCGCCTCAGACATATATCATTTTTTTGTGTTGAGAATATTCAAATCCTCACTGCTAGCTATTTTGAAATATTCAGCTAATTGTTATCAACCATAGTTATCCTACTGTGCTACAGACCATTAGAAGCTATTCCTCCTCCAGGTGTAGTGGTGCACACCTGGAATGCCAGCACCAGGGAGGCTGAGCCAGGAGGATCAGCTCCAGGCCAGCCTGGGCTCTAGAGCAAGTCCTGTCCCCTCTGATCTGATTGTACCCCTGTGCCCATTAACCATCCTCTTGCCACATCCCTCTCCCACAGTCTCCCAGGCTCTGATGAGCACTGTTCTACTCTCTACTTCTTAGAGATCAATTGTGGCTTCCACACAGAAGTGAGAACCTCCCAGCCTTATCTAAGTCTGGCTACCCTACTAATTGGTTACTGCATCAGCAACCAATAAGGCACCCAGAATACAGCAGGCACTCGGGTTTTTGCTGAATGAATGAATAAATGAATGAATGAAAGGAGGGAGGGAGGATGGAGAGGACAAACTGCAGACCACCAGGTGAGGCCTGGGTACCACAAGCCCCACACTTACCCTGCCGCTGTCATGCTAGACTTGAGCATAAAGACAAGCAGCATTTCCCAGGCTTCGGTCTTCTAAAAAGCACTGCAGGAGGCTGTGCCATTCCCCCCCACTGCCTTTATGCCACTAGTTTCCTTAAACTTACCTCTTCCTTTGCCCCTTCGCCAAAGGCCTTTCTACTGAAACTGTACACCTCCACGCCTGGAAACCAGTACCTCCTGCCTCCTGCTGTACACACAGCACGTAACCAGAAGAAGGAATGGCATAAAAGTGAAATGCTACCAGATCCCACCTAGGATACCAGGGCATGTGGAGGCTTTGTAAAAAAGGACAAGGTAAGTGCTCAAGGCAGATGTTAAAGGCCTTACAGAGAACTTATCTAGCATGGTCGACAGGACTGGAGAAGGACTAAAAGAGAAACTCTCATGTGATAATTCAATCTAGATACTGTATTGGGTGTCACTGGAGCCATCTCACACATAAAGGAAACACGTAACAGCCTAAATTCAGAGTTCCAGGCTGGGGAGTCCACATCAACCGCAGGCATCATTGCTGGACCATTCATCAGGTCCACCAGAGGCTTCCCTTAACTGCATTAAGTTCCCCACAGCTTCTTACAGAGGATGCTGGGTTTGAACAGTCCAATGTCAGGACAGGCCCAGCACCTGTGTCCTGTAATGACCGAAGGTACATCTCTCCCCATTCCTTCCCCAGGGCCCACCAGCCCCTCCACATCTATGCCTGGGGCCCATGCTGACCAAACACATTTTCCTTCTTGCCGTGAAGGCAGCCATCCATCTGGAGAGATTGAAAATCAAAGGGAGTCAGAATTTGAGAGCTTCCATGCTCTGCCTGCAGGGGCTCCCCAATGCACCCATGATGAGCAGCTATCATCCCCACCAGGCTGATGGTGCCCGTCCAGCAGTCCCGCCCCCACCAGGCTTTATCCCTGCCACCTCCCTCTCACCCATGGTCCCTGAGTCAGAAGACGCTGCTAACGACCTGTCAGCTGCCTATCACCACGTATCCATTCCTCACACCCACCCTGGCCCAGGGCAGAGATGCTGAGGATAAGGTAGCAAAACGAATGATGTAAAACACAGACTGCAAGATACCCTGTTTTCCCAAGAAATACAACCAAAAGTCATGAGCCCTCAAAAAGGACCTGTCACTAATGGCAGTCACCAGACTACAGAGCCAGAGACTGTGCAAATCATTAAACCTTCAAAAGTGGTCAGCTTCACATCCCACACACCTGCAGTCCTAGCTCCTCCTTAACAAAGATCAATCTTGGCTCGAGGCTGGCCCTGAGCAAATTCATTGTGAGACCCCATCTTAACCAATGAGCTGGGCATGGCGGCATGCACTTGTGGTACCAGTTGTACAGGAAACATAGATAGGAAGATTGTGATCCATGGCCAGCCCAGGCAAAAACTTGAGACTCTACCTGAAAAATAACTAAAGCAAAATAAGGCTGGAGGAGTGGCTCAAGTGGTTAGAGTGCCTGCCTAGCAAGCTCAAGGCCTGAAGTTCAAACCTCAGTACTGGAAAAAAAAAAAAAAAATCAAAAGCTTCAAGAAAGCCAATTCCCTGACCTAGGTGATATACTTACAAGTGCCTAACAGCACTACTACAGCTGGAGGGGACAAGTTTCATTGAGTGGGACCATCCCTAACATTTATGGCCACTGAGCATCTGTGATCCCTACTCTAGGCCCCTGCCAACCTAGTACCAATGGCAGTAGCCCCAGTCACTGGGGACCAACAAGACCCCAAGGCTTCCAAGTTCTCTGACTGCAAACCACTGGGCCTGGCTCTGGCCTAGAGTTTCATGAATGAAAGTGAAGGAAGAGAATCCAGGAGGGAGGCAGGGAGCAAAGGAACCTGGAGAGCCAGGTGTCCCCATGCACATGACAGTGCTTGATGCTCCAATGACCATCCACCTGCATAACCTGAGCAACCGGGCCAAACTGCTAGAGCAGAGAGTACTGCCTCTGGCCTGGGGCACAGTTCAGTGGAAAGGCAGCACTGAACATGGGAGAGGTCCTGGCTTCCATCCCCAGTACTACAAAAACATAGAACCAACGAATAATGCCAAACACCATGGAGGCCAATCAAGCTGTTTTACTTTGACAAACAAAGCAAGAGAGGGGAGGGGATGAGAGGAAACAAGAAGTGAAAGTGATTTCTGGGAGGGGCCAAGGCTGGAAGTGGGTCAGGTGAGACAAGAATGTGCCCCAGCAAGTTGGGAGATACATGCAAAGATGGCCTCAAGGCCAGCAAGTAGGGGCTGGAGGCAGGGGACTGGCCGGCAGGTGCACTGGGAAGCTGTGCACTGGGAAGTGGCAGGAAATAATGTGGGAAAGGCAGAGGGCCTTGAGAACTGCACAGAGAATCTCAACAACTGAGTGAAAGGAAGCATGGCATGGCACATGCCAGAAGTCCCCAAGTTTAACCGATTTGCAACCTCTTGAGGACAACTTTCTCTGGGAGTCAGGTTCTTCATCTTCACAATGAAAGTGCCATGTCTCTAGTAGGAAACAGGGAGCCACTGAAAGTTCTTAAGCAAAGGAGGATAGGAGAAATGCTGAGAGATGAGCATGAAGAGTAAAGAGAAGGTCAGAGGGAGAGAAGCTGGAATGAACAAACAGCTCATGTTTTCTGAGGCAACCAGGGCCCAAACCCCTCTCAACAGGCTATGCTCCTCCCTCTGCCTCCCTGGGCAGTCCTGGACAGATGCCTCGATCTTTCAGAGCATCAGGATCACTCAACCCACCTCACAAGATCCAGGAGTGCCCATAGCCCATAGCCCAACATGCAGCACATCATAGACAATATAAACACTAGCTTCTTTCCTTTCCAAAGACCAGGAAGTCAGGAGAGAAAAACCAGCAGGATTGGGCAAATGGCGAGCCATGGGAGAAACAAGAGAAAAGGGAGTCAAGGGACACTGAAAATCCCTGTCTGCAGAGCACGGACAAAGAAATGAAGAGAACATTTGGATTGAAGGAGAAAACCACAAGTCCTGTTTGAAACGCTTGACTTTGAAGAGGGATGACAGCTGAGACATAAGTAATGTGGACTATACAACCAAATGACAGAACCAGAGTGAAACCAACCTACACCCGGGCAATGGAAGGTGCCAGAAAGGACGAGAACAGATGTGTACCCAGGGAGCAGCGAGTTTAAAACATGATGAGCACCCATGTCCCAGAGAGCCACCAAGGCCAGCAGGGAAAGGGGAAGAAACAGCAAGACCCAGGGGGAGGAGAAAAGAGCAAAGCAGGATGGAGTGCTGCAGGTCAGAGGAACTGGGAGAGTGAGGAGGCGACAACAGTCTCAGAAGCACCAGAAGGAAGGACAAGAGAAAAGACTGCTGGAATTGCCAATTCCAGCACTGGTCTCTTTCCAGAATGATTTCAGCCTACAGGAAGAAGCCACATGACAAGGTTTGAGAAGGAAAGAGATGAGAAGAAACAGTCTGTGGCCCTAGGCCACTCAAGAAAGAAGACGGAAGGACCATGGCAGATGCAAGAAGGAGCAAGGTCATCTACAGAGAAAGGTCAAGAAGAAATGGAAAGAATCGAAGGCACCTTCAGTTCTCAAATGCTTTGTAAAGACGTCAAAACAGCTGTGGCTGATAAACACAATCCTAAAGAGAAAACATGGCAGGGGAGGTTGGAGGGGCAGGAACAAAAGAGATAGACAAAGATGCTTAAGGAAGCAAAAGACTTTCTGCAGTGCGGAGCATTTAGCTTGCAGAAAAAAACCCCTGACCACCAATCTCACTGCCTGGGGAAGGTAGCAGCTCCTCCAGCAAGCTGCAGGGGTCTTGGGCCTCGAGGGAGTGTCCCCGGCTCCAGCATGTGAAGGAGGAAGCTGGAGTCTGGCTGGGGTTGTCGTGGTGTTGTTGCTTAGTCACCAGGGGAAGGTTTCCGCTAGAGATCGCCAGCAAGAGTTATTATTCTAGGCACGGCTCTGGGGGGCAGTTAAAGTCTTCTTTCCATAAAACTTAACCATTTCAAAGCAGAATTTATAGCTCCCCTAAGCAGGATGTAATCACTTTAAAGAAATCAGACTGGACTGTGGGCTGAAGGCCCTGTTTTCCTCCTGGAGCCACGTGGATGAGCAGAGCTGCGGGTGGATTTGGGAACCTTGATGTGGCCTCAGTGAAATGCCTGTAGTACTCACATAAACCAAACTGCTTAAAGTGCTTCAGGGAAGACAGCTCATAAGTAGGAGACTGTGCCCTAAGAAAGTGAAATTACTAAGGGAAACAAGTTCTAAAGCACTAGAGGAAAAACAGTGAATAAGGCATTATACAGTTCTGCAGGATTTTGAGTTTGTTTGGTGTTATGGGTTTTCTTTTTAATCAGAAATGGAAAATGCAAACACTGAAATCTTTCTGTACTAGCACTGTGAACCTGACTCAGAATTTCTCAGGCACATGGCACAAGGATCTCAGAGACTAAACTGCCCAGCTACCAGGCCTCAAAGAGGGGCTCCAGATGAAAACAAGCTGTGATAGGAAAGTGGAGCATTTCAAAGCAAAGCCCAGAACATTCTTCCAGACACTAAGCATCAAAAAAGCTGTTCTCTGAAGCCACACATGGTGGTGCACCACAGAGGCAGAGGCAAGAGGATCACAAGTTTAAAGTTAACCTTGGCTACATAGTGAGTTCAAGGCCAGCCTGGGATACACAGCAAGACTCTGCCTCAAAAAAATAACAAAAACACCTCTTCTTTTGTTGAATATACACAATGATTCTGAAACCAATACAACTTACTCCCACACTGAAACAGCTCAAATTCAGCACACTGAAAAATACTTACTTGATGCCTACCATGTGCCATCTGTCTGCCACATTCTGGAGCTGCAATGAATGAAACAGAACTGCCTGTCTTTGTGGACCCCCGACTGCCCTGGTGTCATTTTCCTGTATAATACCCACATAGCATTCAATAGTTAAGATCCTCTGCTTCCACAGACTTATAGCATGTTAAGCCAACAGCACAAATGACTCAGGGATTCCAAACATGGAGGAAGTACAAAGGACTCACTGCCACGTGTACATAACAGGAAGACCCAGGCACGAGGTGGGAGATGAAGGAAGATGATCTTCACCCCGTCTCAACTGTACCACCATAGAATTCACTGAAGGTCATGTTCCAGTGGGTGTGAAAGAGGCAATTCATAATCTCCCCAACTTGCTCCATCCAGCCTCCTAAGGAAACAGCCAGTGGGTGCCAGTAGCCACTCACGCCAGCAACTTTCATCTTGGCCTAGCTTCAGCTGTCATGGCACATGATCTTCAATTCTATCTCCAAATGTGACAATCTTACCATTCCAAACAGCCCAGAACCCAACCAACCCCTGCCCCTGCTCAGGCCTAGTCAAAGTGTTCAGAGTAGCACAACTGTCTGTTTTCTGGGCCTCTGGCCTCCACCTTCCCCAAGCAGACAGACCTCCAGGTGGCAGTCAGAGTGATCATGTTTCTGCTCAAAACTCCTATAATGCTCAATCTTCCTCCAGGCAAAAGCCAAAGGCTTCCACTGACCCACGACGCCCTTTGTGATTCCCCCCCACACCACTGTCCCTGCCTAATACAGTTCCTTATTGACCATCCCCAACTATATTGGCTGCTTGCTGATGGTGGCACACGTTAAGCACACCCCACTTATACCTGCTGCTTCTTTTGCCTGGAATGTCCTTCCTGAGGTTATGTGCATGGCTTGCTCCTTTACTTCCTTCAGATATCTCCTCAGATGCCACCTTGTAAGAAACCTATGTAAACCAGTCGTGCTCCACAGACACATCCTTTTTATCTACCTCCCTACTATCTCACTGTCTGTCTCTCTAAATTGACCATAACTTCCATGAGGATAAAGACTAACTGGTAGCCAGGCAGGGTAGCCCACATCTATAATCCCAGCCCTCAGGGATTATAGGAGGCAGGAGGATTGCAAATTGTAATTCAGCATGAGCATACAGTGAGACTCTGTCTCTCAAAAAAGAAGACTAATTTGTTCCTGAACAGAGTCTGACACAGACTGTGTTCAATAAACATTTGGAAGTAAACAAAAAATAATAAATATTTGCTGTCAGGAGCAGTGGCTCGAGCCTGTAATCTTAGCTACTGGAGAGGTGGAGATGGGGAGGATTGCAGTTTGAGGCCAGCCCACCAAAGTTTTCAAGACCCCACCTCAACCAATGACTGGACCCAGTGGGGCATGCCTGTCATCCCAGCTATTCAGGGAAACACAACTAGGAGAAATGTGGTCCGGGCAGGCCCAGGCATAAAACAAGACATGGTCTCAGAAAAAGCCAACACAAAAAGAGCTGGTAAAGTGGCTCAAGTGATAAAGCACCTGCCTAGCAGGTCCTGAGTTCAAAGCCCTGCATCTCCAAAAGTAAGTAAGCAAGCGAATGAATAAACAAATAAATAAGTATTTGCTGAAGGAAGGAAGGAAAAACACTCCCCTACCAGCCCAGTGTCCACAATTTTCAGTAGATATTTTGGGATGTCTGCCAAGCTTACTATAATCCTCATCTCTGAGAACTACTTTTCCCAAACAGAATGGCCAAGGCAGTCCTGTTTGTTCTAAGTGATCATGTCTTTGCCACTAAGGATGACATCTGACTCAGTGAGAAGCTCTGAGACTTTGTTAAGAGACTGAAAGAACCTGGACATGAGGCCTGTAAGTCAAGAAGCAGAACAGCCTGCTGTTGGAAGAGAAGAATGAAGCTGTGTATGGAGAATGGGGGTTCTGTGTGCAGACACTGGGCTGGAAGAGGTGGGTGGAGGGAGGCCTGTCAGCAGCAAGCTCTCCCACTACATCCTGGGTCCTGCAGCCCCTGGAGTCAGATGCCTGGCCTGGCTCAGCCCACAGTGCCCTGGGCAGCTCAGGCCTAGAGAAGCCTCTGAAAAAGGGAGGGAAAGGCAAATACCATGTAAATGCAGCCACACAGTACAAGCCTCATGGTGATGTGCAGGCTGGTTCAAGCTTCAAGGAGAATGCATGTTGCAGGCATAAAAGTCCAGAATTATAACCTGCCTTTCTCATTTATTTACTGTCAGTCTCACTTGAGCACAGCTTTGTTTCTGACAAATCTGGGAATATTATTCCTGTCTTTACATTCACAAGCAGAGATGTGCAGGAGACACGGGATGTCCATCTCTGAGAAAAGTCAGAGGCCATGGTACAGCGTGTCCCAGCAGGAAGCCATCACCCTGAATTTACGTCTGCAGCAAGGGAGATAAGAACCATGAGCTCTGCAAGGGCTTCATACCTGAAGATGCATCCAAAGCGAAAGGAACTCATACATGTCTCTGAGCAAGTACACCTGAAATGGCACGTGGCGTTCTACGGAAAGCTATGAAATTCCCTTCCCAATGGCCACGGAAGCCAGAACTCAGAGCATACTGTGGAAAGGACATGATTCTGACTTCGTCACTATCCCAACACAACCGAGGGGCATCACTGACATAATCCTGCCTCTCGGTGTGGCTCAAACGCCAGCTCCAGGGGACTGAAGCTCCAGTGAGCATGTGAGTCCACAGACCCAATTCTTTTCCTATAAGTTTGTTCTGTTCTCAGCCTGAAAGGGCAGCTTTTTAAAACTCACTGAGTTGGAGAAGCAGATGCATAAGAGATGTAGAAAGCAGGCTGTCAGCCACTTAGATAAAGCTTCAGGGCCTGGACTGTGCAACACCGTCCTGCTGCAGCCTGACCTCTGCAGAGAACGTGTACAGATGTGAGCTCATAATTTTCCATTCCCCCTAAAGCCAACTCACTTTTTCCCCTTTGTGTTATTAATGATGCACAGAAGATGGGCTGAATCTGACATGTCAGAGTGAAACTACCAGGTCAGCATTTATAATCAACTGTCTTTTTCCACAGCCACAAGACTAGATGAGGCGTTCTATCGGAGCATATGTAGAGGCCACCAAGGGGCTGAAAACAAGCATGGGCTCCTTGGGAGGCCGGCCTTTGTTTCCCTAAGCTGTTAGAAGGGGGCCTGGTGCTGAAGAACCCACCACAGTACAAGATACCCTAGAAATTCCTTTTCCTTTAATTTTGCAGCTGAGGATGTAGCTTAATGGTGGAGGGCTTCGCTTACCTAGCACATTTGAAGCTCTGGGTTCGATACCCAGCACCACAAAAAGAAAAGAAAATTAATTTTTTAAAAATTCTGTAGGACTGAGGGTGTGGCTCACATGGTAGAACACCTGCCTAGCAAGTCTGAAGCCCTGAGTTCAAAGCCCACTACTGCCAAAAATAAATAACCTTCAAAAAAAAAAGGCTGTAATTTTTTAAGATATCCACCTCATTGTTTAAATTTTTGGGGGCAGTACTGGGGTTTGAACTCAGGGCCCACACCTTGAGTCACTCCACCAGTCCTTGTAAACTATTTGCCCAGGGCTGGCTTCGAACCTTGATCCTCCTGATCTCTGCTTCCTGAGTAGCTAGGATTACAGGCATGAGCCACCAGCATCCATAGCTTAATTTTTTAACTGCTTAACCTTTTGCCCAGACTGCTCTCAAACTATGATCCTCCTGATCTCCACCTCCCAAGTACTGGGATTGCAGGCATGCCTAACCATACCCACTTTGGTGCCCAGGCTGGCCTGGAACTCCTAGGGTCAAGTGATCTGCCTGCCTTAGCCTCCCAAGGAGCTAGGTGTTATACCCCAGTCCCTGGCTCAGTTATCATTTTTTAAATACTTTTTTTTGTGGTACTAGGGATTGAACCCAGGTCCTCACACATGCTTTGCAAGTGTTCTACTTATGAGCTATAATCCCCCTAGTCTGCTATTATTTTTAAAGGAGGAGTAAGATTAAAATACGTCTAGATTACAAAATAGCTCACTGTGTCTTGTATCAAGCCAAAATTTTAATTAAAAACAGTATTTTTCAGGTGTTACATATGCTAACCAAATCATATATGATCTATAATAAAAGATAAGGATATGTACGTCATTATTTTTAAGATGGAACATGTAAAATGCAAACATCAAAAGTGACCAACAAAAACAGGAAAGATGTAAAGACTGTAATCCTCTGCACAAAACATTTAGAAACTACTCAAATGCCCATCAACAAGCTGTATAAGCTATAACCAACCAATGGAATACTATGCAGCTAAAAAAAATAAAGACTATCCAAGCAGTGGTAGCTCATGCCTGTAATCCTAGCTCCTTGGAAGCGGAGATCAGGAGGATCTCATTTCAAGACAAGCCCAGGTGAATAGTTCAAAAGACCCCCATCTCCAAAATTATCAGAGCAAAATGGACTTCTAGGTGTGGCTCAAGCAGTAGAGTGTCTGCTTTGCAAGTGCAAAAAAAAGTGAAAACCATCTGTACATACTAGAATGGAAAGAGGCTAGAAAAATGTATGCAAAATTAAACTACTGTTTATCTCAAAAAAGTAGGAATATGGAAATATATACATATTTGCTTTCAAAAAGACTAGTCTTTTTCAAACCATAAAATATAAGAAGAAAAGGACAAAGATAGAAGGTTAATTTCTTTCAGCACCTTTTTTGAACTTTTTTTGAATTTTTTTGGAAATTTAAAATAAATTTCACATTTTTTGAAAGAAATTTCTCAAAGATAAACATGAAATGAAACCAACAAGCTGATCACGTATGCAATGAGTGTAGAGGCCGACTGAGTAGTGACTTAACTACATATTTCTGAAGGATTTTTTAGCGGGAGGGTTGGGTCTGCAGTTGAATACATTGCCTCCCATGTGCGAGGCCCTGGGTTCCATCCCAGCACCACACACACACATCGACATTCAACTGTTCCAGCAATCTTCTTATTGTGAAGTCTTTGTTCAGAGATTGCTGTGCACACGATGTGGCATAAAGCAAGTAAGCAACTGCACGGCTACTTACACAGCAGTGACCTGGGGCTGGAAGAGAAGGGTAAATAGTAGGATCGCAGTACGTACCAGCCTAGCTGGGTGCCTGTGGCTCACCCTGTAATCCTAGCTACTCAGGAGGCAGAGATCAGGAGGTTTGTGGTTCAAAGCCAGCCTGGGCAAAGAGTTCGTGAGACCGTATCTCAAAAAAACCTAACACAAAAAGAGACTAATGGAGTAGCTCAAGGTGAAGGCCCTGAGTTCAAGCCCCAGTATCTCAAAAAAAAAAAGTGAGACCTTACCTCAAAAATAAGCAAAGTAAAAAGGGTTAGGGTATGGCTCAAGTGGCAAAGCATGTGCTTAGCTTGCACAAAGCCCTGGGTTTGATCCCTGGCACCAAAATATAAAAATAAAAATAAATCTAAAAATGAAAATTGTGATGTTCTGCCTGTCATTTTCTCACTGATGAATTTCCCACTGTCCTCTCTCAACTAGAAAGAAGCTCTTGAAAGGCAGAAGCGCTGTTATTCTTGCTCCCCTGGTGATCCCTGTGCCTACCCCAGTGCCTGGTAGGAGAGCATAAACCAGAATTCCAGCCCCCGTCCAGTAATGTTGAGCATGCACTGACAATGTTCTAGTCTGCAGCCATCTCCAAGGCGCCCCTCTGAGCCTCAGGCTTCTCTTCTCTATAGTGGAAACCATCTCCACCTCACCAAGCTGTTGTAGTATGTACACTGTGGCTGGAAGTACTTCAGCTATTCTTCATTCATCCCACAAACATCTGTAAATTCTAAAGTCCTACAAAAAGTATGGAATAATCATTCCTATAAAACAGGACAGCAGTAATAAAAGGAAAAAACATTTGCTAAATATAAACACTCACTCAACAAACGTTTAAAGGGTTTCTGCTGTGAGCCAAGTACACTGGGGATGACTAGAGAAGTAAGTATGACAAAATCCTCTTGGTGAAGACGTTTTCTGTCACAGATGAGGAGAGAAGGAGATTATAAACTCAACAGGTAAGTGACAAGAAAGAGTACAAGAAAAAACCTGGACATTTTCACCAGAGACATTCTCCTACCTACATAAATCTTGGGAAAGGAATCAGTCCACTTAATTTCCCAAAGTTACCAACTTGAACTCCCAGATTAAAGCAAATGTGCTGTATTTCTCTTGGGCCACTCATGGTAATGAGACCACAGGGTCTTTCTAAAGACCCCAGTGAATGCTGGAAATCTTCCAAAGGAATCCGATCCTTTTGTTTTTCTGGGGTTTTGCCAGCGGTCCAAACCAAAAGAGCCAAATGGAACTGTTGGCTCCTCGGTTTGGTAGAGCTGCCAGCTGCCTTCTCTGAGAACACAATGCCCTTCTATTTCAAAGACGCCCCCTCAGCAACTTATTCCACATTAGTCAGTGGCTGAGCTAAAAAAGGATGTCAGATTCAGGTGTTCAGAACCAATTCCAAACCTAAGGCCAGCTTCTCTTCCATGAAAATGGGACTGAATAACTCAGGGACAAACACTTGCTTGACCACTTACCTCGAATTCCTCCCAAAAGCCTTGCTTGACTTTATCTGTGGTCTCAGCCAATTTGCTCAGCTCTCGAACCCGGCTCTCTATCTCAGCAGCATTGATCCGGGTTGTGTTGAGGGGCTGACCGAGCGCAACAGGTGGTGGAAAAGGAAGAAGGTAAGTTTCAGAAAGGCACTGATGCAAAGACAAAAAGGCCTCTATGCTAGTATCACAAAGGCAAAGACAGACTTCACACCACACAGTAATTCACAGCAACGACTCTCAAAACAGCTTCACTCTCTTTGCTGTCCTATCAGGAACTGTATCAGGAACCTCCATAAATACTTTGTTTCTTTGTGAATAGACCACACATCATGATTTAAAGATGATACCATTGTCAAAGAGGTGAATTTTGAAATCCAAAGTAATAAATGTGATCACCTGAAGGTAACCAAGAGTGGACCTATGATGAAAATCTGGCAAAAATCTGCTTTAAAAACTCTGCCCATTGCCAGGCCCAGTGACTCACGCCTATAATCCTAGTTACTCAGGAGGCAGAGATCGGGAGAATTGCATTTCGAAGCCAGCCCGGGCAAACAATTTATGAGACCCTATCTCAAAAAAAAACCAAGGTTGCAGACCCTGAGTTCAAACCCCACTATCCAAAAAAAAGAAAAAAAAAAAACCACCTCTGGCCAGGCGTGGTGGTACACTTCTATAATCCCAGCACTTGGGAGGCTGAGGCAGGAGGACAGAGTTCAAGGTAATCCTGTCTCAGAAAACCACAGGCTTGCCTAGCACATGCAAGACCCTGTGTTCCATCCCCAGCATCAAAAGCAAAACAAAACGGGGGGCTGGCAGAGAGGCTCAACTAGTAGACCAACTGGCTAGCAAGCATGAGGCCCTCAGTTTAAATCCCGGTGCCACCAAAAAAAAAAAGCCACCTCTAGAAGTGGGCTGCAGGTGTAACTCAGCTGCTCACTTGTACAGGGCGTGTTGAGTATGGACAAGACCTGGGTTCAATCCCCAGCTCCCCCAGCCCCCAAAAAACTCTAGAAGGCCTTTTACAGATACATATGGAAATGATGTGACATCTAGAATCTGTTTCCCAACACTAAAGGAGGAAGCCACGGAGGAGAGCATGAGTAGAAATTCTCTATTCACATTTAGAAAACCCAGTGAAGGACAGGGGCTCTCGTTTTCCAACCTGCTTGAGTTGTAGCACTGTGCCCAATGTTTCCACCATAGGATTCTTCTTGTAATGCTCCACCAGGTCCGTCAAGGAATCAAACCTCTCTCCTCCACCAACGTCGTATTTCAGTTCCTTTCAAGACAAAAAGATGGTGCTTATTATCTTCTTGTCAAACCAGTGTTTTCCCCTCACGCCCATGGCCACTTAGGCACCATTTACACCCATCAGGGTATGGAAACAACCCAGCCCAACTAAAGAATATGAAAATACAGCATTACTCAGCCTTAAGAGAAAAGGAAATGCAGTCACTTGCAACACTCCAGATGAGCCTGGAGGACATTATGTTAAGTAAAATAAGCCAAGCACAGAAAGACAAACACTTCCACGCTTCTGTGTGGAATCTAGAGAAATGTTCACTCACAGTACCAGAGTAGCCTGGTGGTTTTCAGGGACTTGGGGGTAGGGAAAAGGGGAGATACTGGTCAAAGGGTACAAACTTTCACTGTCGTGAATACATTCTGCAGCACAGTGACACCAGTTAACACTGTCTTGTATACTTGAAATGGAAAGAGTAGGTCTCAAATGTTTTCACTATTTAAAAACAAAGGCAATTATGTGAGATGACAGAGACAGTCATCAGCCTGTAATCCCAAGTCTCGGGAGGCTGAGACAGGAAGGTCTCAAGGTCAGCCTGGGCTATGCAGCAAGACTCCATCTCGAAACAAAAGTAAAATAACTGTTTTCCCAATAGAATTCCAGAAATGGGAAGATCAAAGAGCTGTGGTAGGGAAAAGTGAATGTTTTGAGGAGACTCAAAACACAACAAAGTGGGGGCTGGGCACAAAGCCGGTGGAAGAGCATATGCTAGGCAAGGCCCTGGATTCCACCACAGCAGAAGAAGTAAGTGAAAAGAAATGGCTGGCGTAGCACCTGCGAGCACCTGCATACCCCCTGTACACGGCAGACCGTCTCTAGATGGCTAACTCAACATAACATACTTGTTATACTGCATTGTTTAGGGAACAATGACAAGAAAAGGCTCAGTACATGTTAACTCAGTACAGACATAACTCTTTTCCTAAACTCTTGGGACCTCCGATTGGTGGAATTCACAGAGGCCACAGACACGATAGGTAGAGTCTAGCCAAGCATCGGTCCTCAGGAGGAGCTGAGGCCATCTCTTTGGAAGCTGAGTCTTGGAGGCCAATGCAGCTGCAGTCACCAAAAACAGATTAGATCCTGCAGGGCAGGTAGCAATACACTGAGGCATGAGTTAATCTGCAGATAAAGTGAAAATAAAAAATGTAATCGAGTTTAAAGTGATTAGACAGTGACAATAAAAAACAAAGTAAAGGAGTCAAAGGCCATGGCAGAAGGAGCAAAGAAAACCTGACTTTGGGTCTAATGGCACCTGCCATCTCCCAGCAGAACCCCCACAGACAAGTCACCAGACCTGTCATTCACCTGGAGCTTTACCTGACAGCGAATCATGACATGAGTCACTTTAGACTTGCCATCGCTGCTCTCCCCTTTGTCATCACCAGTGCGGACAGAGAGAACAAAATCTCCAGGGTGGCTCTGGCTCTCTCGTACAAGAAAGCTACCATGTTTTCCCTTCTCGGTTAGTAATTTCTCTGCTTCTTTTCCAGACAGGTGACCATGGAACCACCTAAATTTTTTTAAGTGAGAATGAATTGAGTTCAACTCTGGGTTCACGATATGCTTTCACAAAGCTACCATATGAATATTATACGCTATAATAAACCATACAATTATAAAGACAATTATAAACAAATTTAAAAATGGACACATTCCTCCAAGAAATTCATAGTACAACAAGACAGAATCTGCATTCCAAGCATGTAGGAAAAATGACAAAGTTGTTAAAAAAACATTTTTCTTTTTCTTTTTGGTGGTGGGGGGGAGTGGCTGAGAAGGGTCTTACTATTTAGCCCAAGTGGGCTGTGAATTTGAGATCCTCCTGCTTCTGCCTCTGGAGTACTGGGATTACAGGTGTGCTCCACCAGGCCCCACCACCACTAAACTTCTTAAGTGAGCCCACAGTCATTAGGAAAGAATATCTTCAATCTTTCCTACTTTAACTCCCATCTTTTAAAAAACGCAATTGCGGGCTAAAGATGTAGCTCAAGTGGTAGAGTGCCACTCTAACAAGCGCGAGGCTGAGTTCAAACCCCAGCACCGCCAAAATTCAAAAAAAAAAGCAATTTGACCCTAAAAGGGCCAACTATTTAATCATAGACATTTAAAGATGACATAATGAAAAGCATGATGGAGACAGCAAATCATGGTAAGTACTTGATCTTGTTTTGGCAGTAGATCAAAAAAAGGATCTCATTACAAATCAATTCAAGCATTCCAAATTTTTCCACCTTCCCAACCTATATTTCAACATCCTCCAAGTTTGCTGTCAGTGTCCTTGGACTATATACTAAGTTATCATGTCAAACTTTTATACATGTAAGACTTGGAGTGGGTGAGTTCCTATGCCCCACAAGCAGAGATAGCAACACATTGAAGTCTGAATGTGGCCCAGGCATTTCATATTAACTAGCTTGCCAGAGCCCTGATATAGGCCACCAAGGTCATCCAAGGACAGACTTTGGGACAATTGCTCTAGGTATTACGAAAAAAAAAACCACCTTAGCATAGCCACACTAACGATGTGGCTTTTTCCCTGACCTTGGTAAGAAAGCAAGCACATGACAGCAGCAATGCTAATGCCTGGTCACCAAAGGAACGGAGTTCTTTTTCATCCTCACTCAACGGAAGAGCCAATGTAGAAAAGAAACGCACAGAATCGACTTTTGTTTGGAGCTACAGGAGTAGCTGCAGAACAAATTACCAGCACTTAATGGCACTGTCATAAAGGTGCAAGCTGGAAACACACCTGAAGATACAGGATATACAGACTTAATCACCAGACCCAGAATCTGTACTGAACCACAAAGAAGGGCAGGGATGTGAAAACCAGTAAATCAAACCCTAGCCTTCATCTGCTGGGTTCCAGCAGGAAAGGAAAGCTTTCGAATACAATGAAATTCTCTGTAAGCAAGGTCAAGCTCACATATTTGTGAACATACCACTGAAAGAACAGGAGAGAAAGCTGGTCCTCTGCGGCCTGTGCCTTCCCACTTCTGGGCTTAACCTGACATCTGTTGGTGGCACTGCTGAACAACTGGCCGAGAGCTGCCATGAGAACTGCTGCTATTTTGGCATCATGCTTATCTGTTTTCCTCGAATAACTCTCCAAGGCTATCAACTGAAGTTCGATAAATCCTAAAATTACTGACTATATACAGTCACGGCTACATAGTATAATAGCATAGGCCATACAAACTCCAAGTCTAGTACATATACCACAGAGTCTACACTATATAACACATAGAACAAGACCCCTACAGAGTGACTGTAACACTGACTGTGGCCTTTGCAAGAAAAGGGCCCTCTGGGAATCATTTGATCCTATTATTATTACTTTAATAATGCTTTCAAGCTTACAGCCTGAGAAACAGATGCCATCCTTTGGCATCATTCAGATCCTATACAGCCCACAATGCAGCTGCATAACACCTGTGGCACAGGACAGCTGAAGACTGCCCTGTGCAGTCACCGGATGTCGCTGACCTTTCAGAGGTAGGGTCTGCACAGTTCAGTGGATACTTGAGCTCAATAACATCTCCGTTCTTCTCTTTTAGTTGCCCGTGGTGCTCCATGTAATACTGGACCAACTCAGCCAATGTGGCAAACTTTTCTCCCCCATACAGGTCATAGTAGTCCCCAGTGTTCTGAATCTTGATGTGGGTGACAGCTCCATTTCTTCTAAAATAGTCCATTAGAAAGGGGAGGGAAGAAAAAATAAATTAATTTTAAAAATAGAGCCATACTAGTAAAAACAGATCTCATGTTCGGTATCAGACATCACCTAAACACTGAAACAAACCCAAGAACAAATTTACCCCATCTCTGCAACAAACACAATCGGAGTAAAACAACCCACAGCAAACCTTCTCAACCAAAGTGCTGTGATTCTGCACCCTGTACATCTTCTAGCTGGAAGGACTGATCTACTTAATTGTATATACTAGGCAACAATAATTTTCATCATTAATCAAGGATGCATACATAATTAAAGTTTAAACTAAATACATATCTACATTATAATTCAACATATCCATTACTAAGTATTTTGCCAAAAAGACATGATAGTATGAAAGGCTGAAATCATGGTTGGAGGCCAGCCTGAGCAAAAAGTTTGTGGGATTTATCTCAACCAATGAGCACAGTGGAACACACTTGTCATCCCGGTACTTGGGAGACTGAGGCAGGCTCAATGTAGGCTACATAGTGAGTTCCAGGGCAGCTTCTGCTACATAGCCAGACCCTGTCTCAAAAACAAAAAAACCCAAAATAAAACAAAAAAAGTATCACAAAAATGCATGAATAGGAAAGGAGGTATGGCTCAAGAGGTAGAACACCTCCCTAGCAAGTGCGAAGCCCTGAGTTCAAACCCCAGTACTGCCAAAAAAAAAAAGGCATGAACAAATAGCAGCAAATGCCACACAGTGTGCATCAGGCCCTGGGTTCCATCCCTGGCAGAAGCAGGGGTTACCAATGCCAGATACAAAGAACTACGTACTATACTACTTCACTTACATGAAACAAGAGTCTATAGGTGTAGCAATGAGGACAGTACCTGCCTCCTATGGGGAAAAGGGCTTTGAAGGGTGATTGGGATACTGGTTGCACAAGTAAGTAGATTTGTCAAAACTCACCTCAGTGCACACTTAAGATACTAGATATAATTCTATCTAAGAAAGCACATAAGGGCTGGGCTATAGTGCAGTGGAAGAGCACATCCTTAACATGAAGGAGGCTTTCAGTTCAATCCCCAGCAACAGTAAAAAATCACTTCAAAGACTCAGAGAATTGACAGTTTCCAGAGTGACAGGCTAATCTGTTATTTCCCAAGTTGATACGACACTGGCCAAGTCTCTAAAACCTGGTGTTTCAGTTAACCAGGGCAGTCTGGCTACGATTGCTACCTGGGTCCCCGAACTACTAACTATATCACTAACACCCACTGCCACTCTTCCAGGCCAAAGAGATCTAGTAACCCCAGAATGGTAGCCAACGTGCAGAAGGTGAACATGAAACATAAGTGAATTTGGACTTTGGTCCCATTCATGAAATATCTCATTACCCATGTGCAAATATTTCAAAATCTGAAAAATATATGAAACATGAAACACTTCTGGTCCCAAGCATTTTCACTAAGGGAAACGTCAAGCTGAACTGTTACAGAAACACAACGTGGAAGCAGCTTATGGGTTGTTAAAAGCACCCGTTCTGGGCCAGGTGGCAACTCGGGGCAGAGCATTGACTGGCCTGACATGAGCAAGGTCCTTGATTTGACCTCAACACCACCACCACCAAAAAAAAAAAAGTTCTAGGTCAGCTCACAAAAAGATCCACAATTGACTCTGAAACTGCAAAGATGTGAAGCTTTGGACATAACTAAAAACTCAAATTCTCTAAGGCCAGTTCTCACCTGGATGGCAAATACAAAGTCTTGACAAGTCAACTGGTCAAGCTGTGAAAGTGGACACCTCTGTCCACGCTGGTGGGAAAGCACAGTGGTCCAACACCACAGAGGGAGATGGGAAAAACCACTGCACGCCCACACTCTGCCTTAATCACCTTGCTGTGCCCACAAGGCCACCCTGAAGGCAGATTTCCAAAAGCACAGAGCAACACTTGCACAAGCTCATTACGTATTTTCACAAATACATATCATCAAATTCTGGAGATACCCAAACCAGTCTCTGTCAAAGATTGCACAAGAATGAAATAGTCACAGGACAGTGTGTGTTGCCACTGATTAAAAAGATGAAAGGACAGGAGAAGTGGCTTAAGCAGTAGAGCACCTGCTTTGCAAGTGCAAAGGCATGGGTTCAAACCCCAGTGCCACCAAAAAAAAAAAAAAAAAAAAAAAAATTTCTGTGAGAAAAACAAAACAGAAAAAAAAAAATAGATTTACTTCCAGTGTAAAAATAAAGAGGAAATAAATATCATGGTATCCCCTTAATATGCACAATGCATATGTTTTTACATGTTGGTTAAAGCAGTAAATTCAATTAATACCATGCTGGGGGAAGAGACAACAAGTAAGAAAAAACTACACTTGTTTATTCTACGGAAAGAAACACAATGATAACCAGCATGGCAAGAAAAGCTGGAGTTGGGGAATAGAGATGGCTGGAGCACTCCTCACAGAATGCCAACCAGCAAATGCAGACGAAAATGAACAAGTGTAGAAATAGCAACTAGAAAAAGAGCAAGTTTTCAATCGCCAACAGAACAAGTAACCAGGATGACATTCGTCTACAATCACTGAAACCCTGCATGAAAACATGCCAAAGAACAGAGGGGGCACAGCGCAGACAGTCCCCTCACGGGACCTTTGTTACACAAGGAGAAACCTGGCAGCACCTTTACTGAGGGATTCAACTAAATGTCACCAAAAGATGAGGTGCACTGAAAAACAGGCACAGTGTGTGTAGGGGCAGGGGGAGTGAAGGAAGGAGATGAAGGTGAGGGAATACGGTAAATGGACTTCATTTACCTATAGGAAACAGAACTAGAAACCTCTTGCAATTGCTTTAAATGGGGCGGGAAGGGGGATGAGGAGAAGACGATGAGGGCAATGTAACTAATGTACAATATAAGTCTAATCGGAATTATCACCACAAATCCCCCTGTATAATGAATATATATATCCTAATAAAAAATTTATATTAAAAAAATGTAAAAAAACATAAAAAAAAAAAAAGATAAGGCAAACACACATGGCATGCCTTCGGATATGAAATAATTGCCTGGACCCAGCCTCATCTACATAGTGTGCCTGCCAAAAAATGTTTAAGTCTGAAAATAAGGACACATAGGGTGGCTGAGTGGCTCAAGTGGCAGAGCACCTGCCTAGCAAGTGTGAGGCCCTGAGTTCAAATCCCAGTACCACAAGATTAAAAAAAAGCAAATCCATAAAGTAGCTCAAGTCTAGTATAAGGAGAATAAGAAAAACCCTCCACTCCTGCTCAAAGAGATGTGCAAAGCTGGATGCGTGTTACCCTGTCTACAGAAATTTAAACTGAAACAGCTCAGTGTCCGTCACTAGAAGGATAAACTGCTGTGCCCATGCTGATTGACAATTAAATAGTCTTTAACATGAGTAGTTAGATCTGTATGTTCCTGCACGGAACTCAGTTTTAAAACTTGCAATAGGGTCTGTACACCACAGCACCACATCTAAGAACTTTGAGAACACACAGCCACCTTCAGGTTGTTCACATGCAGTATCAGCGCAGGCGACCATGTGAACATAATCAGGAGCAATCTATGCCAGCCTCTGGACCATGGCTCCACTAGGGAGAGATGGAGGAAGAAGGCACGAAGGAAAAGCCCAGGACCCAGGTTCAAAAGCATGGATCCAGGACTGAGTACAGGGGCTTCTGCCAGCTCTCCCTGCTGTCTCTCCTAAGCAGAAAGAAGGCATATCATGTCAACCTTTTGGTCTGGGAGGCCATGTAGTGCCCCACAGGCAGGCCAGTGTCCCCAAGCCCCCTCCACAGAGTGGTAGGTGGGCCTTCCAGCTCCCTGCAAAGGTGGCAGGTGGCAAGTATGGTCTGAGCCTTCCCAGGCCAGAAAACACACTCCCTCCAACTTACCTAACAGAGAGCGTGAAGTCTCCAGGGTTACTTTTGCTGGGCCTTGCCAAAAAGCTGCCATCAACTCCCCTTGTCAGCAGCAGGTTCTCTGCCTCCACGCCAGTGATATTGGGGTGAAACCATCTGGAGCAGGAAAGAGAAAGAGTGATGAGAATCACAGCGCCTTCTGCTTTCCAGCCCAGCCTGAGCTGCCCAGACTGCAGGTAGAGAAAGGATAAACGCAAAGCGAGGCTTTCTCTGTCCCTCCCGCTCTGCTCCCTCGATGCTGAGCCCTCCCTGCCTTTGCCTGTGGAGGGGCCTCAGATCCTGCTGGGACAGGCAGTGGAGCTGAGGATATTAAGGCAGCACACTGGTGGGACCAGCCTAAAAAGACAGTCTACACAATCAGGAAATGGTACACATAGAATGAAACTGGGCAAGCCGGGCACACTGGTGCATGCCTACAATCCCAGCTATTTGGAAGGTAGCTGGAGGGGGATCATGGTTAAAGGCCAACCAGGACAAAAAGTTCACAAGACCCCATCTCAATTAAGTCAGACATGGTGGGTCATGCCAGCTAGACGGTTCCATAGCTACACAGGAACCATAGGTAGGAAGATGGCAGTCTAAGGCCAACTCTGGGAAAAAAAATTAACTAAAGCTGACAGGCCTAGTGGCATGGCTCAATTGGTAGAGTGTGTCCCTAGTAAGTGCAAGGCCCTGAGTTTAAACCCCAGAACTGCCAAAAAAAAAAAGGAAATTAGGCAAATAAATAAATAAACTACTTAACAAATAAGTAAACAGGGTTGGCGTTGTGGCTCAAGTAGTGCAAGTTAAAAGTAAGGTCTCTGAGTTCAAACCTCAATACCACATAAAAAAATAAATCCCACAAATAGTTTGCAAACAAACAAGTAAACATACTGAGGATAACAGGAGCTGTTGGAGAGGAAGACACAAACATGGAGACGGATAAGCCAGGTGAGCGCAGGGGTGTGACCTGCACTTAGAAACATCAGTCACATCTGTGTCTTACACACATGGAAACAAAGAAGATGGAAGTGCGGCTGGGCAGCGGCTTGGCTTAGTACTCCAGGGTTCACGAGGCCCCAGGCTGGATCCCCAGTCCCACAAAACAAGAAAAGAAACAGAACACATACCTCTGGTTGTGGTGTGTGTGTTCATTGGTGTGTGGTCACTGGTGTGTACACACACACACACACACACACACACACACACAAGCTCTCTTTTCTGCAAAGGTTGGAAGCAATGACACCCTGCTCAGCTAATCTTAGTTTCTTACAAAAGGAACTGGGCCTCTTGGAGAAATGGCTGCTTGGAGTCCTGGGGCAGTGAAAGTAAGAAGTTGAATTTAGAACACCTTATTGTGCCACAGTGACAATGTATTCCAATGACCACACGTCAAAAAGATACAGAAGCCAACTGGGCATGGTAGCTTACACCTGTAATCCTAGCTACTTGGGAGGTGGGAATTGGGAAGACCATGGTTTGAGCCCAGCCCTGCAAAAAGTTCACAACACCCCATCTCAACCACTAGCTGGGCATGGTGGTACATGCCTGTTATCCCAGTACTTGGGGAAACGGAGGTAGGAGGATTGTGGTCAAGGCCAGTCCAGGTATAAGGCAAGACCCTATCTAATAAATAACCAGAGATAAAAGGGTGGGGGTGGTGGCTCAAGTGACAGAGCAACTGCCTAGCAAGCACAGGGTTCCTGAGTGGTACCCCAGTACCACTCACCAAAAAAAAAAAAAAAAGCATAGCCAACTTGAAGGCCTCCTATTGACCAAAGTAGGGACAATTTGTACCTCAAAATAAACAATGACATTAGCAGGTTAGATAATTAATGAATAAAACAGGAAACTCAGAGTTCACGTAAATATTATTTTTTAAGCTAAGCAAGTTGCCTCAAAAACTTAAATATGGAGCCCTACACCAGTGGCTCAAGTCTATAATCCTAGCTACTCAGGAAGCAGAGATCAGAAGGATCTCGGTTCCAAGCCATCCCAGGCAAATAGTTAAATAGTTTGCAAGACCCTATCTCGAAAAGACCCCATCACCAAAAGAAAGGGCGGGTGGACTGACTCAAGGTGAAGGCCCTGAGTTCAAACCCCCAGTACCGCAAAAAAAAAAAAAACCACACACACACAAAAAAAGCTTAAACGTGGAATTACCATATGGTCCAGAAATTCTAATTCTGAGTATACACCCAAAATCATCAAGAAGAGGAGTTCAAAATGCATTTGTGCACCCGTATGTACAGCAGCATTATTCGCAAAAGCTGAAAGGTGGAGCAGCCCACACATCCTTGATGAAGGAGGAACTTCAAAGCATTGTGCTGAGTGGCATAAGTGAATGACAAAAGGACAATGCCACTTTCAGGGTAGCATAAATGCATGCTGAGACCAGTGGGCGAGTGAGTCAGAAGGAACAAGATATGTAAAGCAATTAGTTCAAAGTACCCCAGACAAAATGCTTAGCTTTTAAAAAATAAATACTGATGAACTTGACAGTGGAGAAATTTAACAGGTAGTATCTTTTGTTGCTGTTTTGTTTTCTGAGACAATATCTTAACCATGTGGCCCAGATGGTCCTGGAACTCACCATCTTCCTGCATTAGCCTCCCAGGGGCGGGGATCACAGATATACGCCACAACGGCAACAATAACAACAGGCCAATAACAATCACCTTAGTCAACCTTGGCAGGTGTGGGTTAAAATGACATTGTGCCATTTTAATATCACAATGTTCTACACTGAGAACAGCATGATCTTCCTGTCAAATGTGCCCTAGCTAAATCTAATGACAGAACAGTAGACAAACCCCAAATAGGTGGCATTCTGCAAGTAGGAATTGAGGGCTGTGCTCTTCACAAATGTCATATTCATCAAAAACTGGCGTGGGAGGCCAGCGCCTGGCCCCGGACACTATAGTGGACACAAAGAAAGGCTGCAAAGGAGAATATGTTGTTTGCTTTGTCTTTTGCTATAAAGAACATTACTCAAACAATTTGAAAAGGGTTTAAGGATTCAAGAGTAGTACTATAATAATGACAATGTTGATGACCACTATGGTCATGAGACCAAGTACCCTAGTTTTTGGAAGTACATGCTGAAGCATTTTGGAGCAAGGAAACATGACACTTGCACCTTTCTCTCTAATGATTCAGGAAAATATTAGTTTCCCAGTACATATATGTGCATGGATGGAGGGAAGGACGGATGGATGAATAGATGGATGGATGGATGGACGGGTGGATGGACAGAGGAAGGGATGGAGGGAAGGAGGGATGGGTGGAGGGAGGGACAGAGGAAAGGATGGTGGGAAGTATGGATGGAGGGAGGGAGGAATGGATGGAGGGAGGGAGGGAGGGATAGAGAGAGGAAGGGATAGTGGGAGGGAGACAGGGAGGGAGGGAGGGAGAAAGAGAAGGCTAATATGGTACAATGTCAACTGGTAAATCTGGGTGAAAAGTAAATGACTCTTTTTGTCTTTTGTGTAGATCTGTAATCATTTCAAATAAAATGTTTTGGTTTGGTTCAGTTTTGGTATTGGTACTGGAGTTTGAACTCAGGGCTTTGTACCTGCTAAGCAGGCACTGTACTACTTGAGCCATGCCTCCAGCCCATGAAATGTTCTTACATCACACCAAAGAAAAAGGCCATCGTGGAAGGACTCTGCTTAGCATCCTCTCGCAGTTCCAGCAAGATAGCCATCATGAATTTCAGAAGCCACCAGGACTTATGGGAGGAGTTATTTCTGAAGTCCAGTTCTCCTGGGCCGTTAGAAGCTAATCCAGTGCTCCTAACACTTCCAGGAACACAGTCAACATTAATTCCGTGCCCTGTGCTGATAGTCACTGAACTTTTAAGAGACCCCTTCACAAACACCACCCCAGTTAAGTGGGAGGCAAGGGTGAAGAGTTGCTATAAGCCATGCGGAAGGGAACAGGGGAGCCACCCAGGTTGCAGTTAGGAGTTCCTGAGCAGCTCGGCCACTTCCAAGCTCTGTGACCTGAACAAGTTACTCAATGTCTTACCACCTCATCTTCCTCATCAAAGTAATGGTTCTTGGGCTTATTTTTTGTTCTCGGTGGTATTGCAGATTGAATTCAGTTCCTAATGCCGCTAGACAGGCATTCCTCCACTTGAGCCACGCCTCCTGTCCTTTTTCCTTTAGTTTTCAGACAGGGTCTCACATTGTTGCTGGGGCAAGCCTCCGCTTGTGTAGCTATGTTCACAGGCATGCACCACCACACCCGGCCTCTTAGGTCCATTTTAAGAGTGAACTCAGAATCCAGAGTCAAGGCATGTAGCTTAGTGATAGAGAGCTTGCCTAGCACATATGAGGTCAGGATTCAATCCCAGCACTGCCCCCCACCCCCAAAAAAAGCAGGTGTATGTGAGCTCTAGAGGAAATCCACACAATGGATTGCTGATTAGAACAGGAGTGAAGTACTGATAAATGCTATAACCTGGAAGCCCTTGAAAACATGCCAAGTGAAAGACACTAGACAGAGCCCACATACCATAAAAGGAATCAAATACAGAAAGCAACTTAGGGCTAGGAGGGGAGAGAGGATGAGGGGTGAGAGCTAAAGGGAGGGTCTTTTTGAGGTGACAAATGTCTTAAAATTGTGGTGGTATGGCAGTACGTGAATATTCTAAAGTCCACCTAATTGTATCTTCAAGTGGGTGAACTGTGTGGTATGTCACTTTCACCTCTATAAAACTGTTCAAGAAAAGAATGATCAGAGTTCATACAAGAGACAGGCTTACTATAGTCACTCAGCAAACGCTAGTCTGTCACAAGCATCTCAGAACACACAAGTAACAAAGCCTGGTCTCTATCCTGAGGAAGCTTGCTTCCTATACAGAGAGAAAAGAAGGAACGGGTAAAAGGATGTGGATAAATGGTCAGAGGTGATAGGTGAACAAGAGGAATAAGGCAGGGGAGGATGTGGGAGCATGGGGACACTGAGGTGGCCGGGAAGGGCCTCGGTGATAAGGTAACTATTTTCTGTGGTGCTAGGCATAGAGCCCAGGACCCCACATATGCAAAGCCATGTGCTCTCCCACCAGGAATGGGCTACGTGCCAGTCCCCATGGGACACCACCTGATCAGAGACCTGGAAGATGTGAGGCAGCACTGGCCAAGGGCACAGGGGCAGACGACCTGGACATGCTCGAGTATGCAAGAGGCCAGCAACACAGAGCCAGAGGGACAAGGGACAACGAGGCAGGAGATAAGGGTAGTGAGGTAATGAAAGGCCAGAGTGCACAGCGCCTCAGAGAGCACTGCAAAGCCCCAGCGTTACCTTCTGTGAAGGAGGCAGAAAATCATCATGATCTGACCTACAGTTTAAAAGGGTCCTTCAAGCTACTGAGAGCAGGGACAGAAGCACAAAGCAGTTGGAAGACCCCGTGGTCACCAGGCAGGAGAGGACGAAGCCGAGGACCTGGGGCAGCACCGGGAGTCATGAAAAGTACTCTGAGTAAGAATGCGTGAAGCATAGCCAACAGGATTTGCTAATGGATTGCACACAAGGACAGAAAAGAAACAGGAGAAGAATGACTCCTACGTGTGTGGCCAGGGGGCTAGTAAGGTAAAAGGTACCGGGTAGGGGGATGTGGAAAAGGCAGGAAGAGGAAAGTGAAATGTTAGACCCCAGACATGTGAGATCTGAGCTGTCTACTGACCATCCACATGTCTGGTCCCATCAGCACTAAATGTTAGCTATCATTATTGACAATCATAAGAAATGCAAGAGTTTGCTGTCAGTAAGTAATCAGAAAATGCAAGACCAAGAAGCAATTGGGGACTGGTGGAGTGGCTAAAGTGGTAGAGCACCCACCTAGCAAGCACGAAGCCCTGAGTTTAAAACCCAGTGCTGCCAAAAAAAAAAAAAAGAAGCAGTAGGATTTTGACACTCCTGTTGTTTAACTTCAATGTTTTCAAATCTTCCTGTGGCCTCTCAGAGCTTTAGAAGCAATCTAATCATCCCTCTGATTGACAGGTTGTCCCGAAGAAAAATAGCAAGGTCCAAATTAAAAGAATAAAATATTAGTTTACTCTCTGTTCTTTCTGAGAGCTTGTCAGAAGAGCAACGATTTACCTGACAGCTATTAATCCAGCCCATACTTCTAAATGCAGCAGGGTTACGTCAACTTCAAGCCAATCATCCAATGTTAAAAAAAAAAAAAAACTTTACCTGCAAGTGTTTTGATCTGTGGTTCTCACCTAGGTGCCCAGAGCTCTAAAAAATCAAATCCTAGAACAGCGGGCTTCCAGCCATTTATAAATGTTCAAAAAGTATAATAGAACTCTTATACTATGCACATAAACTAATTTGCTACCCACATAAGCTAATTAAAATGTCAAATCTCTTTTGTTGGCTTGGTGTGGTATTCTGAAGCGAGGTGGCATATGCGCCCTCTACCAGGAGGAAAAATATATTTATTATATAATGCAGAATATTGAGCTGATGTTCTTTAAAAACCATAAACCAACTTTTCAGACAATTGAGTTGATGGTTTAAAAAACAACAACAAAAAAAAAACCTTCCATTGGGTAAAAAAAAGAAAAGAAAAACTCAGGTGGTAGCAAAGTCTCACGGGTAAGAACACAGACTCTGGCGCCTGACTCTCTTGATTCTAATTCAAGCTATGTGACCCCAGGCTAATCATTTAATCTCTCTGTTAAGTCATGTACAAAACAAGGAGAGGAATATCACCTATGTCAGAAAGGACAGAAAGAGTAAATATTATCTTTGGTGTGTAATAATGTCTGCAAAAGTGCCCAGACATCCAGGTAGCCAAGGACAGTGGTAACAGCCAAAAGCCACTCCGCCTTTATATACTTCAAAAAGAATGCAGGGGGCAATGGGTACAGTTCCATGGTAGAGCACACAGTTAGCATGAGTAAGGGCCTGGGTTAAAGCCCCAGCACCAAAAAAAAAAAAAAAAAAAAAATTTTAACAGAATTAAAAAATAACGTAAGCCAGGTGTGGTGGTACATGCCTGTAATCCCAGCACTTGGAAGGTAGAAACAGTAGGATTAAGAGTTCAAAGGCTTAGGCTGGTGATGTGCCTCAAGTGGTAGGGCACCTGCCTAGCAAGCATGAGCCCTGAGTTCAAACCCCAGTGCTGCAAAAAAAAAAAAAAAAAAAAAAAGTTCCAAGGTCAGCATGAGCTACTTAGACTCAAATAATAACAAAGCAGCCAGGTGCTGTGGCTCATGCCTATAATCCTAGCTATTCGGGAGGCAGAGATCAGGGGGACGGCACTTCAAAGCCAGGCCCAGGGCAAAATAGTTTACAAGACCCTATCTTGAAAATATCCAACACAAAAAAAGGGCTGGGGGAGTGGCTCAAGGGGTAGAGCACCTGTCTCACAAGCATGAGTCCTGAGAGTTCAAACACCAGTACCACAAGAGACAAAAAAAAAAAGCAGCCAGGTAATGGTAACCCACACCTATAACCCTAACCTACTTGGGAGGCTGAAATTGGGAGGACTACAGTTGAAGGCCAGCCCTGGGCAAAAAGTTTTGGAGACCCTATCTCAATCAACAGCTAGTTGCAATAGTACACGCCTGTCATCCCAGCTATGGCAGGAAATGTAAAGTAGAAGGGTCACAGTCCAGGCCAGTCTACGCAACAAGCAAGATAATACTCCAAACTAAACAGAGCTTGAGCTGGGGGAGGGGCTCAGGTGGTAGAGTGCCTGCCTAGCAAGCCTGGGGCTCTGAGTTCAAACCCTACTGTCACCAAAAAATTTTTAAAAATAAATAAATAACCAGAGCAAAAAGGGCTGGAGGTGTGGCTCAACCAGTAGAACACCTACCTAGCAAGTGTGAAGCCCTGAGTTTAAACCTCAGGACCACCCAAAAATTTTTTAAAAAGAATAAAGAATGAAAAAGAAAAATAGAGAAAGTAATTAAGAAACTCTCCCACAGAAAAGGTCAGGCTCAGAGGTTTCACAATGGATCCCACCAACCCTTCAGAGACCAGAGAGCTCCAGTTCTCTACCAACTATCCCAGGGCACTGAAAAGAAAGGAACACACCTCATGGTGAAGCAAACACACTCTCATGTCTGCAGATAGACGGTACGAAGAAGGAAAAAAACTGCAGACCAATGGCCCCGTGAATATTGCTCTAAAAGTTGAAAGAAAATATTAGAACAGAGTCCAACACCACAGTAAGAAAAAACAGACCATAAACCAGGCATGATGACACATTCCTGTTATCACAGCACTTGGGAGGCTAAAGCAGAAGGATCATGAGTTCAAGGCCAGCCTGGGCTACATAGCAAGTATCTGCTTCAAAAAGAAGAAAAGAACTGAAAAGAGCTGAGTGCCTGTAATCCTAGCTACTCAGGAAGCAGAGATCAGAAGGATCAAGGTTCGAAGTCAGCCCCGGGCAAATAGTTCACAAGATCCTATCTTGAAAAAAATCCTTCACAAACAAGGGCTGGTGTAGTAACTCAAGGGGAAGGCCCTGAGTTCAAGCCCTGATACAACAAAAAAGGAAAAAGAAAAGAAAACATCATTAATTCTAGGCCAGTCTCACTCTCAAGAATAACCACTTTCAGGCTATTGAAAGTGTACTCCTTTCCTAATAATCTTTGCTATCACTTTTACTAAAAAATAATAATAAATAAATTCTAAATTAATTAGAAATCAAAGTGTGAAAAGTGAAACTATATAATACTACAAGAAAACATGAGTGAATTTGCTGTTAACCTTGGAGTAAAGAAAGACTTTCTATGATTCCAAATGCAAGGGCAATAAAAAATAAATTGTAATCCCACCATTCAGGAGGATGAAGCAAGAGGATTTAGTTTGAGACCAACCTAGCTATACAGTGATATCCTGACTCAAAAGTCAAAATAAAAAAGCCGGTGCCAGTGGCTCATGCCTGTAATCCTAGCTGCTCAGGAGGCAGAGATCAGAAGGATCTCAGTTCAAAGTCAGCCTGAGAAAATAGTTTTCGAGACTCTATCTCGGGGAAAAAACACAACACAAAAAAGGGATGGAGGACTGGCTCAAGTGATAGAGTGCCTGCTTAGCAAGTGCAAAACCCTGAGTTCAAACGCCAATGCCACCACAAAAAAAATTGGTAAATCTGGGGGTCCTAATTTTAATACTGCTTTCAATTGTTTTTTGGGGAAAAAAGTCATTGAATGGTAAAACCTCAAGGATTGAAGTCAGTGCTAATCTCCAATCTGAGAATGTTTCAACAAAATATTCATCTCTGGGAACCAAGAACAACAACTTGAAGCCTACAGTCCCTCTCACTGAGCTCAGTGCTCATCTCAACCTACAACCTCATGTATAAAAGCGGTGAGATTCCGAGAGTCACAAAAACAGCCGTATTGTTAACTGTGCGTGCAGTATTTTGCTCGCCCAGCAGTTACTCATGGTTTTGGTTGGGTTTGGTTCTGGTGCAGGGAATGGAACCCAGGGCTTTGGGCTGGGTATTAGGAAGATTCTGCTGAAAACACATTTTAAAAACACATCTGAACTGAGCACAGGTGGCTCACACCTATAATCCTAACTACTTGGGAGGCTGAGGTTGGGGAGGTTGAAATTCAAGACCAGCCTTGGCAAATAGTTCATGAGACTCCATCTCCAAAATAACCAGAGTAAAATGGACTGGAGGCGTGGTTCAAGTGGCAGAGTGCCTGCCTAGCAAGCACCAGGCTCTGAGTTCAAACCCTAGTCCCACCAAAAAGCCTCTTCTCCATTTTGGAAGCAGACAGACTACAGACTGAACCACCATGTGGAATCCCGAAATGCCACTTCTCTTAAGAAAGTTAATGGATCTCCCTTTGCCTCGGTCTCCTTATACTTTTTTTCTGTTTGTTTTGTTTTCTTTTCTTTTTGGCTATACTGGGGCTTGAACTCAAGGCCTCATGTTTACTAGGTAAGTGCTCTACCACTTGAGCCACTCCGTCACCCCTCAGTCTCTATCTGTAGAATGTAAATAATAACAGTGCTCCCCGCATAGGATATGAGAATGAACTACTGCATGAAAAACAGCCATAGAACTGTCATGGCCTCCTTCCTTGTTTCCATACTCAGTACATACAGTCTTATCCTCTCTACTATGGACAGATAGCACCTTTCATCAGCACAAAGGTTCTCTAGTATTAATGTGTGTGTGTGTGTGTGTGTGTAGTTCTGAACCCAGGGCAAGCCTGGAGCTTGCTAGGCGTGTGCTCTATCTTGAATCCTATTTAGCCTGGCATTAATGGTACCACCAAAACCCTCTTTTGCTACCAAGTCATTGGATTTATCTTTATCATTCCTTCTGTGCCAATTTGTCTTTTCTCAGCAAAGCACCCTTCGATTTTTTTAAAAACTCCATCTGACTCAGCCTTTAACTGGGGCCTAGTCCATTACTACTGACAGCCTTGTTTGGCCTCACGGTTGTAGACTGCTATCAACTCCCAGTTCTTGGCTCCCTGTCTGTCTTTCCCTGCTCGTCTACCTCAGTGATTTGCAGTTTCTAATTCTAATGAAAGCCCAATTATTTTTAAATTATAATGATGGATATCTTGTAGTATTTCACAAATATCCCTAAACCTACAATTACGTCATTACTGAAGGGGAAAAACTTTGGTCTCCTCTCTGTGGAAAGTGAAGAAATCCCTGCTGGAGTCTTTCCCACAGTCCTGCCCCGTTAGTAGATCTGCTCCCTAACTACCACCCTGCCATCGTTTTTTTTTTTGGTGGGACTAAGATTTGAACTCGGGTCTTCACACTTGCAAAGGAGGCACTCTACTACTGCTTGAGCCATACCTCCAGCCCATTTTGCTTTGTTTATTTTGGAGATGGGGGTCTCACAAATTATTTGCCTGGGCTGGCTTTGAACTGTGATCCTCCCAATCTCAGTCTCCCAAGTAGCTAGGATTATAGGCATAAGCCACTAGCACCTGGCTTTTCTTTTTTAAAAATCGGCTCTAAAATCATTTCTTGTTTGTCTCTACCTCCCCACAGTGGGGCAGCCTCATGGTGCACTATTCCAGCTGCCATTCCACTATGGAACTATCTTGCCTTTCATTCTATTAATTTTTATCTTAGCCAACAATTTGGGGCTGCTCTGATGGTGGTTGTTTTTCAGTTTTGTTTTTGTTTTTTATTGAGACAGGGTCTCACTATGGTTACCCAGGCTGATCTCAAACTCATGAGTGCAAGTGATCCTCTTGCCTCAGACTCCTGGGTGTGCACCAGTGTGCACAACACTGGCCATACCCCCCACACCCCCAGAGTTGGGAATGGAACCCAGACTTTGCACACGCTACTCAAGAGCTCTGCCACTGAGCTCAGCCCCAAGACCCTCTGATTTCTTACAATTTCTTTTTGAATCTTATTGAGAAGACAAACATAAACTTTCTAAAATCTTTTTTAATTCACCTATTATAACAGTTCAGATGGGCAGGAAAGTCAAAGAAAGAGAAAGTCCCAGCTTTCCTTTAGACAGTTGCACTTGTCAGAAGGAACTTTCATCAGCATCGTGTGAATCTTTAATCTTACACATATACTCTATATGCTTATGTGTGTGTGCACGACTCCCTCCACGCCCACCACGTGAATCACAACACGTGCACACTCGCAAGCAGAATCCCATTCACCTACACCGTTTTTTCCACTTCCAACTCGAGGGTCTTTCTGTATCAGTACATTTCTTTTTAATGGCTACAGAATATTCTGTGACATGAATATGCCATCCATAATCTAACCCCCATAATAAGAGCTTCACTTTATTCCCAGGGGGTTGTCATTGCAAATAATGCAGCAGAACACACTTTACAATCATCTTTATGCACACTCATCTGTAAATTAAAATTTTAGATGTTAAATGCCTTACCTAAATACGTAATTTTTGTTTGGTTTTATTTTGAGATGGGGGTCTTGCTATGTTACCCAAGCTGGTCTCAAACTCTTCAGCTCAAGTGAAGACAGCTCCCACCTCAGCCTCCCAAGTGCTGGGACTACAGCTGTAAACCACCACACCAGTTTTAAAGCACTGTGTCTATGTGTGCTTCTGAGGATGGGAGTGAGGAGGTGCATGTGCTAAGCAAGTGCTCCACCGCTGAGCTATGCCCCCAGCCCCTAATTTTTTATTTTGACAAGTATTGTCAAACTACCCCCAAAGGAGATGTAGCTAGCAGATGCAATCCCACTTTCCCTCACTTTTGCCAACACTGCATATGTTATCCAACTCTTTCATCGCTGTCTATCCCATTAATGGAAAATGATACCACCTCAGTTTGCAAGTCTTTGTAAGAATGAAGGTTTTGTGTTTCAAACAACTTATTTTTCCTTTTGGAGCTGTCAGTTCTTCACTACTCATTTCCTCCTTTTTTTTTTTAATTGGTTTGTAGGAACTCTTGACATAACCAGAAAATTATCCTTTGTTAGAAGTATGACAAATATTTGTCTTAGCTTTTTTTCCCCTTTTTAACCGTGTTATTTTTTTTCCTACAGAAGGTCATTGTGGCATGGTTAAATTTGTCAGATTCTCCATTACGGTTCTGGGTTTCCTGCCACGCTCAGAAGCGATCTTAACTTATAGCAGTGTGGCATGATGGAAATGAATTGATACATGTAAAATGCTTAATCCAAACCAAACTCAGAGGTTTACTTTTGGAAGTAGGAATTTTGGTTTTAGCCAAAAGAAAACACTTTCAGTAACATGACAGATTTTAACTGGGCCTAGCAGTCAATAAGTGTCTTTACTGACTTGTCATGCTCTGGTGACCTCTGCAATTCCCTCAAATGGGCCACATGCAATCTTGCCCTCTGGGCCCCCCAGTCAGATTCCCTACCCCATCTTCTCCCTCACCCCATGTCTCCCCACGGCCATGTGCAGCATGGGGTCATATCACAGGTTTGCACAACTGCTAGGTTAAAGGCAGCCCATGAGGGCAGAGGCCATGTCAATTACCTCCCCAGTGAACCCTGAGGCCCTAGCAAAGGGTGTTCTTACAAACACTGGTGGCTAGGGGGAAGGACAGAGCAGCCTGGTGAACCCAGGTTTGCCTCCGACCAGTAAGCAGTCTAGGGGTGGAAGGGGCCTCCCAGAGATGCCACCTCCTCCACGCAGGGACACAGTCAGGAAGAGGTGCTCTTCAACTGCTGATCCCAGCAGTCTATGTAGTCCAGCTGGCCTCAGACACATGGCTAGCCTCCTAGCTCAGCACAAGTGCTGGTTATTACAGTGGTGAGCCACTGTACCCAGTCCCGGCAGCTCTTTATTTAACAAAATAAAATGGTAAAAATGGTTATTGTTTCTAGTACACAGTCACTTCTTACTGGACTTACAGGGCTGAGGAGGAAATTTTGCCTCATTTGTATGCTACTGCAGGATTTTTTTTTTTTTTTTTTTTTTTTTTTTGGTAGGACTGGGGCTTGAACTCAGAGCTTTGAGCTTGCAAAGCAGGCACTCTACTGCTTCAGCCACACCTCCAGTCCATTTTTGCTCTGGTTCTTTTGGAGATGGGGTCTCACTAACTCTCTGCCTGGGCTGGCCTCAAGCCTCTATCCTCCTGATCTCGGCTTCCCAAGAAGCTAGGATTATGGGCTTGAGCCACTGGTACCTAGCTACTGAAGGAATTTTATAAGAATTTGGGAAAGTGGGGCAGGGAGGAGGGTCAAGGGGGAGGGATGGTGAGGGTGATCTAGCCAGTGTAAAATATAAGCCTATTTGGGATTGTGACTATGAATCCCCTTATACAACGAATGTACCACAAACTAATTAGTCTCTTAAATTAAAAGAATTTGGGAAGTGAGTATCCAGGGTCCCTGTGTTCCCGCATCTGGAAACAACAGAGTTTGAGAAATTAACTGTTACACATGGGGAGAGCTCTGCTTACTTCTCTTTGCCTCTGTCACCATGCCGGTGCCCTGTGCCCTGACAGCGTTTCACACTTTTGTCCAATGCCCCACACTTGTAAAGGTGCCAAAGTTCCTTCCACACAACAAGCACATTCTGCAGCCCCTTAACCAGCCCCGCTTATGGCAGTGGGGCTTCATGTTCATTCTGACACAAATGGAAAGTTCTATCGTGCTAAATGATAGAGGAAGAGGACCAAAGTCATAAACACCTCTGCAAAGGTCAGCAAGCACTCCAGCAGGTCACAGCAGACAGGATATAAACGCCTAGCTCTGAGCTTTAATTTATGAGAAGAAAATATGCTTCTATTATGTGCATTTAACAACAAGATCACACATTCTGTATTCGATTTTCCCTTCAATAAAGCCAATAAGCATAAACTCTTTTAAAAAATGCATTTTATTTACTAACATCAGTTGCATTACATAAATATTAAATAAACCCACAGTGTGAAAAACATAAAATACTAGATTACTCCTCCCTTCCTAATTATTCAGAGTGAAATAAAGGTGAAGATAAGACACAGTTCTATGTTTTCTCAAGGTGTGATTTAATTTGGTAAGAATTAGTTCAATGTGTATAAAAATAATTTCAGCAAAAATATAATAAAACTTTTAAAAATAATTTCAGTATGTCTTTTTAAAAGCTACCGCAACAGCTTAAAAAGCTACAAATGTTTCTAGTATGCAATTAGTGAACATCATAGGAAGGACTGGATAAGGCAAAAATCAGTAGATGCTGAATTGAAAGAGAAACTGGGAGGAGCAGTTTTTTTATCTCAGTTTTCTTTTTTGGGGGGGTGGCAGTACTGGAGCTTGAACTCATGGCCTTTCATTTGCAAGGCAGGCACTCTACCACTTGAGCTATGCCTCCAGCATTAGTTGCTTACAAAGTGGACAAAAGTCTACAATGTAATTATACACTGGGAAAACACAATGAATCTTATAGACACTGTAATTACACAATGGAGAAAACAGACTATGGACACTATCTATGTTCTTCATGCAACTTCAGATATGATTTCCTGAGAAGGACACATCCCCACCTATGTAGTACTCTGGTTGAGAATGCGGAATCTAGTACAGATGAAACATCAGACAAATTCAAAATAAAAAATCAAGCAAGGCACAGTGGCACAGGCATATAGTACCAACTGCTCAGAGGCTGAAGCAGGAGGATCACTTGGGCCTAGTAGTTTCAAAAGAAAGAAAAATATATTTTACAAAAGGGAAGGGTTTACAGTCTTCAAATAAAAGGTGTGGGGGGGGGGGCGGGGGGAAACGGACTGGCAGAGTGGCTCAAGTGATACAGCACCTGGCTAAGCAAGCATGAGGCCATGAGTTCAATCCCAGAACCACCAAAGAAAAAAAACAAAAATGACTCTATGCAAAAAATAGCTAAAGCAAAAAATGCTGGAGACATGGTTCAAGTGTAAGCCTCTGCCTAGCAAGTGTGAAACCCAGTAGTATCAAAAAAAAAAAAGCCGGGAACCAGTGGCTCACATCTGTAAGTGTAATCCTAACTATTTGGGAGGCTGAGATTAGGAGGATCACGGTTTAAAGTCAGCCTAGGAAAACAGCTCAACCTCCAAAAAATAACTAGAGCAAAAATAAACTGGAGGTGGGCAGAGTGGAGTGCTTGCATTACAAGTGTGAAATGCTGAATTCAAATCCTAGTCCCACAAAAAAAAATACATTTTAATCAACTTCTCTCTTTTTTTCTTTTTTTTTGAGTTGGTTCTGGGGTTTGAACTCAGGGCCTCTTGAGTGCTAGGCAGGCACTCTATCACTTGAGCCACTCCATGAGCCAAAAACTTACACATTTTTAAAACCTTATAATTTTTTTGGTGGTACTTGGTTTTTTTTGTTTGGTTGGTTTTTGTTTTGTTTTGTTTGGGGTTGGGGTTTGAGCTCGGGCTTCATACTCCCAAAGCAGGCATTCTACCGCTTCAGCCACGCCTCCAGTCCATTTTGCTCATTATTTTAGAGGCAGGGTTTCATGAACTATTTGCCCAGGCTGGCCTCAAACCCTTATTCTCCCAATCTCAGCCTCCCAAGTAGCTAGAATTATAGACTTGAGCCACAGGCTCCCTGATGGTACTGGGGTCTGAACTCAGGGCTTCATACTTGGAAAGCAGGTGTTCTAATGCTTGAGCCACACCTCTAGTCCCTTATAATTACTTTTTTAAGATGATTTCTCCATGGTTTATATAATTATAAACACTTTTTTTTTTTTTAGCAATTATGAACTGGCTGTGATAACCAGAAAAAAATTAATATACTAGCAATCATACATGCTGTCTGGCTAAAATTATAACTATACTTCCTGAATGTTTCACCAGGTGCAAAGTAGACTTGAGAAGTCAGCTGAGAATACAGAGCTCTTGCTGAGCATGCACAAGGCCTGGGGTCCCCTTCCCAGCAGAAAGAAGATAATAATAAAGAAAAAAGAAATCAAACTTCGACCATCACATTCTGCTACTTGTTTCTAAAGCCAGAATCAGAATTCAGTTTCCTACTGTAAGTAGCAACCTCATGCTGGCTATTTCACAGAGTAACCCTTTCCTAGAGCACCCATCTTGCTGACAGGGTGTTGGAAACACTGTAAAACCAGCTTCCACTGCCTTAGGTGAGGCTCAGTAAACACAACCACCCAGCAGCAGGAGATAAGGCAGGGGTGGTCTCCTTACCCTTTTATTAAATAAACTGCATTATTTCACTTACAACTTATAATTACACCTATCCTGTTATTAAGAACCAACAGATGAGAGTGATATTTTCAAGGGAAACTTGGTAACCAGCATTTAGCACACAGACTGGACAGGGTAAGGGCTTAATAAGCATTAGTGTTCACTGTTGTTATCGTCACCATCATTATTGATGGATATCTTGCATAATTCTGTTAGTTTCCCGTAGGCCATTTTGATGTATGTGTCACGTAAGTTACACCATCTTTTCAGACTCTTAACTTCTTAACTCTGGGCTGTTTCCACATTATTTCAAAGAACATAATTAGAAATTGAAGTGTCTGCTCCATACCCTATCTCCTTGAGCTTTAATATATTTTAAACTCTCTTCCCTTACCTAATTTTTTCAGAAAGCACTTGAAATTATCAAAACTTTTTTCCCAATCATATAAAAATTCTGCAATCGCCAGCATAATTATCACTAGTAAGGAGCAGTTAGAATAATTCAGCCCCTGAGATTTGAGTTAGGGAAGGTCTAGAACAGTGAGATTAGTGGAAATCTGTCTTTATAGGGATGCGCTCAAGGGTTAGAAGCATCTGAGATATCAGGTACTAAAGCAAAAAAAGACTCCACACAGCTCTATCTCCCACTTTCTACCTAGCAGAAATCTGACCCCGTAGAAATTAGACTCCAAACAAATCAACCACACAAACAAGCAATGTAAATACACCAGTACTGCCTGAAGAGAGGGAAAGGCAAATCCAAAGAGTATGGCTCTGAGTTTACTGACAAGGTATTAATAGACTGGGCCCAGACAGATAAGTTTCTAGTCTACACCCTGTACACAGTAGACACTTAATAAATGGCATGGAATGAAGGATGAAAAGACAATAAGGAGAGTTGGGGCCATAGCTCAGTGGTACAGCATGTGCTTAGCATGTGTGAGACCTTGGGTTCAAACCCCAATTTTAATTAAATGTAAAAGACAGTGAGGGGAGGGAGTGGGAGAAGCGAGCACCCTTTCTCTTGCTCATTCTAATACCTGCCAAGCCTGCCAGGCTCTGATGATTGCTGTAACCAGCCATCTTCTAGCATCATCTATATTCATTAAGGACTTCAGATCATAATATGCCCAGGTGGGTATCACCATCACACAGACACACAGACAGACACACACGCACACACACACACACACACACACACACCAGCACTTGTGAAAAAGAGACAAGTTGATGTCTAAAGATGCCTAAGGAAATACTATACATGAGCCCTCTGCCAAGAGGACTGGAAGAAATGTCAGACATATCTCTACTTGCAAGAGTTCACAAACCCAGGCTGGTGCAGGGGCTCGAGTGGGAGAACGCCTGCCTTCCAAGCATGAGGCCCTGAATTCAAACCTCAGTAGAGCGGAGAGAGAGAGAGAATTCACAAACAGAAACTATTACTAGAGAAATCACACTGAGAACCTAAATTCCTGATTAAGGGTAGCGGTGTAGCTCAATGGTAGAGCACTTGCCTGGCATGTAGGAGGCCCTGGGTTCCATTCCCAGCACTGCAAAAACATAAAATAAATCAATCCTTGGTTAGTGAGCACAGATACTGCAAAGGCTTTGCACTTGGAGGCTAGGAACTTACTTATGTCAAGTGCATTTTTAAAGTGCTGATGAAACAAAAAAGAAAACACAACGATGCTGATCCCTGTGCATCGCTCTTCCCCAGTGATGTGGGGAAACAGTCAAGCAGGCCAATAATTTCAGGAACTTCTTAAGGCTTCTGTCCTAAGAAGGGAGTTTAAATGAGGGGTCTAAAATCTAATTTTAGTTTCTTGCCTACATATAATATGATTCGGGTTATATCTTTCTTACCTCCTGCTCCAGAAAAATTATCATGTTACAGTTTGGTACTTTCTGTGGATGGCAAGACTATTTCTCTTTTCTACTTAAATTTCAATATTCTATAGGAAAAGGATAAATCACAAAGAGAGGCAGTCATTAGGACAAGCATTCTAAGTAAGAAACTACAAAAAAGTGGTGAAAGCAGCTTGTCAGTGGTAGCAGACAGCTGTCTGTATAAATCACCATCCTCCCATGGAGTCTCATTGGTCAGCATCTCTGCTCTGATGACACGGCAATACAAGAAAACTGTCTCCCAAACGTCTCTGCACAAGCCATTTCCAGCCTCCTGCAAAGCCTCTCCCAGCTCGGTTTGTCTGATCTCCCTGAAGCCCCTCCTGCCTCCTGCCATTCTGCCTTCCCAGCAGCCAGAAGGATATTTTTAAACAGATAGCTCATGCCACTCCCTGATCACATCCTTCTATGGTTTTGCACCGCTCTTAAAATACAGTCCAGTCTCCACTCCATGGTGCACTTGACACTGGAGACCTTAAGAACCTTACACAGGGCTGGGAGTGAGGCTCAGGGGGACAGCGAGAGCTGGGCATGCCCAAGGGCCTGGCTTCCATCCCCAGTACCAACAAACCCAAGAAAAGATGGCCTTCCCCAGCCTCACAGCTCCTGCACGTGCACTCTCCTGCTCTCCAAACACTCCAGAAACTTCCCCACCTCAGCACTTTCATATGCACTGCTTCCTAAGACCTGAAACACCCAGTGCCTAGCACAGAGCCTGGCACAGAGTAATTCCACCAGGAGGAGTTCTTCAATAAGTCAGACATGGTCATACACAACTGTAATTCCAGTACTAGGGTGGCTGAGCAGAACTGCAGTCAGCTTTTAAGTGAGACCCTGTCTCAAAGTTAATAAATAAGTAAATGAGACAGATTTTCTATGTTTATATGTATGTATGGACACATATAACATTATCAGTACTACAACTATATAAACAAACCTACATGGTACATTATATACTAATGAATTTTGGGGTTTGGATTGGCACTAACTTGATCAAACTTATTTGATGCTGGTGTAAAAGTCTGTCCCCTCTCTAAATTCAATGTTCATTACAAACACAATCTCTTGCTTATTTCAGTGTTGCCAAGGACCACAGTACATAAATGTTTCCTAAATGTACCCAATAGTTCATAGTAATGAACTGAGCTGAATTTCAGGCATTTGAATCCATGTCAGGGGTCTCAAACCTTGGTGTGATCTACAACTGCCTCAGAACCTCCCAAACACTAATATTTATTTGCCCTTCTTTTCCTTAATAATGTCAGTCTTGAGCTGGACACCGGTGGTTCATGCCTATAATCCTAGCTACTCAGAAGACAGAGATCAGGAAGATGGAGGTTGAAAGCCAGCCTGGGCAAACAGTTCATGAGATCCTATCTCAAAAAAACCCATTCAAAAGAAAAGAAAAAAAAAAAAAAAAAGGTCTGGTGGAATGGCTCAAGGTGTAGGCCCTGAGTTCAAACCTCAGTACCAAAAAAAAAAAAAAAAAAGTCAGTCTTAAATGGCAAGTGCTCTCTGTGTTTCCCAAAACAAAAAGGAATTGGTTCAGTGTCCTATTGTTCTGTAGCTACCTAACAAACTCCATGAGAGCCTGCTCGCAACAATTACAAACATTATCATGTATATCATGTGCAACTCCTAACAGTGCCATATGGACCGTGACAAGGAAGGTAAGTCATCTCGGCAGCAGCCTCTGCACTTGGGTGACTCTGGTCAAAAATTTGCTCTTATATCATGGCACAGCATTTATAAAGACAGCCCAGTTTCAAATGGAAAAGCAGAGAACTGCTATTTTTCAGCAAGACAAGTTTGTTTACTCCCATGGGAGATAAACAAACATAGCCACCAGGGATAGCCTAGGACAAAATGTACTTGACCCACAATAGATAAACCAAAAGTCTGAGAACAAGCTCAGTGTCCTGCCCTCTCAGCTGAAATCACTATGTGCATCTTTCAGAGGAGGAAAAGCAAATATACCATGCTGGAGGTGACTCAAGCAGTAAAGCCACCTGCCTTGAAAGCTCCAAGCCCTGAGTTCAAACCTCAGTACCAAAAAGCAAACAAACAAACAAAAAACCCATGATCTGGGCACATGTGGCTCACGCCTATAAACCTAGCTACTTAGAAGGCAGAGATCAGGAGGATTGCAGTTGGAGGCCAGTCAGGGCAAATAGTTCATGAGACCCTATCTCAAAAAAAACCATGATATAAAAGGGCTGGCGGAATAGCTGAAGGTGTGGCCCTGAGTTCAGACCCCAGAACCACAAAAAAAAAAAAAGAAAAGGCATGCAGCGTGCATTGAATCCATCTAACTAAGCTGGAGTCTCTAGTCTCCACTTGTTCAGGGTGGGGCTTAGCTACTTAACTTACAGGGCTGGGGGTGTAGCTCTGGGGAGAGTACTTGTCTTGCATGTGCAAGGCCCTGGGTTCCATCCCCAGCAAAACACACACACACACACACACACACACACACACACACACACACACACACACACAAAGGATGTACCACATGCTAAAGGAAGACTCAAGAATACAGGCAGTTTTGTCAGCTAAGCACAGGCAGAGTAGGGCAAAAAGCAGTGTCAACATCTAAATTCAGTTCAATTCCCACTAAAGTACGGGGTGGGGGTGAGGTCATTTAATTGCTCAGTGCCTTAGCTTCCTTCTAAGAGGTTGAGAGGCCAGTACACTGAATACACCAACATGTTAATTACTTACCAAATGCATGCAAACATCTAAACCCTGCAGACACTAATCAGAAGGCTACATTTTGATGATTAAGCAAAACAAAAATCAGTGTAGTATTTGTCATTCAGGGGGTCTGTTCACCTGCTCACCTTCTCAGAGGCCTTCCATCAAAACTGCAGTGTATGCTCTTTTGTGTAGCTCCCCCACCATCTCTCCTTTTACTGGCATCCTAATAAATCTTTGCTTTCTTCTTTAAAAAACAAAATGTAGCTGGGCATGGTGACACACAGCTGTAATCCCAGGACTTAGGAGGCTGAAGCAGAAAGACTGCAAATATACAGACAGCCTGAGCCAAATAGTGAGTGTGAGGAAAGCCTTGATACATAGGGAGACCCTGTGTTAAAAAAAAAAAAAAGGAAAAAAAACTAATGGCACTGCATTCTCCCCATCTTTATATTTCTGTGGGTTCCCCTCCCTCTGAATATATAATTACCTGAAGTCATTTTTTTTCTGGTACTGAAGTTTTGAACTCAGGGCCTCTCACTTGCTACATAGGCACTCTACCACTTGAGCCACACCCCAAGCCTTGAAATCATCTTATTTATTTGTGTTTATTCTCTCTTTCTCAGTCATGAGACTAAGAATATTTGCCTTTGTTACTTTGTTATCCTGCCTAGGTCAACATCTATTTTTGGGGTTTTGGTTTTGGTTTTTTTTTTTTTTTTTTTTTTTGACAGTACTGGGAATTGGACCCAGAGCCTTATACAGGCAAGACAAGTGTTCAACTGCTGAGCTACACCTCCAGTTCAGCAACTGCTTGTTGAAAGAATTAATACTAGGTCCCAAATAATTTGAAAAAGAATACCACTAGAGAACTAACCCTATCTGATTTTAAGATTTATTATAAAGGTAGAATAATTTGAGACTGTGTGATAATAACATAAAGACAGACAAATAGATCAAAGGAACAAAATGGAGTCCAAAACAGACCCACCCATAAAAGGATAACTGATTTTCAACAAAAGTGCAAACTCAATGAGAATGATAGTCTTTTCAAAAAATAGTATTGAGGCCAGGCGCTGTAGCTCATGCCTGTAATCCTAGCTACTCAGAAAGCAGAGATCAGGAGGATCGCAGTTTGAAGCCAGCCCCGGCAAATAGTTCATGAGACTCTGTCTTGAAAAAAACTACCATACACACAAAAAACAAGGCTGGCAGAATGCCTCAAGTGGTACAGCACCTGCTTAGCAAGTATGAGGTACTGATTCAAGCTCCCATACCACCAACAAAAAAAAAGAGAGAGAAAACAGAAAAATGAAAAGCAAAGTCACAGACTCGGAGAAAATATTTCTAATTCTGATAAAAGATCACAAGGATGAAAGGTAATACAAAGAGCATATAAAGGAATTCTGAGATCTCAATAATAGGAACACAAACAGCTAGACAAAAATAGGCAAGAGATTTGAACAGACACATCATCAAACGTAACACACTGATGCCAAGTAAGCATATGAAGAGCTAATGAGCTGGAGTTGCGGCTCCCAGAACAGCACCTAACTAAGCCCTGAGTTCAAATCCCAATACTGAGAAGAGAGAAAAGACAGGGAAGGAAGGAAAGAGGGAGGAAGGGAGGGAGGAAGGAAATTATTAGTGATTAGGAAAAATACAAATTAAAACTACAATGAGGTCAAACCTCAGTACCACCAAAAAATTTTTTTAAAAACCACTACAGTGGGAAACCATGACACACTCACTAACAAAATGAAAAGGACTGGTTATACCATGTGTGGCGAGGGTGTGCATGAACTCTGTGTAACTCTTATAGACTGCTGGCAGACTATAAACAGTATAACCACTTTTGAAAACAGGTTGCCAATTTCTGAAAAAATTAAATCCACCTACTATGTGAACAGCCATTCCCACTTGTAGGTATTTACCAAAGAGAAATGAAATGTGTCCAGGAAAACTAAAGGAGCATTCAGAACATCTATTATTTGTGATAGCCAAACTCTGCAAACAATCAAATGCCCATCAACAGGTGGAAGGAAAGCAAACAGTAGATCCTACAACAGAATACTGTACAACTAGGCAATCAGAAGGCATGAACATGGGCTGGCAGAGTGGCTCAAGCAGTAGAGCTCCTGCCTAACAAACACAAGGCCCCGAGTTCAAGCCCCAGCACTGGAGGGTTAAAGGGGAGATGGGATGAACTGTTTGATGGTTCATTGTTCAATACACTACAACACAGATGAATCTCAGCAAAAGTATGCTAAGAAGCCAGATCCTCCCCCCCAAAAAAAGTGGTAGGGGACATACTGATTCCATTTATCTAAAATTCTAGGAAATGCAAACTAATGTAAAGCACAATAGCTGCCTGAGAAACACGTGGTGAGGTGCAGTAATGGGCACCAGGAAACCTCGCAAGGGATGATGGATGTATGCTAGTTTGACTGTGGTAATGGTATTCCAACTGTATACATATGTCAAAAGTTATCACATTGTACACTTAAAATGTGCAATTTAACCCCTCACCAACAAATATATCCAAATTTTTAAAATTTATTTTTTAAAAAATTCAATTTAGGCCAAGCATGATGGCTCAATGCTGTAATCCTCACTCCTCTGGAGGCCAAGATAGGAAAGATTTCGATTTGAAGCCAGCCTGGGGGTGAGGGAGGGAAGCTCATGAGACCCCCTGTCAAGCAATGCTGGGCGTGGTGGTACTCACCTATTAGGGAGCTTAAATAGGAAGATCTTGGTCCAGAATGGCCCTGGGGGTTGGGGATTTAGCTCAGTGGATGAGCACTTGGGGGGGGGGAAACAGAACAGCCCTGTGCATAAAGCGAGACCTATCTCAAAAATAACCAACGCAATAAAAAGGCTAGTGTAGTGGCTTAAGTGGTAGAGCACCTGCCTACCAAGTGTGAGGCCCTGAGTGCAACTCCCATTACTGCCCCCCAAAAAGATATATATATATATACAATTTATTGCATGTTATTTGTATCTCAATATCTCAATAAAGCTAATTTTAACAATAAATAAAACAAGCTGGCTGAAGTGGGGATGGCCCGCAACCCCAACAACTTAGGAGACTGAAGTTGGAGGATCATAAGTTCGAGGCCAACCAGGGCTAACAGTCTCAAAAAAAAAAAAAAAAAAAAGCCCACAAATTAAATAAGTAATAAAAGTCTTACAACCAATTACGTGTGCAATATTCAACAAACTGACTTTTTAGGTAGTTAGTGCTTTTTTGTGTAACAGGTGAATGTGGCCAGTCAAGGCTGGAGAGCAGAAGGAATTACTCCTCACAAGCTGTCATCCCTACCACTTGCCGCTTTGGCTTTGCCCACACTTCCCTGGTCTAAACTAGCAAGCTGGACAATGTCCAGTCTATTACCCCTCGGAGCCCCTCTCCCCGCCCCCAGCCCCAGTCTTTTTGTCTCCTAAAGCAGCAGATCCTTACTTGTCTGGAAGAGCAGACACAAGGAACAAAAGGCTCAATGACTATTTGACAGATTAAAGAATAGAGAACTGTTTTATTTAAGAGCTCCCTAAAGAATCAGAGCATTCGAAGCTCTATGCTGTCCTGTTGAGACGCAGTTAAATATTGCCCAGATCAGCAAGTACAAGACCTGTCCCAGTCACTCACTTCCTAACACTTTACAATTTTCTTTCTTTCCCCTTTTTTGTTCCAGATTCATGAATGAGTAACACACAGGTGTATTGGAGACACTCTAATATTTTGCAAGGTGTCTCATTCAAAAAGCCCCAACAGCTTGAAATCATTTTTCAAATGTCTAAAACGGTGGCCATAACTAAAAACCATGGAAAAGCATAGACAATGGATCTTGTGTGTGAGTCGTGATACAAAATAGCAGGATCATTATTTGAGAAGCAGAGGTCACACTAGTGTTTAGCAACAAAATTAAGACTTACAAATGATTAGCAATAGTTATAAAATAATAGCAACATTATAATTAACTTTGGCATTCTGACTCCACCACTTATTAGCTGAACGACATAAGGCAAGTTTCTTAACTTCTGAAACTCAGTTCACTCATCTTTAGAACGGGATAATCATACTACCGGCCTCGGGATTGTTGGGAGAGTTAAACGTGTTCGTCTTCATTATCGTCTCCTAATGAGAGTTAACTGAATGTGAGCTACGAACTACCATGAACTTTCAAAGGCTCTCATTAACTCACTAATCCTTCTGACTCAGTTTCAAATGCTGTGCTATCATTTACTAGCATATTACTTCTGAGCCCTCAGTTTCCACATCCGGAAAACGGGAACCATTATAGCGACCTGACTTTTAAGGCTGTAGTGAAGGATTAAATAACTACATAAAGCTCCCTTCCCTCGCACGTCCCAAAGTGAAGATCGCAGAGGAAGGAAATACTTCTAGTGGCTGCAGACACCGTCAGTTTTTCCATTTCTGGAGCGTGAGGAATGGGAGGAAAGGAGATGTAGAGCGGCACAGCGAAGGGTCAGGGGGTCCTGCGTGAAGTTCCCAAAAATGCGCGCCAGCGGCGGGGTGACCGAGAGCGACTCCCCCGCTGCGGGCCGGGCCTGTCGCTGGTCCCCTCGCGGGTCCCGGGCCGAGGAGCCTCCCCGAGCGAGCGGGGTTATTTCGGAATCACCATGAGGCAATTCTCATGAGGCAATGGGTCAGGAATGCGGCGCCGAGCCGGGCCGCTGGCGTCCGCGGTCCCCGGGGCGGCTCTACCTGCCCCCGGCCCCACGGGCATCCCCGGGCTGCGGGAGCCGGAACTCGGGGAGGCAGGAAATGAATGGGGACCCGCGGGGTGGGGGCGCGGAGGGCCGGGCCCCGAGCCCCGGGAGGCCGGAGTGGGGGGTGGGGGGGTAGGAGGGAGCCTGTCCCTGTCCCCAACACACACACACACACGCACACTCCATCCGCCACCAGATCCGAAGCCCGGCCGGGCGCCCCCTCCAGACAGGGCTGGGCGAACGCGACGGGGACCGGGCCAAGGCCCCGGCCGGGCCCCTCGGGGCTCCTCACCTCCGCGATGTCATGTTCCTCCCGCCCTCCGGCTCCGCGACGGACCCGCTCCTTGCTCAGGCTCCGCTGGGCCCGGTCACATCGGGCTGGCCCGAGGGAGGCCCGCTCCGGACCGGACGGGGGGCAGAGCCAGCCGGCCGCGCGCAGACCCCCCTCCAGGCCTGGGGATCCCGGACACTGTGCAGCCGCCCCCCGGCCCGGCTCGCTCCTCCTCCGCCCCCGCCCCTCGGCGGCGGCGCCGGCGTAACGTCACCTCGCGCGACACTCGCCGCCACTTCCTGCTTCCCGTCGGCCGGGGACTGAGCGCGGTGGCGGCGGCCGGTCCTGGCGGCTCAGTGGCTCGCGCCAGTTCCCGGGTCACGGGGGCTTCCTCCTTTAGTCGTGGCTGCAGGGTCCCTGTCACCCGCTCAGTGCCCCTCCCCGCCCCAGCTGGCCAGTCGGGATCCGTTCTTTTCATTCCCCTCCTCGCTGCGCCACTTACTAACTGTGCAACCTTGGGAAGGTCACTTAATTTCTCCGAATCTCGGGTTCCTCCATTCCTTAACTCCTGTAAAACACAGGTAGTAATTGTATTTTGTTTAGGGGGTGATTGCCAGGACTCAGTGTGTCAAATGCTTAGGACTGGGCCCGGCCTCACTTGAGTGCTTTGTAATCCTCAGCTGTTATTATAGCTAGACATCTGCTGAGTGTTTTCCTCTCGTTAGGCACTGTTTTAGATTAGGAGGATATAACAATGCACAACAACAAAAATCCCTGTGCTGTGGTGGGAGGAGTTACAGAAAAACATTTTAAATATACATATAAACACATAGAAATTTGAAGTTTTATATAAACGCATAACTGCATATGTGCTACATGCAGCTATTGGAGATGTAACGTGTGAGAAAGGAAGGAAGGAGGGGCGAGGAAGAAAGGAAGGAAAACCACAAGGCTGGGCTCGTAGCTCACCTCTTTAATCCTAGCTACTCAGGAGGCAGGGATTAGGAGGATGTCAGTTCAAGGCCAAGCTCAGCAAAGAGTTTGCAAGACCCCATTTCATCCAATAGCTGGGCACAGTAGCCCTGCCTGTCCTCGCTATGCTGGGAAGCACAAATAGGACTGAAGTCCAGGCTGGTCCTGGCATAAAAGAGGCCCTATCATAACAAAACCAACACAGGCAGGGCACAGGTGGTTCACACCTGTAATCCTATAATTGGGAGGTAGAGATCAGGAGGATCGAAGTTTTGAAGCCAACCTGAGCAAATACTTTTCGAGACCTTGTCTTGAAAATACTCAACATAAAACGAGGCTGGTGGAGTGGCTCAAGTGCTATAGCGCATGTGTGAGGCACTGTGTTCAAACCTAGTATCACCAAAATATATTAAAAAAAAAAAAAGGAAACTGTTCCTTATACTGGATGCTTTCTGGAGCAACGAATTGCTGTGAATCAGAGCACAGCTTCTGTTCATGTCTGTCACTCACAAAATTTCATGACTTTCCTTTTTGGTTGTGGTGGTGGTATTGGGGTTTGAACTCAGGGCTTCATACTTGTTAGGCAGGTGCTCTACTACTGCTTGAGTCACATCCCTAACCCTTTTCTTTCTTTTTCAGTCAAGAACTTTCACTTTCTCACTTAACTGAAGTTCTTTCTGGCTTCTCTTCACCTTATCCAAAATGCCTGCATCACCACTCTTACATTTGGGAGCCACTGTGAAGTAAAGTAAGGTTTACTGGAACACAAGCATTGCAGTGACACAGCATGCAATTTAAAATTTACAAATTATTTATTTCTGGAATTTTTCCAATTAATATTTTCAGACTGCAGTTGGCTGCAGCTAACTGAAACTTAGGAAAGGAAAACCCTCAAAAGGAGGAAGAGATTACTGCATGACCAGTTTTTTTTTGTTTCGGTAACAAGGTCTTACTCAATAAGTTGCCCAAGCTGGCCTTGAACTCATGATTCTCCTGCCTCAGCCTCTCAAGTACAGTAAAGGTTCTGAGGCTGGAGGCTGCCTCCTAGGAGTGAAAAATAGAGAAGTCTGTGGCAGGTGTGGAGGAAGGGCCAAGGGAGACTAGTAGATGAGCTTGGGGAAGGGTAGAGATGGAACAGAGTTCTGTATTTTATCTAAATAGCTTTGGTTTTTACTCAGTGAAATGGAAAGTCGGTGGAAGATTTTCAGTGGAGAAGGGATACAATGTATCCCTGAATCAAGACTGAATCAAGAGCGCAAGGCTAGAAACAGACCAGTTCAGAATAATGGAATACCAGCCAGGTATGGTGATGCACTCTGTAATCCCAGCTCCTTAGGAGGTGGAAGCAGAAGGATTATGAATTCAAGACCAGCTTGGGCTACATAGCAAGACTCTTGTCAGAAAAAGAGGGTTGGATTTGCAAGCTTGAAGCCCTGAGTTCAAATTCCAGTCCCACCAAACAAAAAACTAAAAAAGGAAAAAGAGAACTGGAGGTGTTGGCTCAACTGGTAGAGAGCCTGCCTAGCAAGTGCAAGGCCCTGAGTTCAAACCCCAAACACACACACAAAAAAAAGAAAGAAAGAAAAGAAAAGAAAAAGAGGGAGAGGCTAGAAACAGACCAGTTCAGAACAGTGGAATACTGCAATATTCCAGGCTGGACACTAGGGTGGCTCAGGGCAGGGTGAGAAGACAGACCCTTTCCTTAAGGAATGCTGGTATGGACCACAGATCCAGTAAATGGCAGAGGTAGAATTTTAACTCACATCGATATTGCCCCCAAATCTTCATTTTTTCCTCCTCTTACTCTCCACCTCACTCCCATACAAACAATTCTCATACAACGTGCTAACAGCTTCAGCATTGATCAGCCACATAAAAATCACCATTAATATATGCCTATTTATGTTAGGTAATAGCTATTCAGCAACCAGTTGTCTATCCAGATAAATTCTAGCCTCTGAAATGACTCCAAGAACAGGGGGTTTTTTGGCATTACTGGGGTTTGAATTCAGGGCTTCACGGTTAACTAGACAGGCGCTCTACCACTTGAGCCACTCCACCAGTCCTGTTTTGTGTTGGGTGTTTTGAGATAGGGCCTCTGGCACCATTTGCCTAGGCTGACTTCAAACTGAGATCCTCCCGATCTCTGCCTACCAAGTCATCATGATTACAGGTGTGATTACTATCTAAAGAAACTAGGATTACCCAGCTTCTTTTTTTTTGTTTTGTTTTGTTTTGTTTTTTAAAACAGGGTCTTGCTATATAGTCCAAACTGGCCTGGAACTCACTATTTAGCCCAGGTTGGCCTCAAACTGGAGATCCACCCCTCCATCTCCTGAGTGCTAGCTACCACGTTTTGGTGTTCAACACCTTAACTAATGGTAGGCAAGTGTTCTACTGCTTGTGCCACTCTGCCAGCCCTTTTTTGTGTTGAGTATTTTTGAGATGGGGGTGTCTCTCAAGACTATTTGCCCTAGCTGGCCTCAAATTGAGATCTTCCTGATATCTGCCTTCTGAGTAGCTAGGATTACAGGCATTAGTCACGGGCACCTGATGGATGAGGTCCTCCAAATTTTTTTTGGTGGCACTGGGGTTTGAATTCAGGGCCCCATGCTTGTTAGACAGGTACTCTTACCACTTGAGCCACTCTGCCAGACCCCCAATTCTTTTGAACAGCCACCTGATCTGTTCCCTGCTTATCTCACCAGCCCCTCATCTCCTTACCACTCACCTCATTCTCTATGATCCAGCCATGCTGAGTGACCTTCAGCCCACACCTGCCCCCACCTCATGCTCCATGCCATGTTCTGTCCCATTTTCAGATCTTTAAACAATTTGTTTCCTCCCCCTGGAGAGTTCTTCCTGACTTCCACTGTAAATACTAGTTTATCCTCTGATCTCAGACTCCAGGTCACTTCCTCCAGGATAGGAAGCCTTACCTACTCTTGCAGTTCAAAGACACCTATCCTGACTTGGTCCTTTATCAATCTAAGAGGAAGTAGGACTTGGGTTAATTCCTGGATCTGCCTGTCCATGAACCAGACAACAGAATCCTCTGTCTCTTTTTGCTTCTCTGTAAAGAGGGATCAGAATCCCCCCCTGCCCCATAAGGTAGGTTTGTGTAGTACTTACAACAGTGCCTGGTGAAGTGAGCACACACGTGTGAATGCTGGTTCTCGTTTATTTCTTTTCCAAAGTAAACTCTGCAAGAGTACAGACACCATCGCCTTCCCAGACTTTCCTATATTTTCTATATATTCTGAAGCTGGCATGATCTTTCTAGAATACAAATTGAACCATGTTACTCCCATGTTCTATGAAGGAGGTTCAAAGTCTTTCACATTTAACCAAAATTCTTCCATTTGTACATGAGACCCTTCTAGCATTGGCCCATGCACACACCCTCACATAATCAGGCACTTTCTTTTCTTTTCTTTCTTTTTTCTTTTCTTTTCTTTTTTTTTTTTTGTGGTATTGGGGATTGAACACTAGCTTGAGCCACTCCACCAGCCCTTTTTGTGATGGATTTTTTTCAAAATAGGGTCTTACAATTTGCCTGGGCTGGCTTCAAACCGAGATCCTCCTGATCTCTGCTTCCTGAGTAGCTAATAGTGTGAGCCACTAGCACCCAGCTAAGAAAATATCTTTATTTATATTTTTTGGTGGGACTGGGGTTTGAACTCAAGCATAGTATCTTTAAATGAAAAACATATCTTGAGCCTGTTATACACCAGGTTCTACGCTAGGCTCTGGGTGTACACAGACAAGAAGACATGACTTTATCTTAAAAAGAATTCATAATCTCAGGGAAGAGACAGAAAGTTCAACCAACAATGACATTAAAATGTGTTAGGGGCTGATAGAGGCATGAGCAGGAAGTCCCAAGAGCATAGGAAGGGGCCTTCTTTTATTTTCAGAAAGTGGTCAAGGAGTGTGTGCAGAGAGTGGTGATTGGAACAGGGGCTTGCATGTGAGCTTGACACTTTGTTTTACAGATGGAGGAGTATCTGAAGAATGTTATCTGTGCTGAATTTTGGGCTGGTGGCATGGCTCTAGTGGTAGAGCACAATCCCCAGTACCATCAAGATGAGAGAAAGAGAGAGAGAGAGAGAGAGAGAGAGATTACTAAATTTTGGAAGGCAGGGATGCCAGAGACAGGAAGAAGCCTTTGGAAAGCACCTTGCCAGGCACTGGTGGCTCACACCTGTAATCCTATCTACTTAGGAAGCAGAGATCAGGAGGATCATGGTTGGAGGCCAGCCTAGGCAAATAGTTCTTGAGATCCTTTCTCAGAAATACCCAACACAAAAAAAGGGTGCCCTGAGTTCAAACCCCAGTACCACCAAAAAAAAAAAAAAACTACAAAAGCAATACAATTTCCTTGCATCAAACCAAACAAAAGTAATTATTTTCTCTTTTTCTCATTGTATCTATCCTTCCTATCCCAACCCCCACCAGTGTTAATGTTTTGGTATATACACTTCCACAGGTTTTTGTTTGTTTGCTTACTTGTTTTTGCAGTGCTGGAGATTGAACCCAAGGCTACCCAAGTGCTCTACCCAAGTATTTGCTTTATACCCAGCAAATACTTCTATTTGCTGGGTACTTGAGTGAGTGAGTGTGTGTGTTTATTTTTTAAATGAGTTCATTTATGTGTGGATATTTATGACTTCACAATAAATACACATACACGTGTGTGTGTGTGCATAGAGATAAGATTTAAGTTTCAGGGTTTTCTGGGTTTTGTAAGGTTTATGTTTTTTTTCTTTTCTTTTCTTTTTCTTTTTTGGCCACACAGAGGGTTTTAACTCAGGGCTTCATGTTTGCTAGGCAGATGCTCTTTCTGTTTGAGCCACTCTGCCAGCCCACTTCTGGGGTATCAAGAGTAATTTGTAATTTGTTTGTTTGTTTGTTTGTTTGTTTTGGCGTGTTGCTATTGTTGCTGTTGTTTTTTTTTTCTTTTTGGCAAACTGGGATTTGAACTCAAGGCCTTCAGCTTGCTAAGCAGGTGCTTCACCATTTGAGTCATACTCCCAGCCCTATTACTGTTTTTATTGCAGTGCTGGGGATGGAAGTCAAGGCCTTGTGTATGCTAAGCAAATGCCCTACAACTGAGCTACAACCCCAAACTTTTCTTTGTTTTTTTGTTTCACTTTTGTTTTTGTGCCCAAAATAGTCCTTCCATGGACGTCCTATCTAGGAGAGTACTGAGCGAGTGGCTGACTCACTGACCTTAATATTAACACTAGTGGAGGAGGTATTATCAATATGGTCAATAACAAAGAAAAAAATATATATATTGTCAATACCAGCCAGGCCCCACTGGCCTGTAATCCCAGCTATTCAGGAGGCAGAGATCAGGAATGCAGTTTGAAGCCAGCCCCAAGCAAATAGTTCTTGAGACCCTATCTTGAAAATACCCAACACAAAAAAGGACTGGCTCAAGTGGTAGAGCATCTGCCCAGCAGGGGTGAGGCCCTGAGTTCAAATCCCAGTATTGCCAAAATTATATATATATATATATATATATATATATATATGTGTGTGTGTGTATATTGTCAGTGCCATCCCCATTTGATAAAAAAGTGGAGGTAGAGAGACTTAGCACATAGCTGGTAGTTCCCAGAGGACTAGGACAGTTCCTTCTGCTGTCTGTGACACAAAGAAATTTGTGAGATAGACGATTAAATATAAGTATGTATGAGAGACCCTACCTCAAAAAAAATCACAAAAAAGGAGCTGGTGGGTGGCTCAAGGGGTAGAGTGCCTGCCTAGCAAGTGAGAGGCCCTGAGATCAAACCCCAGTGCCGCAAAAAAAAAAAAAAAAAAAAAAATTCCTACCTCACAAGGAAGTTCCATTGAGGTTTTAAATGATACAGTGTCAGCAAAAATGTCTGCTGTGTGAGCTGGGGGTGTGGTTCAAGTAATAGAATGCCTGCCTACAGCAAGTGTGTGGCCCCAAGTTCAAACCCCAGTATTTGTCCCCCAAAAAATGTCTGCTTTGTGATACTTTGTAATAAAAGTACTGCACAAATCTAAAAGCATTTTATATATGATAAAACCAAGTGCTGTAATTTGCCAGGTGCTGATGACTCACACCTGTAATCCCAGCTACTCAAGAGGCAGAGATCAGGAGGTTTGTGATTTGAAGCCAGCCCAGACAAATAGTTACTCGAAACATTCACAAAAATAGGGCTGGGTGGAGTGGCTCAAGGTGAAGGCTCTGAGTGCAAGCCCCAGTGCTACAAAAAAAAAAAAGTGCTATAATTTGTTACTTTGACATCAACGTATTTGTGGTATATTGCCCAAGTTATGAATCATGAATCATGATTTTGCAATACCACAAGAAAACACAAGAGGGGGTGAGACTCTTATTTGGGGTCATTTTTAAATAAAAAATTGTATTAGGCTCTGTTCATTATACAGGGGGGATTCGTGGTGACAATTCTGATTAGACTTACATTATACATCAGTTATACTGCCCCATCGTCTCCCCCTCAACCCCCTCCCCACCCCACTTAAAGCAATTGCATGAGGTTTCTTAGTTTTGTGGGGTCATTTTAATCCCTGAGATTGTTAGACTTTTTTCTTCAGTGCTGGGAATGGGACTTGGGCAGGACCTTGTGCACACCAGGCAAGTGCCCTACCTCTAAGCTCCATCCCCAGTTTCTTGGCAGAATTTTTTTTTTTTTTTGCAGCACTGGGTGCTGGGACTTGAACCCAGGGCCTACACCTTGAGATACTCCACCATTTCTTTTTCATGATGGGTTTTTCGAGATAGGGTCTTGCAAACTATTTGCCCAGGACTGGCTTGGAACCACAGTCCTCCTGACCTCTGCCTCCTGAATAGCTGGGATTACAGGCGTGAGCCACTTGTGCCCAGCAAATTTGAAATCTTTGTTTCTGAAATTTCTTCTGGTTATCATTATTATTGTTTTTGTTATTGTTATTTATGTACACTTGATTAAAACCACATGTAATAAATTCATGAATAAGGCAGGCTTACTGTAAGAGAGAATGGAAAATTTGAACCCGGAGTTATCACAAATAATGTGTACGTGTTGATATAAGGGATGTGGAGTGGCAAAGACTATCACATACACTGTGTTGCTTATTTACTTATTAAAAAAATTTTAGCTGTACTGGGGTTTAAACTCAGGGCCTCCAACTTGGTAAGCAGGTGCTCTACCCCCTGAGCCACTCTGCCAGCCTGGAGACCTGCTTTGAGTAGGTTTCTTGTGGGGCTTTCCAGAGCTGGGCAGCATGTGTGTTCAATGTGGAAGCTGGGGTTTCCTAGCAGGCTCTGGACTGGACAGACAGCAGGATGGTCCTTGAGGATGTCCAGGCAGATGTTGCCCTGGGTGTCCATGTTTGGGTAAGGAACATTGTAGGTGTGTTGTAAGGGTAGGAAGAGCTTATAGCTTAGTCTTCATGTAAGTGCTAACTGTTCCGTGGATGGCTCCCATGTATTGGAAAAGATGGTCTGACTCAGGGAAGGCAGATCCCTTTGCCACAAGACATCAAGAGGGTCATCAGCTCCTTCTGTAGCCTCTTGTCCACAGGGTCCCAAGGGGTGCCCAACACCGGCAGCAGCTGGGTCATGTGGTTTTGGGAGGCCATCCTAAAAGCTCTGGCAAGGAAACAGGAACTCCGAGAATATGACTGCAACTGCCTGTGTTGTTTATTTTTTAAAAGATAGTAACTTGCCAGGTGCTGGTGACTCACACTGTAATCCTAGCTATTCAGGAGGCAGAGATCAGGAGGATCATGGTTTGAAGCCAGCCTGGGCAAATAGTTGGAGACACCCTATCTCAAAAATACCCAACACAAAAAGTGTTGGTGGAGTGGCTCAAGGTATGGACCCTGAGTTTAAGTCCCAGTACCAAGAAAAAAAAAAAGATAGCAACTTGTTTTAGTTTTCTTTTTTTTTTTTGGCAACACTGGGGTTTGAACCCATGGCCTCATGCTTGCTACTTGGCGCAGAGTAGAACCTCATTGACAACTATGACGTTTATGGTGTCAGTGGTGGTAGAAATGTTGCTAACAAGAGCTAAAATGTATATAGCACTTTTCATGCGGCAATATGATTCTCAGGCTGAGGGTGTCGTTCAGTGGTAGAGCACTTGCCTGACATGCAGAGGACTTGGGTTCAATCCCCATCAGCATACCAAAAAATGGTTTTTAGTGGTTTTGGGTATACTAATTTACTTAAAATTCTCAACAACCCTATGAGATAAGCACTATTATGCTATTCTATTATTATCATCATTTTCTTTGTTTTTGCAGTACTGGGTCTTGAACTCAGGGCCTCACATTTGCTAGATAGGTGTTATACCATTTGAGTCACTGTACCAGCCCTTTTTTTTTGTTGTTGGGTATTTTCGAAACAGGGTCTCTCCAACTATTTGCCTGGGCTGGCTTTGAACCATAATTCTACTGATCTCTGCCTAATCCTCCTGATCTCTGCCTCCCAAGTAGCGAGGATTACAGAATGAGCCACCAGTGCCCAGTTATCTTTTTATTTTTTTGGCCTCACTGGGATTTGAACTCAGGGACCCACACCTGCTTAGATAGGTGCTGTTACTACTTGAGCCACTTCGTCAGTTCTTTTTTCTTAAGAGCTGGGTGTCACTATGTTGTCCAGGTTGGCCTCAAGCAATCCTGCCTCAGCATCCTGAGCAGCTGGGACTATAGACATGTATTACCATGCCTACTTTTCAACCATCACTTTCATCTGCTGAATTTCTTATTTATTCTTCCAAATCCAACACAAAAAACAACTCTTCTACAACACTACCCTGAATATCCCAGTAACAATATAAAAAAAATTAGAACCTTGTGTTGGTTCTCCCACAGTACTTTCAGAATAATACTGGTCTGTGCCTTTAGTTGATAGACCTGGAGCAGTTACTGAGTGGTGCTAAGGTTTCCCCTACAGACAGATCAAGAAAAAATGTCTGTTATTGTCTGAGTGTGGCAGCCAAGATTGAATGGGGGAATACAGGAGAAAGTCAGAATTTTTTTACAACTTAGAAACAACCTTGTTTTACTGCAAAGAAGAACCTAAAATTTGAGCTTACATGAGAAATATTGGGAAAAATATTTTCCCTGCACTGTCACCTGGTTGATTCCATCTTTACAAGTTTAAAGGTAAAATTTAAATAAAAGCTTGTCAGTGGCTTGTTTTTGTTTGTGAGACAGGATTTCCGCTATGTAAGCCCGGGCTGAATTGGAAGCCTTCAGCAGCCCAGGCAGTCTCCCCAGTGCTGGAATTACAGACATGTGCCACCACGCAGGGCCAGTGATCCTTAAAAAAAAGAAGGAAGGAAGGAAGGAAGGGAGGGAGGGAGGGAAAGGAAGGAAGGGAAAGGAAAGAAGGAAGGAAGGAAGGAAGGAAGGAAGGAAGAAAAAGAAAGAAAGAAAGAAGGAAGGAAGGAAGGAAGGAAGGAAGGAAGGAAGGAAGGAAGGAAGGAAGGAAGGAAGGAAAGAAAGAAAGAAAGAAAGAAAGAAAGAAAGAAAGAAAGAAAGAAAGAAAGAAAGAAAGAAAGAAAGAAAGGTGTGTGTGTTGGGGGGTAGCTGGGGATGTAGCACAGTGGCTGAATTTTTTTGTGTGTGTGATAGAATCTATCCTGTAGACCAGGCTGACCACAAATTCGCGATCCTACTGCCTTGTCCTCCTGACTCCTGGGATTCCAAGTGTGCAAACATTTTTTATAAAATGATTTTACTGATCTTTCGGATGAAACCCTTCAAAACAAAATGTTCTTACCTTTACCTGTTAGTAGGAAAAATAGTTCTCATGGACCACGGTGCATTAAAAACTACATTTCCCATGATGCTCCATATCCGGAAGGAAGTCAGGCTAGACACCGCCCATCTTTGCTTATAGACCGGAAGCCGGGAGCTTAGTTCTCTTTCCCATCTTGCAAGGTAAGAATGGCGGGCGTCCTTACAAGATTGGATTTCAGAACCCCAATCTTTCGCCATCCGAAGCCAGAGGACCTTGAGTCGATATCTTCAGGGGTCGGACATGGCCACACTCAACTGAGAGGCTCCCCAGATGTTTTATTTGTTTGGCCTGGGTTGGCAGCGGGGAGCGAAAAGGGTGAGGTGTTCTGCGGTGGAGGCTCCGGCTGTTCGCCGCCTTCTCGGGTTGGGGGAAGAAGGCCCTTGCGGGGAGCCGTAGCGAGCTGCCGGGGCGAGGGGGACATTGTGACGGCGCGCGCTCCTGAGTCGGGGCTCCCGAGTTTGCTGCTGAACTTGTCTCAGCCACGTTGGTGTCTGGCTCCTCTAGTGTTTTCCCACGTCCCCCACCGGAAGTCGCCTGTTGGCCGTGGTGCTTCTTAAAACATGGGCCAAGTTTGAGCAAATCGTGACTTCGATCCATCAGCCGACTTGGCTGAATGAGACAGTGGTGTTTAAAAGTTACGAGCAAAGACGTTTCAAGCTATGGACTCAACTGCTTCCTAGTGGACACTTCTGTCTTAAAGTTTTCGAATTCGCAATAAATAGGAAAATAATGGTGGTAAGGACTTTTGACTGCTAAGTATCTAGCAGAAGCCTGGCGACTCTAAGATAATTTCCAAATCCTCAAAAGGTCTCAGCGTGTTGGGGAGACAACGCCAAGTATGTGGGTTAGGGAGAGAGGTACAGAGCTAGGGAACACTCTGTGTACAGTTTTAGGTATTGCGTTGTTATGGAATGATTGGTGAAATATCTGTTTGTTTGTTCTTTAAAATACTGGTAGATGGCAGGTGAAAAAGCTGAGAAGCCTGACACTAAGGAAAAGAAACCTGAAGCCAAGAAAGCCAGCAGTGATGGCAAGGCTAAGGGTGCCCCTAAGGCTAAAAAGCCCAAGAAGGGGAAGCCCCACTGCAGCCGAAACCCAGTCCTAGTTAGAGGGATTGGTCGATACTCTAGATCTGCTATGTACTCCAGGAAAGCCATGTACAAGAGGAAGTACACTGCTGCCAAATCTAAGGTGAGGGGAAAGGGAACCACTGGCCGTTCTGTCTTAACCTTAATAATTGTTTCCCTCTGACTTTTTGATGTGTTTGTCTTTGTAGGTTGAAAAGAAGAAGAAGGAGAAGGTTCTTGCTACCATCACAAAACCAGTTGGTGGTGACAAGAATGGTGGTACCCGAGTGGTTAAGCTTCGCAAAATGGTGAGATTTGACGTTTGAAGGAGACTGAAATGTCAGGGTATTGGGCTGGAGATGTAGCCCAGTGATGGTGTGCTTGCCTAGCATGAGCCCCTGCAAGGGTTCAGTCCCCAGCACTGCAAAGAGAGAGAGGGGATTGCGAATTGTCATTCTTTTTGTGTGTGTGTTACTGGGGCCTTCACCTTGAGCCACTCCACCAGTCCTATTTTTGTGAAGGGTTTTTCTTTGGGAGATAAGGTCTTACAGAACTATTTGCCCAGACTGCAGTCCTCCTGATCTCTTGCCTCCTGAGTAGCTAGGATTACATGTGTGTGTCACCAGCACTTGGCAATTATTTGTCTTTCTTAATGGTACTTTTGTGGCAGTTCTAACATCACAGTTTTTTCTAAGAAAAAAGGTAAAATGGGAATAGAGTGGTGGGGATGTGATGTGCTTTCTTTGGAACATAAACTGTCTCCCTCTATCATCGCCCACACACACAAACTTTAGTGTGTCCCATGTGTTTTCTAAGAGTGTATATTGGAGGTCAGTGGCTCCAGAAAACTTGGATGAGTAGCTGTCAAAGCCATAGAAAGTTAGCTTAGCACGCTGTCTCGGAAGTTGATCTTTACCCGGAGTTTACAGAAATGACTTGATAATGATGCTCTGTTGAACACCCAGCATCTTTTCAGTGCTTTCCATCCTGTGTTTTGAACATAAAAGATACAGCTCTTTCCCAAATTTAAAATCAGCTTGAGGAAATGAGAAGGCAAGAGTGTAAATAAAGTGTTGTTTGAAGTCAGTCAGAACAAGCTTGCCTTTGCTGCTCTGAATACCACACTTAGTAAGTGGGTCCTTGACCTCTCTCCAGCCCAGATACTATCCTACAGAAGATGTGCCAAGGAAGCTGTTGAGCCACGGCAAAAAACCTTTCAGTCAGCACGTGAGGAAGCTGCGTGCAAGCATCACGCCAGGGACCATCCTGATCATCCTCACTGGGCGCCACAGGGGCAAGGTGAGCAGCGCCTCTGCTTGTGGAGCTGTTTTGTGGAGGGGCTCCACAAGGAAGCAGCCTAGTCCCTTGGGAGCAGAGCATTTCAATATCAAGACGGCTGTTCACATCATGCTTAGCTTCCCTGCATTTTCACCTGTCATAACTATTTCTCACTTCAGATAGCGAATTTAATCTGTGATGCGTAACAGTTGTTAACTTCGGTTGTCCATTTGCTTGGAATGCCTTTCTGTTTGATGAACTTCCGTTAACAGCCTAGTGGGGTTGCTTCTTGTCTTGCTGAGCCATATACACATAGAAATTTCCTTTGCCAAATTGAGATGTCTGGAATTAATTCAGAAGTCAGGTTTTAACTACAGAGAGCTGTTTTCTGTTTGACTTACAGAGAGTGGTTTTCCTGAAGCAGCTGAGCAGTGGCTTGCTACTTGTGACTGGTAAGAAAATCCTAGGACTTTTTTATTCTCTGAAATTTAGATTTGTAAAGGCTTACAGTAGGTGAATACATTTGCTACCACCCAGTTCAGCTGTCCTTGGCATCAGAATGGAGTTTGAACCACAAAGAAGTGAATGGTTCATTCTAGGCAAGAATCATTTGTATGCATGTGTGCTGTATACAGTTGTCAGGGACCTGTGACTTTGACCAACTTGGCTTATTTGAAAAGATTTAAGAGGAAAGAACCTGAGCAAGCTGAGGTCTGGGAACATTGTGGATACTGCTACAGCAGGCTTCATGACTGCTCAGGGGTTTTTTTTTGGCGGGCGGGGGTGAGGGGGTTGTTTGCTATACCTGAGTTCATTTCAGCCTTATGCTTGCTAGGCAGGTGCTGCACCACTTGAGCTACGCACACACACACATCCCAGCCCTAAAAGTTAGTTCTTAAGTGTATAAGTGCTTCCCTTTAATCTCACTAAATTAATTTTTCCCTTTGTAGGACCTCTTTCCCTTAATCGAGTCCCTCTGCGTAGAACACACCAGAAATTTGTCATCGCCACCTCCACAAAAATCGATATCAGCAGCGTGAAAATCCCCAAACACCTCACTGACACTTACTTCAAGAAGAAGAAGCTGCGGAAGCCCAGGCACCAGGAAGGCGAGATCTTTGACACAGAGAAAGAGGTGAGGTCCATGTGATAAGTGGCCCTTTGGGGAGATGGTTAGGCATCCTTATGTAGAGAGAGAGGAGTATAAGGAATGAGGAACAGATTTTCTAAGGTCAGTAGTTCTTCCTGGGATGTTGGGGGAGCCCTCGGGATCACTGCTATTGATGTCCTAGAAGTGTGCCTTACTTCTCCTGGATGTGTATTGGAGTGGATAAAAAGGTAAACCGCTGTGTTCATTGTACGAGAAACACATGGTATTCCACAGCTCCAGTGGAAGGAATGGAAAATTGCCTTTTCTGTAATAAGCATGGAGGACATAGGATTCGTTAGTTCACTGAGCAGGTTGGTAATTGTGCTTGTTTTTTTAAATGTTTAATTTTTTTTTATTTAATTTTTTTTTTAGAAATACGAGCTTACAGAGCAACGCAAAGTTGATCAGAAAACTGTGGACAGGCAGATTTTACCAAAAATCAAAGCTATTCCTCAGCTCCAGGGCTACATGCGGTCTGTTTTTGCTCTTACAAATGGAATGTATCCTCACAAAATAATGTTCTAAATGGGTTACCAAGAACCTAATTAAATAACTGGTAATTTCTTTTGGTGTCCTTTTTATTTTCTTTGGTTTTATTTTTGGTCTTTAAAAACATTCTCATATAACTGAAGGCAAGAGTTGACCCTGCTGGTGTAATGGGATTTTTGCCTCTACTACAAAGAGGGAGGAGGGTCTGCAGCAGAGCCTGTTTCAGGTTTATTCTTAATGTCTGGCTTCTCAACTTTTTCATCCACTTTCAACCAATATAAAATAGTGGGGTTTTTCTAATCATCTCTTACCAAGTCAATGACAGATGACTCCAACCACTGAACTTCCATGTCTTACCCCGTCTGCTCAGCCCTGAGAAGCCCTTCACTACTAAACGCTGGTTCTTTGTTTCGTTTTGGTAGTAGGGAGGAATTCTCTTCAGCCAAGTGTTCTCTACCTTTTGCAACTGCCCCAGTCCTTTCCTTTTTTTAGTTTGTTTTGGAGTAGGGTCTCATCTCTGCTGCCCTCTGACCAGAATCCTCCTACCTCTGCTTTCCAAGTACCTAAGCTTACAGGTATATGCTGCCATGCTAGGCAGGTAGTCATTGTTATTTATCTAAGGTCTATAAAAGTGCACAGCAAGTGAATGTTTTATTAGCCAGAGAAGTCCGTACTTTGTAACAGTTGATGCTTCTGACCCTCGTAATTGTATATGGTGTTCCAGTAAATAACCTGGAGTGTACATACAGATAGCCTAGTATCTGTAGAACAAATTCCCAGGCAATTGGTTTTTGCTGGGTGAAAAGATTTAGGCATTTGAACTTATGTAGGTGATCCAAGACTATTCTCTATTCTCTAGGTAGTTATACCAGTTTATCTGCTAATGTACAAGAGTGCCTCTCAGTCAATTATGTTGATGCATAGTTTACATTTGGTAAAGTTCATGTCTTCCAACTGCTGTTCTGTGAACAGCAGGGCCTTCAGGCTTGCTGGTCAGGCGCTTCACCACTTGAGCCACTCCACCAGCCCTAGAACAGTTGTCTTAAGCCATCACTTGGTAAAACTGATCACAGGCATACATACACATTGAAAAATGACCTGGGAGGCCATCATCTCAAGGATAGGAATAAAATGTATATTAGCTAGGCCTGGTGTGGTGTATTCCTGTAATCCCACCACTCAGGCTGAGGTTGGAGAATTGAATTTGATTTGGACTCCAAAAAGAAGCTGTGTGCCTATGGTTCTATAATCCTAGTTACTCAGATTGAGGTTCCAAACCAGCCTGAGGAACTAGGTCTTGAGATCCTATTTCAAACCTATCACAGAAAGGGCTGGTGGAGTGGTTCAAGGTGTAGGCCCTGAGTTCAAAATCCAATACCACAAAAAGGGCTCAAGTGGTAGGGGTGGCAAGCGAGAGGCCCTCCCAGTATGTCTCCCCCAAAAAAGGAATTACTGACATCTCACCTTTTTTTCTCTTCCAGCAGTACTGCGGTTTGAACTAAGAACCTCACACTTGGTAGACACTTGAGCTACTCCTCCAGCCCTGCTTTGGGTTGTGTATTTCTCAAGATCAGGTCTCATAAACTGCAGGTGCTGCCAATCCCCCTGATCTCTGCCTCCTAAGTAGCTAGGATCACGGGCATGAGCATGGCTCTTATCTGACTTCTAAAATACCCATATACACTGCTTTTAGCAAAAAAGAAACAGTGTGCTTTACTTTTTAAAACTAAAGTATAGGTAAAGCTTTAGAGATGTATGAGAATGTGCGCGCATACAAAAGTGAAAAAGGAAAATGGTTTACCCAAATCAGAAACATTCACACGATAATCCACACAAAAATGTTCATGGAAACCTTATACATATCAAAACTGGGAAACAGCCAAGATGTTCAACAGGAGAATGCATAAATTTGTACATCCATACAATGGAACATTAGTGACTAAAAAGGAAGCTGGTGGCTCACCCCTGTAATCCTAGCTACTCTGGAGGCAGAGATAGGGAGGATCAGCAATTCAAAGGCAGCCTGGCACATAGATCAGGGAGACCCTATCTTGAAAAAACCCATCACAAAAAAGGCAGAGGGGCTTGAGTGGTAGAGCAACTCTAGCAAGCATGAGGCCCTGAGTTCAAACCCCAGTACCACCAAACAAACTCCCAAGGCTAAAGGTGCTGCTCGGGTAGAACTCCTGCCTTCTGTGCACAAGACTCTGGGTTCCATCACTAGCACTGCAGAAAAAAACTCCCCATTGCCTCACCCTTACCCCAGTCCCTGGTAAACACTATTCTACTTTTCTGCCACTTAAGGATTTGACTATTGTGTGTATCTCTTCAGTGGAATCATACAAGGATGGACTCATGGACTCTTTCCCTTAACCATGACCTTTGCTGCCTCTCAAATTATTAAAACGACCTTGATTCTATTTAATCTCCCAACCCATAGACTTCCCTTTAGAAAATGGCCTGGTAATTAATTCATCCAGTAGTTCTTAACTATATTAAGCTCAAGTCATGTGTCAAGCACCATGATAGGGTGAAGACATGCTAGTGTACAAATCTTAAAAGTCCTATGGGAGATGGGCAAACTTGTTTTGTGTGTGGTTCTGGGGATGGAACACAGGCCCGGCATGCAAGGCAAGGACTCTACTGAGAGACACCCCATCCCTGAGAGACAATGAAATTTTACTAAAGATCATTTGCAGCCGAGAGAAGTACTAAGAATAAGTATAGTGTGCAAAGATTATAAGAAACAGGAAAACTTCCTGTGGTGGGGTGTGGGGGAGGAACCAGAAAACTCCCTGCTGAGGAAGCTGAGAGTCAAATCATGAGTAGGACTTTGCCAAGGTGAACAGTCGAGGATGGGCATCCCAGGCAAGGAAATAGCTAGTGCCAAGGCCCAGAGGTAGGGATAATTGCACAATTGTTTTCTAAAAAATTGAAAGAAGTCAGAGGTAGCTTTCTGAGACCCAGATGGGAAGTAGGATGAGCATGCTTGTTATCCCAGCTCTAAAGAGGCTGAAGCAGGAGGATTGTAACTTCAAGGCCAGACTAGGCTACATAGGGAGACCCTGTCTCAAAAATAAAAAGAAAGATGGGACTGGCTGGAGCGTAGGATGTGTGCAGTGCATACAAATGGCTAAGCCATACTGTGGCTCAGTGTTTGAACCCATTCAGCACTGAAGGCTTTTACTAAGCAGCTACTTTCTTCCAAGTACCATGCCAGGCACTGGGGACTAAGTTACTAACCATGGGGCTCTCAGTGGTTGAAAACACCAAGCATGTATTTCACCCTTCCTGGTTTGCTCTCCTGGTCCAGGTCCTGCTCCAAGGCTGGGGTCTGCAGGCTTGGGTCCTGGCTATGGGCTGTGGCATGGGACCTGCACTTCCTTTGAAGGATGCCAGACTGTGTAAACTCATTTAACCTCAGCTGAAACTCCATTGGCCAAAGCAGAATCCCAAGGGGGCTGGAGTTGTGCTCTGCCTGCTTGGGTGGAAAGTCTCTTGGTTTATGAGGGCTGCTGTAACAAATTACCACAAACTAGATGGCTTAAAACAACAGACATTTAGCCAGGTGCAGGTGGCTAATCCTGTAATCCTAGCTATTTAGGAGGCTGATATCAGGAGGATTGTAGTTTGAGACAAGCCTGGGCAAATAGTTTGTGAAACATTCCCCCCCAACATCCACTGCCCAACTCCAAAATAATCAGAGAAAAATGGACTGGAGGTGTGACTCAAGCAGTAGAGTGCCTGCTTTGCAAATTCAAAGGCCCTGAGTTCAAACCCCAGTCCTACAAAAAAAAAAAAAAAAGCCCAGAAATTTATTCTCAGAGTCTTGGAGGCTCCAAGTCTGAAACCAAGATGTCCCAGGGCCAGGTTCTTTCTGAAGGCTCCAGGGGAGTCTTCCTTGCCCTTGGTGACTGAGGCAGCTGAGGAGGTGCTCTCCTCTCCTCTCCTCTCCTCTCCCACTCTCCCCTCCCTTCCCTTGTGTCTTCTCTCTTCTTCCTTAAGGAGATACCAGCCAGGTGCTGGTGACTCACTCTGTAATCCTAGAGAAAAGGAGGATCACGTTCGAAGCCAACCCTGGGCAAATAGTTTGCAAGTCCCTATCTTGAAAAAACCTAACACAGAAAGGGACTGGTGAAGTGGCTCAAGCACTAAAAGCACCTGTCTAGCAAGCATGAGGCTGTGAGTTCTAATCCCAGTGCCATCAAAAAATAAAAAGAAGAAAGGGTTCAGCCTAGTGCAGTACAGCGTTGCTCTAGCTTGATTCCTTCTGTAAGCATTCTGTTTTCTTCTTTTGTCTTTTTGGTGGGACTGGGGTTTGAACTCAGGGCAAATCAGGTGCTCTACTGCTGCAGTCCCCTCTTCTTTTTCTTCTTGGATTTGGTCTCACTGTGTAGACAGGCTGGCATCCAACTCACAATCCTGTTTCTGACTCCCAAATGCTGGGATTATAGGCATGTACTTATTTTCAAGTAATGTCACATTCATAAGTTCTGGGTGGACACATATTTTGGGAGGACACAGGCAACCCAGTACAGTAGTATAACACAAGGCATGGATGAATAATTTTAGAACCAGATTTTTATTGGGGGGAGTGGCAATATTGGGGTTTGAACTCAGGGCTTCATGCTTTCTAGGCAGATTCTTTACCACTGCAGCCACGTTGCCAGCTCTCCAATGTGAACTTTTATGGAAAAGAAAGAAACTCATATAAAAATAAGTGAGTTTCAGGATACAGCATGGAAAAATTATAAAGAAAAATTGTGTGTTCCTAGAGCCACATATTGCTTCAGATTGAATTTCTTCATGACGAGGATATTAAAAACAAATATTCCCTCAAATGCTCACCTTTTTACACAAGTGTGTGCTTTTCAGTGCTTGTTTATTTCTTTATTTACTTTGGCAATGCTTGGGATCAAACCTGGAATCCTGTGCATGACAGGCAAGCTCTCCACCACTGAGTTTCACTGTCATCCCTCTGCGTTTCTTTCAAGGGATCATAAGGACATTTCTCAGGTGGTAAAGCACCTACCTAGCAAGTTCAAGACTGTGAGTTCAAACCCCAGTACTGCCAAAAAGAGGGAAGGGGGTTCAGGATCAGATGCAAATGCATGTAGTTCCTGTGAGTATATATAAATGTCTGTGTTCTGATTTCTGTGTGGAATATTTCATAAATTGTGCTGCATTATTACTTGTCAAAGTTACATGCTTATCCTTTTCAATGGTTGCATATTTCATTTTAAAATGTGCATTATCAATGAATTATCTTATGAATTCAACTCACTGGAGATGTGGCTCAAGCTGTTGACCAGCTACCTAGCAAGTGCAAAGCCCTGAGTTCAAATCCCAGTACTGCAAAAAAAAAAAAGAAAAGCACATGAATTCGACTGGCTTTTGCTTATTTGTTTGTTTGTTTATTTGAGATAAGAGTCTCACTATGTGACTCAGATTGAGGTCTCAAACTTGCAATCCTCCTGCCTCAGCTTCCTGAGTGCTGAGATTATAGGTGTGCACCACCACACCTGGCTCAGGAGGATCTTTTAAGCGCAGGAGTTTGAGGCTGGCCTGGGCAATATAGGGAGATTCCAGAAAGAGAGAAAGAGAGAGAGATGAAGAAGGAGGAGGAGGAGGAAGAAGAAGGAAGAAGGAAGAAGGAGGAGGAGGAGTAAAAGGAGGAGGAAGAATAAGGAAAGAAAAGAGAGGAAATTTGGACACAGATACGCATTAAGAGGAGACAATGTAGATAGAGGCAGACGATGGCCTTTATCTACAAGCCAAGGAGAGAGGTCCTCACAGCTCTGAGAAGGAAACACCCTGGTTTGGTTATAAAGGTAGTTACCACTATTATCTTTTTTTTTTTTTTTCCTTTTTCCTCCTGTTGTGCTGGGGACCAAACCCAGGGTTTCTCTCAAGCTACGCAAGCACTCTACCACTGAGCAACACCACCAGCTGTCACTTCTTTCTTTCTTTTTACTGTTTGTGGTACTGGAATTTGAACTCAGGGTTTTGCACTTGCTAGGCAGACCCCGTTTGAGCCACACCTCCAGTCCATTTTGCTCTGGTTAGTTTGCAGATAAGGTCTCAAAAACTATTTTTTCCAGGGCTGGCATCAAAGCCTGGTCCACCTGGTCTCTACTGGGATTACAGATGTGAGTCACTGGCCACTGCCTGCAGAGCATCAGGAAGGTCTGCAATTTTCCAAGTGAGAATTGGAAATTCCTGTGCAGCAATTCCTCTGATGTCCACAGAGGGGTGCTGGAGCGCACCACATCTTTCAGATCTCCATGGTGCTGACCCCTTAAAGGAAGAGGTGTTAAACAAGGCCTCATCTTGGAGCTTTTCGAGCAGGTGGAGGCCTGACCCTTAGCTTTGGTAATTCGGCAGAGCTCCAAGGAGAATTTCTCCTTCCTTGTTTTCAAAATCTCTTTCATCTGATTTTCTCCAACCCACCCAGGAGCCGAAATAATCTTCCTTGAAATGCAAAAATGAACAAGGCCTAGCAGATCCCTGGGGAAAATCATTTCAAGTAGAGATGTGTGTGTTTCCTCTTCGAGACTGGGATTAGTGGGATGGAAATAATCAATTTCCACCCCCACCCCCCACCCCCCAGGTTCTGGCTGTGTGTGTGTGTGTGTTGGGCTGATTTGTTCTTGCGGGTTTTTTCCCTGGTGTTTTGAAAAGCCTTAAAAATGAACATGGCTGCCTCACCCAGAACTATCTTCAAACTCTATTATGGTTTATCAAGGAGCACTTATCTCCGTGTCACACTCGAATATTTGGAGGCCCAGTAAGGATTACAGACATTTCAGACAGACAGCTGGTACAGAAGGGTTAACAGAAGGCAGAGATATCACAAAATCCCAGAGGGGCCCCAGCTTGAGCCAAGGCCAGCAAATGTGGCGTCAGCAGCTGGGGCACTGGGGAGATGGGAGATGGCCTCCATCAGCAAGCTCACTCCCTCTTGGGGAGATGCCTCCCACGGGTGACAGAGGTTCACTATTTGTCCTGTGGACCCTAGGCTTCCTGTTAGCTTCTCACTTAACAGTTTCTCGGCTCTTTTCCCATCCTGCTCATCTCTTTTCAAATGAGAGAGGAGAAAGGACAATTTTGTAGAAAAGAAGTCATATCCCTAAACATTTCCTGTTTATGAGTGGCTGGTGTGTGTGTGTGTGTGTGTGTGTGTGTGTGTGTATGTATGATCTTGAATAAATATGGATTCTCTGCCTGAATAAAGTTCCTTTGACCAGGGACTTTCTTTGTCTTGCTGGTCCATTCTAAAAATTTCCATTAAATGTTCTTATTTCCAGAGGGGATTCTATAAATATTAATTCATCAGCTGCCTCATAAGGGTAAGGTGGCAGTCATGTAGTCTATGACTAATTACTGTTAATAAAATATTAAATAACTACTCATTATGCAGTCTAAGACTTTTAGGCCTCAGATCTCTACTGTTTTCCTTAATTAGCATGAAGGACAATAGTTTCTGGGCATTTCGACTCCTGATCTTGAAATGGAAATGTTAAGAGCAAGAGGAGTGGGCGTGGTAGTACACATCTATAATCCTAACACTTGGGAAGCAACAACAGAAGAATCACAAGTTGAGGCCTGCCTGGGATAACAGCAAGACCTGTCTTAAAAACAAAACAGAGGAGGGGATATCTTCTCTGAGCTATCCAAGCTGGTTATTTGAAGTTTAAAATCTGAGTATTTTTAAATAATCATGGATGTTTGCCTTTAGGTTTGGAAGTTGTGAGCAAAGGCAATGAAGGAGTTTCCTTGCAGTCAAAATAAGGAGGCTAGGGTTGTGGAACCAGGCTATCTTGGTTTCAAGTCCAAGTCTGTTTACTAGCTGTGGTTTCCCATCTGAAAGTGGGAATATATGTTAGACAGTTTTTCATTGCTGTGGCAAATGAAAAATCAACTTAAAAGAAGAAAGATCTATTCTGGCTCACAGTGTCAGGGGTTCCAGTCCATGGACCACTGGCTCCATTGCTTTTAAGTCTGTGGTGAGTGAGAACATCATGGTGGCAGTGGAAATGTATGGCAGAGAGGCCAGAAAGAGAAGACAGAGGAAGGGACAAGACGTAGCCCCAAAGGACCCACTCCATTCACCTAGGTCCCACCTCCTAAGTTTCTGTCACCTCCCGATAGCACGTCAACTTGTGGACCCATCAATGAGCTAATCCACTAATCTACTGACCGGGTTGGAACCCTCTGATCCAACTACTTCCTCAAAGACCCACCAGTGGACATTGCTGAATTGGACACACGAGCCTTTGGAGACATTTCAGATACAAACCATAACAAAATAATACCATTTGTCTCACACCATCATTTCAAGCATTTGGTGAAATTGCCAATCTATCATCTCTGTTTCGTTTTTGTTTTTGGTGCTGGGGGTGGAACCAGGACCGTGTGTGTGTGTGTGCGTGTATGTGTGTGTGTGTTACACATGTACCCTGACACTGAGCTCCAGCCCAGATCCCCCTGCACCACACGTGCCTCTTGTAGAGCTGTTGTGGCTCTGATCTGCCCCACGCATTGCTTCCTTGCTTCTTGTCTGTCCCCCCATGAGGCTGTCAGGTCAATGAGGGACCTGACTTTCCTGCCTTACTCATCCTTGAAACCACACACCAAGCTCAATGTCACACAGCAGGAAGCAGGAAACATTTGTCAAATGAATAAGGGAGGAACAGCCTTGTCCTTGTGGAATATTTTCTATATCTGGTAGCATAGCTCTTAGGAGGGCACCGTGGCATCTGCCTGTATTTCCAGCACTTTGGAGGCTGAGGCAGGAAGATGGCTGCCTTGGAACTCACTATGTAGCTCAGACTGGCCTGGAATTCTCAATCCTCCTGCCTCAGCCTCCCAAGTGCAGGGATTACAGATGTGAACCACTATGCCTGGTCTGGAATGAAAATCTGGTGGGCATCAAATTTTTGTCCTATTGCTGGATATCTTCACATTTCTGAAGAAAATTGATTTTTAACTTAGGGTTTATACCAACCCATACTATTACTAGCATGAAGGAAAAATAAAAGGATTCCCATAGCTCAGAATTTTTTTTTTCACCAATTACTCTTATAAAAAAATTGAGGATATGTTTTATCAAAACTTAAAATGAATCCAAGGAAGTGCAACAGGGCTGTTCTTTTGGAGTTGTCTTTCACTTCCAGCTACCTTTGTCCCTCCACCCTTTTGAAAGTTTAGGGCACCTCCCTTTTGCTCAGCATTCTCTCTCTCTCTCCCTCTCTCTCTCTCTTTTCTTTTTTTTTACAGTACTGGGATTTTGAACTCAGGGTCTTACACTTGCCAGGCAGGTGCTCTTATCACTTGAGCCATGCCCCTTTTTGCTTTAGGTATTTTTCTAATAGGGTCTTGCATTAATGCTCAGTGAGGCCTGAACAGTGAACCTCCATTTACACTTCCTGCATAGCTGGGATGATAGGAGTACACCACCACACCCAGCTTTTTATTGGTTGAGATCATGTCTCTAGCACTTTTTGCCTGGGTTTGGCCTTGAACCGAGATCCTCCCAATCCCTATCTCCAGAGTGGCTAGGATTACAGGCATGAGGCACCACACCTGGCTAAGCCCAGCATTCTTTTTTTTTAATTCATTTATTCACATGTGCATACATTGGGCCATTTCTGCCCCCTGCCCCCTGCCCCCCTCCCTTTCCCCACTATCCCCCTTGCTTCCAGGCAGAACCTGTTCTGCCTTTTCTCCAATTTGGTTGAAGAGAAGACATAAGCAATAATAAGAAAGACATAGCATTTTTGCTAATTTGAGATAAGGATAGCTATATAGAGAGATTCCTAGCATTGGTTCCACGTACAAGTGTATTACAACCTGAATTGGTTCATCTCTACCAGACCTCTTCGCTACTTCCTGGTCACCTTCCCATAGTGACCTCTGTCATTTTAAGATTATTATATTAGCTCCTCTGCAATGAGCACATCAAACACTTTCAAGTTTTGGGTTTCCTACCTTTCCCTATTCCTCCAGTATGTGTTCTCCCCTTAACGTGTGACACATGTCCAAGAATACTACTGCATTTGTTTTAGATCTAAAGTCTGCTTATGAGGGAGAACATACGATTTTTGGCTTTCTGAGCCTGGCTAACTTCGCTTAAGATGATGTTTTCTAGTTCCATCCATTTCCTTGCAAATGACAAGATTTCACTCTCCTTCATTAAGCCCAGCATTCCAAATGCTGAAGGAAAGCCCTACCTAAATGGTTCTAAATAATCTTCCTTTAGATTTTAGAACCCAGAACATCTGATGAGCTTTGTAATTCCCTTCCTTAGTCATTACTTCTGTCTAAAAAGAACTACAGGAGCTTGTCACAGGAGGTTGAGGTTCACTGAAATGTTCTGAAGAGAAAAAGGAGATGTCCTCCAAGACAGGACCAAATTCTAATTCCACAGGAACTTTCTGCCCTGATCCTTTCCCACCCTATAAAGGCCTTTTGTAGGGCTGGTAGAGTGGCCCAAGTGGTAAAGCACCTGTCTAGCAAGCATGAGACCCTGAGTTCAAACTTCTGTACCACCAAAACCAAAAAAAGTGTCCTTTGTGGCCTTGAGGACCCTAAATGAAGCTTTGAGGTGACAGCCCCTTTGTCTTCTCAAGATTGCCCATCTTGGCTGTGGACATGGCTCAAGTGGGAGAGCCCCTGCCTAACAAGTGCAAGGCCCTGAGTTCAAATCCCACTGGCCTAAATGAATTAATACATCCATCCATGCATACATTAATACAAGTAATTCTTGAAAAAGATTGCTAGTCATGAATAAACCTGATTCTTTCCTATCAAGCCTCCTTTCCTGAATATTGACCTTATTTTTTATGTTTTGCAGTACTGGGGTTTGAACTCAGGGCCTTTGAGCCACTTCATCAGCCCTTTTTTTGTGATGGGTTTTTTTGAGGTAGGTCTCGAAAACTATTTGTCTGGACTGACTTTGATATGTGATCCTCCTGATCTCTGCCTCCTGAGTAGCTGAGATTACAGGTATGAGTCACTGGCACCTGACCTTTTTTTTTGACTGGGGTTTGCACTTGCAAAACCACGCCTCCAGTCCATTTTTCTCTGGTTATTTTGGAGATAGAGGTCTCCCCAGCTATTTGCCCTGGCTGGCTTTGAACTGTGATCCTCCTGATATCAACTTCCGAAGTACTTAGGATTATAGGTGTGAGCCACCTGCACCCAGCCTGATTATTACTTTCCACCAGTGGGCAGCCTAGATTTAAGAGGATAGAGAAGCCAGGTGCCGGGGGCTCATGTCTATAATCCTAGCAACTCAGGAGGCAGAGATCAATCAGGAGGATCATGGTTCGAAGCTAGCCCGGGGAAATAGTGCAAGAGACCCTATCTCGGAAATACCCATAACACACACACAAAAAGGGCTGGAGGAAAGAGAAGAGTTGGGTTAGGGTTGTGGCTCAAGTGGAAGAGAGCAAGCACAAGGCCATGAATTTAAGCCCCAGTACCATCAAAAGACAAAACCAAACCAAACCAAACCAAAAAAAGAGTAACCTGTAATTCACCAGACCCTTATTTTTTGGTACTGGAGTTTGAACTCAGGGCCTTTACCTTGAGCCAGTCTGCCAGCCGTTTTAAGAAGGTTTTTTCGAGATAGAGTCTCGCGAACTATTTGCCCGGGCTGGCTTCGAACTTTGATCCTCTTGATCTCTGCCTCCTGAGTAGCTAGGATTACAAAGGTGAGCCACTGGCGCCCGGCAGATTTTTATTTTTATTTATTTACTTACTAATTTTGAGACAGAGTGTTGCTGCGTAGCCCAGGCAGGCATAGGATTTTTAAATTTCTTTCAGTGCTGGAAAAAATGCAGCCCACGGCCTTGCACTTGCTAAACAAACTCTCTACCACTGAGCTAAGTGCGCCCAAGCCCTGCCCCAGACTTTTGCATGTATCTCATTTAAAGGTGAAAGCAGGGCGTGCACCTTCATACCGTGCTCAGGTTTCACCAAGCCGGGGATGCACACCTGAATGGGAGGGAATGGAGGTGAGTCTTGTGCTCAGCAGAGCCAGGGTGACCCGGGATGGCTAGGTTGGAAGAAGCAGCTGGGGAGGTCAGCTGGAGGGCAGGATGGAACCTGCAGCCAGCCGGGGTTCTGCTAGGCCGGCGCCTGGTGCGGAGGGGGGCGGGGCCAGGCGGACTGGGGGCGGGGCCTGTATTGTCCGCTCCGCGGGGCATGCCGGGAGCCCCGCCCCCAACATGGCGTCTCCCTGACAGTTGGCTGCTGAGCGGCAGAGGCGGATCCTGCTCCTCAGGGCGGCGGCGGCGGCGGCGGCAGGGCCGGAGTCTCCGGGGCCCGGGGTTGGGGAGGGGGATGGCGGCACGGACCGCTTAGGGCGGAGCTGCGCGGGCGAGACAGCCAGCGGGACGCTGCGGACGGGCGCTGCCATGGACTGGTGACCGCGGCAGCCCCTGCTTGCGTCTCGCTTGCCGGGCGTCCGCTCCTCAGCGCCATCCCTTAGCCGGGGCCATGGGCTCGTCGGCGGCCGCGGCGGCGGCGGCAGCGGCTGCAGCGGACTCGGCACAGTGGCTCTCGGTGAAGGAGGAGACCATCTTCCTACACGACGGGCTGATCCGGGTCACCGACCTGGCCGAGTTGCCCAGCGAGATCCTCGGGGCCCCGGAGGCCGCCGACACCGACCTGGAGGTGAGCGAAGAGGCTGCCCGGGGTCCTCCCCTTCTCCTCCCCCCTCTCCCGGGCCATCGGATCCTAGTCCACCGTGGGGTGCCGGGGGTCCCCCGCATCGCTGCCGCACCCCGGTCCGAGCCTCCCGATGGCTGCCCGGCAGGTGTGCGTGGGTGCGGGGCGGGCAGGTGCGGGCCGCGGCCGCAGGTCTGCAGACCTCACGCCTCGCTGCCTCCTCCCGGCGTCGCGCCTGCCGGGGATATCATTTGTGGTTTCGTTTTGAGCGTGCCGACACCCGGCATTTTATTAAGCCCATCACCCGGCACGGCCTGGATGCCCGGGAGGAGCCGCCGCCGCCGCTGATGCTGTCGCCGTGTTGTCCTCAGCGCAGTCTCCCCTCCCCCATGCACCCCCTAGACTTGCTTCTAAGGCACACCCAGGTTGCTTAGCTTTGGGGACTTTTTTTTTTTTTCATTTAAACGTTGCACACCCTCCCCCTCTGTTCTCCTTCCTCCAGTTCTGTGTTGAGTTTTTTTTTTTTTTTTTTTGCGTGTGTATGTGTGAGTGTGTTTTCAGAAAGGGTGGTGGCAGCTGGTGGTTTTCACTAGGCAATCCAGCAACTTGTCGTCGGTGTCGTGCCTCGGATTGACAGGAGGCCTTTGTCGGGGAAGCTGGCGGTGTGGACCGCGAGAGGGATGCGCCCTGCGCCAAGGGTTCCCGGCGCTTTAGGCCACAGGACCTTTCTGTGTGTTCCCGGGTCGCCGAGAAGGCCAGGCTTAGAAGCAGTGGCAGGTGCACAAGCAAATCTCAGCACTTGTGCTTCTGGGGTTGGGGACAGATGGAAACCAAATATGCTGGGGGAACTTGCCACCGACTTGCCTCGGTTCTGTGTTTGCCCAGAGGTGGTGGAAACTGGCCCCTCATCCAGGCGGCGGATGCTGACCCTGCTTCCCCTGCGCTCCGATGGGGTGACATTTTGGTGTGTAGGTAGCACCGAGTGTCATGAGATTCTTATTGTCGCCAGGAGGGCTCTCCGGGCCAGGGCCTTTCTTCTGACTGTAGACGGAATGCGAGGAATCTTTTGTGTTTTGCGGTTTCTTGTTATCTCTTGACTTTCAGCACGACGAACATTTATAGAAATGTATTAAAACCCACTACTGGGCGTTTCTGGAGACGGCAATGATCCTAGTGCGTTGGCGACGACACTGGACGTGCTTGAGATGCGAATCCGGACCGCTGTATTTTTGTGTCTGGTTTTGGGGTTGCCTCAGCATTTCCGATTTGAACTCTTAATTGACTTATTTTACAATCTGGCCACGAATCATAATTGTATTACGTCTTCTTTGGGCCTAGTCAATAAAAATCAGGGTGTTTCATACCCGCCTGAAAACCCACAGGGTATGATGCTGTCATGTGGAATATTTTGATTTAATTGGCCCTGTTTGTTGTATGTGAAAGGTGGCTTTTTGTCCCTTGGAGACTAAGTTCATAGAACCAAAAATGGTATATGTATGTAATTTTTAGGTCTGAAAGAGGAGCTTAGTTAAAATACACGAACTATTAAGTTGGCTTTCCTAAAATGTTTACTGTATATGTAACTGACTGAATTTGCCAGCTATTTCCACTGAAGAAGTATTTTAAAAGAAAAACTCTCTGGACTGGTAGATTTAAACAAAAAAATTTTTTTTTAAATTTATGGTCTTACCTCTCAGACACCAACATGTGTATGTGTGATAAGCATTTATGATTCACACTACTGAGGAATGTCTGTCATTTCTTTCCACATGCTACACAGGCTACATAGTGTCAGGAGAAATAGCCAAGACTGTTTTGGTGGCTATTAGACTGCATGGGTGTATTCACACTCAATTACTTAATAATATTGATTAACTGTATCCCATGGGTCAGGTATTATCTTAGTAAATTCTCAAAAGATTCTAGGACCTAAATCTTGTTACTCAATGTAATAATTGTGTGTGTTGTACCCATTGTACAGATAAGGCAAGTAAAATGCAGAGCAGGTAGGCAAGATCACATAAAGAGCCTGGAAATTAGCCCATTTATGTTTATCTCAAATCATTGGCTCTTAGTCATAATACTTCACTGTGTCCATGTATGTGTGAACTTTGTATTTTTTTGCCATGCAGGGGAATCAAACCCAGGGCCTTTCATATGCTCAGCACACACTGATCTATACTCCCAGTCTTATATATGTAATCATTTTAAATTCTATAACTGACAAGGGCCTCACACTTGCTAGGCAGATGCTCTACCACATGAGCCATGCCCCAGCCCTAACAAGTATTTTTATTTCCTTTCTGTTCTTTTCAATATTTGAGGAAGATTTTTATTTTTATTTTAAAATTTTTTATTAGGATATATTCATTATATGGGGGGGGACTTGGAGTGACAGTTCCAATCAGACTTATATTGTATATTATTTACATTTCCCCCATCATCTCTCCCTCTCAGCCCCCTCCCCACCCCAACCATTGAGGAAGACTTTTAAAAGGACTATTTGTTCCACTCGTGTGCAGTTCACTCTTCTAAGCCTCTGCTCCCAGTAGACATCTGGGTGAGTAATGGCTGTTCGTTATAGGGTTTTATAATTCTATAGGCTCCTTCAGTTAACAATTCTGGATTGTGAGGGATAAGTGCAAACTAGGTGGGATAATTTATGACTGGCAGCCTTAGTGCATAAGACTGCGGTTGAGTCACAGAATTTTAGAGCATGGAGGGACCTTAGAGATTATGTCTGTCATTTTAGAAAGAGATGAGGAGGTTATGACTTGGGGACTGTCTCATGGCGGTTATGCTTTCCTGCCTGTGAATTACAGTGTTCTTTTTGCTCTGTACGTGAGGTATAAAGTTAACTGTCAGTTTGAAAAAAGAATCAATTCTAAAGAGGTCAGCGTTGACTTAAGATTTCAACTTATGCAGCTACAGAGCATTTGAATGAAGTATTTTCTTCCCAGTAAATTCTAGATGGAATTTGAGGGAAAAAGATCAATAAGTAATGATTAATCAACAAATTAATATGGCACATATTTGTGGAATTCAGAAGTGAGCTGGGTCCAGTGTACCTGGGTGCTAAGACTATAGCCGTGGATGAGATAAAAGGCTTGTCCTCAAAAAACTTAAATTTTTTTTTTCTTGGTGGTACTGGGTTTGAACTTAGGGCCTCACACTTGCTAGGCAGGCGCTCTAAAAAATGTTTACATTTTGCCAAGTGCCAGTGGCTGACACCTGTAATCTTAGTCACTGAGGAGGCAGAGATCAGGAGGATCAAGGTTCAAGGCCAGTCTGGGCAAATAGTTCTTGAGACCCTATATTGAAAATACTCAATATAAAAACAGGGCTGGTGGAGTGATTCAAGTGGTAGAGCATCTGCCTAGCAAGCCTGAGGCCCTGAGGTCAAACCCCAGTACCTCCCAAAAAAAAAAAAAAGTTACATTTTATATTACAAATACATATATGATATATGTATGTAGTTGTCCCTCAGTGTCCTTGGGGAATTGGTTCTAGGTCTCCTTTGAATACCAAAACCCACAGATGCTTGAATCCTTATACAAAATAGTGTAGTATTTACATATAAGCTTTGCACATTTTCTGTATACTTTAATTCATCTCTAGATCACTTATAATACAATCACTTATAGTACAATGTATGTACTATGAAAATAGTTGTGCTACTGTGTTGCTTAAGGAATAGTGACAAGAAGAAAAGTGTACATTGTCTACAAACCGTATTCAGGAATTGCTCACACCATGGATGCTGGAGAGAGATGAGGATCTTTGAAATGGTGGGAGGTTACACAGGGGATGCTTACACATTGCTTCATTTGTGTGGACTCAACATGTGCTTGTTGCAAGGCAAATTCAGTGCACAGTTGATTGAATCCCTGCCTATGGAACTCACAGATATGGAGGAATAACTGTGTGTGTGTGTGTGTGTGTGTGTGTGTGTGTGTGTGTGCGCGCACTGTATCATGACAAGTGAGAAATGCTGTGGAGAAACGTGCAGTTGGATAAAGAGATGGAGAGTAACGGGGGAGGGCTCTTTTATGTTGTGTGAGCCTGGAAAGAAAGCCCAGGATGGCTCTTGAGCAGAGACCTGAAGGAAGTGAGAGAGTGCACCAGCTGGCTGCTGGGGAAAGAGCATCCCATAGAGAGCACAGCAAGAGCCAAGCTCCTGAGGAGGAAGTATCTTTAGCATGCCTGGAGTTCTGAGGGGACAGGAGCGCATAAGAGGTGGGGGCAGGGAGGTGCAGATCAAGTAGGGCTCAGGTAAGGTCTTTGGATCTTATGAGAGAGTTAAGAATGCAAAGTGAGACTTTTTCATGTCCTTTAAAAATAATGATTGGGCCAGGTGCCATTGGCTGGTGCCTGTATTCCTAGCTTTCAGGAGGTAGAGATCAGGAGGATCACGATTCAAAGCTAGTCCAGGCAAATAGTTTGCAAGACCCAATCTCAAAAAACGCCATCACAAAAAAGGGCTGGTGGAGTGGCTCAAGGTGTAGGGCCTGAGTTCAAACCCCAGCACTGCAAAAATATTAAAAAAAAATGATCAGAGCCTGTTAATTACGCCTGTAATCCTAGCTACTCGGGAGGCAGAGATCAAGATTTTGGTTTGAAGCCAGCCAGGGCAAATAGTTCTTGAGCCTCTATCTCGAAAAAACCCAATACAAAACAGGGCTAGCAGAATGCCTTGAGTTGTAGAGCACCAGCTTAGCAAGCGTGAGGCCCTGGGTTCAAACTCTAGTACCCCAAAAAAGGTGCAGTGGTACACAGCTATAATTCCAGCACTCTGGAGGCTGAGGCAGGAGGATGAAAGTTCAAGGCCAGCCTGAGCTACGTGGTAAGACTTTGTCTCAAAAAAAAAAAAGCAAACAAAACCAAAAAAAGTAAAGAAAAGAAGAAAAACAGCTATTTTATTAACTTAGAAATTTTACTTTATTTCCCTTCTTTTTCTTTTTCTTTTTTGGAGTACTGGGGTTTGAACTCAGGGCCTTGCAGTTACTAGGTGGGCACTCTAGCACTTGAGCCACTCTTCAAGCCCTTCCTTTTTCTTTTTGCTTCTGTGTGTTGAGCCGATTACCTCACATGTGCTAAGCATATATTATACCACTGAGTTACACCCCCAACCTGTTTGGTTTTTTTTTTTTTTTTTTATTTTATGTTATTAACAGAAATCAAAAGCATGTTAGAAATTATTATTTAAGCCCTGAAATAAATATAAATTTAAGAAAAATGGAAAAGCAATAGTTCAAAAATGACAGCTCAAATATGCAATTTTACATTGCATTTCATAGAAATTTATTTATTTATTTTATTGGGGATTAAACTCAGGGCCTGGCACTTGCTAGTCAGGTGCCTTAACACTTAAGCCATACCCCCAGCCCATTTTGCATTGGCTGTTTTGAGATAGGGTCATGTTTTATGCCTGGACTGTCCTGGACTGTAGTCCTCCTATTTGTGCTAGAGATGTCAGGCACGTGTCACTGTGCCCAGGCATGGGTTACAGGCTGGGCACAATCATTGGTTGAGATAGGGTCTCAAGAATTTTTTTTTGGCTGGGGCTGAGCCATCACCCTCCTGATCTCCACCTTCCAAGTAGCAAGAATTACAGGCTTGAATCACTGTGCCCAGTCTAATTACTTTTGACATAGGGTCTGGAATGGATCTTGGACTGAGATTCTCCTACTTATCCCTACCCCATATCGCTGGGGTTACAGCTATTCCATACCATGCCTACTTTGTTTGTTGAGATGGAGTCTTACTAACTTTTTTGCCTGGGCAGGCCTCTAACCTTGATCCTCCTGGCCCCTTTTTTTTCTTTTTATAATTTTTATTTTTTTATTATTAATATGTGCATACAATGCTTGGGTCATTTCTCCCCCCTGCCCCCACCCCCTCCCTTACCACCCATTATGCCCCCTCCCTCTCCCCCCTACCTCCTCAATACCCGGCAGAAACTATTTTGCCCTTATCTCTAATTTTGTTGAAGAGAGAGTATAAGCAATAATAGGAAGGAACAAGGGTTTTTGCTAGTTGAGATAAGGATAGCTATACAGGGAGTTGACTCACATTGATTTCCTGTGCATGTGTGTTACCTTCTAGGTTAATTCTTTTTGATCTAACCTTTTCTCTAGTTCCTGGTCCCCTTCTCCTATTGGCCTCAGTTGCTTTTAAGGTATCTGCTTTAGTTTCTCTGTGTTGAGGGCAACAAATGCTAGCTGATTTTTTAGGTGTGTTACCTATCCTCATATCTCCCTGTGTGCTCTCGTTTTATCATGTGATCAAAGTTCAATCACCTTGTTGTGTTTGCCTTGATCTAATGTCCACATATGAGGGAGAACATACGATTTTTGGTCTTTTGGGCCAGGCTAACCTCGCTCAGAATGATGTTCTCCAATTCCATCTATTTACCAGCGAATGGTAACATTTTGTTCTTCTTCATGGCTGCATAAAATTTCCCTCCTTTTTTTTTTGTTTTTTGAGACAGGGATTTGCTATGCAGTTCAGGCTGTCCTGAAATTCACTATGTAGCTCATACTGGCCTTAAACAGATGATTCTCCTGTCTCAGCCTCCTGAGTGCTGGGATTACAGGTGTGCATTACCACGTACAGCTTGAGCATTGTTCTTAAAATCAAGGGAATCAGCAACTTGTTTCTGGGAGTTCTAAGCTTTCTGTTTCCAATTTCATTTTTCTTACAAGTTGCAGTTGGGAATAGATGTCTCTCTCTCTCTCTCTCTCACACACACACACATACACACAAACACACACATACACTGAGGTATATCCCTAGCCCTGGTTCTCATCTTTCATTATTTGTTTAAAAGGATCTTCCCTTCCCCTGAGCCACACACAAGCATACACACACACAAAAACACACACTCCATTCAAAGACTTAAACATGAATGTTAAAGTCAACTTTATTTGTGATTTCCTCAAACTGTAAATGATCCAGATGTTCATCAATAGGTGAATGTATATGTGTGGTACGTCCACACGATGGAATACTACTCAGCCACAAAAAGCAATGCACAGTTGATACTCATAACATGGCTTTATGCTGAGTAGAAGAAACCAGACAAACAAGTGTATGTACTGCAAGATTCCATTTATATGGAACTGTAGAAGATGTACACTAATCTTTGGTGGTCACCTAGAGAGGGCAGGGAAGGATGGGAGGGAGGGATTACAGAAGAACATGAGGAGACTTTTGGGATGAGGGATATTTCTTTATTTTGTTTTGGTTTGGGTTTGGGTTTGGGTTTTTTGAGGCAATGAATGGCTACGTTGCCCAGGCTGGCCTGGAACTAAGGATTCTCCTTAGTGCTAGGCTTCCAGATGTGCGCCACCATACCTGGTGGATATTTTCTTATTTTCATTGTGATATAGATTCACATTCATGCATACATATGTATGTATATATATATGTATGTGTGTATATATATATATGTGTGTGTGTGTGTGTATATATATATATATATGTGTGTGTGTGTATATATATATGTGTGTGTGTGTATATATATATGTCAAAACTCTAGGGGGTTGGGGATTTAGCTCAGTAGAAGAGCGCTTGCCTGGCAAGTGTAAGGCCCTGAGTTCGGTCCCCAGCACCAAAAAAAAAAAAAAAACTCTAGTTGTACACTTTAAATATGTGCAGTTTATTGTGTGCCAGTTATTTTTCAGTAAAGAAACCAAACCTTTACATGCCCAGAGTGTCTTGTGGATACTGTGTAGGAAATGAAAAAAGGCCCTTCAGGGTTTTGTTTATCTGTTGTTTGTTCTGCCGTGTAAGGGAAGCATTTGGGTTTGGTTCTGCTCCGCTGACATGGTGAAGTCTTTGAGTCCTTATGATTCATACGCAATCTTTGAGATGATACTTATATTCATGTTGATCTGTTCTAGGAGGGGATCACCAGCCTGGTTATCCTTTGTGCAACATCCTTTGGAAAAGTATAGAATTGAGTTTATAGAATTCCACTGTGTAAATTTGGAAGAGTTAAAGAATAAGTGGTCACCAGCAGTTTTCCCTTACCTGGATGTCAGTGAGCACTGGAGGAAGTCACTGAGTTGGGGTGGCAATGTCTGGAAGACTGGGCAGAGGGTTCAGCAAGATCTCAGTGTGGCTCCAGTGTATCTGGGGACCGTGGGAGGGGGTATTGCGTGGAGTTTAAAGTTTCTTTAAAGAGCCAGACTAGGGCTGGGGGTGAGGTTCAAGTGGTAGAGCACACACCTAGCAAGCATGAGGTCCTGGGTTCAAATACCAGTACTGCCCTTTCTTCCCCCAACCCATGCAAACAGACAGGGATTGAAATGCTGACCCTAGTCCTTACCAGCTGTGTGACCTTGGGCAAATCCCATACCTTCCGTGGTCCCTGGTTTCTTCTGGTACAACTTGTCATTGTTGTCATCACCTCTAACCACCACTATGGCAGCAGCACATTTTGTGACAACCTCTGTACTAAACACCCATTATCTCATTTAATCCTTATAAAAACCTGTGAGGCTGGTTATTTTTATATTTTTACAAATGAGGAAACTGCACAGACAGAAGTTAAGTAACTGGATAAAGATCAGTTAGTGGCAAAGCTGAGGCTGGAATCTGTCTGATTCTAGCCTAGGTTTGGTGTTCTTTATTATGTTAGACCATCATCATTTTAAAAAGGGGTAATGATAGGGTTGATGTCGTGATTCTGTATTTAATGTGTAGTGACTGTTTTATTTATTTTTTCTTTGGCAGTACTGAGGCTTGAACTTGAGGCCTCACGTTTGCTAGGCAGATGTTCTACCACTTGAGCCACTCCACCAGTCCTTTTTTGTGTTGGGTATTTTCAAGATAGGGTCTTGAGAAATATTTGCTTAGGCTGACTTCAAACCATGATTATCCTGATCTCTGCCTCCTGAGTAGCTAGGATTACAGGTGTGAGCCACTGGTGCCTGGACTCTATTGACTCTTTTTATAAGGGGCTATGTTTCTGGAAAATTATTTCATGCATCCTATCAACCACATCTTTTTTTTGGGGAGGGAGGGTGATACCCCTGGTATTTTCTTCCTTCCCAACTTATTTGCAATATGTCTAGGTAGATGAGCTAATAGTTAGATAGTCTTCATTTCAATTTTCCTCCAATCATATGTCTAAAGTCTTGCTAAATAAATCAGCTTTGATTATTATCTGTCTTCTTGGCTTCCATATTGACTGTCACAAAATACTACCTGCTGACTAGGGCTTCTGGGTGGGTTGTCATGCACCTGTTCTGTTCTAGGCCCTAAGGTGCCTGTGGTGATGATTGTGAAGGGACTGTGGGTTCCTGGAAGTTCCTCATGCTTTCTCCTCCCTGCCTGCATTCCATCTTTACCACAGTGGCTGTAGGGTGAACACAAGGAGTGTAGTCTGCTTTGCAAGCTGTCTAGTCAATATCTGTAGATGAATGTAAATAACAGCAGGTATCAACTGTGGGACAAAAGCATGAATATTCAGAAGGAGACAAGACTGCATGAATTGTATCACTATTGCTTTGATTCTACATTTTAAATACATCTGTATAGCTATTCAATTTTGCAATTATTTATTTATCTTTTTGTGATACTGGGGGGCCAGACACAGGGCCTCACACGTGCTAGGCAAGTGCTTTATCACCGAGCCACACTACAAGTCCCTTATTAAATATTTTTATTTATTTTTACTTTTATTTTTATGTTAGGGGTTGAACTCAGGGCTTTGTGGTTGCTAGGTAAGTGCTCTACCACTTGAGCCAGACCCCCCTGCCTTAATTTGTTTTAGGCAGGGCCTTACATTGTAGCCCAAGGTGTCACCAGACTTATGATCCTCTTGCCTCAGCCTCTGAGTGCTGGGGTTACAGTTCACAACACCGTGTCCAGGTTAGTTCTTTTTTTTTTTTTCAGGGTTTCACACTTGCAAAGCAGGTCCTTTACCACTTGAGCCACACCTCCAGTCCATTTTGCTCTGGGGTCTCTTGATTTATTTTCCTGGGCTGGCTTTGAACCATGATCCTCCTAAGCTCAGTTTCTCTGAGTAACTAGATTACAGGTGTGAGGCACCAGTGCCTGGGTTTTTTTTTTTTTTTAAATGCCCAAGTATTTTTAACTTAAAGCTATAAACACTACATGAGTGCAGTTTTTTGGTTTTTTTTGTTTTTTGTGGTACTGGAGTTTCAACTCAGGGCCTCATGCTTGCTAGGCAGGTGCTCTACCACTTGAGCCACACTATCCTTTTTTTTTGTATTGGGCATTTTCAAGATAGGGTCTCAAGAACTATTTCCCCAGACTGGCTTCAAACTACAATCCTCCTGATCTCTGCCTCCTAAGTAGCTAGGATTGCAGTCGTGAGCCCCCTGCGCCCAGCATGAATGCAGTTTTATACAAAATGGAAATAACTGAAGTCCCTTTAGACTACTATCCCTAAATTTCTTTTTATCCCAAGTGAGGGTTTCGTTATGTTTCCCAGGATGGTCTTGATCTCTTGAACTCAAGTAATTCTGCTGCCTCAGTCTCCCAAGTAGCTGTGACTACAGGCATACACCACCATGCTCACTGACTATCCCTAATCTTGGTCTGTGTCATCCCCGACCCTAGTTAAAAATATGTATGAGCGTGTGTGCAAAACACATTCTATCCTTTTTCTTTTTTACATAAAATATGCTGATGCAGATGTATCTTTCTATAACCTGCTCTTTTTTAAAAAACTCAATGCAATATTTTGATCATTCTATGTCTCCATATAGATTATACCACATTAGTTTTTAGGTGCTGCTCAAGTCACAATGACAATTTTACGTAACTGTTTGCCTGGTGATGAGCATCTTTGTTTCCCATTGCTGTGTTAACAAATTGTCACAAATTTAGTGGCCTAAAACAGCACACATTTCTCCTTAGGTTTCTCAGAGGTCCACAGTGAGTGTCAGCTGGGCTAAAAGTCAAGTGCTGGCAGGTTTGGTTCTTTCTGCTGGCTCTAGGGGAGAATCTATTCCCTTAGGTTTTTCACAGTTTCTCAGGACCACCTGCCTTGCTTGGCTTGTGACTCCTTCCTCTACCTTACAAAGAGACAGAGACATTGCTCTAGTCTTGCTTGTCACCACATGGCCTTCTCTGACCTAATGCCTCTCGCATCTCTTTTTTTTTTTTTTTTTTTTTTTTTTTTTGCGGGGTAGTGGTACTGGAGTTTGAACTCAGGGCTGTCCACTTGCTAGGCAGGCACTCCATCACTTGAGCCACTCCACTGGTCCGCCTTTCATCTTTTTTATAGGACCCTTTTTGATTGTATTCAATTCAGGGTTCACCCAGATGATCAAAATCTTTCTTCCCCTAAATCCTTACCTTAATCTCATCTGCAAAGTCCCCTTTGCTACCAAAGGCCACATTTACAGTGTCTGGAGATTAGGATACAGATATTTTGGAAGGCACCATTATTCAGCTGAGCACAGTGGGTATTTTGTGGATTTCAGTTTTTCACTATTGAAATGTGATATGGCCTTCAGTGTATATCATTACACGCCTGGAGTGTTTCTCTGGGGTGGGTCCTGAGATGTAGACTTGCTGGTCTTGAGTGATCATTTGAAATTTTAACGGACACTGCCAAATTGTTCTCCCAAGTGCCTGCACCAATTGATACTCCAGTGTCGGTTTGCTAGGACCTCCTTTACTCACATTCTCCTGGAGACCATTTCAGAATACAAGGCTTTGTTTGAATTTCCCATTTGCCAATGACTCTCTTAGATGAGTCCAAGAGATGTAATTGGTACCTGGAAATGCTGCCAAAGCTTGGTCAGCTGCAAGAAGCCAGAGTTGTCTGTTATTGCCACTTGCTCTTATCACTTCACTTCAGAGCACCTCGTTCGTGGCTGATATCCTTTGCTTCCTGGCATATACTCGTTTTGGTCAGTAATCCAGTTAATACAGACTATGTCCATATATAGGCAAGAGAGCACGACTGCGTACTCTGTGATGTTGTAGGGGGCTGCATTTACCAGGAAGAGCCACAGTGACTGTTGAAACATGCTCAAAGTGCACAGCAATTGTTGGACGAGTGGTACCGCACTCAGATTCCCTTAAAAGTTTCTCTCTTACATGCTAATATGAGTCAGTGCACATTTGTTTTGGACTAATGTGAAAACAGCTATATTAAGTACTTTTATGCTGTGTAAACCCTTTTTGATTATAAAGAATTATGTGGGAGACTGGAGTCGTGGCTCAAGCAGTAGCACATATGCTTAGCAAGCATGAAGCCCTGAGTTCAAAGCCCAGTCCCACCCAAAAAAAAAAAAAAGTCAAGAATTCTATGGATGTGGTTAGAAAATATTGAAAAATGTAAGACAGATAGTAAATAGCCCAGGACTACACAACTAGAAAAAGTTAATTTTTTTATTATTTTCTTCTTCAACTCAGATACATGTATATATGCTGGAATTTTATATGCAGTTTTGTATTCCTTATTCATTTATCATGTATTTTATTAAATTACATTTAAAACAGTTTTAAGTGGCTGTGTAGTAATTTATGGGTATAGAATAACTGTTTATACATTACTGTGACTTCTTCAAAGCTGCTGTTTTAAAGATAATACCAATTTATAGGAAGTTAATTGATTTTTAGTGTTTAGAGTTATCTGTTTGGTAAAGATTGGTGAATCATAAATTTGTGGGATTGGTAGGGTGTGTTTCTTCAGCCTGTTGCTTTTGACAGATTAGAACATAAAGAGACTTTGAGTTTCCATATGATTGCTCCCGCAGTGATGTTGAATATTTGTGTGGGGCTCTGAGTTTAGAAAATGCTGTTCAGTATGTGTGTAAAATAATTAATGTTCCCCAATGGGACACTGTGGAGCGCTCCCTAGTGTTTCTACCAAAACCTACAGTTGGCTGAATTACTAGGTCAGAGCACAGTGTGTAGCAATTTTAGATTAACAATAAAGAGATACATAATTTGTGAACTATTTTATGCAAATTGTAGGTTTAATAATGCTAATAACTACAAATGCCTCATTCAAGTAGTGGTTTTATATCAACTAACGTTTAGCTTGTATTTGTTTTTTTTCTTATTCTTTAAAATTTTTTTATTATCATATTGTTGTACAGGGGCACATTGTGACATTTACAAAAGCGCTTACAATATATCATAGTTAAATTCACCCACTCCATCATTCTTCTTTACCTGCCCCCATTAGCTTGTATTTGTAATGGATCTTTTCTGTGTTTACTGTATTTGCTTTGTGTGCATTTGTAGTTTGTGTTACTGATTTCAAATGAGCAAAGTCTATACAGTAAATATAACTATTTACTGGACAGTAGAAAATCAGAACCTCCTATCTCTGTTGATATGTTTGCCCTTGTTTATTACTGAAATGAAATAATTAAGAATGTTAGGGCTCAGAGTGTGGCTTAGGTAGTAGAGCGCCTGCTTAGTAAGCACAAGGCCCTGAGTTCAAACCCCAGTATCATCAAAAAAAGAATGTTAATGAAGAATCTGTGTCAACATATTATTTGCATTAAAACACTGTACATAATAGAATTACCTTCTTTAGTTCTTTTTTTGCAGTACTAAACTCAGGGCCTGAACTCAGGGCCTACATCTTGAGCCACTCCACCAGTCCTTTTTTGTGATGTTGTTTTTCGAGATAGGGTCTAGTGAGCTGTTTGCCCCCACTGGCTTCATGATCTTCCTGAGCTCTGCCTCCTTAGTAGCTCGGATTATAGGCGTGAGAGCCACTGGCACCCAGCACCTTCTTTATTTCTTGAAACCATTTCCTAACAAATTATCAGGTTAATGAAGTAGCTATAAAGCAACTCTTAGTTCATGGGCTGGAGGTGTGGCTCAAGCAGTGGAGCGCCTGCATAGCAGGTGCGAAGCTCTGAGTTCAAACCCAGAATTGCAAAAAACAAACAAATAAACCTACCAGAAATCTAGAAAAGAGCACAATGAGTAGAAAGGTAATGCATTTGGGGAACTTTGGAGGTAGCTTTTTTTTTGATGAACTTATAATAAAGAAAAGTTTGTTTTCCCTTAAGGATTCTTAACCTGAATAGAATTCAGACATTCATCAATAGAATTCATGGGGTCTGTGAACTTGGATGAGAAAAAAATATTTTTACTCTCATATTCCTTTAGGTGAAATTCAGCATTTCCTTCAGTTATGAATGTAGTGGACAACCCCCCATAGCATTGGCAGTACTTGTGACTGTTAACCAGTAGAAATCAGAGTCATATTACTGTTGTTGAACATATCTTGAAATACTGTTTATGCTTACCATCACTTAGAAATTATAGTAATTATTAGATCTTGTTTTTCATTGCTCAAATAAATGAAGTTCCCGTATTACAGTATCACAAGTTTGCTTCTTTAGGTGTTTTAGTAACTGTATTTCAATACACTTTGATGGGTTTCTTACAATCCTATGTTTTGTTTTATTTTTCTGTAGTGCTGGGGATGGAAATTAGGGCCCGGTGCATGCTAGGCAAGTGCTTTACCTCTGAGCTTCACTCCCAGCTCTTAATCCCCTGCTTTTAATTTTATGCACTAAAAGTGTTACCTAAGAAGGGCCGCAGATGATTAGCAGCCCCTGAAATAGACTTTGGCTTTTTTTTTTCATTATCTCTCCCTTTTTGGTTCAAGTTTGTCAAAGACTAGCATAGCTTGTAATTGTTTGACGTACAAGTGACCCTGAATTAATTAATAATTGTATTTATTTGCTAGTATTGGGATTAAACTCTTTTTGCTCTTTCCAGGCTGGTGCTCTACCAATTGAGCTATGCCCCCAGTCCTTTTTGCCATAGGTACTTTTCAAATAGGGTCTGGAATTTAAGCCAGTTGGCCATGATCCTCCTATTTATGCTTCCAGTGTTGCTTGGATGACAGATTCATGCCACTGTGCCTAGCTTTTATCGAACTTTTTGACAGGGCTGGTCTTGAACTTTTTGCTTTTGCTGGGACTAGGATTTGAACTTGTAAAGCAGACTTATCTCCTGATAAGACTTATTTTGGAGATGGGGTCTCATGAACTATTTGCTGGCCTTGAACTGCCATCCTCCCAATCTCAGCCTCCCAGTTAGCTACGATTATATAGGTGTGAACCACTGGTGCCCAGCTCAAGGAAGCTATTTTTTTTTAAGACAAAATATCTGATAAAGTGACAAAACTTTCTTTCAAAATAGAATACTTTTTTTGTTCATGAAGTATTTTGGGTTCTTCCCCCCTTGTCTGAGAACGTTGGTCAGCTGAACCTATGTGAAGCAAGTTTTATCCACATAACTTTATCTTGGTGTCTCATAGTTCTAGTAGGAACTGTTTTCAACAGGTGGCCTCCAGCAGTAACAGTTGCTATGCCAGGAGAAACATTGTTTTTTGAAATCAGGGGTTCCTTTTCCACTCATCTCCTCTAATGAGTACAGTTCTGTGGTTTTTTTTTGTTTGTTTGTTTGTTTTTATTGCACACATTGTTATTTTACACCTGCCTTTGTCAAGGTTCTGGAGCTTTCCTTAAACAGATGCCAGAACTGCACTGCCTCCTTGGTCACCACCACTCATAGGTGGCATTGAACACTTGAAATGTGCTGAGAGTGTGATACATAGCATGTTTTGAGGACTTTATTAAAAAAAAAAATGTAAAAGATCTCATCGTGTGAGGCCTTGAGTTCAATTCCTAGTACTGCCAAAAAAGAAAAAAAACTCACTTATATTGATTAAATGTTGAAATTATAATATTTTGGATATGGGTTAAGTAGGATATATTATTTAGATTAAAAGTGTTAAAATTTACTTTGTCTATTTGTTGTTTGTTACCTTTTAAATGTGGCTGCTGGAAAGTGGTTCATGTTTCTGTCAGATACTGCTGTGGGCAAACTGGGCCTCTCTGTTTTTGTCAATAAAATTTTATTGGAATGCAGTTAGCACATTCATTTACACATTGTTTGCCTTCATGCCACAAGGCAGAGATGAATAGTTGGATGAGTCCTTGTGGTGGTTTGTGTATAAAATGACCCCAGAGGTTCATGTTGAACGTTTGGTGGTGCTATTGAGAGGTGATTGGGTCCTCAGGCTTCTAATTTCCATCAATGGGTTAATCCTTTGATGAGTTTATACTGAATGGAACTCTTACGTGGAAGTAGAGCACACCAGTGAAAGTTATCTTCTGTCCCTAGATCCTTCATGTCTCTCTGCTGTCTGGCTGGTGGGAGGTAATCAGCTTTGCCTTACCATGTGCCTTCGTGCTCCCACTGACTCAGGCCCAAAGCAACAGGGCCTCGTTGATCATGGACTGGCTCAATCCTCTGACATCTTGAGCTAAAATAAATTCTTTCTCCCTTATTTTCTAACATATTTTGTCACAGTAATGAACTACACATCTTAAACTTCCAGTTCTGAGTCAGGTAGAGGAGATACTGTTTTTAGAAAAATAGGAAATCTAAGGTCATTTAATTGGTGTTAGGCTCAGGACTCCAGCTCAGTTCTTCAGAGGCTTTTGCATTATGCTTCTGCTTTAGGTAGCACTTGACCTTGATAGCTAGTTATCTCAGAGACAGTAGTTAGTGGCGGCTTTCCTTCTCTCACTATGTTGCCCAGACTGGGCTCAAGCAATTCTCCAACCTTGGAACTGTGATAGACGTTATAGGACTTAGTATAATCTAGTCACTGATTAGAGCAATATAGCTGTTGATCATAATTTATTTAAAACATTATACAATGCTTAAATTTAAAAAAATTAAAATGTTGGAATCGCAGAACACTAGGAATATGTGAAAGCACATAATGGAGAAGATAAAAGTCACACCACCCCACCCAGATAGTTCAAATTTTCATGTATCACACAAAGATAAATTTTAAGAAATTAGGCTCATTACTGTTTATTTTGTGTCATGCACTTTTTGCTGGCCAGTGATTCTATTTGGGGGGATTTTCCCAAACTTTCAGTATTGTTGAGCATTAAATGCCTTTATAAATAGTAAAGCCTGCATGGTAATTGTGTAGACATTCAGCAATTTACTTACTCAGTCCTCTAATACTGAGTATTTAGTTGAAAATTAGACAAATCATTTTTATGAATAGTCAGATTCTTTTCTTTAAGAATGCTACACCCTGCTGGGCGCTGGTGACTCCTTGTAATCCTAGCTATCTGGGAGGCTGAGATGGGGAGGATCTTGGTTCAAAGGCAGCTGCTGCAACTAGTTCCTAAGACTCCCAAAATAACCAAAGCAAAATGGACTGGAGGTGTGGCTTACCCACCTGTTTTGCAAGCTTGAAGGCCTGAGTTCAAACCCTAGTCCCATGAAGAAAAAGAAAAGAATGCTACATTACACATCTGTAACTGACGAGCCTTTTTTTTTTTTTAACCATAAATCAGAGTGAGAGCTTCAGAACTTTGCTGTTACTGTTGAAATTGGTAGATTGTTTTCTGTTCATTTCATATGCATAATTATGGACGTATTTCTGATCATGTGGTAATAATATGTAAATTATATGTGAAGGCTGTTACTAGACAAGGCATTTTGCTTAATTAAAAATTTTAGGAAAGCAGCACATGGTTCAAAAATCCAAAGGCTCACTGGAGTTACAGCTCAGTGGTACAGCATTTGTGTAGCATGTGTGAGGCCCTGGATTCCTTCCCAGCACAATCAATCAATAAATCAATCATCCGTTCAAAGGTTTGAAAGGGAACACAGGCAAAGTCTCATTTCCTCTCTGGCTCCAATCCCAGTGATAGTATCATCATAGCTGCTGGGTGTCCCTGGTGCTGTGTCCCTGTCTGCCTTTCTGCCCTCATTCCTCATTCACCTCCTCCCTCCTTTTGCCCCATGGTGACCACCTTAGTTTTTGGTGTTGTCATAGATCACACTGGCAGGTCCCAAACAGTCCAGCTTTTCCGGCTGGATGAAATTAGTTTCCATAAGGCTGGAACAGTCCACCAAGTGATGGAGAATGGTAAAGTATGAAATACTTAGAAACTTAGCATAGTAGAACAACCAGAGCAAACACAGAGATATGACCCAAGGAAGCTTTAGCAGATAATGTGGGAAAGCTTTGAAGCAACAGAACAGTGAGTCTTTCAAACAGATCTACACAGTTGTATCATAGCTCAGCCCCAGTGAGCACAGATAGATCCTTCAAGTGCCATGGCGAAGGAGACAGAGGGCCTTTAGTTCAAAGGCTTACTGGTCACAAGATGGTTTGGTAATTCCTACATGATTGGGGACATATGGTACTGACTAGAGCAGTTCTCCCCAGTGCTGATTTTATACATTCGTCCTTTTCCTAGTAATTCCATACAGTGCTAAAGTCACTCTTCCTGGTTGTGGAGTGAAATAGGGACTTACATGATAAACTATATATATTGCACAGCACTAGCTTTTAAATGTTTGTCAAATGTATGTTTTTTTCTTTGCCTATCATTTTTTGGGGGGAGTTTTTCCTTTATTCTTTCCTTCCTTCCTTTCTTCCTTCCTCCCTCCCTCCCTCCCTCCTTCCCTCCCTCCTTCCCCTGTTTCCCTCACTTCCTCCCTCTACCCCTTCCTTCCTTCCCCCAGTACTGGGGATGGACCCCAGTACCATGCATGTGCTGGCAGGTGCTCTACCATTGAGCTACATCCTCAGCCCTGCCTGTGGTTTCGGTATGCATGCTAACATGTGGGGCCCTCTGAGACTGAAAAAAATGATGGTGTACTGAGTCAGTGACAAATGCGTAATCTCCAAACCGCACGGGCCTTCAGGGGACAAACATGGACATAGAGTAGAGCACATCCAGCCAGAGTTTAGCTCAGAACTTCCTGTTTTTCCCCTTCTTCTTCTTCAGTACTAGGGTTATCTATTTATTTATTTATTTTTTGCAGTACTAGGATTTGAACTCAGGACCTCACACTTGCTAGGCAGGTGCAACGCCACTAGAGCTGCTCCGCTGGTCCTTTTTTGTATTGAGTATTTTTGAGATAGGGTCTCTTGAACTATTTGCCCAGGTTGGCTTCTAACCATGATCTTCCTGATCTGTGCCTCTCGAGTAGCTGAGGTTTTGATCTCAGGGCCTCGAGTGGGTGCTGGGGTCCAGCATCATTCTCTGAGGAGCTGTTCTTATCCTCCAGAATCTATAGGTATGCTTGATGAGTAAGCATCTTTCTTACTGCATGAGCAGCGGCACAAAAGGTTTCTTTTTAGCAAATGTAGCTTTGGATTGCTGTCTCTTTCCTATTGTCTGATGAGATTTTCCTGAGCTGAGAAACTGGTATTTCTCAGCTGAGAAACTAAGTTTCTTCACACATATTTTGAACTCATCTTTTTAGTATCATCAATAATTCAAACTGTTGGTTTAAAGTCTCTGCTCTAGTCATGAACTAGTCATTTTCCTATGATGATAGACTGATATGTGTATCTGTAACTCCCTCAATAATGTTCTGTCATTCCTACTATATACGTTGTCTGTGCCTGATATTAAACAATATGTTGGAAGAATATTTCATGTCAGCACTTAAAATTTATATAGTGCTTTTTAGCGGTCTACAATATTTTTTTTTTTGGAAGAATCCTATTTTGTTTATCTGATCATCTTATTTTGTTCTGTAAAAATAATCTTGTGTGATAGACCATTTAGGCGTTTTCTTTTAGAGATGACAACATTGAGGCCTTTGCAGTTAAAGAATAAAATGCATTTAACTGGGCATGGTAGTATAGCACTTGGCAAGCTGAGGCTGGAGAATTGTGAATTTGAGGCCAGCTCGGGCTATATAACAAGACCCTATCTCAAAAAACAAATAAATAAAAAGCATAAAATACAGTAGGTATCTATTAAAATATAGTAGGTATTTATTATGCTCCTACTAGAAGCCTAGAATTGTATAATTCCACCCCTGTCATATATTAGCATTTTGTACATAACCTAAACGTAATATGATTCTGAAATAGTGAACCTAGGAGTCTTTTTTGAATGCTATTTAGTGGTTAATGTTTTTGATAGAAGTCTTTTATTTATTCTATACTTTTCTGCTTTGCTAAATAATGTTCTTAAAGGTATTTAGCCTTTTTTTTTTTCCCCATGGCTTGGGTGTAATAGTTTTGCTTGGCAACCAATACGTCCTCATCTTTGTGATACCTACATAATGTAGTTAATTAAATCTTTATCCATGTAATGAAATGGGGTGACACATTTTTATTTTTAAAAATCTCATTGGGAAACCCCTTCATCTTTTGCTCATTTAAATATAAATATTTGATATGTAAGGAAGCTATTCATCTTTGTTTTGGCCCTAGTTTTTGTTTACACAAGGCTCAAATTCTTAATGTACATGATATTTGAAATTGAACTAGGATTTGCAATATCAGCATGGTTGAGAATATACTTTTGCAATGATGACCCAAAATAATTTGAGATCTGAAGTATTGCTCCTGTCTGTGTAGGATTCGAAGTGTTGGAAACCAGACATGAAGCCTTTTCTCAGAAACCTGTTTCCTTTCCTGAGAGAGACATATGGATGGTCTCTGCTCGCTTGTTTGCTAAACTAATTCACTCACAATTCAGTTTCTTTAAAAACAAACCTTCAAGCTGAGCATAAATATTGTTATATTCCTATACAGAAGCAGTTCCAGTGAGAAGGTGCTTTATGTGCTTTTTCATTTTATGGCCCAGTTTCTTCAGCTCCAAAAGAGAATTGAAGTTGCATTCTTGTGAGGCGGTTAGAAAAACCTGGTCTTATGATATAATCCATTTGGCCATGAAGTAGACAAAGCTTTTTTCTCTTAAACACTCTATAAGATTGAACAAAGCTTTTAGCTCACAATAAGGAAAAAGAGCATAGAAATAAAATCATAGAAAAGATGGTATGGAGGAAGTAGAAGACAGGAGACCTCAAAGCCAAGACTGGAGCGAGGTGGCACCTTCTAGCTTCTTCATGTTCTTTGCCTCCCAGGCTGGTCTTGAGCCACAGCCCTCTTGCCTCCGCTTTCAAAGTAGCTAGGATCACAGGCACGAGCTGTGTGCCACGCAGTGATTACTTCAGACTCCTACTCATCCATCCAGTTGTCCTCTTGGATGTTAATGAGAGACTAACTGATGACCATTTCACCAGCAAGGACTTTGATTCTTAGTGTCTGGGTCCAAAGTGTTACACTTTCTCAGACTGTGTTTTCCCCTTCTTACATGATTATCCTGTTCAAATTTCCCAGCACGACCCAAAAAGTATACTTGGACTATAGATTTGTTATAAATTAAAGTTAATTGAAGCAAATTTTGTCTTGAGAATTTCCTAACCCTACCTTGTGATAGTGGGAGAGAGATGAGTATTCTTGCTCCAAATTATAGTTTGGCAGCTCAGAGATTTCTGGTGACCCTCTGGTGACCATCTCCTCTCATCCTCTTTTCAGAGTTTCTCATTGTTACTCTGTCTTGCATATTTGATATTAATAGTGAAAATGGAAGTCCAGCTTGAATATTTCTTGATCATTGAGTATAGCTTCTATGCATATAGAAAAATAGCCATATTTTTACTGTCTAAAAAAAGAATAACACCCTTAGCATCTTCACAGAGCTAAAGCTGCCCCCAAGAAGCAGTTTCTTTCTTGAGTAATCCAATATTCAGTGGCAGTAATTCACTCACCTGGCATAGTAGCTTCCCTTTGGATGTTTCTGCTCCATTGCTCAGGTAGGGGCAATGGTAAATAATTCATTTGGATAGTTGATTTAAACTCTCAGGCTAGCCAGGGTTATACCTAGTTTTCTTATTTTGGATTCTTCTTTACTTTTCCTTTTTTTTTTTTTTTTTTGGTGGCACTGGGGTTTAAACAGGGCCTCCTGCTTGCTACACAGGCGCTCTATTATTTGAACTACACTGCCAGCCCTTTTTTCTGTTTTTTGAGACAGAGTCTTTCTGTGTAGCTCACATTGGCCTCAAAACTCAAAATCCTCCTGCATCAACCTCCCAAGTACGCACTACCCTGCCCAGTGCTACATTTTTATTTTTAAGGTACCTAATATGACCAAAAAATTAAACAAATATATTTATTGATGATTTTTCTACCTCCACATCATATTGAAGCTAGGTCATATATCCTGATATATTTTAAGAGTAAGGTATTCTGGCCGGATACTGGTGGCTTATGCCTGTAATCCTAGCTGCTTGGAAGGCTAAGGTTAGAAGGATCCAGGTTTGAAGTTAGCCTGGGGAAATAGTTGGAGAGACCCCATCTCCAAAATAACCAGAGCAAAATGGACTGGAGGTGTGGCTCGATAGCACCTGCTTTGCAAGGGCAAGGCCCTGAGTTCAATCCCCAGTTCCACTAAAAGAGGTGGGGCGGGGGGAGAGAAAGGTATCCTATAAATTAAAAATAAAAAAGCTTCTTAGTATAAAAGCCCTCCATTTCCCCATGACTGCATGTGCTCCTCTGACTTCTCATTAGTACAGTGTAGTGGTTTTTCTGAATACTTGATAAGTTGAATGAAAGCACCAAAATATGAAAATGTGGGGCTGAGGGTATAGCTGAGTGGTAGAGAGCTTGCGTGGCACATGCTTGCTTGGCACGTGCGAGGTCCTGGGTTCCATCCCTAGCACCCGGGGTGGAAGGAGGTGAGTAGGCACGTACCTTATTTATTTACATTCCTGAGAGGTAGCTAGGTCTGGGTCACTCCATCTTTGTTTTAAAAACTAGAAAACTGAGGAACAGAAAGATTAGTGGTTGACATACCTTGGATTAGAATTTTTGCCTTTTAAGCACTCCTAGCAGTATTTTATCCTTGGCAATGAAATCTTTCTTCTGTCAGAATAGCATTTGAAAAAATTTAAAGAGGGGGACTAAATTTTTACCTCCTCCCCTTTGTACTTATTAAATCTTCTTTCCTAAACTACTCATTTGGTTTTCTATTATGAAAGATAATTTGGTGATGTAGAGATGCTCTATAGACAGATCTGTCTATCTAGCATGAGGGTTTGACTCAGGGCCTCATGCCTGCTAAGCAGGCACTCTACCACTTGAGCCATGCCTCCAGTCCTTTTTTCTGTTGGGTATTTTCCCTTCCTTCCTTCCTTCCTTCCTTCCTTCCTTCCTTCCTTCCTTCCTTCCTTCCCTTTCTCTCTCTTTCCTCCTTTCTTCCTTTCTTTCTTTCCTCCTCTTTCTTCCCTCCCTCCCTCCCTCCTTCCTTCCTTCCTTTCTCTCTCTCTCTCTCTCTCTCTCTCTCTCTCTCTCTCTCTCTCTCTCTCTCTCTTTTGTACTGGGGCTTGAACTCAGGGTCTTAACCTTGAGTCGCTCCACCAGCCCTATTTTTGTGAAGGGTTTTTCAAGATAGGGTCTTGTGGAACTGTTTGCCCAGGCTAGCTTTGAACTGCGATCCTCCTCTGTCTCCTGAGTTAGCTAAGAACAGGCGTGAGCCACTGGCACCTGGCTTCTGTTGGGTATTTTCAAGATAGGGTCTTGTGAACTATTTGCCTGAGCTGGCCTCAAACCATGATCCTCCTGATCTCTACCTCCCCAGTAGATGGGAGTACGGGGTGAGTCACCAATGCCCTGCTTTTATTTTATTTTATTTATTTATTGTGGTATTGGGGCTTAAACTCAGGTCTGTCACCTTGAGCCACTCCACCAGCCCTTATTTGTGATCTTTTTTTTTTGAAATAGGGTCTCAAAAACTATTTGCTCTGGGCTGGCATAGAATCAAGATCCTCCTGATCTCTGCCTCTTGAGTAACTAGGATTATAGGTGGAGCCACCCCACTGGCACTCAGCTTATTTTTTATTTTTATTTTTTTCAGAGCTGGGGTTTGAACCCAGGGCTCGTGCATGATAGGCAAGCACTCTTAGTGTGTGATGCCCCCAGCCCTCCTTTTAAAAACAGTATTTAGTGGCTTTTGTTATGCTATTTTTATACATTTATGTAATGTACTTTATGTTCACCCCTCACCACTGTCTCCTTTTCTCCTCCCCTCTTCCCTCCCTGCGGTTTCCTGTCACCACACTGCCCTCCCTTTTATAATCATGTCCTAGTATCATCATGACAGTGACCATCATCGTCATCATCATTTTTAGGTCTATATTCTACATATGAGCAAAAACCTGATATTTGTCTTTTTAAGCTTGGCATATCTCACTCAAGAAAATGATCTCCAGTTCCATCCATTTTCCTGCAAATGACAATTTCATTCTTCTTTCTGGCTGAATAATACTCCATTGTGTATTTATATGACATTTTCTTTATCCATTCATGGATGTTGGGCACTGAGGCTGATTCCATACTGTGGCTATTGTGAGAAGTGCTATTATAAACATAGGTGTGCTGGTATCTTTATTGTATATTGACTTACTCCTTTGGATATATGCCCAAGAATGGTATAGCCGGGTCATGTGGTAGTTTTATTTTTAGTTTTTTGAAGAATCTCCATACTGATATCCATAGTGGCTGCACTAATTTACATTCCCTCCCCATCCTTGCTGGCATTTGCTGTTTGTTTTCTTGAGGATAGTCATTCTGACTGGGGTGAGATGGAGTCTCAGTGGCTTTTTGATTTTGCGTTTCCTTTATGGCTATGGATATTGAGCATTTCTCCCATATTGGCCATTTATACTTCTTTTGAGAACTGTCAGTTCAGTTCAGTGGCCTGCGTCTATTAATGGGATTATTTGTCCTTTTGGTGTTTAGTTTTTTGAGCTCTTTATATATTCTGGATATTAATCCTTTGTTCAATGACAGCTTGGCAAGATTTTCTCCAGTTGTATGGGTTGTCTCATTCTTCTTCCTTTTTTTTTTTTGATGGTACTAGGGTTTGAACTCAGGGCCTCATGCTTGCTAGGCTTGCTGGGTAGGTGCTTTACCTCTTGAGCAATTCTACCAGCCCCATGGGTTGTCTCATTCTTGTTTCCTTTGATGTTCAGAAACTTTAATGTGATGCAGTCCCATTTGTCAAGTCTTGCTCTTATTTCTCAGACAGTTGGAGTCCTGTTCAGGAAGTCATTGCCTGTACCTGTGCCTTCAGATGTTTTCCTGTAGTGGTTTTAAAGCTACGGGTCTTGCATTAAATGTTGTGAGCCGTATTCTGAGAGAGCAGAATGAAGTCCAGGCATACCCCTCATCTGTGTGCTGGCAGACACAAACTTACCCACCCTGCATGTTTGGTGAGAAATGATAGTGTCCAACCACCACTCCGACCTGATAATGAGCCCTCTCCACTTCACTTACTGGCACCTTTCTTTTTCCAGTGAGCTTCTATTACTTTGCAAGCAAGAGATTTGAATTCTTTGTGAACACTAACAGAGCAAGTCAGAAAGGGTGTGCACAGGGCTGGCTATTGATGCAACTACAAGAAAGCTTGGTACGTATCTTCAGATCTGCAAGATGTAGAAAATAAGCCCTTACCCAAACCAGCTTGGCGGTTCCCTCTGTGCACTAAGAAATGAGGTAGCCAGTGAGCAAGCCTACTGTATGTTTTGAATGGAGCAGATAATGTGTGCTATCATTCACAACACACCTCATGCTTGCTAGGCAGGCTGTCTACCAGTTGAACCACTCCACCAGCCCTTTTTTTGTGTGTTTTTTGGTTATTTTTCAAGATAGGGTCTCGTGAACTATTTGCCCAAGCTGGCTTTGAGCCATGATCCTCTTAATCTCTGCCTCCTGAGTAGCTAGGATTACAGGCGTGAGCCACCAGCACCCACCCGCTTGTGGATTTTTTTTTCTTTTTTCTTTTCTTATATTCGTATGTGCATACAATGTTTGGGTCATTTCTCCCCCCTTACCCCCACCCTCTCCCTTACACCCCCAACCCCCTCTCCCTCCCTTACCCCTCCAACCCCTCGCTACCAGGCAGAAACTATTTTGCCCTTATCTCTAGTTTTGTTGAAGAGAGGATAAGCAATAATAGGAAGGACCAAGGGTTTTTGCTAGTTGCAATAAGGATAGCTATACAGGGAGTTGACTCGCATTGCTTTCCTGTACATGTGTGTTACCTTCTAAGTTAATTCTTCTCAAACTAACCTTTTCTCTAGTTCCTGGTCCCCTTCTCCTGTTGGCCTCAGTTGCTTTAAAGTATCTGCTTTACTTTCTCTGCGTTGAGGGCAACAAATGCTATCTAGTTTTTTGGGTGTCTTACCTATCCTCATATCTCCCTTGTGTGCTCTCGCTTTATCATGTGATCAAAGTCCAGTCCCCTTGTTGTGTTTGCCCTTGATCTAATGTCCACATATGAAGGAGAACATATGATTTTTGGTCTTTTGGGCCAGGCTAACCTCACTCAGAATGATGTTCTCCAGTTCCATCCATTTACCTCCATTTGTGGATTTCTGATGTGAAATAACACTCTTTCTTAGGGAGACCATTGGGCCCTAATGTCTACTGAGTTGTACTTAGTGTTTGGTTACATTTGCTGAGTTAGCCATGTTAGCCAGAGAGCTGACCCGGCCCTCTCTCCAAGGGTGGTATGACGTGTGGTCAGAAGTATTCCATCATAATGCTGAGCAGGATGAATGTGTTGAGAGCATTGAGGGTGTGGTTTGTTTTTTTCTTTTTTGGTGGCCCTGGGGTTTGAACTCAGGGTTTTACACTTGCAAAGCAGGTGCTGTACTACTTGAGCCACTCCTCCAGTCCCTTTTACTCTCGATATTTTAGAGATGGGATCTCCCAAACTATTTGCTGGGGCTCAGTCCTCCTGATCTCAGCTTCCCAAATAGGAGGGTGGTTTTTTTTTTTTTTTTTTTTTTTTTTTAGCAGTTTTACACGTTTTAAACTAGGTTGTTTCTTCTTGTAATGAAATAAAGTCTTATCCACTTGAGGGGAACTGTAATGATGTTTGATTCTTTGAACACTAGAAAAATGAGCTCATCCAGCACACTAAGGCATAAAGCTTGTAAAAGTGGTCTGAGAGGTTAAGGTGGTCCCGTTGTACTTCATTGGCTTCCTTGGTGGTGGTAGCATGTATCTTTGAGAAAGAAACCACACAGGCACTTTAAACTTCTCAGAAGCAAATCCTTGAGTTTGTATTCAACTGCATAGATGATTAGGAGAACATGACAGCATTACTTTAAAAATCAGTGAGGCCAAAGCAGGAGAAATTATATGAAATAATATTTTTCTTTCTGTTTTTGTGAAGGGTACTGCGTTTGAACTCAGTGCCTCACGCTTGCTAGGCAGGTGCCCTACCACTTGACCCACTCTGCCAGCCCTTTTTTGTGTTGGGTATTTTTTAAAATTAGGATATATTTGTTGTGTAGGGGAGATTCATTGCAACAATTCCAAATAGCCTTTCATTGTACATTGGTTAGATTGCCCCCACCATTTCCCTCTCCCCCCTGCAACCTCCTCCTTGCCCCACTTACAGCAATTGCAAGGAGTTTTCATCATTCTATTTCATGTTCATGAAGCCCATCAACCATATCCCCTCACCTTCATTTCTTTCGTTCTCCCTCCCCTCCCATAAGTACCCCCATACCTATTTTACAATCCTGTCTTTCATTAATTCCAAAGTCAGTGTTTTGTGTTGAGACTTTAAACTTTCTCCTTCTCGGTCCCTCTCTTACATATACAGATACTCAGTATATATACTTTTTAAATAAAAATAGCATTATGCTGTGTATAATATTTTAGTGAGTATCAGCTTTTGATCGATAATTTTATTTGTGACATTCAGAAGGATTAGAAAACCTATTTCAAGGATACACTAGGGTCTGCTTGATGAGACTTAAAATTTGATGGATTCCTTAATTCTTGCTTTTGAGGTGCTTGCACAAATAGAAGGATGTTAGAGTCCTCCCAATAAGGTGCAAGGCTTTCTAATGCCTCCCCTTGTATAGCTACTTTTTTTTTTTTTTTTTGGTGGTACTGGTGTTAAACTCAGGACTTATGCTTGCTAGGCAGGTGTGCTACCAGCCCTGTTTTGTGTTGGGTATTTTTCGAGATAGGGTTTCATGAGCTATTTGCCTGGGCTGGCTTTGAACCGTGATCCTCCTGATCTTTGCCTCCTGAGCAGCTAGGATTACAGGCGTGAGCCACCAGCACCTTGTGTGGAACTACTGTTTTGCTAATCTAGTTCATATCAAAGCAATGAATATAACTTTTTCAGTGCTATTGTGATTTGATTAAATAAAACACTTAAAAAGAGTTTTTGCACCTGCAGTTAGAATGCTTGGTCTTTAAAATGTCCAGCTTACATGGTTCACACACTAAGTGGAGATTGAGCATGGGATGAAAAGGGAAAGGGAAGGAAACTTAAAACTTGAATGTGGTTGAAGTGCTCGCTATAGAGGAGTGACTATAGTAATCTTAAACTGGCTGAAGCCACTATGGGAAGGGGACTAGTAAGTAGTGAAGAGGTCTGGTAGAGATGAATCATTATAGGTTGTAATACACATGTGCATGGTGACAACACTAGGAATCTCTCTGTAGAGCTATCTTTATCTCAAACTAGCAAAAACGCTGTTTTTCTTACTATCTGTTATGTTTTCTCTTCAACAAAATCAGAGAACAAGAGGGAGGAACAGACTCTGCTCGGAAGTGGTGTATATGGGGGGAGGAGGCCCAAATAATGTATGCACATGTAAGCAAATGTAAAAACGATAAAAATAAAATGTCCAACTTACAAAAGTTCACTGTGTCCCACCATTTATTTCATGGCTTGTTATCTCTGTGTCCTGTCAAACTAAGAAAAGAACTGTTTCTGCTATTTGTGGGGGCAGGGACACTGGCAGAGCCCTTGAGGGAATAGCCTGAGAAGGCTCCAGTGCGGAATTCTGTGTATCATCCTATTACACGTCATTCATGTAAATGGAATGTGTTTATAGTTCATCTGGCAAGCAGTTGGCACGAGAGCAAACACAGCTTGGCCAACATACTGTCCTTATGTTCTCCATCAGCAGTCCTTCTGCCCGGAGCATCGCTGTTTTAGGGAACCACAGAGTGCCATGTGCCTTTCTGCTCTGCAGGTGTAGAAGACGGCTTGTGTACCAGGCCCTGTCCACTGGGGGTCCAATGTGTGATAGATGCATATTGCTGGCTACCGTTAGGTAATTGAACTGCTAGGAAATTCCTTAAGTTTACCTGGCTGTGTGTTTCAGTCCAATCAGTCCAATCTTGGAGTCTCATTTTCCAAAGAGCCTATTTGACACGTACCAACGCATTTATCATCAGAGATTTTTAATTCAACATTGCCCCCATTCCTGTGAAATATATACATGCATATTTAATAAATGTATGTATTTATGGAAAAAGAAGCAGGTGTGAAAAATTGGGGCCTACAAGGATTGCAACCTATAGTCAGAATGCCAAATTCAATCCACAGATAGGGCTGAATTTGGCATGCAGAGGTTTTCAAAAACATTTGAGTTTGAATGCCTTAGAAGGGACATGCATTCTCTGGCTGGTGATGAACACCACCATCCTCTCTGTCAATGAATATATGAAATAACAATGCAAATGATTGATTGGTGGCCTGTTTCTACTAGGAAAGCTCTTATTTAGCAATGTGAAATTCACATTACCCACTCCTTCCCACCTCTGAGTTTGTGGTGGGGAAAAGACTGTCAGTGCAATTGTGGCACCTGGAAATTCAGCCAGTATGGCAGTTTCAGGCATGAATTGTTTTATTATTGTTATTATTATCGTATTATTGTTGTACTGGGGGTACATTGTGACATTTACAAAAGTGCTTACATTATATCTGAATTAAATTAATCCCTCTATCATTCTCCTGTATCCCCAGCCCTAAAGTCTGTATCTCCTACTTAATATTAGGAAAGTGGCCACTTCTCTCTGTGGAAACCTGAGGATCTTCAACCACGAGAATGCCTTAGTTTTGATAAATAGGCTGCCTTTTTGAGAATGCACTGTCTGGCATTGAAACAGCCCATCCTAACAAGGAGGGCCAATGTATATGCAGTAACAGGTCTCATTCTAAATTCAAAGTTTGGGTGGCAGTGGAGTGTGGGAGGGGTTCCCAAGTTGTGCCTGATAAGATTTCCTGAGACACCTTTTAAACATAAGAGTCTAGGACCTGTGGTGGTGGTTACAGGAAATATGTCATTCTGATTAGTGCTCAGGGTGCTTCTTACCAGGCACAGGTGGGAAACACGGTGGTGTAGTTCAGAGTGTGGGCTCAGAGTAGAGAGTGTGCCTTTTAATCCTAGCTCACCAGCTATTGGTGAAATGACCTGGGCAACTTTGGTTTGCTCTGCACCAGCATTTTCTTACCTGTAAAAGGGACAGTAGTCTTCCTTGCCTACTTCATGCTGTGGATTTCAGATGAGGGACTCTGAAATGGAAACTTCTCAGCACAGTTTCTGGCACATAATAGATGGTGGGCAAACATTGCCCCCACGATTAGGCTGCCTGAAAATCTCCTGAGTTGTAGTTTTTGCCTTGTGCTCTTCCTGGAATGGCATCTTATGAAAGTGTTACCTAGAGAAAATTTGAAAAAGCGAAGAAGTAAAATATAAAGAGATACACATCATCTCTTCATGAAAATATTTCCAGTCTCTGTGAGAAATGCTTTTTTTATTTTTATTTTGAAACTAGATCTTGATTCATAGCTCAGGCTGACCTTGAACTCACTGTGTAGCCAACCTGTTTTCAAATGTGAAATCCTTCTGCTTCAGCCTCCAGAGTGCTGGCATTATAGGCCTGTGCCACCATGCTTAGCTAGGTTGAACTCTTTTATAAGAAGTCTATAAACAGGTTGAGGGCATGACTCAAGTGGTAGATTTCCTGTTTAGCAAGCACCAGGTCCCTGAGTTCAAACCATAATACCACAAAAAAAGAAAGAAAGAAATTTAAAACAAAAATATTCTTGAGCCTTAGTTGTGGAAATTTGTTTTCTATTACCTTTAGTACAACAAATTTCCAGTGTAATAAAAAAGATTTGGCATGTTTTTGGAGATGATTTTTGCCTGCAGTCTTAAGAGTTTTAGTGAAATTCTAAAATTGTAGTTACATGAATTTAAACAAAAAGGAACCTAATATTTCATTTTATTAGTAACCTCTGAATTCCTTTTCTTTTCTATTTTGGTGGTACTGCATGTTGAACTCAGGGCTTTGAACTTGCTAGGCAGGTGCTCTGCCACTTGAGTCACTTTGTCATCTCCTGACCTCTGGATATTATAGTGTTATAAAGTTAAGTGTTCATCAGTGTGGTAAATTACAGTGTTTTAGGAATGACTTTCCAGGATGTGAACTTTTTGGTTGTGGTTTTTGCTTCACTGTGTTGTTCCTTATATTACTTAAGAGAGAAAAGAGTCTTTTGGTGGGAAGTCATATTGGAAAGAGAAATTGGACGTTAGGTGTCTTGGGACATTTCAGAACATAGGTATAACATGGTAATATTTGTCACATGTGTCTTTGACAGCAAAAATTGGGTCACTAGCACAGAATCAACTTCTTGCTTGAAATCCATAATGCATTAGGTCTTTTTTCAGTGATGTAGACTATTTTTGGGTGTTCCTCCCCATATTATTTCTAGGCATGTATTTTGTAACTCAGAAATACTAAAAGCAGCATGAAGGGGGAGGATTTTATGTATTTTACTTTTTTATTTTCATTTTGGTTGGATTGGAATTTGAACTAGGGCTTCACACTTGCAAAGCAGGCACTAGCAAAGTAGGTGCTCCACTGCTCGAGCCACACTTCTAGTCTGTTTTGCTCCAGTTATTTTGGAGATGGAGGTCTCACAAACTGTTTGCCCGGGCTGGCCTGGAATCTTGATCCTCCTGATCTCAGCCTCCCAAGTAGTTAGGATTACCTGTATTTTATTTTAATAATTCATAAAACTTTTAAGAATGTGGTATTATAGTTTCCAGATAAAGGCTATAAAACTGGAGTTTTTTTCTGGTCATGGGACAGGACCAATAGTTCAGCAAAGTCCTCTACATTTCAGATGTTGACAGGTGACGCTCCAGGGTATGAGCCAATTTAGGCTTCCCGATGTCCAAAGGAAAGAAAATGGAACCTTGGGGGCTGATAGTCATATTATTTTGGGTAGACGATGTTCAACATGTCAGTTTCACTAGGAAAGTTCCAGCTTTGCCCCTGTTCTGCCAAGATGGGGGTCAAGGGTTTCTACGGAACATATACTGTGCTCTTGTAGCTGTTTATCCTTAGAATCCTTGCTCCCTGCCCCCAACAGCGTACAAGTCTTTGCTAGGAAAGGTGCATTTAATTTTAGCTAGTTGGCTAGTTTTTCTGAACATTTGTTCTCTGCAGTCTGAAGGAGACAGATGGAATTGAATTCTAAAGCAAAGTCTTTTGATTTAGAAGAAATAAGCAGTAAGGCGACAGACAGGTTTCCAGGCCATTTAATTAGTCAAGCACAGCTGTGAGTGGGGACTGAGGAGCAGGGCAGGCCTCTGGGCACAAAAGAGGCAGTGTTTCTCAGGTTTCTTCCAGGTCCATAGTGGTGGCCATGATCACCAGGGATTTCTTCTGAGGACTCACTGGGTATGCATTCGTGTGCCTGCCTAACCCAGCCAAACTTGTTCAGGTTGCAGATGTAGAGTTGACATCCCTGATCTGCTAAGCAAAGTGCAGGATGCTGACTGGGACTGCCTTGTTGAGCCAAACACTGAGACAGAGCAGGAGTTCAAGAAAGTGCTGGTCTGGGACGCTGTGTAGCCTGCTCTGTCCCACTGTTGCTGTTTCTGTTCTTTGGTTTGTTTGTCTTGGTGGAGGGGAGGTAAGTGTACTGACAGGCAGCATCTTTACTCATTCATTTAGTCAGTAAATATTTATTAAATATTGGCCACTGGTGTATGCCATGTTCTCTGGGGCTTGGGATGTGTCAGGGAACAAAATAGACAAAACTATAAGCTATACTGACAGAGTTTGAAGTAATTTTGAATAAGATCTTTAAAAATAATATTAGCTGGGGCTGGGGGAGTGGCTCAGGTGGTAGAGCGCCTGCCTAGCAAGTGTGAGGCTCTGAGTTCAAACCACAATACCACTAAAAAAAAAGATTATCTAATGCTATTGAGTGCTTGCCACATGTCAGGGGCTGTGCTAGGCTTTATTTTAGGAGACACAATTCAAAATACATTGAGCTCGTGGTACAGAAATGTAAAGACAAATGAATGTAAGAGCCCACCCTTGAAGAGCTTATGGTCTGTCAGATCCTCCTGGTGCCTAGCAAGCACAAGGGCCTGCGTTCAAACACCAGTACCGCAAAAACAAACAAACGAAAAACATCATGTCCTACTCCCTGGAACCTATAAATGTTACCTTATATGGAAAAGGGGCTTTGCAGATGTGGTAGTCCAGGTGTTCTTAGGAGAGGCAGAGGGAGATTACCCAAAGAAAAGAAGATGGCCCTTCAATCAGAGGCAGGGATTGAATGAGTGTGGTCTCAAACCCAGGAATGCCAGCAGCTACCAGAAGCTGGAAGAGGCAGGAAGTGATTCTCTCCTAAAACTCCAGGAGTTAGTGGAGACTTGCCAGCACCTGGATTGCCCAGGGACTTCTGGCCTCCAGAACTGTATAAGAATAAACATTTTTTTGTTGTTGTTTATTTTTTCGGTGTTACTGGGGTTTGAACTCAGGGCCTCACACTTGCTAGGCAGGTGCTCTACCACTTGAGCCACTCCACCAACACATACCTGTTTTTTTTTAAAGTCACAAAATTTGTGGTGTCTTGTTGCAGCAGCTATGGGAAATTCATACAGTACATTTTCAGTTTAACGAGACAATGTGAAATTGATACTAAGGTTTTTGTATCAATTTATATTTCTGCCAGAAGTGTCTGGGAATTCTATTGTCTCACATTCTTGTCAACATTTGAAACTTTTACATCTTATCCTCATAGCTGTAGCTAACACTCTGATAGGGATAGTATGTATAAAATGCTATGGAAGCACAAGTATGGCATTCTGAAAACACAGAGAAAACTAGAGTTTCTTAACCAGGAGAAATGGAGGAGAGCTGAATTTTGGAAGATAGGCAGGATTTAGACTGAGTGGGATAGGTTGAGAAATAGTAGGAAGGTGGAGAAATAGGCGCCTGGTCATGGAGACATGACAGAAGATAACACCTGGTGGGAGCCAGGAGCACATAGAACTTCTATGCAAGAATTTCATATGTGATGAGGTCCTCACAATTTTAGCAGCCCCGTTAGTTACCAATAGCAGCTGTACAAAACCAAGTGTGGGAGGAAGTTTTACCTGTTAGCCAAAGCAAAGCAATCTAGTAACAAGTCAGGCCCCTTCTAGTTCTGGCACCAAGCCAGAGGCTGCATTCGTGAATTAAAGTGTGCACTTTAGTATCGTGGTCATCAGTTCCATCAAAGACCCTTTTTAAACCTAGAGGATGTGGAAAAATGAGTATGAATGACCACATCGTTCCAAGATTGGACAAGGTTATGCAGCTTCAGAGTCTAATTTAATTGGTAAGTGATTCACTCTGGATTTAGGGTTCACTATTAGAGATAGAATTCCATCCCTCTACTCACAGTTCATTCACGTGGTTCACAGGAAATCCTTCTGGTCTTCTTTAATTGCCATATGCAATTCAATTTGGCTGTGATCAGCATCTTCATATTGTGAACAATGGCAGAAAAATCTGCAGAAGGATTGAAGATTCCACACTAATGCGTATGAAAGCTTCCATATTCTGCCTTACTTAAGAGTTCTGTTGTGAGAGTGTAAGTCTGGCCAGTTGATCTCTGAAATACAAATTCCTTTTACGCTGCCAGTTTCACATAATGAATTGACTTGGTTAATGCACTGTGCGAGGGGAGCATAGTAATAGTTAACACAGCTCATTGGAGCTTGACTGATCCTGAGTCTTAACCATCATTTCTCTGTGGAGATTGGAAGGTTTTAACGTTCATTGATGGTCCCCAGTATCCGTGGTGGATTTTCCCATCCCACCACCCAGTCTCCCTCCTAACCAGGACCATAATCAGCCCTGTGTTATTTGAGATAAACTGCTGCCCAAGTACAACAGGTGGGGTTTACGGAAAGCAGTTCTTATGGCACTGGATGTTGCTCTTTGACAGATATGTCCCCTACTTTTAAATATGTCAATCATGTCGCCATTTGTTTGACTGCCAATTAAAGATAACATCTGCCTATAAAAAAATACCAGCTCTAGTTACGATTGCTAATCTTGAGAACAAAGTGGCTCTACCACTGGAGCCATGCCCTATCCCTGTCTGCTTTCCTTATTTTTCAGGTCGTGTGTTGTGTTCATGACCAGTTGGACCATGATCCTCCTATTTACATTTCCTTTCTAGCTGGAATGACAGGCATGCTCCACCATGGGCAGCCTTTTTTGGTTGAGATGGGGGTCTCGAAAACTTTTTACCCAGGCTGGCTTCAATCCTCCCAATATCTGCTTCCTGGTAGCTGGGATTGCAGCAGTGAGCCACCAAGCCCAGACTATTTTATGTTCTTCCTTGATTCTTAGAGAAGTGCTTGTCTGCTATTCTGAGTAGCAAAGTAGATGAAAATTGATACTTACATTAGGTCCTGACTTTTCTGCTTATGATTAGTTTAGCGTGTGTGTGTGTGGGTGTGTGTGGGTGTGTGTGTGTGTGTGCATGCGCGCAATATTCTCTACCACTTAACAGCCTCTGTATGTTTTTCCTCACTCCCACTTTACTTGGAATATAGTTTGGCATTTCACACTTCCAATCACAGCTGCTAGTGTACGTTCTCCAGTAGTTTTTCAAAATAGAAAATGGAAATGATCTGAAGTGATCTGATTCTCTAGAACTAATAACTGTTCTTTTCTTAATACTTATTTTTTGTGTGTGTGTGATCCTGGAGCTTGAACTCAGGGCTTCACACTTGCTAGGCAGGTACTCTACCTCTTGAGTCATGTCTCCAGCCCTTTTAATATTTTTAATTACTTTTTTTTGGTGGTACTGGGGTTGGAACTCAGGGCTTCACACTTGCTGGGCATGCGCTCTACCATAACTGTTCTTTTTACTTTTTTTTTTTTGGTGGTGCTAGGGTTTGACCTCAGGGCCTCATGCTTGCTAGACAGGCACTCTATCACTTGAGCCACTCCACCAGCCTAGACCATAACTGTTCTTATATTGACTATTGGAGTCTTAGTCAAAGCCAGGTTTCAGGCAAAGAATGTCTTGCCTGCCCTCTATTAGGCTGTCCAGAATGACTTGTCTTTTAAAATGCATGTTATATATGATAAAAAAAATTACATTAAGGCTGTGAATTACTTTGGAAATCACTCACTTATTGGGGATGGCTTTAGCATTTATCACTAAAGTACACGTATTAACCCTTAAGGATGGCAGGCATTTTTGCTTTCCTTTAAATAGTTTTCTTCTTTTAAAAAGAGAAAAATGGACTGAAAGTGTGGCTCAAGTGGTAGAGCACCTGCCTAGCAGTGCAAGGCCATGAGTTCAACCCCCCAGTACCACCAAAACAAAACAAAACAAAAGAGAAAAATATTTTCTTTCTTTCTTTTTTTTTTTTTTTAGAAGTACTGGCACTTGAACTCAGGGCCTAGCACACTCTAACACTTGACTCACATCCCAAGCCCTTTTTACTTTAGTTATTTTTCAGTTAGGGTCTTGCAGTGTTGTCCCAGGCTGGCTTCAGATCCTCCTATCTATGTTTCTTTGTAGCTGGGATTCCTGAGGTGCACTACTGTGCCTGGCTTGTTGGTTGAGATGGATCCTCCCAATCTCCACCTCCTAAGTGGCTGGAATTAGAAAATGTTAATTTCCTTATGGCATCCATTTTGGTCAGGAGCCATTGTTGAGGGCAGTGGTTTTATTTAAGTATCGGAGGTGAGTCATTCAGAGGCCAGCAACAGAGCCTCCACAGCTGACTCCCTGAAACTCAAAGGTGTGCTGTCTTCACAAAAGCATTTCATGCCATGACCTTCAAACGCCAGAATTCTAAAAAGCAGCCACAGATGGTTCTTAGTTTTCATAAGGGGCCATGGAAATGGGTAATGCTGAGTGGTCAATGGGTTTCTGGAAGCCCAGTGTGCTTATATACTCCTAAATCAATGAACACAACAGCCACTTAAGTGTGCGTGCTGCATGATGTGTGGTTAATTTTGTAATAATGTAAACCCTTTTAGGACATTTGCCTTGCCAGTGGGATGCTGAAAATATAGCTGAGGGACTTATAAAAATAGAATTGTCAGAAAAATGCATAGCATATAGTTTTATTAGCTAATCATAATATTCGAAGTTAGCTACAGATTTTGTCATATACATCATTTTACGTGCCACGAAATATCATATTTCAGAAACAATGTTTGAGATTAATGATATAAATAAATAGTTGGATTTACTGTTACTGAACTATTTGGTTATTTTTTAAAAAATTTTTTTTTTTGGTGTGGTACTGGGGCTTGATCTCAGGGCCCACACCTTGAGCCACTCCACCAGCCCTATTTTTGTGAAGGATTTTTCAAGATAGGATCTCTCAAACTATTTGTTCAGGCTGGCATCAAACTGCAATTCTCCTGATCTCTGCCTCCTGAGTAGCTAGAATTCCAGACGTGAGCCACTGGCACATGGCTGCTGTTTGGTTCTTTAGTTCAATAAAAGCCTGTACTGGATTTTTTAGAACTTGCTTCAGACACCCTAGGTGGATGATTGGTGGACCACAGGTAAAATGCATGTGAAGCACATACGTATTTTTTTTCTGGTACAGGGGATCAACCCCACACAGGTATTTTTTTTTATCAAATAGTTGTACTGTGTGGAAGAAATCACAAAGTCAGTATCGAAAAGCTTTTTTAAAAAAATGCTACAAAATTTCTTGTTTGTTTAAATACTCATAACTGGGAAGATGATCAGATTTAAAATTCTGTGGTTTTTATCATGTCATTGAAAATATCTCAATAATCTTTGTTGATTGTAGTGGTGGAAGATGGTTACTGATCTTTTGGCAGGAGGTGGCACTGAAAACCCCCCACCCCCCCAAAAAAAAACCATCTAGTTTACTTAGATATGATGGCCCTAGGTAAAGATGTGCCCAGCTTTTCTGTTTTTTCTCAGCACTGGGGCTTGAACTCAGGGTCTGCCACTTGAGCCATGCTCCTAACCTTCTAGTTTTTTATTTGTTTTTGTTTTAGCTCTTAGTTTTAGTTACCTAATTTTCAATATGCCTTTACCTAGTGGTACCTAACTCTATACAACTGTAGCCTGCTTGAAAATATTTCCCTTTTATTTCACTTTTAAAATTATAATATGGTAACATTGACCTTTTTAGAGGGTATCCAATTATATGAATTTTAGTATAGTTATAGATTCATTTAACCAGCACCACTCTCAGAACCTAGAACAGTTTCTTCACCCCTCCCCCACCTTTCATATTATTCCTTTATAGTTATATGCTCTCCACTCCTTTACACCTTGACAGTCATTCATCTGTTTTCCACTGTTATAGTTTTACTTTCTCCAGAATGTCATCAGCTAAAAACAGAATATAGCCTTTTAATATTGTGGGTTTAAAATTTTGGGGAGTGCTGGTGCCAGGGATGAAACCAGTTGAGCACACTACCACTGGGCTCTGCCCCCAACACCTAATGTCGCTTTTTGAAACTGGCTTCTTTCACTCAACAAAATTCCTTTGCGATTCATTAAAGAAGTTGGGTTTATTGGTAATTTGTTTCCTTTTTTTTTTTGCTAAGTTGTTAGTTGAAATTTTATAGCATTTGGATGTTATTTATAATCTAATAGATAAGATGTCTCTAAACTCTCATTATTTTTTAAACTGAATGTTTCTCATCTCAGATAAAGGAAATATTTAGAACTGATTTTCTGAATTGGAATGTGTGATATTTTTGGTGGTACTGAGGTTTGAACTTAGAGCCTCATGCTTTTTTTTTTTTTTTTTTGTGGGATTAGGGTTTGAACTCAGGACTTTGCTCTTGCAAATCAGATACTCTACCACTTGAACCATACCTCCATCCATTTTTGCTCTGGTTTTTTTGGAGATGGGGTCTTGAGCACCATTTGCCTGGGCTAGCCTCAAACTATGATCCTCCCGATCATAGCCTCCCAAGTAGCTAGGTTACAGGTATGAGCTACTGGCACCCAGCTCAGGGCCTCATGTTTGCTAGGCTGGTGCTCTACCCTTTGAGCTATGCCTTCAGCCCTTTTTTGGTTTAGTTTTTGGATAGTGTTTCACATTTTTCTCCAGTACCAGTGTTGGACTGGGATCTCATAGCTGTGATCACAGATGAATCCTATCATGCCTAGCTTGTGGGTTGAGATGGGGGTATTCCTAAGGTCTTGCCCATGTTGGTTTCAAGCCCCAATCCTCCTTATCTTCATCCCCCCCACCGCCAGTAGCTAGGATTTCAGGCATGAGCCACTGCACCTAGTGGAATGTGTTCAGCTTTGCAGTATTTTCAGTTTTGTTATAAAAATGCACACCCAGAGATTGTCATTAAGTCATTTTTTGGTTCTACGTGCATTCAGCACTTGCTCTGAGCAACCTTCTTTGCCTTCACCATCTTGACCAGTTTCTTATATCACTGTCACTTCATGCATTCCTTCATTGTTCTGTCAGGCCTTCTGCTATTTTACTTTTTTCATTTGTCAGGTATCTTTACTGGGTATGTTTTCAAAGCTTGTTCCAAAAGCTTGTCTGTTCTCTTGTCCAAGGGGTGAAATGTGTGGATGGACCTCAGATCATTCTAAAGGTGTTTCATTGTCTGCTAGAGACACCTTTCCATGTACTTTTCAAAATATATCAAGAAGTTTTGTCTGTGTCATCTCTTCCATGAGAGTCACTTGCCTGGAAGCTCTTTGCCAATAACACCTTTGGTGTGACTCCAGAAGAAGGATGCCAGTTCACATAATTAGCCCTAACTTCCCACCTTGAATGCACTCCAGAAGAGAACCATGGACTTAGCTAGCCACACAGACTATCTTCAGACCACATCTCTCTGTCCTTTCCACCTCTGCCTAGTAGTTTTTTGCGTTCTTCTTCTTCTTTATTTTTTGGTGCTCTACCACTGGAGCTACACCTCCAGTCCATTTTGCTCCAGTTATTTTGTTTTGTTTTTTTGGTGGTACTGGGATTTGAACTCAGGGCCTCACATTTGCTAGACAGGTGCTCTTAGCACTTGAGTCACTCTGCCAGCCCAAGCTCTGGTTATTTTGGAAATGGGGTCTCTTGAACTATTTGCCTGAGCTGGCCTTGAACTGCAGTCCTTCCAATCTCAGCCTCCCAAGTAGCTAGGATTATAGTCATGAGCTAGTTACATCAAGCATTTAATATACTTTAATCAAATTCACACACTCTCCTTTTCCATTTTAATAGCTTTATTCCTTGATATTTTTTCCTTCTCTTCTAGTAATACTTGTCACACTGCCTCTTCCACTTGCCCTTAGCTAACTGAGCAACTTCTAATTCACCTTGTTTTTATTTCTCTTTGACTTCTTGCATCTCCCTTTTTGCTGCTGGATTATTGGTTTTCAATGTGAAGTTTTTTTTCAGTTCAGTCAGGAGCTGCCTATAGTTAAGCAAGGCAATTAAAGTATTTGCCTCACTTTGAAAATTCTTGTTATTTTATTGGGCTAACAGAGTCTAGAAAGGCAGAATTTTTGGTAGAAGAAAGGATTTTTCAGGTTTGAGAGAGATATGTGAACTCTGACCTTTCTTAATGTCAGTGCCAATGACTGCTTTTCTTCTGAGCATCTCCCCAGCGCAATTCTCTAGACCACCAAGAAGCAGAGCTATCTCATGCCTGGCAGTGCCTTAGTGCACTGCTCCTGCTCTACCCTCTGGTCCCAACATTTGCTCCTTCTCACTTATCCAAGTCTACTGCATGAACTCTCTGCATCCTAAATTTAGTTTGATTCTTCCTGTTAAGAGCTGGCTCCTGTCTTAGTTGACAGAGGGTTACTGGTTTTATTATCTCCCAGATGAAAATCTAGAGGAACCCTCCTGATGAATGTGTTTTGGGAAGAGAATAATGGCAGTTCCTTTCCATGTAACAACTTGAGAAGTCTACATTGTGCCACAAACTTAAGTAATGGGGGGACAACAGAAAGAATGTAGTAGGCTTCAAAATTAAAGAACCGTGAGCAGTCCCTCGCCTATTTGTGGATATGTTAGGTTTTGAAGAAAGAAGATGAAACTTAGTTCTGTTTTCGCTGACTGAGACTCAGTATTCGTAACTCAAGATCACCCATGTGTGGTGGTGAATGCCTGTAATCTCAGCGCTCGGCAGAAGAATTGGAAATTGGAGGCCAGCATGGGCTACATAGAGAGCCTTGCTCCAAAAACCAAAACCAAACCAAAACAAAACTACTCAAGATCATTTTTGAGGACTTGTACTTTGATTTTTGTAAAATAAAAATACTTGGATTGTTTTCTAACTTTCACACTTAACAGTATGTTTTTCATTTTGCTTTTTTGTCTTTTCTTTTTTGGTGCTGGTGATGACACCCAGGGCCTCAAGCATGCTAGCCGAGCTTTCTACCACTGGGCTTTGTCCCAACCCAATTGTATGTTTTTATGATTTTTTTTTTTTGAACAGTGTCATTCTGTGTAGCCCAGGCTGGCCTTGAACTCTGGATCCTCCTGCCTCAGCTACCCAAGAGCTGGAATTACAGGCATGCACCATCATACTCTGCCTTGGGTTCTTATTTTCCTGATTTTCTTTTTCTTTTTTTGGTGCTGGAGCTTGAATTCAGGGCCTCAAGCATTCTAAGCACACACTCTTACTACTGAACTACATCTCCAGCCCCTTTAATCCTGATTTGTTTTTGTGTGTGTGATACTGAGGTTTGAACTCAGGGCCTTCATCTTGATCCATTCCACTAGTCCTTTTTTGTGGGTTTTCTTGAGATAGGGTGGCTTTGAACCATGATCCTCCTGATCTCTGACTCTTGAGTAGCTGGGATTATAGGCATGAGCCACCTGCACCTGGCTCTAATCCTGATTTTTAACAGAAGCTTTAGCAGAAAAGCCTGCCATGGGGGTATTTTCATCAGCAACAAACTGGCTTTATAGTACATGTTTTCTATTAAAAATATAGTGTGTATATATATATATGTATATATATATATAAATATATATAATATTTACTTCTTTATTGGTGGTACTAGGATTTGTACTCAGGGCTCTGAACTTGCTAGGCAGGTGCTCTACTGCTGGATCCATGCCTTTTTGCTCTGGTTATTTTGTAGATGGGGTTTTCACTTTTGCTTGGGCTGGCCTGGACCGTGATCCTCCTGTTTTAGGCTTCCCACAATGACTGGGATGCTAGCACCAGCTATTAATTGAGATGGGGTCTAGTGAACAGTTCGCCCTGATGGCCTTGAACTGCAATCCTGTGCTGGCTTAAAATAATCTTGATGTAGACTATGTTTAGATGCTGTTAGACTTATTTGCTTCTACAGTCAACTTTGGTGAAAGCAGTAAATATCCACTTCTCTATTGTATGTTTCTTTAGATTTTAACATTTGAGACCAAGAACCCAACAGAGTTAGCAGAACGTTTGCGCTCTATCTGTGGCAATCAGAGCAACGCCTATGCCCGCCTGCTGGAATACCGCCTGAATGCCTTGCGTGGACTGTGGAACGCCCAGCGCCAGTTGGCCTTGGAAGAGCAGCATGAACGGGAAAGTTCGGGTGATGAAGAGACTTTGGCCCTGCTCAAGCGTCAGGGCTTGCTCCAGCAACCTGAGCAAGCGCCCTTCACATCACGGATGGGGCTCCTGCTGGTCTTCCCCCTCATCCAGTCCCAGAGTAGAACAGACCCCTCTCTCTGTAACATAACTGCTGAGGTGCTATTGAACTGTCTGCGTGACTGCCAGCCTTTGAGCCTGACCAAGGAACCTGCTGACTGTCTCAATGGAATTGAAACGTTGCTGTGCTCTTGGCTTGAGGAGACTTCTGACACAGGCCGACACATACCACATAAGCAAAAAGAAAATGCTGCTGCTGCCCTGGTGGCATTGGCCTGTGCCAGGTAAGGAACACTGAATGTGCTACTTGGTGGCCTTGTGACTTCTGCACTTGGGTTGGGTGAGTGAAGAAACGGCCCTATGTGTTTCATGGAAGTTCTTAACGAGCAGAAGTTCTTTGTTTTCAGTATGGAATCACACAGCCTTGACAGTGCTTAGGATGCTTTCACCAAAACTTGGCACCAGGTGCCTGAGCTGGAGCCCAAGTTCAAGGTTTCTTTTTCTGCTATACCATGATTAAAAGATTAGAACAGAACATCAGCCCAGGTCACATCTACTCACCCTTTACATGGTTCCTGTTCCACATCAGGTAGTTAGTTGAGGATGTTATGTCTGTATTTGTCCTAGGAGGAGAGTCAAAACATTGTAGAATTTTTGATTTTTTCATGCCTGTCTATAAGGAGTGTATCAGCAAGTCAGTGGGTTATTGTCACCTGGCCTCCATTGCAAAACTAAGTCACAAATTGTGTTTTTCAACCTTCATCAGTTTAAGTGAAAGGTCTCTCAGTATGTATCAGGATATAATAGTATACTTTCCTTTTGTGCAAACTGATGTCATTAATGTACTGTCAATAGGAAATGTACTTGGAGTTGATTTTATTATTTTTTTTCTGGGGTTTGAACCCAAGACCTCACACTTGCTTAGCAGGCACTCTACCACTTGAGCCACTCTGCCAGCCCTTTTTTGGTTGGGTATTTTTTAAGATAGGCTCTCTCAAATTATTTGCCAGGGCTGTCTTTGAGCCTCCATCCTTCTGATGTTAGCCTCCTGAGTAGCTGGGATTATAGGTGTGAGCCACAGACATCCAGCTGAGTTTTTGTTTTAGTTTGTTTTAGACAGGGCCTTACTATGTAGCAATCCTTGTCACAGCCTCCCATGTGTTTGCAGTTGCTGTTCAGAGCAATTTATACAGTCTTCTGCCAGCATCCTGTGTGGTGACAACATCTATCTGGGAGAGCAATGTCCACTTCCCCTGCTTTCCACTAAGTTAATTGTTTAGTGACCAGTTAGGACCATTGTCTGACAGAAGTGCCACAAATCTGTCCCTGTTCCTCAGAATTTCTTTTTGCGGGGGTGAGGTTGGATCTTTTGTTAGCCCAGCATATTTGGAAAAATTCTTCTTGGAGGATGAGGATCATGCCATTCTTAGCTATAATACTTTTCCCCCGTTTTTCTTGTTGTGGTTTCAAGGTTGACTTTTAGTTAACTGAATCTCAAGTTATTTTTAAGGCAAAATAGCAGCGCTATTTATTGTCAGTTTTTTGCCTGGAGCAAACTGGCATAGCTTAGTTTTAGGTTCCTGAACACTTGCTGATTGTGGAAATCCTGGACACAATGGGAGGTACTGAAATACGTTTCTCCATAAAGGATTGGATTGATTTATTTTCTACATACGAAAAAGCACATTTGAGCCCTAAATAGATTTGTTATCGATGGAAAAATGGCATTGAGAAATTTGCTTCTAGAAGATGGTACTATCTTTAGAGATTCTGGGATTTGGAGGTAATCAAGTCTTTAGTTTTGAACAGTTTGTTATTAAACACTGGATTATAAAACCTACTTTTCAAATAATATACTCAAATTCAATCTATACCACAGTCACAGAGGCTTATTAAAATTGCTTTGTGTATTTGAGATTCCCAGGTTCCATTCAATACAAATATGAAATGAATTCTTTTATATTCTTCTTCATGGTTTTTTGTTTTGTTTTTTATGGTTCCTACATTTTGTTGCCAATATTTTCACTGTGTCATGGACTTGACTTACCTCAGAAGCCCCATGCTTTTCATGATTAAATCATGCCTTTTAATGAAGTTGCTAAGTACATATTATTAATTTTTTTTTCTGGTTCTAGAGTTTAAACTCAGGGCCTTCACCTTGAGCCACTTCACCAGCCCTTTTTTATGATGGGTTCTTTTTGAGATAGGTCTCATGAACTATTTGTCCAGGCTGGCTTTGAACCTCTATCCTCCTGATTTCTGTCTCCTGAGTAGCTAGGATTATAGGTGTGAGTCACCAATGCTGGGCTATATTATTGAATTTTTGAGGCTGATGCTCTTAAAATAACTTTTCCAAAAAAAATTATTATGAAGATATTGATTCATTCAACCAACTAACACTTATCTTTTTTTTCCCTTCATTTTTTTTTCCTTTGGTGGCACTGGGGTTTGAACTCAGGGCCTCAGTGTTGCTAGGCAGGTACTGTACCACTTAAGCTACTCCGTCAGCCCTTCCCTTCATTTTTTGAGACAGGGTCTCACTATATACCCACACTAACCTTGAATTTGTGATCCTCCTGTCTCAGTCTCCTGAGTGCTGGGATTATAGGCATGCACCACCAAACTCAGCTTCTAATTAACATCTATTTAACATCTCTGGTTTATAAGAACCTTACTAAGTCTTAGGATACACAGATTCAAGGTCTCCAACTTTTTTTTTTTTTTTGGTGGGACTGGCGTTTGAACTCAGAGCTTTGAGCTTGCAAAGCAGGTGCTCTACCACTTGCGCCACACCTTCAGTATATTTTGCTCTGGTTATTTTAAAGGTGGGGTGCTCTTAAACTACTTGCTTAGGCTGGTCTTGAACCTTTGTCCTCTAGATCTCAGCCTCCCAAGTAGCTGGGATTTCAGGCACAAGCCACTGGTGCCCCGCTAAGGTCTTCCACCTTATACAGCTGATAGTTGAGTGGACTCAGGGTGATTCATTCTGTAAAACCTTCCTGCTCACTTACCATGGCAAGGCACTCTTCTTGGACATAGGGATACAGTGGTGAGCAGGCAGATGGTCCCTAAAATTATAGAATTCACACGCGACAGGGAGCAGACAAGGAGCCAACACGTGCAAAAGATAATTTCAGAGAGGATTAATTACGACAGAAAAAGAAAGTAGGTTCTTTTGGGGGTTTTTTGTGGTATAGAAGTTTGAACTCTGGGCCTCATGCTTGGTAGGCAAGCACTCTACTTCATGTGCCACTCCTGCAGCCCCAAAGCAGTCTATTCTGATAGAGGATGACTGAGTGGAGGTGTGGCAACACTAGTTGGAGTTCCCAGGGAAGGCCTTACTGGAGGGATGGCATTTGAACTAAGGACTGGGTGATGAGAAAGAGTGAGTGGCAGAGGGTTCCATCCAAGAGGGGCAGTAATGATAAGACTCTGATGTTCTTTCTGTGTTTGGGTATCTGAGGGACAGGTGGCAGAGGGTGGGGTCACTGGAATATAATGGTAGAAGGAAAGGTGCAGGAGATGAGGTTGGCCACGCCCAGATCGTGAGCTGTGCTGTGGAAGGAGTTTAAATTTTTCTCTTAAAATCTGACTGAGGCTGGTGGGTCATGATTTTTTACAGTTAGTTAATGGATCTAAATTTTCCAAATGTTGATGCTTTTGTCCCATTTTTGAACTGAGATGAAGAAGGAAAAATCCATGGGACTTAGGTGATAGGACAGATTATGCAGCTGTTGAGTGGTGGTGGCAGGCTTCAGAGCTCATGTGTCATGACTCCCAAGTGGTGCTTTTGTACTGTGCTGCCTCCCTGCCTTACACAGCTCTTTGAGCACTGGAGGTAATGAAAGGAGCAATTAAGAGGAGGTGCCAGGTCTGCTTGGTCCAGTGTTAGATGCTCCATTTCTATTGACGTTTAGGTGGATGATACCTTGCAGTTAGAGCCTTGGCTAAGAGAAGAAGGCAGCAAACCAAAGTCACTCCATCTGATACAGGTGATCAGTTAGTTGGGAAGTGTTCTCGTGGTGATTTAGAATTGATATATAGCCAGGTAAGTCTTGTACATCTTAAAAGCACTTTCTTTTAGATCCTGCTGACCATATCATGGACTTCCCAGAGCCTCAAACTTTGGGAACCACGAGGAAATTCGCTGGTAGTGAGTCCTGCAAGTAAGATAATCAAGTGCTTCCTGACAGGTGGATGCAGAAGGATCACCTGTGGGCACAAGTGTGTGTTAGTTAGTCATATTGAACATAATGGGGTCCAGTGAGGCATTATGTGAAAAGTTTGAAGAATCAAGCCTGGAAATGGGGTTCGACTTTGCATGTCACTTTATCCTATGAAGTCTCTCTTCCAGAATAGGTAGTATGCTGAGGAAAACAGCATCCAAGCAGAATACTCACAAGTGCTCTGTGACTGTGCCCTTGTGTTAGAGAAAAATTGTTTACCTTCTCAAATGCAAGGTGAGCATTTTGCCAATAGGCATGGTGCCACACCATAGCAATGTTCTTCATGAGCCAGTTTTGATACATATGAACCAAGTGTGCTTTGTACAACACGTTTTCTGATTGGCAGAAGCATATAAACACATTTTGGTACCTTCCTGTGTGGTTAATAAAATGAACACTGACTTCCTAAGTTACTTGATTTTTTATTTTGGTGATTTTTCTGTTCCCTTTTATTTTTAGGGGGTCTTTGAAAACTTTTGTCCACACAGTCCATCTATTACAGAAACAGACTGATCTAGGGTCCCTGCCTGTCGCTGATGTACTGTATAGGTAAGTTGTCACTTGGATTCTTACTCTCCTTCAAACAAGGCAGCTTTGCGTAGAAAGGCTTTTACAGCAAGTAGATTGCTAATCTCTTAACAACTAATAATTCATATTTTTTTTTTTTTTTTTTTTTTTTTTTTTTTTTTTTTGCAGTACTGGGGTTTGAACTCAGGGCCTCACGCTTGCGAGGCAAGCACTCTACCACTTGAGCCATTCCGCCAGCCCTAATTCATATTTTTGAATAAAGAAAGAATAATGGTTAACTTCTTAAGAATTTTGGTTTTTACCTTTCCTTCTTTGAAAGTGAATATAATTTTTTTTTCTTTTTGTATCTTTAAAAATGCAATAAAAAAGGAAAACAATGCAATAGCTTGTAATGGATTCTTACTGTAAAATTGAAGTGATGATGTATTAAGGTATAAAGAAGAAAGTAAAAATCATTCATCATCTCATTACCAAAGATAACTTGTAATGTTTTGGCCTATATTTCTTAATTCATACTCCTCTTTGCCTCTGTCTATCTCTTTCTGCCTGTCTTTTTCTCTCACACGTGTATGTTTAAAATACATACATTTTTACATCCAGATATAATTTTATTATAACATTTCTATAAGCACTGCTTTGTAATTTTTTCATTTAAAAATATACTGTGAATGTCTTGTAAGATGTGTATTTGTGTAAAGCTGTTTTAGCTCCTGCTCTTGGAGGTGATGAATAGGCTTTTATTTTCTTGCTAAAATGGATAGCGTCAGCGTCTTTGAAATTCTCCCTCTCCCCTTCATAGGCTGTTGCTTTTGGAAGGGGGGCCTGGATCCCCCTCTTGTTTGCTCGGGGGCAAGCACATAGTATCATGGGGGTATGAAGACATGCTGCCTGCACCAGACAGCAATGCTGGCTCCAGCTCTGAAAGTAAAGGTAATGTAAGGGTTGCTTGTCCTGGGATTGATGTGAAGATGTAGAGAGTGCTTTTAGATCACTGTGGCAAACACTTCAGATATAACTCTGTGTGTTCCTTTTAATTAAGAGCTCAAGATTTCTATACAGTGTACTTATTGTCTGCTTTATCGGTAAAAGTATAAAAGCTGATACGCGGTGAGGTAAGAAAATGGACCAGTTTTACTGTTGCAGGAGAAGGGATGATCTGTACACTCCCGCTGGGATGGTGTGGATTACTTCAGTTGGTTCCCGAGTGTGTGCATTGAGGCATGGAAACTGTAGTTGAAATGTTTGGTTGTCTGATGGAGTATCGGGTATTGCTGCATGATACTATTTCTTTTAGTAATTTATTGTGTGTGAATGAACCCTCCTGTCCTAAAAGCAAAGAGCAAGAGGGTCCAAGGGACAAGGGAGGATGAAATATTAAGTAACTCTTTCAAACAAAGTGGGCCACACTGAAATATTTTCTCACGGTTTTATAGGATTACATGTGAGTTTATACCATTACCTCAGCAAAAATGGCTGGAGCTCCCTTAGGTGACCTACTTAACAGACTTTCCAGGAAAATTAGGTCTCGCCACTCTGTAACTAAGCATGTGTCAGTGCCAGAGCCTCCACACCCAGGCTGTGGGCTCTTCTGACACATTGTATGCTACCTTCCCACCATGGAGCCACGGCTTGACATGGCAGCCTGACTCCCAAACTAGTTTGTTAGGGTAATTGGTACTGTTATGATATTGTCAGTTAATATAATGATGACATTATAATGTTATTATATCATTAAGTATTAAATAACTGATAAAATAGGAATTTAAAAAAATACCCCAGAAGATTGTTTCCTTAAAAAAGTGACTGTTTTAGAAAGACTCAACCAAGTATCTTAGTGAAATTGGTGTTGGTTAGGTGTGGGGTTGAGAGCCTGTTCAGCCCACCCCTTCCTTTCCTGCCCTTGATGGGGCGCTTCCCTGGCCATAGGGCACAGAACACAAGCTGAGGAACAGGCCACCCAGCACCCCTCAGCTCAGGGGGTCCAGTGTTGCTCAGATGAAGAGGAGTGGCTTCTGGATATAATTCAGACCTTTCCTGTCCCAACCAAAGTCAGTGGGAGAAGCAAAAATGCCTGCAGTGCCCCACAAGTTTTCAGACATGCTGGGTTCCACCTTCTTCACACAGAACTAAAACTCTTTCTTTTCTTTTTTCTTAATTTTTAAAATTGGAATAAATTTTAGTATTTAAATACAAAAGTAAGCACTAACTTTTCACACACACACACACACACACACACACACACACGTAATAGCCAAATGTGCAGACAACATGGACTCCTGCTCTCTCTTCCACAGGCCCCATCTTGTGGCTGAACCTGCAGCCAGTCTCCCTCCTCTCCAACACAGGGATCCCTGGTGGCTGCTTTACCCTACCACCGCAGTGCATTTTGTCAGGTTTATCTTGTGTGCCTTTCCCTTCCTGACATCTTGATTCTTAAAAAAAAAAAAAAAAAAAAAAAAAGACCCTTTCTTTATTCCTATTTGGTAGATAGGTTCTCACTGAGGGTGATGATAGTAAGCTATCTTGTTTGCTTTCATTCTCTTGTACCTTTGGGTTTTCATCTAGGTAGAGGTGGTTTCTTATAATAACTTTCAGAATAAAAAAATTGGGGGGTGGGACAAGTTCTTACTATGTTGTTCAAACAGGCCTCAAACTTCTGGATTCAGTGAGCCTCCTGCCTCAGCCTCCCTAATAAGAGTAATTCTATTTAACTTTATTGAAACACTCAGTATTGACAGAAAGTTGAGTTGTGTATTCATCACTCAACTCAATAAATATCAGCTCGTGGCTAGTCTTGTGCTGTCTGTCCTCTTCACTTCTACCCTTGTCAGGCACACGCTTAAAAAGCCTTCATCTGTAATTTGAAGATGGGTGAATAAATGTAATTTATAAGTTTCAAGGTAAAGTATTTAAGGTGTGAAATTAATATTTTTAAGTGATTATTTTTGAGGAACTAATAGGTGTAAGTCCCAGTTGTCTCAGACTAGCAGGCTGAATTTTTAAGATAACAGCAGACTCAGTACTAATTTGAGTGGGGTGACATTGAATTTCCTCCAACTAATGATTTGCTTCAGGCAAACTCCCCTGAAACAGTGAGTGGAATGGTCATGAAAATAAACACTGAAAGTTTTATCCACATTTTAAGACATATTCTTGGGAATATAAGTTAATATACCATTTATTATCATATAGAGAAAGTGGTTTTGGATTGGAGAAGATAGAGCCAGAGGGCAATATGTTTGCTGTTTTTAGAAGAAGAGAGATTGATTATACTTTCCTGCTATTCCCTCCAGTGCTAAAATTAGGATATCAGAATGGAAATCCACACAGCGGATATTGTTTAGTTCTGAATATGCTATCATATCAACATGATTTCATTTGCTATTTATGGACCAGTGGGTTGGTACCAGAGAGCAATGCAGGTATATTTCCTGCAGTAATCCCACCAGCGAGAACCCTGGAGGTGCCTGTTATTACCCTCATCTTACAGATGGAGAGACCAGAATTGAAGGTCAACATCACCTAATGAATGCCCAGGGCTCCTAAGCACTCATGCCTTTGAGGAAAAGGGTGGTATTCCTGGTCATTTCAAGTTAGAGTTAGCAATGTTTAAACTTGACTCAGTACTTTTGCTTTTCAAAAACCAAAGGGGGGGAAAAAAAAACATTTGTCAGGCTGAACCAGGTTCTCCTGCTAAGAACTGCCTGTCCTCGTTCCTTAATCTTGGCCCCTGTTTCCATGTGCTTTTAGGGTGTTTGATTTTGAGGGTCCAAGCCATCGCCCTAAAAGTCACATTGAAGCACTTTTTTTTAAGTGGGAGATAATCTTTCACTCAGCTTCCTAATGACTTTTTGTTAGAAAAAGTGTATTTATGATTTCATTAAAAAAAAGTAGATGCATAAAATTTACCTGTGACGAAACAATTTCAGATGCTGATTTGGGACGCTGTCTCACTGCTGACGGTCTTTACCTGTACACTACTAACTCAGTTGGAAGAGGAGTAAGCAAATTGGGGTCTGGATTACATGGTACTCTCAGGTCAGTTGCATGGAACTTGCTGGATGATTTGGCTGAAACATTTGCCTCTCATGTAAATCTCTGGAAGAAGACATGGGGGTGTGTCCTGATTCCCCATACACTAGTAACTACATAACACATCTGAACTAGTGAAAAGGATTGCAGGCTTTTCTTATTGCTACCTGCCCCCATCTTGTTCTTTGGGTGTATTTCAGCTTTGTTTTGACTCTGGAGTTCAGTAGCCCTAAAATCATTGTTTCCAACCAGAAATCCAGGATTTCTATAACAATGTCAAGACTTCTCCATGTTGATAATTGACATTTTTCTAGTTAAGTCTTTTGTGCTTGGATTTGACATTGGATTAGCAGTGATTTTCAGTTGGGCTCTGAGACCTAAGAAGCCCAAAGAAGCCACAGTCTGAGACCCTCATCTATGTTTAGTAAGACATTTTCCCTAACTTTGTCTCCCTCGCTCGTTATGGAAAGTTACCATTTGCCATAGTTCACCAGTCCCAAAGTTAATGTGATATATTCCAGTATTACATCTCCTTCAGCTGTTTTACCCTGTGGTCATCTCTAAAAATTAGGTCAGAAACAAGGCTTCTGTCTGCCGTGGGCTCCTTGTAGGGCTACGGGGCCAGCTGGGCTCCACCTGTGTCTCTTCTCCTTCCAGAGGCTTTGTGTACTGCCGGAACGAGGATCTGGAGCCGGGATGGGTGGCTTTTGGCAGTGGCAGGCTCCTCCATCGGCCTGTGTCTTTCGATAACAAACCTCACTCCCTTTTCCAGCTCATTGACCAGAACACCCTCCAGGTAAGCAGAAAACCATGGTATTGTCTCTTCTGTTTTGGAGACAGTAAGGGAAGTTCCTGATGTCATCAGAAGTAATAATAGTATAATTGATGAAATCTGGGCATTTTGGTTTTTCTTTGATGTCTTGGAGTTTTCCCACATGATCTGACTGAATGTGTTCTTTATATTTCAAAGGCAAACAGCAAACTTTTTTTTTTGTTTGTTTTGGTTTTGTTTTGTTTTTGTAATTAACAAAAAAATTCTATCCAGCCATAGTGGTGCACACACAGCTATAATCCCAGCACTTGGGGGACTGAGGCTGAAGGATTGAGAGCTCTAGGCCAGCCAGGCTGCATAGTGAAACCCTGTCTCAAACCAAACGATGCAAAACAAAGCCCCAAAGTTGTACACAGTTAAAGATGGTACAAGAACTAGCTGGTTTTTGGGTTTTTTACATTTTTTTTACCAGATCTATTTTGAGAAGGCAGCATTTCCTTATTCAGAGTCTTAAACAGCGTCTGTAGAGGAATGGGAGTTTTGCTGTGAGTTTAGAACAAGGTCTTTGCATGTTAGGTTAAGGCTCATTGTTACCTATCTCACAGCACTTTGTCATGGTCCTTGCCATGTTAACTAAAATCAACTGCTCTTGTGTCTGACTTCATCAAACATATGTGTACCTTTCAGGCTAGACTGTGCCTTACTCATCTTGGTATCCTTAGAACATAACCCAGGGCCTGACATTTGATTGATAATATTAACAACACTAGTAACTACCATTTTTCAATGTCTTGTTACAGTGCCAGTCCTTGGCTTAGGCTATTTCCATAGACTTCTTATCCCTTCCTGTGATGTGTAACTTGGTAAATTCATCTTGCAGATGAGTCAGCTGAGGCTAGACACCTTGTAAGCACTCAGTATTTATTGTCGAATGAAGGGATGCAGCTCAGAGAGGTTAAGTAACTTGCCCACAGCCACTAACAGCTGCACCAAAACTTAAGCCCATGAGTCTCCTCTCCCAAATTTGAGTTCTTTATATTTCAACTTTCTACCTTTCAACCAAAGTTGAAGTGGTTAGAGATGGTAATCTGGGGAGTGATTCCTTGAGAGTAGTCACATCCAGACATTAAGTGGAATGTCATACTACTTTTTGCCTGTCGCTCAGGCATGCCTTTCCTAGAGAATAGATGACTGTTCACTGTCATCATCTCCAGAGAAAATAGTACGTGCTCAATAATGGTTGGATGAATAAATTGAATGAATTGGCAAGTAAATGTCCAGTTCACTGAATTTCTTTTCTCTAATGCAGACAGATGGGGAGTATCTCATTTATTTGAAATGGAAGCTGGAAGTCTGGGAGTTAAACAGATTTTAAATCTCAGAACACAGTTTACATTTGAAGCAATGCCAGTTTCCTCTGAGTTGGTGCAGAAACATTTTTTTTTGTGCGTGTGATACTGGGTTTGAGCTCAGGGCCTCATGCTTGCTAGGCCAGTGCTTTACTGCTTGAACCATTCCACCAACCATTTTTTGTGTTGGGTGTTTTTGAGATGGGCTTGCTTTGTTTTTGGCCCGGGCTGGCCTCAAACCATGATCCTCCTGATCTTTACTTCCCAAGTAGCTGGGATTACAGGTGTGAACCACTGGCACCTGACACAAAACCTTTTTGACACTGTCCCAGAAAGCAGTGCTGCAGATCTCTAGATAGGTACATTTTTTTGGGGGGGGGGGGGACTGGGGTTTGAATTCAGTGCTTTGCCCCTGCAAAGCAGGAGCTCTCCCATTTGAGCCACTCCTCTAGTCCATTTTGCTCTGGTTCTTTTTGGAGGTGGGGGTCTCATGAGTGACCTCAAACCATGACCCTCCTAATGTCAGTCTCCCAAGTAGCTGGGATTACAGGGTGAGCCACTGGCGCCCCAGCCTAAATGACATTTTATTCTTGAGGTCGACAAGAATGGAAGAACTAATGAGTTGAGGGGTCAGAAGTTGTCTTGAAAACCAAGGACCCACCCAAAGTAATGGAGTAAATGAAACTGTTCTTACTTTCCCTGAATGCAATTAACCTGCTCTAATGGTTTTCTTTTAAAAGAACAGAAATTTATTTCTCACACTTTTTTTATTTTTATTTTTATTTTTATTATGTTGTACTGATGGTACAATGTGACATTTACAAAATTTCTTACAATATAAGAAATTATATTGAATATATATATTCAATTATATTGAATATATATATTCAATTATATTGAATATATATATTCAAATATATTTGAATTCACCCTCCTCCATCATTCTCCTTTACCCCTTTTCTCCCCCCACTCCTGGAATAGTTTCAACAGGTTTCATTGTTCCACTTGCATGCATGTGTACAGAATATTTCCACTGTATTCACCATCTGACTCCCTTTCCTTATATCCTTACCCTTCCCACTGGTACCTACTCCTGCTGTACTGATTTTTATTTGAGATATATTCCAGATCTTCTATTCCTGGATTTTTAAAAACCTAGTCAGCAGTTTTCTTGTTTCTTACTTTCTCTTATTTTAAGTGGTAATCTCTGGCAATAAAAATTAATGTAAATCTACATATTTAGTGAGAAATGCTGCAAAGCTTATTGACTGCTGCAACCAAAGGATGCTTAGTGTTAGAAGCCTGTGCTTTCATGACAAATGTGGGGAACTGCTCAAGTGGTGGGGCGTCTGCTTAGCAGGTGTGAGGCCCCAAGCTCAAATCTACCATGGAATGGGCATTTTTTGTTCTCTTTCTAGTGGACTTGGTGAATTTTAATCAGCCCTCAGGTGCTCAGTTAGGATCTGTCATGGGCCTTGTTTGTTTTTTGTTTTCAATTTTTCATTTCTCCTTTTTCCTCTTCTCTGCTTCCTTTTGACTTCTTTCTTCTGTTTCTTTTTTCCTTCCTTCCATATTTATTAAAGCATTTTGAATTAGGCTCTGAATTAGATGTGTAAGACATGGTTCTTATTTTTTAAATGAAATTAATGATTTTAAATTCCTTTACTAAGGAAATTTTAGAAGGTACTATTTCTCTAAAACTTTTTTTTCTGTTTTTGTTTTGTTATTTTTACTTTTTTGGTGGTGCGTGAAGCTGTGTATGTGTTTTGAGACCCAGCTGTCCATGAACTTGATACGTAGCCCAGGTTAGCCTCAAACTCACAAAGAGTCAGAAGTGGCCTCAGCCCCCTAGTGCTGGATTTATAGGTGTTCACCACTACACCTGCTTAAAACTTTGTTTTTAATGTTAGATAAAACATACATGCCTAGCAGATTCAAAGTACTTTGTAAGTTTTACCTATTAAGATGTAATTTGAATTAATCTCCAAATTTCATCTGTTACATGGAAGTCATATTTATTTGACTGCCCACTTTTGTGTCCCACTAGTGAAGATCTTCCTCATTCATGTCCAGGTATGTCAGACGGTGCCCATGCCAGCCAATCACCTCCCCATTGGCAGCACCATGAGCACTGTGCACCTCTCTTCTGATGGCACTTACTTCTATTGGATCTGGTCTCCTGCTAGCCTGAATGAGAAAACCCCAAAGGGGCATTCTGTCTTCATGGACATCTTTGAACTTGTGGTGAGTTTAACTTTCTCATTTTGGGTTGTTGCAGAAACATTTCTGTTTGCTTTCGTTTTATGTTGATATACAAAGAATCTAAGACCCTTGCTGTATGTACGGTATGTTTACTATTTCTTTAAAGTTGATCTTCCTCTTGGATGTCTTTGAAGGTTTTTGTTCAGGGTTGTGTGGTGTAAATAGAGCCAGGCTTTCTGAAAGTTAATCTGGCAAGAGAGAAGATAGTATCATTGGTTGTGTTGACACTGGGAAGTTAAAGTAGAAATGCTCATGGGGGCTGGAAAGGTGGGACTAGATTGCAGAAGCAAGAACAGGTGGAGATTGGGAGTCTCCAAGAGAGGTGACAGTTACATTGTGAGGAGGCTTCATGCATTAGGTGTTAGCTGAAGCCCACTGAGAGCAAGCAGGGAGAGATCTGCCCAGGTGGTGGAAATACAATTATGGGCAAGATGGGCAGGGCTCTTGCTCAAATGCAACTTGAATTTTGGCTCCAGGGGCAGGTGGATTGGGGTGATATAGGTGGAGAAATAAAAAAATGAACCATACATATGTGAGCAAATGAGTGAAAAAGATAATTTTAGGGAGTGAAGGAAAAGTAGTAGTTAACCAGATAAAGAACATGAGAGAGTAGGCAAGGGAAGGCCTTTTCCAGAAATGAGGCCCACAGTGCAAAAGGCCCCATGGCAGAAGTAAGCTTGTGTTAGGAAATAAAGGTGGGCCAGGATGTCCAAATGCTCAGAGAATAAGCATTTGGGTGAGAAGATCCTAGGAGCCAAGAGGTCTAAATCTGCATCGTCCAGCCCACTGTCCAGTGCAGGTATCACTAGCAACATGTAGCTATTGAAACTTCAGTTGATGAAAATTAAATAAAATTAAAACTTTTTTTTTAAACAGTATTGGGGTTTGAACTCAGGGCCTACACCTTGAGCCACTCCACCAGCCCTTTTTTGGTTGGGTATTTTCAAGATAGGATCTCGAGAACTATTTGCCTGGATTGGCTTGGGACCTTGATCCTCCTGATCTCTGCCCTCTGAGTAGCTAGGATTACAAGCGTGAGCCACCAGCACCTGGCTAAAATGAAAATTTGAGTTACTCATTTGTAGTAGCCATCTCTCAGGCACTTATTCTGGCAGGTTCTGCCGTGTTGAACAAAGAGGTAACATTTCCATCATCAAAGAATGTTCTCTTTGACAGAGCTGATGTAGATAATATTTGTAGAGACATAAAAGAAAAAAAATTGCTCTCAGTCAGGTCTGTGACAAAACCATTTTTTTCATGATGTAATTTGCAGCCTCTTTTGGGGGAAAAATAGCATTTCTGGAAAAGACAAAACACTATAGGAATTTTCTAATAAATTTCAATGGGATTAAAACTTGTTCTGGGACAGTAGAGTGCCTGCTGTGCAAAGTCCTGAGTTCAAACCCCAATCCCACCAAAATAACAACAAAAAATTGTTCTGGGAGCTTGTTCATGCGCCAGGTGGGTACCAGTCAGGGCTCTAGTAGCCCCCTAGAAGTTCCTTCTATTCTTTCCTATCTAGTCTTCCAGAATTCTCTCTTGCCTTCTCTCTACCACTTGAGCCATGCCCCCAGCTCTAGCCTCACAGAATTCTCTGACAATTATCTTTTCTTATATAATGTCCCTGCCAGAGTGAATCTTTGAATGGGTCTGCTAGAGATTGTACTCTTTGAACATATGTTCATAACTGTCAGAAAAGTTTTTTGTTGTGTGTTTCTTTTTAAACAGACTTACCAGCTGTTTAAAGAATTTAAGTCTTTATCAAAAAAAATGAGAACATTGAATAATTCTCCCTTTCCCTGATATGTGGTTGTTAAATTAAAAGAAAAATGACAGGGATAAAATCCATGCAGGTGGTCTGAGATATCCGGCAACACCCACACTCATGAAGCAAACTTCCCTTGCCCTGTCCATCAGCATGCTCCTCCGAGTCCATCATCTGAAGAACGGCTTCAGCTCTCAGTTCTCGTTGTTGCCTCTTATCTCCGAGAAAAATGCTGGAGTTGTGTTTCCCCATTTATGAACTCCAGTTTTTTTTATTATTTTGCCTTTTGTTTTGTTTTGTTTTTGTGATAGATGAAGATCGAGCTAAATTTCCTCTCTTACAACTCAGTGTACTTACTTCATTCATTTTAGTTAAACCTTTACTTCTTGTCCATTAACTCTGGGCACTGTCATTTGTTCCACTACTGTAGAAGATGGAGAGTACAGTGTCCTTTTCCTCCCTTCAATGTGTAGAAAGCCAAGACCAGAGTGTATGTTCAGGGAAACACAGGAGGCAGAGAGATGACCCACCCCCACCCATGCAGACCATCTTCGGAGTTGGAGGCGTCAGGTGTGGCGCAGAGCCATGACTAGAGCAGAGCTGTAGACTGACTTTACATAAGGACCTGCTGCCCGGCTTCCTGGTATACACGCTTATGTCTGCCCAAGCAGAAGACCAGATGTTCCTTTTATGAAGAAACTTAGTGAGCCTGGAAACACAGACCTCTGCACACTGATACTGGGGTTCAGCTAAGCAAAGACTTGCTTCCCTAGTGAATCACCTCTGTGTGATGTCTCCCAGTGAGCAACCCTCAACCATGTCTTTAGAATTCCTGATTAACACTCAACTGTTTTATTTAAAAAAAAAAAAGCAAACAAAACAAAAACAAGGTTGGCAAAATATCAATAATTATTAAAGCCAGGTGAGGGTACATGAGGAGTGCTACCATTCTCTCTTATTTTGTGTCTGTTGGAATTTTTTACATGATAAAAAGCTTTAAAATTAAAAAAGAGGACTGGGCATGGTAGTTCACAATGGTGGGCATGGTGCCTTAGCTACACAGGAGGCATAGGTTGGCAAGATCACAGTTTAGGACTGACCTGGGCATAAAGTGAGACCTTATCCCAAAAACAGCTAAAGCAAAAAGGGCTGGAGACATGGCTCAAGTAGTCAAGCACCTGCCTATCTAGTGCAAGACCTTGAGTTCAAATCCCAGTATCGCCAAAAACCAAAAGAAAACAAAAGAGCAGACAACCACGAATTGCCAGACAAATAAGGAAAAGCCTCAATATGAAAATCAAAAACAAGTAAAAGAAACAGAAAGAATACAACAAAACTTCATCAACATTAACTACTCTGTGAGAGATGAGGAGAAGCAGAGCTATCAGAGAGAGCTCTCCCAAATATTAAAACTGTGATTATCCAAAGGTAAAAAATTAACAAAAGAGTTACAACTATCTTCCAGAAAGCAGAACAAACAAAAACCAGCAAATATGAGAGAAATAATAATAGACATACACTCTTGCCGATAGGAATTCCAAAAGGAGGACAGAGAAAATAAAGAGGAGGACGTGATTAAGAAATAATAAAAGAGCTGGTAGCTCACACCCATAATCCTAGCTACTTGGGAAGCTAAGATCAGGAGGATGGAGGTTTGAGGCCAGCCTAGGCAATTAGTTTGTGAGACCCCCTACTCCAAAATAACTAGAGCAAAATGGACTGGAGGTGTAGCTCAAGAGGAAGAGTGCCTGCTTTGCAAGTGTGAAGCCCTGAGGAAGAGAGAGAGGGAAGGGAGGAAGGAAGGAATTGAGGAAGGAAGGAAAATTTCAGACTAAGTGATGTTGGTGTATAGTTTAAAAGGTATCTGGTATAAGAATGCAAATACCCATGTCGTGGTGCATCAGCGTGAAAGTTTATATTACCAAGGATAAAGAGAGGATTTTAAAGCTTTCAGAAATTAAAAAAAAATTACAAATGATGAAAAATTGGACAAGCATCAGATCCTTCAGTAACATTTTTGGGTGGAAAAATGGAGCAGTGCTCTCCAAATTCTGAGGGAATTGGTTTCCCCCCTGGAAGGTAGATATTCAACATAGAGAGGCTTTTAAAATGTAATTGTATAATCAAAACCCTGTACCTGCTCTCAAGGAAATGGAATAACTGAAATAGCCCCTGCACACAGCCTGCTCTGGAATAAAAGAAGAACCATTGCATCATTTTTGGAGTCTGACTTAAATAAGTCAACTGTATAAAAGAAAAAGAAAAAGAAAAATCTTTTTTAGGCTGTTTGAAATTTGAATATAAAAGAATTAGGAATACTATATGAAACCAAAGGATTTCTCTTTTTTTGGGGGGGCGCTTTTGAGACCGGTCTCGCTATGTATTCCAGGCTGGTCTTGAACTCATTACCCTCCTGTGTCATTGTCCTGAGTGCTAGGATTATAGGCATGCACTACTACACCTGGCTATATCTCCTTCAGTTCTTTGAACCTTCCCCAGTCAGTCTTGTATCCTCATCACACCACCACAGAGCTCTTTCCAGGTTTACCAGTGTCTTCTTCATTGCTAAGTTCAATAGTCAACTCACCTTCTTCTTTGCTTGATCTTGTAGCAGTGTTTGACATGATGATCACTCCCTCATTCTTGAAACTGTTTGGCTCACAAGCCATGGCACTCATGGCATTTCTGACCACTGATCATTCCTTCCTAACCTTGTTTGCCCCACCTTCTAACAGTGACATGTGCCAGGTTGTATTTCCAGGACCCCTTCCATCTATTGTAGCTACTCGTCCTCCTCAGGTGAACTCAACCTGGTTTATGGCTTTCAGCACCTCTATGTTCTAAGGATGCTCAGATTTGCTTCTCAACCAAAGCCTGTCCCCAGAATCCTAGGTGCGTGTTGGCATGGGTGTTTGTTCATACAGAATAGCAGCATCTCCATTGGAGGCCTACAGTCACTTGAAGCTAACCATGCCCCAGTCAGCCTCCTGATTTTATACAGACCTGTTCCCATTTCAGCTCCTGATAGCTGTGCCTTTCCAGGGCTGGCCAGAGGCCTTTGTGTTACTCTTGGCTTGTCAAAATTTTTGTGTTGATTAGAGGAGGGAAAATAAATTCACCGTGGGAAAGTTTTAGTGGAGGAAGAGGACTTGAGCACCTAATGCATGGGGAGCAGAGGAGCAGGAGCAGAGAAGTAAACCACTCCCCTGGAGAAAGTCTGAGAAGGTGATGGGGACAGCTGGTATTGAGAGTCTGTCCATCCAGTTCAGTCACATGGGGGCCCATGCCTCTTGCTGGTTGCTAATTTTATTTCGCTTTGCACAGAGTGATGTCTCTCCCACAGGGACAGACTCACTGCAGCCTGATTTTTTTATGATTTTTGTTTTTTCTGTCTTGGAACCCAGGAATTGTAGTTCACTGCAAAAGATGACAGCAGGTGGTGGTTCTGCTGGGAGCTGTCATGTAGCTTGCTCATTACTGGGTGTTCTGATTCCCTTAACCCCATCCCTCATAACGGGTTTTTCCCCTGGCATCTTTATGTGGTAAAAAGCTGGTGATCCTAATCCACTGTTTACAAATGGAAGTTTCCATACCACCTTACTTCCATGGGTCATGAGAACTTTGTGCAATAGCCTTTAGTTCAGATGGCAACATCTGAATCTATTCATTCATTCCTCTTCAGCACTGTGGAGGGCCTTCTCCATGCCAGGTGTATCTTAGGTGTCGAGGATAGTATGCACCCAAGACAGCAAGGTCCCTGTTCTCAGAGATCAGTCCACATTCCAGTACAGAAGATGGGAGCACTATGAGAAAGACAGAGTAGAATGAGGCAGCACAAAATGATCGGAGGCAGGTGATGGGGATGGTGGGCAGGGGAGCCTCTCTAAGGAAGTAGTATTTAAATTGAGACCTGGATAAAGTTAACAATGGGGCTTGTAAAGATCATGCAGAAGAGCATTACAGCTGTGCACTGGTGGCTAATGTCTTCATCCTAGCTACTTGGGAGGTAGAGACCAGGAGGATTGAGGTTCAAAGCCAACCCCAGGCAAATAGTTTCAGAGATCTTATCTCCAAAAAATCCATTACAGAAAGAAGGGCTGGTGGAGTGGCTCAAGCAGTAAGAATGCCTGCCTAGCAAGCATGAGACCCTGAGTTCAAACCCCAGTGCTGCCAAAAAAATAAACTACCAAAAAAAAAAAAAAAAAACCAAAAACATTACAGAAAGAAGAGATGGCACATGCAGAGAGGCCCTGAGGCAGAGATGAGCTGGGCCTGGTGAGGAGGGACAGCAGGAAGGGCTTTGTGGCTCAAGTGGAGTGATGGAGTGAGACAGGTACCAAGGCCTTTTCTTGTTGAGGCCTGGCAGGGTATTTGGGTTTTATTCCAGTTGATATGGGAAACTTGAAGGCATCTGAGCAGGAAGATGAAGGAATCTTGTTTAAAGGTTCATTATAGTTGTTGGTCAAGAATGGACTAAATCCAGATTTGAAGATTCAGAAACTTCACCATACAAGAGCCACACAAGACAAACCAAATGTATGCAAATATGGATCATATTTGGTTCTTGAGCCAAATAAACCACTATAAAAAGAAGTTTTGAAAAAACTGGGGAAATAATTATGAACTCAATATCAAGTGATGGTGAAAATGATTACTTTTGTTAACCGTGTGATTACATTGTGCTATTTAAGAAGATGTATAGTCTTGCACACTGACCTTTTTTTTTTTTTAATGTGATGCACTTAAATATGTTAGAGTAAAATGACATGATGTTTGGGATAGATGAAGAAAATATTGATAACTGTCATGTCTAGATGGTGAATAAATGGATATTACTCATTCTCTTATATGTGTATTTTTGTATTACGAAAAAATGTCATAGTAAAACTTGTTTTGGTCAGGACAGAGGTTTGAACTTGCCTTCACCCTTGCTAGGCAGGCTCTCTACCACTTGAGCCACATCCCCACTCTTATTTTTAGCTTTAGTTATTTTTCAGGTAGAGTCTGGTGGTTTTGCCTCCGTCATCCTACCTCCGCCTCCCATGTGGCTGGGACCACAAGGTACACCACTCTTCCTAGCTTCTTGGTTGTAATGGGGTCTCACTAACTTTGTGCTTTGGCTGGTCTTGAACTGCACCACCTTGCACAGCTGCATAGTAAAACATTTCTTAAGAATAGAGAATGGGTACAAATGGATCAGTAGGAGGCCGTTGCTGCAGACCAGGTGAGGAAACAATGAAGTTGTGGTAGAGATAGTAAAAAGGGAGCAGATTCAGAATATGTCCTGTTAAAAAAATCAGTGACACATCCTTTTGCTGATCTTATTCATAACAGGCAGCATCCAAAAGCTGTCAGTGGTTTCTTTCAATGCTAGAGCATAAGATATTAACTCACTGTCTCTAAGAAGATAGAATAATAGTAGCTTTATTTTCTTCATTATGTTCTTTTTTCAGATTCCCAAGAGAGACCATGTATTATTTTATAATCAGAAAAAAACTGAAAATTAAAATTTGGTGAGGGGGACAGGCATGGTGGAGTACACCTGAAATCCCAGCTCCTCAAAGAATTGCAGTTGGAGGTCAGCCCACGCACAGGGTTAGCAAGACCTCATCTCAACAAACATGGTGGCTTACTTCTGTCATCCCACCTGTGTGGGAGGCTGTAGGTAGGAGGATCATGGTCTGAGGATGGCTCTGGGCAAAAATGTAAGACCCTATCTAAAAAATAACTGAAACAAAAAGGGCTGGGGGCATAGCTCATGTGGTAGAGTGCCTGCCTAACAAGTGCGAGGCCCTTCATACCCCAGGACTAGTAAAAAAATAAAAATAAAAAGGTAGATGATAGAAATACAGTTAGAATGATGTAAAGAGATGAATGTAAAGAATACCCTGCCTAACTACCTCCAAATAAGTGCCTTCAAGCAGTTACAGCATATTGGTTGATAAGGCTCAGCTGGGTGACTCTGCTGCTACAGTGAGTGTGAGTGAGGTCACACCTGCAGCTTCTTTCAGCTGGGAGCTTGGCTGGGCTGTAACGTGGAAGATGGCCTTTCATCTTTCAGGGCCTCCCTCTGCTGGGCCTTGCTACACAGTAATCTAGGCTGAACCTGGGGCATCACAGAACCAGTTTCAGGGAAGAGCTCTTGGGGAGGATGAGTGTCTTCATGTGCATCCTGCTTTCTCATGTGCAGAAAGGTCATATGACCAAGTCCAGAGTCAGGGTGGGTGGAAACAAAACAGGCGTGAGGTGCCACCAGTGTGTCAGTTTCATACTCCAGGTACTTAGAATTCTGGCCGGAAAGACTGCAGAGCAGCCAAAGCCTGGGGCCTCCTGTCTGATGTGGCTAACACGAATGTGGTACGTCCCTGCTCGGGACTCTTCTGCGGCTCTTCTCCACCTTCTGAGCTCACTTGCTTACGTCCTGCTTCTGCAGGGCTTATGTTCTGAGAGGGCCGCCCGTACGTGCTCAAAATGCTGCATTTAGCAGGTTAGATTCAGTGACAATTGTATTGCTATCTTATGCTTTAGCTCCTTCCTAAAGATACGGTCAGTGCAGTAATGGCCGCACTCCAACTCGTCCCCTTCTCCCTGCCAGTTTATCATTCCTTCAAATTATGACCCAGGTGAGTAAACTACCCTTCACTCACTTGGCTTGAAAGAACTCAGTACTAAGCTGCCTTGTCGGAAGCAGCTCAGAAACTTTGTTTTCAGGGGCTTATATCAGAGTGTGGGAGTTAGGCCAGAGGAAAGTAAACACGAAGGAAATAATTCCAGCCAGTGATAAACACTGGAGACAAAAAGAAAAGAGGTCATGTGATAGAGACCGAGTGGGGGAAAAGGGAGCCCCCTGGTTTGGTGGCTGGTGAGCCCTTTCCAAAGTGGCATCTGAGCTGAGACCTGACAGACGGTTTGCTTAGAATTGAAGGGCCCTCAGGATGTGGACCCCTCACGGCAAACTGAGATGGGTGGGTAGTTCAAGAGCGAACAGCAAGCAACAGGCCTTGAGCTAGGAGGAGCCAGAGGCCAGGGGCGCTGACGTGACGAGAGAGGGCTGAGGTGAGGCAGCAGAGGCTGAGGAGGTTGGACACGGCCTCCATGTTTGGTATCAGGACTATAGGTTTGATTGTAAGTGGTGGAAAGTCACTGCAGGTTTAACACGACAGGAAGGGGGAATCCATTTACATTTTAAAGTGATTGCTGGCTGATGTGTGGAGAGGAAACCATAGGGGCACCAGGTGTAGGTGGGAGCCTAGACAGCCCAGTGCCCTGGCTTGAGATAATGGTGGCTTGGACCAGAGTGGTGGCCAAGAGGGAAGCCCCTTGTCACTACTAACACTGTGCTGTTGCCACTCCTAGCTCTTCCCCTTCTTCAGTCAGTAGATTTTTACCTCCCAAGTGCCGCACTGCTAAATGGAGTTCCCAGCAGGATTACTACCTATGCCCTCAACCCCAGTCTCCTTGCTTCTCACCTGTGCTTTGTCATCTTTTCTTCAGCATTTGCAAGGTACTCGAACATAGAAATATAATTTGTTTTTCATACTGTCCATTGATTTTCTCATAGGGTCAGATAGGTAGTGCTTTTGAATGCCAGGCTTGAAGAGATTGATTTTTATCTTGGATGGTTTTTGGGGTTATATTTAGAGTTGTGCAACATAAATGCTATGACTGCTAAAGGTTGGTCTAACAGGAGGGTGGAGTAAAATAATGCAGAAAGTAGATGAGTGGATGTTGAGGGGACATTGCTCAAATGATAGAGTGCTTGCCTAGCAAGTGCAAGGACCCAAGTTCAAACCCAGTACCAGAGAGAGAGAGAAAGAGAAAGAAGGAAGAAAAGATACAAAGTGGATGTGTTTAATTTTAGAGGACAAGAGGCCATTCAAGTAGATATGTCAGTGGGGAGGCTGGGGGTAGTGAAACAGGTGGTACTAGATCTGAGAAGCCAAGTGGATTTGAGGAAGGGCCTGGATCTATGTACTCAGGAAGGCATCAAATACTGGCAGTGTTATGGTGAACAAGGTTGGCAAGCTCTCTGCTCTTGGGCAGCTGCTATTCAGTTGGGGTAGGGGCAGGAGAAAGGCAAACCATGAATGAGTGAATGAAGTTATTTCAGAAACTGATGAGCTTGGTAATCAGGGATCTTTCCTAGCTGTGCTTCTGATGGTCTCACCTTCCTTTACCTCTTTTCTGTACCAGAGTGGCCCTTTGGACTCCTGCTTTGCTCTGGGTGCTTCTGAAGACTTGCCACTTGGTACCCTGGTTCCCACTTGTCTCGTTGCCCTGCAGAGGCCAGTCTTGGGTGGGATGAGTTTCTGAGGCCCTTCCAGATCCAGGGGCCTTGGTCTCCAAGGGCACCTGAAATGGAGTTGAGACATATGATCATGAGTGAAAGTGGGAGGAAGGGATGGCATTTTAATGGGACACCAGGTTTTGCTAAAGATCACTGAAATCTGTGAATAATTGAAAACAAAGAAGGAAATGAGTAGAGACACTAGAAGGAGCAGAGGGAGCCCAGGACGTGAGGCAGAAGTAGAGGGTGAGACACTTCCTCCTGGGCAGCAAGATCAGGGAAGGCCTTGTGATCTGGGTTAAAGATTCTTGAGATGGAAGAGAATTAATAGTGAGAAGCTTATGGGAAGTGGCCTGAGTCATCTTAGCAGTAAGGAAAGCTGTGGAAAAAGAAAAAAAAAAGGCAGGTGGTCTGCGGGAAGTCAGCTTCACATTGTGAAGGGATTTTTGGCATCACCACCCCCGAGAGCATGCACAGAATAATCAGTGGTGAGTGAGAGAAGTGCCAGGTCCAGCAAAGGTGTAGTTGAGGTTGTATACTTTTAGCTGAGTCTGCCTTGTTCCAGGATTGCTCTGCCAGTGCCCGAGCACTGGAGTCAGCATTAACTGCTGTTCAAAGAGAGTTTGGTATTAGCCAGAAATTACATTTCAAGATGTTAGCCTCATGTTGTCCTTAGCAGTAAACCAAGACTGATTGATTTGTTTCCTCTCTCTCACTTGTACCTGTCAGAGGCTCATAATTAGTGAGTGCTGCCTATGGAATTCAGTGTAAGACTTGCTTTTTCTCTTCTTCAATACCAGAGATTGAACGCAGGGCCTCGTGCTTGCCTAGGCAGGCACTTTGCTACTTGAACCACCCCTGCATCCCCAGTATAAGGAATTTTCATGATCAACTTTTTGTAGAACCTATTAAACTTGGTTGATAACATTTCAGATCTGGGCTATTATGAAAAACAACATCTCTCAAACTCAGCATAGCCTTGCTTTGCCTGCGGTAGTCTCTGCAGAGCACATAAAAGTTGAGGGATGCAGTTTTGGAAATGTTTTGAAGCAACTAAGTCACAATAATAGTGATCAAGTAGAAATTTGCTAAGTAAATGGAGCAGATAACATTTCAGAGCCTGTTTTTCTTTAAACATTAGGTTGAAAATGGGGTATTTGTAGCCAGCCCGCTTCAGGAACGCACCATTCTCATGAGAAAAGAGGGCGAGTCTGCTAAAAGCATCAATGAGATGCTTCTGAGTAGACTCTCTCGGTACAGAGCTTCCCCATCAGCGACACTTGCTGCCCTGACTGGCTCCACCATCTCCAACACCCTGAAAGAGGACCAGGCAGGTAGGTTGTTCTGCGCCTCCCAGGGCTGTTTCCTTGGATACCTGTGTTCAGCCACTTTTTATTAAGCACTTACTCTGCTGCACAAAGTGCTTTGTGAAAAGCTCACTTTTTTGATCTTCCAGACACTGTCCAGTTTTTTTTTTCCAAGTTAACACCTGTTGTGGGCCATGAAAATGAATTCGTATGAGTCTAATAATTCAAGGTAGCTCTTCTTTACTTGTGCATGTCTTATTATCATTACTGTTAGTGTATGTTAACCGACTTTATGTTTAGCTTCACAAATGTGCAAAGCTGCTATTTAGCATATATTCATTAAATACAAGAGTCAGACCTTCCACAATTGGGATTTTGCCTATAAGAATTTATCAGTTGATTTTTATAATGTTCCAAAGTAGATGATGCATTTTTAGACCTTGACAGTCAAAATGATGTGAAAAGGTTCATGCAGACTCATCTGATTCCCACCATTACGTGTTTTGTACCACTCTGTCCCCTCTAGCTAACTATTTTACTTGTCCTTTCAGGGTTTCTCTATGCAAATATAATTAAAGACGAGTGTATGTGCTTTATTTTCCACTGAATTTGTTTTGTTCTTATTTGTTTATTTTTGAGGTAGAGTCTTGCTATGTTACTCAGGCTCATCTTGAACTCCTGGGCTTAAGCCATCGTCCCACCTTTGCCTTCCAAGGGCTGGGATTACAGACACAACACCACACCTAGCTCCAACTTTTTCAAAATAAAAGGTAGCATACTATATACACTGTTCTGCACTTTTAAAGCACGAGTTCTTAACCACAGCAAGCCTTGAGGGGGTTCATATATATGCTTCCCCAAAGTTTAAAAAAACATTTTGTGTTCGTCATAACTTTCATCAGATTTTCAGTCATGTATGACCCAAAAAGAAAACGTTAAGAGCTGTTATTCTATAAAAATTTATAGATTACACACCAACTACCTTGGTTGATAACAAACCAAGAGCTGGAGTAAAAGATAAGGGTAGAAAAAGATGCCTATGTACAGGCTGGGGATATAGCTAGTCCAGTGGTAAAGCACTTGCCTAACATGCATAAGGCCCTGGGCTCCATCCCCAGAACCACAAAGAAAAAAAAAAAAAAAAAAAGAAGGAAGGAAGGAAGGAGAGGAGAAAAGAAAAAAAAAAAGAACTTACCCTATAAAGCAAAATGTAACCAAGTATGATAGTGCATACCTTTAATCCCAACGGTTGGGAGGACCTTGAGTTCAAGGCCAGCCTGGGTTATATAGCAAATTTGAGGCCAGCTTGAGCTACATAGTGAGACTGTCTCCAAAATAATAACAACAAAAGGAAAATGTATATGAACTAATATGAATTTAATGACATTTTATGCTTTAATCCTTTTACTACTTGAAATGCTAGGAAGAGAAAATATTTGTGGTTATTTCCTTGAGACTACCAAATAAATACATACGTGTTTCTTAGAATTTAGGGACGGTGTTTTATTCCTTTGGGCCTCTGTTATCCAGTACAAGTGAGTGGCCATCAGCAGCTGTGCTGATGTGGGTGGGTGGGTAATGGGAGGAAAGGGAGAGACTTTGACGAGGACACTTCTTTTTACCTAACTGAAGGCTTCCGTGTCCAGCTGAGGTCTTCATCGTGCTTTGTCCCGACCTAATGACTTGAGGACTGAGGAAATGTTTGCTGGATAAGAAAATAAGTGCAATTAAAAAAACAACAACAAAAAAACCCTCAGCAGGCAAGAGTATATTTAGAATTTGGTGGTATCTGTGTTCAAAACCCGTGACATCATGGCACTTTTATATATGGTTTCTGGATTTTACATGATGTTACTACATTGAAAATTCACCAGTTGTAGACTAAGTGGACTTTTTAAAATTACTTGAACATTCAGAAGTCTAGGGGTTTTTATCTTGTGATAAATGTCATCTATTTACATGCTCATAAGAGTCTATGGAAAACATCTTAGTGTCAATGTTAGGCCCACAGACTTGCTTAAGTTTTTCCAATCTTTGCCTTTTTGGGTTACCTTGCTTTTTTTTTTTTTCCTTTTGATGGGGCTGTGGTCTGAATTCAGGGCTTCCCACTTGCAAAGCAGGCGTTCTACTGCTTAAGCCATACCACCAGTTCCTTTTTGGGTTTCTTATCCATGGAAATTTGTGCTGCTGAATTTATGTCTTGAGTCTTAGCGGCTCAGGTTTTAAAACTGGAGCTGTCTAAAATTAAAAGCACAAGTATTCAGAACAACTTGTAGACAGATTAGGCTTCACAGTCCTCTTTTTTTTCTAATCTAAACCACCTGAAAATGATTTTACACTTACCTGGCTGTGAACGACAAGTTCTGTTTTCTAGCCTCACAGCTTCCCAGCAGGCTATTCACTCCAGCATTAGGTTCAGGTGTGCCAGTAAGTAAGAGAGGTGAAAGTACTCTTCCTACATCCTGATCAGAAACAATAATTGTTTTATTCATGATAGTTTATGTCACTGACCCTAAAAAAGAAATAGATGCATATGGGCTATCATAAATCATGCAGGCATAAAATTATATTGTAGTACATATTATGAAAGCTTCAACTAGGCTGAAAGTTCTGGCTGATTTCATATTCAGAGCTGTTTGTAATGAATGTAATATCAGAAACCTGTTAAAATTTGTTCTATATAGTATGAAAAAGCTTAATTAAAGTGCTAGTTTAATTAAAGTTTTGTAAGAGAAACAAGCAATATGATTCTCCAGTACAAAGCGAATTTGAGATTTATTCCATGTGAGGATTCATTCCTTCGGTAGGACTTTCAGAGTAATGGAGGTGTGCTGGACACTGGGGATGCGCAGGCCATGCTCAGAACATGTAACAGGCAGCTTGGGATCAGGCTCTTGAGTAGAAGACAATTATTTTCCTTAACTATTACTTCTTGCTGTCTTTTCCTAATCGTTTTTTAATTTGGGGCTCCTTCATTATACTTAGATCTTTTTTAAGCAATCAAATTAATCTATGTTTTTAGTACTTTAACACAGCATTTCTATTGTTTTTTCTAGCAAATACTAGCTGTGGACTTCCTCTAAAAATGCTCCGGAAGACGCCCATCTACACCTGTGGCACATACCTGGTAATGCTGGTCCCCCCTCCAGGAGGGTCAGGCAGCTCTGCCACACGCTCTCTTTTTGGTGGAACAAGTGGTTTGTCATCTTTAAAAAGTAAGTAAATCTTATTTATTGCCCTTTTTCCAACTTATCTCAAACTCTGAAATTTAAAGCTTTCCTATTTATTATTTTACACTTATTCTTTTAAATGGTTGTTTATTTTTTATTTATTTATTTTTTCCTTTTATTTGTATGTGCATACAATGGGTCATTTCTCCCCCATTCCCCCCACCCCTAAATGGTTGTTTATGATAGCTCTCTGATAACACAAAATAATAATTATCAGTATAGTTATAGGCTAGGAATTTATTTTTATTTTTCATATTTTTGGTGCTAGGAATTGAACCAAGGCCTTGTTAGGCAAGTGTTCTACCACTGAGCTGCATCCTCTAGCCCCCAAATATAATTTTTATAGATGGTATAATAGTATACTTTTGAAAATTATCACCCTATTACTAGGAACAGTCAGTCCCGCAAAGTTTTAGGAAATAATCTGTTTGCTGATGACATAATAAGAGCCCTGCTTGTTTTGATAGAATCCTAAAACTATTAAAATAAGGACTAACACCTCCATTTTAGGATATATGTTCAAATGTTAAACAAAAGTATAGAACAGAAAGTAATATGTATAAAAATTGATTAATGTTTTCAAATGTGTATTTTTATAAAAGAGGGACCACAGTATAGTAATGAAAACAATGTGATTTTTAGCTTCAAAGTGACCAAATGGTAAATAGACTAAAATATACAACCCCAAAATGCTCCTTTTATGCCACTGTTTTCTACCTTTCTTATTTCAGGGACACCATTGAACCTTTGGGCTTCAGTTTTCACAGTTTTTCTCTTAAACTTCATTTAGACACATGACTTTTTTCTTTTTTTGCAATTAGTGGGATTTGAACTAAGGGCCTCACCTTTACTAGGCAGGCTCTCTACCACTTGAACCACACCCCCACCCTTTTTTGACTTGAGTTATTTTTCAGGCAGAATTTTATGTTTATGCCAAGACTGGTCTACACCATGATCCTATTTATGCTTGCTGTGTAGTCTGGAATGATGGCTATGAACCACTAGGCCCAGCCATTGGTTGAGATGGGATCTCACAGACTTCAAACTCCCTCCCCTCTGCAACCTTCCCAATCTCTACCTCCCAAGTAGCTAGGATTACAGGCTTGAGCCACCATGCTCAACAACAAAAAAAATGTTTTAAAGTCAGTTAACTTCTTTTCATTTCCCAATATTTCATATTCTGCCCTCTTAAAATAATTTTCTTACAGTAATTCCATTAATGGATTTTATTTCACATTTAGATTTTTAAAAAACAGTTCTTATTTCTAACCAAAGCCTCAGAATAAATTTGTCCCTAGCAGTTTAAGGAAAGTCATTTGTCAATATCAGCTTAACCTTTAACCTTAAGGTCATTTCAAGTAGTTGCATGTGCTGGAAACTTAGCTATTTATAACAACTCCAAACTCCCTTTGACTTCTTTTTTTTTTAGTGATACTGGGGTTTGAACTCAGGACTTGCTTGAGCCATGCTCCCAGTTTTCTGTGGTTTTTCCTCTACAGCTTTTTTTCTCTAACAGTGCTTATGACCAGAGTATCAAATGCCCTGGGATAGAGTAAATCATGCAAATTTACTGCTAGCAGCCTTAGTGAGATCTAACTCATAAACCACAAATTTAACCTCCTTAAAGTAAGCAGCTGACTGGTTTTGAATATGTTCAGAGTTGTGCATCACCAGTGTCTGTCCATCACCCCAAAAAGAAACCTCAGACCCATTTAGCAGTCATCCTTCCTGCCCCCAGATCCCTGGCATCTACCTGTCTTCTTTCCATCTCTGAGTCTTCCTGTTCTAGATTTTCACAAGAACAGAATCATCAGCAGGTAGTCCTTGGGACAGACTTTTCGCTTAATGATGTCCTCAAGCTGTGCACTCAAGCTTGAGTCCTTTTGATGGACTGAATTCTACTTCACTATGCACATATGCCCCTGCTTTACTCATTCACCACTCGATGAATTCTTTATTCATTTTTACTTTTTGACTCTTTTGAGTAATGCTGCTGTGAACCTTGGCATACAAGGTTTTGCATAGCCAGAGTTCCATTTCTTTTGGCTATATGCATAAGAGTAGGATTGCTGGCTCATATGTTAACTGTATGTTTATCCTTCGAAAGAACTGCCAAATTGTTTTCAAAAGTGGCCTCACCATTTTCCATTCCTCAGCAATGTAAAATGGTTCCAATTTCTCCACGCCCTCACCAACATTTGTTATTTGCCTTTTTTGTTTTATTATAGCCATCCTAATTGGTGTGAAGTGGTACTCACTGTGGTTTTGATTTGCATTTCTCCAGTGACTCATGATGCTGAACATCTTTTCATGTGTTTATTTGTACTTTGTGCATCTTTTTTACAGGGCTGTCTGTTCAAATGCCTTGTCCATTTCTAAACAGAGTTACCTGTCTTTTTATTGACTGTTACTCATACTAAGCTCTTTTTAGTCTCCTTAGCATGACTTTCTCACTCAGCCTATATTGGCTTTATTTGATTAAAGCCATTTGCTCATGAGGATATAGTTGACTCACTGATTCCATTGTAGCCCAAGAAACCAGTAAATACTTCTGTGCCCTATTTGACCTTGGCTACCACAGGGGCTGCTCAGTGTGAGGAGAAACTGCACTTCCCTTTAGGAGCCCAAGTCTAGGTGGGAGAAGTGGAGGTGTGAATCACTAGGAAGTGGCTGGCACTGCCACCTCTCACTGCTGAAGGCATGTGGGGCAGGTGTGCGGTTACAGCATCAGAGGGAAAAAGGGTTTCGTGGAGCAGTGCGGAAGGGAGAGACAGCCTAGGGTCTTGAGTTGAAGTTGTGAAAAAGGGGTGTTATTCAAATAAGTGGCCAACTGGAATAAAGGCATGTGTGCATAGCAAACACAATGCAAAGGGAGTAGGTGAATATCGTCTCTTTTTGCTGTACTAATAGAACAATAGAGGAAAAAAGAGGGCTGGGGACAGAACTCAGTGATAGAGTTCTTGCCTAGCATGCACAAGGGAAAACAAGAGAGAGAGAGACAGAGGGAGAGTTTTATATTGCTCACTGTTACTACCAATAGATAACAAAAAGAGGGAGTGGCTTTTATAAAAGTTTCATGAAGAGCCTAAAGTTGAAACTTTGAAGATAGTCTTCAGGCTCATTGAACACCTGAGCATTTGTCCCACAGTCCTGGCCTCCAGCCTGGTGTACAACATCTCTGATGGTCAGTTCACAAGCCGTGCAGATCTCATGGATGCAGCTGGAAGCTCCCTGGGGCGTGGTGCTCTGGTACCAGGATTGGGTAAGAAATAAATGCTTGTTTCCTTGGAAAATTCAGAGTTTTAGCAAGTTCTCTTAAAAAATCTTGCCAATTCTTTGTGACATTCCCGTTTCCTTTAAAATAAAGAAATTTTTAAATATAAGAAATTGTAATGTGTAAAATTTTCCATGTAAACCAACTTTGAAGCAACTGTCCACTAGGTTGTATGCTGATGCCTATAACAAACCTCAAAAGTTCATGCCATTAAAAGGTTTCTTCCTAGCCAGGTGCCAGTGGCTCATGCCTGCAATCTTAGCTTCTTGGGAGGCTAAAATCAGGAGGATAGAGGCCAGCCTGGGCAAAAGTTCCCAAGACCCCATCTCCAAAATAACCAGAAAAAATGGACTGGGGGTGTGGCTTAAGCAGTAGAGCACCTGCTTTGCCAAGTGTAATCCCTGAGTTCAAATTCCAGTTTCCATCCCCCCCAAAAATTTTCTTCCTGTTAAAAATATGATGGTTAGAAAATGAATGTGATGGAGTATATTGGGTTTTCTCTTTTCCCTGCTGCTCGTAAGCTCATATTGAAGTTTTGGACTCTGTTACCAGGGCGTTTTATTGTGTGTTACTGTTAGTTGATTCTGTTGTTTGCTGGGTTTTTTATTTAAGTCAGTTTTGGAAGTTGGTCAGTTGCTAAGATCTATCTATTTTATAAAACATTCCTTCTCACATAGGAGTTAAGCAAAATTAAAAGTTAAACCCTGCCTTCTTTTTTTTTGAGGCAGGGTCTTGTTATATATCCCAGGCTATCCTTGAACTTCCAATCCTCCTGCCTCAGCCTTCTGAGTGCTGGGAGTATAGGTGTGCACCACCATGCCTGGCTAAATCCTAGTTTCTTGCTGAGTGCCGATCTACTGCTTTGCCAGGTAAATCTATGGGAGTAGGGATGGATGCGAGCATTATAGAGAAGCCTTGCTGTTCTGTTCTTAGCAGTGCTGTTGGAAATATCTGCACAGGCAGACAGTAGCACAACCATTGAATATAGGTGTTCTTTGCAGGCGCCTGTTACGACACAGTGAACAACATGCTATGGACGTGCTCAAATGACTACATTGATCAGTGGTGCAACCCTGGGAATCAAGCCTTCCATTATGTGTGCCAGAGACTGGGAGTCAGCCACATCATCACGGAGCCCAAAGGTGGGTGCACTCTTGGTCTTACCAGAGAAGGTCCCCCGCCCTCTGAAATATAAAACACTACAGCACTACGTAGACCAACAACAAAATGAGTGACAACCTTCCTTGAATTTAGAACCTAAAATCCTCTGCTATCCATAACCTAAAAAGATTGGTTTATGAATAAGTGAAAAAATATGTGACTCAGCTGAGAAAGTGGCTCAACTGGTAGAGTGCCTGCCTAGCAAGCTCGAGGGCCTGAGTTCAAACACCGGTACTAGATGGGCGCCAATGGCTCACGCCTGTAATCCTAGCTACTCAAGAGACAGAGATCAGTAGAATCAAGGTTTGAAGCCAGCCAGGGCAAATAATTCAACAGACCCTATCTCAAAAATACTCACAACAAAAAAGGGCTGGTAGAGTAATTTAAGTGGTAGAGTGCCTGCCTAGCAAGCATGGGGCCGTAAGTTCAAACACCAGTACTGACAAAAAAAAAGAAAAAATCTTGATATTCATGTAAAGTCTTATGACTTTGAAGTCAACTATATTGATGAGGAGGAATGAAGAGCTCAGCAAATTCTTTCTGCATAAAGTGGTGCTAAAACAGACAACATCATCAGAACAATTGTTTTGCTGGATGTGGTGGTGCACACCTATAATCCTAGTACTTGAGAGGCTGAGGCAGGAGGAATGTGAATCAAGGCTAGCCTGAGTTCCATAGCAAGTCCCAGTCTCAAAAACAAAACAAACACAAGCAACTATTCCCAGGCTCTGGAAATATGACCAAAGGCATATACCAAATTGAGAAGTGGTTATTCACAAAAAGCCCACTGAATTAGCTGGGACTGCTCCTATCCCCATTGAAGCATGGTTAGCATTGCCTTTCTACCAGGGTGGAGCAGATTGTGACACTGAGCAGCTTTGCTGCCACAGGGGAAGGGCACAGAGAGCAGCATTGTCAGTAAGAGTTAACAGCCTTGGTGGCAAACAGAGACAGTCATCGCCCAGTGCCTGAGATTGTGATCATGGTTAGCACAGCAGCAAATTGGCAGACTAGCTAGAGACTGAATAGTGAGATCTGTATAGTGAGAACCTTCAGGGATCTTGAGAAGCTCCTCACATCTCCACAAAAGCCTGAATGAATCCACGTTGTTGATACATTCACACATTTCCAGCCAATGTGAGCCTGCAGACAGACGTGAGGGGGCCAGCAGAGAGTAAGGAGCATGGTGGATTTTGAAAGTGCCTGAACTCTGATGCCTCCTTGCAGAATACACAGATCCATTGAGGGTGAATGTGTGCTGGCTCAACGTGTTGGACAAAACCTCTAATTGTTGGTTGACAGCCACTAAGGAATACAGACAGGGTGACCCCTACGAAGCTAGATTTAAAAATAAAAACAAGGACTGGATGTAGCTCAGTGGTAGAGCACATGCTTACCAGATACCAGGCCCCGGATTCCATCACCAGCACCAAAAAATAAAAATAAATAAAAAGTAAAGTGATAAAAATAAATGAGAGAAAGAAATAAAGATTACAAAAATAAGTGGAGCAGAGACGTAATAACCACACATTGCAGGCAAACTCAGTTGTTGGACTTAGTACATGAAGCTTTAAAGCAGCCATTATAAATATGTCCAAAAAACTAAGGAAACCATGTTTAAAAAATTAAAATATGAACATGACTTAAAAAACAGAAAACTTCAACCAGGAAGTTATTAAGTAAAAAAATGGAACATCTGGATTGGCAAAGTATAATAACAGAAAAGAAACATTCTTTAGTGTAGTTCAGGGCATGTCTGTGATAGCGGGAGAAAAAGTCCATGCCCTTGGATAGAAATTGACAGAATCACTCTGCCAGAAGAGCAGAAGAAACACTGAAGAGTGCCGCTCAGGTATTTTGGACAATGTCTATCAGTTTGGGTTTTTTTCATGATTAAACTGAGGTTATGAATCTTGGGGAGGAAAAGCATAGAGGTGATAATAAGGAGAAGCCTGAATTCAAATGCTAGCACTACCACTTTGTAGCTGTGTAACATAGGGTGACTTATTTAATCTCTCGGACTCTTGGTTTACTGCTCTGCAAAAGAGAGCTTAAATAGTCTTAAGTTTGTTTTTCGATGGTACTGGGGTTTGAACTCAGGGTCTTGTGCTTCCTAGGCAGGTGCTCTATCACTTGAGCTATGCCACCAGCCCACAAGTCTTAAGTTTATAAGCATGTTGTAAAATAACACATCCAAACTTCAGCCCATCATCCAGAATACAGAATGGGCTCAATGAGTGGTACCTATTTATGTTCTAGAAAAATTGAAATCCCCAAGTGTTTTCACCGCACGCTGGCTTCTCCAGCAGATGTGGAAGAGATGAGCCATACCAGTTTTCCTGCTCCTACAGCTTTTGTAAGTTGGTGGTCTGCTCCTTGGGGACCATCCACACTGTCTTTCCTCACTGAGTTCCTTTTCATCTTCCAGAAGAGGCTATAACCACGAATGAGGTTATAAACCAGTTGTTGCACCATGTTGGTGCAATGTGCATACACCAGCTCAATCTTCTGGCCACCAACCCCAACCTTCCCATCACAAGCGTCCTGGGCAAGCAGCACCCAATTGAAGCACACCATCTGAGCAGCATTTGTGACATCATGGAAAAGGCCATGGTTAATGGAGACACCTGCATCATACGCTGCGTTCTCGTTGTCTTTCAGGTAAGTACACAGTGTGAAGCATATTGTAATAGACAAGAATAAACACAAACCTTGGATTCAGCCAGCTAATTTCTACCAGAGGAAATACACTCAGTAACATTCCTGTTTGTCTCTTCACTCCTTCCAGTTCTCTAATTAGAATTCTTAGATTCATTGCATGCAATTAAGGGGGCACTGCTATACATAGCTTATTGCCATTAATATTTGTAAAATATTTACTGTAAGTATACCTTGACACAATAGGAGAGATTGTAGTTAGAAACCCACCTAGTTATCTATGTGTAAGACTATTTACTATGTGCTTTCTTCAGAGGAATAATTTTATCCCCAGTAGAGGGGACATTTTTTAGATCTACCCCTTATGTTTCGGTAGGTGGTGTTTAAGTTTTTCTTCAGCCCACAAACTGAAAGGAACCGAGACATCATTCGTCGGTCGGGATTGCTGCTTTGGCAGTTATTGATGGCACCAAAAGATCAAATCTGCCTTGAAATTCAGAAGGAGGTCTGTCTTGCCATCAGGTAAATGGCAAGTGGTTTTCTTAGTGCTCTCCACCAAACGGTCCTCTTGCAAGGCACTGTAACCTTCCCTGCAGGAGACAGCATATATGTCTCAGCCCTTCCTGCACTCAGGAACTTGTGCCCTGGGGATAATTTAAAAGAGGCTAGTGCCTCATGCTTAGTGGGTCAAAGGCATACTTACCTCCCTCTATCTTTGGATTGTAAAAGGAAAACAAAAACAAGCCCTTGTGAGCAGATACTTTTACAAGCCACTGTCCTTGTCATGTGGGAGGATGTAACACGGCAGGAGTAGGCGTTGGCACTGGGCACTCTGGGTTCTAGGTTTTGCTCTGCCACTCACTGCCTTTGGTCTTGATTTGAGATTTCCAAATCTTCAGCAATAAGATGGGCTTAAAAATTACATCTACTAGCCAGGTATGTGGTTCACATCTGTAATCTCAGCTACTCCTAAGGTGGATATCAGGAGGATCACAGTGCAAGGCCAGCCTGGACAGTTAGCATGACCCCATCTCAACCCATAGAATGCTCAGTGTGGTGCAGTGTTTGATCCCCAGAACCGCAACCAATCAATGAATAAATAAATAAATAAAACAAAACTTACCTCAGCTTTATGTAATCAAACTGGCATTTTCTTTCCTTTTTTTTTTTTTTGGAAACAGGGTTTCACTATACTGTAGCCCAGGATGACCTTGCACTTCAGATCCTTCTGCTGTAACCTTCCAAGTGTTGGAATTATAGGTGTGTGCCTCCACAGTTGGCCATACTGTTATGTTTAATAACATTTAAAATTTAAGGCCAGGCATAGTGGCTCACATCTGTAATCCCAGATACTTGGGAGGCAAAGATCAGGAAGATTGCAATTTGAGGCTAGCCCAGGCAAAAAGTTAGTAAGACCCCTATCTCAACCAATAAGGCTGGGCATGGTGGTGCACACCTAACGTCTCTCATCCCAGTTATGTGGGAGACTGAAATAGAAGGACCAAGGTACAGGCTTGTTAACCAGGACTGGAGGAGTGGCTCAAGTGGTAGAGTGTCTGCCTAGCAAGTGTGAGCCCTGAGTTCAAACCCCAGTACCACTCCAAATTAAAGTTTAAATATTTTGAGTTTGACTTTTCCAGAATGTTGGCTTAAAACTTTTTGTCTATTCTGTCATTTCAGCTCTGGCTTAAATATCTTGTACCCAGGTGAAACGGAAATCAATAACTTACTTAAGTTGGTCTTAACAGAAGGTGAGAATTATCCTGAAATTATCCTTGAACAACCCTCTTTTTGTCCCTAAGGAAACAACTCAACATTAAGATAACAGATTCTTGTTTTCTTCTTATCTGTCAGGCAGCATATTTTAAAAATGTATCTGCATAGATGCAGACTGAAAGCAGAAGCCATGCTTTATGTATCTGCAAGCCTTGGAAGCCTCTTCTCTACAGCTTAGCCTGACTACAGATACTTAACACATTTAAAACTACATGACTCTTAAGCCACTCTTTTTTTCCCACATATTGGAACCCAACTTTTTAAGTTAGACCGAACAACCAGACCAAAGCTACTCTGTTAAAGACACTCTGTATTTAAAAGCAGCCATTAACTTAAGGAATTAGAATTTGTACTGTGTGATCTATCAGGAAGGCAATCACAGGGATGCCTGATGGGTTGTGGTGTAGTTTTGCTTCTGCTGTTTGTGTTTGTGTGAGGTTTAAAAATAGCCTCAGTTTTCTAAGTGCTGTTGCTGAGGTTGTTTATGGAGCTTTGTTGTGTGTTAGGAGAGAGAAACAGTGGACTCTCCCAGCTGCGAGATGTGATCCTCACCAATTTAGCTGAACAGCTTCAGAACAACCGATTCGGCAGTGATGAGGACGATCATTACAGGTGACACTGCAGCCTTTTCTTTGCATTCTTCCAAGTAGTTAATTTACATGTGAGTGTGTTTGATCAGTGTTAGTTTCCAGTTACAGCTAATAAGATCATTAGCATGGTAAGCCTAAAGCCTGGATCCACTGAAAGGTAATAAATGGCAAAGCTATTGAAGAACTGACTTTTCTCAGGAAAGTGGGCTGAGGGCTTAGCAAAAGAGGAGGAGCTTGTTTCAGAGATCTTGGTGGAGGGTGATCCAAACTGCTGATGTGAGAGAAGCTGCGTACTAGTGCGCAGAGGGAGGAAAGCTTCTTTTCTCTGTTGTTCGTAAACTACTTTAATTAGGTGGTTGGAGCCATTTGTTTCTGGGTTGCTTTAGGTAATACCTTGTTGCTATTATCATCACTAAGGTAACTTTCTTGCAGAACCAGTTAATTTTGTATCTTGTATTTGTCATTTTGTACCAGTTGTATAAAAGTTAAACTGTTACTAATAAACCACCAATATTCTATTGTTTTTCTTGAATTTTAAAGACTAAATGATGAACTTTTACACTACATTCTGAAGATTGTTGTACGAGAATCCTGTATCTTAATCACCAAGTGCCAAACTGTCTCTAAAGAGGATTTTCAGAAACTCCTTTCAACTGTGCCTGTAAGTAAAGATGTGTTTTCTGAAATCAAAATTACATCAAATGTCCCTGTTTTCATTGAAAGGTGTGAGCACACTCACACACTTACACCTCACTCTGTGTGCGTGTATGGGGGAGAGAGAGACTTAAAATAATTTAAGGAGTCAGTGGGTAATTACTTCTAGAAATGTACAGATCGTCAAATCCACAAGAAACACCTTTCCCACGACTTTAATCGTCCTCTTCCGCTGTTTGATGCAACAAATTATCCTACTGAATTTGGGCATTTAAATCATCTAGTGAGGGATCCCCCTATTAATTCACCATTGTTTTCTAAACCATTAGTGTTTTAGAAAGACTGATAGAAAACAAAAGGTTCTTTAAGGGTTTGGGTGGAGTCTTCCTATGGGAGGGGAGAAAGATTACTTAGGACAAAGGGCAAGAAAGTCTTCTGAGTGATTAGTGAAGCTTGCAGAGAGTTAGGCTAAATGTGTGGAAATCTGTACTGATAGCCATGGTCTTCCAAGTCACCTGAGAACTAACTTGCTCTGATTTCTGTACTTTCTCATTTTGTTTCTTTTGTTGAAATCTTTTTAAAAACATGAGGATTACATGATCCCTTCCTTCAGTAGGGTTCAGGTCATTTAAACAAACACCCTTATTTGTATTAAAGGCCGCATCCTCCTGCCTGCGCTATCTGATGGCCGTTCAGAACCACCTTCTCAGTAACACTATTTTGATTAAACCCGATGACAATGATGACAGTGACAGCTCCTTGCAGGGAGAGACATTGAAGGTACAGGTAAACACCAAGCTTTATCTTAAAGATGCTTTCTACCCAGTATGTAAAGCACAGATTAACTGGCTAAACTTTGCTTTTATGATGTCAGAATTCACCATGTGAGTTATGTTCTGTGAGAGGTGTTAGGCCTCTCGTTTCATAGATCTCATGTCATTGCACGGTGGTTACCATATTGTGACACTCTCGTGATGTTCATCCTTGTACTTTTTTCAGTCTCTTTGTGCCTTTATTTTGTCATCTTCTTTTAAGAACTATAGGGTGTCACTCACAAGTGACCTCATCGCACCTGAAAGTGATACACACACACACACACACACACACACACACACACACACACACACACACATTGGGAAGCATAGAGTTTGGTGGTTTATTGTATCCTCTCAATCCAAATGACTTAAGAAGTGACCATTTTCTCTCCATCTCTGCATTGAATACTTTAATTTCTAGTTTTATAGTTCATTTCATTATTTTTAGTTTAGCTTGCACGTAAACTCAGTCATTCATTTGCACATTATCATTTATAGCAGTCCAGAGATTTTTTTCAGCAGTGCTTGTTGCAGTTCTCACAGATGCTCAAGGTGGTTATTGCATTGTTGTTCAAAATTTCATCTTTGTAGGAAAATTAGAGGAATGAAAAAGAACTTTATTTTTCCTTAAAAAGTTGGATTGAACACGCTGAAAAATTACATAAGAAGCCATAGAAACCATTGCAGTTTTCCCTTTGCTTAGCCCTATCTGCACATGTACCATAGAAGCCAGACATCTACTAGCTCATATTCATGAGTTTATGTCATATGACCAGGTTTTTTAGGGTTTTTTTTTTTTTTGTGGTTCTGGGATTTGAACTCAGAGCCTCATACTTGCCAGGCAGGTACTCTACCACTTGAGTCACACCTGCAGTCCTTTTTACTTTAGTTATTTTTCAGTCAGGGTCTCTTTATTTTGCTTAGGACAGTCTTGGACTACAGTCCTCATACCTATGCCTCCCACCTATCTGGAATTACAAGTGTACATCACCACACCTGCCTTATTGGTTGAAATAAGGGTCTCACTAACTTTTTGCCTTGGCTGACCTCAAACCACAATCCTCCTGATTGCTGCATCCCAAGTAGCTGGGATTATAGAGTGAACCATTGCCCCTGGCAAATTATATGAACAGTTTTTAAACAGGTGGGCATGCCTGAATTTTTTTATTTAAACTGCCTATAGTATTTATTTAACTTCTCTTGCTTTTATTTCCTAATTAGCAAAAAGAGACAATAACATCTGCTTTGTGAGGTTATGTGAGGACTAGGGACAAGCTATGTAAATTCATCCCCTGCTGCCACATGAATGTTGTCAGTAGGAGAGTGCTGATATCGTTAGTATGGCTTAAGAAATGGTCCAGCTTGTCTGTCAGCTCAGAATTCCTTTTCTTTTAATGATAAAATTGTCTTAATAATACAACAAAAGATCCACGAAAACCCCAACCACAAATGAAGAGGGTTTTTTCCTATTTGAAATACTAAGCTTTATTAATTCTTAACTAAATGGAGAGAATATAAAGGTTTTTAGTAAATAGACTTGGTTGTGTAGTATTTCCAAGGAAAAAACTTAAAGACACATATATGTCACCTTAAAGAGTTAATTTCCTTGTTTTTTTAAAATAAAAATAATTGTAAACTAAATATTTCTGTGATATTAACCAGTGTTTCTTAACACATTTAGTATTCTTAGTCCTGTGAGCTCTCAAATTTATGTTTATTAGCCTATAACTGCTGATATTTTCATTGAATTTTTTAACTCGCTGGATTTTAAGTGTAATGGGATTGAGACATAAGGAAAAGGTCACTTGTACTGTTTCAGAACGTTGTGTTTTGTCTCATTTTATCCACCGCCTATACATGCACCTTTTACTGTTCTGTTTTTCTCTTTAGCTACCTCATACCACCCAAGGCAGTCTTCCACCGGGACAGTTGTTTCTGGGCTGGCCAGCAGGAGCGCTCTTGTGCTGGATGGGATGGAAGCTAGGCCTTTCCTCCTAGGCACGCAGTGTGCTTGTGTCCAGACCTTGGCCTCCCAAATCAAATTGCTCCCTGCAAACCCAGAGGAGCTCATGGCTTTGGGATTATCCTGGCCACCTCATCGTTTCATGTGGCAGTGCACCATTAAATACATCATTCATGTGCTCATTGTGAGTGGTGTTCATCACGAAACCTGAAAGTAATATGATGGTATTTTCTACCTAGGAGCTCAAGGTCAGTATTTTGGCTCTTGCCACCCAAATCCTGACTGGATGTGATGAAGTACTGGAAATGCTGCAGCAGGTCACCACTGCCCTCATAAACAGTGACATAGCAGACCGCGAGCAGAGGTGAGGAAATGGATTGGGACCCATGACCTGCTGCCCTTCAAGAAGAAAACTGTGCTTGTGAAAGTGAGACCTGTTTAGAACAGTACATCAAGTAGTCATTTAACACAGAGACATTTTTATTAGAATAGGTTGAAACAACAACCGTTGCAAGGCCAAGTGCAATCGAACTTTTTAATGTGCTTTTAGGTGAGATTGGGCCAACAGCCATGATCTAGGAGTAGCAAGGTTATGGTGGACAGCCTCATCTGACATTGGCTTTTCTTTTCATCATCTAGCTCAGCACCACACCCACTTACTTTTAGGAGGAAGAAGTGGATTTCTTGATACAGATAGTCAAAGAAAGATGACTCTGACCTGGTGTCTCGTGATTTTACTGTAAGGGCTGGGGATGTAGCTTAGTGGTTGAGTGCTTGCTAGCATGCACGAGGCTCTGGGTTCTATCTCCAGAACTGCCAAAAACACTCCAAAAAACAACAACCTAAAAGATTATATTGTAATTTCACTTCTCCAAATACAGGATTGACCTGTGTAGAGGGTGAGGTTCTTCACAGTACAAAGCCCTTTCTCAGCCATTTCCGTGGAAGTTCCTGCCATGCTCACTTTTAGGGATGAGTTGCATACTGTTTTTTGATGATTTGAATGTTAGGATATGTTGAACCAAAATGATCCTGCAGTGTAATTTGCCTTAGTCACCTTGTCTGTCCCTTGCCCTTGGTCCCCCCCTGCTTATTGTAGGGGAAGATAGGGACTGGGGCTGAGCACAGTGTAACCCAGACAGATGTTGCATCAGCACTCTTTGAGACCTGGAGGCTGCTCTGCTGGCTGGTGGGAGGGGGTGGAGTCTAGATACCCAATGTCCTCAGTAGCCTTAGAGAATTCACAGGGCCCATTTCTTTCTCTGTGTGACCCGTGTGCTTTAATTCTTCTAGCAGCAGATGAGAATATTAAGACTAAGATTTTTTTAAACAAATTAAAAATCTGCCTACTTAGAGTCCTCAAAATCATAGAGACAGAAAGTGAGACAGTGATTACTAGGGGCTGGGGAGGGGTAGGATTACCCAGCAGGCGTAGAGTTCTGGTTTTACAAAATGAATAGTTATACAGATAGATGGTGATAACTGTATATTATTTTAAAACCATGAATTGATAAATTGTGTGTTATGTGTATTTTGACACAGTAAAAAGTATTGGAAAACAAACCTGCCTGCCTCTGTGGCCCACACGAGCCTTGGTTGCGGTAGGCTAGGAGAGGGTTTCACAGCTCTGGGCAAGTGCATCCATTGCTCTTGCCATTCACTTCTTCTTTCTTTCAGTCTCAGACAGCACAACACCAGGGGCCTAGAGAGGCAGGAACTACCAGGAATAGGCATTGCATTTCAGGTTCATTTGTAAAGTGCTTCAGAAATGCACCACCTAAACTTTTTTGGCCACATCACAGGCTGAAGGGGAAACCCACTAATCTGTTGCTCTCTGTTCTTCTTTGCTCTCTCAGTGGCAGAAGGTAGGAAACTTGTGGAGTGAATGGCTATAACCATGAGTTTGTCACTGGTTCAAGGAGATAAGGTTCAAGAGAATTTGTCAGCATAGAAGATGTCAGTTGCTTTTCTCCATGCTTGGACGTCACTTACACTGTTTGCTTTCTTGAACTTGTAGGTTAAAAGGCTTGGAACAAGTTACCAAAGCCACGATGTTGGGTCACCTCCTCCCGGTGCTACTGACCTCTCTGATGCACCCCAATCTGCAGACCCTCACCATGGCCGACGCGTTGATGCCTCAGCTCGTGCAGCTGGTGCTCTACACCAGCCAGGTGGGACCCTTGTGCCTATCTGACCTTCCCTCTGCTCAGCCTGCTTTGCCGTGGAGGACATGATAAAGAGAACCAAGGTTTTTAGAAACCAAGAAAAATGTTGTATGTCTTAAAAATGAACTAGAGTATTAAGGGAACACATTTTGTTTGACTCAATTATCGACTGTAGACTGTTTAGCAAGTGTTCATTGCCTACTGCTACTGTTGAAGCCTACCATAATACTGAGTGTCCTGAGTGTACATCAGCTAAGAGGAGGACTAACATGAACAAGGTGGTCCCTCCCAGCACTAAGTAAAATGATAGTGGCCTCAGGAGCAAAGCATTTCTTAGTGAAGAAGAGCAGGCTGGGATTGCATAGAATGACGATTCCAGTGAAAATTCTAAGTTCGGCTCTGGGACATCCTGGGTACTGGCAGTAAGCACTTGAAGACACACGGATGGTTTTGTGTTTCAGACGGCTTTGCTGCTTAAAACCCAGTGTCCAGTTTTTGCCGAAATGGGCTGTTCCCCATGTGGCACATCAGACCAGAAGTGCAGGCTGTTCCCCGATGAGAGGTAATGTGCTGCCTCCTTGGTTTCTTTTGTCCTTCTGTGATTTTAGCGAAAGATTGTCTCACTGTGAAAAGAAAATACATCAGGGTTAAATTTTATAATAACTATAGAAGTGCTTGTAAATTTATAGGAACAGGTTAGAATGAATTTTCCTGTGGATCAAGGAATTACTTCAAAATTAGCCTGAAATTCTCCTTCACTCCTGGTAGCTATGTAAATAAAGTATTAAGACTTTAACAAATAGTTTGGCAGCTTTTTTGTCTTTTTTTTTTTTTTTTTTAAGGAGGCCAGGATTTACTGTGTTTCCCAGGCTGGCCTCGAATTCCTGGGTTCAATTGATCCTCCTGCTGTGGCCTCTCACAGAGCTGGAACAATAGGCACATGCCACTGGGCCTGGCTGACACTTTCTTTAAAAGTTGAACATAGACCTGCCACATGGCTCAGCTATTCTGCTTCAGGGTGTTCCCACAAGAGAAAAGAAAGCACATGAAGATTGCACATGAAGATTCATAACAGCTTTCGTTAGAGCAGCCCAAACTAAAACTAACCTGAATGTCCTTCAGCAGGTGAATGGGTAAACCAGGAGTGTCTGTCCGTACAGCAGACTCCGACTCAGCAGCAAAAAGGCGCGGCTAGATAACAGTCAGCACCATGGGTGACTGTAGAAGTCCTGTGCTGAGGGAAAGAAGCCAGGCCCCAGGTCACACACTGTAATTCCATTTATATAAAGCTCCAGAAAATGCAACCTGCTCTCTGTAGCAATTGCCTCATGGCTGTACACAAATGTCCAAACTTACCAACTTATTACATGTCTGTGTTTCATTAAAGATAAATTTTAAAAAAATTGGTCTTTTCCTTTCTGCCATACTGAACCACTTTTTCTTTGTCTGGTTTTAGAATGCTAGAAGAGAAGGAAGAGCCAGGCTTTCTCACTGGCTTAAAGATTCCTGCCCCCTGGGCTGCTGGGAAGACTGTGGAAACAGTTCATCCTGTCAGAGACAACTATAAGTTTAAAGAAACAGTCCACATCCCAGGAGCTCGCTGCCTGTATCTGAGATTTGATAGCAGATGCTCTTCGCAGTACGACTATGACAAAGTAAGCAAGTGTGCCTTAGTTGTTGCTGCTGCCTCTAGTGATCTGGATTCTCAGATGCTTCTTATTTTTCTTTGCTGCTGGTCACCATTCCTGACTTATTTCTGTCTGCAGATATCTCTGAGGGGTTCTTTCCTCAATTAATGCCTTGAAGGGTAGTGCCTAAAGCAGTTAGAGCCACCACTATTGGCATCTCAGAGCAGTGTTGTACGTATAGGACAGGCTTTTAGAAGTTCAGCTCTGAGTCAAAGGAGAATTTTCTTTTATTCCGCTGACTTCCTGCCTTCTGTCTTGGGATTCTTGCAGATGATGTGTAATGGTCACTCATCTAGAAAGGTCTTACTGCCCAATTCTTGAGGCTTCTTACGTATCTTTTAGGATAAGGTGGCATTTTTAGAAGGGTTGCAGATGTGCTTGATTCTGGCTTCTGTAGATTTACATATTCTTCTTTGCCATATCTCAGGGCCCATGGAGGTTTTTAAGGAACAGTAGTTTGAACAGATGGCTTAACAGTTATCAAGAAAAGGAAGTGTTTTAGGGGCTGAAGTATTTTCTTCTGTTGATAATTGTTGGATTGTAAACCATCCCGTGAACTTAGGAAGCAAGGCTAATGAAATTGGGGTGTGTAACATGAAAAGCATCGCTGTTTCTGTATAAAAACCAACACTATACATACATGCCTGTCCCTGTGAACTGAGTGAGGGCAAATGATCTTCAGTCCCTTCAGGGGCAGCTTTTAGGCTAAAAATAAGGACTTCTTAACTGTACCTCCTATGAGAGGGTGAAACACATGACTAGAAGTTGTAGGATCTACTTCCTCATAATCTTTTAGGACAGTCAAGAGTTGCAGATGGCTGGGTACCAGTGGCTCACATCTGTAATAATCCTAGCTGCTTAAGAGGTAGAAATTGGGAGGACCACAGTTTGAGGCCACCCAGGCAAAAGATGCTCATGACCTCATCTCAACAAATTGCTGGGCAATTGTGCAGAGAAGTACAAATAGGAGGCTTATGGTCCGGGCTCATCCAGGCGTAAAAGTGAGAGCCTATCTCCAAAGTAAAAGAGTAAAAAGGACTAGGGACACAACTCAGGTCAGAGAGCATCTGCATAGCAAGCACAAGTCCCACAGTTCAAACCCTAGTACTGCCAAAAAAAAGATGGTCTTTGGTAGGCCTTTCAAAAAAGATACCTGTAGTATCAGTCTAGCCCTGATGCCTCCTGGCATGAAGTCAAGGTTCCCCATTTCCTGACTTGAGACGAAATGACTATTTAATGTGAAGGCTGCCACTTTAGTTGGAATCATGTGTTTCTCCTTTAAAAACAGTAATTTTCATCTAAGTTAGTGATGCGCACTAACTTAGGCTGCAATATAACTTAGGCTGTGTTCAATGGTAGAGCATGCAGAAGCTTACTACATGGATAAAAGGACGTTTACTTTTCCAGGGGTCCCTGACTGATGTCAGCAAAAGGTACTAAAGGGTAAGAAATCACAAAACAAGCATTCAGTGCTAAAAATGCAGCCGTTACATCCAAACTTACATGCAGTGCAAGGTGGTCAGAGCACACTGTAGACAACAGGGCTTGGTATTTACAGAAGCCAGAGCTGATTTTGAATGGCACATGAGCTATCAGTGTTATCAATTGGATAAAATGCATAGCCTTTTTGAAAGAAAAGTACTGATACATGAAAACTGACCCAAGAAGAAGCAGCCCCTTTTCTACTCCAAATTCGCATCAGTTTCTTTTTATACCATTAAACAGCAGTCTAAGAATATATGGCTTATTTTCAATTTGTTGCATTTAAAAAAAAATCCTTATTTATTCATTGAAATTTTTTTGGCATTTTAATTTTGTTGTGTTAGATATTGCCATCTTTCCCTCTGTGTTTGCTCACTTCGTTAATTATGAGGAAGGTGTAAGGGGTCAACTGTACTATTAATGAATTTATGGCAGTGATTAGGATTAAAATAGGCACTTGAAAAGTGTATAGGCGTAAGAGCTAAGTATAAATTTTAATGTGAGGTCTCCAAGCCAAGTAAAGGTTGACAACGTGAAAAATACGCTTTTGATTTCAATCACGGTTACTTCTCTGTGGCTGTTCTATGAATGCCAGCAGTTGATTGCCTCCAAACTCGTATCAGTTAGATTACTGTGCCCCCAAGGCCTGGTTATAAATGTATTTTGAACACATATTTTGCAGCCTTTTTATTTGTAGATGTTGTTTTGTTTTCTTTTACAGTCTAACAGTGTATTTTCTGTTTTGAAGTTGGTGATATGCGCGGGGCCTAACACAAACAGTAGGAAGGTTGCTGAATATGGAGGCAACACTCTGGGATATGGCAGCCGTAGTGTCTTAGGAACTGGTTGGCCGAAGGACTTGGTGAAGGTATGGTATGCAGTCACAGTCGCCGTCTAGAAAAGAAATGCGAACTTGGGTTCCTCATGGCCCAGGGATACCTGGAACCCCAGACAGCATTTGCATGGGGTTCCTGTTGAGGAGGGCCCACTTTGCCAGCCTGTCAACTCACTTCTATTCAGGACGACCCTCCTTCCACTTGCTGGGAGCCAGACCCCTCCACTCAGTGAGGGCGGCCCACTGAAAGGGCTGCCAGCTTGTCCAGCTGGCTTCTTCTCCAGACTTCCTTATGATAGCTGCCCAGAACCCAGGGCCACTGCAGCTTGAAAATGTTGGCTTACTATTTTCAATGAATTTGGGTCTTTAGAGAAAACTAATGACCCATTTACAAACTGATGCAATCTGTGCCCTTGAGCTACATCCAATATCTGACTAGAATATGAGTACAAGCTCAGACGCCCACTAACCCCACAGTGTATCTGAAGTCCTCTGCCCCATACATAGCATGGTGTGCCCTCCTCACTTCAGCCAGTGGCAACTGGGTCTGTCGGGGTACAGTCTGAATACATCCAAGTCCACATCAGCACCCTTTGTCACTTATCCGCTGACTCACTCGCTGCCTTCTCTTCTTATTCATGGAGCTGGTCCTGCACCGCAGAGCCGGGTGTTCCGGCACAGTATCTTCAAGAGTACGACTCGCTTACCTGCCTTATTGACACAAGTGAGATCAGGAAGAGGCCAGGGGAGGATGGAAAGGACAGAAATAGAAGAATTAGAAATGAAACGCCAACTTGGTTCATCTTTATGCTGATCCTGCTCTTGGGCCACTGTGGCCCATTTCACAGAGGCCCATTTCCAAAGGCTACCTGCTCAGGAGAACGTACCTAAGTGAGAGGGAATGAAATTTGAGTCAAAAAGCAAGTGAGGAAAGCAGTGTGACCCTTTCAGAAGTAAATCTCTTCTGGGCATTGTAGCCCCACACCTGTAATCCCAGCTACTTGGGAGGCTGAGATCAGGAAGACTGCAGTTTCAGGCTAGTCCGGGCAAATAGTTCAGGAGATCCATCTCCAAAATAACCACAGCAAAATGGACTGGAGGTGTGGCTTAAGTGGTAGAGTGCCTGCTTTGCAAGTACAAAGCCCTGAGTTCAAACCCCATCCCAGCAACAACAAAAAGTAAATCTCTGAGTCAGGTCTAGTGGCACACATTTGTGATGCCAGCTGCTCAGGTAGCTGAGGCAAGAGGATCCTGAGATTGAAGCCAGCCAGGGCTTACATAGTGAGACCCCATATAAAAGAAAGAAGAAAAGGAAGGAAGGAAAAAAAGAAGAAAGGTAGGAAGGAAGGAAGGAAGGAAATCTTTGAAATACTTTACTCTCTTGAAAGTTGTGTGTCTTGTTTTTAAAGTGCATTTTCCCCCTTAAATCTTAAGGTGGAAGGCGATACAGTCACCTTCTCCTTTGAAATGAGAAGTGGCCGTGAACACAACACACCTGACAAAGCTATGTGGGGCTTTGCTTGCACAGTCCGCGCTCAGGTACTTGAATTCAACACTGCTGTGGGCAAAGTGTACTGTCTTCTGTGTGCCTTGGTAACATACATCATATTTGCCTTGGAAACAGGGCAAAATATGAGCCACTCTTTCATCTGCCTTTTCCATCTACCAGCAGGAAACTACTTGGAGTTAGCTGAATTTTATGGAGTGAGACATGCTGGGACCCAGAGTCAGTTGAGAGCATAGAAGTAATCCATGGCCAGGGCTCCTTTTCAAGACCTGGACAGGTTCCCTGCTTCCAGTGTCTTCCCATAGAGAAAAGAGGACATCAGCACTCAGTAGACATGAGCACTTGGATGCTGGGTTTTAAGGGAAGTAGGAGTTCTATTCACCATTTTAGTTGCCAGATTTTAAAAATGTATTTTACACTTTGAAGTTGCTCTTTAACTTCACCAAGCTGAGACTCTAGAGTAGAGCTGTCTTCCAGAATGTAAGCTCTGTGAGGGCAGGGATCCTTGTTTTGTGCTCTGCTGCAGGCACCTGGAACAATGGCTGCTACACAGAGACACTCAAATATTCCTTGAATGAATTCAGTGCCATCCTTGATAACATCATGATCTGAGCACAGGGTAGAGGCAACAAACTAAGTAGTGGGCTGTACTTGGGTAGATGCAATAGGAAGGAAGCCACCCAAAGAAGCTCTGCTTCTTGCCTATGACTGGTGCTGGCTCTAGTGTGGAGTCTGACCAGCTATTCTCTCCAGAACTGTGATGAGACCTCACTTGGTAGTCATTCCAGTGCCACCATCTACTCATGTTGGGTGCTGTACTATGTCCCCTCACAGTGGCACACAATGCTGCTCTGTGAAGCCTGCAGTTGGGACAGTCCAGTGTGGTGCAGCACAGGCTGCAGTGCTCTGCCCGCGTCCACTGACCAGTGTGGTTTGCCCCTGTGTGCATTGCAGGAGTCCTCGGAGGATGTCTCAGGAGGCTTGCCCTTCCTGGTTGACCTGGCTTTAGGTCTGTCTGTGTTAGCTTGTTCCATGTTAAGAATCCTGTACAATGGACCAGAAATTACCAAAGAAGAAGAAGCCTGTCAGGAGCTATTGCGGTCCAAACTTTTACAAAGGTAACACAAAGGTCCAGCTTGAGCTAGTTTTGCCCACAAAGGAAAGGAATTTATATGGAAAACTTTTAGTACATTTCCAAGTTAATTGTGTCTACTGCCTGACTGACCATCTTATTGATACTTTTTTTTGTCTGAGAAATAAGATGAAAATTACACCATAGAGCTTTCTGCCCCTTAGTTTGCTAAGTTTAAATTTATATCTTTGAACTGCATGAAGTTTATTCCAACCCCAATACTGTGCAGTTGATGGCTCCCCAAAAGAATGGGTAGGTATGTGGTGAGCAATGGGACAAAACGCAGTGGGCACACGCCATTTTTTTCAACTTCTCTGCACGTTTAAAAGTTTTCATAGTAAAATGTTAGGGAGGAGGTAGATTCCCAAAGATGTGGTTTCATGTAATGCTCGTTTTTCTTTGGCCTCTGGAGACAGTTTGATGAATCAGTACCTAATCATTACATACTTGATGTGCCTGCAAGTATCAAGTAACTTCCCAGGAGTCTTGATTGAAGAGTGAGGGTTTCTCTTTCTCTCTGAGCAGATGCCAATGGCAGGTGGAGGCCAACGGTGTCATCTCCCCTGCCCTTACTCCCAGCCCCTCTCCACTGCCTCTGACCATAGAGGAAGACAGAGAATTCACCTACCCATCAGATGTCCTCGTGCCTCCTGTTGGGAACTACTTCGAGCTCCCCCGGATCAGGCTGCCTCCTGGAATCATGATAAAGCTCAGGGAAATTTCTGGGCGTGCTAGGCCTCAGTTTAGGCCAAGTATAAAGTATGTTGCATTCTACTTTTCCCCACGAAAAATGTCCCACTGTTGCAAGGGATCTAGCAAGTGAACCTTACGTTTTATGTTTACTTGAGGTAGAGAGCTTGCCTGTATGTTCAAGGCCCTTGATTCCATGCCCAGCACCACAAAAAATTTAATTAAGTTTGTTGTTTACTTAATGTACTTGAACTAAGGACTCTAGCAAGTGTCCAGGTTATCACAAGGTAGTGTTGTGCGGTACCCCAGGCATCAGTACCTGAGACCTCGTTAGTGCTTGAGTCAGAAACTCTGAGGGCACGTTGTGATTAGTTGTGTCTTAAATTGCCCCAGTGGTTCTGGTGCATACTAACACTTGACAAGTGCTAGGTTTTTCTCAGATAGTTTGACCTGCTAGTATTCAGCCTCTGCTTTGATTTCCATAAGAGTCTAGTAGCATCTTTATTTTGACTCCTAGGGAAATGGTGACGGCGATGTCTTACAATTACGAATGAGTTTGTGGTATTCTTGCTTAAAGTCTGCTTGTGGGCCTCTTGTCCTGCCTTGGAAGGCAAGATTGACCATTCTAGCATGGAAAATTTGGAGCCTGGATGAAATTTAAAATGAAGGAAATACAGAAAACACCCTTATTCTCAGCTCAGTAACTATGTGCAGTAAATATTATAAACCTCAATACTTCATAAACTTAATTAGTTCATAAATGGTGCTAGATATCTTTTTAAAATTTTTAATACTTAGACCTGTTCCAGCTCTGATATGATCCTAGCTCAAAACATACAAATTATGCTAAAGGGAGTGTGTTTGATTTTGATTTTCAGCTTTATCAGCTATTACAGTTTCATCAGTTAATACATTAAATTATTTGCCAACATACAACACATACAGTGCCACCATAGTGACATTTCTTACACTATTGTAACAAAGGAGTTGTGGTGAATATTTAACATATTTAAATCAAAGCCTGCACTCTTCAGCTTACCAAATACAGTGTTGGCAAGTTGAGAGCTTGGCGTAGACCTGACAGGTTTCCATTGTTACCGCAGAGAAGTGATTCAGCCTGACGTGATGGAGGAGATGGTGGTGTCATGTGTCATTAAGCATTTGAATTTGGTCGATGCACTACAGTCTCTAATAAATTTCCAATATCAAGAAGAACATGCAGAAGAGTACGACGTATTGTGTAAAATTATGGGAGAGACCTTTAAGAAACTCAGTGCCATGGAGCGACACCTGCAGGTAAGTGAAAGCTAAGACTTTTATGTATGTTGTGTAACTGCTGGAAATAATTTATTTCCTGGCAACTTAAAGACATTTAAATATGCCTGTAATTACAGTTACTTGGGAGGCAGAGGTGCGAGGATCTTGAGTTCGAGGTCAGGCCAGGCAAATTAGTGAGACCCTGTCTACAAACAAAATAAAAACAAAAAGGCTGAGGGCATAGCTCAAGAGGGAGGGTGTTTGCCTAGCAAGTATGAGACTCTGGAGTTCAATCCCCAGTACCACAGGAAAAAAAAAAGAAAGGAAAAAGTTAAAATGTGACGTAAATTTTTTATATTACTATTACAAAAAATTCCTAATTTACAGATTGCCCATGTTTTCATTTTGCATCTATTTATAGACTGCTTTATTTTGGCCTTTCTTAGAGTGTTGCAGAACTGGAACAGAAGTGGCAAAGTGAGGTTGATGATGCCATGCAGGGAAAACTGGAAAACAACATGCCTTTCTTTTATGATTACCACTTCAATGAGGTGAGCGCAGCGTGATTCACCACTGGGACATTACTGTTTCTAGAGTGAAGGTGTATGCTGTGTGTACGTGTGTGTGCGTGTGTGCGTGTGTGTGTGTGTGTGTGTGTGTGTGTGTGGAGATAAAGTAGCGTCACTTTCTGAAATGGTGCATGTTTTTAAAGGGGTTAAATGAAAATTGATTACATCAACATATTAATATACAAATAATTATTTTAATTAATAGTTTTATAAAAATCAAAGAATTTATCATTATTTAAAGGCTTAAGAAGAAAATCAAGCAGAATTATAACCCCCAAAGAAATCCCCAGAAAGTAGGTCAGTTTTTAATCATTAAAATATCAAATAGCTGGCAGAATGGTTCAAGTGGTAGAGTGCCTACTGAGCAAGCATGAGGTCCTGAGTTCAAACCCCAGTACTGTCAAAAGAGAAAAACCAAATAATGGTTTGTGATTTCACTACACGAGAGGCAGAAGCAGGAAGATGGTGAGTTTGAGTCCAGGTATGCTATATAGCACATTAGGCCAACCTGAGCTACATAGTCAGATGCACACACGCCCTTTTTTTTTTTTTTCCCCAAAAAATAGGGGATGGGACCCCAGTACTGCCAAAAAAAAAAAAAAGAAAAGAAATTAAAAAACATAGGGGATGGGAATGTAGCTCTGGAGTTCCATCTCCAGCACTGCAAAAAGAAAAAGAAGAGAAGTGAAACCATAGCTTCCAAACGTGCTTTAAGCACACAAATATGGCCGAAGGTGGTGGCTCTCCCGACACTTTCTGTCCCTTTTAACAGATGTACAGCAAGACTTGGATTTTGCAAATTCTGCATACCATCTTTTCTTGATGTTTCCTTCTTTAGAACAAAATGAAAGAACTAGAACTTTTGTGTTCAATGAAGGAGGTCTCCTTTGATGGAAATGATCTTGAAAACATGGTCCTATCACTGAGGTTAGTGACGTTAATAACTCTTAAGGCTATTTTATCACTTTGATGCTCAAAACAAATCATGAAGGTCTAGTCTCTGGATAGATTTTTTTTTTTTAATGTGCAGTCACTAAATATTTGAGTCAGAATTCATTTGGTAAACTGGATGTTTTGATTTAAATCTTAAAGATAGCGTAGGCATTTGAAATAGAAAAGGAACTAAAGTGGCCAGGGTTTATGACCCTGCTTCCTGGATGGGAATGGGCAGGTAAGCAAAGGTTATTAGGTTGCTCTTGCTTGGTTTCCCTCTGCCTTTGCCTGTCCTTTGTCACTTAAAAAAAAATGCTTTTGGTAAGTTTGAGACCAACTAAATATACATCAGTCTTTCTCTATAGGGAGAAGTTCCTACAGGAAGTGAACTCTCTTATTCAGAAACCCTCACACCCACTGGCTAAGACGAAGACACTGGTGAAGAGTCTCATGAACCGGGCCGAGCTGCTGCTGCATGTCACCATTGCAGCCCAGTCTGGCCTCACCAGGAGCATCTCGGGGACCCCTGCAGAGACGCCGGGTACTGCACCACAAGGCCTACCAGGCTAGGGCCCATAAAATAGATGCCAGCTACTTTTCAAAGAACTCACCCCATGTACTCCTAGAAAGAGCCAAAACAAGGAAATTTGACCATTTTTCTTTTTGCTTTTGATTTTTTCTAATCAGGAAGTATCTTGGGGCCAGGAGAGTGGCTCCAGTGGTAGAATGCTTACACGAGGCCCCGAGTCCAAACCCTTGGGACCACAGGGAGAAAGAAGCACTGTAACCCCTGTGGTGGCTTGTGAGCCACCTAAGCCTCAGTGATACCTCTTTCCCTGCCTCAGGGAGGTTCTCTCCCAGGCATCTAAGCCCAATGGCATTGATTCTACAATGGTTTTCACAGTAACAAACATAATTCTACTTTAGAGTAACATAAGTAATTACATTCTCTACATTTGAGTCTCATAATGCATTATCCTTTCCTCTTTACTTGAAGCTGACTTTGCAGTTCATCTTTAGAATTATGTGGAACCTTCTGGCATGACTCCCTGTGAATTGACTATTTCTAGGTCACATTTTGATTGTTAGCCTGAAAATATGTCTCTCAGGGAAATCAATGAGTCTTTGAGTTAAGACAGGATCCATAGTACTGGTCATAGCCTACAAGTGTTTATATTTAACCTGAAGAGAAAGCTGAATAAAGGTGTGGACAGTGTAAGGCAGGCAAGTTTGTTTCCATCCCACCTAGCACTCAGGGCTCTTCTCACTTGGGAGAAGTCTAGGAGGAATCCCAGGTGGCCTCTTTAATCATCTAAAAATTAGCATATATTGTTAGTTTTCAAAACCTTTCGGACAGATACAGAATGACTTTTCCGCTTTATCCATGCTTTTTTTCTTAGCTGGTCTTTGCCTGTGTAGTGCTGTAGTCTTCTGTTTCAGTATTATTTTGTAAAATAACTATTTCCCTTGATACGGTTAAGGGGAAGGGCCAGTCACATTCTAGCTCAAGTGTGATAGTTACTCCACCAGGATAATCACAGTGGAGCTGTCACCAAGTGGCCACAAGGCAGCCAGTATGTCTAGGATTAAAGGGAGACAAAAGTTGTTCCTGGGAAAAAAAACACTCTGGATGTATTTTGGGTTAAGAAACTTGTGCTTCCAGAAATTATTTTCTGTGTCTTCTCTTGCTTTTTAGAATGCATATGTTGAAGTGAACACAGAATTAGATAAATGAAATTAGATAAATTTTCCAGCTTTCCATTGGAAAACCAAATTAATAAAATGATTGAGAATTTTTAAGCTAAAACAATTTTAACCTAATATTAATGTTTAAAAATTTGGCCTAAAACTTGTCAGTACTCTGTGCTAGATGGATTTGGGGCTGAGCCCTGATCTAAAGCAAAGATCCACTCTTCTTGGCAGCTCCATGATACACACTGAGCTGTTGCTGCAACTTCCTGCAAGTCTGCAGGCAGAGGGCTGGGGTGGAGCTCAGTGGAAGAACACTTGCCCGGCAGCCCTGGGTTAGATCCCTAGCACCACAAAAAACAAACAGCAACCCACCCCCAAAAAAGTTGAATAGCAGAGAGTTACTCTTTTCTCATTTCTCTTCCAGCTTGTAAATCTGCGTCTGAAACAAAGGTGATATCTCATGCTGTCCGCCAGCCAGTTTTTCTTCGCAGCATGTCAGCTCCTTCTGACCTAGAAATGATTGGTAATGAAGATTTGGAATTTACAAGAGCGAATCAGAGGTAAATGGCTGATGGCCAGGACTGGATCACCACATGCAGCAGAATACATTCATTGAAGCAAACTCCCTGAGTGGGGTTCTCCTTTGGCCAATCTGTTGCCATTTTGTTTTCCATGTAGGCGGCGTCATGTGACCAGCCACCGCAGCAGCTCCTTTACCCTCCTGCAGTCACTGGCCATTGAGGACAGCAGGGACAAGCCCACCTACAGTGTCCTGCTGGGACAGCTGTTTGCTTTTATTGGCACCAACCCTGACCAAGCTGTAGGTCGCATTTTGCAGACCTCAGGTGGATGGTACCTGGTGGTCTTGTAACAGTCAGCAGGAGTCACTTGCCTCCTTCTTGTGTGTTTCAGGTGTCCAGCAGCAGCTTTCTTTTGGCTGCACAGACAAGGTGGCGGCGGGGAAACACACGCAAACAGGCCCTGGTGCACATGCGGGAGCTGCTGACAGCCGCTGTGCGCGTTGGAGGAGTGACGCATCTGGTGGGTCCGGTGACCATGGTCCTTCAGGGAGGACCCAGGTTAGTTGTTTCTTTTGGTTCACACCACCCATCTTACAGTGGGCGACAAACATTCCAAGATTATTCTCAGGGCCTGAACGTAGGTGTTGTTATTTGCTAATGTTTTTCCCTAAGATATTTTATTTTTATGAAAGTGATCATTGATTTTTACCAAAAATCTCAGTGTATATACAATGTAAAAGTCTCTATGCACTTTTCCCTCCTAAGTTCCACTCTGTCCATTGCCGGACTGACCACATGTCCACACAACCACAGGGTGTCATAAAGGAAATATTCAGAGGGTAGCACTAATGATTACCATACCTTCCAAAATAATTTTTTTTTTTGCCATTTTCAGGAACATTTTTATTTTACATGCTAAGGTAGTTCCACAGTAGAAATGATCTTGCAGCAACCACCTTCCTACCAGTAACTGTACTTTTTATATTTTTTAATTAGCACACATTGATGGTACGAGGCAGTTTCACTGTGGTAATTCTATCCACGCATGCAGTGTACTTTGAATAACTTTCTGTCCTCCATTACATTCCCTTCACATACACACACACACACTCCGCCTCCTCCATGTTTCAAACAGTGTTTAGAGGGTTTCATTATGGTGTCGTCTTGCGAGCATGCAGCAAATTTCCATCCTCTTCACCTCTCAGTACCCTTTCCCTGCCTCCGCTCCTCAAACAGTCCTTGTTTTACACTCAGGTCCTATTATTATTCCCTAACACTGGTGACGTTTTCATTTTCCCTCTTAAGTTTTAATGTCATTTGTCAAAAAAAATGGAAAAAAATACAGATAATTTTTAAAAAATTTTTTATTGTTGTACTGGGGTTACCTTGTAACATTTACAACAGTTCTTACAATATTTCATAGTTGAATTCACCCCTCCACAGATAAAAGAATAAAAGTCACCTATAAACCCCACATCCAATGATAACATCTATTAGTATTTTAGTGTATGTGTTCTTCATTGTAATCATAGATATCCACTATAGTGTGTAGCACTGCATCATACTTTTTAACCAGTTTCCTATTTGTCAACCTTTTATTAGTTTTAATTCTGCTATTACAAATAATAATATGTTGCAGACCTTTGTAGATACATCCTGACAATTTCCATTCTTATATTAATTGGTACAGAATCAGCCCCATGTTGTATTTTTATGTAAGGAAAGCCTTACTTTACATCAACTGGGCTCTAATACTTCATTAATATTTGGAGCCTGAACTTAAAAAATCCACTTAGCTGATCTGTTCGGGCCTTGTTTTTCTCGTTAGTACAACTGCATGCAGTATTCTGTACCATGTGAGATATTGTAGATGTATCCCAAAGGAATGCTTTGGGAAATGTTATATACCATTCCTCTGTTCTTGGAAACACTGTACACTAGCTTTATTAAAGACTGAAAAGTTCTGCAGTTAGAGAACCTTCTTTAGCTTTCCCTAAGCCAGGATTTCCTGGAGTTTCTCGAGTGTGTACCATTGAGTTTAAACGCACTTAGAAATCCTGTCCAGTCGTCTTCTGTGGTCCTGTAGTTTATGAAACTGAGTTTGGTGACTTCCAAGATATCTTTGGCTTGGGGGTTCATCTAGACACTCTGGGCTATTGTCACTAATGACAATATTGTCAACATATTCAGGAAGTCTGCACTTTGATTTCCATTTCATAGAATCGAAGAGCTCACCTGTGGTGGGATGGTCGAGCAGGTCCAAGAAGCTTTCGGGGAGACCATGACTTCTGTGGTGTCTCTGTGTGCTCGGTACCCTATCGCGTGTGCAAACAGCATTGGACTCTTATGCACCATACCCTATACCAGGTATACAGGAAATGCCCTGTACTCTATGTAGGTCATACCCCTCTGTGCCTGAGTCAGCAGTAGTGTCTTCTGATGTACAAGACTGGAGTTTTTGGAGTTTTTGATTATTCAGTACTCACTAAACAAGTTCCTGTATACATTCCTTATTTGGTACCTTGTGGACCAAATGCTGCTATTACAACTGCATTACCGCCCAAAGGTCAAGTTCAAAGGAACCTCCTTGGGTGATTACTTCAATTGATGGAAATCTTTTAATAATCATATTTATTTTCTCTCTGGGCTCACTTAGTTAATAGTTTGAAGATGTCAAGAGCTCATGGAATCATTCTTTGAATACCCTTATGATGAAATACATTATTTTTTCTATGATATCAACTTTAAGTTGATTAATATTTTTACTTTGTTGTCCTATGTGAACAAACCAGAATTTGAAGTTCCTTATTTATGAAGGGAGATGTAAGAAAATAGTTTCTGATTAATTGTACATGGCAGGATCATCAGTTGTGACAACAAACTAAACTGATGTCTTTCACATCACTTTAATAATCTGAACCTTCCTGAGAGTTTCCCCAGGGCTGATCAGTTGTGTCCTTTCAACCATCCTGTGTCACTTTTCAGGAGCGAAGAGAAATGCCTGGTCCGCAGTGGCCTTGTGCAGCTCATGGACCGACTGTGCAGCCTGAGCAGTCAGACTGAGTCCAGCTCCAGTGAGAAGCAGACCAAGAAGCAGAAGGTGGCCACCATGGCCTGGGCTGCCTTCCAGGTGCTGGCCAACCGCTGTGTGGAGTGGGAGAAAGAGGAAGGTGAGGAGTGAGTGTTCTGTCCACTCCCTGATACTTTTGTTGGCATGATGGGGCAGCACGGGTTTGTGTTCCACTGCTCAGGGGCAAGGCTCTGCTATTTCATAATGTCACACAATACCAGTGGACCATTTCATAAGGGCTTGGTCATCAGTGTGGTTCTATGAGAACTTACAGCTGCCTGTGGCACTAAATGATATCCTAGCCTGGAGGGGGATGAAGGCCCTGGAATATTGACAGGGGAGTTTCAGTATCTTCTGGTCAACATTGCTGACAGTCTCCACTAAATATTTTTAGGAAATGGTTGTACAATTGTCTTCCACTTCCTCTTCCCCTTCCCTTTTTCTTTCCTTCCTTTGCTCCCTCCTTTCTTTCTTCTTATACTGGGGTGCCTGCTAAGCAAGTACTCTACTACGTAAGCCATGGCCCCAACCCTTATTTTTATTTTGTTTTTGAGACACGGTCTCACTAAATTTGCTCAAGTGGACTTAAACTAGAGATCCTCCTGCTTCTGCCTCCAGAGTAGCTGGGATTTTGGTGCGTACTACCATGCATTTTAATGTCTTGAGAGCCTTCTATTCCAGGCAGAAGATTAATAAAACATTATTACTCCCCTTAAGAATTCTGTTCTGGAGCCAGGCATGGAGGCATGGCCTATAAACCCAGCACTCTGAAGACTGAGGCAGGAGGATCTCAAATTCTAGGCCAACCTGGGTGTATAGAGTAAGACCCCATCACAAACAAACACAACTATAGTCTGTCACAGGAAAAAAAGCAATTAACAAATAATTGCGGTGTAACCAATTCCATAATCCTGAACCAGGGACCAGCACCAGGCAAAGCTTCCCAGAGGAGGTGGCATGTGAGCTGTTCAGGAAGGATGAAGAAGACTTGTAAACAGAACATACAGTGTGTAGGCTCAGGGACCCAGAAAATAAGAGAGAATCTTTTGTGGCTTTTATAAAGGATGTTTAGGAGGCTTTGAAACCACATCTAACATGGAAAAACCCCGAAAGGTATTTCATTATATTTGAGAAAAAAAAATCGAGATTTTTTTCATGACCAGTAAAATTACGATTCTTCCCTGTCAGTCATGTATGCTCCTCTATTATGTATGGATTACTTGTGTTTAGTTTTCATTAAGAATACGGTCTCCCCTAACACTGAGGTGTTTTTGCAGTATTAGGTTTTTTTGTGTTTTTTGGAGGCAGTGGGATTTGAATTCACGAATTCATAGGTGCTCTACCAACTGAGTCACAGCTCCAGTCCATTTTTGGTCTAGTTATTTTGGAGATGTGGTCTCCTGAGCTATTTGCCTTGGCTGGCCTAGAACTTTGATCCTCTCAGTCTCAGCCTCCCAGTTATCTTGGATTCTTGGCGTGAATCATCCAATACTGGATGGAGTATTAGTTTTTTTGTGTGTAGATATTAGCTGATGAATAAATGCTGATTGGATGATTAGTTAAACATCAGGCATGATAAGATAAAATGAGTTTCGGGGAGGCTTGCTGTGATCACTGTGCTCTTTCTTTTCTTCCTTTAACTCTGAAGGTGGCTCCACAGAGGCTGTGCACTCAGGGCTGGCCCGTCAGGTGTCCAGCCTCCTCACCAACCATCTTGCCCGAGCAACTGAGTGCTGTGGCAACCAAGCTGCTGGGAACGACGCTCTGCAGGATGTCCTGAGTCTTCTCAATGACCTCTCGAGGTGTGCAGCCTGTGCAGAGTGGGGAACGGCTGGCTTTCTCCTCCAATGGCTGGGGTGCCTCTTGCTGGCAGTTGTCTTTTTGAAACATCCAGACTGTAGGCCCTTTTGACACACTCCTGCTTCAAGAAAAAACTGTGAGAATAGTCATTGAAACTTAATGCTTAGTTCCAAAATGCAGGGACTCTCTAAGGGAATAATGTGTTACTGCTTGCTTTGCTACCTTGCTGGCCACAGCCACTAGCCATGCGTGTCGATGCACCTGCATTCCCTGACCAAAACTCTCACCCCCATCAGAACAGTGTTAGAGCATCATGTGTCAGGCCTGCAAAACTCACTTTTTCATGCTGGGTCTTTAAGCACATTGATTCTGTGCTGGTCTAATACCCATGTACTAGCACAAGCCCCACATTTGTCTGCCTATGCTTGTTGGCTTGTTCTTTGTTTGGCTGCTGCTGGGCTGAATTCATTTTTTTCGTGAAATGTAACAGGTTCATCCATGACAGGTCCTGAGGCTATGTGACAGTAATGAGTATCTGCAAAGCCCCTAGCATGGGTTTCTAGTCTTGGTGCTCTATGAAACATTGAACCTAGGATGCAGGCCAGAGACATCACAGATCAGAAAATAGAAGTCTTTCTTTTAAAGTAGTATTGGCCAATTATGAGTGCTCATCAGATGTTAAAAAAATCCTTTGTTGTCCTTGATAAAAACATAGCACCTGGCCTGTGTCTTCTTCCCAAGGTCTGATCCCATGGAACTGTCCTCTCACTGGGGAGCACTTGCTTCTGCACCTCAGTGCTGCCTCCAGCATTGCAGCCTCTCCTTCCTCCTTTTGCAGGAGCCACATAGGGAAAGCCATCCTGAGTCAGCCAGCGTGTGTGTCCAAACTCCTGTCTCTGCTGCTGGACCAGCGCCCATCCCCAAAGCTGGTCCTGATCATTCTTCAGTTGTGCCGGGCAGCGCTGCCACTGATGAGCGTGGAGGACTGTGGGAATGTGGAGCTTCCACCCTGGAGCTACTCTGTCCCCTCCCTGAATAGTGAGCAGGAGGATCCCAGTGACCCAGCTTCCAAGATCGCCTCCCTGCTGTTGGCCAAGCTGGCAGATTATGTGGTTCCAGGTGAGGAGCTCCTGACAAGAGGGTGGCGCTGAGTACTTGTGTCCCACACACAGTCAGGCCTACGATGTACCCATGTGTCCTGTGACGAAGGAGAGTGGGGGGAGAAGGAGAGGAAGAGAGATTCACTAACCATGGATTTTCATATTTCGAGGAACTATGCAAACAACACTGCAGTTTTTCTGAATGGGCTGTCATTTTTGGTTTAAGGATGTCAGACAGTTCTTTCTCCTACTGCTTCTGAACCTGACACCACATTGACAAAAAGCAGTCCCAAGAATTCCTTAAAAGGAGATAAAGATCCCGGAGAAGAGAGTGAAGCAGTGGATGGCAAGCTCTCCATATTTATCCACAAGCGGGAAGACCAGTCCTCCCATGAAGTCCTCCAGCCATTACTCAGGTGACTATACTGGCTGCAATAGCTGTGTGTCAGTTGGCACCACCCATGTCATGGGTTCTTTACATACAGCAACTGCCATCACCCTTTGGGGACACATGAAGAAAGTGAGGCAGAACTAAAATGGACCTCAGCCTCTCTGACGGTAGAACCCAAGCTGGGCCCTCACTGGGTGTTTGACTGAACCCACCAGCGAGCTCAAGCTCTGCTGGGAGTGCCTTGCTGCCTGTGTCTGGGGTGGAGTCTGTGGCCTGCCTTGGGCAGTGAGAGAGAATAAGTGCTCTTGAGGCATCAGCAAACTTAGGGTGAGGCAGAGAAATTGGAGAAGCTTTTTAAAGCTTTAATTCATTGACATGTGAGTGATATGAAGTAAAAATATTATTGGTGCCCAAATATTACAAACCTATAGGAACAGATATTACAAACTTGGGCCAAAGGAAGGTCTGCTGCCCAGCCCAGGGAATTTAGAACAGGTGTTTGTCTCAGATGGAAGAGTCCTCTCTTCACCTAAGCGATGTTGACCCTGTCATCATCCTCATAATTGGATCCTTTGTTGGCTGGGATGGCAGCCAGAAGACTAGGGTACAGTGGCCTCATCTGAACAGGGTCACTGCAGGTCAGAGTTTAGTGAAGAAATCTCCAGGAAACGTTCTTAGTGTTACGGAACATCACAGTTCAGACTCACTGATAGATTTTTTAGGAGGGAGGGGCAGCTGAGTTATTAGAAAGGGTGAATCAGGTCAGGCGTGGTGGCTCATGTCTGTAATACCAGCTACAAGGGAGGCAGAAGTGGGAAGGGTTACAGTTCAAGTCCAGCCCAGGCAAAAAGTTAGACCCCATATCGGCTGTGCAGGAGACAGGTAGGAAGATCAAGGTCCAGGCTGGACTGGGCAAAAACATGAGACTCTATCTGAAAAATAGCTAAAGCAAAAAAGGATGGGGTTGTGGTTCAAGTGGTAGAGTGTCTGCCTAGCAAGTGTGAGGCCCTGAGTTCAAACCCCAGTGCCACACACACAAAAAAAAGGAAGAATCAGTCCTTTGCTACAAGCTGCCACATTCATGCTGCATTGAAGCCCTGAACCCCTGCTGTGAGGGTAAGATGACTTTCTGAGTACCTTGGTGCTCAGCACTCCTACAGCTGGCTTGAAACAGTGTTTTTCTTCATCTCTTTTGTTTGTGCATCATTTTCATATTGGTTTTCAGATTATCTAAAACTAGTTGTTTGAGACTCTAAAAGTGCTATAGTTAATTGTGTAATAATAAATTCATGAAAAAATGGAACCTCTTACTGTGAATTATTTATCTTTTTTTTTTGGCAGTGTTGGTGTTGAACTCAGGGCCTTTTGTACTTACCACTTGAGCCCCACCCCAGTCTACTATGGATTTTTAAAGTTAGTTTTAGCATCTCATAATGGCCTGACCACACATGGGTTGCCTGCCATCCCATGCCCCCAACTAGCAGTGCCTTCATAGTCACTCCCTGCATTACCTCTTGCAGTAGCTCAGAAGGGCGGCCCTTCCGGCTTGGTACTGGTGCCAACATGGAGAAGGTTGTGAAGATGGACCGAGACATGACAAAGGTAAGGGGACCTGGTCTGACAAAGCCCATGATTAAAAGGGCCTCGCTCTGCTGTAAGCTTTCAGGAGAAATCTTTTTAAAAAAATAAGTGCAGCCAAGTGTGTTGTCAGGTTCCTGGCTACTCAGGATGCTGAGGATCTCGATTTTAAGGTCGAACTGGTCAACATAATGAAACCTTGTTGAAACAAACAAAAAAAGTAACAGAAAACTCTTAGTTTTGACCTACAATTTTTTCTTAGCTTTTTTAACGTTTTATAGCCTACAATAGTTTTGAAGTGGAAAAGAGATAAAATGTTACTAAGAGAATAACAGATATTATGTATAAATAATTCATAGATATAAAAATATGTCCAGGCTCACAAATAATTAAAGGAAAGAAAGAAAAACAACAGTAATATATCTTTTCTACCTGTCACAGGTCATGTTAAGACAAATTGATAATGTCTACTATTGTAAAGGTGAGGACAAATAAACTTCTCAGGTGTCCAGAGATAAACACATACCATGTTCATCACAGTTTTATTTGAAAAACAAACAAAATAGAATCCGTGTAACCATAGGTAGGAGATTGGTTAAAGGAATTCACATATGTTTATACTGAAATACTACACAATTATAATGCACAATAAAATGTGATAAAAGCAAATTATAAAGCTGTGTATAGTAGGACCCCATAATTATGGAAATCAGAATTTGCATGGACTTACAATTATCTCAGACTAGGTTTATGGAAATTTAACATTCTACATGATATTTTCTGTTTGAATTTTTAAAAAAATGAGCTGGGCATTGGGGATGAACATCTGCAATCTAAACTACTTGGGAGACTGGGATCGGGAGGATCGAGGTGCAAAGCCAGCCCGGGTAAATAGTTTGGAAGACCCCATCTCCAAAACAACCGGAGTAAAATGGACTGGAGGTGTGGCTCAAGCAGTAGAGCACCTGCTTTGCGAGTGCAAAGCTCTGAGTTCAAATCCCAGTCCCAGCAATAATAGTAATAGTAACCATAATAAGCCTGGATTGCTTTGGTAACAGAGAAGAGATTTAAATGAGCACAGTGCTGGGAAAAAGGAAATGAGTAATTAAATATCTTCCACCTGACCCCAGGGAGGCTGTTGTGAAGTGATTACAGAAGAGGCCTCAGCTGCCCTGCGGAAAGCAACCAAGTGGGCACAGTCAGGTCTCATCGTCAGCATTGGGCCACCAGTGGAATCCATCAACCCCGAGACAGTGAGTGGACTGTCCACAGGCGACAAAAAGAAAACCGCCCAAACCTCCATCTGCCGAGAGCGGAACTCTGAACTTGCCAGGTAAACCTTCCACAAGGCCGAACTCCCTGGGCACACTCTCCTCAAGTTGACTGCATAATGGCTTCATTTTTAGGGTTTTCATTTTCGACCATCCTCTTGGCCTGCTGAAAATGAGGAAGGGTACTAGAAATACTCATCTGCTATAGAGTTTTCTCTGAACCACCTGGGACTACACCAGGAAGTAAGGTTATCCAGGTAAATACGAGGTTGTCATGGAAGCACAGGAAGTGCTCGTGGCTCCTTTGCAGCCAGAGGATTCTTGTGAGTGTTAGTAAACCCCTGTACTGTGACCTTATTTCTTTAAACAGTACTTCCCTATTGACCCAACTAAACACAGATTCCTTCTAGGAATAGAAGGATGGTAAGGATGGTGAGCATGGCCGTAGAGAAGTTTGTGTGTGGTCTTTTGCTCCCATAAGTGAGGAGTACCTTCAGCAACATTGTCTTTATTCAGTTCTCATGGCTTATGTAATAAAAATATTGAGGCCCATCATTTCAGAATGTATTAGCTAGCTTTGCATTTCTATAACAAAATACTTGAAACAGCTAACTTAATAAGAAAAGAGTTCACAGTTCTAGAGGTTCAAGGTCACAGTGCTGGCATTGGCCCAATTCTGTCAAATCATGATGGATAGTAGTGGTGGGAGGGGTACAGGAGAAGAGAGAGAGGGGGCTGAGCCAAACTCAGGCTTTTACAACAACACTGTGGAGAACCTACCAAGGGCACATCCCAAGTGACCTAAAAACCTCCCACTAGATCCTACCTCCCAAAAGTGCTGCTGTCTCCCATTAGCACCACCCTAGGGCCACACTTTCAATCACAGTGGACACAAACTATATTCAAATCACAGTGCAGAGGATTCTTCATAACACAAAGAATATGAGAAAAGGGATTTCTTCCTAATGTTGATTTAGCTTGTCATTTTCTAAGTCAACAAAATCCATTTTGTATTGTATGAGTAGAAGATAGTTCTCTCAGATGGGAACCCTGAAACCCACCTCTCTGGACTTCTAATTCTTCCCAGGCATTCACAGTTTTCTTTGTTGACACTCGCAGGACTGATCCCGTCCGGCCCTTCATCAGCGGGCACGTGGCCAACAGCATGGCTGCAGAAGTGATCGCCCTGCTGCACAGCTTGCTGATGGCACCCGAGTCAAACGCTGCTCAGATATGGACCACAACGGCAGAGAAGGTCAGTGCATTGCTGCTTAGCTGAGGAGGCAAAGAGAGGAGCTGGCTCTCTGTGCCTGCGTTAGAATTATGAGCGGCGAGGGAGAGGTTTCCCACCTGAGCCAGGTACATCTGTTGGCCACTCTCCCTGGATTTTACAGAGTTTTAACTCTGTTTATCTATGTCTCTTGTCACTGCTGCTTCTGATTTTACAGAAGTCAGGACATCTTCTCAGGGATAGAATGGTGGTCGTTTCTTCTTGCTTATGTTAGACACTACAGGGTCACATAGTCTTGGTTTATTGGCTGTGTTCAGTGTGCTCACGAAGTCCTAGGGCAGGCTCTGTGTGATTGCTTCCACTGACCGAGTGCCCTACCAGTGACCAAATCATCATTCCACTCCCCCTTTCCACAGTTTCTCTTCACGAAAATGCCTCGCGACAATCCTGAAGGTAGTTGAACGTTGAGATGTAGGCAGTGTGCTGGGAAGGGATGGTTTCCTTCAGAGAGATGATCACTTTCTTTTGGCACTTTCAGTAACAGGATGTTCTATTCTTCCATATTTTGAGGTCTTGCATTTCTGGTTTTGTCTGATCACATAAGGTACATAGGAGCAAAATGTCACTAGACACACCTGATAGATTTGTCCCCCCAAATCTAGAGCGCCTTCAATTCATGGGGCCAGGCGCTGTTGCAGACTGTCAACATCCTTGCTATCAATGAGCACTCTGCCTCTTACTTATAGGTTCTGTCTCGTGCGCTGATGTACATTCCGCAGCTGGGGAAATACGCAGAAAGCATTCTGGAAAATGGCAGCAGCAGTGGCAGAAAACTCGCTAGACTTCAGAGAATCGCACGCCAGGCTGTTGCTGCACTGTGTGCGCTTGGGGGCTTCAAAGAGACAATCAAGATAGGATCTGAGGTTCAGGTAACCAGCTACAGTTTCCCCCATATAAAAGTATCCATGGTTATTGAGTCATCTTAAGACGAGTATCAACCACCTGTTGGGCAAGCCCTTGTTCCTTCAAGGTAATGAATCTAAGAATCTCGTGAATTTTAATCCACCTGTGCTGTATGTTATTTAATTGCTGATACAATTTGTCATAATGTTAACCGTAGTACTTGTGTTCACAGTGTCATTAATGTTGATATTTTAGAATTGGAAGTTTGACATAGTAGCATGCTGTGATCACCTTGCCCATTAGGTCATGGACCTGTTATTTTAAAATAAATGATTATTGTAGCACAGATAACTATAGCAGTAAATGGATTCTTCGTACTTGTCACTTTAGATGGCTGCGTTTAAGTCAGAGCGGTATGTGGTGCTCATATGCCTCTGTCTCCAGGTTCTAGGTAGAGGAATTTCAGGAAGCATCGGAGTTGTGGCTTCCATCAATGAGCAGGAAGGGATAGCTACAGTCAGATTCCCTCCCATAGACTGTCGAAAGACCTCGCAAGCATCAGACACATTGACGATTCCCCTGTCTAGACTTTGCGTTCCAAGGTCAGAGGTAAGGTGATTTTAAGTGCTTTGTAAAATGCCACTGCAAATGCTGGCACAGTTGAGCACAGACCTGAATATCTTCAGTTTTACTTGGGATGCATGTTTACATATTGATTGTAACTATTTAACCAGAACATTTGTGGAAAATTCTCATTCAGATGACAAAATTCGTTTCTTTGGCTAGCAATATTCCATAGTGTGTTATTATTTTTTTATTTTATTTATTTATTTATTTTGCAATACTGGGGTTTTAACTCAGGGCTTCACACTTGCTAGGTATGTGCTCTACCACTTGAGTCACTCCACCAGCCCCTGTATTTTTAATTGACTTGGTGTGGTTTATAATTTTCTGTGATGACTTTATTTCACTGAAAATTCGAGAATGAACTCTAGATAATGATAACAGCTTCATTTCCTATAAACTAATGACTTGACTTTCACTTCTGCCACCAGGCACTGCCTCTCCACAAGCTGTCCATCACAGAGAAGGTGGTGCAGGCAGTGCAGTCCATGCTGCTCCCTCAAGAGGGAAGTCTCTCTATTCACACGTCACTTCCTGCAACAGGAGATGGGGCAGCACCAGTGATGGCAGTCGTGCGGCTCCTGGCTGAAATCAGAACAAGGTGAGCATCCTCCCAGATCACCTGGCATGCTGAAGTGGGCAGGTGACAGAGGCAGAGGTTCTGGGTGGGCCACTCACCCAACCTAGCGCGCCCAAAGCTTGAAGCACTGCCAGCACGTAGCAGTAGCACCGTCTTGCACTGTGTGCCAGTTTGTTGTGTCCCCAGTCTGCGGTTTTTGTTGTGTCACCAGTTTATGCGCTTCATAACAAGTCGAGCCATCCACCCAAGGAAATAAACCTTTGAAATGGGATGTGTGGGAAACATACATGATGCTGCTCTGGTTTGCTCTGGTGAAAGAACTTTTGTATCACAGGAACAACTGCTTTGTGTTTGGGGGTGGGGGGTGGGGGGTGGGGTACAGGTTCAAACTCAGGGCCTTGTGTTTGATAGGCACGTGGCCTAACATTTGAACCTGCCCCCAGCCCTTTTTGCTTTTACTTATTTTTCACATAGGGTCAAACTTTTTGCCCAGGATAACTTCAGACCATTATCTTCCTATCACTGCATCCCAAGCTGGGATTCCAGGTGTATCCCACCATCCCCAGCTTATCTGCCACTTTCTTATGTGATACAGGCTGCATTATGTGTCTAGTCCCTCACTTTCCAAATTCATGACTGGGAGCTGGAGGTGTGGCTCAAGTGGTAAAGGGCCTGCTTTGCAAGTGTGAAACCCTGAGCTCAAACCCCAGTCTCACACACACAAAAAAGTCCAAATCAATGACTGGGCAACCAGGGAATGCTCACAGTATTGGGAAAGGAGAACAGGCTCTTCCTGCAAATGCATTTATTTACCATTGATCAGGGGTAGCAAGTTTATCTTTTGATAGTGGAACTTTACAGAAACTTCTAAGTGAAGAGAAGTCAGCATATGATTTCCTAGTTTGGGGACCCTTTTGCCTCTGGAGCTTATATTTGCACAGACAGCTCAGTGTGAGGAAGGCCGGTCAGAATCATCCCCCGGCACCTTGGTGTCTTCATTTAGTGCAGATTTTCATGCAGTTCAGCAGTACTGTGAGAGAAGTTACTTATCCAGTCCTCCCTTGGTGTCTGTAGGGGACGAGAGACCAAAATCTGCAGATGCTAAATCCTTTATGTCAAATGACATAGTGTTTGACACTTTCAGTCAGCCCTAGATGGCTTAATGATACCTAACACGATCTAAATGTTACATATGTGGTTGTTGCACTGTGTTGTTTAGGAAACAATGACAAAAATGTCTGCATGTTCAGTACAGATGTAATTTTTTTCCCAAATATTTTTGATCTCAGGTTGGTTGCATTCACGTGCAGAGCCCGTGTGGATATGGAGGGCAACTGTACATCACCAATTTGGTCCAGCTTAGAAAAATAGAGAGTGTAAATTGGGGGACAGAATAGATGGAAATGTTTTTCACAGTTGACTTTTTAGAGAATGAACATGGATGAATTTGAAATATTGTAAATCTTTCAACATTAAGAGCCTGCCTGGTCATGGCCCAACTTTTAGAAGACAGCTTGTTCTGTGAAGAATTCATACAGCAGTGTCCAGCAGCCGTGGAAGTCCTTAACCTCGTGGCCCAGGAATGCAGTGCTGGTGAGTGTTGTTCCCTTCCTTCCTCCCTTGTGGGCACCTGTGTGTGAGAGGGATGCTAACTGTTCTCATGCACATGAGGCAGCTGGGCTCTGCAGACTCTGCTCCTCACCACTCCGTTCAGCTCCCAGCCCCTGCACAACTGAGGTGAGGAGCCCTCAGCCCTTGCCAGCTAGGAAAGCAGTCCAGCAGCAGGCCAACTTAGAGCCTTTTCTTTCTTCCATTCCTAGTAATCTGTTGCCTTTATTGGCCTATTGGAACTATAGGGAGGGTGTGTACATTCTGACAGTTGCCTTTTTTTTTTTTCGGTACTGGGGCTTGAACTCAGGGACTTAAATTGCTAAGTAGGCTCTCTACCACTTGAACCATTCTGCTGGCCCTGTTGCCTGTTTTTTAATTGTATTATATGTCTTTTTATTTTTGAGTTACAGGATTCTTTATTCTAGATAAACTAGTCTCAGATCCAAGTTTCAAATGTTTGCTTCCTTCTCTGAGTTGTTTTCTTACTTACTTGATAACATTCTTTGAAAAAGAGATGACTTTTATGTTGATAAAGCCTAGTTTACCTAGCTTTCTTTTGTTAACTTGTGCTTTTGGAGTCATAGCAAAGACACCCTTAGTAGTTTTTAATCCAAATGGTGTGTAATTTAAGGTCTTTGCATCTATATTTTCTTCCAGGGTTTTTATAGTTTTAGCTATAGGTTATTTTTAGGTCTTTGATCCACTGTGAGTTAATTTCTGTGTGTTGTGTAAAGTATCTCTAATACCTCTCACACCTGACCATTCTAGACCTTTCCTCAGTGTCTATCATGCAGAATCCCCTCCTTCAGATTTCCTCCTTTGAAATTTGGTCTTTTCTGAGATCTGAGGTCGTGCTGTGTGCATTGAGCCTCTGAGATCTGAGATCATGCTGTGTGCATTGAGCCTTTGGATTCTGGGATTTAGTCACCGCCCCTCATCTGTGCCTGGGTTTGTGCTTTATATCACATGCTCACGTTCTTGCAGCCTTATGTTTCTGTGTGTGTGTGTGTGTGTGTGTGTGTGCACAAGTGTGTGCGCGTGCACACTCATCTTATCTCCTCTGCCGTATCTTTGTATTCTCCAGCATCTGGCAGTGTGCCTGACTTACAGGAGATATTCAATAGGCATTAATTTTTTTTAAATCAATTTAGATATGAAGAATAATGGCCTTCATTTGTTAGCATGTTTGCTCTGTGTCAGGAGTTTGAGTTATTTCATCTCATTTTCATGAAACCCTGTGGGGCATAGCTACTGTTACCTTCATGTTGGAGGCAAAATGGAAAATTCTGAGTAACAGAGCCCTCTCTGGCTCCAAGCAGCCCACTCCCAGAGCTGTACCTTGCCCACACTGCCTGCCGCTGAGCTACATTCCATAGACAAAGCCAACCCAGGAGTTAAGTGATCTCAGTAAGTGAAGCTTGTTGTTGGTGATGCTCCAAGAGTCCGTGCCCTTCCAGGACTGCAGGAGTTGTCTCTCAGATTCCATGTGTCCCTTTATAGGAGAGCGACTTGCAGTTGTGGAGGTGCAGTGTGAGCGCCTGAGGATGCTGTACCGGGACTGTGCTCGGCCCCCACCACCTCCCCTGCAGGCTGACCGGAGACAGGTGAGCCCTCCACACAGACCTTATAACATTTACAATGATGGTTTGCAGGCCGGTATGTACCTCAAGTGAGCAAAATATGATATATTCAAACAACAAAATGTTATCTACTGATACCTGCTACAGTGTAGATGAACCCATGCAAAATGAAACAGTCCAATCACATAAAGACCACATATTTTACACTTCCGTTGTGTAAAAACGTCTACTGCAGCAAGTCCATAGATAAAGCAGACAGATTAGTGGTTGCCAGGGGCTGGAGGAAGCAGAGTATTGAGGGACGGGGATGGGAATGACTTCTAATGGAATTCCTTTTAGCAGGAAAATGAGTGTTCTAAAGTTGAATCACGGTGATGGTTGCACAAATGCACGAACACCCAAAACCGCAGACTTACGCACTTTAAATGGGTGATTGTGTATTTTGTGGGTTATATGAAATAAGTTGGTACATCTAGGTAAGAGCACACGTGGCTTGTCATGTACTTGTAGTTTTCCTGTGCTCTTGAAATTGTTCCAAAGTTTAGAATAAATAAAAAAGTAAAAGTCACCTTAAATCTCAACATCCCCAGTTGCCATTGTCAACGCGTCAGTGTGTGACTTTCTAAACAAAAGTAGGTTTCTGTTGTCCATACTCTTTGTATGCAGCTTTACCTCCTCATGCCAACCTCCAGCAACCACCCTATCCCCGTGCCTCAGTTTATTCCCTCTGACTTCTATTGTCAGACACCCAAGCTGACTTGAGCGCTTTCTATTGCAATCTTACAAGCATCCTTGCTGCTGAATCTTTACGTGCGTGTTTCGGTTCTCTCTGAAGATGCATGCTGTTGAAGGTAGAGACTCCTGAAACTTCAGTGATCACATTGATTAAATATTGTGAAAGTCAAAGAGGGACAACTAATCCCAAAACATTGTCTCTATAGGACCCTTGCTTAACCCTGAGCTGAACGTTAAATCATAGGAACATGCTCTGATTACAGACTGAACCAAGTCTGTCTTCCAACTATGTGATACCATGTGAGGATGAGTTTGCAAGTGTGGACAGATGGGTAGATCTGTCAAAATTCAAACCACAGTTCTCATAATGGAAGAAATGCGATGCTCAGAGGGAAAGTAGAAATAGCGTTGTAAACACAAGAAAGAGAATTAACAGTCACAGAGCTAAAAGTGATTATTTTCAGGGAACAGGACTGCACATAGGGAAGGAGATTGCCTCTTACTAAAAAATAAAGTTCCCTTTGGGAGGGGGGAAATAGATACACTTTTTTTTTTTTTAATAAAAAGCCAGCTTTATTGAACAATGGAATAGGTAGACTTTCAAATTAATTATTTTTGCTTCATAGCTTTTGTAATCATCTGATCCATGCTAGAACCTACTAGTGTTGCTACTGTACAGAGGTGCTTGTCAAGTTTGCATTTCGTTTCAGCTCTGTATCATACACAGATACCTAAATGTGGGTCGGATCTTGTTGACTGCATTATTAGCGTGTGTTAGTGCATGCATGTGCACTGCCTAGGCTGGCAGTGAAGGACCCCTGCTCCATAACAGCTTTCAACACATGCACAAATGTGAGCTTTATGCAAAAACTTTGGTTTGGCTTTAATTATTCTTACATTAGTAGGAGCCTACAGACACTACCTCCTAAACAGAAATGACACTTAGCATTTTTGGTAGGTAAAACTTGTTTTTTTCATGTTTCAATGAGAATGCCATATAAACCTTTTTTGAACAAAATGGTCAGGGTACTAAAAAAAACTACAAGATGTACTTTTTAATATGTATATGTAGGGTTGTAGCTCAGTAGTAGAATGCTTGCCCAGCATGTCTGAGGCCCAGGTTCAATTCTCAGCACTGCACCCCCACCCAAAAAAAAATGTATGTATGCATGTATGTATATCTCTCTATATACGCACATACTCTATGTATTCTACACACATAGAGATAGAGGCACATATATACGTGTGTGTGTATGCATGTATCACCATATATAAGGCGATATTTTAATAGCATTAGATAAGAATTATTGTTTTTTCTTCTCTGAGGGATAATGTAATTTATATCTGCAGTTCTGTTGGTATGAATAGGTTTATTTATTTATTTTTTGTGGTACCGGGCTTTGAACTCAGGGCCTCACAAGTGCTAGGCAGGCACTCTACCTTCAGCCCCTGCACAGCCCCTGCAGTTCTGTTGACTAAGGCTTTCTCTCCATGTAGCCTAAGGAGATCACTTGGAGCCCCTCAAGAGTGTTCCCTCCAGTGCGTGCCTGCATGTTCTCGTCGCACCTGACCTCTGTCACCTTTCTGGCCGACCCCAGTGCTGGGGGAGGTCTGCCCCGGGGCACTTTTATCTATGCTACCTCGCCTCTGCCAGTTCAGGTGAGAGAGCCACGGCACCATGTTTTACTGGTTTCTGGTTTCCTTCAACCACAAAGGAGCAGGTAGTAGGGCCCTGGCAGAGCCCTCTGACTGTCGCCCTCTGCTGGTGTCTCTTCAGGCCCCATCTTTTTACTGGGAAATTGAAATTGTTTCCTATGGAGATACTGATGACGATACCGGACCAATAGTTTCCTTTGGCTTTGCTACAGAAGCAGAGAAACGAGATGGGGCATGGACCAATCCAGTGGGTACTTGCCTTTTCCACAAGTAAGTGGCCTCTAGCACTGTCAGTCAAAAAGAAATAAATGGGTCCAGAGAACAGGAGCTTCCCCAAGTTGTTCATGGTGCTCAGGAAGTCCTTTGGACCTTTACAGTACACATTGGCACAGTCCCTTCCTAGCTGTCCTGCCATGAGAAACTGTTACCTTCATTTCCCAGATGCATTTGAGGCTGTTGCCTTTATCTGTGAAGACAGTTTGGGAGATGCTACTGTGGGTTGTCATACAAAAGGAATATCACAACCACCTCTGTCCCCCTCATGAACATTAATGCCAGTTGAAAATGTAGTCATGTGTTGAGAAAGAGACTCGCTCTTAGTATTCCTGGTGACTGTCACAGTGCTGAGGCACTCCTCTGTCCCCCTGCCTGCCTCCGTGTGGCCAGTCTCATCTTTGACCTTCCCCTGTTTTCCTCCCAGCAATGGCCGAGCTGTGCACTACAATGGCTCCAGTCTGCTGCAGTGGAAGAGTGTTCGCCTAGATGTTGCTCTTTCTCCTGGTGAGTGAGCAGGGCCTTCTTACCCTGCCTGCTCCTGGGCTCCCAGGCTTGGTCTAGATGGGGTGCAGTCAAATACATTTAGCAACAGGAAATGGGCCATTAGTCTTCTAGTAAAACCAAGTACTTGTCACTGCTGTCCCTAGTTGACACCAAAACTCTCACTTCTGAGGTCCTTACCCAAGAGCCTCCCTGTGGTAATTGAGGAGCATGTCAACTGTTGTCCTGCTGTCACACCTGTTGCAAATAAGAAGTCTCCTTAGTAGTTGATAAAAGAGCAAAATGTTCTCTGCCCTAGGTGATGTGGCAGGAATCGGCTGGGAGAGGACTGAAGGGACTCCGCCCCCGCCAGGTCAGCCGGCCAAAGGCCGAGTGTACTTTACATACTGCGGGCAGCGTCTTTCACCATACCTCGAAGACGTCTCTGGTGGGATGTGGCCTGTGGTTCACATTCAGAAAAAGGCAAGTTACTTTCCTGAGAAAGGAGAACAGATGCTTTTTGATAATTTGATCGTTTCTGGAAGGGAAAATGGAAGGTACCAAATGTATGCTGTTGGACACACCATGTTGTGCACAGTGACACAAGGAAAGGCAAAACAGGGCTAGGGCATGACTCAAGTGGTAGAGTCCTTGCCTGGCAAGTGCTGGGCCCTAAGTTCAAACGCCAGTACTGCCAAAAAAAAGGGGCAGGAAAAAAAAAAAAAAAGAGCACAGGAGTAGGCTCCTTCCTGCGCTGACCCCTCAGTTTTGGATTGGGTGACACTCTGTCAAGAATTTGGTGCTTCACAGCTCTATCCACCTTTCAGCCATCACTCTAAGCATTGCAGACCGTGCTCGTGTTCTCTCCAATGCTGCGAAGTGCTAAGTTGGGGTAGTGTCCTTTGGGTTACTTCGAGTCTCAGAAGCTTGGAGGAAGACCAGAGGCATGGTTTAAGTTGTCAAGCACCTGCTTTGCAAGCACAAAGCCCTGCCCAGTCCCACCAAAATAATTTTAAAAACAAAAAATGTTCTGGGCACTTGTGACTCCTATCTGTAATTCTAGCTACCTGGGAGGCCGAGATCGGAAGGATCACAGTTCAAGACTAGCCCAGGCAAATATTTCCTGGGACCCCCATCTCCAAAATAACCAGAGCAAAATGAACTGGAGGTGTGGCTCAAGTGGTGGAGCCCCTTCCTTGCAAGTGCAAAGCCCTGAGTTCAAACCCCAGTCCCACGTTAAAAAAGAAAAAAAAAAAAAAAAGAGATTCAGAAGTCCAATGTCCCTGTGCCCAGCTTCACACGCATTTCATCTGAGCTTCTGTTGTTGTGGATGGAGCACCTAGTAACTTCTAATGCTCTGAGACACGCAAATTCGTATCTCCACCCAGATCACATTCAGACCCCTCCTCATGGCCAGCAGCCAAGGCAACACCGGGAAGAGATGTCATAGTCACATGCCAGAGTTGATGTGGCCAAAACTGAGTGAGCTCTGCCCTGAACCTGGAGCTATCTTCCCTTGTCTCCGGAAATGGCAATTCCTGCTTCCAGGTGCTCAGGCCCAAACTTGAGGGTCCTCCTTGAGTCCTCTTTTTTTCTCTTGCTCCATATCCAATCTGTCAGCAAATCTTGTTGGCTGTGCCTTCAAAATGTCCCCAGCACCTGACCACTTATCTCACCCTTCCACTGCCCACCTGCCTAGCCACCATCAGTCCTTTGGCTAGCTGATCCCCATTATTCCTGGCTCCTTTCCCACCCCTGCCTTTGCCTCTTTACCTGTTGTTCAACATAGTAGTTCCAGTGATACTTTACACGTGTAACAGACTAGGATGTGTTCAGCAGCAGAGCAAGTATGGCCGAGCATGTGTGAGACCTTGGGTTCCATCCCCACTGCCACATTCACACAACAAAAACATTGGAATGTCACTCCTCTACTCCATACCAGTCCATGTCACACACTGTAAAAGCCTTTGTAATGACCTACCAGATCCTGTAGGGCTTGATACCATGTCTGATTCTATCTTTTATCTCTTTACTTGTTGAGTGAATCAGAGATGCCAATAATTTAAGACAGCATTTCTCAGACTGTTCCATTCATTCTTTCAACAAATATTTTTGAGCATCCGCTATGTATGTGTCAAGCTCTAGATTTGAACAGTGAACAAAACAGATGTGGCATCTGTCTTCATGGGACAGATTCCTCAGCTGGAGGAATTGAACATTAGTCAAATAATCAAAGAAATGTATACATTGGTTTATAATCACAAACTAACAAATACTATGAATGAAAATATTCTTGGAGGGTGAATATGGTGCAAATACTGTGTACACATGTGTAAATGGAAAAATGAGACCTGCTAAAACTGTTCCAGAAATGGGGGGAGAGGAGGATAAAGGAGAATAGTAGAGGGGGTGAATTCAAGTACGATATATTTGCTATATTGTAAGAACTTTTGTAAATGCCACAATGTCACCCCACCCAGCACAAGAATAAAGCCTTGGCAGAATCTAGAAATAAGTTACATACAAAAGTAAGGAAGGGGAATAAGATGGTGACTCAATCTACTTGGTGTGCTGATGACAAGTATGCTTTTACATTTACTTAAAGAATGTGAAATTAAAATTTAACCCTGAATGACACAGTTGTATTGCTCTTGATGTCGTACTAAAAGCCTCTTCCGGCTTAAAGGAGAGAGAAAGAAAGAAAAAGAAAATGTTAGTCTTTACTGAAGCAATTTCTAAGCCTGTCTGCTCACAATCCTGGTTCTCTGATGATCTGGAATATTAACTGGTCCTAAGAGGCAAAGATGGAGAAACAATGTTCAGGTGGAGAGAGCAGCAATGGTGTTGGGTAGAAAGGAACACACCTGCAATACCAGCACTTGGGAGGTGGAGGCAGGAGGATCATGAGTTCAAGACCAGCCTATACTATATAGCCTTATCTCCAAGAAAGAAAGAATGGAAGAGGAAGAGAGAGGGGGAGGGAGTGGGAGAAAGAAACAGTGTTGGAAACCAGAATGGTCACTGTGTGTGAGTAGCAAAGAGTCTGAGAGTGAAGGGGGCAGTGCGGTAAGCACAGGGCATGCCTGCTTCTCCTGCGAGCCCACTGCTAGGCTGTTCTTCTGATTGGATGTTTAGTGTAGTACACCTTGGGTGTTAAAAAATGAATAGGAAAAACCTAACTCCTTTCAAATCCTTCATTTGATCTCCTTTCCAGAACACCAAAACTCGAGCCAACTTTGGCTCCCGCCCGTTTGCCTATGCTGAAGGGCAGGCCCACCGCAATGCCGCTGACCTGTGCACCGACCTGGCGGAGGAGATCAGTGCTAACTTCGAGGCCCTGCCCTTTGCTATGGCATCTGACAGTGACAATGACGCTGGCACCAGTATTGCATCAGACCCAGGCACTCACGGGCCACCATGTCGGATTGCTGCCGTGGCTACCGCACAGCAACGTAAGCCACTCTTTCTGCTGTCAGGGAGCACAGGTGCTGTGAAAGTCCACAAATCCACTTAGCTTGGGCATCCCCATTACAGTCAGGGGCTGTGGACTCAGTGCCACCAGAATGAAGAAGTAGCAGGCCACAGAGAAGAACTGGGCACAGGAGGCATGACCCACTGGAAACCGGTCACCGTGTTGCTCCAGCAGAAACCCCACGAGTTCATACATGAAATCTGTTTTACAGCGTTACTCATTTTAAAACTTTTAGGGCTGGGTAAGGTTCAAGTGATAGAGCAGAAGAGTACTTAAATGCTAGGCCCTGAGTTCAATCCCCAGTGCCGAAAAGGGGGAAAAAAATGTTTCAAAAATGGGCTTGTGGAGTGGCTCTTGGTAAAGCACCTGCCCAGCCAGTGCAAGGCCCTGAGTTCAACCCTTGTGCTGCCAAAACAACAACAACAAAAAAACCCTGAGGTCATGAAATAATAATAAAAGACAGCTATAGAATTTGTGTAGTGCGTTACATAGGTATTCACTAAAAGCTTTCCCGATTATTTGAAAAATTTCGTAGTAAAATAGAGTAAAACCGGGCTTGCAGGACTAAAGTAATCTACAGGCCATATTTGGCCAGTGTGATACTGGTTTGCAAGCTGTTCTGACAGCCTATTACTTTCTCATGGTGAAGAACTTTCCAGATCTTCTCTGAATTGAATTAATCATATGAAAACAATGATTTTAGGATTCAGGGTAATCACAGATACTTGACTCTGTGCTTTATAATTCTTCAATGTACTAGAAATCTTTCCAGTACAAATTCATAGAATTCAGTTTGTCCCAGAGTGAGAAGTTAATGATTTTCCCTACCTGCTCTTGTTTAGAATTCACAGTTGTCATGCTTTGTTACAGAATATGATAGTGACACCTCCTGTCACTATAAAGTCGAGCTCAGTTATGAGAATTTTATCACCTCTGGCCCAGACCCTCACCCACCTCCCATTGCCGATGATGAAAGTGATGATGACGACGACGATGACATCCCACAGGTGAGAGACCCACGGACCTGGGCCAGGACTTAGCAATCGCTTAACTACCTGGTGACCAGGACAAGCCTCAGGGAATGATACCAGTGTGAGGTTCGAGGCCAGCATTGTTAACTGTCAACTGCATCCTTGAGTTTGGGTGTTCATCTTTCTAAGCCACCTGTCAGCAGCCATGTCTGCTGGGCTCTGCTGCCCAGTAGGGGTGCAGGTGTTAAAAAATGAAGGACTTTCTCAGCAGTCAGTCCAGAACACTGTGGGTGCTTCTGCAGCCTTCTGCAGTCTTTTGTTTACCAGGGAGAGTTTGCTCCAGCCACATTGTACTCCTGGCATCCCAGGAGTGCTTTTAGACCAGGGTTTCCAGTGCTGGCATCGCATGGGGTGAGGGCTGCACAAGGAAGGGATTGCTGCCTGCACCAGACTCCTCCTTGGCTCACAAGTCTCCTCCCTCTTCCAGGAGGACCATTATGCCCTGCTGGTGAAAGCGTGGGAGACCAAGGTATTCCCCACCATCCGAAGACGCTTCCGCAATGAAGCAGAGCGGAAATCAGGCCTGGACCAGATCAAGGGTGCTCTACAACTAGGTCTGGGCTCTTTGTTCTCCTGAGGAGTCAAAGGCCAGGAGGGACAGGGTAGATGTAAGTCAGGAGAGGCTCCTTGGATGGGGCACCTGGCTTGATGATGTCTTCTCCCCATATGCCAGTGAGCTGGGGTCTCCTGCCTTCAGTGCTAGACCTTTACTTGCTTGCTTGTTGGTGGGCTGCCGAGTGCAACAGGAAACCATTTGGCTGGCTGGTGAACAGTCACATCTGAAGTCACAGAGGGCCAGCTGTCCACTATGGGAGCTCATGTTCAAGTGGAATCCATAGTGGTGCCCACTGAGTTTGCATGTGGGAAATAAAGGAGGTGACACAGACAGAGTGCCCAAGAGCAGGGCTGGCCATCGTAAGCATCAGCCAGTACAGTTCTCAGTGTCACAGCAGGGCTGATGACTGTGCATTTCCCTTAAAGAAAGCAATGGCAGAGGCTGACAGGAGCAGAGGAGGTGGCCCAGAGGACCTCCTTTGTATGAGTGGATCAACCTCCTGTCATCTGGTCCTCCTCATGGGAGGAAGGAGGTTAATGAAGCCACCATGTGCTCTGCAAGGTTAAGGTGGCATTCTTCCTGTGTTTGTGACTCCTATTTATGAGACAGTAGAATATTTTTTTTCCTCCATTATTCCTTTTGAAAATGTTGCAAGCATTCTTGTTGCATAATCTTCCAATGGCAGGCCACAGTCTTTTGTTTACTCTGGTCTTTCTCTAAGTACCCTTTGGAACTACAACTCCCTTTTAAATTGCTCAGAAAATGGCCACGACTTTTTCTTACAGTAGGTCAGCAACAAAAGAATGGTAGGTGATAGACCTGTTTAACCCCTGTTCTTCTATTCCTCTCTCCCCTTCCCTTCCTCCTCCTCTACTGGGGTTTGAACTCAGGGTTTTCCCCTTACTAGGCAATTGTTCTACACTTGAGCCACTCCTCCAGCCCTTTTTGCTTTAGGTATTTTTCAGTCAGGGTCTCTGTGTTCATACAGAGAGGCCAGCCTGGACTGCAGTCGTCCTATTTACGCTTCCTGTTTTGCTAGGATGTCAGATGCCTACCACCATGCCCAACTTTTAATTGGTTGAGATGGGGGTCTCATGAACTTTTTTTACCTGGGCCGGCCTCATTCTTCTTTCATGCTGATCCTACCTCCCAAGTAGCTAGGAGTACAGGCATGAACCACCACACCTGCCATTAACCCCTGTTCTTCTGCCCACAACTTCCTAAGCCCTATGGGGTCAGAGGCAGCAATAGCAAATGGAGAAGTTGGGCTCCATCTTGCTGTACTCCCACAGTGCTTTCTTTTCTTTCTGGGTATTTGGACATTTATTTACTTGGTTTGTTAGTTAATAATGGCTGTTTTTGCTGTCAGAATTTAATGATATCTTCTTCTCTGGGAAGGAAGAACAGCAGCCAAGCATGGTGTCACACACATGTAACCCCAGAGCTCAGGAGGCTGAGGCAGAAGGATCAAGCATTTGAGGCCAGCCTGAGTTCCACAGGAAAATCCTGTCTCAGGAAAAAAACAAAAAAAGTAAATCTCAGGACTGGATAGAAGCTGATACAGCTTAACTCTCTGCCTCTTAATAGGCAATGTATGTTTATTATACTGAAAATCCTATAGCAAAAAACCTGTAAAGTAAGAAGTAAATGTTACCTTCACTTTCTTCCTCCTCTCTGTTGTTTGTTCTTTTGAGTTAACCAAAATGAAATGACTATGTAATAATTAATGTACTGTCATTTTTTAAGCATCCTGTACTGATGGAGTCTGGTTATTTCCATCTTTTTGTTGTTGAGTGGCAGTGTTGCAGTGCGTGTTCTTGTGTCTGTGTACACTTGTGCTTGTGTTCCTGCAGGAGAGGTATGAGAGAGTCCTAGAAATAATGCATTAGTATTTTCAATGCAGAGGTAACTGCACGAGTACCTTCCCCAAAAGGTTGCATCCTCCACAAAGAGTGTCTGGATGATTCTCCATGATTGCATTGCAGATGTGGGTTGGCATCAATCTGAAGCTTGTGCTCCCTGGAGAGAGTTACTCAGTGTGTTGTGTTTTCAGGCATGGTGGATATCGCCCGGCAGACCGTGGAATTTCTCTATGAGGAGAACGGTGGCATCCCAAGAGACCTTTATCTTCCCACCATTGAGGACATTAAAGATGAAGCCAGCAAGTTCACAATTGACAAAGTTCGAAAAGGTTGTGATTTGTCTCCTCCCTCCTTCACCTATGAAATTCCATAGAAATAAGCAGGTGCATTTTCCCAGGAGTGAGCCAAGTAGCAGGTGGCTCTCCTGGGTGGCTTCTTCCAGGACCTACCAGGTGGGGCCATCAAATGCCCATGTAGGGCACAAGAAGGTGTTGGCTTTTCTTGGTTGTTCCCATGTGCCCACAGTTTACTGGCACAAGCAGCTGAGGCAGAGCCAGGAGTACAAGGAGGGAACAGAGCCTGTGCTGAGGTTCCTGGCTCAGTCCTGGCTCCTTTGCCATTAAGCCACCCACTCATGGTTCACCAGGCTTTTTTAGTATCTAAAATAGAATTTATTCTTTTGCTTAAAAAAATCTATTGCAATCTTTTAAGGAAACGATACAAAAACACAAAAAAGAGAATTTTAAACCATTCATTACTTTTAGAATTGCCAGATGACCTCTACAAAAATACCAGAGCATTATGGGCAAGTGCAGGAATATGTATTTATTTTCTTTCACTCACTGTCTAACTTGCTTTCTTTTTTCTTTTGAGGGGAGGTGTAATTCACTTACCATAAAATTCACCCTTTTGGGAACTTGTGGGTGTGGCTCAGTGGTAGAGTGCATGCTTAGCATGCCCATGGCCCTGGGTTCAATCCCCAGCCCCACGACCAACAAAAAATTCACCTTTTGAAAGTATACACCTCAGCAGTTTTAGTGTACTTGCAAAGTTGCGCAATTATCAAACCATTGCCTCTAATTCCTTAGCATTTTCATTCCCTTAAAGAAATTCTGGGGCTGAGGGCATGCATGGCTCAAGCAGTAGAGCACCTGGCTCACAGGCACTAATCCCTGAGTTCAAATCCCAATACCACAAAAAAAAAAAAAAAATGAAAGAAATCTTGTACTTTGTTACACCCCATGCTTCTCTTCCCCCCAGCATTAGGGAACTGCTGTTCTGCTATCTCTGTGGACTTACCTGTTCTGGACACTTCCTGTAAATAGAATCATTTAACAGGTTGCCTTTTTTGTCTGACTTCTTTTTTCCAGGTTCTTCCATGTTGTAGCATATACATTAATAATACTCCATTCTTTTTTTTTTTTTTTTTGGTGATACTGGGGTTTGAACTCAGTATCGTACTTGCTAGGCAGGCGCTCTGTCACTTGAGCCATTCCACCAGCCCAATAATACTCCCATTATTGAGGCTAGGAGATGTGGTTCAAAGGTAGAGCACCTGCCTAGCAAGTGTGAAGCCTTGAGTTCAATCCACAGTAGTGCCCCCCCCAAAAAAAAAAATTAAATACCCCATTCTTTTTTGTGGCCAAATAATATTTCACTGTGTGACTCTGCTGCATTTTGTTTGTCCTTGCACGCACTGATTGACATTCGAGTTGATTCCACCTTTTGTCTGTTACTCACAATACCCAAGCATTAATTGCAAGTCTTTGTGTGGGCATGTTTTCATTTCTTCTGAGCATCTACATAGGAGCAGAATTTCTGTGTCAAGCTATTTTGCAAAGCAGTGGCACCATGTAACATTCCATCATCAGTGACTGAGGCTTCCAGTTGCTCCATGTCCTTCTCAGCACTTGTCATTGTCTTTGATTCAGCCATCCCAGTGGGTGTGAAGTGCCTCACGGTGGCTCTGACATACATTTCCCTCATGATTAATGACTAGTGTTCAACATCTTTTCATTTCTCTTAGGAAATTTTTACTCAAATCCTTTGCCCCTTTTTTTTCTAGTACTGTGGTTTGAACTCAGGGCTTTGTGCTTGCAAGGCAGATACTCTACTGCTTGAGCCACTCCACCAGCCCCTTTGTCCATCTTTAAGTGTATATTTGTCTTTTTTTGTTTTTTTTTTTAGTACTGGGTTTGAACTCTGGGCTTTGGGCTTACCATGCAGGTGCTCTACCCCTTGAGCCACACCCCTAGCCCTTATATTTCATGAATTGTAAGTTTCTACACAACATTTTGTTGTATTACCTTCCAGGCTGAGCTGTGTTCCTTTCTGGTTATCAAAAATCTGAGTATATTGTCAAATGCCGCAGAGCTATTTTAGACCCTATAATACAGGGTCCCAAGGTGATACCCTACTTCCTCCTGAAGAACCTTGTTCTTCCTCAGGTCTCACTGTAGTGACACGCTCTCCAGACACCAATAACGTAGCTGGCAGTACTGTTGGAACTGCTCTGCCAAAATTTGCCATCCGAGGGATGCTGAAAACCTTCGGCCTTCATGGAGTCGTCCTAGATGTAGATTCGGTAAGTGAACAGCTATTCAGACTGAGGAGTCTTGTGCTCACTGAAACTCAGACTCCTAGGACCTTAAAGATGATGTGGCTGGGGAGGAGCTCAGAAGTAGAGTGTGCATTTAGCGTGCTCCAGGCCCTAGGTTCAACCCCTAGCTCCAGAGGAAATGAGTAATTACTCACTTGGGTTTCTTTTCAAACTAGGGACAAAGAAACCAAGCAAAAGTGGCTTTGCGTCACATGGCTTGCCTGAGATTTTTTCGCGAGACATCGTAAGCTCTCAACTCTCAGCTCCTTCTGACCACACCACCTCTGCTGTGTGTCCTGTCAGCCATGTCCAGGCTGTCCCTACCTGACATCTCCCCACATTCTGAGGGAGAATTCTCTATTGTCCTTGGCGAATGATCTGTCATTGTCAGGGTTGTTATACAGACATGAATCAAAGAAAGAACTTGGACTGGGGCTGTCACTTAGAAGTAGAACACTTGCCTGTCATTCATAAGGTCCTGGGTTTGATCCAGGTACTATCAAAAAAGAAAAAAAGAGCTTTGTTATTTTGATCACGTATCTCATTGATTCTCTCAACCTTAGTTTCTCCCTCTGTCCACTAAGTGTATTAAACTTCATCAGTAGTCATCTCCACTCTATAAAGCTGTTTCCTGGGGCTCATAAGGATTTGGAGGAGGAGGAGCAGAGGGGTGAGACAGGCAACGCCAAAACTTGTTCTTGGAAATAGGCTGCTGTGGCTGGGGGGGGGGGGTGGCTCACAGCTATAATCTCAGCTTCTCAGGAGGCAGAGGCAGGAGGATCAAGATTTCAAGGCCAGCTCAGGCAAAAGACCAACAAAATACAGAGCTGGGGGTGTGGCTCAAGTGTAGAGTACCGGTTTAGAAAGCACAGGGTCCTGAGTTTAATCCCTAGCAGTGCAAGAGAGTGAAAAGGGGAACAGGCTGCTGTCTAAAAGCCAGGACTACTTGATTCTAAAGCTGCAGGAGCAGTCCTGGATGTGAGCTGTTTTCCATGCTAGAGAAACTGACGAAATCATGCCCCAGTCCAGCTTCCATTCTCAGACAAGGAAGCAGCATTGTCCAGGGGTGCAGATCTTAGGTGCAATTAGTTCTTGGTTTTTGTTTTGTTTTGTTTGTGTGTGTGTGTGTGTGTGTGTGTGTGTGTGTGTGTGTGTGTGTGTGTGTGTGTGTGTGTGTGTGTGTGTGTGTGTGTATGAGAGAGAGAGAACTATTAATCTTTTGAGATTAACCTTTTGGAGATTTACATCTTCAGCTGGTTCCCTTGTTCCAGAACTTAATTTAAATCATTACATTTTTAGAGAAGCTATTGACCGGTGGTTTGCTGAAGTGAACTTTCAAATGGAAAATTCCATCCCTGGCTCTGGTACTAATTTCTAAGCTTCTAATTTCAATTCTCAGAAAATAATTACTTAAAAGTAAATAATAAAAGAAAAAAAGAATTACTGACCGTATTTTCAGCAATGTAAACTCTGAAAGTAAAATTGAAACAGAAGTTTTGCTAATCATTTTGTTATTTCTCAATTTTTTTTTTCTCTTTTCTTGTGGCAGCACTGGGTTTGAACTCAGGGCCTCATGATTGCTAGGCAGGTGCTCTTCTGCTTGAGCCACTCCTCCAGCCCTTTTTATTATTTCTCAATTTGACTCTCTTTGTTTTAATAATTACTAAGTAAAAATTATACTCGTGTGAATCTAGAATGCTTGGCTTTTATTTTTGTGGCAATAAAATAAAGCTTTTGGACAACTTCCCTGCTTTTAAAAAGTTATTAATATAGGGGAGGCCAGAGGGAAGATTAAGGAAATGTAACAGAAGAGGTGAAGACGTGTTCAAAGCACACTGTTCCTGTTTATGGAATTATCACAGTGAAACCCCTCACTATTAATGTATGCTAATAAGAAAGAAAGAAAGATCATTAACATATAAACAATGAACATAAATTTTACCTGGCAACCGTATGTGTTGAAATATCACTGAAAGATAGCACTATTCTGTTTAAATTGCTAACTTATCATTACATTAAAAGTCTTATTTATTTTGCAATTAAATTTTTCCACCTGGTATGGAAAACTAACACTCAGTCTACATCAGATGTCTTTGAACTTTTAGACTTAATTGGTGGCATGAAACTAGCATTTATTGCTATAGTCTGACTCTGGAAATACATACATATGTGTGTGTGTGTGTTCATATATGTATGCATATAGATATATACGCACATACATATACACATATATATACAGAGATACACATCTACATTTTGATTGGTTTGAGTTTTATTCTGTTTTGATTGAATTTTTTGTTTGCTTGATTTTTATCAATTTGAGGCCCAGGGTGGCCTCCAAGCTCTCTGTCTTCCCACCTCCACCTCCCGGGAGCTAGGATTACATGCCTGCACTACCGTGGCCAGCCGAATTTCTGTAACTGGCTTTTAGCTTCCTATCATGTGTTCATTTATAATTAATGATTCATTAAATGGGAAGGGGGATAGCTCAGTGGTACAGTGCCTTCCTAGCATGTAAAAAGCTGTGGGTTTGATTTCCAGCACCACACACACCCAATTTATTTCAAATTTTTGTTTATATATGTGTGCTTTATATGCTTATATACGTATAATATTTTGACAGTACTAGGGTTTGAACTTGAACTTGGGGCCTCATGTTTGCTACACAGGCACTCAACCACTTGAGCCATGCCCAAAGCCCAGCTACAGTTTATTTTGGTTTTGTTTTACCATGATTTATTTTTATTTATTTGTAGTACTAGGGATTGAACCCAGGATGTCACACACGCTAGACTGTTCTGCCACTGAGCTGTACATCCCCGGCTCTTGGTTTTATGAGACAGGGTCTCTGTGTAGCCCAGACTGGCCTCAGGCTTGCAATCCTCCTGCCTCAGCCTCCTAAGGTTAGGAAAACATGCATGTGCCACCACACCCAGCAAACATACAGTATAATGTTGTAATGTGTATTTAAAAAATTTTTTTTTTCTGTGGTACTGGGGTTTGAACTCAGGGCCTACACCTTGAGCCACTCACCAGCCCTTTGTTGTGATGGGTTTTTTTAGCTAGGGTCTTGAAAACTACTTTCCCAGTCTGGCCTAAAACTGTAATCCTCCTGATCTCTGCCTCTTGAGTAGCTAGGATTACAGATTTGAGCTACCTGTGCCAGCACAATGAGTATTTTTAAAATAGAGCTGGGATGTTTCTCAGTGGCAGAGCACATGTCTAGCATGTGTGTGAGGCCTAGGTTTTATCCTTAGGATCAAAAAAAAAAAACAAAAAAAAAACCTAATAGCAAGTGGATGCAAATTATAAGCACAACGTCTAAAAGCCAGGTGTGTCTGTGTGTGTGTGTGTGTGTAAGTGTGTAAACTTGGAAAGCAAAGTTGGTGCTCAGAAAAACAAGTAGACATTTTCTTTTCCCCAGGTGAATGAACTGGTACAGGTAGAAACGTACCTCCGGAGTGAAGGTGTCCTGGTGCGATACTGGTACCCTATTGATATGTTGGAAAGGCCTCCAGCAGGCTACCGAAGGACTGCCACCAATGGCCTGGTCACACTAGATAATACCAACCTTCAAATTCACAGGTAAAACTGAGCCCTTCTTTCTAGTGGGTCACAGAAACCTGCTGTGACAAGAAGGTTTTGACAAGAAGGTTTTTCCTTCAAAGCTGAGACTCAGAGGAAGAGAAGGCAGCTGGGCATGATTGCAGGAGTTGAGGAGAAAAGGCCTGTGCCACATGTGCTCTGCTGCAGTGGGAGTGGGCAACTAGAGGAGTGTGGAAGCAGTTATGAAGACAGACAAAGATGAGACAGCCAGTCAGGAGGATGTCCTGGCACCTGGAGCAGCCAAGCCATTTCTCTCTAGCTAACCAGGGGCTCCCTGAGCTTTCTGTGTGCTTGGCACTGTGCAGGGTTCTGGAAGGGGTAGATGTGCTGGGGCATAGGCCTTCCCTGTATGGACTAAAACCTGAAGATGAGTGAAGTTCCCTGCCATGCACTGTTACCCATTCCCCTGTGAACTATCCTTTTGATATTAAAAATTCTTAAAATAATTCAGAGGGAAGTATAATAATAAATGGAGTTCCCTAATAAAAGCTTGTATAACTGTCATTCATGCTATCCATTCATAAGTCATCACAACGTCTCATTAGGAAAATAGCATGGTGGCACTCGCCTGTCATCCCAGCACTTGGGAGGCTGAGGCTGGAGGATTACTTAAGCCTATGAGTTCAAGGCTGACCTGAGCAATATAGTAAGACCCCATCTCAGAAACAAACAACAATAAATAAACATTTCCTCATTAGGGTGTCAATTTGGAACCAAATTGAGTATGTCTACAGCTTTGATCTCTCCCTGCAACTCCAGGTATGACTGTCCAGTGACTTCCTTGCCACCTGCACTTGGGTAGTCATTGCCCATGAGGTGGTCTTAAGTTCGTCTGTAGTCAAATCCACAGTATTGGTGACACCTAAGCAAGACACAGGGCAGAAAGCCTGGTGTGCCACACAGCAGTATGTCAGGTGTTTCCTCAGCAGGAGTCCTCACTATTGTCCGCACAGGTGGTCAGGGGCCAAGCAGCAGTTCAGGTGTGAAGAATGGACTTCACCGAGGGGTTCATTTTGTGACTGCATAGCACCATGTCTTATCAGAGCCTGCATGTTTGGGGATAGCTCCCCAGGCACTGCCTACAGGACTCTGCAGGAGGCATGCCATGCTCCAGACACCTGGCAGCTGTGGCTTTCCTCGGGAATATTTCTCCTTCCACTCCTCCCAGGCAGGGTTGTTCTCAGATAGGCGACATCTGGTAGCATGCTGACAGAACCGAGCTCAGAGGTCAACCCAAATTTGTGCAGCCCAGGGAAGGTCTCACAGGCACCTGAGTGCAGCACGTGCAGTAGAGTCAGGATTTCCCGTGAGGCTCTGCCTCTCCCCACCCCTCCTCCTCTAAGTTTGAGTACCTGGAAAGGGCAGCATGAGCCATCCTTTTTCCTTGCCCTCAGCAAGCTGGTCCCCACTTTTCGAGCCTCACCACACCAGCTTAGGCCTCAGCCCTCTCTTCTCTCAACAGCCAATCCATAATGCCCACCTGCAAAGAGGATCTCACTCCTCTGAGCCAAACTTTCCCATGGCTTCCTGCTTCCTTTGGATCAGATGTCACCCTTAATGTGGCTCATGAGCCCCCTCAAGCCTCCGAGCTGTCTGGCCCTCCTGAGCCACGCTGGCATTCCTGGTCTCACACACCAGGCTCATTCCCGCCCAGGGCTCTCCTCCTGCAGAACTCCCTAAGCAGTCCCCCGACACACCTTCCAGAAGGTCCTGCCAACCCCTCACTGGTGCTTCATCCCTTTCTCTTGCTCAGTGACATTCCATGTGTGAGCATACCACCAAGTTAACACTGCTGTAGATGCGTACGAGTTTTTGTGTGGACAGAGATTAGTATTTCTTTTTTTCATAGTGTATTTTGAGTTGGGAAAAATCAAGCTTAACTAATGTGGCTTTGTTTAAAATGCAAGTGGTTCACTTGGAACCCAGAGGGTGGAGTCAGATGAGAAGCCTGAGGTGGGGTCCTTCCGCCTAGAGATGCGGGGGCCAACATCTCCCTGCTTCTTCCCTTGCAGAGAGCTGCTGCGGTGCGAGGCCTCGCTGGCCCGGCTGTACTGCCGCATGGCTCTGCTCAGCATCTTCGCCCCCAAACTGCCTCACCTGTTCACCCGCCTCTTCCACATCCCCGCCATCCGGGACATCACGCTGGAGCACCTGCAGCTCCTGTCCAATCAACTCCTTGCTCCTCCCCTTCCAGGTGAGCCCTGAGACTGAGCCAAATCACATGGGACATGTCCACTGTGCCCACTGTTGTGGAATGGTCTAAGGGGCAGTCACCAGTGAAGAACTGAGTCTGTCTTGGCTCTGCTTTTGCTCTTTGAAAAATGGAAGTGGAGCCAAGCACCAGTGACTGACGTCTGTAATCCTGGCTTCTCAGGAGCTGAGATTAAGAGCATCTTGGTTCAAGGCCAGGCCAGGATAATAGTTCATGAGACCCCATGTCCAAAATAACCAGAGCAAAGTGGACTGCAGGTGTGGTTCAAAGTAGAGCTCCTACTTTGCAAAAAGCTCTGAGTTCAAACCCAGTCCCAATCCACCCCCCTAAAAAAAATAAAATGGAAGTATACAAAACAAAAACAGAAAAATGAAAGTGCCCTGCTCACTTTAGTCATATAGTGGTCTGTCAAATATTCAGTGAGCTTCTCAAAGTAACTGGGGTTCAGGAATAGTACTTAGGAGACATAGTCACTGTACCCCTGCCACAGACATTCTGCCGAGCTCTGGAAAGCCACACCCATGTTCTGGATCAGAGCCTGCAAAGCACACCTGCTGGATTGCCCAGGACTTGAGGTGGAGCTTCTCTAGTGGCCAGCTCGGGTGTCTACAAGGAGCAAAGGCTCTCTGTGCCCCTGGGGAATGCTAGTGAGGAGACTGCCCTCAGTCCATCCAAGACTGAGGAGTCCCTCTGTCTTTCTCTGACACCTCAGCTTCCAACCAGTTCCCCTTGGCCTCGTGGCAGCTAAGGTAGGAGCAGTAGCTAAGGGAGGAGCACCTTCCCAAGCCAGCTGCAGACAGTACTCGGCCCAGTGGCAACCCGGGCAGCTGCCTTCTGGCTCCCCACAGGAGATCCCAGGCAGTGCCATGTGGCCACTTCTACCTTCCCAGTGACCCATTGGAGCCCCAGCATCCAGCAGCCACCCCAGGAACTGGGAGGCTCCCAAATACCTGTGATAACTGAGTACCTTGCTTCATAAACCCACTCTGAAGCCAGCTGAATAGCTCAGACTCTGGAGTTTTGATCTGTGTAAGAGACTTGCTTCTAGGCAACAGTTTTGCTACTAAAAAGAAAGAAGTTTCCAGACCACCAACCTCCTGAATCCTACCCCCCACTGCCTGAGGATCTCACTGGTGATGTCTCTGACCCAGGACACAATACCCACACCTGCCTGTCCGGCCCAGCCTAGCTGGAAAGTTACTGGTTGGCTCTTACTGGGCTCTCACAGGTACCAACTGCTTCAGCTCCCATAAATGTCCATTTTCTTTCCTGTCCACAGATGGCACCATCAGTTCCAGCTCTATCCTCCTGGCACAGTCTCTGCAGCATTGCATCCACTCACAGAACTGCTCCGCCACTGACCTCTTCTACCAGGGCAGCTCCCAGACAGTGAGAGAGTGGCTCAACGTGGCCATCACCCGCACCCTGCACCAGGGCGAGGAGAGCCTGCTGGAGCTGACAAAGCAGATCTGCTCCTTCCTGCAGGTGGAGATCCAAAGTTCTCGCTATTTGTAATTGGAAGTCTTACTGGCTTCCTGAAAAGCGCTCTCTTTTCTCCCCCAAGCCACCATCCCCTTTGATTGTCTTTTCTTAGAAGCTCTTCTGCTTTGTCATTTCATCTTCCCAGAGGGCTTTTTGTCCTTTTTACTCTGTTATATGCTGTGGCTGACTCCTGTTGCCTTCCCACTTGGGTTTAGCCCACGGCTTTCCTTATTAAACGTCTCTTTGCAGACAGCACCAGAGCAGTTCCCCTCCGAAGAGTTCCCCATTTCGGAGTCCAAAGTCAACGTGGCTGTTAACTTCCCCGGAGCAGCTTTCGTTGTGGTGTCTTGCAAAGAGAGTCAGTCTGGATTCCGCAAAGAGTAAGTTGCCCTTCCTCAAGGAGGTGGTGCTGGGTAGAGAAAAGCTAAACCAATTGGTGCCCGCGACACTGGCAGAAAATCATCTCTCAAGTGGTCTTTATTCTTGAATGCGTACTATTGTTAAAGATAATTTACAGCTCTTCCCATAGTTCCACGTTAGGGAGCTAGCCTTTATAAAGCATGACATTGTTCATAAAGACGTCTTACATCTAGTTCTCTTTTTGGGGTGCTTCGCTGGAGTCTGTCTTATGACCTCCTCCCTCTCAGCTCCTCTCTGTACAAGGCGCCATGGGCACGTGTGCTCGTGTATGGGCTCGGCCACAAAGTGAAGAGAACCGGCCAGCTTAACCTCATCGAGGCCGCCTGTTACCCACGGGACGCATCCCCAGCCAACACTGGGCTCGCACCTCCACCCACCGCCGACCAGTACCCTTCTGTGGTCCTCTCCACAGACAGGGTCCACATCAAACTGGGTGAGTCTGCCTTGGGCTTATACATCGCACAAAAATGAGGGAAGTTGCACTTGCTATGTCCGGATTGGTCTTGGTGAGAAGGCCGGCACTGCTTGCAGCTGTGTACTTGTGAGCCAGTAAACTACAGGCTGGCAGAGCTGCAGTGGGGACTTCTCCTCCCTCCCAAGCTTGTGATGGGATGTGTACTGTTTAGAGCCATCTGAACAGAGCGTTGTTACCCTTAACAGCCACTACAGGTTATAGTGCTCCCCCTGTTCCTCCTCTAGTTCTCATTTAGACTGTGTTCCTGAGCACTGGCCACAGGGAACCCTGCTCCCCATACCCCAGATGGCAGCCTGATTGCTCTCATCTCCTGGGCATCCTTGGTGAAGCCTCCAGGGCTTGGGATTTCCACAAGGTCTCCACCTCTCTATCCCCAAGGCTGTCGATGCCTGTCCTCTTTGTGGACTGGGGCTGGCAGAAAGGAATGAAAGCCTTGTCCCAGGTTTCCACTGCTCTTCTTTGACATGGTTTTTTGGGGGAAGGGCAGTATTAAGGTTTCACCCTTGCTAGGCAGGTGCACTACAGCTTGAGCCATGTCCCTACCCTTTCTTCTCTGGTCGTTTTGGAGATGGAGTCTGGCTTTTTGTCCAGGCCAACCCGGACCTCGATCCTCCTGCTCGATGCTGCTGTGCCATGGCTGGACTAACAGGCCCCCAACGCCATGCCCAGCTTTTTCCATTGAGATGGGTTCTCACAAACCATTTTTTTTTTTTTTTTTTTGGCCTGAGCTGGCCTGGAACAGCAATTCTCCCCATCTCAGCCTCCCAAGTAGCTAGGGTAACAGGCATGAACCACAGGCGCCCAGCTTCTTGGCATGTTTGACAAGAAATGTGCAATAAGCATTTTCCTGAGGCAGTTATAAACTGCATTTGAACTCTTAGCCAGAAAGGTGGGCCTTAGCTTCTCACGGCCCTAGTCTTTGGGCTGTGCATCTTTCGGGACTGGGGTACAGGACATTTCCTGTGACTGGGTATTGCTAAACAACTTCACCAGCTCTTCTCATTTGAGTCTCCTTCATAGTCTGCACCTACACTAGCTGTTCCTTAAGTTTACATTAAAAACAGGATCTGGTCCAGAAGTAAAGCCTTAAAAAAAAAAAAAAAAAAAAGAATCTGGCTGGGCGCCGGTGGCTCACTTCTATAATTCTAGCTACTCAAAAGGATCTCAGTTTGAAGCCAGCCCAGGCAAACACTTCATGAGATCCTATCTCAAAACAATCCAACTTGAAAAAGGGCTGGTGCCCTGAGTGCAAGCCTCAGTACCACCAAAAAAAAAACCCAGGATCAGGCTGGTATAGCTCAGTGGTAGAGTATGTGCACAGCATGTGCCAGGTCCTGAGTTCCATCCCTAGCACCAAAAAATAAAAGCAGATCTTAGCCTTAACTGCCCTCACAGCCACCACTGCATAGTGGTGCTCTCCCCAAGAGCAGGCAACGTGGCTCCCCAGCTTCTCCAGAGCTCCTGATACTCCGGCTTATGTCTGACCAGTGCTGGTGAGGTGCAGTGCAGAATGTGAGGGGGTAGATCTCCAGACTATTTTCTTCTCGCTGTAGGCAGCAACAGAAGGTAATGAGGGAATCAAAACTCAAGGTCAGGGTGTAGATGAGTGGTAGAGCCCTAGGTTCAATCCCCAGCACTACAAAACAAAACAAAATAAGAGAGTGAGAGTGTGAGACTCCAAGGTCCTGACAGTGCCTGAATCTTACATGCTACTACCTGCTGGTGCACTGTGTGGGTTTAATGGGATTTCAGCCGAATAAAATGACTAATTATTTCTTTAGCAATGACTTAATGTCCATTCTGGGTCATAAGACCAGTTAGTATCTTCTTTCATTTATTTTGTATGTAGCCTAGGCTAGCCTCAAACTTGCAATCTCCTGCCTCAGCTTCCCAGTGCTAGGATTATAGGCATACAGTATGACACTGATCCCACCACTTGGTGTCTCACTGAGGGATGTTTATCCACCTTGGCGCTCCCATTGCTGCCCTATGTCCTGTTGCCACACCAGAGATGCACTCAGGGGCTGGCTTCCATCCCCTCCTGCATCCATAGGCCACTCTGTCTAGACTGTCAGTACTCACATTTCCTCCCACCTCCAGCAGATTAGGCCCTGATTCTCCACACACACCTGGTGGGTCCTTTACGAAGGCTTATTTGATTCACACACTTTCCTACTGGGCCCTTGTAGGAGTGTCTCCACCTCCGGGAGCCGTGTTGGTGTTACATTCTCTGCCTCTGGAGTTCCCGCTGGCTATGGCCTTCGCAGAGCAACTGCTGTCCTGGAAATCGGAGGATGGCGAGGGGAAGTCGGAAGATGAGCCTGACGCCATCCCCACGTCAGTCCTCTTGCACGTGGTGGAGCTGCTAGGTGAGGCACACCTTCCTGTGGAAGCATGCGCGGGCCTGGCCCTGGGGACAGGACAGCCTTGGCCTCTGTGAAGGCACATTTCCAGACCGAATTCTCAAACGACCTTGCGCCTAGGCAAGCAGGAGCTCAGGCCCCTCACTGGTATGTGCTGGACCTAATCAGAGGCCTGCGCATCACCCCAGTTGCTGGCCCTGGAGGACCCTGCATAGAGATCTTTACCCAAGATTCAAGTGGATGGGCTCAACAGTACAGGCATACACCTGAGACCCCATCTCCAAAATCACTAGTGCAAAGTGGACTGGAGGTGTGGCTCAAGTGGTAAAGCAAAGCCCTGAGTTTAAAACCCAGTCTCCCTCCTCCCCCAAAAGATAATAAATATACCAACCCAAAGTAAGCCTTTTAATTTGTTTTTTGCAGTGCTGGGGCTGGAACCTAGGGCAACCCGCATACCAGTCAAACAAGTGCTCTGCCACTGAGTAAGCCTAGCCTAAGGACGGCCTTCGTGTACACAGTGTCAGGACTCACAGCGCAGTTTACAGCCAGGCACCAATGCCCTCTGGCCATCCTGCTGCACAGAGTCTGTTTCTTCCTCTGTAAGATGGATGAGGACCTGCTCACGGGGCTGTTACAAGCTTGCATCACTAAAGCACTGAGAAACAGCCTAGCAGATAATCAGCACTGCGTAACTAATTGCTGCTGTTATTTTCTGTCTGTCTCAGGAAACTTCTTGTGGACCACAGACATGGCTGCCTGCGTGAAGGAGCTGGTCTTCCACCTCCTGGCCGAGCTCCTGCGCACAGTACACGCCCTGGAACAGCAGAAGCACCCGGCCGGCCTGTCCTCCTCCATCGCCCTCCAGCTGAACCCCTGCCTGGCCATGCTGATGGCCTTGCAATCAGAGCTGCACAAGCTGTATGATGAGGAGACACAGGGCTGGGTCTCTGGCAGCACCTGTGGGGGCTCTGGGGCTGTGGCTTCCGGTGAGCACGGCAGGTTCTCCACGTATTTCCACGCACTCATGGAAGGGTGCTTGGCAGTTGCCGAAGTGACCCTACCCACTAACATGAGTGTCACTGCCAGTGGGGTGACCTCAACCACCACCCCAAACCTCAGTGACTCGTCCTCCTCCTCCTCGTCCTCCCCAGGACAGACCCCGCAGAGCCCTAGCCTCCTATCCAAGAGGAAGAAGGTGAAGATGAAGCGGGAGAAGTCCTCCTCTGGGAAGCGCCAGTCTTCCCGCACCGGGGACTCTGACACTGCTGTGCTCAGTATTGGGGGTGGCAAGCCTGAGGACATGCTGTGGTTCCACCGTGCCCTCACCCTGCTCATCATCCTCCGCCACCTCACCAGGAAGGACCCGCAGGGCCTGGGCGTGACAAGTGACGCCATTGCTGATGCCTGCCAGGCCCTAGTGGGCCCCACTGCCCACAGCCGCCTGCTGGTCATCTCCGGCATCCCCACCCACCTGGACGAGGCCATTGTCAGAGGTGCTATCCGAAAGGCCTGCAATGCCCATGGAGGGGTCTTCAAAGACGAAATCTACATTCCACTGCAGGAAGAAGACCCCAAGAAGCCAAAAGACAAGGCCGAGGGTGGCGACAGCAAAGTGGAGCCAGAGAAGTCGCTCGGCTTCCCCAGTGCAGACAGCTTGGAAGGGAGCACATCCAGTAGCCTGGCCCCCGCCATGAGCATCAGCGCCTCCGCCTCCACTAGCCAGGCCTCAGTCTGCAGTTCTCAAGGAGTCTCACAGACCGTCAGTGACCTCTCAGTGGACCCACTGCCTCTAGGCCTCGAGCTGCCTGTCCCTCCTGGCGTACTGGAGCCTCAAGTGGTGTCCAGTCAGGAGAGCCTGGACATTTCCCTATGCAGCACTGGCAGCCTGGGCAGCCTGGGCAGCCTGGGGGAGCCCCTGGACAACGCAGAGACAGCCTCGGTGTCGGATGTGGGTGCCATGTACACAGTCACCTCCCTGGATACCCAGCCCCTCGTGGTGCGCCCCATCAAAGGCTTTGCGGTCGTGGAGGTAATGGTTATTTCTGCAGGGTTAGTCACTAGAGAATGTGGGAGCCCCAAGGGGCTCCAGGCTGCTCTCCAAGCACTGATTTTCCTGAGTCACATCTGTAAGAGCGACACCCATCTGGTGTCATGAGGCAAATGCAATTCATTGCTGAGAGTGGGGCTGACAGAGGGGCTCAGGGAGCTGCTTGGCCACAGTGGGCCCTGGCTATGTTTTTTTTGAGAGGCCCTGGGGCATTTTCAGCACTGTCATTAGAAGGAGTGGTCTGTACTGAGCGATGTAGATAGACATACTCTGCTCCTGGCCACATGGGGTTGCAGATAATGTATGCACCAAGCCATACTCCACTTCAAGACGCCACACGTTTCTTGTGCCACCTTGTCTAGAAATCCTGCACTGAATGACTTCCTGCACCCCTGCAGAGCAGGAGTTAGACTCATAGTAAACACCAGGGCCTGGTGGAGCTCTGAGGTGGAGCCTGTGCTCAGCCCAGCACCTAACACAAGGAAGAGCCATCTTCCCCGTGTGGGCTACAGCAAGCACCAGTCAAGAACTTGCAGTCGTCCCTCTCTCCCAAAAGGGCCTCCTTCCTGGGGCCTTCCCAGGCCCCTCTGGGCTTTAACTCCCTGGGCATCGTAGTGAAGCCAGGGGTTAACAATGGAGGGTCCCCTAAAAGTCACCACTGTAGCATGTGGGAGAATCTCCCAGGAAGGCCAGCTCACCTGAGTCCACAGGAAAGAAGAGGCCTCCAGGGAAACGTGGCAGGGAGGAGGTCATGCTCTTTGAGTGCTGATCACTCCACCCGATCTTGACCTTTTTTTTTTGTTCACACAGATAAGATCCCGAGCCAAAATTGAGAAAATTCGGGCAAGCTTGTTTAATAATAATGATTTGATTGGCTTATCAAGTTTGGATGGCGAGGACGAGCTGATGGAGATGTCCACAGAGGAGATTTTGACTGTCTCCGTGGTGAATCAGAGTCTGTTCGACACGCAAGGGAGCCCCGGGCTGGAGGACTACTTTAATGACAAGTCCATTAAAGGTGTGCTGTGGGCTTTTCATTTGTAGACCCTTACTGGGAGCAGTTTAGGGTTTCCCCCGTTGTGAACACCTTGCATCGAAGAGGGCTTGGAAGCCACCCCTGGGAGATGAGCTTGGGAGTGACTCAGGTAGGGAGTGGGACAGGAGTTCAGTGCTGGCTAATGGTGGCCAATGTGGAGCAAGTACCTCCCCCCACCGGCAGGGTGCTGGGCCCAGGTTCCAGCTAAAGAGCCTGCCTGCTCCAGTCCCAGTGGGCTTTTCTTCAGCTGTCTGGCTTTTTGTTTGGTCTGCTTCCCTGATTCAGGCTCCAAGACTGCTGGTAAGAGTTTGGCCACAAGCTTGAGGACAACTCACTCACTTCTCAGCCTTCAAAATTGCTTCTCACAAAGACCCACTGCCCATGTGAACCCTGGGTCCTGAGGAGCCCTTTGTGGGTGGGCGCTGTCTGGCTTGTCCACTTCTTTTGTATGATACAAGAGTGCATTACAGCACCCATGTCACTGCTTACCCAGTGCTTGTGGCTAGCAGGCTCTGGTGTCATCATCTTGTTTTGCTTGTCCTTCTCTAAATCCCTTTCTCTAAATTTTTAATATTCTTGAAATTTCATAATAGGGTTGTTTTAGATTTTTCTTGTGAAAAATGAAATATTGAGTAAAGGTTTTGTTGTTTCAAATTGTCATCCTCAGTCATAAAATTTAAAAATACTTCCTCACAGAACGATGGGGGAGGTAAGTGAGATCATGGGTGCAAAATGTAATGGGCTCCGAAAAGTCCCGTCACTCAGGTGAACAATGCTTTGGCAGGCTGGATGTGTCTCTCAGTGGTAGATCATGTGCCCTGGGTTTAGTCTCTAATATCACAAATAATTAATCTATTTAATCACAAATATATATATTTATATATATACAGAGAGAGATATTTATAGATATATTTTTTTTAAGTGCAATATTTTGAAAAGTCAAAATGAATGCAGCCAGGCACAATGGTGCACATCTGTAGTCCCAGATACTCAAAAGACTGAGGTGGAAGCTTCACTTGAACCCAGGAGTTTGCAGCCTAGGCAACATAGAAAGATGCCATCTCAAAAAAAAAAAAAAATACATGCTGACTATAAGATCAGAATCAATATTACTGATTTATTCCTTCCATGTTAGGCTCCAGTGCCCGAACAGCACCATTAATACTTTGTATGTTTTTTTTTTGTTGTTTCCTTAAACTCTGCACCCAAGAGTTTGCCTTGCTTGCCCCCTCCAGCCCTATCTCCTTGCGGGCATGTATTTCGTCCCTCTGCTCTCAGAGGCCCATTTGGCAGATGAGCAGTGTACGGTTTATTTACAGAAAGGCCAAGGCTGCTTCTGACATAATCACCACCTCCCCAGCCTTAGCACTTGTGAGTCTGAGCATTCTCTTAGTTCCCATCTGGTTAGGCTGGAGCCTACACATGAGGTGTCAGGGTGGGGGTGAGGGCAGGAGGAGACAGCAGCAGCTGCAACAGCAGGAGTGCACAAGCAGCAGCTATAACAGCAGGAGTGCACAAGCAGCAAATATCTCTGTTGCCCAGGGAAGCCCAAGTGCCTTCTAGAGGCACTTCTCTGGGGGCCAAAAAAGTGCATGTGGAGTTTTCTGGTATCTTAGAAGCCTTTTTTCTCTACCCGTCATCTGGCCAGCTTGAACCATGCTTTCCAGCAATGCAGCATCGGTGTACGCGCACTGCCTGTGGACTCCTTGCTTGTTTGGGTTTTCCCTCCCATTTGTGCTATTTAAGCTAAGACAGGCTAAACTGCTGTAGTAAGCAGACCCCAGCCTACCTGAGACCTGCCCTGGCCAAGCAGGCAGCAGAGGGGACAGGCCCAGAGAACAGCAACTGCCCTCTCATGCTCGACCTACAGGGCTGCTCCTTACTGCAAGGCAATGGATGTGTCAGTAAGGGCCAAGGAAGAGGAAGCAAAGTCTGATGTTTGACTCTTCACCTCCATTAAATGTCCATCATCCACTTGCAAAAAGGAATGGTTTCTGGAAAATAACTAAAATGCTTGCAGGGCGTATCCTGACAGTTCATGGCAGAACTGTTTTACTTTCCCCATTCTGTAACAGGTGAGAAGCTGGTACCTGGAGCCAGAGAGGTCCTGACGGAAATATTCAAGAGCTGTGCCCATTCAGAGCAGACCCTGAGCCTGACACCAGCAAAGCCCATCAGGGTCTCTGACATATATCTCAGCAAAGAGCAGATCAACTCCCAGACCCCAGGCAACCTCCTCCACCTCTTCTTCACCAATGTCCGGCCTCCCAAGAAGGTGCTGGAGGACCAACTCACACAGGTAGCCATCCCACCCATTGTGCCTGTGCTGGGCCTTGGGTGCCCTTCGAGGTGCTCCTGAGAACCTCCTCCCCGATTCTGTGCTCTGCAGATCCTGAGGAAATATGGTGTGCCAAAGCCCAAGTTTGACAAGAGCAAGTACAGCAAAACTGGGAAGGAGCAACACCCCATGAAGGTGGTGAGCACCAAGCGGCCCATCACCAAACCACCTGCTAAGGACAAAGCCGTGCTCAACAGTGTCAGGTGCGCACCCCAAGGGCGGGACAATGGGGCCAGCTAGCAGGCACGTGCAGGGTGGCCTCTGGGCAGGAGCCTGAGAGACTGCGACACCACTGCGACACCCCCGGGGCAGCCAGGCATCCTGGCTTTCTCTTCTGTGCTGCCACAGTCCCTTCAGTCACCTGCCTGTGCAACTAACTGCAAGTCAGTCAGCATTGCATGTCACCCACAAGTGTGGCGAAGCCTGGACCCGGTGGGCTAGAGAGCAGACCAACCCATGTTAAGAAAAGATCCCAAATGTGTGGAATTGCTTTTTAAAACATACTTCTTTCAGCTGTACACATGGTGCATCCTTACCACAGAAAGGCTGGAAAACGTGTACGTGCATGTAGGGAAAATTAATTTGGCTGAGGGTGTAAACTAGCAACAGACCTTACACTCAGCATGTGAGCACCCTGGGTTCCATCCCCAGCACACAAGAAAACTAAATTATCCCACACATTGCAGCTACTTTCAATGCTTAAGTATATACCCTTTATTTATACATGTGTATTCTTTCCTTAGAGACAGAAAATTCAGCACATGAGTGGAAAAGCCACTCCTCTTCCCCTCCATCCTTACCTTGAAATTCCGCTCCCCAGTTTGGGAAGCTTCCAGCACTGGCTGAATACACAGCACATCTGTACCTCTGTACATGTGTCTGCACCTGCTCTTCTTATGGAACACTGACCTTGAAGATCATTCCAGATCATGGTTGGGGTGCAGCTCAGTCGCAGAGCACTGCTTACCTAGCATGGCAAGGCCCTGGTCCCATCCCCATCCCCAGCACCACAAAAAAAAAAAAAAAAAGCCTGGCACCCTCCTCCCCTTTTTTTTCGACAGCCCTGGGGTTAGAACTCAGGGCCTCACACTTGACAGACAGACACCCCATCTTTTTCTTATTGGCACCTATTTAATATTCCGTGTGCAAATTTTCTTCAGATACAGGTTTATGACTCTCAAGTCCCCACAGTTGGAACTATAATAGCGAAATATTGCTCTGCAGGAGTGACAGGAGGAGCTATGTAAAAGGCCAGAGCACTACAGTGTCTTTTCATTAACTCACTGTAGAAATGGCACTTTTAAGCTTCACCATCCAGCAAAACTTCCTGTGGTGACGGCCCTCTGTGCCGATTTTATGCTGTGTGGGACTGCCACCCTACCACAGTCTCTGACGCACTTGAAACATGGCCATGTGGCCTGAACTGGTGATTTTTGTCCATTTTAACTAACTTAGCCATTAAGTAACTACAGCTGCCTAGTGGCTAGTTTACTGGACTCTACAATACGTAGAAAAAGTGTTTTAAGTGTCTCCAAGTGGGTATGTGATCCCAGCTACTTGGGACATGGAGATCAGGAGGATTATAGTTTGAGATCAACGCCAGGCAAAAAATTAGCAAGACCCCATCTTAACCAACAAGCTGGGCGTGGTGGGGCACATTTGTGATCCCAGTTATGCAGGGGGCTTTAGGTACAAGGATCATGGTCCTTGGCTTAACTGCACAAAAACTTGAGATCCTATCTTAAAAATAAATAAAGCAAAAGAGGGCCGGGGCCTGCCCAGCAAGTGGAAGGCCTGAGTTCAAACTTCAGAACTACAAAAAAAAAAAGTCTTCAAGATTTTTCATATCTTTTGTTTGTTGTTTGGAGTTTTATTTTGCTATAACAGAGGCTGGCCTTAACTCGAGATTCTCCTGCCACAGTGCTGGAATTACAGGCCTGCACCACCAGGCCTGGCGATTTTCCCATCTCAAAACATTCATTTGCCTTTGCAGTTTGTTCAGTGTACTTTCCTGGATTCAATGCAGTCGATCTCACATCCAGGCCTATGTAACCCATGAGCTCAAGCTGGGTGGGTGAGAACTATGTAAGGTTCTGTGTTTCCTGTTGGGAAGAGGTATGGGCCTGCAGAATTCTGATCACAGTGCTTGGATCCACAGCAGGACTGCCTTAAGTGAGAAGAAGCCAACTGTGAAGGTCAAATCCCCTGAAAAGAGCAAACCAGATGAAAAGGACCCAGAAAAGTCACCTACCAAAAAGCAAGAAGGTAACCAAGCAGCTTTGGTATGGCACAGGCCATGCCTGCTTCTGTCTGGGAGGCGGAGCCCACGCTGGTACAGCCTCTTGGCAGTGGCCAGACTGACTGGTCTCCCCTGGGGCGGCCCCACTCTCCATGCCCCAGTTCACTTGGCTCTTAGTTTGGGCAGGGCAGCATTTCCAGACTGGGACATATCACTGGCCAATACCAGGAATGCCAGGCTGCCATCTTCAGTGGCCATCAACCTGAGGAGGTCAAAATCATGAAGAGTAGATGGTAGTGACCAAGAAGCAGGGTGGAGCTGGGCCTGGGGCTTGGGAGCAGGGCTGTCATGAGAATTGCTTTGTCAGCTGAGTGCTGCCGACACTTACAGAAAAAAGGGTGTTGGGAAACAGCACTGTGACCCTGGAGGCACAGGAGATTACGGGGAGGAGGGAGAAGCCAGCTGAACTCCTGATGCCATGCACTCTTCCTTCATCAGTTCCCGAGGAGAAGTACCTGACTTTGGAAGGGTTCCACAAATTCGTCATTGACCGAGCCAAGCAAGACATCCGGAGCGTCTGGAGGGCGATTTTATCCTGTGGCTATGACCTTCACTTTGAGAGGTAAGAGGCTGTCCCTCAGCCCAGGTGACATCCAGTTCTCAGGAACTGGATGATCTCCAAGCAAATGCATCCAGGGGAGCTGGGCTGTCCCCTGCTTGGCTTATAATGAATGCTGCCAGCCCAGGCAAAGAGTTCAGGAGACGCTATCTCAAAAACACCCATCACAAAAAAAAGAAAAAAAAAAACAAAACAAGGCCGGTCAAGCAACTTAAGGTGTAGGCCCTGAGTTCAAACCCCAGTACCGGAAAAAAAAAAAAGGAATCTTCCTCCAGCTCCTAACTTTACTCCCAGTCTCCATAGCTCACTCTCTAGCTAGGGCCTGGGCCCAGCCAGGCCCTGCTCACCAGGTCTCCAGGGCCAGACAAATCTGACCTCTCTTTCCTGTCTCCATGTGACTACAAGCAGGCAACATGCTTGCAGTCCAGAGGAGGCCCCTGTCCTCTGGCCCTCTCTTACAAAGCCACTTAGTCTGTGCCCAGCAAGACATTCCAAAGAAGGAGGACCTGCTCCGACTTAGGCATTCATAAACACAGGTTTTCAGAATTGAGGAATTGCATCAACATTGAAGGCTCAGAGTCAATCCCCAGGTGGGTCTTTGCATCATGGACTTTTTTAGAACTCAGCAAGAGTGCTGACTTTGGGGATTTTGTGGGAAGATAAAATTACCTGTTTTAGATTAGAAATTGCCAGTGGGAAAGAACAAAGCGGTCTGCAAACGGCTCTGAAGTGAATGAACGCTCCTCATTCCTCATAGAAGGGCTGGCCCAGCGTAGCTGTAGCTCTGCACTGGCAGAGTCTTCCCTGCTCACCACCAGCTATCTGAGGAGAGCTGGGGCAGCTGCCGTGTCAGCCCACCCCCAAACCGATTTTTTAGGCAGTGTTCTAAACAAAGTCCATAAACCCAGAAACTGTAATCCACAACCAGTGCAGTGTCACTGAGCCAGCTCTCATTTTGCAGGTTCCGGTGCCTGTTGGCAGAAAGGCACCTGGGCAGGGACTTTCCAAGAGAAGGCCTCCTCTCTCTCTGAGGCCCTGTGGGTGGGACTGAGGTGGCTGGTAGTGACACTGCCCCTCCTGTCGCCTGAGACAGCCCCTCCTACAGCAGTGTGGCCAGTATGCCGAGTGCCTACTGGAGGAGCCAGGGGCTCTGGGACTTGTAACTCCTCCAGGCACCTGCCCCTGCTAATAGGCCAGCCTGCCTTCCTTGGTTACTAGTGTGATGTGTGTGGAAGAAGGACATGCACATGTGCAGGCATGGACACAGTGTCCCATGGGCCTGTGGGCAGAGATCATGGCTGGACGATGCTCACAGTAAAACATCTTTGCTGACGTTTTTCTGGAGTAGATATCTTCAGCCCACTGGAGCAGGGTCGGACCAGACACCCTGCTCTGAGCACAGCTTTTTCATTTTCCACATCATCAGTGTTCTGATGGCTTTCCTTCACCACAGCTGCTCCACGTGGTGAACTTGTTCAGTAACTCCCCCAGTGACAGACGTCCGGGTTGCAGCTGACGGGGCTGTGATAACTCAGCCCCAGCAGGCGGTGCACTGTGCCTGCCTGACCGCCAGCCCTGCGGTGACTGCTGGACTGGGGCTGCTGGGCAGGGGTGGCCTTGTCCTAGCCACCAGCAGCCGTGCACTTCTGCTACTGTAAACACACCAAGGCTCAGAAAGGGGGTGTGGCCTCGATTTCACCTGATGACCCCACAGCCCTCCTTCCCCTAACACCAGGGCAGCGCATGGGTGTTGCTAGACTTTCCAGAAGGCCGCTTCGTGCACACCCCCCACGCACCAAGGCCATCTGGCCAGCATGCTCCAGGGCTGGGCCTCTTCACGGGGGTCCAGCAGCACTCTGAGTGAGAGTGTCCCACCTGGTCCCCCTTCCCTGCCCAGGTGCGCCTGCATTGATGTCCGACATGCACAGAAGGCCTCCAGGAAGTGGACCCTGGAGATGGATGTGGCACTTGTGCAGTACATCAACCGGCTGTGCCGCCACCTGGCCATCACACCAGCGCGGCTCCATCCCCACGAGGTGTACCTGGATGCTGCAGACGCCACTGACCCCCGGGTGGCCTGTCTCTCGAGTATGTGGCCCCTGGAGCTCCCCCTCCCCACTACCCAGTGAGGGCGTGCCCCTGACCAGGGCATTTCATGGGCTCTGTGCCATTTAGCCTCCATTGCAGAAATCTTGTGAACCCTTACTACATACCCATTGCGTAGAGACAAGGAACCGAGGCTGCAACTTCACTAATCTCGGGCCTTTTTTCTGCTTATTACAACACAAACAAGCCTCGGGTACAGAAACACAGGGCTAGACAGTGATGACCACCACCCTGCCAGGCCCTGTCCAGAGCTGTCCACAGAGGCCAGGCTGCTGTGGGCAGTGAGAGGGTCAGACACCTGCCACCCTGCAGCTGTCGCATTGTGCTGGGGCAGCACGATTTTATGAAAGTTGGGAATGCACGCCAATAATAAAACCCTACATCCACCGAGTCAGCTGGGCAGAGCCCACTGCAAGTGACTACGTGCAGTGTGCCACCAGCTGTTGCCTCGCCTGGCTCCAGTTTTGGGGCCCCTGCCTCATCAACACCCAGGAAGAAAGATGGACAAGGAGTTGTCCCTGATACCAGTCTTTCCCGGTGGGCAAGGTCACCATGGCTGTGACGATGAATAGTTGAAAGGCAGTGTACTGGTGGTACAACTTCTGGCTTTGATAGATGTCATCCCTGGGTGACAAGTTCCCAGGACTTCCCACTATTCTTGCAACGTCCCATAGTCTATAATTACTTCAGAAAGAAAAGTTAAAAAATAATACAGGGCTGGGAGTGGAGTTCATTGGTAGAGCATTTGCTTAGCATGTACAAAGCCCTGGGTTCCATCCCCAGCACCACAAAAAGTAACAATAATAACACTGCACAATAGGTGCCCTCATCTGGCCCAAGGGAAGGCCAGGGCCTTGGATTCCCAGGGTCGTGGCCTTCACCTGCTTGTCGTCAGCTCGGCACAGCGTCTTGGGCGTCCCAGGACTAGTATCCACTGCTGGGAGCCCCTGATCCCACTCTAACTAGCCCCCCAGGGTGGGGCCTCTAACTTGCCTCAGCTGCCACCCCACCTGACCACCCTGTCCTGCAGGCGTGCCTATCGAGAGTCTGCGCCTGCGTTTTGCCCTTCTGCAGTCACTTAACACCACACTGGAGACTTTCTTCCTGCCCCTGGTGGAGCTGCGGCAGACGCCCGTGTACACCCACAGCATCGCTGCCTTGCTGAAGGAGGCCAAAGGTCAGTGCTGGGCCACAACCCACAGCAGAGTGACCAGGCCTGGTGGGGGCTTCAGCCACCCACCCTTAGACTAGCAGGACCCCCAGGGCAACTACTTAATTACAAAAGTAGTGTACTTTGAAAAAAGGAAACAGTGTTTTCAAAGTATGTAGAAATGTACAGAGTTAAAGCTTGGTGCCGTATCAACAGATGAGTGCCTGTCCTTCCGGTCTCTTCTGCTGACACTCATCAGATGCACCCACCTTTTGTCTTTTTTGTTCAGTCAAAAATGAGTGTTGTTTTTATTTACACCTTTCACTCACCGTGTTTCCTCTGTGAGTGGGAGTTGACGCCCACTTAGCGTCTGGACAGGTGTAGCACAGTGCCCTGCACAAAGCCAGGCCCACCTGGCACCAGACTTCAGAAGACTCCAAGGGGGTGGCAAGGGCTCCACCGTGCCCAGGGTGACTTGGAAGGAGTGGAAGCCGCCCACCCCTGCCTCTCTCCCACACTCCTCTCTTCAGGGCTGATCTTTTATGACACGAAGGTGATGGTGATGAATCGGGTTCTGAATGTCACTGTGCAGAGGACAGCTGACCACGCAGCACCTGAGATCACCTTGGACCCGCTGGAGATTGTGGGAGGTAGGGTTGCCTGCGAGCCGGCGCAGACGAAGCTTCCAGAAGGGATCCTTCCAGCCTTATACATCCTGCGGCCTCCTGCTGCCTCCGTCCTTGTGCCCTGGGGTCTCCGTGTGTGGCTTCCAGCTCTGGAGTGGTCTCAGGCCCTGTAGGCAGCGGGAGGAAGGGGACAGCAGAGGGGCCGTGCCCTCCCTGGAGGCCCGCCTGTCTGTTCCCTCACCGACACCTGGCCTGGAGAGGCATAGGCAACCATGCTGACCAGACACATGTCCACCAAGCTTCTGGTTCTGGGGTCAAGGACAAGGAAGGTGGCTGCTGGGGAGCCCGGAGTTGGGATGCAGCCTGTGGAGACAGAGATGCAGGACTCGAGGGAGGAGCCAGGAAGGAAGGCCAGAGAGGACCTTGAGGAGGCAATCAGAAGCAGCTCCAGGCAGTTCTACCACTTGTGCTCTGGCTGACAGGGATTTTTTTGTTTTGTTTTATGGAGGTTTGTTTTGTTTTGGTGGCACTGGGGTTTGAATTCAGGGTCTCATGCTTGCTAGGCAGGTGCTCTTACCACTTGAGCCACTCCACCAGCCCTTTTTTGGTGATGGGTTTTTTTCGAAATAGGGTCTCAAGAACTATTTGCCCAGGCTGGCCTTGAACCACAATCCTCCTGATCTCTGCCTCCTTAGTAGCTGGGATTACAGGTGGGAGCTACCAGCACCCAACTGGCTGAGAAGTTTTAAGCTGTTCTGAGAGGAGAGGGAAAGCAGAGAAGTGGGCTAAGCCTCCCAGGTGGGTCTGTCCTGGGTGGAAGGACAGAATGGCCACCAGAGATTGCAATCTGTCCCTTTTCTCTCCCCAGGAGAAATCCGAACCTCTGAGAACTCCTACTTCTGCCAGGCTGCCAGGCAGCTGGCCTCTGTGCCGTCTTCTCAGCTCTGTGTCAAGCTGGCCAGCGGCGGTGACCCCACCTATGCCTTTAACATCCGCTTCACCGGGGAGGAGGTCCACGGCACCAGTAAGTGGCCCCTCCAGGGGATGCTGTCACCAGCCACTGCCTTGGGTGGGGCAGGTTTTAAAGTGATTCATTAGCAATCTGCCCTCATCACTGTACACTGCAGAAGCCAGGGCTGCCCACAGTGGCCAGCCTCCACCCACTTGCCCCTGGCCCCACAGAGGACATGGGAACTGAAGCCAGCAACGCTCTACTTGTTGGTGGCCCATTGCGAAGGTTAGCAGCCTTCTTTCCCAGCCAGAGCCCAGGCTAAAGAGCTGGTTGAGCCAAAAGCTTCTGTGCCCCACGGGACAGGATGCAGGGCACACAGTCACAATGGGGTGAGGAAAGGCAGCTTAGCAGGTGGCCCTTCTGACCCTTCCAGCTGTGTTTGGCCCTTGACCCTCAGACGCTCAGGACCTGACTCCTGGTATGAGTGGGAGAACCCCGCTCCATCCTCACTTCCTTCTGTTCGGCTCCAGAGACACTGTTGCTACAGCAGCCTCACGGGCAGGGAGCGTGGCACCCTGTGGGCAGACCCCTCTTCAGTGAGCACTGGGTCACTGAGCAAGCTCTCAGAACGTGCCAGGCGTGGGTGCCACACCTCAAACCCTTGGGTGCCAAGGCCAGCATCGCCCCATCGCACTGATAGGGAGTGGGGAAACCAAAGGCTCCGAGGTTTTTCCAGGGTCAGCAGGGTTTAGAGCCAGGCCTGGCTTTGAGGGCTTTGGGGCTTGGGAGCCACCTGCCTTTCCAGAAAGCCAGGCACCTGCACAGTGTGCTCAGAGCTTCCTGACTAGCGCTCCAGCCAGGTAACTCAGCATCCAGAGGAGACACGGTGACAGGAGCAGCTTTGCCAGAAAGCCGAGGTCAAAAAGTGGCCAGGGGTGGGGGTTGCTGGTGTCCTCTCCCTGCCCTGGTGCATCTGCCAGGTTCACTGAGAAAATGCAGGCTCTGGAAGATGGCGGAGGCAGTGCTGAGCCAAGCACAGATGACCCTGCTCTCAGCATAGCCCGGGGATATGGGTGTGGCTCAGACAAGCCCAAGATGAGGACAGGCTTGCAGCTGGGAGACGGGCCCACTGTGGCACTGGCCTCATTTGGCCCTTGACACAGCCTGCACACTACCATCCCTCCTTTGCTAGATGGCTCTGAGATCCCGAGTGGCATGCTGTCCCTGGTAAGCAGTGCAGCTAGGCTCACCCTCAGTTTTCCTTCCACCCAAGGTCAAGTTGGCAAATGAGTTGACCTTAGGGGTCACAGGCGAGGTGGGGCCTCACCTGGGGACAGGCCTGGTGCTGACGGTCTCGCCCACCCTGCAGGTGGCTCTTTCCGCCACTTCCTGTGGCAGGTGTGTAAAGAGCTTCAGAGCTCCTCCCTGTCGCTGCTCCTGCTGTGCCCCAGCTCGGCTGTCAACAAGAACAAGGTGAGGCCCAGGCAGCACGTTCAGGCTTGGGGACAGAGGCTTGATCTCACAGCGCATGTCCTCAGGGCTCTACGCCCTCCCCCACAACCTTGGTCTGGGTGGGCCGGACCCTTGCCACACTGGCTGGGTAGACTCAGGGACAGGGTTGTGTCCTGGCAGCGCTTCTTTCTCACCCGCCATGGGGTGCAGTCGCCTGGGATGTGTGCTCAGGGTGGCTTCAGATGCCCCCCCTTGCAGGGTAAGTACATCCTGACGCCGAGCCCCATCACCTATGGAGAGGAGCAACTGCTGCACTTCCTGGGCCAGCTGCTGGGGATCGCCATGCGAGCCGACGTGCCTCTTCCGCTGGACCTCCTGCCGTCCTTCTGGAAGACACTGGTGGGCGAGCCCCTCGACCCCGACCAGGACCTGCAGGAAGCAGACATCCTCACCTACAACTACGTCAAGAAGTTTGAGAGTGTAAGTGAAGGCGCTTTTGCCCTGGGGCCTTCTGTGTCACCTCTACTCAAGGACCTGAGCTGTCCCCAGGACTGATTGGGGTCACCATAGAGTGTTAGCAGTGTCCAGACAGGCTTTTCTCAGGGGCAGAGCCTCTGGCTTCCCTCCCTGCTAACAGAAGCATACTGGGTGACGTGACCAGCCCTGCTGGGTCCATTCACAACAGCCATCCCGACAGACACGGGTAGAAGGAAACATTGATGGGGGCAGCTACCAGGTCTGGTCTATTTTTAAGACCTATTTGGGGGCCTCAGAAAGGGCACGAGAAGTGTGTCGTGGGTGTCCTGCGAGACTGGCCAGGAAGGCATTGGAGATGACGCTCTTCCTCCCTCTCCTTGCGCTCATTTGGGACACACAGGGACGTTGAGGCCGCGGCGGCGTCTGACCATGGCCTCCTGGAGGAGGAGGTGGCCAGGGCTCAGGCTGTTGACTGGGCCTATGGAGGCGCTCAGGACCCCGCGTTGGCTCGGCAAGCTTCTCAGCCCTGCATGAGCCCAGCTCTGGCTCACGTCCTGTCCTTGGGGAGCTCCAGACTGTCCTCTGTAAGGCCAAGGCTGAGGCCTTTCTGTTCTCACAACCACCACAAGGGGAAAGTAAGGCTCAGCTCAGAGAGGTGACATGACTGGCCCAGGTCCTCTCCACTTGTCAGGAACACAGCTACCAAGGAACCCAGGTCTGTCCAGCTCCAAAGCCTGAGCTCTCGGCACCACACATTTCTCCTCACTGGGCAGAGGGCAAGTGTGGCCTCAGAGCCAGCCTCCCCTCGGGCCTCCTTCCTTTGCTCACAGAGGCGACACTGGATATGTTCCAGGAAGAAGTGCTCTGGGCTTGTCACCACCAGGTTCACTGCTGAGGACAGAGGATAGGCCCTGACCCTGAGCCCCACCTGTCACTGTCCTAAGCAGCAGGCTTGCTCTCTTGTGGGTCAGGCCCTGTCACCTCCCATAACTCAGCATGTACATCCCAGTGTCTCTTGGACCCTAATTTCAGTGTGCCAGTTGGTGGGAGCGGCCTGTACATCCTACTCAGGGCTCTCTGGTAGCAAGAAACCCCAACTACAACAACTTAGGGTCATTAAAAATATGTTGGTTTTTTTTGGTGGCACTGGGGTTAGAACTCAGGCCCTTGAACTTGCTAGGCAGGCGCTCTACTACTTGAGCCACAACCCTTTCTCACTGTAGTCATTTTTTAACAGGGTCTTACATTTTTATTTTGTCCAGGGCTGACCTCAGACCACAATCCTCCTAACCAATGGTCTCCCATACAGCTGGAACAGCAGACGCACACCACTACACTCAGTTTGTTGACTGAGATGAGGTCTCACTAACGTTTTGCTCAGGCTAGCCTCAAACTGTGTACCTCCTGATCTCTGCTTCCTGAGTAGCTGGGATTATAGATGTGAGCCACTGTGCCCAGCTATATACTCTCAAAGGTTGTTGGAATGGGGAGTGGCTCAAGTGTAGTAGAATGCCTGCCTAGCAAGCATGAGGGCCTAAGTTCAAACCCCAGTACTAAAAAGTAGAAAAAACCTTATTCACTCTTAGGAAGCACAGGTAGGGGTGGAGTGGGATGGGAGAAGCATGGATTGATTATAGGTTTGGCCTCAGGCAGGGCTAAACCCAGGTGCTCAAATAAGGTCAGCAAGAATCAGTCTCAGTGCTGGGAATGGTAGAGCACTGCCGAGCATGTGCTGTGAGGCCCTGTGTTCCACACCTGGCATCACACACATGTCAGTCTCAGAAGCCAGGCCCAGTGGCACACCTGGCGTCCCAGCACTAGGGAGGTGAGGTAAGATGCTGGGGGTCAGGGTCAGCCTGGGCTGCGTCGTGAGGCCGTCTCAAGCCAGTGAATCTGTCTCAGGTGGTCTCGCAGCATGCTAGCAAGGATGGCCTCAGCAGTCCCAGGTGCGCCATGGTGTCACTGGATGCATACCAGTGACAGGGCTGCTGCGTGCAGACAGTAAGAGAAGCCCTGAGACACGGCAGGTCCGTCATGGGCCCATCCGTACGGCCAAGAGTGGAACTGCCTGAACTTGGCATTTGCCCAGATGAGGGTCAGACTTGCAGCAGGGCTGTGGTCAGCCTCGCTCTGCCCCTGCCCCGCAGATCAGCGACGAGACTGAGCTGGAGGCCCTGTGTGCCGAGATCGCCTCCCAGCACCTGGCCACCGAGAGCCCCGACGGTCCCAACAAGCCCTGCTGCAGGTTCACCTACTTGACCATGACGGGCGAGGAGGTGGAGCTGTGCAGCCACGGCCGGCACATCCCCGTGGCGTGAGTGCGCACACGATTGTGGGAGGGCACTGGACTTGGGTGATGCAGACGAACCTAGGTCAGGTGACAGGTGGATGTCACCAGGGGAGGGGTATCAGGCAGGATATTGGGTGACAGAAAAGGCAGTTTTCAGCTAAAGACCTTAAGGAAACAGCACACCTGAGAGAGGGGACAGCCAGAGACGCAAAAGGAATGAGCCCCAGGACAGGGATGACCTGGCACCTGGGCCAGAGGCCACCCCAGAGGATTAGGGCCTCTGGCTGAGTGGTGTGGCCCCCAGCACAAGAGCAGCCCGTCAGCCTCTTGGGTTCTCCATCAGCAGCACTCCTTGCCCTGGCAGGTGGGAGAACAAGGACATGTACGCAGCAGCCATCCGGAGCCTGCGGCTGCGTGAGCTGCAGAACGCAGAGTGCGTGACAGCCGTGCGGGCCGGCCTGGGCTCCATCATCCCCCTGCAGCTGCTTACCACCCTCAGCCCACTGGAGATGGAGCTGCGGACCTGTGGCCTCCCCTACATCAACCTCGAGTTCCTGAAGGTGGGTGGTCAGGCCATGGCACCAGACCTCAACCCCCATCTCCTTTGGCCCTGATGGCAGTGTCCTGTCTCAGCTCTGTCACCACCACAGACTCTGTCACTGTCATTGTCATAACTGCCCCGTGCTGTAGCCCCCACTCAACCCTGCTGCACCCTACCCAGGACGGGGCCCAGCCTGCAGACCCCAGGGCTCACACCTGGGCCTGTTCCCTAGGCCCACACCATGTACCAGGTGGGGCTGATGGAGACGGACCAGCACATCGAGTTCTTCTGGGGAGCTCTGGAGACATTCACACAGGAGGAGCTCTGCAAGTTCATCAAGTTCGCCTGCAACCAGGAGCGGATCCCATTCACCTGCCCCTGCAAGGACGGCGGCCCCGACACAGCCCACGTGCCCCCGTACCCGATGAAGATCGCCCCTCCGGACGGCACGGCAGGTCTGCCCTCGCCAGCTGCTGCCCCAAGGGGGACCCTCAGGCGAACAGCCCCCCCCCCCCCCCACACACACACACACTGAAACCTACAAATACAGAAGAGGAAAAGGGACATGGCAGTCAATGCTTTGAGAGGCTGGAAATCCAGAGCTTTTAAAATCTCCTGACTTCAATTTACAGTGCCAGGGATCAAACCCAGGGCCTCTGGCATGCTAGGGAAGCACCCTACCGCTGAGCCACACCCACACCCAGCCCCTGGTTTTTATTTATTTATTTATTTTGCAGTGCTGGGATTTGAACTGAGGGCCTACACCTTGAGCTACTCCACCAGCCCTTTTGGTGTTAGGCATTTTTAAGATAGTGTCTCATGAACTGTTTGCCTGGGCTGGCTTCCAACCACGATCCTACTGATCTCTGCCTCCTCCGTAGCTAGGATTACAGGCCTGAGCCACCAGCGCCTGGCTCCTAGTCTCATTTTAAATGCAGGGGGGATAAAAGCACTTTGCTGGCAGAGCAAACCTGTGCAGCCAAATTCCTAGGCCCTTAGCCCCCTCATTCTGGGCCCTGGGGTGGGCTTGCAGCTGCCCAAGGGGCCAGCCTGAAGGAAGAGGCCAGGCAGGCCCACTGTCTAACGCAGGCGTGCTGTGACTCCTGCAGGTTCCCCAGACTCTCGCTATATCCGCGTGGAGACGTGCATGTTCATGGTCAAGCTCCCCCAGTACTCCTCTCTGGAAATCATGCTGGAAAAACTGCGCTGTGCCATTCACTACCGCGAAGATCCCCTCAGTGGCTGATGGGAAAGAGCCTCCAGAATTAGGCTGTCACCAAGGCACCGTGATGCCAGCTGGGGAAGCCTGCCACTGCAGGCACGTCCCTCCAGAGCCCTGTGTGAGGAGTTGGTGACCTTTTGCTTTTCCGAACTTTCGTCCACATTCCAGGGCCTCCTGGAAGACTTAGCCTTTTGTATTTGTCCGTTTCGTGATGGGTGGGTTCTTTTGCTGCTGTTTGTGGTGTATCTGTATGATAGTTTAGTTCCCAGTTTGTGTCTAATTTGATCTTCCTGGACGTTGTCCCTCATGGCTACCACATTCTGATGCCATAAGGCCCCAGCTGATTCCTCATCACAGAACCACCCAGCAGGAAGCTGGAGTTGAGATGACCTGTCACTCAAAGCGTCCTGTTCTTTCTGCAAATCGTCTCCACAAACACACTCATGGCCAGTCCTGTCCTCTGCCTCGCACTGGCGTCTCCCAGAGGCAGCTCCTGCAGGCCTCCTTCCATCCTGAGACAGCAGGGCCAGTGCCCAAACCCACAACAGACACACAGGGAGCTTTGTTAGTCTGTTTTAGAATTTGTTCCCAGCCTTGGTTTTTCTGAGGAAAAGCCCACAGTGGTTCCCCTCCCACAGCCATACCTGCCACCTGTTTCTTCTGGGCCCCCGGGGTGACAATTTCCCCAGGACTCCTGGGAGCAGAGACCTGAACTAAGGCTCCAGGCCTTAAGTTCATATGCAGGCTCGGTGCATCCGACTGCAGGCGCTGAGAGGACACCCGGAGCTGCAAGGACAGTGCAGGTGGGGCCTTTTCCAAAACTGTTTAACAGGAAAGCACATGATTCAAGCCTACCCCACTTCCGTGCTCAGAAATGGCCCTTCCTCATGCCACGGCAATGAGGAAAAGAGGAAAGGGCTACATGCCTGTTTTTTAAAGACTGTCCGAGGTGCTCTGCCTAATCCAGGGTCTGCTTCAGTGACTCAGACCTTCAAGTTCAGATGGAGACTCCAAGGGGTCCCTCTGTTCCCCAGCTGGCCTACCCAGCACCCCTCACACCCCAGTAAGTGTGTGTGCCAGGGCTGAGCTGCCTGCAGTTTCACCCACTGCCCCAGCACGTCTGTGCCCCAAATACGTCTTTGTCCACTGGTACTTTGTTCAGGAGCAGCACGTGCCACCTTGTTGGACGCTGTCATTTTGGGCCTTGCCTGTTCTCAGAGTGGCAGTGCTGTAGTTACTGTATGATATTGCGCACACAAGGTCCTGAGTGAGTGCTGTCTGGAAGTCTGAGGAAGAGGGTGCCACCATTCCTCCGTTCTGCAGTGGCCTCGGTTGTTGGAAGGCATGTGAGCTTTTGTTAGCACTGTCAGCATCCATCTCCTCCCTGTTCTGCTTAGGCAAAGCATTAAGAACCATTACAGAAAAGAGCCCCAACCCGAGGACGAGGTAAACTTAGGTTCGCTGGTGACGGCTGCATCAGTCGCATGGGATGTGCCTGCATCCCATGGAGGTGAGTGCCTGCAGGTCCCCTCCTCTGAAAAAAGATGGCTGCCACAGCCCCTGTGATGGGGGCAGAGGTCACATGAGGAATGTGCTCCTGATGAGGAGCCTCTTATTTCGTTTCTGCATAATGAAAGAGCCTTTGAATTTACTACAAGTGGTTTTTCCTCCATCTTCCAATTGTTTGGTTCCCCCCAGTCATCTCGAGTGGACTTGGTTTCTGCCAGCAACCGCCCCAAGAGGGGTTCCGGAAGCTTCTTTGGCCATCACTTGATTAGGCAACAGCTGTGAGTGAGATCGCTGCTGCTAACTCAGCTGCGTCTCCCAGAGAGCACACTGAGGTCCAGACAGACCCAAACCTTGGCCCTAAACATTGTGTGCTGTACAGTTACTTGATGTATATTTATTATAATTATTTATGGTTGCATTTAATCCGATGCTGTTTACACTAGGCTGTGTAAAGGAAGCTCACTACAGGAAAAAACGTCACACCAATAAATAACCTCCATCTAGTTCTGACCTTCCCTAAGAGTTTGATCATCTACACTTGCTAAGCAAGGTCGAGCCGGCGCTGCCTGGATGGCGCTGATACTTGAGTGCCTCCAGGTGACTAGGAATTAAAGCGTTTCTAATTATTATGGTCTCTTTGCACTGGACGTGATTCTTACTCCACTATACTCACAAACTGCCCAATCTCTTAAGTCTGTACTTAAGGTACGACTGAAGAGGTGGGGAGCCGGGTCAAAGCTAAACCTAACCCTGCATGTCCTGCCCGCCAGTTACTCTTGTGCCTAGGGTGGGGGTTTTCCATGGAGAATGCTACCACAGTCCTCCAAGAACAGACCAAACGTCTAGCTCTGCCCTGGTTGTGCAGAAGGGCAGTGCAGGGAAGAGGTGAACCTTTTTCTTGCACACCCACCCCCTGCCTCCATTTCAGTACTAGAACCCAGCTCAGTTCTACTTGCTTGTCCCCTCTTACTGCTCCATGGTAGTCCTCACCCAGACCATTCCATGCTTCATTTACGCACTCCACCCTCCTTGTACTTAATAAACACTACTTTTAGTGGGAGCATCCCAAATGCATCTTTACTGTAAGAAAAGCAGACTCTTAAATGTGGAGCAAGCAGCTTTTCTCCCTGATCCTCACTGCTGCCTCACAGTGCTGGAAACAGGGACTGGAAGCAGCCACTCACAGCAAACAGAAGGCCTCTGTTTCAACTTGAGACTCTCGGAAATGAAGGCCTAAGCTCTCTGCCCAGCTAAGCACAGCAAGGATTCCCCTGTTCTCCAGCGCTCAGGCTGTCTCCTGGGATGCTTCTTGAAAAATAAGTATATTTGAAAAATCTACCACCCAATAACGGAAGACAGCTAGCATCAGATTAAAATCACCCTGAGGTTTCAGATAAACATGTGACCCATCAGAATCCCCAGGTCTTTGGGCAGTGTAGCTGGCAACTATTTTTGGCGCCATCTACTCCATTGTTCTCCACCCATCAACTCTGCTGGGTGTAAAACCAGCAGAAACGCATACACACACTTAGCAGCACCCAAAGTCACAGCCAAACCGTGCACCAGGTGAAGGCCATCTACAGTGGAGTAGGAAATCACACTGCACAAAGCAACAAGCAACTGCTACAAGCAACATGGCTGAGTCAGACGCATAACGAGCAGCAAAAGCCAGTGCTAGCCAGGCGCTGGTGTCTCATGCCTGTAGTCCTCGATACTTGGGAAGCTAAAATCAGAAGGATCACAGTTCAAGGCCAGCCTGGGTAAACAGTTCCCAAGACCCTATCTCCAAAATAGCCAGAGCAGAACAGAGTGGAGGTGTCACTCCAGTGGTAGAGTGCCTGCTTTGGAAGCACAAAGCCCCGAGTTCAAACCCCAGTCCCAGCAAAAAAAAAAAAAAAAAAAAAAACAGCAGCTAGTGTTATGGCAAGACGGTGGTGCCTCGGCCTGGGGAGTTACTGAGAGGGTAGAAAGGTGTTAAGGCATCTCAGTAACGTTCTGTTTCTTGACAAGTTTGTGTTCACACTGAGCTGCACTTCTAGGTGTTTTTCTGTAGGGATGTTATACAGGACAGGTTTCTTAGCAGTACACCAGGACAAGGAAACCAAGAAAGAAGCACACCTTTCATTTTGAAAACATGAGAAATCTGTAATTCACTCATTTATACTTTTAATTTCAATTGCTTTTTGAAAGAGGACAGCTGATGGAGGAGTAACTTAGTAGGAAGTCATAACAGGAAACAAGGTTATTAGCACCACCTTTTAAATTTAATAAACTGCAAGGAGGAGTTGGAGGCCCTATGTGCTAGGGCAAAACAAGGAATGGGTGCTGCAGTGGTTCGCACCTGTAATTCTAGTTACACAGAAGCAGAGCTCAGGGATTGTGGTTCCAGGCCAGCCCAGGCAAAACACTCGTTAAAGACTGCATCTCAGTAAGCTGGGCATGGTGGTGCATGTGGGAGGTGTACATAGGGCCAGAGTGGCTCAGGCAAAAAATGCAAGACCCTATTCAAAAATTAAAGCAGAGCTAGGTGCTAGTGGCTCACACCTGTAATCCTGCCTATTCAGGGAGGCAGAGATTAGGAGGATCAAGGTTCTACGCTGGTCCCAGGCAAATATTTCATGAGACCCTATCTAGAAAATAATCATTACAAAAAAGAGCTGGTAGAGTGCCTGCCCAGCAAGTATAAGGTTCTGAGTTTAAACCCCAGTACTGTTTAAAAAAAAAGAAAGAAAGAAAGCCCTGGGGGGCATGACTCAAGTGTTAGAGCACCTGCCTAGAGTTCAAACTCCAGTACTGAAGAAAAAAAATTAAAAATAGAAGTTATAGCCAGGCACCAGTGGCTCACGCCTGTAATCCTAGCTACTCAGAAGGCAGAGATCAGAGAGCACAAAAGGAACCACAAGACCTAGCTGAACGCCAAGTACAAATTTTATTTTTATTATAAGGAAATTGATAATTATAATAGTAAAATAAAAGAAGGGAAAGGGGCTCTGACATTTGGTTTTCAGAGCAAGCTTGGGGCTGAGGCCTCAGTCCTGATCAGGACAGGAAGCGCTTAGCTTCCCCACTTACAGGGCAGCTGAGGATAAAGGAGCCAAGCTCCCTACCAGGGACAGAAGGCAGTGATGCCACATGCATGCTGAGAGACAGCTTAAAACACAGCCCCTAGTCCACCCCTCCAATTCAACTCTCCAAAGGCCTCATTCCTAACGTGACAACCGGCCTGACTGCTTTACCAGAGACCCCAAGGCTGGAATAGGCAGGGGCAGGGGTAGTACATAGGGGAGGTGACCCAAAAGCCTCAAGTTTAGCCCCCCACATAGAAGAGAATCACTTCACTAGTGGCTACCAGATTTTCAGAACCCACCCCCGCTTCCACCAGGACCTCAAAGCACCAAAAAGCAGTGGTGACAGTATGTAGAAGGATGGATCCCTGGCAGGTCAAGATGCCATACTTTATATTTCATAGTTGCTGAACGGCAGCCACTAAGGCTGAGACTTTTGTCACCAGCCTCGCTGATAGCCCTCCCTCAAACCCGAATTTCCACAGCACAATCTCAAAGACACAAAATGGCCATAACCTAGGAAAAGTTAAAATCTGGAAAGTCTCCCCTGCGTGAAAAGCCCCAGAGACAGGGCCTGCACCATGGCAAGTGCGGGTATGCATAGAAGATAGGAACCCATGGGAGGGGCCTCTGCAGACATCATTACTCCTCCTCTTCCTCCTCTGCATCCCCAGCTCCCTGCTGCTTCGGGGGCTTTGCCTGTGGAGTAACAACAGAAACAAGGAAGTGTGACAAGGCAGAGCTTCTCCCGGGGAGCTCTGAAGCTGTCTGGCTTCCACGGAAGCCAGCCTGTCAAAAGCCCAACAGTCCTTCAGTCCAACCAACCTGGTCCCAGCAAGTTCTCGGACTTGAAAAGCCACACTAGCCCCACCTATGTCCGAGTCCTCCCTGAGCACTACGACCTAGAACCCCGGTTACCTTTGCAGTTCTATTGCGGTAGTTGGCAGTTGCAGGCGTGGCCCGGGAGCTCCTGCCACTTTCACTCCTACCACTGAAAGAAAGGATTTACCAGCTCTTGAGATGGCCCTGAACAAAGGTCCAAAATGTCAAGTGGGAATGAAACAACTGGTGCTAAAGCAAAAGCAGGGCTGCAGGAGCAGTCAAACAAACCAACAGAAGAGCCCAAGGATGGCTAAAGAAGGTTTGGAATCAGGAAACAAGACAGGCGAAATCCAGCTCCTCCTCATGGGTGTAGCTCAATGGTAGTAGATGCTTAAATGGGTGAGGTACTGCGTTTGATCCCCAGCACTATTTAAAATAAAAAGAGGAACTGGGGCTATGGCTCAAGTGTAGAGCACATGCCTAGCAAGCACAAGACCCTGAGTTCAATCACCAGTACCACCAAAATAAGTCCTCCCCCCTTGCCACAGACTCATTCATATCCATGCTGGACCAGAGTGACCAGACTGCCCATGTTCTCTGCAGCTACTCTTGGGCTCCGCTCCCAGGCTACTGATTGTTACCTGGCTCCATATGCCCCCGCAGGCCCTCGGGGTAGAGAGGGCACAAGGCTTTCTGGACAGAGATTTCGAATGGAGTGTATTGCTGCAGCATGCCCGGGGGCCATGGCTCCGGTATAGCCACTCCGATTCCGCCCCCCGATGTCCTGGCTGTCTGTGTTGTTGAGCTTTAGCACTCGAGGAGGGCTGGGCTGGAACCCAGAACTGGGGCCTGATGTTGATTTTAGTAGCCGGTTACAGGTAGTTGTCATATTACTGATGGGTCTGCTGGGAGGCAGAGGGTAGCTGGATCCTTTAGCACTTTCCTGCTTGATATCATCCATGTAACACACAGAAGACAGGTCTCCTGGGAAGAGAAGAGTAACAGCTTTAGGGCAAAGTCTACTGTGCTATTAACACTGGATTCAGGGTAGGAACGAGAAGATTCTGGATTGAAGACAACTAAAGACTGCTGGAACCAACAACCCCAGGAAAGAATGGGAAACACTTTGCCTACCCCACACATTGATCACCTGAGTCCTCAACTACGGCCTCCTAACTATTCCACAGTGTGTAAGAAACCGAAAATAATTTCTGACTGGCTTAAAAGTGGTAAGTTTCAAAAACAGTTTACATACCCCTCAGCATGAGGCTTGTAAATAACACCAATGGTAACAATGAAAAAGTGCACATCAGGAGATCCACAGCTTATTATAAACATTAATTATAATTGTTATGACTGTCCCAAAAGCCATTACCCTAGAAGTCCACACTTAAGACAGCACTGTTTAAATCTGGGACCACACTGGCCTTAGTAGACTTTCCCAGGAGACCCTCATGTGTTTGGGAACTGAAGACGCAGATGAGAAGCAGGAAGCAGGCCCGAGCCTGTGGCCTTTCAGCTCTGGCTGATACCCTGGTGTCTGACACGCCTCCTGAGTAGCTGTGGTGAGGTCTCTTGAGGCTCAGAATCCTGTCTAAGAATCCCTTCCATCCCATGGTTGTTTGCTGTGGCTGGGCGCTGGTCACACTGGTCCTAAACAAGAAAAACCAGAATTAGTCCTCAGAACCGAGAGGGGTGGGAGGAAAGGTAGGAGCAGCAGGTCAAGTGATCATACCCCATCTGGAGGGAGACTTTGACAACCACTAAGAAAGTTCTGGGAACTAAGAGAAGCCCACACCTCAGAGCAGTCATTCCCTGTGAGCACCTAGGGCACGGACAGAAGCACTTTCTACTCTGTGCAGAAATGAAGGATGGGCTGGTCTTAAGGACCAGAAAAGCTTTTCTATACTTTGACCAGTGTTTGTGTGGTGTTTTATTTCATGGTCTCCTCTCCCCTAGGAGATAACCAGCTACTTTTTTCCCCTATCTACATCGTGATCCAAAAGCAGAATTCTTTCCTATAGAGATGAAGCGTATCATTTTCTAATATCAAAATAAATGATACCTACAGTGTTTGCTCCTAAAAGTAAGATCGGACACAAAACGTGTTTTCCACTAGCAGACTGGGATTCTACACTGAAGAAGATGGCAAAGGACTTCAAATGTCTAGTCCAACTTCCTCATTTACAAACATACCCAGTCAGGGACACAAGACCAAGATCACACAAGACAAAGCCAGAACGAGATCCCATGTCTCCTGGAATGCAAGTCTCAAGTGAGACTCCAATGGAAGAATCTGCCTGTTCAAAAGGAGAATGCACCAGACATAATCCCAGCACTTCAGAGGTGAAGGAAGAAGATTGCTAGTTCTAGGCTAGCCTGGGCTACATAGTCAGACCTTGTGTTAAAAAATTTTTTTTAAAAAGGGAGCAAAAGTAAATAAAATGTATCACTGACTCCAGGAAAAGTCTCAACTAAACCCTCTGGCAGTGCTCCCATGCCTGCTCAAAAGCCATCCTGGGGATGGTGGCATGGTTCAAGTGATAGCAAGTATGAGGCACAGAGTTCAAACTCCAGTACAACAACAACAACAAAAAAAATGAAAAGCCATCCTGCCTCTTGGGTTCTCAGCTAGTGATGTGATAGTTTCAGTTACAAGAAAGCTGAGAAAATGTCAAGGCCTAAGTTACTGAACACCTCAGTGAGCTTCCCAAACAGAGCATGTGCTCCTGTCCAGGTGGGAATGTAATCTGAGGACCGCGGAAGCAGCCTCACCGTGGAGGCTTCAAGCTCGCTCACAGGATCAGGGGACGGTCCTCCAAGGACTCTCACCTGGTGATGGAACAGCACCTCCTCTTCCAGTTGAACCCCACAGAATTCACACGGGATGATAATGCTGTCTTCCACAATGGGGGAATTGCTCAGGCCCATCAAAGATTCTAACTGGTTACGTGTAGCCTGCTGTAGAATGTTCTGGAAGATGACATCAGGATCCTCTACCCCTCTAGGGGAAGAGCCGCCAGTATGGAGTGAAGGTAAGGCACGTGAAGGGTTACAGCTTGTCTGTCATTCAAAAAACACAGGTTTAAAAAAATCTGAAGTTAATGAAAAACTACATTCCTAAAATATTCTCTACAAGAAGTTAAAGTATTTTAATACCACTTAATACTCAGGATGACTAAAAAGGCTCAGGAGAATGTAAACAGAATATTTACTTTACTTTTAAACATTGCTAGATTGGCTTTTTGTTACTGTTTTTTATGTTTTATGGTACTGAGGACCAAACCCAGGGCCTCCAGCATGACAGGCAAGCAGTCTAGCATTTGAATCACACCCCTAAGCACCACACCCCCATATATTTTTTGTATTTTAAAACCCAGGCTTACCTCAAACGCTCAATTTTTCTGCCTCCTAATCCCCCTACTGCCTCCTGCATAGCTAGAATTACAGGAAGGAGCCACCATGCCCAGCCAAAAAGATCTTTCTTTTGTTGTTTTGTTTTTGAAGTACTAGGAATTGAATCCAAGGCCTTTATCTTGGTAGGTATTGGGGACAAACCCAAGGCCATCACTTGAGCTCTAGAATACTATATTGTTTTAACTTTTTTTCTACTATATTCATGTACTTATTCTTTTTTAATTAATTCACAAAGATTCAAAGAAACAGCTTCTCAATGCTACAGAGTAAAAGAAAGGTCCTAATATTCTCTATTAGCCTTATTAATGGATTTTCTTCTGCTGCTTCTAACCATTAACTAAATGTATTCAAAGAGTGTATTATTCTATTCAGAGGAGGAAGGAGTGTTTCATCATCCAAAACATTGAGACTACTTGGAAGTCTTAGGAATGCTGGATTTGGCCAAACCAAAACAGAGCCCCAAGGAGTACTGAAGAAAAAAGGGTTCCTCATAAGCCCAGTGGTGGGGTACATGTCTGTAGTTCTAGCTGCTTGGGAGGCTAAAGCAGGAAGATCACGTCAACCCAGGAGTTAAGGCCTACGTCTGTAACATAGCAAGACCACATCTCAAAAAGATCATGTCTCAAAAACAAAAAAAGGTTCCCTCCGCTAGGTAATCCTCAAACACATAAGCCTATTCCCTGATCATTCCTAGCTGGCTCAAGAATTTTCAATCATTCAAAAAATACCTGGCTTCTTTCATATAGCATATATTGAAAGATTTAAAAAGTAGGAAAACCCAGAACCTGCCATCAGGAAACTTAGCCCGTGGTGTAATCCATCAGGGGTTCGAGAAACCATATCACAAGTCTGCACCACATGGAGGATCTGCTGGGATGGGACCACTGGTTCTATTTGAATGAGTACCATGTTTTCTGAGAGACAACAAGGCTGAGTTCCCCACCCACATCAGCTACACCAGGCTCAAAAACATAGTTGCGGCTTCTCTTTCCTTCCATTTCCCCGTTTTACTAAGTCTTCGTTGACAACTTAATCAAAAAAAAAAAAACCCCGTATTTGCCACGGCTATCCCTGGCATTGTATTGAACGTTTGCTCAAGCCTCATGTGCCTTGTCAACACCAAGTTCAGCCTGTTCACATTCCGACTTGAAGCCCCAGGCAGTTGTCAACACACCTGATGGTCAATCAGCAGCTCCTCGGGGTACAGCTCCTCACAGAATTCACAAGGCAGCATGGTCTCCTCAGCTGCACCTACGCATTTAAGCCACAGGGTTAGACCCAGCGTGAACAAAATCAAGCTTCACTACAACATTTTATTCCCCTTGCAGGGTTTTAGATAAAAGCTGGGCTTCAGGCTGGGATATACCTAGAAGTACAGTGCTTTCTTGGCATGTTCAAGGCAAGGCCCCAGCTCGATCTTAGCATCACCCCCCCCAAAAAAAAGCCGGGTGCTGGAGGCTCACACCTATATCCTAGCTACTACTCAAGGAGGCAGAGATCAGGAGGATCACAGTTTGAAGCCGAGACCCTGTCTTGAAAAACTTTATCACAAAAAATTGGGCTGGTAGAGTGGCTCAAGGTGAAGGCCCTGAGTTCAAGCCCCAGTACTGCAGTTTGAGGCCAGCCTGGCAAATAGCTCACAAGACCCCATCTCCAAAATAACCAGAGCAAAAGAGACTGGAGGTGTAGCTCAAGCAGTACAGCACCTGCTTTGCAAGTGGGAAGCCCTGGGTTCAAACCCCAGTCCACTCAACAAGTGGGGAGTAAGGGAACTCACCTAATTAGGTTTTGGCTCTGAGCAGAAAAAGGGAAAGTCTACTAAGCCACAGCACCTTAGAGGCTTCCTGTTCTGTAGGTTTGAGGTCAGAATCCACACGTAACTCTGGGCATTTGTGGCTGTTAAAAGACTAAGCCAAAAACTCAACCTAAAGTTACCTATTAGGGCTAAGGATGCATCTCAGTGGTAAAGTGCATCATATCTGAGGCCCTAGGTTCAATCCCCAGGACTGAGGAAAAGGAGACAGACAGACAGACAGTTGAGCAGGCAGGTCAACATGGAGGATAAAGTGAAGTCTGAAACACGTACATGGAATTCAAGAAGGAAAAGCTACAGAGAATCAAAGACAGCCAATAATCAAAGAAATAACCGAATTTTACAACTAAATTAAAAATACTAAATTTCTGAGTCAGGAAGGCTAGCAAATTCCAAAAAAATTTAAAACCAGAGAAATCTTCAAGGGACTACGAACCACCAAAGACAAAAATGTCTTAAAATCAGCCAGACAGAAAAGGCAATTACTTACAGAGATGTAACACTAATTGATAAGTTCTCTGTTGCCAACCGAATCCAAAAACCAGAATATCTTCAAAAAATCTAAGAGACTTAATAGACGACCTAGCATTTCTCTAGCATGACCAGAAAAACTAACAAAAATGATGACAAAATGAATTTTCAGACAAACCAAAATAGGCAATATACAACCAAGAGACATTTTCAATAGAATTTCTAAAGAAAAGAAAAAGATAATTACATAGAAGGTAATTCTGCGAGGCAACAAAGAGTAGTTCAGGAGGTTAAAAAGAAAAAATAAGAATTCTAATACATAGTCATAAAAGGACTGATCAGAATTCTAAGGCTATCATATTGATTGAGAGAAATATGGTAAGACTGAATAAATTTAGTCTTTGCTAATAAGCATGATAAAATTTCCAGAAATCGTTAAAACAGATACAGACAATATAACTTTCAAACTAGTAGAGAGGAGACTATCACAGAAAAAGATGCTGTGCAAATGTGAAAAAGGCTATGTCTGGAATTAGGGCATTTTCTTGAGAAAGCAGCAGCAACAATTAGTTATAAACAGAAAGGATTAAAAGAAACAAAAGGCAGACTTTATTAACACCCTATAGAGGGTCATCAAGCTTAAAAATGGAAAACAGCCAGGCATGGTGGTACCAGACAGTAATCCCTGCACTCAGGAGGCTGGGGTACAAGGATGGCAAGTTGGAGCCCAACCTGCACTACACAGCAAGATCCTGTCTCAAAAAGAAAAAAAAAAAAAAAAAAAAGTTAACCGAAATAGCAAAGAACACAAACCCATACATTAACAAGTCCCTATTTTGCTCCTCAAAATGAAGAAGCCTCCCTAATAAAAGCAGCTGTTAAACAACTCCAATGTATCATACTTTCACATCCTGTTATATACAAATAGTATCTCTGGAAGGCTAGCTAAGAAGCAAGTTGTTGAAAGTGATGACATCTGTTACCAGTTTGTCTACCAGGGGTAAGAAGGACACTTACTTTTCCTTTTAAACCCTTTGGATAGTCTTTTAAATTTTTCTTGGGCCATGACAATACTGGGGTTTAAGCTTAGGGCTTCCCATTTGCTAGGCAGGCATGCTACTGCTTGAGCCACACCTCCAGCCCTTTTGCTCTGGTTAGTTTGGAAATAGGTTCTCACTTTTTGTCCAGGCCATCCTGGACCGCAATTCTCCTATTTTACACTTCCTGCCATAGCTGGGATACAAACAGGTACCACCATGCCCAGCTTTTTCTGCTGAGATGGGGGTCTCACAATTTTTTTTCTTTAACGGCCTTACTGAGATATAACTGATACCACACCATTCACTCATTTAAAGTACACACAATCATTTTTATTATATATGTAAATTAACTATTTTTAAAACTCCTCTACAAGCCAGGTATGGTACTTCACACTTGTAATTCCAACATTTGGGAGGCTGAAGCAGGAGGAATGTGACTTAAAGGACAGCCTGGGATACAAAGTAAAAAGGACTCTATCTTGAAAAACCCAATATAAAACAGGACTGGTGGAGTGGCTGGAGTGGTAGAGTGCCTGCCTAGCAAATGTGAGACCCCAAGTTCAAGGCCCAATACCACGCAAAAAAGAAAAAAAAATTCAAGGCTGGCCTGGGCTACATAGGTGAGACCCTGTCTCAAAACAAAACAAAATAAAACACAGAAACAACACCAATGGAGCATTCCTGACAAAATTGTAATCAGAATTTAAACATGAGAACAATTAGGAAAGTATAAATAATTGGCCTGGACTTTTTCAAAAGTGCCAGTGTCATGAAAAACATAAAAAAGAAAAAAAAAAAAACTCTAAAGAACATTCTGTCCAAGATGGACCTTGTGTTCAATTTCTGAGTAAAATTTGTACTGTGTTTACATAGGAGAATGCCCTTGTACTTAAGAGACAGATGCCAAAGTATTTCAGCACGAAATGTTCTGTCTTCCAACTTACTCTCAAATTGTTCAGGGGAGAATAATGAAGCTGAAGGTGGAAAAGTACTAACTTGGTGAATGAAGGGCATAGTATTCAGAATGCTATTCTGATAAAAATAAGCTGGAAAAAACAAAGCAAGCAAGCAAATTCTGTCTCATGAAGTATTATTTCAATTTTATGAGTTGTATAAGGTAAGACCAATAAAAACTGTAGGGAAACTAGTGCAGAATAAAACCTACCTTTGATGTCACTCAGGGAACTGGGACCACCATGAGACTGATCTGCCTCACATACAGTCCTCCAGAAGTCCTGTTCTGCCACCTTGGACACCTGGCCTTCATTTTGCAGACTTAAGGCCAACATGAAATCCAAGTTTGCACTCTCCTCACCACCCTTTGTGGGGAGCTGTCGGCTTCTATTCCTTTCCTGCCTTTCTCGTTCTTCAACTGGAAAAAACAATCAGCGCTCAGCACACTAAAGATACTGCGACTCCTCAACCCAAATCCATGTCTAGCAAATGGTCAAGGTTTACAGACATCCCAACACTCGGGGCTAAGGCCCTGGTTCTCACCCACCACGGAGCATTTCCAGCCATAGATAAGGCTCCATTGCTATTTTAAACGTATTATCAATAAGCTATGTTGAACTGTGGGCATGGCTTAGGTGGTAGACAGGCACAAGGCTGTCTACCACCTAAAAAAAAGCCGTATTACTGAGCCACAACTATGATATTACATAGCACAACTATGTGCTAAACATTTTGCATGTATTTTCTGCATTACAGCAGAATGTCTGTTTAAAGCACAGGGTAAGATTGCCTCAACTCAAATCTCAGCTCTCCTGTTTACCTGCCTTCTTGAAGGCTGTGAGAATTAAGAGTTAATACAAGTAAAGCGTTCTGCAAATGCCTGAGGCACAAGCACCAGCATCACCATTGGCCCTAACATCAATCCAATCCCATTTCAGAGGAAAGTTAGGTATTCTTCCCAATGTCACCTAGCTTGTGTCAGGTTTTTACAATCAAGATCTAGTTGGCCCCAAAATCCTGTTCCCATTTTCCCCAGAATTGTGATACCATTCTAGTTTCCTAATCACAAACACAACTTACATAGATTATTCTGAATTGGAAAATGGGCTGTCATGTTCCTTTGGCTTGCAGTCCTATTGTGGAAAGAGTCTGACTCAAAGGTTCTCAGGGGCCTGCGGGGTAGCCTCATGGGTGGGTCCAGAGCCTCAATTTGTCGGAGGAGTTGGGATGCAATCCAGATTCTGTCTTGACCCCAAGACTCATCATACATATTAGAAGGTATGGCAGCCTCCTTCCTCTTTTCCTCTTCCCCCCTCCCACAAACTTCAGGGTGACTCTTCAGATCTTTTACAAGGACATTGCGCCCACAGTTGCCACACAGCTCTGTCCGGGCACCACAGTAATCTTCGTGTTCCTTCAATTTGAGAACAGAAAGTTCCAAGTCACAGTGCTGGCAGACAGCAAGCCGCAGAGGGCACTCCGTCTCCTGTAACACAGAGCAATGAGGCAGTTAATTTGCACAGCTAGGAAAGGCTGTGTCTTAATACAAGGCAAGGTAAGGAAAAATACCTACTCCACTCTTCTCTTCCAACACTAGCCTTGCCTGCTTTGCTTTCAAAGGATTTATAGTTATAGCTTCTTTTGTTCCTTCTACAAAGTTCTTCAATAGGAAAAAAGAAACCCTTAAAAGAAATCTAAGCTATGCTACCTATCACATCATTTTGTGCACATTTAACAAAGTAATTCAAAATCAGCCAGAGCCCAGAAGCAAATAGCAAGAAGCAAAGCAACTGATATTTTGTCAAAGCTCCACCAATTCCCCTTAGTAGTCCAACTCAGTCTTAGGTAGCCAATAATAAGAAAGAGACTGACCTTTAGGAAGACCCTGATTTTTTTTTATTTTTCTAACATTCAATATTTGTATTCAGCACTGGCTTTTCCCCCTCCTTTGGTTTTTTTGAGACAAAGTTTCACTAGGTAGCTCAGGCTGGTCTTAAACTCATGATCCTCCTAACCTTGGCCCCTGGGTGCTGGGATTACAAGCATGTACCACCACACCCAGCTTAGCACTGGCTTTAAACATATCAAATAAACCAGTTCTATTCCAACTTCTACTCCAAATTTTATTCTGAATTTTTCACCAATAAAGATGACTCCAAGACTACAAATAGTAAATAAAAGATAAAACCTCTTCACTTAATTAGAAATTGCCAAAAAAGCAATAAAAACATTACAACATAAAAGAATATGTTACTATGATATGCACAATCTAAAAATCAGGATTGCCAATGGCTCACACCTGTAATCCTAGCTACTCATGAGGCAAAGATCAGAAGGATCAAGCAAATAGTTCACAAGACGCTATCTTGAAAAAACTCTTCCCAAAAAGGAGCTGGTGGAGTGACTCAAGATGCAGGCTCTGAGTAACCCTAGTAACACTAAGTAAATAAATAAGTAAATAAATAAATAAATAAATAAATAAAAAGGTATGTTAGGGACATCTTGTATTTGTACCATTACAACAATTGGTGTTTCAGCATAAGCTCCCAGAAACAGATGACAGAGAAGGTAGAAGACAGTTTATCAGAGGTTGTTTTACACAGAAAGTAAATGCAAGGGCTGGCAGAGTGGCTCAATTGGTAGAGCACCTGCCTAGCAAGTATGAGGACCTGAGCTCAAACTCCAGTACCAACAAAAAAAAAAACCAAACAAGGTAGATGCTAGAGCCAGAGAAACAGTCATTACTCTGTTGTTAATACAACCTCACTCATACCCCAGAGGCTGGCAAGGCCTAGTAAAACATACAGCAAATGCTTAAAGAAAAATAACAAGCTAGGGATGCAACTTAGTGGGAGAGCACTTGGCTGGCATGTGCGAGGCCCTGCGTAAAATGTCAAGAACCACAAAAAAAAAATTAGGAAATTAAGAGTGTCAAAGTATTTATGAAATGTTTTTCTCTATGACGTGGGTTTACAAGTAGGTCTTATTTCCTTTCTGTACCTTCCTCTATTTCTCAATTTACCTACATGGAATGTGAATTATCTTTTGTACTTGAATTACAAATTAACTTATGGTTTTATTGAAATACATACAATGAAATGCACCAATCCAAAGAGTACACCTTGATGAATTTTTATGTGTACAGATACTACCTAAATAGTTGTTGGGATTTATTTATTTTTGTGGTACTAGGGATTGAACCCAGGGCCTCATGCATGCTGGGCAAGCACTCTACCACTAAGCTACACACCCAGTCCAGTTGTTGGGATTTTTTTATTGATAAATTAATATACTCATTCAATGTTGGCCAGTTTTATCTCAACCAGTGACCACTTGGTACCAATTTCTCACTCACCAAATGCTGAGGAATTTCTTTAGGCATCAACAGCATATTATTCAAATGATCAAAAAGGCAAAACAAAACTACAATATGTAAGGTGGGCTGTGTGCTGAAGAGGTTATTTCAAACTGCCAACCCCAGGCTTAGTTTTGTACTCCCCAGTAAGGCTGCCAATAGCCAAACCCCAGCAAAAATGACAGACTTAGTACCAAAGGAAAAAACTAAGGCTGAGCAGGTTGTACAATAGGCAAGCAGCCAAATGTGGTAGTAGTCAAACAATCAAAACTTCAAATAGGCTAGGAAAGGTAGTATCCGTGTAAGACGGTGCAGAACAGACTCCACCAAATTGACTTCTACTCTGCATGTAGCTCTGTAATCTCAGTAGGACTTGTCCCATGTAACTCCCTCCTTTCACAGTGCAAGAAGACTAACCTCATGCTTCTTTAACTGCCTCTTCTCCAACTTCTCATTACATTTGCACGTCACCTAGAGTAAGAAGTGAGAATCAAAAGGTTTTGTGACAATATGCTCAGTCATTATTGCCCAGTAGCAAGTATAACACACTTATGAACAACAGCCAAAAACAACACGTTTATTAATGTGTGGGTTAATTGGCAGTTCACCTGACAGTGTTCTGTGGCCATGTGACTCTCCATATCAGACTTGGGAAATGGTTCCTTGCAGACAGGACACATACCGATGTTCCTTCTACAGTGGATTTCATGGATGGTAAAGTTACACAAAGGAATTTCTTTTGTGCTGCAGAAATATACAAAAGAAAAAGGCAAGCATTACTACTGATCTATGCCTTTTCTTGCATTGTTGTTATCACATAGAATCTGTCTTGTCCCAATCTTTAGACTCCATTGTCTCTTGTGAGTGAATTGCTTATGTACAAACTCATAAGACTGTCATTAAGAACTAAGTCCTTCTTTCTGTACATGCTGGGCTAAAAAAAAGAAAAAAAACAAAGAGAGAGAGAGAAAATTAAGTCCTAATGGCTGAATCCTCTGTGCAACACGCTAAGGTACCAGTGTTACACATTACCTCTAAAGCTCAGTCCCACTATCTCCAAGTCGGAGCTGATCACAGCATGACATCATGCAACAAGAACTGAGCTAATCTTTTGTAAAACCATCCATGCCCCAAAGCAGAGTGATACACTATTAAGATTATTTAAAAATAAAGAAAAGAAGCTGGGTGACAGTGGCTCATACCTGTAATCCTAGCTACTTGGGAGGCTGAGATCAGGAGGATCACAGTTCAAGGCCAGCCCAGGCAAATAGTTCCTAAGACCCTATCTCCAAAATAACCAGAGTGAAATGGACTGAAGGTGCCACTCAGTGCACTCTGCTCTTTGCAAGTGCAAAGCCCTGAGTTCAAACCCTGGTCCCATCCAAAAATGAAAGGGAGGGAGAGAAGAAGGGAGGAAGGGATAAAAGCAGCCTACCACTTATTTTCATTTCCAGTCATTTTGTTGTTGTTGTTGTTTTTGTATTTCTTCTCCTGGTGCTGGAAAATGAACCCAGGGCCTCATGTATGTTAAGCAAGCACTCTACCCCTAAAGCCATACTCTCAGCCTCACATTCTCAGTCTTAAGTAGTTTATTAGATTTTATTCCATAAAAAGACAGAACATGAGAGGTGTAGTTCAGTAGTAAAACATTTGCAGCTGGCTGGTGTAGTGACTCAAGTTGATAGAATACCTGCCTAGCAAGCATGAGGCTGAGTTCAAACCCCAGTACCACAAAAAGAAAAAAGGTCAAACTAGGGCTGGAAGTATGGCTCAAATGGTAGAGCACTTGCCTAGCAAACACAAGGCCCTGAGCACAAACCCCTATACTACCTTTTTTTTTTGGCAGGGACTGGGGTTTGAACTCAGAGTCTACATCTTGAGCCACTCCATCAGCCCTTTTCTTGTGATGGATTTTTTTGAGATAGGGTCTGGTGAACTATTTCCCCAGGCTGGCTTCAAACTGAGATCCTCTGATCTCCACCTCCTGAGTAGCTAGGATTACAGGCTGAACCACCAGGGCCCAGCTATCAAAATCTTTAAAAAAAAAAAAAAAATTCCCTCCTAAAAGAGTGGATGCCAACTTTGGGACAGCCAAAGGGAAAGAGGAAATTGCCTCCATTATGAATAGGCTAGGTGCCTAGTGAGAAACAAGCTCTCTGCCTAGGTCAATGTAAACCTCACTGCAAGGTACATAAAAATGAGATTCTGATCCTCTTCTTTGGGTCCAGTCTCCTCCCTCACTTTTTTTGCCATTCTCATTTAGTGGTGCAATCAAACATCCTATCTATGTCTCAGAAAAGTTAAGAGAGCAAGGGGCAACCTTAAGTGAAAGAGTAGGTCACCACACCCAGCTGAGAGAACAAATGCTAGGTTTTGTTTATACAATGTTCAGGATAACCTGTTGACACAAGTACCCTATATATACAAGGCCTCTAAAACTTCAGAACTGAAATAAAAAGTACTAAGGACCACATCATCATATGAGGAAGAATCAAAACTGGCTGTCAAGTTAGACCACAAAGCATTTACTAGTCTAGATTTTTACCTTTTGGGAAACCTTAAAAGAAAGTTAGAAGATATTTGCAACAACCATATGAAACAAGTGCCTGCTGGGTTTTTTCTTTTCAGATTTTATTGCCATGATACTCCCATCAAACATTCCAGCCTGCTGAGTGCCAGTGGCTCAAGCCTGTAATCCCAGCTACTCAAGAGGCAGAGACCAGGAGAATCCTGGTTCAAAGCCAGCCCAGGCAAACAGTGCCACGAGACCCTATCTCAAAAAAACCCTTCACAGAAAAGGGGTGGTGGAATGGCTCAAGGTGTAGGCCCTGAGTTCAAGACCCAGTACCACAAAAAAAAAATTCCAACCAGACAAAATACTAATAAACTTGTATCCTACCAACAGATAAAAATGAAGATGTTTTAAGTGAGAGTAAATAAGAACATAATTCCTTTTGGGGGGGATGGGGACAGGGAAAAGGTACTGGGATCTGAACTCAGGTCCTTGTACTTGCTAGGCAGGTAAATAAAGGAAAATGGGTTTGTTCTGCTTATTTTATGTACTGGGATTTTGGGATTTGAACTCAGGGCCTTGCCCTTGCTAGGCAATCGCTCTACCACTTGAGCTACACCTTCAGCCCCATAATTCCTTATAAAAACTACTAAAAGCCCCAAGAAGTGCTAAGCCAAGTTAAAAGGTAAAATTTCATTCAAGATAGAAATTACTTAAAAGGCAAGTGGAAGCTCCCAGAAAAACCCCCAGTAGCCTTTCAAACTAAACACAGAAGTTTCTTCTTAAATATATGCAAAAATAGGGCTGGAGGAGTGGCTCAAGTGGTAGAGCGCCTGCCTAGCAAGCCCAAAGCTCTGAGTTCAAACCCCAGTACTATAAGAAAAAGAAAATTAAATATATGCAAAAATAAAAAGCCTACACATTAAAAAAAAAAAAAAAAGCCTATACATTAAAACACTGACGCTTCCATGCCCTAACACTCACTCTCCCTTAGACCAGACAATCCAATAAGAAAAGAGGTAACGGCAAAAACATCTTCAATTACAACCAACTGTTTTTTTTAAGTTTGTTGGCTGCCCAGTTGGATCTAATCAATGCTGAGATACTGAAGAGAACCTTAACTTTTCTTAGGAAAACAGGAGTATGGCTCTCAAGACAAACCTTAAAAGCCAGCAATTTAAATAGGGTTACTCAGATGGGAGGCTTGTATCGGCTTAGTCAGATTTCCATACTAATCTATTTTGTTCTTGAAATAAATTACTGTGGCTGTGAGTAACCTTATTTTCATTAGCTTCCTATTAACTCACCCTTTTATAATTCCCTTAGCACAGTTATTTATAGATTGTCCTAGGGTTCCTTCAGAGTAGACTGAAAATAAAAATACCTTAACCAGTATGTGTTTTTTTATAAAATCACAATGCTTTCTTGCTATTATCTCATTGATTACTTTGAGTCACTAACTATACATATAAACTTAAACAATGCAAGAAAAAGAAAAAACAAACAATGTTAAAATAGTTTGTAAAATTGCATAAGGTGATAGTGGCTGGTAGAAAGGAATACTCTATTAAAGCAAGGCGCTCTTAGTGAAATGAAATCTTGATTCCATACAGGGAAAGATTATGACCAGTAATTGCTCTATATATCCCAATTCTGCTAAAAGTTAGGCTGAGCAGAAAGAAAATGCAACAAAATAGTTGTCACCTGGCTCAAACCTTTCACCAATTTCCATCAAACCACTCAAATCTGTCTCCTACTTACAATTTGGTAAGTTAAACATAGCATATCCCAGCACAGCCAAAAAGAAAATAAACAAAAATTACCACCTGCTTTGCCTTTTTTGAAAGTTTTCAGTAAGAGTACTTGTGGACTAGGACGTGATAGCATACACTTATAACCCCAGCACTCAGAGGCTTAGGCAAGAGGATCTTGAGATCAAGGCCAATCTAAGCTACAGTTCAAGGCCAGTGTGGGACTACATAACATCATTTTTTTTTTTTCTTGGCAGTAGTGGTGTTTGAACTCAGGGCTTCCTACTTGCTAGGCAGATGCTCTACCACTTGAGCCACTGCTGCAGCTCATGACTGTCTTTAAAAATCAACTTGTACATCACCACTAAAATATCAAGAGAAGTTTCTTGAGAACTCTACCAGGACCCAGCTGATTGTTAACTAGATGACTACATTTCATTTCAACAGGAATTTCTCTTTCTTCTAGCTTATATAGCTTAAAAACACCAAAACAGAAAGCTTTAAATTCCAGACTATGCCAGTCTTCACTAACAGTTTTGGAGCCATGAAATGACAATGATTAAACTTCGCTGCCTTTAGAGTTTAGTTATTGCCTGGCATGTACAACACCCAGAATTCAATCCCCAGCACAGCAGTAAAAATCCTGAATTCAATCAGCTCCCATTTTTTAAGCAGCAAAATCCCCAGGTTGAACTGCTCTGTCACTGGATGTAGAGCCAAGCTCACTAAACCTTGCTCCTAATCAACCCCAAGACAGCCAGAGGGGCCACTCAGGAAATCTTTGTATCATACTTTGAAGAATGTCGATCTAGTCCAAATATTTTATTATGTTTTATAACAATATTTTATATATATTATATACTTTATAATGATATATAAGTTATAATGATAACTTCCCTTATACAGTTAAGAAAACTGAGACCCTAGGAGCTGAGACTCTAGGGTATAGCTCAGTGATAGAGTGCTTGCCTAGCATGCACAAGGTCCTGAATTCAATCTCTAGCACAGCCTTTGCCCTCACCCTCACCCCCAAAAAAAGTCTCCAAACAGTCTAGTATCTTGTTAAGTCATTAATTCAGAAACTTACTTCAGAAACATTAAGTAAATTAAATTCAGAAACATGAAGTAAATTCAGAAACACACTTACTAGAAGTGTGGCCCAAGCAATAGAGCACCTGCCTTACAAGCACAAAGTTCTGCGTTCAAACCCCAGTACCAATAACAAAAAACATGCAGCCCTGACTTCATCCCATTCTATTTAAGCCAACCTAAACCAATCGCCTTTCAAGTTACTTTACAATTTATTCAAAACTGATAAAAAAGCTCTAGTTCCATTGACTTGTACAGTACAGTCACACAGCTCCAATTTTAATCTACTAATAATCTATCCAAATCATTACAGAAACTAGTTTGTCCTCATTTCAAAAACATTAGATTTAATTTCTTACCAGTTGTCACACAGTCGAGTATCCTGGTCATCTAGAAATTCAGCCATCTTTAGCTCTTCCTGAAAACTAAAAAAGGAAGAAGTATGAACTTTCTCTTTCATTTCTGCTTGAAGGATGACATGCAAAAAAACCAACCCAGTAAATCCTTGGGGCTTTCCTTTTTTTATTATTTGTGTGTGTGTGTGTGTGTGTGTGTGTGTGTGTGGCACTAAGGACTGAACCAGGGCCTTGCAGATGCCAGGTAAATGCTCTACCACCGAGCTACATCCCCCACCACTGGGTTTTTTGAGACAGTCTCTCAATGTAGCCCAGGCTCACCTCAAAGTTGCCATTCTCCTGCCTCTACCTCCCAAGTGCTGGGATTTCAGGTGGAAATGGTGTGCCTTTTTTTTTTTTTTTTTGCGGTAGTGGGGTTTGAACTCAGGACCTCATTATTAAAATTTAAACTAAAAATAATTTGACTTACAAAAAAGTTGCCCTTCAACCAATTTCCCTAAATAAATAACTACTGTAGGGTTGGCAGATAGCTCAATAACTACTGTAGTACCTGCCTAGCAAGCACAAAACCCTGAGTTCAACTGCAGAACAGCCAAAAACAAATCACTAGTAATAATAAAATACTAGCAAATAAATAATAACACTAAAATACTAACAACTGTCCTATAGACCTTATTCAAATTCAATGACCTCCCCAACACCCTTTTTTTATTCAGTATCCATGCTAGGATAACAGAATGCATGTAGTTGTTATTTCTCCCTCATCTTCTATAATCTCCAATATTTCTACAATATTTCTGTTTTTCGGGGTGGGGGGGAGTAGTAGGATTTGAACTGAGAGTTTCAAACTCTGCCACTTGAGAGACACCCCAGCCCATATTTCTACAATGTTTATCTTTCATGACCTTATGCAGCTAATTGCTAGTTTACCTACCTAGTGGTTGATAGGTACTACCAAGTATTAATAGTTACTAGCTACTGCCTACTTATTTTGTAGAAAATCCTTCAGTTTGGGCTTGCCTAATTATTTTTCCAGGATTCAATTCAGGTTATACATTTTTGACAAGAATAGCACAGAAGTGATGTTGTATTCATCTCGGTGCCTTACATCAGAAGGCACATGATGTCAAGTCTTATTCTTACTGGTGATGTTAAATCTAATCACATAGTATGGTCAGATTTCTTCACTTGGAAATCTTCCTCCCTTTTAAACAAGATGCCAATGCAGAAAGCAAAGTGCTGGCAATTTCTCTACCAATATTTGCTTTACATTTTTTCTTTCCACACAAAAATACTCTTAAATACCAACCCCCACCCCCACCACCTCCACCAATAAGGCTCTAATGGTTTGGCATTAACAAACCAGCCTCCATTCTTAGTGCCCTGGCACAAAGTGTATTTACAAATTAAAAAAAAAAAATAGTGTCTGACGTAACAGCAATGTAATGGCCAAGAAAAATAAGCATATGGGACTGGGATATAGCTCAGTGAGATTCTGGGTTCAATCCCCAGCACTGCAAAAAAAGACCAAAAAAAAAGCATATGTAGAGATATGTGAGAGAGAGAGAGAGAAGAGGAAAAGGAAGGAAGGAAGGAGTTAGGGAGTATTTTAAGGAAAAATACAGAGACAAATGGGGATGGGAAGAAAAAACTCTAGATAAGAGTGGTCAGGAAGAACTTTCCAGGGAGGTGACATTTAAACAAAGACCTAAGGCCACAGCAAAGACAAAAAGGACCTGGAGAGGGGAAAGCCTATCTAGTCACTGGGAAGAGAAAAAGGCCTGAGGAAATGAAAGAGGAAGTAAAAGTACAGTGGAAGATAATGAAAAAGAATGATTTGAGAAGGCCTTATAAATATAGGATGAAGAAGCCATTGGATTATATTCCAAGATCCATGGTAAACCACGGCAGGGTTTTAAACCAGGGACTGACAACAGTCAAAGAAGTTTATCCACCCCCTTAGGAAAGCTCCAATAGGAACAGATTTCATCCCTTGAGTGTTTAGGAGGTAAGGGCTCCTAAACACTTTCTCAGACCTGGATTGAATCTAAGTGTGCTCCACTCCAGCCCTCGACGAGGCCAAATCTAAACTAAAGGGAGAGCCTGGGATGCGTGCGAAGGGTCAAGTTCATGGTCGGCCACCTGTGTGATTTAACCTCTCTGGGCCTCAGATTCCCCAGGAAGACGGTGACAGTACTTCCAGGGGTCGCTGCGAAGAGAAAACCAGCGAAAAGCACGGGAAGGCTTTTGGTACCTTAGAGGGAGACCGTTAGGGGTCGGCCAGTTGCCTCAGATCCCCAGAGGGGGGGGGGAGGCGAGAGCACCGCCTTCGCTTGTAATAGCAATCAACATTGACGGTGCGTTTGCCCACGGCTCAACGCTCACACCATCCATCTTTCCATCCCGACCACCACCATCCTAGCAGGGGAACGTCGGCGACCCCGTTTCAGAGAGGCGGTTACCCGCCGCGCCAGCGGGTCGGGGGAGGCCTCGAACCCGTGTCCCTCGGTCCGGAGGCCACACTCGGCCTCCCCGCGACCTCCCCAACCCGCCCCCCCACACACACCCAACGCCGGCAGCTCGAGGCTCGGGCTCCAAGCCCAGGCCGGCGCCGGGCCCAGCTCCGCCCCGGGCGCGGCGGCCACGACGCCCGCTTCCCCGGAGCCTCGACCCAGGCCTCCAAGGGGGCGCCGCCGCCCGGGGGCTGCCGAGGCTCGGCTTTCCTGAAGAGAAAGCGCCGCCTCCTCCAGCCTCCGGTGAAGACCCCGCGGCCCCGACATTGCCTCTCCGCAGCCACCCGGGCCGAGCACCCTCTCGCCCCTCTCTTAGACGCCGGCCTCCTTAGCCTCCCAGGCGCGGGCCGCGCTACCCCTCACCAGGGACGACGTGAGGAACCGAGCTGCCCCGCTAGCCACAGACACCGAGCCTCCTCCGTCGGCCGCCGCCGCACCGAACAACGGCCCCCGGAGTTGCCTCACTGCTTCCGACCCTCGTGGAGGAGCGCGCCCATTGGTCAGGGGCGCCGCCCGCTGAAGGTCGATTGGATAGCACCGTTGTCGCTCCCAAGGCCCCGCCTTCTGAGCCTGGATTGGTTCATCTGAGATTCAAGGGGGCGTGTTCCTAGAAGTCTCCGCCCCTACACATCTGGAATGAGAGGCGGAGCTGAGCTGTGAGCCTAAATGCTGGGTCTAAGAACAAGCTAATAATATTTGCATGAATAATACTGTGTCAACATTACTAATATGCCTAATATATTAAGATAATTAATGCCACTTGTTCTCTGGTCATGGACCATTAATACTTATTAGTCATTTTTGTTGAACGCCTGAACCGGGCGCTGGTGGCTCACGCCTGTAATCCTAGCTTCTCAGGAGGCAGAGATCAGGAGGATTGCCTTTGGAAGCCAACCCAAATAGTTCCCAAGACCCTATCTCAAAAATACCCAGCACAAAAAGGGCTGGTGGAGTGGATCAAGTGGTAGAACGCCTAACTAGGCGTTCCAATACCACAAAAAAAGTAAAAATTAAAAATAATTTTTTTACAAGACAAGGTGGTGGGCACCTCTAGTACCAGCTACTCAGGAGGAAGCTGAGGCAGAAAGATTGCTTGACACCAGTAATCTGGGGCCAGCCTGGACACCATACTGAGACCCTGTCTCTTTTTAAAATATATATATTATTTTAAAAAAAATTTTAGTCTTGGACAAGCCCCGACTACACTAACCCTCTATCCACACAAATGCACCAGAATCTGAATTTATGTTCTCATGGTCTAAACATCCCTTCTGGGCTCTGGCAGATCAAGCACTGACTGCAGAAGAATTTCGATAGAGACCCAAGGGAGTGTTGCACCGTCCTTCCCTGTTCAGACAAACTCAAGGCCCTGGCCAGGCTGGGGGAGGCGAATTCCTCTATCTAGCCAACGCTGTCACTCTCAAGTCTGAGAAGCCAATATGGACACCCCAGCCCAGGCTCCCAAAAGCCCCTCAATACTTACTACTCACCTGACTGTCCTTGGTTGCCTCCAGCCTCAGTCCTTCTGAAGACTAGGGATTTTCCCTGAAGACAGGCAGCTTTTCCTTATAGTTCTAGCTGCCAACCCCTTCCCTTCCTCCCACTTTTACTTCCTAGCAGCTGTTTAGAGTCACGGATTCCTGGCCTGGCGCCCAGCTCGGACTGGGACACATGGAAGGCACTCCATACTTGGAGGATGACATCAAGGTGTTCATGGGTTGTAACTGCTTTGTTACAGTTGATGATTTTACTTGTGCTGCTTTATAATAAGCATTAAAAGTTACTTTTGTTTTGTTTGTCCAATACCAAATTTGTTTTTGTGGAACTGAATTCCTTTGCATCCTCCAGCATTCCCTCAGCCTTGCTCCGGCTCCCTCTGAATATTTAAGCTCCTCCATGCTTGATGTTCCTGGCACTTCTTTGGGTGCAAGAAAGGGCAATTTTGGCAGTGAGTGAGTCACTGGATCCCTGGTACCCTATCAAACACCCCATCCCAAATACCTCCTCCTTCTCCACACATTTTCTCAAGTATATCTGGGAGGAAGGGACTATTAGTTTTTGTTTTGTTTTAAATTTTATTAGGGTATAATTATATTCAATGAAGTACATAAATCTTTAGTGTATTGGACAACACAAATTTTTAAGTAACAGCTTTATTAAAGTATAATTCAGCTGGGCACTGATGGCTCATGCCTGTAATCCTAGCTACTCAGGAGGCAGAGATGAGGATGATCATGGTTTGAAGCCAGTCCAGGCAAATAGCTTGCAAGACCCTATCTCAAAAATACTCATCACAAAAAGGGCTGGCGAAGTGGCTCAAGGTGAAGGCCCTGAGTTCAAGTCCCAGTATTGCAAAAAAGCAAGTATAATTCACATGCCATATAATGTCACCCATTTTAAAAAGTATACATTATAAAGATTTTTGGATATAGTCTCAGAGTTGTGCAACCATCACAACAATCTAATTCTGCAACATTTTTGTCATCCCCAAAAGAAACTCCATGCTCATTAACAGTCTCTCTCTATTTGCCCTGCCTCCAATTCCACTCCCAGACTATAATCACTGCCTACTTTTTGTCTCCATGGATTTGCCCACAGACTTTTGTGACTGACATCTTTCACTTAGCATGACATTTTTACAGTTCATTTGTGTTATCAGTGTAGCTGGCTCTCAGTTTCCATGGGAGATTGGACCTAGGACTCCTCCCAGGTACCAAAATCCAAGGATGCTCAGGTTGTTTATATAATACCATAGCTGCCAGGCTTGGTTGTCCATGCCTATAATCCCAGCTACTCAGGAGGCAGAGAAAGAAGGATGGAGGTTTGAGGTGGGTCTGGGCAAAAGCACAAGACCTTATTAAAAAACAAATAAAAACAAAAGGCCTGGGGAGCAGGACTCAAGTAGTGGAATGCTTGTGTAACAAGCACCAAGCCCTGATTTCAAACCCTAGTATTGTTAAAAAAAAAAAGAAAAAAGAAAAAAAAAGAGTCTCTGAGCAGCCATTGAAGGGGAAGGAACTTCGGCAAATCACATACTTAGATGGATTTGATCAAGAGGATAATGAAGCACCAGACTCGGAAGAGGAGGATGACGAGGATGGAGGTGAACATGATGAAGATGAGGAGGAAGATGAAGCTGGTCCACCTGAAGGGTATGAGGAGGAGGAGGAGGAGGAGACAGGCTCAGAATTGGAAGAAGGAGAGTGGCCTCTCCTACTTAATGAAAGAAGAAATTCAGGAGGAAGGAGACGATGATGACTATGTTGAAGAAGGGAGAGAAGAGGAGGAAGAGGAAGAAGAAGGTCTTCGGGGAGAGAAGAGAAAATGAGATGCTGAAGATGATGGAGAGGAAGAAGACGATTAGATCATTCTAAGATCAAATTCCCCACTGGTCCTGGGTGTGCAATAAAGTGATCGCATCTTCTTTGTTTCTTCATGTACGATAACTTATCCCTACCAGAAAATGTGTAACTTTTTTACTATTTTTGCCTTATCATTCCAATTAGGATTTACTAGTTTGTTAATGATCATATGGTGTGTAGAGAAACTCTTCATGAGTCTCCCATTGTGAAATTCTCTAGCAATGTATTTGGGATCTTAATTGTTCTGATTCGAGCTCACTGTATTAGACATATTTAGCCCTTAATTAAAACATGATCACTTTAAAAAAAAAAAAAGAACTTCAAGAGACAATTTAGGTCAAGAGGGCTCTACTGACAGGAGTGGATTAATATTCTCTAACTCTCTCTGTCTCTGCCTTTCTCACTCTCTTGCCCTTCTCCCTCTGCTATGGGATTAAACAGGAGACCCTCAAATTCGATTTACCAGCATCTACAACTGAAAATAAAAACTTCTTTTTTTCTTCTTAGAGAGAGAGAGATTTATACAGAAAAATTTAGAGAGATTTAATTTTTTGCCATGCTGGGGTTTGAATTCAGGGCCTACCCCTTGAGCCATTCCACCAGTCCTTTATTCTGATGGGTTTTTCTAGATAGGGTCTCTTGAACTATTTGCCCAGGCTGGCTTCAAACTGTGGTCCTCCTGATCTCTGCCTCCTGAGTAGCTAGGATTAAGCGTGAGCACCAGCTCCCTGCTTAAATTTCTTTTTGTTATAAATTACCCAGAGTGCTTGCCTAGCATGGATCCCCAGCACTACTACAAATAAAAATAAGAATATATTACCCTACCTTGACTGAGGGTGTAGCTCAGTGGTAAAGCACTTGCTAGCATGTGCCAGGGCCTGGGCTTGATCAGACACCAAAAATAAAAATAAAACTCTCTTTTGGAATTGAGTACAAGGTCCACTTGCTGTTTTCCCAATGGAATTTTAGGCTTCCCGTGAACCTTACAGGCCAGTCTAGTTCCAGGTCCTGCCTTCATCTGGGCTGTACTTTGGCCCTCCAGGTTCCCAACTTCTAGCAAGGCTTGTGGTGAACCATCTTGCAGAATTTAAGACTAAATCCACCACAATCCAGAGGCTCAGGGGGCAGGAGGGCCTGATGGCAAGATGGTGTCAGTATCTGTATCTAAACTGCTTAGCAGTAACACACTGTGAAGGAAGGTCCTGTTAAGGAGGCATAGAGATAAAATACCAAGAGCCAGGTGGAATGAGGAAGTAATGCCAAACTTTGAGGAAGAAACAACCAGTCAACAAGGCCCACCTAGACCAAGCAACTCCATCATGGCCTGCTCCAACCCTTACTGCCAGCAACAGCACTCCCTTGTTGCTCAGCTGTCCAATGCTTCCCTCCGAAGTGCTTTGTTTTGATTTTTCTTCTTTTTTTTTTTTTTGGTACTGGGGTTTGAACTCAGGGCCTACATCTTGAGCCACTCCACCAGCCCTTTTTATGATGGGTATTTTCCAGATAGCGTCCTGAGATCTATTTGCCTCAGGCTGGCTTCTAACCATGATCCTCCTGATCTCTGCTTCCTGAGTAGGCTTGTTTTGTTTTGGGTTTTTTTTTAAGCCTACTCCAACATCTGAGTCAGCAGTGTTTTAATAAACCTTTGCAGCTGGATCCCAGCTACTCAGGAGACAGAGATCAGGAGGATCGACATTCAAAGCCAGCCCAGGCAAATAGTTTGAAAAGAACCATCACAAAAAATGGCTGATGTAGTAACTCAAAGTGTAAGCCCTGAGTTCAAGCCTCCGTACTGCAAAAAAAATGAAAAGGAATAAAGTAAGCCAGGCATCGTGGCACATTCCTGTAATCCTGGCATTCAGGGGGCTAAGGCAGGAAGATCTTGAATTTGAGGTCAGCTTAGACTACATGTTAAAACCCTGCCTCAAACAAAACAAAACAAAGAGGTAGCTAAGTAAAATGAGGCTATTAGGATGGGCCTTATTTCAATAGGACCTGTTGTGAAGACATGACACAGAGGGAGAGCCATGGGAAGACATAGAGGAAAGGTCTACAGGCCAAGGAGAGGTGCCGAAGAAGGAATCAACCCTGCAAACATCATGACCTCCAGGACTGCAGGAAATTAATTTCTATTGTCAGAGCCTATAGTGCTTTGTTATGGCAACCTTAGCACACTACCAGGGTTGAATAATTCAGTTCTGAATAATTATAAGCAAGTTGTTTTTGTTTGTTTTTTTTTTTGGTGGTACTGGGGTTTGAACTCGGGGCCTCCACCTTGACACCTTGAGCCACTTCACCAGCCCTATTTTTGTGATTCTTTTTTTATTTTTTTTTGAGATAGGGTCTCTTGAACTATTTGCCCCAGCTGGCTTTGAACTTCGATCCTCCTGATCTCTGCCTCCTGAGTAGCTGGGATTGCAGGCGTGAGCCACCAGTCCTGGCTCTGCACTATACTCTGTGTACACTCTTGCTCCTGACTTCTTTCACCAAATATCCTGAATGTTACATTACATATAATCCTAGTTTGTGTCTGAATTTTGGCTTTTTTTTTTTTTTTTGGTGGTACTGGAGTTTGAACTCAGGGCTTCCAGCTTGCAAGGCAGATACTCTTACCACTTGAGTCATGAGTCCAGCTCCTAGTTTGTTTCTTCCCATTGATATATAGAATTCCAAACAAATTGTGAATATATAATTTATTAATCCATATTACTAGGTGTTTCATTTTGGTTTTTTTCAGTGAAGGGAATTGAAATCCAGGACCTCAAGCATGCTAGGCAAGTGCTCTACCAGTGAGCTACACTCCCAGCCAGAACCCTGCTACTGTAATGTGTATTTGTTTATTTCAAGTATGAATACCCTTGTTCTTGGTTAGACATGGCATTAGTTTTAGTTAACTATTTAGCTGAGAGTGGAATTGCTAGGCTGTGCTGTGGGGTATGAGTTTATTTAGGTCATTTAGCTTTTAGTTGTTAAAAGGTCCAACTGCTAGGCTGGTGGTGATACAGTGCTTGCTTACTGTGCAAGAGCCCTGGGTTCCATCCCTAGTACCACAAAAAAAAAAAAACAAAACTTCTAGCTTCCCTTGTGTACTGAATGTTCTAGAATAGCTTCAATTCTCACAAGTTACTAGCAATTAAGGACTGGGTCATAGTTCAAGTGACAGAACACCTGCTAGCAAGCATAAGACCTTGAAAGCATAAGACCTTGAGTTCAATCCCCAGTACTGAAAGAAAGAATGGAGAGAGAGAGAGAGAAAGAGAGAGAGAGGCAGACAGAGATACAGGGAGAAAGAAGGAAAGGAAGAAAGGAAGGAGAAAAGGAAGTCATGAGTTATTAGCATTTGGCTTACCTGGGAGTGTGTTTGTTTGTTTTGTGGTGCTAGGGATGGAACCCAGGACCTTGCATGTGCTAGGCAGGTGCTCTACCATTAAGCCACACTTCCAGCCCTAGGCTTGTACTTTGTACCTACAAGATTTGGAGTTTATTTCCTTCTTGTATTTCTCAGTGACCCCTGGGGATGAATCAGTGTGCACCCACTAGGCATCCACCTGAGGAGTGCTCAGAGAGACTCAGACAACTGAGAAGCTGTGAAGGGGGATGAGGGCTGCAGTAGAGGTAGCTTTGGGGAGACATCCACAGTGTCTGCCACAGAAAGGCCAACCCCACAGCCCTGGATTCTGCATGAAGTTAGGGCTTTCAGGGAAAGCTCTAAACATCCAGTTATTTGATTTTGTGTGTGTGTGTGTTTTGTTTTTCCACTGCCAGTTTCCTAATCGAGGTCCAGGCCCTGAAATGAAATGTTCACATTATTTCTCAGTTCGAAGCAGAGAGCTAGAGATATTGCCAGCTATTGTGGGGAAGAGGAGGGATGAAAAGTGTGTGCACATGCGTGTGGTGTCTGAGCAGTTGGGAGAGGGTTCTGGGCTGACATCTGGAGGCTCATACATATTCATGAGCAGGACAGGGATTGGTCACAGTTCTCAGAGCATGCTGGGACACTTTCCAGGCTGCCTGGTTACTAGGCAGAGTTTTTAGGAGCAGCAGCTCCCTCCCTTCTCCTGGCAGCTCCATCCCTGAGACGCCTGCACAGATCCTAGTGGTGTCTACAGGAGGAGACTTCTTAGAGTTAGCTGCATCGTAGTCTGATTTTCCAGAAAAATCCTACATTTCTTCCCCTACACTGCCTGAGAGAGTATGTCCCAGTTTCTAGGAGGAAACTTCAGGGCTGGTAGAGTGACTTAAGCGGTAAGAGCACCTGCCTAGCAAGCATGAAGCCCTGAATTCAAGCCCCAGTACTGCATATTAAATAAACAAATAAATAAATTGTGCCTTAGTCGGGCACTGGTGCTTCACGCCTATAATCCTAGCTACTGAGAAGGCAGAGCTCAGGAGATCATGGTTCAAAGCCAGGCTGGGCAAATAGTCTGTGAGATCCTATCTCAAAAGAACCCTTCACAAAAAAGACCTGGTGGAGTGGCTCAAGGTGTAGGCCCTGAGTTCAAACCCTTGGATGTGACAGCACCTAGAGCACTTTGCCTGCTGGGGCCGTTGCCATGGTACCTCTGTTTCTCCTTGTGCCAATTTCTACCCTCTCTGAAAAACTGCAGCCTGATGGTAAGTCTTCAAATCTGATTATATAACTCATCTTATGCTGTTTTCCTCTTTCAAGATTATCTAAGCTATTCCAGGTCATTTGCATTTCCATATTTAAACCCTTATCTCTTAGGCTTTCTTTTACCAAAGAACCACCATCTGGCAACAGTGCTCCTTCATCCTGAATCAAAGGTCTCCTTCTTGGCTTCCAGCAACCACGTGCTGCTAACAAGATTCTCCCAAGATCGAGAAAGATGGTGTTGTGTGCATCGTGAAAAAGATGGATTATTCAATTGGTAGGGCTTGTTGCAACTAGAAAAGATCAAATAAAATTGCAACTCTATTTCATTATTTATATGGAAATAAATTCCAGGTGAATCAGAGGTTACATGTTAAAGATGAAGCCATAAAAAATACTTGGAGAGAGCCGGGCACAGGTGGCTCACACCTGCAATCCTAGCTACTTGGGAGGCTGACATTGAAACAACTGCATTTTGAGGACAGCCTGAATAAATAGGTCCTGATATCCAACCTCCAAAATAACCAGAGAAAAATGGATTGGAGGTGTGGCTCAAGCAGTAGAGCACCTGCTTTGCAAGCTCAAAGCACTGAGTTTAAACTCCAGTCCCATCAAAAATAAATAACGAAATAAATGCCCAGGGAACATGACTAGAATACAAATTTATCTTAAACAGATGATCATATGATAAGTATCATTCATGACTTGAGAAACACAAATTAGAATTATTCCAAGGTATTTTTTACTATGGGACTGTCAAAAATGCAAAAATTTGAGAACTTTTTTGTTTGTCTGTTTGCTCTTTTAGGGATTGAACTCAGGGCCAGTGCTCTACCACTTGAGCCACACCCCCATCCCAGAAACTGACCTTTTTACGGGCTGATGGTGAGAATAAAAATTGGTACTTTTGTAAAGTGCGATAAGGAAATACTTATCCAAATGGTAAATGAAAAAGACAAGTTACAAAAGCATATGCACAGTGTGACAATATTTATGGAAAAGTCAAAAGAAACAAAATTGGGGGTTGGGGAGAAGGCTGAGGGGGAGAGACAATGGGAACAATGTAAACAATGTACAAAAAAACATATTTATTTGCTGGGCAAAAAAAAAATACATTATTAGTCTAATTGGAATTGTCACGAATCCCTGCTGTATAATGAATATATCCTAATAAAAATTTATAGTAATAAAAAAAAAGAAACAAAATCGGGACCTAAGGGTGTAGCTTAGCAGTAGAGTGCTTCCCCTGCATGAGCAAAGTTCTGGGGTTTGAACCCCAGCAGTGCAAGAAAATAAGAGGAAACAATGACTTCACATATTGGTCTCTCTCTCTCTTTTTTTGTTTTTTTTTTTGGTGGTACCGGGGTTTGAACTGAGGGCCTCATGTCTGTTAAGCAGATGCTCTGCCACTTGAGCCACTCCACCAGCCCCCATGTTATTGCACACGTGCAATAATGACTTCCGAACATGGAAGGAAGGATACAATGCCACAGCAGAATTGTAGTTATCTCTGGAAATGTAGTGAGGTAAGGAGATGAAAAAATGAACACACAATAACAAGTTTATCTATGGTCACAAAATGTTAACATTTGTTAAATCTGTGTGGTATGTATACATGGGTGCTGTCTTTTACAGATTTTGAAATATTAAATAATTTTAAAGTAACAAACAGCTCATACAAGGATATTACTAGAGTGAGGGAAGTAGTTTAAAAATGGGTTACTGTAATGACTACACTACTTGCTACTAAAAATCATTAAACTGCACTAACGGACTGGAAGCTGGCTCAAGTAGTATAGCGCCTGCCTAGCAAGCACGAGGCCCCAAGTTCAAACCTCAGTACTGCCAAAAAATAATAATAATAAAATAAAAGATCTAAGCCAAGTGCCAGTGGCTCACACCTGTAATCCTAGTTACTCAGGAGGCAAAGATCAGGAAGATCACGATTGGAAGCCAGCCCAGGCAAATAGTTCGGGAAACCCTATCTCAAAAAACCCTTCACAAGGGGTGGTTAAGTGGCTGAGGGTGTAGGCCCTACGTTCAAACAATAATAATAACAAAATAATAACAAATAATAATAATAATAACAAAATGAGTGCTGGAAGCGTGACTCAAGTGGTACAGTAACTGCCCAGTACCGCCAAAAATAATTAAAAATAACAAAATAAGACATGTCTTTTCTGATCTGGAAAGTGGCCTGGGCAATTTGGTGTTCATACGCCCTCTGGTGGACAGAGTTGGAAGTGACGTGGGCATCCATTGCACAGAAACGATTGCGCTAGAAAGAAGACTTGATCCCACACTCTTCCTTTCTGCTGGGGAAAATTCACGCCTTGAACTATTGGCCAATTCGACGTCATGTCCTGTTTATCTCAACTCATAGTTCCAGGGCTTTGATCTCTGTTTGCCTTTAATTGCTCCTACTTGGTATTTTAGACTTTGAACTGGGAACTGGCCTCCCACTTGCCTAGCTCCCACTTGCCTAGCAAGTGTGAGGCCCGGAGGCCCTGAGTTCAATTCCTGGCACCACCGGGGGCGGGGGGGGGGGGAAGACTTTTTGCTGAGCATTGTGGTACTTTCCTAGCTATTAGCCTAGCAGAAGGATATATATATTTCTTTCTTTGGTGTCCTTAAGTACCACACTATTTCTGAATTTTAACAGGAGTCTTCATGCTAATGATACATATTTTTTTCAGCACTAGGGCTTGAACTCAGGGCTTCATGCTTCCTAGGCAGGTACTCTACCCCACTGAGCCACACCTCACCCCCCTCATACTAACAGTAAAGACAAATACAAAAAAAAAGATATAGTCATAACAACTGACTATTGTTCAGTGGGTTTTTTCCTTTATGCTTGTTGGTTTTCTCCTCTACCTCCTCCTCCTCCTTCTCCTCCTCTTCCTCCTCCTCTTCTTTCTCCTCCTTTAGTGACAGGGTCTCACTATGTAACACAGGCTTACCTGGATCTCAAGATCCTCCTTCCTCAACCTAAATGCTGGGATTACAGATGTGCACCACAACCCCTGGCAGTGCCTGTTTTTTTATACGGATGATTCACTTTATTCTCACATCAACTCTACAAGGTAGGTCCTTTTGTTATCATAATTTTGCAAGTGAAGGAACAGGTTCACAGCTGTCCATAGACAGCTGGCATAGTCAATAAGTATCAGAGCCTGGATTTAGAGTCGAACTGTTTGGCTTCAGAGCCCGAGTTGCTGTTTATTTTACTGTAAAAGAGCAGGAAACCAACTGCCAAGATGGTGAACTATGTCACTGTCCTGTTTATTCTGCGAACAATTAGGATTAGGTATTAAAACATATCCCTGTAGGCTGAAGAGAAAAACAAAGAAAAACTAGAAGAGCCCTTGGGTGGAATCATCCAGAACCACCATGTCCAAGTCATGTGATCTTCCTGTGCCCCCCGCCTGTTCAGATACAATGCACCCAGTGCCTCACTGCCTTTTAGGGAGAGGGCTTCTCATCTGAGCCAATCTGTCACCAAATAGACAATGTACTCTGCAGGGCTAAGCTGAGAAAATGGAAATCACCGTTGATTGAGCACCTGCTATATACCGAGTTTTGAGTTCTGAACAGCATAGCAAGGATGGGTTTTTGACCCATCACATTTGCTATGTGAAATGATTCAGGCCTTCCAAAGGGTGTGGAGGCTCCTCCCAGAGAGCAGGTAAGGACAGGCCCAGAGCTAGGTCACTGCTTCAGTCTTAGACTTTGAGGACAAGGGATAGGAAAGGGAAAAGAGAAATAAGCTAAATAAGCTTTCAGGATAAAAGGACATATACCCCACTAAGGGAGGTGACCTAAACTTCTGGAGGTTTCTGTTAGGAGGTCTATAGCACATCCCGACCTTGTCAACTTCAGAGAGCTGGATACCAAGCCTGTCAGCATTCCTCTGGAGCCATGCCAACAAAGGTAACCTAAGAACAGAGCTGAGTAACCAACAGGCCTGGCCAGGAGCCTCCCATGGGCCCCCCTTGAAGGTGCTGTATTTTTCCATTCTGGGAAATTCTCAAAACACAGGTGACTCACCCTTCTCTTTCACTTGCACTAGAACTGAACCCCAGGTGTCCTCCCTTCTCTGCCCTGTCCAAGCCCAACTTCAGTCACATCCTGTTGTTGGCTAGCATGATTTTGAATGCATGGAGTTTTCCCTGAAGTAGAGTTGCCAGATTTAGCAAGTAAAAAATACAGGACACCCAGTTAAATTTGAATTTCAGATAAATAATGAATAATGTATGCCTATGTCCTGGCAACTTTATCTTAAATGCCCATTTAAATGAGTTCCATTAACCCAGAGCATAAGCCAGCAAAGTTTTTCTGTACAAAACCAAATTGTCAATGATTTCGGCTGTGGCCTACAGTGGATCTGTCACCAGTACTCAATCATAGTAAGAAAGCAGTCTTAGACAACACAACAATCCATGGCCATGCCTGTGTTCTGTAAAATTTTACTGAAGGCTGGAGATGTAGCTTAGCAGTAGGGCAGTTGCCTGGCATATGTGAGGCCCCTGGTTCAATTCCCAGCACTACAAAATATATTTATATATATACATGTATATATTTCTTTAAAACTTATGGATATGACTGAGGGTATGACACAAGCTGTAGAGTACTTGCCTAGCAAGCATGAGGTCCTGATCTCAATCCCCAGTACTGCCTCAAAAGAGAATATAGACATTAACATTTTAATTTTATATAACTTTCACATGTCATGCAATATTATGTTTATTTTTTTCAGCTATTTAAAAATATAAACATGATTATTAGCTTACAAAAACAGGTGGTAACCTACATTTGGCACATGGGTCATAGTTTGCCTACTTCTGAGCTAGATTAGAGTTTGATTCTCAAACTTTCACCTGAATGGGAACCCCCACAGGACTTGGAAAAATACAGGTTAACCAGTCCCAGTTCCAGAGTTTCTGGCTTAGAAGTCCTGGAGAAGCACCTAAGACTTTGCTGTTATGTTTGAGATGTTAAGATGTGGTTTCAAATGTTGCCCAGGCTGGTCTCAAACCCTTGGGTTCCAGTGATCCTCCTGCCTCAGCCTCCTGAGTACAGTTGCACATCACTGTGCCCAGGCAGGATGTATAGTTATTGATTGTCCTAGGTTTGGCCACTGGGAGCTTTTTTCACATGGACTCCTGTTTGCCTTTAATGTGCTTCCCCATTTTTTTCTTTTTTCTTTTTTTTTGGCAGTACTGGGGTTTGAACTCATGGCCTCATGCGTGCTGGGTCGTCACTCTGCCACTTGAGCCACTTCACCAGCCCTTTTTTGTGTTGGGTTTTTTGAGACAGGGTCTCACAAATTATTTTCCTAGACTGCCTTTGAACCAGGGTCCTCCTGATCTCTGCTTCCTGAGAAGCTGGGATTTCAGGCAGGAACCACTGGCGCCCAGCACAGGTTTTCACACTTGCAAAGCAGGTGCTGTACCTTGTTAGCCACACCAGCAGTCCATTTCGCTCTGCTATTTTGGAGATAGACGCTCTTGGGAACTATTTGCCCAGGTTGACTTCGAACCTTGATCCTCCTAATCTTAGCTTCCCAAGAAGCTAGGATTACAGGTGTGAGCCAGCAGTGTCAACTAAGATCCTTCTCTTTGATATCACCATTTTATTGCTGCCGCCACCATGATATATCAACATACCTATCAGGTGGTACAAAAAAAGATGTTTTGAAAAGAAATTGTTTTTAAAATTTGCTTCTAGGCATACCGATTTTCTATCCCTGAGCCCGCCATCTTGCCTCCAGCCCTTGGTGTTTTTTTTTTTTTCAGTACTGGGATTTGAACTCAGGACCTACATTCCCAGCCTTTTTTTGTGATGGGTTTTTTTGAGATAGGGTCTAATGAACTATTTACCAAGTGGTGGCTTCAAACCTCGATCCTCCTATCTCTGCCTCCTGAGTAGTTAAAATTATAAACATGGGCCACTGTGGCTTACTTTTTTGTGTGTGTGGTGATGGTACTGGGATTTGCACTCAGGGCCTCACACTTGTTAGGCAGGTGCTCTACCACCTAAGCCACTCTGCCAGCCCGGCCCTGGTTTTTTTGTTTTTGTTTTTGTTTTATTTTGTATGTGTTTTACTGGCAGTACTTGGGTTTGAACTCAGGGCCTCCTGCTTGCTAGGCAGGTGCTCTACCACTGGAGCCACACCCCAGTCCTGGTCTTTTCTTTTTGTTTTTATGGGAGTAGCATGGTTCCAAATGTCTGTAATCCTATCACTCAGGAGGCTGAGGCAGGAGAACATTGAGTTCAAGGCTAACATGGGCTACACAGTGAGTCCTCATTTTAAAATTATGAATAAGCCAGGTGCCAGTGGCTCATACCTGTAATCCAGCTACTCAGGAGGATTGTGGTTCACAGCCAGCCTGGGCAAATAGTTTGAGAAAACTTATCTTGAAAAACGCATCATAAAAAAGGGCTGATGGAGTGGCTCAAGGTATAGGCTTTAAGTTCACACCCCAGTACCCCATTAGAAAAAAAAAATTAGGTAGGCCTCTAAGTTCCACCACCAGATGAAAAGAGGAAACTCACGAAGACAAGGCAGTTTTGTTGGCAGCATGGCTTAAGTGTAGAGTGCCTGCCTTGCAAGTGTGAAACCCTGAGTTCAAACCCTAGTACTGCCAAAAAAAGATGAGGCTACTGTTTGTAAGTGCCCTTTTACTCATATGTAGACATCCCTCTGCCTACACACATCTAATCTATGCTAGATGGATAGCTATTCAGCCACATAATTTTATCAGGTTATACCCATTCTCCCATAACTTGTTTTCTAAACTTAGTACATCACAGACATCTTCCCATATTGGTACATGAAACTCTGTTAATTTTAGTGTCTCTATATTTTTCCATTTCATGATGTTGTTATATTTCACCAGCCTCTACTGATGGGCATTAAAGAACTTAAGACTGTTGGGAAAAAGAGATAACTGTTGGTAAGAGTTTAGTGTGACTGGTGAGACTGTGAACTTGAGCCTGACTTCCACTAATTTTACTATAGACTGTGACTTGGTCTTGGGGGAAATGGCCTAACATCTTTGTTTTTGTATTTTTGGGTTTTTGTTTTGTTTTGTTTTGGTTTTTGGTGGGAATGGGGCTTAAATTCAGGGCCTCACCTCTAATCAAGGGCCTAACAACTTTATGCTTCAAAATTCTCATTTTAAAATAATGATAACAGCACTGGGGGTATGGCTCAAGTGATACATCACCTGCTTACAAAGTATGAGGCTCTGAGTTCAAACCCAGACACTGCCAAAAACTAAAAAAAAATAACAATAGCAACTGCTCAATCAGTTTCATGGAATGCAATGAAATGATGTATATAAAAAGTGTAGCACACTTTCTGAGCATAAGTGATCAATAAGTACCCATTATTATTGGTATATTCCAATTTTTCCTCTTTTCAAATTTATCTGTTCCTTTAAATTGACACATTAAAAAATTGTACATATAAGTTAGGTGGTAACTAATGTTTCCATGCATGTATACATTATTAATGTTTAAACATCTTCTCAAACATTTATCATTTCTTTTTTGCTTTTTCTTTTCTTTTTGAGACAGAGTCTTGCTATGTAACCCAGAATATCCTTGAACTTGAGACTCTCCTGCCTTAGTCTCCCCAGTACTGGGATTACAGGTGTGTACCACTGTGCTGGCAAATATTTCTCATGTTCTTATAGTCAAAACTGTCAAAATTCTTTCTTTGCCTACTTAAAATATGCTTATCTATAGTTGCCCCACTGGGTGATGGTGCTACTGAAGCCCTCTGTTCACACACTGCTGGAGAAGAGGCTCAGTGAATCAAAAACAAGTTGCTGGGGCAAGAAAAATCTTTATTTGGAATGCCAGCAAAATGAGAGAATGGCAGGTAAGGACAGGAGGCCAGCAACCTGGGAAAAACCCATCTTGAATCAATGTTAAGTCTCAAGCACCTCTTATCCTTAGTTGAGGGGGAAGAAGAGAGACTTAGATTAGGAAAGGGCAGATGAGTAGAGACTTTCAGGCCTCTCTCCATTGGTCTGGAATGGGACATTGTGAAACCTGGTGGTTGGAACACACAAATTGCAAGGTTGTGATGTCCCTGCAAACCTTGAAAAAATCTATTATTCTTATCTTGCTGTCTTTAGCCTTGAAAGGGGAGAAGAGAGATTAGGTAAGTTTAGGGAAAATCAGATTTATTTTACCAGTCCTAGACAAACATTCCCTAAATTATTAATGTGCCTATATGCAGAGTTGAACAGAAATCTGTCCCAAAGATTAAGGTACCAAGGGCTGGCAGAGAGGCTCAAGTGATAGAGTGTTGGCCTAGCAAGTATGAAGCGCTGAGCTCAAACCCTAGTACCATCAAAAAAAAAAAATTTCAAGTGGCGAAGGAGACAGATACAATATAGAAGCAGAGTTGGAGGTGTGGCTCAAGTGGTAGAGCACCTGCCTAGCAAGTGCAAGGCCCTCAATATACATTCTTCTCAGCAGCCCACGGAACCTTCTCCAAAATAGATCATATCCTAGGGCACAAAGCAAGCCTCAGCAAATATAAGAAAATAGAAATTATACCATGCATTCTATCTGATCACAATGCAACAAAACTAGAACTCAACAACAAAGACAAAACACACGCAAACAGCTGGAAACTAAATAACTCATTGCTTAATGAACAATGGGTCATTGATGAAATAAAAGAGGAAATTAAAAGGTTCCTGGAAGTCAATGAAAATGAAAACACAACCTACCGGAACCTATGGGACACAGCAAAGGCAGTCCTGAGAGGAAAGTTTATAGCCATGAGTGCATATATTAAAAAGACTGAAAGATCTCAAATCAATAACCTAGGGGGCTAGTGGAGTGGCTCAAGTGGTAGAGTGCCTAACTAGCAAGTGTGAGGCCCTGAGTTTAATCCCAGTACCACTGAAAAAAAAAAAGAGTGTAGCTTCAAATCAATGACCTAATGATACATCTCAAACTCCTAGAAAAACAAGAACAAGCAAATCCCAAAACAAATAGGAGAGAAATAATAAAAATAAGAGCTGAAATCAATGAAATACAAACCAAAAAAACCATACAAAGAATTCATGAAACAAAAAGTTGGTTCTTTGAAAAAATAAACAAGATTGATAGACCCCTGGCAAACCTGACTAAAATGAGGAGAGAAAAAACCCAAATCAGTAAAATCAGGAATGCAAAAGGGGAGATAACAATAAACACCATGAAAATCCAGGAAATCATCAGAGACTATTTTGAGAACCTATATTTAAATAAATTTGAGAATATTGAAGAAATGGACAGATTTCTAGATACTTATGATCATCCAAAACTGAACCAAGAGGACATTAATCACCTGAATAGATCTATAACACAAAATGAAATTGAAGCAGCAATCAAGAGTCTCCCAAAAAAGAAAAGTCCAGGACCTGATGGATTCTCTGCTAAATTCTATCAGACCTTTAAAGAAGAACTGATACCAACCCTCCTTAAACTGTTCCATGAAACAGAAAGGGAAGGAAAACTGCCTAACACATTTTATGAAGCCAGTATTACACTTATCCCAAAACTAGTCAAAGACACCTCCAAAAGGGAGAACTATAGGCCAATCTCCTTAATGAACACTGATGCAAAAATCCTCAACAAAATAATGGCAAACCGAATTCAACAACACATCAAAAAGATTGTTCACCACAACCAAGTAGGATTCATCCCAGGTATGCAGGGGTGGTTCAACATACGAAAATCAATAAACGTAATAAACCACATTAACAGAAGCAAAGACAAAAACTACTTGATCATCTCAATAGATGCAGAAAAAGCCTTTGATAAGATCCAACATCATTTCATGATAAAAGCTCTAAGAAAACTAGGAATAGAAGGAAAGTACCTCAACATTATAAAAGCTATATATGACAAACCTACAGCCAGCATTATACTTAATGGAGAAAAACTGAAACCATTCCCTCTAAAATCAGGAACCAGACAAGGATGCCCACTATCTCCACTCCTATTCAACATAGTACTGGAATTCCTAGCCAGAGCAATTAGGCAAGAAGAAGGAATAAAAAGAATACAAATAGGTAAAGAAACTGTAAAAATATCCCTATTTGCAGATGACATGATCCTATATCTTAAAGACCCAAAAAACTCTACTCAGAAGCTCCTAGACACCATCAACAGCTATAGCAAGGTAACAGGATATAAAATGAACATAGAAAAATCATTAGCATTTCTATACACTAACAATGAACAAACTGAGAAAGAATGTATGAAAACAATTCCATTTACAATAGCCTCAAAAAAAATCAAATACCTAAGTGTAAACTTAACAAAGGATGTGAATGACCTCTACAAGGAAAACTATAAACTTGTGAAGAAAGAGATTGAGGAAGACTACAGAATGTGGAGAGATCTCCCATGCTCATGGATTGGTAGAATCAACATAGTAAAAATGTCTATACTCCCAAAAGTAATCTACATGTTTAATGCAATTCCCATCAAAATCCCAATGACATTCATCAAAGAGATTGAAAAATCAACTGTTACATTTATTTGGAAACACAAGAGGCCACGAATAGCCAAGGCAATACTCAGTAAAAAGAACAATGCTGAGGTATCACAATACCTGACTTCAAATTATATTTCAAAGCAATAGCAATACAAACAGCATGGTACTGGCACAAAAACAGACATGAAGACCAGTGGAACAGAATAGAGGACCCGGATATGAAGCCACACAACTATAACCAACTTGTCTTTGACAAAGGAGCTAAAAATATACAATGGAGAAAAGACAGCCTCTTCAACAAAAACTGCTAGGAAAACTGGTTATCCGTCTGCAAAAAACTGAAACTAGATCCATGTTTATCACCCTATACCAATATTAACTCAAAATGGATCAAGGATCTTAATATCAGACCCCAAACTCTAAAGTTGATACAGGAAAGAGTAGGAAATACTTTGGAACTAATAGGTATAGGCAAGACTTTCTCAATGGAACTCCAACAGCTCAGCAACTAAGAGATAGCATAGATAAATGGGACTTCATAAAACTAAAAAGCTTCTGTTCAGCAAAAGAAATGGTCTCTAAACTGAAGAGACCACCCATAGAGTGGGAGAAAATATTTGCCAGCTATACATCAGACAAAGGACTGATAACCAGAATATATAGGGAACTCAAAAAACTAAATTCTCCCGAAATTAACAAACCAATAAAGAAATGGGTAAATGAACTAAACAGAACTTTCTCAAAGGAAGAAATTCGCTGGAGGCATGGCTCAAATGGTAGAGCACCTGCCTAGCAAGTGCAAGGCCCTGAGTTCAAACCCAGAACTGGGTTGGGGATTTAGCTCAGTGGAAGAGTGCTTGCCTGGCAAGTGTAAGGCCCTGAGTTCGGTCCCCAGCACCAGAAAAAAAAAAAAAAAGGAAAAAATAGAAAAAAAAAAAAAAGCAAAACAAACCCAGAACTGCCGAAAAAAAAAAAAAAAACTCAAAAGAAGAAATTCAAATGGCCAAAAAACACATGGAAAAATGCTCACCATCTCTAGCAATAAAGGAAATGTAAATTAAAACCACACTAAGATTCCACCCCTGTTAGAATAGCCATCATTAAACACACCACTAACAACAGGTGTTGGTGAGGATTTGGGGAAAAAGAACCCTTTTACACTGCTGGTGGGAATGCAAAATAGTACAACCACTCTGGAAAAAAATCTGGAGGTTTCTTAAAAATCTAAACATAGATCTACCATATGATCCAGCAATACCATTCTTTGGGATATACCCAAAAGAATGTGACACAGGTTACTCCAGAGGCACTTGCACACCCATGTTTATTGCAGCACTATTCACAATAGCCAAGTTATGGAAACAGCCAAGATGCCCCACTACTGACGAATGGATTAAGAAAATGTGGTATTTATACACAATGGAATTCTATGCAGCCATGAAGAAGAATGAAATCCTATCATTCACAAGTAAATGGATGGAACTGGAGAACATCATTCTGAGTGAGGTTAGCCTGGCCCAAAAGACCAAAAATTGTATGTTCTCCCTCATATGTGGACATTAGATCAAGGGTAAACACAACAAGGGGATTGGACTCTGATCACACAATAAAGTGAGAGCACACAAGAGAGTTATGAGGATAGGTAAGACACCCAAAAAACTAGACAGCATTTGTTGCCCTCAATGCAGAGAAACTAAAGCAGATACTTTAAAACTACAGAGGCCAATAGGAGAATGGGACCAGGAACTAGAGAAAAGGTTAGATCAAGAAGAATTAACCTAGAAGGTAACACACACGCACAGGAAATCAATGCGAGTCAACTCCCTGTATAGCTATCCTTATCTCAACCAGCAAAAACCCTTGGTCCTTCCTATTATTGCTTATACTCTCTCTTCAACAAGATCAGAGATAAGGACAAAATAGTTTCTGCCTGGTAGTGAGGGGGGTAGGGGAGGAGAGGGAGGCAGGGGGGAGGGAGAGAATAGGGGAAGGGAGGGAGCAGGGGGGAAGGGGGGAGAAATGGACCCAAACATTGAATGCACATATGAATAAAAGGAAAAAAAAAAGTGCAAGGCCCTGAGTTCAAACCTCAGTACCACCAAAACTAAACAATATAAAAGCAGAGATGTCATGCCTTTTTCAGTCTGCTTTACAGTCAACCATCTGATATTTTTTTCTACATAATTTCTTGTGAGTTTATCAGAATCAAAGAAAATACAAATTTTCATTTGCTCCTGTTCATATTTCTTTTCTTTCTTTCTTTTTTTTTTTGTGGTCCTAGGGTTTGAACTCATGCTTCATGCTTGCTAGGCAGACACTGGGTTTGAGCCACTCCACCAGCTCTTTTATTGTGATGGCCTTTTTTTTTCTTTTTTTTTTTTTGTGATAGGTTTTTCTCCGGATATGGTCTCGAGCACCATTTGCCCAGGCTGGCTTCGAACCGCGTTCCTACTGATCTGTGCTACCTGAGTAGTTGGAATCCCAGGGTGAGCCAGCAGCGCCCAGCTGACAACAGTTCTTTCTTCAGATAAACTCTCTGACCACACCTTTTAAAGTTGCCTCCTTCTCCCATCCCCCACTTGAGTTTTTCCTCAGTAACATTTATCACCACCTACTATTTTACTTGTTGTCTGTCTCAGAGCTCCACATTGGCTTTTTAAAATTTATTCGTGTCTCTTCCATGCCTAAAAGAGCATGCCAAGTAACAGGCACTCAGTATCTATGTGTTGTTTGAATAAATCGATCTGTAAAAAGGGAGGTAATAATACGCTCTAGGGCTGTTATATTAAATGAGACATTTTAAGAGCTTGCAACATAGTTTCTAAGCACATGCTAAATTAATCTTCACTTAGGATCCTTTTGGGTTGTCACAGTCCCGGGAAAAGGTGGAGGCTTGATTGATCCTCTTTCCTCTGCTTGTCCCTGAGGTTCTGATTGTTCAACAATTAACCAAAGTCTGAAAACCAGTTAAGTTCTGGAGGAGTGGCTCAAGTGGTAGAGCACCTCCCTAGCAATCGCAAGGCCCTGAGTTCAAACCCCAGTACCACCAATTAAAAAAAAAAAAAAAAAAAAGAAGCCAAGCCTAAGTAGTTCTTCAGGACATTTGACCCACAGCTTTCTATCCTTCCTCCCCTAGCAGCCAACTTTTTCCGCCACCAAACCCCGCGGATCAACGCCTCATTAGAGGTAGCAGGGGCGGAAGTGGGGCGGGTAACTTCCGGATCTGCGCAGGCGCGCTCGGTCGTAGCTCCCTCGCATATCGCGATACACGAGCGAGATCGACGCTGGCCCTTTAACAGTTCCTTCCCGGGGGCCTGTCCCGCGCGTGCGCACTGCGGTTCTGCGCTTGTCATCATGGCGACGCGGGGCCATGTGCAGGACCCTAACGACAGGCGCCTCCGGCCCATTTACGGTGAGTGCCTAGGGCCAGCTTGGTCGCTAGCCCGACACGCCGAGGCCTGGCCAGCCGGGGGCGGAGGCCCAGGAGGGGCGCTGAGGCGGCGCGCGCGGGGCGTGCGGGCGAGGGGGCGGGCCGCGCGGGCTTCTAGGCCGCACCCGCGGCCTTGCGTAGGCGCCGGCCTGGCCTCCTGGGCGCCGAGGTGGGAGCGGGCGCTCGGGAGAGCGGCGGGCCGGTCTGCCAAGCCGGTCTTGACAGGCAGGCCCTGGGCGACGCGCGTATTCCGCCAGGCACCACGCTGCCGTCGGGCTGCGTAGCTAACGGCCGCTCGGAGGGAGAGACAGGTCTTTTCCTGCAGGTGGAGACCGGCTACCCGAGAGGAAATTCCCGACTAAAGACTTTTTTTTTTCTCTTGTGTTTACGGGAATTGAGCCTAGGAGGTTGTGTGGTTAGATGGGCTTCTGGTGCACTTGGAGAAATTGAGGTGCAGAGAAGGGATGGGGAGGACGCAAGGTCACCCAGAGCCCGGAGGCCCGCGATCCCAGGCTCCCCATCAGGGCTGTTTGGTGGAGAAACAGCTGCTCGGGGCGCACGTGGGAGGCGGGGGGAGGGGTCCCGGCCCAAAATAGCGAAGAAGACACTGTAGCACTCGCACCCCTGGGGCGTGCGGGGCGGCTGCGGGGCTTGGCCTTGATGCAGCTTGCCTGCCCGCCTGCCTTCCAGGCTAGGTCGATCCCTTTCCACCAGTGCTTAACTTGCCTCAGCCTGCACGTTTTAAGATGAACCTTGATGTCATCCTACTTCCCTGGGAGTGACAGGTGACACGGCTGAGTTTGAGAGAAGCACCTTTTCCATAACTGAGATGCTCTGTCCTTACACAGTGGGTTCTTTGCATTTCCTTTTCCTCTTACTTAGATGTCTGTTTCAGTAAATGGTGAGGAAGCGTCAAGGTCAAGTGGTTTTGGCAATTGTAGCCTCACTAACCCTGTAAGGAGGATGATAATAGCGAAGGTGTATAGAACACTCTTGTCAGTCACTGTCCTTTGACCTTTTTTTAAATCTCATTTAATCTTTACATATTCTCTAGGGGAAGATGTTCTTCCTCTTCCACCCCCCCCCCTTTTTTTTTTTTAATTACAGATAAGGAAACTGAAACTTTACTGATGTGTGATTTGTCTACGTTCAGCTTGTACTTCTTGGAGCTGGGACTTGAACTGCACACTCACTCTCTGAACCTCTGCCAGAAATCCCCTCACTAGATGCATGCACTGACTTCTGTGAGGGGACACAGATAGGATTCTGATTTCCATCACCCGGACACAGCATATTTGTATGCCCTTGCCCTCCAATGTAAATTTTCACAGGGCATAGATGATAAACAGAATGGGTGATGAAATGGAAGAACTGAATTCAGAGTTCACAGTTTGTGAGTCATAGCTTTGTGAAGTGGCTGCCTGCAGACTTTTTTTTTTTTAATAAGACTCAATACTTTTAAGAAAAATTGGATTCTTAAAATTGTTTTTGAGGCCTAAAGAGAATTCCTTTGGTCCCATATTAGTTTAGAATTAATGGTGTTTTGAATTATCCAATTAAAAAAATACCATTTCACACTGCTAAACACATTAACTAGAAGTGACATGTCATGGTCTCAAAACCGAAGTCAGAATTATGTTCTCTTCTACATGGGAAGAGGATTAGAAGAGCCTTCTTCAGGAATCCTGAGGTAATTAATATAAACTGGTAGGAATAAGAAAAGAAAGGGTACACACTGTCTTTGACCAATGCAGTTTTGACTTTTGAACTACAGATTTGTTGTTTAAACACATTAGTACTCCCAAATAACTACTAATCCTTGCATCCAGACATTCACTAATTGAGTGAATGAGTAAGCTCAAAAGTTCAATAACTTCATGAATCCAGTGCTTACTTGGGCTGACTGCCGCATTAGTTAGGTAAGATTATTTTGCTCATGGCAGGAAACCGAATGCCAGAGAGATTAGCTAGTGAATTGTAGAGCTGGGATTGAACAGGGTATTCTCCTGTGGAGCCCAGGCCTTCACCAAGCTCAGCTCAGCAGCACCCCTGTTTTTGTACTGGTGCTGTCAAGGCTTTAGGATTTTACAGTTGTATTTAGAAGCCTGGGACCTCAGCTCTTCCTGGATAGTGTTTCGCTGTGAAATTGTAATAAGTAGAAAATCTGTTTGTGTCTAGAGTTGTAATAGCCTCTTTTTTTCTTTCTCCTTTTTGAGACAAGGTCTCACTATGTATCCTATGCTGGCCTTGAACTCTCTATGTAGCCTAGGCTGGCCTGGAACTCTTAATCCTCCTCCCTTAGTTTCCTGAGTGCTGGGGTTACAGGCATGCACCACCAACCTTAGCTTCTTGAAATTAGTCTCTTTTGCTAGCTATAGTAGTTTTCGCCAGATTTTGTACTCTCGTGTGTACATGAGATGAGCTTCAGTGGTTGCTTATGTCATTGTTATTAGCTTAAAAAATGTTTTTAGTGATTATGGAGGAGGGAAGGGGAAGGATGGAAATAATAAATGTTTGATTCTGTTTCATTAAGGAATTCTCCCATTCCCTACACTAAAAAGTGGAAGTGGAAGTGGTGGTCAGGTATGACACTTGATATATTTGTATGGAATATGAGAATTGCTAGGTCAGCAAATTGCACAATAGAAATAGAGAAGTTTCAAAATAGAAAAAAGTTCCCATAGTCTTTACAATCCTTTGTTCTAACCTCCAGTCTCCTGTTGTACCTCCAGTCTCCCATTCATTATTCTTTTTTTTTTTTTTTGTAATTTTTTTTTTTTTTTGTTACCATTCATTATTCTGGATGATTCCCAGCAGTGTCTACCTATTGACAGTCACTTCTTGGGTGTGTTAAGACATTTTCCTTAGGTGCCTGGTCAGATGCCAGCTCTGGTAATTATTCTGCTGTTCTCATTAATAAAAACTCCCAGGTCCTTAATCAAAGGTGGCATTTATTCTGATCCTCCTGTTGTATAGTATTAATTTATTCTGAGCCTTCTGTTGTCCTGTGTTAGCTTTATGAGTTTTGTTCCATTTTTCCCTAGAAAGTACATGCTGTTATGGTAAGTGAGGACTATTTGAATTTCTGTAGAAGTTACATGATACAACCTGTTTTCTTCTGTTTGGAAAGTATAACTATTTAAAAAGCTATGCCTAGTTGGAAGTGTAGCTTAGTGGTAGAGCACTTGCAAGGTCCTGGGTTTTTCTCCCAGCACTGGGGGAAAAAAGGACTTTTTTCTTTTCTTTCTTTTTTTTTTTTTTGCGGTACTGGGGTTTGACTCAGGCCTTAAGCTTGCTAGATAGGCACTCTCCCACTTGAGCCAGTCCACCAGCCCTTTCTTGTCTTGGGTTTTTTTGAGTTAGGATCTCTCAAACTGTTTGCCTGGTTGGCTTTGAACTGTGATCCTCCTGATGTCTACCTCCTGAGTAACTAGGCTTACAAGTGTGAGCCACCGGTGCCTGGCCCAAAAGGGAAAATTTTATTTATTTTAATTTTATTTTGTAATTTTTACATTTATTTACATGTGTATGCATTATTTGGGCCTCCTCCCCCCCACCCCCCCCAAAAAAAAGGGAAAATTTTAATGCACAAAAAATTATTGGAAGAATAGAGTAGTGGGTAGTAGAAGCACGGGGTTACTGCTTCAGGTAACCTTCAGGGGTTCAGGTGTCTTATTAGATAACTTTTTCTTTTTTTTTACCATGACATGTTACTTTTGTAATGCTCGGCACTGGTTGCCCACGCCTGTAATTCTAGCTACTTGGGAGACTGAGATCAGTAGGATTGGGATTCATGGCCAGCCTGGGCAAATAGTTCAAGGGACCCCACCTCCAAAATACCCAGAACAAAGTGGGTTGGAGGCGTGGTTCAAGCTATAGAGTGCCTGCTTTATAAGCTTGGAGCCCTGAGTTCAAACCTCCAGTCCCACGCATACACAAAAATTAGTTGAAAATATTCTGAAGACTCTACTTACTAGCTGAAAATCATGAGTAGTCATTGGTTTATTGAATTTCTTATTGTATCTTTTTTTTATCCCCCAGAGGGGGTCTATGTAGCCCAGGCTGATCTAGAATTTGCTGTGTAGCCCAGGCTAGGCTGGGACTGTATCTTCCTGTTTCTGTTATTACAGACATGCTCCACCATGACTGGCTACTTTGTATCATCCCTGTAGTTGTGTTTTTCTTTTTCCTTTGTTTTTGGTGCTGAAACCCCTGTGATTCCTCAGCCACTTTGTATCATCATTTATTTTATCTTGATAGACTATCCTTGTTTTTTCTTGTAACTTTTGTGCATTTGTGCATTCCTTTCTTTTCAAGGGCTTAATATTAATATGTGTTAGACATAATGAGGATGAAAGGAATGAGGATTGAATAGCACTGACAAGGTTTCTGCTTTCAAGGAACTCAGTCTCCTCAAAAGGTTTTTTTTTTCAATGCTGGAGATCAAACTCAGGATCTTACGCATGCTACCCATGCCACCAAAAAAACAAAACAAAAAACTTCTGGGTGAAGAACTATCTGCAAAGACCAAGCAGAAAATACTGCATGGGGAAAATAGTATAGAAGGGGACAGGTGTAGGACAGGGCAATCAGGAGACATTCATTTTTCATTTGCTTTTTTAAACTTGTCCCCTTCCCTTCATTTAGTTTTTTTTTTTTTTTTTTTTTGTGGCACTGGTGTTTGAGCTCAGGACCTCATATTTGCTAGACAGGTGCTGTACCACTTGAGCCACTCCACCAACATTTAGAATTTCAGGGTAAGGAATGGGGTAGCTTAAAAGATGAACTGTCTTGCATTTAGTGTTTTTCTAAATTGGAGCGGTTGTAGTCTTTGTGGCTTTTGTAGGATGGACAGATAGTGCAGGTTGTCATCTTAGCTGCTGTGGAGACCTTGATGACAGCTGTGAGAATAGGCAACTTAAAAGGCTTTTTTTTTTTTTTTTTGGTACTGGGGCTTGAACTCAGGGCCTTCACCTTGAGGCACTTCACCAGCCCTTTTTTGTGAAGGGTTTTTCAAGGTAGGGTCTCTTGGAATTCTTTGCCTGAGCAGGCTTCAAACTGAGATCCTCCTGATCTCTGCCTCCTGAGTAGCAGGATTACAGGCGTGAGCCACTGGTGCCCAGCAAGTCTTTCGTTTTTACTTGCCAGACTCAGTGAGGCCTTTCCTCCTGCCCGAGTCACTGAGTATGATTGGAGAGGTAGTGATAATTCCCATCACCATTAATGGAAATTGTATCATTTGCTCTAAAAAAGAAAAACTATAAAAATAAAATGAAATGGAAACAAAATGTTACTAAAGTCTTAGATTCTAGTACTTGTGAAATTCTGAGACCTGCTTATTCCTTGTTTAGCAAAAAAGACATTAGCACTGGGTGTGGTGGCCCATATGTAATCTCAGCTCCTCAGGAGGTGGGGATCAAAGTTTGAGGCCAGCCTAGGCAAAAATTTAGTGAGATCCCAGTTGCAACAAACAAGGTGGATGGCTTAGTTGTAGGAGGATTGTGGTCTGAGCGGTGGGGTAAGAGACTCTAGTCCTTGGAGGAGTGGCTGAAGTGTAAAGTGCCTGCTTTACAAGTGCAAAGCCCTCAGTTCAAACCCCAGTACCACTCAAAAAGAAACAGCTGTAGTTTCTATCTGAAAAATAACTAAAGCAAAAAGAGCTGTGGAGCATGACATAAACCCAGGGCCGTAAGTTCAAATCTTAGTACCTCCAAAAAAACCAGACATTTAGTGAGTACCACAAGAGAGGTGATGGTTAGGATGGAAGTAAACGCCTCTTTAATGTAAAAGAAATATTAGAAATGAGATCAACTTTCTCACTGCAGGTGTGCTGGCTGCAAGACCACCTAAAATGTTTCATTTCAGTGGTGCTTACCTGTGCTTTGTTTCCTCTGCCTGATTCATGAATGGCTAATTTTGGCTGACTCCTTTTATTAAGGGATCAACAGAAATCCTCAGCCAAACTGCAATTACCCTTAATAAGTTTGTTTTTGTTTTTAGCGGTACTGGGATTTAAACTCAGGGTCTCGAGCTTGCTAGGCAGGCATTCTACCACTTGAGTACTTCACCAGCCCACCCTTAGTAAGTCTGAAAAAGATTTACTAAAAAGACAGACTTAGGATATCGTAAGTCTGTTCTGTCCAAGGGCTGAATTATTTATGTTAGAGTCAGTAATGTAAAATAAAAACAGACTTTTCCCAAAAGAGTCAGCGACCAATTAACCAGCAGGCATCCAGGAAAGGAGGCTGAATGGAATGAAATGTGTTAGTTAAAACTGTTGCGTGTGAGGAACAGAATTTACTGATACCAGCTCAGATTAGGGCGATTGCTAGAAACCCAGTGTGAGCGAGGGGCAGGAGTATAGTGCCTTAGGTCCTCATGAAGCCACAAGCTGTCAGGACCTGGAGTTCTTTCTCAGTTGCTCACCTCTGCTTTTCTCTGCATGACTCTATTTTTTTTCTCCTTGGTTCTTCAGACTGGCTTGTTTCTGCTTTTTCATCACCTTTCCCAGGCTCTAACCTCTTGACTTTGTTGCCATACCAAGCTGTGGCCGAAGGAGGGAGGGTCCAGTAGCTTCTCCCTGTAAGATATATCAGGACTGCCCCTTCCAGTTTTTTTTTTTTTTTTTTTTTTTTTTTTTGGTGTTACTGGGGTTTGAACTCAGGACTTTGCACTTGCTAGGCAGGAGCTGTACTGGTTGAGCTATACCTCCAGTCATTTTTTTTCTGTGATCATTTTTGAGATAGGGTTTTGTTTCTCCTCCCTTACCAGGCTGGCCTTAAACTGTGATTCTTCTGATCTCAGCCTCTCCAAGTATCTAGGATCACAGGTGTGAGCCACCAGTGCCCAGCTCCCCTCCAGATTTGTGATAAAGATAGCTATGTCTTTCATTCTTATAAATGAGATGTGAGCAGAGTCAAGAGGTAACACTTTTTCTCAATCAACTTGTATCCATTAAAGTGTTTTCAAAGTAAGACTAAGCTTAGACTGAAAACACTTAGGATTTTCCAGCTGGAGAACCCTCAGCTTACAGGCCTAGACTTGTGGTGTCGTACTTCCAGATCACCAGGAGGAACTCTGACTTCTCAGCTTGGGTCAAATGTCCATCCCGGGGTGGACCGCAGTTATATGGTCTAGACATGGCTGTCCATCCTGCCCAGTCACCAGGGGAGTGGTAACCATTCCCAGACAAGAGGGCATGCACATTGCTGCGGCCTATCAGATCTCTCAACTACAAGGGGACAGGAGAATACTCTTTAAATCCTGACTGCTGCTCTGATTCATTTTGCGGTACATCCCCAGAGTTGCATGTCTTGTTTTTTGTTTTTTATTTTGAGTCAGGGTCTTCCTATGTAGCCCAGGCTAGCCTTGAACATAGGCCTTGAACATTCGTTTGCCTCCCAAGTGCTGGGATTACAAGTGTGTACCTCTACCCTCATGCCTGGTACTATTTCCCAGTTATTACACTTCTTGTTTTCCTTCTCTGAAAATGAGTATATTCTTTTATTAGGCCCTCAGCCTCTTGAGCACTGGGATTACAGGTGTGTACCTCCATGCCACACTTTCTTTCCCTCCCCTTCCCTCCTTGTCCCCCTTTCCCTTCCGTCCTTCTTCTTCCCTTCCTTCCCTCCCTCCCTCTCTTCCTTCCTTGGGGCAGTTTTAGGTTTACAAAAATGAGCAGAAAGCAGGATTTCTGTATACTCTGATCTCTCCATCCCTGTTTCTTTTATTTAATATCTTGCGTTTTTGGTACATTTGTTAAGTTGCTGAGCCAATTGGCTACAAAATTATTGCTATTAAAGTTCTTACGTAGCTTACATTAGAATTCACTTTTTTCCCCCAGTGCTGGGATCAAACCAGCACCTTGTGCATGCGAGGTGAGTGCTCTACCACTGAGCTACATCCCAGCCCTAGGATTCACCATACAGTCTATGGCTGTTGACAGATATTTAATAACATATATCCTCCAGTGCCCCAAAAGTCCCTGTGCTCAACCTACTTATCCCACTCTCCTTCTAGCCCTGGGCAAACACCTGGCTGCCTCTGAAGTTTTACTATCTTTATAGTTTTGCCTTTTCTGGGCTATCATATAGGGATTATATGGTATATAGCTTGTTCAGATTGGTTCTATTTGTGGCTTGATAGCTCATATTCCTTTTTTTTTTTTTTTTTTTTGGCAGTACTGGGGCTTGAACTCAGGGCCTCATGCTTGCTAGACAGGTGCTTTACCACTTGAGCCACTACATCAGCTCATTTTTGTGGTTTTTGTTTTTTTTTTTTTTTTTGGTTGAGACTTAGAGTTTGAACTCAGGGCTTTGCTCTACCACCACTCTACCGCTTGAGCCACGCCTCCAGTCCAGTTTGCTCTCATTATTTTTGGAGATGGAATCTTGGGAACTATTTGCCCAGGCTTGCCTCGAACTGTGACGCTCCCCATCTCAACCTCCCAAGTAGCTAGGATTACAGGTGTGAGCCACCAGTGCCCGGCTGCTCATTTCTTTTATTGATAGTAGCATTCTGTTGTATGGATATGCCATTGTTTATCCGTTCATTTGTTAGACATCTTGGTTGCTTCCAAGTTTTGGAGTTGCAGATAAATCTATAAATTTTCATGTGCGTGTTTTTATGTTTCAGCTCATTTGGGTGATTCTAAGGAGCATGTTTGCTGGATCAAATGGCAACAGTATATTTAGTTTTTGAAGAAACTACCAGTGTCCTAGCAAAGTTGTAGCATTTTACCTTCCCACCAGCTGTGAGCAAGCATTTCTGCTGCTGCATTTGGTCCATAGGTGATTTTGAGTTGTTTGTGCCTCATGTGTTTCTACAACTGATTTGGGCCTTCAATGAGAAAACAAGGGCCTTGTAGTGGTAGGAGGTTGTGGACTAGCTTGTGTTCAGTCATTATTTTTGCATTTAGAATTGACAGCTACCATCCTGTTTGCTATTTAGGACACTTCTCATTTTCTTCCAGATCTTCTGATACAGAAATGAATCTTTTGATATACTTTAGAATAATAATTGATTGCTTTTTTCTTTAACTTTCCCCCGCCCCCAGTACGTGGTTTGGACTAGAGGCCTCATGCTTGCTCGTCAGGCACTCTACTGCTTGAGCTGCTCCACCAGCCCTTAACATAATTTTTTTTCTTTTGATGGTACTGGGGTTTGAACTCATGGCTTTGTGCTCACTAGGCAGGTGCTCTACAGCTTGAGTCACTCCTCCAGCCCCTCAACATAATTTTATAGTGGGTCTCTATATTCCTTAAAATTTGTAATGGATTGCACAACTCAAAACCAAAAAGAACCAAAAAATGGTCAAAGGACCTGAATAGATATTTATTTAAAGAGGACATAAAAATGACCAACAGTATATGAAAAGGTGCTCAACATGACTGTGAGGCAAATGCAAATCAGAATCAGAATGAGATATCACCTCATATCTGCTAGTATGGCTGCTAACAGACAGGAGAAACAAGTGTTGGTGAGAGTGAAGAGAAAAGGGAAGGCTTGTACACCATTGGTGGGAATGTAAATTGGTATAACCATTACACAGAAAACCGAATGGAGCTTCCTCAAAAAATTAAAAATAGCACCTCCAAATGACCTAGCAATCCCTCTGCTGGGTATATAACCAAGAGAAATGTTATCGGCACCTCACAGAGATACCTGTGCGCCCGTGTCATTGCAGCATTATTTACAGTAGCCAGAGTATAGAAATAACCTGTTTTCGTTGGTGGACGAATGGATAAAGTATTGTGGTGTGTGCACGCACACAAACACTCTGAAATATCATTGAGCCGCAAGACAAAGGCAGATAGTGCAGTTGTGACAACCAGGAAGTCCTTCTGCTAAGTGAAATAAGCCGAACAGAAAACACTACATAAGGGTGCGGGATGACCTCAAGTGGTCTAGCATGTGGGAGACTCTGGACTCAGTCTCCAGTTTCGCAAAACACAATTACAACAAAAACCCTGCACGGTTGGACCTACAGAGAGAGTAGAACAGTGGTTACCAGGTGTGGAAAGGGGCAGGAAAAGGGGAGATGTAGGTCAGAAAGTATAAATTTGAGGTTACATAGGATGAATGAGTCTAGAGATGAGATGTATGGCATGAAGACTATAGATCATACATTGTACTGTGTATCAAGTGTCTGCTGAGAGAGGTAGGGTGCTCTAACCACATGAAAACAGTATGATTTCACTGTGTATATGTGTACCAAAGCATGTTACACATTTCAAAAATATCAGGTAAAATTGTGTTTAATGGATATATAGCTTTGGGAAACCTAGAAGTTGACTGCCTAGCAAGCATGAGGCTCTTGAGTTCAAACCCCAGTACCACCAAAAGTGAGATCTAGTTTCTGTTCTAACTAGTGTTTGAAAGTGCTATTTTTGCCTACTTCCTTCCCTGTCCCCTAGGCTTATGAGTAAAGCCTTCTCTAACTTTTTTTGTGAAGTATAGGTAGGTTTGTGGCAAAGTAGATACATTTTATTGAAGGAACATCGTCCCCCTGGTAGATTAGAAGCTTGAACGTTAAAAGGGTTCTTTTCCTGTTTAATTTTTAAGATATTTGAAGATCTTGGTGACTAAACCCATTAATTTTCCATAGATTAAAAAAAAAAATCATGCCAGGCGCTGGTGCCTCACTCCTGTAATTCCAATTAATCAGGATGCAGATCAGGAGGATCAAAAATAGTTCACGAGACCCTATCTTGAAAAACCCTATCACAAAAAATTGGGCTAGTGGAATGGCTCAAGGTGAAGGCCTTGAGTTCAAACCCCAGTACTGCAAAAAAAAAAGAAAAAAAATGTGTCATCAGCTGTCTAATCTTGAATCTTCATTAATTGCTAACATAACCTGATTATATTGCTTTTGGATGATAGCTCATTTAGAGTTCAAATTAGGGCTGGAAGCTCAGTGGTAAGAGTACTTGCCTAGCATGTGCAAGGTCCTGGGTTCCATTCCCAGTGCCACCAAAAAACCAAAAAGGTAAAATCAGCTCCGTGATGGGGTTTTGTGTATGTGCTCAGGAGCTGGGAATCGAACCCAGGGTTCAATCCTAAAGTGCACTCTACCAGTGAGGTACAGTCCTAGCCCCACCATGATTTTTTTTTTTTTTAGGTACTGGGGTTTGAACTTGGCCCACACCTTGAGCCACTCCACCAGGCCCCTCCCCACCTTTTTTATTGTGATGTGGTTTTTCCACATAGGGTCTCTCAAACTGTTTGCCTGGGCTGGCTTCAAACCTTGATCCTCTTGATCTCTTCCTCCTGAGTAGCTGGGATTATGGGCATGAGCTACCAGCGCCTAGCTCCCTGATATTTTTAGTAGAAGGTTATGATGCTTTCTGAAATATTTGAAAGCAGCCTGTGTAATTTCATGTTTGTTGTTGAAGAAATATAATAACTATTATTTCTTTCATAGATTATCTTGATAATGGGAATAACAAAATGGCAATTCAGCAAGCGGATAAACTGCTGAAGAAACATAAGGATCTTCACTGTGCTAAGGTAAGTTCATCTGCTCAAGAGTTATTCAGAGTTGTGGTTATATTTGTAATAACCTACCACTTGAGCCACACTCCCAGCTGCTTTTCGTAAGTTTTTTGGCTATACTGGGGTTTGAACTGGGAACCTCATGTTTGCTAGGCAGGTGCTCTACCACTTGAACCACTCCTAGCCCTTTTTTTGTGCTGTTATTTTTGAGATAGAGTCTCACTTTTTGCCTGGGCTGGCCTTGAACTGTGATCCTCCTGATGTCAGTCTTCCAAGTAGCTAGGATTACTGGCATGAGCCACTGGTGCCTGGCTGTAATTCTTTATAGGGAAAGGATGTTTGATCCCTTTAGTAACTATTTCTGTGTTTTGCATAGTATTTTTTAGGCCATTTATTTTCTTTACCACTTTACATGCCATAAGTAGTCTTTTTTTCCTTTGAGCCAGAATTTTAACTTTTAGCCCAGGCTGGCCTTGAATTTGCAATCCTTCTGCCTTCCTCCTGAGTGATGGGATTACAGACATGTACCACCACACCTGGCTATTAGGGCTGGGTGTGGTGGTACATGCTTGCAATCCCAAGTGCTCTTCAGAGGCAATAGGATGTTGAGTTTAAGTCTGGCCTGAGCAGAGGTAGTGCTTCTCTAGTATGCACACAGTTCAATGCCCAGCACTGCGAAGAAACAAAAGAAAAATAAATCTTGAATTGCTTGTATTTTTTCTTTTCTTTCTTCTTTTTTTTTCTTCTGTTTTTGTTTTTTTGAGACAGGGTCTCATTATGTATCTGAGGGGCTGGCCTGGAACTCCCCATCCCACTGCCTCAGCTTTTCTGTCTTTTAAAAATTGATTTTTGGGGATGTGGCTGAAGTTTTAGATCACTTGCATAGCAAGTGCTAGGCCCAGAGTTGAAACCCCAGTACCAATAAGCAATACAAAACTGATTTTTCTTTCCTTGCTTTTAGGTTCTAAAGGCAATTGGTTTGCAGAGAACTGGAAAGCATGAGGAAGCCTTCATCTTGGCACAGGAGGTGGCCGCCCTTGAGCCAACGGATGACAACTCGCTGCAAGCACTGACCATTCTTTACCGGGAGATGCATCGACGTATGTTTCTCTGTTTTCATTGCTAAACTTGAGCATATGTTTTTCCATATTTCGCTGTTTTGCTTTGTCTGACTTAGATGTTACCTGTGGTTTATATGGATGACAGTGGGTAGATTATAGAAAGGATAGTTTACATGAACTTAATGAGGTTACTTGAATTGGAGTGAGAATTAAAGTGAGTTCAACAGTAACATTTTGGTTTGCTGAATGAATCCTTTTCTTGTTTTTTCTTGCAGTACTGGGGTTTGAACTCAAGGCCTCCAGTTTGCTAGACAAGTACTATACCACTTTACCAGTTGAGCCCTTGTTTTCGTTTTTTAAGATGGAATATTTTAAACACAGATGAAAGTAGAGTAGCCTAATAATCCCATTGCATTCATTACTCACTTTTGGTAATTATTCACCTGTGACCAGTCTTATTTTGTCTCTCCTCCCTGCCAGATTATTTCAAAGTACATTCTAAATAATCTGTCATTTAATCTGTAAATAAATTGACCTTAAATAAAGGTTTTCATTGTTGATTTCTTAAATATATTTTATTATAAAACTATATTTTCATAATACATATAATCTGAGATTATATCTTATTTAATATACTAGTAAATTTGATGCATAATAATGAATCTACCACCCAAATTAAGAAATAGAGCATTGTTGATGTTAGGAATGCTGGACTACAGGTATGGCTAAAGTAATAGAGCGACTGCCTAGGAAGAGAGAGGCCCTGGGTTCAAACCCCAGTACCATGCTGGGCACAATGGCTGATGTCTATAATCCTAGCTACTCAGGAGACAGAGATCAGGAGGACTGAGGTTTGAAGCCAGCCCAGGCAAATTGTTTGTGAGACCCTCTCTCAAAAAACCCATCACAGAAAAGGGCTAGTGGACTGGCTCAGGTAGAAGCCCTGAGTACAAACCCCAGTACTGCAAAACAAATAAAAAACAAACTCCAGTACTACCACTACCAAAAAAACTAAAACAAAAACAAAGAAACAAATACTAGGAATGCTTGTGTATGCTCCTTGTCAATCACAATTCCTTTTTACCTCCCAAGAAGTACTTACTATCCTGAGTTGTTCTTTTCTCCCTCCTCAACTCTCCTCTCCCTCATTCCCCTCCCCTTCCTTCCTTTCCCCTCCTTCCCTTTGCTTCCTTTCCTCCGTCCCTCCTCCCTCCCTTCCACCCTGCTCCCCACATCATGCATCCTAGGTAAGTAGGCAGGTGCTCTACCACTGAACTGTACCCCACCCCAGCCTTCTTACTTTTTTTTTCTTTAAATCTTTGTCACATTTGTTTCTGTAAGTAGTAATAGTTTTGCTTATTTTCCCTGTGGGTGATGCCTCTTTCCTTGCCCCTCACCCCCACCCCCAGCCCTTTTTGGTGGTTCTGGGGTTTGAACTAAGGGCCTCAAAGCAGGCGCTCTACCACTTGAGCCACCCCCTCAGCCCAGTTTTGCTTAATTATGAACTTTATATAAATGGGTGTATATATTGTATGATTTACATCTAATTTATTGATTAATAAGTTTGTTAGATTTTCATCAAATATCCAAGTGGTGTAATTAATTCATTTTCATTGCCAGAGAATATTTCATTGGTTGACTACCGCAACTTAGGAGTACAACTGTGTCATAGGGTAGTTTTTGTTCTAAAGATAATGTCAACTTGTTCTCTAAGTATGTTAGCAGTTTTTCTGAGTTCTGATTGTTCATTGTTCTATCATTGTTAGCACTTGGTCCCCTGCCCCTTTTTCCTTTATTTTGTGGTGCTGGGAATGGAGCACAGGGCCTCACATCTCACAAATGCTAAGCTGCCAGTGAGCTCATCTCCACCCATACTTGGTATTCTTAACCTTTAAAAATGTTGCCAACATAGTGGGCAGAGAATGATATTTTATAGTTCAGTTTTTAATTCTTATAAAAGATGAAACTTAAGGTTCAAGGTATTATATCTGGTTATTTGAAGGTTATTTTGATTTAGGGGTATGGATCCTCCTCAGTGGGTTGTTTATTTTTTTGGTTGTCCTGGGGTTTGAACTCAGGGCCTTGCAATTGTTAGGCATGCACTCCACACTTTGAGCCACACACTCAGCTCTCCAATATTTTATAAAAACATTTATTCATAGACATTGTTTGGATGTGTCACATACTGTTCAAAATCAAAGAGGAAAGGTGCTCCCTCTGATCTCTTGTCACTCGTAATCTACAAGGGAATAAAGCAGCTCATTATGTAGTATGTAGCATTATACATTAATAAATGTTATTAATGTGGATTTTTTTTGATGATCTCATTATGTAGCCCAGATTGCTGGGATTACAGGTGTGCACCACCATCCTGGCCTATAATAGAGGTTTTTTTGGGGGAGTGTCTAAGAAAGCAGAGGTAGACAGTGATCAAATTGGGGTGGAGAAGCAGAGACAGTATTCAGGGAAGATTTCATTTGAACTGGGTCTTGGATGATGTTCACTTAGTAGATGAGAGTGGAAAGGAGAATTAGGAAGAGGGAACTGTATAAATCATGCAGATGTGATACAAGGAATCTGTTGGAACTAAATGGCTTGATGTGGCTAGACAATAACTTGCTGAGGGAGAGATTTAAGGAGGTAGAGAGCCCAGGTCCTGGGAGGCGTTGTATGTTGTAAATGTGATGAGGATGCCTGACTTAATCCGTGCTTCATCTGAACAACACCTAGCCATGAGAATAGTCCTGACCCAGATAAGCCAAAGGCAGAGCTCCTACTTTCTTCTTTAATGGTAGGAGGCCTCTGTTTTCACCAAATAGGAAAATCAATTAAGTGCTATTAGGGTTTGCTTTGATAATGAAGCATAATTAAATCTTCATTTCTCTTTATCATAGCGGAGTTAGTTACAAAACTTTATGAGGCAGCTGTGAAGAAAGTCCCCAATAGTGAGGAGTATCACTCTCACCTCTTCATGGCCTATGCCAGAGTGGGCGAGTACAAGAAAATGCAGCAGGTAACTTGATCCCCAAACCCACTGGGCTAAGGTAAAAGTCTCCTTAATGTGATTTGACTGTAGTGTGTGTGTGTGTGTGTGTGTGTGTGTGTCTCGAAAGAGAATTGAATTTACATAAATTTGTATTTGTCTGTGGTGATGAGCTACTTGCTTATTTTTCAAGTTTTTAAAATGTCTCATTTGAGAAACGTAGATTGTTCTTTTGTGGTTTGATGGTCTGTTTGGTTTGATTTGGTAAGGCTCTTTCAAATTGTCCTGCTGCATTAGATTGCTAATAAATTTTCAGTAAATGGGCAGAAATCCAGAGCAAAAATGAGCAGAATATAGGAAGAATAACTTTAAAGGGTACATCTAATTTGTAAATTTAGCTGTTTATAGCCTGCTGAGATTTTTAAATCCACCAGGGGGGATGTCCCCATTGTCTGGGGTGTTTTCTTGTTTTGTGTTTTGCTTGCTTGAGGCAGCTTATTTACTGTTTACCTTATTTTAGGTGTTTGTTTTATACAATTGAAGGAACGTCATTTGGACACATTTGAAGTAGTGTGTGGTACAGTTGACATTCCAGAGAAGTGAAATACCTGTACTATTAATCTCAGCTATGATGTCAAGCTAGTTTTTTTGGAGGGGGGGAGGGGAAGAGTAGATTCCCTGGGCTGGCCTCACATCATGATCCTTCTGATAGCTGCTTCCCAAATAGTCAAATGTAATTCTTTAGAAAAATTGTCATAGCCAGGTGCCAGAATGGTAGCTACTTGGGAGGCTGAGATTTGGAGGTTCGTGAGACCTCCATCTCAGCCAATAGCTGGGCTCAGCAGTGTGCGCCTGACATCCTAAGCTGTGCAGAGGCTGAGGTTGGGAGAATTATGGTTCCAGGCCAGCCTGAGTAAAAAGTAGTTTATGAGACCCCAACTAAATGGAACAAAGTTGTGTGTGGTCTCTTGTGCCTGTCATCCCAGCTGTGGCGGCAAGTATAAAATATCAGGATTGCAGTCTAGGCTGTCCTGGGCAAAAGTGAGACCCTATATCCAAAATAACCAGAGTAAAAAGGAGTTGGAGGTGTGGTACAAGCAGTAGAATGCTGGTCTAGTGAGCATGATGCTTTGAGTTCAAACCTCAGCACTGTACATATCCCCCCATTTTTTTTTTTAAATCATGAGTTTATTTAACGATATTCTTAAAAAAAAGTATTCTGAGATTATAATTTTCTTAAATGTAAGATGAGAGTATTTTTTAAATTGGCAATACTAACAATCATATCAGTTTCCTTTTTAATCTTTTGTTTTTTGGTGGTACTGGGTTTGAACCTCAGGGCTTTGTACTTGCTAGGCAAGCATTCTTACCACTTAAGCCACTCCCTAACATACATACCAACCCTAATATCATTTCTACTTGTAGAGATGTATTTTAAGCAAAGTATATTGAATGCCTGCCTATAAGGATATCATTAAAAGAAGTGATGTCTCATCCTGTGGTAGAATAAAGTGTATGCAGTACCATATCCTCCTAGTAATACTGGGCATCTTTATTTGTTGACATAGGAAGATGGTCCCACCATATGCTAAATGAGAGAAGCAGACTGTAAATGCCTTCTCTCCCCACTCCCCTCACCCCCTGACATTTGCCTCAGTAAGGGATAGAGCTCTAAGAGTATGCCACCAACATGATGCTAGGATCTAACAATATGTTTAGAAATAAAGATATACACACATACACATGTATATACACACATGCATACATACATACACACAATGTATATAAAAAGGACAAGTCCATGCAGTCGTAAAGTAAATACTTCAAGTAAATTTTAACAAAAGGAAAAAACATCCATTCTGCTTGAACACAGAGCTAGTTTTCATTTGCGTGTGGCTTAGCTTTACGCCAGGTATATATACAATTTTGCCCCCTGCTCTTTGCAGAGACATGCCTTTGATGTAATTTAACAGTTAAGTTCTTTTTTTGGTAGTACCAGGGGTTGGACTCAGGGCCTCACACTTGCTAAGCAGGCACTTTACCACTTTTGCCACTTCACCTGCCTAATAGTTAAGTTCTTAATACAGGGCTTCATGCTTGCAAAGCAGGTGCAGGCTTGAGCCACACCTCCAGTCCATTTTGCTATTTTTTTTTTTTTGAGGTTCTGTGGTTTGAACTCTGCCTTAGGCTTGCTAAGTAGGCCTGCTTCTGCTTGAGCCACCTTACCAGCCCTGTTTTGTGTTGAATATTTTTTAGATAGGGTCTCACGAACTATTTGCCTGGCTGATTTCGAACTGTGATCCTCCTGATCCCTATCTCCTGAGTCACTAGGATTACAGGCATGACCTACCAGCTCCCGGGAACTCTGGTTATTTTGTACATGGGGTCTCTTGAACTGTTTGCCTGGGCTGGTCTGGAGCTGTGATCTTTCTGATCTCAGCCTCCCAAGTAGCTGGGATTATAGGTGTGAACCGCCAGTCCCCAGCTAGTTTAAGTTAGTAGTTGACTGTTTATGGACAGATTCTTAGTTCTGCTTGAATAAGTTTACTTTATTCCATTTTCTCATGTCTGTTTTGACGTATTTGCATGTTGTACATTTCCCAATGGGAAGGTTAGCTCTGATTAATGTTATCTTGAAAGAACCTGATTATTTTCCTAACCTAAGAATTATGTTTTGAATTATGTCATTGTAATATTTTCTGATATTGAGGTTTCAATATATTGTCAGTTTTTCTTTTGCTTTTTGCTATGAGACAGTTTCACTATGTAGCTGAGACTGGCCGTGCACTCTTGATCCTCCTGCCTCAGTGTCCTGAGTGCTGCGTGTACCATGAGGCTTTACTGCTGTCTGCTTTTCTTTGTTTTACCATAACTGGCTACTGTGCTGTCTTTAGTAATGATTGCTATTGATATGTATTTACAAGCCAAATTTTGTGTTTGCTGGTAGTTTACTTGAACTGCACTAGGTCACAGTGTAGTCTATGGATATTAGACTTTAACTTTAGCAAGACACAGTCAAAAAGGTGAAATACCACTCAAGATACGGCACTCTTTCGTACCTCTTTTATAGCTGTCAAGTCACTCAGCACTTACACTAAGTAGAAGTATTACACTATGTAGAAGTATTACTGCTCTCCTGGGAAACTTACTGCCAAATATATAGGTCGTTTTTATGTTTATTTGTTTTCTTCATATCTGGTTTGTTAATTGTTCTCTTCATGAGTTTTCTAAATTAAGTATTTATGGCTTTGTTTTTCAGGCTGGCATGGCTCTGTATAAGATTGTCCCCAAAAATCCTTACTACTTTTGGTCTGTGATGAGCTTAATTATGCAGGTGAGTCTGGCAGTCAGAATGAAATTGTTTTCTTTAAATCATTGTCTTCTGAACATCTTGGGTTATGTGTTGCAGTGGGGTCAAATATGGACCTTTTATATATTGTCAATTGACTTTTCAAGCTAGGGATGCTACGTGGCTAGTTGTCTTCCTCCTCTTTCTCCATTGCTGCTGCTGCCACTTTTTCTTCTTCTCTTCCTTCCCTCCCCTTTCTTCCTTCCTTCCTTCCTCTCTCTCTCTCTCTCTCTCTCTCTCTTTTTCTGTTTTTCTTTCCTCCTCTTCCTCTTCCTCCTCCTTTTTCTTCTTCTTTTTCTTTTGAGACAGGATATCTTTTGAGTCAGGCTGGCCTGGAACTGGAGATCCTGCTGCCTCTGCCTACTGAGTGCTGGGATTATAGGCGTGTACTATCAGTGCCTTGCAACTTGATATTTTCTGAGTTGGTGTGTCAGTTTATTTGTATTCAACATGGACTGAACTTTCCCTGAATCTTAGGTCCATTGCTGGTTTATTTGATCAAGTACCAGCCTTGAAGCTATCAATCTGGATTCGTTTTTAAGGCAATATTGTAGGTTAGTGAGTAGTCATTGAATTGGTTAGCCTTGTTTTAACATTTTTCCTTTCTGAGCCTCAGTTTGCTCTTTGGCAGAATGGAGATGCTTACCTCTACTGTACGGACCAAATTGAGATTCTGCATAGGAGAGGAAGACGTAAGATGTGGTGATTAAAAGTAGACATTTTGGGGTCAGACAGGTCTGCCTTAAATACATGTGGCTTTCCCATATGTTTTGTAGAGCTTTTGGGGGAATCTCTTAGTCTTAGATTCTTTCACTATAAAATAACTATAATATCTACCCTGAAAGGATGTTTGCAAGGGGCAAGTTAGCTCTGATAATTTAAAAGTATCTAAGATAAATGTAGCTAGTAGCAAACTATATGAATAAGAAATTGGCATATCCCTTCTTTTAAATATGTTAATATCTCAAAAATTTATCTGAAAGGCTTCCTTCTTCACACGGATACCATGGATGTATAATAAACAGACATATTTCTAGAGGAGTGTATGAAAAACCTATTTGAACATTATGCCATATTGTAGAAGATTAATATTTCAAAATGCGTAGGATGATGAGTCTTTAGTAAAGAAATTTTATTTATTTATTTATTTTGTGGCACTGGGATCACTCCACCAGCCCTTTTTTTGTTAAAGAAGGCTTTTTTGAAGTAGGGTCTCAGAACTACCTGCTGGGGCTGGCTTTTAACCTCAGTCCTCTTGATCTGTAGCTCCTGAGTGGCTAGGATTATAGGCATGAGCACCTGATGCCCAGCTTAGTAAAGAAATCTTATGTAAAGCAGACTATTCTCTTATCTCTCCACTTGGCAAATTCTGATTAGTTTTGATATTTGACTCAGTAGGCTGATAATTATGTATCAGAGTCACAGTGATGGTCTGCATGGTAGCATGAATAGTGCAAGCAGGGAACAAATTAGTGAAATGTTTATTTTTCTTCTTTTAGTCTATATCGGCACAGGATGAAAACCTATCAAAAACAATGTTTCTGCCCCTTGCTGAGAGAATGGTAGAAAAGATGGTGAAAGAAGACAAGATAGAAGCTGAGGCTGAAGTAAGTAATTGAAGGCATACTTTTGTGTTTTCATGATTTTGATAGTGTCACAATATTACATTACAGTGCTGTAATGTTCTATTACTCTAGTTCATGCCTGCTTCCTGGATCTTGGCCCTTGTATGCGTGCACTCCTGGTGTGGGGATCAAACCCAGTGCCTTCTGCAGGTCAGGGAAGCGATACAGCACTGGGATGAGCCCCTAGCTCTGGCCCTTGTAGAGATGCAGCTTTGGCAGCCTTCTGCTTGGGTTCATTGTCATGCTGAACGAGTGCCCTAAGCTAGGTGTGCACAGCTGGGAAACCACTGTCATCTGACTCTTGCTATTGGCTTCATGTCATTTGAAGACATTGTTCTATGATAACTTAAAAAAGAATGCAAGTGACTATCTTCTTTTGATTGCAAAGTTTCAATGGTTGCACTTATCTGTTTCTTTTGTAAGGTTGAACTTTATTACATGATCCTGGAACGACTGGGAAAGTACCAGGAAGCCTTGGATGTCATTAGAGGGAAATTAGGAGGTAATTTTTAAAGTTTTCTGCAAGTTGGTTTTTCTATTTAAACGTGAAAAGTGTTTAATGTGGAAACATACTTCCATGTAGAGAAATACAAAGATAAAAATCATTTGTGATTAATCACTTTGTTATATTCTTCTATATGCTGTAAATTTATTTTTAAGCTGTGTTTTAATTGAAAATAATTCATGGGTTCAGAAAATTGAAGGAGTGTGAAAGAGTGTGTTCCAGATCTCTAACACCCTGCCCAGGTTCTCCTGCAGTTTCTTGCTCTTCAGGTCCTTACCAAGATCTGTCTTCCCCTTGTCCTTCTTTTAAAAAATTAATTAACTTGTTTGTTTGTTTATTTTTGGTTTGGTTATTTTGGAGATGTGGTCTTGCTATGTAACCCAGGCTAGCCTGGAACTTTCCTTTCTTATTTATTTACTTATTTCGATACTGGGATCTGAACTGAGGGCCTCACACTTGCTAGGCAAGCGCTCTACCACTCGAGCCCCCTGCCACGCCCCTTTTTGCTTTAGTTATTTTGGGGAAGATGCCACGTGTTTTTGCTGGACTGGCCTGGACCTACACCTCCTATCTTTGCTTCCTGAGTGGCTGAGATAACAGGCGCGTGTCACCATGCCCAACTTACTAGTTGAGACATGATCTTGTAACTCTTTACCGTGGGTAGCCTTCCACGGTGATTCTCATCATCTCCGCCTCCCAGGAAGCTGGGATTACAGATATGAGTCACTACACCTGGCCTACACCCAGCTTCTTTTGAGTTTTGAGACAGGGTCTCCCTATTTAGCTCATGCTGGCCTCAAATTTGGGATCCTGCTGCCTTTCCCACTTGAGTGTAGGCATTATAGTTATGTGCCATCACACCTGTTTTTCTTTTTTTTGAGACAGGGCCTTGCTATGTAACTCAAAAACAATCCTGCTTTTGTCTCCCAAGTGCTGGGATTACAGGTGTGTATCACCACACCCAGCTTTTTTTTTTCCCCTTAAATGTGGAACTGGGATTTGAACTCAAGGCTTTAAGCTTGTAAAGCAGGTACTACTGCTTGAGCCACACCTCCATTCAGTCCATTCTGCTCTGGTTATTTTGGAGATGTGGTCTCCTGGGCTGGCCTCGAACTATGATCCTTGCAATCTCAGCCTTTCAATTAGCTAGGATTACAGATACAAGCCACCAGCATCCAGCCTGTTTTTGTTTTTTAATGTAATTTATTCTTTTACTCTAGTCTCCTTGCAGATGGGTACAATTCTAGCATTCTGGCTTACTCAGCTAGCCTGTAATTGGATAATTAAAATTTACATTCTCTATAGGAAATTGATAATGCAGATATTAATATTCTTAACCTGCTAAGCTATTCTAAACTGTTTGAAACAAGTTTGATTTCATCTCTGATTTATCTTCCACCTGAAATCTCACTGTGCTTACCCAGTGCGGCTCCCCCACTTCAGTCTATTAGAACTATATGAATGGGGTAAATTTACTAGTCCTTGGATGCTCTTGGAGTTATAAGTGTTTCCCAAATACTCAACCCAATAATACATTTTGAATCTTTGTATTTTACTGAGAAAGTGATTATAAAATTTATTATCAGACATTTACTTTGTTCTCTTAAACAAAATAATCAAGATAGTAGTTTGTATCTGGAAAGAGTGGCCTCATTTTCAAGAGAATGAATAAAGAAATGAGACATTTTCCTTCCTGTTATTTGATTCTTTTCTGGTTTGGGGTAGAAATGAAATCAGCTTATCAGCATCTATAACTTTTAATTATAGAGAAGTTGACAAGTGAGCTTCAGAGCCGGGAAAATAAATGCATGGCTATGTACAAGAAACTGAGCAGGTGGCCAGAGTGCAACGCTCTTTCCCGGAGACTGTTGCTGAAAAAGTGAGTAGGCTGCTTTTCGTGCTTTGAGCTTGTCATCACGCCTCATGATCAACAATTTTTATGGGTTTTTTTGTTGTTGTTTTTGTAATACTGGGGTTTGAACTAGGTCTTGCCCTTGCTAGGCAAGCGCTGTACATTGTGAGCCACCCTCCAGCCCCTCGTGTTTTTAAAGTTTTTAATGAGCCATCATCTTTTGGTAAGGAGGTATAATGATTCTTAGCCCACCGTGTTGTGTAGGTTAGGTCTTCAGAATGAGTGCTCAGTTCATTTATCATATTCAATACTGGTCGAAAGAGAGATGGCTTCGTTCTTAAGTGTACACCACCTCCTATTTTGGAAAAGCTTAACCTGGTTATTTTATTGATGGAAAGAGTAGTGTCTCAGAATTCTTTGACAATGCCTCAGGAGTGGTGCCCTTTTAGGGCTGCAGAAGAAGGGGCGGGCCACTGCTTGTGCCCATGGAAATGTTACTTAAAAAGAGAAGTCATTGTGGTTCCTCAGGCAGATTTGTCACAATTTGGGATTAATCCTGTGTGTGCATCATTCAATCTGATTTCAGCTCAGATGACTGGCAGTTCTATCTGACTTACTTCGATTCTGTCTTTCGGCTGATTGAAGAGGCCTGGACTCCACCTGCTGAAGGTGAACAGTAAGTTATCTTCTTTCCTAAATTACATAGGCACTTTTTAATATGCTGTTAGCAGAAGGATTTCATTGTAAGCCAATTGAGTTCTCTTTTTGGTACAAATAATATATTCCTTTCAAAGTAAGATTTCCCCCCATTTTTTAGTATAAAATAAACACACGGACGTTATAAAATTCTTATTAGCTGGGTGCTGGCTCCCACCTGTAATCCTAGCTACTCAGGAGGCAGAGATCAGGAGGATCATGGTTCGAAGCCAGCTCCAGCAGTAGTTGGTGAGACCCTCTCTCAAAAATACCTAACATAAAAAGGGCTGGTGAAGTGGCTAAAGGTGGTGTAGGCCCTGAGTTCAAGCCCTGGTACTGTATAAAACGATACGATACAATACAATAAATACAATAAAATAAAATAGTGAATGCAGAAATAAGACAGCAGATTATGAGGCTTAGTACTAGAGTGTCAGTAGCCTTTATGGGGTCCTAGGTCTGATCCCCAGCAGATACTGGGGAAAAAAAGATACTAATTATGAGGTAATGTATACTTCATAATGTTAGCTGAGTCTCAGTGAACACCTCCACCCTGTGCAACTAATGTATGCAAGAAAAAATAAATACTAAGTCATCTAATTTTTCTCAGCCTTCATTTTTTTTTTTTTTTTTTTTTTTTTTGTGGGACTGGGGTGAGGACTCAGGGCTTCAAGCTTCAAGCTTGCAAAGCAGGTGCTCTACGGCTTGAGCTACACTTACAGTCCATTTTTACTCACTCATTTTGGAGATGGCTTCTCATGAACTGTTTGCTGTGGCTGGTCTTGAACAGATTCTCCTGATCTCAGGGTCCTAAGATTACACTGCTGAGCTACCGGCTCCTAGCTTTCATCTTTTTTTTTTTTTTTTTTCTTTTTTTTTTTGAGACAGGTTGTTGCTATGTAACTTAGGCTGGCCCCAAACTAAAGATCCACCATCTCAGCCTCCCAGGTGCTGGTATTTCACTTGTGCATCCCCATGCCCAGCTCAACCTTAATCTCCAGTCGATAAAGTGTACTTCTATTTTTATTAGGCAGGGGTTTTTTGTTTTTTTTTTTTGTACTGGAGTTTGAACTCAGGGCCTCACACTTGTGTTCTACCACTTGACCCATTCGATTAGCCCTAGGCAGTATTTTATAACTAAAATTGCAACCCTCCCAGCTTTTTTTTTTTAAAGAAAGAGGTGGAAGTGGTTGTGCTACAGTGTTGTCAAAGTTTGTAGTAAGTTTGTAACTTGGTATTTGTTGGAGTATGCTCACAGTTCTCTCCTTTTTTTTTTGGTCAGTGCTGGGGGTGGAACCCAGGGCTTGCCTATGCCAGCCAAGTAGTCTACCACTGAGCTACATCCCCGGTCTTGGTTTTTTGAAGCAGGGTCTCGATATGTAGTTCAAGGTGGCTTTGGACTCATTATGAAGCCCAGGTTGGTGTCCAACTTATGATCTTCCTGAGTGCTGGCATTATAGGCGAGAACCCCCATACCCTGCTCATAGTACCTTTTTATTCTACACATATTTTATAATAATCAAGTCATTCTTTCTTTTTAAATTGTTTGGCTTGACTTTAAACTTTTGGAAGGATGGTAGAGGCCACAAATTACCCTTTTTTGTGTTTATATTCAGCTCTTTAGAAGGAGAAGTACATTATTCTGCAGAAGAAGCTGTGAAGTTCATAGAGGATCGAATAACAGAAGAATCTAAAAGTTCTCGCCATCTCCGAGGACCACATCTAGCTAAATTGGAGCTGATTAGGCGTTTACGAAGTCAAGGTTGTAATGATGAGTATAAGCTGGGTAAGAAAACATGTGAGATTTGGGAACCTGGGAGATGATGCAGGAATATCCTGTAGTAGTAGTTATTATGTGAGGCCTACATCTTCTAACCTAGAAATATTTACTAATGAGCAGCTCGCTCACAGAGTGAGTCTGCCTCACTCACACAGTGTCATTCAGTGTTAGCATCTCTTCCTGTTCCATCAGCTGCTTTGCTGATCCAATGGTGAAGTCACATTAGCTTCAAAGCGAACTTGCCAGAACTTCATGTCATGTGTGAAAGTTTTCTTGAAAATCTATTCCAAGCACTGAACAAAGCTATTGACGAAAGAATACTGGAAAGCTGGGTGCAGTTTCTTATGCCTATAATCCTAGCTACTCAGGAGGATTTTGGTTTGAGGGTAGTCCATGGAAAAAGTTAGTAAGACTCCATCTCAACCAAAAACAACTGGGTACAGTGTGGCACACACCTGTCATTGCAGCTACATGGGAAGCATAAATAGGAGGCTCATGGTCTCTGTCAGCCCTGGCATGCACTTGAGACCCTGCTTGACAAATAGCTAAAGTAGGACTGGAGGAATGGCTCAAGCTGTAGAGTGCCTGCCTGGCAAGCTCAAAATGCTGAGTTCAAAGCCCCATACCACCCAAAAAAAGAAGTAACTGAAGTGGTGGAGCTACTTCTGTGTAAGGTCTTCAGTTCAAACTCCATTACCACAAAAAAGAAAAAAAAAATGAAGGACTAAGTCAGTGTTAGAGCACTTGCCTGTCACACAGTAGGACCTGGGTTTGATCCCAGCACTACACACACACACAGCCAGAAAGAGTATTGTACAGAATTAGAGCTGTTAGCAGCTGAACAGCCAAAAGAGGAAAGAATGATGTGGAGAGTAAAGTGTCATGGGAGGGAGGCCATTAGGAAATTTGATGGAGCCCTTAGATGTTTTTTTTGTAAAATGTTTCTTTATGATCTTATTGCACCAGAAATAAAGGATGTCATATTGTGCTACTTTATAGTTTTGTCAAAAATGGTCCTCCCAAAGCAGCCAATTCTCATACTAAGAATTAGTTTTAATTATACCTTGACTTATGCTAAATTTAAGATAATCAACTCCATTTTTAGTGTCCTTTTGAAAGAGAAAGCTCAAAAGAAACTTTTTTCCTCATTCATCACTGAAAGTTTGGTCAACAGAGTTTGATCAAGAGAGGTAGAGGGCGTGTAGTAGAGTACTTGTTTAACACGCACAAAGCCCTGAGTTCAAACCCCAGTTACATAGGGAGAAAAACATTGATCAAAAGGTTTTTTTGGGAGGCACAGTTATCCTGATAGAACAAGCACCTCCAATATATGAAATCTGTCCTAAAGCATCTCTGTCCATTTTAATCATCTAATTAATGCATTAATGTTCTTGGCAGTGCATTCCACAATTAACTGTTCTCTTTCCTTCATTGTAACCTTTGTAGCTCATTCACAACCAATTTTTAATTCTGTGTTGGCTTCTAGCAGTCTGCTAGTTTGGGAATTGGAAATGAATGTGTTTTTATGGGTGCTGGTGGCTCACTCCTTTAATCCTAGCTACTCAGAAGGAGGATCAAGGTTTGAAGCCAGCCTGGGCAGATAGTTCAAGAGACCCTATCTTGAAAAAACTGATCACAAAACTGGGTTGGCAGAGTGGCTCAAGTGATAAGAGTGCCTGCCTAGCAAGTATGAGGCCCCGAGTTCAAATTCTAGTACTACAAAAAAAAAGTGTTCTTATAATTTTCAGTTAAATAGAGTCCAGAGAATTGCTTTCAGAGCCCAATGTGAAGGTCTGGGTCTGCCATGACACTTGCTTCATGGACCACAGTTCTTTGCTCACTTCCACCCACCTCTTACTAATGTCAGAGTTTGTCTGATCTCCATTATCCGTGGTGCTGCGATAGATTCCAGGGCCTTGTGCTATGCAGTGCTGTGTCACGGAGCCACCAGACCAGTATGTGATTCTTAGTCTCTTTTGGGTCCCCAAGTCCTCTGAGAATCTAATTAAAGCCAAGGACCTCTCTTCACAAAGAAATGTGAATGGGAACTATGAACCCAAATTCTACAGAGAACCTAGTTTAAGATTCTTGTTTTTAAAATTAGAGATAAGGGCAAAATAGTTTCTGCTGGGTATTGAGGGGGGGAGCGGGAGGGAGTGGAGTGGGTGGTAAGGGAGGGGGTGGGGGCAGGGGGGAGAAATAAACCAAGCCTTGTATGCACATATGAATAATAAAAAAAAAAAAAAGGTAAAAAAAAAAAAAAGATTCTTTTTTAAAATTTTAATTTATTTGTTTAATTAGTTTGGAGACAGGGTAACCTCAAACTTACAATGTAGCTCAGGCTAGCCTCAAACCCTTAATCCTCTTCCTCTACCTGAGTGCTGGGATTATAGATGTATACTACCACACCAGCTAATAATCTCTTTGTTTGGTTGGTTTTTTTGGTGGTACTGAAGTTTGAACTCAGGGCCTCACATTTTCTAGGCAGGCACTCTACCACTGAAACCATACCCCTCAGGCTTTTTTGCTTTAGTTTTCGAATAGGGTCTCATGTTTATGCCATGATACTCCTATTAAGCCTCTGGGATAGCTGGGATGATAGGTGTGTGGCTACCACACCTAGCACATTGGTTGAGATGGGGGTCTCAACTTTTTGCCAGAACTGTCCTCCCCAACTTCACCTCCTGAGTAGCTGGAATTATTGACATGAGCCACTGTGCTTGGCACAAATCTCTATTTGTTAAATCTTGCATCAGGTTGAGACTATTTTGTTTGGTTTTTTTTGGGTCTTAATTTGAGGAAAAATAAGATGAAATGTTAGCTTTAATGGTAGTTTAAATTTTCCTTTCTTTCCATTTATTTTCTTTTGGTGTGCCTATCAACAGATGTTAGCTTTTATTTCATTAGCATTTAGTTAGTACTTATTAAGCTATTTAGGAATGGAATGGAGAGAAGCATGTATGTTTAATGTTTGCATGTGAAGTATAATGAAAAAAAATTTTTTTTGGTGGACCTGGGGTTTGTTTTCAGGGCTTCATGCTTGCCAAGCAAGCATTCTTTTGCTTGAGCCACACCTGCTCTGTTATTTTGCTCTGGTTATTTTGATGATGAGACTCTCATCTCAACCAATTAACCAGGTGTGGTGGTCCTAGCCTATAATCCCAGCCATCGGGAGGTTGAGGTAGGAGGATCTCTGTCTTGAGGTCAGCTCCAGGCAAAACTGTAAGACTTTACCTGAAAAATAACCAAAGCAAAAAAAGCCTGCAGTATGGCAAAGACTCTGTCCACAAAAGGGTGTGGGTATGGCTCAAGTGGTAGATCGCCTCCCTAGCAAGCGTGAAGCCCTGAGTTCAAACTCCAGTACTTTCAAAAAAAAAAAAGAAATTGTTTCACGAGGGGCTGGTGCAGTGGTAGTGGCTCACATGGGTAAAGTGGCTGCCTAACAAATGTGAGGCCCTTGGTTGAAGTACTTCCTCCCGCCCCCCCCCAAAGACAAACAAAGATATTTCAGAAGCTGGGTGAGGTGATGCCTGCCTATAATTACAGTACTGGGAGGCTGGTATGGGAGGAGTGTGAGTTTGAGGCCAGCCTGGACTACATAGTGAGACACTAGCTCAACAAACTTTCTTTCCATTTCCTGAAGGTAATTTTAGGTAATCTGACTTTGTTTGTTTCACATCTTTTTTTTTTTTTGGCATCATTGTGATTTGAGCTCAGGGCTTCACACTTGCTAAGAAGGTGCTCTACCACCTGAACCACTCGGCCAGCCCCTCCTTTCTTATTTTCAGTAATTGGCAATGAATTCAAGCATTCAAGCAGCATTTTAATTTAATTGAAATGTTTTCAAGTTAGACTTATCAGTTAATTTAGAAATTGCTTTAGTTCATAAATAACTTAGTGATTTCTTTTTTTCCTGCCTCTTTAGGTGACCCAGAAGAATTAATGTTCCAGTATTTTAAAAAGTTTGGGGATAAACCTTGTTGTTTTACAGACCTTAAGGTATTTGTTGACCTTTTGCCTGCAACACAGTGTACAAAAGTGAGTATATTCAGAGTTCTGTTAGTGCCTGTTTATTGAAACTTGATGAAGTGTTTGGGTTTTCTCTATAATGTGTGGGAGGGCAGTCATGAGTTACCTGGTAACAGCCCCACCAGGCCAAGTGCTCTAGGTGCTGTCACATCCAAGGCATAATTTCTTTCTTTTTTTTTGTTCTTTGTTATACTGAGTCTTGAACTGAGGGCCTCACACTTGCTAGGCATGCAGTTTTACTGATTGAGCCCCTCCACCAGCACTTTTTTTTTATGATGGATGTTTTCAACATAGGGTCTCATGAACTATTTGTCTGGGCCAAATAGTACCACAATCCTGATCTCCTCCTGAGTAGCTAGGATTACAGTTGTGAACCACCAGCTCCCAGCTGAGGCAATTTTTTATACAGCAGAAAAGCTGTGCAGACTAAAGAATGTATGTTATTTCATAAAATCTGTTTTGACACTTTTTCTTTGCCATTTGCTAAAGAAGGCATTGAAAGTAAACATAACAAATACATAAAAGGTAGAGCTGGGGCTGGTGCCTCAAGTGGTAGAGTGCCTGATGAGCGAGAGTGAGGCCCTGAGTTTAAAACGCAGTGCTACCAAGGGGAAAAAAAGAATAATAGGTCTGGTGATGTGATTAGAAGCAAGAAATCTGAGCCTAGTTTCTCACGAATATGTGATATACTTCTGATCGTAATTAAGTTACTATAATGTGGACAGATTGAAACAACAGATGTGAAACTGTATGAGGAGTGGGGTTTTATTTTAAGTTTTTATTTGTATCAAAAGATTATTTATATTTATCGCATATGGAACTAGCAGTGTGGCTCAAGTGGTAGAGGGCTGGGCTAGTATGTGTGAGGCTCTGAATTCAAATCCAGTATGCCTCTTCCCAAAATGTCTTAAATGTCAAGTTGTATCATCACAAAGCAAATCAATGTTAATTGCAGTCTTAAACCTTTCATTTCTGTGATATACATTATATTATTATGCTATAACTTAGGAAACATTTACACAGTTTTGTTTTTTTTCCTTTTTGTACATGTACTAAAGCAGTTTTGGTCAGCAATGAGTGAGTGTCCCTGTTTAATTGGGTTTTATCAGTGTTGTGTGTTAACAGATTTTTTTTTTTAAAGCTATTGGTAAATTAAAAATGGTATGCTAAAGAAAGTTTTTTTTTTTTCACCTGATGTCTTTTTCTAGATATTTTCAGTTTCTGTTAGTTGTGGCCTCCTGAGTCCTACTTTACTTTTGAGACATGTTCCTTTTTTCCTGTCCTTGCAGTTTATTAATCTGTTACTTGGAGTTGTTCCTTTGTCGACACCAACAGAGGATAAGCTTGCACTGCCCGCTGACATTCGAGCTCTGCAGCAACATTTGTGTGTTGTGCAGCTGACAAGGCTACTGGGCTTATACCACACCATGGATAAAAGTCAGAAGCTGAGTGTGGTTAGAGAGCTGATGCTAAGGTACCAGCACGGCCTGGAATTTGGTGAGCAGCCTTTCTCCTGACCTGCAAAGACTTAGACAGCAGCACCCTGTTTAACATGCTTGTTAAGGAGGGTGGTTTATTAAGTGGGAAGACCATCCAAGTAATACGGTGCAAAAGTTTTTAAGATTGGAGTCATATATGATTACAGTTGCTTCTAGTTACCCACGTTCTTCCCGATTTGATGGATTAGCTCTGTTACATGGGCTATGTGAATTGTATAGTTTTTGGACTGTAAACTTTAATACTGTCTCTATATGTAGACTAAGTGAACCAAAGGGATATTAAATAGGTGATTGGCAGATGGGTCAGGATATTGCTAGATATATGTAACCAAAATAAAAATTGTGTGACTAGAAGCTGTCAGTGTTTCTCTAACTGTATTAAAAAATTAGGTGAAGTAAGGAGTATTGATATTGATATAGTTATACAAGCGCCTTGGTTTTTCACCAAAACCTCCTTCTGAACCTTTCTCTTTGGGATCATTGTGGATATTTTCCATGCTATGGAATCCTTCTTTCTGTTCCAGCTTAGTGTGGTCTTGCCTTCTTTTCATGCCTTTGGTTCATGGCATATATTTTTCTTTGTTTTGTGTGTGGTGCTTGGGATTGAGCCCGGGCCTTGTGCATGCTAGGCAAGGGCTCTGCATCACCAGTCCTCATGGCGTGTTTTCTTATGGAACTCTGCCTGTTCTCATTTTTGTTTCCTTTGGGTCAGTAAGAGTTGAACAAATGTTAAAAATAGATGTGTTTTTTTTTCCCCATAGGGAAATCCTGTTTGAAAACAGAATTGCAGTTTTCCGACTATTACTGTCTCCTTGCTGTTCATGTGCTTATTGATATATGGAGAGAAACAGGTGAGTCTTAGTAACCTAATGTTTACTCAGCTTTTATTTTTCTGGAAGTTGAACCGAGACCCTTGCTTGCACTGTGCGAGAGCTCTACTGCTGAGTTACAGCCTCAACCCTATACTCTTTTGTTTTTTATTAATTATGTACACTTATATTCTTTTCTTTAGACTGATTATATAGTCCATACTTTTGCTTTATGGGAGATTTTTAAGAATTCAATAACTCAGTTTATCCTTCTCCCTATAATCAGGGAGATGGGGTCTATCAAACTGGACTAGGCTGGAACCTTGATCCTCCTGATCTCTGCCTCCTAAGTAGCTAGGATTACAGGCATGGGCCACTGGCTTAAAAGCACTTTTCACAAATTAACTAATTTAAGCCTGTTAACACTACAGTTATTTATAGATGAAGGAAATGTAGAACAGAGCAAAAGAAGTTAGGTCAATTAGGTAAGTTGTCTGAAAGTCTTGGCAATTCAAACCAAATACATTGAGAACTATCTAAAAATGAAATTGTCAATCTTGTAAGGATTCAGGTTTTTTGAAGTCAGTGAAAATAATGTTGAAGTCCTCCAGTTATAGGCATAGTCATTTAATATTAAGGGTGGATTTGGCAGGAACTGTGTGTCTTATATATATGTTTAGTGCTGCCGAGGATCAAATACAGGGCCTTGTTTACCACTGAGTTATACTGAAGCCAAACAATAAAGCATGCTAGTAGAGATTAGTTGGAATGTGAAAGGTTTGAGGAGAGTGCTCTAGGAATTGTCAGTGCTCTCTAATATTTTTGCAAAAAAAGCATTTATGATGATTATATTAGAAAGGTAAAATGGAAGTGAAGGATATCGCTTTGTTTTATGATAAAATTTAATTAGGGAATTTATATCCTGAAAGGCCTCAGGACTTTGATGCAGTTTGTGAAGAATTTACAGAGTTGTACACATATGCCTAAATTTTAAAAAATAAAATAATATCTCCATATTTGGCTTAATAGTTCAAAGAGAAGTGTAATTAAATTTAAATCCTGTTTTTTGCTTTTTTTTTTTTTTTGGTTGTTTTTGGTTGTACTGGGGTTTAACACTAGGCCTTGTACTTGCTAAGCAGGTAAGCAGGCACTCTACCACTTGAGCCATTCCCTCAGCCCTGAAACTTCTTTTTTCTTTGTTTTATTTTTTGGTGGGCCTGGTGTTTGAACTCAGAGCTTCACACTTGCAAAGCAGGCGCTCACAAAACAGATGCGCTACAGTTTGAAGCATGCCTCCAATCCCTCTTCTGAGATTTTGATTCTATTTTAAAGAGGTCCTTTTCCTAAGTTAGTTTTTTGTTTTGTTTTTTTATACCAGTTATCCTTAGATAGCACTTCTTATAGTTATGTAATCCCTATAACTGCCCACCTATTTCATCTACTCAACTTAAGCTTTTTTTTTTTTTAAGTGGTACTGGAGTTTGAACCCAGTACCTTGCAGGGGTTAGGCCACACATGCAACCCTCAATTAGGGTTCAAATTAAATAAAATTATGGCTGTGAGTTCCAAGTTCTAACATGGGAAAACACTTAACCAAACACCAAATTGGATGTATGTTATGATCTCTACTTTGGAAAAGTAAAGAGGAAATAAATTGAAATTATAACATTAGTTTGGGTAGATTATGAGGAGTTTGCATAGGGGATAGATTATGTATGATACTTACTTAAAGCCCCCAGTTTTTGGTTATGTCCTGCTGTTTTTCTTTTGGGAAAATATAGACTATTAACCTTAAAATTTTAATGCGTAGAGCTTTTATTTTAGCTGTGTGTAATGACTTTAAAAGCAGCTTGTAAAAATTTTGAAAACAATTTAAAATGTCACCTATCCAGATCTCACAGGTATTCGTTTGCATTTTTTCTTGAATATTTTATTACTTGTGTTCAACTCTTCATAATAATTTAAATTTTCTCCCTGTATTTTTGCTGAACTTTATTGTGCAAATATTTTTCCTTTGTAATGAAAAAGTCATCATCATTGTCAATTGACAGTCTGGATGTTATCATAATTTTCTTAGTCATCCTTCCATCATTATATTTTTGTACATAAAGCTTTGTCTGCATTTCTTAGTAGTTTTTGTTTGTTTGTTTCTCCTTTCTTCTTCATTTTCTTAGTGACCAGGTGTCACTATGTAGCCCGGGCTGGTCTCAAACTTATGATCCTCCTGCCGTTACCTTCCAAGAGTTGGGATTATAGATGTGTACTACCAGGCTCAGTTTGTTTTTTCTTGAGATTGATCTTAAATGACAAATAACTTAATCTTTAAGATTATTGACATTTGGTAGGCAAAAGGAAAAATGTTTCCTTGTGATATTTCCATGCCCTTGTTTTATTATTAATCAGCATTTCTTAAGAAGTATCATGTGACATCTGTTAGTAGAGTTTCATATGGAAGAAAAATAATGTCTGGAAAATATCTTTCTGGGGTCTCACAGAGAAAATCATGTAGTGGGAAGGCTGGTAGGCTCTGGTTCTCCTTCCAAGTCTGTGTCTTCCCAGAATTTAAGTTTGTGTGATTGTCTTAATTTCTTCCCAAGATAACTGGCCACTTAAATTCCAAATTACTTTTGCAAAGGGCATATTTAAGAATTGGCATAACTACTTAAGGACAATTCTCTTTCCTTTTCTTGTTGTTTTTTTTTTTTGGTGATACTGGGGTTTGAACTTAGGGCTGTGCACTTGTTAGCAGGTGCTCTACTGCTTAAGCCACACCCCCAACTCTTTTTTTGCCTTGGTTATTTTTTAATAGTCTCTCTTTTTGACTGGGCTGACTTGGACCATGATCCTCCTAGTTATGCTTCCTGCTGAAGTTGGGACAAGAGGTGCAATGCTGTCCTGCCCAGTTTGTTGGTTGACGTGGGAGCTTGAGAACTTTTTTGCCTGGGCTGGCCTTGAACTGCAATCCTTCTGATCCCAAGTTGCTAGGGTTATTTATACAGGTGTGAGCTGCTGAGCCAGCCACCTATTTTGATTCTAATTGTTCTTTGCCACCTAAACTCATTCATATAATAGTTAAAGGAGGTGATGACATCAAAAGGGTTTTTGTTTTTTAGAAGAGTCTTTTTTGCTGTCAAGATCAGTGGATAATGATCTATTTTGGTTTTAGGGGATGAGACTGCTGTGTGGCAGGCACTGACTTTGCTGGAAGAAGGATTGACCCATAGCCCTTCCAACGCTCAGTTCAAATTGCTGCTTGTTCGAATCTACTGTATGCTGGGTGCATTTGAACCAGTGGTGGATCTTTACTCCAGCCTCGATGCTAAGCACATCCAGCACGACACCATTGGGTTGGTAGTATATACTCTGAGTAATGAGCAGCAAGCTTTCCCAGGAGCAGGGTATAAGATTCCAATTTGTAGATTTCAACACTACAGTTGTTTGTGGCATTAAATTATCATCTATCATGACACATTGCAAAGCATAAAGAGTTTATATCTTTCAGCATTTTGTGGTATTTTTAAAATTTGCATCATGTAAAAATGGTAAGAAAGATTTCCCCAAGGACAAACAAGTTATATACTCTTGTACAGAAGGGTTTCATATTTCCATAATGAATAAAATATGTTTTCTTTGGGCGGCACTGGGGTTTCCACTGAGGGCCTCACACTTGCTAGGCAGGTACCCTTACTGCTTGAGCCACTCCTAGCCCTTTTTTTGTAATGGGGTTTTCCAGGTAGGATCTCTGAAACTATTTTACAGGGGCTGGCTTTGAACTGCAATTCTGATATCTGCTAGGATTATAGGTGTGAGCCACTGGTGCCAGCTTGGCTAGAAAATACATTTTGATCAAATTTATCCCTTTTACTCTTTGTTACTTTCCCCTAAGAATTTTTTTTTTGGGGGGATACTGGGGTTTGAACTCAGAGCATCCTGCTTGCTAGGCAGGTGTTCTACCACTTGAGCCACTCTCCCAGCCCAATCCTAAACAATTTCTAATAGCTGTATACTGTTTATTTTTGGTGCTGGGGTTGAACCCAAGGCCTTGGCATGCTAAGCATGCATGCTCCACCACTAAGCTGCATCCCCAATCAATCAGCATTATATACTTTGGATATTTATTTAATTTATTTATTTATGGCAATACTGGGGTTTGAAGTGAAAGCTTCACTCTTGCCAGGTGAGTGCTCTACCACTTGAACCATACCCCCCAGACCTTTTTTGCTTTATTTTTCAGGAACAGTCTCGAGTTTTTTCCCAGGGTTGGTGTCAGATTTTGATCCTTCTACCTGCATAGCTGGTATCACAGATGTGTACCACCATGCCCCCAGCTTACTGATTTTTTTTTTAAACCAGCTTACTGATTAAAAGGGAGGGGGGTCTCAATAACTTTCTGCCTGGGCTAGACTTCAACGAGATCCCCCCAATCTCTGCCTTCCAAGTAACTAAGGTAACAAGTGTGAGTCACCATGCCTGGCTCGGAACCTTTCTTCTTCTTTTTTTTTTTAACCTTTCTTTCTGTTTTTTTGATGCTGGGATTTGAACTCAGGGTCTTGTGCTTGCTAGACCCTGAGTGTTCTACCACTTGAGCCATGCTGTCAGCCCTTGTTTTTGGCTCTAGTTATTTTTGAAATTAGGGTCTTGTTTTATCCTTGGACTGGCCTCAACTGTGATCCTCTATCTTTGCTTACCTGAGTAGCTGGTGATGACAGGCATGGGCCACCATACTTAGCTACTGGTTGAGATTGGGTCTTTTGAACTTTTTGCCAGGGCTGGTCTTGAACTGTGATCCTCTGGTTCTCTGCCTCCCAAGTAGTTAGGGTTATATGTGTGAGCCCCTATGCCAGGCCATATTCTTAGCACACAGTGTTTTGAAGTCTTTACTCCTCTCCACCCTCTATTGTTATTATTATTATTATTATTAATAATGTTATTTTGGTGCGACTGGGGTTTGAACTTGGGGCTTCACACTTGCAAAAGCAGCCACTCTACTTATTGAATTTTATTTTGGTTATTTTGGAGATGGGGTCATGAGAACTATTTTCCTGTGCTGGGCTGGTCCAATCTCGATCCTCCTGATCTCAGCCTCTCAAGTGGCTAGGCCTGAATCCCTGGAGCCTGGCTTTACTTCTCCTGTGTAGTTGAAGTTGATATATGTACTTTATTTGTTGACCTGAGACATCCATTTGAATTTGTGTTTTGCCTTTGATCTGTGATTATGTAAGGGCATTTTCTTTGTCCCTGTGGTAGTTTGAGGAAGATAGCATTATATTCTCTTACATCTTTTATGTTCCATTAATCATCAAGGTGTGAAGAAAGCATGGCATAGAAACCAAATGAACTTTGCTGGTTTTTCAGTTAGGTGAATTAGATTATTTCAATTTCAGGGTATATTACTTTTTCATTATGCCTAGCTATTTCTTTGCCATAGTAATTGGAAGTGTAGTATTTGATATAAAGTAAGTATAATGTGTTTATTCATTTTTTTCTTTCCTTGTAATCTAGTTACCTTTTGACCCGGTACGCCGAATCCCTAGGTCAGTATGCTGCTGCATCCCAGTCCTGTAACTTCGCACTCAGGTTTTTCCACTCCAACCAGAAAGATGTAAGTGAAAAACCCTGTTTCACTGTGGTCTTGCCTGCCGACTGCGCGTGATTCAGTGTGTCCCTCATGTCACACTGTGCATTGAGAGCACCATGCTGCGCTCCTGGCAAGTGCCCTTAGGCAGCCAGGTAGAGGCAGAGTTACTTGGGTTTGTTGGAATGTGGATGTGTTTAGCTGAATCCTTGGAAAGTTGTATTTAACACTGAATGCTAACAGACTAAGAAGTGTTAGACCTCTTAGATCTGTCTCCAAGACACTTTTTTCAAGGATATAAGAGATAGTCCAGAAGAGCTTATAGCCTGGGACACCTTTATTTCTGAAGTTATCTCCATAGTGAGTGTACTTAAAATTATAAGTAATTTTCTTAGAATTACACAGTTGACCAGCTCAATTCAAGAAACTGGTCAGTTGTTTTTCGTTTTTTAGTTTTTTTTTTGGAAGTGGCAATAAATGAGAGTTTCTCTGTTCCTTAATGGGATGGGATTTGCACCATATTTTTCACTATGGTAAGCTAACTTGGGTTGCATTTGCTTAAGCTGTGCATGTGGTCTCTCTCACCTGACAACCTTGCAAAAACTACAGAAGATGCAATGTGGAGAGAAGGCATGTCTTCAGGTGGTCTACTTGGTTCTCACATAATTAATAAGACTCATTGCCTGGAATTTGGCCATGCCAGATATCATATTGCTTCCCATAGCCTTTCATTCTTATGGTTTACTTGCAGCTAAAGAACTTGGCAAGGAATTTATCATCTGGGGTTCTTCTTGGCAAGCTCTTTTTTTTTTTAAATACCCTGTAGTAGCTATAAAAGTTATGGCTATCTTCCATCCCTCTGGTTCTTTAGGGGTTTATTAAATAGAAGGCAGGCAGAAGCATTTTTGCACGTGGATTATAGGTTTGTTGTTCTCAGCTTCTGGTAATTCTGTTCTGAGGAGCTTCAGGACACAGCCTAGATGATACAGTAGCAAGCAAGAGCTCTGAGCAGGTACAACACTGATTCTGCTTAAATGGTGAGCTGTGCACCTTCAGTTGGTTTTTAGCCCTCCCCCCTGCCCATAGTGATTACTGTCTGTGTCACAGCTTATGATGAGGGAGAGAGGGAAGTGAGTATCAGCATCCTAGCACATTGCTTAGAAGGTGCTGGCCTGGTGTAGAGGCCACAAGGAATTGCTACGATATTGGCCTTTAAAATCTCCTGGTGTGAGTGGGTTGTTGAGTCATAAATCTGTGAGTTTTGACTGTGTGTTCAAGTATCTGCTTGCCCTCTGCTGTTTTCTTCTTCTGTTTTTTTTTTTTAAGTAGGATTTATTAGAAAGGAAAGGTTACAGCTAGAGAAGAGTAGGGGAGCCCAGAAGCCAGTAGCTCACTCTGCTGTTTTCAAAGAGCTTTACTTATTCAAAATGGAAAGAATTGACTTCTTCAAATCTCGTTATGTGGCTCATTTATTTGTAAGGAAGGTACTGACCCGCTATTTACCTAATTAACAATATAATGCAATTACTATTTATTATCACCATCGCTACTATTGACACAGTATCTCCGTGTGTAGCTCAAGCTGGCCTCAAATCAAGATCCTCCTCCTCAGTGCTGGGATCACAGGTGTGTTCCACATCCAGCTCTGAAGAACCCTTTTCAAAAAAATTTTTTTCCCTCAAATAGCTTCTTGGTGGTGGGAGTAATTAGAGAAACTTTCAATCTTGATGGCTGGTTTTCTTCCAGTTTTCAGTCATATAGAATGCTGTAAGAACCATATTATTTGTGAGAATTTGGCCAATGAAGTCACATTATTTTATATAATAAAAATTAGGCTTTAATTTTTTTACTTTCCATAAATACTGTGTGTGAAGAATTGTTGTTTAGATGAAAAATTAACCCAAAAATGAAAACACAAATATATTGTAATATATGGAAAGGAGATTACCAGGAACAACTTGAGGGGATTTGATTTTTTTTCTTTTCTTTTCTTTTTGTGGTACTGGGCTTGAATTCAGGTTCTACACCTTGAGCCACTCTACCAGCCCTATTTTGAAAAGGGTATTTTCAAGATAGGGTCTGTCGAACTATTTGCCCAGGTTGGCTTTGAACCGTGATCCTCCTGATCCTTTCGAGTAGCTAGGATTATAGGATTGAGCTATTGGCACCCTACTCTCTGATTCTATTATGAATGAATGAATTAATTAATTAGAGAGCGTTACACTATACAGTCTAGGCTGGCTTTGAACTCTCCATCCTTCTTTCTCATCTTGCTGCAAAACATGTTTGATATTTTGCTGATGGTTGTGTGTAGCAGATGTTACTGATTAGGCTGAATACATGTGACAGAGTCTGATAAAATTATAGAATTGTAGTTATTTGGAATTAGGACTCTGCAATTTATGATGGGACTTATTTAATCACACAAAAGTAGATCATCTGGAGGCAAAAGAAAAACACAAAACAGCAAGAAAAATCCATCTTGATCTTGATTCCCTATGTCCCCATGTAAGGAAATAGAGACGATGGTGTGGACTATCTCCTGAAGGAATAGTATGCTGGTCATGACCATGGTGTCATAGCAATGGCATTCAACCTTCTTCTCATAGTATTAGAAATATCTTCCTGCAAACCCAAAGGTCCATGTTCTATATGTTTTATTCCTGGTAGTTTGGGGATCCCTAAATGCTTTTTCTTTGGGTGACTGGTGTATTCACTTCCCAATTAGCTCTTTGAAAGAACCCTTGCTCCTTAAATGGTAAATCCATTGTTCTTAGTGTGGCTTTGTGCTGTGAAATTGATATTTACCTGTGGAAGGTCTATATAGGAATCTTCTTTCTAGATAGGTCATTTTACTTTGAAGTAGACTGTTTAAAATACGACAGTCAGTGCTATATTTCTGTATCTCCAAAAGTCACCTGATTGTACTTTGAAAAATCTCCCATTGAAATCTCTGTCTTAGGTGTTCATGAAAATCACTGTTCAGGGTCAGATGTCCATGTATGTCGCTTATTTTTAGTGTGCCCAGGGTTCATTTCAGGACTCCATTTGGGATCTGTGCAGCCTCATGGTTAAATATGAGTAGGTACGGACAACATAAATCTTTAAATTACCTGTGGCTTCTGGTTTTGCCTGCAGTTCCTTTAGGGGACTGTCCCCTTAAACAGGCCCTTGTGTAAGCTCTCAGTGGTATTTACTGTGGTGTTTAAGGAGGACTATCTAAACCAGACGAGCAGAGAACTACAACTGCTTTCTTGGTTTGTTAAAGACTATCTTCCTTCCTTATTGCCCCTTATTTTTCTCTGAAAAATTTTGTTGGGCCTAGCTAGCACAAGGCCCTGAATTCAAATCCCAGTACCGCTGTTACCATTTTTCTAACGTATTCTATGGACCATTCAGAGCTTATTTTGGACTGTAATTTGTAAACTTGCTCAGAATTATCAAAATCACATTCCCATACGATTAGTTGCTGAGTCACATGTTCCCAGTTTTTTTCAAGTTTAAGTTCCTCTCGCAAGGACTGATAATAAACCTTGCTATGTTTTCTAAGCCCAGGGGCTGTGGGATAGCTGTAGATGGTTAGTGTCCCGGCCTCATCCTCAGTCAAACTAGAAGCTACACTTGAGCTTTTTCAGATAGTCCTTCTTTAAACCTGCAGGATCACAAGTAATCTTTTTAATTTTCTTGTGTCCGTCCGTCTTTAATCTCTCCAGATACTGCAGGCAAACAGCTCGCCGAGGTGTCCCATGGGGGTTTAAAAGCCGCATCGAATGCAGTTGAATTAGCGCCCGTGGCGCAATCCCGCGGCCTGAAATGAACCCTGCGAGGCTGTGTTTCAGAGGGTATGTTGTTGACTATTGGCCTATTTTCCTACTGGGCAAATTATTCAGACATAAGTACATGGGGGCACAGCTGATGAACTGAGGCTATGCAAACAGACTGGCTTTTCTAGAAAGGATTGTTGTTGGAGGCAGACATCAGCTTTCGCTAAACACTATCTTGGCCCAAAGGGGTGATCTCCTGTCTTCTGGTCCTGCTGGCACAGGCACAGTCCTGTGAAATGTTCTTCCCTGAGATTTTCTTCTATTGTTTCAGAATTTCCATTTAGAATTCTTTATCTTGCCCCTGTTCTGTAACATTTCATCTGTATACATGTTTTAATCTATAATTAAAACATAGGTGGTGAGTGTTCCCTTCACTTACTCATCAGTGGAAATTCCTAATAGATCTTAGGAAGTTTGGATACACAAGAAACTCAGTTCTTGTTCTTTTTAAGACTAGATTATGACATGACTTTTTCTAGGTCTTTTGTTTGGTGTCCTCGATCCTGAGACAATGCACATCAGCCCTGTGTATTTTCTATAATATCCAGAAAGAAACAATTAAGGGGCAGCCTGTTTTTTTCTCAAGGAAAGTAATTTTATTTGGGGTGTGGGTGTGGCCAAATTGTTCTGGCATCTTTGGAAGCTTTGTATAAAACTTAGATTATCTTAGCTGGAGAAAAACATGGAGTAATATCCCTTCCAGAATTGCACTGGCTAGGGTTGGAGGTGTGGCTCATGTGGTACATCACCTTCCAAGCAAGCACGAGACCCTGAGTTCAAACCCTAGTACCTCTAAAAAAACAAACATAAAAACCCTCAGAACCAGAATGGCACTGACTAAATGTTTGTCTGGTGTGGTATAACAAAACCTCTATCCTGTTGCATTGAAAGCCATGGCTGCCAAGAGGTCTGTGAAATGGTAGGATGTAGCTACCATCAGGGTGTTGTGATTAGTAATATTAATAAAGAAGACATTTGAGCTTAGGTACAGGAAGGAAGAGCAGTATCATTTTTAAAAACTGATATTTATATGGTAACTAGGACCTTTAAAGACTGGATTCAAAGCCTTAATTTTAGCATGATTATGTTGTTTTGGCTGGCCAGGCTTTGCTTCTGTTGCCTGACCTGTGAAGTATTTATACCAAGGTGATATCTTTCCTTCTCAGACCTCAGAATATATTATTCAAGCTTACAAATATGGTGCATTTGAGAAGATCCCAGAGTTTATCGCTTTTAGGAACAGGCTGAATAATTCTCTCCATTTTGCGCAAGTCCGTACTGAACGGATGCTGTTAGACCTTCTACTTGAAGCAAATATGTAAGTATTTCCTAAGAGGTAAAAAGGAACTGAGGGACTAGATCAGTTGCTCAGTCGTTAATGAGCTTATGTGTGTCATTAGTAGGTTTAGATAGAAGAAACGTGTCTGGGGAAGAGAGGTGGGGAAACAGGGAGAAACAGCTTCTTGAGCTTGTCATGGAGAAAGGTAGAGTTCTGCCAGCTACAGCTGACATCCGGTGTAGGTGCTAACTAAGCCGTGGTCACCATCCTTGGTCCATATTGTGCTCACAAGGGTCTCCTCCCCCACCAGCAGAGGTTTCATGAGCTAGCACTGGTCCACTTTAGTTTGATATGGCTTTGGGAGTCTCTCTTGTGTAGGAGACTGCATGACCTGTGATTGACTCTATTTCACATTAGATGAGCCTTCGTAATACTAAGTCCTTTCTTCTTTCTCTTCCTTTCCTTCTAGTAAAACAAAATCCTGGCTCATGTTTTCTCAAGTGCTTTGTTATTGAAATAAACAAATAAATTCTGTATATTACAGATCTATCACCTTAGCAGAAAGTATAAAGTCAATGAATCTTCGGCCAGAAGAAGATGACATTCCATGGGAGGATTTGCGAGATAACCGAGACTTAAATGTTTTCTTTAGCTGGGATCCAAAAGACAGGTAACTGGAACTTAACCCCAGGCAGTTCATTTCTAAAGAATTAGGGGGGAAATCTTTTTTTTTTTTTTTTTTTTTTTCATTTTTCTTTTATTATTCATATGTGCATACAAGGCTTGGTTCATTTCTCCCCCAAAGGGAAATCTTTTTTATACAAATATGAAATGTTTATTATTGGGATCAGAAAATACAGGTAAAACAAAGAAAATAAATCTCACCCCTGTGTTGGGATTGCTGAATAATCAAAAGGTTAGCTCTGTTTCATAATATGTATGGGATGAATTCCAGATGGATTAAATCCAGATGCTACAATTTCCTAGAAACTCTGGAATAAAAGATATAAAATATTTTTAAGTAGGTGGGGAAAGGTTTTGTTAGCATTATATCAAGTCTGTAAATAAAAATAATCTGTGAAATTTCTGTGTGTGTGTGTTCTTCCCCTCCCCTTCCCTCCCCTTTCCTCCTTACTACCCCCCTCCTCCCTTTCTTTTTTTTTAAATTCTATTGTATTTATTTATTTATTTATTGCTCTGGATCAAATCCAGGGCCTGCCGTTTGTGCTAGGCAAGTGCTTTAACAGCCTATAATTTCCTCATATATTAGTGCCCCTTATCTATATAGAGAGTGCTTGATAAATCAATATAAAGAATAAAACTAAAAAACAGCTTAGGCAAAGGGTTTAATCTGTTCAAAGAAATGTATGTTACAGCACCAAGGATTTTATTTCTTTCTAACAAGAAAGATTGATACTGTAGTCAGCTAAGTTGTGTGGAAAAATGTTTCTTGTCATGTATTTGTGGAGGTAAAATTTTGTGTGGCCTTCCTAGAGGGAAGTTTAGTGATCTGTATGTTGACTTAAAATGCCAAATACCATATTTTACTTATCATGTCTGCTTCTTGGAAAGGAGAACCTGAGGTAATTAAGACTCAAGCCCGCAGAGATGTATAATATGCGGTAATTCTGCAAACACTGTGACTTGTAGGTGCGTAGACCACATTAGTGTGTTACTAGAACGACTCGAGGGACTTAGTATATATTCGCTTTTACTGCTAAGGTTTGTTACAGAGAAAAGATACATGACAGGCAAGGGAAAAGTTACAGGCAGTCTAGAGAATTCTATGCTCTGATATCCACTGTTCCCCCTCTGAGAGGTATACATGGAGCAGTAGGAAAAAAAATGCCTTAATACATGTACACAGCCCTGTAGGGATTCAATACCCAATTTAATACCCAAGTGTTTTTTTTTGGTACTGGGATTTGAACTCAGGGCTTTGTGCTTGCAAAGCAAGTGCTCTAATGCTTGAGCCACACTCTAGTCCTCCTTTCCCCCCATAACCAAGGTTTTTTGTGTCCAGCATGTACCAAAATTCCAGACTCCCAGGGGAGCAGGTTTTCACCATAAATCATCTAGTTTATACAAATGGTCTAGCACAAGAGCCACTCTTGACATTTAAGTAATGATTGGAATGCAGTTTGCCACCCTTGCAAGTACGTCATTCTAACAATAATGGCTGCAGGCCTGGTGTATGTCTAAAAGATTCAGCTTAAATACTACAAGCTAATTTGTTTCATGTGATAGAAAGATTATTTTTGTTACATATGTATTTTTTGGTGGTGCTTGGGACTCAATCCAGGGTCCTGCACATGCCAACCCATGTGCTCTACTACTGAAGTCACTTAGTAATTTAGTGCTCTTTGTAGAAATTCTCTCTTCTTTTTCTAGTGGTGGTGGTACTGACACTTGAACTCAGGGACTTGTGCTTGCTAGGCAGGTGCTCTTACCACTTGAGCCACTCCTCCAGCCCTTTTTTAGTGTTGGTTATTTTTGAGATAGGGTCTCGTGAACTATTTGCCCAGGCTGGCTTTGAACCTCCATCCTCCTGATCTCTGCCTCCTGAGTAGCTAGGATTATAGGTGTGAGCTACTGCCCAGTTGCTGCTGCCTTCTTTTTTTTTTTCTAGTGGTGGTGTACTGACATTTGAACTCAGGGCCTCATCCTTGCTAGGTAGGCGCCTTTTACCAGCCTATTAGTTCCATTTTTATACATCTGTTATTGCAAAAGTCTGAAGGTAACTATACAAACTTGCTAATATTGTGGGTGTTTTGTTGCTATAAAGGCACTTTTTCTTTCTAACTTGTAGTTTTCTCTCATTTGAATTCATTAAAGAAAAAAAATCTTAAGGAGGAAATGACCTGTTCAATAGGTTATTGTGCCCGTTTTCTTGATAGTGAAATAAGTGGCTTGTCCGCCAGCATTCAGATAGTAAATGAAAGCTGGGATCATTCAGAGGTTATCTTGACGGGTGGAGGTATGTGTAGAGAGATTTGAATAAGTTAGATGGACTGAGGATGTTTCTGTTCAAGGGATGTTTCTGAAGAACATAAGAAACTTTCCTTGGAGGAAGAGACCATGTGGTTAAGAATCCGTTCCTTAACGTTGAGGCTGATCAGTGGACTTCCGAGTCTTAACCACCCTGTGGAGTCAAAGAACTCGGAGAAGACTGCTGAGAATGGGGTGTCGTCCCGGATTGATACTCTGCGTTTGCTCCTTCAACAGCTCGAGGTGGCTGTGGAGATGGGAAAGCGATTTACTGAGAAGGAAATTCAGGTATCACCAATAAGCATTTGCCATTGAAGGTGCAAAATACCTGTACTTAGCACTGTTTTTTTGTTTGTTTGTTTGTTTGTTTGTTTGGAGGTACCTGGCTTTGAACTCAGGGCTTGACACTTGTTAGGCAAGTATCCTACCACTTGAGCTACTCCACTAGCCCTGTGACTTTTTTATTTAAAAGATAAGACTTTGTACTTGGTTGAGTAGTGGAAAACAGCATTTTGTCCCAGTTTACGGTATCTGGAGGAAAAAGAGGAATAATACAGGCCACGAGGGACAGTAAAGAAAACAAAATAGCTTTCTTTTTGTGGTGGTAAATTTTTAATACCTGTTAAATTAATATGGCATTCTGGTTTTACTAAAATGATTCAGCTAATTAATGGCTTTTGACTGAATACTGAAACCAGCTTTTTTTTTGTGTGTAGTACTGGGCTTTGAACTCATGGTCTACACCTTGAGGTGCTCTATCAGTCCTTTTTTGTGAAGGTTTTTGCAAGATAGGGTCTCGCAAACTATTTGCCTGGCCTGGCTTCAAACCATGATCCTCCTGTCTTTGCCTCCTGAGTAGCTAGGATTATAGGTGTGAGCCACTGGGGCCCAGCTTTGAAACCAGTTTTATCTAGTAGTTATAAGCGTTTTGTTTTCTTACTTTGCATGAATTAAAGGATATCATTTTCCTTCTTTCCAGTATCCTTTCCTTGGCCCTGTACCAACCAGAATGAGTGGATTCTTTAATTCTGGCTGTTCTCAATGCCAGATAAGTTCCTTTCATCTTGTGAATGATATTTATGAGCTGGATACCAATGGCTTAGGTAAGTGTACACAGTGTGCGTAGTTACTCAACCTTCGTTATTGAAAACTTAGTAAATGCAATAAAATATCTATAACCTCCCACATTAGAAACATGCATAGATGTAAGCTGGCAGCTGCTCTGGAAAAGTCTAGTTTTCTAAACAAGAGACAGCTTTCAAAGTATTATTTTAGAAACCTAAGTCATTTCCATGTTTAATGTCACTTTTCCGATTCAACAGATGAAGAAATCCTTGATTTGTTGAAATATTACTGGGTTTTTAGATTGCATTGTATTTTAAAAATGAAGCTTTCAATTCAGGGAGAATCAAAAATTTTCCAAAAACTGTATTTTTTGGTTTTTCTAAATTCATAAGGCTTGTTGTACTTACAACCCTAGTAGACTTAGAGCACCCGAAACACATAGGTTTCCCGTCCTCCTAGATCATTTTAGGTAGTTCTTTGGCAGAAAGGTAATTAATGCCATTTCTTTTCTCCTTTTTCAATTTCTTTTTGCCTTCCTTTGTCTTTTTCTCTGTTTTTATCTCTCAGTAATGGGATTTAGATGTTTAGGGTCTTAAGAGAAAATGGTCCTGGTTCATGAATGAAACTTTTTTTTTTGCAATTTTAGAGGATACAGTGGAACTACAGGAGCGAATAGAGAGTAGTCTTAAATCTTTACTAGAACAATTAAAAGGTAAGTAGTCTTACGATGAATTTCTGAATTATATCTGGTTATCTGGCAGTAGCTTCTTTTGGATGGTACTGGAGTTTGAACTTAGGACCTCACACTTGCTAGGCAGATGCTCTACCAATTTGAGCCTTGTCTCCAGCCCATTTTTGCTTTAGTTTTCTGGATAAGATCTCATGTTTTTGCATGGGGCTAGTCTCAGACCACAATTCTCCTATCTATGCCTCCCTCATAGCTGGGAAAACAGGAATATATCACCATATCACCATGCCTGGGTTCTGTGTTGAGATGGGGTCTCACTAACTTTTTGCCTGGGCTGGCCTAGAACTGCAATCCTTCCCATCTTCGCCTCTTAAGGGTTTTTTTGGGTTTTTTTTTTTCCTCTTTATGGCACTGGGGTTTGAACTCAGGGCCTCACATTTGCTAGGCAGACACTCTACTATTTGAGCCACTTTGCCAGCCCTTCCTTATGTTGGGCATTTTTGAGATAGGGTCTCTTGAACTATTTGCCCAGGCTGGCTTCGAACTTCGGTCTTCCTGATCTCTGCCTCCCAAGTAACCAGGATTATAGGTGTGAGCCACCGGTGCCCGGTGTTGTAATTAAAAACATAGAGGATACTTATGATAAACTGGTGTACAAGTGAGTCTGCTTTTTCCTCCTCTCCCAGGCCTGTTCCCCAGATTCCTAACACTTGGAGTTAAAACTTGTAGATGCCACCTAATCAGTCATGCATGCCTGTGTAAAAATATATTGTAGTGATTTTTTAACATGAAAAGGTATAACACAAGCTTTTCTGACTTTTTGTTGTTGTTGGATACGTTTGTATGTCTATATAATATCTCTCAGTCATTTTTAAGGTAAGAATGTATAATATTGTATAGTATTGTGTCAGTTACCCAATTTAGTTATATACTATATCAGAATACATAATGTACTTGAGTTGTTTCTTGTATTTATAATAATGCTGAAATTCATCTGTGGGGACACAGTGTTTGGGTTATTTATTTGATGATTACCTTGGAAATTAAATTTCTAGGAATGGCATTGTTTTGACAAAAGTTGCAGCTATGGATTTTACACCTATAAGGGTCTTTGTTTTCAGGGAGCCAATTGTCTTTACCTTTATTGCTCAGATGAAAAATGCCTGGGAGCTCAATGCTGATACGGTGATCAGGAACATGGGAATGAGATGTGGTGGTGGTGGTATTTTGAAGGTGCACTTCTATCATGCCGCCTTGGGCTTTCAGTCCACAGTGGCACAGGTCCATCTGAGTCATGCTTTTTATGCTTTTGTATTTTGAAGACTATAGAGTAATAGTCCACTTGGCCTTTTGTTTTGCTTTTGGAAGACAAGGTTTTAGGATTGGCAGAGAGACTCAAGTGGTAGATTGCCTGCCAGCAAGTACGAAGCTCTGAGTTCAAGCCCCAGTACTGCCCCCCTCTCCCAGGGGAAAAAAAAGTCTGGTTCCCTGTGTAGTTCAGGCTGGCCTTGAATTTACAGTCCTCCTGTCTTAGCCTCCCAAGTGGTGGGATTACAGATGTGTCCCACCATGCTCAACTCCCCCTTTCTCTGCACTGGAAATGGGATCCAGGGACTCTTGGGACCCAGATAAGCATTCTCCCACTGAGCTACTGCCCAGCCCAACATGCAACATGGCTTTTTAATAAGCTTAGACTATCCTCTGATTCATTGAAGAAATGAAAAAACAAAACAAGCTTCCTGGATTTTAGTTTTTATATTTGCTTATTCTCAGATTACACATTGTGTTCCTAAAAGTAGTATTGAAACATAAGTGGGTAATGCCATGAAATATTTTTCTTTCTTCAGATGTCTTCAGTAAATGTAAAGGCGATCTCTTAGAAGTTAAAGATGGTAACTTGAAAACACATCCGACTCTTCTAGAAAATCTTGTCTTCTTTGTTGAGGTATGTTTTTGTTCTCTTCCTGAAAAGCATGATTTCCTTTAATGTTATGTAGGATTCATTTTTCGAAAGTGAGCAGATAATAGGTACTTTATACCTGCAGTTTAACCTCCTCAACCCTGCTTTTGTTCATTGAAAAGCTGTTTAAATCATTTTCTAAACTAGCTCCTTCCCATAATAACAAGAAGATTTCATTCAAAATACGTAGGTAAAATTCTAAAATTGCCTTATTCCTCTCTAATGTTCCTCAGACTTACTCCAAGTCTAGCTGTTTTCCCCATTCTTTATCATGTAGTTTAAGTTAATTGCTTAAGATTCTTTTATTTGTTGTTATTTACTAATTATTGAGATTCTGCATTATTATGGAGTCCAGGGGCTAATACAACAAAACTTTTTTTTTCTTCTTTTTTTTTTTTTGGAGACAGAGTCTAATGATACAGCCCAGACTGGCCTCAAATTTCTGATCCTCTGGCCTTAGCCTTAGCCTTAGGGCTGGGATTACAGGTGTGAGCCATCATACCTGGCAATAAAAAGAGGAGGAGGAACCGAAACAGTCATAATCCGTTATCTTTCCTTTTATTTTCTGTAATGTATTTGAGTACTATTCTGCCTCTAGGGCTGGTGGTGTGGCTCAAGTGGTAGAGTACTTGCATAGAAAGCATGAGGCCCTGAGTTCAAACCCCAGTAATACTAAAAAAAAAAAGTTTAGTTAACTATTCTGCCTTTATTCTGGTGACTGGCACACTTCAACTGCTTAAGAGATGCTTAGTGAGTGAATGAATAATAACTGCCATGTGCACACTGTAGTATAGGAGAAGACTGACCAGCTAATTTCATACAATGCGGGATATACCCTGATCCCCACATAAGGTATGGTTTTCAGATGAGAGGGTTTCTTACCTGGTTGGTGAAGTATTTAGAGCGAGCTATATTATAAAGAACCTTTGGATTCTTCAGTAAGCAGAAAGGATGTTTGTTGATTCCCACTTCTACAGGGAAGTGAAAGAAAACTGGAGTGGAGGGGAGGGTGGCTTTATATCTGCAGAAAGGATGAGGATTAGGCTATCCTGAAAAAACGATGGCCTGATGGGTTCGTCAGGCTTTTCATTGCTGTGACAAATACCTGAGAGAACCACTTGAAAGGAGGAAAGATTTATTTTGGCTTGCAGTTTCAGAGGTTTCAGTTCATGGTCAGCTTGCTGTGGGCAAGCTGAACATAATGGTGGAAGCAGCACATGAGCTGAGCAGCTACCTCATGGCACCTCAGAGGCAGAGAGAGGCAGGAAAGGCCTGGGATGAGGCATTCCTTCACAGTCACATGCCTAGTGACCTACCTCTTCTAGCCAAGCCCCATCTCCTGCTTTCCATCACTTTGCTGTGATGCCATCAAATTATGAATCCATTAATGAATTAGTCCATCTACCTCCAGTCAGCTTTCTGCAGCACCAGCTGAAGGCCAGGCTTTCAACATGTGAGTCTTTTGTGGGGGACCTTATTCCAAACTGAGCCACCTAGATCAGTGAGAGTGGAAATGAGGGGAGAAAGTGAAAAGATTTATATGGAACTCTTGTCATAATTTCTTTGTTTAAGCCATTGCCTTTAACTTCCTGTTACTTTTTTTTTTTTTTTTTTTTTTTCCTTTTTTAGTGGGATTGGGGTTTGAACTTGGGGGTATGCCTGCAAAGAGGCACTCTACTTTGTTCCTGGGGCCAAGGCTGATTCAACCTATGCAAGTCAATAAATGTGATGTGCTATATTAACAGAATGAAACCAAAACCATATGATCACAATAGTTTAAAAAAAAAAATTCACCATATGGTCCTTGTAACAGATGCTGCAAAGACACCTGATAAAATACAATATACAACATCTTATACATAATACAGTGGTATACAATATATTTGCTTCTCTGACTGATCTCCTGTGATGAGCTGTGCTCCTGGAGAGCTCCTGTGACACTTCATCCTTTTTGTGTTTTTCTTGGTATTTTTGGCAGAACTAGGTAGGGTTCAAACTCTGGATTCACACTTGGACTTTTGCTACACCTCCAGTCCATTTTGCTGTGATTATTTTGGAGATGGGGTCTCTCAAACTATTTGCCTGGACTGGCCTCGAACCATGATCCTTCGATCTCAGCCTCCCAAGTAGCTAAGGTTGCAGGCGTGAGCCTCCAATGCCTGGCCTAATAGTTATCTGTAGTGTAATCTTTATTGATGAATTTGTAATTTTTTTTCAGACTATTTCTGTTATCCTTTGGGTGTCCAGTTACTGTGAGAGTGTCTTGCGACCATACAAATTAAATTTACAGAAAAAGAAAAAGAAGAAAAAAGAAACCAGCATCATCATGGTAATAACAGAAAAACACAAGTACAATCTGCCTGCAAGCTTCTTTTTCTGCATGTTTTAAGATCCTAAGGATCCTAGCTATATTCTTTTTCTTCCTCAGCTTTTTTTTTTTTTTTTCCCCCTTGATAAGGCTGGAGTTTGAACTCAGGGTTTTGCTTTTACAAAGCAGGCACTCTGTCATTTGAGCCATACCTCCAGTACATTTTGCTCTGGTTATTTTGGAAATAAGGGTGGTCTTAAGAACTGTTTTTCTAAACTGGTCTTGAACCTGTGATCCTCCATATCTCAACCTACCAAATAGCTAGGATTACAGGTGTGAGGAAGTGGAGCCTCACTCCAACCTTTCTTTTTTTTTTGCAGTACTATTGTTTGAACTCAGAGCCTTATGCTTGCTAGGTAGGCACTCTACCACTTGAGCAACTCCACCAGCCCTTTTTGAGTTGGGTATTTTCAAGATAGGATCTCTCAAACTAGTTGACTGGGTTGTCCTTGAACTGAGATTCTCCTAATTTCTGCCTCCTGACCAGGTGGGATTACAAGCATGAGACACAGGCACCTAGCTCAACCTTTTTTTAAGGGTCTTGCTACCATTCATGTAAGTCTTAAACTTCTGAGTAGCTGGGCCTACAAGGTTGTGCCACCAGGCCTTGCATATTTTTCATGTTCTTATCTTTACTTTTTTTTTAGACAAGGTCTAAGTAGTCAAACTTGTCTCAAGCTTTCATTTTTCTTGCCTTAGCCTCTTCAGTGTTTGTGTTTGTTTAGTTTTCCACTATAGTAAAGGTATCCATAAAGATCCACACCTGGGTTAGACTTGCCTACACTTTGCCACAATTGTTATGTATCTGTTTTGTTTGTTGAACCATTTGAAAAAACAGTACAAAATTGTGACAGCACATCAGAACAAGGCCTGTCTCCTACAAAAACATGTCTAGAAAGGCCGTTCAGCTCATGATTACAGAAATTGGGTTGGTGGGTTGGTGGAGTAGCTTAAGTGGCAGAGTGCCTGCCTAGCGTGAGGCTCTGATTTCAAGTCCCAGTATGACAAAAAAAAAAAAAAAAAAAAAAAACACCAGAAACTATCACCTAAATTTTCTAGTATTTAATCTATTCAAAATTTATTTTAATACTTACATACTGTGATTTAGTTTTTTTATTTCCCAGTAGTTAGCTAGTTATCCCAGTACTATCCATCCACTTAAACACTGTTAAAGGTATTTTGTCATTTGAGAATTAATTTATTCATTCTTTCTTTATTTATTTAGAGACTGGGTCTCATAATATAGACCAGGCTGCCTGTGAACTTGGTTTTTTTTGTGGTGGTACTGAGGCTGAACTGAGGTCCTCATGCTTGCTAGGCAGGCACTCTGCCACTTGAGCCACTCTGCCAGCCCATGGCCTTGAATTTGTAATCCTACCACATTCCAAATTCTGTGATTGAAGGCATGCACCATGGCGCCTGATTGAGACTGCCTTCATATCTGAAACTGTAGCCATGTCTTTTGGGAATAGCATTAAGTAATGGTGTGGCATGGAATCAGTATAGTTTATGTGATGTAAGCACAGGGAATATTGGGTAATCTTTCAACTCATTTTTAATCTTTTTAACCCTAGCCGCCTGTCTTCACCAGCTTCCAAGACTATGTTACTGGACTTCAGACTTTAATTTCCAATGTTGTAGATCACATTAAAGGGCTCGAAGCACATCTAATTGCACTTAAACTTGAAGAACTAATTTTAGAAGACACTTCTTTTTCTCTGGTAAGAGATTATAGGCAATCAGCAATGTTTTTGTTGCGTATAGTCAAATGCTATCCTTATCCTTACATTGTTTTATGTTATCCTTATAAGACTTGTGACTTGGAGCTGCTGGCTTCTGGGCTCTACTGCCCTTCTCTAGCTGAAGCCTTTCCTTTCTCTTTAATAAATCTTTTATATATATATATATTTTATATATACCAAAGAAAAACAACAAAAAGCAATAGTTTTGGGGGGGTGGGTAGTAGGTGGTGGTGGGTTTTTTCTTCCTCTTCAACACCCTCCCCTGCAATACATATTTGGAGATGCTGTACTGTTTGAGCCATTCTACTGCTCGTCCTTTTTGCTAGAGTCATTTTTCAAATAGGGCCTCATTTTTATTCCCAGGCTGGCCTGGACCACGATTCTGCATAACTGGGATGACAGGCGCAGCCCACCATGCCTCGCCTTTTATTGGTTGAAATGGGTTCTCTCTGTTTGTCCAGGCTGCTCTGAAATCTCAAACTTCCCAATTTCTACCTTCTAAGTCACTAGAAGTATAAGCATGAGCCACTGTACCTACCCTGTCTTCATCTTTTGAGCTTGGGAAAGTTTTTTGCTCTTCTGGGCTTTAATTTATCTGTAGATGTAAATGATAATAATGCCTATTTTATAGAATTATAGTAAGGATTAGGCAAAGTGATAATTGGTATATGTTGTTTGCTTTTGTTAAAGTCATGATACGTGTAGTACACGGAGCAGTAGCAGCCACCAGACACTTTCTGCTTAGTATGAGATGTGTTTTGTCTTGTCTTTTTGGCAGAATTGGGAATTAAATTCAATTCCTTCACTTGGTTATGTTTAATTTTTTTAGACAGAGTTTCACTTTGTAGTCCCTGCTGGCCTTGAAATTGCTATGTCCTGCCTCAGCCTCTTAATGTTTTATTTCTTACTGTTTTTTTGGCTGTACATAGGGTTTGAACTCAGGGTTTCATGCTTACTAGGCAGGCCCTGTACCATTTGAGCCACTCTACCAGCCTGCCTCAGCCTCTTGAATGCTGGGATTATAGACTAGTACCACCATATTGCTTTGATAACAAACCTTTTGTGTTTAAAAAAAAAAAAATCTTTCAATTCAGTTCCCTTTGGGTTTGTCTCTTTTCTGTTTCTTTTCCTTCCTTTCTTTTTTTTTTTTTTTTTTTTTTCATTTTTTTCCTTCCTTTCTAAACTTGAAACCCTTGAATCAGACCTCTGTACTGTAGCCTCTATTCCTGGTCCCCTTTCCTCTTTCCATGGGGCATCCACCCAAAACTAATATGTTAAGACTTTTTTTGTGTGTATTTGTACTCATGAAGAAAATATATTTTATTATTGTGTTATTTTGGACTTTTGAAAAATAAATATTACACCATTCTCCAGCTTGGCTTTCTTTTACTTTCAGCCTATATTCAAGAGCATTTATCTTCACATGCTAGTCCACATGCATCAGTCTTGTTCATTAAATAGCTGTACAGTATCCAAAACGTGCATGCACGATAGTCAGTGCACATTTCAGGTGTGTGTGAGGGACTGTTGTTTTGGTGGTGTTGGGATCAATCCAAGGATCCTGCACATGCTAGGTCACACTCAACCACTGAGCTTCCTCTTCAGTCCTTTTAGGTCATTGTGGGATTGGATCCAGTGTACACACACACACACACACACACACACTGTAGATAACCAAATCCATGCAGGCTCAGGTCCCTCATAAAATGGCATAGCATTGCATGTAACCTTCCCGATCCTTCCTTACACTTGAAGTCTTCTGAAGGTTACTTAAGTTACCTGATACTGATAATGCAAATGCTGTGTAAATAGTTGTTAAACTGTTTTGATTTTAAGGACAATAAAAAAGCCTTAACATGTTTGGCACAGACTCAATTTGTTTTCCCTGAAAAACTCTGATCTACAGTCTGTTTAATCTGAGGATGCAGAACCTGTGGTGAAGTGGCAGCTGTATATGCTTTATATATAGCCCTGAAGGAAATGCGTTTTTTACCGACATTCCTAGACACACTTAGATTTCTAAGGTAGATTAATTGTGAAATAGCGTTGTTGGGTCACAAAGAGTATTGCCTGATCTTGGTTTTCCAGCATTGCCAACTTTATGTTAACTCAGTCAATCCTCAGCCATCTTCCTTTTTAGGTTTGAACATTTCATCACCTTTATTTTTTGTGGGCTCTACCCAGCAAATATGTGGCAGCAAATATTTAACTCATCCATATGAGAAGGTTTAAAAAAAACTCTTTAAGTCTTTTTATTATTTTGTCTCTTAAACCTATGGAATTCACTATTTGGAGGGAGATTTGTTAATATTGTAACTGGAAAAGATGGGACTGGTACAGTTGTGCCTTTAAAAATGGCTGCAGTGATGTTCAAATTATTAATAAATTTCTACCTTACCTTTCTGATGAAAACAATCAGAAATCTCATTTTATACTTTATCTGGCTGAAAAGAAAATAGAGAGGGTTTTATGTCCAAGCTACTAAATTTTGTACTTTTTTTTTTTCTTGGTTAAAAGCTAGCAGTATGTATAAATAAATAAATAAATAAATAAAGCTAGCAGTTAGCTGGGTGTGGGGGCTCACGCTTATAATCCTAGCTATTCAGGAGGCAGAGATCAGGAGGATTGCAGTTCGAAGCCAGTCAAGGCAAATAGTTCATGAGACCCTATATTGAAAAAGTGCATCACAACAAAAGGGCTGGTGCAGTGGCTCAAGGTGTAGGCCCTGAGTTCAAACCCCAGTACTACAAGAAAAAAAGCGGTCAGGTGGATGTGGTGGTGCACACCTATAATCCCAGCACTTACATTACTGAAGCAGTTGGAAGGCCAGACTGGGCCACATAGCAAGACTCTGTCTCCAAAATAAAAAAAGGTCAAGTGGTAGTACCTGAGTTCTACCCAGTACTGCCAAAAAGTATGATATCACTGGGTGCTTGTTGCTCATGCCTGTAATCCTCACTACTCGGGAGGCTGAGATCAGGAGGATCACAGTTTGAGGCAAATAGTTCACAAGACCCCATGTCCAAAATAAGTACAGCAAAAGGGACTGGAAGCATGACTCAAGCAGTAGAGTGCCTGCTTTGCAAGTTCAGAGCCCTGAATTCCAACCCCAGTCCCAACCAAAAAATGGTAGCAGTCAGAAATCTGTTTCTCTACTTTATATATCTTTTAATAAAGGATACTTAATAGAATAATGATGTTGAAGCAACAGGGTCTCAGTGAAAATCATGTGGAAATACATTGTACCTGTGAGGCCTTCTTGCTGTCTCTGAAATTGAAAATGACCCACTTGGGTAGCACTTGTAATGAATGATGGTAGTTTTAACTTTTATCTGTGGAACTATAATTTGGGAGAATGAGATTTGGCCAGACCACTGATTTTTTTTTTTTTTTCCTCCTCCTTTGTAGGAAGAGAGAAAATTTTCAAAGACTGTGCAAGGGAAGGTGCAGAGCAGTTACCTGCACTCACTTCTGGAAATGGGGGAGCTTCTGAAGAAAAGACTCGAGACCACAAAGAAACTAAAAATTTAAGGAAGTGTGACTCACAGGCACTGATGACTCTCCAGCAGAAAGTGACGACACCATCTTCCCAGGCAAAAGCAACATCTGGTGACCATCATTTTATTCCAGAACTTCCTCATAAAATGCATGAAGGACTTTGATTGTGAATTAATTTTTGAGGTATTAAATATATACAGCTGATTAAATTATTGTACATGAAGCAGAAGCAGGACCCTCACTGGGTTTGACCACGTTTTATGCATGTTCCTATGCATACGGCAGCAACACAAGAGCCCCACTCGTCTTTCCGCTGTCACCAGAAACGTCAGGGGGTGGGAGGGTTCTATAAAAGCAGCAGTAGATATTAAACATAAAGAAGCGTGGACCTTGGAGCAGCCGAATTGCCCTCTCTTCCCAGTAGCAGAAGTTGCGGTCTGTTCCATGAGCCAAAGGAGGCAGAAAGCAGAAGTGGAGGACGTGACTGGGAACGGAGCCCTTTTACAGCTGTGTGGCTCCCACAGAACCAAGGCAGGTCCACAGAGGGCCTCGAATGAGATTTGGAATAAGCACTTGCCACTGAAAGGCAGCACGCAAGAAGACCACAGGTGCTCCAAAGTTTTTGGCTTAATAGTTAGCCAAGAATCCCCACTGTATCTCTTGTGAGAACTAAGTTTCAGGGAGGCAAGCAAGGCTCCAATAATTTACAGCTGTTTCCAGGGGAGAGCGGTGCAGACCATTTAGTAAGGCTACTGAGGCCATCTTAGGAAAGACGGGAGTCTCCTGTAAAGACAGGTGCACGTAATTGATGCTGGCAAGTCTGATGGTGTTCCATTGGTTGTGAGTCATATACTGCAGTTGATTAGAAGTCATATATATATATATATGCTTGGGAATTAAGATTTACTATTTTAGTGCTTTTAAATGGGGGATTCAGAAAGGAAGGAACTGTATATTACAGATTTCACTTGGGTTTTAAGCTTTAGGCTGGCAAACCCAATGTTATCCAATGGATTTGATGTTTAGTGTACTTTCTTTAAACTTGAGAATTACACCAGGATGGTATTTGCTTTTTTCATTCAGAGGTCCAGTTCCCAAGATTGTAGCTTTCAGAAGTTGGTCTGATAGAAAACATAAAAATTGCCCTTGACAACATGACACAATTTTCAGTTTCTTTGATAACCTTTTTTGGTGTTTGAATCCCTGCTTCTGTTTTTGATCTTTGTTAACCTAAATATAGTTAAGAGTTGGTAATTCTATAAGAGCAAAGAAATGAATTTGATGAAATTCAAGCATCTGATGGATGATTGGTCTTAAAAGATGTCAAAGGTCCTTACCTATGCACTACTCCAGTGAGATGTGATACTTTAAGAGCAAACAAAAGACAGCTGGGAAAATCTCTACGTAAAGAATTTGCATTTTGTCCCTCATCTTGACTTTCTTAGATTAACAGTTTGATATGGTAATTAATAACTGTTTAAACATCTACGTATATTTTTAGAAGTTACTATACTGCCTGTTAAATAAGACTTCTTGGAAAGCCTAGACCATCAAATAATTTTAAAATATTATTTTTGATATAAATTAGTAGCCATAGTGTTACATACACCATCCCAAAAGGAAGAACTGTCTTGAACAAGATGAACTGTAAATTCTGAATTTCCTTTAACAACATCCAGTTAGTTCATAAAACTGGCCTGTGTATGCAGGGGTGGGGGTTGTGTATTTGGCATGTGTTCCTGGAATGCTTCTATGAATATCCAGAAAAGTACTGTACATAGAAATCGAAATGCTCTTTGAAACAAGTCTGTCAGCTGACCATGATCAATCTAGCATATGATCAGTGGGCTGGCCTTGGTCCTCAGGGACAGTGCGTGACACGTGGTCTACTCTACCAGTCTTCTGCCCAGAGGTCTCTGGGACCTCTGCTGGTTTTACTGACACAGGTTACAGTGGAGTTATGCTTCCTTTGTTACTTGCTAATTTTCCTACTAAATGTAGCCTCTCAGATCCAGTTCTCAAAGTTTGAGATAATTGTAAAAATGAAATTATGCAGAAATGGCCAATATCTTTTATTAATCTGTTCTTTTGGAAACTGTCATGCACTATAAATTGTGTACAGTTAAAATATATATATATATATATATATATTCTTACATGAGTAAAAAGCACCCTCTCCCAGCAATCGTATGTCATTGGAATTTGAAGAGAATTCCCAAATAACCTGTTGCTGCTGCTGCTGTTTTTGGTTTGTATGGGTTTTTTGTTTTGTTCTGTTTTCGTGTGGTAAATTGATATTTAAAAAAGAAAAAAGAAGAAAAAACACGACTACTGTTTACAGACTGAAAAATTATTGCTTTTTATACTACTGAGAACCTAAGTTAAGACTCCAAAGCAAGCATTTGGTTTAAATCATTTATCTGATGCAGATAAAAGGCAGAGAAATTTTTAGTGTTCTCCACATAATGGAAAATGTACAAATGCCTAGTTGTGTTGCCCATCAATTTTGTATATTTTCATAATTTTAATTGTTCAAAATTGCATTATATTTTGCAGTCACTATGTTCAATCTGAATTTGTCTTTCATTTTAACTTTTAATATAAAAAGAGGGTTTCAACATACCTACAGGCTTGTAAGTGAAACTCTTCCTACTCATTTGATGTGATTTATTAATATGGGAAGTCTGTATTCTTCCTTTAGAATTAAGTGAATCATAGCAAATCTACTTTAAACTGGATGGGTTAATTTATATAAACATTTTCATTTGAAGTTGGCATTTCTTCCTGGTTCATTTTGTTCAGTCTTAGAAGCTACAACCTTCTAAATGGTGTAACTCATCTCAATTTTGTGTTGAGTACTATTATCCCCAACAAAATGTTATTATCTTAGAATATTTGATTCCAAGGACACTTGTCTTTTTGGCTTAAAAGAAGTACCTCCTTTCATGTTCACATTTATTAACATGTATGTTCCAGATTCCTAAATTTTAGGTTTGGCTAATATCTTGGTTTGAGGCGATTGGTGGGGAAGAGGTTATAAAAGTAAGTGTCAGTACTTTGTGACTTAAGTCCTTTAATGAAGTAAATCAGGGTACATGAGTGTGTCTAGAGGGTCACTTCAGACTGGGTCAGGACCTCTTAGGTGGCAACACTGGACCTGCATGATGAAGAGTCAGCTAGGAAAAAGTGCAAAGTCCTAAGTGGGAAACTGCTGGGCATGCTCCCAGACCTGAGTGAAAGGAGTGGAAAGAAGTAGGGGTTGAGGTAGAAAGCAGACAAGAAGGGTCAGCTGTAGCCAGGGAATGGCTGGGATTGGATCCTAAATGCACTGGGAAGATACTGGAGGTTTCAGGCAGGCTGCTGATGCTGACATGATTCACTCAAGGATCCTTGAACTTAAAAATTGAGATTCAAACTTTACTTGGGCATGTGGATGACACAGTGGAAATAGGAGCTGGTTTTCCATTTCCTTTCTCGCCTCTGTCTTTTCATTTATGGATTATGTCCATCCTAAAGTTCTTTTCCTTAAATACAAGGCAGGTGCTTGCCTATACCTCACTGCTATCCTTAACTTTCCCTAAAAGGTGAGCTCAGTGTATTCTTCGTAACGTTTCCTGTATTTTTAGAAGCTGTTATTGTCTTGATACAGTGTGAATTTCATAGTAATTTGTGCAGGATCAATTACATGACTCAGATGCTTATACAAATTGTAAGGTTTCCTACTGCAGTTTATGCTTGAAGCGAAGAGCTTTTCTACAACTTTCAGCTCCATACGACTCAGGAAATGTGGGTCCCAGATAAATGAGCTAAAATCTACATTCCCCCAAACCATCTCATGTTCTTTTTTTTTTTCCTATTTGAGCCATGGTCTCCTTATAGATCCTCAGCTGGCCTCAAACTCACCCTCTTCCTGCCTGCTGAGCTCCCTAGTATTGGAATTACAAGCACGCACCATCATACCTGGCCTGTTTTTTTTTTGGTGGGACTGGGGTTTTTTGCTTGCAAAGGAGGCACTCTACTGCTGGAGCCTCACCTCCTCCTGTACATTTTGCTCAGGTTATTTTGGAGTTCAGGTCTCGTGAACTGTTTACTGGGCATTGAACTCGGGACCTTGTGCTTCCGAGGTAAGCGCTCTAACCCTTGAGCCACTCTTCCAGTCCCATATTCTTAACCCTTGATGGTCACATTCAGAGCCCGAGGTGGTTAGTTCTCTGTCAGTCATCTCTCCTCCTGTGACTTTTAACTCTATTTTTCTTTCAGGGCATCAGTCACCAAGAACTACTTGTAATTAAAATTACTCTTGGCACCATTTGAGAAAATGTGCAAGTTCCTTAGAACAAAATTTCAGTGTCCTGCTTTTGGCCTTCAGGAAATTTCCTTAAAATTATTATATAGTATTTTGAATCCGTAGACGCTTTGAATCACAATATTGATTTGTTAGATGCTAAGTAGAGGAAAGGAATCCATTTATCTTAAGTGTCAGGGAAGACTAAAATTTTATGTGGCACGTACAAATCAATTCAGTGTGTAAATTAGAGGCTTTTTTATGTGGGACCAGGATTTGAACTCAGTGCTTTGTGCTTACAAAGCAGGCACTCTACTACCGCTTGAGCCACACCTCCTGTCCATTTTGTTGTGGTTATTTTGGAGATAGGGTCTAATGAAATATTTTCCCAGGCTGGCCTTGAAGATCTTCCCAATCTCAGCCTCCCAAGTAACTAGTTTTATAGGTGTGAGCCACTGGTGCCCAGCTCTAGTAATCTAGATTAGTAATCTAGTAATCTAGTCCCCATCCAATAACTCGTTATTGGTGTTACAAATAACCAGTCAGACCCATCCAATGTACCCATGGGTAGATGGCCACTGTCCTTTCTGTTTCTCTCTCGATAGAAGACTGGTTAGACCATCAGGGACTGCGTGCTTTTGGTTTTGAGTTCTGTCCTTTGTCTTTAATTTCCATAAAACAGTGAACACTTATTCAGAAGCAACCCGGTTTAGAAAGGAAAAACTGGAATACTGCCGGGTATTGAGGGGATGACGGGGAGAGGGAGGGGGCGGAGTGGGTGGTAAGGGAGGGGGTGGGGGCAGGGGGTAGAAATGACTCAAGCCTTGTATGCACATATGAATAATAAAACAATAAAAAAAAAAAACCCTGGAATAGCCAAGCAAGTTTGCAAGCATCCAGAGATTATTTCAAATAGAATTGAAATAATGAGAAAAAGAAGTATTGAAAATACTAGACTATATAAAAATTACATTCTTTCTAATAGCTCAGTGTGAAAGTGGAGCAGCTTTGAAGCTTGTTATGACTCCAGAGAGAAGATCTGAGAGTTAAGTCACTGCTTTCTACTCTGCTTATTAAAAGTTGGTGTTTGTTTACTGAATGACAGTGGCAAAGTAACTTTCAAGTGGACTGAATTATGTCATCTAGTTGTCTAAAGTCTAAAAACACATTGTATCCATAAAACTGAGAAACTGCCATGCCTATCTGAGAGCATGAAAAACTGCCTTGTTCACCAGTGTTGGTTCATCAGTGTTGCTATTGGAGGCTTTTTTTTTTTTTTTCCTTGTGGTACTAGGATTTGAACTCAGGGCCTAATGCTTGCTTACCACTTGAGCCACTCTGCCAGCCCTTTTTTGTGTTGGGTATTTTTGAGATAGGGTCTTGCTTTTGTTGCTTGGGCTGGCCTCAACTGAAATTCTCCTGATCCGTGCCTCCTGAGCAGCTAGGATTATAGACCTGAGCCTCTGGCACCTGGTGCTGTTGAGTTTTAAGGACCAGAAGGTAAGCAACACATTTTAACACAACCCAGAAGAGCCTGAACATAGCAAAGGTTGTGCCTTATGTTGGGGCCAATTTCCAGTGTTATCAGGATAGTGTGTTTCCCTGTAGAATGGAGTCTATGCAAGCTTAAATTCAAAAATAAATTCGAAGAAAACAGGTCATGGGTCAAAGTATAATCTGAAGAAAACCGAATGGCTCAGGTCCACTTAACCAAAACACTGAAGCTTTTATTGATCAGAATTACACTTGTCAAGGACCTGGGCGGTACCCTCCTCTTTATAGCACCATTCCTTCCCAGGGGGCATTTCACTAGCTGTCCCCAGATGAGCTCTAGACACATCCCAAGTACAGTCACATCAGCAAGAATGTCCAGGTGTACTCAGGGCTCAAATTTCTGGTTTAGTACCTCTTTTCCCACTACCCCCTTCTATGACACCAAGGTCTCACCCAGCAGGTACCTCTCCCCTCCCCACTCCCGGCAAACCTTGAAAACCTGAGTGCCTTTCACAACTCCTCTTTCTCAGCCCCCTTCTTCTGGAAGGCAGTCAGGATGTTCAAGCTCTTTTGGAGCTCTTCCTTCTTCCCATCACTCATCTTGTTCTTCTCAATCAACTTGGTGATCCGGGTCATCTCTAATGCCGGGAAGTCCTCACCTTGGTCTAAGACCTTCCCCATGATCTTCAGGTACTGCTCAGCCCACTTCTTCTCAGTCTCCTTCACACTGGCAAGGTTGTCCTGCCCCTGTTTGAAGAGGGCCTGACGGGCCTCCATGCTGGAGGCTTTGATGAACTCTCCTGCCAGGGCATCATACACAGGCAGGCAGCCAGGCATACCCAGGTATACCCCTTGCTTCTTCAGCCAGCGCTGGATGGCTCCAACTTTAACTGCTCCACTGTATGGCACTGGGTTTTCAAAGTCCCCATCCCGGAAGAGGTAGAAGACTGGGTACTTCTCTTTGTCCAGCTTGTATTTCTCACTCAGCTCTATGTTCAGCTTGTCACCATAATCTGTGAACAGAAACCAAAGATGAGGTGTGAGACCATGAGGAACTTGGGGCAGAACATTGCTCTGGGACCTGAGTGGAGGGAAAGAATCTTCTTGGCTGTAAAACAGTTCAAAGTGAGGTCTCACCATAGAGACGCTGGTGTGAATTTCTAACCTGGCATGACCTGGTTATGTGGCATTAGTCATTTTCTCTCTCTGAATTTCCTTCATCAGGAAAATGGGCTCTTCTGAACATTTATTATATGTCCACTCTGTGCCAGAAACTGCTGTGGGTATGAGGACCTAGTTTTGACTTAAACTGACTATCAAGCTCTCTGACCTCAAGGAGCTCACATTCTAATGGTGAGAAGAGAGGTAGTAAACAGGTGACCTGTAAGCAATTAGTGCCAGGATGAAAATAAAACAGGGTGATGTGATAGAGTGTCTAGGTAGAAAAGCCTACTACAGGCAGTCATGCAAGGCCTCCCTGTGGAAGTGACAGCAGCTAAGGGACCTTAATGTTAAGGATTCAGCCACATGACACCCTGGGAAGAGTGTCTCAGGGAGAAAGGACTGAAGGGTCAACAGTGTGTGCTAAGACTGAGCTTGGAGGTCAGGATGTAAGGATTACCAAGGCCAGTCCTGTGGCATGTAGGAAGAAGGGCCACAGGTCCTGGGCAATGAATGCAGTCTGCCGAACGAGGGCTGTTGGGAGAATCCATGAGAATGAGACCTGCTAATTAAATGCTTAGTATGCAGCAGCTGCTGCTGGTACTTGTGACATTCTTCCCAACGGGCAGTAGTCCCAAGGGTTGATACTGTGACAACTGATTTCTTACACTTTAGCAAGAAGAAATTGCCAAGACAAGTATGATTGGGTGATAGTGTTGGATACCTGGGGTTCAAAACCTAGTTCAGCCATGTAACAGCTCTTTGAACCCAGGGTCTCGCACTTGCCAAATCTCTACCACTGAGCTATAGCTCTATCCCTTTTTATAATTTTGAGACAGTGTCTCACTGAGTTGCCTAGGTGGGCCTTGAACTCATGATCCTCCCAAGTAGCTGGGATTACAGAAGTACACTAGTACACATCAGTTTCTTGATTTGAAAAACGAGGGGAAGAGTACCACAGTGCTTCCTTCATCGTTGGCACGAGGATGAACAGATGGCCTAGCATGGAGTACAACTATCATTACTGCTATAATTCAAAAAGCCCCGAGGAAACTGAATGGAAGGTGAGTCAGCTGACCAACTGCCTGGGAGAAGTATACCAGCCATCTCTACCATGACCAGACCCCGGTGAGGTCCCAGCTCACTAGGGAATAGAGGAGTCTTAGCTGGGACAAGCGAGAGGCTACTGTGCCCAGGATAAACATATATATGGAGCTGTGGACGAGGCCACCCTGTGGCCTGAGAAGTCATGTAAGCTCCGTGAACATCAGTTTTTCAAATATTAAATGGAGATAATACATCTTGCCTCTCAAGCAGGGTTCAAGTGAAGGTTAAAGACTCAATGCCTGTGCAGATCTTTATAGAGACCGTAAACCACTAAATGCTAGTGATAAGTATTACTAAAGCTGGCATCGTGGTTCAGAGCTGCCCTTAGATTGGTGGTAGTACAAGTGCTTTTTGAATTATAGCCACAATCCAATAGTTTTGGTAGAAAAGCTGAAATGAAGTGAGAACTGACTGCCATCTCCTCTGCCCCGTCCCCTGCAATGGGAACTCACAGTAAGTTTAATGTCAGCCAGGTGGAGGTGAAGGAAGAGAGCAGGCAACTGTAAGACTGAGCTGAGGTTCCAAGGGCTCAGAATCTGCTCAGGCTAAGCTTCCCATGGGCACCAGATTCCTTGAGAGGCCATAAACCCACTTACCCTTGTGAGTACCCACTTTTCCTACTCTTCCCTCCAAGTAGGGAAACAATTCCTGGCTTCCTCCCTCTCTGCCCTCCCCAGTCACCTTGGACTTGTCCATACCTGAGATCCCCACCTCTGCCACCAAGAGATCATCGCTGGAGGCCGAGTTTTCAGCCAGACGTTTGAACTCATCCTGCTTCTCACCGTACGGGTACTGGGTGTCGAACTTCACCAAGACGAACTTGCTTTTGGGAATTACCTGAGGGCGCATAGAGCTGAGGAAGTGGGGTGTTCCAGGAACTTTTGGGGCTGATTCCCTTTCCCAAGGGGCCCCTGTTTAAGAGAGTAAAAACAAGCCTACAAAGGAGACAAGCTCTCATAACCTAATATTCATCCATTCACCCACTGCATCATTTAACAATTTAGTGGGGGCCTGCTACGGGCAGGCCATTAGGTACATGGGCACAGTAATCAACCCCTTCTAGAGTAAGCAATGTTGTAGATGAAGCTAAGGACTTCCCCTCCAGTGTCCCTTTCAGTAAAGCCAAGAGGACCTTAGCATGCACTCCAGAGTCCTCTGTCATGCCGGTCAGCCCAGGAGGTCTTTCTCAGTAAACACTTAACCAGAAATCTGACAAAAACAGTCTAAAAAGGGGTTGGTACCATTGAGGACTCTGGCTAGACAGGCCAGAATTTGAACCAGGTCATTCTGCAGGGCAGATAAGTTGGTGCGAGGCCAGGCTTGGGTCAATGTCTTCTCCCTACACCAGAATTAAGAAGTTCCCTTTGGCTAGATACCTAGGTCTTAAGCTGTCAAGGCCAACAAAATGTTTTAATTGAAGTAAAATTTATCTAACATAAAATCCACCATTTCAGAGCATATGATTCAATGTATTAACAGTGTTATGTTACCATCACTACTATCTAGTCCCAGAAAATTTACCACCTGGAAAGACTTGTGCCCATTAAGCAGTTCAGTTATCCCTGCCTCAGCCAGTCTATGGATTTGCCTATTCCGATGGAATCACAAAACATGTAGACTTTTGTGTCTTACTTCTTTGCTTTAAGATTTAAGATCTGTTCAGGTTTACCATGTATCAGTACTTCATGCCTGGTGTGTGTGGTGGGGACTGAAGTCAGGACTTCCTTGCGCTAAACAAGTGTTCTACCATTTGAGCCAAACCTCCTGCTGTTTGCATTGTTTTTTGAGATAGGGTCTTAATACCTTTTTGCCAGGCAAGGCTAACCCTGAACTTTCAGTCCTCCTGCTGCTTCTTCCCAAGTAGTTGGGATTACAGGTATGTGACACCACACACAGCTTAGAACTTCATACCTTTTTATAGCCAAATAAGCCATGTATCAGTTAATAGATATTTGGGTTGTTTCTACATTTTGGCTATTATGGATAGTACTGCCCTAAATGCTCAGATACCTGTTTTTATTCGAATACCCAAATTTAATTCTCTTGTGTATACTAGGCATGGAACTTGAGGTGATATGTAAGTCTCCGTTTAGCTTATTGAGGAACCAAAGGGCTTCCTTTTGATGGTTTCACCCAGTGTACAAATTTTATTTAACAAGCTGCCTTCCCCTCTTCCCACAACATTTTGCTTCTCTAATTCAGTGATCACTGCTGTCAGGTTTCTATCACAGGCAATCACTACATGTAATTAGTCTAGCTGAAGTGACAGAACTTAATGTCTTTGTTGATCCTTACTGTGTACTGATGTCTATCCGGGTTTAGCTGTTTTTTTTTATTTTTTGGCAGTACTGGGGTTTGAACTCAGGGCCTTACGCTGGCTAGGGAGGTCCTCTACCACTTGAGCCACTCCACTAGTCCTTTTCTGTATTGCGTTTTTTCGAGATAGGGTTTACAGACTATTTGCCAGGGCTGGCTTTGAACTCAGGCCTTCTGATCTCTGCCTCTTAAGTAGCTAGGATTATAGGCATAAGCCACTGGCAGCCAGCCAGACTTTCAGTTTTTGAGAATTATTAACACTGTCTAGGGATATGAAGAAGACACCAACAGAACAGGTCATCTTTAAGTGGTCCCTGATGCCCAAAAAGTCTGAGCTTTTGGGGACCTAAAATCAGGGAAGTCTTAAAATATAAATCAGATACATCCCTCTGGTCCAATTGGCCTTGTTTCAGTTCAACACATTACACGTCTTCCCACTCAGGGCTTTTTCATTTGCTCTCTGCTGGCTGGAAAGCCTTCTCAGTTCTCTGTATGGCCCTCTCTTTATCATTCAAGGCTCAGTTCAAATGTCCCCTTCTAATGGAGATGATGCTTCTTCATTCCCTTCATACTCTCCCATGTGATGAATTTTCTTCACTACATCCATCACTGTCTGAAATCTGTATCTTGTTTTTTTCTGTCCTCTCCACTAGAATGTACACTCACAGGAGTATGGACTGTGTATGACCTGTATTTGGCTGTAACCCTAGGGTCCCCCAGTGTCTGGCGTATGGCAGATGCTCTGAAACTATATGTACGAACAGAACTCTGGCAGAAGCTACATGTCCAGGGAAGAAAGACTTAAAAAAAGCACAACACAGGATCCCTACCAAGGGACCTACAGTAGGATGGGACAGAGCTCAGTGCTGTGGTAGTTGCCCAGCATGCTCAAGGCCCTGGGTTGGATCCCCAGCACCACAAAAGAAGAGGGGGAAGGCTACACTTGCATTATAGAATAATACTAATAACATACAGTGGCCTAACGCTGAAACAGAATTGAAGTCTCCGTCTTTCACTTGCACCCTTTTTTGCTAAAAGGGTAAGGCAGAGTGGTTTGAATGGCAAATAGCTGCATAAATGATTCTGTTGCTGTTATTTTATGCAGTCTGTGTATCTCTCTCCCCTCTCTTGTTTGGCAGTACTGCATTTGAACTCATCCTTGTGCTTGAGCACTCTGCCACTTGAGCCACGCCCTCAGTTCTATCACTTAGTTGCTTTAGGACAAATTACTCTATCCTTGAGAAATCTGCTGTACTATTCTTATTGATAATCAGGCAACTTGCTTCTTCAAAGTACAAAGAAATTTTATTTTTTGCGTACTGGCATTTGAACTCAAGGCCTCATACTTGCTAGGCAGGCACTCTACCACTTGAGCCACGCCCCAGCATCTTTTTATTTTTATTGAGACAGAGTCTTGCTCTGTAGGTTGGGCTGGTCTTGAACTTGCTACGTAGCCCAGGATGGCCTTAAACTCAAGATCCTCTAGCCTCAGCATTCTAAGTGCTGGGATTACAGGTATGAATCACCACACCCAGTTAAAAGAAATTTTTTGTTCATTGAATAAAAAGTTACATATACCTGACACTATTCTACAAGAACACAGTAGTGAACAGGTTTCCTATCTAATGGAACTGACATTCTAGTTATGGTAAAAGGCAAGAAACAAGCAAAAAAAGATGCTGGAAATTCCTGAAAGGCAAAGTATGGAACAGGCTGCTTCAAACACCAGGAAACTCCCCTTATGTTTGATGGTGATGGAAGAGAGTGAGATGTGGGAAAAGACTGGAGAAAACACCTGTTCATTCACACAAATTATTTATTGAGCACCTTCTACGTGATAGGTAACCATGCAGATGATCAGGAACCAAAGCATGTAATATTCTAGTGTGAGAGATAGATAATAAAACTGATAAGGAAAAAAAATCAGTGAAGAGTGCCCTGAAGAGAAACAAAACAGGGTAATGCGACCAAACTTCAGCCTAGAGGTGTAGAAAACCAAGGATGTGCAAATGCACTTCAGCAGTAATGAGCAAGGAATATTCAAAGGACAGAAGGAAGGCTTCTAAGGCTGGAGCAGAGGGGACAAACAGGAGAATAATTAGGAGATTAGAGGGGCTGATCATGTAAGGTTTGCTACTGTGTGGAATCTCAAGGTAGAAGCAGGGAGGACAGTGAGGTGGTGACTGTAATGATGGACCCTCATGAACCGATTAGGAAATACTGTTAATCTTGTGCAGAATGTCTCTTTGTGTCATATTTGTGTTGTGATGTTACCAGATTTCAATGGAGTGGGGAGGAAAAGTGGTGTTACTTGCCATCCAAGGACCAAAAGCGTAGCATGATGTGGGGTGCACCTGACAACCAACTAGCCATACCTACACTGTAAATTCCTGAAACTTTGCCTTGAATGAGCTACAAGTGGCCAGACCACACCAAGCAACACTTTCAGAAACAGAAGAGTTCAACCACTTGAGAAAGACACTTTGGAGTTCCATTTCTTGGTTTCACTTCCCTACAATGGGTACAAAATAAGAAAATAAAAACTATCTTTCAACACTTAGCTTGTCCATCTAGAAGTTAAAAGCTGTTAGTGGCTGGAGACAGGTGCAAGAGCAAGGGGTTGGGAGGAGCGGGGTGCATTCAGCATTCACATTTCCACCCTCTGTTTACTCAGACCAGGATCCTAAATTGTGTAAAAGGGGAATGGGAGGGCGTAAGGGCAATTCTTCCACTCCTTGACCCGATTTTGTTCATTTAATTCCCAGATCCAGGATGTTCCTTACAGGATGGCTCAACTGTAGCTTATTCTTAACGATTGCACTTTCCAAGGGACTGGTTGCTATGTGAACATGGTTTGCATATTTCAAAGCAGGCTGCAAACCATCCTCTGATAAGAGGGGCACTGAAATGCATGCTAACATGCGGAGTTCGCCACTCCCACCCCAGTAGCGTCGACCTCGCCCCGCCCTTCAGTCATCCACTTGGGACTCGAGGATTGGATCTCGCCCACGCACTGTTCAGTCGCCACAGACAACGGGAAGGGGCACTCCAACTGCACCTTTGCAGCTTTTTTGCCTAAGCAGCAGCAAGAACCAACGCTGCAAAGGCAAGGCTGTGCCAGGACCGTGGAGAGTGTATGCTCTATGGTCATGGTACGCCCCCTAACCCTGACTCCACTGGGCCTATAGGATGGCTGGAAGCCCGAGATGATTGCTACAAACCCACCTGCTAGCCCTTGGTGCCCAACGTCCCCGACGGGGGCGCGATCCCACCAGAGCCCTGGCTGCACCTGTGCGTAATGTCTCCCGCTCCCGTTACCTTGTAGAAAGTGATTGTATCCAGGGGAAGGGCGCCCTTAGTGTGCAGGCCGCTGCCGCCGTGCGGAGCGGAGAGGAGCAGCAGGCCCAGAAGAAGGGGAAGCAGTGGGGAGAGAGAAGCAGCCCGAGACACCAAGGCAGCCATAACGCCGAATTCCGAGAGCGGGCGGTGGGAAAACTGTAGCGAGAACGCGCCGCGTCGATGGTCACGTGACCGGGAGGGCGGGCCCGCGTGCGCATGTGGATAACCCGGGTAGGCTCTTGCTGATCTAGGGTGAGAGGGAGGGGCTGGAGGAGTCACGCATGCGCACTCTGCGATACCCGGCCGGCCCAGGGCGACGGAGGGGTCACGTGAGCAGATGGGCGGGACGGAAGTGGGACTGCCGCGCACGCGCACTCAGAAAGGTTCGCCGAGGGTCAGCGTTCGTCGCCGCGTGAGGAGACGCGCGAAGCTTGTGCGCCGCGATGCTTCAGGACTTTCTTTGCTATCTTTTTCCTCCCCTTCGGAGACTACGAGGCAGTACTTCCTGCCTTGCTGCCTTTGGTCCGTCAGGCGGTTCCTTGGGACCAGTCACCACCTCGGGTTAGACAGGCAGACTGTGCCCCCCGCTCCGCTGACCCCTGTGCGCCTCGGTCAGACCGCGCCCCTCCCTAGGCCTCTGTTCCGACGCTCGTCAGAGCCGGCTGTTGGCAGTCAGAGCCCAGTCAGGCCTGTCTGGGGCGAGTGTCTCACCTGGGAGGCGTCAGGGTCCTGTAAAAGCAGGCGTGGCTGAAAGATGAAAACTCCGCCGTCCATGTTCTGGGCTCCAGAAAGACTGAAAGCCTTCTATTCTGCCCACTTTTCAGCCGCGCTTCGCGGTGCACAGCTGTAATCCCAGCACTAGGGACGCTGAGACAGGTGGATCCCAAGTATGAGGCCAGCCTGGGCTGCAAAGCCAGACGCTGACTCCAAAAGAACAAAAGCATTCCTTTTCAAAGTACTTAGCATAAAGTAAGACTGCAGTATTGTGAAAACAGATTTGGGTGGATTAAGAAAATGTGGTATTTATATACAGTGGAATTCTGTTCAGCCACAAAGAAGAATGAAATTTTGTCGTTTATAGAAAAATGGATGGAACTGAAGAACATTATCTTCAGGGAAGTTAGCCAGACCAGAAAGCCAAAAAGCCACGTTTCCCCTCATGGGGAATATAGACCTAATACAAATACAAGCAATATTATGAAAAACTGGTCATGCTAAGGGGAGGTCCCATATGAGAGGAGGAGGGTAAAAGAAGGAAGTTAAGGTGGATATGGTTGATGTACTTTCTATACAGGAATGAATACAGAATTTTTAAGCCTGTTGAAACCACCATGAGACTAAGGTAGAAAGCAGAAAGAGATGAACCAATTCCGGTTATAATACGTATATACATGGGGACGTCACAAGGAAACTCCCTGTGTAGCTATCTTAAACATCATTTTTTTTCCTTTTACAAAATCAGAACGGGATGGCAGAACAAGTCCTGTCTGGGGCGGGGTTGGAACCAGTGGGAGGAGGAGTTGATGTGGGAGGGTGAATATGGTTCAAGTACTGTGTACAGTACTGGAATGTGAACTCAGGGTCTTGCTTGCAAGGAAAGCACCCTACTATTTGAGCCTCACCTCCAGCCCTTTTTGTTGTAGGTTATTTTTTGAGATAGGGTTTTGCACCTTTTTCCTGGGGCTGGCCTCAGACCCCAGTCCTCCTACCTTTGCCTCCCACTTAGCTAGGATTACCGGTCTGAACCACCACTGCCCTGCTCAAGAAGTGACAACTCTTTAAAGCATCAGCTTCTTCATCTGTAAAATGGGCTTAATTCTACTTCTTACCTCAAAGGTTGTGTAAGAATTAGAATGCTTAGCATGGAGCCTCACACAAAGACAGCACTTGAAAATTGGCAACTATTAGAAATATTTTGAAAGTATTACTCTTAGAAATCTTTTTGTTTACATAAAATATTTTTTTATTTGAGTGTTTTTCTTTACATTCACTTGAGTAAATTGCTCATGGTAGAAGTTTAATGAATATGTGAATTTCAACTGATTGATATGTATAATACCCATTACATTGAGTGAGAGCAGGGATACGTTTGAACTTGCTAAGGGACTTTTTACTAAAAAGAGAAAAAGAGGAAACTGAGAAATACCACCTTTTTTATTTTTGAGTCTTGGGTTATCCCGGATAGAAAAGGAAGATGGCAAGGTCATGCTTCCAGAGAGACTCCAAATGGGAAGGCAGGGTTTAATTTAGTGAGGAAACCTGAAAAGTAAACCTCTAAGTGTTGGAAGGTGCCATAGACATTTTAGAAGAGATAAAAGGGAAGACTTCTGAGGTTATATTATCAAGAACAGCAGACTGGTTTGGCGTGGCTGTTCTCTGAACAATTTGAAATTTGTTCTTGACTCAGACAAGAGTCTTTTGTCCTAAAGCATTTTCTTATCACTTGGTGTGACTGTCATTAATATCCTCACCCTTATTAGGTAGACATGATTAGAGACCTCAAAACTTTCCCACGACATTTAGCTGGAGGTTTCCGATCTAGTGTTTTTGTTTGCTGAACAATTTAAGCATAGTTATTAAAATAATCTTTATTTCACAATGTCTGATTTCCCATTTCAGATTATAATATTTACTTGATAGGAATGTCATGTATTTAAATTACTCCAGCCACACAAATGATCTAATTTATGTTATTAACAAATATTAGGTGTTTAGGCATATAGCTCCACAGTGGAGTGCATGCTTAGTATTTCTGAGGCCCTGAGTTCAATCCTCAGCACCACATACAAAAAGGAAATATTTACAGAATATGTGTAAGTATAACTAAATATAAATGATTATGTAAGTGAGTTCTTTCTTTTGCTTTCTCTTTCCTCCAGTCTTGCTTTGTCGGAATTTTACTGGTCCTTCCAAATCTTGTTCACATGCCACTTTGTATATTACTCTAAATGAATCACTTGAGTATTAAAGTCATTTTTCCTACTATATTATAAGCTCCTGAAAGGTTAGGTCTGTATCTTGTTTATTTTTATATCTCCTGCTTTGCACAACAGTAATATTTAAGCATGAGTACATTAAATGAATAGTGTAATTTAATAATACAAATTATTAAATTTTAATAATTAAATTTATTAATAATAATTATTAAATAATAAATATTAATTATTAATAAAATTAATTTAACTTTGAGTTCAGAATATTTAAGATATTAGTATTAAATAGGACAAACATTAAAAACCTCCTGTCTTCCTAACTGTACTGTGCTTACTAAAACTTTATTAGTCTCTCCTTCTATCTAAACACAAGGGGCAAGTTTTAAGCAAATATCCCTTCTGCCCTATTTCTTTGTTTTCCTTTTTTTCTGTTCCATTTCTCTCTTGCAGCTGTATTTATCTTTTCACTATGACTCATTTCTTTCTGTTCCTTTTGATTACTCTGTCTCTTGCCCCTTCTTAGCATTCCTAATGCTTCTTACCACTTTATTTCCTTGTCACCTGTTCTTTCTATTTTTGGACTTTCTCTTTGGCTTTTTCCTTCACTTGTCACCACCTTGCTCCTTACCCTCAAGGGACAGGGCAGGATTAGATAGGGAGGAGCCCAGTTGAGGAAGAGGTGGAGCTACCTGTTCACTGCTTTGAGCTTTAGAACCTGATTGAGAAGGATTGCTGCTTGAGGGTACTGGGACTGAAAGTCCTTATGGCTTTCCCACTGGAGGCTAGCACTCTAGAGGACAAATGGGACTCTGTAAGATCAAAAGCTGTTTCTCTCTCTCTCTTTTTTTTTTTTTTGCTTACCCTTTGTTCTGTATTTTTCATTCACGGAATTGCTTTCCATACTAAGTTTTCTTCTTTCTCTGTCTTTATCATTTACTATTCATTTGTCCTGTCTTTCTAGCTCTCTTGTCAGTCAACTGTACATAGTAGTACTTGTCTTTCTTTGTTACCCATTCTTTCCATACATATGTCTTTTCTTTCTCATAATTTAACTTTTTATACCTCTTCTCCATTTTATTAGTTTTCTCATTCAACTTTCTTTTTTCATTCAGTCTTTTTGTTTTTTTCAGGGCCTTGCACATACTAGGTAAATTCTATACCTCTCAGCTACATCCCCAGTCCTTGGTTTTTTGAGACAGAGTCCCCTTATATATCCAGGCTGTCCTTGAACTCATTATGTATCCCAGACCTGCCTTGGGAGCACAGGTGTGCACCACCATGCCTGGATTCCGTCATTTTCTATCCACTGCTCTATTAATTTTACTATTAAACAGTAAAAATTTATTGTTTCCCAGAGAAATGGACATGAGAGAGAGACAAAGGAACCACCCTACCTTCTCAGAGATCTGTTCAACCTTTTTACTCATTCTCAAACTGGTAGTATATTTTGATTAGGCTTTTGAAGAAGAATTTGTGCTAAAGAGATGGCTAACAAACAGTGAGATTGGAACTAGGTTAATATTAAATGAAAAAGTTTAATTTTTTCTTTCTTTCATTTAGGTTTTTTCCACAATACAGTGGATACAATTTTTCATGGCTACTCTGAGGTATGTTTATTTAATCTCAAACAGCATGACTGTCTAAACTAGCATAAGCAAAACTGAAGAATTCTGCAGTTTTCTATATTTTCCTCCCAAGGGAAAATGCTTTTACTCTGAAGTTAGAAATTATATTCTTTACTGTGTTGAAATAGTCTGACTAATAAACTGTAACATCAACAACAATAGCAACAGAATACATTGAGAGCTAACATCTGAAGTCAGTGGGCATCCTGGTAAACAGAGTTCATTATAAAACCAAGAGCAGGGCTGATGGAGTGGCTCAACTGGTAAGAGCGCCTACCTAGCAAGCATAAGGCCCTGAGTTCAAGCCCCAGTACTGCCAAAAAAAAAACCAAAACCCCAAAACCAAGAGCAGGGGGAGGTAGAGGGGATGAACCACAATGGGGTACAACATATGTATATGTGGGAATGTCACAATGAACCCCAAATAACTATCATGTACTAATGAAAACATTTAAAAATAAAACCAACAGTAAAGTGCTCACTTCACATATATTAAAAATTAGAATGATATGAAGATTGTCATAACTCCTTGACAAGGATGGCGTGCAAGTTTATGAAGCATTCTACATTTTAAAAAATATGTGTGGCTTATTTTATGTCATTCATATCAATCACATAAAAAAATCAACTGCAAAAATAAAGGAGTCTTACTGTCCTGTTTTAATGGATCATCTATGTCTCTCAGTGTTATAGGTTCAAGTTCACTTATTACCTATGCTGTCTTCCAGGATATACAGAAATCACCAGAGGTGAGCAATCTTTCTTTGAGTTGAATTTGAACTTTTAGTGACTTAGTTTTTGAGCTAGATGACAGAGAAGTGTTATCTGTAAGTAATGGAATAAATCTTTGAATTATAAATTCCTCATTATAATAGATTGAAATATTTTAGACACTGTCAGTAGGGTTCCCTTTTTTTCCTATTAACTGTGACTTTGAATTCTTGGAGATTAACTATTAAATGTGGGCTTCTTTGATATATATTAGTTATCAACATTAAAGAAACAAGAGTGTTGTCTGAATGCTGTATTCACTCTAAGCATGACAAGGTCCTGCCTAGACATGAATTTTCTGATTTTGATACCTTGGGAAAATTGCTAGTGGGGCTAGGAGATAGTTGAAAGACTTTGCTATACAAAAGGTATTTGTTTTGCTGCTCTGTCCTTCTGGGCAATTATAATTTAATGGTGAGCAAAATTATATCATTTGTAAAACTACTTATACCAAAAAATATCAAATTAAAAACCTTCCTGACTAAGAGTACTATGGAAAGTGTTATATTTGCTGCCTCAGTAAAGATTTTAAGAGAAGTATAACAACCAGGCCAGGTGGCACAAAAGTAGTCAAAGCATAGTTCAGGACATGTATAGGAGAGCTTTTGTGTGTGGAGTATGCATTGGGTTTTACTGGGCTCATTTCAGTAGTAAAAATAGCTTTGGTTACTGGAAGGCTTACTGTGTTCCAGCTGTGCCGAGTATTTGACATACTTTATCTCATTGGCGTGCATCACTCTTCTGTCAGGCAGATGGCAGCAAGACTATTTTACAGATGAAAAAATTGAAGTCAAAGTCAGGAAATAACTTGCTCAAGTTACATAGTAAGTAGCAGAGCAGGGATTTTCAAAAATCCATACTCTTAACTATAATCTGCCTCCAAATTAAGCAAAAATTTTAGTATTTATTCTAGGTATATGTACTCAGTTCTTTTTTTTTTTTTCATGGTACTAGGGCTTGAACTCAGGACCTTTACCTTGAGCCTCTCTACCAGCCCCTGTTTTTGTGAAGGGTTTTTTGAGGTAGGGTCTCAAAAACTGTTTGCCCAGGCTGGCTTCAAAATGCAATTTTCCTGATCTCTGCCTCCTGAATAGCTAGGATTACAGTTATGAGCCATGGGCACCCAGCAGTTCTTTAAATAGTTTTTGGGGGAGGATTGAACTCAGTGTCTCATGCTTGCTAGGTGTTCTACCCCTTTACAAATGCCCACCAACCCCTTACCTTTTTTGAAACAGAGTATCTATATGCAGCCAGGCTCCAACTCTTTTTTTTTTTTTTTCTGGTAGGACTAGGGTTTGAACTCAGGGCTTTGTGTTTGCACAGTAGATGCTCTATGGCTTGAGCCACACCTCCAGCCCACCATTTTGCTCTGGTTATTTTGGAGGTGGAGTCTTACAAACTATTTGTGTGGTTTGGCCTCAAACCATGATTCTTCTGATCTCAGCCTCCCAAATAGCTAGGATTACAGGTGTGAGCCATCAGAGTCCAGCTGGCCAACAACTGTTGATCTTCCTGACTGCTGAGATTATAGGCATGAACCATCATGCCTGCCTTTAAATAGATTTTATATTTAATCCTTAAAACAACTCTGAGCCAGGTGTTAGTGGCTCACACCTGTAATCCTAGCTACTTGGGAGGCAGAGATCAAGAGGTTCAAAGCCAGCCTTGGCAGATAGTTCACAAGACCCTATCTTGAAAATATCCGAAAGAACACAGGGCTGGTGGAGTGGCTCAAGTGATAGAGTGCCTGCCTAGCAAGGCTGAGGCCCTGAGTAGTGAGGCCCAGTACTGCCAAAAAAAAAGAAAAAAAAATCTCTGAAAGGGCTGGAGGTATAGCTCAGTAGTAGAGAGTGTGCTTATCATGCATAGTAAGGCCCTGGGTTCAATCCCCAGGACAAAAAAAAAAAGTCCAATAGTAGTAAGAAGAACCAGTCTGGAGGTGGGAGGAGGGAAAAGAAGAATGGGAATATAATGGAAGGGGCAAACTTGTTCACAGTACACTGTATACATGTATGCAATTATCAAAATGAAATGCTGTCATGTTATTGATATATACTAATTCAAAAATAAAGTAAAATTTTTAAAAACACTCTAAAGTGGTTTTTGTAGTAAGATATCATTAGTTAGATAAGACAAGGAAATGAAATCTCAATAAGATGGAGGGATTTTCTGAAGGTCCTACAGCTAATAACTGTTGGAACTGGAGCACATACTTGTCTAGTTTGAAAGCTTGACCCCATGTGCACTTTTGTTGTTTGTCTTTTTTTTTTTTGTTGGGGGGCAGTACTGGGTTCTGAACCCAGGCCCTTAAGCTTGCTGGACAGGTACTCTCCCACTTGAACCACACCCCCAACCCCTTACTTGTTTTTAAGACAGGGTCTCACTGTATAGCCCAGGCCTGCCTCAATCTTGCTATCTTCCTGCCTCCACCTCCTCCATCTGCTGAGATTATAGGCATGAACCATTCTGCTGGGCCCCATATATACTTTTTAAACCATTGAAATATACTGCCTAATGAAAAGAAAAATTTGAAGTTTCAGATGCAGAGGTAGAAAGAATAGTGGTGTGTGACTGTAGTACCACCTACTCAGGAGACCGAGAGCAAGAGAGTCATTTGAATCTGGGAAACACAGTTAGATACTGTCTCAACAACAACAGCCACAAAAATAGAAGTCGTGATACTGTCTTGTCCTTTCCTACCAAAGTAATTTTTAGGCCAAACATCTCCCTGTGATTTAGATTTCTCTAATGTTTGTTTCCTTTGCTGAACTTTGAGTCTAGATGTGATTAAGTTAATAAAGTATGAGTTACACAGTAGAGCCAGTTAAGCTTCATCTCTGAAGTATAGTTTCTCAACCTTAGCACTACTGACTTTTTGAGCTAGATAATTACTTGTTATGGGAGGCTATCCTGCACATTAGGATGCTTAGCAGCCTTTACCCACCAAATACTAACAGCAGACCCTCCCTGTCTTCAGTTATAACATCAAAGACATTTTCATACATTGTCAGATGTCTGTTGGGAGCAAGGCAAAAATCACTCCTGATTGAGAACCACTGCTGTAAAGTAACCTTATGGCATGACAGTGGGTTAGGGCTTTATAAGGATGAAGGATTGACTTTGGCTTAGTTTGGGACCTTTAATTTCTCTCGCTGCATTTCTCTCTTATTTCCTATTACCAGAGCTCAAAAGGATCTTAGTGTCACTTTGTTAATTTGAACCGCCACATTCTGCTTTCTTGGTCTATGGAATTCTGATCTTTTTCCAGGTTGGCAATATTCTACTGTTTTCATTTATTTTTTTCACCAAAGATTTTTTTTAACACAAAAATACATGGAAGATATAATCTGAAAAAGGCAGATTATGGTCTACTGTATGGTCCATTAAATTAAAAATAACCACAGTAAATTGGAGGGTAATTGATTTCACTTAAATAGAAATACTGTGAAGCATTGTTTTATTTATTTTTTATTTTTGGTGGTACTGGGAATTGAATTCAGGCCTCGTGCTTTCTAGGCAGGTGCTCTACCACTTGAGCCATATTGCCAGCCCTTTTGGGTTGGGTATTTTTCAAGATAGGGTCTCATGAACTGCCTAGAGCTGGCTTTGAACAGCGATTCTCCTGATCTCTGCCTCCTGAGTAGCTAGGATTACAGGTGTGAGCCACTGGCGCCTAGTGAGAAGCATTATTTTAGAAGAATATTTATACGAGTTGTCTTACGTCTTTCATAAAGATAGACTTGGACTCAGAACTTCCCTAGGGAAAACTCTTCACAGAATGTATTTTTGCTCACCACCCCTTTATTCTGCTCTTGGTTTAAATTAAACACAAGTCATATATGGTGGTAGACACTTGTAATTGTGATAGCTAAGGAATGAGAAAAATGAGTTCAAGGCCAACCTGGGCTACATAGTGAGATCCTGTCTCAAAAAAAAAAAGCCAAATGAAAATATATGTATTTGTTGGTTTGTTTGTTGTCGTTAGGCTGGGACTCAAGTCCAGAGTTTGTGTGTGCTAGGCAGGTGTGTACCACCGAGGTACATTGAACTCATGACTCATGATCCTTGTGGCTTGGCCTTTTGAGTGCTGGGATTATGTGTATATGCCACCACACTCAGCATGGGTGTGTGTGTGTGTATGTGTGTGTGTTACTGGGCCTTGTATTTCCTGTCCTAGGCAAGTGTTATACCATTTTAGTCACCCCAGCAGCCCTACCTTGTGATTTTTAAAAAGACCAAGACTTGTGCTATTTGAATTTTCCTTCTTACCAACAACTGTGCTGATTGTATTTTCCTAAAGAGCATGAGCTATATTTTATGTTTCTTTATATTTCCTTCAGCATAGTATCTTGTTACGTTTGAGGATGATTTTTTTTTCTTTCTGTCTTTCTTTTTTTTTCTGCAGTACTGGGATTTGAACTCAGGGCCTCATGCTTGCTAGGCAGGCACTCTCCCACTTGAGCCACTTTACCAACCAATCTTTTTTTTTTAAGTCAAAGTCCTCTTGAGTGCTTGGCAGGTGCTCTACCACTGAGCCCCTCAGCCTTTCAATTTATTTTTTTTAATTCATTTATTCATATGTGCATACATTGTTTGGGCCATTTCTTCCCCCTGTTCCTCACCCCTCCCCTTTCCCCACACCCCTCCCATCTTTTTAAAAAAAAATTAGTGTATATTAATTGTGTAAAGGGATTTCATTGTAAATATTTTCATTCATGCATATAATGTTCTTTCATCAAATTCATGCCTTCTATGGAATCTTTTCTTGGTTTCAGTAATAGGTACTCTGTTAATCTTTGTTGTTTACTGGATTGGTTTTATTTCCCGTTGTGAGAACTCATGGTTTTCTACCATGAATGCAAGCAAATACACTTCTTTTTATCCTCCTTTTCCCTACCAAAACTGGAGGTATGTTTTAATGGCCCATAGGAATATTTTTAAAATTAATCACCAAAATTATGTTCTTCTTCAGAAAAGCCGCATGGCTGCTTTTCTTCACCTGGGTTTATTTTGTATTCAGTGGTTATTTTTTTGTTTGTTTGTTTTTCTGTTTTTTTTTTTATGGTACAGGGCCTTCACCTTGAGTCATTCCACCAGCCCTATTTTTGTGAAAGGTTTTTCAAGATAGGGTCTCACAGAACTATTTGCCTGGGCTGGCTTTGTGAGCCACCAACGCCAGGCTATATTGAGTTTTAATTTTTTATCTGTAACAGTTATAAACTTGTGGTAGGTCAGAGGCCAGTAGAATCTCTGATTTAACTATTTGGCTGGAACTGTTTCAGGCTTATACAGAGCAAAGGCCACATATGGTTAAATACTAATATCTGATATTTATTTAAATACTTTATACTTAAAGCCAGGTGCTATTGTCTTGAGCCTGTAATACTAGCTACTTGAGAGGCTGGGATTGGGAGAGTCACAGTTTGAGGCCAGCCTGGACAAAACATTCACAAGACCCCAGCTCAACAAATAGCTGAGACTATCATTTCAGATACAATGGGAAGCATAAAATTGGAAGATTTCTAAATAGCCCAGACTGGTTTTCAGCTAAGACTCCTCCTGCCTCAGCCTCCTGAGTGCTTGAATTACAAGTATGGGCCACCATGCCCAGCTAATATTTGTATTTTTACATTAGATTTAGAGTCAGCTTATCAAATTCCACAGGAAAATCAGCTGAGATTTAATTGAGATTGTGTTTAATCTATAGTTCAATTTAGGGAGAACTAACATTTTTATAATGTTGCATCTTACAATCCATGAGCAAGACATATTTCTCCACTTTAGCTTTTCTTTAAGTCTCTGAATAGACATTTGATATTTTTCCATGGAAAGACCAAAATTATTGTTAAGTAATTGGAAGTAGGAACGTCAAAAGGAGAAGGATACTAGATAATAAGAGGACAAACTTCTTTAATTTGGTCAGAAGTTGAAAAGCAGCATATTGCATACTGACATTTCTCCCACCTTTACTTTTCCTTTAAAATTTTTATTTTTCTGAAAAAAATCGGGTTCTCATTTCTATACTAGCTAAATATATACCTCTAATTTTTTTATATTTCTGCCAGTTCACCAATGACTGACTACATTTACTTTTCATTGTTATGAAACTTTTTGTTGTTTTTGGCACTGGAGGTTGAACTCAGGGCCTGGTGCTTGCTAGGCAGGCACTCTACCATTTTAACCACACCTGCTGCCCTTTTTGTTTTAGTTGTTTTTGAGTTATTTTTATGCCTGGGCAGGCCCTGGACGACAGTCCTCATATATTAATGCTTCTCATATAGCTGGGATAACAGGCACATAGCCAGTTTTTATTGGTTGAGATGGGGGCTCATTATCTTTTTGATGAAGCTGGCCTGGAGCTACGGTCCTCCCAATCTCCACCTCTCAAGTAGCTAGGATTACAGGCTTGAGCCACTATGCCTGACTGCCTTACTATTTTTGAGTCCTCAACTATATTCCTAAATACTTAGCTTATTATTTAATTTTTAATTTTTTTGGCAACCCTGGGGTTTGAACTCAGGGCGTCATGCTTGCTAAGCGGGTGCTTTACCACTTAAGCCAGTCTGCCAGGCCTCATTTTCCAATTTTAGAAGATGTGGCAACACAACTATAACTCTGTGAATTGTTCATTTGTGGTGTGTCTCCACCACAGAATTTTTCATCTTTCTATTCTTTCTTTGGCCCTATGTCTAAGAAAGTAGTGTCTCTGTGAATAAGAAAGTCCAGTGCTAATCGCATCCATGAATACTCTGATTCCAGGGCAGTTGAGACAGCTGTGATTACAGATTCCTTCCTTTCTAGAGTCTTCCTTTGTTTTTCCCACAGTCAACAAATGACAGAAGCCCCAGCGAAATGATGCAGTTTTCTACTCAAAACATGTATCAGAGCTGGGCGCTTACACCTATACTACTAGCTACTCAGGAGGCAGAGATCACAAGGATCATGGTTTGAAGCCAGCCCAGGCAAATACTTCTCAAGACCCTATCTTGCAAAAACCCTTCACTAAAAAGGGCTGGTGGAGTGGCTCAAGGTGTTGACCCTGAGTTTAACCCCCAGCACTGCAAAAAAAAAAAAACAAAATAAACATCGGGTGGTAGAGCACCTGCCTAACAAGAGCAGCCCTCTAAACATCAAAATAGCTGTTCCATTTTCTTAGCTATATCACTAATGAAATGAGAATTTTGTGGCTTTTGACAGATAAGACCACTCTTTTATCTGAGTTTCTCTGATCTGCTCGTGGGAGTTTGCTGGCTCATTGAGGCACTTCTCTATGGAACACCAGCAACCCATAAGGACATCATCTGCTATAACCTGCAAGCAGTTGGACAGGTAAGCATCTGTAGACTGTGTCAACACTTTGCAAGGAGGTCACACACACTCAGATGTAAATAGGAAACAAGGGGGGCTAGAGGTGTAACTCAAGTGGTAGAGTGCCTGCCTATCAATTGCAAGGCTCTTGAGTTCAAGCCCCAGTAGTACCAAAGGAAATAAATAAATAAAAAGCAAAGATGATCCATTCCAGGAAGTAGAGATTCACTTATTTGTTATTACATTTTGAAACAATTTCATATTAAAAATAACTACTGCCAGGCATAGTAGTTCATACCTGTAATCTCAGTACTCAGGAGGCAGAAGCAAGAGAATCACAGAGTTAGAGACCGAACTGGGCTACATAGCAAGACTCAAAAAAAACAAAAAACAAGCAAAACAAAAGAGCTCTACTTATTTACTATAGAAATTTTGAGAAATTCAGGAGAGGATGAAGGTAGATAATTAAAAATCACCCAGATATGATCAATCACTAATATGTATTAATAATGTAATATGTTATGTATTATATGTTATATATATTATATCTTTCTAAGTATATTTTTAAAATACATAAAATAACGATAATGCTTTCTGTAATCTGATTTTATTAGTCAACATTTTGACCATATCTCCATGTAATGAAATGTATTTTCTATAATATCTTTTGAAACAACTACATGGTTTTGTATTACAGGGCTATAATAGACATTGGATTTTGAAAATGCTGTAAATAATCACTATGGGTAATATATCTTTTATGAATTTTACTAGTGAATTAACCCACACAGTACATCAATATATAATGTTGCTTCTAAATTTCTGAGACTTGCAGTATGAAACAAGTAGAGGTTAAAATGCAGTCTCTAGTGGGGCACCAGTGTCTCAAACCTATAATCCTAGCTCCTGGGAAGGCTGAGGTCATGAAGATTGTGATTTGAGGCCAGCCCAGGCACATAGTTCCCCATCTCCAAAATAACCACAGCAAAATGGACTGGAGGTGTGGCTCAAGTGGTAGAATGCCTGCTTTATAAGTGTGAAGCCCTAAATTCAAACCTCAGTCCCAAAAAAGAAAAAAAAAAAAAGCTCATTGATAGATATTTCCTGTGGTTTGTTACTAGAGGGAAAATTTCTTTCAATTTAGTACTAAAGTAATACAGTTTAAGCAGTTGTAATCTGGAATCTGAAATTTCCAAACTCTGAAATTTTGTGGAAAATTCCACACCTGACTTTATATGATAGTTTGCAATCAAAATGCAGGAAGGCACATTGAAATATACAAAATTTTTGTATCAAATTACCTTTGGGCTATGTGCACAAGGTATATATGAAACATAAATTTTATTTAGAATTATGTGTATTCCCAAATTCTAAATATGCTCAAGGATTTCAGATAAGGGATATTCAACCTGTAATACATAATTGGTGGTATAAAATCTATGCACTGATATGTTAGCTATCTCATATGATGTAGGTATATATGTTTCACAGACATACTTTGCTCAATTCTGCCAATAACCTCATGAGTTAAGTAGAGTTAAGGCCATGTTGTTTTGTCAGATAAAGAAATACCATAATCTTTGAAATTAAAAAATCTGCATTAGAGCTGTAATCCTAGCTATTCAGGAGGCAGAGATCAAGAGGATTGCGGTTCAAAGCCAGCCCAGGCAAATAATTCACAAGACCTCATCTCAAAAACAAACAAACAAACAAAAAAACCTTCTAAAACAAAGGGCTGGTGGAGTGGCTCAAGGTATAGACCCTGAGTTCAAACTCCAGTACCACACACACAAAAATTAATAAATAAAAATACTTATTGGACCCAGGTGCCAATGGCTCACACCTATAATTCTAGCTACTTGGGAGGCTGAGATCAGGAGGCCAGCCCAGGAAAATAGTTTTCATGACCCCATCTCCAAAATAACCAGAGCAAAATGGATGGAGGTGTGGTTCAAGTGGTAGAGTGCCTGCTTTACAAGTGTGAAACCCTGAGTTCAAACTCCAGTTTCATCAAAAAAAAATTTAGTGGATTTCTGGGTCATTTCTTGGTTACTATATATTTTTTTAAAACATTTTTATTATTTTATGATAGTTATACAGGAGATTTTGTTGTGCTATTTCCATATATAAATGTATTATACCCAAATTTTGTTCATCCCCTCCATTATTCTCCCTTTCTGATGGTGAATTCAACAGGTTTCCATGTTCAATATTCATACCTATATAGAAAGTACATCAACTATATTCACCCTCCTTTACCCTCTTCATTTACCCTCCCTTTCTCACTAGTGTCTTCCCCTTAACATGACCTGTTTTACACTCCTGTCTTTCATTATTTGTTTGTTTATTGTTCAATGGGTATTTTGCCTTGGTATTTTACTGTAAATATATTGTGCTTAAATCAGTCTGACCCCCTCCACTACTATTCCTTACCCTTCCCGCCTACCCTGTATTGTTCAACAGTTTTCTGTGAACAATCTGTGAACATCTGTGTTCCAACACAGATGTGATGTATTTCATTATTATTCACTCTCTATCATCCCTTTCTTCTTTTCCTTCTTCCTTGGTCTCCTCTAACAGTCCCACTTTTTTTTTCTTTTGGCAGTCCTGGGGTTTGATCTCAGAGCCTCATGCTCTGAGCCTACCAGGCAGGTGCTCTACCACTTGAGCCACACTGTTAACCCTTTTTGGTGTTGAGTATTTTTGAGATGGGGTCTCACGAACTATTTGCCTGGGTTGGCTTTGAACCTCAATCCTCCTGATCTCTACCTCCTGAGTAGCTAGGATTACAGGTGTGAGCCACTGGTGCCCAGCAACAATTTCACTTTTGGAAACATGTTCTGTATACATACGCACGTATATACATATATATATAATGTTACCTTGGAGACATGTTCTGTATACATACGCACGTATATACATATATATATAATGTTACCTTGGAGACATGTTCTGTATACATACGCACGTATATACATATATATATAATGTTACCTTGGAGACATGTTCTGTATACATACGCACGTATATACATATATATATAATGTTACCTTGGAGACATGTTCTGTGTACATACGCACGTATATACATATATATATAATGTTACCTTGGAGACATGTTCTGTATACATACGCGTGTATATACATATATATATAATGTTACCTTGGAGACATACGCGTGTATATACATATATATATAATGTTACCTTGGAGACATACGCGTGTATATACATATATATATAATGTTACCTTGGAGACATGTTCTGTATACATACGCGTGTATATACATATATATATAATGTTACCTTGGAGACATGTTCTGTATACATACGCGTGTATATACATATATATATAATGTTACCTTGGAGACATGTTCTGTATACATACGCACGTATATACATATATATATAATGTTACCTTGGAGACATGTTCTGTGTACATACGCACGTATATACATATATATATAATGTTACCTTGGAGACATGTTCTGTATACATACGCGTGTATATACATATATATATAATGTTACCTTGGAGACATACGCGTGTATATACATATATATATAATGTTACCTTGGAGACATACGCGTGTATATACATATATATATAATGTTACCTTGGAGACATGTTCTGTATACATACGCGTGTATATACATATATATATAATGTTACCTTGGAGACATGTTCTGTATACATACGCGTGTATATACATATATATATAATGTTACCTTGGAGACATGTTCTGTATACATACGCACGTATATACATATATATATAATGTTACCTTGGAGACATGTTCTGTATACATACGCACGTATATACATATATATATAATGTTACCTTGGAGACATGTTCTGTATACATACGCACGTATATACATATATATATAATGTTACCTTGGAGACATGTTCTGTATACATACGCACGTATATACATATATATATAATGTTACCTTGGAGACATGTTCTGTATACATACGCGTGTATATACATATATATATAATGTTACCTTGGAGACATACGCGTGTATATACATATATATATAATGTTACCTTGGAGACATACGCGTGTATATACATATATATATAATGTTACCTTGGAGACATGTTCTGTATACATACGCGTGTATATACATATATATATAATGTTACCTTGGAGACATGTTCTGTATACATACGCGTGTATATACATATATATATAATGTTACCTTGGAGACATGTTCTGTATACATACGCACGTATATACATATATATATAATGTTACCTTGGAGACATGTTCTGTGTACATACGCACGTATATACATATATATATAATGTTACCTTGGAGACATGTTCTGTATACATACGCGTGTATATACATATATATATAATGTTACCTTGGAGACATACGCGTGTATATACATATATATATAATGTTACCTTGGAGACATACGCGTGTATATACATATATATATAATGTTACCTTGGAGACATGTTCTGTATACATACGCGTGTATATACATATATATATAATGTTACCTTGGAGACATGTTCTGTATACATACGCGTGTATATACATATATATATAATGTTACCTTGGAGACATGTTCTGTATACATACGCACGTATATACATATATATATAATGTTACCTTGGAGACATGTTCTGTATACATACGCACGTATATACATATATATATAATGTTACCTTGGAGACATGTTCTGTATACATACGCACGTATATACATATATATATAATGTTACCTTGGAGACATGTTCTGTATACATACGCACGTATATACATATATATATAATGTTACCTTGGAGACATGTTCTGTATACATACGCACGTATATACATATATATATAATGTTACCTTGGAGACATGTTCTGTATACATACGCACGTATATACATATATATATAATGTTACCTTGGAGACATGTTCTGTGTACATACGCACGTATATACATATATATATAATGTTACCTTGGAGACATGTTCTGTATACATACGCGTGTATATACATATATATATAATGTTACCTTGGAGACATACGCGTGTATATACATATATATATAATGTTACCTTGGAGACATGTTCTGTATACATACGCGTGTATATACATATATATATAATGTTACCTTGGAGACATGTTCTGTATACATACGCGTGTATATACATATATATATAATGTTACCTTGGAGACATGTTCTGTATACATACGCGTGTATATACATATATATATAATGTTACCTTGGAGACATGTTCTGTATACATACGCACGTATATACATATATATATAATGTTACCTTGGAGACATGTTCTGTATACATACGCGTGTATATACATATATATATAATGTTACCTTGGAGGCCACTACTGCACTGAGAAGATTCCAAGTTAGGTAAAGTGAAGGCAACATCCTGAGCTGATCCCACAGGGAGGAACAGACTGCTGAAAACCCAGTCACAAGTATTTGAGATGAAGGCCTATATTGATCCCTCTGGTATCAACAACCTGCACCAGGAATGCAGACTGCAGTCATCATAACTGCTGTTGATCTGGGAAGTGGGGAATAGTAAAGAAGGTGAATTATGATGCCACAATGCTCTCTTTTTTTTCCTACCAAAATTTACCAGTGTCTTTCTTCATTAAGCATTCTCTTAGTTTGGGCAAAAAAATTTTTCCCTTTGCAGTACTGGACCTTTAGCATGCTAGGTGAGTACTCTAACACTTGAGCTACACCCCCAGCCCTTATAAAGTTTCAGTAAGATTTCAGAGTTCTAAAAACATTTATTCTGACAGAGTTTTCCCAGCTATATTGTTGTTTTGGTGGAAGAATACATTTATGGAGTTCTTTGTCATTTTCTATGATGTGACTCTGTTTCTTAAACAGCTTTCTTGAGGCATAATTGATATATAATAAACAGCAAATATTTTAGGTGTACAATTTGATATATATATTTTTTTCTTTTTGGTGGTACTGGGGTTTGAACTCAGGGTTTCCTGCTTGCAAAGCAGATGCTCTACTGCTTGAACCATGCTCCCAGTCCAAATTTGATATGTTTTGACATACGGATATACTACTAAACCTGTAACTTCAATCAGGGTAGTTACAGTAGTTCTTCACTCAGCCCAAGTTTTCTTGTTCCACTTTGTAGCTCTTTTCTTCTGCTCCTCTGTGTGTCCTACCTCCAAGTAACTAGTGCTTGGCTTCTGTCACTATAGGTTTGTTTGCACTTTCTTTCTTTTTTTTTTTGCAGTAATAGGGTTTGAACACAAGGCCTCATCATTTCTAAGCAGACGCTTTACCACTTGAGCCACTCCCTCAGCCTTGGATTCTTTTTTCTTTGTTCTTCCATTTTGGATATTACTAATCCCTCATCTTCAGGTCCACTGATCTTTTCTTCTCCAATATCTAATCTGTCCTTAATCTCATTTACAGGTGTTTTTTTTTTGTTTTGTTTTCAGAGTGTTTTACTGTGTAGCCCAGTCTGGCCTTGCACTTACAGTTCTACAGCCTTCTGAAGACTTGCATTACAGAAGTGCACTACCATGCCCAATTTACAGTATTTTTTTAGTCTCAGTCATTTTACTTTTTATCTCTGGCAGTTTAATTAACATCTTTTAAAAGTACCTTCTATATTTCAAGTCACTGAAAATACAGAATATAGATATAATGCTTTATCTTTTACTGTTAACTATAGTATCTGTTTCAGTTCTGGGTTTCGATTGATTGATTGTTCTCTTTAATACAGGTCATGAATTCTCCCCTTTCCACATGCTTGGTAATTTTTTTCTTTTTGATAGTAAGTGCTCTACCACTTGAGCCATGCTTCTAGCCCATGCTTGGTAATTTTTTATTGGGTTCCAGACATTGTGATTTTATCCTTTTGGGTACTATATATTTTTATATTACTGTTAACTATTCTTTTTCCTTATTTTAATTGACAAAAACATGTGCAACATGTTATTTTGAAATATATGTACATTTTGGAATAACTAAAGCAAGTTGTGTACATCACCTCACATGTTTAGCATCTTTTGTTTGTGGTGAGAACAGTTAAAATCTATTCTCTTGATAATTTTCAACAATAAATGCTATTAACTATAGTTATTACATTATACAGTAGCTCTCTTAAATTTATTTCTCCTAATTGAAATTTTATACCCTTTAACCAACATCTCTATTCTCCTCAGCCTCTGGTAACCCTTATTTAGTCTACTTCTTATTTATTTATTTTTGTGTGGTACTGGGGTTTGAACTCAGGGCCTTATGCTTGCAAGGCTGACACTCTACCACTTGAGTCATTCAGCCAGCCCTTTACATTGGGTATTTTCAAGATAGGATCTCTCAAATTATTACCAGGGCTGGCCTCCAACTGGTATCTTCCTGCTCTCTGCTTCCTAAGTAGCAAGCATTACAGACTTGAGCCAGTGGCACCTGGCTCTACCTCTATGTGTTCTACTTTTTAAGATTGCATATATAAGTGAGATCATGTGGTACTTGTCATTCTGTGCCTGGCTTATTTCACTTAGTATAGTATCCTTCTGGATCATCATGTTATCACAAATGACTTTAACTGGGGGCTGCTGTGTGACTCAAGTGGTAGGGCGGCTGCTTCACAAGCATGAGTTCAAACCCCAGTGCCACCAAAAAACCCCAGCAACAATAACAATAAAGCAAATGACTGTAACTGTTCTTGAATTGTATTCTTGGATGCAGTTAAATTACTTGGACATAGTTTGAATTTTTTAAGCCTTGCTTTATAATTTGTTAGGTGGTTATGGATCTGTGTTTGGTCTCAAGCACAGATTTCTCACTGTTGAGGCAAGACCTTACTGATTGCCCTATAATCTGTTGAAAACTACCAGTTTTTCTTGTCTTAGTGGTGGGAACCACTATTCCCAGCATCTCATAAGCTGTACATACTGTCTACCTAATCCTTTCAGATAGTTCTTTCCTCAATTTTGGAAAGTTGCCTTAACATATGCTAATCAGTACTTGGATGAATACTTGTGGATGACCCTGTGCAAAGCTCCGGGGTTCTCAATGCAGCTCTTTTCCCTACAGCACTCTGTCCTAAGGATTCTGGCTGCCTTAGTCTCCCTAGATCCTCAGTTTTGTCTTCTTAACTCAGAGTCAGTCAAGCCCTGTTTGTGAGCCTCCCCAAGCCTCTCTGATTCTTCCCCTTCTCTCCTCTCCCCACCCACCCATCTTACAAGGCAAATGCTCAACTGCTTGAGCCACCTGTAGCCCTTTTTGCTTTTAGTTTGTTTTTCAGATAAGGGTGTGTCTCCCCATCTCCCCTCCCTCCCTCACTGGCCTTGAACCAAGAGCCTTCTTCTGTTTCCTAATAGCCGGGACCATAAGTGGTGGTGTGTTCTTACAGCTGAAAGTGGATCTATTTTGTTGCTCTGTTTGGGAAGGTTTCAGACTCTTGTTTGGATATTTTCCTATGGAGAGATCTGTTTGAAAATCAGAAACTTCTATCAGTAAGATAGGTAAATTGTGCTGGTTTGTCAAAACATTAGAGCCTCTTTCTCCCAAAATCAGTAAGAAAAGAGCCAAGATGTCCAGATGTTTTGCCTAGATACAGGAAGTGCATTGATGGTCAGGGAGGAAGATTGGCTCAGTATAATTAGAGCAACTTTCACAAGTGCAGTTCACAAGTGCAGCACAGTCTGTGAGAAGAGAAAATGTGCACCACTGTATAAGCCATCAGAAGACAATAGTAGAAAGTGCCAAAATCAGAGGTTAGTGCATTTGGACCAGTACCAAACCAGAGTCCTATATTATGTCATCCTGTGCCTCTTTTGAGTTAAGTGTACAGCAAGACCTTTCTGTCTCTGAATTGTCTTTTGTAAAATTGATAATACCATGAGAGTAGAATGAGAACTGTTAGGGAAAAGAATGGGATCAGGAAAAGGGATAAATGAGGGTAATGCATGTATAAAATGTCATAATGAAACCTATTATTTTATACAACTAATATATGTTAATTTAAAAACTGAGAAAACCAAAGCCTAAAACTGTTCAAAGACTGCCTTAAATATAATTTGCCACAAGCTGCAGGAGACTTGAAGAGCTATTTTCATGTCTAGACTGTCTTTTTTTTTTTTTTCTGTACTGAGTTTTGAACTCAGGGCTTCACATTTACTAGGCAGGTACTTTACCACTTGAGCCATGCCTCCAGCCCTAGACTGTTTTAATCTTATGATTATTCTGTTACTGTTGACCTGTTTATCTTGACAGCTTAGGTTTTATAGAATCAGAGTTTCCTGAAATTTGTTTTCAAGTCCCTAAAGAGATCGGGGACTTGAAAACAGTACCACAAGTCTAGTACTATAAGTAATTTCTTATAGAAATTAGGATGAGAATTTTTTAATGGATATTTAGGGCCTAATCTTTACCTTTAGCCTCATTTAGTTATTAAGAATTGTTTAAAAATGTTTACTATTTTCTCCCATTTTAGAGCTTGGAATTAGATGTTATTGTTTATTCTGCTAGCCCATTAAAAAGCAAATCCAGCCTTGACTCTTTTGTCTGTCTGTGATACTGGAGCATGCAGGTACCTAATGTAATAGTCTTCAGAGTGTTAGAGACCTAGGTGGAAAGATGTTCATCCCTTAAACCTGGAGGATTTTTTTTGGCAGGGGTATTAGGGATTAAGGGTGTTTACATGTGCTAGACAACAGCTCTATCACTGAGCTCTACCCCCAGCCCTATAATTTTTATTTTTATTTTTCCTGTATTAAAACTTTTGGTATATATAATTGTAAAACTAGTACGTGTACTTGATAAAAATTAAAATACTGGACTGATAGAGTTTCTTTAAGTGGTAGAACTGCTGCCCAGCAGGTGTGAGGCCCTGAGTTCAAACCCCAGTGCTGCAAAGAAAAAAAAAGGTTTAAAATTGGGATAATACAAACATTTCAAAAAATTAAAATACTGAAGAGGGATATAAATGGAAAATTACAAGTTCATCCCCCTTTCCTGCCCCCTACTTCCACAATTTGATCAGTTTAGATGATGTGGGTCTACTTCTCAAAATTCTCTTCTAGCTGGTTGTTAAGGGAAAAAATTGGAGGTTGAGAGAGGTAGGACATTTCCTTGCTTGTATAAGCAGACAAAGAGGTCCTCACCATAGTAAAGTGAACCAGTTACCTGACCTAAATAAACAAGATGTCTAAGTTTTTGAATCTCGAGATCGAGTTCTATTCGTTGGTCAGAAAGACCCTCTTTGAACACCCACAGAGTGGGAGAAAATATTTGCCAACTATACATCAGACAAAGGACTGATAACCAGAATATACAGGGAACTTAAAAAACTAAATTTTCCCAAAACTAATGAACCAATAAAGAAATGGGCACGTGAACTAAACAGAACTTTCTCAAAAGAAGAAATTCAAATGGCCAGAAAACACATGAAAAAATGCTCACCATCTCTAGCAATAAAGGAAATGCAAATTAAAACCATGCTAAGATTCCACCTCACCCCTGTTAGAATAGCCATCATCAGCAACACCACCAACAACAGGTGTTGGCGAGGATGCGGGGAAAAAGGAACCCTCTTACACTGTTGGTGGGAATGTAGACTAGTACAACCACTCTGGAAAAAAATTTGGAGGCTACTTAAAAAGCTGGACATCGATCTACCATTTGATCCAGCAATACCACTCTTGGGGATATACCCAAAAGACTGTTACTCCAGAGGCACCTGCACATCCATGCTTATTGCGGCACTATTCACAATAGCCAAGTTATGGAAACAGCCAAGATGCCCCACCACTGACGAATAGATTAAGAAAATGTGGTATCTATACACAATGGAATTTTATGCAGCCATGAAGAAGAACGAAATGTTATCATTCGCTGGTAAATGGATGGAATTGGAGAACATCATTCTGAGTGAGGTTAGCCTGGCTCAAAAAACCAAAAATCGTATGTTCTCCCTCATATGTGGACATTAGATCAAGGGCATACACAACAAGGGGATTGGACTATGAGCACATGATAAAAGCGAGAGCACACAAGGGAGGGGTGAGGATAGGTAAGACACCTAAAAAACTAGCTAGCATTTGTTGCCCTTAATGCAGAGAAACTAAAGCAGATACCTTAAAGCAACTGAGGCCAATAGGAAAAGGGGAACAGGTACTAGAGAAAAGGTGAGATGAAAAAGAATTAACCTAGAAGGTAACACCCACGCACAGGAAATCAATGTGAGTCAATGCCCTGTATAGCTATCCTTATCTCAACCAGCAAAAACCCTTGTTCCTTCCTATTATTGCTTATACTCTCTCTACAACAAAATTAGAAATAAGGGCAAAATAGATTCTGCTGGGTATTGGGGGAGGGGAGAGGGAGTGGGCGGAGTGGGTGGTAAGGGAGGGGGTGGGGGCAGGGGGGAGAAATGAACCAAACCTTGTATGCACATATGAATAATAAAAGAAAAATGAAAAAAAAAAAAGAAAGACCCTCTTTGCCCTGTTTTGAAAACTGTTGCAAAGCTTTTGGAAAAATAGTTAGTATATATTAATCATTTCCACTGAATCAGAATTAAGAGACTGCACTAAAACAGTGGTAGGAAAAAATTCAGTTTGGGTAGAAACCTTGAGTATTGATTTATAAAACAATACAATGTCAAATGTATCCATGATTTTATTTGCATGAAATATTTTTACCTGAAAGCTAGTGATATGTTAGAGTAGTGGCTCAGTGGCTCCTAGAGTTTAGGATTTTACAAATGAGTAAAATTAATGTAACGACTCTCATCTGTAATCCTAGCTAGTGGGGAGGCAGAGATAAGGAGGATTGCAGTTTGAGGCCAGGCCAGAAAAATGTGAGAGCTTATCTCAGAAATGCTCAACACACACACACAAAATGGACTGGCAGAGTGGCTCAAGTGGTTAAATGCCTGCCTAGCTAGTGTGAGGACCTGAGTTCAAATCCCAGTACCTCAAAAAAACAAATCTAAAAATAAAATATGCAGGAGTTGTCAACTTCATGCTTTGCTAAATTAAGAACATTTAAAAAACAATTATTATCTAATTTAACAAAAGAAATAACATTTGGGTCAAGTGGCTCCAGTGGTAGAGCACTCTGCCTAGCAAGTGCAAGGCCTTGAGTTCAAACCCCAGTACTGCAAAATAAAATATTATTTTAAAAACTTGATAAAATGTAATCATGAGCAGCCATGCACTGGTGACTCATGCCTGTAATCCTAGCTACTCGGGAGGCAGGGATCAGGAGGATTGAGGTTGGAAGCCAGCCCTGGGCAAATAGTAAGACCCTATCTCAAATAACCCATCACAAAAAAGGGCTGGTGGAATGGCTCAAGGTGTAGGCCCTGAGTTCAAACACCAGTATTATCAAAAAAAAAAAAAATGTAGTCTTGATGGGACTGAGGTTTGAGCTCAGGGTTTCACACTTCCAAAGTAGGCATTCCACTGCTTGAGCCATACCTCTGGTAAAGTATAATCTTGAAGTAAATCACTGTTACTATTAGTAAATGTAGGCATATGAAAAACTCTTTATATTGCCTATAGTTTTCTACATATTTCTTATACCAATTTCAGGAATGAGCACTGATTTCTGAGTTGGCATTTGGAAATTATTGTAATAAATGACTTTTATTTAGTTTTGCTTGCTTGACTGTGGTTTGAACTTAGGCCTTCATGCAGAGTGTGCTCTCTACCACTTTAGCCATGCCTCCAGTCATTTTGCTCTTGCTATTTATTAATTTATTTATTTAGTTGTGGTGGTACTGGGGTTTGAACTCAGGGCATCATGCTTGCTAGGTAGGCAGCTTGAGCCACAGGCTTTTTTGTGTTGAGTATTTTCAAGATAGGGTCTCAGGAACAATTTTTCGGGGCTGGCCTTGAACCACAATCCTGATCTCTGCCTCCCAAATTGCTAGGATTACAGGCTTGGACCACCAGCACCCAGCTAAGTGGCCTTTTAACGTCCTTTTCAGGTTTAAGATTGTGAAGCTTCAGGCAGCATTATTATTTTTCTGTTTTGAGTTTTTTCCCCTCTGTTGGGATAGATGCAGGCTAGAAATTGGAAGTATGCTTGTGAACTCTTATAGTATTATAACTTTACTATGTGGCTGCAGTTCTTGAGTTCCTGCCTGATGCAGATAATGAAGAGTTTTGTAGAACTCTCAGAGCTATGAGGGAGGAGAGCTGGGTCAATACAGTTGGAGCACCCTTATGTAGCTTCACTGAACTGGAACACAAAAAGTCAATCATTTACTAAGAGTTAGTTTTTGTTCTGGAATTTACCTGCAAAACAAAGCGACTTTGAGAACCAAGCCATCAGAAATGGTTTTTATTTTTGATGAATAGGCTGAGATTTGGGAGTTTGCAAGTGTTATTTCTTTTGTCAACTCAGCCAACCAGTAAACAGATGTTACTGTGATGCAATAACATTTGAATCAGAAGGCTTTGTTTATACTACAGCTTCTGAGTGAAGGATGGGATTGATCCATAGTTTAAGCTGCTAAGATTTTAAACATTAAATAGATGGCTAGCTTTGCACTGAGAGAATTAATTTAGTTTTGTATAATTGTCTCCTAGATTAATCCTGGTTCAATAACACAGTCTGTTTTCTCCAAAAGGGTCTGGTAGTATTGCTCTGCTAAGATTTCTGTGTAACAGAACAATTGCTGTGGAGAGTTAAGAGGAGGGAACAGTTATTCTGCCAGACAATGTCCCAGTCAACCTTGTATTCTATTTACTGTGTGACTCAAGTTGAAATGCCAGGAGTCATAGTCTCTTAGTGGAAAGATGTAGCTTTATTCTCTGAAAGAATGTGCTACTCACATACTTCAGAGACACCAGTTTGGGTTGCAAATGACATGAAGTTTGTGGCTTAAAGTTAAGCAAAGAGTTTGCAGTCAAACAGACCTAAATTCAGAATTCAACTTTGGCACCTATTAGGTATTTTTCTTTTTTTAAGCAAGTTAACTTCTCTGAGTCTAAGTTTTCTCATGTGAAATAGGAATAAGAATGGAATTCTTAGGGTTGTTGTAAATATTAAATTAGATAACAAATGAAAAGTGCTTGCCCTAAATTAATGTAAACTATTCTTGCTATTTTTAGAGGTAAAATAGAATCTTCTTTCTTTTCAAAAACAAGATTCACCTGCAGGTCCATTGTTTCCTTCACATACTTACTGGCCTACTTCTGCATCTGCCTGGTGATAGAAGGCATAGTCTATTTAAAGTGTTACCTCATCTAGGATAGATTTCATGATCTTTGCTTGTTAATGTATTCTCAGTGCTTCCCTGACTTCTTGGACTTATCTCTCCTAACTCTAAGGCCTAACTTGTACAGTGAGTAGGGAATTACATAACATTATTGTGGCTTTTAGGGTCTTCTATTTATTTTTTTTTGTTATTGTTTGTTTATTTTTTGACAGATTTTGCTATATAGCCTAGGTTGGGCTCCAACTTGCAATCCTCCTGTTTCAGCCTCTCTGTGATTGTTTAAATAAGTGGGGTTCAAATAAACTTTTTGAGGGGCTGGTGGAGTGGCTCAAGTGGTAGAGCTCCTGCCTAGCAAGCATGAGGCCCTGAGTCCAAACCCTAGTACCATAAAAAAAAAAAGAAAAACTTTTTCAAATCGATAGCAAAAAATAGAAAATTTCAGCTTATTGACATATAATTGACAAAAATTGTGAGAGTATTTTTATACTTGATTGAAAACTTTTTTTTTTTTTTCTGGTGGTACTGGGGTTTGAACATAGGGCTTTGCACTTGCTAGGCATGCGCTCCACTGCTTAAAGCCATGCCTCCAGCTCAGGAAATGGTTTTCTGTGATAAGCTTGAACTGCCATCTATTCAAGATATTTTTACAAAGAATAAGTTTTAAGTATATTTTAGGGGAATATAGGGGAGATTTTGGGCAAATAAGTGCTTACCTTCATTTTTTATTTAATAGGGGAAGCAAAATAGTTTCTGCCAACTAATGAACCTTAAATATGTCAGTTAAACATAAGTAACTCATGGTCTTATTTTTCTTAGTATAAAAACAAGATGAAATGTCAGCATGTATGTTCTTTTCGCTCATAAAGTAAAAAATACATATGTAAGATTGAGCAGAGAGTTTTGCTCCTTCTCTTCCCTTTCAGATTCTTCTTTGCATAGTAGCCATTAATATTTGCCTCACTGGAACTTAGAAGAATAAAAATGATGGATTTGAGTCTCTCAAAAGAATATAAAGTAGTTAGGATGATAAACTCATAATTATTTACCTCTCTGCCTTTGGAAAATGTTAATATCAATTGCAAAGGTTAAAATTGTTAGTATCTCTGAGGCTTTTTACAAGTATTTAAATTTGAAAACTTCAAGGAAGGTCATACTTAGAATGCTTGCATATGCAATCTGTCAAATGTGATGACATCCTGGTTCCCTCTATTGGACTTAATTAAAATTTTAAGTAAAATTACCTATTGTGTCCGTTCCTCTCTTCCCCCTTCCCTCCTTCGTTTTCTCCCTTCCTCCCTTCCTCCCTCCCTCCCTTCCTCCCTTCCTCCCTCCCTCCCTTCCTTCCTTCTGTACTGGGGTTTGGACCTGTTGTTTCTTTGTTTCTTTCTTTCTTTCTTTTGTAGTACTGGGGCTTGAACTCAGGGTCTACATCTTGAGCCACTCCACCAGCCCTTTTTTGTGAAGGGTTTTTCTGAGATAGTGTCTCATGGAACTATTTGCCTGGGCTGGCCCCCAACCATGACCTTCCTGATCTCTGCTTATTGAGTAACTAGGATTACAGGTGTGAGCCACTGGCGCCTGGCAAACCTGTTGTTTCTTAAGGCATCTGTTTTCTTAGCATAGAATGGTCAGTGTTTAGGTGTCAGAGAGGAAGGCAAGAGAACCAGATAACATTTCAAATTTTACTGCCTGAATTGGAGAGCCAGTAATTTAGAATTTAGAGGACATTAGTTCCTGCTATAGACCATTATTTTTCTTACATGTTTACCACAGTAATGATGGAAAAGTTTTTGGGATCTTTATGAATTTTTTCAGATAATTAAAATTCCATATGCTCAATGGCTGCTGATGAAGGAACTCAGTTGTTAGATAAATATTTATTGAATGCTTACAGTGTATTAGTCACACTAGCCTCTGGAACACACATTGGTACACAAGGTAATGAATTTCCCATTCTCATGGGGTTTATAGTTCTAGTAATAATTCACCTTGATTTGTGTAGTGATTTGTTGTATATAAACTCTGTGCTAAGCTACTGGGAGGTGAGATGGACTGTGTTTATTGGTGGTGAAAAAAAAAGTCAGGAATGAAAACTGTTTTTGAGGAGACCTAGATTTAGATTTAATAGAGAAAGACTTTAAACACTTATGATAAATGTGTTGAAAGAATTAAGGGGAGCAGTTGGTACAGGAAGGTATGATAACATTTACTCGTCAAATAGAGCATATCAATGAAAACATAGAAATTATTCTTTAAAAGAACCAAGTGAAAATTCTGAAGTTAAAAACTGCCTAGCATGTGCAAAGCCCTAGGTTTGGTTCCCAAGCCCTGAAAAGAAAAAGTATAATAACTGAAGTAAAAATTTCATTAGTGGAACTCAGTAGTAGATTTGAGTTGCTAGAAGAAAGAATTATGAACTTAAAGACAGATCAATACAGATTATGTACTGAAAAGAACAGAAAGAAGAAAGAAGGAAAATGAACAGGTGTCATAGTAATAGGGGATAGTGTTAAAATGCCAGGGTATGTGTAATATTACCAGAGGAGAGGAATGAGAAAAGGATGTGAATGGCCAGAAACTTCTCTAGTCATTTATCTAAAAAATTCAAAAAACTCCAACAAGGACAAATGCAAAGAGATCCACATTCAAACGTATCCTTATCAACATATGGAAAGCCAAAGATAAAGAAAAATCTTGAAAGCAGCCAGAGAAGCAACTAAGCAACTCTTTTTTTTTTTAATGGTACTAGGACTTGAACTCAAGGCCTTCACCTCGAGTCTCTCCACCAGCCCTATTTTTGTGATGGGTTTCTTTCAAAATAGAGTCTCATGGAACTATTTGCCTGGACTGGCTTCAAACCATGATCCTCCTGATCTCTGCCTCCTTGAGTAGCTAGAATGATAGGTGTGAGCCACCGGCACCCAGCTTATTTATTTATTTTTTAATTTAGCTAAGGTTTATTTCATAAAGCAGGGAGAAATAGAAGGAGAGAGGAGAGACAGTAGCTCCCACTCCCCCATGTGCAGGGAGTAGGAGTAGAGAGGCTCTAAGAAGCAACTCTTTTTTTTTTTCCTTTTTCTTTTATTATTCATATGTGCATACAAGGCTTGGTTCATTTCTCCCCCCTGCCCCCACCCCCTCCCTTACCACCCACTCCGCCCCCTCCCTCTCCCCCCCATCAATACCCATCAGAAACTATTTTGCCCTTATTTCTAATTTTGTTGTAGAGAGTGTATAAGCAATAATAGGAAGGAACAAGGGTTTTTGCTGGTTGAGATAAGGATAGCTATACAGGGCATTGACTCACATTGATTTCCTGTGTGTGGGTGTTACCTTCTAGGTTAATTCTTTTTAATCTAACCTTTTCTGTAGTACCTGTTCCCCTTTTCCTATTGGCCTCAGTTGCTTTAAGGTATCTGCTTTAGTTTCTCTGCTTTAAGGGCAACAAATGCTAGCTAGTTTTTTAGGTGTCTTACCTATCCTCACCCCTCCCTTGTGTGCTCTCGCTTTTATCATGTGCTCATAGTCCAATCCCCTTGTTGTGTTTGCCCTTGATCTAATGTCCACATATGAGGGAGAACATACGATTTTTGGTCTTTTGGGCCAGGCTAACCTCACTCAGAATGATGTTCTCCAATTCCATCCATTTACCAGCGAATGATAACATTTCGTTCTTCTTCATGGCTGCATAAAATTCCATTGTGTATAGATACCACATTTTCTTAATCTATTCGTCAGTGGTGGGGCATCTTGGCTGTTTCCATAACTTGGCTATTGTGAACAGTGCCGCAATAAGCATGGGTGTGCAGGTGCCTCTGGAGTAACAGTCTTTTGGGTATATCCCCAAGAGTGGTATTGCTGGATCAAATGGTAGATCGATGTCCAGCTTTTTAAGTAGCCTCCAAATTTTTTTCCAGAGTGGTTGTACTAGTCTACATTCCCACCAACAGTGTAAGAGGGTTCCTTTTTCCCCGCATCCTCGCCAACACCTGTTGTTGGTGGTGTTAAGAAGCAACTCTTTATGTACACAGGGGGTCCTTGGTTAGAAATAATGGCTGACTTCTCATCAAAAGTGATGGAGGCCAGAAGGCAGTGGGATAACATACAAAAGTGTCAAAAGAATAATGTAGAAGGTTCCTGACTTAGGCAGTTCAACTTTCAACTTTAAAAGATGTGAGAGCAGTATGCATTGGGTAGAAACTATACTACAAATTTTGAATTTTGATCTTTTCTTGGGCTGACAATATGAAGTACATTACCCTCATGTTCCTGGCACTGGCAGTGAGCCAGCCGCAGCCGCCTTAGCTATGTAACCATGAGACTAAGCCACTAGTACTCGATATTGTCCTGTGGTGCTAAGCTGCAGTGTTCAGTAGGTTAAATGCATCTTCACCTTATATTTTCTATTTATGATGGATTTATTGGGATAATCCCCCCTCAAAAAAACAGAGTATCTGAATAGCTCCACTTTTGGTCCTTTTTTGTGCTATTGTATTATAACACATTACATCTATATCTGTTACAAACCAACAATACATGGTTATAATTATTCTTTTCTATAATGGTATATCTTTTAAGGAAGCTAAGAGAGGAAAGTGTAGCATAAAATATAGTTATATTAGCCTTCTTATTTACCATTTTTTTTTATTCCTGTGGATTTCATTTATCATATGGCATAATTTTCTTTTTCTTTTCTTTTCTTTTGGTAAGACTGGAATTTTAAGTCGGCCTCACTCTTACTAGACAGGAGTTCTGTCACTAGAGCTATGCCTCCAGAGTTTTTGTTTGTTTGTAGAGTCTCTTGCTTTTTGCCTGGGGCCAGCCTCCACTATCCTTCTACCTCAGCCTCCCACATAGGTGGGATTACAGGCTGGAACCACCATGAGCAGCTTGTTTGTTGAGATAGGGTCACCATCATTTTGCCCAAGCTGGCCTCAAATTGAGATTCTCCCTGCCTTCACTTCTTGAGTAGCTGGGATTATAGGTATGAGCATGCCTGGCAATATTGTATAAATTTCTTGTGACAGTATTGTCTTATTTGCACTCCTACTTTCATGTTATTGTCAAATAGTTTACCTTTTGTATATGTTATAGGCTCCAGAATACACATTAGCTCAATACATTTTAGAACATTTTCATTACCCCAATATCCTATACCTCTTATCTATCTTATTACCCTCCAATTCCTCCTTTCTTTGTCCTAGGTATTTATGTCTTTCTCTTTCTGTCTCTCTGTACACATTTCTGTCTGTCTCTTTCTTGATGTTTTAAGATAGGGTCTTATGTATCCCAGGTTAGCCTTGAACTCATGATCCTCTGCCTGAGTGCTAGGATTATAAGCATGTACCACCACGCCCAGTTCTGTACTTTCTATTTCTGTAGTTTTTTCTGTTCTGGACATTTCATATAGATGGACTCATACAATATGTGGTCCTTCATGACTGGCATTTCTCACTAGGTGTTTTTAAGATTCATCCACTGTAATATGTATCAGTACTTCATTTTTTGCTGAATTATATTCCATTGCATGGAATATTAAATGCACATTTTCTTTATGTATTCATTAATGAATGAACATTGGGTTGTTTCTGCCTTTGGCTTTTTTTTTTTTTTTTTGGTTTGTTCATACTGGGATTTGAACTCTGCCTTGTGCTTGCTAAGCACACTCTCTACCATTTAAGCCATGCCCCCAGTCCCACTTTGCTTATATTGAATAATGACACCCTGAATATTTGTGTGTAAGTGTTTATGTAGACTTTTTTTGGCAGTACTGGGCTTTGAACTCAGGGTCTCATGCTTTCTAGAAGGCACTCTACCACTTGAGCCACTCCACCAGCCCTTTTTTGTTTTGGGTATTTTCAAGATAGGGTCTGGCTTCAAACTGCAGTGCTCCTACTCAAAAGGATTACAGGAGTGAGCTACCAGCACCTGGCTGTGTGGATGTATTTTTATCTCTCAGACATATAATTCAAATAGAATTGTTAGGTCATATGGTAACTCTGCTCAAACTTCTGAGGTATTTTCCGTTTTCCAAAGTGACTGCAACGTATACGTCGCCATCAGTAGCATGTAAGAGTTTCAGTTTCTCCACATCAGTGTCAACAGTTGTTATGTCTGTTCTTTTGATTGTAGCCACCCATTTCAGTTTCTCTAGTTGGCTTTGAATGTCAGTCTGCACTTGTGTTCTTTACGTTAACTGCTTTTGGTCCCATTGTATTCCTTTGTATTTGTTAGTGTATTCAACTGGTAATATTTTCTGTCTGTGTCTATGAGATATATTGTTCTGTAGTTTTTTGCGATGGGGACAATGTAACTAATGTACAATATAAGCCTAATCAAATTGTCATTATAAATTTCCTCCTGTATAATGAATATATCATAATAAAAAATTTAAAAAAAAAGAAATTTGTCATGCTGGGCATGGTGATACATGCCTGTAATTCCAGCACTTGGGAGGCTGAGGCAGGAGGACTACAAGAGTGAGACCTACCTGGCTACATAGTGAGACCTTGTCTCAGGAAAAAAGTAAAATGACGATGTTCATAAAAAGAAAAAAAATAAATTTGTCAGTTTGTCAGGGTTGCAGGGTGTACCTCCGTACACTCAGAGCTTCACACTTGCAAAGCAGGTACTCCACTGCTTGAGCTGTGGCTCCAGTTCATCTTGCTCTGGTTATTTTAGAGATGGTATCTCATGAACTGTTTACCTAGGCTGGCCTTGAGCCTTGAGGGGTGATCCTCCCAATCTCAGCCTTCTAAATAGCTAGGATTACAGGCATGGCCACCAGCACCTGGCAATATGCCGCATTTTTATTGTCATTCAGTTCAACGTATTTTTTTCTCTTTTGAGTTCCTCTTTGTTCCATAGATGCCGGGCTGGGGATGTGGCCACTGGTAGGGCACTTGACTAGCATATGCACTACACACAAAAAGTATTTTAACTAAAATATTTGTTGATTTTCCAGACTTATTTTTGTGATTCATTAATAATTACTGCTCTCAGAGAACATACTGTTTCAATTTCAGTCCTAGACTTACTGAGATTTGTTTTATGGCAAATGTGATCTGTCTTGGAGAGTGTTCCCCAGAATGTATAATCTGATTCCATCCCACTATCTAACCTGCAGACTTCACTCAGATTTTTTAAATTGCTCCATTAAGGTCTTTTTTTTTTTTCTGTTCCAGGATTGCATCTATGACCATATATTAATACATTACATCTTTAATCTGTGACAGTTCCTCAATTGTTCTTTTTAACATTTTGGTGGTACTGGGGTTTGAACTCAGGGCCTTGCACTTGACAGGCAGGTGCTCTACCACTTGAGCCACTCCTTTAACCCTTCTTCTTAGCAATTTCGAAAAGTACTGGCAGATTATGTTGTAGTGTCACTCACTTTGGGTTTATCTGACATTTTTTGTGTTTAAATACAGAAAATGCATTTTGGAAAGAATACCACAGAAGTAACATTACATGTTTTTCAGAACATCATGTTCTGAAGGCAGATGTTACCAGTACATCTCGTTGGTGTTGCTCACTTTATTTGGTCAAGGTGATTTCTGCCAGGTTTCTACTTTTCTCTAACTAATGGGTCTCCTTGGAGAAATACTTTGAAACTCTGTACACATCCAGTTGTTGAATAAAATCCACTGATTTTATTCTTTGATGATTCTTGCCAAAATTGTTATTATTTTGGTGTTTGCTTTATGTATTTAATATTGGAATGCCACTATAGGGAGGAAGTTTTACTTCTCCAATTATTTATTTGTATCAGGATGGACTCATGGATTTTATTTTATGGTTTTTAATCTATTACTTGATTAATGTTATCTCTCTCTTTTTTTTTTTTGGTGATACTGAGGTTTAAACTCAGGGTCTCTTGGTTGCTAGGCAGGCTCAAGTGAGCCACTCGGACACCCCTGTTTTTGTGTTGGATTTTTTTGAGATGGGGTCTCAAACTTTTTGCCTGGTCTGGCTTTTTTTTTTTTTTTTTCTGGTCTGGCTTTGAACTGCTTCCTACCAGTCTCTGCCTCCTGAGTAGCTAGAATTACAAGTGTGAGACACCAGCGCGTGGCCTGTTATTGTTTCTTTTGTCCTAGATGCTATGAGATTCCTTCAAGTTGGCTTCTATATCTTTTAAAGAAATTATCTAGGGCTGACAGAGTGGCTCAAGTGCCAGAACGCCTGCTTAGCAAGCCTGAGGCCCTGAGATCAAACCCCAGTACTGCCAAAAATAAATTAATTAATTAAAAAATAAACATAAATTACATTTGGGTTGGAGAAGTGGCTCAAGTGGTAGAGTGCCTGCCTAGTAAGTGTGAAGCCCTGAGTTCAATCCCCAGTACCACCAAAAAAAAAAAAAATTAAAAAGAAAAGAATACCAAATAAAATGGAGGCAATCCACCAGCCCCAGATGAAACACTGGTTTTCTTAAAAAAAGAAAGGAAAAAAAAAAAAAAGAAATTATCTTTTGCTGTTTTTGAGACAGGCTGTTGCTATGCAGCCAGGCTGGCATCTTGATCCTTCTGCCTCAGTCTCAAGTGCAGGGAATACAGGCCTGCAACCACTCCCTGTTCTGGTGGGCTTTGAAATGCTTCCTTACTTGTCACCACAGGCAGTTCCAGCTTTTTTTTTTTTTTTTTTTTTTTTACTATGAGTTATACTTTATTCAGTCATTTTTGTTTACAACTGAAACTGTGGGAATTCAAAATTAGCATCCATGTCAGTGAGTTTCTTATACACACCAGAAAACATTTCAGCCTTGTGTTCCACATTGTTTTGCTGTATTTATCCAAATGAACCTTTATGAGCCACTGCCATACAGTTTCACACGGGTTCTCTTGCCCACAGTTGCACTCGGAATGACCAAGTCCTCAAGGATGGCATCCTACACAGCTGTCAGGATGTGGTTCTGGGTTTGCTTATTTTTCATACGACTTTTTTGAGTTGACTTAGGCAGAATTCTTTTCTGGATGATGGAGACCATGTGCTTCCCACCTAACTTTTCACCAGTTTACTTACTAGCTGGACTTGGATTTTCTGGAAAGACTTAAGTTGAGGAACTGGAACAAAAATTATGATAGCTTTGCAACCACCACCAACTTCAATTTCCTTGGCCGCTGTGATGTTGAGTTTCCCGCAGCTGCGCCATGAGGTCCGAGTTCATCTCCAGCTCGAGTGGCTGCCTGACTCCAACTCATCTGGGTTCTTGCCATTGGGGTTCACGATCTTGGCGCTTGAGCTGAACGTGGCCTTGTCCTTGAGAAGTGTCTGCTTAGGAAGAGCAGTTCCAGTTTAAACTGTACTTCCTCTTTCCCAACCGTATCTTCAGCCATTTGTCCAAGGAGCTCAGATTTCTTGTATTGGAGAATGGCATTTAGAAACCCAGAACTAGTTGTTAGTGCGCTCCTTCATGTTGGAGCATCACTGCTTTCAGGCCCTGTGAGCAGACATGGCAAGGAAAAAATTGCATGTGCACTCGTATATCTTTCCCTAGATATGTATCAAACTAACTTAGTTGATACTAATGTCACTAATTCTGATTCAATACTAGAATTTATTCTAATATTTCTCATTTCTTATTTGTAAATCTTTGTTTTATGATAAGAAAACTAGTCCTATATGTTTATTTATTTGCTTAGTTCTAGAGTTTATATAAAGTGGTTTGAGAATTGCTAACCCATATCCCTGTGCAAAGCAAATTTATTGACTGGAGTATAATATTTGTTTACTGTTCTTTTAAAACTATTTTTAATTGACTATAGCAATTGTATATATTTATGGGTATAATGTGATGTTTTAGTAGCTATTGACCTTATGGAATGACTATATCAATTTAATTACTGTATATATCACTTTAGATACTTACCTCTTTTGTGAGATACTTATATTGGTTTAGTTCTTTTACTAAGGCATGACCCTTAAGGAGTCTACACTGAAGCTTTCACATAGATCTATCCACTTAGCATTATTAGAACTCACACACTTTCCAACCCTATTTGAGATTTTGGAAGTAGTTTCCTGACTGGTATTCTTTGCTCTGCCTTATCATGCCTCAACATACACACATCTTAGTTTTCAGCAAGATTCAAAGGGATCCCTATGAAAATATCTGGAGGTCTCACTCTGTGTAAGACCTTCTCATTGGTACTTTAAAGGGCTCTGTCTTATCAACGTAATAAAACCCATGTACTGTGCTTAGATTCCTCCTGCTTGCACTGTGTTCTGGAAGATCCTCTAGGAAAAGAGCTGGGGCAATCATAGGACTTAGTTGGTTTGTTTCACTTCTCTTAGGTATCATTGTACTATGTCACCTGTTGTCTAAAGTTTTGAAATGTGTTTTTTCCAGTTTTCCATTATTTTTAATAGAAAGCCAAGTTCACTACCAGTTTCCTTTTTTATGTACCAGGGTTTTGAACTCAGGACATTGCACTCCCAATCTTTGCCTCCCAAGTAGCTGGGATTGCAGGCATGAGCCACTGTGCCTGGCTACTAGTTGCTTTTTTTATGATTGGATATAGAAATCTGGCTCATTTTTTAATTAACAGGGGTTCCATTTGTGTGTCTGAGTGTGTGTGTGTACGTGTGTTTGAGCCAGATATTTTTGCTTTTAGTTTATTTTTCAGGTAGGTGTAGGTTGACCTCAGACTATGATCCTCCTCCTTCTGCCTCCTGAGTAGCTCGGTTTATATGTCACCGTTAGAGTCTTTTTAAACAATATTCCTTTCTAGCCTAAGGCATGAAGATATTTTCTTCTATTTTTTTTTCATTCACCATTATACAAATGAACATTCTATATTTTTAATCAGTTTCTAGGGTTTTGCTTATCACATTTGGGTCTCTAATGACCCTGAAACTGATATTTGTGTATGAAATAAGTTTGTTACTAAGGTTCATTTTTTCCAAAGTGGATTCACACATATCCCCAAACTATTTATTGAAAAGTATACTTATTCTCCCAATTTGCAGTACCAACTTTGTCATATACCAAGGTTTCATATATGGAAGGGTCTGTGTCTTAGCTCATATGTTTTTTTCTTTGACAGAATTTTACTTTGTAGCCCAGGCTGGCCTAAACTTGCAGTCCTCCTGCCTCCGCCTCCTAAAAGCTGGGATTATAGGCATGCATCACCATTCCTGGCTCAATAAGTTTATTTATTTTTAATTTTAATTTTAGTTTGAACTCAGGACTTCATACTTGCAAAGCAGCTACCACTTGAGCTATGCCTCCAGTCCATTTGGCTTTAGTTAGTTTAGTAATGGGGTCTCTCAAACTATTTTCCTGAGCTGGCCTCAAACTGTAGTACTCCCAGTCTCAGCCTGGATTTCAGGCATGAGCCACTGGCACCTGGTCCAAGTTTGTTTTTGATGTTATAAGAAACTGCCAAATTGTTTCCCAAATTGGCTGCATCATTTTGGATTTGCACAGACAGTGCACGAGAGATTCGTCTGCACCATATTGCACAGACACTGGGTAGTGTCATCCTTTTCATGTTAGCCTTTCTACCAGGTGAGTAATTATATCTCATCCTGGCTTTAATTTCTATCTCCCTAATGTCTTACAAAGTTGAGCTTTTTTTGTGGTGCTTATTTACCTTTAGCCTCTCTTTTGTGGTAACATGTCTTTTCAGATATTTTTCTCATATTAAATTGGATTGTTCATCTCATCAGTTATAAGAGCTTTTTTTTTTAAAGTAATATATATTCTGGATATGAGTCCTTTATCAAATATGTGACTTACAAGTACTTTTTCCCAAGTGAAAACTTGCATTTTCATTTGCTTAGCAATTCCTTTTTTTTTAGATTTTTTTTTGAGATTAAATTGGTATAACATAAAATTAACCATTTAAAGTGAGTAATTCAGTGGTGTTTAGAACATTTAAAATGCTGTATAACCACCACTTCTATCTAGTTTCAAAACAATTTCACCACTCAAAAAGGAAACACTATACCCATTTGCAATCGTTCCCTATTCCCATCTCCCCCAACACTGGCAACTACAGCTTTGCCTTCTGACCCTAAAGATTTGCCTAGTCTGAATATTTAATATAAATGGAATAATATAGTTCATGATCTCTTGTGTCTGGCTTGTTTGACTTAGCATAATGTTTTGTAGGTTTATTTTCATTGTAGCTTGTACCTTTTCATGATTGAATAATATTCCATTGTATGGATATTCCACAATTTATTTACCCATTCATCCATTTAAGTAGTTTCCATCTTACGGATATGGTACATATTGCTTCTCTGAACATGTGCATGTATACTTTGCAGTCAGTTCTTTTGGAGTGCAACTGATGGATCCAACGGAGGCCCTATGTTAGGCTATTTGAGGAAGCACTGCACTTTTCCATAGCACTTGAGCCATTTTACATTCCCATCAATAAAGTACTAAGATTCCACCTTCTCCAATTCTGTTCCAGTGTTCATTGCTTTTCATTGTTTGAGAATTGTCATTCTATCAATTGGAAGTGGTACCTCACTGTATTGCATTTTCTAATTGGTGATGTTGAGCTTTAGAGGATCTTTAAATATAAGCCTATTTTAGTCCTTTGTTCATTTTTAATCAGGTTGTCTTTTTGTTGTTGTATGAGTTTTTAAAATATATTCTGAGTACATTTTTATCAGATATATGATTTGCAAACAGCATTTCTCCAATTCTGTAGGTAATCCTTTCACTATTTTAGTAATATCTTTTAATGCACAAAAGTTGGAAAAATAACTTATTGAGTTATGTTTTTTATGTTTGAGTTTCACCAAACATAAAATTAACCATTTTAAAGTGACTTAATACATTCACAGTATTGTGCAACCACCGTATATATCTACTTCTAAAACATTTCCATGGGGCTGGGAGCGTGGCTCAAGTGGTAGAACAATTCCTAGCAAGTGCAAGGCCCTGAGTTCAAACTCCAGTACTTCCAAACAAACAAACAAACCAAACAATTACAACTATAGCAACAACAAAACCTGATTTCCATCACTTCAAGGTAAAACCCCTTAACTCTTTAAACAGTTTCTCCTCATCTCCCCTACTCCCAGCCTCTGGAGACCATCAGTCAGTATTCTGTCTCTATGGCTTTATCTTTTTGTTTTGTTTTGTTTTGGTGGTACTGGGGTTTGAACTCAGGGCCTTGCACTTGCTAGGCCAGCGCTCTACCACTTGAGCCATGCTCCCAGCCTTTTTTGTTTTTATTTTCCAAATAGGGAAATCCTCAACTCCAGCGTAGTGGGGATTACAGGCATGAGTCACTGTGCTCAGCATTATCTTCTTGAATATTTTATATTCAAGGATCATTCAATGTGTAACCGTTTGTATCTGTCTTTGTTCACTTAGCATAATGTATTGAAAATTGATCCATATTGTAACATCATTAGAACTGATTCCTTTTTAGTGCAGAATAATATTCAATTGTATAAATATACCACAAATTATTTATGTATTTATCTGCTGATGGACATTTGGGCTGTTCTCATGCACGTACAGGTACTTAAAAAAAGTAATTCAGTTCCTTTGGGCATATGCCTGAGATTAGAACTGCTGAATTATCCGTTTTCATTTTTGGTATTCTTTTCTAAACTTTATCTTTGAATTGGCATACATTAATGATATGATGTGATTTCATGATGATAATTCTGTCCATGTGTATCACTACAGTGTACTTTGAACAGGTTCACTCCTCCATCGTCTTCCTATTCTTCCCCTTTCTCCTCCCCTATTCTTAATTTATTAGTATAGTTCCGAATTTCTGTCTGCTGTCATATGCTTTCTACCTGGAGAACTTCCTTTTTTTTTTATTGTGGGTTGTACTAGGGTTTGAACTCAGGGCCTCACACTTGCTGGGCAGGCACTACCACTTGAGCTACTGTGCCAGCCCTTTTTTTGTTGGATCAGGAGGATCATGGTTTGAAGCTAGGCAAATAGTTCATGAGACCTTATCTCAAAAAACCCAATACAAAAAAAAAAAAAAAAAAGTAACAGGGTGTCAGAGTGGCTCAAGTGGTAGAGTGCTTGCTTAGCAAGTATGAGGCTGAGTTCAAGCCCCAGTACTGCCAAAAAAAGCATGAAGAAAACACACCAAACTATACTGTAATCAAATTCTGTAAGCAAATGATGAACGGAAAATTCCAGAAGCAGTCAGAGTAAAAAAAAATAAATTTATACACAGGAGCAAAGGTAAGAAAGATAGCAGATTTCTTATTAGAAACTGCATCCCTGAAAACAGGAACAACATCTTTAAAATTCTGAAAGAAACGAAAAAAACCCTGTCAATCTGGAATTTTATACAAAGGAAAAATGCCTTTTAAGAAAAATGTAAAAAATAAATGCTTTTTCAGACAAACAGAAACTGAGAATACACTGAAGCAGATCACTATAAGACCAGAAGAGAAGAGGGCGAATGATGGATAGGGTGACTACAACTAAGATATATCTTAAACACATATATAAACACCACAGTGCATCCCCCTGTGCAACTACTGTATGCTAATAAAATCATTAAAAATAAAATGGACCACCTAGAGAAAAAAGACTGGAAAATTAATAACTTTTCAATGAGCTATAGGATTAAGCAGTAAAACATATATGGAATTGAAATTCCACAAGGAGTCAAGAGGGAGAGAGAAACACAAAAAAGTTTGAACAATCAATAGCTGAAATGTTTCCACATTTACTATGAACCGTCTCCCTCTTCCTTCCTCCTCCCTTTACATGGTCCATTTTAGATAATTTTTGTTCTGTGCCTTCATGTTTACTAGTCTTGTCTTTTGCGGTTTCTTATCATTCACATTTTTCATTTCATGTGTCATATTTTTTATTTCTAGAAGTTAAGTCTGGGTGTTTTTGTATCTTCCATTTCTCTTTGTGTCATGCCCAGGCTTTTTGCTTTCCTCTATCTTTTTTTCTGATTTAGGAAAAAATTGGAGAGTGTTACTTAGATACAGTTAACTTAGGTATCTTATTATAGTAATGAAAAATTGACTAATACAATTGACTAATAAAATTCATTAGGAATGAAAATCCTTATTCTCTTTTCAACTAAAAAATAAGGTATTTTATGATAGCGTCATAAAAATGGATCTCTAGGTGAGAAGTGGATAATGCTATGGTTCTTCTGAAAATACAAAAAAATAAAATGAAGAAGTTAAATGTGTTTTAGGTAGGCCTGGGTAGAATACCTGAACTTGGCCTGGCTTGTGGTAAGGATGCTAGGAGCCAGAAGGTAGGATTCTTATATTAGAAAATAATGGAATGTATGTAAGGAAGTCAGAGTGGGACAGTTACGATGGATTGTTTTGATTTTCATGTAGATATTCTACATTTCCTCATTTCTCTACACCATCAATTACATCTGGTATCTGTATACAGAGCTGAGAATGAGACACAATCAGACTGGACAGAGCACATCTCCAATGGTAAGTTTTAATCAGAGTTAGTAGTGAAGAATAATACACTAATATAAGCCCATAGGTCCCTGCCAAACAGTGTAAGCACTCAATACTAGTGAGGTGAATTTGTGGAGGCTAATCAAAGAAAGAAAACCTATTCCCACAGAATTTCTGTTCTTCTCCCTTCCATACGGACTCAAAACAGGTTTTATTAGAGAAAACATTTGCAGGACTGACATTCCTGTATGGTTTGATTCAGTAAGGAAATCTTTGGCTCCATGCCAACCCATCATTGGTTCTAAAGTAAAGAAAAGGTCTTGGAGAAGAGCCAGGGAAGGTACTCTATCTGCTAACATGGTTAGAGAAGGAGAGTGTGTGTACTGCTCTGCTGTTTTTCTTCAGTGTATGGGGTGACAGGTATTGGTTTGCAGAAAGGTGGAGAAATTAATGTGATAGTCAGAAAGCATGAATCCAGAGAATAGTTGCCTTCCCTCTGATTCAGTTTGGGGCACCATCCAGCATTGCAGTGATGAAAGAGGGGAATGCTAAGTCTAGATTCTTGAGTGTGTACATATTTTACATGTTGCATGTTTCAACTATTTCAGGTGTACAGTTCAGCAACTTTTAAAGTAGATTTACCAAGTTGTGCTATCATCATCAAAAATCAACTTCAGAACATTTTCTTTCCCCTAACAAAATTCTTCATAACCCTTTACCATGAATCTCCTTTTTACCTTCTGCACCAGGCATCCACTAACCTACTTTCTGTCTCCTAGACTGGCCTTTTCTGGACACACATGTCAGTGCAGTAATACTGCATGTGGCCTCTGGTGCATGGTTTCTCTCACTCAGCAGAATGCTATCGGAGTTCATATATTCTAGCATGTAAAAATAAGCCATTGCTTTTTATTGCTGAGAGTAGTTCATTGTGTAGTACATTGAGTTTCTTCTGATTTTTTCAGTATGTCACTGACTGATCTCGGCAGATGATATTTTTGTAATGTTATCAATTTTCATTTCTTTAACTATTTTAATCTTATTATATATCTTACTGGGACTGGCTTAGAACCACGATCCTCTGATCTCTGCCTTCCTGAGTAGCTAAGATTACAGGTGTGAGCCACTGGCGCCTGGCTCTGCTTTAATTTTTGAATAGAGTCTTGCATTTTTGCCCAGGCCAGTCTGGACCACTATCCTTCTATGTACACCCCCCACAAAGCTGGGATGACAGGCATGCGCCACCATGCCCAGGTTATTGAGATGCAGTCTCATAAGCTTTTTGCCTGGGGTGGACTTGAACCATGATCCCTGAGCTCCGCTTCCTGTGTAACTAGAATTATAGATGCAAACCACCACACCCAGCTCTGGTCTACAAATTCAAACTGCTGCTTAGGTCCCATGCCTTGTTTGTCCCTGGCACATGGAACCTCCAACTCCTCCCTTGCATTTTATTAAATTTAAAAGGTAGTGCTAATCTTATTTCTGCAGTATTCATTCTGATGTTTTTTTGGTGGCACTGGGATTTGAACTCAGGGCCTTGTGCTTGCTAGGCAAATACTCTTTAACACTTGAGCCACATCCTCAGCTCTTTTTTGCTTTAGTTATTTTTCAGATAGGGTCTTGTACTTAAAGCAATCCTACCTATGTCTCCAAAGAAGCTTGGATTATAGACCTGCTCCATCACACCCAGCTTGTTTATTAAAATGGTTCCCACTAACTTTTCGTCCAGGCTGTCCTTGAACTGCCGTCCTCCAATCTCTGCCTCCTCATTAGCTGGTGTTACAGGTATTTTCCACCATACCCAGCTCTGTTAGAGTTTTTCCAAGGGGAATTTTCCAGTGTTTTCCTGGAGCTTACAGATAACTTACAGAACAAATGAAGGTGGTATTCTGTTGAGCACATGATGAAACTCAATAAATATTTGTTGAATGAATAAGTGGGAGAGACTCAGGGCTATCTACCCTTTTACAAATTTGTCTGCATAGAGAATACTAGAAGTGGGCATTTAAGGTAAATCTGGAGATCTGTCTTTGAGATCATATTCTGTCACTTGTCTACTGTATGGTCTTGGGCACATCATTGCCCCCTTTTTTTTTTTTTATCTTAAAATGAAGTATTAGTCTGTATAATCTTTAATATCCTTTGTAGCACTAAGATTCTATGATTCTATGAAATACTCATCTGACTGACTTAAGAAGACACTCCTTTTTTTTTTTTTTAGCCGTGTTCAAGATGCTCACTGTTGAGAGAGGGGGCAAAGAATGCTTTTAAAAGTTCTCTTTCTCTCTCTCTCTCTTCCCTCCTCTCTCTTTCTCTCTCTCCCTCCCTCCCTCTCTTTCCTTCTCCCTCTCTCCCTCCCTCTTCCCTCTTTCCCTTTTCCCCTCTCTCCCTTTCTTTTACCCTCTCCCTTCCTCTTTTCCTCCCTCCGGAAAGAAAAAAGGACAGGGGAAAATCATTGAATAAATTACCATAGAACGGCCCCTTAAGCGATGTCCTGAACAAGGTATTAGAGTGTATACAGGACCTGTTCAATTACCAAAATATTTTATTCATAGTCCAACTCAGTAGCTACTAGCCATTTGATGTGGCTACTGGGCACTTGATGTGGCTAGTGAATTGAAGGAATTAAAATTTTAATTTTATTTAACCTTCATTTTAGTTTACCTAGCTACATGTAGCTAGTGGCTGCTGTGTTGTATACCCAGGACTATACTCTGGTTCTATTTCTTCATATTTACCTCTGGACTTCCACACTTATAATTACTCCTCTATATCTTAAACTTGTATGATTCCTCTGGTCTCTACACATTAGAACTCATGCCTGTATATCCTTTTACATATTTGGCTGTGTAATCCTTGAATTCTAGAACTGAAAGATACTATAAAGAAATGTTTCATTCATTTTCCTCCTTAGACAAATGAATACATAAAAAATTCAACTGCCTTATAAGGTGTGTAGCTTACTTTATTAGTTTATTTATTTTCCATTCATTCACCCACTCACTCATTTACTCAAAAGCCAAAGGATTGACTGGCATTTGTGAGAAGTTATTCAGCCACAGAGTTATTCTCTAAAGAAGTTGCCCTAACGAGACCAGAAGCCAAGGGTGGAGATAACAGGGGACATGGGGGAATGTTTCTGAGGAGGCCAAATTAATCTTTGAAGGAAAAAAATTTGAGAGACATAATATTAGCTCTCATATATGGTATTCTGCTTTCTTTTATTTCTTTTTCTTTCTTTCCTTTTTTGGTGGGACTAGAATTTGAACTCCGGGCTTTGTTCTACTGCTTGAGCCACATCTCCAGTTCATTTTGCTCTGACTATTTTGGAGATGGGGTCTTATAATCTTTATGCCCAAGGTGGCCTCAAATTATAATCTTTCCAATCTCAGCCTCCCAAGTATTTGGGATTACAGGTGTGAGCCACAGCGGCCTGGCCAAATCCATCATTTTCATCATAGGCTACATCTGTTCTTTTCTGTAATAGAGCTGGAAAAAAGACTGTCTACATGTCTTCTGGCCAACATGCTTCTTTTGGAAATGGGCTATGGAATAAGGTGTAGTCAAGATGTCTGGCAGTATTCTGCTTTCGGTGCATATACTGTACTTTATAACCCATGCAACTAGCTTTTCAACTGACAGTCTCTAGCCTAAAATATTAACTCCAATGCCTTTTCTGGCATTAAGCTATATAGTAAGAACTTTAAAGAGCTTTACATCTTTAAATTATCTTTTAAATACTCTCATAAGACTTCTGCCATAAAATATTAGTAGTAAGTTTTTTGCTACTGATCCATTGTCAGCCAGATAAGAATAAGAGTTGAAGAGAAGATAGCCACCTGACATAATAAAAACCGAAGAAGGACCTGGGCATGGTGGCTCATGCCTTTAATCCCAGCTACTTGGGAGGCAGAGATTGGGAAGATCATGGTTAGAGATCAGCCCAGCAAAAATAAGCAAGACCACCATCTCAGCAACAATAACAACAACAAAAAACTGGGCATGGATCCCAGCTACTCAGGAGGTATAATTAAGAACATCATGGTCCAATCTGGTTCATGCAAAAATGAGAGACCCTATCTCAAAAACAGCTAAAAGAGCCGGGTACCAATGGCTCACACCTGTAATCCTAGCTACTTGGAAAGCTGTGATCAGGAGGATCATTATTTGAAGCCAGCCTGGACAAATAAAATAAACAGAGCAAAATGGACTTGAGGTGTGGCTCAAGTGGTAGGATGCCTGCTTTGCAACTGTGAAGCCCTGAGTTCAAATCCCAGTTCTGCCCAAAATAAATAAAGCATAAAGGTTGGAGCATGGCCCAAGTGGCATGAGGTCCTGGTTCAAATGCCTGTACCACCCAAAAAAGAGAGAGAGAGAGAGAGTGAGAGAGAGAGAGAGAGAGAGATGGCAGGTAGGAGTGGTCACCAAAACCTAATCTTACCTAAAGTCAACATCAGCTGTCTTACTTAAAATCATTGCTATTTGCAACCAAACTTCTCAAGGTTGATCAGTGCCCATTTTCTGAGTACTGATGAGTACTGACTGATTGCTAACAGTCATTCCAGATTGATATGGTTTCTACCTTAAAATAGAAAAAAACCTTATTTTCTATTCTGCTACTATTATTTTTTGCTGGTACTGGAGTTTGAACTCAGGGCCTTATGCTTACTGGGTGGGTGTGCTACCACTTGAGCCATGCCCCAACCTCTATTCTGCTATTTTTTAAGGTGCTTTGTTCGGAATCTTTCATCATTAAGTCCTAGTGGATAGCAGCCATCCTTTAAGTTGTTTTAGTGTCTGATACAAGTAGGGAATGCTGATTTGTTTTACAGTGCTAGGTATTTGAATCTAGGGCCTCTTGAATACTAAGCACATACTTGACCACTGAGCTGCACCACTAGCCCGACAAGCAGGGAGTTTTAAATGTTCTGCCTTCTAAAATTTAATGGTCTAATATTCAAACATATCAACACTGGCCTGTCATGCTTTCTGCTGGCTGTCATTCAGCTTCATACACCTGAAAGCTGTGAATAAGTCCACACCTTTCTCGGTCTAAAAGGAAAAAGGGCTAAACTGTTAATAAAAGATGGAGGGTTACTGTGTGATTTTATATTTGCCTTTCTTTCTAAGAAAATTTTTTAGATATTCAAACCTTATATTAAACTACTTCTTGCAGGCTGTATTTGTGACCTTTTTGTTTTATTTTTATTTTTACTTTCTCCTTTTATTTTGTCGTTTTTATGTTTACTTATATGTATAGATTGTTGGTGCCCCTTCCTCCCTTTCCCCTCCCCCGTGTTTTATTTTTAGAATAAAGTAATACAGACAAAATTGTATCATCACCAATGCTAAGGAACTGTTTCATGAATAATAAATATTGCCTGACAAAATGAAGCTGGCTCTTGGAAGTCTGTTTGTTATTGAAGTGGTAAGCGATGATCTGGTATTTTTTGTAGTATGATTGGCAAATATCCTAAGACATTTTGCTCATTTATTCTTTCCATAGGTGATAGGTTATATTTGTCGAGTTGGTCGCATAGCTTTCATTTTGTCAAGGTAAGATTTTTTTTCTTTCCTTCCTAGTGAGGTATAGACTTTCATTATTCTGGTGTCCAAATAGGGACAAATAGTTCAGTGCAATAGGACAAGTGTCCATTGCTGCTCCTAAGACCTTTTGGAACCTTACTGAGTAGGAAGTGACAAATATGTGACCATTAGTCCCATTTTCTCACATGGACTAGAGAAGCAGTTTGAAGTTAGAGTTGGGTTTTAGCCAAAATTCTGTAATTTCCATGTGATCTTGAGTAAATCCCTTTAAGTCTTTGGACCTCCAATTCCTTTTCTTATATCATAAAGACTTGTTTATCAATGGTCTTTAAGTAAGAAGACGTTGTAAGAATCTCAGATCCTGAAAGAATCTTGATCTCTCCCAGACTAGTGATCACATCAAGGGTGGTTTTAGACTTTGTAACTTTTGCTCCTGAATCTTCTCTTACAAGGAGTTGACTATACATAGCTGGATAAATAGCTGGCTACTTTAAAGGTATGCTTTGAAAAGAGAACACAAGAAGGGCTAAGGAGAATCAAGTTATTCCTGGCTACCTTGGAAAGTGAAACAGACTATATATAGAGCTCCTTAGTAGGTGTTTTTTTTTTCATTTCGACCCACTTAGATTTTTTGGAAGTGCTGGGATTCAAACTCAGGGCTTCATGCTTGGCAGGCAGGCATTATAGCACTTGTGTCATGCCCCCAGTCCTTTTTGCTTTAGGTATTTTTCTGATAGGGTCACACAGCTGGGATTACTGTTGTGATCACCATGCCCAGCTTATTGGTTGAGATGTGGTCTTTTTTTTTTTCCCTTGGTGGTACAGGGGTTTGAGAGATGTGGTCTTGCTAAGTATTCACCCAGGCTGGCTTTGAGCTGTGATCCTACCAATCTCTGCTTACTGAGTAGCTAGAATTACAGGCATGAGCCACCATATTACACCCAGCTGATTTTTTTAATGTGATGTTTCTGTTGCTATGGTTTTTTAGTTTGCTATGTACCCCAGCCTGACCTCAAACTTGTGATTCTCCTACCTCAGCCTCCCAAGTGCTGGGATTATAAGAGCTATAAAACCTGGCTTAGATTTTTATCTGACTATACAATACTAGAGATTCTTTATGAAATTCTGTTAGGGTTCAATAACCTAGGTATAAAATCCCTCTCCTACTACACTTCCGCCAGGAACTGAAAAATAAAAATACTTGTGGTATTCTAGATTTTCTTTTGAAAAAATACGTATGTATTTGTGGAGATTGGCAGAGTGGTGCAGTTGGAGGGAGGGAGAATATTCTGCAAAGGGGGTGGGGGCTTGAACAATTCTGGATATTAGGACAACAAACTTTTTCCTTCCAGCCTGATCCCTCTACTGTTAATGACACCTATATTCTGTCTGGGCAATGCCAGTGAATGTTTCCACAACTTCAGCCAAAGCCACAGGTAAAGAAAGACCAAGTCTATCTGTTTTTGGGGCATGTGGGGAAACTGGGGTTTCAACTTAAGTTTCCCCATTCATAAAGCAGGCACTGTACTGTTTGAGTTACACTTTCAATCCATTTTGCTCAGGTTATTTTTTTGGAGATTGGGTCTTGCGAACTATTTGTCCAGGCCGGCCTCAAACTGCAGTCCTCCTCATTTCAGCCTTACTAGCAGCTAGGATTACAGGTGTGAGCCACTGGTGCCCAGACAAATGTATCATTTTCTGTAATAGAGCTGGAAAAAACTTTCTACATATCTTCTGGCCAAGGTGCTTCTTTTGAAAATGAGCTATGGAATAAGGTATAGTCAAGACTTAAAATACATAAGGATATAGCACGAAATGACTACAAGGTAATGTGTGTGTGGGAAAGACCACGATGTCATAGGCAAGGGTTAGCAAGTGTTAAGTACAGTTCTAGTGCGTTTTTGTTGCCTTCCACCTGTTGTAGTACTCCTGTCCATTGATTCTCTTCCCAGGTGTATCCTGATGTATTCACCACCATCAGCCATGGTTGAACTCCTGCCTTCTGCCAACACATCTGTCTGCAGCACACTTTATTTTTATGGTATCAGCGTTTTCCTAGCCAGCTTTTTATTCAGCCTTCTCATCATTATGGTATGGTGCCACATTATCTACCATTGTGGAAAGGAATGGGGGGATTAGAGTAGACAGACTTGGGAAAGGTAGGGCAGAGAGGCACTTCCTATGGTCCTAGCACTAAGAAAGTGGCCACCTCAGAATTTTTTAACTTCCTGAAATCAAATGAATAGTGGGAAAAGGAGTTTGTGTTCTTTATGTGAAAATTATGCTCACTTTATGTTCCATTGACCCCATGGAGGACCAGACCACAAAACTCACATGATTCAAGAATATACTTTATACAGGATAATATTCTGAGATGTAGGACATGCACTTTGATTTAATTTTGTTCTTAATTCTTTTTTCAGTCACAAATTTGCATTTATGCTATGTCTGACTGGGCTCATGTGGTTCTCATATACTCACTTGATACTACTTGAATGGTGTAGAATTAAAATAATCAACCTGGTAATAGTAATTTGTATATACATAGCTTCCTAGGACAAAAACAGTAAATAAGCAAATGTGTGTTTTTATTTGCCATATTTACCTACTTTTCAATAACAGTTTCTCCCCTCTTCATGTTCTCATTTAAGAATTACAAATTGTCTACCTGTAGACCAAATTTATCCTATAGTGTTTTCTTTTTATGGTACCTGTGAACCAGATATAATTGTGGGAAATTTCCTTTGATAGTTAAAATGTAAGTTATGGAGATAGCTCAGCTCAAATTATCAAGTTTGTAAAGACTGATTAGTTTATGTTAAAATGGCTTTGATAGCTTACATTTGCAACTGACTGACAAAAGAGATGGGTCCCCCAAGGCCTGGCACCCTGAAGATTCCTGTTTCTGTTTTAGAATAGCCCAGGTATCAGTGGGTGCTCAGACTTCACATTCTAGCTTTTTTTTTCTTTGAAGATGGGGGTCTTGCTTGTATGTTGACCTCAACCTCGAAAGTCTCCTACTGAAGTTCTAAATGCTGGGATTACAGGTGTGTGGGATTACATCACACCTGCTCCAGATTCTTTTTAACCCAACAGATGTTGAACTGATTGTTCTAGGCATAAATGTTCCCAAATCAGTTTAAACCACCTTTTAACTCTTCTGTGTGTGGGAAAAGAAGGCTGTGGCTGACCTTGATTAATTATTAGAGGGTGGATCTGGTTTATTAGGGAAAAGATTCAGATTTGGTAAAATACATTACCAAGATTTATTACCTATTTGCTCCCCACAAAAAAAAAAACCACGTCAGACTTCTGCACTTACCTGTATTTTTTCATGAGCTAAATGTTACTCAGAAAGCTGACAAGTGGAAAGGAGAAAAGCAATCTGTTTTTCCACCTAAGAATAAGAAGAGACTTTCTAAAATTTCTTTTAGCTTAGAGCTGAAAATTTAAGCTCAGCCTTGGTACTGAAGAATTTGGTACTGAACAAAGAAGAGACTTTCTAAAATTTCTTTTAGCTTAGAGCTGAAAATTTAAGCTCAGCCTTGGTACTGAAGAATTTAAGAACATAGAACACTTTGTAGCAGATTCTCTAGCAAAGTATTTTAAAAGATGGTCTGGTTAGAGCTTGCTTTTAACTTCCTGTATATAATGTGATTAGCCTGAGGTAGGGGGAGGGCTGAGAGTTGGTATAAGGTCAATGTATTGAGCATGATAACCAGAATTTTAGTTAGTATCAGTCCATTTCCCTAGCCAAATAAAAGTTCACTCTGAGTAATTTTCTCTCAGAAAAAGCCTGGTCTCAGATGGTAAAGACAGGAGATTGGTCTTCCCTGCTATGAGATTATTAGAGAGTGATCCTGCTAAAAAGATGGGATATTTTACTAAGCCTTACACAAACTGCTACACTCATGTTTAGGTCTTACTCATCCAAGCCCAAATATTGTATAAGAAGTTTGTGAAATCAACCGGCTTTCTGGGGAGTGAACAGTGGGCAGTGATTCACATTGTGGAGCAGCGAGCACGCCTCTACCCAGTGGCCTTCTTATGTTGCTGGGGCCCAGGTTGGTATGGTAGTAGGAAGAGTTGAGCTGTGAAAAGGGCAGTTGTTGGATTCTGATAAAGCAAAGCAAGATGATGACTACATATTCCTGTCCTCACCTGTAGTTTACTTGTCACTGATCTCCATGAGATGCACCCTGATATGAGAGGGAAAGTGTCCTGACACAATGCAGATATTAACATTTGCCCTTCCTACCATTTAAGTTTGTAGTGAAGGTCAGATTGGATAATGTTTATGAAAGACCTTAGTAAATTTTGAAATGCTAAGAAGTATATTATTATCTTCCTATAGTGTACTTGCCTCCATTTTCACACTAATAATCCGTAGTTTAATGAGTAAGGACTGGAAGTCAGAGGTCAAAGGCTCAGTGGTTTACGTAACTGGGTCATCTCACTGCTTGTCTTCCCTATGTCATAGCTTCCATCTAATAATGTCCAGGCATGTGTCCTGAGAGCTTTGGCCAATGAGGGCTAACAACAAGATTTACACATTGTATATTCACAGCTGTCATTCTGATGATCATAAAGCTGACCAAGCCACAGGACACCAAGCTGTATGTGACCCTGTATATGCTCCAGGTAACACTTTCAAAGTCCAGCATCTCTTTTCCTACACCCTCTTATCCTGTTCTTTTATGCTGCTGTTACTTAGTAAGCACAATTTTTCCCTCAGGTATTTATTTCTCCATTGCAAAAGTGGACATGTATTATTTATGCTCATTTATGAAGAATGTAAAATTTCCTTAAGGTGAAAGGTAATTACTTAAGTAAAAGTGCTGCTCTGGACCAGGCATGATGGTACATGCCTGTAATCCCAGTTACTTGGGAGGTAGAGATTGGAGGGAGGATCATATTTCAAGGCTATTCCACACAGAGAAAAGTTAGACCCTATCTCAAAAAACAGGCTAGGCATGGTGGTTCACATCTGTAATCCCAGCTACTCAGAACAGGTAGGACGATTGAGGTCCAAGGTCAGCCAGGGCAAGAAGCATGTGAAACCTAAAGGAAAAAGTTCTGGAGGAGTGGCTCAAGTGGTAGAGCACTGCCTAGCAAGCTAGAGGCCCTGGGTTCAAACCCTAGTACCACCAAAAAAGAATAAGTGCTGCTGTATACCCAAAAGCTTGTGTATCTCTGGGTGATTTTGTTTTATTGACAGGTTTTAAAGAGATGGAAAGTAAAAAACAAGATCTAACAGGCCAAACTCTTATGAAACATTGGTAGAGATGATTCTCTTCAATCCAGAGGGAATTGAATAAATTAACTGTCTTAGTGAGTGGAGGAGGTGATGGAATGATTTTCTCCTTTCCTCCTTTATTTACCAAATTGAAGAAGAAAAATTTTGCCTATCTAACTATGCTGACAGGCAGTTTTCTTTGAGAGATGGGTCAGTAAGGAGGAGTAGTGAAGCCTCTTCATTGTCTTTATATATATATACTAAGAAATATAATCAACTACCAATCATCTATGACCAAGGTACATTGTGATGAGTGAGTCTGGGAAGAGCTAGAAAAATATAAAAAGCTGGTATCAGATCTTGGTGTTTGAGATAAGAGAACATGTTAATTATGCTTTATAAATATGGGCTGTGGGGGTTATTCCTGGTACCTGAAGGTTGAGCTCCATCACCCCTTCATCTCCTCCAGGCTCTAACAGCAGCATCCCAGGGTCTGCTCAACTGTGGAGTTTATGGCTGGACACAGCACAAGTTCCACCAACTAAAGCAAGAGTCACAGCGTGATGCAGATACCCAGACCCCATTGTTATGCTCACAGAAGAGAGTCTATAGCAGGGGCCTAGATGCACTGGAGTCTACCCTTGCTTTTGCTACCAGCTCCTCCACCATTCTTTGAAACTATAGAACTCGAACATCCAGGAACTGGAATTGCTTCACACAAATGGATTGGGAAGAATGTTGGGGAACCACATCCTACATCTTTTTAAACTATACCCTAGACTACAGAACTGAAAGGGAATAGTGCCATGGTTAGGTGAATTGGGAAGATCTCTTAGTTATTCTCTGTTCACAGAGATAAAAACCACTTTCCATCTATGAGATAGACTCTTACTACTATGATGAATATTAGATTTGTCTCATCTAGAAAAATAAATTCCAGGTTATTACTTACATGTGTCAACTCTACTCCATGGTTGTAGGGAAAACAGGAGGCCATGCAACAGCTTGCTTTTGCCATTGCTGTTGTACTTCCGGAGGTTGGAGTAGGACCTGTATTTCTATTCTTTGAAAAGCTTTGAAACTTGACAGAAGCAATGACAACTCGCAAAAAAGTGACAGTGAGACCCTCAGACACACCATTTTCCACTTTCATAGGTTCAGTCATAGAACTTGATCAGAGTGAGCCATAATGTCCTAGAAAATGAAGGCCAGTAACATTCAGGAGAAATCAGGACTAGAAGAAAGCTTAGGAATCAGTGGCTCTCAGTTGTCACTTACGAGAAGCCCAGGGCTGGCTTACAGAGCCTGGGCACGCAGAGCTAAAACCATCCACATGACCTCGCCACTTCCACAGCTGCATTAGAATGAACAAATGAGCAAGTGAGTGAATGATAGGTATGATTTCAATGTTTTCAGAAAGAAACGGTTCATTCAGAGTTGGGAACACCTGTCTAATCTGTTTTTCTCCCTTGAATCACATAGTGGTGATGTTTGGTCTCTCCACTTGTGAACAAGACTAACGTAGCATCATCTACTGTGTTGCTAGAGCAAAGGGAAAAGCTGATTGGATAATGTGACTGGAGTGATAGCCAAAGTGTCTGGGACGGATAGTCAAGTACTTCTCATAAATTTGCTTGGTCTTTCCAAGGTAAAATCTTTATGATTAGAGAAATTGGCCAAATTATAATGGGAGGTTAGACAGGATCTTCTGAAAAGTAAGTTCCAAAAATCTTTCCAAAGGGTCTCTCTGTAGAAAGGTTAGATAATAATAGCTGTTTAGGTTTTAGGTCACGTACTTCACAGAAGTTATGGAGCATAACCTGCCAGCCCTTAATCTGTCCAGATCACATTATTATTTTCTTTTTGACAGCACTGGTTTGAACTCAGGGCCTCATGCTTGCTAGGCAGGCTCTATACCACTTGAGCCACTCCACCAGCCCTTTTTTGTGTTGGATTTTTTTGAGATGGGGTCTCACAAACTATTTGCCTGGGCTAGCTTTGTTCTGTGAACCTCCTGATCTCTGCCTCCTCGGTAGCTAGGATTACAGGTATGAGTCACAGCGCCCTGCCAAGTGCACATCTTAATGCCTCTTGTTGCCTGCTGCAAAGCTCTGGAGACCTGATTTCAGGATAGCATGAAACAAAAAGAATGGTATCAACCAGGGAGCAACTTTAATGTTTTTTAGTTTAAAAAATAAAAAGCATTGAGAAAAACAGCATATAGAAAAACAGATGGAAACCAGAAAGAATGCCCATCTCCATATGGAATGTTCCATCTTCCTGAAGGGAACCAGAACTAAGAAGTCCAGTTCCTTTTTTGGTGGTACTGGGGTTTGAACTCAAGGCCTCACACTTGCTAGGCAAGCACTTTACAACTTGAGCCACACCACCAGTGCCCTTTCTGTGTTAGGTATTTTTAAAAATAGGTTCTCATAAAGTATTTGCCCAGGACTGGCTTCAAATCACAATCCTCCTGATATCTGCCTCCCTAGTAGCCTGATTACAGGTGTGAGCCACTTGTGCCCAGCAGAAGTCCCAATTCTTTTTTTTTTTAGTACTGGGGCTTAAACTCAGGGCCTTCACCTTGAGCCACTCCCCACTCCACCAGCCCTATTTTTGTGAAGGGTTTTTCGAGATTGGGTCTCCTGGAGCTGTTTCTCTGGGCTGGCTTCGAACTGCAATCCTCCTGATCTCTGCCTCTTCAGTAGCTAGGATTATAGGAGTGAGCCACTGGCACCCAACCCAATTCTTAAAAGAACTTTTCAGTATCACCTTGATTTGATAGAAAGAAGGTAATTAGCAAATGTTTGTCATGTTTGTGTATTTTGCTACACTAGTGATTGTTTTCATTGACACTGGTCTTAGATATTCTGTGAATGTAGACAAAAAGATAGAAGGAATAATAAATAATAAGAGGCTAGGAAAAAAGCCAAATTATGATTGTGGATTTTTTGTTATACTGAGAGTCAGAGGGGACATGTGGAACAGGATACTGCTCAGACTATCCCATAAGCCTAGGAGGGACATAGCCATAGACATAGAGGCAGTTCTTAAGATTGTTGCATTCACCCCTCCCATGACACTTGTCCAGGTTGCTATTACAGTGGAATAGAGTGATATCTAAGTGGTGTAGATCTTTGGTGGATCACATAGAGTGCCATCCTTCACCTTGCCCTCATCAGCCTGTATGTGGCTTCAAAAAGCTCCCAGCTCCAACACCTCATGTCTTATATGGAGAATTGGGTAAGTGTTCAACGGTTTCAGTGCATGGGAGATTGGATACTTTCACATAGCAATCTTCAGAGTTTACATATTTGGCTGTGCACTTGCAGAAGACCTTAAGCATCTTTTTAGACTCAGTGTCATTTCCAAAACTATCACCTTTATAACGAAAACAGCTTTTCAAGGCAACCCATGTGCCCTTTCCAAGGATTTTATTGCACTGATTGTACAGTGTACTGATTCTTTGCTGGCCCTGGTAACAATGTTCTTGTCCTTTGGAAGGATACCATCTTGCTTGTGGAACCACATGAAGGTTCCATTACAGTACTGTGGGAGGTCACATTCATTCACACTGAAGCAGCAAGATTTGGTTGATTGTTTTTAGAAATTTGCAGTGTTGGTTGCAAGATACAAATATATAATCTGAACCCTTTCTCATTCAGCATGAGGGCAGACAATAGTGATTGTTTTGACAATCAGGACACTGGCACAACAAAATTCTTTACTCACTTTCTTATTCTTACCATTTATTCACTATCTTGTTCTACAGTATGGTTTTCTAAAGGAGCATTGGAGGTGATATTTACTAAACAAGCAATCATCTTTGTGTCTATATGACAGCTAGTGAAAGTAATGGAAGCTGCAATTACTGAAGCCTGTAGCTACAGTAATAAATAAATTCATTGTATAGTACAGTGGTTCTGGCTCTGGCACTGGTAGGGCCTCATAGTCATGCTTCATTCTGAAGCGGTGGCCAAGCTCATGAATCACAAGAGAAAGATTCAATACTTGCTGCGCTCTTAGCAGTATGTAGATACCACTAATAGAGGCCTGGCCCTGGCACGTCCCATGCTTTTGGATAATGGCGTATGAAGAGCATCATGTTTCATTCTCCTGAAGGGATGTATCGAAGTGCTTTCTGCAGATTCAGGGATGCTTGCACTGGGTCTCACTTTGTCCATGTCTTTAACTGAGTGAATAATACTTGCTCACTTAGCTTCTTCATGTAACGCTTGATCAGCGCATGAATATTGATTACCATGTGTTGTTTTATTCACATTAGTTCATATTAAGAACCATTTACTGTCATCCACAATAGGCATTTTATCTCCACTGGCTGTATGGGACTCAGCTGATTTCAGATATGCTGTAAATCATATGTAAACCCCATACTCAAAATTGTTTGAGGATTATATAGACTTAATGGCAATGGGAGTGCCATGTAAAGTCAGAATTCCCTTTAGCCCTGAGCACGTGCTGATAATCACAAGAAAAGGCAAATGGTCCTCCTCATGCCCAGTATAATAGTGGTCATTCTGTATAAAAGGCATGTACAAATTCAATTTCATATTTTGATATGTATAGATTGGGGAGTTATTGAGTAACAGGCTTTTATTTTGCTTCAAGTCAATAATCTTCCATTTTCCTCATAACAGGATCTAGACACATTTTCTACTTTTTCTTCAGGTCCTCTGGACATAGTCATGTTCCTAAGGATAACTATTTGATAATAAAGAGATTCCCACTTACAACATATCCCCTGAAACAGAGTCACTGTCAACAAAGAGATAACATACTGCAGTCTAGCCTAGGAAAGACCCATTCTCAAACACCCCATATAATTCCTGGATAAATTTTTTTCCCAATCTTACCTATGAACACTCACTTTCATATATGGGTCAGGAGAGATGTCTTTGTCATGGTTGAAGAAAAACAGTCAATAATTCTGGACCTATGTTTCTCACATTGCTTCCTGAGACCCAAACCACTGACAGTGACAGAGTTGAGAGTTGTTTAGTTAAAAGCTCAAAACTGTGCTGCCTGCCAGGAATATAACTGCTTCTACCCGTAAGTATTGCATGATGACACCTGCCCTTTGACTGTCTCTCCTGTTCCTCTTTCCCTCTCTGTCCAGGAGTGTCCTTATTTTGCAACCTCTCTCAACATTTAGTGCTCCTTAGCTGAATTCCTGCTATCTTCATAGAGAATGTTCCATATGTATTTTATATGTATCTCTCTATATATATATATGAGTCTCTATGATAGCTTAATTCAAATATTTTTTTGTTTTTTATAGGTTTTTTTTAACAATTGTTATTTCTTCTTGTTGAATTTATCCTTTCATCATTTTGTGACTTTCTTTGCCTCTTTTTACATTTTTTTTTTTTTTGGTAGTACTGGGGTTTGAATTCAGGGCTTCACGCTTGCTAGACAGGTAGGTGCTCTACCACTTGAGCCACTCCAGCCCTCTTTTTACAGTTTTTTAATTAAAGTCTATTTTATCAGCTACTCTTCCTCACTTTTGGTCTCACTTGCATAGTGTATTTCTTTCCAGCTCATATTCTTAGTCTATGTATGTCTTTACTGATGAAATAGTTTTCTTATGTGCAGTATTGTTGGGTCTTTTTTTTATTATTATTCCCATTCAGCCAGTCTATATCTTATTTTAGTTGTTTATTCAGGGGTTACATTTCTTTATTAGGCTGAAAATCTCAGCCTAATAAAAGTCATCATTGATAATAAGTCTTGTGTTTCCCAAAGTGATTTTTTAATACAAAGGCAACAATCTTTAAAAATCAAGGCCCTAACATGTAACATCTTTTGCAGTAAGCTTAATAAATACACCACATTATAGTAGGTATTTCCAATTTGGCACAAGGCAAATTTAGAGAAGATACGACACTATTAAAGAAAAATAATTATCAACAGTTCTGACTGTGAAAAGGAAGGAGAACTATGTCTTTTCATTGTGGAATTTCATTTACATTTAAGATTACAGTCAGGAGCTAGGCACCATTGGCTCACACCTGTAATCCTAGGTACTTGGGAGGCAGAGATCAGGAGGATCACGGTTCGAAGCCAGCCCAAAGAGTTCTTGAGATCTTATGTCAAAAATACCCAACCCAAAATAGGGCTGACAGGTGGCTCAAGTGTTAGAGCTCCTGCCTAGCAAGCATGAGGCCCTGAGTTCAAACCTCAGTACAAAAAAAAAAAAAAGATTAAGAGCCAGAATTGATGATGCACTCCTATAGTTTCAGTACTTAGAAGGCTGAGACTCAAGAATCACTTGAGCCCAGGAGTTGAAGACAGCCTCAACAACATAGTAATAAGACTCCATTAAAAAAAAACATATTCAAGGTTATTATTCATAAATAAAAGCATACTTTTGACAATCTGTTAATTTTTTGTGGTTGTTTTGTATATCCTTTAATTTCCTCCTCTCTTGTTTAACTTTGTGGCTTGGTAGCTTTCTGTATTGATAGGACTTGATTCTCTTCTCTCTTTTGTATATCTGCCCTACTGTTCAGTTTTGGATTTCTGAATATTTTCATGATGACACTTATCCTTTTGTTACCAATTGGTTAAGGGTTCATTTGCTCAATTTAGATAGAAGTGGTAGACACTTGCCTAGCAAGTATGAAGCCTTGAGTTCAAACCTCATTACTGCCAAAAAGAATTGGACAAAGTACAGCTCCCTTGGTTCAGCTTTGAGCTTTAGGTCTCAATGGCTCTTACCTCCTAGTGTTAGCAAATCTGAACTTTGAATGCCAGTGGCTTTCAGCTCTTAGCATTAGCAGTTCCCTGAGTGGCAGCGCCTGTCAGCAGCTAGTTTTAACAGCTTTCCCACCTGTTCTTTGCAACCCTCCTTGCAGTTCCCAGCAGTTCTTCACAGCTCCCTGCAGCTTTCTGCATCTCTCTGGAGCTCTTCAACAGCTCTCTGGCTGTGAGGTGTTCTCAGGGCCAGGAACCTGTGGTGTTACCAGCTGTTAGTGTAACCAGTTCAGCCTACTCTACCTGAGATAGAAATCATGATTTGGTAATAAAGTCATCCAAACAAGGCTTTTGTGGGGGCTTATGCTGCAACACAAAGGAGCATTGCATGGGATGGAGGTCCCAGAGTGGCCTGATGAGAGTGAAGAGTGCTGTTTATATAGCCAGAAAGGGCCAGCCCACACATATGTAATCTCCTGTCTGCTAACTGCAGACTGCACTGTCACATCAGTCTGTGCAGGCGTACTGGGCTTGTTTGCCCTGGCTATTGATGGGAGAGGTGTTTCTTGCTGACCTGTGTGGAGAAATCTGAAGCAGCTTCAAGGTGGGTAGATACATATAGAGTAGTCATGGCTGAGTAAAGATTCCTCAACAAAAAAGATAGCTATAGTGGTAAAGCAAAGTATTCTCCCAACCCAACCATGATAGCTATGGTAACAGAATTGTGCATCCCGTTCAAGGTTGGGGGCACAGTTGTTGTGACAACTACTGACACAGAGGTCTCAGAGTCGAAGCTGAGGTTCCCAGCAGGGCTGCAAGAGCAGTGTCAGAGGCCACCACAGCCCAGCAAAGCCCTGGGTCTTTAGGGATGACAGCAGCAATCCCCAATCCTTGCCAGGCCCAGGGCAACTATTTAGCTGTGTTTCAAGTTAAAGGATGTCAGTGCAGTGGCTGGCTGCTGCAGCTATCAGCAGAATGGTCAAGAATAGGCACAGTGGTTGCTGTAACAACCATGACAACTCACTGCCCAAAGCACAGTCTGTTGGTGATGATGCTAGTTTTCCCAGCATGGAGCTGGCTTTGAAAATTGACAGTTTTGAGCTGGAGGTATAGTTCACTGGCAGAGCACTAGCCTAGCATGCACAAGGCCCAAGTTTGAAATCCAACACCACCAAAAAAATAGCTGTATAACACAAAACTCACATATTATAAAATTACCCACTTAAAGTACACAATCCAGTAGGTTTGGAATATTTACAGATTGTGCTACCTTTGCCATTGTTTTTATTTTGTAGCATGTCTGTTACCCCACAAAGAAACTTGTGTTGATTAGTAGTCACTTTTCATTACTGCTGTCAGTTTCTTATACCCAGCCCTAGGCCATTATTAATCTTTCTGTTTCTATGGACTTGCCTGTTTTGAACATGTAGTATAAATAGGATCATGTTTTATGTGGCCTCTGTGACTGGCTTTTTCTACTTAGCATGTTATCAGAGTTCATTCCTACTATACTGTGTATCAGTAACTCATTCTCTTTTTGAGAGACGGTCTCACTATATAGCCTGAGCTGACCTTAATCTCAGCCCTCTGCCTCAGTCTCCCAAGGGCTGGAATTGCAGGCATGAATTCCCATGGCTGATCTTTGGGGTTTTTTGTTTTTTATTTTTTTGTTTTTTTTGCAATACTGGAGCTTGAACTCAGGGCCCACTTCCGGCCCTTTTTTCTTTAGGTATTTTTGGAATAGAGTCTCATATTTATGCCTAGGCCAACCTGGATCATGATCCACTTACTATACTTCCTGCATAGCTGGGATGACAAGTATGTACCACCATGCCTGGTCTTTATTGGTTGAGATGGAGTTTTGACTTTTTGTCTAGGTTGGCCTTGAATCACGATCTTCCCAATCTCCATCTCCCAAATAGCTAGGATTACAGGTGTGAGCCACTGTACCTGGTTCCGTACTCCTTTTTTTTATTGAATAATTGTCTGTTGTATGAATATGCCACATTTTATTTATCTACTTAATAATTGATGGACATTCACATTGTTTCTACTTTTTCATGAATAATACTGCTATGAACATTCATGTACAAATTTATATGGGTATATGTTTTCATATTTTTTGAGTGTATTATGTATATATAAGTGGAATTAAGTTACATGGTAATGAGGTTTATTTAGTGTTTTGAGAAACTACCAAATTTTGTTCCACAGTGACTGTACTGTTTCACGTTCCCACTACCAGTGTATGCAGATTCTAACTTCCTCACATCCAGAATCTCTGGTTTTTGCTTTTAGCAACTAGCATATAAATATTTTTTAATTTAAATGTTTAAATGAATCAAAGAATCAATACAGATACGAACAAGTGAACTGATGTCAGGTTTTCTATTTAATAGCAAATCAGAATAAAAATAAATTATTTTAATCAGTAGTTTCAATACAATCAGCAATCAGTTGATTCAGTATTCTAGGATCAGTCACATTCCTTGGATTTATGGCACACATTTAATCAATTGGTCATTATTTGGTGTTAGGAACTTATGTTGCTCAATTAAGGAACTTATAGTTAGTTCCTATACAAATTACCACTTACTAAGTTTATACAGTATTACTATGCTCACAAAGATTCAAAATTCCTGGGGTTCGGGGTAGATGTTTATAATTTCTTTGTATTATTAGGAGTTATTGTGGTGAAGTGCTGGTGTTTGACAGCTAGTACTCTTCTATTTAAAAAAAATAAAGTCCATGTTTGTATTATTTGTCTATTTCTATGGTATAAATGCTTCTATTGTGGCATATTTTTAGCTACCAATATGATATCATTAAACACAGAGTTAGAAAGATATGACACAATCAGCTCTCACTAGCAGATATTTATTAGCTCTTGCATTAATAATGCCAGAAAGAAAACGGACTATGAAATCACATTTTTCTAGAGAAAAATCTAGAACCTGGGGGTGGCTATTCTTTGGGGAAGTGTTGGAAGCACATTGGTCTTCATTGGCTTGAGGAAGCACAGAGAGAACAAGAGCAGCTCAGAGAAGGCAGGGAGGGGCTGGCAAGAAATCATCATCTGAGTGTCTGTGGGAGCACCTGGTGGGTCTTCAGTGGCTGTCAACACAGATTACTGGAACATACAGGCCGTCTACATACAATGTCCCAAGCACACTGAGGAGAGTATTCGGAGTGTTGTCACCAGGACTGTTGCTTTGGTTTTTTTTCTTTCTTTTTTGAGACAGGGTCTTGCTAGGTAGCCTCAGCTGGCCTGGAACTCGAATTCCTCCTGCCTCAGCCTCCGGCATGCTGGGATTATAAGTACGTACCACCATACCCAGCTGTTGTCAGAGTTTTAAAGAAACTCTAACTCTTGAATCTGGACATTTAAGATCCCAAGTTACAACTACCATCAACATTAAAACTGGTCTCTCCCTGTCATTACTGTAGGCTAACAGCCTTCAGCATCTTTGGCTAAAGTTTGGCTCTTCATAAACATTTTACAATTTACTTCACAGTGTAAGAAATTAGCAATATTGGATCTGAGCAAGGCTTTGGTTGTACAATGGCTACCTACTGGCAAGAAGAATACTGTGCAAAGCACAACTCTTGTCCCCTGCTTTTGTTGTTGTTGACGTCCTGTGGTCCAGGCTGACCTTAAAATCCTAAATTTAAGCCATCCTCCTGCTTCAGCCTCCCGAGTACTTGGGATTATAGGCATGAACCACTGTACTCAGCTTGCCCTATTTTTTTTTTTAACTGGGGCTTGACTCAGGACCTCAGGCTTGCTATGCAAGGGCTCTCCCACTTGAGCCACTCTGCTAGCGCTTTCCCCATTTTTAAGGTTGGGTTCAGTTAAATAGTTCACTTGGTCTACATTTACTGATCATCCGCAGTCAGCTGGGTCCAGAACTGAATGATGATACCAACTTGCCACTTTGTGCTATCATGCTCCATTTGGGGGAAAAGGCACTTTATAATCCATAATGACTATACAATGTGGCAGGTTTTTGAGTGAGGTCAGTGTGTACTTTTAAGGCTTTTGTTCTAGCAGAGTCAGAGAGAGGCATGTTCTGGGCAGCTATGTACATATAAATATCTTCCCCTCACATACTGCAGGAAAAAGTTCATGATACATGGAAATAGCAGTAGGTTCAGTCATGCCTGGGGAAGGATGCAGGTTCTGTCACTTATTGTCTAGCCCAAAGCAAACTCTGATCCCTTTCCTTAAACAAGATGGAAGTTTTATTGGGAAGTCAAGAGTTTTTGTTTTTTGTTGGTGCTGAAGATCCAACCCAATTTTCTTGTGTGCTAGGCCAGCACTCTACCACTGAGCTACATGACCATTCCTGAGAGGATTAAATTAAAATAACGAATGTAAAATGGTTAACACAGTGCCTGGCATAGAAAGAGTACTGTTAGTATTATATTTGCTTTGTTTTGTGTTCCCAGAGAAGTAACTGCCACCTCCAGAGCTCTGTTATCTGCTCTAGAGAAGTTCCTTCTGATTGTTATTAAATTGTTAATAATTCAAATGAACATTTTTTGAAAAGAAAAAGAAAAATTTTAGTTACATTCATGTACTCATTGCTGTAGTAGGCACCTCTACACTATTATAAAATTAGTCTAAAGAGTTACCTAACTCTACTCTAGGTTAGGTTCACTGACTATGAGATGTATGGGAGTTCAAAATTCATCACAACTAGAAACATTGACAATTAGCAAAATTGAAGGACTTTGAAAGCTGTCCTGGATTTAAAAAATGTTTTAGAAGAAAAGGGAATATGACTGTGGGGAACACCTGGAGATACAGGGAAGTAATGAACTGAATATATGTGTGTTACATTACAAATCTGCCACATTTGGAGAGGTGTTTGCCTTCAATGCTGGCTTTTTGGTGTTGATTTTTTTGAGACAGTATGTCATTTACGTAGCCCATCCTTGCCTTACCTCCTGAATGCTAGAATTATAAGCATGCTCATTATGCCTAGCTTAATGCTGACTTCTTTTGTTGCAGTACTGGGAATTAGAACCCAGAGCCTTGCACATTCTAGGCCAAGCCATACACCAAAGTCCTTTGGTTTTATATTGTGATTTTGAGGTAAGGTCTTGTAACTTTGTGTAGGCTAGACTCCTATCTCTGCCTCTTGAGTAACTGAGATTACAGATATGAACCACCATGTTTGGCTCAGTGCTGGCTTCCTAACCCAGGAGCAGTTAGGATCTTCTTTATCAACCATAGCCACTACCACAGAGCCATGGAACAAAGTGACTCAATAACTTTGCTACATGGAACTTGAAGGCATGTCTAACATAAATACAGTTTTATTTATTTTTGCATTTCAAAACTCCTTAATATACAATTATAGGGCAAGTTAGAACAATCAATCACATGAAAATTGTTCTTATATAATAAGTAGTTGTTACTTGAAATAAAAATCCCTGCAGTAGTAATAAATTCAGGAAAATATAGCACTATGTGTCAAAAAACTTACTTGAAAGAGAGCATGTCCTGGAAAAGTTTCTGGTGCCAGAAAAAAATGGTTCAAAGAGAAAAGGATGTTGATGTCCAAAGATACATGTGATGAGTTCAAATGAAACATGAAAAAGCAAAAGATACTAAAATAGTTAATAAGTACATAAACACATATTTGCTAAAGTGAATAACAAAGGTAGAGAAATCCCTCCTTTCACATTAGTATGCTTTTAGACTATAGAGTTCTAGTCAAAGCCATTGGAGACATCAGTTCCCACTTAATCTTTGTTTCATTGATCCTTTTATTTTCACTCGGTGCTTGAGGCATTGATGCATTTGGCTTCATTCTCCCCTCTACTTATGACTCTGACTCATCCTCTTCCTTTTCCTCTTCTTCTTCCCCTTCTTTTGAGGCCTCTTCTGATGGGGTGCTCTCTGGAGCCTTTTCTGACTTTAGAGTTTCAACATAGTAGACTACCCCAATAATTGCACCTAATAGGAGTAGTATCAAAAATGCGAGAATAAGTTGTATTTTCCAGTCTGGCTTTGAGTCTTTTGTATTGGTAGTACTAACATCATTTTGATCAACTTCTGGATATTCATTCTCTGGCTTACCAGGTGGACCACTGTCCACGCTACCCCCATTTCCTTCATCTTTGCAGTCAGGAGGTGCAAAACCAGGGTCACAGTGGCAGTGCCCTAAATCATTACAAACTCCTTTTCCATTACACAGTTCATTGGGATTGCAGGCAAGTGTGGTGTCAGGAATTTTATCACAAAAGAAATTCGTGCAAGTTTTGTTAATGCCACAAGAAATGCCACTTTGCACATCTCCTTCATCAGGGATATCTTCATTTTTAAAGGCATCCATGCTCCAGCACCAGTCATCTCCATGTGGCATCTGAATTAGTGTATGATGAGGCTTAATTGGTGGTAAGAAATTAACATTTGTACATATAAGTTTCCCACACAGTATATTCTCCTCTGAACACTGAACATACTCCGTTGGAGAGGAACGGCCACAGTTTCCAAATCGGTTCCCTTTGCTGTTCGCAGATCTGTAACAATCTTTTGGGGCAGACTTTGAATTCAACCCAAAAACACGTGCACATTGTTGACTAGGGTCCATGCATTGAGCATTACGACAGAAAAAATTTACAAGACACGTTGTCCAGTCTTGTTTGTGTCTGTTTGCTGGACATTCTGCAGAAGTACCATCACAATATTCCGGAAGGTCACATTCTCCATCAGGATTACGGCATATGTGTCCCTTCATTCGAAATTGACATTGAAAACAGCAGATTTCGTTACTACAATTTGCACCCTCCTTCAGTGTACATGTTGGTTCACAGCATGGGTGACCGTCACAGGCACTGCCACAGTCACACTGCTCCGAGTCCTCCACCACACCATTTCCACAAGTGGAAGCCCTGCGCTTGCGGCTTTTGTGACGTGGCTTGTTAAACAGGCAAGCCCCTTTGTGTTCATGAAGGAAATGGTAGAAGTAGTCAGCGCTGCAGTTGCTGAAGCCACTTTCCTTAGTAATATTTTCACGCATGAGGCAAAAGTGCTTATCTTTACAAATGCAGGCCGAGTGGTCATGCCGGATCCCCAGGTTGTGCCCGAGCTCATGGACCATGAGTGCTGCAAACAGGAGGACGTCTTCATGGTGGAAGGACTCCACAGCTGCCGCAAAACCACTTGAACAGGCACCGTTGAGAAATGCCTGGCCCGTGTGCCCTCCAGGATGCTGTCCAACGATCATGTGGGCAACATCGTGCTTCACTCGGTGGAAGAGCCTCTCTTGTCTCCAGCTATTGAAACTCCTCAGTGTAACTTGCAGGTCCTCTGGGACCTCTATCAGGTCCCCCTCAGTCCAGATCTCCATTCCAGCCAGCACCACCTCTGTGTTTATTCCCCTAGTGAAACCGTTGGCCAGAGCAATGATGTCCACTACTCCCCGGACTGTCTCGTTGATGTTGCTGCCCCACATCTGGAACCGCAGGTTGTTGACCACGACAAACATCTCCACGTATTTGGTGTGTGACCACAAGTAGGACAGCGCCCGTAGGTTAGGAGGCTTCCTGCTCCCTTGTTGCTGGTTGGCGGACACCACCTGGCTGTCTTTGGAGGTGACATTACAGGAGACTCGAGCTTGATGTGCCATGGTGTATAGGACGTGTTCAAAGCGCTTGGAAGAGAGCACGGGCTCAATGCCATAGGATGTTTTCTCCATATTCAGGAGGCCCCTGAGGCCTGAACAGGTGTTAACAGAGACAAAAGACTGCGGCACTCCTTCTATGTAGCCTTCATAGTGGCAGTCTTGTGACATGAAGGGCATTTCTTTTCCCAGGATGCCATTGTGGTAACTGTAGATGGGAAAGTTATCCACAAAATAGTCTCTCTTCAACCTCAGGTGAACCACCTGCTCGTGGCCTTGCATAAGTAGCATATAGGATGCCTTTTGTACTGGGTCCTCACTTTCCATGGGCGTCAGACTCTCGGGGATGATTATTTCGTAGGAAGAGTAATGCACCGATTCCATGTCACAGTGTATGTTTGGGAGAAAAATGATCCCTAAGAGCAACGTGGCTACCATCCTGACACGAGAATGCCCCGGCATTAGCGCCAGCCTCAGACCCTTCATCTGGGGAGCCCAAGTCTGAAGCACTCCCCAAGCCTCATTCAAAGCCACCTGGAGTTTCTGTAGAAAGCACAGGAAGGAGACCAAGTGTCTCACTGAGGCCATCACTGACATGGCCCTAGTGAATCAGTTGCTGCTTTGGGGCCTGTGTCCATCAGCAGCACTGTCCGTGGCACGGAGCCCTCAGACCCAGGCATCAGCCCTAGATCTATGTCGGGTGAATAGATGGTGGTCCCGTCTCACCTCTGAAAGATTAGCTTTCGGCCTGGGTCTTATCCTAGTGTTTCTGATCTCTCCGATATCTTTCACACAGTTTCCATTCTGGTGACTTCCTCTTTCAGCATCAGCTCAGGTGCTCTGTCACTAAAGCCCTTTTGACATGGCGGAGGGGTGTACCACGAAGGACCGCAACTCTGTAACTCAGGACTGTACCTTGAGAGAGGACAAAAATTTCTACTCCGTCCTCAACGGGACCACACGGAACACCCCTCCCCCACACGTACCCCACCCTTCCAGTCGTCCGTTGCTCAGCTAACTCCAAATGTTCCAGACCAGGGGCTAGGAGATAACTTTGGTGGGCACACTCCATTACCCATTTCCTCTTTTAAACCCCTGGCTCTGTGGCACCTGGGCATCCTAACCCAGGGTAGTCTTTCCCACTCAATGAGGCATTGTATGTGTATGCATTTGAAGACCAGTCTAGTAGGTCACGCTAATGAGGTGACTACCGTGCGCCCCAACATAGACCCCCGCTGGGGAAAGGACAATAGTCATTTTTTCCCACATCATCAAAATTCAGTCTCTCAAATTTTATCTCTGTCTAGAAGCCCAATGCACTCTCTCTCGCACCACAGAGCCAAGGCCAAATTCTGTTTCTCACACTGGCCAAAAGTGCGTATACAAGATGCTGACCATTGTCCTCCTCTTACAAGTGATTACCACGGTCACATTGGTTGTCATCTCCGAACCACACTTCCTAAGAGTGACCCAGACTCACTGGTATGCTAAGATTATATGTATCTTTGGAGTTGTTTTGTTTTGTTTGGTTTGAGATAGGGTCTCTCTGTGTAGCCCAGGCTGGCCTCAAATTTTGGGTCCTCCTGCCTCAGCCTCTCAAGTGGTGAGATTATAGACACATGCCACCATACCCAGCCAGACTATGTCTGCTCAAACCTATGTGTCCTGTGTCTCTCCCTTGTTGGGATATAATGTCCATGTTTGCAGGGACCACTTCCACTTGCTCATCCTGACCCTGCCACCCCATCCCCTGGGTCAGAAGAATGTTTGTCCAACAGCAGGTGAACAAGAACTTTGTTTTGAATGAATAAGTGACCCCTAGGTACAAGTGGCACAGTGTTTTGTCTGTTGTATAGCATTTGTTTCTACTTGCTTGTGCCTACCCTGGTGGCTAAAAAGGTCTTCGGGAAAAACTCACATGCTGACTAATACACATTTATAATATCCAAATTTACCCCCTACTACCTCTTGGTGGTCAGTTCACTCACTAAATTATTCTTGCCTCATGTCACTGAAAAAGAATTGGTAGCAACGAACAGATCACTTCCATTTGTGTAGCCCCCAGATGAGTCTGCCTGTATCTAAATTTTCCTCCAGTTACACCGAGTAACTGGGAAATACCTTCTTTTCTGTTTTCAGATCAGAGGTATCCCTCAGTGTTACCATACAGACACTCATTTTCTGACCTCAGTTTAGAAATATGTGCACATGGAATTTCCCAGAGTTTAGTTCTCACCCAGTACTATGATTCCTTCTCTGGCTATCCTTGCTAGTGTCAACCAGCTTCAAGGTTTGAAATACCAGCTGTGTAGAGAAAACTGTGAAATACTCCTCTCTAACTGACTTGTCTCCTGAATTCTAGATGCAGTCATCTTACTTTCTAGTGCATAGACCCATTGGGTGTTTAGCAGGGGTCTCATACTAAACACATCCAACATCTGTGCTTTCCATACTGTTCCCATCCCAGTTAATGGCAACTTTCATTCTTTCTTTTTTTTGTGGGACTGGGGTTTGAACTCAGGGCTTCATGCTCCCAAAGCAAAAGCAGGAGGTCTACCACTTGAGCCACACCTCCAGTCCATTTTGTTCTGGTGAATTTGGAATATGTTGAGGGTGGTCTCAGACAGCAATCCTCCCAATCTCAGTCTTCCAAGTAGCTAGGTTTACAAGTGCCAGCCAGTGCCATGCTGGCAACTCCATTCTTAACAGTTGCTGAGGACCCAGCCAATGGAGTCAGCCTTCTCTGCTGACTCTTTCATATTCTACATCTGCTCTATCAGCACATCCTTTTAGCTTTACCTTAAAATATACCCACATTCCAGGCTCCTCTCACTATCCCAACCACTTCAATTGCTTTCCTAAAAGCTTCAGCATTTCCTGCTTGGCAAATCATGAGAGTTGTTAAGGGCTCTCTGCTTCTACAAGTAATGTCTTTCTTGCCCCTTCCTGTTCCTCCCTGAATAGGTGGAGTGTTTGTGCAATATTTTTCAGCTCATGTCTGTCCTTTGTTAAAACTTTTCTATGCTTCCCATCTCCACTGAAATAAAAGTATCATTTTTTATTACAATGGCTTTACATCGATCTGTCTCCACTTACAGTCCTCATCCACTGCTCTCCACCTTGTGACTTTATCCAGATACTTTGACCTGCCTTGCTATTCTTCATAGATGCTGAGCAAGCTCATGTGTCAGCGCCTTGTCACTTAGAGTGGTGACCTACAGAGCTTTTCCCTCACCCTTCTCCACATGTTTCTTTATCTCATAGAATTTGTTTGACTGCTGTCTTAAAATAGCAGCTCACCTTTATATCACTCCTAATGCCCTTGCACTACCTCTTTGCTTCATCACACATATTAAAATCTGGCTTATCATATTATTATCTGATTATTGTCTGCCTCTTCCCGACCCAGTTTATAATTTTCATGAGAAGTAACTTTGTCATCTTTTTTTAGATTTTATTTTAATTATTATTGTACTGGGGGTATATTGTGACATTTACAAAAGTGCTTACAATATATCTTAGTTAAATTCATCCCTCCATCATTCTCCTTCATCCCCCTCCCCCTTCCTAGAATAGTTGTACCAGGTATTATTTTTCCATTTCCATACATTAGTACATAATATTTCCACTGTATTCACCCTCCTATACCCTTTCCTTATATCCTCCCCCCTCCCACTGGTACTAAACCCAAGATGGGACCTGTTTTACCTTCCTGTCCTTTGTTTTTGAAAAAAGATATTTTTGTTTGTTTAAGATAGTTGTACATGTCATCTTCTTCATTGTTACATACCATACGGCCTAGAAGTATGTGTGAGTAATGATATTATAAAGAAATGAATGAATGAATGAAAACTGGGAAGTTATAGCAAATTTGAGCCCCTTAGTACAATGAGACTTCTGTTAAAAGCATAATGCTGGGGCTGGATGTGATGGCTCATGTCTGTAATCCCAGCTACTTGGGAGGCAGAGATAGGAGAATCATAGTTTAAAGGACAGCCCAGGCAAAAAAGTTAGTGAGACCATATCACAAAAACAAGCCCACATGTTGCCTTTCAGCCCCCAGTGGACCTGCGCATGGTACATATGTACCACATGGTACATATGCCAGGGCATATGCCCCTGTATAACTGGGCTGCCTGCCAATCATAGGCAGTCCTTTTAAAAGTGACGATGTCACTTTTAACCACAAGTGACACAGCCACAAAGAACAATGAAACAAACAAAACTAATTAAAAAAAAAAAACCAAGCACAGAGTGATAGCACAAATCTGTAATCTCAGGTACATGGGAGGCAGAGGTAGGACTGCAGTCCAAGGCCAAGTGAGATCCTATCTAAAAACAAAGTAAAGCAAAAAGTTTGTGGCTCAAATGATAAAGTGCTTGCCGAGTGAGCATGAAGCCCTGAGTTCAGATCTCAGTACCACCACCAAACAACAACAAAACCCATAATCTTGGGATGTCAAGGGATCTGGAATGTACAATTAGGCTTCCTTTGGAGATTTGGGCATTAAGGACTGAACACAGGGTTAGAAGAGAAAGAAAATGAAGCTGGTAGAGTGGCTCAAGTTGTAAGAGTGCCTGCCTAGAAGAGAGAGAAAATGAGAATCTTTGATTTGGGGTAAAGTAATAAGATTGCCTTTACTGCCACAGTGCTTTTCATCAGCCCCTGAGGAAAGGAGAAAAGCCCCTGATGATTTTCACTGAAAATGGGTCTAAAATAATGCACTTCAACTTAATGGAACCTTGTCCCTCACCCCTACAGGTTTTCAAGTTAGTGGGAAGATAGAATATGAGATTTTTTGTTGACTTATTTGTTTATTCGTTCATTCATTTATTTCCTTATTTATTGCAGTCCTGGTGTTGAATTCAGGGCCACATGCTTACTAGGTAAGTGCTCTACTGCTTGAGCCATGCTCCCAGCCCTTTTTGCTGTGGCTGCTTTTGAGATAGGTCTCGCACTTACACTTCCTACAAAGCTAGGGCGATAGGCGCACACCACCACGCACAGCTATTGGTCGTGATGGAATCTTGCAAACTTTTTTCCCTGGCTGGCCTTGAATTGCAGTTGTAATGATCTCTACCTCCTGAGTACCTAGGATTACAAGGATGAGCCACTGCATCCTGCAGAATGTGTCTGAAGATGACCTAACAGTAGGGTAGAATGCCAGTAAGAGCCGGGAAATTCAGGATTACTTGACAGTGGCTTAACCTGACAGTGGCTGAATAACACACAGTTAATCACAGAGTCTTATATCCATCCATGCTCTTGATTTCCAGCCCTTGCGCCATTTCCTGGAGCACCTGCTGTATGCCAGGCAGTGCACTAGGTAGCTTCATGCACGTATCTTACTTAACTTCACACACATTCTGTTAGAGCCTGCCTTTGTATTGGCTGCTCACTGAGAAGGAAACCCAGGCCTGAGGAAGTTAAGTGCTGTATCTTAAGACCAAGCAGCCAGAAAGTAAGACCTGCTATTTAGGGAATATGGATCATGAAAGCCCTCGGAATCTGAGAAAAAATTGAGTTTTTAGTTTTTTTTAAAGCCACTTTTTGCTGTTATTAATACCCCTTGTTGGATTTTTCTCAAAAGCAAAATAAAAATAAAAGGGCTGGAGGTATAACTCAAGTGGTAGAGGATGCACTTGCTAGGCACTGCATTCAATCTCCAGCACCACAAAAAATAATTCACTGGTAGCCTTTTGCTTCATGTGATTTGTTTATTTGTATCTCTGCCTGTTTATAATGACCACATTTATCCATGGAAATGTAAAGGATAGCTTTGGGTGAATAAAATGGGAATGGAAAGCCTGAGAGTGAGCTTTTTCTCCTGGTGATTAGCACTGATACTATGTCTTCTTTATTTCCAATCCTCCTGTGAAATATCTGTACTAAAACCCAGCGCATTATTAGATGACTAAATCCACTTCAAGAAAAAATGTTGTGGTTTCAAAGTTTATTTCTTTTGTCTCTTAGGAGGTTTTCTTTGTATTTTTCCTCCAATACATGAGTACCTCCAGAATTCGAGATTCCAAAAATGTGAACCTTGAGTAAATGTATTTCTTACTCTCAAAGTACCCATGGCAAATTTTACTCAATAGTAAAGCATTTATATTCCCTGTTGCATAGAAAAATCTACTTGATGTCTATTTCTGCCTTACTCTTCTGTAGGTTCTATCTCACTTTTCACCCTTCAGGAAAGCCTATTTTACACTATAAAATTTCAGAAAAGTGTGCTAAAGAAATTGAAGAGACTCACTGGGGCTGTGAGGGTTCAACTCAATAGGGCTGGGGACAAGTAAAGCCATTCCTTGGAAAGAAGAGCATGAACGAAAGGGTGCAGTGGGATGGAGGCCCTTCCGTTAGACATGCTTATGAGAAAGAATACTTGTTTCAGAGTCCATAGGGGATAATAGTTGGTAAGGGACAGGAGGACCCAGTGGTCACATCCTTCAGTTTACGTCATTTACATTTTGGACTCTAGATAATGAGGAAACAGTGGAAGTTCTTGACCTCCAGACTGTAGTGACAAATTGGTGGGTGGGGGAGTCTTAGGAAGGGTGTTGGAGATCTTAGATTAGAATAATGTAGCAGGCGTGGACTGCCGAACACTTGGTTGGGCATGATTGCCCCTCAGACATTTTCCTTTTCAGTATATTTTTAAAATACTATTTGTGGGAAGTATCACCATGGCTTCATTCAAAAAATTCATCCCAGACTCTTGGTATCCATGTGGGATTCCCATAAATTTATTAAATGCCTTAAGTGATATTGGTACTTTTTTTCCTAGTTGTGTGTGGCTCAAAAATTTTTTAAAGCATTATGTTCAGAAGCAACATATTAAAGGCTCAGCACTTAGCAAACTTATTTTTAGAGAAAGTCTACCCTTAGTTTTTTTCTTTTGTTTTGTGTCTTTTTAGTCTGCCCTCATCTTTGAGAAAATACTTTAGCAAGTGTAATGGACCAATGCAACACCAAAATCTATTCTGGAATTAAGTTTGTAAACATAAGTAGCTTATTTTTGCAAACTATTGTAAACTTTATCAGGGCTGAAGGCAGGACTCAAATGGTAGAACCCCTGCCTAGTAAGCATGAAGCCGAGTTCAAACCTCAGTACAAAAAAAAAAAAAAATTAAAAAAAAAGATTAAAAAGATCTGCCTCCAAAATTTATTTTCATACCATACAGAATTGCATCCCTGGGAAGCCATGATAATGATCTATGGGTTTGATGTAAATCTTTTATTTTTCCTTCAACTGACCCTTGACAAGGGAGTAAGGGAGTGTGGTTTAACTCCAGCCTAAGAAGACATTTCCCAAAGCACTCAATGGGAGGGAGAAAACATATCAGATCAGAGCCAAGGAGAGAAATGGCTGATCCTAGTCCTGCAACGAAAGGCATGACCCCTGGACTCTGGAGCATTAATATCTGTAGCATCTGAAGGTGTTTTCTTTCCCACACTAATTCCCCCAAGTCTAGAGAAAAATGTAGAGGCTGGATGTGGCTGTGCTTTGGGGAATTAAGGGAAACACCTGTGTCTTCACTGGCCTGAGGCAGCACAGAGAGTGGCCCAGAGCAAGGCAGGGAGAGGATGGCAATCTGAGTGGGTGGTGGAGCACCTGGGTGTGTCTTTAGTGCCTACCAACACTATCATTATTGGTGTTAGAAGGTACAGATATTCTTCAGAAGCTCAGAAATATGGAGATAGGCCAAAGAAGGCACTTCCTGGAGTTAGCCACACAGAATACAGAATTTTACCTTTGAACCTTGGAGATTTTAAGCCCTTCCTACCTTCTTTCTCCTGCCCACGTTAAAAGTGCCACTTCCCTATGATAATCTTCCCAACTTGACTTCAGCCTTCTTTATGTGGGCTTTGGAATGTCTATACCTATTAGGATTTACATGAGAAATTACAAATATCTCCATTTTCTAAAAATATTTTCAAGAACACCCATTCAAACACCTGTCCTGTGTTTTTAGTCTTAAATCTGGTCATATAACCCTGAAGGTTATACCAAACAAATAGCTAAAAATGAAAGCCTATTTAAAACCTCCTTATTTGTTATAACTTTTATTGTCAAATTCTGACAAATCTTGAAGCAGCTTTATTGTTTCTCAACTATCTACCTGTCTTTTGGTCTTTAACAAACTCTCTAAGTCAGCTAAGACTATAAGTCATGAATCATGATTCCTTTATACTTAGATTTTAAATATGTGATGCTTATTAGCTTTTCATCATCATCATGTGCAGTAAGGAAAAGTTTTCCTTCTGTAACTCCTCAGTTCTCCACTGAAGTGCTTCTCAGTAGAAATTCGGTACATCTTTTCAAGTGTCTATTGAACAAGTTTACATTTGGAGGCCTTCCATTGCCTTTTCAACCTTATTCTCAAAACTCCTCAGGTGTCTACTATGGCGTTGATAGTGTGGTTTCTCATATGAATTTTGATCTTTTGGAATAAAACCTGGATTGATTACGAGAATCCATCTAGGTACTGTGTAGCCTGGTTTTCCTACCTGTTTTATGAATAGTCATGCATCCATACCTGTAGGTCTCATTTGGATTTTGCTCGGAAGTTTAGTTTTTTGTCCCACACAAAGTAACTAACATAGTCCTTGAAAGCAGAAACTAACTCTTCTGCTTCCTTTGCTTCCTTTTTATTCATACAAGGTGGGCAGTTAAAAGAGGGGCACGCAGCAGGTGTGTCCTTGCAACTGATGCTTAGGAACATCCCTGAGACTCAGAACATTCATTTGGCCCATAGCAATAGTACACCTTCAAAAGACTGCAGTTGTGGCATGCTGAGGGACTAGCAACCCTCATAGTGTAAGGCTGACTTTGTTAAATCATTCCCTTGGTCTGCACTTACAGAGCACCAACATAAAACGAGAGGTGCCATCAGAACTACGTAAGATGCTAACCTACTACTCCATGTAGTATGTTCTTTTTGTTGTTTGTTTTTGAGACAAGGTCTTGCTGTGTAATGCAGGCTGGCCTTGAAGTTACTCTGAAGCCCAGGGGGGGCCTCAAACTTTTGATCCTCCTATTTCAACCTCCTGAGTGCTGGGATTACAAGTGTGTACCACCACACCCATTCTGGTAGGTTCTAGATAGAGGTCAGCATCCACTTGTAATGGTTTTGTTTTCATAGAGACAATGAGAAAGAAGCCATGCTCTGGACAAATAAGGACATACCAAATGTCTTCCCTCAAATTTTACTAAAGGAAAGGGATTAAAAAGGAAACTGAGAACATAGGCTGGGGAAAGACACAAGTTCCATCACTTATCTGACAGCACTGTTTTTTGTCACTGTCTTCTCATGTACAAGGTGGGATTTTTACAGGGCAATTGGGAAGATTAAGACAATGAATGTAAAGTGTTTAACACAGTACCTAGCACAGCATAGGTAATATTAAATTATATTTCCTTTGTACTTACTTCACAGAGAAATAACTAACCCTGATAGCTCTATTGTTTTGCCTTGTATCAACAAATGTATCAACTAAATGAAGGAAATAATAAAGAAAAAATAAAAATATAAAAAAGGAAATATGCAGGCCAGGTGTGGTGGTTCACACCTGTTATTCCAGCTACTCAGAAGGTAGAGACAGAAGGATCATGAGTTCAAGGCCAACCCAGGCAAGATTAGTGGATTTCTATCTCAAAAACAAAGTGAAAAAAAAAATGGGCTGGAGATGTGACTCAAGATCAAGTGGCAGAGCACTTGCCCAGAAAATATGAGCCCTAAGTCAATCCCCAGTACTGAGGGAAAAAAAAGAAAGGAAGGAAGAAAAAGAAAAATACATACTTCAGACATGAACTCAGCATTATGCAACCTTGCCTAGGTTTCTCCCTATCTCCATGTACCCAAAACAAAGATGATCACGCCTCTCTGGATCACATATAAGCACTTGTGAAGATCACCCAACAAAAAGAGACCCTTTGTTAAGGACTTTTTTTTTTTTAAAAAAGGAGAAAATGTTTATTTTGGCTCATGGTTTCAGAAATTTGATTTCATGGTTGCAGTTGACACCATTGTTTTTGATGCTGTGGAAAGGCAGAATATCATGATGGGGGACATGTGGTAGGCAAAGTTGCTCACCAGGAAAGAGAGGGAGAGAGAAGCGGGGGGAGGAGAGAGAGAGAGGGAAAGAAAGAAAGAGAGACTCTTATTAAGGACTTATAAAGCCTAAAGTGATGCCTCATCTGAAAACAGGGAATTAGATTCTTTTTTAAATTTTTTCTTTTAATGATCCATATTCACAAATTTACAGCTCATGTCATACCAAAACTGGCACATTATTACACATAGAGAGAGCACTTTAGCAATCTGCTTGAAATGTTAAGAAAGCTCTTAGAAAAGCACATGATTCTAGCTGGGCATGAAGTGCATGTCTATAATCCCAGCACTAAGGAGGTGGAGGCAGGGGCATCACAAATTTGAGGACAGCTTGCGCTAGTCTCAAAAAATTTAGAAATACATGGTTCTGTTACATGCAATCTGTGCTGAAGTTATAAGCATCATCCCTGTTAGTCATTTTAACCAAAATAAAAGATCTTGCAGATGGTTCCCTTGTGTAGATTCCTCAGGCTAGGTACTCTTATATTAAAATCTGCTTATTTCATGAATGTACTTCACAGGGCAAACTAAAACAGCACAGCCATAAACAACTTTCTGAATATAATATGTAGTTGTGATTGGGATGAAGAATCCTGGCAATGCAGTCTCTCCATGCAGAGGTAGGATTGTATGTCATAGTGGGTGTAAGATGATATTATATAAAAATAGGAACTCAAAAATTGCCCAAGTGAGACAGGACATACATAGGTGTCATCTGCAAGAAAAGTTTAATTAAAATTATTTCATGAAAATGGAAAAAGTAAAAATTTTTACATATGAGTTTACAAATGTATATATACTCATGTACTAAAATAAGGTAGAAGAAAATCTCTCATCTCATATTATTAATGCATTTCTATAGACTAAAGAGTCCTGATCAGAGACTCTGTGGCATTAATGCCCAATTCAATTTCACTGTACTGAGCTTCCTTCACGCCAATTTGCATATTAGCTATATTGGACTTGTTTCTACAAACACTCATTTTCTGCCTCTTGTTCTTCTTGTCCTTTATACACTTTCTGTTCTGGTGCATTCTCTTCTGGGTTGTCTTCTAAGTTGTTCGCTGAGCACTGGGGTGCCTCCATTCCAGCCCCAAGGCCAGCAACAATCATTAGACCTAAAAATAATACTAAGAGAAACAGAGGGAACACATATACTGCCTTGCCAATGTTTTGTTTCTCATTGTTCTCACCACCACTGTGCTCGTCACGACGACCAATACTATGACTTCCACCTTCATTTTCAGTTGGCAATCCATCGTGTGGTTTGCCAGCAGGGCCACTGTCCACACTGCCTCCATTTCCTGGATTTCTGCAGTCAGGAGGAGCAAAGCCATCATCACAATGGCAGTGCCTTAAATTGTTGCAGACTCCTTTCCCATGACACATTACTTCTGGTTTGCAGTCATAATGGAACACAGCATCATCAGTGCAGGTGTAACCCATGCAGACTTTGCTTGGGGCACAATAAGTGCCATTCTGCACCTCTCCATAATCAGGGATGTCAGTAGTGTTATAGGCATCCATGCTCCAGCACCAGTCATCTGCATGAGCAACCCGGATCATTGTATGTTGGGATTGGATTTGTGGCAAGTATTTAACATCTGTACATATAAGTTTTCCACAAAATATGTTATCGCCTGTACATGTAACATATGCCCCATTCTCACGGCCACAGTTCCCAAATCGGTTGCCTTGACTGTTCATTGAGAGGTAACAGTTGTCTGGGGCAGACCTTGCAGTGCATCCAAATATGTGGAGGCACTGCTTGTCAGGGTTCTTACATTGGCCCCCAGAGCAGTAGTAAATTCTGTCACACACAGTGCCATCTTGCTTGTAGCTATCTGCAGGGCATTCTTCAGAACTGCCTTCACAGTACTCTGGGAGATCACACTCATCCTGAGCAGGACGACATAAAACCCCTTTTCTTCTGAAATTGCACTGGTGGCAACAGAGTCCATCACTACAGTATGCGTGCACCTTCAGTGTACATGTTGGTTCACAGCATGGGTGACCGTCACAGGCACTGCCACAGTCACACTGCTCCGAGTCCTCCACCACACCATTTCCACAAGTGGAAGCCCTGCGCTTGCGGCTTTTGTGACGTGGCTTGTTAAACAGGCAAGCCCCTTTGTGTTCATGAAGGAAATGGTAGAAGTAGTCAGCGCTGCAGTTGCTGAAGCCACTTTCCTTAGTAATATTTTCACGCATGAGGCAAAAGTGCTTATCTTTACAAATGCAGGCCGAGTGGTCATGCCGGATCCCCAGGTTGTGCCCGAGCTCATGGACCATGAGTGCTGCAAACAGGAGGACGTCTTCATGGTGGAAGGACTCCACAGCTGCCGCAAAACCACTTGAACAGGCACCGTTGAGAAATGCCTGGCCCGTGTGCCCTCCAGGATGCTGTCCAACGATCATGTGGGCAACATCGTGCTTCACTCGGTGGAAGAGCCTCTCTTGTCTCCAGCTATTGAAACTCCTCAGTGTAACTTGCAGGTCCTCTGGGACCTCTATCAGGTCCCCCTCAGTCCAGATCTCCATTCCAGCCAGCACCACCTCTGTGTTTATTCCCCTAGTGAAACCGTTGGCCAGAGCAATGATGTCCACTACTCCCCGGACTGTCTCGTTGATGTTGCTGCCCCACATCTGGAACCGCAGGTTGTTGACCACGACAAACATCTCCACGTATTTGGTGTGTGACCACAAGTAGGACAGCGCCCGTAGGTTAGGAGGCTTCCTGCTCCCTTGTTGCTGGTTGGCGGACACCACCTGGCTGTCTTTGGAGGTGACATTACAGGAGACTCGAGCTTGATGTGCCATGGTGTATAGGACGTGTTCAAAGCGCTTGGAAGAGAGCACGGGCTCAATGCCATAGGATGTTTTCTCCATATTCAGGAGGCCCCTGAGGCCTGAACAGGTGTTAACAGAGACAAAAGACTGCGGCACTCCTTCTATGTAGCCTTCATAGTGGCAGTCTTGTGACATGAAGGGCATTTCTTTTCCCAGGATGCCATTGTGGTAACTGTAGATGGGAAAGTTATCCACAAAATAGTCTCTCTTCAACCTCAGGTGAACCACCTGCTCGTGGCCTTGCATAAGTAGCATATAGGATGCCTTTTGTACTGGGTCCTCACTTTCCATGGGCGTCAGACTCTCGGGGATGATTATTTCGTAGGAAGAGTAATGCACCGATTCCATGTCACAGTGTATGTTTGGGAGAAAAATGATCCCTAAGAGCAACGTGGCTACCATCCTGACACGAGAATGCCCCGGCATTAGCGCCAGCCTCAGACCCTTCATCTGGGGAGCCCAAGTCTGAAGCACTCCCCAAGCCTCATTCAAAGCCACCTGGAGTTTCTGTAGAAAGCACAGGAAGGAGACCAAGTGTCTCACTGAGGCCATCACTGACATGGCCCTAGTGAATCAGTTGCTGCTTTGGGGCCTGTGTCCATCAGCAGCACTGTCCGTGGCACGGAGCCCTCAGACCCAGGCATCAGCCCTAGATCTATGCCGGGTGAATAGATGGTGGTCCCGTCTCACCTCTGAAAGATTAGCTTTCGGCCTGGGTCTTATCCTAGTGTTTCTGATCTCTCCGATATCTTTCACACAGTTTCCATTCTGGTGACTTCCTCTTTCAGCATCAGCTCAGGTGCTCTGTCACTAAAGCCCTTTTGACATGGCGGAGGGGTGTACCACGAAGGACCGCAACTCTGTAACTCAGGACTGTACCTTGAGAGAGGACAAAAATTTCTACTCCGTCCTCAACGGGACCACACGGAACACCCCTCCCCCACACGTACCCCACCCTTCCAGTCGTCCGTTGCTCAGCTAACTCCAAATGTTCCAGACCAGGGGCTAGGAGATAACTTTGGTGGGCACACTCCATTACCCATTTCCTCTTTTAAACCCCTGGCTCTGTGGCACCTGGGCATCCTAACCCAGGGTAGTCTTTCCCACTCAATGAGGCATTGTATGTGTATGCATTTGAAGACCAGTCTAGTAGGTCACGCTAATGAGGTGACTACCGTGCGCCCCAACATAGACCCCCGCTGGGGAAAGGACAATAGTCATTTTTTCCCACATCATCAAAATTCAGTCTCTCAAATTTTATCTCTGTCTAGAAGCCCAATGCACTCTCTCTCGCACCACAGAGCCAAGGCCAAATTCTGTTTCTCACACTGGCCAAAAGTGCGTATACAAGATGCTGACCATTGTCCTCCTCTTACAAGTGATTACCACGGTCACATTGGTTGTCATCTCCGAACCACACTTCCTAAGAGTGACCCAGACTCACTGGTATGCTAAGATTATATGTATCTTTGGAGTTGTTTTGTTTTGTTTGGTTTGAGATAGGGTCTCTCTGTGTAGCCCAGGCTGGCCTCAAATTTTGGGTCCTCCTGCCTCAGCCTCTCAAGTGGTGAGATTATAGACACATGCCACCATACCCAGCCAGACTATGTCTGCTCAAACCTATGTGTCCTGTGTCTCTCCCTTGTTGGGATATAATGTCCATGTTTGCAGGGACCACTTCCACTTGCTCATCCTGACCCTGCCACCCCATCCCCTGGGTCAGAAGAATGTTTGTCCAACAGCAGGTGGACAAGAACTTTGTTTTGAATGAATAAGTGACCCCTAGGTACAAGTGGCACAGCGTTTTGTCTGTTGTATAGCATTTGTTTCTACTTGCTTGTGCCTACCCTGGTGGCTAAAAAGGTCTTCGGGAAAAACTCACATGCTGACTAATACACATTTATAATATCCAAATTTACCCCCTACTACCTCTTGGTGGTCAGTTCACTCACTAAATTATTCTTGCCTCATGTCACTGAAAAAGAATTGGTAGCAACGAACAGATCACTTCCATTTGTGTAGCCCCCAGATGAGTCTGCCTGTATCTAAATTTTCCTCCAGTTACACCGAGTGAATTGTCCATGGCCCTAGGTAAAGGCAGTCCATTCTCTTACATGTGGATCCCCTGGATTTTTGTTTCTCATGAAATTTACCCTTTTTTTGTTTTTTTTTCCCTTCCGGAAGTACTGGTGGTTTGAACTCAGGGCCTCACTCTTGCTAATCAGGTGCTCTTCCACTTGGCCACACCCCCAACCCTTTTTGCCTTGGTTATTTTTGGGATAGGGTTTCACACATTTTTTGGAGGCTCACCTGAACCGTGAGCCTCCTATTTACATGTTTCATGTAGCTGGGATGACAGGAGTGTCCCACCACGCCCTTCTTTTTTCCTGTTGAGATGTAGGGGGAGGAGGGAGTCCATTGTACTTTTTGCCCTACCTGGCTTTGAACCTCGATCCTCCTGATCTCCACCTTCAAGTAGCTGGCATTGCATTGTGAGCCATGAGCCCTGGCTTTTTTTTTTTTTTTTTCTGTTTGGGTATTGAACTCTGGACTTCACAGTTGGTAGGGAAGAGGGAAGAGCTCTACTCTTTAGGCCACACCCCAGCTGTGGACCTCCCTTTTCTAATTGTCTTTTCATGTCTATAACATGTTTGTCTATTGGACCAACATCCCTGTATGCTGTAGTAGCTTTCCTAATAACACCGTTCCTTTTGGCCCACATCACTCTCCAGTAGCCATCCAAATCTTGCCTTGTTTCATAATGAATGTCTTTGAAAAGTGTACACCGTCCTGTGTCCATTCTTCATCTCCTAATGTCTGGTTTAAGATTGTCTTCTTTTTGGTGGTGCTGGCATCAAACCAGCCACACGTTAGCCAAGCACTCTATCATTGAGTTGCATCCCTAGCTCGTAATACTTTTAAAAATGGTGAAAAATTGTGTTTTGTTTTTATTGTTTGCTTTTCAGGTTTAGTGTTACTAAAGGCTGAACTAAGGGCCACATGCTTGCTAGGCAGGCACGCTACCACTTGAGGTACTCTGCTAGCCGTTTTTGTGTTGGTTATTTTTGAGATAGGGTTTTGCATTTTGCCTGAGCCCACTTGGACAATAATCCTCCTATTTATACTTCCCTCATTAGTGGGGGATTACAGTTGCATATCACCACACCCAGAAATTGGTTGAGATGAGATCTTGCAAACTTCTTACTCAGACTGGCCTCATACTGCAATCTTCCTCATATCTACCCTCCCACGCACCCACACATAGCTAGGATTATAGGCTTGAACCACCATACCTGGCTAAAATGTTTATTTTTTTAAAAAAGATTCAGGGAACTTTAAAAAAAAGAAGCGCTAAACTGGATGTGGTGGGGTAAACACCTGTAATTCCAGCACTTACTGCCGGAGGCCGAGGAAGGAGAATCATGAGTTCCAGGCCAACCTGGCTACCTGCCGAGACCCTGTCTAAAAAACCAAGGTCATCACAAACCAGACAAACAAAATAAACCACAAGAGTTGTGTAACCACAATTCTGAACAAGCAATCAGTACCTTGAACTGCACAGTTTGATGTAATCCCATCTATCAGTTTTGCTCTTGCTCCTGTGTTTTTATAAAGCCAATGTTGTAGAACCTTCTCTCTGTTTTTATAATAGTGTTATAGTCCTAGGTCCCATTTAAATTTTAATCCTTTTCAGTTGATTTTTGTATATAATGGGAGACGAATTATTTACTCTTCTCCATGTGGATATCCAGTTTTCCTACACGATTTACTGAAGAGACTTCCTTTCCCCCTGGTGTGTTCTTGGCACGTTTGTTGAAAATTAGTTGAACATAAACGTGTGGATTTATTTCTGAGCTCTCTATTCTGTTTATCTCTGTAGCCTTTTAATGCCAGTTCCATGCTGTTCGCTTTCTGTAGCCGCATAATGCCTTCAGCCTTGTTCATTGTGCTCCAGATGGCTTTTGCTATTTGTACTTTTTGTGTCTGAGTCTGAATTTGAGATTTTTTTCCTGTTAATGTGAAAAATGTCCTTGAAATGTTCATAGTGATTTCGTTGAACCTCTAGATGGTCATGGGATAGCCTTTCATTTGTGTCTTCAATTTCTTCTCAGGGATTTTTGTTTAACTTTTTTTTTGGCAGATCTGGGGTTTGAACTCAGGGCTTCACACCTGCTAGGCAGAGTGTCTGCCACTTAGCCCCAGCTCCAGCCCATGTGTCTTCAGTTTCTTTTGTCAGCCTTTCATAGTTTTCCATGTACAGATCTTGCCCCTCCTTCGTGCAGTACTTTTTTAGGTATCTTACTTTCCTTATGGTTGTTGTAAAGGGGATTGTAACCGTATCCTTTCACAGTTTGTGGTTAGTGTGTAGAATGCTACTAGTCTTGTAAATTGTTTTGCACCCTACAACTTTAATGGATTCATTTATAAGTTATAACAGTTTGGTTTGTTTTTTGATGGAGTGTTCAGGATTTTCTGTACCTAAGATGATGTTGAGTGCAGAGACAACTTAACTTCTTCCTGATTAGGATGCCCTTTGTTTCTTTCTCTTGTCCAATTGCTCTGACCTGGACTTCTAGTACTGTGTTGAATAGAAGGGCAAGAGTGGCCATATACTTTTAAGCTTTCAGCTGTTCATCATAAGTAAGATATTACTTAGCTGTGCCCTTGTTCTTCATGCCTGTATTGTTCAGGAGTTTTATCCCTCCTCCTTCTCCTTGTCCTTTCTTCTTTGAGAGTCTTCAGGGAAATGTTGCCAAGAACAGCCTCATCCTGTAATCCTAGCGACTTGGGAGGCTGAGAGCAGGATGATTGCAGCTCATGGTGAGCCTGGGCCACCATGGACCCCATCTCCAAAATCACCAGAGCAAGATAGGCTGGAGGGTGGCTCACGTGTAGAACACCTGCTTTGTAAGTGTGAAGCCCTGAGTTCAAACCTACTTCTGCCCCCCAACTCCCCCCAAAAAATGAATAAAAGGACACAAAGGGGATGAAGTGTCACAGGTGCTCTCCAGGAGCACAGATCATCACAGATCAGACACAGAGAGAAGCAAACATATGTATACCACTGCATTTTGTAGAATATATTGTTATTGTATTTTATCATTTGTCTTTTCAGCATCTGTTAAAAGGACCAAATTTTGTTTTTTAACAATCTTGATCATGATTATATGGTTTTTATATGTTTCATTCTATTAATGTGGCATATCACATTTATCAACTTGTGTAGGTTGAACCAGCCTTGCTCCCAGGGATAAATCATACTTGATCATGGTGAATGAGCCTTTCAATTTGGTTTGGTAGTATTTTGTTGAAGATTATTATATCTATGTTCATCATGGATATTGGCCTGTGGGTTTCTTTAACTTTGATGTCCTTATGTGGCTTTGGCATTAGGACAATGGTATGGCCTCATAAAATGTTTTTGGAAGTTTTACTTCCTGTTCAGTTTGTTTGGGAAGAGTTTAAGAAGGAATGAAATCAGTTTTTCTGTGAATGACTGGTAAAATTCATTAGTGAAGTGCTCACTTTGGCAACGATACAGAGATTAGCCATCCTCTGCAAGGTTGACATACAAATTTGTGAAGCATGCCATATTAAAAAAATCCATCAGTGAAGCCATCAGGTATTGGACTTTCCTTGATGGGAGACTTTCTATTATTGACCAGTCTACATCCCATGTGTTAGTCTGTTCAGATTTTTCTGTTTCCTCAAGGTTTAGCTTTGGCAGATGGTTAAGTGTCTAGAGTTTAATCCATTTCTTCTGTTTTGTATAATTTGTGTCATATAATTGTTCCTCCTGGTCTCTCAGGAGTTTGTGTTTCTTTGGTATGTGTTGTATCTATCTCCTCTTTCTTCTGATTTGCCTGTCCTCGGTATATTTATTCTGCTAGAACAAGGCTGTTATTCCCTTCCATGCATCAGTCTACTACAAGTCCCCAGTGTGTGACTCTCCATTGTGAAATTACATGAGCACGTTCAGTCTGCTGTGCGGACCCCTCAACCTAGTTTGTCAGTGACCTGGCTCACATTTTAAAATACTCACTTTGCCTACTGGTTGGAGAATAGGCTGCTTGGGGAGCCAGAACAGAAGGTAGAGACCAGTTAATGACTTCTGCAGGTGTCCTGGCCAGAGTTGATGGTCACTTGCATGGCACAGGATTGTTGCAGGTGCTGGTGAGAGGTCACATTGTGGATGTGTGTTGAAGATTGAACCAAGAGGATTTGCAGGTGGATTGAATTTGTAGTGTAAAACTCTTCGGGAAATACCTTCTTCTTGGTTTTCAGGATAGAGCTGTTCCTCAGTGGTATTCCCATGATACTGGACATTTCTTTTTCTGACCTGTTTCCAGATTCCTCCTTTTCTTAGGTATATGTATCCCTAAGAGGAACATGGTTACCAACCTGACATAAATGTCCTGGCACTAGCCCCAGGCTCAGGTTGCACTTCAGGGGACCCTAAAACTGAAATATTATCTTAGATTTTTCTAAGACCATTTGCCTTTTCCATAATGAAGTCAAGGTGGAGGCCAAGTGTCTCAGTGATACCAGCTCTGATGTGGCCCAAATGAGTCATCTAATCATGCAGGGCCTATGCCTATCAGTCACACCTCTGTCTGACAAACAGATCTTCTGATACTCGGGATTATCCTCAGATTTGTGCTAGTCACCTTATGTCAAACTCTGAATCCTGTGGCCTTTAAGGCTCTGTCTCTATTTTTACTTCTCACCTGGCCTTCAGTAGTACCTATAGTACAGGAATTCCTTTTAACAGTAACAGTTTTGTTTCTTGGCTAAGACCCTCTGATGTTCCTGGAGAGATGACAAGTAGTAAGTCTGTAGTGATTCAGCCAGTACTGTTACTCATACTTTATCTTCCCCAGGTCAAACTACTCATATTTGTTAATCTGCTCATTCTTTTAAACTCACCATTCTGGCAGGGAATCTGGGAGAAGGTACTGAAATTTTGTCAGGACATACATTTCTCTGTTGCCCCGTGCCACTTTTCCTCATTTTTACAGTATTCAGGGTATGATTTGTCAGTTCAACTTTAGTCAGTGTCTATTTTTTTTCTTTAATTCAAAAAAAATTGTATGGTGATGTCCAAGTTTTCCCTACTTTTTTAATAGTAAATGAGGTTAGACATTTTATATCTAGTTTTATACAAAATTCTTCTCTACCAAGAAATTTTCTAAGGCACATACCTAAATGTTAAATGAAGTCACTTTATTTTCACCATGGAAGTATGTAAGAGACCAGGATCAAAGTTCAATTCATCGTATCTGCCTCAACATAAAACAAAATATAGGGTAAAAATAAAGTCTCATTTATCAGGTCTGTACTTACCATATCAAGAAAATAAAAATATGCTCCTTAGGAACTCTGAATTTATTTCACTTTTATACTAAAATTCAACTGGAAGGTCTGTGGAAGTCCTTGAGTTTGTTTTTGGTTTTGGTAGTTGTGTTTGTTTGTGTTTCTTTGCTTGTTTGTATTTTGCAGTGCTGGGGATGGGACCCCAGGCCTTGTGCATGCTAGGCAGGCGCTCTGTTACCGAGCTACATGCCCAGGTCTTGGTTTTTTGAGACAGGATTTCAATATGTAGCCCAAACTTGCTTCAAACTTTTAATCCTCCTAGCTCAGACTACAAATTCTTGGATAAGATTTAGTTTTAATGTTAATTTCTTTGGTATATCTAGCACTATAAATTTAAAAGGAAAAAGAAGGCTATCTATTGATTCCTTGCCCATTCATTCTCCTGTGTATTCTAAGTAACTATAGTAAAATTCTACATCTTTCACCTTCAAAAATATAATTTTATATGAAGTCAAATATCCACAGCATAAAAGCTTTAAAAACAGGTACGACTCAAACTAGGTCACACTTGAAAAATGGGAAAATGGCCCTTCCTAATTCAAAAAGGAATTGGATGGTTTAATAAGATCTCAGATATCACCCTGAGAATATATTGATTCATTATCTATCCTCAGTTAATAATACTTCATTCCTTCTACAGATAGTAAAATATTTCGTTAGCATCTACCAAGAAAATTCAAACTGTCACATCATAAACCTATTAAAAATTTGCAGCAATAAAGGTGAAATGATTTCCAGCCAGATTTCTTTTCTTCTTATAGCTTTATGTAAGACCAAAGCCTCTTCAAATTATATTTTGGAAATTTTCAAAGAGTTTTAGGTCTTTCCATGTGTCATAACCAAAACAAGTAAGGCAAATTTAGCTTAAATCATTTGATGAGATAAAACAATCAAGAATCAATAATGGAAGAACACTCTTTTTAGGTTAAAAAAAATACATAATTAAAATGAAATACCCAATTTTCCAATTCTCAAATTGAAACACATTTTCTTTAAGAAATACATATGTGCACATATCCAGACACACAGATCTGATTTAAATCTTTAACTTCTCTCACCAATACCTACTATTCCTTCAACTTGCTTTCTTTCTCATCTGAATGCAAGCAACATAAACTTTTAAAAAAGAAGTTCTCCTATCTAGATGTTTCAAAATAAATTTCTACGATCTCCTAGTAATAGTAGCCATAAAGACATATGTTGCTTTGCACTAAGCAGATATATAACTATTATAAATTCTAAAGGTATCTGAGTGACAAGTAATGGTTTTAATAAGCAGGGAGTTACCAAATCGTGCGAAACTGGAGATTGTAACCTGCTGCTTTTCAAGAACTGTTCCTACAATGTTAAGTTTCCACAGGTATCAGTGTTAGAGAGACAGGTGGCAAAATTCAGGAAAGATACGGTTTCACATCCAGTTATGCATGAATTTTGCCTTATTAGCAAACCTGATGCATATGTTAAAGCAAAATTTACTACTGGCCTAAGGATGTACAAACAAAACTCCGCTTTGAATGCCAAACAGTGTTGAGCCTTGTGGGAGTTACTGACCCACTTTTGAGTTATGACAGCTGGAGCATCCTCAGGGTTCTCACAGATGTCCAACACAGTGTTCATCTGGACATGTGTGGACACACTGTCACTTTGGGGATCATGTGAATTCAGGCTCCTGAAGTGACGGAGACAAGGGCAGCTGATGTTCAGATTACAAGTAATTATCGTCTTGGATATCCTTTTACAGCACACCTAAAATTCACCAACTGAAGAAAAAAATCATACTGAGTCTTTAGAAGACAACCAAATAATAAATTTCGGAGGTTATGGTAGGCTGAGTATGGCAGAAGATTTCTCTAGAGAAGAATAACAAAGGTAATTAGTGCCTTCCTCTCCCCAAGGACTACTGAATCTCTGACCTAAGAGAGAAATTCCCGAAGTAGTCAGAGGATACAGAAATAAGCGCAGAGTTTTCCGTGTTACAAGACGTGAGCTGTAAGACTGCATTTCACTAAAAAACTGAACAGGCCCTTAATTCAACTCACAACTAAGTTTTCTGTTTAGTAAATTTTTTAAAAATTTGTTTTTCTCTGCTGCCTAATTCTTAGATTTTGCTATTTGAGAAAGTACTCAGTTCTCCTTGCACAGTTTCCATTTGTAAGAGTTATCTGTCACCTAAGATTAGTGGATCCTTACCTCAAAAAATACCTTGATAACATGTTTAGTGTGAAATGAAATTACTTGGACATTGCAGAGACTGGCTATTCACCCCACTGTCTGACCTTTTCCACTTAGGGAAGAAAAATTATAAGTAAATTAAGAAAGGCTAAAACATAAACATATTTATATTGCTCAGGTTTTAAACCTGATTTTGAATCCTGATTAATAAAGCAGATTTTTACAGAGTTCAAGGAGAGAGAGAAGCCAGCTGAAATGAAAACTACTGTTGGAGGCATCCCAATGGGGGCGGGGGGTGGAAGGGGGTGGGCATCCTTGCTAATGAGCAGAGAGAGACTTGCTTATGCTGGTAACAATGTTCAGTGTTGACTGAGTATTGCCCCTGTAAGGTGGTACCATTGAGTGTGTGCCTCTTTACAGATGAGGAAGTTGAGGCTGAGAGATGAAAGGCGTGGTGAGTCACCTGCCTTTAAATGGCAAAGCCAGGTCTTCCCTGCCCAAAGCCCAACCTCCTCCCCAATCCTGAGAAAGAAGCAGCATTTTCAGCTAACAATCCTGTCCTACCAACAGTAAACTGAAATACTCACGCAGACCTGAATGAGCAAGAGGAAAGTGCTGTGCAGGCCACTGCATGCCATCCCTGGCCATGGTTCTATTCACCCCCCTGGGCGGCTCACCCTCTCCCCTTCCAGGGAAGGCTCCCAGCTGGGGCAAGCCCTTTGAGCAGGAGATGCAGTGCAGGTGGAAAACGGTGACACATTTTCCTCTTGGGAATTCTTTACTGCCTTAACTGGGGCTAATTTATCCTAATGGGAATGTGCTCTGTTGTTTTAAGACTGTTTTAATTCATGCTAATTAAGTCAGAACAATGGTCTTTTGAAAAGATGGGGGCCCATGATATAATTAGGCAGCTTTTCCTTGACTGCTAGTTTAAAATATATTACTTGAATTGTTAAAAAAAAAATACCTTGAATTGCAAACTGTCCAAGGGAATCTGTGTAATAAGGTAATTTTAAAAGATACTTTGTGTTTTTATTGTATATTCCCACAGTATGTCCCATGCATATGAGAAATACTAACCAAATGTCACCCTGAAGACATACGCCACAAAATAGAGACATTAGAAAACACATGAATTCTGTGGGATCAATTTTGATTAACGAGAATGTGGTGGCATAAAACCAAATAACTTCAATTACCCAGTCTCTCACCCTGTCCCGTGAGTTGGAGTTTGCCTGTTAGTGCTCCTATTTATCAACACAGGTATACACCAAAGACTGCTTTAGAAAACAACAATAAAAACAGCTTGTTTAGGCCCATATGTACAACAACCTTATTTTTCACTCAAACAGCTGCTCTCTGGGTCAGAACCAGAGAGTCAATAGGGTCAGAAAGTAAATACAGCACAGAGGAGGCCAATATTAATCAGGCAAAAACATTATGGAGGAAAGGGGCAAAAAAAACTGAACCATTTTAGATGCTACTCTAGTTTCTATTATATCTAACTTCCAGGAAAATTGTCCAAGAAAGGGGTTGGAGGAGGAAATACGAAGTGATGGAACTGGTGAGGGCTGTGGGGGAAGGGAGAGGACAAAGTGGAAACCTCAGGGAAGGGAAAAGGGATGCTCTGTTTGTACATGTAAAGAATAAACCCCAAAGCAAGTGCTATTAGATTCAAGAAACACACTGATGCCCCTTAAACAAATATGACAAAAAGGAAAGGCTGGCACTTTTCTCTGGTGAAGGCAAGAGAAATAGATAAGGGTGCACCTCCCTGCTTCTTCCACCACAGGAATTGGCTTCCCAGGTCTGCAAGTGTGCATCCTGTGAATTCCAGCAGGCAGTCTGCAATGACTGATCTACAATAATTTCTTGGCTCCAGAGCTAATCTATCAGTGGTGCAGAAAGTAAACACACACAGGTCATATGAATGACATTCTACAGTAATTGATTCAACTATTTACTAAGCAGAAAGACCAGGATAATTGGTCCTTTCTCTACCTCTGGCAAGTAGTTTTTGAATCCTTTATTATAAATAAAACAATCCTATTTGACAGTACCATCTATTATCTTAAATATGACTGAACAGTCCTAAATTAATAGTATGTCTCTAAAAATTGAGCTTTTCTTAAAACAAACAGTAACTGCACTAATCCTGTTTATATAGCAACTTAAGCAATGTGGAAATGAATTAATGATTTATTAATTTACATAAAAATTACTTTATACATTAAGGAATAATTTTTCAAATTCTTAAAAAACAAAGTTTGAAGCTGTTATTATTGGGATTCATGGGAAGTGGTTTGCTCTTCTATTACTTGCTTCACAATTTCTGCCAGTTTTAGTCGATCTACTTTATCTGTGAATCCATGACCTGAAATCCAAGAAAGAACAAGGTCAGTTCTCAAACTGATTGAGACATGATGGACTCTTGACAAGAACCCAATAAGGTACACCTTACCAGTCTTAAATTTACCCTCACAAATAGAAGAACCACCCCCCCAAATGCAATTCAGATCCCCCATTTTTCAGCTAGCTATTGAGCAGTTCTATTAACCTGGCAATAAAAATCCAAACTTCACTACAACAGCACAAAAATCGAACTACAAAAAGATCTCTGTAATGTATATGTCTGAAAAGGGACTCATATCCAGAACATATAAAGAACCCCTACACATTTTAGGAAAGCCTCAACTCAGTAGCAAAGTGGGCCACAAACTTGAGTAGACAGTTTACAATTGGGGGACTCTAACTTATAGATAGACATATAAAAAGTACACAGTATCAGCAAGACATCACAAGAGTGCACACAGAAGCCCTTTTCTTTCTTTCTTTTTTTTGTTTTTGAAATTAGGGCTTCAAGCTTGCTAGGCAGGCACTCTTACCGTTTGAGCCACTCCACCAGGTTTTAAAACTTAAATTTTTTTTTTTTTGCTGGGACTAGGATTTGAATTCAGGGCTTTGAGCTTGTAAAACAGGCGCACAAAAAGCAAGTACTCTACTGCTTGAGCCACACCTCCAGTCCAGAAGCCCTTAATTACCAGAATCTAGAAACAACCCGACTGTCTATTCATTAGTAGAATGGAGAAATACATATTCATATAGTGAGAATGAATCTACACACAACATAGATGGAACTCACAAATACAATGTTGACTACAAGAAACCAGACACAAAAGAAGAGACCCGTCTGATCCTGTTTACATAAAATACAAAACTAGGCAAAACTAATCTATATTGCTAGAAATCAGAACTGTGAGTACCCGAGAGTGGAAGCAGGGAATGACTGAAAGACCACACTTGTTCTACTCTATAACCTAGATTTTGTACAGAGGAGTATTCACTTTGTGAAAATTCAGTGAAGGTACACACTTTATTTGTGATTACTTTTCTATACTGATGATATATTTCAAATTAAAAATTTTTTTTTAAATCCCAAGGAAGTTAGTATGTTCCAACTATGGGAACGGCTAGGCTAGCACCTCAGATTTCTTATGGCATACCCAAGAAACAAGCCAGGCAAGTAAAAAAATGTGCTCCCTTCCCTGGGCATCCTGGAACTTGTCTAATGTAGTTTGCTGACCTGGAATGACAATATAAAAATCAGTTTAAAAATGCCAGTTTTTTTTTTTAAAAAAAGGAAATACACCTTTCTACCTTTTTTACTTGGGGGAAGAAATTCAATCAGCAGCAGATTTAGTAAGCCTTCTAGTCTTCAGTGAAGGGCTCTTCTCTAAGCTAAACAGACCATTAGGGTGAACTTCCTGACATCTTATCCTCTTTCCCCACTTCAGCATGTGTTGCTCCTTAATGACCTGGTGAACAGACCAGGTATGTGGGAGAAACTTCCTAATGTTCAATCTGCAATACATAATTCACTTGAATGCTGGAACACAAGTGAAAGGACCAGGTATGCAGATACAACTGGGCAGATAACATAGAACTAACCCCACCCCCACTAGCCTCACTTCATCTGAAAAGAGCTCCAAATTGATCATACATGTTCCAAACATAATCACTTCTCTGCATTTTTGAGGAAAGGAGTAATTAAGGTTCCTACCATTCCAGCTGAAGCTCTGCAGAGTATCCCTTAGGAGTTTGCATTCTCGGTTATACTTCCAGGCTTCCTGCATTACTTCATTCAGTTTCTCATCTTCATTCTCTCCTGTTGGTAAGGATGAAGAGAAAGTTGCATTTCCTGTAGCAGCTTATGTCAGTGATGGAAGGAAATGATGTCCAGCTAGTTGAGAAATGATGACTAAATGTGTAATACTTCTAACACTGGCTTTACTGCTAGTCCCTCCATTACATGTGGACTGTTTCTGATCTCTGAGCTCTTCTGATTTTCCATCTTCACACAAATGCTCTCATAGTCCCAGTCAGAGACATTGAGCAAAAGTACTTGGCCAACCTAAAACCAAGAGTGGGAAGAAGAACGTGGCTGACTGTACTACTTTGTTTCTCCTAAGCTCATTCCTTGTTTTTTAAAAGGCTATCTGAGACACGTTACATGAATTCTCTTAAAAGGCAAGTAGTCTAGGAAGACAGGTTAACCCAATATTTCCTGGCCTAATATACGAAACATTTCATCCTTAGTTGAGAATAGCCACTCACATCAACCCTCTCCATGGAAAGAGAAGATACGGAAAGAAAGTTCTCACCTCCTAGGAGCTATGTCTAAGTCATTTTGCCTGTGACACAAATAGCAGAAGGAGCTAGTTCCAAACAAGGGCGGTGTTCTTTTTATATTCATAAGCTAAAGGCAGTGTTGCACTGGAAATGATGTTTATAGACTGTAATCTAGTCCTGACCCTGTCCATATTTTCATTTTCCATCCTCTACTCTCTGCCCTCATTGTGAAACTTAGAAAACACAAAATTACATGGTATACCCAACACTGGCAGTTAAGCCTAAACTAAGCTTTCACAGAAAACCAAAGGAGACATAGGACTTACATTTCTGAATTTGTGCTGTCCGCTCTTTTTAGTGGACACAGACTAATTTATACAATGTATTTTTTATTCTTATAACACAAAAGATGAAACATACAGTACCAAATTAAACACTCCTTTTTGACATGTGCACACACCCATCTGCATGCACACATACGTACATATACAGAGCATTAGTAAATGGCGTGACCTTTACCAGCCTGGGGGAGGATACACTGAGCAATCACATCTCGAAGTTTTTCCAAGGCAACATTTGAATCCTCAGCTCCATTCTCATGGTCGTGGATATAAACACCATCCTTTGGCTTGGTGCTTTAAAAGTGTGGGGGAGAGGTAATGATAAGGTAAGACCTCAGAACCCAACTCTGGATTATTAACTAAACACAAGATAAAAGACTTTCCAGATAAATAACCAGAGAGTGTCCAACTTCTGATGCCATGTAAAGAGCTTATCCTCTCTACCCTCTGAAGAGGCAGAAAAAGGACAGACCCCTGGCTGAGATTTTAGCATCCAGAACTCAACCATGCCAGCCATGAAGAAATGAAGAAGTAAGCTCAGTTACCCAAGTAACTTCCTCTTCCTCAGAATGGGGTTGTTGACCGAGTGCAGGGGTTTGAGGCTGACTTTTAGGTCCTGGATTCTCATGTTGGCTAGCTGCTCTGCGTGAGCCTGCTGGATTCCTGCAACCACGGCCTGGGTGTAAACACTGACATTAGTTACTTTTGTTTTGAGATAAGGTCTCACTATGTTGCCCAGGCTATCCTTGAACCCTTGGACTCAAGTGATTCTCCTGCCTTAATCTCTTGAGTGCTGGAACTAGGGCTGTGTACCACTGTGTCCAGCTTTGTCACCCATTTTTCACATTCACTGCTGAGCATCTAAAAAGCCAACCTTAGAAAGCAGAAAGGAAAAACCTAAAGTCTTCAGAAGACAATTTCATTCTTAGACTGATGGTATACAAATTTTGATAAGGCAGAGGAATTTCCTCCTGCATTATTAGGGCCCAGAAACACTAGGCCAACCAAAGGCTAGCCCTTATTCCCTGCAGTGGGCATAGAAATTCAAGCTCGTGCCTATAGTCACTAATGACAATAATGTGAAGGCAGGGAAAGGCTGGCAGCTGCTGCCCAAGAAATCTCGCAGACTGGTGTTTATTACTCACTGCCCCACAGTGTGGCAGTCACTTCAGCCTTGGTGGCTCAGAACCCTGAACATGGCTAAGATGAGCATGGCTAAGCCTAAGGAGTGGGTCCTCATTAACTGAGGCCACACCCTAATAAACTAGTCAATTAGCTTACAATGAAAAAGAACAGTCATGGAGTCTGAATTTTTGGGGGGGGGGGTAACTTGGATTTGAACTCAGGACCCTGTGCATATGAGGTAAGCACTGTACCACTTGAACCATGCCCCCAGTCCTTTTTGCTTTAGTTAGGTTCTTGCACTTTTGCCCAGGCAGAACTCAACCAGTGATCCTCCTATCTCTCCCTCCCAAGTAGCTAGAATTGAAGGCATGTACCAACATACCCAGCTTGTGTTTTGAGATAGTGTCTCACTAACTTTTTGCCCAAGCTGGCCTCAAACTACCATCCTCCTATCTCTGTCTCCCAAGTAGCTAGGATTCTAGGCATGAGCCATTATGCCTAGCCATGGAGTCTGGTATTCTTGAAGTCTGAGCCTTTACGACCAAAGTGTACTCTCACCATGGGCAAACCAAGGTTGAAAGCCAAATAACAGGCCGGATGATATGATCCATGTTTTTAATTTAAAAGAGGACAAACTGTGTGTGCAGGTGTGCCTAGAAAAACACCAGGGAGGGTATATCATCCATTAAGCCACAGAACACCTCATCTTGGAGGGATAAGACTGTGGCAAGAGAAAGACAGGAACTTTTTTGTTTTTTATTTTGACACCTTTGTAGTCTCTGAACTCTAACAACAAAATCTGACAACTTTAAGAAAGTAGTTACTTAGAACACAGTCAGATCAGGAGAGTTTGAGCTCATTTAATAAGGGCATCATGTACTCATAGCCAGCCTGGGCTACAACCTCGAATCCATCTCACCCCTGGGCAGAGCTTTAAATGGATGCCATTCACATCTGTATACAGGCCAAAACTGACCATCAACACCACGAAAGCATGTCTTTAGAAATAGGAATACTGTCATCTTCTAGGCGTGGGGACCATTCTTTCTCACTAAGAATTGCATGTCCAGACCTGGCTTCACTGTGTACTGGTTTTTAAGTAACTCCAGAAGGCAATGTTATCTTAGTTCCAAGATGTTGAGAAATGCCATCCTGTCACCTCCATGTAGCTGACAACCAGGAACAAGCTATCCTTTTGGACTTTGGACTGACCAAACCATTTCTGGACAACTGGGCATATTTAAGCTGAGAAGCCAACCACCTGCAAATCAAAGAGATGACAGAATTTTTTCCTTACAGCTCTCCTTTTTCTCCCATGCTCCAGCTAAACTTAGCATTCTTTTTTCCTATTCATTTATTGTCACACTCCAACCCTATGCCTTTGAAGCTGGTAATATTCAAGTAGATATCACTGCCTTGGTTTCTCAGCCACATTCTTCTTTCATACTATTTGTCTCCTTCATTTCAATGTCCCTGCTACCTCAAAACAGCATCTAAAGCCTACAAGACTCCATTTTAGCCAAACCAGGGTCCTTCCTGGTTTTCCTGCTTGGCAATAGTATCACCAGGTAGGCTAGCCACTATCTCTTTAGATCTCCTCAGTCACAAAAAATTAGAAATTTTACTTCATAGATATTGAGCCTTTTCACCCATCTTTATTTCCCTTTTCCCAGAATCACCCCTCAGCTTCTAGCTCACTGCAGGAGTCATAGGTTGGCTGATCGGAAAATCTGACTGGCCATCCCTAAATACATTCCCAGTGACAAAAAATCTATGGTACATTTCTGCATGCCACTTAGTCTTCAACCCCTCTGTCTCTTGCAAAGCTCAGCTCTGCCACACTTAGCTCACTGACTTCCCATTAATGAGGCCAGATTGTTTTTCCCACTGATACACTTTGGTCTCTTAATTTTTTTGTTTATGCTGTTTATTCCATACAAACATTTATACCATCTATTCAAATTCCTCAAGAATAGCTCATGTGGTGGAGCGGCTCAAATAGTAGAGTGTGTGCCTTGTAAGTGTGAGACCCTGAGTTCAAACCCCAGTACCACAAAAAAAAAAAAAAAAAAAAAATCATTAAAAATAGCTCATGGCTGAACCTATGAAAGAACTTAGAAGCATTTATACAGTAGAGAGTAAGTGTGAGAGTTCTTGCCTTTTCACTGGACAAATTACACACCCTTTGGAGATGTTCTTTTTTTTTTTTTTCTGAATTCCCATAGCATTTACAAAAGTTTACCATGCAAAGTTCTGATGTCTAAAATGTTACCTTTTTGCTTTGTGTGTATTGGCCTTGCCTTACTAACCAGTCTTTTTTAAACACCTTGGAGGAGGGCATCTTACACGGCTATGGGCCCCCAAATCCATGGCACAAATATAGAGGATATTCCTTTGAGCATTCCCATATTGCATATTTACCAGGACTTGATCTGGTTTTTTATGGAAGTAAGTTCTTTATTTCAGTTCCTGATTTTCAGAAAACAAGGGATGTTCTCCCGGGAAAGACAGCATACTCTCCACTCTTTCTACTCTACCCTTCTAATTGAGTCATGCCCCAACTTTCCTTCTCAACACAGCCGTTTCAGCCAACAAAATAAGTAGCATTCAAACCTTATCCATCATCAGTTGGGCAGAAGGTAGAACATTGTCCAGGGCCTCAGTCGAGTTGAGCCACGGGTGGTCCAGCACTCCCTCAATGGTGAGTCTTTCCTCTGGTTTGACCTTTAGGAGCCTGTGGAGAAAACACCAACTGGGCTTCCATGCATGGATGCCCCAGAAAGCACAGGAAGTTCCCAGGTCGGGCTCCAGTTTGCCCTGGCTTCTGACTTTTCACCAACTCCTGCATGCCTGTACCTTCTACCTGCAGGTCATGAGTGGGATTCTAATCCCCAGTCATTTGTAAGAGTACTGTTGCTTGAGGTGTACTGGACAATATCATATAAAACTGGTACAAAAAGTCTTAATCTAGTGATACTTGAGACTACGTTATAGGGCTTAAGAAGATAATCTTACAAGCCTAACAGTTCCTGAGATCTTAAATCTCCATACTGAGGTTTCTCGGTTTCTGATAATGGATTTGAAATTGGTCGTGCAGTTTTGAAAAAAGCAAGTTGCGTCCCATGATAAACCTAGATGTGATCATGTGTATGGCAGGACACGAATCTTTCTTTACTTCAGTGACATTCAAAACCTGAAACTCAAGTCTCTGAGATGGGATAGCACTTCCTTCTAAGCCTAACATACTGCTTCTGCACCATCTGCTTTTTAACCATGATGACACAATTCCTCACTCACTTAAGCACATCCCCTGGGCTCTTTGCCGCATTGTCTCCTTCCAAGTATATATCCTCACATCCCAAATGTCATAGTCAGGACAACAGGCCTAACTGTCCTTTCAGATTATCTGCAACCTTCTGAATCATTTTAAACAAACAGCTTCACAATTCTAAAGCAAGGATTATTTAGAAAAGAACCCAAAAACCAGAAGAAGCTAACCAGGGTTGCTGTAGGAAATACACTCCATAAAGAACTGGCAGAGAGCCACTGAGAGAGCACTAAAGTTTTGTTCTTGTTTTAGTGGGACTGGGGTTTGAACTCAGGGCTTTGCACTTGCAAAGCAGGTGCTCTACACCTTCAGCCACCCTTCAGTTCATTTTGTTCTGGTTATTTTGGAGATGGGGGTCTCAGGAACTATTTGACTGGGTTGGCCTCAAAGCATGATCCTTTTGCCCTCAGCCTCCCAAGAAGCTAGGATTACAAGTGTGAGCCATCAATGTCTGGCAACATGGAGGTTTTGTTAAAGAGCTGGCCATACAGCATGGAAGTAGCATGTGAAGACAGATGGGGATTTAAACATTGCCACCACCTTCCTAAAATTTTTTACTTTTATGTTTTAGAAAATAGTTCCTCTTTACAGAACATAGATTTCCTGACCAACAGCACAAGTTCACTTCTGAAAGGGAGTAATCAATCCAAAAGAAATGGCTGCACTGTCAGAAAATAGTCTGAGTACTGTGTCCTTTTCACTTACCTTCATCCTGTACCACCACCAGATGAAGAAACCAAAAAAGGATAAACTGCTCGGTAAGGACCAAGCAGTGGAAATACCAGAAGAGTACCCAAATCCCCATATATCCAAGTTTTCCACATGGGTGGTCAGAAAAAGCAAACAGACCTTAAATTTAGGTATGCTTTTGTCAATCCACCTGCTACCAACGAGTGTCCACTTCTTTCATCCTGTCACTAGCCCTAGTTCTTATAAATCTTCCCAGCTTAATGTATGTGTAACTACATTAAGCAGTAATGCAACTAGCAGTGGGAAGGCTGGAGAGTGGGCTCCAAGCCTGACACAGCCACACACTATGACAGCATCCAGTGAAAAGCTAAACATGTCGCTGTCATGTCAGCACCCAAATTCAGTATCCTGCCATCAGGTTTCCCCCCAGTGACTGGCTTTTCATTTAAGAAAAGGCAAAGCAGGAAGCCTGCCATTTAGGGACCTGAATTAATACCCACAGCGAATGGCTACAGAAGGTCTGGGTTCACAATCCTGGGGACTAAGTCTAGGGGTGCAACAGAAGGGAGAAAAGCTCCATTTTGCTGAGGTGTTGACACTGAGAAATCTTCCCTCTGGCTTCAGGGATAAGATTCCTGTGACATAAAAATAGGATGAAGCCTGTCAGGGAAACAGGTAACTTCTCTACCCAACATCTCCTCGGCTCCATCTTCTCAAGACCTTCTTGGCCTTCCCACCCAGCAGTCCAGGGACTCACTTCCTCACAACATCTTTGGCCATCTCTGAGATCTGGCTCCATTCTTCTTCTGGGAACTCAAAACTGCCTGTCATGATCTTTCTCCTCATGTCCTTTGGGATAGTCCGGCTGTGGTGTTTGGAGTAAAAAGGAGGGTATCCACACAGCATCACATAGATAATGACGCCCAGGGACCATAAATCACAGCTCTGAAAACAAAAAGGGGAACAGTCACTCACAGCAGAGACAGAGCCTCATATAAAGCCTGGGGACCTTCATGTACACAGGTTGATACTTCCAGGAATCACTCAACAGAGATTAGAATAGTTTCAGAACATCTTAGGAGACCTAACCTTTCTTTCTTTCTTTTTTTTATTTTTTTGGTGGGAATGGTGTTTAAACTCAGAGCCTCACGCTTGGTAGGTAGGCACTCTACCATCAGTCCTTTTTTGTTTTGGGTATTTTTGAGGTAGGATCTCCAGAACTATTTGCCCAGGCTGGCTTCAAACTGTGGTTCACCTCATTGCTGCCTCTGGAGTAGCTAGGATTACTGATGTGAGCCACTGGTGCCTGGTTCTTCCTATTTTTATATTCTACCAATACTACATATATGCACACTATTAAGGTGCCAGTCTGGGATAAATAGTCACTTTTATTCTCACTGCTTAGGCCCACGCAGTACCTCTGGGTACAGTGGTAGAACACTTTGCTTCCAGCCAGAGAAATAAAAGGTACAAGTCAGCTAGCTGTGAAACATACACTGTGTCAACCTAGGCAGAGTTGAGGGCACAGAAAAAAGCAGCTAAGACAATATGTAAGCTGACCCCATAACAGCATAAGCCATTTCAAAAAGGCCTAAAGCAGTTTGAAACGAATCAGAGAAAGAAACTGGAAGGGACAGAAGGTATGGAAAGCATTCCTTTGGACACAAAAGATTCAGCTCACATGCAAGACTTTACAGTATTCTGGGGGGGAGATATTTTCACCAGCTACCATCTCTGTAGGTATTTAGGTGTCTACATGACCTGTAATTGCTGCATGATTACCAATAAAGGACCCCTGTTTTAGTTAAATGCAGCTCCAATAGCAAATGGGTCTGCAGAGGCTTCTTGAATTGTGGGACAAAAGAGGTATCTACCTGAGAAGGGCAGCCCAGTGACCCTGCCACTGGGACCTCATACCACACCTATGTGTTGATTGGGGAGAAGGGACTAGAAAATGGGTGTCTCAAGCACTCTCGCTCACGTTCTGGCATTATTCTAATGGATGTTTGACACATGCTCCAGAAAATTACTGTGAAATTATAGAGAAGAAAGGGTTTTTCAAAATGACCAAGTTCAAGTCCCTCACTTTACAGATGAGGCAAGTTATACTAGAGTAAATAAACTAAATGACCTAACCAACATCACACAGCTGAAGAGCCAGAGCGGTTCTCCCATCTTTTTGCCATCCTCAGTTCCTTCTCTGTCACCCATTTCTAGCCTCAAATCCCCAAGTAGCATCATTTTTTTTTCTGATCTATTTAGCAACTCCACGACCAGAGGCCCTAAACCTCCTGTGCTTTAAAACAGAAGTGCTTGATATGTGGGCTACAAGTGAGTAACTGTGTGTGATAGTACCAAGTAACATTTAGGAGCATTTGGAATATGTACAAGACATGTTCAAATTGGGTATTTTATGAGGCAAGAAAGAATGGTACCATAAATTCCCACAGAGTATTCTCTAGCTTCAGCTTCCACCTCAAAAACAATACAATTATGTCCTTTTAATGTGGCCAGTGGACTTTTCAACCAGCCAAATAAATAACTTAACAGGTTCCCTTGGTTCCTGCTGAAAAGATAAATAGAAGAGAACTTTATTTTATCACATAAAAACTTGGATTCTAAATAATTTCCTACATGCCTGGCTGCTTCTTATCTCACAAATACCTCACAAGGAGGAGAGAGGCTATACTGGCAGGGCAAAGATAAATATCTTTTCCCCTACCTTGTTGTAAGTGTAGGGTGTTGGTGAGGTAGGTATGATACCAGACTTCTCCTTCTGATGCCTTCTCTGTGCCTCTAGTACCTGTCAAGAGTCAAACCAAAAGAGACGATTTATTGAAAATCACACCACCAGTATCCTACAACTTGAGACAGACTACTGGAGGGCTGAGGAGGACTGGCAATCAATAATCAAAAAATAACTCTAGCCAGGCATTTGTGGCTCACTCTGTAATCCTAGCTACTAGGCAGACTGAGATAGGGAGGATCACAGTTTGAGGCCAGCCCAAGCAAACATTTCATGAGACCCCATCTCCAAAATAACCATAGCAAAATGAACTGGAGGTGTGGCTCAAGCGGTAGAGCATCTGCTTTGCAAGCGCAAAGCCCTGAGTTCAAACCCCAGTCCCACCAAAATAAATAAAAGCTAAAAAAATAAATAAAAGTAACTCTAAAGGCCAGTGCAGTGGCTTATGCTTGTAATCCCAGCTATTCGGGAGGTGGAGATCAGGAGGATTTCAGTTCAAGGCCAGCCTAGGGAAAAAGTTAGTGAGACCCCATCCCAACAAATATCTGGGTGTGGTGGCACATGCCTGTCATCCCAGCCATATGGAAATCATAAATGGGGGGAATCATAGTCCAGGCTGGCCTGGGCATAAATGTGAGATCCTATCCCCAAAATAACAAGCAAAAAGACTAAGTGTGGCTCAAATGGCTTAGTTCAAACCCAGTACCACCATAAATAAATAGATAAACCTTGTCTTCTTACAACCAGTCATTTAACTAGTCAAGAACATGCCCAGGCCAGAGACACAAAGATCAAGTTGCTTTATCTTTATCCTCAAGGAGAAGATTTTTCTCTCTCTCTGCCTATCAAGGAGTCTACGATGGCTAGCTTTCCTTAGGGCTGTCCTTTATGCCTATGCAAAAGCAGACCCACACTGGCCAGACAGGCAAGGACCATCAGAGATGATAACAGTCACACTGGTCTGGGTGTTAAGAGCAACAAAGAGGTAGACACTGCCATCTGTGGGGCTACCATACTGGCCACGTTCTGCACTGTCTCATGTGGCAGGACTATGGGGTAAAAAGGATGGGACTAGCAACCCTACTGTTCCTTGAGAGGTGACAGGATGCTGAGGCTTTGTGCTAGTGTACTTTATGCCCACACCCATTGGTACTGCCTTAGCTATAAGCCCATGGAGTTGCTGATGGTGGCAGATAACAAAACACTAACCCTGCCAGGGATGTACTGTTGCTTTGTGTAACCTGGACAAGGCTACTTTCAATGCCCCCTATAAGATCTATAGCTAGCTTATATAATTATAAAGTTCAAATGGAAATGCAAAGCAATCAGAATAGCCAAAACTACTCTGAAGAACAAAACTGGAAGGCTAAGACTCCCTGCTTCAAGAATTATTCTAAAGCCACAGTAACCAAGTCACTGTAAGTAGTATAAAGTCACGTAACGAGATCAGCAGTGTAGAATTCAGAGTCCAGTAACAAACTCACCTATATGTTCAACTGATATTTTCGCAGTACTGGGGTTTGATCTTAGGGCCTCATGCTTGCTAGGCAGGCACTCTTACCACTTGAGCCGTTCCATCAGTCTGTTCAACTCATTTTTTGACAAAGACTCAAAAACAATAGACAGCCTTTACAACAAATGTGCTGGATCAACTATATATCCAAACTTACACTATACCTAGTACATTCTACAAAAATTAACTCAAATAGATCATATAAGCCTAAATGTAAAACCTAAAGCTATATAAAATTTCTACAACATAGGGGAAAAATTTTCTGATCTTAGGTTAAACAAAGATTATTTGACCAGGTGTAGTGGTGCTGGTCTATAATCCCAATACTCAGGAGGATGGCAGTATGGAGAGTTCCAGCCCAGCCTGACCTCCTTAGTGAGACCTTATCTCAAAAAATGAGTAGGGAAGGGAGAGGAGATGGGGAAGGAGATGAGAGGAGGAAAAAAAGAGGGGGAAGCTGGGGACATAGCTTAGTGGCAGAGCACTTGCCTTGCAAGTGGGAGGCCCTGGGTTTAATTCTCAGCAAAAGCACAGGACATTAAACTTTTTCTGATGAACTAGCTTTCACCAAAACTAAAATCTGCTGATAAAAAGACATTGTTAAAAGAAGGAAAAGATAAGGCACAGACTGGAAGAAACTTTTCACAAAGCAGATGTCTAATAAAGGACTCACATCCAAAATATACAAAGAACTTTGAAATCAAAACTCAGTGTAAAAAAATGAGGAAAAGATGTGAACGGACACTTCAGCAAAGCAAATACAGAGTAGTGAAAGAAGCCCAAGATGCTCCCCATTCTTAGTGAGCAGGGAAATGCAAACTGAAGCCACAGTGAAATGTCACTAAGATGACTAAAATGAAAATGAGCACAACACATGCTGGTGAGAGTATAAAGGACCTAAAACTATCATCCCTTGCTGGTAGGAATAGAAACTGATACAGTCACTTTGGAAAACAATTTGGTAGTTTCTAAACAAGTTAAACATACACCTACACATGACCTTGCAATTCCACTTGTAGGTATTTGCTCCAGAGACAAGAAAAGAAAACTACACAAATGTTTATAAACAGCTTTACTTGCAACAGCCAGAACCTAGGGAAAAACCAAATGTCTATCAATATTTTATAGTAAACCTAGGTAACAGAATACCTCTCAGGAGTAAAAATGAATGAATTATTGACACATGCCTCAACACAGGTAAATCTTAAAACAGTTATGCCAAGAAAAAAACACCCCAAAATGAAAATAATAAGACAGGCATCTGAGAACTTAAGAGGTTGAGGCAGGAGAATCACAAGTTCAAGCCCAGCCTGGGCTACGTAGGAGGACCCTGTGTCAAAAATAAAAATAAAATTTAAATAATAAAATGGAAGAAAACACTATATAATGTACTATAGTAGCCCTCCCTTATCTGTGGTTTTGGTCTCAGAAGTTTCAACTACCCAGGGTCAACCCATGGTCCAAAAATAAATGAAAAATTCTTTCTGAGCGAGGTTAGCCTGGCCCAAAAGACCAAAAATCATATGTTCTCCCTCATATGCAGACATTAGATCAAGGGCAAACACAACAAGGGGATTGAACTTTGATCACAAGATAGAAGCGAGAGCACACAAGGGAGAGGTGAGGATAGGTAAGACACCTAAAAAATTAGCTAGCATTTGTTGCTCTCAATGCAGAGAAACTAAAGCAGATACCTTAAAAGCAACTGAGGCCAATAGGAAAAGGGGACCAGGATCTAGAGAAAAGGTTAGATCAAGAAGAATTAACCTAGAAGGTAACACACACGCACAGGAAATTAATGTGAGTCAACTCCCTGTATAGCTATCCTTATCTCAACCAGCAAAAACCCTGTTCCTTCCTATTATTGCTTATACTCTCTCTTCAACAAAATTAGAGATAAGGGCAAAATAGTTTCTGCCGGGTATCGAGGGAGTTGGGGGGAGAGGAAGGGGGCGGGGTGGAAGGTAAGGGAGGGGGTGGGGGCAGGGGGGAGAAATGACCCAAGCATTGTATGCACATATCAATAATAAAAAAAAGAAAGAAAAATTCTAAGCACAGTAAGTTTTAAGTTGCATGCCGTGTGATCACAACAGCAAACAGCTGCTATTCTGTGTACTATACTGCTACGTTTGGTGTTCAGAAAGCTGGGTATATCAAATGTACTTTCAACTTAATAGTATTTTCAATTTACAGAGAGATTATTGGGACATGATTCCATGGTAAGTTGAGGAGTATGTATGCTGATTTTATACACACTGTTTCAGAAAACAGTAAGACATACGAATGAAAGAAAAAAAATCAGTTAAGAGTCACTTTCCTACAATTTTCATGAGACCAGCATTACAAAAAGCAATTATGAACCAATATCTCTCCTGTTAAAAGACACAAAATCCCTCTGAAGCAGAAGAACATACTATGACTAAGTGGGGTTTATTCCAGGAATGTAATATTGGTAACACTTGAAAAATAAATGTAATTCATTATATTAACAAAAAGGAAAAAATACTGTTGACTAAACAGATGCAGAGAAAAAGCACTGGAAAAAAATTAAACATACATTCACTTGCAGTAAACTAAGAACAGACAGAAACTTGCTTAGCCTGATAATAAACACGTATAAAACTAACAATATCATACTTCCAGTGGTGAAGGATTAAACATTTTCTTCCTCTAAGATCCGCAATGAGGCAAGGATATCTGCTCTTATCACTTACATTCAATTTGTGTCCAACTGGTAGTCCTAGTTGCTAGGTACAATACAGCAAGGAAAAGAAAAGGCAAATATAGTGGAACATACAAACCAAAAGTGTATTAATTTACAGACAACATGACCTTGTATGTAGACAATCCTAATAAATCTACAAAAAGATTTAGTAGAACTAGTAAGTAAACTTAATAAGATCCTAGGATTAAAAAGTCAATGTACAAAAGAGAAAGAGAGGAAGGAAGGAAGGAGGGAGGGAGGGAAAATTATCATGCCCGTGGTTCTTAGGAACAAAAGGCTCTGTTAAAATTAAAAAAGAATGTCACACTCCTGGCTTTCATGATGAAGGAAGAAGCCAAAAGACAAAACCGCAGGCAGCCTCTAAAAGCTAGAAGAAACAAGGAATGGATTCTCCCCTAAAGCTTCCAGAAGAAACACAGTCCTGCTGATACCCTAATTATACCCACTGAGTACCATTTTAGACTTCTCATCTTCAGAACTATTAAGATAATGAATGTGTGTGTGTGTGTGTGTGTGTGTGTGTGTGTGTGTGTGTGTTAACTATCCTGGGATTTGAACTCAGGGCCTACACCTTGCCTTTTTTGTGATAGGTTTTTTTGAGATAGGGTCTCGCAAACTGTTTGCCCAGGCTGGCATGGAATTGTGATTCTTCTGATCTCTGCCTTCTGAGTAGCTAGGATTACAGGCGTGAACTACCAGCACCCAGCAGGGTCTTACTTTTTGTCCAGGACAGCTTGGACCATGACCCTCCTATGTATGCTTCCTGCAGTAGCTGGGATGACAGGAGCACATCACCGTCCAGCTTTTTTGTTGAGGTGGGGCCTGTGACCTTTTTTGCAGGGGCTGACCTGGAATCAAGATCCTTCCTACCTCAGCCTCCCTCAGCCTCCTGAATACCTGGGATGATAAGCATACCCTATTGGTTGAGATGGGTCTCAAAAACTTTTTTGCCTAGGCCTTAAACTTTGATCCTCGCAATCTCCACCTCCTGAGTAGCTACGATTGTAACTACTGTGAGCTACTGGCTCAACTAGAACTCTTGGGAAAAAAAAAAAATCCTGGTAAAAACGAAATGGTTAAGCCATTTTGAAAAAAGATACTTATAGATGGGAAACTATGGCTGATAAAACTTATAAGTGAATGAATAGCCCAAATCAGGAAACAACCCAAAATGGTCATCATCAGTCAGTGTATGGAAAAACAATTGTATTTTGGCCGTAGAAAAAACAAACTACTAATACACGCAGTAACACAGATTAATCTCCACATCATGCTGAGCAAAAGTGAAACCTACAAAGTCCATGATTCCATTTTTGTGATGTTCAACAAAAGCAACCAGCAATGACAGAAGGCGTTATCAGTGGATGCCTAGGACTAGGGGTTCAGATGGGAGGAAACTGATTGCAGAGGCACAAAGCAGCTTGTGAAGAAATGGAAATGTTTTGTATTTCATTATGGTTGTGGTCACTGGAGTATGCACTTGTCAAAACTCATCAAACTACACCTGAGGTAGAAAGATGGTATTCTCCCTATTGTGGTTCTGTTTTCTGTGATTTCAGTTATTGGCAGTTAATTATAGTCTAAAAATTGCAGAAATCATGAGTCTTAAATTGTGTGCTGTTCTAAATAGTATAAAGAAATCTTGTACTATCTCGTGCCACCCTTCTCAATCACCTAGAACTTGAGTCTTCCCTTTGTTACACTCCCCACCTGTTAGTCATTGAGCAGCCAATTCAGTTCTCACATCAATTATCTCAGTAGTACCACAGTGCCTATGTTCAAATAATCCTATTTTACTGAATAACAGCCCCAAAGTGTACTAGTAGTGATGCTGACAATTCAGATATGCCAAAGGGAAGCCATAAAGTACTTCCTTAAGTGAAAAGACCAAAGTTTATCATAGATATTTATATATAGGAAAAACATACTATATGTAAGTTTAGTATTGTCTGCTTTTTCAAGCATCCTCTGGGTGCCCTGGAATGTATCCTTCATAAGAGAAAGGAGCTACACTATTTTATAGTATGCAAATCCTACCTGTAAATCATAGCTCAATAAAAGTTGATTTTAAAAGAAAGACAAATCTATACCAAATGAAGCGATCTGCAGGTTTCAGAAGCTGAGTGCCTCCTTCCCTCATCTATAGTACATGCTTATTTATGGTACAGGAATAGAAGAAACATGAGTCTGCAGGCAAATTGGTCATGCATCTTCGGGAAGAAAAAGCACCTGCTTACCTGAGGTGCTACATAATAAGGGGTGAACTGGGGTGTCATCAAGTCACCCTGGTCAATTTTAGCAAATCCAAAGTCACACAATTTTACTGAAGCATCCTGGAATAAAACAAACGAGTCACTGTTCCACAGTTCTTAGTAAACATTAAAGAAAAATCTAGGTCTAAGACATGTGACCCTGAGGCCTTACAAATTTCTGGCTGAGACTTGAGCCTATGAATAACTTGTCTCCAGGTCTACAGACAACAATTCATATTGAGTAACAGAGAAGAAAGGGATTACTACCCACTCACTTAGTTGACTTGCTTTGTAACTTGTAAAAGGCAGTTCTGAAATCAGGGTCTTAGACTACTGGCCTTCATTTTATAGGCCCATTACCTCTTATCAATCCAGGGTGTTGCTTCACTCTGAATATCAGTCATAAGCTTCATGACAGCTAGAGCAAATTATTGGTGGGGTATAGGGCCATGGGAGGGAATAAAGGGAAAAGAACACCTTATCAGGTTTAATAGCAAATGAAACTTAAGTTTTAGGGTGATGTATAACAACACATAGATTCCTGCCCCTTCCCAAAGACCCTCCAAATAATATTCAAAATAATAAGTTCCATAAATACATATTGTTATCATCCAAAATTATCAATGCCAGGAGTATAGTAAAATTTCTGAGCCTCTAACAAGGGAACAAGTGGAAGAAAGAAGCTGTTGGAAGCACTTTGGCCTAATGACTCCGCCGTGGACTCAGAGCATTCCAAACACATGTATACTCCTGAACTAAGAGTGGCAGCACTAAAATGTAGAAAAGCAAATTTTCTCACCAAAGAGTTATCCTTGAAAAGCAGATTTTCAGGCTTGAGGTCTCTGTGCGCAATGTTTAACAAGTGACAGTGCTGTAGAGCCAAAGCAATCTGAAAAGACACAGTAGAGCAACCACCTCTTAGAAAAGAACAACCTCTAACACCCCTATGGCAGAAATCTCAGGATGTTAAAAAAGCAAACTGTGGGTCACTTTCAATTTCAATGTAGAAATTAAGAAAGACTTGTGGTACCAACAACTAGAGATGAATTAAGCTCAGTTTAACTACAACCTATACTTTGTTAACAAACAACAAAAAACATGACAGTAAAACAACTCTTTGTCAGAACACATTGATGATTACATCCTGTAAGAAATGGAAAAATGAAATGCTCCCACTTTTATTCATCTGAGGTGTGACAGCCACTGCCAAGGAAATGCTAAGCTGGCGGTCTTCAGCAGGCATAGGTTTCCCAGCCAGCCTCCAGCAGGACTACCTGGCTCAGAAGAGAACTGTACTCTAGGGAGCTGAATGGCAGGCTCCATCTTCAAGCCAGCTGATTGATTTTTCCAACTGATGTTCTCATCTTGTTGAAATGTTGCCTGTTTGTGTGGACTTGAGTGGTTTTGGTTTTATGGATGATTATCAGAGCTCATCCATTAGTCCTAATATTTGAAAAATGAAAGAATCTAAAAAGTTTAATTGAAAGAACAGATTCTACTATTCTACAATTCTCAGTATAGAATTTTCTCAGCATTCCAAATATCAATTCCCCCTAATCAATCAGAAAAGAGACATTCAAAAATGCTTGAAAATTATCATGAAAAATTTGGAAGTGTCTTTGATTAAAACCTAATTGGGCTATACTTCCTGCTTTTCTTTGCCCTGCTTGCTTGGTCTGAAGATATGCCTGGAGGGTTTAGCTTTTCACCTCTACAAGAGATTCATACCAGTCAGATTCCTAGTATTGAATATGAATTAAATAATTTCTATAATAAAATATAATGATAAGATACAAATAACCCAGAATTACAAAGATCTGAGAATGCTATTAAAATCTTCTGAAAATATAGACAGGTGGCTCATGAAAGAAGCATTTTATATACATGTTTTACAACAAATTTTTGTACCATATGATCTTCCAGGTGGTATCAACAGCATTTTATTTCAAAGTCCAATAATATGGAAGCACTATGTTTAAAGATCGCAACAGTCAATGAAGGAGGTAAGATTATTTTCCTTTCAATTTAATTTTATCTTACAGTAAGCCTCAGGAAACAGTTGGCAACCAATTAATGATACATTCCTCTCCCCCCACCCCCCGAGTACAAAAGGGGTTACATTTCTCCTGTCAAGACATCCTTTCTGATTACATAACAAAGCAGGCAATGAGAAGTCAAATAGAGCTTTTCGTTAAGCTTTCTTTTATCCCCTAATGAAATCGCAGTGGTTAACCAACACAGCTGGCAGTTTGACTGGTACCCGGGGTTAACTTGCCTGCTTTGTTACTTGGCTGGCTTGCTTCTCTGTAAAGTGCCGGTGCTGGCTGATTCTGTGAAATAGCTCTCCCCCTTCCATCATCTCCATTACAATTAAGAGTCGAGCCCTGTTTGAAAGCATTTGATTTTGTTAAGTTAAAAAAAAACCAAAACCAAAAAAAAGCCTGAAACATTAAAAAACTGACCTAAAGAGATCTCAGCTACAGTGTGTAACTACTTCCTAAGTTGAGTAACGAAGCAACTAAATAAGAGCAAAAATTCTCATGTTCTCAAAAAAAAAAAAGAAGAAAAAAGAAAAAAAATCTAACTTGGTTACCATTCTTTGATATAAATGCTTCCAGCTTCCATCCAAATGCTTTCACCAACAGAGCAGTTGTGAAAAATAATCACTTAATTTCCCATTTGTTTTTTAAATTCCACCTTCTGTCTTCACCTGTAAAATATCTACTCTCCTTTCGGGTCCTAGCCTTCACATAGCCCCTGTGAGACATCACACCTCCCAGACTACACTTATAGTAGCTCTCTCTTCCCTAATGATCACAGCACGTGATGGACGCACCTCTCTAGTGCCTAACACACTGCATGATGGTGGATTTACATCACAGGTTCCCCAGCGGAGAGGACTCCAACACCACCTAGCGTGCTTGCCAAGCATTTGGCAGCTAAAAGAATAATGATAATTTCTTCCTTTAAAAGTCAGAATAAGCAACAGAGTATTCTGCTGTATCAGCCTCTAAAACTGCCTGGAATAACATGTGGTCCCTTTGCACTGATTTGAAATACAATAAAGATTTTTTTCCTTAGACAAGGGCTTGGCTACATTGCCCAGACAAGCCATGAATTCCAGATAGTCTTGCCTCGGCCTCTGACTGGAATTATAGATATGTACCACTTCTCCCAGCCCTTAATTTAATTTTAATTTTAATTAATTTATTTATTTGGCAGTGCTGAGGAGCAAACCCAAGGTCTTGTGCTCTACCACAGATGATAGCCTCAGTCCTTAAAAAAAAAAAATTTTTAAGAGAAAGTAATCAAAATAATCGGGGGGCTGGGAAATGGACAGATGGTAACTGTTGAAGCTCAGTGATGAGTACTTGGGGGTTCATTACATAATTCTGTCAGCTTTTACATGTTTGAAAGTTTTCCAGACTCTAAAGGAAAAGGCAAGAAGGCAGGGAGAGGGAGGAAGAGAGTCATACAGGGCCTGCACGTGGGTGGGCTGTGTGCTGACCTGTGCAGTCTTACCTGGGGCTGGACTCGTGAGGAAATTGTACACTGTTAGCAAACACTTCAACAATCTGAACTATATTGGGGTGTGTGGCACACATCATATGCAGACGTACCTTAAAGAGAAAAGAGGAACTGTTTCTGTGCAAAGGGGACGCCAACATTTTCTCTCCAAACTTCCCACCAAAATCTGACTACACTAGGTGCAAGGAATAAGCTTAGTTCAGTAGAAAACTTTGTCACCCAGAATGATGTAAGAAAACAGTTTGGGGTTTTTTGTTTTTCTGATAGTGGAGACTGAGCCCAGGGACTTGCACATGGTAGGCAAATGTTCCACCACTGAGCTATATCCCCAGCAAAACCAGTGTCTTCACATACAGATTATCTCCTCAGTGCTCTTACCACAAATAAAACCTCACCAACAAATTTACTTTCTACTATCCTGTCTGTTAGTAAATGAAAAATTTGGCAAATAAGTCATTTTATTTCAGAAATGATCTCTTTAAGCAACAGAATCCTTCATTACACATGTTAACAGCATGTCATCACTACATCCAGATTTTATGCATACCTATATCTATGTATATAAATACTTACACATAAACATATCCTTACAGTCCTCCCGCAGAAGCACCTTCTATACAACATGCACCTTACCTTTCCTCATCCTATTTTATCTCTATCTTTCAAGCACCATTTTTAATAAGCAAAAACTGAAGTAAACCTGAATGTCAGGGTACAACAATCACATTAATTAAAAAATAATGTGACGTGGCCAAAAGAAAACAAAGACTCTACTAATTAACAGCTCTCTCTAAGCCAACAGATGCAGGACTCCTTAACAATGTAACATGCATAGGGAAGACAGGTAAGTTTGGACATCTCTGTATTCTCTCCTGGAAGCTGCCTTAATTGTAAAAAGAGTAATTCTTAGGCACCTCAAATATTTAGGCAAGTCAAAGCAGTAAAGGACCATACCTCATTTCTAGCTTTTGGACGATCAAGAAGAATTTTCAGCGCAAACCGTTCTTGGGTAGACTTCCTCACACAGACTCTAGATTTGGAAAGGAAAAAAATTAATCAGCAATCATCTGTGTTATAATGAAAATTAATTTCACAAGTCTATTTTTTAGGAATTGTACTTAAATCAAGGATATGTCCAAGTGCCTCAGAACAAACTTCTGCCAGTGAAGCAGGTGGAGAGGCAGAGAAGTGTCTTCTTCCCAGCCACCTCTGCTCAGGTCTCAGCTTCCTGGGCATGTGACATCAATTCACCACCACATGCCAATAAAGAAGTAATGGCCTCTGATGGCTTATAGATGACTCTCAAAATGGTTCCACAGTCTCGACATCTTAAATTATTCCATACTACAGACCATGTGACTTGGTCACTTAGCTATAGTTCTAGAAACACGAGTCAAAAGAAAGAAAAACCAACCTAACATAAAATCCTCTATTAGGAGCTGGGGGTGTAGCTCAATGGTACACACACAAGGCCCTGAGTTCAATCCCAAGCACAAAAACCAGAGCAAAAATCTTCTACTTGTTATATTAAGGCTCTTTGTCAAACGTGGCACAGGTGATGCCTGTAATTCAGGATGCATCCACATAGCCCTTTACAGAGTGACTTTGCCCCAGTTCTTACAGGTGACTCTTACCTAACAGGACCACTGATTCCAGCACCCAGCTTCTGAGTCCAATTGATATTGTATTCTTCTAAAATGGAAGTTTCCTGTTAAAATAAAAAGAGGAAAGGTAGAGAATGATCCCCCATTTAAAAGCTGAAGAATTAAGCAGAGCTGAGGAAAAGAGCTAAGGCTCAACTTCTCATCTAAGAGCACCTACAGGGCTTTATAATTACATGTTTTGTCTAAGCGGAATTTTGACACTTGACTTTACAGAAGGTACGAGAGGCAATGCCAGGTTTCTCTATATTCCTGATTTCTGAACCCCATTTTCCTTATACCTCCTGTTTAATTCTTGCATCTTTGTTGATGCTGGTACAAATATCAGCAAGTATTAAGGACTCAGTTAGCCCAACTAAACAAAAGAAGTTAACACACTCACATCTTTCAAGAAGGTTGTGTGCAGATGGCACATTTACTCATATATTATACAAACAAAGGAAAACTGGAGGAAGGAAGGAATCAGTTAAAACACTTTGCTGAAGGAAATTAAGGACTATTTATTTACTGGCTTTTTTGAGACAAGGTCTCCTAATGTAGGCCAGGATGTCTAGAACACTCAATCTTTCTGCTTCAACCTCCGGAATGTTGGGATGACAGATATGCACCACCACACCCTGCTAAAACATCAGTGACAAACATGAAAATACATTCCCTTAAATTAACAAGAATTTAGATAATTGGAATGAAACAACTTTGGAAAATTCTCCTAGAACTGGGGTCGGCAAATTATGATCCACAGGCAAATCCAGCCACTGCCTCTTTTTTTTAAAAGAAAGTTTATTAAGTCGGGTGGATACCTGTAATCCCAGCACTTGCGAGGCTGGGGCAGGTGGATCACAAGTTCAAGACCTTGTCTTAAAAAAGAAGAGAAAAGAAAGTTTATTAGCACACAGCCATACCCACTCACTTCCAAGCAATCTGTGGCTGCATCTGCATTGCAACAGGAGAGCTGAATAATTGTGAAGGAAACCATTTGGACCTCTAGGCCGAAATATTTCCTATGTAGCCCTGAGGCAGCCTAGTAACAGGGAAAGAAAAAACCCTTCATGGGACTCCCCTCCTCAGCAAAAGGACACTCCATGCTGAACTCCCCCTTATCCCTACTGTGAGAAAAATGATCTTTTCTGTCAAAGTATATGTCACCCTCCTAGATTACTTAAAATTCCTCAGGTCGCCATCTTAGGTGACTTGCGTTGTTTAAGGGGTTCCTGTTTCTTCTTTCGTATTCTTTTACAGCTCCATTGCCTGCAAAAATTGCCCCCGCCAAATTACATGCCCTAAGCCATCCCCCAAGCCTTTTAGCTAATTGAGAAAAATTGAGAACCTTTGACCTGGACAAATCCCAGGTAAGGGGCAGGTACAACTGCGTCAGGGATATAAGGAGAGGCCACTGTCGACCATTTTGTGCTCACTTGTCCACTCAGCTGGAGTGAACACATGCTTGCACTCTTCTGATCAAAAGAAATTGCCTTGTCAAGATTTTCTGTGTGTCTCATGTGTCTGTTTTCAGCACCAGAAGGTCTTTAATTCCAACACCACTCAGTACCATCCTGGGACATCCCCTGAGTTGTAAATTCCTTTTCATTTGTAAGTTCCTCTGCAGTTGTACGTTCCCCCAAAAGACAAAGGAGTCAGTCTCTTGGCCAGTTCAGACAGAAAAATGGCACATGTCCATAAAGGGAAATCTGTCCTCAATGCAACCTCTCAGGTAAAGCCCTCTACTTAAGACCTTATGAATATTGGTCACATTTCATATATAAAATTAAAAACATGGGACTCAGATTAAGTGCATACACACAATGCCCTATGTTACATAACAAGACTTTGTCAATTAAACCTGTCGATTATCTTGCCTCTTCTGCAAAAACTGCCCTTAAAACTTATAAATTGCCCTTTGAACAGATATCAGGGTCCCTGTGTCATCTGGATAGAGCCCACAGCTCTCCTCTGTGGTGCCCATACTTCCCTCCCCCTTTCAATGAAACTTTGCTACTGCTTTACAATCTGTGTCTCTGTCCAGGGTCTTGTGAGACCACCACCAGTAACAGTCATTTACAGAAAAAGCTTACTTTTGTAGACTTTTTTTTTCCACTACTGAAATTTATTTAAATTTCAAGAATGTAATACTCATCTATTGAAACTTCTTTAACTAATGGAAAAAATGGGAAAATCCAATTTATTTTATGGAAATAGCTGAAATTTGCTTTCCATATCTGAGAATATTACAAGAACAATGTTTTATAGGTCATTTTATTCTTTTTTTTCTTTATTCAAATGTGCATAAATTGTTTGGGTCATTTCTCCCCCCTGCACCTCCTACTCCCAACCCCCCACCCCTGCCCCCTCTGTAGACTCTCTTATTCTCAACAGTAAGTGCCCACCAAAACCTCCTGAGGGTTTCAGTTGTTTATTTAACTATCCAACGCTAATGTTATATTCAGTTGAAATTGTAGTTCAACTTGAAGCAGGATAGATAGATAGATGTGAAGACAGGGAAATTATTTTAATCAATATTTAAAGGGCCAGACAGACATTGGGATAAGGGGAGCCAGAGCAGCTGGCCCCTCCCATCTTTTAGATGCTAAGTTACTGAAACAGGGAGACAAAGAGGAGCTACCTGCTTCTGCTTTCCTCTTTGAGATGTTAAGGAGCTGCAAGGATCCTTGGATGGGTGGAGAAATAATCATGTCTAGGAAAAGGAAGTTCTAAAGCATCCTATTGTCTGCTTTAGGGTGTGATTTGGAAGGTGACCCCTTCCTGTCAGCCATCTCAGCCACCCAAAGACCCATTATCTTTGACCATACGTATTCCCCCAGTTCTCCACTATAAAACTAAGAGCTGGCGAACCACAATCTTGAATCTTTGCTCTCATTTCCTGTGTGGGGAACAGGAAATGTTTCTCTCTCTTTTCCTCTCCCCACCACCCTTGTCTGTACTTTATTCTGTTATACTAAAATAAATCCTTGCTAAAACTTTCACCTTGTGAGACTCCTTGTTGTGAAACACCTTGAAATGCTTTTCAATGTTTGTGGATCTCAAGGACCTGTGATTTTGTGTGGAAACTGGGAAGCTGTGGGAGCCCCCTCATCTATCCTCCAGTGACAGTATTTGGGAGGTGAGCTTGACATTAGTATCCAGTTTCTACTTTCATCTATGTCTGAGGTACACCTTAGTCATTCTCTGAAGCTCAACAATAAGAACAACGGGAAATTCTTGTACTCACAATGTGGAGAGGTAGGCAATTCCTTGCTGTTCGTTCTGGGGGACCAGAAGACAAAAATGAGCCAGCACCCCCATCCCCCATGAGAGCACTGGGAGCCCTACATCCTGTAAAGGGACATGCAGCTTCACAAGTCATGGCCCCCTGGGGACGCCTCATAATGCCACGAGGCGAATGATAACCAGGAGGCTTTCACAGGACTGTGTATATGTTCCTGCAGAGATCTGTCAAAAGACCACTCCGCCCCTGACTCCTGACTCCCCTCCTCAACAAAAAGGACCAAATTAAAAAAAAAAAACCCTATGTAAACAACAGGGAGCTACCAATTTTCTGGGCTCCCTGTCCATCTCTAGGGGCAGCTTTTCCTCTCTCTAATAAATCCTACTTCTGTGTGCTGTCCTTTTTGTCTCACCCGTCAGTCCGCTGCCTCACTAGCCAATTCTTTGGCCCATGGAGGCAAGAACTCTCAACACCAGCCTACTACATTTCTGGCGACCACACAAAGAGACACCTCTCCTGGACCAAGGTCAGTACGACTGAGTGCCAGGCCAGCAGAGGTTTGCCTAAGGTGCACCCGTGAGCCTCTGGCGCCCTGCTGGATACTCCTGCTGGGGGAAACCCCATGCTGAGGACTAGCCAAAAGCAGCCTTCCCTGTGTGGCTCCCCCTGACTCTCTCTGTTCCTGGTCTTCCTGAGGGACTTTTCCCATCATGGTATTGGACCAAGAGCTCCTAGTCAACTTTGGCCTTATGGTGATTCTGGCTCTGGAGGTGCTCTCTGCTCCCTTCCTGTGAGTTGAGACCAAGCACAGGGTTGATTCGGGTATGCCTTTTGCTACACTGGAGGCCTGTTTGGTTTCGGCATCTACTGTTCTTCTTCTTCCCTAACCAGTCGGTACCCTCTTCTGCTGGAGGCAGTGACCTGAGAGTGGAGATTTTGTATGGCTGACAGTGTTCCAGTACCAGTTAGTGGGAGTGACCAGAAGGCACACCTAATTGTCTTGTGTCTCTCAGCTCCATTCCCCCTCCCTCACCTAGGAGTCAGGTTGCCCCTTCTGTCCTTGCAAGACATGGCGAACATTCTTCCCGGACCTTTGGGAACAGATGCTCCCTCAGTCTTCTCACCACCTTGTTTGTCTCTGCCCTCCTTCCCCTCCCTGTGTTTACTGGGACCCTGGCTTCCCATGGGAAACTCATACCATAGTTTCTTATGACTTTTGTGAATTACTCCTGTACTTAGTTTGTCAAGCCCCTTGGTCCACACCAGTTCTGAGCCCGGCGCCAGCTGAGACAAGAGCACCGTGCAGAACTTAGCAGGGATGAGGACCAATTAAGGCCTCACGTGCCACACACGCACCCTAACCTCACCCTAACCTCACCCTCCACACGAAGGGAGGGGGGAAGCGCTCATGCTTGCAGGGACACTGGCTCTGCCCACCTGGCTCCCCGGGTGCAGCAGTGCTGCCTGCTGTAGCTAGGGCAATCCATGGAAAGGGCCCAGCTCGCATCCAGTCACGGCCACGGCCGGGTACACACAACAACAAACTGTGACCTGTCGCCACTCCCCTAGAAAGGGATGAGGGGGAAACAAACAAATGCACACTCATATAGAAGGAGGAGGAGGGTTGGGCCACAGGGGCATATACCTGGGTGGATGGGGTCACTCATACTGGGGAGCGGGGGTGCCTCAGGTGTGGTGCATGCCCAGGCCCACACCCAGCCCTGCTTCACACCTGAGCCCAACCTGTTGCAGGAAATGGAGAGGGAAACAAAGTCACCGAAACCATTTTTACAGAAAGCAGGGAGTTTATTATGCTAGTGGACTCGGGAAATAATTTTTCAAAGCCTTGAGCCCTGATCTGTGTCAGAAGCTGAGTTAAATACTTACAGAGTTTGCCCCTCACCCTCCTATAGAATGCAGTCACAGTTACAGGAAACACTGCAGAACTAGCTGGAGCTTACAACTTTACAGAGCTAACAAAAAGCTGCTTATAGACTCAGAGTGGGAAAACCAAGGTAAATACCAGACATAATAAATCCCAGAAAAATAGCCAAGCTGGCCCCAACAGACCAACTCAGCCCTTAGAGCCAATTTTTAGCCCAACGTTACAGTCCCCAAGAAGCGCTAATGTAACCTTCTTGGACAGGAGGCCCTGGGACCCATCAATCCATAGGAGGTGGCACCCCGCACTTAGACCTCCAGTGGTTACCTTTGCATAGGGGACAAGGTCCTGGTGGGGGCTTGGGCTGTCTCCCAGGCTGTCCCCCGTTTGGGCATTCCCTGTGAAGTGCCCCTCCTGTCCACAGTGGTAGCTGTTAGGGTACCTTTGAGGCTTGCAGCCCACTCAGCCTGAAACTGGCCATGAGGAACATGACCCAAGCCACCACTTACTGGAACAAAGGGAGGTGGGATGGTTTCTGGGAACAGGGACTGTTCCTGGTTAATCTTGCTAAACAGTATGAGTTAAGACACCTGGTGTTTATCAAGTTCCTGATAAGTAATCTTTAAGTAATCTTGCCCCACCACCAGGATGTGGATGATATCAGAAATATGTGACCCCAGGGGCCATAAAAATTGCTGTATGACCATGACTAATGTTTAAAATTAAAAAAAAAAAAAAAAATATATATATATATATATATATATATATATATATATATAAAAGCAGCCTGAACTTTGCATTCGGGGTCCTCACTGAAACCTGGATACCTGGACCCCAGCTAGCTGGAAATAAACCTTGCTTTGTGGCTTACATTATCGTGAGTGTCTTTTGTTCCTCTGAGGGGTGGTTGACCTCGGACCCCAACATCTGGAGGTCCCACCGAGATATTGGCCCCTCCCTGAGAGGAACAAACAGCCTCCGATACCGAGGTTTAGTTGAGAAAGACCGCGGAAGGAGGATTGGCCACCTCCGTTTGGAGGGACTTAGAGTCTCTGTCTGAATTTGGTTGAGAATTCTCATAGAGTGGAAGGAAGGGGTTACAGCCCTAGAGGCTCCACTATTGGAAATCGTGGGAGACATCCCCGACAGTCAGGAACCATGCCGACGTCCTCAGTGGACGCCATTTGGGTGGTCTTTGGGTAAGGATCCTGAATCTGGTGTGAATGGAATTACGCCTGTGAGAGTAGTCTGGTTGACCAGCCGGTACTTGTGCATGTTAGAGAGTCCTGTGCGAATTGTTTGTCTGCTGGAATTGTCTCTCTTGTTCTTTGTTGTCTCCTCTGTCCCTCTCTCCTGATCATCATGGGACAGGCTCAGGTAACTCCTAACACCCTCTTTCTGAGTCATTTTTCAGAAATCCGTGCTAAGGGACACAATTATGGCGTGGAAATTAAGAAAGGTAAGTTTAACACCCTTTTTTCAGCGGAATGGCCAACCTTCAATGTAGACTGGCCTCCTCAAGGCACCTTCTCCTTGGACACGATTAAGAAGGTCCGAGAGGTCATTAATAGACCCGGTCTTCACGGCCACCCTGATCAATATCCCTATATCCTTATGTGGCAGACTTTGGTAGAGGACCCTCCTTCCTGGCTGCAGCCATTTATCCATGAGTCACCTGCAGACCGGCCTATGATACTGGCTGTGTCGGGGAACACCCCCATTCCCGTTACTTCCCCTAAAAAGCCTATTCTACAGGAAGAACCGATTCTCCATCTGTCCTTGATAGACTTAGATTTTGAAGTAAATCCCCCGCTGTATGCTGCTGCCGCTGCCGCACCGCTCCAGCCAGAGGCAGCTGGGCCCCTGAGCCTTCCCACTCGTCAGCCTCCCTGTCTGCACCCCCTGCCCCAGTCTCCAGACCGGCGAGGGGACTCAGGCCGCGTAGGCAGCGAGAGGAAACCCCAGAGGAGGAGCCCTCCTCCACTTCCACTGGGGCCCCCATCCTCCTGGTGCGGGCCCTGGGTGGTGCTGGTCCCGATGGGGGACGCATCTATCAGTATTGGCCTTTTTCAAGTAGTGACCTGTACAACTGGAAAGCCCAGAATCCTCCTTTTTCTGAGGACCCTAGAGGCCTCACTGATCTGTTCGAGTCCATTTTGCATACTCACAGTCCCACGTGGGATGACTGTCAGCAGCTCCTTAAGACTCTATTCAGCACTGAGGAATGGAAGCAGATTCTCACTGAAGAAAGAATGTCCCCCGCAACAACGGACGACCGACCACCCTGCCGAACCTGATTGATGATCGTTTTCCTTTGAACAGACCCAACTGGGACTATGGGGACGCAGAAGGTAGGGAGAGTCTTTGGGTCTACCACCAGACTCTTATGGCAGGTCCCCGGGTGGCAGCTCGCCGCCCTACCAATTTGGCTAAGGTAAAGGCAATAATGCAGGGGGAAAATGAAAGCCCAGCCGTGTTCCTTGAGCATCTTTACGATGCATACAGACAGAATACCCCCCTAGACCCACTAGCAGAGGTGAATCAGTCAGCCGTGATAATATCCTTCATAAATCAGGCTGCCCCAGATATCAGGAAGAAACTATATAAGCAGGAAGGACTTGGGGAAATGACTATCTGGGATCTGATGAAAGTAGCCGAAAGGGTTTTTAACACCCGAGAAACCCCAGAAGAACAAGAGGATAGAATTAGGAAGGAGAATCAGGAACTACAAGAAAAGATTCGGAAGAAGGGCAGGGAACACCAGAGTAAGGAAAACAAGAAACAGCAAAAGGATATGGCTAAGATATTGCTAGCAGGAGTCCAGGGTCTGGCCAGACCCAGTTCTGGGCGGACCGGCCCCTCACGTCCCTGAAGAGATTGACCCAGGCTAGACCAGGGACAATGTGCCTATTGTAAGGAATATGGACACTGGAAGAAGGAATGTCCCAAATTCCAGGGTCGCCTGGGACCAAATAGCAGGCCCAATAATGATACCCGGGTGCTATTAGCCGGAATGGACAGTGACTAGAGGGGACGGGACTTGGATCCCCTCCCCAGTCTTGGGTAACCATATATGTGGAGGGGAAGCCCGTGAGATGCATGGTGGACACAGGGGCCCAATATTCAGTCCTTAATAAACCTACTGAGCCACTGTCCCAGAAAATTAGTCTCGTACAGGGAGCCACTGGGTCCAAGGCGTATCAATGGACTAGCAAGCATCAGGTGGATTTGGGCCGACATCAGGTGACCCATTCCTTTCTGGTCATTCCTGAGTGCCCTGCCCCCCTTCTGGGACGCGATCTGCTAACTAAGGTGAGGGCTCACATTCTCTTTGAGCCGGATGGTATCAAAGTGACAGATGGACAAGGACAGCCCCTGCAAGTCTTGACCATGTCTCTCGAGGATGAACATTGCTTGTTCTCCTTGAGGGACCCTCCCCCGAAACCTATTGAGTGGTCCCCTGAAATGGCTTATTGGATTCAAACCTACCCCCAGGCTTGGGCAGAAATAGCAGGTGTGGGGCTGGCAGAACATCGAGTCCCGGTAATAGTAGAAATCAAGCTTTGGCTCAGCCCATCCGAGTCCGTCAGTATCCCATGTCTTCCAAGGCACAGAGGGGGATTGCCCCTCACATTAACCGTCTCCTGGAGGCCAGAATATTACAGCCCTGTCATTCTGCTTGGAACACTACACTCCTCCCCATTAAGAAACCCGGGGGAAAAGACTATAGGCCAGTCCAAGATTTAAGGGAAGTAAACAAGAGGGTCGAGGACATCCACCCCACAGTCCCCAACCCCTATACCTTGCTGAGCCATTTGTCCCCCTCCCATGTTTGGTATACCACTTTGGACTTGAAAGATGCTTTTTTTAGCATAGCCCTGGCACCCAACAGTCAACACATTTTTGCCTTCGAATGGCATGATGAAAATACGGGAACCCCCGGACAGCTAACATGGACTAGACTTCCACAAGGTTTCAAAAACTCCCCTACTCTGTTCAATGAGGCTCTTAATCAGGATCTGGACTCATATCACCAGAGCCACAGTTCCGTCACACTTTTGCAGTATGTAGATGACTTGCTTCTGGCAGCCGCATCTGAAGCTGAGTGCCGGCAAGCCACTGGAGACCTCCTCCAGGAGCTGGGGAAGTTGGGCTATCGGGCCAGTGCAAAGAAGGCTCAAATTTGTAGACAAACAGTCACCTACCTGGGGTATGAACTAAAAGAGGGAACCAGATGGTTAACGAATGCTATGAAAGAAACTATTCTCAGACTCCCCGTCCCCACCTCGGCTCGAGAAGTCTGCGAGTTCCTGGGGACGGCAGGCTTCTGCCGGCTGTGGATATTGGGGTATGCTAAACTGGCAAAACCCTTATACGAGGCAACTAAGGACAAGGCCCCTTGGGCCTGGGGGGCCAGATCAACAAAAGGCCTTTGAGGAGCTCAAGACCGCCCTCCTGAGAGCCCCGGCCCTGGTCTGCCAGACCCTCTAAAGCCCTTCACCCTCTTTGTAGACGAAAGGAGGGGGATAGCGAAAGGGGTACTAATGCAGCGCCTAGGGCCCTGGAAGTGTCCAGTTGCTCATCTATCCAAAAGGTTAGACTCAGTTGCAGTGGGCTGGCCTGCGGATCATAGCAGCAGTTGCCCTAATGGTAAAGGATGCAGATAAGCTCACTTTTGGGCAACATCTGAAGGTGGTAACCCCCCATGCAGTAGAGGGGGTCTTAAAGCACCCTTCAGGTAGATGGATGACCAATGCCCGACTAACTCATTACCAAGGGCTCTTGCTGGATGCTCCCTGCATCCTCTTCTCCAAACCAGTCTCTCTGAACCCCGCCACCTTGCTGCCAAATCCGGACCTGGAAGGCCCTCTACATGACTGTCAGGAGATCATAGCTGAAATTACCCAAGTGCACCCTGATCTCCAGGACTCAGCCTTACCCAACAGTGAGCTGGTATGGTATACCGATGGGAGAAGCTTCGTCTCGGATGGGGTGCGTGAGGTGGGTGCAGCGGGGATGGACCGAGGTGGGAACATAATTTGGAGTGCCCCGTTGCCCCCGGGGACCTCAGCCCAGAAGGCCGAATTGATCGTGTTGCCAGAGGCACTTGAGCGGGCTGAGGGAAAACAAGTGACTGTTTATACCGACAGCCGTTACGCTTTTGGCACTGTCCATGTACATGGCGCCATCTACCGGGAAAGGGGTTTCATTACAGTGGAAGGAAAGGAACTATGTAACCTCCTGGAGATCCAGAGACTACTGATCGCGGTGCAGAAGCCTCAGGCTGTGGCGGTAGTACATGTACCTGGTCACCAATCTGCCCAGACTCCAGAAGCTACAGGGAACCGGCGTGCAGACAAAGTGGCCTGAAATGCTGCTTTGGCTTCCACGACCCTAGCGCTGACCTTACCCGTGCCCGAGCTTCCACGCTTGCCACTGCGACCCGAGTACACCCCGGAACACAAATAGTGGATCCAAGATCACTGATGCCCAGAGCCCAATCAGCAAGGCTGGTATCGTGATATCGAAGGGCGGCTGATCCTTCCTGAAAAGTTAGGACTGTTTCTCCTCTCCAATTTACATCGAGCCAACCATTTAGGCAAGAAGAAACTACTCGCCCTCCTCGAGTCAGCCCGCCTCTGGTTCCCGCATCAAACGCCCAGATTCAAAAGACTGTGGACCAATGTGCCGGGTGCCAGGCTATGTAACCCAGCAAAAAGGCACTCCTACATACAGGTACACAGGTATGGGGGAGGGTGCCGGGATGGAGCTGGGAAGTGGATTTTACTGAAGTAAAGTCGGGAAGGTATGGGTATAAGTATTTGTTGGTTCTGATAGACACTTTCTCAGGCTGGGTGGAAGCCTTTCCTACAAAACGAGAGACTGCCCAGGAGGAATGTTTTTATGCTGACCATTCAGGGGTAGTTAGGGATTCTATGGCTAAAGTGAGGGAAGGACTGGCAAAAAGGAAACGGGAAAGGGAAGCCCAAGAAAATTGGTTCGAAGCTTGGTTCAATAGGTCCCCCTGGTTCACTACCTTGGTCTCTACCCTGGTGGGCCCTCTGGTCATACTACTGCTTATCTTAACCTTTGGTCCTTGTATTCTGAATAAGCTAGTGACCTTCGTGAAATATCGAATTAGTACAGTCCAACTCATGGTCCTGAGACAGCAATATGAAAAGTTACCTAGCCCTGAGAATGTTTACGCTCGTTGCCCAGATGAGCATGATTCCTCATTATGAACAACTAAAGGGGGGAATGTTAGGGTACAAATGTTAGGGTACCTTTGAGGCTTGCAGCCCACTCAGCCTGAAACTGGCCATGAGGAACATGACCCAAGCCACCACTTACTGGAACAAAGGGAGGTGGGATGGTTTCTGGGAACAGGGACTGTTCCTGGTTAATCTTGCTAAACAGTATGAGTTAAGACACCTGGTGTTTATCAAGTTCCTGATAAGTAATCTTCAAGTAATCTTGCCCCACCACCAGAATGTGGGTGATATCAGAAATATGTGACCCCAGGGGCCATAAAAATTGCTGTGTGACCATGACTAATGTTTAAAATAAAAAAAATATATAAAAGCAGCCTGAACTTTGCATTCAGGATCCTTGTTGAAACTCACTGCGTCGGGCAGATACCCAGACCCCAGCTAGCTGGAAATAAACCTTGCTTTGTGGCTTACATTATCATGAGTGTCTTTTGTTCCTCTGAGGGGTGTATGACCTCGGACCCCAACAGTAGCAAACTTGGGATGTAGACCCCATCAGGTGGGGCACTCCCTGAGAGCTGCGATGAGGTCATGATGTTTTTTATCTTTTTTCTTTTTAGTGAGGTCCCAGTTGTAGTATACAGACATAGCAAGTTGCATTAGTTGGCTCAATGACTTTTCCCCTTTAGCCACAGACTTTTGGAGTTTTTTTACGAATATCTGGGGCTGATTTAGAAATTTATCTTTGAGGAGAACCTCTCCCTGCTGTGACTCTGGGTCCACCATAGTATGCTTTTGGATGGCTTCCTTAAGACGCTCTACTTCTTGACATCAATGTTGAAGAGTCTCGGGTAGCCATAATAGTAGAGAAACGAAAGATCATTTTCCTCCTGGACAGTGGAGCCCACTTCTCTGTCCTCCCTTTCTCTCCAGGTCCCAGGTCCAAAGATAAAATAGTCGTTCGGGGCAAATCTACCCAGCCTCTTGAGCTTTATTTCACCCCGCCACTGGCCTGCTCCTGGGGGAACCTCCATTTCTGTCATGCTTTCCTTGTGGTCCCTGAAACTCCAATATCCCTGCTGGGGTAAGACTTATTGTCCCAACTTAAAGTCCAAATTCTACTTCCCCCCAGGGAATATTTCTGTTGTCCCCTTCTTCAGGAACAAGTGTGGACTGATGATGGAATTACTGTAATGTGAACAAAAATGGCCCTCCCTATTCAAATAAAATTTAAAGATCCCTCATGGTTTCCACATCAAAAACAGTATCCCGTAAAGCTACTAATCAGTTGCTCCAGCCCCTACAATTCTCCTATTCTTGCTGTCTGAAAAGGACCAGATAAATAGATACTTGTTCAAAATCTCCAGCTCATTAATAAAGCAGTCATTCCCCTCCCTCCACCCAACTGTTCCCAATCCCTATACTCTATTGGCTCAAATACCCTCAAAAGCCCAATATTACTCTGTACTAGACTTAAAAGACGCTTTCTTTTACATTCCTCTGCATCCTCACAGTCAGCTTGTGTTTGCCTTTAAAGACACCACTAACCCCTCACAACAGTAAGCTAGCCAATTCGTGGTCCTTTTGGAACAACATCTGGAGCTCGGCTCCTTGGACATTACCTCTGACCCCCTTTTTATGCTCCTACTAACATTCCTATTTGGGCCTTGTATAATAAATGCTCTCTCCAGATTCATATCTCAACAGGTTCAATAGATCAAATTCCAACTCTTAGTCAAGGAATACTCACCTCTATGCATGAGCCCTCCATCCAGTTCTATCGGGGGCCTCTGGAGACTACATGGGTCAACCCCTGAGACAAGTACCACCACACCTATCCACCCCCCCACTGCCCATTGTCAACAGGAAGCAGACACACGAATCATTGCCCCTCTCCCCAACAGCAGTTGGGTACTTGTCTTAGAGGGGGGACTTGTTGGTTCTGGGGTATCAGAAGACAAAAATGAGCCAGCACCCCCATCCCCCATGAGAGCACTGGGAGCCCTACATCCTGTAAAGGGACACGCAGCTTCACAAGTCATGGCCCCCTGGGGACGCCTCATAATGCCACGAGGCGATTGATAACCAGGAGGCTTTCACAGGACTGTGTATATGTTCCTGCAGAGATCTGTCAAAAGACCACTCCGCCCCTGACTCCTGACTCCCCTCCTCAACAAAAAGGACCAAATAAAAAACCCTATGTAAAAACAGGGAGCTACCAATTTTCCAGGCTCCCTGTCCATTTCTAGGGGCAGCTTTTCCTCTCTCACTAATAAATCCTACTTTGTGTACTGACCTTGTTGTTTTAGGAGTCAATCCGCTGCCTCACGAGCCAATTCTTTGGCCTGTGGAGGCAAGAACTCTCAATACTGGCCTGCAACACTGCCACAAAGAACATCTTTAAAATTAGAAAAAAATGGTAGAGCACCTGCCTAGCAACCATGAAGCCCTGACTTAAAACCCCAGTGCCACCAAAAATAAATAAAATTAGAGTATTTGTCAAAAACAACTTTCTAGCTGAAGGCATAGTTCAAGTGATAGCGGACCTGCCTAACAAGTATGAAGCTGCATGCAAACCCCAGTGGCGGCGGCGGCGGGGGGGGGGGGGGGGGGGGGGGGGGGGGGGGGGAGTTTTGCTGGTCTAGAGGGTGGGTTCAGTTTGAACAGGAAAGGAATTAATGGCTCTGCCAGATAAAAGCAGAATGTGAGTGGGAACGCACAGCTGTTGCTATGCCCCGGGGCAGTGGTCCTGGTTAGGTAGAGAGAACATCCAGAGAGTCAATGGTAAAACCCTTAAACAGAGCCACAGAAAGGCTGGGATTAGCTCTCCACAAGACCTTGACTAAGAAGACATAAGAGAGCCAGGGAAGACAGGCACTGGTGGCTCACACCTAAATCCTATCTACTTTGAAGGCTGAGAGCAGGAGGATGGTGGTTCCAGGCCAGCAGAAGGTAGGGGTCAGGAGTAAGGGTGAGACCCCATTTTAACTGGAAAAAAAGCTAGGTGTGGTGGCGCTGTGTGCCTGTTTTCCCAGTGACTGCAGGAAGCTTAAGATAGGAGAATTGGGGTCCAGACCAGGCTGGGTAAAAAAAGCAACATGCTACCCCAAAGCAACCAGACCAAAAAGGGCTGTAAGCATCGCTCAAGCAGTAAGAACCCCTGCCCTGCAAGTGTGAAGCCCTGAGTTCAAATCTCAGTACCACCCCCAAAAAAAGAGAAATAGAGAGCCAGGGGAAATTCTAAAGACAAAAGAGACCCTGGAATCAGTTGTGATTTTGAAGAGTTTCTCCAACACCATATACAAGTTTATCAGGAGGGGTAAAAGCTTCAGGAATTCAAATTATTTGAAAATCTCTGCTCAAATATGGGCTGACAACTACGATAAGCAGACACAGGGGCAACCCATCAAAAGGCTGAGGGAAAAAAAAATAACTAAAACATGAGCAAACACCAGCATACCACAAGGAAAACAGATTTCAGTTTAATTGTACACATTTACTAACTATGACAAGCTATGGGAGGAGATAAGAATCTAGAGTTGTTATAATATATTACTAAATGTCCAATTTTTCAACCAAAACTTACTAGACATGTGGTTAGGAAGAAGAAAAGACAATAGCAATGGTCTCTGGTTGGATGCAGATGCTATGCTTAGCAAAGACTTGAAAGTAACTATTTTAGGACTGGAGTCTCAAGTGGTAGAGCACCTGCCTAGCAGGCTTATGGTCCTGAGTTCAAACCGCAGTCACACACACACACACACACACACACACGTTCAAAGAATAAAAGGAAACTATGATGACACCGAGTCAAAATAATGGCTGTTTTGTTTTTGAGATGGCATCTCAGTATGTCGCCCAGGCTAACCTTGAACTCCTGGGCTCAAGCGTGTGCCACCGTCACCAGCAAATACAAGGAATTTCAACAGAGTAACAGAAACCATGAAAAGGAGCCACATGGAAATGAAAAGCACAGTAACTGACACACAAACAAATTCACTGTAGAGCCTTACAGACTCCAGGTGGCAGAAACATCAGTGAACTCTAGAAAATCCAATCCAATCTCACTCCCCCCAAAAAAGGCACAAATAAATGGGTGTAGGCAGGGTTTATAGCAGGAATGCAAGACTGGCTGAATATCTGAAAAATCAATGATGCTATATGCATACTGAGCAAAGAACAAATCCTCAGTGAACTCAGCAGATGAAGAAAAAGCATCACCAAAATCTCAACACACACTCCTCATAAAAACTCAGCAAGCGAAGAGTAGAAGGACCCATCCTCAATTCAATAAACAACATCTACTTGTAAAGGGAAGAGGAAATCTGCATTTGATGAAGCCATGATTCTTATACGCAACAAATCCTAAGGAACCTACAAGAAGAAAAAACTCCTAGAATTAATAAGCAAATGTTAGTAGGATGCAAAATAAAAAACCGATGTGCAGAAATCAACTATTTCTATACACTAGCAACAAACAATCCAAAAATGAAATTTTTAAATATTTAAAAAACAAGAGTCAGGTACCAGTGGCTCACACCTCTCATTAGCTACTTGGGAGGCTGAGATCAGGAGGATCAAGGTTCCAGGACAGGCACTAGAAGGGAAAAAACTGGGCATGGTGGTGCACACCTATCACCCCAACGATGGCAGGAACCTTAAGATAGGAGGCTCTGGTCCAGGTCAGCCTGGGCAAAAAGGGAAAGCTTAGCTCCAAACAGAACTAGAGCAAAAAGGGCTGGAGGCATGGCTCAAGCAGTAAGAGTCCCTGCCTCGCATGCGTGTAGGCCTGAGTTCAAGTCCCAGTATGTCAAAAATAGTAACATATAGATAGATAGATAGATAGATAGATAGATATAGATATATATATAAATAATAAATTTTTAAAAATCCATTTTGATAGCATCATAAAGAACAAGACAGAGCCAAGCATGATGGTACCTGCCTGTAATCCTAGTACTCAGAGGCTGAGGCAGGAGGATCATGAGTTTCAGGCCAGCCTTGGCTACATAGAAATCCTGTCTTGAAAAAAACAAAAACAAAAAACACTAAAAAGTGATAAACATAAGCCAGACACTAGGAGACAGTATCTGCCAATCAACTATCTGATAAATGACTCTGATTCAGTTTATAAAGCACATTTAAATCTCACTAAGGTAAACAACACAATGTTGGATCCTTTAATTTTTTTGAACACAGGACTTTGCACTTGCTTGGTAGGTGCTCTATCACCTGAACCACTCCACCAGCCCACAAACCAATTTTAAAATGGGCAAAGATCTGAATATGGTTCACCATATTCAAGAAAGTTCAAGAATGACAGCACATAAAAAAAGATGCTTAACATAGAGTATACTCTACTATACTCAGAATATATAAAGAATTCTTCCAACTCAATAAAAGGACTTGACTTTAAAATGCAAAAGTTGAATAGGTATTACACCAGAAAAGATATACAAAAAGCATATAAAAAAAAAGATGCCAGAAGCATTAGTCTTTTCATAAAAGCAGATTAAAACCACAATAAGAGGGAGAAATGACCCAAGCCTTGTATGCACATATGAATAAAAAAAAAATTAAAAAAAAAACACAATAAGATACCACTACACACCCATAATTGTTAAAATAGAAAATTGGCAATGCCAAATGTTTGTTATGATGGTAGAACTAGAACTCTTAAACACTACTGGTGGAAATATATAATGGCACAGCCACTTTGGAAGAAACTTTGGCAGTTTCTTAATAATTTAATTACAGGAGACCAGCAGGAGAGAAGGGGGATAAGAGAAGGTAATTGGGAGGAGGGAGTAAGTAAGCTCAAAGTACATTATACATATGTAAGAAACAGTTATAATGAAACCCATTATTTTGTATAATATAATGCTAAAAACTCCACTGTTAAAAACTTTAAATATAAGGCTGGGTGCTGGTGGCTCACGCCTGTCACACAAAAAAGGGCTGGTGGCATGGCTCAACTGGTAGAGTGCCTGCCTAGCAAGTGTGAGCCTCTGAATTCAAACCTCAGTACTGCAAAATAAATAAATAAATAAATAAGATGCCAGGTGCAGGTGGCTCACACCTATAACCCTATCTACTCAGGAGACAAGAGATCAGGAGGACTGCCATTCAAAGGCAGTCTGGCCAAATAGTTCGAGAGACCCTATCTTGAAAAAAATCCAACACACAGATACACAGACACACATACACACAAAAGGACTGGTGGAGTGGCCCAAGGGGTAGTGTGAGGCCTGGGTTCAAAAAAAAAAAAAACCCTATGAAATAGGAAGGAATGAAATACTAAAGTATGTACTGACATAGTTGAACCTCAAAAGTATTATGCTAAGAAAAAGAAGTCAAAAAATAAGACAGTATATTATACAATTTCATGAATTTCAACTTTCTAAATAAGGAATACTGTAGTGATGCAAAGCTTATCAGTGGTTGTCTGAGGTGAGGAATGAGAGCAGGATCCACTAAAACCAAGCAAAAGGAACTTTCTTGGACAGGTGCGATGTTCCAAACTGTATTGCGATAATGGCTGAGTAACTCTTAAAATTTCCTCCAAAACTAGTGAGTTATATGGAATCTTATGGTATACAAATTATAGGTTTGGGCAGGTTTTTTTTGCAGTACTGGCATTTGAACTCAAGGCCTTTCAGGCTTGGTAGGCAGGTGCTCTATCACTTGTCACTCCATCAGCCTTTTTAGTTGGGTATTTTAGAGACAGAGTCTCAAAGACTATTTGCCTAGGCTAGCTTTGAACCATAATCCTCCTGATCTCTGCCATCTGAGTAGCTAGGATTACAGGTGTGAGTCACTGGTGCCAGGCTAAAGTTAGTTTTTAAAAATATTTTTAGGCCAGGTGCCAGTTGCTCACACCTGTAATCCTCGCTACTTGGGAGACTGAGATTGGGAAGATCAAGGTTTGAGGTCAGTGTTGGCAAACAGTTCGCAAGACCGCATCTCCATCTTTGTAAGTGCCTGCTTTGCAAGCACAGAGCCCCAAACTCAAATCCCATTCCTGCCCCTCAAAAAAAAAAAAAAAAAGAATTAAACTAAGCAAATGAGTTTTTTACTAAGTTCCATCACATAGTGATGCTTATTCTACGTTACAGTGTCCACATGTAAGATCCCCTGATCCCAAGATGCTCATTCTGGAGGTGGATCTAAGTTCCGTGGCAGCAGTTTTAAGTAATGGACAGTGGGAGCAGAGACAGAGATGGGACGCAGAACCTCAGCTATAGCCATTCGGTACTGTCCTAGTATTTTTAAACTGAATAGGATGAGAGCTTAAAAGTCCAATCAATCTGTTCTCAGGGAGTAAGGCAACAGAAAAGTTCAAGTGCTATGGCTAAAGTCCAGGAAAACAACTCTGCAGGTCTCAGTGCTTCCCACTTGATTAACACAATAAACGTAACACGGTGCAATAGACCACAAGATATTTATTTCATGCAATGTTGGCTTGCTTCCAAAGGAGAACTTCCTACTCAGCACTGGTTGCCAGATCATGTATTTTCAACTCCACCAAATTGTGTTGGTTAGACAAGCCCAAATTAATAGAAAGAGTCACCAGTGATGTGACAAGTACTTTTAATGCAGCAGTGGTTTTGAAACTTCAGAAAATTAAGTTGGACAATGTCAACAAATGAAGAGAACTACAACTCTTCCTAAATCATACTTAAGCTGCTACAAGCTAATAGTCATTGAGCCACTAGCTGTTATTGTAAATACATTTTGGTACATTTGCCCAGCTAATCCTTGAAAAAATTCCTATGAGCTCAGGAACACCTTATTTTCTTTCTGTAGATAGGAAACTAAGGGACAGAGAAATGAAGTGACTTACACAAGGACACAAAACTCGTAAGTGGCAAAGCTGGGATTTAAACCCATGAGTCTATCTAGGGAAACTAACAACCACTAACATTGCCTCCCGCTCTGTATACTAACACAAGAACTATGACCCTCTTTTTCTGTTCCCAAGGTCTCTAATATTCTTCCTTGAGACAGCTGGTGGCTTCCTCTCTTATTTCCTTTAGAGCCCTAAACAAGTGTCACCCCCTCAGAGACACCTTCCCTGACTGCCCTACTAAAATGCTTACTTTTCTCTTTTTTTTTTTTTGGTGATGCTAAGGGGCGACTTCAGGGCCTTGCACTTGCTAGGCAGGCACTCTACTGTTTGAGCCATGCCTCCAGCCCTGTAATTTCTTTTCACTTTTTGGTGATACTGGGATTTGAACTCAGGGCCTACCTCTTGAGCCACTCCACCAGCCCTTTTTTGGTTGGGTATTTTCGGGATAGGGTCTCACCATCTATTTGCCCAGGGCTGGCTTCCAACCACGATCCTCCTGATCTCTGCCTCCTGAGCAGCTAGGGTTACAGGCATGAGCCACCAGTGCCCAGCTCCAGGCATGTATGTCTTATTATAATCACCTGGCTATGTTTATTACCTAAGTCCACCATCAGCTCCATGAGACTAGACACTTATGCCCAAGACAGCACTTGCCACAACTCAAAAATCTGCCACAACCTAATCATTTAACTTTAGGCAGCAAACCATGATTCTGCATCAATAAAATCTGAACCAGGGAGAAAAACATGGACATGTCAAAGCAGTCTTTTAGAACCTTTATTTTTATTATTTAAATTTTGATCTTCCTTAATGTGTTTTGTTTTGCAGTGCTAGGGATGGAACCCAGGGCCCTGAACATGGTAGGCAGGCGCTCTACCACTAAGCTACATATACAGTCCAATGTGTATGTTTTATGTCACCAGCATGGTGGTACTTACCTATAATCCCAGCAGGAGGATTAAAAGTTCAAGGCCAGACCCAGTCTCAAAAAACTAAGGACTGGGGTCAGGTAGCACAACGGTAGTACACTTACCCATCATGTGCAAAGCCCTGAGTTCAATCCCCAACACCACAAAAGGCACAAAAAAAAAAAAAAAGAGAAAAGGTTAAATTTCTTAGGAATGATTGATGATTTTGATAATGTATATATTCCATCTCATCTCAAAAATTGTTAGAAGTGTAAATTCTTAAAAGTAAAGGTGACTGTACAGTGAAGTATCTTACAGAGAAAAATTACCCCCAGCTGCCAATAAATGCTGATCCCGCAAGTGAAAATTAAGTTCTTAAGTGCACTGGTTGACAGAACAGTGTAAAATGAGTAAATAATTCATCAAACATTAAGCTACAGTGTTCAGTTTAACTAATATCCTAACTACAACTGACAAGGCACATAACTTGACTCATAAAATTTGCTTGTTAAAAGAAAAAAACAAAAAACAACGGAGGCTGGAGGTGTGGTTTAAGTGGTAGAGCGCCTGCCTGGCAAATGCAAGGCCCTGAATTCAAATCCCAAGTACCTCCCAAAAAAAAAAAAAAAAAAAAAGAAAAAGAAAAAAGAAGAAAAAGAAGAAAGTGGAAAACAGGTTTTAGAAAATTTGTCATTTTATTTGGGTCATTCGAAAACACAATTTGCTTTGCTTTTGGGTAACAGAGCAGTAAGCCCTAAGACACTGTTGACTCTTCCTAAATAATGATTCCCTAGGAGGAGAGGGAAGAGAAAAGGGAGAAGAGAAAGCAGAGAAAGTCAGAACGATCTCTTTCTTCCCCGAAGGGCAGGTACTTCTGGAACTGCAGACTTAGAGGAGGCTGATTTAGAACACATCGGGAGGGGCAGGTGACAGTCCCTGTCCAAGAGCGACGGAAACGAGGAGCAGTAGTGGCCCCCTTGGTCTCACTCACACCGAGTCCCTCCACGCCACCCAGCTTAACCAGGGAGGGTGGAGGAGTCAGACATCCCACTCTCCAGACACACAAACCCTTCGCCTGGGGCTGTCAAACGCCGTCAAGGAATCCGGGGACCTCAAACCCCAAATTCTCTTGGTTTTCTGACAGTGCGCCGGAGAGGAATGTCGCAGGACAAAGCGGGGGAGGAGGTGGCATCTCCCCCTTACCTTGATGGCTTTCTCCATGTCGCTTTCCTCCGACATGCTCCGCTGGGCACCCCCAGCCCAGAGCGGCGGAGTCTGCGCAGCTGCCCGGTCCCCTAGCAGCCGAGGGAGCAGAGGGCTCGAAGCTCGGGCCCCTGAGCCTCGGGGGGACGGGCAGCAGCCGCTTCTGGGGACCGGCGGAGACAAGGGCCCCGGCGCCGCCTCGGCTTCGGCGGGCAGCGCTAGGCTGGCGGCGGCGGCCCCTGGGGACAAGCCTTTGTCCTGGGCCCCGCGCAGCAGCCTCCTCCCGGCCTCATCCCCGGCCAGGGAGGCAGGCTCCCGGGGCAGGGCGAAGCTGGGAGGGCCCCGGCCCGGGGCGCCGTGCAAGGGCCTCACGGGGCCGTCGCTTAGGCCTGGGCTCGCCAGGTCCTTAGAAGGAGCCTGCGCCTCCGCCTCCGCCGCCGGCACCGCTGCGAAGCCGAAACCGAGCCCGCTACCGCAGCTGCTCCCGCCGCCGCCGCCGCCGCTTCAGCGCCACTCATCGCCGGGACACCCGCGCCGGGCAGCCCCGCCGGCCGCCCGCTCGCCCACCCCGGTGATGCTCGGAGCCGTCCCTGCTGCCGCCCAGCTCCGCGACCCCACGGCTCCACGCGCCCCTCGCCACGGTCCGCTGGGGTTTCCGAGCCGCCCCGTAGCCGCGCGGCTGATATGCAGGCGCCCGCCTGGGTCTCCCCGAGGCGCGCCGCACGCAGAACAGGCCCTTGGGCCTTCCGCGGCGCTGGCGCCCCGCTAATGACGTCAGGCCCGACTGGGCGGAGCCAGCGGAGGTCGCCGCCGGACGCGAGTGGTGCGCGTGCGTTAGGGTGTCGCCCTTTATCTGCAAGCTGAGAGGGAGACTTCCAGTCGCGGAAACACCCTGTGGAAAGGTACCCTGGAATTCAGCAGGTGACAGAGAAGAGGGAACTGGGGCCTGCCGAAAGGAAACGGGATTGTGTTTACTAGCTATAGTAGCTCCTTACGGAGCGTTGCCCTTCCTGGAAGCTCCTTTCCTCCGTTACCCCCTTCATCTTTGTAAGGTGCCGTGAGGTAGACATGTTCCTACTCCCCGAATGCAGATTTGGTAACTCGGGCGCAGAGGGCTGAACTCACTTGCCCTCAGGCTGAGAAGTGGTCAAAGCAGAATTGGAACCAGGTTTGTACTCCTTACATCCAGGGCCCAACACAGGATCTTACGGGACCTTTAGCCCATCACTCTTGTGGTTCTCCATTCATCCACTCAGTTTCTCACTTAGGACCACTGTGTGCCAGGTCTACTGGACACTGGAGAACAGTAGGAACAGGCACGGCATCTGCTCCTACATCTTCCAGGAAAAAGACAGAGCGTGATGCTGGGAAGAAAAAGCCAGCAGGATCATGAAAGAATAACCCGATGTCCATGGTCAAGGGACACCTCTCAGAGGTGGCTCCCAATTGTAGTCTTGACTACTTGGGAGGCTGAGATCGGGAAAATCGTGGTTTAAGGCCAGACTAGGCAAATAGTTCAAGAGACCCCTATCTCCAAAATAACCTGAGCAAAATAGACTGGAAGCGTGGCTCAAGCAGTAGAATGCCTGCTTTGCAACTGTGAAGCATTAAGTTCAAACCTCAGTCACACCAAAAAAAAAAAAAAAAACGGTTGGAATCTAAGAAGTGATATGGGGATAGATGAAACAGCAAATGCAAAAGTCTTAAGGTGGAAGTAAATAATCTAAATGTAATCAGGGAGTAGCAAGTGACACAGAACAGTGGCACACAGCCTGACAGGCATGGAACAGCCAATACAGTGGTGTCAGGTTTTTGAAAAAAAAAAAAATTATTGCACGGTCAACTGGCATTTTCCTTTAAGATAGTTTGGTAGCTGGGGAATTTATAGGAAGGGAGGGGGACAAGTTGCTTGATAGAATGAGGAGAAAGGGGTGGGGCTTAGGGTTCTTTTGCTCAAGCATAGATGGTCATCATTACTCTTCTCAATCTGTCTCTTTTTAGAAAATAATTATGTTCTGCTTGAGGACTTTTGAGCATATGTTTTTGAGCTTTTACTGTAAAGTCAAAAAGTCATTGACTGTCCTTGAGTGGATTCTGGAGGTTTTCCTGAAAGAGGAGTATTTTGTTACTTAAGGAATTTATATCCAGGCCTTGAATGATTTAACAAGAGCTGGAGTAGAGTGGTCATAGTAAGAACTTAGGGTTTTATGCTAAACCACTGGGAGGTTTTCAGCTAAAAAGTAATCAGATTCATGTTTTAAAATCTCAATGGGCTGTATAGAGAATGGAATGTAAGCAAACAAGAGTGCTGTTAGGAGACTTGGAATCATCAGCTGAGAGAGAACTGTGATGCTTAAATTAAGGAGGTGACAGTAAAGATGGAGAATAATATGGATTTAAGAATGTTTTGGAAGTAGCATTGATAGGTCTTCCTAAAGGATTAGATGTGGAAGGTGAAGATAAAAAAATGAATTAAGAGTCGGGTGCTGGTGGCTCACGTCTGTAATCCTAGCTACTTGAGGCAAAGATCAGGAGGATTGCCATTCTAGGCCAGCCTAGGCAACTATCTCCAAAATATCTAACATAAAAAATGGCTGGCAGAGTGGCTCAAGTGGTAGAGCACCTGCCTAGCAAGCATAAGGCCCTGACTTCAAACCCCAGTACTGCAAAAAAAAAAAAAAAAAAAGAAAAAGTCATAAAAAAAACCCTTTAAAGGTATTTATGGTACATCTCGGCTAGACACAGTGGCTCAAGCCTGTAATCCTAGCAGAGATCAGGAGAATTGTGATTCAAGGCCAGGCTGGGCAAAAAGTTCATGAGACTATCTCAACCAGTGGCCAGACATGGTGGCACATGTCAGTAATCTTCAGGTACTCGGGGAAGCACAAATGGGAGGATCATGGTTCAGGCCTGCCTAGGCATAAAGTAAGACCCTATAACACAAAAAAAGGGCTGAATGCATGGTTCAGGTGCCTTCCTAGCAAGCATGAAGCCCTAAGTTCAAATGTCAGTACCACCAGAAAAGTTCAGCATCCTTTCATGATATATGCTCTGAAGAAACTAGGAACAGAAGGAATGTGCGTCAGTATTATAAAGACCATAGCCAATCATACTCAACAGGGAAAAACAAACCGTTTCCACCAAAGTCACGAATGAGACAAGGGTGTCCACTCTCCCCATGTCTATTTAATATCATACTGAAATTCCTAGCCAGAGCAACAGGCAAGAGAAAGAAAGAAAAGAGATTCAAATAGGGAAGGCAGAAGTCAAATTATCCCTATTTGCAGATGTTGTGATCTTATACCTAAAACACTAAAAGTTCCACCAAAAACAAACAAACAAAAACCTCTTAGATCCCATAAACACTTTCAGGAAAGTAGCAGGATACAAAATCAATATACATGGTAGACAATTGCTTATCAAGCAACAACAGGCCCTGAGTTCAAACCCCAGTACTACTCAAAATCATTATACCAATATCTGTAGCTTTTCTATATACCAACAATGAACAGGCAGAGCAAGAAATCAGAAAAATAGTCCTACTACAATAGCCTCTAAAAAAAGATACCTAGGAATAAATTTAAGGAGGTAGAAAACCTCTACAATGAAAACTGTAAAACACTGAAGGAAGAAAGGTGACACTAGCAGAAGGAAGACTTCCTATATGCATGGATTGGCAGAATCAATTGTGAAGATGGCTGTGCTACCAAGAACTATATATTCAATGCAATCCCCCTCAAAATTTCAATGATATTCTTTACAACTAAAGTTTATATAGAAGAGACCTGTAATGGCCAAAAAAATTCTGAACAAAAATAGCATTGCACTGGCACAAAAATAAACACATAGACCAATGTAATAAAATAGAAGTCCCAGAAATAAGCCCAAATAGTTAGAGCTAGCTGATTTTTGACAAAGGTGCCAAAAACATACATTGAGAAAAGAAAGCCTCTTCAACAAATGTGTTGGGAAAACTGGATATCCACATGTAGAAAAGTGAAGCTAGCTGGGCACTAGTGGCTCACACCTGTAATCATGCCTACTTATGAGTCTGAGATTGGGAGGATTGTAATTTGAGGCCAGCCCAGGCAAATAGTTCAAGAGACCCCAATCTCCAAAACAACCAGAGCAAAATGGACTGGAGGTGTGGCTTAAGTGGTAGAGTGCCTGCTTTGCAAGTACAGGCCCTGAGTTCAACCCCACCAAAAAGAAAAACTATCCCTGTCTCTGACCCTGTACCAAAGTCAATTCAAAGTGAATCAGAGACCTTAATATAAGGCCTGAAACTTGGAAAGTGCTACAGGGAAAATTCTGGAAGGTAGACATAGGCAACAACTTCCTGAATAGGACTCCAGTAGCTCAGTAAGAACATGGACTGACAAATTGGACTGCACCAAAATAAAAAGCTTCTGCACAGCAAAGGAAACAGTCACTTAGGATGAAAACAGCCTTCAGAATGGGAGAAAGTCTTTGCCAGATAGTCTTCTCACAAGGGATTAGTAACCAGACTACACAAGGAACTCAAAAAACTAGCCTCCAAAAGAACCAACAGCCCAATTCATAAAATAGGAAATTAGTTGAGCAGACAGTTCTCAAAAGAAGTACAAATGACTAATAAATACATGAAGAAGTGTTCAACATCCCTGACCATAAAGAAAATGTAAATCAAAACACCATTGAGATTTCAGTGTTAGTCTGATCAAAGTACAGTATATGCATGTGTGAAATACCATAGGGAACCCCCTTTGCACAATTAATCTACACTAATTTTTTTAAAGTACATACAAAAAAATAAAAGAGCAAGGGCAAGCTGTTATAGACTTGAAGGTCTAGAAAGGCCTCCCTGAGGTGGCATTGAGCAGAGAGAACTCCCAGGGTTCTGTAGGATCCCAAAAATAGATAGGAGCAGACTGTAGGCTCAGCTGCAAAACTACTGACATCAATGTGAATTTCTCCCTTGAAATAACAAGTCACTTCCCGTTAATAAACAGCTGTGACTACATAATGCTTACAAGGATGGCCCAGCATACTTATGTTAACTCATTCTGTCCTGACAGTAACCCCATGAGGTGGGAGCTGTTATGATCTCCCTTTTGTATGCTGGAGTTGGAATACTGCCACTGTGGCTCCAGAGTCCTCTTCCTTGCACAGCCAATGGCCTTCTTAGGACAGTCAGTTGGATGTGTCACATCTCAACACAACAGTCCCAGGTACACAACATCACTAATCTTGGGGCTTCTGTGAAGATGGCTTGTACAAGTGACTAAGGTCCCTAACCAGCTGTCTTTGAATAAGGGAGGCTGTTCTAGCAGTCTGGGTGAGCTGGTTCAGTCCATTGACAGGCCTTAGGAGTAAAGCTGAAGCGTCTCTGCACCCTGGAGTTGCAGTCTGTACTTCCTGAGGGCCTGCCTGTTCTGTGGGTTTCAGGCTTGTCTATACAGCCTCCACATGCCCATGAGACAAATTCCTGGGTAGTGGGGTAGGGGCTGGGGAGGAAGAGATTATTGTTTGTGCTAGGTTTTTTGAGTTAGAGTCTCTAGAAGTATTTGCCAAGGGCTGTTCTTGAACTGTGGGGTTTTTTTTTTTTTTTTTTTTTTTTGTGGTACTGGGGTTTGAACTCAGGGCCTACACCTTGAGCCACTCCACCAGCCCTTTTTTTACGTGATGGGATTTTTCAAGATAGGGCTGCCTTCAAATCTTGATCCTCCATCTCTGCTTCCTGAGTAGCTGGGATTATAGTGTGACCCACTGGCGCCCAACTGTGTTTATCCCAGACATGAGGAGCCAAGGAAAGGGGGAAATAGAAAGTTAGGATTTGGAAAGATGGAAGTGTTCTGGATATGGGGGTGGTGATAGATGCACAACACATGAATGTGCTTCAATGGTAATTTTATCTCATATATTTTACCATAATAATAACAAAACACAAGTACTGTTCAGTCTGCTGACTGTGAGGGTAGACAGAAGAACCACACAGGTAATAAAACTACCTAGAATTCAGTACACACACACATACACACAAAGCAAAGCAAAACTGGGGCCATCTGAACAGGACTGCCTGTTCAGTGTCAGGTGGCCATAAACCCATTGCTTTCTTCTAGGACACATGGCCTTTCCTTTCTGTTCTGTCCATACACTGCTTCCTATATTCTGTGTTTGATTTGCCATTTGCACACTGTACCCTCCACCCCACCCAGCCCAATAAGGACAACACCAAGGGCAGGCATCCACCTCATCTCCATCTCTAGAACCACAAACAAGAAAAAACGGACAAGTCATATGTAATGACTTTACCTATTTATGGGGTATGGTGTGATATTTCAATACCTGTAAACAGTGTGTAATGATCATCTTGGTTTTTAAATTGAAGTGAAATTCACATAACAGAAAATTGAGCATTTTGAAGTGAACAATTTGGTGGCATTTAATACACTCACAGTGGCATGGAGTCATACCACCTCTACCATATCTAGTTCCAGAACACTTTCATCACTCCAGAAGGACACCCAGTAATTGGTCCCAATTTGCCTAATGTCAGTATGCTTTCTGTCCCTACACATTCTCTGGACAGTTCACAAACTGGCCTCATACGTTATGTGACCTGTGTCTGGCTTCTTTCACTTGGCATCATGTTTTCAACGTTCATCTGTGCTGTAGCATGTCAGGATTTCTGGGATGTTTGTTTGTTTGGTGGTGGTGGTACCAGGGTTTGAACTCAGGGCCTCATGCTTGCTAAGCAGGTGCTCTATCACTTGAGCCACTCCACCAGGCTGCATGTCAGTGCTTCATTCCTCTTTATGGTTGGATAATATTCCATTGCGCTGATCTGCTATTTATTCTTTGATGGACATTAGGGTTGTGTGTTCAGAGTCCCTGTTCTCTACTTTTCCAGGTATGAGACCCTGCTCCCTCTTTTTGCCATACTGGAAATTGAACCCAGAATGTCTACCACTTGAGCTACACTCTCAGTTCTGACCTTTGCCTCTTGACCCCTTATTGCATTGTCTACCAGATACAGACACCACTTAAAGGACACCAGCAGGAAAATCTGTCCTATAGGCTCCTGGACAGGACAGTGCTGTAGTTCTACTTAGGTACCACAAGGAGGTGCTGGCACCTAGTAAGTGCCCCTCAGCAGGCATCTCCAGCCGCAGGGAAAGCTCCCAAAGGGCAGAGGATTTTCTCCTGTGTTACACCATGAAGGTAAACCCAGAAATAGTAGCTTTACACCCAGTACTCCTGTGACTGACCCACATCCAGGTATCCAGAAAGATCAGTTCGTAACCTGAGAACTTAGTTTTTACTTCAGATAGCTACTTAAGATTCTAATTGCTTCCTGTCTCTAAAAGCACAAGGGAATTAGTGTGTCTAGGATGTCAAAAACAATGTTACAGACAGTTCTTCATAGCTGGCATGTCCTTTGAGATTTGTGGGATTAAAGAGTTGATTCTCTGCCTTGGGGATAAGAATTACATTCTCTATTTTATAAATTTACTCCTAACCTCTTCCAAGCATTGCTTGTGGTACTAAAAGAATGACAATGACATTGATGCCCACCAGAAGGGGACCCCCAGTTTCCATGTCCCCTCTTCAGACAAAAGACTGTTTGTCTGTTTGGGGATCATCCCTTCCTCATCCTCAGCCCAAGTTGGGGGAGGCTCCATCTTGGCTTCAAAGGTGGACCATGTGACTCAGGTCTTAGTTGACCACTGTAGTTATCTCATCCTTGTGGCATGTGATTGGTGCGTGTAGGGGAGTGTCACATCGACTGACTGGGCAGCACGAGCCACAAAGGAATGGGGGAGGAGGAATGGGAGTTTCTTACCTCATAGGGTATTGACCAGTTTTTATGGCAATGCTCAGTTCTTCACTCAGACTATTGAGTCTGTTCTCTGTCTTACCAATTTCCTCTTTTTTAATTTAATTTAATTAATTTATTTATTTGTGGTTCTGGAGTTTGAACTTGGGCCCACCACCTTGAACCACTCCATCAGCCCTTTTTTGTGATGATTTTTCTTTTGAGATAGGGTTTTTCAAACTGTTTGCCTGGGCTGACTTTGAACCATGATTTTCTTGATCTCTGCCTCCTGAGTAGCTAGGATTGTAGGCGTGAGCCACTGGCACCAGCACTAATTCCCTCTTAATTAACAAATAAAATACTTAACTGTGTTCACTTTATAACTATACATAACTTAGACTTTGACATGCATTTATTATTACTTAGGGAAAATAATACAGTAGTTTCCCCTTATCTGTGGTTTCACTTTGTACCACTTCAGTCACCCATGGTCATCTGTAGTCTGAAAACATACAGAAGATTCTAGAAATAAACAATTTTTTTTTTTTGCGGTACTGTTTCTTGAACTCAGGGCCTACACCTTGGGCCACTCCACCAGCCCTTTTTTGTGAAGGGTTTTTTGGAGATAGGGTCTTGTGGAACTGTTTGCCCAGGCTGACTTCAAACGGCGGTCTTCCTGATCTCTGCCTCTTGAGTAGCTAGGATTACAGGTGTGAGCCCCAGCGCCCTGCTAGAAATAAAAAATTCTTAGGTTTTAAATTCACACAGTTCTAAGTAGCAACATAAAATCTTACCCTGTCCTGCTCCATCCAGCCTTGGACATGAACCATAACTTTGTGGATCATACTGTTGTAAGTTTCTATAGTCTCTGACCAGAAGATTACCAAATTCTGTGTCCCTCGTGGAAGCATCCAGGCAGAATACATGAATGTAGTAAGGGAGGTGTTAGAATTAAATGTTAGGAAAGGCAACACAGAAAGCATGGTGGTCCCATCTGGCCAGGTGGGCCAGGTAGATGAAAGCAGCAGGAAGCAGAGAGGGAGCTCTGTTTCAAGGTGTTTTGAACTGCAATGACATGTGGGTGGGGAAAGATTTGGGCAGTTCCTGATAAACAGTAACCCACAGTGGGGAAGGATTTGGGTGGCCCCTAGGCTAGGGTGATGGATCACTGTGCATATTTGCAACTGAGAAGGTGCGCTGGTAGCTATTATTTTTTTTGACCCACAGGTAGGAAAATCTTTATATTGTCCTTCCAATGATGGTATTCTCAGAATAGAGGACAAAATTTGAATGTAAGAGAAAATTATTCCAGAGACAGGAACTCTATCAAATACACAAACTGAAACAATTAATCAGGATGTTATCGATGAAGGTACCAGAATAGGTCAGCTTGATGATTTGAGGAAACTCACAGAAGTGTGGAATGCCTAAGTTTGTGTGGAATGACAGCTGCAGTACATCAGGCTGTGCAGTAAGGCCTCTGTAATGCGAAGAAACAGACCAGGACCAGCATGATAAGAGGCAGGTTCATGATGACAGTGTGCCTCAAGGGATGACAAATAGCCACATAAAGGTCATAAGCCATTACTGCAAGGAAAAGATTTTCTAAGCATGTAAAGACCATGACAGAGCAGACCTGAGTGATGCAGCCTGTGTAAGAGATGCTCAGATCATGTGCTTCGATATTTGTCAGCATCTTTGGGGCTGTGCTGTGCTCAAGCAAATGTCACTAAGGAGCAGACTAGACAGGAAAGAGTACACGGGTGTGTGGAGGTTGGAGTCAGAGCTGATAGCCAGGAGGATGAACAGGTTTCCCAGGATGGTCACAAGGTACATGGATAAGAACAGGCTGTAGATGAGGGGCTGCAGTTCATGGTCATCTCTAATTCCCAGGAGAAAGAATTCTGAAACAGCTGTTTGGTTTATTTTCTCCATGTTGCAGTGAGTCTTCTGGTGTCTGAGTGTAGACTTCAGTGCTGATGCTAGAAAGCTTCTGCCTCAGGACCCCAGGGTCCCAGTTAGGAGGGTAGTGTTGATCTATACCACTGAAAGGCATTATTTTTTCTCCAGTTACCGCCCTGTGGCCTTTTCTTCTCAAAGGGTCTGCAGTAACTTCCACTGAGGTAACTTTCATTGCAGGAAGACAGCTACCCATTTGTGCAGATAAAGACGTGTAGTAAATTCAACTCAAGCCTGGGCCACATAGTGAGGTCATGTTGTCAGGGTGGGAGTGAATTCAAGTGAGCCTGTGTGTCACGGGGTGTTGAGGGGCACCCTGGACTGCAGAGTGAGTTGAAGGCATAAAGACCCAAGAGTCTTGTGGCCACACTGTATGCCCTAGGTCACTGCAATTTAAGGTTGCTGAGAAGAATGGAATCCCATAATTCTGCTGTGCATAGGTTTGTCATTTAGACTTGAAGTACCTGTTCACTTTCCTGATGCACAGGTTACCTGAGATGACTTCCCCACAAGACGGGCAGTATCCTCCTGGTCCTTCCTGCTCTGTTGCCTGTGCTGCCTTAGCAACAGCTTTTTTTTTTTTTGAAAGAGAGAGGAAATGTTCAATCTGAAATGCAAATCATGTATGTTTAAGAGTCCCAATCTTTTCTTATTTCTAGCCAATACCACACTGTATGCGCTGCCCACCTGTTAGTCACTTAACAACCATCTCAGATGACTGTCAGGGTGTTGCAGTACTTGTGTACAACTGATTTTACTTACTGCTCCAAAGTACAAGAGTAGTAATGCTGACAATTTCATTATATTGTTATACTTTTATAATTATTGTAATATCTTACTACGCCTAATTTATAAGTTAAACATTGTCGTAGTTATTTATAGGGAAAAGTGTATATAGGTATCGGTTTAGTACTGTCTGTGAGTTCAGATATCTACTGGGGGCCTTGGAACTTGGCCTCAAAGGATAAAGGGGACACCAGAGTGGTACTCCCTTTTACACTCAGGGCACAATTACAGAGACATCTCAAACCTTCAGGAATTGAGCCTTTTGGCAGGTGGACTGGATAATAAGTAAAATATAACAGGAGCCCCCTCTCAGGAGCCTTCTTTGCCTCCCATAGTCAGTTGGGGCCCTCCCTGTCCTTCCACAATGCCATTACCTTCCCTGTCTCATTGTCCCTGGCATCTGCAATGTATTGGATCCTCTCTTTTGAAGTTCTGTCTCTCTCACCAGACCTTGAGCTCCTAGAGGTGGTAACTGAGTCTTCTTAGTCTTTTCATCACAGCCCCCAGCATCTCTGTGACCTCCATGCTCTCTGTGGATGAGTGAGGCCCCACAGAGGCCAGGGGCCCCTCTTCTCACACACAGGATGCCCTCCTTCTCTGGCCACCTGTGGCAGCCTCTATTATGTTCTTAGATTTGTTACTTCTCCCATCATAGGTTGCTGGTGGTGTGCGTGCGTGCGTGCAGGGCCGGCCCTTCATTTGTCCATACAGTCCTGCTTCACCTTAGGCCCCAGGAGGCCACAGAGCAGGATGGGATAACAAGGTTGGCTGTGTGGGACAGGTCCAAAGCTTTGCCCTTTGCCGCTAGTCTTGTGTATCTGTTGGCGTTGTCATGGCTGGACATCAAAGCTACAATAATCACTTCAGGGTCAGTGACCAGAGTCCATTTTGCATTGGCATATCTTGTTATTCCTGACTGTTCATACAATCCTCTTCTCACTGAGGCACACTTACTAATGGGCATGGCTTTGAACCTGTCCTCCTGATCCCTGCCTCCCAAGTAGCTAGGATTACAGCTTGAGCCACCGACAACCAGCCTATAGTGTTACAAATGTTTAAATTAAAAAGTGAGTTGATTTAAGGGAAAGGTTAAATAACTATATAGGTATGTGTACATTTAACAAAAATTGTGACACATTACTTAAATCACATAAAATTAGTCTTTAGTGGAATAGGGCTTAATTTAGATGTGGTTTAGCCTACGTGAAATAAGGCCGGGGTCAGTTAATGAGCACCACTCTCTACCCCAAATCATGTGCAAAAATCACACAGAGGGAGTATTTTTCTTAGGGTAGTGCCAAACATCCTCAAATTCTCAAAGGAGTCTGTGACCCCTAAATGTCACAAATGTCATGATTTCTGCCATTCACCTCATTTCATTCTGTTTCCTTTCCTCACCAGAGTGTCTTCAGTCACAAAGAAACACTAATGACTCATTTGCCAGGAACCTTGGCTAAAGGAAGGCTACATTCTAGACATGAGACTCAAGGTCTGCTTCCTAAAGACACCAATCTGCGTCTCACTAAACCTGAATAAACTGGCATCTGGCTCACTATGTGAAGTTGGTCAGTGCAGTTCTGTCCCATGTGGTCTGGCCAAGGTTTTGAACTTCTTTGGGGGGTGGTAGTACTGGGATTTGAACTCAGGGCCTCACACCTGCCAGGAAGGCTCTTTACCACTTGAGCCATGCCAGCCCAAAGTTTTAAAACTTCAAAGCTGAATACCAATTGTGGACCTCCAGTGTCTCTTTGATGGTTTGACCTCTCTTTCCTGAGAGCTGAGGCAGAACTGTGACTCACGTTTGGATTTTATCCCTAGTGCCTCACTCAGGGGCTGCCACAGGTACCCAGGCCAGAGACATCTATGCATTACATGCATGAAACAAAGTGACTTACCCACAGAAGGGGAGGGGGACACAATGTGGCATATCAACAGTGTGGACAATGTGTGTGCCTGGTAGCATTTCCCTGGGCGAGTGACACAGGAAGTTAGCCAAGAATTTGACAGCAGCTCTGTTTTAATGCATTTTAATCCAGAACACAAAGCAAAGTTCAGGCAGTTCCCTCCATGCTAATACAGTTGTAAATAATGGCTTTTTCCTTCCCAAACAGGCAACATACAAAAGTGTATCAGAGAGATAAGACATTTCAAGCTCTTTTTAAAAGAAACCACTCTGAAAGCCAGTAGTATTGTTGCAGTTTATGCTAGTGTGGTGGTGTTGGTTTTTTGCAGTGCTGAGGATGGAGCCCAGGGTCCTGCACATAGTGGGCAAGCCTTCTGCCACTGAGCTACCTCCCCAGCCTGGGGTGCAGTTTAAAAAGGGCTTTCTGCGTTAGCTTCACCTGGCCAACCTGCACTGTCTGTCAATACAAATTCTGGGACTTTCTTAAGCAACAGATTTGTAGGTGGGATGTCTCGTTTGGGACTTGCAGTGTGCAAGTGTTGTTTTTCTTGGCTTTCTTATGGATCCTGGTAGGTTTTCTGGCACTGGATAAGGAAGGAAGCCGACATGGTTCTCTATGAGCTCTTCTGAGGCACCTTGATTGTGACCTGTAAGAGGGTTCAGAGAAACAGTTAAATCTTCATGCTTCCTGGTGCACGCAGGTACATGAGCAAGGTGCTGCCAGTGTGACAGAAAGGCCTTCTCCTCTAACATCTCAGCCAGCCAATCGCAGGAATCACCAGGACTGTCCTCTGTGGGAGGTCACACCCTGATCCCCTTAGTCCAGTGATTCTCAACCAAAGGCAATCAAGCTTCCCGGGGACATTTGGCAATGTCTGGAGACAATTTGGGTTGTCACAGATGGGTGGCAGTACTTACATCTCGTGGGCTGAGATAAGGGATGCTGATTAGCATCCTACATTGCATAGAGCAGCCCCCCACTACAAAGAATCATCCAACCCCAAGTAGTGTCACCAAAACAGAGAAATGCAGATCTATGTCCATAATTTCCTCTGCAAGAATCAAAGTGAGGAAAAACTAACATGCATAAGCTTGCAGGTGTCTCAGTATGTTAAATGGGAAGATTCCAGATTCAGATGGGATTGGGTTGAATCCCAGCTCTGCCCTCTAGCTGGGCAAGCTTCTCACCTTGGTCAACTTGTTTCCTTATCTGTAAAATGGGGGTAGGAACACTACCTCCAGTTAGGTGTTGGGGCTTGCTTTCTTCAATTTTTAAACAGCTTTAGTAAAATACAGTTTATACATCAGAAAGTATGTATAAAGTAAACAGGACTTATAGCATATTTAGAGTTGTGTAACCTCACCATACTTTAACCTTAGAACATTTTTTATCATCTCCAAAAGAAACCTCACTGTTCCTCACGCCCTCCTTCCAGTTCCTAGGCAAATCAAAAGACTCTTGTCTTTTGATTCAGCAGAGCAATCTTTTAAAAATGCAAACTAAGTCACTTTACTTTCCCACTTCAAATGGTTCCACAGCTTCCCAAGGTTCTTACGAAAGAGACCAAACTCTACATCAAGAGGATGAGGCCCCATGTGCTCTGGCCTCCACACTCCTCCTGAAACACTATCTTCTATCAGCACTTTCCCTGAAATTCCCAGAAGAGTCTTGTTTCTTGATGCCAAAGTGTTTCCATAAACCAGCTCTTTGTCTACATTGATCTTCCCTTCTTCCTGCACTACTTAACCTCCATATCATCCAGCTGGTGTCAGCTTTAATACCACCTTGTCCTGTAGGACCTTTGTGTGTATGCTCAACATTAATCACATTCCAAGAGTTAAGACCCTCCGTCATCTCCCCAACCCAGTGCAAGCTTCCTGCCTACCTGGTCACCTGGCTGCGTACATGCATCTTGTATGAAGTTTGTACACTGGGATCTGGATGGATGCATGCAGGAAGCCAGCCTGGCTGTGAGCTCACCTTTGTTATGCCTGTATGGTAGGAGCCAGGAACTCACTGCTCTGTTACATCTGCTCTTGTATATGTTAGGAAATTTCACAGTAAACCAGCAGACACATTTGTCTTATTCCAGTGAGCTTCTCGAAAGCATAGGTTGTCTTTTTGGTCTTGGTCTTAGGCTTGGCACTGCTGGGTGGACTAAAGCCCCTCTTTGCCTTTTCTCCTCCCAGAAATTTGCTTCAACCCCACAGCTGGGCATTTACATTACCTTTGATTTTTTTTCTCTCCTTTTTTTTTTTTTTCTTTTCTTTTTGGCAGTACTGGGGTTTGAACTCAAGGTCTCACGCTTACTAGGCAGGTTCTTTTACCACTTCAGCCACTCCACCAGCCCTTTTTCTGTATTGGGTATTTATGAGGTAGGGTCTCATAAACTATTTGACAGGGCTGGTCTTGAATGGTGATCCTCCTGATCTCTGCCTCCCAAGTAGCTAGGATTATAGGTGTGAGCTACCAGCACCCAGCTGATGACTTTTTTCCCTTAGAGAGAGTGTTGTCATGATTACTCATGGTACTACCACTTTCTTTGTATTTCTGATTAGTTCCTCAGCTATATTCCTGTCAGTGAAATTGCAAAATCAAATTGTGAATGGATATAGTGTAGCCCTGGGTATTTAATACCTGCTGGTTTGATTTTTACTAGACATTTTCCTCGCTGCTTCTGACCACTGGAGTCATTCCTTCTGCTCAGATTGACTAGTCGTTGGTCTGAAACAAGGCCAATAAGTAACTGTGTAGGCCTGGAGTAGTCAAGACCCTAGAGACTGGGTCTTAACCTCTTTTGTGGCTTCTCTGACTTGAAAAGAGAAACTTGTAATAAACAGTGATGCCCTCCAGCCTGAGGGAGGGGCCAAGGAGATGCAAGGAATCCCATGGGCTCCAGTACTCACCGTCTTCACTTCAGTGTATGCCTGCAGACCATACTCGCCCAGCTCTCGGCCACTCCCAGACATCTTGTAGCCACCAAATGGGGATTGGGCCCCAAATACATCATAGCAGTTGACCCTGTAATTTGAAATGAGAATTCAGAGACCACTGTAAGGGACATGTGTTCTAACCCTACTGTCCCCTGAATGGCTTTAAAATCTTACTGAGGAAAAATGAATGGGTGGGACCATGGTCATACCCAACCATGGACGAAGGCCAAAGTAAACCTCATGAGACAGACGAGTACTATGTCATCTTCGTCCTTTATGATGTCACAAGCCATATCAATAACAGTACACCAAGTGACAGCTTCTGATGTGAACTAATCATTTTGACTGATTAGGTGCTAGGCTTTCCTTTCTGTCTCCTCTTTCAACTTAAAAACCGCATTTAAAATTCAGTTTTAAATTTTAAAGTATTCAGCTCAGTGGTTTGTGGCATAGTCACAAGGTTTTACAATCACTGCTGTCACATTCTAGAATACTTCTCTTACCCTAAAAAGAAGCCTTGTACCCAATAAACAGCTTCACCCTATCCCCTCCTCCATCTGAGTTACTTCCACCTTCGGCCTGTTATGACTAATGCTGCTATGCACACTTGTATGCATGCTTTTGTGTGAATGTGTTTTATTTCCCACGGTGACTCTGTTGGACTGTCTGAGGAACTGCCAGGCCCTTTTCCCCAACAAATGTACCATTTTTCACTCTCACCAGGTCTTTATGAGGGTCCCATTTCTTCACATGCTTGCCATTCTGGTTTTCTTTGTTTTTTGCTTTTTAACTAATAGCCATCCTAGTGGGTATGAAGCAGTGCTAAGCTTTTGTGTGTGCCCATGTCACAACTAGGTGAAGTGGCTGGTCACCCACTTGGCACCCAAGGAGAGCCACAGGGCATCTATACTTGCAGAGGAGCTCTCTCTCCTAGAGGGGAGATGGCTAGAAACCTCCTGACTCAGGGGAAACTGAGCCTAGCACCCCAAGTTTTGGGATTCCAGAAGACCCTGGCTTTGGGAAATTTTGAGGGTTAGAGGCTGCTGGGAGCGTCTTACCACACAGTGCCAGCCTGGAGGGCTTGGGATAGATAATTGGCCTTGTCTAAGTCCTTTGTGAAGACAGCTGCGGCCAGCCCATACTTGGAATTGTTGGCTCTGCCAACAACCTCCTCTATGGTCTTGAACTTCAGAATCTGCATCACTGGCCCAAAGATCTGGGAAGACAAAGCAGAGTAGGGTGGGGCAAGGTGGAAGCACCTGATCCCCAGCCTTCAGTGCTGAGCAGGTGATGGCAGATGCAGGGCAAGTTCCCACATATTATTTAGCTGTTGCAGAGCCAGATGGCAGCCACTAAGCTCACTGAAACACAAAGACAACAGACTACCTTCTACATACCCCATGCTTTACACACAGTATCTTATTTCTAATCCTGCACAGCTGGGGGTAGACTGTCATACGCACATGTGACATGTGGATTTAATGTCAAAGAATTTAAGCCAGTCATTCGTGAAATTTAATCTAGGTGCAAAGCACAGCACATTGAGGACACAAGTAGAAACAACATATGACCTCTGCTCTCAAGACAGCCCAGGTTTATCTTGCACTTTCCCTGCACTATTCCCAGGATGGGAGCTGTGGTTCCTTTTGTGGAGAATGAAATTTAGATACCAACACATACACCTTAGTTGTGCTTGCTGCCATTGAGGTGTTGCTGCATTCAGATCCTTCCTGGGGAAACCCCTGGAGGGGACATGACTGTAACTGACCTCATTATAACCAGCTGACCATACTGCACTTACTGCAGTATGGAAGCCTGGGCCTAACTGAAAGCTGGAGAGGGGGGTGCCAGGAAGATTTGGCAGAAGGGACAGTTCAACTGGGATGTAACAAGAGCAGAATGGGCAAAGTGGGATGGGGTGAGGGGCAGAGAGAGTCCCGGGCATGAGCACACTGGGCATCCTTTCTCACTAAGTCCCATTTTCCACTAAGAGAAACCAGGACTCCTTAAGGAAATGGCTGATTCCAGGAAGGGACAGTATAAAGACGGATGGAAGCCAGGTGCTGGTGGCTCACACCTATAATCCTAGCTACTGAGGCTGAGATGGGGGGGAGGGGGGCTTGAGGCCAACTCAGGCAAATAGTTCACAAGATTCCATCTCCAAAATAGTAACCAGAGCAAAATGGACTGGAGGCTCAAGAAGTAGAGTGCTTGCTTTGCAAGTGCAAAACCCTGAGTTCAATCCCCAGTCCCACCAAAAAAAAAAAAGATGGAGGTGGACAAAATAGTCAAGAACTCTTGTTGTTGTTCTAGATGTTCTAGAGACTGTGAGCTTCTGGCACTAGCAAAGCACAGGCAGCCCCTGCCCATCCAGAGAACTGGCATCTGAGATTTAAAAAAAGAAAAAGTATCAAAGCAGTCATGATGGGGAAAAGGCAGATCTCTGCTGAACTTTCTTATCCTGGTTTTGATTTTAATATTATTTGATTTTAACAAATCCATGAAAGGGGGGTGGCATGATGGTTTCCCCATATGGGACCACTCAAGGGCTTTATCTAGCTGGGGGAAGTGGAGCAAGTCTGAGGGTAGAGGCAGGTCTTAGGTTCTGCTGCATCTCCAGGTCACAGTCAGGGTCTATTGTGACCTGGCACATAGCAGGTATTCACTGTGAAGTGCACAGGTGACCCAAGTAGGCAGAACTGCTGTTCTACAGCCACAGTGAGCACTGAGTGAAGAATATCAGAGCAATCTCATCAGATGAGGAGTCAGCCATGGTCTAATCCAATGTCCTGCTTGTGTCAAGGCCACAGGAAGGGCCAGGAGGCATCATTTGTAGACTCATCGCCTACAGAGACCAGAACACAAAGGCCTGTGGGCCATCCTGGAGAATTCAGGCATTCTCTCACACAGCTGGTGATGTAACAGGCTGACAAGGAGAGGGCAGTATCAGATGCTAATGATCACAACTTGTTCTAGGCACAGAGCTGGTCTTAAGCCAGTGTAGGGGTCACAGCATCAAGCCACCATACCAAATCATGCACCTCTCCCTCTCTTAAGAGCATCCCCCAGCGCCCGCCCAGCTGCTAACCTCCTCCTTCGCAATGGTCATGCCATCTTGCACATCTCCAAACACAGTGGGCTGGATGAAGTAGCCACGGTCAGCAGCGGCCTCTCCACCACACAGCAGCTTTGCCCCCTCCTGCTTCCCGGATTTAATATAACCAAGAATCTTCTTAAACTGAGTTTCATCCACCTGTGGGAGAGGAAGCCCAGAGTAGAGATTCAGGCCTCTTCTAGGTGTTCTGCTGAGAACCACACAGGCAATGAAGGAGCCGGGAAATGGGCCAAGGTCTTAAATAAGCAAGGGCTGAACAGGAAATACGCAAGGTCAAGAAACATCATACATGAGAGGATCAACCTCAAAAGCCATCAGAAAAATGCCTATCGAGTCCACTGTTTTGCCAGGGTGTGGTGGCACATGCCTGAGCTGAGGTTCTAGCACTTTGGAGGTGGAGGCAGGAGTTGAAAGCCAGCCTGGGCTACATAGCAAGACCCTAACTCAGAACAATGAAGAAGAAGAAGCCCATAGTTTTTCTTTTTCAACTGTGAGATTAGCAAAATTTTAAAATAATAAGCTACTATGACGGTTTGGAGTGTAGCTCACTCATAGAGGACGAGCTTAGCATGCATAAGGCTCTGGGTTTGATCCTCATCGTCAAAGGGAAGAGAATACATTAACATGAGTATATCCCATACACAGAAGAACTGTGATCTGGTTCAGTTCTTACAAGTGGTTTATTAATACAGGTGCTCATATCCTCTGACCCATTTCTTTCACTTCCAGGAATTTATTGTACATATGCACAAAGAACCAAAAGAGACTCTTCACTGGGGAGTATTTTGTAATAGTAAAATAAGGACGCAATTCCCGGTATAAATCAGTAAAGGATCTGGTTAAAATAATTGTGGTATGCTCATATATTATGCCTGACACTGACATGAAGATATGCTATAAAAAGAAAAGGCTTATAAGACAATGTGTATTACATAATCTTTTCTTCATTACTGTTAAGCATACAACAAATAACTCCAGACCTCTATGTGTGTGTTCACCTATGGAAAATAGACATAAGAGAAGCAGGGGTCTTATTTTTTTTTGCTAAAAAAAACACTATTAATTACCTTAATAACTACAAAGGAAAACAAGGGTGAGAAAGTATACACAAAAACCAGAAGAAGGGAAACAACCCAAGTGTCCATCAATTGAAGGATGGAAAAATAAAATGCAACCTATCCACAGTGGACTATGATTCAGCCACAAAAAAAGAATTGAGTACAACATAGATGAACCTTGAAGACATTCTGCTGAGTGAAGGAGGCCAGCCACAGAGGGCCGCATATTGTATAATTCCATTCATATAAGACACCCACTACAGGCAAATCCATAAAGCGCATGTAGATTGGTGGTTGCCAGGGTCTAGGGGAGAGGAGCATTGGGAGTGACTGCTTTTAGGTGCAGGGTGTTTTTTGGAGGCTGATGAATATGTTTTGGAAATAATGGTGAAGGTTGCACAACCCTGTGAATACATTAAAAGCCAATGATTTGTACACCTAAAACAGTACAGTTTATGGTATGTAAATGGTATCTCCATAAAGGTGTTAGAAGTTGAGCTTGTAACCCCATCCCATGGTGAGGCCAGTCCATCTTCAGATGCGTGGCTGTGGCTCGTCTACCGATCTATGAGACCTCTGAAATGTGGGAAACAGACAGCAACTGGGATCTTGTGCTCACCCCAGTAGGCACATAGCTGGTATGTGGCAAAGGTAAGACTCAAACCCAGCCCCACCTGACTCTGAGCCAGTGCCCTTTTTGCTTCCCCATACTGTCTCTGGACTCCCAGGCCCACCTGAAGCTGCCTGACTTACCTGTGGCCCCTGCTCAGTCTGGCTGTCAAAGGGGTTTCCGACTACCCGAGACTTGGCCCGGGCAACACTCCGTTCCACAAACTCCTCGTACACATTTTCCTGCACAAAGGTCCGGGAGCCAGCGCAACAGCACTGGCCCTGGTTGAAGAACAGGGCGAAGTGGGCCTGTTCCACAGCCCAGTCCACTGTGAGGAAGGGACAGGGGACAGAAAGGTGACCCCAAGAACAGAAGAATGATCCTGGCCCCAGCAAGGTCTACCCATGTAACCCATTTACCCCACTATCAGGGGTAGTGTCTGCTGGGTGCCAAAACCTGAGCCACACAAAACAGAGCTATCTCTCCCTCTTTGGAGCATGGGGACTGGGCAGGGGGACAGGCAGTAAGGACAGGCAAGAAGAGGAATATTCCTTGGAGAGGGAAAGTCCAAGGGCTTCTTGGCAAGACCAGGAGAAAGGGTATGACTGAGGCAGAGCAGCGTAGTCCAAGAGCCGAGGTTGGAACAAAGGTGAGGAAGAGGCTGCAGAGCACAGAGCCCTGAAGCTGATCCTGTGGGAGGCTGAGGACAGTGTGGGTGAGCAGCTGCCTTCACCACAGGCCCACAGCTTACTATCAGCATCTGACATGATGATGTTGGGACTCTTGCCCCCCAGCTCCAGGGTCACTCTCTTGAGATTGCTGCTCCCTGCAGCAACCTGGATCAGATGGCCAACCTGGGGGTCACAGAAACAGACAAGCCACAGAATTCCAGGAGCTCCTCCCCAATAGAGTAGCTTGGGCCCACCACATGTGACTGTGAGGTCTGGGGACCACTTACCTCTGTGGACCCTGTGAATGCTACTTTGTCCACATCCTCGTGGGAGGCAATAGCAGCCCCAGCGGTGGGGCCATACCCAGGAACAATGTTGACCACACCAGGAGGAAAGCCGGCCTGTAAACAAAAGCCAGAGGACACTGGGAGTCATCCTCCTGTCCCATGGCCTGGATTGGAGAAAACACATCCCTTCCCAGAGAGGCCGAGAGAATTTGCTGAGGACACGTGAGCTTTTGTTTTGTTTTGTTCTTTTTTGAAACGTATAGCTCAGGCTCGCCTTGAATTCTCAATCCTCCTGCCTCTGACTCCAGAATACTAGGATCAGGTGTGCACCACAACACTCAGCCAGAAACCAGCTTTATAGGGGATTGCCCAGAACTTTAAATGGTTTAAATAAGGAGCCTGTTTGTGGGGTTCCCTGTGGGCAATTCGCAACTCACTTAGAAAATGGTTTTCATTCTTCAGAAGGGGACCATGCTGTGGAGCCTGATGTGGAAAACAGTAAACAGGAAGCCTCTCTGGTTTAAGGATGGGGAGGAAGGACTCTACAAACCCTCTGTTTTGAGGCTCCTTCTCAGAACTTTCTAGAATAAGCTTATGCAAGGGCACTTAGAGGTCAAGGTGGAAGTGAACCACGTACCTCCTTGACCAAGTTGGCCACGTAGAGAGCAGTGAGAGGCGTCTGCTCAGCGACCTTCATCACAACCACGTTCCCAGTTGCCAAGGCTGGGCCCAGTTTCCATGCTTGCATCAGGAGCGGGAAGTTCCACTGTACAAAACAGCCACCCCGACCCCCAAGTTCTCATCAGAGAGCTACACCAGGAGGCAGGGAGTGCCACCTCTGAGGCCAGAAGCAGCACCAAGTCCTCTGAAGCCATGTGTCCCGTAACTCCAGCATAGGTTTAAGACAGATGGACAAAGCAGGTGGTGGATGAGGATGACAGTGACTAAACACTAATCAGCACTTCAGATGGAAAAACTGAGGCTTAGGAGGTTAAGAGACTTGTTCAATGTCCCAAGTTCACAGGTGGCAAGACTCAGACTTGAACCTAGGTCAGCTTGACAAAGCCCATATTCTCAGCTGCCACCTAGCTACTTTCCAGTGCCACCTGTGGAACCCACTCTTTATAATTTATACTGAGACTGACTGGGATCAGAGTCTCACATCCCTCCCACCACACCCTCTTTTTCTTTTTTCCTTTCTTTTTTTGAGACAGGATCTTGCTTATGTAGCTTTAGTTAGCCTCAAATTTACTACATAGCCCAGGCTGGCCTTGACCCTCCAACCTACCTCTACCTCCTGGGTGCTGGGATTACAGACATGTGCCACCATGTCTGGCTAACACCCCAGCCCCTTGATGACCTCCAGAGGGGCTGGCACTCACCGGAATAATCTGCCCACACACCCCCACAGGCTCATGGCGGGTGTAGCTGAAGAAGTCTCCATCAATGGGAATGGTTTTCCCATGGTACTTATCGGCCCAGCCAGCATAATAACTTTGAAAAAAGAAAGTCCAAGCTTTAGTGAACATAGGGTCAACTGGGTCTTTCTGATAACTGCCCTTGCATCTGGCTTATTCCCAGCAAGACTTGCACAACTGCCAAGGACAGTGACCCATTGTGTATAACCTGGAACATGGGTTTATAAACCTGGGGCAGGGAAAACAGCCAGGGAGTTGCTGATTTATTGCAGTTCAGTCCTGACTGCCCCCTGCCTCCACATCTCCATAAATATGGTCAACACTGCATCTGGTTTGTTAGGCCCAGATGGGATTTTCAGTCAGCACACAGGAAGAATGCTAAGCTCTAAAAGGAATGAGGCTCTGCCCAGCAGTCACCAGGAGGCGCTCTGGAGTGGCCCTGCACCCAAGAAGCCTCAGCACTATTGACAGTGAGTGCTGAAAAATTCCTCGTTACAGGGTTTGTCCTGTGCCCTGCAGGATTATAAGCAGCTTCCCTAGCCTTTTCCCACTAGGTGCCAGTAGCACCCTGCAGTGGTGACAACCAAAAATGTCTCTGGAATGCCCTATCTCCTGGGGGGACATGATGGCCCTGGCAGGGCACCACTGCCTCCTCCCTACCACCTGGTAGGGAGGTCACATGTCCCAGAGGAGCAACCACTCTGCCGACAGCTGCTCAGACTCAACCAGCCAATGGCAGTCCTTTCCCCAGGAACATGGCATTAGGACTAAGAGACTGCAGCTTAGTCAGGCAGCACGAGGAGCCAGGTTCCAGCACAAAGGTGGCCTGGAAGGAGGCCACATGTAGCAAGAGAAGAACGAAGTACGGGAATGTGGGGTGAGCGAGACTCAAATGCCTTTTGTTGAGACCCGTGTGCTCTCTAGATTGTGTACATTGGGCTGAGTTTCTGTTACCTACAACACCAAGGGCGCTAATAAAGACTCTTTTCCACAGTCATTAAGCTGTTTCTGATTAAACTAAACCTGGAGCTGGCAGAGAAATAAAAATAGAGAACAGAAAATCAGCAGAATCAACAAAGCAATGAACAAGCCTTTAGCTGGACTAAGAAACAAGGAGAAGATGCAAATAACTAAAATCAGAGATGAAAGTGGTGACATTACTACCACCCTACAGGGTAGAAAGGATCTGAAGAGAAAGCTATAAGCAGCTGTAGACCCAACAAATTAGGTAACCCAGATAAAATGGACAGGTCTCAAAGACACATTAGTTACCAAAAATGACTCCAAGAAAGAGAAGGTATTGATGACTAAGTTACAGTTGTGGATTCTGAGGGATTTTCCCAAGAGAGATGGAGTCTACATGAAGCAGACTTCTCCATGTGATCCTTTGGCATTTTTGTAATTCTGATTCTACCTCCCAATATCAGTCCCTCCCTTTGGTCAATGGCCTGAATAAAGAAGAACAGAAACTCTGATCCAATACCGTAGACATTTCAGGACCATGTCCAAATCCACCAGGTAGGAGATGATGTAAGGCTTGCCGTTGTCCAGGGTCTCCAAGGCCTGACGAGAGATCAAGGTTAGCAGAGGCATGTCAGCACAGGAACAAAGCAAAGCAACTAGGCTGACCAATGGCATTGAAGCCTGGGCTGACGAAGACTGGGGAAGCCAACAGTGAGAGTGCCCTTTGGGCCACTGAATGTCCAAGGCATTTCTGGACCCAAAGCAGAAGGTGGACAAGGTACCAACTTCTCACTCACTCACCTCACAGACCTATTTTTTAGCTTCTGCCAGACCCAGCTACTGGGAATACACAAATAACCATGGAGTTTTCAGAGCACAGAGACGGTGAATAATGACATAAATCACCTACCACGTGTGTCAAGAATGCTAGAATAAGAATAGACTGCCCAACCCTGCCTGAGCAACTCTAAGAATTGCTCAGGCAATTCTTGAGCATTCCTGAAGGATGTATGGGAAGCATACATCCAAAAAGGGGCCAGTGCCACGGCCAAGTGCAGAGCACCCCAGCTAGAGGGCACAGTGTGTGCAGAGGCCCTGCTGCTCAAAGAGGCTTGGCAGTCAAGAACCCAAAGGAAGCCTGTGAGCAGGGCTGGGTGTGTAAGGGGCAGGACCAGCATGACACAGGTAACAGAGGTAGCCCACCAGGTTCTTGTGGACCATGTTGAGGACACATGATGCCATGGTATGATTTACCTTCTGGAAGGGCCACTCTGGCTGCTATGTGTGGAATGGATTGTTGAAGGCAGGGGATTTGCCTCCTGGTTTCTTTTGCCTCTAGTAGCCAGGCAGGAGGACCCACTATGCAGATGGGCCCAGGGAGAGGTGACAAACCCTGGGGGTCTCCCCTGGGAAAGTCTCTCTAGTACAGCTTCTCTCCCTCTTCTCAGTCTCTTCTTGCATCACAGAGAAACTCCCCTAATGGGTGGAGGGGGGTGCATCACAAAGACGTCCATCCTGTGCCATTCTGATCAGTTACATGTCAGCAATGTGGCCCTGGCTATTCATAGGCTGCTATGAGCCCCTTTGCATGTGGGGAAGCAAGGGCAAGAAGGCTGAGCACTCACTGCCAGGTAGGTCCGGTCTCGCTCGATCAGATCAGCCAGGCGGTACAGCAGTCGGCCCCTCTCCGATGCATCCATGCGGCGCCAGGGTGAGCCCAGCTGGAAGGCAGCCCTGGCAGCCTTCACTGCCTTGTCCACATCTTCCTGCAAAATATCCACGAAAGCAGCTCAGACCTTCTCAGCAGTAAACACCTGCAAACACATCCACCCCACTACCAAGCACACCCACAGGACCAGCGTGGAAAACCACCCCAAAACAGCCCTTCCAAGCTCCCAGGGGTCCATATGATGTGCTCCGGACTTGAGTGACAAGGCCAAGTCACACACCCTTTTCTCTTGCCAGGAGTCACAGTAGATATGAGAGTCCTGACATTTCTACCTGTGTATTTTCATTTCAAACACCCACCCCACAGTTTTGGAGGGAGAGGCACCCAGAGGTCAGTGCTTAGAATTGGATCACTTTTTCCTGCTCCCTAAGAAGGCAAGCCCAGCAAAAGGACCCATTCTTTTCTGATGACCAGCGTTATCTAATAAATGCAGGCTTGACCAGCTTCCCTCTCCATTCAGGGAAGAGGAAATAAGGAGGCAAGGAGCAAGTCAGCAAGCTTTTCATTTATATTAAACACATCTGTGACAAGATACTGTCCAAACCAGAAAAAATATTTGCAATTGCTTGCAGCAAAGGAGGCTTATATATGAATTAAAAAAGACTGTCTTAAATTAGAGGGCAGGAAGCATTTTTTAATTATTTTAAATGCCTTTTTATTTTAAAAAATATTTTTACTGAGTCTAATTTAAAAAATTTTAAAGTTCTGTCAGTTTTTAAAGTTCCTGTTAGTATATATAATTCAAACTGGCATCAGAGCTATAACAAGGAAACCCAAATTCTTCCAAAATTCCACGTAGCTGTACATTTCCCTTCCCTGACCTTCAACTGCCAGGTCTATAAAGGAGACACTAAGTTAAATGCGCTCCAAATTCACTTCCAAGTCTACAGTTCACGACATGGATTCTGGAACCCAGACATAATTTACTACCTTTGTCTTCAGGGAAGAGCTTCTATTGATTCATTTACTCAAAATGTTTAGCTGGTTTTTCTAAATTATGAGCGTAATATACATGCCATTTTCGTAACAAGTTTCGAACACACAAACAACATATAAAATAAAAAAAAGGAAACCATCCCCACCCCGAGGTAAGTCACTAATTCTTACCTTGTTCCCTTCTGCTACCTGACAGATGACCTCTCCAGTGGATGGATTGACAGTGGGGAACGTTTTCTTGCTGATTGAGTCATGCCATTCATTGTTTATGAAGATCTACGATGAGAAAGAAAGAAGTTCTGACCAGTAGTGATGTAAAAAAAACCAAAAATAGAACAAGAAAGAACAAATATGAAGGAATGCAAAACTGCTTCAGAGTGCTGTCACCTGGAGATTAAAAACACCAGCCTGGAGACAGTCTGCACTGGAAAGCCTACTCTGCCAAGTGACCTTGGGTGAGTCATCTGATCTTTCGGTGCTTGGTTTCTTTGCAAAATGAAGAGAATGTTCCTAAAATGGTTTCTTATCTCTCACAATTGTGCCCACTGACTGAGCTCAGCTGGGCAGGGCTCACATATGCTCACGACTGCAGCACAATCCAAAAGCAGTTGAGCCAGGGTCACCTGGGCTGGATGTGCAGGGTGGCTCTTTACCCACTCATACGGCACAACAGGGCTGCTTGGACTTCCTGTCTGCATGGCAGGACCAGGCTTTTTCAGCTTCTCCATGGCAGTGGGCCTCCCCAGAGGGTCCCAAGAGACCCAGGTGGAACTGTAAAGGCTTCCTCAGGCCTGGCTTAGAAGTCACATGGTTTCATCTCTGCCACCAAATTCTGTGAGTCACAGGCCCAGTCCAAATTCACAGGCAGGGGCAAGAGTGTTCCCTTCTTCACTACACTATAGCACCAGGTAGCAGAGAGCCAAGTTAGGTTACGCTTTCACCTACACAGCAACAATTTAGTAATGCCTGTGCTGGGTCAGGCACTGTTCTAGGGCCAAGAACACAGAAAGACAAAGCCCCTGCTCTCATGGTGCTATTGTTCTGGAGGGCACAAAGCATCAATCAAATGCACAAGAAACCTCAGACTGAAGTGCTGAGTGCAAAGGGGAAAACAGGATATAGAAGTGATCAAGTGAGAGGGACAGAGCACTGTAGCTGCAAAGACTGGGAGGGCCTCTCTGAGGAGCAGATTTTGACTTGGACCACCGTGGGTGGAGCAGGATGAACAGTGGGAATGGCAAGTCCAAAGGTGGCCAGGGTTACTGGTGAATCAGGAAGGAAGTGATGAGAGAGCCATGTGAGATGGGCAGGGGCAGCACCTGGTATCACACTAGGGTGTCACTATTGCTGCTGTTCTATTAATAGTGACCAAGGCAAGCCCAGGAAAAGACCACATTGCTCAGGAGGTCATTAGTTCAGAAAAAGCACCCAAAGCTGGCTTTCTGCTCAGTAGGGGCTGGCGATGGTTTGATGGGACTGCAAAGCTCTTGAGGCTCTTCCCTTCAGACTTGGGAAGCAGGTCTCTCAAAGAGTCCATGTCGCTCCTCCAGCTGAAGCAAAGGTCAGGGTGGGACTAAGGCAAGGATGTCCAGCTCTCTGCCTGTCTTCCTCAAGACGTCTCTTTGGGCTCAGCATCCCATCTTAGCTCTGGGACTCCAGGAAGTCATCTGCAGATGCTCCAGGCCAGTCTGTGACCATAAGTAAGACCAGGGCACCAAGCGGAGCCTGGAGCTTGGCTCACACCAGGGCTAGGGAAGGAGTGGTAGTCTCTGTGGTCTTTGTGGAGGCAAAAAGGTGATGACTCAGCAATTCTGCTCCCAGTTTTGTCACCTGTGACAAGGCCTGCCCCTCCCTCAGCCTTCTTCCCTCATCACTGGCAAGAAGAGCACAGCAGTGCTCCTTTCACATAGTGGTAAGTCGGACTTGAAGGTTTGCACTGAGCCTGACACTGTGACAGTGACGGGGTGGTGACTGGGAAGGAATGGTCAGGTAAGAGGCCAGCAGGGGATACTTTACCAGACTTAAATTTGATATTTCTGCACAATCCCTATCCCACCCTTATGTTGCAGTGCAACACACAGCTGGACTGAGAATGTGGGTAAACATTAACTAGACTGTTGGAACTATGTTTGTATGGTTTCATATTAGTCAGCATTAATATTTAATTAATTAGTCATGCTAATTTTCCAGCATGATACCCATGTAGTTTCTGGCGTGAGAGGGCTGGGTATGGCCACAGAGCTCAGGCTTGAAGCCAGCAGCTCCCCTTCTCAGAATCACCTCCTTCTGGTCAGTGTAGAGCAGAGGGAAGCAGGACAGGACTGGAGCTGATACAGATGAGAAGAGGGCAGGACAATGCAGCACAGGCAGCCTGTGGCCCAGTTGGGAGCTGGTTTCCATCTTCAACCTGCAGTGCAGGCCCAGAGCCCCAGCCTCATACGGACCGCTGTAGTTAAGCACCAGAGGCAGTGAGCTCGGGAGAGCATGGGAGGAGGCAGGTGACATCAGTTAGTCTTATACTGTCCCTCACCTGTCCTCCATCTACCACCTGCATGTCATAGAAACAGCTAACATTTATGAACTGCTCGTTAAGTGGCAACACCTGTATCAGGAGTTTCGGGTGCTTGGGTTGTTCTCATCAAACCTCATGGCAAATCTAGAAGGTGAACTTCATCCTCTCTGCAGAGGAGGCCACTGGGGCACAGAAGAGGTCAGGAGCTGGCTCAAAATCACACAGCATCGTGGGGCTGGCAGAGTGGCTCAAGTGGTAGAGCACCTGAGTTCAAATCCCAGTACCACCAAAAAAAAAAAAAAAATCACACAGCATCAAAGGCAGAGTCAGGATTTGAACTCAGGCTTTGGGATTCCAAGGCCTGTGCTCTTTGCACAATTCCAATCCAGTCTTTGGTCACAGCCTCCATTTGCCTTCCAGAAGGTTAGAACTCTTATCCCCTAATTCCCCACCTTAACAGTTGATTAGCAGTCCATCACCTTTATTCTGGATCTTGTAAAAAGTAGCAACCTCAAAGCCAGACAGATCTGGGTTGGAGTCCTGACCCCACTCCTCACAGACTGAGACCTTGGTAAACCCAGATTCTTCATCCAATACTTCTGGGGGCTGGTGTGAGGATTCCCCTGCATCCTAGATGCAGGCAATCACTATGCCATTACTCTAGGTCCTGTTGCTCTGGGCTAAAGACTCTTGGAAGCAAGGCCCAGGTCTGCTGCCACTTGCTGTGTTGCTTCCTGCACAATCCCTGCACAACAGCATACTAAATTAGTTGGCCTTAAGAAAGTTTTCATGAGTATCTTGCAAAGATCAAGAAGCACCGGTGGCTCATGCCTGTAATCCTAGCTACTCAGGAGGCAGAGATCAGGAGGATCAAGATTTGAAGCCAGCACAGGGAAACAGTTTATGAGACCCTATCTCAAAAATACCCAACAGAAAAAAGGGCAGGCTTCCTAGTAAGTGTGAGGCTCTGAGTTCAAATCCAGGACTACCCAAAAAAAAAAGAAGAAGGGGAGAAAGGTGGATAATCTGGCTAGGGACCCACCAGCCCTATCCCTTCCCTCTGCAGAGATTCCAGCCCTGGAAGAATCATTCCAGGCCTTGTGAGCATTTCCAGCCCTGAATTTGCTGTCACTCTCAATGGGTGAATCTGGCTGAATTTTCAACAGTCTTTCCTCTCTTCTCATCTGGCAAAGTAAAGGGAGGTTTGGCTAGCAGGACCTGCAGACTTCCTGGGTTTAGAGTTCCCATTTCTCTCCAGGTTCTGGTGGCTCATTCGTGTAATCCTAGCCACTCAGGAGTCAGAGATCAGGAGGATCACTGTTCAAAGCCAAATAGTTCATGAGACCCTATCTCAAAAAGCCCATGAAAAAAAAAAAGGTCTGGTGAAGTGGCTCAAGGTATAGGCCCTGAGTTCAAACCCCAGTACTTGAAAAAAAAGAAAAAAAGAGTTCCCATTTTCCTTTCCCTACTGCCAGAATGGCCAGATTCGGTGGTCTTCATCCCCCATCAGTGGAAGAGTCAGTAGGAACTTTCCCACACTGAGGTCCTGCCAAATCTCTGCTTCAAGGAGGAGTGCATCACAGCAACTAGTCTTGAAAAAACACAGGGGCAAAGTCCAGGGCAAATGCTTTAAAATCTCCTGGCCCCAAAACAGGTCTGACTTACATAACAAGCTAAATTCAGTCACCCTTGGAGGAGGGGGTCCTCCCAGCTCTCACTTCCTCGTGATCATTTCCAGAAGCAGAGTGTAAGGAGTTGGCATGTTGAATCTGCATGTTGGTAAAACACACAAAACATTTCCATCAAAGCACTCTAAGTTCTCCACATTTTCATAAATACTTCTTATGTCACTTTATAATTGTGTAACTAAGAGCCATACCAAAGCGGGCTAAGCAGCAAGGTCCTGCTGCTGAGGGATGGTAAACAAAGAAAGCAAGTGAGAAATGGCAGGAAGAACAGGCTGGAAAGGATGGGGCAGCAGGCAGAGCCTGGGAAACAGGAGGAACTGAAGGGGCCTGCGTGGCTGCAGAGTGTGGTGAGAGGAGAGCAGGCTTGCTGCTAGGGGCCTCAGGGCCTAGAGCAGACTGGTGGTGTTCTCCTAAGTGGGAATGACAGCCTTTCTAACATGCAACCTGCTTTCTCAATGACAGTTTATCTTGGATAGTATTCTATAGGCAGAAATGTTTGGTGTACAGATGGTCACAGTTCATTTAACCATATCCTAGGAATGTGCTTTGAGGAGTGCCCCCAAGTTCTCTAGTGCTGCTGGAGCCAATATGGATCAGTAGAAATCTGCAAGCTCAGATTGTGTGTAAAATTCAGAATTGCAGATCCTTCACTGTCTTGGATATCTTTCTTTCCAGGCCAAGCAGGTTACAGATTACAAACTGCAAATGGGGACCAAGTTGCAGTGGCGGTGGCCCAGAGGAGGGATTTAGGAGCTGGGCAAGCACGGAGTCCTGACTGAGGTGGGACAGAAGAGATTCCAACCACTGCCCCCACATCCCAGTAGAACGGGGAGTCATAATCTGCCCACGGTCTCCAGTGAAAGGTTAAATCATGTACAGTAGCTGTGATGGAAGGAGACAGGACACTTAAAGATTTCAGTTCAAGCTTTCATACTTTAAAGAATTTAGGGGAGTTTCCTAGGAAAACCAAGTTCCTTACTTTCCCAAAGCATGTGAGCAAAGGCTCTGGTTTTGCAGCTGGGGCCATTCCTGATAGCATCTGCTTTTTAATTTATTTTTGGGGGGGGGGGGCAGGGCGGTACTGGGGTTTGAACTCAGGGCCTCAGGCTTTCAAGGCAAGTGCTCTACCACTTGAGCCACTCTGCCAGCCAAACATCTCCTTTTTAAGTGGCAGTTAGCTAACCTACCCAGTGGAAGGCAGATGCCTTTGTGTATCACAGATCTCAAGGGGTGATGTTCAAATTAAACACAGGATGCTACACAATCCATACTTCTCCACCCATCATCCAAAAGCTCCACTTAGTTTGGGGGTTAAGGCCCAAGGGCAGCCATCTCCCCAGACTTGATGGGGACAATTCTGGTACCTCACCCCAGCCCTCCTCTCCTCTCTCCCACATCCCACAGCAATGGGTTTTATCCCTGGATTTTCACCACTTCCAGGATGAGTGTTAATTTTACTGTGGGCCATTTGCCAGGAAGGTGCAGTTTCAATTTGTCCATCTGCTTATAACTTTGTTTGATCTTGCTGTAACCACCTGCCAAGGCCAATATTACCACCTCCCCCATGTCCCCATGCTCATGTGAACTCCCAAATATTTTGCAATGTTTGCTCTATTGAGTGGAAATACTGGGCTCCCATTAAGTGACCCTTCTCTGGCTCCTGTAGCACAGAATCGTAGACATAGTTTCATACACAGCAACTCTTATCCATTTCATAATAGTTATTGAACAGTGTTCCATGCCAAATCTAGGGCTGGGAATACAAATACGAGCAACACAAATGTGGCTCCTTTCAGAATTCAATTATTTATACCCTCAGCTGTCCAACAGGGTCTGGTCCTGAAGCCGCACAGAATGTGGCTAGGGGCGTGTGTGCTCAAGATGGGCAGAGCTGAGTTCGAAGCCTGGTTTCAAACATAAGTTAACGTGAACTGGAACCTCAGTTTCATCACCTCTAAGATGGGGACACTGACAGTACCTGGCTTATAGAGCTGTAGCTGAAAGAGGTGGAGTAGCATAGGTAGGGTGCCTGCCTGGCAACATGAGGCCCTGAGTTCAAAGCCCAGTAATGCCAAAAAAAAAAAAAAAAAAGATAATGTAGGTAAAAGTCCTCAGTAGGGTTATAGTAGCCATGATCACTGCACAGGAAATGCACACATATTTCCACAGCATGCACATTCTGGACTTGGCCTGACCCTAATGCCACAAATATTATCACAGCCCAATCATCTGTAATGCAAGTGTGTCCCTTGGATTCTGGACAGAAAGGACATGTTGAGAGCCATTTGTGGTTGCTGGAATGTATTTCTACAGAAGCTCCTCAACAAGCAATAAACCAGTGCAGTCAGTGGGGAGACAGTTCACAAAGTCACAGCTTAGTTCAAAGAAGGTTGTGGCTCATTCTGTCAGAATCTCCCAGGAAAAAAAAAAAAGCAAGTTCCCTCCCTGATCATACTGTTAACAGTGATTATCTGCAGAGGTCAGATATCAGAGGCCCATTATTTTCTTTTAATAGCCACATACAGCATATTCACTTTCAAACAAATAAAACGCTGAAAGCCAAAGTCCTCTTTCATCACTGCCCATGGGCGCTCCCTGCCAGCCCTGAGATCAAAACAGTCACCACCCTCACACCAGACCATTTTCCCCACGGTACGTTCTAACACATTTTACATGGAGACAGGTCCAGCTACCTTCAATGGAAACTTTTATTTAGTGTAGTTTCAATTGACTTCTTATAGTGTAGACTGCTGGACCTTTTTTCTTCCCCAGAACATTGTTTTTGAGATCCTTTATTCATATACACTCACTAATTCTTTGTTTTGTTTTGTTTTTGCAGTACTGAGACTTGAACTCAGGACCTTCACCTTGAGCCATTTCACCAGCTCTATTTTTGTGAAGGGTTTTTCGAGATAGGGTCTCGTGAACTATTTGCCTGGGCTGGCTTCGAACTGTGATCCTCCTAATCTCTGCCTCCTGAGTCGCTAGGATTACAGGTGTGAGCCACCGGCACCTGGCATCACCTAATTCTTTGTAACTGATGCATAAGCCATTACTTCTTAAATCGTTGCTAATATAAACTATGTCACAATGCGTTTTTGCTCAGTGCTTATGACTACTTCTGGTGAATTTCTACTCTGCAGACTTTTCAGTTAGAATGTACTTTTGTACTTCAGGATGCATGAGTTGTGAGAATCAGAAAACTCTATATAGGGAGATTTTATATATACATATTTTTTGGTGGTACTGAAATTTGAACTCTACCACTTGAGCCACTCCTCCAGCCCAGGAGATCCTTTAATTCCGCTTTAGTCACTTCTCAAGGGCAGTGGAGTGTCTCAAGTGGTAGACCGCCTGCCTAGCAAGTGTGGGGCCCTGAGTTCAAACCCCAGTATTGAAAAAAAAAAAAAAAAAGGCTGAGAATAAGTACATAAATTTAATTCATCCCAGATGCCAAATCAACTTTACTACAACCAAGTTCACTCTTCCCGGAAACAATCTGCAAATATACCACACTCACACAAAAAGTTTTTAATCACCATCATATTGTCAATAGTAGCACTGTTATCCCAGTTCTTATTTAAGCTACAAAAAAAATCCCCCCTAAATCTCCTCTGGAAGCAAACCTACAGAAGGAACCTTGAAGTCACTCTAGCAACAATCTTTGGGAAATGGCTCTGGCACAGCCCACTGAACTTCTAGGCACTGAAAACTCCCACGAAGATGATGTGGTACAAGGACTTCACATTCTTGCCAGCACAGTGTGCAGTGAGACCACACTGCAAACAGCCAATGAGCTTCTAGAGGGACTAGTCCAGTTCTGTAGCCCTGGAGCAGAGTACTTGGTGTGCTGGGAAAACTTCAGATCTGAACGTGCTTGGTCTCAAAGATAATTCAGACACAACTGTTCAAGGAGACGGAGAGCATCAGAACTCTGGCTCTCTCATAGACACACTCATAAATGCAAAGAAATGTCTGTAAGACCACACACGCATCTGTTAATAGTGCTCTTGGAAGGAATCTGATGGAGTATCCATAGAGTTGTAAGTTCATACTCTCTGCATTTTATACAGTGAGCACGTGCTACTTTTGTGATCTCAAAAACTTAGATGGCCAGGCCCAGGTGGCTCAAGTCTGCAATCCTAACTGCTTGAGAGGTAGAGATCGGGAGGATCATTGTTCGAGGTTAGTCAGGGCAAAAAGTTCAAAAGACCTTATCTCAAGCAACAGCTGGGCACAGTTGGTCCCTACCTGTCATTCCAGTTACACAGGCAAGCACAAATAGGAGGATCAAGGTCCAGGTCAGCCCTGGCACAAGTGAGACCCTATCTCAAAAGTAACCAATGCAGAAGGGGCTAGCAAGTGGCTCAAGTGATAGAGCACCTGCCTAGCTGCCTAGCAAGCACAAGGCCCTGAGTTTAACCTCAGTACTGCCAAGAAAAAAAAAAAAAAAAAAAAAGGTAAAGAAAGGCAGCCATAGGGAGAATTTACTCCATTCCCCCAACTCACACCCTCAAACTAAATCTGGCGAACAGACCTTTGACTACCTACCAGTTGAGAGAGTACGTTAGGACCCAGACACCACAGAGGAAAATCAGATTGGGGGCTCTCGGGGCACTGCCACCTCTCCTGTAGTGTATTTCTGCTCCATCTTTTTGATGTCCAATTCTTTCAAGCCTGAATGCCTCAGTTACCCAGCCTACACAGTGAGCTACAGCCTCTGCATTTTTGGCTTGTGTTACGCAAAGACCATTTTATTTTTATTTTATTTTTGTTTTTATTCCCTCATGAATAACCCCTTTAACATGTGTTAAAATCACAGGATTGTGGCTTGCCCATGCCCTGTGAGATCTGCAGCCAGTGACACAGCCTCCTCCATCAGCAATCATCAGGAGGATCAGATCATGGTTCCCACCCAAAGTTGCAGTGTACCATGGAATGTTCCAGTTAGGGACTTACTTTTAGGTGTCAAATGTGAATATGAACTTTGCCACTGATTTGAGTCTTTAGGAAAGTCACTAACCCTCCTTGTAACTCTGTCTCTTCAACTGTAAAGTGGTGATATTTACAGTACCAACCTCATAAGGTTGTTCCAAGGATTAAAGACAAAAGGAGTAAATGTTTAACAGGCTTCCAGACTCAAATGCTGTACACAGAGGAGGGGCTGTTATTAACTATGAAGTGCTCACACCAAATAAATGAGGCCTTGTGTGAAGAGACAGCTCACTGGAGGGTGTGGTGGTGCACTCCTGTAATCCCAGCACTCTTGGCAGAGGCAAGAGGATAACGAGTTCCAGGCTTGCCTGGGCCATATCGAGAGACCCTGTCAACAACCACAAAAAGAAACAAAAGAAAAAGCCACCATGCCTTCTGACTGCTTCCCCATTTTACAGAAGAAACTGAAGCTCAGGGGAGGGCAGCCAACTTGTTGCACAAACAAACATTCTTTCATAACCGATTTCCTTCTGTGTGAACTCAGCACTTTACCCAAACCCAAAGACTAAAAAGGAAAAAATATTCCAAAGTCCTGGTTGGGCAAGAAAGCGGCCACTGGGAAGCAGCCCTCAAAGCGGGAGAAGACAGGCCGCCCCTTGCAGGCCGCGGGCCTTCGCAGCCATGGAGGATCCCTCTCTGGTCCTGGCCTTTCCTTTAGAACTTCCTTGGACCAGCAGGCGTGAGTCAAGTGGGAAAAGAGATGACTGAGGAAAAGACAAAAGTTCCTGCAAGGAGGGCCTGAGATGGACACGTCTTCTGGGTGGGTGGCGGTGGGGACGCTGCACAGACTGGGAGGCCCAGGACCGCGGAACCCCCAGCAGGCGCCGGAAAACCGACCCCGGCTGCACGATGCTGCATGAGCGGACGGAATCGCAGCTGGATAATGGCATGGGGACTGTCCGAGGTGACGAGGGGACAAAATGCTCGCAGGACGGGAAAGGAAACCTACGCATTAAACACCAACCACAGCGATCCCCCAACGGATAAACCGAGGGCCTTCCTGGCCGGCAGGCTCCGTCCCGCCGAGGGGCCTGCGGAGGACCGAGAACAAAGCGGGGGTCTCACCTGGTTGTAGAAGACCTCAGGCTGCTGGTTGGGGGTCGGGACGGCCTGGGTGGCTGCGGCCGACAGGAGGCGGCGGCCCAGGCGGGGCCCGAGGCCGGCGGCGGCGAGGGCGGCGGCGCGCAACATGCTACCAGGGGCTGGGTGCAAGGAGCTGCGCGCCAGGAGCTGGGTGCGCAGCCGAGTGCCGCGCGCCGCCGCCCGTCCCTGCGCCCGCCCCTCGCCCCGCCCTCCCGCGCGGCAGCCAATGGGCAGGCGTGGCACGGGGGCGTGTCCGCCCTCCGCCCAGGGCGTGCAGGTCTCGATGGCCTGCGGCTGGGCGGTGCTCGGCTGATTACCCACTGAGCTCTACCACTGCGCGCTCCAGCATTCAGCAAGCTGAACCCCTATCGTGTGCCGGGACTTCTGATACGCACAGGCCTGCACCAGAGCGCCCCTGACTCCCTCGGGCTGACATTTTAGCGGGCGACACCAGCCATAGCCAAACACGAGGTCTGTGCTAAGGGCTATGGAGGAGATGAACAAGGTGGAGAGGCGGGGGTAGAGAGCGCTGCTGTTCGATACTTGGTCAGGAAGTGACAGAGGACATGAGTGAGGAGAAGCAGCTAGTTTGTAAAGGTCTAAGGAATTGAGGAAGGGGGGAACACAGCAAGTGCAGAGGACCTGAGATGGAGCATCTTGTTAGGAAAATGAAAGGAAGGGAGCTGTGACCAAGGAGAGGATGGTGAGAGGTGAGACGGGCCAGGACCTGCAAGGGTTTTGCAAATATTTCTATTCTGTAGACATCCTGGAACCGGATACTGGGGAAGCAGGAAGGAATGAGATGTCATTGACTGGCATGGAGGGGATGGATATCCAAACATGCATATTTCAACCAGGTAAATAAATGTCAGCAAAAACCAAGGAGGAGCGTCAGAGTTGGCAGGAGGACCTGAGCTGTGCAGAGAGACGTGTATTTTGACAGAGACATTCAGGAAACAGGCACATCACATCAGACAACCAGGGTCCAGGGAGCTGTTTGAGGCTGGACCCCTGAGAGGTTGGCCAAGGACCATTTATGAAGTAGCAGACACAAGTATTGATCCAAGAGCTCAAGGAGACCTGCAGACTGTGTTGTTTTGCTTTGCTTTGAAGAGATAACCTGATAGCTAAAGGGTATTGTCACAGAGCTTCAGAAAGAGGCCCTGGAATCCAGTGATCACACACAACAAAATTGCTGCTCAAATTGCTTCTCACAGGCAGGAACTCAGGCACCCAGGTCCCTTTCTCTGATTTTAACATAGGATCTCCAAAGTTACCCTGCGGCTCAGCACCATTCCACACAAACCAGAGGACAAAAAAGCACTAAGGATGGCACACGCAGGTTTCTATGGCTAAGCCTGGCTAGGTTTCAGTCACATGACTACTCCTCAATGCAAAGGAGTCTGGGAAATGAGTGGAGCTGTGACCTGGGAAAGAGGAAAATAGGCTTGGAGATGAGGCAGCTGCAAGGTTTGTCAGGACAGCAAGCCTTTTTTCTCCCTCAGTCCACACTACCCCTTCTTAAAGGTGCCTTGCTTTTTTCACTTAACACAAGGAAAGCATCCCCATTCTCTTTAACAGCTACATGATACTCCATTTTTATTTAAGGAACTTCCTGTGGGTGACATTTAGGTTTCCAATCTTTGGCAGTTACAAAAATGCCACAATGTATATCCTTGACTTACTTGAGAAATTCCCAGAAGTGGAACCAGAAAGCCAAGGGATAGTTATTAATTGAATACTGATGTTGCCAAGCAGATGCTCCTTGGCTTATAAGAGTGCATAGTGCATAACTCCATCTTAAGTCATAAGTCAAGAATGCATTTAGGGCTGGTGGAGTGAGCATGTACCTAGCAAGTGTGAGTTCAAACCCCAGTACTGTAAAAAAAAAAAATACACCTGACTTTATCACACATCACAGCTTAGCTGCATCACACACTGTAGGGTGTGGGTTGCTCCCCTGGTTGACCACAGGGCGGACTGGGAACTGTGCTGATGCCACCGTCCAGCTCCCTGAGAGTGAGTCACCGCATGTCTCTGGCCCAGGGAAAGATCCAGATTCAAAGTTCAAAGTCCAGGCTCTACTGAATGCAAATCACTTTTGCACCATGATAAAGTTGAAAAATCATAAGGAAAACCATCATAAGCCAGAGATCATCTGTATTATCTTCTATAGATGGATGATTAATATATCCCCACCCTCTATCATATCTGGTATATACCCTTTCCAATACAATTTATTATCAGATTTTTTTTAGCCTATGGTTTTGGGTTTTGTTTTTTTTTTTGGGGGGGGTGGTTTTTTTTTTTGGTGGAACTGGGATTTGAACTCAAGGCTTTGTGCTCACAAAACATACACTCTACCACTTGAATCACACCTCCAGCCCAGGCCGTGTGTTTCTCACATCATTGGCTCATTTTCCTATTGGGAAAAAGCCAACAATCACCTTGGCTTCTTTAAAACTGAGTTGTCAAAGTCACACGTGAATATGTGTGTGCATGTGTGTGAGTAGGCAATTAACTCTGTGTCTATAGTGTGGTACAAATACTTTCTTCCAGTCATCATTTATTGCTTTATCAGTAAATACCTTTAAGTAGGTGAGCATTTCCAAACTAAATCCTGTTCACTGATCTGTTTCTATGCCAGTGTGACACCATTTTGAACACTGTCTTTCTCCTGAGTCTTAATCTCTCATGCTATCTTTTTTCTCAACCAAGATTTTAAGTCCAGAAGTGATGAAACTGTATATATACTTCTGAGGGATCCCTTAGGGAACAGTATTGAAAGATGGATGTGGACCTGGGAGAGAGTGTGGAGGTAGGACTGCCAGGTAGCTGTGTGAAGGTAAAGGAGGAGTAGAAGATGAGCTTCCTTCAGCTTGCAGCCCCACTTGGGGTTCCCAAGGATGGGGAAGCCAGAGAGGCAGTAAACTTGACTTTGAGGAGGGGAAGGATCACCTCCATTCATCTATGTCGATTCGGTGTGCAGCAAACGTACTAGGTCCCTGTCACTATGTTTGGTGTGCATCTCTGTGTATCAGTGTATTGAATCATGGGTTCACTTACTCTATTTTGGTCAGCTGTGGTGCTCACCATCATTCCTGGGACCCTCTCTCCTTAGGGAAATCTTAGCTATCAAGATTCAGCCCAAGCTGGGCGCTGGAAGCTCACACCTATAATCCTAGCAACTCTGGAGGTTGAGATCAGGAGGATCACAGTTCAAAACCCAGAACCTATCTCGAAAACCCCATCACAAAAATAGGGCTGGTGGAGTGACTCAAGGTGTGGGCCCTGAGTTCAAACCCCAGTACTGAAAAAAAAAAATTCAGCTCAGGTGGTGGTGGATTGGAGACACCTAGCACTTCCCTGCATCTCCCTGAATGTGAAACAAAACAGTGAGGGCATGGCTGCAGGGAGAGATGGGTGGCATGGAAAGGTGAGTGCAGGCAACAGTAAACAGCAGACAGACACCAGGTGAACTCTGGAAATGCTGAACTTTAGTTTACAAAAGAAGCGCCAGACCCAAACTAGAGCACTAAGCAGAATGGTAGAGAAGAGAGAGAGGAATCTACCCCAAGTGGGGCTGCAAGCTGAAGGAAAGGAAAGCCTTGGGAAGTCCCACAGGTACACAGGTGGCACTCAGCAAAAATAAAGTTTAGGATGGAGGATGTGCATGTGCAGCCAACAGATGCCAGCGAAAGGCCCCTGCACTTTCTAGCCTGTTCACGGGTACTTCGGAGGGGACTGTCCTAGGAGAGGGCTTACAGTGGAACCTCTCTGACGGGGAGAGAAGAAGGCCCTGCATTTCTTTATCTCCAAACCCCAAAGGCCTCCCCCCAACCCCAAAAATCAGTCTGGACCCAGATCTACTTGGGTAGGAAGTGTGAGTCATCAGCAGAGCTGCAGCCTGATGAACCCCACAGGCCGGATGAGGCCCCGCAGGCCTGGGCCCCCATTTAAGCACAGCCTCTTCTTCTTCAGCAGCCCCTTTCTTAACTCTAGGTATGCAGGAATAATGGGCATGCATTTCTGGCTTATAATAAATCACGCACCATCTCATTTAATCCTCCAACAGCCCTGCGAGGGAAATGCTGTTCTATTTTTCAAATGAAAAAGCAAGACTAAGAGAAGGAAAATCATGTAGTTGGTCCATAGTGGAGCAGCTGGAAGTCAAACCCATTTGAATCCAGAACCAAAATTCTCTCCTTAACCAAACTCTGGGCAGGCTATTCTTCTCAACTAGTCCTCAGCCTTGGTCTATAAAAACTGCATCCTTCCAGGTGCCTACAGATCACACCTGTAATACTTGCAACTTGGAAGACTGAGATCTGGAGGATCCTGGTTCAAGGTCAGTCCAGGCAAATAGTTTGAAAAACCCCATCTTCAAAATAACCAGAGCAAAATGGACTGGAGGTGTGGCTCTTTTGCAACCTGCACAAGCTTGTCCTACTGACCTAACTGGGGGTGACTGGAGATGCAGAAAGGACAAAAGATAGAATACAAACATGCAGAAAGCTGGGGCCAGGTGGGCTGGGCGCTCAGATGGAGACACACAACAGCCTTGTTACTACTTTTTTATTTCTTTTCTTTTACTTTGCTTCTTTTCTTTATTCTTTAAAACCTTACTTCTTTTCTATTCTTTAAAGTCTTGGTCCTTAGACTCGCACTGTCCCATGTTTCCTCTAATCTCTAGTATAACTCCTAAAGTCTTGGTCCTTAGACTCACAAACACACAACAGCAGCTGCCAGCAGCATAAGCAGTAGCAGCCAGCAACGTCATCAGCGGCAGCCAACCTCTCAAGCAGCCAATAGCCAGCAGCCCCACTCATGAGCCGCTAACCCACAAGCAGCCCACCCGCAAGTAGCCAACCCATCGCATCCTCCAGAGAGTCTTTTATATACAGTGCCAAACGAGGAGGTGGAGCCACAGTTCTCCAGGAGCAGTATGACATTGTAACAGGAGAAACCTGCAATTGCAATCTCTGAAAGTAGACATTTTAGGAAACGCAGCCATGCTGCATTTTGCCTTCTCCCCATTCCGTGGCTGGCTCCATGCCAACTCAGCCTGCAGATTATTTGACATAGCTGTGCTTGCTCCCTTCTGTGGCTGGGGCTTTGCCAACTCAGCCTGCAGATTATTGGGCATCGCTGTGCTTATGTCAAGTTCTCATAGGCTTCTTATATTCTGCTCCCCAATGGCTCAAGCTGTAGAGGGCCTGTTTTGCAAGCACAAAGCCCTGAGTGAAACCCTAGTCCCACCAAAACCAAAACAATTCCTGTATCCTCTTTTGCATAAATGATTTTGTCTACTCTCCCCTCAGTACCACATGAAAAGACTTGAGCAAACACTGAGGGTTTCTTTGTTCTATCTATCTATCCATCCATCTACCCATCTATCTATTTATTCATGGTGTGGGGATGGAACTCAGGGCCTTGCACAAGCTGAGCAAGCTCTCTACCTCTGAGCTCCACCCCATCCTGAGTTTCTAACAGTACAAAGCCTGGTTGCTAGGATTACGCTAGACCCCCTTAAAAGTTAAGAGCTGTCAAACAAAAGAAATTACTGTTTGTTCCTGACACCACCTGAAGATGGGCAGGATCCTTCTCTTAGACTCTTGACTTCCCTAAGTACCAGTTGGCAAACCCAGATAGGTTTCACACTGCCCAAGCTCCCTTTCCCCTTTGTTGTAAAACTCCACATCCCAACTGCTCAGACCCCCATCCCTGCCATTCCAGCCACTTCTGCACCAATGGGAGCTGAGCTCCATCCACAATGCCCTCTCCTCACTGCAGTGGTCTATCACAGAGGACTGAGACCTGTCGGTACCACTTCAAGGAGGGTCTGGCTTTATCTTAGCCATCTGATGTTGATATGATAGAAAATTCTCGAAGCCATTTCACTATCCCACATGACTTGTGTGACTGTCATTTAGGATGTCTACTCAGTTCATACACTCTGATAGTAACATATGCTGCACAGCCAGCACCCTCAACCATCGCTGGTGAGCTCTGAAGCCCTGGTGGTGACAGAAAACCACTCCAGGACTGGGGACGAGGACAATGGAGACTGTTCCTTTGAGGCCACTCCTCACTGTGGCTTTGAAGGAGCCCCACCCAGGCAGGTTGCTGAGACTTCTGTCTCCTTTCAATATCTCAGGAGTGTTCTGCAATCATCTGATAGTATATGAAATCAGGGCCTGAGGGCCAGATGCAGGCAGCTACAAGGAGAATGAGGAGGAGTGGGGAGAGCCTCCTCCAAAGCCCCATCCTCCAGAGATGAGTGGGGGCTCAGATGGTCCCAGTGTCTCTGAGGAGGTCAACCCTACAGTAACCAGCCCAGTGCTGCCAAGAGGGGAGCAGAGGGATGTGTGTTCATTCTCCTTTGCTTTAGGGTAGAATACTGCTGTGAGACAAAAAAATATTAGTATGTTCTGATCATGTGGAATCCCACATAAAACTGGTCAGGCAACATCATTCCCACACCAAGGCTGGGCAGGCCCAAGTGCTCCCAGATACACATCTGCACCCTGCTGGGACACAGCCATGACAGTCGCCAAGTGCTCGGCCAACAGGAAGTCTGACTGTTGGTGAATGTGGGGAGAAAGATTAGGACTGGGTTAGCATCCTCTTATTCTTTGGATCTTTTGTTCGTATCTTCTTAAGCTCCTGCCCACCTCCTAATTTTTAATTTATTTTTATTATATTTCAGGCAGTTCCTTTGGAGCCTTCTACTGTGTTAGGGAACTTCAAACCAGCCTTAATCCCTTTAACCCTCTCAGTCCTGCTGAACTTTGGAGAGTGGCAGGATCTCTTAGAAACCCAAATCATGGCATGTCACAGCACTACTACCTACCTTCACCACTTTATTCCACTGAGTATCAAGAAAATCGGCCCCATGTGGCCAGGCACCTGCCTAACCTTCCCAACCCAACCACACATCTGTCCCTTTCTCCCGTACCTGAGCCCCACACACCAGGTTGTCCCGGGCCTTTGTACTTGCTGCTCTTGCTTTGGGAAGTACCCTTGCCCTTCCTTCTTTCCATCAGGTCTTGGCTCCAGTGACTCTTCCAGAAAGTCCTCCCCTGAGCTCCCCGTCCCCAACAGTATCTGCCAAATCACCCACCAGTTCAGGGTATGTACTGCCACCCCCCCTTGAGAACACAGTGTTACCCATTGTGTTCACCTGCACAATCCCAAGGCCTAGGCCAGGGGCTCAGTTGGTAGTGGTGAGTGGAACGGGAACAGAATTGGAGACTGACCAATGGGCTGCAGGGACATCATGCCTGGTCTGGCCAGTCTGCAGGCAGCATTCTTGGTGCTTCTCGAGTGACTCCAGCCCTTAAAGCACAGAAGCCAAGGGAGTCGTAGTGCCGCTCTAAGGCATGGCTCTTGTGTTCACCCTGCAGCTGCACAACTGAACAAGCAAAGTGAACCCCAAAGAGCAGAGGGAAGTTTTTAGGGCCACATGAGATGCCAGCCATAACTATTTCCTTTTTATTGAAGCTCCCCGCTCCCTCCTGAGGTCCCAAGCAGAGTTCACCAAAGGTTCTTTGTCAGCTGTCAGCATGTGATGGCCATTAGCAGGGGCTGGGATTTCATTTCAGCAACAAGCAGTTTCTCAAGTGTGGAGCAGGCCCTGCCTCCCCAGCCTGCTCGGGGCCAGCACAAGCCCCCGAGATTCTGTGTTCTGGGGTGTGTGGTCCTGGCTGCAGGTGGGTACTCTCCCCCAAGGTCAAGTCTGCAATGCAGCAGACAAGGGCCACAGTCCCTCCTATCCTGTCTGTCCTGAAATGGGCTTTGGCCACCTCACAAGTGATTAGATGAGCAGACTGGGTCCTCCCAGTTGGTGGCTTAGCTCTGCCTGGGCTCACAGGGCACCCATTTCTCTAGGAACTCTGACCCCAAATCACATGTGTATTACCTGCCCCCACCTTCCTCCTCCCCCAGGAAAGAGAACAGAGCAGGCAGAGGCACCTCACACGTGAAAGTCACAGTTCCTTCAGAGCCACTTCCAGGAGCACAGAGAATGGAAAGCAGTAACAGAAGGCAGTGACTTGGGACCTACCGGGAGCCATGGCATCGTGCCCCCCACTGGGGGGGTGCATTGGGTGCCAGTGCATCAGGGAGGGGCTGAAGGAACACAGGTAAGAGGAAGCAATCAGTGTCCTGAGATGCAGGGGCTGAGGAGCCTTTATTCTCTGTGCCTTTCATGTGACACAGAAAGTTAACAAAGTATCCTTCTTGCTCTTTTATGTGCCTAAAGCCACTTCTCAAAATAGTCTGTTAATGAGTGCTCTGTGATGCGCCAATGGAGTCACCATTTGGGTTTCACTCCATTTTCCCAGGAGCATTGGCTATGGCCCTGGCTGCCCATCAAGCCTGTCCTTCTGCCTTCAGGGAGGCTCCTAGCACAGAAGGCACACTGTTTCTGGACTGAGCACAGTACAGGACCCCAGTTCCTAATGTGCCCAGATTCCTACAGCCAGGGAGAGAGGGGGACCAAAGCCAGCTAGAGAGACTGAAGACCAGCTTTCCTGGCTCTGTATCGCTCAGCCCATGGATCCTCCTCCATGTCTGAACCACAAATTCACACAGAAATGGCTTCTGTGGGGACTCAGAAAGGCTGACTGTCCCAGCAAGTGCTGGGTGGGGTGTCAGGATCACACACCAGGCCTTTCCCAGCACACTATTTACAGTCTGGCATGGCTGACCAGCAGGGATGCTGGCTCCTGTAGTTCCATGGGTCTAGGTGCGATGCTTCAACTCCATCTTGGCCACTGTTACCTGGTGTACCTCATCAGGACCATCGGCAAAGCGCAGTGCTCGGGCCCAGGCAAAGAACTGAGCCAGGGGGTAGTCGCTGCTCAGGCCAGCTGCTCCAAAGGCCTGGAGACACAGAGCAGCAGAGGAAGTCCTGGGTGAGCCCTTGTTTCCCAGGGCCCTGGGAATGACAGCCTGCTAAGAACTGCTGATAAAGGTAATCTTCCGGGGTGTCAGATGACACCTAGGTGGCACAAGTAATACTCCAGAGGCTGCCTGGAGTGGGATCACACTGCTATCCTTTGCATGCCTGACTCACCCATCCCACTCTGCAAAGTGCATTCTGTTATCGGGAAAGTTCTGTGTTCAGCCAGGTGTTAGGATGTGGAGGGGGGCATCCCCCAGTGGTTAGGAGACTGGGCTCAGGGGCACCGAAGACCCAGGCTCAAGTAAACTTAAGGCCAGCTACTTGCAAGTCGAGTGAGCTGAGCAGATCACTTCACAGTCCTGTGCCTCTCTTATTCAAACAGGGTAGGATGGGCCCCTCATAGACTTGTCTTAAAGAGGAAGGGAACATGGTATGCACAGTGAGAGGGCAGCTAATGACCAGTGAGTTGTGGGTCTGCTGCCAGTAGTTCAAACAAACCAGGTTACCTGGCCTGTGCTCACCTGAATGGCACGATCAATCACTCGATAGGCCATGGATGGGGCCACCATTTTAATCATGGCAATATCCAGAGCTGCAGCCTGCAAGGAGAAAGCAAAATCAGAAGGAGAAGGGGAGACTGCTTGAAAGAACAATGCATTTCACAGGGAGGAGTGAAAAAAAAAACAAGGCCAATCTGAGGCCCAGAGGGTATGCTGGGCTGTCAGGGCATGCACACTGCCAGACACTGTAGGCCTGACTCAACTTTGAGTGGGAATGGTCTACGCTTTGTTCCAGGCCACAGCCCGTTCCAGGGGGCTGAGTGGAGAGTGCTTGCCTAGCATGCTGAAGGTACAGGGTTCAATTGCCAGCACTGCAGAAACAAAAACAATAGCCAGCTCCATCTCCAAGCACAGTGGATTGAGGCTGGGCTCAGTAGATCCAGGAAGGCAAGCTACAGGGCTCTGTCCTGGGTGACGGCATAGAGTGAGGTGCTGAAAGGCTCCCACATACCCAGAGCCAGAGAGTCAAAGAGCCAGCAACCCTGAGCCTGTCAGCCCTGCATGACGGAGGTTCTTGGCTACAGACAGAGCTCCCTCTTCCCATCCCCACCCCCCACAGAAAGCTGGAAGAGGTAGGAGTCAAAGTGGACCTTGTGCCTAGCTGTTAGAGGCACTTAGAAAGAACATTATACAATAGGTAATGTCACCCTTGGAAATAAGTTTATGTTAGCTAATTCTAATGTTTAGATCAGGGACCTCAGAGTCCTTTCTGCCTGGCTTACTCATCCTTCGTCTGACTCCTATATACCAGGTCCTGGGAAGCCAGGGCAGGCCAGGGGGCCACATGGCTCTATTAGGGCCACTGTCTTGAACCAAGTTCACCAGGTCAGTAGAAATGAAATGAAAGTCCAATCCTCTTTCACTGAGTCTTTTTCTGGTTTTGAGTAGTTGCCAATGAAGTTCCAAGTAGAGCTGAACTAAAGTCATTAATGTTAAAGAGCCAAGCTTTCTCCATGGTTTGCTGAGTGAGGAGAGACAGATTTCCAGGCTGTAGCCTCAGGATCTCTGTCATCTGTGAGGCTCTCAGGACCCCTTGGCTTCCCACCTTATTTCCTGCCACATCCATGAGGTGGGCAGCTTTCAGCACCAGCAGCCGAGCCTGCTCGATCTCCACACGTGACTGGGCGATGTTTGCCAGGATAGTGCCCTGCTCTACCAGGGGCTTCCCGAAGGCCACGCGGGTCTTCACCTGTGGACACCAGAGACACAGATCTGAGGAGCTGAAGATGGTCACAAGAGGCTTGGAGCTGGTGGCCTGCAAAGCTGGGTGGGGGCACACACATGGGAGTGTAGGCCAGGAGTGGAAAGCAAGAGCATGCAGCCTATCTGCCAACTCTCCAGCCACAGGCACTTTCAGGGAGATCTAACGTGCACCCCTCCAGCCCCAGTCCTCAGGGTGGCTAGACAAATTACTACAGCTACAAAGCCACTTCTCAGCAGTTCTTTCAGGTCTGAGACAGCATCTGTTCCAAGGCTACTTCTGGAAAGTAGGGAGATTGTGGGAGCCTCACATGCGGGGCAGGGCGCCCCCTGCTGACCACAGCCAGCCTCACACCCCAGACCTCCCCTGGGAGCTAGTACCACTGTAGGCTGCCTTGTTTGCCCCAGGAATTTTAAAGTCTGGAGGAGGCCCCAAGGCTCAGAAGGGGTTATAGACATTGTGTGTGTGTGTGTGTGTGTGTGTGTGTGTGTGTGTGTGTGTGTGTGTGTGTGTGTGTGTGTGTGTTTTATTAAACTTTACTAAAGAAACTTTTACATAACTTATGACAGAAAAACTGTCAATTTTCAGACAAAAAGAGAATAAACATACCTAGGATCCCACCATTTAATCACCTATAGTTAATAGTTGGTGGCTGTCAGAGCAGGGCAGGTGGCTCATGCCTGTTGTCCCAGTTACTTGGGAAACTGAGGCAGGAGAGTCACTTGAGCCTAGGAATTCAAGGCCAGCCTGGGCAACATAGCCTAGAGGGTATAGTTTTACAAAAAAACGAAGTCATACGCTATATACTGCTTTTTTAAATTTACTTCTTTTTTTTGCAATACTGGGGTTTGAGCTGGGCACTGGTGGCTCACGCCTCTAATCCTAGCTACTCAGTAGGCAGAGATCAGGAGAATCACAGTTGGAAATCAGTCTGGAAAAAGAGCTCACTAGACCCTATCTTGAAAAAAATCAACACAAAAAAGGGTTGGTGGAGTGACTCAAGTGGTAAGAGCACCTGCCTAGCAAGTGCGAGTTCAAACCCCAGTACCATATATGTGTATATATATATATATTTGAGTTTTAACTCAGGGTTTTGCAGTTGCTAGGTTGGCACTCTACCACTTAAGCAATGCCTCCAGCCCTTGCTTTTTTAAACTTAAGAGAATATAGTGAGCATTTTTCTACATTAAGAAATAGATTTCCACCAGGTGCTGGTGGCTCACACCTGTAATCCTAACTACTCAGGAGGCAGAGATCAGAAGCATCAAGGTTCAAAGTCACCAAAGGCAAATAGTTGGTGAGACCCTATCTTGAAAATTCCCAACACAAAACAGGATTGGCTGCATGGCTCAAGTGGTAGAATGCCTGCTTAGCAATCATGAGGCCCTGAGTTCAAACCCTAGTACCACCAAAAAAAAAAAAAAAGAGAAGTAGATTTCCATAGCATCTTTTTGGGAATTCACTGCATGCCCACACCATGGTCTATATGGCCTGGTCTTGTAGGTTGTACCCTGCATTTTCCCATTAGAACCAGTACTCTTACAGATTCCTAACTCCTCCCATGAACCCCAACTGACCAGAGTTGCCACACTAGCTCTGTGCACCTTCTCAGGTCTTCTGACACATGCAGTCAAACTTGCCTGAGTAGTAAGCCATATGGGGCTAAAATGCCACACCTGTGCCCAATGAATTGCTCTATCTCAACCAAAAGGGTGTAAGTCACTGCAGGTTTGCTCAGGAACTAAAATGCATTTGATGGCTTCTGTTTGTTGTGTAGCATTTCTTATCAAGTATTTGTTTTGGTACAAGAGCTTGCTTCATCTTTGTGAAACTAATACCAATGATGTGAACTCGTGTCCCTGACAATCTTTTTTTTTTTTTTTTTTTTTTTTTTGCGGTACTGGAGCTTGAATTCAGGACTTTCATCTTGAGCCACTCCACCAGCCCTATTTTTGTGAAGGGCTTTTTGAGAGAGGGTCTCACAGAATTATTGGCCCGGGCTGGCTTCAAACTGCAATCCTCCTGATCTCTGCCTCCTGAGTACCTAGAATTACAGCCATGATCCACTGGCACCTGGTTGTCCCTGGCAATCTCTGATATCTCTTTGATGTAGACTTCCAACCTTTGAGGGGATCATAGCCCATTACATTTTCTGACATGCTAGAGAGAGGAGGTTGGTGTAAGACCAGATGCAGGAATCCCAGGGTCAAAAACAAGCAACCCAGGTTCTCCCTGGTATCTGCGTTTTTACCATATGCCAGGAGCACAAATAGCTCCCAGAAGTTCATGACCCTTTGGGCCTGGGAACCTCTCCCATGGATGCCACAGAGCCTGACCTTTTGCTTCTGGGTCATCTCAACAGAGTGGGGCCCATTCTGCTCTGGATATCAAGCTGCAGCAAAGTAGCAAGGTAGAAAGCAAAGACACATACAGAACTTCTTGGCAATAACATTCCCTTGCTTTACCCGCCAGGTCTGCTCTCAGGGAAGAGGGTTTCAGCCAGCAGTGGGGGAGCCAGGGGGCCACTCACGCGGGCCTTCATGAGAGCCAAGGCCCTCTCTGAGAACCCAATCAGCCTCATGCAGTGATGGATCCGGCCAGGCCCTAGCCTGCCCTGGGCAATCTCAAAGCCACGTCCAGGGCCCAGGACTATGTTCTCCTTGGGCACACGCACATGCTTGAATAGGACTTCACCATGGCCACCTGAAAGACCAAACAAACCACCATGAGCGATTCTGGTTCCAGTTCCCCTTGAATGGGATTATGCCTTGCCTCAGTCTGGGTTATCTGCTGGCAATATTCCTGCCTCTCATTCAGCCTTCTAACTGGGTCATGGCTAGGGGACTGGCAGGAAGGAGCCTACTGAAGATGGAAAAGGAATTGCTGATTAACAATGGCACATGAGGTACTTTTCTGTTTTCTTAAGCAAACATTATGATGCAAGCTTAGGCTGAAACTCCCTAGTGTGTGACTCTATCAATACAGTGACCCTCTGGAAATGCCACAAGTAAAATGAGAACAACATTAGCGGAGAATCCCCACCACACCATCTGAGAACTGACTGGGACTGTGGCTTGGAGGTTGCTTTGCGCATTGGGACTTGGAAGAGAAGGTTGCCTTGCCCTGTCCTGCCTGGCTTCCTTGTCTCACCTTAGACTCTTGCTTATCTTCTAACCTTAGAAGAGGAAAAACATGCATAAGTACCATCTGAAATATGCCAAGTGATTGATAACCATTACACAAATGAAATGTAGGACCCTGTGGCCCTCCAGATGTCATCAGATCCTTACCTGTGACAAGTCCTGAACTTGACCAAGGGCTGCCCAAAGCCGTTCCCTGAGAACCAGACCCACACTCAGGGTGACCCACACTGGGAGGCCTAACCTGGAGCGTCCTCCAGCCCATATACAGTCAGAGGCCGGATGACCTTGATCCCCGGAGTATCCATGGGAACCAAGAGTATGGACTGCTGTTGGTGCCTTGGAGCCTGTGGGTCTGTTTTTCCCATAAACATGCAGAGTTGGCAGCGAGGATCCAGGATGCCTGCCAGGAAAAGGAAAGAGACAGGCCACATCAGCTGACGCCAGGGCTATCAGTCTCTGTCCACACACCATCCTGGCCCATGAAAGGCAAGACAACATGCAGATAGAGCTCTGTAAGACTTCAACGATGAGCATATGCAGACTCTGCACCAGACAGAAGAGCAAACTGGAGCTGAGGGCTGGTTGCCTAGCAGGCATGAAGTCCTAGGTTCAGTCTCTAGTACTCAAAGAAAAAAAAAAGAAAAGGGCCAACTGGGTTTTGTTCCAGTGAGGCATGAATCCAGAATCATAACAGCAAATTTTTCTATTTTTTAGTTTTTATTAGGATATATTCGTTGTATCGTGAGGATTCATTGTGATAATTCTGAATAGGCTTACATTGTACATTGGTTAGATCACTCCCATAACAACAAAATTTTAAAAAGCATCATGCTAGACTTAGAAACATAAGACAGGGACAAGATGCTGAAAACTGCTACTGCACTCCTGCTCTGCTCTGTTCCTATAGGTGTGTAAACAATGGCTTGGGGCGCAGGCCTTGGAATCAAGCAAATCTTGAACTCTGGAATTCCTACTTGCTAGCTGGGGGCCAGAGCCGTAGGCAGGTGACTTTGGTGATTCTGAGTCCTAGTTTCCTTGTCTGTGAAAGTGAGTGCTTATGGGGGGCTTGGTAGAGGTGACATTCCAGAAAGAGCCAGGTTATCCTTACTTCTTAGGATATAACACACCTGACCTAGGGGCGAGGGGGAAGCCACAGTGAAAGTGGCCTCCTGTAACTACTCAAGGCAGAATGAAGAGAGCAGGGGTGAATGACAGATTCCTAGAGTCACACGTGTGGGGTAGAGGCATCTGGTGATGCCTCTCCCCAGGACACAGCCCCTGAGAACAGGGTACTCCATGCAGCTACCTCATGTTCCCTGGGGCTTGCTGCCTCTGCTGGGAGTAGAGACAGTCACCTGCGAGAAGAGCTGGTTCCTATCAGTGTCAAGAGACCTGCTTATCAATACCAACTGATATATACTTGAAAGTCAAAATCAGGCCAAGTACCTGAGATCCACCACTTGTGACCATTTATGATGTAGAAGCCGTCCTCCTCTATGATGGAAGCCTCGATGTTGGTGGCATCTGAGGAGGCAACCTGTGCAGGATCACATTCCAGTTAGAGCCACCAGCATCCTGTATTCCCTGGGAGCAGAGACTGGATGGGCTCAGTAAGAAGGGACGGGGCAAATGAGGTACCTGGGGCTCTGTCATAGCAAAACAGGAGCGGGCCTTGCCCTCCAGGAGCGGGGTCAGCCAGCGGGCCTTCTGCTGCTGAGTGCCATAGCGCACCAGGAGCTCCATGTTCCCTGTGTCTGGAGCAGAGCAGTTGAATATCTGAGAAGGAGAAAGAGCGCATCGATGACTCCCACACCCATTGTTAAAATGTCAGACTCCCCAGGACTCCTTCCACATCATATACCCTCTGACAACTCATGGAAGTTCTTCCTCTCCTCAGAGACATGTCCAGACACATTTTTTTTTTTTTTTGGCAGTGCTGGGGCTTGAGCTCAGTGCCTAGGCAAGCACTTTAAGATTTGAGCCACTCTGCCAGCTCTGTTTTATGTTGGGTATTTTCAAGATAAGGTCTCACTTTTGTTGCCCAGGCTGGCCTCGAACTGTGATCCTTCTATCTCTGCCTCCCAAGTGGCTAGGATTACAGGCATGAACCACTGGTGCCCAGCTCAGACACACATTTTGAAATAGGATGTCCCTTTTTATTTGCAAGAAAGGAAAGGGGAACCAGGGGCTGCAGGCTCCATATCACTGGGCAACACCCCTCTTGAGCTACTTATTTTTTTTTTGGCAGCACTGAGGTTTGAACTCAGGACCTCATGCTTGCTAGGCAGGTGCTCTACCAGTTGAGCCACTCCACCAGATCTGAGCTGCTTTCTTGCTCTGCTCTGGCCAACTGCCCACAGCTGTCCTTCTTCCCCTTAGGAAGTTTAAGTTCATATCGATGCCCTGAGTCTGACTTTCTGCAGCAGTGCAGGGAGACGATGTGCTGGTCCCCGAACCTCCTATAGAGCGGGTACCTCGGGAGCATACAGAGACATGCCCATGACTTCACACAGATGCGCGTACTCCACGTTAGTCAGTCCTGCTCCATACTTTTTCTCAGGATCACTCTCCAAGGGTAGGAAAAGGTTCCAAAGTCCTTCAGCCTTGGCTTTTTCCTATCACAGGAAAAAGAAGTCAGTGAGCCACAGAGAATGACTGAGTTTTATTTTGGCCTGGGGAGCACAGTGAAAGGGATTAGAGAGAAGAGAGCAGCAGCATGTTCCAAAAACAATGACCTGAGCTCATGCAATTGGCTAGATATAAACCTGCAGGTTTGTGGGTGGCATACTCAGGAGGCAAGCTAATGGGGACTGGCAGTCAGCTCCCCTGGGATCTCCATTCCCAGATATTCCCTTATAGCCACATCTCATGAGTGTCACTACAGTTAGGAACCTTACAGGAACCCACTCAAGCAAGGACTACTATAGGCTGAAGGTCCCTAGTGCAAGGGACAGGAGGCAGGTCCAGAACCTGTGGCCAACACCTCAGCTGCTTTCATAGGGGAAATGAGGAACCCCTGACCAAGCTTCTTTTATGAGGCACAACTTTCTTCTTAGGCCAAAGACCTCAGGCTGGGGAGGCAGGAAGACAGCCTGGGGGCCAGAGCTTAGGCCTTCAGTGAGGTATCTGGCTTAGTTCTCGGCCCAGCACACCTGGTGGGGGACTCTGGACAACAGCTCTGGTCTCTGTGCTTTAGTTTCCCATCTGTGAAATGGGGACATGACCATCTGCCCTCTCAAGTCAGGATGGCCAAGGGGCAGCCACAAAAGTAGTCAGTGAATAACTAAAGGAAGCAAGGAGGCCATGGGAAGGTTCCCCACCAACAGGATGCTTGGTGGTCCTGCTGGGACCCCACTGCTGTGGAATGAGTGAGCGCTGACTGTTTTTCATCCTCTTCCAATTCCAGAAGGGAGAAACGGCTGGCCCAGCTTGGGTCACATGCCCACTTTTGGACCAGGACTTGGCTGGTACCTTGACTGACCACTCTGTCTCCAAAGGGGAAAGCAATGTCCCTAAGTAACTGGGGTGCTGCTACCAAGAGGAGAGGAGATGGATACCAGGCAGCCCAAAGCCTACCACGGCCAGAACACCCACCTCACTGGGTTGCTGTGAAGAATAAATGAGGTAATGCACAGAGCACAAGAAGCCTGGCACCGAAGCCAGCAGGCTACAGTGAATGTTAAAGACCATGGATAGAATCACTCTTCCTGACTCTGCTCACTGGGAGGGCACCAGCTGGCCTGCTCGTCATGTTACCTGCTTCCAGAAGCACTACAAGGACTTCTCTCACTCTTCATTGAGCAAATTAACTCAGCATAATGACCAAGAATGAAAAGGGCAGATTAGCAAGCAAAGGATGGGGAGGGAGAAACAGGAAGAGACAGAGGAAATGAGTTCAATTTTCTGCTTGTAGGAGGGGGGATAACAAAGGTGCAGAATTTGAGCTGGGGAATCTGTTTGATTTGCTGCACAAATCCCTCTCCTTCCCTGTAGATTAAGATGATAATGGTCATGTAACAGGATTTGTGCAGTGCATGGTAAATAGCCAAATATTACTTCTCATTTACAATATTTTGGATAATAGTTATGAGCTGTGATTTTATCACTGTACTTAAAAATCTTAGTGATCATTATGAATCCATTCAGGTGTAATTAGTAGAATGTTCACCAAGATAGGTTTTTACTAGGCCTTATTTCTTGACCTAGAGGTGTTTACTGTATGAGTTTTTTTTTTTTTTGGCAGTACTGGGGCTTGAACTCAGGGCCTCACACTTGCTAGGCAGGTATTCTACCACTTGAGTCATGTCCCCATGCCCCACCTTTTCATCTTAATTATTTTTAAGATAGGATATTATGGTTTTGCCTGGGGCCAGTCTTGCACTGTAATCCTGTTAATGCCTCCTGAGTAGCTGGGTGCTCCTGGGTACAGGCGCATGCTGCCACAAGCAGCTTGTTGGTTGTGATGAAGTTTCACTAACTTTCATCAAGGCTGGCCTTGAATCATGATCCTCCCAATCTCTGCCTCCTGAGAGCTGGGACGATAGGTGTGCTCCACCACACCTGGCCCCAAGTATTTGCTTTTGTAACTGGTCAGGCCTGTATCAGATGGGCAAGAAGTATGTTAGCCACCCTAGGGGACATCAATGATGGGAGTATGAATTGGATAACAATGTGGCAATATTTATTGACCCTGTAAGTGGTCTTGCTATGGTTCGGATCTGGAATGTCCCCAAAGGCCCATGTATTAAAGGCCTTAGTTACCTGTCTGCTATTGGGAGGTGATGGAAACCTTAAGAGAAGGGGTCCAGTGGAAGGTCTTTAGGTCATGAGGAGGTGCCATCAAAGGGGATTGTACGAGCCCAGTCTCTTCTTCTTCATTTCCTGGCTATGATGTGCCACCACAGCCCAAAGCATGTGATTGAGGCCAACCAACCACAGACTAAACCTCTTACACTCCAAAACAAACCTTCTCAGGGTAGGTGCAGAGGCTCACATGTGTCATCCTAGCTACTTGGGAGGCAGAGATCAGGAAGATCATGGTTTGAAATCAGCCCAGGCAAAAAGTTCAAGACCTCATCTCATGTCCATGCCTGTCATCCCAGCTACAAGGGGAAGCACAAACAAGAGGATAACAGTACAGGCTGGTCCAGGCACAAAGTGAGACCTATCTTAAAAAAAAACTATGCAAAAATGGCTGGCAGAGTGGCCCAAGTGGTAGCTTGCCTGCCTAGCAAGTGTGAGGCCCTATGTTCAGCCCCCAATACTGCCAAAAAAAACCTTTAAAAACATATAAACTTTCTCCCTTATTTGGTTGATTAGATCAGGTACTTTGTGATAGTAATAGAAAAATGACTCACACAGATTTTATTCTTGGACCACTTTTTTTTAACTTAAAAGAATTTATCTTGTAGAAACAAATAATGTACAAAGAAATACAGAAAAGAACATTTAATGCTCCTTGCTTGCACAAGATCCAAATCTCTTCCTATTTTGGGGACTCCTTCATTATCTAAGTTTTTGTGGAAGGCAGGACCAGATCCCTCCTTGTAGGGGTTTTGGGTTTTGGAGAGTTGTTCTGTTTTGTTTTTTTGAGACAGGGTCTTGCTACATACATAGCCCAGGCTGGCCTCAAACTTGTGATCCACACCTGCAAAAGCTAAAGAGGGCCAGACATTGCCTCCTGCTCCCCACTTCTGGCAATGGGCATGGAAACTACCCGGTCAGCTGGAATCCCCACCTCAAATCCCAAGGCCCAAGGAATCACCCAGGGAAGACCTCCTGGCCAGCTTCCCTTGGTACATAGCCTGGCCTGTGCTCCTGCGGCCTACCTTCCCTTGACTTCCCTGAAGTCAGCTCCTCAGCATTCCTGTTGATGTTACCAGCTACCTAATGTCCTCTGTGTTTAAGTGACCCACAGTTGGCTTTTGTGGCTTACACCCAGGCTGTCCACTGGGTCTGGACCAAAGTGAACCTCAATGGCAGGTTAGATAAATTATGGTGCACCCACATCACAGTGTGCAGAACACCAATCTCCATGTGTTTCCAGGTGTCTATAAACGTAAAAAGCAAGTGGAAAATTTGAATGTACAGAACAATTTCATCAAACATAGCAAAAGCTGTATGTGCTAGCATGTAACAGAAATGCTCACAATACTAGAAAAAAATCTGGGCGCACAGTGCAGCAAGTTATTGACAGTGATTACCTCAGGGGTAGAGGATTTTGGAGAACTCTTATTTTTTATGGTATGTGCTTTTGGCATGTTTAAGCTTTGTTTAATTTTGCAATATCCTTGAAGCCAGAAAAGCAAATGATGCTACTTCTAGAAAAGTAGACGATGGTTGCACTGTGTACCTGAAGAGCTTGAATAACTTGAAGACTAACAAGGTTCGAGGTTATGTGTAGGAGGACAGAACCGCTGTGATGACTGTCAACTTGATTTGATTGAGAGCCGCATAGGAGGTTGGTGTGTCTGTGTGGGCACAGAGGATTAGCTAAGGAGCGAGGCCCTCACCCTCACCTAGTCCCCTGAATGTGGGCAGCGCCATCCAATAGGCCAGGAGCCTGGATGGAATAAAAGCAGTAGAAGGAGGAAGCCAGCCAGCATGGGCAATCCCCCTCTCTGCTTCCTGTCCACCAGGAAGTGTGGGCTCCATCACACACTCTCTTTGCCTCACAACAGGCCCACAGCAATGGAGCAAACCAACCACTGACTGAAATCTCTGAAGCTATGAGCCAAAACATATCTTTCCTCCTTTTACATTTTTCTCTCTGATATTTGTCACAGCCACCAGAAAACCGGCTAGCACATTAACTAACCTCGTGTCACTGCAAGACAGCAAATACCGCTTACAATTGGTGGGCTTTGACATTGTGCATTGTCTAGAGAGACAGTTTACTGCTTGGTATAGCATGCTATTTCAAATTGCATAATTCAGCTCTACATCCCAGAAGCCCACCTGTCTCAGCTTTCTAAGCCACTGGATGGCATTCCTTTTCAGACCTGAGCTATCTGTGGTTACACAGCGAGAAAACTGAGTAACAGAAGATGATGGAAAGCCAAAGATAATTTTCTCACCTCTTGTCTGTTCCCTGCCTGAGAAGGGCACAGATGTACCTTAGAAAGTGAGCCGAGGCTGACCATGTTAACAAGGTCTCACAGAGTTGACAGGCCACCTTACTTTGAGGTCTTCTATGAGTGGCGAAGGGCTCCATCTGTCTGCGGAGGCCTGGTGTCTCTGCAGCTCTGGCTCTATGGGGTACACACGCTGCTCCATAAACCGCTGCAGCCGGTCATACAGCTCTCTGACACGTGGGGAGAGGCCCTCTGGAGAGATGACCAAAGCTCCCTTTGAGACATGAGCTGGGGAAGCCTCTAGAAAAGAGCTGTACCTCCTCGTGCCTGTGGGGCTCAGCAGTGACTGTGGAGTAGCCCAGGTACAATAGGACCGGGTTGATGGTTTGCTGGCTGGCGTGTCTTTGAAAATCCGGAATCCTTCTTTGGTTGCAAAGTCCCAGGCCAGGTCAGACATGAATTCAGTCAGCTTCCCGCTTTGTTTGGCCATTGCTGAGCTCGCCTGTCCTAAGCAGAATGAAGGAAAACAGTGACCACGCCTAAGAAGCCCTCTGAATGAAGCTCGTGCATGGCTTCTGGTGATTCCAGACACCATGTGGTAGTGATCACAGCTCACTGAGTCCCAGGGCAGCACAGCTGTTCAAGCTGTGCTCTGCAGTCGGTGAGGAACCTGAGAATTGCAGGGACTGGAAGTCAAACTCAGGTCTGCCTGCCTTCTGCTTGTTACCTCTGCTTTTCCCCAAATCACTTCTGCTGCACCAATGGGCTGGGAGATGTCCTGCACTGTCCTCACTACCCTACAAGTCTGAATGACAGTGTCACAGCTGGCAGGCAAATGGCCTATTTTTAGGCACCATTTTGCCTGGGTGAACAACCAGCACCAGCTGATTGAGTGCCAGAGAGCACTCTCTTACCATCATTTTTTAATACATGCACCAAGACATTTTTTTTTTTTGGCAGCATTGGGGTTTGAACTCAGGGCTTCATGCTTGCCAAAAAAAAAAAAAAGAAAGAAAGAAATCTAGAATGCATAAAAGAATACACAATCTATCTATAAAATTTTATGATGATTGAATTAACTGAGTGTTATAGAATTCTGGCCACATCAGTCCCTGCAAAGCCTCTATGCCACTTGGCTGAGGCTGGCTGTCTTACCTGTGAGCGAGCGCTTGTACACTCCCTGGAGGATTGCAGCCACACGGAAAAAGGAGAAGGCCATGTAGAAGCTCCAGTTCTCAATGGGAGGGACATCCATATGAAGACAGTACATCCTGAAGTACTCCTCCGCACTGGGGATTCCCAGTTGCGTCAAGTCCAGGTCACCAAACCCTGAGGTGAAAGACAGAGGCATCCCTGGGCAGTCAGTGTCCACACTTACGTGTGTGCAAGTGTCGCAACTCTGAAGATCTCAGAAATTCGTCTCACAGCCAGTTCAAGGAGGTAGCTCAGGATTTCAGTGGCTCTTCCTCTGCCAGATGGCTGGAGATCCAGGCATGGAGCCGTTGTTCACAGATTGGATTTCAAAAGTTTCAGTCTAAATTAGCGGCAAAGCAGGAATGTGACCCTGATTTCCACCTGGACCACAGGGCCTGGCGGATGCATAGTTCCCTCGAGCAGTCACTCGATGACAAACGGAACTGGTGAGGCTGGGGCTTCAGCTCAGTGGGAGAGCACTTAGTTAGCATGCACGAGGCCCTGGGTTCTATCCCTACCACCACACATGTGAGCACACACAGACACACATACAAAGGCATTGGAAGAGAAATCTCACCAACTTATAAAAAAAAATTACAATAAATTGAGAATTTCCACGGATTTGCAGCTTGGTAGTCCTAGCTGCAATCCTGTAAGCCTGTAATCCTAGCTAGGCAGAGATCAGGAAAACTGTGGTTCAAGGCCAGCCCAGGCAAAAAGTTTGCGAGACCCCATCTCAACCAATAAAAACTGGGTATAGTGGTACATGCCTGTCATCACAGTTATTCAGGAAGCATAAATAGTAGGATCAAAGTCCAGGCCAGCCCAGGCATAAAGTAAGACCTTATCTCAAAAATAACCAAAGCAAAACGGGCTGGGGGAGCAGCTCAAGTGGTAGGAGGCCTGCCTAACAAGCACAAGACCCTGAGTTCAAACTCCAGTACTGCCAAAAAAAAAAAAAAAAAAAAAAGAAGAATTTTACTGATTTGAATTGATCCTAGGAGGACACCTTTTATTTCAGCAAAGATAATGCTACAAAGATGTTCAATGTTTTATTTTATGGGGTTCAGGGGAAATTAAATATCCCCATAGGAAGTAAATGTCTGAATTTTAACTATACATGAAAAAATCCAATGCTGTCATTCATTAAAAATTAAGTCATCAAAAAAATAGTTAATGATATGAAGACATCTCTGAAGTATACAATGAAGTGGAAAAAATTGAGTCATAAAAATATAGAAATACATTTTTGTTTAAAAATGTACATATACACATAGAAGAAAGGACAACAAGGATAGATACTGAAGCATCATCAAATAATTATCTCTGGGACTAAGAGATTTTTTTCTTTTTTGTATGTGGTACTAGGGTTTGAACTCAGGGCCTTCACCTTGAGCTACTCTACCAACCCTTTTTTGTGATGGGTTTCTTTGAGATAGGGTCTCTCGAACTATTTCCTGGGTGGCTTTGAACTGCAGTCCTCCTGATCTTTGCCTCCTGAGTAGCTAGGATTACAGCTACTCAGCTGAAATTACAGCCACCAGCTCCCGGATAGCTAATTTTTGTTTTTGTGGGCTCTAATGTTTTTACAGCAAGCTTGTATTTCTTTTTCTTTTTTTTTTTTCATTTTTTCTTTTGCTGTACTAGGGTTTGAACTCACGCTTGCTAGGCAAGCACTATTCTACCACTTGAGCCACTCTGCCAGTCCTTTTTTTTTTTTTTTTTTTTTGGTGTGTGTTAGGTATTTTTGAGACAGGGTCTCACTTTAATTTTACCTGGACTGGCCTCAAACTGTGATCCTCCTCCTCTCTGCCTCCTGAGTAGCTAGGATTACAGATGTGAGCCACCAGTGTCCAGCACTTGAATTTCTTAATTTAAAATTAAGTAGAAGTCAGCTCTTTGAAAACACAGAGGTGTCTACACGGTGTACACTCACCTAACACACATACTATGCCTATCATTCCCACTGTGATAGAAACACACCCCAATGACATTATTTCTACCAGAATCACAGGACTGCATTTTCACAGCCCCAGCCCAATCACAAACCACCTCAGCCAAGTTTGCTCCACCAAACTTGGGAGAAATGAGCCATCTCCACCACTCTGTCCCAGGAACGGTTCCTACCTCTCAGCAAGGGAAAACTGGACGGCAGGTAGTGGGCCAGGCAGCTGTAGGCCACATCAGCAAGGGGGTCACCTAAGGTGGAAAGTTCCCAGTCCAGGACAGCAAGCACCTGAGCCTTCTCTGGATGAAACAGCAGATTGTCAAGCCTAAAGAGGCACAGAAGAATGATGACAGCTCTAAGAACATTGACCAATAGGGCACACTCTGCGATGGCAGGTCAATCTGCCCCTCCAGGCTCACTCCCCACACTGCTGGCTCTGTATACCAGGAACCTGAGATGCATGGACTATACCCTCCAAGCTCTGACTTCCACCTGGAGCCAGTCAGTCAGGGCACCAGTGGAAGATGGGAAGGGGCCTGGCTACGAATTGCCACAGCTCCTTCTCTGCAGATGGCTGAGGGGTGGCTGAATTCCTGTCCTGAAGGTCATGGCTCTGGCCATGGAGCCCTTTCCACACAGCTGCCCTTTCTGGGTTCTGATAGTTCTAAAACAAGTCTCCAGCCACAGAAGGAAAAGGTCAAGTCTAATTCCTCACTCCTCAAAGCACCTGGCTCCTAACAAATTCAGAGAAGGAAATGATGCTGAGGGACATGTCTAGACCAGGTCAGGAATGTGGGTCTGCTTCCTTGAGCCCTGAGCTGCCAAATAAGAAGTCAGCATGCTGGGGAGAACTTGGGAAACCACAAGCGACAGAGCGGCCTGAGGAGCCCAGCTGCTACCATCTCCTCTGCCCCAGAGCTACGTGCCAGTTAGCCTGCAGATGAATCCAGCCCCTGCCATGGAGCCACTCAGTCCTGTGAACTGGTGCAGTGGTGAGCACAGTAATTCCTGTCACAGCCTCAGCAGTCTGGTATATAGTAGTAACAGTGAGAACACTTTAGCCTTGGCACTCCCACTCCAGGCTGTTCTTGGTTCTTCTACACCAGGCTGTACCCCGTGTCAAACTCCCCTCAAATGGCCTCTTTGAGTCCTGTTTCCTGCCAGGGTTCTAGTGCAAGAAAAACTGAGCCAGCACCAGTGGCTCACGTCTGTAATCCTTGCTACTCAGGAGGCAGAGATGAGGATCTCGGCTGGAAGCCAGCTCAGGCAAATAGAGACACTATCTCAAAAAAACCCATCACAAAAATGGGCTGGTGGAGTGACCCAACGTGTAGGCCTTGAGTTCAAAACCAGTAACAACAACAACAAAAAAAGAATAATTGCCAGGCACTGGTGGCTCATGCCTGTAATCCTAGCTACTCAGGAGGATCATGGTTTGAACCCAACCCGGGCAAACAGTTTGCGAGACCCCTATCTCAAAAATACCCAGCACTAAAAGGGCTGGCAGAGTGCCTCAAGTGGTAGAGCACCTGCCTAGCAAGTGTGAGGCCCTGAGTTCACACTTTTTTTTGCCATTACTATCAAAAAAAAAAAAAAAAAACCAGAGTAAAAAATGGACTGGAGGTATGGCTCAAGTGGTAGAGTGTCTGCTTTGTAAACGTAAAGCCCTTAGTTCAAACCCCAGTCTCAACCAATTACAAATAAAAAAAAAAGGAAATTAATAACCTAACATGCAGAAAAATACAGAGAATGATAAACAGAAACCCATGTGCCCATCTTCCATATTTAACAGATGTGATATCTACTTCTTTGTTACATTTCCTTCAAGTTTTTAAACACTAAACATTACAAATTTAGCTATGGCCTCCATACTGTCCCTCCCTTGCCTTCCTCAAAGATAAATGCTACCTTGAAGCAAGCATTAATCTCAGATATTTATGTATTTCTCTTAGCTTTGCATGTACCTATAAACCATACATGGCATTTAATGCTTTTTTTTTTTTTTGGTGGTATTGGGGATTAAACTCAGGGCCTCACACTTGCTAGGGAGGCACTCTACCACTGAAGCCACTTTGCCAGCCCTTTTTCATGTTGGGTGTTTTTGAAATAGGGTATCTCGAACTATTTGTCAGGGCTGGCTTTGAACCGTGATCCTCCTGATCTTTGCCTCCTGAGTAGCTAGGATTACAAGTGTGAGCCACCCGTGCCCAGCTCAAAATTCACATCTTTGCAGTCTCCTGGTGCACAGGTGTGAATGCTCCTGTAGACATGGGATTCCAGGTTGTAGCATGTTCTTGCTTTCTATGTTACTGGCTATTACTTTTCAAGGCAGTTGTAACTGTTCATGTTCCTGCCATTGACTGTCTGAGGAGGGAATGTTCTTCCATCTAACATCAGTTGGAAATATTTTTGGAACGTGTTGGTCAGGAAGTCACTCATGCCCTCTAAAATCAGGGGATGCCTCTCCTGAAAGTGTCATCATGGACAATATTGTACTTTAGTACAGCTGAGGACTAGGCTTGAAGACCTCACTGATGTCTCCTTCCTACTCTTGTACTGAATCCCATTTGTGGATGCCTGAGGGGCAAACAAGAGGCAAAAAACAAGGTCAGTGGAGCAGTTATTATGGCTAATAGCATAAAGACCCTCTGCCAGTCTTCCCCACCAAAGGGAAGGATTACATGGCAAGAAGAGTGCCATGGGGTAGGTGTGAGAAGATGGAAGAGGGGTCAGCTGCAGCCCAGCTGCATGACAAGTTCTAGGCAATGTGGAGGACCTGATGTGGCCCAGTCAGTCAGAGACTGGTGCAAGCACAAACGGGTTCCACTACTGCAGATGGAGATGTAACTGAGACAAAGCTCAGATTTTTGCTCTCGGATTCAGGGCAACTACTAAAGGTGGCTGAAGGAAGGAGTGGGAGTGAGTGACACAGGTCAAGTCTGTGAAGAAAAGCCAATCTAATTTGAAAAGCAAAGAATTAGCCTTTACTGTCTAGCTTTGTTCAAAAGGCACAGTTGGGCCTGGGGTATAGCTCAGTGGCAGAGCTTGCATGAGGTGTGGATCCAACCCCAGAACCAAAATAAGTAAGTAAGTAAACAAAACAAAAGAAAATAAAAGGCACAGATCCCCAGGATGGGTAAAACTACCAAATGGATCAGGGACCCAAATAAGCCATGCGTATCCAAAGTACCCTCCAAGTACTGCTGGGAAACAGAGCCCTGTGAAAGCTGCCCCAGTGCATCCAGGCTTCGTTCAGAGCAGAGATGGGAAGATTAAGCAGGATCCCTGGCCCCATGCATGGCACAGTCAGGTTCTGGTTTCAGCCAGGCTCCAGACTCAGTGTGCATCACAGGGACCCTTTACTCTGGATGCAAGGCCAACGTCCACACCAGCCTCATGGGGGAGAGGTGCCTTTGTTCCACCTGATCTTCAAACATCGGTTCTCACCAGAGGGATTCTTTCTTTCCAGAGCACAGTGTGGGACAATGTCTGAGGCAGTTTTGACAGCCATGACTTGGGGGGAGGGGCTGCTGGCCTTTAATCAGTAGAAACCGGTGTGAAGCTTGACATCCTACAAGAAGCCCTCCAACAAAAGACTGTTCCAGTGTCAAGGCTGAGAAAGTCTGACTTTAAAGGGAGTTTATAAACGAGGCGCCGGTGGCTCACGCCTGTAATCCTAGCTATTCAGGAGGCAGAGATCAGGAGGATCATGTTTAGAAGCCAGACTAGACAAATAGTTTGTGAGAGCCTATCTTGGGGGGGTGGGAAGGAGGTCTTTATTCCATTTATAATGGGAATAAGATGCACTCAGACCCACTGCTTCATTTCCCCTTCAGCCATTTTTCACATCTAATGTTCAGCCCCCGGGCTGTGACTACCTGAAGTCCCCATGCACCACCGTGGTCCTCTGTTGTTTGGGAAGATGGAGTGGCAGCCAATGGATGAGCCTCTCCATTGCCGGGATGGTGCTGGTTTCTGCAGCTCGGTACTGCTTGGTCCAGGTCTGCACCTGGCGGGGAAGGTAGTCCCCTGAGGGGAAGAGGATTAGAACATGGCCGTCATGCCAACAGCCTCCACAGGCTTTGAGACTCTCAGAAATGCTCTGTGGTGGTCCTGCATCTTTGAACATACTCGTGGTACTTGGCTATTTCCCATGATTCTCTTGCCCACCAGCTGTTTTACCTTGGCTGGTTCCATGTGGCCTGGATGCTATTCTCTAACACATGGCCTTCAAGCCTGCTCCCTGACCCTTGTGGAGACCACCTGAGCATCCTAATAGCCTTTACTGAATCCCTTTGTGGCTAAACAACAGGGGTTGACTAAGAGCAGGAACTCTGCAGCCGACTGCTGCAGTCTGAATCCATGTTGTCTGTTGTGTGATCTCAGGCAAATTAATTAACCTTCTGTGCTTAATTTTCCTCATCTTGAAATGGTGCTCGAGATGAGCTGCTGGGAGAATAAATACGTAAAACACCTGGCTCCCAGCTACTCAGGAGGCTGAGACAGGACGATCACTTGGCCCAGCAAATTCAAGGCCAGGCCGGGCACTGTAGTGAGACCCTGTCTCAAAAATAAAAAAAGGACAACAAAAACACTAAATGCTGACAAGGATGAGGAACAACTGAAATTCATACATTAAAAAAAAAGCAGCTGGTGGAGTGGCTCAAGCAGTAGAGCACCTGCCTAACAAGTGTGAGGCCCTGAGTTCAAATCCCAGTACCACACACAAAAAAACCCAAAGTTACAAGAAGAAGAGATTCTCCAAGTCCATGATGGGATGTACTCCAGGACCAAATGTGCAGTAAACAGATCTCCACTAAGATTAGCCTGGGCTCCGAAGGCAAGAGCAAAGTCCACCCAACACTTAACAGCTGCCTGGCAGTTAACACCTCACCATCCGGACCCTACTGGTAGAGCTGAGCCACTGGTGGGGCAACAGCTGCCAGAGGACAGATGGCCTGGCTCACCTTGCTTCCCATAGCTGTCCAGGCCAGCAGCCTGCAGGTCCACACTGTGAATCTGACACAGCACTCTGTTCATGGCAGAGTATATGGCTCGTCTCTGGCTGGGTTCCAAGCCTGGCAGGGAGGGGTCTTTGTAGATAAGGCCTGGGCAGTACTCCATCAAGTAGAAGGGGGTGCCAATGACACTGGGAAGGACACAGATGGGTGTCAGGGACCCAACACAGACAGTGGCAAGCTGTCTGCTCTGTTCTGAGCACATGGTTTGGGTACTGGGAAGAGCTCAGTTCTTCCTGGACATAATGGATGTTTCCTGGTTCCTTTGCACATAAGCACAGGGCATTTGAAGTACCCCTCCCCCAAAGATACATATGTACACACATGCACCTGTCTATATTTCTTAGCCAGCATGCTCTCTCTCCTCCTCAGCCTGCTGCAGAAGCAGGGGAATGAGTTTTAAGTGTCCTAACACACAAAGCGGCATAGTTAAAATGGGAGTTTTGGAACTGTATAGAACTAGGTTTAACTCCCACCTACGCCAGTTACTAGCAGTGTAACTGCTAAGAGACTTACTAAACCTCTCTGAACTTTGTTGTTTAATCTATAAAACATGCCTACTTCAAAGGGTAGCTGTCAGAACCAAGGGATCAAATATACAGAGTGCCTGGGATGATGTCAGGTTCCAGTAAGAGTCAATAAACATCCCTTCTTGTTACTGATGCGATTTTTACCACTGTTTAAATTACTGGCGCCTATGCCATCCTGATTAGTATTGAGTGACCTACCAAGAGGTCACTGATGGACCTGTTAGTTCTGACTAGAAATTAGTTTTACTATTCTAAAGAGTAGTTTTGAAAATTCTATCATTATAAATGTTTGTCCTGACTTGAAAAGCTGTTATAAAAGACTTTCCTGGGTGCCGGGCATGGTGGTACATGCCTGTAATCCTCCCGAAGCAGGAGGACTTTGAGTCCCAGGCCAGCTTGAGCTATATAACAAGACCCTGTCTTTACAAAAAAAAAAAAACTGGATTGGGCGCTGGTGGCTCACACCTGTAATCCTAGCTACTTAGGAGGCAGAGATCAGGAGGATCATAGACAAATAGTTTTGGGAAATCCTGTTGAAAAAACCCATCATTTAAAAGAGCTGGCAGAGTGACTCAAGGTGTAGGCCTGAGTTCAAACCCCAGTACTGCAAAAAAAAAAATTGATATAATTAGAGAAATTTGAATATTATTTAATAATATTAAGTAATATTATTAAAGTACAGTCAGCTGTCTATATTCATGTGTCCTGCACCCATGGATTCAACCAATCATTGATCAATAATATTTGGAAAAACTGCAACTGTACTGAACATGTATAGATTTTTTTCTTGTCATTATTCCTAAGTAATACAGTATGACAACCACTTATGTATCACCTATATTGTGAGAGGTACTGGAAGTCATGTAGGGATGATTTAAGGTACACAGGACAACATGCATGGGTTCTGTGCAAAGACTGTGGCATTTCGTGTAAGGGACTTGGTATATTGGGGCATCCTGGAAACAATCCCTCATGGACACCTCCCAAGAACTACTGTTAATTGTCTTAGATGTGATAGTGGTGACGTCATTGTAAATTTGGAAGAGATGTGAGCTGTCTGTAACTTACTTCAAAAGCCTCAGAAAAGGCCATTTACGAATGTGTGAGACATATAGCACACACACACAGGTCCCTCCTCTCAGTCGTCAAAAGCAAGTGTGGCAAGTAGTAACAAGGTGTTAATCCAGATGACATGTAAGTAGGTGCTTATTAGACTATTTTTTTCTCCTTTGAACTTTTCTGTATGTTTCAAAATACTTATAATTTAAAAGTTGAGGGAAAAAAATAGACTCAAAAAAGCAGGTTATGATGCAACTTAAAACAGTTTAGAAAGACCACAATAAAAATTAAATTAAATAAACAACACAAAACTAGGTAAATATATATTTTTAAAATGCTAAACAGGCTATTTTCTACCCATCCCCCTTAGGCAGGCCTGCTTCATGTTTCAGGATAACTTAAAGAGCCTCTAAGCTGCTGGAGAGTTTCTTTTCTCTCCAACCCTAACAAATTTGGGTCAGTAAACAGGCTTTTCTGTCCTGTAGCTTCAATATGCAATGGCAAAAATACATGTGAATGTTACCTTGAATCGTCACAGAAGTCAAGGACTGTGGGGACAGGTACTCCAACATTTTCAAGGGCTTTCATTATCCTGCCAGAACAAATAAAAATGCCCAAAACTGTGTGTAGAACTGATGAGATTTTCTTGTAATTATTTTTCCAATTTAAAAAATAGTACACTGGGGCTGGGATGTAGCTCAGAGGTAGGAGGCTTGCCAAGCATGCACGAGGTCCTGGGTTTGATCCCCTCGCAATGCAATACACACACACACACACACACACACACACACACACACAAACATGCACTAATTACAGTATTTCTACTTTGGGGGGCAGTACTGGGGTTTGAACTCAGGGCCTTGGGCTTGCTAGGCAGGTGCTCTATCACTTGAACCACACCCTCAGCCCTGTTTTGCTTTAGCTATGTTTTAGGTAGGTAGGGTCTCACATTTTTTTCGTGTAGGGATAGCCTCAGACCATGATCCTCCTACCTAAGCCCTTCTATGAGCTGGGATTATAGGGACACACCACTTATTTATTTATTTATTTTGCGGTACTGGGCTTGAACTCAGGGCCCACACCCTGAGCCACTCCACCAGTCCTTTTTTGTAAAGGTTTTTTTTGACACAGGGTTGAGAGAACTATTTGCCCTGCTGGCTTCAAACCATGATTCTCCTGATGCCATATTATGTATCATGCTCAAGTACAGCTCATTTTTTAGTACAGTGTGCATTCCTGGATATTTTGGGTGACATTCCTGCAGTCCAAAATTCCTCGGTACCTCTGGGAACTGCTCTCTGAGAGAGCTCATAAACAGGATGCACAGAAAAGAGGGCGGCATTGTCACAGTTTTGGGGTGTCTAATACACCTGCTACTACACAGGCACATCTTTGTAAATATTAACTAGCTACAGCTTTCCTCCCCTGCGTAGTCCCTAAGGTTTCATGGTCATTAGTCAGCCATCCCTGACAAATCTGGACAAGTCAGATTGTAGGAACTCAACAGTCCAGAGGAGGCAGAGCACATGGAGAAGGAGGAGGGACCAGGAGCTGATGTCATATTGTGACTGCATCTTTCCTATGTAGAGCATAACAGGCCGCAGTGAGAAACAAGAGAAAGAAGGGGACTTTCCCAAGCAAGCCCATTCTAGAGCTCGCCCACGGCTTTGCACCCATCCAAAAGCCCTGGGTGTAGCTAGTGGGATAGCCCATACCTATAATCACAGCACTGAAGAGACTGAGGTAGGAGCATAGTAAGTTCTAGGCCAGCCTGGACAACAAAGCCAGATCCCTATCAAAAACATAAACAAAACAAAACCAAGAAAGTCCTGGAGTTGAGGATGTAGCTCAGAGGTAAAGTGTCTGCCTGGGGTGTACAAAGCCTTGGGTTTGATCCTCAGCACTGTCAAAACAAAAGTCTTTAAGACTTAAGATGTATTGATCCTGTCTTTTTTCTTCTAAAGGTTCTTAAAAAATGCATTGTCTTACAGATTTAAGTATACAAAGAGAAGACAAACTTAAATAAAATTAGGTAGTTGGGAGGCCAAGGCAAGGAGTCACAGATTAGCCTGGGAAGCATATGAAGATCTCAAAACAAAAATGAAAAACAAAAAATGGTCTCGTATTCCTATCTGAAATAATGTGGAAATTCACCCTTGCTGTTTTAAACATCTCAGGCTCTTAGATACTCACCTGTCAGCTTAGGGCTGCACCTGCACACTGTGGAGGTCTGGTGGGCAAGCACCAGCAAGCATCCCCTGGCCCCTGAGATCTTACCTGAACTCTCTCTCTATTGCATGAGCAGATGGAAGGAGTGTCCCAGGGGGTTTCTTCCTCAGAACCAGCTGACGATCAGCCAGCCTGATGTAGTAAGTGGGATTTGACTGTCCATGATCAAACTGAAGGAGTTCCAAAGGGCCTGCAAGTATGAAATGACACTCAAATCACAGCTGGGCCAGGTCTGGGGCGATGCTCCTTCCTGCTTCAGGATGCAGAATGGCCTCACCTGGGATGCAGTGGCAGAAAAGCCCCTCCTCCCTGGGTACCACCTCTACTGAGCATCCCTGGCAGGCACATCCACCAGTTTCTAAACACATGCTGTTACAGTGTAGCAAAGGCCAATTCCTGGGCTGGGGGCATGGCTCAAGTGATAAAGCACCTGCTTAGAAAGCATGAGGCCCTAAGTTCGAACCCCAGTACTGCCAAAAAAGACAAAAAAGAAAAAAAGCCACTTCCTTTCCACTCCATCACCTTCTCATGAACAGAGCACATCTGGCCATATGGATGCTTTACAACCAAGGGTGAAAAGCACCCCATGTGTCCCTCACCCTTACTCAGTCACACAATGCCTAACCCTGCTATGACAGCCGAAAGGAGCTGTCAGAGGCCTTTAGCTCAAGCCAAAGCTGCTTGTGGGAGGTGCGTTTTTCCACCCTGCTAGCTGCATGCTGTGGCTCCCTTGTGAGCTCCTGGCGGAGGTGGACCTAATTCAACCTCAGCGTCAGGACAAAGCTGAACTCCATGTAGATTTGTTTCACACACTCAGGAGAGCTGGCCAGAACAGGGGTCAGCCTGGTCCCACGGACCCTTCAACTTTTTGGAGGCGCTACCAAGAACCCAACCACTGTAAGATATGCTAGCATAAAAGTCCATAAATAAAAGTTTATGGGCTGGCAGAGTGGCTCAAGTGGTAGAGCACCTGCCTAGCAAGCATGAGGCCCTGAGTTCAGACCTTAGTACCACCAGAAAGAAAAAAACAATAAGTGAAAGTTTATAAGGATCGAGTGGATGAGGCAAAGCTTTGTCACCAGGTGGAATTCTCTTCAAAAGCTCACAAGGCACCTGTTTTTCTGAGGGTGAAATGTGAAGAATGAGAGAGGAATCTTTAAAAAGTTGGGTCAATTTGTTGCTCTTTAAAATCATGCAAGGTTTTTTTTTGTGGGACTGGGGATTGAACTCAGGGCTTCACACTTGCAAAGCAGGCACTCTACCACTTGATCCACACCTCCAATCCATTTTGCTCTGGTTATTTTGGAGATGGGATCTCATGAATATTTGCCTGGATTGGCCTTGAACCGTAAACCTTCCAGTTTCTGCCTCCTCAGTAGCTGGGATTACAGGCATGAGTCAGTGGCACCTGGTTCAAATCATGCAACTTTTAAGATACCTTCATAAAACAGGCTGTTGTCTCAAAAGAATTAGAAATACTCAAATGCCCCTGAGCACAAACTGCAATTCCCAAGTTCTCCCTCCCCAGCAGCCATCTGTAGGTGGGTGCTGCCATCCCAAACTCTGAAGTGGATAATGGGGGTGGGGGACAGGTGTACTCTTGTGGATCAATAAAAAAGGGAGTTAATGCTTGTCCCCAAGCAACACTGAAAGTAGTACTCAGACCTGCCAGGCTTGAAGGCCATTTTTCTCACCACGTCGCCTTTCTCTCCAGCCTGGTTGATCGGGTTTGAAAGTGAGAAGCAAACTGAAAGGCTGCCATACCTGTGGCTCGGAGCCGCAGCACATCTTTGAGGTACTTCTCCAAGGCATCCTTTGGGATTTCCATGGTCTTCCTCACAGGGCGAGTGTTGGGAATCCCCTTGCGCAAGGGAAAACCCAGAAGAGTTTCCAATTCCTTCACTGCAGTTTCTGGATCATCAACCTGGTTTCAAAGAGAATCCCAACCATGTGTCTGTCAGCTCTGGCCTCTTCTCTGCCAGTTTCTACTAGGGCCACTCCTTACAGGGAAATGCCCATGGGTTCAGTTCTTTAGGGGAGGCCACTGGAGCCAGGACTCTCAGCTAACAAGGAAGCAGAATGACTTTCTCTTCCATTTAATTCCTAACCACACTGAACTATCTACTGCATGGAAGAGCGCTGTGTAAGAGTTCACAATAAGCTGAGCCTGGTGGTGCACACTTGTAATCACAGCCATTGGGAAGCTGAACCAGGAGCATCGTGAGTTTCAGGCCAACCTGGGCTACATTGTAAGACTGTTTTTCAAAAAACCAACATAGATAGACAGACAGACAGACAGATAGACAGACAGATAGATAAATAGATAAAATAAAATATCCTGTCTCAAAAAAGAAAAAATACATTTTGTGCAGAGGGCAGAAGCCTGTGCTGCAGTGTTGGTCTGTCCCTCCATTTGTCAGCTCAACAATGAAAACCTCTAACACAGAAAGCTGGCCTGTGACCCCTGTCACTTGGCTTCTGTGCTTCACAGCCATGTCCTGGGGTATCCCAGGACTCTACCTAAAAAAACATCGCTTGGCCAGTCTGAGCACCACCTCAAATGCCTTCACCTGCAGCTCCTTTCTCAAACGGCCTTCTTCACACAGGTTTGTCTTGCCTGCCACTGCAAATACAAGCAGCTTCTCTCGTAGATCTCATCATTAGTGAAAAATGAGGCGACTATGGAAAGGCAGGGGAAGTCACTATGGAAACGTATAGCTGCAGACGTGTAAAGACCACACAGAGATGTTTGCACTAAGTCCTGGTGCACAGAAGGGCTCACAAACCAGTGACAGTGACCTTGATGGTGTGAATGCCAAGGCTGGCAGCTGCTTTTAAATTTGGTCCAAGGTCATCCAGAAGGATGGATTCGGAAGGCTGCAGGCCGAGCCGCTCCAAGCACAACTGGTATATTCTAGGGTCTGGCTTACAGATGCCTTCCATGCAGGACTCCACCACCTAAGGGAGGAGAGAGGGGGGTTCCTAAAGGTGGAGCTCCCACACTTACCCTGATATATTTTTTTAGAGAAAAAGCAGAAATGAGACATTGAGAGTTATTAAAACAAGTAACTTAAGAATGCTGTGATAAATTGAGCATGGTGGTGCATGTCTGTAATCCCAGCACTTGAGAGACTGAGCCAGGAAGATCACCAGTTCAAGGGCAGCTTGGGCTACATAGCAAGACCCTGTCTCAATTCTCTCCACCATCACCCGCTCCTCCCCCCCCCAAAAAAAAAAGGAAAGAAAGAGGGCTGTGATATAGAATGATGCTGCCTTCTTAAGTTGGGAGATTCTGGGTCACAACCTGGGCTTGACAAACTTGAGAAATCACAGCTCTGGGTCAGACACCATGGCCCTGTACAAACAACTGGCCCCAATCTCATCATTAAATGGGAATAATAACACTTTCTTATCTAGCTTAGTGGTTACAAGAAACTTAAAGGGAACCTTGAGTGAGTTCCAAACTAACAAGGCCCTTGTTAATGTCACATGTGGTTACACAGTAGAAAAGCTGCACATTTCACTGAAGGGATCCAAGGCCATGTGACAAGAGAAAGCCACAAACAGAATCTGAGATCCCTCACTGCATCTCATGGGGTCTCACACCTATATTCCTATGTACTTGGGAGGCAGAGATCAGGAGGATCACGGTTTGAAGCCAGCCCGGGCCAACAGGTCACAAATACTTATCACAAAAAAGGACTGGTGGAGTGGCTCAAGTCATAGAGTGCCTACTTACCAAACACGAGGCCTTCAGTACACCACTACCACCAAAAACAAAACAAAACAAAAACCCAAGAGGGCTTATGGAGATGTTTTTGCTAGGTATAACCTAAGGTTCAAATTCAGAATGTAAATGTGGTCTCTAAGGCTCATGTTCCAATCATTTATCAAATCCCATAAATGTTTAGCCCTGTCAGAGCACAATAAAACTTTTAAAAGCTCTATTGCGACCTGTTACATCTAAGCCTAACTTAGTCACATCATTGACTCCAGAGCTGCAAACGGGCAGCTTTTAATGGTGCACCCTGAAGCACCAGTGCACACCTGTTTCTATTCATCGCCTGGGCTTACCACATCAAACTGTTTCCGGTCCAGGGGCAAAAAGCTTTTCCCATTGGAAAGATAAAAATTGTTGCTCAAGACTGCAGTTTGAAGGCCTTTTGCCCGAATGTGAGAGATGGCCTCAGTCATCACCGGGAACTGCTTTGCCACTCGCTTACTGGTCAGCAAAGAGAAAAAGGAGTCCACAGGCACGGAGGTCTCTGACTACAAACAGGAAAGGGGAGAGAAGAACCTGAAGTCATTAGCATGAGAAGTCTTCATGACTCACCAGACAGAATCCATTCCTGGCTTCCTATTGCCACCTGGTTTTCAGGGCCCGGGCCACTGGCTTGTTTGCCTATGTGCCAAATTCCATGTATGATTTGTGAGATTGTGTTTGCTTTTTGAGACAGGGCCTCACTCTGGTGTCCAGATCAACCCCAAATACCTGGGCTCAAAGGATCCTCCTGTCTAAGCCTCCTGAGTGGTTGGGACAGTAGAGGTATGCCAAGATACCTGGCTACATGTGAGTTTTTAAAACTGACTTAGAACAGGCATGGGAGTTCAAGCCTGTAATCACAGTACTAGGGAGGTAGAAGCAGGAGGATCTTGAATTCAAGGCCAACCTGGCTATACAGCAAGACACTGTATCAAAAATCTAAAAGAAAAAAACGAACTGGGGGCTTGAATCAAGTGTTAGAACATCTGCCTAGAAAACATGAGGGCCCAAGTTCAAATCCCAGTACCACCACCACCAACAAAAAAAGACTTAGAGTCACAATGAGTAAAGAATAGGGCCATGTACATAAATACCACAGTTACATGAGTTCTTTATTCCAGGCATGGGGGCTGGTGGTGTGGCTCAAGTGGTAGAGTGCCTGCTTTGCAAGCTCAAGGCCCTGAGTTCAAACCCTTGTCCCACCAAAAAGCAAACAAAAAAAGAATTGACTAAGCATCTATATTATAGTTACCTTAAAAAATGAAAAATTATTCCAGTCACGGACTGACAATTTTTAAAAAGCCAGAATGTCACAAGAGGATGCATTAAACACACAGTTTATTTTTAATGATCTGGAAGGCATTTAATCATGTGCTCTGCATGACCATGATGAACTTTAGTTCTGATCCTTTTTGTGTATGTGTGGGTCTAGGGATTGAACCCAGGGCCTTACACATATGAGGCAAGTGCTTTCCCACTGACTGACATTCTCAGCCTAATTTTGTTTTCAATTTCAAGTTGTGTTGGTTCTGAAAACTCTCATTATCTATCAAAATCTGCAAAGGCAAGTCTGGTATTTTATGTATGCACATATATTTTATAACAACTTTACTGAAATATAATTAACATACCATTTAGTTTGCCTATTTAAAGTATACAAGCTGGCCAGGCACTGGTGGCTCACGCCTATAATCCTAGCTACTCAGGAGGCAGAGATCAAGAGGATAGCAGTTGCATGCCAGCCAGGGTAAATAGTTCACAAGACTCTATCTCAAAAAAACCCATCACAAAAAAGGGCTGGTGGAGTGGCTCAAGGTGTAGGCCTTCAGTTCAAGCCCCAGTACCACAAAATAAAGAAAGAAAGAAAGAAAAAAAGTATACAAAGTCAATGTATATTGTCGTGCAACCATCACAATCAATTTCAGAACACTTTTATTACCCTAAAGAGAAATGGCACTCATTAGCAATGTCCTCATTTTCTTCCAACACCATAATCCCTAGTTCTAGAAAACCTCTCCTCTTACTTTCTGCATCTGTAGATTTGAGTACCCTGGCATTCCATATTAATGGAATCATATCATTTGTCATCTTTTTTTCTTTTTTTTTTAGTACTGGGGTTTGAACTCAGGGTCTACATTTTGAGCCACTCTGACAGTCCTTTTTTGTGAAGGGTTTTTTCAAGATAGGGTCTCTCGAACTATTTGCCCAGTCTGATTTTGAACCTTGATCCTCCTGATCTCTGCCTCCTGAGTAGCTAGGATTACAGGCATGAGCCACTGACACCCAGCACTTATATATTTTTAATTGTGGAAAATATGCAGAACATAAGCTTTACCATTTTAGCCATTTTTAAGTGTACAGTTCAGTGGCATTAAGTCACATTGTGTGCCACCATCCACCCACCGGACTTCTCTTCCTGTTACATTTTAAAGTATATTTTAGTAGAGTTATGCAAAGGTTAAATGAGTTTATATAAATAGAATGCTTAGAATAATGCACAGCAGAGAAAATGTTCAATATTGTTATTGATTTAATAAGCTTTCAGATCAAAGCCATTATGCAGATGGCTCAGAGGAAAGAATATTTTTAATTAATTATTTATTAATGTATAAGTTGAGCCCCTAGAGATGGAATCAATAGCTTGAAAACATATAATGGGTTATTGGGTTTTCGCTTTATTTTCAATTTAACCAACTTCTGGGTAAATTTTACAACCATATTCAAAGCAAAAGGGAATAATGAAGAAATGCAAGTGTCTTTATCACTTACTAATTCAGAGCAAAGTCTCCCAAATTCTTGTAAGAAAGCCTCAGTTGTTACTTCTCCTCTCATAAATCTCACCCAGGGCCCAGTTTCACCACCTTCTATTAAGGCCTTCAGTACAGTTCCGGAGGGGATATGATTCTGTACCTCCCATTCTGTAGGAAGCAAAATATCCAAAAATGAAACACAGGACAAACGGCTGGGGCTTGGGAAGCCCAGGGGAATTGTCATACCAGTTCCAAGGACATCACTGTGGCGCTCAGAAGGGGACACAATCTCAACCTTAGTCCTGCAAGGGGCAGATACTAATGTGTGCGACAGGCAACATTAGGTCCTTACCACCCCATGTGATGATTCAGGACACCATATCATAAATGGCTGGACGAGACATCAGGTCACTTACTGCTGTGGCACGGATAAGGAAATGCATGAAGGAGTGAGCTAGGTTCTGACAGCAGACCAGATCAAGCCCTGAATGTTGTGAGTCAGTCACCCTTCCTGGCAGCACAGCTGGAAGACTGAACCAGTCACTGGGGACTGTCTTTGTGGAATAAGCAAGAAAATTCCCATCCACAAAGACCTAAGGCAGTATGTGGATCAGCATTTGTGCATTACTGGGAACTCTTGGATAAGGGTGTTTTTTCTTGTACACGTTGGTTCTCTTCTATATAATACAGTTGCTGGGCTTTTATATATGTTATACATAAAATTCATGATTATATACCTAAAACATAACAGTTTATACATATGTTGTTTTGAAATGAAAACACTCTTGTGTTTTTTTTCTAACAAAGTAGTACCTGTGTATTGAAAATATTTTGGACAATATAGATAGTATAAAAAGAAAGCAAAGAGCTGGAGGTGTGGCTCAAGTGGTAGAGCACCTTCCTGGAAAGTGTAAGGCCCAGGGTGCAAACCCCAGTACTTCTGAAAAGATAAATAAGTAAAAAAGAAAGTAAAATGACAAGCATCTTATTCTTCAGAAATAACCAATGTTAACAGTATGGTATATGTGCTTTGAGAACAATAAGACTTTAAAGCTCAATCTAAAAATAATATTTCCTTCATTTTAGGGCTAATCTAAAGCAAATAACCCTTTTCACAGTCCCAGAGATAGCAGCCATGAGCTGACCGAGCTAAACAAGTACAGTCTCTAAGGAGAGCATTCTGTGGTGTCCGTCAAAAACTTAAACTGACATACACAGGATACAGTAATTCCACTCCCAGAAACTTCTTCAATATATTTACAAAAGTAAGCAAAGATTATATGCCAGATTCTCTGTACATAATTGCTCATAATAAAAAGGACTAGAAAATTAAATGGACATTAAATTAACAATGATACGTCCACATAAAGGAATACCACACACGTTAATATATATAAACTAGATGAATGATCAAAAACCATGGCTTGGGGGGCTGGGGTGCAGCTCAGTGGTTAGAGTGCTTGCCCACCATGTGCCCTGAGTTCCATTCCCAGCACCACAAAAAAAGAAAAGAAAAAAACATGGCTTGAAGGTCAAATTATGTCTGCTACATGTCTGTTTATTTGTTTGTTGGTGTTTGTTTTTTGCATTGCTGGATATTGAACCCAGGACCTCGTAACAGGCAAGTGCTCCACTACTAATTAACTATATCCCCAGCCCTCCTACCTGTTTTCATAAATAAAGTTTTACTGGAACACAACCACATCTATTTCTTTACTATCGTCTGCTTTCTCACTATTATGATAAAGGTTAATAGTTGTGATAGAGACCCAAATACCTTTGACAAGGACATTATGAAACACAATTATGGGAAAAAGCTTGCCAACACTTGAACTAGACCTTTGCCTATCGATATGAAAAAGCTGGCAAAGGGCTGAGCATTTGCTTAGCATGTGTGAGGCCCTGGATTCAGTCCCCAGCACCTAAAAAAAAGTTGGCAGAATATTCTAAGTAAAAAAAAAATGTACAGAATAATTGGCAGAGTATGATCCAATCTGTGTACGTATATATATGCATTTTATCCAGATAAACTCATAAATCAATGCATACAGATATATAAATACATAAAATGTTTTTCGGCAGCACTGTAATTTGACCTCAGGGCTTTGTGCTTGCTAGGCAGGTACTCTACCCCTTAAGCCTTGCCTCAGCCCTTTTTGCTCTAGTTATTTTGGAAAGAGGTCTCACCTTTTCCCCAGGCTGGCCTGGACCCAGGTCCTCCTAGTTTATGTTCCCTGTCACAGCTGGGATGACAGGCATATGCAACCATGTCCAGTTTTTTCTGTTGAGGTGGAGTCTCACAAACGTTTTGCCCAGGCTGGCCTCAAACCATGATCCTCCTGATCTCTGCCTCCCTAGTAACTAGGATTATAAGTGTGAGTCACTGGTGCCCTACTAGATACATAAAACTTTTCAAAGGATAACAAGAAACTTTTGATAATGATAACCACAGAAGGCTGAACCTATTGAGGAAGGGAGATGGCAGCAGGAAGTTTCCTTTGTATTTTATACTCTTTTAGCACTGTAATCAATAAATGAGAGAGACATAACTGGCTTTCAAAATGGGAAAAAATTTAATTAAATCTCCATTTTGCACCATCACAAAAATAAATTCCCAATAAATTAAATACCCAAATCAGAAAAACAAAACTTTAAAACTCAGAAAACAATATAGAACATCTTTATTAACTTTAAGAAGGAAAGTCTTTTCTGGGAATGGTGGCTCATGCCTGTAATCCCAGAACTTAGGAGACTGAGGCATAGCCAGGCACCAGTGGCTCATGCCTGTAATCTTAGCTACTCAGGAGGTAGAGATCACAAGGATCAAGGTTCAAAGTCAGCCTCAAGCAAATAGTTCATGAGACCCTATCTCAAAAAACCCATCTCAAATAAGGGCTGGTGGAGTGGCTCAAGGTGTAGGCCCTGAGTTCAAATCCCAGTACTGCAAAAAAGAAAAAAAAGACTGAGGCAGAAAGACCTTGGTGTGTTCATGACCAGCCTGGGCTGATCATGAACCATCTCACCAGCCTGGGTGAGATGCTGTCTCAAACAAAAAAAGAAAGAAGGAAAGAGTTTGTTAACCAAGAATCAGAAAGCTCAAGCCTTAAAGAATAAGTGCAGATGACTTTGACAACATTAAAAATGAAAACTTTGGTATGGCAAAAAAGTGTTATAAACAAAGTCAAAAGACATGTCACAGAAGGGACAAAATGTTTGCAGGCAACATTAACTGACAAAAAGTTATTAGAAACCAACAAGAAAAATGAGCAATTTAGAGAACAAAAAACTGAGTAAGCAATAAATATGCCAAAGAACAATAAAAAACACAGAGAGCTGAACCTTACTAGCAATCTGGAAAATGAAGTCAAAGTAACAGAGAGAGAAATACAGGGATGGAAGTTTCCCCCATCACACCAATAAAAATGCAGAAGTCTGAGCATGCAGTTATAATCCTGCGTACAACTCTCAAGTGTCTGGGCCAAACTCTGAAAATTTAGTCACGTTCATGTTAATTTTACAGTAAGCTAAAAGCTGAAGTCAAAGCTTGGTGAGCTTTTCCAAAAAGTGCCAGATGGTGTATATTTTAAGTTGTGGGGCTATCAGGTCCTTGTCAAAACTATCCAAATCTTGCCATTACAGGGCAAAAGCAGCCAGGGACAACATGTAAATGAATGGGCCTGGCTGTGTTCCAAAACGACTTCATTTTTATAGACACCGAAATTTTAATTTCTTATGTCACAAAATCTTATTCTTGTTTTGACATTTTCCAGCTCTTTCAAAAGGCAAGCGTCACTCTTAGCTGGCAGGCCACATGAAAACTGACAGCAGGCTAGATTTTCCCCACAGGTCATAGATAACGCAGCTCTGGCTTAAATGTAAAATAGTAAGAGTATGACATTGAGCTGGGGATGCAGACCAGAGGTGGGGGCTTGCCTAGCATGTGTACGGCCCTGGGTTTGAATGCAGCCTAGCAACACACACCTCGAGAGTATGATGCTTGAGGTGAGCTGAATTCTAGTGCTTTTTTGTTGGTTTTCAGGGCTGGTATTGAACCCAGGGCCTGTGCATGCTAAGCAGACACTCTACCACTGACTACACCCTAACCCCTGAGTACCAGTGTTTTTTTTTTTTTTCTTTTTTTATCAAATTACCTTTGATATGGTTCACCAGAAACAAATAATATGAGAAGCTCAATCGAGGAAATTACAGAGAGAATACAAGGTCTCAGAACTCTGTTCATTCATCTATCTGGTGGACATTTCCTGAAAGACTGAGCCAGTGCTGAGCTGGAAAGGTAAAGTAAATAAATTCCACCTGGGGTCCTGGAACCCAAGAGCCCCACAGAGTAGATATGAACGGTCCCACTGCATTGGTGAAGGTGAAGCAGACGTGGTGCATGCTATCTAGGACACTCCACCTGGGGACAAGGTAGAAAGTCCTGACAGAGGAGAAGGCTTAAAGCTAATGATAGAAACCACAGGTTTAGGGATGGCGTGTAGCTCAGTGGTAGACTGCTTGCCTAGCATATATAAATGTGCACTCTGGGTTCCATCCACAGCACTACAAAAGAAAAAAAAAAAACACAAGATTTCCTGAGGACTTAGAAGATTCCAGACACTGTGCCGAAGAATACCCCCCCAAAACTTGTCATTGAAACAACAAGGAAAGGGCTGGGTGCGTGGTTAAGGCAGAAGAGCACCTACCCGGCAAGTACAAGGCCCTGAGTTCAAATCCTAGGACTTCTACAAACGAAAACAAAGGTAAGAGTAGGATTGAACAGAGGGGAGACACGGAAAGGTGGAGGCCAGCAGATGGAACAGAACTGGCAAAGGCACAGGCATACAAAAAGCATGTGTGTCTGGTATGTTTGGAAAACATCCCATAGTCCCCGGGCAGCTGATGCGTGAGTAAATGGTGTGACATGGGGCAGAAGCTAATCGGGAGAGCCCTGAATCCCAGGTGAAAGCTGGGGGACAATATGCAGGCATTCCAGGCTTGGAAGCATAGGAGGGAAGGAAGATGTGCATCTCAGAATGCAGTCCTGGGTGCTGTGTGGAGGGCAGAAGTGCCAGAGAGCCAGAGGCAGGCACAGGTGTTAGGAAGTGAATACAATTGCTCGGGTGTGAGAAGACTGGACTCTAAACTTGGGGAGAAGCAGCAGGAATGGAGAGAGGGAAGTAGGTTCTCAAGATATTCTGAAAGAATTCTAGCAACTCCCTGTCCAGTAATCGCTATGTTCTCTGTAAAAGAAGTATAATCCCAACAGCTGAGATAGGAAGATCACCAGTTTCAGCCAACCTGGGCTACATAGTAAGAAATTGTTTCAAAAAATAAAAAAAGAGGAGCTCAAGCTGTCAGCATAAGGTTGGGGTGAGAGTGAGGAGCCTGGAGGAGCTGACAATGCATGTGAAAGGAAGTAGAGTGGAGGCAGAGGCTTTGGAATAGCACCAAGGATCCGGCTAAGGTTGAAGCATGAAAACTAGCTCATGTGGCCAGTTTGCCCAGCAGTGCCAGGCAGCCTAGACACAGAGGCACAGAACCCCTGTACAAGGTTGACTTAGGAAGGATACTGGCCAGCCAGCCTCCACAGAGAGACCAAACAAGAGGGACAGCTGTTGGCCCCTTTTCCTTCCCATGGCTGGGATGAGGATGTTATAGCAGGAGGTTAGGCAACTAAGACAGACCATGAAGTGGAAGGAAATAAAGAGAACTCACAGCACAGCTGAGGGAGAGAGAGAGAGGGAGGGAAGCAGAGGAAGGGAGAGAGGGAGGGAGTGAGGGAGGAAGGGAAGGAGAGAGATGAAGCTGAACCCTAGTCCCAGACCACATGCCTAAGCTTTCATGTGAAACTATCTTTTTTTTTTTTCATGTGAAACTATCTTGTGTCAGTCTCTGTTTTGTTATTGTTTGTAACACCAAAAGGCAAAATGAATGTATCTAGTGTAAGTGGAACTGAGCTAAGAAAGAAGCAAAACCAAGCTAAGGGAGGATGAGGAGGCAAGGCTGGACATGGCAGTTTGGGGTGCAGGCTTAGGGGAGCAAGGCTGTGACCCAGGGGGAGTTCATTGAGCATTTAGGATTCTACAGCTAGCACCGTTCCCAGGAAAGCGTGGTTACTCTAAATACAGTTCCCCTTTACTGAGAATATGGGATGCGCCAGCCCTCACTGAGCCAAGCACGTGCTTCCGTGGACTGTCTCATTTCTCTTGCTCTTAGAAACACTGTTCCCAAGCAGTGATCAGAGAAACACTTGGGAGTAGCTCAACAAGGCAAAAAGAAGTTTTACTTCTGCAGAAGGGTGCAGCCACAGACCAGAATCTGATAGGCAGAACACACTGAGAGGGGAGTCAGCTTGGTTTTGATCTCTCTTTGGCCCTCACCCTGATGGATGGGTTTGGGTTCACAATCTTTGCGATTGGTTACTTAGAAACGGGGGCATGTGGGAAAAGGGGGACCTTGAAGCAGGGAGAACAAGCAAATTCTTTTGGGCAATATTCATCTTTAAGCAAGCAGTTTGAGAATAGGGCATCTTAGTAAATAGTTCTTTGACTGCAAGAACCTTGCAAGGTCAAGCCACCCTTCACAAAGTTCGCAGGCAGCAATTTGGGGAGGGAAGCTGGCACCTACACAGTGACAGTTAGACATTAACTCCTTTGACAGAAAACACCTGACTTCAGTTGATTCTCACATCCCCAAAGCCCAAAGATTATTATTATTAATCTTATAAAATTAGCACTATTATTAGTCCCACTTTCATGATGAGGAAACTAAGACCCAGAGCAGCTGAGTAATTTGCCCAAAACACTTTAGCCACTAAGGAGTGCTTGGCATTTGACACAAGGACCAGCGCACTGCCCACTAGATACACTGTTGCCTAAAGGTTCTCTGTCTCCCCATTGTCCTCATTCCCCACCACCTCAGTCCCCTAAAGGGAAAGAGAAGGAAGGGCTCACCTGCAGCCACTCTCCCTGGAGAGGGAATGAGAACTCCACCCATGTCGAAAATCACTGCTCTGTAGACACCACGTCCAGAATGTGTCCATCGGTGTGCTCCCTGATGCCTGCACTGGATAGGGCCCAGGATGGCTGCCCTCCGTGCCCACTGAAGACAGGAGGATTGGAAAAGTCTCCTTATGCACATAGTGAGGCCGAGGCTGCAGGGGAAGAAGGCACAGGACACTGCTTGACCTTAGTCTCCATCCATCGGACATCAGAACTGGTCCCCAACTGACCTCAGCATCTCCTCCCCCTCTGACCACTCCCCAAAGTACCCAAGCTAGAAAAGTGGGATTCGGCCCTGACTTTCCCTACTCTTAGCTTAGCCACCTCACTTGGGTTGCACCCGCTATGGATTCTTCTTCTTGAACACCGCCATCTGTATTTCTTTCCTTCCTCACTGCCACCGTCTGTCCATCTGTCGGTGGATCCTAGGCCATCCTCCTGCCCCTTCTCACACCTCCCTCCAATTCTTTTTACACTCATCAGCCAGAGAAATCTTCCAAAAGTGCAAGTCATGTCATATCTTAACCCTAAAAAAAACCTTCAACGTGGTGGTATACACCTTCAGGCGTGGTGGTACACAGCTACTCAGGAGGCTAAGGTAGGAGGACTGAGAGTTCAAGGTCAGCCTGGGCAACTTATCGAGTTGCCCTGTAAAAAATAGCTGGGGATGTGGCTCAGTGGTACAGCACTTGCCAAGTCTGTGCAAGACCTTGGGTTCAATCCCCACCTGCAAACAAATAAAATTAAACTTTCCATGGCCCCTATTGCCCTCAAGATAAACTCAGTTCCTCAACCTGGCTAAAAGGCTCCCTAAGATCTGATCCCCACTTCCCACAACACCTCCCCACTTCTTTTTTGGGAGGGGCAGTACTGGGGCTTGAACTCAGGGCCTTCACCTTGAGCCACTCCACCAGCCCTATTTTTACAAAGGATTTTTTCACGATAAGGTCTCAGGAACTATTTGCCTGTGCTGGCTTGGAACCAGGATCCTCCTGATCTCTGCCTCCTGAGTAGCTAGGATTATAGGTATGAGCCACTGGCACCTGGTTAACTCCCCACTTCTTAACCTCAGTCTGGGTGACATGCACACAAATGTATATGTGGTTTCTGCAAACACACAGGGTCCTCCTGTCTTTGCATATACTGTTCCCTTGGCCTGGAATGCTTCTCCACTTATTGCCTGGCTATGTCCAAATGGTCCTTCATGTGCTAGTTTACCTGTCTCTGTCTGCATCAGCCTCTTCTGGCTGCCAGAGAAGACAGATTAGACAGGACATCCCAAGATGTCCCATACCCAGCTTCTCCTAGCACTAACAATGCTACCACTACCTCCTCAAAACAGCAGCATCTCTCTTACAGGCCCTTGCCTTAGCCTAAACTTACATTCAAAAGGTTCAGGGAAAAAATACATACAACACGCAGACTTGCACACATATGACACAGGAAAATTCTATTTTCCTCATGAAAACCATTAAGCTTTTTATGTGATTTCTATAGTTTAAAGCCTTTCTAAAAATGAGGTGAGAGCAAAACAGATTGGTAAAATTGCTTACAAGTTTATACAGGTCATTTCAGTGCTGCCATAAGGACTCAAAAACCTACGCAAGCATCTAAACTAAGAAATCTTGCTGGGCGACAGTGGCTCATACCTATAATCCTAGCTACTCAGGTGACAGAGGTTAGGAAGGTGTAAAAGAGCTGATAAGAGAGTCTTTGGGGCCGGCAGGGCTGACCTGAATCCTTTCTGGGGTCCCTGTCCTCCACACACTCCCGCTAATGGATATGTGACCACTGCTCATTCCTTTACCTGCAGATGACAGTTCTGTTCTACCTACTGCCCAGCCATCTTGTCACAGCAGGAAAACTCTGCAACTTCCCATCCCCCTAAGCTGTGGCACCTGCTACACTCCTGGACTGGAACCCTTTTTCTTGCTTTATCTGCCTTGTGAATTTCCATTCTTTTTTACATCACAGCCTGGTCCTCATGGCTCCCCAGAAGCCTTTCTTTCTTTTTCCAAACACACTATGGCAATGTTCTTTCACTCCCATTGCTCCTTCTCCGTGTCTTCAGTAGAGCGCTTAACCCATTACACAGTAACTGTTGTCATGCCTACCTCAGTCCTACCATTTCAGGAACTGTCTCATTCATCTTTATATACATCCATGTCCTCTCCCTCCTCCCCACAGTTTCTAGACACGGAGCAGGTCCTCAGTATAAATGAGCTGGAAGGATGAAAAAACTGGATGTATCAGAAAATAGGAGCCAGGTGTTGTGGTATGTGACTGTAATCCCAGCTTTGGGAGGCAGACGCAGGAGGATCCAGAGTTCTAAGTCAGCCTGGGCTATATAGTGAGAACTTATCTCAAAAATAAAGAAAGAAAAGAAAAGAAAGTAAAGAAGAGAGAGAGAGAGGCAGAGAGAGAGAGAAACAGGGAAAAGCTGAGGACAGATTTATGATTGGCAGCCAGAAGGAACTACAACATAGCCTGGAGTTGTGGCTCAAGAGGTAGAGCACGTGCCTCCCAAGCACGAAGCCCTGAGTTCAACCCCCAGTACCACCTAACAACAATAACAAAAATGATGACTTGTCTATTTCTGACTGACAATTCTAGTTCTCTGGACTGGCATTTCTATACCACAAAGAATATGCTCCTCTTTGCCACTCAGAATAATGAGATTAGAACAATGTAGATTTGTGCCTAAATTTTACTTTCGTAAATATGCACACATAGTGTGTTGTTGTATATTAAGGAGATGGATTAGTAGAGAGATTAAGTTCTGGCTCTAGAATCTGATTGCCGGGCTTCAAATTCTAACTCTGCCACTTATTAAGAGTGAGTTCCTGGGTACATTCCCCTCTCTGAGCCTCAGGTTCCTCCTCTGTAACTTGGGAACAATTACAGTACCTATCTCCTAAAGTCTTTGCTACCATTGTGTGAGGCAGAGTACGTAAAGCACTCAGATTAGTACCTGGCACGCCTCTAAATATTAGAGGGCTGGGGTGTGTCTTCAGCAGTAGAGTGTGTGCTTAGGATGCTCAAGACCTTGAAGAGGTCAGCACCACCAAAAACATGCTACCTACTATTATCATGTTCTTTAAAAGTTCACGTGAGTCTCGCGTGTTAATGACTATACTATGTGTATATGGCTTGTGCACTTTCACACAAACCAGTGATTCTTAATAGGGGGGGGGTCATTTGGGCCCCAAGGGGATACCTGACAATATCTGGGTACATTTCTTCCCCACTGGGGAAGAGTGGTACTGACACCTAGTGGGTGTCATAGCAATATCCTAAAGAATTGTCAGGGGACAAAATGTCAATGGTGCAGAGGCTGACAAACTGTGAAACAGGACATGAGACATTACACAGGGTGTAGTCACAACTGTATATATGCATATATCATGCGGTGACGTTACACATGTATATACAACCCATCTTCCCACGCATGTCCACCATACACTGACACACCTACATACTATTACAGCACTCTGTCAATTCAACATGCCACATAGGCACTGATGTGGGTTGCTGTTTTTTTTCTTTTTATGTGGTGCTGAGGAACGAACCCATGGCCTTGTACATGCTAGGCAAGCACTCTAGCACTACGCTATAGCTCATCCTAGTCCACGGTTTTTTGAGACAGGGTCTCACAAGGCTGGCCTTGAACTCTCAATCCTCCTGCCTCATATCCCAAATGCTAGGATTACAGGTATGCACCACCATGCCTGGGGCTGACTGTAGGTGTTAGTATCTACAACATTGCTGAAAGCAGACTGAGATCTAGTGGGTCCAAGACACGCATACACACACACTCATGGAAGTATAGCCCAGAAAGTCAATACGCATCATCTTCACAACCACCATATCATGTTACGAAACGACAGGTCAAGATCGCACCAGTGGGGGTGAAGGTCGACTCCACAAGGGCAGAAACGGGCTGACTCTACTCGCCAGTGTACCCCAAGCACCCCAACAGTGTCGAGGCTCTCAGTAAACACTCGCGAAGCTGTAGGGCGGGGAGCGGGACTCCAATCTGCCTCTAGCACTGCGCTTCTAACCCGCCCAACACCCTACCTTAACCGTCAAAAACCCTGCCATCGAGTCCCCACGAGCCCCTAGAGAAGCAAGTTCACCTCTCTGAGTCTCAGCGTACCAATCTGCAAAGTGGGCCTGACACTAAGCAACCCGGGGTTGGAGCGAGGGGTTCAAACTCTTAGGATAGCAAGAAAGCAAAGAGTAGGTTCCTTGGACAATTCGGATATCTCGCGGAGCGGTCCACTGCGGTGGCCTCAGGACAAGGCCTCCGGTGCAGGCGGAGGTTAATTCCAGCCTGGACGCAATCCCACCGCGGCGCTAGCAATAGCTCTCTCCTTCCTCGTCGACCCCGGGGATCTAGGGTCCGAAGGACGCACGCGCGACTCCGCATAGCCACGCCCACTCGGCTTGCGTTCTTGTGCGCATGCGTGACCCTCGCGGGTCAGCGACGGCGGCCGGGAGGCGGAAGTGGAGGTTGTTGTGGCTCCGAAAGCTGTGCGAGGGCTGTTGCTGCTGCTGCTGCTGCTGCTGCTGCTGCTGCTAAGGCGGCGGCGGCGGCGGCGCTGAGGCGGTGGCGGAGCTGCCAGCTCCGGGCGGCTCGGCTTCTCGGCTCGCCCCCCAGCCTCACCTGAGCCCGCCGGGGCCCGCGCCGGCCAGCGCCTGCCCTATGAGTGTGTCACTGGTTGTCATCCGACTGGAGCTCGCGGAACACTCGCCGGTCCCAGCCGATTTCGGCTTCAGTGCCGCCGGTGAGTCCCGCGGCCGCGTCTGGGGCCGGGGACGGGCCGCGGCGAGGGCTCTGGCCTCGGGTAGAAACGGAAGTGATGGGGATCCTCCCGTCCCACCTGTCCCCAGATGTCCTTTCTTAGAAGTCCTTGCCGTTCAGAACTGGCGCGTCTCCCCTCCGCCCCTTGTAGGATCGGGCTGTGCGTGTTGCCTGTTCCCCTCTAGCTTTCTGCTTTAATTGCTTTGGAAGGGACTCATTTAGTGCCCCGTGAAAATTATCCTAAGAAACACAGTTTGTATCCCGCGTCGCGCTGAGCACTGCGTGTGCATTATCTTCTTTAATGATCGCTGCAGCTCCCTAGGAGGTAGATAGGTAGTATGCCACGTTTATAAATTGGGAAACTGAGGCTCAGTGATGAAGTGATTTGCAGAAGGTTATCTGTAAGTGGTGAAACTGGGATTCTAATTCAGCCGGGCTTGGGAGTCAGTCAGCCCTTCACCATCAGCCACACATCTCTTTAGTGGGGAACGCAGCTGCGAATCTTCCTTCGACCTCCCAACATTACCTAATAATAACATTCAGCCAGGAGTGGTGGCTGGCATCTGTAATCCTAGCTACTTGGGAAGCTGAAATTGGGAGGATTGAGGTTTGAGGATTGAGGCCAGCCCAGGCAAATTGTTCACCCCATCTCCAAAATAACCAGAGCAAAATGGATTGGAGGTGTGGCTCAAGCAGTAGAGGATCTGTCTTGCAAGTGTGAAGCCCTGAGTTCAAACCCCATCTCCACCAAATAATAATAATAACAAGGACAGCATTCATTCAGGGGATTTATGGATTCTCGGTGTCTGCAGGAGCTTTCCTTGTGTGCAGAATTAGACATGGTCTCTGCTTTATGGTGCCAGCAGTTGGGTAGGGAGTCATGTACATTAAACAAGTACAGAGTAAATGGAGGACCTCGCTGTGCTGAATGGAGAAGTGTCAGGGGAACTCAAACTGTTTGGCTGGGGCAGGTAAGGATGGTGTCCGTGGAAGCTTCCCTCAGTATGTGGACTTGGGAGCTGCAAATTAAAGATTAAGCTAAGATTAAATATGTGTGTGTGTGTGTGTGTCAGGGTCACACCATATTGCCCAGGCTGATCTCTAATGAAACTACTTAATTCAAGGTTGAGTATCTTTCAAAGGCAAAAACTGACCCTGGTTCCAAAAGTCAACTAAATTGGCATTAGCCACATATAGACATCTACATAGGTCAGTCATGGAGTCATTTATTCAACAACTATGTAGAGAGCTCTCATTGTGCCGGACACTGGCATAAGTGCTGGAATACAGTAGTGGGTGAGACTAGCCTGGTCTCTGCTCTGACAGAGCTTATATTACATACTAAGTTAATATTAAGTCAAATCTCAGTTCCTTTTCTTCTATGTTTCATTGATTAAAAGAAAACACAGCATGAGGTTAATTCAGGGATGTTTAAAAAGACAACCTCTAAAGGCTTTTGAAATACTGTTTATTAATGGACTTGATACCTTCAGTGTGGGCTCAACACAGGATCTCAGTTTACCTGGTCTTACCAATAGTTCATCTGGGCATAATCACTATGGAACCTTCTGTTGATTTACATTTGTGTGTGTGTGTGTGTGTGTGTGTGACTGGGGTTTGAACTCAGGGCTTTGAGCCTATAGAGCAGGCATTCTACTCCTTGAGCCACACTGTTTGCCTGGGCTGGCCAGTAACCTTGATTCTCCTTATCCCAGCCTCCCAAGTAGCTAGGATTATAGGCTTGAGCCACTGATGCCAGGCTTCTTGTTGATTTACTTGAAAGTGCATAATTTCATTAGAACAGTTATTATACTGGGTGCTGATAACTTAACTGTTTGCTGAGAGTACTGCAGGAGTCCCAGAGGCACATGGGATGGATACCGGAAAGATGTCTTATCTTGGGGGAGAGCAGCAGAGAGAAAAAGGAAACCTATCGATGGGTATGACACTGAGAATGGAGGGGAGCTTGTTTTATTATCAGGTATTAATCATTCATGTGTTCTTTAGCTGGGGAAATGTCTGATGAAGAGATCAAAAAGAAGACACTCGCTTCAGCTGTAGCCTGTTTAGAAGGGAAGTCAGCAGGGGAGAAAGCAGCAATCATCCATCAGCACCTTGGCCGTCGGGAAATGACAGATGTGATCATTGAGACCATGAAGGCTAACTCAGGTATGCCTTCAGAAACCCTGCATTCTTTGGTAATGCAATACCTAGTTTATGTTACTTCTTTTTTTTTTCTTTTTTTGTTTGGTGGTACTGGGGTTTGAAATCAGGGCCTTGCACTCACTTAATAGGTGTGTGCTCTACTACTTGGACCATGCCCCCAGCCCAGTGACACCTATTTTGTACATGTTGTTTGATGAGCCCCTGATGTTGACCTCTAAATACATTTATCTTTCACTGCCTGTGTGCTTTATGTTAAGTCGTTAGCCACATTTTAGTTTCTAAATGTTTCTTACAAATTAATCCTAAAGCCAGGCATGGTGACCTAAGCCTATAGTCCTAACTACTTGGGAGGCTGAGCCCACGAGTTCAAAGCCAGCCTAGTCAGCATAGTGAGGTCATGTTTCAAATAAATAAATAAACAAACAAATAACATATATATATATTAATTGTAGCAAGCTGGATTTGCAACTCTACCAGTTGAGGAGAATTCCTTCCACTTAAGTCAGCAGAAAGTTGTTAAGTGCATCCAGACAAGCATGCCCTGCCTCCCCTGCTCAGCCAACTCATTCCAGCTGGGGGATTGGGTATGCCATGCATCTCCAGCATGGGGTGGCCAGAGCTGGTCAGTTTGATTTTCAAACATAATAGCCCTGAGTGTTTGTCCCACTTAGCAGTCTGTGGTGGAAGATCCCTGCTTGTATTATAGCACTACTGGATGTAAGAGGCACCCTAAAATTTCTGAGGGTGTTAGGAGTACTTTATGGGCAAAGAATGCTTCAAAGTTGAGATGCCTCCAAATTCAGCAGTTCTGTGAATATAGTTTTTGGGGTTTTTTTGTTGTTTTTGTTTTGTTTTGTTATGTTTTGTTTTGTTTTGTTTTGTTTTGTTTTGTTTTTGGCGATACTGGGTTTAGACTCAGAGCTTGCATCCTGGGCAGATGCCCTTTCTGCTCTGGTTGTTTTGAAGATAGTCTTTTGCTTTTTGCTCAGGCCACCCTAGACTGTGATCTTCCTATTTTAAACTTTCTGCTGTTGTTGGGATGACAAGCACATGCTATCACATTCAGCTTTTTTCCATTGAGATGGGGTCTCACAAATTTTTTTGCCTAGGTTGACTTTAAGCCTCTAACTTCCCAATCTCAGCCTCCCATATAGCTTGGGATGGCAGGCATATATCACCATGCCCAACCATTGATTGAGGTGGGGTCTCCTGCAGTTCTTGCCCAGGTTGGTGTCAAACCGTGATCCTCCCTATCAGCCTCCCAAGTAGCTAGTATTATATTGTAAGCCACCAGTGCTGGCTGAATGTAATTCTTAATACGGTGTATTACAATTTCTCTGTCAGTGTATAGTCTAACTTGAAATCTTAATGTAATTAGAAACTTTCAGCATATTTTTAGTTGTTTTTAATCTGCTTATTTTTGATTTGTGAAAGATGAACTAAAAGATACAATGGAAGAAAAGTCTTCAGAAGCGTCCTCCACTGTGCAGAGAAGTAGAGATCAGAGTAAGGAATGCATAAACGCAGCTCCTGAGTCTCCATCCAAACAGCTTCCAGACCAGATTTCATTCTTCAGTGGAAACCCTTCAGTTGAAATAGTTCATGGTATTATGCACCTATACAAGACAAAGTAAGGAAACATTTTTCCCTTTTGGGTTGGTCTATTTTTTGCCTTTAGGTAGAGAAAACTCTTGACCTGAAGGAAGGTGGATATTTTAAGCTTCAAGAAGACAGTACTTTCATGTTTTGTGCTGGAGAATTCTTAGATGTTTTACATTTGGTTGATCTTGTGGAGGGATCAGAGCTTTTTCTCATAAAAGAAACATGTAGGCACACTTAAGAAAATACCTGGGAAAATAATCTCTTAGCAGTTAGACCTGGTTGGTGATTGGGGAGTTGAAAGGAAGAATAATCAAAACAAGAAAAGAAAATGATCCACAGCATCAATATAGTCTCATATCCCCAACAAATCTTTCCTAAAGAAGCCAAGAAATCAGTTAACTAATTTTAATTTTATTACTTCTTTTTACCCTTTTCAGTGGTCCAAATAAAGCTTGCTAGAGGTCCAAGGAAAGGCATTTAGCTAGATAACCCACAGCCAGGCCATCAGCTATTTGGATAATTGGTAGCTAATGTCTTAAAGGTTATCCTTGTCCTGACTTGTTGGCCAGCTCCCTCCTGGGAAAGCAGTGAATACTCTTGTAGCCATTTTGGATCACAGCTCTCAAATGAGTTTGCAGTATTTCAAAAGCAGATCGCATTGTGGTTTTTCTTTCCCCTCTCTTCCAGCTATTTCAACCTATGAGTTGAACACTCATGGTCTAGAATTGTCTCATAGGTTTAGAATCCTTTTTTCTTCTAGACCTTTTGAGAGAGGTCCATAGCTAGAGTTGTACTTCTAATTTGCCCAATGACAGATTATTGTTCACAAACATAACAGAATAAAACACAATTGTGAATTGGCCTAATGCAGATTCATGACCATAACAGACCTTTAACTGGAAATTGAAAATTCTGGTGGAGGGTATAATATGGAACATCTAAAAGCTTGCCTTAAAGTCCCCTGCAGATACGTGTAAGCAATTTTGCGTTTACTCTGATCATATGCATTCTCTAGTACAGTGACAAGCTGTTTAAATTGATTGGTGAAAGATTACAAGTTTTCTCTTTTCCTGTTGTTATTGGATGTAAGAATTGTCTGGCTAGTGTTATCTAAGCTAACCATAGCTCATCAACTCAAGACAGTCTAGTTTTTGTCTTATTAGCAAGATGACCTCCTTAAAAGAAGACGTGAGGCGCAGCGCCATGCTGTGCATCCTCACAGTCCCTGCTACAATGACCAGCCACGACCTTATGAAGTTTGTCGCCCCATTTAATGAAGTAATTGAACAAATGAAAATCATCAGAGACTCTACTCCAAATCAGTATATGGTGCTGATAAAGTTTAGTGCACAGGTAAAAGTTAAGATCTTAAAAATCTCTTTGCCACAGAAACTGCGTTTTTGAAAATGCATGATGTTGTGTGTGATTTACAATATTTTGCACTTAAGGTTCTCGACATATCTTCCAGGGAACTGTCACTGTAGATAAATGTTTAGATTCATTACCAGAAAGACAAGAGTGGTTCATACATGTGACTTTGAATCAGATTGAGTGTGGACGCAAGGTCTTGTTTGCTTATCTGTCGGTACCTAGCCCAGTAGAGCAGTAGGCCTCAGACTTTGAAGTTGTATTATCGTTGTATTATTTTCCATTACCCCTTTTCCTTTCACTCTCTTTTTACACATTTTTGACACATTTTAAAAAATAAAATCCATTTTGTTTATTTTTTAAATTTTGGTGACAAGAGGGATTATTTTGACATTCTCTGAAGGATGCTTTTAAAGGCCTGATAGAAAATTACAATAGTTGAAAGACAAACACTGAGAGAAGGGTGATTTTTTAGATTCTGGACATTCTCATGCAAGTAGCATGATGGAGGAAGGTTTTGACATCCCTCTTTGTTTCACCTAGTGCATTAAGTACCTCAGTTGTAGAGATGTTAGAAAGGTATTTTCTTGGTTTTGCTTACTCAGTCTTATGAGCATGCATACTTCTCATATGCATAAGTAAGGTAAGCCTTATGTACTAGTCAGGTTATCAATGAGCTATCCTATCCTTACATTCATTCATTTTTGATTTTTTTAAGTTGCCTGTTGAATTTGTCCACTGAAATTTTATTGGTTCTTTTTTTTTTTTTTCTTTTTTTTGGGAGGGAGGACTGGGGTTTGAACTGAGGGCTTCATGCTTGCAAAGCAGATGCTGTTCTGCTTGAGCCACACCTCCAGTTCATTTTGCTCTAGTTATTTTGGAGATCGGGTCTCGTGAACTGTTTGCCTGGGCTGGCCTCAAACCACATTCCTTGTGATTTCAGCCTCCCAAGTAGCTAGGATTACAAGCATGAGCCACTGGCACCAGCTTTGTTAGGTCTTGAAATGTGGCTTTGTCAAAAGTTCTTCTTGGCTGTGTGCGGTGGCTCATACCTGTGATCCTAGCTACTTGAGAGGCAGAGATCAGGAGGATCGTGGTTCAGAGCCAACCTAGGAAAATAGTTCGAGAGATCCTATCTCAAAAATACCCATCACAAAAAGGGTTGGTGGAGTGGCTCAAGGTGAAGGCCCCAAGTTCAAGTCCCAGTACCACACACAAAAAAGTTCTCTCTCACTTCTTTGATAACCAACCTTCCTGAATTTGCCCCAGATAAAGAGTTCCAACTTGCTGATTAATAAGTGGGTGTGTCTGTAAGATCATTTGCTGTTTCCTTTCTCACTGGTCACCAAGGCTTGTGGGTGAAAGGGAGCCCATGACACAAGGTCTACTTGCTCTCTCTTCCTTCCTCATTGCCAGTAGACATCAGCTGCAGCCATTCAGTGGTCATCTGGAGGAAGTTAAAAGAAATGGCAGTCGGATTATATCTGTATTGTTCTGTGGGCTTCTTTGGGGTTTTGTGTCATGACAGGACAGAGTTGTTTGCTTTAACCTTTACAAATTACCCCAGCATCGGAGACATTTAAAACGTGTTTCAACTCTCCTGTAGACCTGGACTTCACAAACTGACATTCAGAATGGAAAAGCACTGAGACATCTCACTGACTGCCAGCAGGCCTTCTGAGGTCTCTGAGGAGCTTTGCAAATGATGGGAAGGTGGCACCTTCAGCCAGTTAGACCTGGTGCCCATGTAATAATAATAATGGTAATAACAGGTCATCTTTATTGATAGCTTCTTGTGTAAGACTTACTAGGCAAAATGCCCAGCAAGTATTCTCATTTACTCCTCACTCTGTCCTTCGAGGAAAACAGATCTCGTTGTCTTTGTTTCACAGGTGAGCACGCTGACTGCAGAGAGGTGTTGATTAGCCCAGGGTTACACAGCTGGAAATGTATGTTTGAGCAGCATGTCCTAGGATTACTCATAGTAGGAGTGGGACGGAGGTGTGCTGAAGGAGACAGTCACTGTTTGCCAGTCATTTTGTAACAGCAGTGTTTTAGTTATACTGTCTACAAGACTGATCAACAAGTAGCACAAAGGGAAAGCCACAGAACCAGATTAGGGAAAACTTTAAGAATATATTAGGCTTTCAAACAGTCTCAAGCTAATGAACCCACAATACTAAGCTATTTAGTAAGCCCTCAAATTCCCTGTATGTAGCAGGTACCCACCCCCTTTTAATATGCAGACAAGACTGTGGATGTTCCTGTTGCTGTCAGTGGATTTTCTTTGTACATCTGTGTTATCTTTTCCTCTTCTGTCTTTTCTTTGTTTTGCACTGCTGGGATGAAACACAGGGCCATATTCTTGCTAGGCAAGCGTTTTAGCACCGAGCTATATCCCTAACCCCACTTCTGTCAAGTTTACAGTTGTTTTCTGACACTGTGAAACAGCTTGTTAAATTTTCTTCCCTGGGCCTTGGAGATAGAATCCTGGTCCTTGGTACCAGGAGTTGTGCTATTTATTGCTAACCCTGGATGTTAGGGTCTGATCCCTATTATCTTATCAAAGCCCATCTTATCAAGGACTTTCTTGAGACATAATAACACCCCCTCAGAATAAGCCTTCAAGGTGTTAATACCGGGCTCTAATGAGAATAATAGACTCAGAAGCTACCACTTGTTGAACACTTGCCAGCTGTCAGATACAGTTTTAAGAGCTTCTCACACATTGTCTCTTGTATCCTCTCAGCAATGCCGTGAGCTAGGTCTTGACACCTTTGTATGTTGTAGTTGAGGAAACAGGCACAGATAAGTCACTTCCCAAGGTAGGTAGATCATGTCAAAGTTAAGATTCTAACCCAGTCAGCTGGACTGGGTAGCTGTCTCCATTCTTGTTCCATTCTTTTTTCTCGCTGAAGAATTTTTAATAACTTACAGGCCTTCCCTGAATCTTTTATAATTTCTTGAATTTCTGTTGGCCTTAGTTTTACATTGGTGGTTTTATAAGGAGATGTGCTTATAAACCTGTAGTGTAATATTTAGAAAACTCAGTGTTTGGGCAAGGGCATGAAAACAGGACAGGATTCAATGCTGTTGTTCTTGAAGATAAAATAGGACAAATAACCTCTCAGTGTGTTGGCTCATTTTCACTCATACACTCATATGATAGCTAGGACACCCTTGAGAAATAAAGTATATTTTCAACCCTATAGTTGATCACTGTGACAGTGAAGGGAGTGCTGGACACGATAGACTTGTCTTTTGAGTTCAGTCTCAGAAGAGAACAATAAAAATAAGACATTAATTAAAAAACAAAAGCTGGGTTTCCTTAAAATTTTGCCTCCATACAAAGCAAACATTTTAAATAAAAGAGTTATTTCTTCGGTGTTTTTTGAAGTTAGATTCAGGATTTTGTTTTGTGCATTTTGATATGTACTGAGCACTTGCATTTTGTTCCCTACTCTCTTCCTAGTATAGAGCACAGTGCCCGACACATAGCAGGTACTCAGTAAATACTGTGCAAGTGAAGCTGCATTACCAATGCTGAGATAATAAAGATACCATGTGTTCATGTTGGAATTCGCAGCTGTTTGTAGATGTCATCATTTAAAAAACAAGGACATTTTGCTGGGCATGGTGCTCATACCTGTAATCCCAGCATTTAGGATCCGGAATTGGAGGCTAGCCTGACCTATACAGTGAGACTCTGTCTCAAAAACAAACAAAAGTACATTTCTGTAGGTCAACAACTCCCCAAAGTTATCTGGTATTGAGTGGGTTTTGTGTCTTCCTCTGAGGAGGCCTAGTCACTTGGTGAGCACTTATTGAGCTCCGATCCAATGAGAGATCTGCCTTTCTAACAGCTGCAGATAGTTCCTGGGGTGCTGCAGACTCTGAAGAGCTGAGCTGAGCTGAGCCATACCTGCAGACAGTCAGTTCTCAGTGTGTCAATCCATGAGCTTCCTATATTGCTTAGCCATCCAATAGTGTTTCAGGAAAAAAAAAAAAACCCATTGCTCCCAAGAATGGGGGAAGCAATTTTATGATGCCTCTTCTTAGTACTAAAGAGATTTGTTAAATAACAACCAACTTTACACATTTTGAAGTAAAAATGCACTGTATTGTATCCAGCACATAGGTTGTTTCTTTCGGAAAAGACTCTCCTACTCCCAGTAAAACTACTTCCTCAGCAGTTTAAGTCACTTGGTCATATTAAGAAGGCATGAATAAGCCAGGTGCCAGCGGCTCACATTTATAATCCTAGCTACTTGGGAGGCTGAGATGGGGAGGATTGAGGTTTGAGGCCAGCCCCATAAAATAGTTCATGAGACACCATCTCCAAAATAATCAGAGCAAAATGGACTGGAGGTGTGACTTAAGTGGTAAGTGTGCCTGCTTTGTAAGTGTGAAGCCCTGAGCTCAAAATTTAAAAAAAAAAAAAAAAAAAAAAAAAAAAAAATATATATATATATATATATATATATATATATATATATATATATATTTGACTAATGTAAAATCCACAGTGGCCTTACCTTATTGGAATGTAATTTAAAACTGCTTATGAATCTTACAGTGAGCTAGGTGTGTGGCTCAAGTGGTAAAGTGTCTGCCTGGCAAGCACAAGGCCCTGAGTTCAAACCACAGTACCTCACCACCACCAACAAAATAAAAAAGCTTACAGCAGTGGCTGTGAGATCCAGAATCCTATGAGGGTAGCAAGATAGGACTCTTTTACCTGCTACAGCTTTGAATCTCTTGGTAGAGGTAAAAACAAACAAACAGACAAAAAAGCAGCTCCTTTTTCAGAATCCTCCTGCTACCTTAAGCAGCTTGTCTACTTGGTAGGGCCCCAGCACACAACTTCCTGTGTTTGGGCTAATGCTCATGTAGGGAGTGAAATCCAGACGAGACTTGGCCTGCCAGCTGCCCAGAAAACCTGACTGAGTGTAAAAACTGGATTCATCTGTCTGTTGCCATCTACTAAGCCTAGACAGGATGGTTTGATTTACCTGTGTCCTTATTTATAAACAAACAATACCTTTGCAGGTTTACCTAAGGGGAGTTCTTTTTCTTTATTCCATGTATTCTCCACCACAGGGAGTGCAAGTCTTAGTGTCTCAAAGGTTGGTTCATCTTGGACCTCTTGACTATCACCAAGAGGTTTGCTTCTGGTATTGGACAGTCCTGATGGAATCTTCATCCAGTCATCATGTATCACCCTCATTTGGTTTATTGAAGAGAAGCTGGTTTTATCTTATACTGGTCCTTTTGTTTTTTAACATGAATTGTGACTTAAAAAAAGAAAAAAAAAAGCCAGGTGCCAGTGACTCACACTTGTAACCCTAGCTATTCAGAAGGCAGAAATCAGGAGGATTGCGGTTCAAAGCCAGTCCCAGAAAATTGTTCAGAGAACCTATCTTGAGAAAACCAATTACTAAAAAGGGCTGGCAGAGTGGCTCAAGGTGAAAGCCTTGAGTTCAAGCCCAAAACCGCAAAAAAAAAAAAAATTCTTCCATAACAATCATCAGTTACAATTTGGTTCTAGGCTTTGCAGAAGTGAGTGTTTTCTCTCAGCTGTTGTGAAAGAGATGACTAGAGGGAAAAAACTCAAGGAGGGCTGGCAGAATGGCTCGAGTGGTAAGAGTGCTTGCCTAGCAAGTATGAGGCCCTGAGCCCAAACCCTAGTGCTGCCAAAAAAAAAAAAAACTCAAGGGAAATTGTGGTTGTGGCTGTTTGGATATTAAATTGTAGTAGCTGTCTGCTTATCACACTTCTGTACCTTCTGCCAGTTCAAGTCAAAGCTCTCACGTTGCCCAGGAAACAGTCATGATGTAGGATGTTGACCTTCAGAGTTCAGTCAGCTTACCAGCCTCCTTTAGGGCATGTTACTTCTAGTGGCTGCTTTTTCTCCTAAGTATAAATTTAAAAAGCTGATGAGAAATAACTGAAGTCATGTATCTTCAATATAAAGCACTCTTTCAGTCTATCTGTCTTAATTTTTTCCCTTTCCCCATTGTTGTACGCAGGCTGACGCAGACAGTTTTTATATAGCATGCAATGGCCGCCAGTTCAACTCCATTGAAGATGACGTTTGCCAGTTGGTCTACGTGGAAAGGGCTGAAGTGCTGAAGTCTGAAGATGTGAGTGTGAAGATTTGTTATGTGTGATAATAAATGTAGCAGATTAGTATAAAATCGCTTAACGTTAAACCAATAATTAGATGTTAAGATAGCTGCGGAAATGTCCGGAGCAGGCCAACACATAGAGATGAGTGGTTGCCTAGGGGCTAGGGAGCAGAGGAGTAGAGTGACTTGCTAACAGCAGTGGGCTTTCTTCTGGAACATGGAAATGTTCTAGAATTAAATAGTAGTGGTGATTGCATAGTCTTGTGAATATACTAAAAGCCACTACATTATACACTTTAAAATGGAGAATTTTTTGTTTTCTTTTTGGCAGTCCTGGGGTTTGAACACTTGCTAGGCAGGCACTCTACTGCTTGAGCCACACCCCAGTAAACTTTGCTCTGGTTATTTTGGCGATGATGTCTCTTGACCTATTTGCCAAGTGCTGCACAACATCTCTGTTTTTCAGATTCTTTTCTCTAAATGAACATGGCTTCTCGAGAGTGCCTGTAAATACTTACTCCTCAGGGACCATAGATCAAAGATGCTTTTTCTCCATTTGTCCTTTCTTTGCCTAGATAGCCCTTGCTCACCTTCTGGCTGGCAGAACCCAAATCAGACACTGCTGTCTTAGGGTACTTTTCCTGACCTCCCTGCTTGTGCCTCCTATTGCACAGCCCATTACAGCCTAGCTTGTAGCACATCCTTTGTTAAATTTAATTTTGTCTCTCCCTCTGCTAGATTCTAAACTCTATGAGGGCAAGAAGTGACTGTTTTGGGGGGCTTACCAAATTATTTGCTCACCATTGTTCCACACCTCAAACACTGGCACTCAATAAGTATATGCTCAGTGCTTGAATAAATGACCTCAGTGCTACCGACAGTATTATCTCTAAGTAGAAAGTGTTGAGGTATCATTTACTGTGGAAGGATCATTCAGATCCATTGCTGTTCTCCTTTTACTCCTTTGGGCTCTGTCACAGTCATAGACATTTGGAGCTAAAGCTAGGAGTCTATTCCATTTTAGATTTTAATGTCAAAATTTTGCCAGCAGTCTCCCTAGAATGAGGAAGCTTCCATGTGGCAGGATCCTTGTCTGCTTTCACTGTGTTCCCAGTGCCCGGGAAAGTGTGGGAATATAAGTAATAGTGAAGATTTGTTGAATGAGTAAAATCTTACCAATTTAAATAATTTGCATAGAGCAATAATTTTGAGAACATCATATCAGGTGTCAAAGGGCAATGGGAAAAGTATTGTTAAGGGTCTGGATGCTGGTGGCTCACGCCTATAATCCTAGCTGTGTAGGAGGCTGACATTGGGAGGATCATAGTTTAAGGCCAGCCCAGGCAAATAGTTTGAGAGACCCCCCACCTCCAAAATTATCAGAGCAAAAATGGACTGGAGGTGTGGCTCAAGCAGTATAGTACCTACTTTATGAGCATGAAACCCTGAGTTCAAACCTCAGTCCCACCCCAAAAAAAAAAAAAAACTATTAAGAAAAAAGATGGCTAAGGAATGAAGAGTGAGTCTTACAGGAGGTGTTTCCCTGCAGGGTGCCAGCCTTCCTGTGATGGACCTGACTGAGCTCCCCAAGTGCACAGTGTGTCTGGAGCGCATGGACGAGTCTGTGAATGGCATCCTCACCACACTATGCAACCACAGCTTCCACAGCCAGTGTCTGCAGCGCTGGGACGACACAACGTGAGTGCAGGGCCTGTCCTCCACCTTCTCAGAATTATAGACAGCCATCAATGAAAGTGAACCACCTCAAACGTTTTACTGATAGGAAAGCAGCTTTTATTTTTCCTTCTCTCTGCTTAGTTCATGTGGAAATCTGCTTTGTTAGACCAAGTTCTCTTAGTCTAGATTCTGATTCTTCATGGAATTTCCCAAAGCAACATGAGTTGTTCTTTCCTTCTAAGAGCTAGAGAACGAGAAAAAACAAAGCTTGGCTTTGAGGTTTCTGTGTTAAAATGAAGTATGTCTTGAGGCTGAAAGCAATTTAGTGGCGGAGCACTTGACTGGCATTCACAAAGCCCTAGGTTCCAGCCCCAGTGCCTCAAAAAAAAGACTGATATCTATCACCTATACTTAGTATCTGCCATTCACTTATCTCTCTTATTAACTGGCCTACAGCAACCCAACTTTTAGCTTTATTGGGCTCTTGGTGGCCAGTTGTGATAGCAGTTTCTAGGTATAAGACACACACCTATGTGTCTGTACTGCAGTACACAAGAGGCCATTGTTGTAGGTCTCATTGCTGCAGAGAAATGAGTTGGTACCTGCACCTTTTTTTCTTCTTAAATTAAGGGTGGTTGCACCCTTCATAAACTGCACTATGAGTTTTAGCTAGAAAAGTGTATCAGATACTGGCTGTAGGGGTTTCAGTACATTGGGAAAAATAGACAAATAAGCACTTGATTAAGTGTGAAAAATCACAGCCTTAACAGGTGTCACAAAAGAGCAGTGTGTAGCCCTGTGACTGGGGACCTGCCACGCTGACATAGCCAGGGCTGCTGAGACCTGATGATGCAAAGAAGATAGGTAGGAGTTAGCCCGGTGAGGAGCCAGAGCAAGAGAAGGGCGTGTGCATGAAAACAGGAAGATCCCATTGCCAAGTCCAGGAGTTGGGGGGAGGAGGGTGAAAGTTCACCTGCAAGTGGCCCTTGGCTAGAAGAATGCCATCTTTCACAGAGCAAGGGCATTGCAGGCTCACCTCTTTGTCACCGTCTGGGTTGAGACATGCGTCTGCTCTCCAAAGTATGCAGCTCATGTAGTGGGTGGGTTTTGGCGTCCACATGCACGTGGCATGATGCACAGGGCTTCTTGGGAAGTACAGGCTCAGGGATTTGCCTAGGCGTGAAAAAGTGCCTGTGGTATGGGTAGAAAGGAGGCTGGCCACACTGGGACGAGGTCATTTTGACATGTAAAGATGTCATGCAAGGCTACTCTGAAAGGGTCTTCTCCAAAGATCTCATCAAGATAATAAGATTGAAAGAAGGTAAGATTAAAAACTCAGGAGTATTTTTGGCAGGGGAGGCTGGAATAATTTCATAAACTGTTAAATGTTTTTTAAAAAGTTTTTTATTTTTTGGTGGCACTGGGGTTTGAAGTGAGGGCCCCACACTTGCTAGTATTTTATTTTTATTTTTTAATATTTATTGTTGATGGTACTGGGGTTTGAACTTGGCCCCATGCTTACTAGATAGGCATCTACCAGTTGAGCCATGCCCCAGCTCTTCTTGCTTTAGTTTCTTTTCATGTAGAGTCTCTTGGTTAACTATGGTACTACCACTACTTACACCCCCACCCCTACCCGGCCAACCACCACCACTTCCACTGCTGGCTTGGACTTCAGTCCTCTTATTTAGGCATCCCACATAGCTGGGATGGTGACAGGCACGCTCTCATGTCCAGCTTTGTTGAGATGAGGTCTTGCTGGAATTGCAGAAATTATTCATTGTGTTTGGTCTCCTTTTTTTTTTTTTTTTTTTTTCAATGGTACTGGGGTTTGAACTCAGGGCCTCACACTTTCTAGGCAGATATTCTACCACTTGAGCCACTCCACCAGCCCTTTTGTGTGTGTGTGTTGGATATTTTTGAGATAGGATCTTGATCCTTCTGATTTCTACGTCTTGAGTAGTTACGATTGCAGGCATGAGCCCCCAGCACCCAGCTGTTCACTATTTTTTAATAGACACATGGGATGGTCTATCATAGAGTGCCATAATTACATGGCACAAGTAAGTTTGGTTTTAATTTTTCCCTTTCTTTTATATCTTCATAATCAGATTTACATTCCAGAAAGATCATTCTGGCCCTGATATAATCTGAATTAGATTTCAGAATGAGTTTGCTGTCTCCTTATGGAGCCTCAACCACTGACATCATACAGCAGAAGGGTTGACACAAAGTTATTTCTACCTCTGGCATGGTTGCTTACCATTGACAGGCTGCCTCTTGTGTTACTTCTTCCAGTTTGTGTTCTGTCTCTTTCTCTCTCTCTCTCTCTCACTCTCGCTAGAGATGGAACAAACCCAGGTCCTCACCTATGCTAAACTAATGTTCTACCACTGAGTCCCTCAGCCCTCCTGTCTCCTCTCTTGACACTAAAGAAACAAGTTGAATCTTTCAGCTTTCTCTTGTTGAAGAGCTTAGTGTTCTTCCCATGTACTTCCTGTTGAAGTTCTTACTCAGCTCGGTAATAAGCTGGCACTAGTTACACCTTGATTCTTTCTTGGTGCCAATTTAGTCAGGCTTAACTGCACCCCACTCTGTTGTGTCTGCCACTGTACAAAAAACATGTAGTACCTTGTCTTGAATAAAGTAGAATAGGGTTAGTTGATTTTTTTTTATTGTTATTTTTGTTGACTTTTTGTAAATCAAAACTTGCATACTTAATAGAGCACTGGTATTGTACATATTGTACATGATGTTCATTGTTAGGCAAGATGTCATGTGCATTTCAGGAACTTGCACTGACTCTCTTTTTAAAACTTGGTAGCATTTACTACAGGTTTTAGATCTACAGCTTAGGAGAAACCAAGAGAGGACAGGATAGTGTGTGTGTGTGTGTGTGTGTGTGTGTGTGTGTGTGTGTGTGTGTGTGTGTGTGTGAGAGAGAGAGAGAGAGAGAGAGAGAGAGAGAGAGAGAGAGACTGGGGTTTGAACCCTGCTGGAGCCACACCTCCAGTCCATTTTGCTCTGGTTATTTTGGAGATGGGGGACTCTCAAACTATCTGCCAGGGCTGGCCTCAAACCCTGATCCTCCCTATCTCCGACTCCCAAGTAGCTAGGATTATAGGCATGAGCTACCAGCTCTCAGTCAAGGTACATTTTTAATGATTTAAATCTTTGAGAAATGGGGATATGTTAGATGTTTGGAGTAAAAATACATTTTGGATAACCAGACATGAAAGGAAATTAATAACGTCTCAAGTCCCAATTCTAACCTGTAAATATTTAGTTCTTTGATCAGCTAAGTGTTAGAAGAGTGGAAAAGGGTATGAGACAAATAAAAATTTCTCCCTTTTACTCTGCCTTACCCAGATATTGTGTTATTTCATTTTGTTTGAAAATCCCTCAAAAATGTTTGTCTTTTAAGTGATACCCTTAATGATGATAAACTTAAAAATAATAACTTAAAATACCACGTAAAGCTAGTTGCCAGTGGTTCACACCTGTAATCCTAGCTTCTCAGGAGGCAGATCAAGAGGATCACGGTTTGAAGCCAGCCTGAGCAAATAGCTCGAGACCCTGTCTTGAAAATACCTTTCACAAAAAAGGGCTAGTGGAGTGGCTCAAGGTGTAGGCCCTGAGTTCAAACCTCAGTACTGCAAAAAATATATACACAAAAACAAAAAAAAAAGTAAAAAAAACCAAACAAACCATATATATACGTATATATATATACGTATATATACGTATATGTATATACGTATATATATATGTATATATACGTATATATATATACGTATATATATATATACGTATATATATATATATATATATATGAGATATATAAGAGAAAACTTTTGGGTTTGTAACAGCTGTCTTTTCTGTCTAATTGGTGCTATTATTTTTGGTGTTCTGGCTAGGTGTCCAGTTTGCCGGTATTGTCAAACGCCAGAGCCAGTAGAAGAAAATAAGTGTTTTGAGTGTGGCGTTCAGGAAGTAAGTAACAGGTGGTGAGATGAAGAATGAATGCAGCTTTATTTTTCTGGGATTTTCTCCTGCCCAGTGTAGCTAATTTTTTTTTTTTTTTTTTTTTTTGTCTAGAGTAAGGCAAGACATACATATGTATACAAATATATTACTCTTAAGCAACTACTGTATGCTTTAATTCTCTGTTCTTTTAAAAGACTTTTATTAGTGAGTTGTGACTTTTTCTTGCCATTTACTTAGAGCCTCTTAGAAACCAGTTTGAGAAAATGATCCATAAAAGTGTCCTTGATCACTGGGTTTATTCAGAACTCCTGTAGAAACAACTCTGAATCTCATTCTGTGTCAGCCCATTCCCAAGCCAAGTGGGCCAGGTCATGTACTTTTCTTCGGCTAATTAAGATCTTCCCTCCTCTTGGCAGAACCTTTGGATTTGCTTAATCTGTGGCCACATAGGCTGTGGACGATACGTAAGTCGGCATGCGTACAAGCACTTTGAGGAAACGCAGCACACATACGCCATGCAGCTCACCAACCATCGAGTCTGGGACTATGCTGGAGGTGAACACCGCTCTCATTTTCTAATTTGGACTCATTTTGTATGGAAAGTCTTCCTGCGGAACCTCTCCACTTTCCCTCACAGCTTGAAATGTCATCTTCCTGACAGCTGTTGCAAACTCCAGTTCTCACGGTGCCCCTGAAGGCGCCATTGCCCAGGACAGTCTGAATCGAATATTATAAAGAGAGTTTGTGCTTCCACTCCTGCCCTCTCACTCTCTTTAAAATTCAAATGATTTGACCCACTTTTAAAGAAATATTGCAAGGCATTTAATTTAGATCTGTAAAAACAAAAATTTTGTCAGAGTTAAAAGCGCATGGAGACCTTTGATTCTGAAGAAATTCGCTTTGGTTGACTCACTCTTTTCTCTAGATAATTATGTCCATCGACTGGTTGCAAGTAAAACAGATGGAAAAATAGTACAATATGAATGTGAGGGTGACACTTGCCAGGAAGAGAAAATAGATGCCTTACAGTTAGAGGTAAGATGCCTAGTAGTTGTCATTCAGTGTCTATTTCCATTGCTTTTTACTATTCTGACTGAAAAGGTCATTTGACCTTTTAATTTTGCTGTTTACCCTGCATGTAAACTTTTTTTTTTTAACTTCTGTCATTGTTGTGAAGGATTAAAATGTTTTTATTCTGTTTTTCTTTTTTGAAAGTCTAGGCTTCACACTGTGCCTTATTATTTTCTTTTTTCCTTTTTTTTTTTTTTTTTTTTTGGCAGTTCTGGGGTTTGAACTCAGGGCCTACACCTTGAGCCACTCCACCAGCCCTTTTTTGTGATGGGTTTTTTCAAGTGAAGGTCTCAGGAACTATTTGCCAGGGGCTGACTTCAAACACCGATCCTCCTGATTGATCTCTGTCTCCTTAGTAGCTAGGATTACAGGCATGAGCCACCAGTGCCCAGCTTGTGCCTCATTATTTTCAATCAGATGTTCCTAGTTAAAACGATAAAGATTATCTTCTATAGCCGCAATAAAACTGAAATTTAGAGTTCCTGTTGGTACCATAATAGCAGCCAGGACCTGAACAGATGTGGTTAGAATGAGGAAAGCCCAATAGTGTCTTTCCTTTCCAGGAGTGTTTTCATATACATTGAGCTGATGTTTTACAAATTAGAGGCTTATGTATTTAAGTGTATATTCAAAGTATATATTTTGTGAATTAGAGGCTTATGTACTCCATCTCTTTGAGTGTTCTTCTACTTGAAAAAACAACAAACGTAGCACAATTTGTTGTTTTGTTGTGCCAAAGCAGTAAATTATGTCTACTGTACAGTTGTTATACTCAGAATTCTATGGTTTTTTTGGTTTTTTTTTTTTTTTACTGCTTTTACATCTACTTACATGTGTGTACTTTGTTTGTGCCCCCTCCCCTATCCCCACTTCTGGGCATCTGTTCCACCCTCTTCTCTGATTTTTTTTTTATTATCATTATTATTATTATTATTATTATTATTGTTTTTGCCAAGCAAGATCTCTTGCCACATAGCCCAAGCTAGTCTGGATCTCAAGATCCTCCTGAGTTCTGGGATTACAAGTGTAAGCTACCAGACAAAGCTTAAATTTAAAAAATACTTTTTCTGGGTGTGACCAGCCTGAGCTATGAGACCCTGTCTTCACACACAAAAAAAAAATAGCCAGGAGACATGGACATTTGAAAATTTTGCTTTGCTCATCTGCAGACTCTTAAAGATTTGAAATAATGGCCTAAAATAAGGCTCATGCCTGGAGACAGGAGGATCATGAGTTAGAGGCCAACCCCAGCAAAGTCAGTGAGACCCTATCTCAAAAAACAAAATACAAACAAAATAGATGGCTCAAGTGGTAGAGCATGCCCAAGAACCTGGGTTCTTCTACTGCAAAAAATAAAGTTAATGCCTTGGTATAGAAAAGATCTAATTCTTAACATTAAGATTTTAAAATAAGTAACTTCCACATTAACTGTAATTATGTTACACTTTTTTTTTCAGCAGTACTAGGGTTTGAACTCAGGCCTCCAACTTGTTAAGCAGGTGTTCTACCACTTGAGCCACTCTGCCAGCACTTTTTTGTGTTGGGTTTTTTCAAGATAGGGTCTCTCAAACTATTTTCCCAAGCTGGCTTTGAACTTCCATCCTCCTGATCTTGCCTCCTGAATTGTTAAGAGTGAGCCACTGGCACCCGGCCACATTTTTTTTTCCATTCAAGAAATATTTGTTGGACTGGAGGCATGACTCAACTGTTAAAGTGCTCACTTACAAAGTACAGATCCCTAAGTTCAAACCCAGTACCACCATCATCCTGGAGAAGGAGTCAGGAAGATCAAGAGATCAAGGCCATCCTGGTGTCAGTGGCTCATGTTTGTAATCCTTGCTACTTGGGAGGCAGAGGACAAAAGGATCACAGGTCAAAGCCAGCCTGAGCAAATAGTTCAGAGACCCTATCTTAAAAATACCTAACACAAAACAGAACTGGTAGAGTAGCTCAAGTGGTAGGGTGCCTGCCTAGCAAGTGAGGCCCTGAGTTCAAACCCCAGTACCGCCAAAATAAAAAAAGAGTTTATGGCTAGCCTGGGTTACATAGCATTCAGGTCTCAAAATCCACCCCACCAAAAAAACTTTTTTTGTAGCTTAGTGGTAGGTAGAGCACTTGCCTAGCATGTGACAAACCCTGACTCAGTCCTCAGTACCTCAAAAAAAGGATAGAAAAATTTGTCGTCAGCCACTCGGACAGCATTGAACACATCGTTAAGTCACCTCCCTGTCGTCACAGAGCACATGTTCTCATGCTACAGGCATTCTCCTAATCGTCCTTCTCTAGACACAAACGTGCTTAGACCCTCTGTCTTCTAGAACGCTCTTTCCAAAGCAGAGAAGTGATTTTGTCCCCTTGTGTGGCCTTGGGTTCTTCTTTCTCCCAGGTCCTAGTATAATACCCCACAACCTTCCACAGGCCCCGTCTCTTGTACCGTACACTCCAGCTTCATTGATGTTACTTCTTCTGTACTAAAGAGACGCCAGGTGTTCACAGCTCTACCTGTGTCTAGCAGTTCTATGGAATCAGAGCTCTGTGTTTATCCATCTCTCCTCTCAAATCTTGCCTGCTCTCAGAAGTCCTATAAGATCCAACTGCCATGTGCCATCTCTCCCTCCCTGTAGTTCACAGCACTGTTTGTTCATTCATACAGTCATACAGCAGACATTTCTTGTTCATCCAGTGTGTGAACTGAAGATGCAGGCCACACTTCCAGAGAGTTCATGATCTAGTCAGGGCGACAGCAGGTAAATCAGTGACTAAGCACTAGTGTCGTGAGTGTTACTGATGAGAGGTTTGGTGTTGAGGGAGCTGAGGGGGGTGCATAAGCCAATGGCAGAATGGGTTTTAGTTATGGGTTTTTTTTTTTCTTCTTCTTTTTTTCTTTTTTGTAGTTATGGGTTTTTATAACCTAAACAATGTTCCCTTGCCCCCACTGTGGATGGTGCTGGGTTCCCCAGTGCCTCATGCATGCTAAGCATATGCTTATCTTCTAAGCTATACCCCCGCAGCCTTGAATTACACAGGTTTAAAAAACACTGTGGTGGTTCTTAAAGTCAGAAAGGCCAGAATAAATTTTTATAAATATACGTTTCTCCCATCTAGATTGTAAGCTCCAGCTCTGCACCCCGGCCCAGGTCCTGTTGACTAGAGTAGAGCCCAAGTGTAGTATGCAGTCTGATGAGCCCAGCCCAGTGACTGTGATCCCAGCTACTTGGGATGCTGAGGTGGGAGGATTGCTTGTGCTGTTTGAGACCACTACAGGCAACACAATAAGACCCTGTCTTAATAAAGAAGAAAAAAAAACCCTGATCGCCGGTGACTCATCTTAGCTACTGAAGAGGCAGGGATAAAGAGATAAGAGGTTTGAAGCCAGCCTCAGGCAAACAGTTCTCTAGACCCTATCTTGAAAATACCCAACACAAAAAAGAGCTAGCAGAGTAGTTCAAGTGGTAGAGCGAGCACCTGCCTCACCAACTCGAGGCCTGAGTTTAAACCACAGTAACACCAAAAGAAAAAAAATTCTGATGGTCTTCTATTCTTCTGTAGATCATTAAAGGTCAGTTTTTAATTGGATTTTCGAGACTGACAACATTGACTTACATTTTGATGTTTGTTCTGTTTCTAGTATTCATATTTACTAACAAGCCAGCTGGAATCTCAGCGGATCTACTGGGAAAACAAGATTGTTCGGATAGAGAAGGACACTGCAGAGGAAGTGAGTTGGGTGACTGCTGAAATGCCACATGGCAGGGCAGTCAGATGGTGGGTGGGGGAAGGGAAAGAGGAATCTGTAGAGTCTTCCTTTTGCAGTCTGATAATTGGTAGAGAACTGTTTTACCCTTGAAGATAATTTGAAGTGTTTAAAGGATTGAATGTTTTTGGTATCTTGGGATCTGTTTGTTTTTAACCTCAATCAGATTTTCTAGTGCCTTGTGCAATTCTATTAAAGACATAGAAGTATGTACATGAGGGTTTGTAATTTGAGTCAGCCAGTTGGTTTATCAACTTGTGAACAGCTGCTTTGGGAGCTGAATGTGGACTTCAGAAGCAACGAGATAATGCTGAGTCCTTCTAAGTTGAAGGAAATAAAATTGGGCAGAGATTTGGAGCTTCAGTGGTCACTCTGGTAAGTTTCTGGTCTGGGACAGTGGTTTTCAGATTTTAAGAAAATAATCCTTTAATGCTGCCATTCATCCAAGCATGACACACTTCTGTCATCCCAGCTACTCAGCTGAGGCAGGAAGACTCCTTGAGCCCAGAAGTTCAAGGCTAGCCTAGGCAATACAGCAAGAACCTACCTCAAAAAAAAAAATAATTGATTAATTTTAAAAAATAAAAGCCAGGCACTGGTGGTTCATGCCTGAAATCCTAGCTACGCAGAAGGCTGAGATTGGGAGGATCACAGTTCAAAGCCAGCCTGGGCAAATAGTTCACAAGACCCTATCTCACAATACCCAACACAAAAAACAGCTTGTGAAGGGGCTCAAGCAGTAGAGTATCTGCCTAGCAAGCAGGAAATCATGAATTCGAACCCCAGTACCAGTACCACCAAAAAAAAAAAAAAAAATGCATTCACTTTTTCTGATGTGTCAGAAGAAAGTGGTATGATCTTAGCGACATTCCAGTGGAGGGCCCAGGACTCTGCCTGCTTGATTTTCCCTTATTCCCAACAAATACATGGACCCAAGTTTCCAAAGAAAGTAGTTTGAAAACCAGTGAGCACCTGAGGGTTTATAAATAATTAGGGCTTTAGGAACCATTCTGTGGACCTGGGGACATTGTAATTCAGCGCTTCCCTTATTATTAAGTGAAGGCTTCAAAAATTCCTAAATGATTGCTCTAGTGCCTTAATGAGTCCCCACCATTACCTGGGAGAAAGAGGTTTAAAAATAAGTAAATTGAATAATGCTTAATACTGGCTTTAAAATGATCTTTAGTTAAAAGTTACCAGCGAAGTTCTTGTAAGAACCTTCCACACAGTGGAAGCTTCCTTCCAGAGGCACTTGAGGACACTTGACTGTCTGATTCTGAATTGGGCTTCATTGGAGTGCATGGGGAAGGGCATGCCTCTCTGTAAGCTCACAGAGGCAGAGCAGTGTTGCTGCCACTCCGTGTCACTTTGTGGATGCACAGGAAGGCATGTTGGCAATGCCTCTTCTGCCTTGCTAAAGGGTTTTTCTACAGGATATTCAGTGTAACCACCTAAAGTTAGACCTTTGAGAGCTCAGCCAGGATTCTCTTTTCCTTTTAAGATTCTTTAGGATTAGCCAGGCTCCCATGGCTCACACCTGTAATCCTAGTTACTCAGGAGGCAGAGATTAGGAGGATCAGGGTTTGAAACCAGGCTGGGGAAATAGTTCATGAGACCCTATCTCAAAAAACCCATCACAAAAGAGGTCTAGGGGAGCGGCAAGGCCTTGAGTTCAAACCCTATACCGCAAAAGAAAAAAAAAGATTTTTTTAGGATTAGTTGCATTCTCTAATTCTCTTAAGACATGCCAGTGAAAGTATTTGGGACAGGGAAAGGGAAAAAAAGATGCTATTCGCTTCTGCTAATGTGTCAGAAGAAAGTGGTATGACCTTAGTGACATACCAGTGGAGAGCCTAGGACTCTGCCTGCTTGATTTTCCCTTATTCCCAACAAATACAGGGAACCAAGTTTCTTTTCACAGAACCTGCAAGCAGAACTGGCTCACAGTTGCTTTTTAGGAAGAGGTAAGATGGAGACCAGATCAGATTCAGATGAAAGCTCACAGTGCTTGAAAGGATGCTTTTGTTTTCTAGTAACAAATGTCATTTGTCTGTAAGCTTGGAGAAGGCAAGCCTTTTTCCTGCACTGTCCTTCTTTTGCCCACTCCCCTACATTAGAGCATGCAGGGGAAAACAGTGGCCTGGACCCTGAGTTTCACTGATGGATCTTTGTTCATGGGCTTCTTAAAAAGTTCATGGTGGATGCAAGGTATGAATCAAAGTTGAAACTCATTGCGGACTCACTTATAAATACTGTGCCTTTCACCCAGTGCCTGAGGTGGTGTGATTACTGTAGCATGTGAGCAGAGTCTAGAAGATGAAGCTCATACACACTTGAAGATTCTTGGTTTTCATGGAGCTACATCTATGTGTGAGGCAGTATGTGTGAATTCCCCTAAAGATTCCTCTTTTCTCTTTGACATTTAGCTCCATTTATATCAATATTTCTCCAGCTATGGATTGTGAAATTGAGTTTGATGAACTACAAATCGCATTTTTATTACAGAGAATATGGTAGATGCTTTTGTTTTGATTTAAATGTGTTTGGCTTAAGTGTTCTCACTGAACAAAACATATACAGTTTACTTCCTTTTGTTAGTAAGTTCTGTCCATCCCAACTTCCCCAAAGAGTCAGTTTAGGAGAAAATACCAAAAGGATCCAGTGATCTCTTATGTTAAAGTAATATTGACCAGGCACAGCAGCTCCCATCTACTCAGGAAGGGAAGATCAGGAGGGTCATGGTTCAAGGCCCCTGATAAAAAACACAAGAGCCTCTTCAAAAAAACAACAAATGCAAAAAAGGGCTGGGGGTTTGGCTCAGGTGGTAGAGCATTTTCCTAGCAAGTGCTAGGCCCTTAGTTTAAACCCCAAAACTACACACACACACACACACACACACAAATATATATATACATATATACATATACATGTGTGGGGAGAGACAGGAGAGATAATGTCAAGCCAGATTTACAGCAATTTTAAAGTTACTTTGATTAATATAGTAGAGGAACTTTTAGAAGTCCAGCATTCTTCCAATGTAATGACATGGGCTATAAAGTCAATTTCTATAAAACAATTATTAGGTTTTTTTTTTTAAGACAATGCTATTAGGAGCCAGCTAGACAAGTTGTATGAAAATGTTTAAAAATAAAGTTTAAAGCCTGACCCTTTCTCCAGCATGATAGATGTCACGTGCAGCACAAGCAGGGTCTCTGTAGAATTTAGATCTAGCCCAGAGGTCATGTCTCCCTTGCTGTAGAGCTTTGGCCTCCAGTGTGCAGAGAGGAGTTTAGAATGTGGTCTTGAACCCAGACTTGGTCCTGCACTGGACGCACCACACTCAAGCTGGGCGACCCTAGGCATATTGCCTTACCTTTCCCTAAGCCTCAGTTTCTGTTAAACGTTGACTTGTCTGTCATATGGCTTGTTATGAGGAATAAACGCAGCATTGCCTGTGAAACACATAGGCAATAGCTGCACCGTAGGGTTTTCTCAGTCACTTTCAGCTGCTGTCATTATTACTCCATTGTCCACACAGCCCCCTCACCTCTCCCAGTGTCTAGACAGTGGACTTGAGACAATTCTCAAGTCTGTAGACCTTTATACCTAAGTCAGTTCAGGGCCCCCTGGCTAGCCGGCTGCATACTCTTGGACAGGACTACTGCCATCTAATAGAATTCACCAAAAGTTTTTAATTCTCTTGGGTTTTTTAATCAATTATTTATTTTTTCTTTTCTTTTTTTAGGATTCTGTCTTTCAAATTCTCTTAAGTTGTTAACACTACGTAATATGGTAGGGAGAATGATGGAGGAGTTGAATCTAAGCAAAGGTACATTGTAAGAACATGTGGAAATGTCACAGTGACACTCTCATATACAATAATATATGCTAATAAAAATGGCCAAGTGCCAGAGGCTTATGCCTATGGGCAGAGATCCGGAGGATTGAGGTTCAAAGTCAGCCCAGGCAAATAGTTCACAAGACTTTATCTCAAAAATACGCAACACAAAAAAGGACTGGCAGAGTGGCTTATGTGGTAGAGTGTCTGCCTAGCAAATGTGAGGCCCTGAGTTCAAACCTCAGTACCACACAAAAAAAAGGTCTTTTTTTTTTAACAAAAGATTACGTAATATGAATTACGTATGAATATGAATTAATATGAATTGCCTTTATAAATAAATCCTAGAAAAATATGAACTGCTTATATCCCTGTGAATTTATGGCTCATGAAAAAGTAATGAGTTTGGAAAAAAAAAAATCCATCTTCACAAGTTTCTTAGATGACCAATGGATAATAACCAGTGGATGGTTTGACACGTAAGCTGGGGAAAAGGGTACTTAATGAGAGGCTCTGGTCTGGTCTCTGTCAAACCATCTCCTTCAGAGCCTCAAGCTCGCTTGTTGCCTTCCAGCAGTTTCCCTGGACACCCAGCTGCTCTGATCCCTTGTTCATCCTAGGAGAGAGATAGTAAGGAAGAAAAGGGTTCTCACAATTTTTATTCTCATCACAGAAATTCTTTCAGATGATCACCTTGTCTTTTGCAGGTTTGGTTTGTGAGAGTTATGTGCAGATAACTGGGGGCGGGAGAGGTAATGACATTAGTCCTAAAGACCCCGTGATCGTGCCTGACCTCTGTTTGCCCTTTCAGATTAACAACATGAAGACCAAGTTTAAAGAAACAATTGAGAAGTGCGATAGTCTGGAGCACAAGCTAAACGATCTTCTCAAGGAAAAGCAGTCTGTGGAAAGGAAGTGGGTACCCTTCATCAGTTCTTTACGTTAGCCACTCTTCTATAAACTAAGCTCCTTCATTCCTTTGAAAATACTGACACCCCCCCCCATTTTTTGGTACTGGGGGTTGAACTCAGGGCCTTAGGCTTGCTAGGCAGGTGTTGTACATTTGGGCCATGCTTCCAGCCCTCCAGGTTTGTTTTTGTGTTTTTGGTTTTTTTTTCCAGTGAGATAGAAGTTTGAACTCAGGGCTCTGTGTTTGCAAAGCAGGCACTCTACTGCTTGAACCACACCTCCACCCTCCTTTTTGAGCATGTGCATCACCAGGTTTCAGAGGTCTCCCGATGGATGGAATAAACTTACAGTGAAAGTGTGTTTCACATGAGGTGGATGCACGGCAAGTGTGGTGTTATGCTGTCAGGGTGTACAGGCCACTTCCATTTTTACCTATAACAAGCAATTTCCTTGTGTCCAGAGCTGCAGCTTCTCTGAGCCATGGTGGCTGAGAACTGGCAGTTAGAAAGAAACTGCTGGAGATGTCTTGGGCTTTGCCTCAAACAGGAAGTGAAGGCCAAAGGTCTTGAATGTAAGGTCATTTCTTGGGAAATGACCAGGGCTGGCAGAGTGGGTGGTAGAGCACCTGCCTAGCAAGGGTGAGGCCCTGCATTCAAACCTCAGTACCACCAAAAAAAATGCGTTTTCTAATATTTTTTCATTGTAGCAAAGTATGTTTATAATACATCATCACCCTGAAACTCTCTCACCAAGAGTTTTTTTTGACTGTTGCAGAAGAAACACAGCAATATTAATAGAAACGAAGTTTTAAATCTCCTATGGTTTAAGTACTCTTAAGTTAAAAATTAGTTAAAACTGGAAATTCTTTTCCATCCCTTGTGTCCTGCTATCTAGCAATAGCCATAATTAACAGTACTGTTGAATATTACTCTTCCAGATCTTTAGCTCCACCCACATAAACATTTCATATATATAATCTGCTACTAGCTGGCATGGTGGTGCACACTTGTAATCCCACCACTCAGGAGACTGAGGCAGGAAGATTATGAATTTGAGGCCAGCCTGGGCTACAGTGAGACCCTGTCTCAAAACCAAACATAATCTTTTTCTAGAAAAACAGAATGATACCTATTCTCTTTGGTAAAATACTCTGGAGATTTTTTTTTCCTACTAGCACGTCAGATCTACCCTGATCTTTTTTTTTCTTAAACGTTTTTATGAGCATATACAGTTATTCAAGGAAGCTTTGTTGCTGTCCTGATCTTTTAGTAGTTGCCTTGTTTCCAGTCTATGGATGTACTAATTTGAAACAGTTCCCCGTTGATAGACGTTTAAATTGTCTCACATACCGCACTACTGTAACCACATTGCAGCGCACATCTTTCCCCATGTGTCATTTTGCACAGTCCTGAGTACATCTGTTCTGTGGGATGAAACAGTAGAACAAGGGTAGGACAGCTGTGTGAAAGGGCTCGTGGATTTTTTTCTTTCATAGCTATTACAAGTTGACTTCCAAACATTCATACATACAATTCTTGCTGTGGTGCCACTGTGCAGGAGTGCTTTTTTTTTTTTTTTGGTATTGGAGCTTGAACTCAGGGCCTTCACCTTGAGCTACTCTGACAACCCTTTTTGTCAAGGGTATTTTCGAGGTCAGGTCTCAAGAACTATTTGCCTGGGCTGCCCTCAAACTGCAATCCTCCTGATCTCTGCCTCCTGAGTAGCCAGGATTACAGGCGTGAGTCACTGGTGCCTGGCTAGCAGTGCCTCTTTTCCATGCCTGAGCTCTTTGGCATTTTGATACATAAAAATGATACCTCAAATGGTGTTTTAATTTGTAATTGTTTGCTTATGAGTAAGAGTGGGCATAAAGAATAGGGCACTCCCAGTTCTCGAAAGCCCTTAGATTAGAATAAGCACCTTTTATCCTCCTCAGCAAGTGCGATGAGGTCAGAGCACTTGACTCTCTAAGAATGTCACTTTTCCTCATAACTTCCTTGTCTCAGCTCTGTCTCTGAGGCACCTATTTAACCATCGACTGCCAAACAGAAATAGTAGTAGTGTTGACATGAGTCACACAAGTTACTTTTTTTTTTTTTGGTTGTGGTGGGGGAAAGCGGTACTGGGATTTGCACTAAGGGCTCGCATTTGCTAGGCAGGTACTCTACCAGTAGAAGTTTCTGCTATTGAAAATTTTCTGATGCTTAAAAAAGGTACATCTGGATTAACTAAAGCAAAAATTCCTGCTTTGCACAGCTGATTGCAATAGCATGGAAGGGAGGGGCCTGCAAGAAACAGATTCTGAGGTCATGGCCCACTGTTCAGTCCCAGGGCAGAGCGGGAACTGTGTCAGCAAATGAAAATGTGCTTCCGTCTCCCCTTGTTTTCTAAAAGGTGCACCCAGCTAAACACAAAAGTGGCCAAACTCACCACTGAGCTCCAGGAGGAGCAGGAAATGAACAAGTGTTTGCGGGCCAACCAGGCCCTCCTGCAGAACAAGCTGAAGGAGGAGGAGAGGTTGTTGAAGGAGACCTGCGACCAGAAGGACCTGCAGATCACTGAGATCCAGGAGCAGCTGCGCGACGTCATGTTTTACCTGGAGACGCAGCAGCAGATCAGCCACCTGCCTGCTGAGACCCGGCAGGAAATCCAGGAGGGACAGATCAACATCGCCATGGCCTCGGCCTCCGGCCCTTCGTCAGGGGGCACTGGGAAGTTGCCTTCCAGGAAGGGCCGCAGTAAGAGGGGCAAGTGACCCTGAGAGAAGCACATGTCCCTGAGACTGTCCCTGACTGCAGGGTGTGCTGGGACCTTTGCTAAGTGGGAGGGTGGGCCTAATAAGTATGAGAGAGAATAAGCCGCATCGTTTGCTCTTTCATTCTCTAGCTGTGGTGTGATGAGTGCAGATGTTGGTGGCAGTGGCTTCAAAGGTGGTGAGAGTTCACTTACTTTTGACGTTCAAATGACCATTATGCCTTCCTGCTTGGTAGATGCCCCAGCCCCGCTGTGCACTGTTGCGTTGTATTTATTGAGTTGGAGCATATGACCTTCAGTTTGGGGAAATTTTATTGTGACTTAAAGGTAATATTACCTAGCACTAAAGCACTGAATCTCTAGGGGTCATAGCAGCTGGTTCCCATTGGCTACTGAGGAGCTAGGAAAATTCTCTAGCATTAGTCTCACATCACTGCCATCCTTCCCTTCCTCTGGGGAGTCAAAGAATTGTTTGAATGTTTAGAAGAGATGCAGGGTCATAAGCCAGGCGCTGGCTGGTCCCCGGCAGCCATCCCGACTTGCTGTAGGGCTAGCCAGGAAAAACAAACAACCCAGGGGAAATTGAGTAGACCCAGTATAGGAAAAATGGTGGCAGTTCTACTTTGTTTATTTTGGTGACTCCACATGTCATTAGGCACCTCAAATTAAAGAGGCTCAGTGGTTCTCCAAGACACAAATCTCCAAGTGTATTTCCTAGCATCTAGCAAGAATAATTGAGGAGGTTTGCCATCCACGGGAAAATGCAGAGGGAGGCCTCTGACTGCCTAATTGTGTATTTTGCTGGGATCAGTATTTTCAGAATGTTTACAAAAGATCAGGCTGCATGTTCAGGTTGCGGATGGAGCAAGCTTGGGCAGATTTTCAATTATGCTTTCAAGATACAACCAAAGGCCTTCTCAATCCAAAAAATTGGAATTTCAACAGAGCCCCTTTCAAACAGTCACGTAATGTGTGTTGTGGGCCAACAGGAGGGTTGTGTACTTTCTCTAGAGCCAGAAACATCAAATAATTCATGACCTACAGTAATTGAGCAAAATTGAAGTGAAACCCATGTTGGAATTTAGCTTCTAGACAAGGTAGCTGGATAGGTTAACAAGGCATACTGTCAAATGATGGGTTTTGTCTTCTGCTGTATAATTCGCCAAAGGTTTTAAAGGATCACATTTCAGAACTGGCTTTTTAGACTGTGATTGGGCCTCATCCCGTTTGACCTAAATGTCTTATATATTACTTGTTAACAGTCAACTATATTGCTAATCACCATCCAGTTTTGTGGAATGTGCTGCAGCATTTCCCTAACCTTACCTGTGGTTTTGCAAAATGAATGTACTTAGACATTCTTCATTTTTACTAAGGGCAGACCAACACTCTTAAGTATTTCTTGGACTTAAATATACAGATATCCTAAAGCAAGAGTGGGAATGTAAAACATAACCTAATTCTCTTTCCTATAGAGATTCTATTTTATTTAAAATCTATTTTTACACTAGTTAGAATCCTGCTGTTTTGGCCAAGTACTCGTCTTGCATGTCTGACCTTGCAGAAGTCGTGGTGGATGGGGTGGATCGGGGTGGATCTCAGCATACTGATTACGAGAATTGGAAATAGTTTACGGCGCGAGGGAGCTCTTCCTTTCATTATGATCGTCTCCATCAAGCAGCCCTGCCACTACCTGGGAGGGCAGAGATTGTCAGCACAGGTGGGACAAATGCTCTGGAAGGCCTTGCCCAGGGGAATGAGCAAATAGGCAAAGGTTTCCAAACTATTTGAAGTTTAAAAAAAAAAAAAAAAGTTCCAGGGGAAAAAAGCAAGATATGTAAATAAAATGTTATTTTAAAAGGTCAAAGAGTTATGTTTGAATTTGACAAAATGACATAAGATTGAAGCTGCTAGTGTTTTCTTGAAGATGGAAATGAATCATTTACACATACTACCTTGAACAATTAGATTGCATTAAAATAATCAGACATTGACATTATTCAGCCCTGTGTGAACTTTGTGTCTCTGACATTTGCTTGGGAGCACCTGTGTAATAATCTAAGAAAGTGTCAATGGCCTGGATTTCAGAAGCAGCATAAAAATCACCTCTGCCACAGGGTGGTGACAAGCTCATTATCCATCGTTCAGACCTTTCCTCAGGCTTCCCAAAGGAATGCAAAGTAGTAGAACCTAAGCCTGAAGTGGAAATGGTGGCCCCTGCCAGTTTTCCCAGCCACTCCAGAGGCTGATGTAGGTGGATCACTTGAGCCAGGAATTCATGGCCAGCAACAAAGCAAGGCCCCATCTCAAAAAGAAAAAACCATGCAAGATACAGACTAGGGAACGTTACCTGAATTTGGCAGCTTGGGGTAGGAGAAACCTAGATACAGTCTTTTGCAAACCAAACACAGTTTTGTACACCCGAGACCTTACCAGACCCTATACCAAGCAGAGTGTCACAAATGTGACTCATTGGGACCCACTAGGTAATAGAAAGCACTAGAAACAACTCCTCCCTCCCTGCTTGCACAGCAGAGTTGTCCTCATCCAAAGTGCTGAGAAACTGCAAACAGCCAGCCACTAGAGTGTGAGAATTTGGCACATCCCGAATGAGCAACCTTCTGTCGGTGCTGGAAAGCCCTCTCTGTGCAGCCAGGATACACATGTTGCAAGTACCGAATAAGATCTGCTGTGATGTGCCATGGCACGCTGCTTGGGCTTGGGGCATACTTTGCTTCTGTGATGGACTCTCTGGGCTTATCTGAAAAGGCACTCTTGACACTTGGACACTGATTCTGCCACAAGAATCTGAAGACCAACTCCTGCTGCATAGTGATGCTGGGGACATGTAAGCTACCTAAAGGTCCAGTCATTGCCTCCACCAACCTTGGGACACTACCAAGTATTCTGTGGTGGGTATTCTGATGGGTGGGTGCCTTCAACCCATCCTATTTTTTTGCCCCCTTGGTCCTGGGGAATGGAACCCAAGCGCTTGCACATACTAACCACACATTCTACCACTGAACTACACCCCCACACCCTTCTCATTCTTGCATGTGAAAATTCTTAAAATAGGAGTCCTAAAATATCTCCACCAAGTAGATGTAGCTTTTTAAATTTATGTGGTTTTTTTTCTTATTTTGGATTTTTTTTAAACACTCTTATTTTATAGCTTAGGTTGGCCTAAAAGTAGAGACCATCCTGCCTCAGCCTTCTGAGCGCTGGGTTTTCAGAAGTATGCCACCGTGCCTGGCATAAAGTTAAAAATAAGTGACTGGCAGGTGCACTGGTTCACACCCATAATCCCACCTTCTCAAGAGGGTGGTGATCAGGAGGATTACAGTTCAAGTCCAGTCCTGGCAAAAAGCAAGGACCTCCCCTCCATCCCCATCTCAACCAGTAAATGGGGCATGGTGGCTCGCAGCTGTAATCTCAGCTGTTAGGGAGGCCATAGGCAAGAGGATCATGATCTGAGGCCAGCCAGTGCAAATACTGGAGACCCTACCTGAAAAATAAAAGTAAACAAGACTGGGGGTGTGGTTCAAGTAGTAGAGTGCCTGCCTGGCAAGCACAAGGCCCTGAATTCAAAACCCCAGTACTGCCAAAAAAAATTTTTTTAAGTGACAATATTTAGTAGCAGTAACAGGGAGAAAAGCTTTTCCCTTTAGGAAAGCCAAGTTTCATCCTAGTTCCAAGGCCACATGATATTGGAGCAAACAAAAAAATACCGTTTAAATTTGTTCGTTAAGGGGAGCTAAAAAGAGTCCTTTTATTTTGTGTTGGGGAGGGGTTGTGGCCTCTTTATCCTGACTAATGTCATAATCAACACTTCTACTTTGTCTTTTCATTTTTTAATGATAATCCTCTTCACCTTGAATATCTGAATCCTGGGAGGCTCCTTCCAGACACAGAAACCCATAGGTTCTGTTGGGCACTAATTATTAAAACTATACTTCCTGGCCAACTACTTCAGAACCACCACAGCCAGCAAGTTCCCATGAGCACTGCATAGCCTCGCCGAGATCCTGCAATCTTAGAACAGGAAAGCTGTTCTGCAGTAGCTTCTTAATCTGAATTTTGCATTCTTGCTGCATTAAAGGAAGAGATGAGCAATTTGTTGTTTTATGAAGATGACTGCAGTCTTCGGGGCCTAACGTGGAATTGCTTTAGGTCAAAACTTTCTCACCGGAATCATCTGGAAAATGTGGTTTTGGTCCTTGGCTCAGAGCTGCACTGGTGCAGATAACATTTGTTACTCAAGGCTAATTACCAAGCTCACTGAGTGAACTAAAGCAGCTTTGTTTCTTTTTCAGACCCTGTTCTAAATTCCCTGATCTGAGACTACTTTCGGATCCAGCCCAAGATGGTGGTCCAGGAGGGGAGAAATCACCTACAGAGTCCAACATGGGGAAAGCTAACGCTACCTGGGATAAATCCACCCTGGTGCAATACGACTGGTGGTGCTGTTCTTTTCAAATGATCAGAGTCAACCTGCGGCACTGAGGCCTCCATGGAGATATTTTTGCTGTCTTTTGCACAAAAGCAGCAGATCCCAGACGGAGTCTCCTTGCAGGTTTGTTTCCCCATTCACAAAGGAAGAGCCCTGGGTCTGGGGATGCAGCTCAGTAGTAGAGTGGCTGCAGTTCCCAGGGCAACCAAAAAATGCCAATAAGGAAGTACCCATTGAGAGCCCTCCAGCTGCACGCATGCCTGCTTCTGAATTCTCACTGCCTTGTGATGGTCCAGCAGGCAAAATGCTCAGCCCAAACACAGAGGAAGTCAGGTCCTCTGTCAAAGAATGAGGTGTTCCCACAATTTGATAAGCCTGCCCCTGTCACTTCACATTATTAGCACAATGCTGAGCACCAGAAGGCTTGGGTCCTGAGTGAAGAGAATGAATGAGAACTAATTTCTGGGGCAGAAGAACAGATCACAAAGTTAATACCTAGATGTAAAGGAGAGCTAGCAGAAAATTTTAGGAGGAATCAGGAGAGTTCTCTTGGAAACACTTAAACAAAGAGCAACCCAAGTCTGACTTGTTACACACAGCCAAAGGGTCATGTTAGCAGCATTTCAGGGACTGTCTTTGGTAAGGGATGCAGCCTGAGCTGAAGCCAAACCCACTTATCTGATTCCTTCATTCATCTGATTCCTTTATGCTCAGGCAGAAACTACAAGTCTAAAAATGGTTTAGTTTGCAAACCCACCAGCAATACAAGAGCCACGTCACATTCCTTCACCTCCCCACCCCACCTGTCCTTGGGGATCAAAACTCAAATCCTCTTTTCAAAATCCAGGCCTCAGGAAAACAGCTTCATTGCATTTGTTTCCAAGCTGGAGAAAATCAACACTAACTGGCTTTGATCCCAAAAGGGCCAACTGCAGGATTCAGAGAACTCTGCAGCCAGGAGGAACTGAGGCCTCCTCTGTCCGCCCTCCCCCAGCACATTTGACTTCAGTTATGTCGGAACTTGCCTGGGCTGGGGGCTGCTGCCAGAATTCTCCTGGCCCAGAGAGAGGACGCCCCATGCTATAACCCAGAATCTTTCCTGAAAGGCAGGATTCTCAGTCACTTCCAATCCTGCATTGGCGAGATTCCTGGTTCTGTTTGGCTGGAGTAAAGCTAAAGCTTGCTCCTGTCTTTCTTCCTCTGTGAGCTGGCTTGTCTTCTCCCTGCTCCTCTCTGCCTCTCACAGTTGTATATAAGAATGTTCTATGGCTTTTAGAAACGGAACAATCATGAAAAAGCCCCTCCTCTCCTTGCTAGCTCTTTTATGATTCCTTAAAAAACAGTTTCTTTTCACTTCTGAGATAATATTTTTGTGGGAAGAGAGATAATTGGCCCTAAGAAGCTCTGATTGGGTTGGTGTTAGCATGTGTGATGTGGAAAAGCCTAGTACATCCCTATGAGAGACTTCTTTTCAAGCACTGATCACTCCAATTAGGCAATCCAGAGAGGCTAATCCCAAATCTCTGCTTTATTTGGCAGGACTCTTGAGCTGTATTTGTTGAAAATGAGAAGTGGAACCAAGTCTTAAGTCCTGTTCTACTGCTTGACTATTCAATTCCAAGATCAGATCGGATTTGCGGAATTCCTCCTTACTGAAGCATGGTCACTATACTGAGCACTTGGTGTGTATCATTCATTCATTCCTAGTACAGCCTTGTCAGGTCCATAGTCATCCCATTTTACAGGTCAGGAAACGCAGGCCCAGTAGAAACAGGATGGGATTTGGCCACCATGGACTGAGGTCACCGGATTGGTAAGTGGTAAAAGCAGTGTTCAATCTCTGCCTCATCTGACCCCCCAAGTCTGGGCTGGGCCCCATTCCACTCTATTGCCTCCCCTAATTTTGAGATTTGAGAATGTAAAGAACACATTCTATTGATTACTAGAAATCATTAGGAATTGATTGAGTGGTTACATGGTGTTATGGTTTGGACCTTGAATATCCCCCAAAGCTGTTGAAGGCATAGTGCCCAGCTGATGATGCTATGGGGTGGAACCTTTAGGGCATGTGGCCTAGTGGAAGGAAGTTAGGTCATTGGGAGTGTGGCCTGGAAGGGAATATTGGCCCTGACCCCTTCCTCTCTCTGTCTTTGCTTCTGAGCCACCATGACTGAAACAAGCCTCCTCCACCATATGCCCCTACCATCATGATGTACAGTGCTTCTGTGTGCCCACAATCTCAGGGCCAAGCACCATGGATTGAAACATCTGAAAGCATGAGCCAAAATAAACCTTTCCTCCTTTTAAGTTGATTTTTCTGAGGTATTTTGTCACAGTCATGGAAAACTAACTGGCACACATAATCACCTGGAGAAAGCATTAGGCCGCCTGCCTCTGTTTCATTGTGGCTTTGGAAAAGGAAGGCAGCACTGAATTAAGACCACTTTTGTGGGAATCAGAGGGTGCCCTATGCCCACCCCCAAAAGCCCTCACCTCCTCACCTAGAGCTTTCTAACCTCCAACATCAGCAGGGGCTCAGGTGGCACAGAAACAAGCAAGACAGAAGAAAGAGCCCTGGTGCTTTCCCTCTGTGCCCAAGGGCTAGCTCTAGAAATCTTGCCATGGCATAGAGCTGTCCTGGCCCCTTCATCCTGGGAGAGATGGGGACCAGTCCACAGCCACCACTTAAGCCCATGCTCACTTCTTTCTTTTTTTTTAGTTTTATTACTCATATGTGCATACAAGGCTTGGTTCATTTCTCCCCCCTGCCCCCACCCCCTCCCTTACCACCCTCAATACCCAGCAGAAACTATTTTGCCCTTATTTCTAATTTTGTTGTAGAGAGAGTATAAGCAATAACAGGAAGGGACAAGGGTTTTTGCTGGTTGAGATAAGGATAGCTATACAGGGTATTGACTCACATTGATTTCCTGTGCGTGGATGTTACCTTCTGGGTTAATTCTTTTTTTTTTTTTTTCCCTTTTCTTTTTTTTTTCATTTTTCTTTTATTATTCATATGTGCATACAAGGCTTGGTTCATTTCTCCCCCCTGCCCCCACCCCCTCCCTTACCACCCACTCCGCCCCCTCCCTCTCCCCCACCTCAATACCCAGCAGAAACTATTTTGCCCTTATTTCTAATTTTGTTGTAGAGAGAGTATAAGCAATAATAGGAAGGAACAAGGGTTTTTGCTGGTTGAGATAAGGATAGCTATACAGGGCATTGACTCACATTGATTTCCTGTGCATGGGTGTTACCTTCTAGGTTAATTCTTTTTGATCTAACCTTTTCTCTAGTACCTGGTCCCCTTTTCCTATTGGACTCAGTTGCTTTTAAGGTATCTACTTTAGTTTCTCTGCATTAAGGGCAACAAATGCTAGCTAATTTTTTAGGTGTCTTACCTATCCTCACCCCCTCCCTTGTGTGCTCTCGTTTTTATCATGTGCTCATAGTCTAATCCCATTGTTGTGTTTGCCCTTGATCTAATGTCCGCATATGAGGGAGAACATACGATTTTTGGTCTTTTGGGCCAGGCTAACCTCACTCAGAATGATGTTCTCCAATTCCATCCATTTACCAGCGAATGATAACATTTCGTTCTTCTTCATGGCTGCATAAAATTCCATTGTGTATAAATACCACATTTTCTTAATCCATTCGTCAGTGGTGGGGCATCTTGGCTGTTTCCATAACTTGGCTATTGTGAATAGTGCTGCAATAAACATGGATGTGCAGGTGCCTCTGGAGTAACCTGTGTCACAGTCTTTTGGGTATATCCCCAAGAGTGGTATTGCTGGATCAAATGGTAGATCGATGTCTAGCTTTTTAAGTAGCCTCCAAATTTTTTTCCAGAGTGGTTGTACTAGTCTACATTCCCACCAACAGTGTAAGAGGGTTCCTTTTTCCCCGCATCCTCGCCAATACCTGTTGTTGGTGGTGTTGCTGATGATGGCTATTCTAACAGGGGTGAGGTGGAATCTTAGCGTGGTTTTAATTTGCATTTCCTTTCCATGCTCACTTCTTTCACACAGAGTCTCATGGAAACTGAGGTGCTTCCTGGCCTGGAAAAGCTGCTTCTAGAACAAAACTCTCCAGACTCTAGGGAGGTTGCTCTCCAGAGGCACAAAGGGCACAATAGGCAAGCTGGAAATTGGATTCCAAGAGATTTGCTTAATTTGCAACTTCAATTTATTAAGGAATGAATAGGGCAGAGATGGCCTAGGATACCATTCTCGTAAACTACTGGGGACATCATAAAGCAGTATTATTTTAGAAGGTGTCACTGCCATGTGTCCGTGTGCAGATGTGTTACAAGAGCTTTTTCTTTCCCTCTTTTCTAATATTGTAACAAGTCAAATTTAATTTATGAAATAATTTGGTACCTGCTTTTATGTTATGGAATTCATATTCCACTTATATTCTACTTACTTACAGTGATACACTCTAAAAGTTAGGAGAAAATAGTAGAGAAATATATTGTTTGTATGTTTATTTTTTATTTATTTGCAGTACTAGGGTTTGAACTTAGGGCCTCATGCTTACAAGGCAGGCGCTGTACTACTTGAGCCACTCCATCAGCCCTTTTTAGGTAGGGTCTCAAGAACTATTTTCTAGGGCTGGCCTCAAACCAAAGTCTTCCTGATTTTTGCCTCTGAGGTAGCTAGGATTGTAGGCATGAGCCCTTGGCGTCCAGTGTATGTTTTTTATTTTTGAGATATAATTAACATATGCATGCAGACCTTAAGTGTTCAGATTGATGACGGCTCTTTTTTTTTTTTTTTTTTTTTTGGTACTGGGGTTTGAACTCAGGGCCTCACACTTGCTAGGCAGGCACTCTACCACTCGAGCCACTCTGTCAGCCCTTTTTCTGTTGGGTTTTTTCAAAATAGGGTCTCATGAACTAATCACCTGGGCTGGCTTCAAACTGAGATCCTCCTGATCTCTGCCTCCTGAGTAGCTAGGATTACAGGTGTGGGCCACTGGTGCCTGAGATAGTTTTTGTACAGCCTGTGTACAAGTCCCCCAGCAGATAACATGATTTGTAAATTTATATCCATTCTGTGGATTGTCTTTTCACTTTCTTTTCCCTGAAGCACAAAAAATGTTTATTTTGCCAAGATGTGGAAGCTCACCCCTGTAATCCCTAAGTATTCATGAGGCTGAGGCAGGAGGATTAGGGGTTCAAGGATAGCTTGGGATACATAGTGAGACCATGTCTCAAAAAACCAAAAACCCAGAAATGTTTTGTCCCTCAGTCCTGGGGACTAGCAGTGTGGGATCAAGATTGGCAGGATTGTTTCCTTCTGAGGACTGAGAGACAGAATTTGTACCAGGTGCTTCTTCCTTTCTAGTGTGTTGCTGGCAATCTTTGGTGTCACTGGGTTTGTAGACATCTAGTCTCTGCCTTGCTGTTCCAGTGGTGTTCCCCTTGTGTACATATTTCTTTTTTAAAGGACACCAGTCATATTAGGTTAGGACCCATTCCTGTAACCTCATTTTCACTTGATAACGCCTGAAAACTATCCTTCAATCACATTTTGAGGTGCTGCAGGTTAGGATGTCAGGGACACAGTTCAACCCATAATTCAGGATGTTTTTGTTTTTGGCAGTTCTGGGGTTTGAACTCAGGGCCTCATACTTGCTAGGCAGACACTCTACCACTTGAGTCACTTGAGTCACTCCACCAGCCCTTTTTTGTGATGGTTTTTTTTTTGAGATAGGATCTCACCTGAACTATTTGCTAGGAGCTGGCTTCAAATCTTGATCCTCCTGATCTCTGCCTCTTGAGTAGCTAGGGTTATAGGCATGAAACACCAGAACCTGGCATAATTCAGGGTGTTGACTCTCTGAGCTCTTTCCTGTGTCAGGACCTTTGCATGTTCTGTTTGTTCTTTCTGCAATGCCCTCCTGATCCCTTTGGATGATGGGGGACTTCTCTTCCTTTTAGGTCTTAGCTTATATGTCATTTGAAAGACATTGATTGTCTTGTTGTTGCTGGGTTTCTGTAGTGTGTAGAGGATTATTATTTTTTTTTTAAGAGACAGGGTTGCTGGGTTTCTGTAGTGTGTAGAGGATTTTTTTTTTTTTTAAGAGACAGGGTTTCATTATGTAACCCAGGCTGGCCCTAAACTTCTGGGCTCAAGTGCTTCTCTCAACTCAGCCTCCTGAGTGGCTGGGGTTGCAGGTGTGCGTCACTGTACCCAGCTTAAACCATACATTCTTAAAAAGTTACAACTCCTATTAATCGACTCACTCAGGTCCAAGTGTCAGAAATCCAACATCAACTGGCATAGTGAAAAAGGGAATTGGTGAGTTCTCATAAAGGGAAGGCCAGGGGTGGAGCTGACCCTGGGGACTCTGTCCCCCATCTGTCTGTCTTGCTCACCACCCAGAGCACTGCTTTCCCTCTTTCCTCCTACCTCCCTGAGTGGGCAGGCTTTCTCCACGGGTGGAGCGCTGCGCTCTCCTCACCTAGCTCACTGACATCTTCTCTCTTCAGCCTCCATGTTCAATCCCAGAACAGGACAGTTCTGGTTAGCCCAGTCTGCATCACATGTCCCTGTCTGGGACAGTTACTCTGCTCTGACCACACCTAGGTCTTGTATCACAGTCAATGCTGTGGCCTTGAGGGCACCACGATGGGGCCTGGGCTGGGGGAGCTCCCCAATGGGAGGAAGGCAGCTGCTATGAAAACAAGGGGCAGGGCAAAGCAACTGGCCTCCACTGTGAAACCATCCACTGTAAATCAGAACTCACTGGGGGTGTGGCTCTGTAGTAGGGCCCTCGCCTTGCCTGGCATGCACAATACCCTGGGTTCTTAGTAGAGTTCACTAACTGTTGTTGCAGTCTGTAAATATTTTTTTGTGCCCTATGAAGTGCCATGAACTATGAAGTAGGAACTGGGGAGAGTAAATATGATGAAGCCCAAGTCTGTACTCCCAGAGGCTTCACAATTAAACAGCAATTGGCATCATAAAACGTTCTGCTCCAGGGCATGGGAAAGGGGGCACCAAATTCTGCCTGGTTGTGGGGGTTAAGGAAAGCTGAAAAGGGGAAAGATGTGGTGGTGCCCATGTGTAATCCCAGCACTCAGAGGCGGGAAGATGGGGGAGTTCTAGGCCAGCCTGGGCTACATTGAGAGGGTGTCTCAAAAAACATTGTGTGTGTCTGTGAGAGAGAGAGAGAGAGAGAGAGAGAGAGAGAGAGAGAGAGAGAGAGAGAGAGAGAGAGAAGAGAGAAAGAGAGAGAGAGAGAGAGAGAGAGAGAGAAGAGGCAATCCAGGGCTCAGAGAGGAGGAACTGCCTGGTAGACCCAAGAGTGTCCTGGCTCCACTTGGGTCAGGCTAGGGCAGTGGGCTCCCAAAGATATCCATGGGACCCAGGACCTAGTACTGTTACCTTTGGTGGCAAAAGGGACTCTGTAGATGGAATGAGTGCGTGACCTGACCATGGCTCATCAGGGTCTCCAAATGCAATAACAGGGTCCTTTCAAGTGGGAGTAGGAGGGCAGAGTCAGAGGGAGTGCCTCAAAACACTGGACAGGGCAAGAAGCATTGCTCCGCTACAGCCTCCAGGAGGAACCAGCCAGGTCCACATAAAACCCCTTTGGGACTTCTTACCGCTGTGACTGTGCCTTAAGGCTATTATGTAGTTTTTAACCCATTGAGTTTTGGCAATTTGCTGCAATTTCCTTCCTTCCTTTTCTTTTTTCTTTGGCCCAGGCTGGGGTTTGAACTCAGGGTTTCCTTCTTGCTAGGCAGGTGCTCTACCACCTGAGCCACACTGCCAGCCCTAGATGGGTATCTGAGAGTGAGAAATTTGGTGTGGTCCTGGGAAGGACAGTGGGGACAAGGTGAGTGGACACCGGAGGCTAGGCAACCAGTGAGGCCTTGAAGAAGCTCTAGGAAAGATGGCAGCTTGGTGTTGAGTCAGTGGGAATAGAATGGTGAATAGAGAAGGGGACATTGTTTCCAAGTTCCCAAGGTTAAGATTAGTGAGCACTGTAAGGCAGGGGTGGGAGAACTGTGTCTGTGAGGGAGGAAGAAGTAGGTATGCCAGGCAACCTGGAAGTTGCCAGTGTGCATAACCCACCCTTTCTTTTTCTATGAAACAAGATCTTGCTATTGAAGACCAGGCTGGCCTCAAACTCAAGATCCTCCTGTCTCATCCTCCTGAGTACTGGTATTACAGGCATACACTACTATGTCTGGCTGTGCTAGCCCCTTGAATGGTGCTCCCAGTAGCTAAAGAAGTGAATCCCAGAGGAAAGAAACAGAATTCTTTTTATTTGTTCATTAATTATCTTAAAATACTCTAATTGACACAACAATTGTACACATTTGTGGGGTATGGTATGATAATTCAATGCGTGTATTTAACAGGCAAAGATTAAATCTGAGGAACAAACATTTCCAGACCCAGTGAGAGGGCAGAACTGCTTCTCCACCCGACACTAACTGCTGAACCTGCACGCCGCCTAGTGCTCACTTCTTACAGGCATCACGAAATAACATCCCTGCTCTACCCTACCAGGTAGGCACTGTGGTTGTCTCCATTTTCTAGATGAAACTGAGGCACAGAAAGTCGGAGTAACTTCCCTGTGTTCACACTGGTTGCCTGCATCTGCTCTACAACTTGACCCATGCTCCTAGACCTTTTTTGCTTTAGTTATTTTTCAGGGTCTCACATTTTTGCCTACTCCATCCTGGACCTTGATCTTTGCATCTATGACTCCTTAATAGCTGGTATTATAGGTGGGCTTACTGGTGCACATCACCCCACATGGCTATTTATTGAGATCAGGTTTCACTAAATTTTTGTGGGGTCTGATCCTCCAGACCTCCACCTTTGGAGTAGCTGAGAGTGTACCACCTTGCCGCTTAAAATAGTTTTGAAACCATCACACCAGCCACCAGGTTTTCCTCTCGCACCTCAATTCATAGGTTTAGGGCACATGGCTATTCCTGACCCAGGCACCAGTAAAGAGAGTGGATTATCCTACGGTCAGTTGATTCTGGGGCTGGATCTGAGCTTGGCTTCCGCTGAGGCTCAGGGTTGCGTGGGAGAAGGGGATGTCTGAATCAAATTGGGTTCAGGGAGAAAGGAAACCGGAGGCTGGCAGGGTTGCTGGAGGGAGTGCTCTAGGAGTGCTGGGGTGAGGAGCTGTAACAGGCGGGGAAGAAGCTTTCAAAGACAGAGCAGCTAAATTTAACACTCAATTCCACCCTGGCTTCCCCAGTAGTGTATTCATGAGAGGGTGAGGGGAAGGGATGAATGGGTTCTTTTCTGACTGGGAACCCTGTGTGTCCCCTCTGCCCAAGAAATTTTGCAATTTGTGTTCTCTGTAGAGACACAATAATCCTTTTTGTCACTCAGTCTTTGCAAAAAAAAAATGCTAACTATTTTACAATGAAAGTCAAGGTTATGCTAATTAAAGAAGGATCTAACGTGAAGCCAAGATAGCTTTTTTTAAAAACTGAAATCAAATGCATATAAGATAGAATTAACCATCCCAAAGTGAGCAAGTCAGTGGCAATTAGTACATTCACAGTGTCACGCACCCACTGTCAACTTCCAGGACATCTCATTCCTCATTGCTGCTCCCCAAGCACCTCAGCACCAAGTCTGCTTGGTTTGCCTCCCTGGGATGCTGCATATCAGTGAATGAAATCACACGGTATGTGACTTTTTCCACTTAGCATCATGTGTCTGAGGCTCACCGAGGCAGGTACTCTACCCTTTTGTTTACCCATCAGTGAGTGGACATTTGAGCTATTTCATCCTTTTGGCTATTCTGAATAGTGCTGCTATGAACATGTATGCACATGTATTATGTCGTGTGACCCTTTTACATCTGGGAGAGGAATGTATGTACCTACAAGTTAAATTGCTGGGTTGCATGGTAAATTCAACTTTTCCAGAAGTTGCCAAATTGTTTTGCACCAAAGCTGTACCATTTTACATTTCCACTAGCAATGAAGGAAGGTTCCAACCTCTCTGTATCCTGCTCCCCACTTGTTCTTTTCCACTGTTTTAATTATGGCCATCCCTAGGGGTTGTGCAGTAGCAGGATGGATTTTTTTATTTTTTTGGCAATACTGGAGTTTGAACTCTGGGTCTACACCTTGAGCCACTCCACCAGCCCTTTTTTGTGATTGTTTTGAGATAGGGTTTCGAACTATTTGCCTGGTCTGGCTTCGAACTGCCATCCTCCTGATCTCTGCCTCCTGAGTAGCTAGGATTACAGGCGTGAGCTGCCAGCGCCCAGCTGAATTTTCATTTTTTTTCTTTTTGCCACTTCCTCCTTTTTTTTTTTATTGTTTTTACATTTAATCACATGTATATACATTGTTTGCACCACCTCCCCGCCCTGAATTTTCTTTTTGATGCTGGAAAATGAGCCCCGGATTTTGGGCATGCTAAGCACATGCTCTACCACTGGGCTACAACCCTTGGACCTAGCAGGCTAGATTTGGAAAGTGCCTACTAATTACATAATTATCTATTTTGTACCAATAGGGCCCAAATCTTGCACTTGATTTGTTTTAAAAAATGCAGAGTGGGGGAAAAGCTTCTATCCTTCATGCATGCCAACCGGGCTTACTTTTGGACATAGTGAGGTTGGACATACCCTGATGTGTGCCCTGCATAAGTTAAACTCACTGAACTCTGCTTAAAAACAAAAGGCAACCAAAGAACAGTAGGAACCTATGCTGCCAGTGTTGAGTCTGGCTCCTAAACAGCTATGCGCTGGTGAAAAGAACCATGATCTCCTTGTTTCAACTGAACAAGACAGAAAAAAGAAAAAAACAGCCAGAAGCCAGCCTGACATATGTATTGTTCTTTCTTGTTTGTTTTGTGGTGCTGGGAATGGAAGCCAGGGCCTCACTTATGTTATGCAGGTGCTGTACCACTGAGCTATACCCCTGGCCCAGCCATGTATTATGCTAATTTGAACATGATTGGAGGAGTTTATGGCGTGGATCCATGTGTCTGTATCTGTATTATCTGCCTATTTCTATAAGATATAGCTTGAGATAGACACATCCTATAGGCTTAAAAGTAGACACAGATGTCAATCGGTATCTCTAGGTCCACGGCCATTAAACTCCTCTGTGTTATCTGTTCCTAGGTAGGTAGATCCATCCATCCATCCATCCATCCATCCATCCATCCATCCATCCATCCCTTTATTTCTTTGGCTTTGTCAGCCATTACCCTTGTTCTCCATGAGTACATTTTAAACACAACACAAAGCCAGGCACCAGTGACTCACACTTGTAATCCTAACTACTCAGGAGGCAGAGATCAGGAGGATGGCAATTTGAAGCCAGCCCAGGCAAATAGTTCATGAGACCCTATTTCGAAAATACCCATCAGAGAAAGGGCTGGTGGAGTGGCTTAAGGTGAAGGCCCTGAGTTCAAGCCCCAGTACTGCAAAAAACAAAAACAAAAACACAAGCCAGGCATGGTAGCTCACAGCTATAATCCCAGCTACCAAGGAGGTGAGATGGAATTGCAGTTCGAGGTCAGTCCTGGGGAAAAAGTTAGTGAGATTCCATATCAACCAACAAGTCAGGCCTAGTGCAGTGGTGTGAACCTATAATCCCAGCTACTGGAAGGAGGATGTTATCTGAGGCTGGCTCCAGGCAAAAATGTGGGACCCTATCTAAAAAACAACTAAAGCAAAAAATGGCTGGCTCACATGGTAGAGCTCCTACCTAGCAAGTGCAGAGCCCTGAGTTCAAATTCCAGTATTGCCTAAAACAATAACACCCAAGAAGTCCAAGTGGGAGGTGCTGAATGAGCAGACCGTTGCTCTGGAGGGGTGGCATGGGTGAGGTGCAGGGAGAGCGTGACTCTGAGGCTGGGAACGGGGACTAGAAGACCCTGTAGATGGGCTGCGTCCACAACCACCGGGTACACCACAGAGAGGTCAGGCAGGGGAGGGGCCGTGAGAGTGACTGCCAGGGAGCCAGGGGCAGAGTATCTCCAGAAGAGGCTGGGGCCAACTGGGATGAAGACTGAGAGTACATCCAGCAAGAGGAAGATGGAGAAGTAGGCATGGGGTCTGCAGTGGGCAGCTCTAGAGGACTGGATGGACAAGTGCTACTCCACAGAGGGCATGGTGGGCAGCGTGAGAGCTATACAGCACATGGGGCTTGCTGGAGAGGATGAAGCAGGGGTGTCCTGTGAGCATGGTGGGCACGTGTCCAAACTTAAACAACCTTGCTCTGGAGGAGCTTGCTGCTGCACCCCGAGTGTGAAGCCTCAGGGATGAATGGACAGTCCACGAGCACCTCTTGTGTTCTCCTAGCCCCAGGGCCGTGTGACAGTGGCTTACTGTTTATTGCTACTTTTTGTTGTTGATGCTGGGCCTCAGCATGCTAAGCGAGTGCTCTCTCACTGAGCTACACCCTGACACTGTTGCTCATTTGTGTGTGTGTGTGTGTGTGTGTGGTTCTTTTGTAGTGGTACTGGGGTCTGAACTTGAGTCATGTTTCCAGCCCTCTACGTTTTTGATTAAAAAAAAAAATTCCGGGCACGGTATTAAGGGAGGCTGAAGTAGAGGACCACTTGAGCCCAGGAGTTCAAGATCAGCCTGGATAATATAGCAAGACCTCACCTCAAAGGGAAAAAAAGCAAGTAATAGCTGGAGGGCTGGGGTGGGAGAAATGGATTCCAAAAGCAGATCAGAACACGTTAGCAGATGATGAATAAGTTTATGCCTTGGTTGTGGTGATGTTTTCAGATGTGTAAATGTCAGAATGTATCATGCTACGCGTGTTAAATATGGTTATGCTGTTTGCTTTTGACGGTACTGGGGACTGAACTCAAAGCCTGCTGCTTACTAGGCAGGCACTCTACTATTTGAGCCACTCTGTCAGCCCTTATGCATGTTTACTACAAGCAGTCTGTTGTATACCAGGTATACCTCACAAAAGTGGCAAAAAAGTATACTTAAATAATTCTGACAGTTTCAAAGGTGCCCAGCAAGTAAACCATAGGTCTCTCTCCTTTTTAATAATCTCCAGTCCTCCTTCTCAGGGAGCAGTTGCTCAGCCTCTTGTTTCTGTCCAGAGGCACCCAGGAGCATCTGGTTATGTGTTAATTCCTTCCTGCTCTTTAAAATCCTAAATGTGGGCAGTGGGTGAACTCAGGGGTAGAGCACTTGCCTAGCATGTGTGAGTCTCTGCCCTGGGTTCTACCCCAGCACTGTTAAATGAATAAATAAGTAACAAAGCCCCCAAATGCTGGTACTGATTTTGCAGCTTGGCTTTGCTCTGGCCCTGCCCTCTTCATCTGTACAGAGCTGCTTTTAGACTTGCAGCATCTGCTCTGGTTCTGCCTCTTGCCATCCTGCCCTGCTCCTACCATCCGCCCTTGATGACATTGAGGAGGTTGGGGGCTTTGACTCTTCCAGTGCTATAGGGAATAGCCTGGCCAATGCCTTTGTGTCTCTCGGTGTGCAAGGTTTCCAGATCTGAGATTCCATGTCTCTGTTCAAACCCAGGCTGTTTCCTTGAGCAAATTGCTCAGTTTTCTCCTCTGAACTACTGGGGAATAGTAGGTTGTGATATGCATAGAAAGGAATATTATTTAGCCTTAAAAGATAGGAAATTCTGTCACATGCTACAGAGTAGATGAAGTTTGAGGATATCATGCTAAGTGCATACTGCATGATTCCACCTTTGTTAAGTTTCTCAGCTTATCAAATTCAGAGTCAGAAAATAGAGTGATGGTTATGAGGGCTCACAGGGAGACTGAGACAGTTCCCAGGGAACTGGGAAGTTTTTTTTCTTTGATGGGTTAGACTTTCAGTTTGGGAAGATGGACGGTGGTGATGGTGACTGTCATAATACCACTGAACTGTGCATTTAAAAATGGCTGAAATGGTAACTTCATGTTGTGCCTGTTTTACTGCACAAAAAAGAAGTGGCTGGTAGCAGGAAGCAGATTAGTGGTTTCCAAGGTCTGGCAGGAGGGATAATGGGAGTTAGTGCTTGTGGACATGGGGTTCCATTTTGGGTGAAAAGCATGTTCTAAAATTATAGTATGATGATATCTGCACAACTGTGAGTAAACTGAAAAAGTCTATTGCACTGTACATTGCAACTGAGTGAATTGTATACAATGAATTCTATTTCAATAAAACTGATAAAAAGTAATTGGGGCCAGGCACAATGGCTCACATGGAGATCAGGAGGATCACAGTTTGAGGCCAACCTGGGCAAAAGTTTGAAAGAGTCCCCCCATCTCAACCAATAAAAAACTGGACATGGTGGATACACCTGTCATCCCAGCTATGCACATGGGAAGTGTAAATAGGAGGACTGTAGTTCAGGCTGGCCAGGGCATAAATGTAAGACCGATCTCAAAGATAACCAAAGTGAAAAGGGCTGGGAACATGGCTGAAGTGATAGAGCACCTGCCTAGCAAGCATGAGGCCCTGAGTTCAAACCCCAGTACCTCAAGAAAAAATTAGTCCAGGCTGTGGCTCAGTGCTATAGTGTGTGTTTAGCATGGGGAGGGCCCTGAGCTGGATCCCCAGCACCACGAAACAACAAAAAAGTACAAGTCAGACATGCTTAGGAAATGTCCTAAGTCAACAGGCTCTCTTCACTTGTTTGCTTTTGTTCTCTCTCCTTCCTCTCTTCCTGGCCTTCATTTATCTGACCATTTTTTCATGCAATTACTGTAAGCCTCCCTCCCTGTTCATATCCAATATTGCATTGCCAAGGATTCTACTAATCATGAGTGCCCTTCAAGAAGTGGAGGGTAGGGGGAAGACTTTTAATGTCAGCCTGGACTAAGTGGTGTAATGATATTGCACAATAAAATGAGACCAGAGGGTGTGATTAGGCCTATGAGGAAGAAAAATTGAAAACCATAGACTCACAGGTCATGACAGACATGGATCAAATTTTCAGGCACAGTTTCAGGCCTGTCTCTGCATCTTTTTGTCTCTCTCTCTCTCTCGCTCTTTTTTTTTTTTTTTTTGCAGTACTGGGGTTTGAACTCAGGGCCTACACCTTGAGCCACTCCACCAGCCCTTTTTTGTGAAGGTTTTTTTGAGTTAGTGGGCTCACGGAACTATCTGCCCAGGCTGGCTTGGAACTGCAATCCTGATCTCTGCCTCCTGAGTAGCTGGGATTACAGGCATGAGCCACTGGTGCCTGGCTTGTGTCTATCTCTTAATTCATTAATTAATTAATCTTGGCTGGTGATCCAACCTAGTGCCTTGGGCGTGCTAAGCACATGCTTTACCACTGAGCCACACCCTAGACATCTATCTCTGTCTGTCACCTCTACAGGCAGAACGAGGCTTCCAGCGGGTGCTCTGTTATCCTTCCGTGTTCCTGCAACAGCACCTCTGGAAGGTCCTTTGCAGCATGAGTACATCTGGCATGTATGGAGGAAAAGGAAGATGACTTCTCAAGGCCACGTAGTTGCATTTCTGGACAGCCAGTTTTTTAGAAACACCACCAGGATGGTTCTAATAGTCCTGAGTGAGATGACTGAGAATCTACAGTTTTGAAAGTCACTAGATTGTGGAAAATGGGCTTCTCAGCTTTCTTCTGACTTTTTTTTTGGCAAGGCATCTTGTTTTAAAATTTGTTTTTGGTATGGATGTTCACAGACAAAGCTTACCAATTCTTTCCCATTATGTGCCCATCCTGTGCAAAGTCCATTTGCAGCTTTGCATTAAGAGGTAGAGTCTGTTTCCCCAACACCTCAAACCTGGACATGAGGGGCTGGCAGAGTGGCTCAAGAGGTAGAGTACACATTTAGCAAGTGTGTGTGAGGCCCTGAGTTCAAGCCCCAGAACCGATCAAAAAAAAAAAAGAAAGAGAAACAGACACAAGAGACCTGCTAAGTGCCTGTGCATGGGGCTCACCTCCCCTTGCTGCTGTGGAGAACCTCGGGTCCAACCAGGATCTAGGAGACCAGAAGAGGAAAGTCTACTCATTAGCATACAGAAAGTCACTTATCACCGAGGAGATTCCAAGCATTTCAGGACTGCTCCCCAGAAAACCCTGACAAAGACCAAATACCTATTTCATAATGTCACAAGCAGCATACCTGGTCTCTATGCCAGTAGCATTCCCGCCAACTGTGACAAAGAAAAATGTCTGGAGGTGGAGGGGACAAAGTTCCCTGCTCCCACAGAGACATAGCAGCAGGTTGTTACAAAATGAGATGAAGGAGGTATTGTGCAGAAAGCACTTAGACTTGCAGTGACTGCTCTGCTCTGCTGGGCTGCAAACCTTCCCTTCATTACCACTCTTTAGCCCAGGCCTACCTTATGGATCAAGTGTATTTGTGGTAACTGCGAGCTTACGCAAGACGAGCATTGTTAGGCCAACTTCTGACTTGACTCCCCAACAAGAACACAAGTCCTGTTCTAAGATCATAGGTCAGCCATGTCAGTATTAATTATTGTCTGACCCCCTGGGGTCTCATTGTGTGACTCCTCACAGCAAACTCAAAAGCCCCCTTGCTAATGGCCAGTACAGCTGTCACTGTACTGTTCCCATCATTTTGAATGCCCTCTTGCATTCTCCGAATGGTACACTCTTCCATCCTCCAGCTTTCAGTAGATTTGTGGCCTGGGAAAAGGTAACAAATAAAAACAAAAAACGAGAGAAGGAGGAGAAACAAAAGGCTGAGTTTCTTTAAATTGTTGGCTCTGCATAGCACAGGTACTTGCAGTGAAAACTAAAGAATTCTTCTCTTTCAGCTGGCATCCGGCTCTTACCTTGTGAATACTGTCACTGCATCATTATTCTGTCCCACAAGGTAAAACAAAACGAGCAACCTAACAACCAGAAGTGTGTTCCTTTGGGGACTGGCTCATTTAAAAGCTTTTCAAATAATGTTGCTGTGTTCTTTCCTATTCTGCCACACCCCCTCAGGTTTTTCCAAGTTCTGGGGAAGTTATTACTTTGCATTCGAGGTGTGTAAATGATACCTTCCTGGGACCCCTCCACCCCACCCCCGCCAAACACACACTTCTTTTTTCCCTTTTTTCTTTTTCTTGTTTTTTGTCTTGGGATTCCTGGAGTGTTTACAAATAGATTAGCCTCTAAGAATTCTGGAGTAACCATAGTGGTTAGGAAAAAAAAAAAAATCCATTGGTTTAATTACCCATGGTGCTATTTTTGAAACTACATGTGCCTTTCTTTTTTTTTTTTTTAAAAGAAGATTGGTCTATACAAAAACTTGAAGAGGATGGATTTTTGGGGGTGCAAGTTAGTTTTGATTTGAATTAATCTTCATGCTTTTGGAAGTGAAATCAAGAGCTTTGAATAATGTATTATCATGCATTAAACCCAATCAAATGAAGCCAGCTGAAAAGAAATGATTGCAGAAAAATGAATGGCTGGGAATGTTGGAGTGTGTGGCGTGTTGCTGTGGTTACTGACAGCAGATTGCTCAGCATTTCTGCCTCACCTGGCTCCATCAGTTTGTCCTCTCCGGATCCTGAGGCCTGATAGTCATTGAGGTGGTGAGAATGAACAGGCTAATAAAAGTACTGTGAGTTTGGCTGAAGGGTCTTTGAAAATCAGACAGTGAGTAAAGAATCCACAGGACTGAATTCCCAAGCCTGAAAGTTCTCACTTAAAAGACTTGTGTTTTCATTACTGAAATATTGGTTGTCTCCGTATGTAGCCCAGACTGGCCTTGAACTCACTTTAAACCTCAGCCTCCTGAGTGCTGGGATTACAGATGTGCACCACAACGCCCAGCTCAATCATGACTTTTTTATTTTATACATTTTTTGTGGTACTGGGGATTGAAGCAGGGCCTCTTGCTTGTCAGGCAGGCGCCCTCCCACTTGAGGTCGCACCTGCAGCCTTCAAGCCTAGCTGCTTTTAAAGGCTCAGTGTAGGCAGTACTTTTCAACGGCAGAACTCTTTCAGGACAGTAGTTTTTGTTGCTTTTGGTAACAATTCTTCAAAGACACTCGTCAGTTTTGTGTAAATGGCTTCCTGAAAGTCATTTGGAGGAGGCATAACAGTCACAATTTTAACTTCTATAGGATATATTAAATCCTGACTTCAGCATTTGTCTTTAAGGAACTGTGAATACACATGGGAAATGCACGACTTTATTAGTTATTGCTTGTTCTGTAACAAACTACTCCCTAATTTAGTAGCATAAAGCAACACAAGGTGAAGAATCCAGATGCAGGCCAGGCCTGATGGGGCATGCCTGTAAGTCCAGCCAATCTGGAGGCAAAGGCAAGAGGATCTTGAGCTGGAAGCTAGCCCTGGCAAAGACAGCAGGAGAGTCTGTCTAAAAAAAAAAAAAAAAAAAAAAAAAAAAAATCCAGCTGCAGCTTGGCTGAGAGTTCATAGCTCTGGGTCTCTAACAAAGCTGAGTAAGATGTAGGCCAGAAGGTTGGGGTACAGTGATTGCCTTTCAAGTGGGCGAGTCCAGTAAGGGTGAGGGAGGGGTTGTAGGCCAGGGCTGTAGTCATATGGAGGCTTGACTGGGGGATGGGTTTCCAAGCTTGCTCACATAGCTGTGACCAGCAGGTCCTCACCCACTGTAGGTTGAGACCTCAAATCCTTGCCAGGTGGGCCTCTCCATAAGCCAGCTCACAGTTTGGCAGCTAGGTTTCCCCAAACCAAGAAAGGGGAGTCCAAAACAGAAGCCAGTCTTCCTGTGTAACCCAGGCTGGCCTAGAAGTAACCATTCTGCTGTCTCAGCCTCCTAGGTGCTGGAATTACAGGTGTGCATCACCATCTCCAGCTGAAGCCACAGTCTTTGTTTTGTTGTTAGTAATGGGGTTTGAACTCAGGGTCTTTTGCTTGCTAGGCAGGTGTTCTATCACTTGAGGACATCCTCAGCCCTTTTTACTTCAGTTATTTTTTAGGTAGCATCTTGTACTTTTTTTTGCCCAGGGCCAACCTCAGCCCTTGATCCTTCTACCTCTGACTCCAAGTTGGGATTACAGGCATGTACCACATGTACAGGTTGTTCTTTCAGATAAGGTTTCACTAACTTTTTGTGCAAGCTGCCCTCAAACCTTGATCCTTCTATCTCTGCCTCTCAAGTAGCTGGGATTACAGGTGTATTTTCACGCTGGGTGTGCTACACTGGAAGCATAAATAGGATCAATGGTCCAGACCAGCCCAGGTATAAAAAAAGGGAGGCCCTCTCAGAAAAATAAGTAAAGCAAAGCAAGGCATCCATGGTTCATGCCTGCAATCCTAGCTGTTTGGGAGTTTCATAGTTTCAAGCCAGATAATCTAAGGGACTCCATCTTGAAAATACCCAACACATACACACAAAGGGCTGGTGGAGTGGCTCAAGTGGTACAGCACCTGCCTAGCAAGTGTGAGGCTCTAAGTATTCAAACCCCACCAAAAAACAACAAGAACATCTAAAATAAAAAGGACTGGAGGTATGGCTCAAGTGGTAGAAGAAGGCCCTAAATTCATATCCCAATACCACCAAAAGAAAAGTGAAAAGCCATAATTCCCCCCGTCCCCAACTTTCAGAAGGGAGTCATGAGGTACAACTTTATATCCTAATGGGGCCGACTTCAAGGGTATGAACTCCATTAATTTTTTTTTTTTTTTTTTTTTGCAGTACTGGGGTTTGAACTCAGGGCCTCATGCTTGTGAGGCAAGCGCTTTACCACTTGAGCCATTCCGCCAGCCCAAGGCTATGAACTCCAAGAGGCAAGGATCATTTGGGGCCATTATGAGGCTGCCTGCCACACCGTTATTATCTGTTTTTGGCGGTAATGGGTGTTGAACTCATGGCTTCTCATACTTGCTAGGCAGATGTTCTAGCCTTTCCCATCTAGGCGGACTATCAGTTTCCTTTTTAATAAAAAGCAGAATTCAATTTTTATGATAAACATACTTGTGTTCTGGGTGTGAATGTAAAATGGTGCAACTACTCTGGAAAAGAATCTGACAGTATCTGATAAAATAAGTTTACCATGCACGTGTGACTCCTTTTTAGGAACCTACCCAAGAAAAATGAAAGTGTATGTCTATCTGAAAACATAGGACTATAGTCACGAATGTTCACAGCATTATTCACAATAGAAAAAAACCTGAAATCAGCAAAATGTGCACCAACTGGCAAGAAGATACAAAATGAATCTGTTCATACAATGGAGCACTATTCAGCAATGATAAGGAATGAAACACTGATGCACAATGCAACAGATAAGCCTCAAAACCACTATGCTGAGTGGAAGAAAGACACAAAAGGCCACATATGGTTAAGATTCCATTTCTATGAAATATCCAGAATAGACAAACCTATTTACAGAGAAAGTAGATTAGTGGTTGCCTGGGACTGAGAATGAGAACCAGGAGTAACTGCAAATGAGGATGTTTTTGGCATTTTTTTTCTTTTTTTTTGGTGGTACTGGGTTGAACTCAGAGCCTCAAACTTGTTAGGCAGGCACTCCACCAACCCTATTTTTGTATTGGGTTTTTTAGAGAGAGGATCTCACCAACTATTTGCCTTGAGCTGGCTTCGAACCATGATCCCCCAATCTCTGCTTCCTGAGTAGCTAGGATTACAGGCATGAGCCACGGTGCACAAGCTATGAAGGATGTTCCAGGAATGATGGAAATGTTTTGAAATTAATGGTGATGTTTTATAACTCTGAATTTACTGAGAATCAGTGAATGGAACACAAAAATAGGTGAATTTCATAGTATGTAAATTATGCCTTAATAAAACTTAATCTTTTTCAGTGATAGTGGATTAGAACTTGAACTTTCTCAGCCAGCCTAAATGAAATTAAATTCAGTCATGTCAACTTCAGGTATTCCTCTTCAACTTTTCTTTTTCTTCCCACGTGCTTAGAACCAGGTCCTCCCATTGAATTCTGGGAAGTTGGCTCCAGCTATGGCTATCAGATCTTTAAATCAGAGAAGGGCGATTGCCTTTGGATCATGGTCCCTCCAGTTGTTTTGGCTTCCTCATCTGAATGTTTAGTTCCAATTTCCTTTAGATTTTTAAGAGTTTTGCAACTGTGGGTTTAAAGGAATACTAGTTCCTCTTGAAATCCTCTTTTTACTGCAGATAGGAAATACAGCTGATTTCTGACTTCCTACTTTTCAAGTGCTTGCTAAGTATAATAATCATTTTTACTTTAACTATGTAGGAGGTTCATTTAATTCCAATTGGGCTACAGACTCCTAGCTTAATCATCCGCCCAAGTTTTTGTAGGTGTTTATCATGACAATTCTAGCAGATCAGCGAAATTTTGGTGTTTTTTTTTTCCGTATTATTTTCTTAAGTAATTTCACTTTTTTAAAAAACAAAATTCATGGCTCAAAAAAATAAAAAGTCATCTACTTGCTTCCAGTTTAATTACAACACATTTTAAAAAACGGGCTACCGTGCCGGCTGGCTCCCTAGGTTAAAGTAAAACTTGTAAAGCGATCAAGGTGTAAAGTTCACATTCTTGTGAGGACTGTTTTGTCTCGAGCGAGGGAAAACCCATTATCCACAGCGAGACCCCACTAGCCATAGCTCTAGAGATCACGTCCATTTCCTTTTCAGTCTCCTGAATGAGGAAAACGAAGTTCAAGTGAGGGAAAACGGGTTCAAATGAAGGTCAGATCCCCAAAAGAGTTTTCTGGGTATTGCGTTGCTGGGGTGGAAAATGTGGGGAAAAGTTAACCAGCTGGGGGCTGGCTCCCCAGGGGGTGGCTCGGTTCCAGTCCTGGCAGGGAAAGAAACGCGGCTGCCTTGGGACTCGCAGTGACACTTGGGGGCCTACTGTGTGCTGGGGACACAAAGGGAACCTCGGGATGCCGCGTCCCACGGTCTGTCGTGTTCCGGGCGCTTTACACGTTGCATACACAGTCTCCGCCCCGAAGGCACTGGCGGTCCAGTTTCCAGGTTGCATCAGGTGGGGGCAATCGAGGTCCTGCTAGGAGGCTGAGGACGCGGAAGGCCAGTCGCGGGGGAAGAGCGCTTCCCTTTCGCCCTCCACGCCAGGCCGGCCCCGGAGGCGAAGACCCACACGCCCTCTCCGAAGGGCAGGCCCGCCTTGGGGAGGGCGGATCCGGGCAGGGCGGCCCTCGTCCGACCCCAGCGAACGCGGCCCAGCGCTGCGCCCGCTCCTCACGTGTCCCTCCCGGGACGCCTCACGTTCTGCTTCCGCCCGACCCTTCCGACTTCCGGTAAAGAGTCCCCGTCCCCTCAACTCCGTGCCAGCCCGGCATCGCCGCCTGGCGCTTCGGCGTGCCCGACCCCGATGCGCTCCGCGGCTGCAGCTCCTCGGGGCCCCGCGGCGGCCACCGGGCCTGGCCGCCTCGCTACAGCGGGATGGCCCGGGCGGTGCTCGCTCCCGCGGACGGCGCGGCGCGGCGGGCGGGGCGGCGCGGACGCGTATCCCTCCGCCGCCCCTCCCCCGTGCGGCCCCGGCCCCCCTCCCCGAGGGCAGCGCTCGCCTCCCTCCGCTTCAGACTGTTTTGGTAGCAACGGCAACGGCGGCGGCACGTCCCGGCCCGGCTCTCGGCAGCTCTTCGGTCTCGGCGGGCCTCCTCGCCCCTTCGTCGTTCTCCTTCTGCCCCTCGCCCCCCCGGCCGCACCACCCCTCGCCTCCCCGCTGGGCGCCCGCGCGTCCCCGCCGCGTTCCGGCGTCTCCTTGGCGCGCCCGGCTCCCGGCTTTCCCCGCCCGGCGTGCGAGCCGGTGTATGGGCCGCTCACCATGTCGCTGAAGCCTCAGCAACAGCAGCAGCAGCAGCAGCAACAGCAGCCCGCGGCCACCAATGCCCGCAAGCCCGGCGGTGGCGTCGGCCTTCTCACGTCGCCCTCCGTCGCGCCGTCACCGTCCTCGGTCTCGTCGCCCTCGGTCCCGGCTTCCACCTCCTCTTCCTCGGCGGCCGCGGCGGGCACTGGCGGCGGGCGGCCAGGCCTGGGCAGGTGGGTGTCGGCGCCGCAGCCCCCTCCGCTCCGGGCCCGGCCGATCCGGGGCCTCGCGTCCCCTCCCCCGCGGCCCACACCGCCGACCCGCCCCGTGACCCGCCGGCCTGAGGGGGGGTGGGCTGGGGTCTCGCGGTGGCGGTGGGGGCCCCGCTCGGGTCTGCAGCGTGGGACTGGGGTGGGGGCGTAGCGACATTCCTCTGCGATTGTCAGGCGGTGTCCAGCCTCCTGCAATATCCCCTCCCCTCCCCCAAACGGTCAAGATGGAGGGACCGGGCAGCCTCCCCTCCCCTTTTGAGTGTTGGGAAAGGGGATCGCTGGTCTTTGCAAATGTCATCCCCCGTTCCACCTTCTTGAAGTCTCCCCTGCCCCAAATTGGAGGATGCTTGAGTAGGGTCTCCACCCCTAGCTGGAATATAAACGTAGGGAGGGGGTCTTTAGGGTTTGGGTCTGTGTCCTGAAACCTGCCTCTTCCCGGGTGCGGGAATGTCGTGAGAGGGGAAGTTAGGGCATCGTCGCCGGTGTCCGCTCACGGGGCAGCTACCGGGCTTCTCCGGATCGCTACCCGGTGTCCTCCACCATCCCCCCTCCCTGCCCTGGAGAAGATGGAAGGACTGGCGAGGTGGGTGGGCAGCAGCCACCCTCACCCTTCCCCCCTGTAGACCGAAGGTGGCGGCGGATGGGGGCTCCCGAACTCCGGAGTGGCCGCCCGCCCGCCCGCACCTGGCGGAGAGGCGGGAGCGCCTGTTCCCTCCTTCCCCGCAAGGCCCCCGGCGCGCGGGTGGTGGCCGATCCGCATTGCTGTGCGGAGGAGAAGGCGCCCTCGGAGCGCTGTGGGCGAGGACCGGACTCGGGAGATCGGGGAGTGGTGGTGGCGGTGGGGGGGCAGTTGCTGGTGGCAGGAGGGAGCCCGCACGCTGCGCATTTGTTCCCAGCCCCCGCCCCACTTTCTGAAATTTCTGGCGGCGAGGAATCGCAGCAGGGAACGGACGTGGTGGGTTTCCGAAGGTGAAAATGCGGGTGCTTGCCTGCGCCTTCGACCCTTCGCCCCTCCGCATAGCCCGGGATCGGGGTGGGAGCTGGAGGCCCGGTGTTGTCCCAGCTCCCTGGGTTTGATTCGGGAGGGCGTGTATGTGCGGGAAGGCCTGGTGGGGGTGGGGTGGTTGTCAGTTCGTGTTTCATGAACTAAGAAAATGCTTAGTGTTCAAACGGAGAAGCGAATGCCAAAAGACTCCATTCCATTGTGGCCGGTGCCCTTAAATCGGGGAGTGCCGCCAGCGCGTACCAAGGGCACGCAAGTCCAGTTCCCCGGTGCTCAGTCCATCCGTGCTGCACCCTCTGCCGAGCCTCCCTCAGGCTTGGGCCTGATCGCAGGGCCAGTGACCAGCGTCCTCCTTTCGTAGCCTGTGGTCTAGGGCTTCCCAAGGTGGCCAAGGAGAGTTTTCATGCACTGAATTTTCTTCTTAGCACGTTCTCAGCAGTCCATTTTCAAAGAATTTTCGTGTACAGCACCAGAAGTTAGCCATCGAGATGAATCAGAGCAGGCTTTTAAGGAATTCTGGGAGCAGTGGTTTTTTAACTTGTAACCCCTACGTTCCCAATTTCCTCTTGTGTGAAGCGAGTGCACTTGGGATACTCCGACTTCATGGTCCCCTTTCCGTGCACCTAGTGAGAAACGGAAACATGAAAGTAGTGCATAGAAAAAGATGCATCCTATGTTTTTCTTCTGAGTTATCAGGAAGAAATCTGGCAAATGTATTTTAAGTTTAAATAATTAAAAATGAAAAATTAACGTTTTATGTTGCATTGGTTTGAAGTTAGATTACAAGAATATACCCTGGCACAGGTTGAGTGATGAATGATACTTAGGATGTTTTAGTACCACTGATTATTTTTCCTGTTACTTGACGCTTGGCAAAAATTATTCGGTGCTTTAAATTCTTTTACTCGAGGCATAAATTGTGCCTCTTTTTCTTTTTGATAAGCGAATCTTTGTCTAATGTATTGGATTCATAAAATGTGAAATTTTCTGTACAGATCTTCAGTTAATGTATTTTGAATTACCTTGAATTTTTAGTCATTTACTGGGTTCTTTGTAAATCAGTTACACTTCTGGTATCTTCTCACTTTGTGTATCAGTAATTAAAATAAGGTTCTGGGAGCAAGGATGAGGAAAGAAAATTTTGGTTTGACGTTTTTGAGATAGCAAAATACTTTTGAAAGTTTAGAAATTCATGTTTGCTTTAAGTAACCGTTCTATATCTGATTACATTTGACTTGTCAGATACAGATTTTTTACTTTCAAAGTGGTTTATTAATCATATACACTTAAAGGTGGCTGTCTTAACTTTAGGAAATAACAATGTAATTACATTCTTAAAATTTTTCATTTTTATTTTTGGTGGTACTGGGTTTAAACTCAGGACTTCATACTTGCAAAGCAGGTTCTTTGCCTCTTGAGCCACACCTGCAGTCTGTTTTGCTCTGGTTATTTTGGAGACTCAGTCTCTCAAGAACTGTTTGCCAGGGTGGTCTCAAAGTGTGATCCTCCCTATCTCAGCCTCCCAAGTAGCTAGTATTATAGGTGTTGAGTCACCTGTGCTGGGCACATTCTTAAAATTTGAACATAACTTTTTTTTGTGGTACTGGGGGTTGGACTCAGGATCTCTGTGTTCTACCACTTGAGCCACCCCCTCAGGTTTTTTTGCTTTAGTTGTTTTTGAGATTGGGTCTCCTTTATGTCCCAGCCTTCCTGGACCACTATCCTCCTATTTATGCCTCCTTGTGACTGGGATGACAGGTACACACTCAGCTTTTATTGGTTGAGATGGGGGTCCTTTGAACTTTTTGGCCATGGTGACCTCATTCCTAGATCCTCCCATTTTCTGTCTTCCAAGTAGCTAGGATTACAAGCTTGAGCCAAACTCGTGCCCTGCCTTCTTTTGTGTGTGTAGGGGAGGGGGGGATGAGGGTCTCTCTATAGAGCCCAGGCTGGCCTCAAACTCCTAATCCTCCTGCATCTGCCTCCCGAGTGTTGGGACTACAGGCATGCACACCTAGCTCTAAATCTAATTCTTACACTCTTTCCTTAGTTTTGTGGTCAGCATTTTTCCTCTACCTTTTGGTAATTTTTTAAAGATTTCTACTCAACCATAAGTTACCTATTGCAAAGTTTCTACTTAATTATTGCGGGAATTGGGGTTTCTACTTTTTAGCCTTTGTCGGCATGGATGTAATGAGCATCTGTACACTTACAGCTGTTTTGGGGGAGGCGAGACTGGAGTTTGAATTCAGTTCTGGCTTGCAGTTCTGGCTTGCAAAGCAAGTGCCGTACACTTGAGCCACACCTCCAGTCCATTTTTCTGTGGTTATTTTGGAAATGGGGGGGGTCTTGAAAACTCTTTGCCTGGGCTGGCCTCCAGCCTGTATCCTTCCAATCTCAGCCTCCAAAGTAGCTAGGATTACAGGTGTGAACCACTGGCATCTGGCTGAAAAATTGCATTTTCTATGCAGCACATATGTAATTAAGTGCTTCTGTTAGTTACCCGATTATTTATACTTGAGTTTGAATGGAGTGCTGTGAGGACTTAATGAGGCAGTGTATGTGAAGACCTGTAATAGATACTGCTGCTGTGGATCCATGCTGTATCTGTCCTGCTGATTCTGTACTGACTACTGTCAAATTCCTGGGAGAACTGTTCTAAAGCTTTTTGGCTTTTTTTTGTTTGTTTGTTAACACCCCATCTAGAAGTTTATTAGCTGCCAGTCTTACGACCAAATTGTTTCTGGTAACTTGTGCGTAGTTTTGCAGCACTATTGGGGTTCATCCGTATCTCTTCCCTGTCCACATTCCTTTCTCTCTTTTTTTTCTTCCCTCCCCCCCCCCACCCCCCACCCCGGCTTTTTTTCCTCTTTCTCTAAGCCAGCCCAAGCTGGCTTCTTAATTCATAATCCTCCTGACTCAGCCTCTGAAGTGCTGAGATTACAGGCATGCACCACCATGCTCTGTCTTGGAGTTTGAGTTCTGATGTGAGGAGGCAGGCAATAAACAAGACATAAAATTAGCAACATGTGTATAATATTAGATGAGACTGGGATTAGAGGAAAGAAGATTAAGGGGGTGGGGCAGTAGATTGTACCTTAAATGGATTAGAGGAGACTTCATTTTAAGAGGTAGAAACTGAACCAAGATCTGGAGGAAGCTTAGGTATTTTACCATTTGCTTTTGCACTGTAGATTAAGGTTTAAACTGACTTATTGTTTGTCAGGTCATTCTTTCATGAGGGGTTCGATACCCATTTAGTTATTCCAATGTAATTAGACCAAAAGACTTAACTGGCCTTTAGGTGTTTACAGGTAAAGCGCTCCCTTGTTTATTTTTATCTGATTATTTGTATTTTCATTCCAAGTGCCTGGAGAAAGTACACTTTAATATGGGGCAAAACCCCAAAACGCTTATCTGTGTTTGCCAAAGTAAAAAGTAACCCTGTAGTTTCTCTGAGATTTTACATTTTAAAACATAGTGAAAGTGATGTGGGGATCAGTCATGGTTCCTATTTTGGTTGAATCTAAACTTGTATTTTCAGTGTTTTGCTAATTAGGAAGTTACAGTTTTACACGGGGGACATTAACTCATATCATAGCTATTTAATAGCCATATGTTTCCACTTAAAGAAGGATCTGATTTTTTTTTTTTTTTTTTTGTCCTAAGTAGCTGCAGCTGTGTTAGAACTTTCACCATAGCCCTGTGTGTTGTTCCCTTGAAAGGAATTTTAAGGTTTCAGAAGGTCTTTCCCTAGAATTATAATTTTTCTATTTTGGCTACGTAGTAATAGTATTTTGATATTGTATAAATAGTTGAGTGTGAAGAAAACTATTTTTGTATCTATTTTAAACGATAGTGACAGCTTTAATGGAGGTGCAAATAGGTTTTATTAGCGGGCCTACCTGCTGCTATGTCTATTTAATTGGAACTACTTGGGTTTATTTGGAGCATATCTGGGTCACCTGTGACTATTACCATACGGTTTCAAGAGGTTGCTGTAGTTGTCTGTTGAGCATGAGTGCCACTAAAATAAAAAGTACCCTGATTTTTTTTCTTAAGGTGTTTTTGCCTCCTTAGCTAGAATATTTCAAAAGTTAGGGATGTTTTTCTTAGAAAACTTGTTTGTCAGTGAATAGGAAGCTGGTATCACTTATGATTAGAACTAGGTTAAGCTGTATCTTACTGTGTTGTTGATAGGGTCTAACTGTGTAGCCTAGGCTGGCCTCAAAACACAGTCCTCCTCTGAGCTTCCTGACTGCTGGGATTACAAGGTGATACCACATGTGGCTTATTTCTTTTTTTTTGCTCTGTTTGTTTTGGATTTGGGGTCTTGTGAACTACTTTTCTGGGCTGTCCTTGAACTGAGATTCTCCTCAGGTGCTCTACCATATGAGCCACGTGTGTGTGTGTGTGTGTGTGTGTGTGTGTGTGTGTGTGTGTGTGTGTGTTGGTTATTTTCAAGGTAGGGTCTCTGAACAATTTTCCAGTGCTGGCTTTGAACTGAGATCTTAATACTGTTTTTCATTAAGGTGTCTGCCTAACAAAACAGATTTGCAATTTTGTAGGCAGTTGGGCCATAAACTACATTCCTGTTTAAAGAGATTTTATCACTTTATGAGAATACTGTAGATACCTAGATCTAGCTGTATGGGAGTATAGACATGTGGAATGTGGTCCCTGATCTTAAACTGGGGCAGGGTAGTAGAGATAAGAACTATAGTTAAGCAGGTGTCCACAGCACCTTCCTTCCTTCCTTCCTTCCTCCCTCCCTCCCTCCCTCCCTCCCTCCTTCCTCCCTCCCTCCCTCCCTCCCTCCTTCCTCCCTCCCTTCTTCCTCCCTTCTTTCCTTCCTTTCTCCCTTCCTTCCTTCCTTTCCTCTCTCTCCTCTTTCTTTCTTTTCTTTTTGTTTTTAAATGGTAATAGATTCCTGAAATTAATAAATAGAGAAAAGTCTTTGAATAAGTACTGCTTTGTTTATAGTTGGAAGTTCTCATAATTTGAAGCAAGAAATTCTATAAGAATATTTTTCTACAAAGTGTTCTTTGTAGAAAAAAAGGTAACTGATGCAAAAAAACTTTAAAAACTAAACTATCCCCTAATATATTTTTTTCTCACGAGGTTGCTAGGACCTTGGTGTACAAGATGTCAGAATCTTTGTGAACATTTATACATACATGTTGAACAAAAGGAGATATGGCACATACAGTTTTGAATTCAATAGTATATATCATCTTTTAAAACACTTAGGTATTTTTCCTAAAATGATAGAATCTTTGAGCACGAAGAGATAACAGAAAATGTCATGGCATAGAGCGGAAAACAACCTGAACTTGGAGCGATTAGGGGACTTGTCCAAAGCAACCTTTATAGAACTCAAACACAGACCCTACGTAATGAAAATGAGGGGCTAGGGACCAGTGGTGTAGAGGCCTGGCCTAAAGAATCAAAATTTACCCTTGGAGTGTAAAGAGTACAGTCCTGGACTGTTCTTGCCCTTCACGGTGTCTTATAGTCTTGAGTTTGACTCAAGGTCTGTTGCCTTTTCTTTGTTCTTAATACATAATTCTGTACACATATAGCTTGAAATCTACTAAAATGCCAAGATTTTTGGTTTTATTATTTTTTAAAAAATAGTTTTGTGTAGTTATACATCTGGGTTGTTTATGAAAACTTGCCACAACTGTTTAAAACTTAGGCTTTTATTGGCAAATAATTACTATTTGCATTTGCATTCATGAGAAAATGTAAAATTCTCTTTTTAAAGATTCTTATGTAGATTGCTTATAATTTAAGCCTTGAAGTTGGGCTAAGTGGCTATAAAATAACAATTTCATGCCATAATTGGTAGCAGACTGCACTTAGGGAATTGAATAAAATGTTACTGTGTAAGTCTTTCAGCTTGTGGTGTGAGGTTGGTAAGTGAGTGTGACTTATTTTTACTAAGTGTATCGGGAGTTCAGCATGATGTCCTCTGTGGCACTGCCACTTCGCATAGTGCTTTTAGAAATTTATTTACAAAGTTCTTAGGGATTTTTGTGCATAGTTAAGATTATTCTTGATTGTAGCTTTATTTTAAGGCTGTTTTTGAACAAGTGGTGCATTTTTCTTTTGGGGCTGATAGGTATGTATGGTGGACTTAGCTGGAGATCAGGAATTGCAGACGGAAAGGCTCTGTGCAGAATACAGAAACGGGAGCTCCTTGGGCTGCTTTCAGACCTCATTTGCTTTTACCTTACAAGTGATTCCACTTAGGTGTTTTTATTTTATTTTTTTAAGTGGCTTACAGGTTGCCAGCAAATAGAACGGTAAAACTTTTCGAGGCAAACATATTGCCACCAGTGAGAACTAATAGTATGATAAAAGGTGTAGAGACTGGAGAGTTACAGAAATCGGACACGAGCTCAAAAAGCTTCCTGGGCTTTTAACTGTTCGTAGTGCCTTGGGCCCTAGTATGACCATTTTATGGCACAACGGAGTTAGCTAATTAATGTGCTCGTAATGGTGACTCATAAGACAAGGCTAAATGACTTTTCATATCTCTCAAGAAGTATTTTTCAGAGTGCAGGGCATGACCCCTTAGTAGATTGTGAAATCACTTTAGTGGGTCATGACAAAGCATTTTTAGAAAAAGGAAAAAAGAGTAGGAAATACTAGAACGTATTGCACTCTCAAGGGTAAGGGTTATTTCAAGAAACTGTTGGTGGAGTTAATATAGATACTGCGTTGCAATGTGAAATGTAATTTTTCTTTGATGTATTCAAAAGAGCCTACTGCTGTATAGGCACTAAAATGGAGTAAAAGGATCGAGGAAATTTTGAGGTTCCGTGTAGGTTAGGGTTGTCAGAGCCCAGTCAAATTTGAATCTAGGGGCTGGTGGTAGTTGAGTGGTAGACTACTTGGGCTAGCACGTGTGAAGTCCTGAGTTCATTCCTTTTACTGCTTCCCCCACCCCCAAAAAGTGACAAACTCTGACTAACTTTCTAGTATAATGTGTCTAAAATTGTGTGGGACAAAATTACTCATTTATCTGAAATTGAGATTTGACCTGGCAACCCTGGTGTAAGCTAGAGTCTTGGTTCACCCCAAGGTAGGGAACATTGAAGCTCTCTGGGGCAGGAGCTTGGCTTGCTTCACCATTTCCTGGAGCTGTGCTTGGTTCTCAGGCTGAGTGAGTGGGCATAGTTGCTCCCTGGCTTAGTTTCTGTGTCATATAAAAGAATCCCTTCCTTAAAAAGCGAGGTACAGAATTCTCTTTACATTCCATTCTTAGTGTATAGTAGGCTTTCAATTGAGAATTGCACAGATCTGAAGTTGGAAGGGCTCTGGTGATTGTGTGCGTGTGGTCTGTATTTTAAATGTTTATTAAAATACTGTTACTACTTCTTAAGACATGAGCAAAGATTACCCCTTCAAAAACTTGGGACCTGTGTACAGAACTTTATAGAACAGAGGCAACACTCCAGTTGAAGCTGATCGCTGATCAGAGAAGGGAGTTCTCTGAAAGGAAGGGAAAAGGAAGGAAGAATTACCGCTTTCACCTGGGCATTGTCCTGTGGTGGTTTCTGGTGGCTTTTTTTAGTACTCAGTCTATTTGCAGGTAAAGAAACTAAGGCCAAGGGGGTTTGCCAGAGTGTCACTGGCTACATAGCTGGCATTAGCATGAGGTCCTTTTCTTTCTTCTTCTTTTTTTGGCTTTTTTCCCTCCTTCTTATGCTGGGGATTAGATCCAGGGCCTCACATGTACTGAGTGTGCACTCCACCACTGAACTACACCCTGGCCTCACCTTTCCCCCAATACGTAGACTTTTTAGCGAGCTTCCTGATTGTTCTGTTCGTGTCCAGACACTTCTGTTCCAAGTTATCCTGCATATTCAGCAGCCAGAAGGACCTCCCCCAAACACCTTGCATTGGGTCCCCTTTCTGTTGAGTAACTTCAAGTGGCTTTATTTCTGGCTGAATCAGATGCAGACTATTGAGCTTGACAGTCATGTCCCTTCACTGAGCGCCCGCGACTCTTCAACGGGAGTCGAAGAGTCGGAGTCGGAGTCGACATCGCAGTCTTGTCTCTGAGGGCTTGCCCCTGAGGGTCTTACTGGAGGAGAGCTGTTCCATCCCTGCCCTGGAGCTTTTGGAAGCTGTGGCTTGTTGGTATTCATTGCACGTGCTTTCTTTAACATGGAAGCTTCACGGATTGACGGATAATCATTGTGCAGGGTCTATGCTGACGTTCTCTGTACTGTTCCAGTTTTTCTAGTGTCTGCTGCTGACATGAGCACTGCACAGGGCTTTGTGCTGGAGTGCAGAGCCCTCTGCTCACAGACTTCCAGCTTAGGGTGAACTCTCGAGAAAGGAGCAGTTACACCCAGAGAGCATGGCTTTTTGCTGTTCGTGGTCACATTCACGGCCAGCCATTGCCATCATTTTTCAAATGTGTGTTTGCAACACTGGAACTTAAGTTTGTTGCTAATGCTGCCTTTCAGTGCAGCAGTAGTGAGTACTGACAGTATCAGAAGCATTGAATTATGGTAGAAATGACAGATTTAAAAACAACTAAGTAGTAGGAAAATGATGGCTTGGGACAAGACAACTTAGTCTGAAAAACAGGGAGCAAAAGTGTCATGTTTACTTAGTTGGTAACCAGTGAAAGATAAAGAGAATTGATGGATAAAATGGAAAAGCTTGGGCTGGGATGTAGCTCAGTGGTAGAGCACTTGCCTAACATGCATGGGATCATGGGTTCCATCCCAACACCAAAAAAAAAAAAAACTTAGAAGTTTTCCACAAAAAGTATTAATTTGGGAGTTAAAAATGCTACTGTGGCCAGACGTGATGGTGCATGTCTGCAATCCCATTACTGGGAAGGTGAAGGCAGGAGGACAAGAATTTGAGGACAACCTGGGTTACGTAGCAAGAAACTGTTCTGAAACAATAACAGAAAACCAGCCTATTAAACCAAACCTACAGAAACAAACGGAAAAAAAAAAAAAATGCTCCTGAGGAAACCTGTCAAGCCCTCCACACAGTGTTGCAGGGCCAGGGTCCACTGAATGCAGGGTCTAAAGGCATCTCTAAACACTTACTATTATTGGTATTTATTATTATTAATAATATTGATTACTGTTATTATTTTGGTGGTACCTGGGTTTGAACTCAGGCTCCGGTGTTTGCTAGGCAGGTGCCCTTCCACTTGAGCTACTACACCTGTCCTTTTTTGTGTTGGTTGTTTTTGAGGTAGAATCTCATACTATTTCCTGCAGTCTTCCTTGTCTTTGCCTCCTGAGTATCTGGGATTACAGGATTGAGGCACTTGAAGATTATTAAGAGAAGATTACCTTTTGGGGAGAAATGTCCAAGAGAACGTTCATTTGTTGGTTCTGTAAACTTTAAAACCGTCCCTTTTTTTTGCGGTACTGGGGCTTGAACTCAGGGCCTTCACCTTGAGCTTTTTCAAGATATTTGCTCAGGCTGGCTTCAAACTGCTATCCTCCTGATTTCTGCCTCCTGAGTAGCTAGAATTACAGGCGTGAGCCACCAGCACCCGGCTGTCTGTTTTGATCTTTGGAAAAAATCGATATGCAGATGAGACTTCTCTCATTGCTTACTGCACTGTTATTTAGCTCAAATTGCTAGAGACATTGTTGTAGATTGTTATATTTTAAGTGTATTGAGGTATAATTTACGTAAGATATTTACCTTAACTACAGTTCTTGAGTTTAGATGGATATACACAGTCGTGTAGCTGCCACCAGTCAGGGTGTTGGGCCTCCTGCCACTGCAGGCACTTTCCTCAGCACTGGTGGTCACTGATGTGTTTCCTGTTTTTATGCCATGGTCTTTTCTAGAATGTCATGGAGTCATACAGCACACAGCCCCTCATGCCTGGCTTCTCTCATATGCCAGGGTGCTTATAGATCCAGCAGGGTGCTTATAGATTCATTATAACTGTGTGTAGCACTAGTTTCTTCTTTTCTCTGTCTCTGTGGGTTTTTTTTTTGGTGGCACTGGGGTTTGAACTCAGGGACTCAGGTTTGCTAGGCAGGCACTCTACCGCTTGAGCCTTTCTGCCAGCCCTTTTTTATGTTGGGTTTTTTCAAGATGGGGTCTCTAGAACTGTTTGCTTGGTCTGGCTTTGAACCACGATCCTGCTGGTCTCTGCCTTCTGAGTAGCTAGGATTACAGGTGTGAGTCACTGGCAATTTTTAAATTTAATTTAATTTTTTTGGTGGTACTGGGGTTTGAACTTGGGACCTCATGCTTGCAAGGGAAGCACTCTACTAGTTGAGCCACTGAGCTAGCGGGGCTGCATATGTTTTAACTCAATCTTAAAGGTCAGGAAATAAATAACTCCTATTTATGTAAAGCCTCCCCTCCCCCGATATGTAAAACTCCCAGCATTTCTAGCCAATTTTCCTGGAGGGAAAAAAAGCTCAGATTTTTATGATGTAAGAACCATTTATGAAGAACTTTCTGTTCAGTAATAACAGTTACCCTTTATTGTGTGCCTGTTAGGATCCAGGAATTGTGCCCATTGTATCATGTATATATCCGTTCATCCTCGCAAGTGCCAAGCCTGTCAGGTTGGTGGTGCATAGCCATTTTATAGATGAGAAAGTGGTGGTTCAGAGAAACTGCCCCCCAAGCTCAAAGAGCTAGGAAGTGATGGAGCTGGGGTTCGAACTGTGAAAGACTTCAGGGTTTTTGCTTCTAGTGTAAATCTGTGTAAAACTGGTAAAAATTCAGTGAAGAAAATCAACCAGTCCTCATTGCTAGCTATGGCTTCAGCTGAACTTGCTGCAGTCCTGATAGTTCTCAACTTGTCGGTGAGCTTGCATTTCAAAGCAAGTGCACTTCAAAGTTGTTTTGAAATTTGCATTTCAAAGTTTGTTTCAATGCTTAGTTTCTTTTTAATGTTAAAATCTGGAAAGTGTTCTAAATGGTGGTTAGGGATCTCTACTCGGCCGTTTAGCAGATAGTCCTTGTGAGTATACCAGAGGATGCGTTAAGACGATGTGTTAAGGTGTTTGTGGTTGGAGCTAAGACCCAAACACCAGTTAGGATGTTTGTATAGGAGAACTGTGGAATAAAACCCACCTCTCCACTCTTCCCCTGGCTTAGACGTTTGGGAGGCTGCACAAGCTGGCGAGGATAAGACCTCAGCAGCATATTCTCCAGAGGGAGGATACTGGGATTTTGGAAGTAATTCCTGTTCCCCATGGCTTTAGGGAAATTCCTGGTCATGTGGAAGTTACTTGTATGGGTCAAACAATGCCAAGAAAGCACGTATCTATTCTTAGTTACTGTAGTGCATTAATTTTGCCCACTAGGTTAGCCTACCCTACCTTTTGGTACTAGACTTCAACTCTGTTCTTTTTTTCTTTTTGGCCCCATTAGGGTTTGAACTCATGCGACACGCTTGCTAGGCAGGCGCTCTTCCGTTTGAGCCACTCTACCAGCCCCTCAACTCTATTTTTGTTGGGCCACTACTCTCTTCAAAAAATAACCCTGTTCTAAAGCCAGAGGGGCTCTGCCTTCAAAGCTTTCCATGGTCTATCTCGGGGAAAACTTTTTTTGTAAAGGGCCAGATAGTAAATATTTCAGGCTTTGCAGGCCACGTATAGTCACTTTCTACATGTTGTTCTTCTTTTGTATTAAAAAAAAAAAAAATCCCAAGCATGGTGCCAGTGGCTCATGCAGTAGTCCTAGCTACTTGGGAGGCCGAAGTTAGGAGGAACAAGGTTTGAGGCCAGCCTGGGCGTATGGGTCTCAAGACTCCATCTTAACCAGTAGTTGGGTGTGGTGGAGCATGTTGTCATTCCAGCTATGGTGGAAAGCCTGAAGTAGCAGGTCTCGACCCACCTAGGCAACGAGCAAGAGCCTATCTCCAAAAGAACCAGAGCAGAAAGGGCTTGGGGTGTGGCTCAAGTGGCAGAGTGCTTGCCTAGCAAGCAAGAGGCCCTGAGTTCAAATCCCAGAACTACAAAAAAAAAATCTTAATATTTAAGGGTGGAGGTGTAGTTCAGTGCTTGTCTAGCATACACTAGGCCCTAGGTTCCATCTGCAGCATCAGAAACAAAAAGAAAGCATTTTGAGCCCTGAGCCTTGTATAGGGCACAGCTCACGGGCATTTGCTGAGCCCCGATAGTACCCCACTTTACTCTTTGGTTACTTGGTCCATTAACTTCAGAAGCTTGAAATCCATTTAGTTGAAGACGGTCTTCGCCTTACCTCCCGGGGAGGTCTTCTCCAGTTTAGTCTACCTGCTCCCCCATCACTGTTCTGCCTTTCTAGATCCTCATTCTCATCCTTTAAGATCTGCCCAAAGCTGCTTCTCGCTTACTTTTACTAATCCTGTTTAAAAAAAAAAAAAAGAGCTTACCTTGTCCTGGACAAGTTTGCTTTCTTAATTAAGGACATGTTTCATGGTTTTCCATACTAGCTTGCTACACATTACAAGAACAAAAGATTAACATTTTCCCTCTGACTGCTTCACACAGAATGGCTCGAGTTACCTTTTCTTTTTTTCTGGTGAGACTTCTTCTGTTTGGCATCCATTTTCCCTTCATCACATGGACATTGAGAACTGGAAGCTCGCTTGGAGATCATCCTGACATGTCATCTTGACTTCACCCAGGATCAGGAGCTTTGCTGTCTTGTCCACAGTCACCTTTCTTGTTGTATAGGACAAGTTATTTCATGTGGGCTTGAATTTCTTCCTCAAGTGATGATTCGGATTAAATGGATTTTACGTGTTATGCTTAAATCAGTGCCTGGTGTGCAGCACACATGTTCAGTAACCTTTTGTCTTTTTTTTTTTTTTTTTTAAAAGACAGGATATTGCTGTGTAGCCCAGGGTGATCTTGAACTCTCCATCCCTTAGCCTCTTGGGTGCTGGAATTGCAGGTTTACAGGGGTTTGCCACTTCACTTGGCTCAATTTATAGGTGTTCTTACTAATATGTTTGGTAATCAGTAAAAACCACACAAGCAAAGTCAAGGCTGAGACATTGTGGTGGTGGGCTTTGTGTGCTACAGTGGAAAATGACTGCATGCAGCCTAGCTTTTTTTGAGACAAGGTCTTGCTGTGTAGCTCAAGCTGGCCTCAAACTCCTGTCTTAGCCTTCCGAGTGCTGGAATAACAGAAGTGTGATACCACACCTGGTCATTCTAGCATTTTGTTGAACTTGTATATTGTTCATTAGTCCAATAAAAAGTTGAAACTCAGACTGGGACTGTGACAAAGATGAATAAAACTATCTTTGCTTCTAAGTTATTTCTTATACTAGGGAAGGCAGGTATGCAGATAGTGTGAACTGGTAGCATGAAGGAGGGAGGGAGTGACTGCCTTGGGTGGGCAGTGAAGGGAAAAAGCTTCAAAACTGTGAGGTTTGAGCTGTATCTTGAAGAATAACAAGCTGTTTTTCGGCTAGGCCATGGAAGAGAAGAGACTTTCCAGACAGGGAACAAACAGTTTTGAAAAGTATACAAAACTTTAGTTCATGATTTGTTTGAAGAATTGGAGAAGGACTTGCTGAAAGTAGACAGACAGATCTGAAAAACTCGTAGTTAAAAAATGATGTAGGGTTGAAGACGTGGCTCAAGTGGTAGACAAGTGCCAAGTGCAAGGCCCTGAGTTCAAACGCCGTAACCTCCAAAAGAAAAGAAAAGAAAAGGAAGCAAGCTTGAAACAGACACTGGTGTGATTTTTAAAATGAAAATATTGACACACATAAAACTGCAGCAGTATGATGAGCCTGTGTATCTCCATGGGCAGGCTTATTTCATCTATAACCCCTTTCATCACCAGTTGCAATCATTTGAAGGGCATTAAAAAAGGCCCCCTGGATGGATAAGCCACCTGCCAGTGGATAAACCAGCCACCAATGGGCAAAGCACTGGTTGAGACTTGAGTTCACTGTCAGGAGGCATTCCTGTCTGGAGAAAGCTCAAGGAGGGGAACCAGAATGACACTGTACATCATGGTGGCTGCTTAACAAATGCCACCTTCAATTTAAAATCAAGTTAATTAAAATGTAAACATTGCAATTCCTCCATCAGGCCAGCTACATCTCAGTTGCTCACTGCCATGTGTACCATATTGGGTGGCACAATACAGGACATTTTCATCGCTCCTGAAATTTCTGTCTGGATAGCATTATACTGGCCCCCCCAGATCCTTTTCTACCTGTGTGTGGAGTTTTATCTCTTCCTTTAAATAAACCTTCATATGGAGAGTTAAGTTGGAGAGTTTTCATCATATTACAATACACTTAGATGAAAATAATCATTAACAGTGTTAAACGCTTAATAGGTGTGCCAGATGCTGAAGCCAGACTTGTCCATGTGAAATTCTTAACGTTCACATCTATGTGAGGAGATACTGGCTTTTTTGAGAAGGTACTATTTTTCCCCCATTTTGTAGGTGTTGAAATTGAAGCTAGCTCAGCCCATGAGGTTAAAGTCACAGAGCTTGGAAGTGGTTGGGCCAGAACCCAAGTGAAGTGAAGTTAGTGCTTATGTGGATGGTCGTTGTTCTGAAACAGTGATTCTACGTGATTGTGTGACTATATTAATCCTGTGTGAATTTAGATGTGCCAGCCCACCTTGATTTTTTAATAAAATAAAACTTTATTCTAAATCTGGATTGTTATGGCCTGCTTCCTACTGCCACCTTGTTTGACTCATTGGTAAGAAATAGTGAATTAGCGTTAGTTACAGAATTTCTCTTTCTAACAGTGATGATAATAATAAAGCCCTGAAATGGGAGGAGCAAAAAGAGTTAATAGGAAGACCTGGGAGTAGATTGCTAGCTTTTAGCTAATTGTCCTTTTTCTTGACACCTGTAGTTTTTCCATAGAGAAACTGAATAAGTAGTCAGCACTTGGTGTAAACACATAGAGTGTGCTATAGACTTACTCAGCAATTCAGGACATGCTCTGCCCTCTGCATCTACAGGGCTAGATCTGCTGATTCAGCCACCTGCACATCAAAAATACTTGAAGTCAGGCATGCAAAGTCCCAGCTACTCAGGAGCTTAAGGTAGGAAGATCACTTGAACTTATGAGCTTGAGATAATCCTGAGTATCATAGTGGACCCCAGTCTTTAAAAAAAAAAAAATTGCTTCTATATTAAGTGGATACAGACTTTTTTCTTGTAATCGTTCCCTAAGCAATACATTATAACTACTCTGTACACAGCATTTACAGGGGATTGCTAGTGTAATTGAGAGATGCCTTAAGTATGCGGGAGGGTATGTGCGGGTTTGACACTCGTCAGTGCCGTTGTACAAGGACTCGAGCACTGTACCTCGGCTGTGGGATTCGGGAACAAACCCCTGTGGATCATGAGGCGTGTGCCAGGCTTGTTTCTTAAGTCCTAGGCTCACAGTGGTGAACAGCACCCACTGAGGCGTCTGCTCTCATGAAATTTATGTTCAGGTGTTGATGGGTGGGCAGACAGAAACTATGTGGACACATCATAAACGTGACAGTTTGAGATACTAAGCAGTAGATGTTAAGTATTAAAACAGAGCGGTAGAATAGTGGATGGGGAGCTACTTTGACAGAGTGGTAATGTTTGACAGAGCAAGTAATTTTTAAGTTGAAACCTAGAAGGAGCCAGCCTTGTGACTATCTGGAGTGAAGACCTTTCTTTCACCACTTCTGGGATGGGTTGGAAGTGTGTGGTATTCTTCGTGTACTAAAAGAAATTAAGGTCTAGATAACTTGCGATTCTAGAATCCTGGATCAGTGAAATTGTGAGTGTTACCCAGGCTTGTTGAAGTGGTGTGTACTAGTGGATGACACGTAGAGCTACAGTGTTGAAAGATGGTGGTGAGTGAGCGGGATGGGGAAATGAAGGAAGCGTTGGACATCACATTGTGTGGCGGCAGTGCCAATAGAAGCTGTGCTTCCCCCACATGTCATAAGGTCTGTGATTATCAGGATGCCTGCCTTTGGATTGCTCCTGTGTATTTACACTTGTTAATTTCGGTACTTTCTGTCCTAGTCATAAACTCTGAGGTGTAAGCTGCCTCAGGGCAAGGCTGTGTTCACCTTGCTTGTTCAGTAAATATTTCCACAAGGTGCCATTTCTGAGTGTATTCTCCATGTGGTGCTATCTTACATCTTAAATGAAGTAAACTGAAGAACAGTAATCTCTGTGTTTTATTTTTATATTTCATTTTCTTGGTGGTGCTTAGGTTTAAACTCAGGGCTTTGCACTTGTTAGTCACGCTCTACTGCTTGAGCCATGCTTCCATTTTAAAGTGTATAAGAAGCTTTGACCAAATGAATACATGTACGTATATATATATATATATATATATATGTATGTATATAGTCTTTTGCTTTTTATTTGATCTTCACAATATCCTCTAATCTCTTTGTTATTATCTTATTTGATTATCACAATGGCCTTTCCTGTTGTTTCTGTTTAATAGATAAGCAAACTGGGAGCATGGTGGCTCAGTAAACTTCTTGTGGCCTTAGTAAGTGGCTGAAGCAGGGTTTGAACCAGAGTTATCTGAAGTGGTGGAGTAGTCCATTGATTTCAAGCACTGCACTCTGCTGTTCTACTGCTCTGGGTTTTCCGTCTGAGATCTCCTCTATAATTTAGCCACAGGACCCCCATATTTAATTTTCTTAAGAGTTTTGTAGTTTTTAGCTGTAGTATTTTAGGTCTTTAATCTGTTTTGAGATTTGTTGTTGTTTGTCTTGAGGCAGGGTCTCCTTAGCCCAGACTGGCCAGGAACTTGCCATACTCCTTCTTCACTTCCGGAGTGCTAGGATGGCAGGCATGTATCATCATGCCCGGCTGAATTAATATTTATACATGGTAGGATGTTGGGGTCCAACTTTATTTCTTTTGTGTGTGGTTATCCAGTTGTCCCAGCACAGTTTTCGAGAAGACTTTTCCTGTCCCCATTGAATTGTCCAAGCATTCATGCCAAGCACTGTTTGACTGTAAGTGACAGAGTTTATTTCTAGACTGTCAGTTCTGTTTCATTGATCTGTATATTGATTTAATGCCAGTATTGTACTGTCCTGATAACTATAACCTCCCACATTATTTTGAAGCCATTTCTGATTGCAGGTCATTTTTTCTGTAAATATTTCAATACATATCTCTAAGAGAATGAAAGGTTTAAAAATATATACCATTGGTATAGGTAAAAATGTTAATTCCTTGGTATTTAGTATCTAGTCAGTTCAGATTTTTTCCCACTTAAAAATTTAAAGAGGGACCAGGGTCATGGCTAAAGTGGTAGAGCATCTGCCTAGCAAGCACTAGGCCCTGAGTGGTATAATTTAGAATACATATAATGCTTTTTTTTTTTAAATAGAGCCTCACTATGTAGCCAGGCTGCCTCAAACTCACAACTCTACTGCCTCAGCTTTCTGAGAGCTAGGATTATAGGTATGCACCTCCATGTTCTTCTGTTTTATGGGTTTTGACAAATGTATCTATATGTACACACACACACGTGTCACCAGTACCACAATTCAGATTCCACCCATAAAGTTTCTGGCGCTTTTGTAGTAAATTTCCTGTCTTCAACACCTGGAAATCCTTGACTTGTCTATGGATTTACCTTGAATGTCACGTAAATGGAGTCATGCACTCTTCAGTGTTTTGTGTCTGGCTTCTTTCACAGTGCTTTCAGAATTTATCAGTGTTGTGTGTAGCCTATTTCAGTAACTCGTAGTTTGATTAATGAGTCATTTTTTATAGTTAAGTTGTATCACCCTAGTTCATAGATTCATTCACAGGTGATGGACATTTGGGTTATTTCCGGTGTGGCGCTATTTTGAGTGTTCTGGCTTGGATATGAAACTTGCCCCGCAGGCTCATGTATTGGGGCTTGGTTGTCAGCTGATAGGCTTTTGGGACGTGGTTGCATCCTCAGGACCTTGACCTAATCCATGGCTCTCAATGCCTGATGGAGTCATACTATGATGAGATTTTTGGGATGTGAAAAGTAGAGGTGGGGCCTCCTTGGAGGTCGTAGGTCACTGGGGACTGGCCCTGGAAAGATGTATCTGTCCCTTCACTTTCCTGCTTCCGGTCTGTGTAGGGCGAACACTTCTGCTCTACCATTCTCTCACTTCCATGATAGTCTGCCTAGCCTCAGGTTCACAGTAATGGAGACAGCTGACCAGGGACTGAAACCTTGAGCCAAAATAAGTCCTTCCCTTAAGTTGTTTGCTCTCAGGTATTTATCACAGAGACAAAAAGTCTAACACAATGGACAAGCTGCCTCTGCAAGGTCACATTCATTGCTCTTAGATAACTAGAAGTGGAATTGCTGTTCTTTGTAATTGTGCCTAACTTTATGAGAAGCTGTCAGACTTTTTCCAAAATGAATGTATCATTTTGCATTCCAATCAGCAGTGTGTTTCAGGTTGCACAGCATCCTCACTAGCATTTATGACTGTCAGTCTTTTAATTTTATCTAATAAATCTTGGGTTAAGTGACAGTTTAAGTCTTTTGCCCATTTATTGGGCTATTTATCTTATTAATAAATTGAGTTCTTTAAGCCAGTGGTCCGTACCTGTAATCCTGAGTAGCCTGTAATCCTAGCTACTCAGGAGACAGAGATCAGGAGGCTAAGGGCTCAAAGCCAGCCCAGGCAAATAGTTCATGAGACCCTATCTTGAAAAAACCCATCACAAAAAAGGATGTGGCTTAAGTGGTAAGAGCCCCTGCTTAGCAAGTATGAGGCCCCGAGTTCAAACCTCGGTACTGCTTAAAAAAAAAAAAAAAAGTTCTTTGTATATTCTACAAAATAAGTCCGTGTCCGATGTATGTTTTGCAGATGTTTCCTTCTGTGGATTGACTTTTCATTTTCGTACTTTCCTCTTTCTTACTGTTCTAAACAGCGTGTTGCTATGTAGCCCAGACCTCTTGATCCCGCTGCCTGCCTTAGCCTCCCAGTGGGGATTACTGGCATGTTTCTCCATGCCAGCTTCCTGCAGTTTCTTTAGAAGAACAGACAATTTGAGAATTTGATGAAGTTGAATTTATTTTATCTTTTTTTGCTTTTGCTTTTATGCTTTGCATTTTTTTTTCTCCCCTGTCTGAAATCTTTGTCCAACACAGGGGCACAAAGATTTTTCCCCCTATTTTCTATTAAAAGTTTTATTTAACACTTTCATGGTTAGGTCATTGATCCATTTTCTTTTTTCTTTCTTTTGTGGTATTGGAACTTGATCTCAGGACCTATACCTTGAGCCACCCCACCAGCCTCTTTTTGTGAAGGGTTTTTCAAGATAGGGTGTCTTGAACTGTTTGCCCAGGCTGGCTTCGAGCCGAGATCCTCCTGATCTCTGCCTCCTGTGTAGCTAGGATTACAGGCGTGAGCCACCGGCACCTGACCATTTTCGTTTTTTGAATATGGTGTGAGGTAACAGTTGAGGTTCACTTATTTGCCATTGGCTATTTTTAAGTTATGCTACTGTGCAATCATCACCACTGTCTAGTTTCAGAACATTTTTATCATCCCAAAGTAAAGCATTTTTTCAGTGCTGCCATAAGTGATGTTATTTTACAATATTTTTTTTTCTTTTTGTGGTACTGGAATTTGAATGCAGGGCCTTCACCTTGAGCCACTCCACCAGCTCTTCTTCGTGAAGGGTATTTTTGAGATAGGGTCTCATGAACTATTTGCCTGGGCTGGCTTTGAACCATGATCCTTCTGATCTCTGCCTCCTGAGTAGCTAGGATTTCAGGTGTGAGCCACTGGCGCCCAACTATAGTAACAATTTTTAGTTGTTCATTGCTACTGTAGGTAATTTTTATATCACATGTTGGACTTTGTATCCTGTGGCTTTTCTAAACTTCATCATTATTTCTAGTGTAGGTTTTTTTTTTTTTAATTCTTTTAAAATTTTGTTCGTAAATAACCATAATGTCTTCTTTCTTTTTCCTGTCCAGTGAGTGTGCCCTTCATTTTTTCTTTTTGTTCTTTTTTTTTTTTTTTTTTTTTGGCTTACTGCATAGTTATTTCATGATTTTCTTTTCTTCTTTTTTTGGCTGTACTAGGCTTCCCACTTGCTAGGCAGATGTTGTGCCGCTTCAACCACAGCTCCAGCCCAATTTTATTTTATGTTTTATAGTTCACTGGAGTCAGCATTTAAATGAGATTCCCAAGTTGCATATATATCTCTTTGGTCTATTTTAATGAACTTTCCACTTTAATTTTGAGCTGGGTGCTTTTGATTCAGTGATAACGGTCCCTGCCTTTGTGGAACTTGTTCATGGCATTTTTCATCAAGTGTGCATTTGGTGCAATCCCTTGCGTTTTCATAGGTAGATAAATCTCTGTTGAACTCCAGTCTGAAGGGGTTGGGTATAGCTCAGTGGTAGAGCGCTTACTGAGCATGGGCCAACGTGCCTAGGTTCTGTCCCCAGTACTGCTTACTCACGCCTCTAATCCCAGCTCCTCGGGGCAGAGAGCAGGAGGATCACAGTTCCAAGGCAGCCAGGCAAATAGTTCACGAGATCCTATCTCAGAATACCCAACACACACAAAAAAGGCTGGCATTAGCTCATGTGGTTGAGCCCCTGTCTGACAAGCGTGAGGTCCTGAATTCAAACGTGTACTGTCAAAAATAAATCCAATATGAAGTGTTAGGATATTTAAATGAGGGGTCAGGGTGTAGTTCATTGCCAGAGTTTATGCTTAGCATTCATGAGGCCCTGGGTTCAATCCTCAGCATCCTCCCTTAAAAAAGTTAAATGAGCAAGAGCGCTTTCACATTTCTCAATTAGATACGTATTAAGCTTTCCTGGAAAGTATTACTGCTATCCAGAAGTTTTTTTAGGGCTTTCTATCCTGTTTCATTGTTTTTTATGGTTTTTTTTTTTTTTTAACCTCCAGTATCATGCTGTTTTGATTACTGTATCTTTGTACTTAGGTTTGAAATCAAGAAGTCCTGCTAATTGCATTTTGATTTATGTGTCTTTTGTTTGTTTTTACTTTTTTTGAGGCAGGCTCTCTATCTGTAGCCCAATGACCTCAAATGCTCCATGCTCTCTCCTCAGCCACCTCAGTGCTGAGATTATAGGCAGAAGTACCACACCTGGTTTATTGTGTCTTGTGTGCACACGCTGAAGATTGAACCTAGGGCCAACACATGCTCTGCCACTGAGACACACCAGCCTGTGTCTTTAAATTTGCAGTAGTTCCTCTTTCCATCCATACTGTTTTTTTATTTCACTTAGCATTTATTTTTTAAAGAAATAATGTCACTTTTATGCCGAATTCACCACACTTGGGATTTAACAGATAGAATAAACCCATGGTATATATTCTGTGTTCTGCGCACATGCTTCCTGTACACTATAGATTAGATCCAGCCTCTTATTTCATCACATCTGCAAATGCTTTTCTTTTTTCTTTCTTTTTTTTTTTTTTTTTTTTTGCAGTACTTGGGTTTGAACTCAGGGCCTACACCTTGAGCCACACCACCAGCCCTGTTTTGTGTTGGGTGTTTTCAAGATAAGGGGCTCACAAACTATTTACCTGGGCTGATTTAGAACTGTGATCCTTCTGATCTCTGCCTCTTGATTAACTAGGATTACAGGCACCTGGTGCAATTATGGGGTTTGAACTCAGGGTGTTACACTTGCAAGACAGGCACCCTACCACTGAGCCATCTCCCCAGCCCTTTTGCTTTATTTACTTTTGAATAGGGTCTCGAGTTTATGCCTGGGCTGGCCTGGGCTTCAGTTCTCCTGGTTAAAGATTCTAAGAAGCTAGGATGACAGGTGTGTGGTGCCACCATGCCCAGGTTTTTATTGGTTGAGCTTTCTTCCCAGGCTGGTCTTGAACTGCAGTCTTCAGATCTTTATTTCCCAAGTGGTTAGGATTACAGGTGTGAGCCACCTTTCCCAGCATAAGTGCAAATTTTGTACTTGATCTCATATGACTGATTGCAGTTCAAATGCAAGTATACCTGAAGTACTGTATACAGTTATCTTAATCCTGTGTGTGTGATATGCATATGAATCATGAATGAATGTTTAAACTTGAATTCTGTCCCCAAGATATTCCAAAATCTGAAAAAAATCTGAAATCCTAAACCCTTCTGGTCTCAAGCATGTCCAAGAAGGGATGCTCATCTTGAAGTAATATATGAAGTAGGTGATTTGGTCTGAAATGCTAATGGAGAAAATTAAAGGATAATCTGGGTCTACACATGAAGGAAAAGAATTTGAATTTCCATCATTCTCAGAGAATGTGCACTGGTGTGCTAACGTTACTCTTGGGCACCTAACTGCCTCGCGGATCTGATAGGGCAAGTGGAAGTCAGTGGCTTCTGAGTCCTGTGTTACTTTATGCCACAAGGAGGCATTTTTGTGTGTGCATGTGGGACTGGCGTTTGACCTTAGGGCTTCAAACCACACCTCCAGTTCATTTTGCTGTGGTCATTTTGGAGATGGGGTCTCATGGACTATTTGCCCAGGCTGTCCTCGAACAGTGATCCTCCCTATCTCAGGCTCCCAAGTAGCTAGGATTATAGATGTGAGTCACTGGTGTCCAGCCACCTTGAGTCTTTTATTGTTTTCTTGGTTGAACTGATAGATTATTAAATTGTTGCTTTTTATTAGTCAAAGATACAGCTGTGTAAACAATTTAAAAACATAGTGCAGGTCTGTAAAAGACTCAAGTATTAGCCTTTGACATATCTTTATGGGAGACCATATGTGTTTAAGGATACATTGTCATCTCAGCAGCCACCAGGATAAGATAATCCTTCCATGCAAAATTTAGCTGTTTTAAGCTTTTTGGTATAGGCTGTACATACAGAGAAAAATAGTAAATTTAAATGTTTCACAAAGCATGGAAATTCAGTTAGAACTAAGTGTGAAGTTGAAGAGTGCAGCCAGTTTATCCCATGTAATAGAATTTCCAAGAGGTAACGTAGGCCCAGAAATGAAGTCTGGATGTGGGATCAGATAGCCGTGGTTTCAGTTCCAGATCTACTGCCTATGAACTGAATGGCTTTAGTGGAAATTTAACTGTTGAGAATCAGTTTCCTGTGGTAGAGTAAATGGAATGCAGTGAAATGCTTCTCATAGTATCTAGTACATAGTAAGTTCTGTAAGTGATTCCTCAAATTCCTTGGGATTTAAGAATTTCTCTGGTATGGGTGTGGTGGTGCTGCCTGTAATCTTAGTTCTTGGGACTCCGCGGGCCAGAGGATCGAGAATTTCAGGCCAGCCTAGGGTCATAGCAAGACCCTGCCTCAAACAAACCAAGAAAATAAAAGCAAGCAAAAACAATTCTGCCTTTGTCCTATGTGCGAGGCAAAGATTTAGAGTCGGAATGCTAGAAATGAAAGAAACCTTGGTCATTTGGTCTAAGCCATTATTTTCTAGATGAGAAGGTGAGGAAGGTAAGAGTTTGAGACCAAGCTGGCCCTGGTTTCAGGAGTTAAGACCATGTTGCTCTACAGGGGATGCACAAGTCATGCCCCTAGACCTTTGGACCTAAATTGTACTTTTCCCTGAATGTTTCAAACTTTGGCTTGTTTTGAGGACGTGATCACTTTATTAAAGTGAGATTCCAGTCCTGTTGTTCCAAAGAGCTAATGTTTATAAGAAATACACCATTTCACTTTATTAATATCTTAATTTTTAATTCTGAGGAGGCCTAATCTTTTCTCATAGAAAAAGCCTTAGACATTGTCAGGTTCCACATTATAGATTCAAGTAGCCATGGATCAAATTATTGGGGAAGCCAGGTGCCAGTGGTTCACGCCTGCAATCCTGGCTACTTGGGAGAATGAGATTGGGAGGACTGTGTTTCAGGCCAGACCTAGCAAATAGTTTGTAAAACATTTATCTCCAAAATAACCAGAACAAAATGGACTGGAGGTGTGGCTCAAGTAGTAGAGCACCTGCTTTGCAAGTGTGAAGCCTTGAGTTCAAAACACACCCCCTCCCCACCAAAACCAAAATTATATATGTGTGTATGTGTATGTATGTATGTATATGGAAAAATTTGCATCATTACTGTACAGAATCTTTTATTGTTACCTGAACAATGTAGTCTAACAACTATTTACATGGTATTTGGATGCCGTTAGTTATTTTGAGTAATCTAGAGGTGCTTAGGTTCTATGCAAGTGTTACATCCTTTTATATGAAGGACTTGAGCAGCCTTGAATTTTGGTGTGCTTGGGAATCCTGGACCAGTCTCCCAAGGACAGTAGTACTGTTTTGTATTTAAGCTCACTTGCAAACAGAGCCCACCTTCCTGGGAATCACTTGACAGCTGGTTTTGTGCATTTCATCTTTTCTGAGGTTGAGTTGGCTAAGGAAAGGCTCTTTTTATGCAGGTCCTAAACTCTTTTTCTATGTAACCCAATTGGCCTTGAATTTGGGATCCTCCTGCCTTAACCTTATGAGTGTTGGAATTACAGGCTTGTGTGTCCTGGCTAGCCTGTCTTTACTCTTACTTGATTAATTTGATTTTAATGAAGTTTAGTCTTTCCTCTTTCCACTCTGCAATGATCCCTTCCTGTTTTGGATCCAGGCCAGCAAAGCACAATAAACCATACTTATGTAGCCTTTAGGCTCTCTACATATAGTTTGACTTTCTTTGAATGAAATTATGGGGTATTTTAGATTTGAGAATATTTTTTAGTTTATTTATCCTGTGGAATTTAATTAAAATATTTAATCTTTTCAGAGGCCGAAACAGTAGCAAAGGACTGCCTCAGTCTTCGGTGAGTAACTTTACTGTTCTTTCCTTAGGAAAGCTCCTGTGGAACATTTCTAACCATAGATCAAGTGCATAGCAAAAGAGAAATTCTTGTGAATTTGATTGCAGGTAGCAATTACAGATCAGTACAGTGTAGTTCAGATTATTTGCTGCATGTGTTGTTTTTGTGCACATGATGACTACATGGATGTAAGTTTATAAACAGTGTCTGCTACATGCAGTACTAACAAGCCACTGGTTCTTTTGTCAGGACTGTGGTTTGCAAAGGTCTTCAGGTTTTTAGTTTTTAATTAATGTGTTGTTTTTACTCCTTTCATTTTTCTCCCTTAGAAAGGGCCTTCTGGTCTTAGATTTTGAAATTTTATCATGTTTGAGACTGCCTTCTCTCTCTTTTTTTTTTTTGGTGGTACTGGAACTTGAACTCAGGGCCTTTACCTTGAGCCACTCCACCAGCCCTATTTTTGTAAAGGGCTTTTCAAGATAGGGTCTTCAAATTATTTGCCTGGCCTGGCTTTGAACCACAATCCTCCTGATCTCTGCCTCCCAAGTAGCTAGGATTTACAGGCATAAGCCACCAGCACCCAGCGAGACTGCTTTCATTGGTCAGATTGTCTTCATAAGAGTCAGGAGGACACACAATGTGTGTCATATGGAGCAGGGGTATTGACCAGAGAGACGCTAGTCAGGGCTCTTCTGCAAAGGCATGCCTGTACTTCCCTCTCCTTTTCTTTAATAAGATGTACTTAGTAGCCCTGTTTAGGGTATGGATCTGTGATGTGTTTTGTCATCTCCCCGTCCGTTTTGTGCTGGGATAGGAACCCATCACCTCATGAATGCTAGGCAAGTTCTTGTAATCCTATAGCACCACGATCAGCAGGACAGTAAAACAGTTCTCTCATCCGCCCTTCCCCCCAACTGTGGAGTGAACCTTCACTCCCCACCTACTGATTTGTCTACCTTCCTGTGATCTTGCCTTTCCTCATAAGTGGAAGTTAGATTTGCACTTTTTGTGTCATGTATGGTCTATGTTATTGTTAGCTGATAGGACCGATTGCACTGTTTAAACCCTGCCTTCTGTTCTCCAAAGAAGCAAAAGATTACAGTAAACAAAATCTTCCTTTAATACATAGAGCATTATAAATCTAACTAACCATTTTATAATAAAATAAATGTTAACTTTAATATGTACACAAGCAAAAACATTAATTTCTGATACTGCTTTTCTTTCTTTTTTAACATTCAGATTTCTTTTGACGGAATCTATGCAAATATGAGGATGGTGCATATTCTTACATCGGTGGTTGTAAGTTACAGATTCTTGGGGTGAACTATCTTGGGATGGAATAAAGTAATTATATGAAGTTAGAATAATACAGATAAATGGCTGTCAAGACAGCATATGTTAGGTCCTGCTTAATCAAAATTATTGAGAAAAAATGCATTAGAACTCTTTATACAGTTGATGGTAAACATTCTTGCTAAACTGTAGTGTATAAAATAACGTTTATAGTCAATTGTCTTTTGTGCACTGTTTTGTCTTCAGATATTGGTGAGATCAGAAATGTTTAATCTTAGTATTTAAATTCATACCATAAACTTTGACCAGAATTTTGAGAGTTCAGCGTACTAGTGTGTTGAAAGTTTTTATCATTTTGTCAGTGAATGCTTAGTATTTAATGAGGGTTGATGAACTATGAAAGGTAAAATGAAAACCTGTGATGAAGGGGTAGCATACTGTTTATTTGAAAAATTAATTATATCTTTTTAGGGATCCAAATGTGAAGTACAGGTGAAAAACGGAGGTATATATGAAGGAGTTTTTAAAACATACAGTCCCAAGGTAATCTGTAGTCTTTTTATTAATATAAATCAACTCTGTATGTTTGTGTCCTTTCCTGGATCGAGTCTGTCAGCTTCTGATTTAACTGTTCATAGTGAGGAGCTGAGAGTATTTGTCATCAAGTTCATGTGATAGTTTTTCTTATAAATAATTAAAAGAACATTTGCATGCTTAATGCTTTGGTTTTAAAACCACTTTGGTTTTGCTCTTTTAGTTTCAGTATTGACTATTTCAGTGTCTAGTTTGTGGAATCAAAAAGATTTCTTGGTGGTTCTCCTTCTCAACCTCCCTTTCTGAGAGGACCCGCTTTCAGTCTAGTGAAAGTGTATTCCTTATCTAATAAACTTGGCTATCATTTTCACTATTAAAACAAAAAAATCTCTTTTTTTTTTTCGTTTTATGGGACTTCGGGTTTGAACCCAGGACTTTGCACTTGCAAGGCAGGTGCTCTGTTGCTTGAGCCACAGCTCCAGTCTCCAAAAAAAGATTTCTTGATTTATGTGTTTAATATAAAATTTTAGCCGTTTTTGAACATTGTGAAGTAGGAGGGGAATGGGGGTGATTCATTCTTTTCTTTCTATCATTATTAATGTACTTATGACACACCACAGCAACAAAGGCCAACTTCTAGATTTGAGGAGTTTTGAATGACAGAATGGATGATAGCTCACATTTCTGACAAAAATGGCCTGATTTTCAGGTTCTTTTATTTAAAAGAGTTATTTTTTGCCAAAGGCATGTAAGATTAGCACCTTTGAGCTAAGGGATTTCTCTCAGCGTTTATTGTATGGTGTTTTAATACTTCTCATTTTTTATTTTAGTGTGATTTGGTACTTGATGCTGCACATGAGAAAAGTACAGAATCCAGTCCGGGGCCGAAACGTGAAGAAATAATGGAGAGTATTTTGTTCAAATGCTCAGACTTTGTTGTGGTACAGTTTAAAGATATGGACTCCAGTTATGCAAGAAGAGGTGGGCTTTGATTCCTAAATATGCCCCATCGTTTAGCAGATTGGTTAAAGCAGTACTCTCCACAGTGATCATACAGACTTTCTCATCGTTTTTACTTGTTTATTTTGGTGGGACTGGTGTTTGGACTCAGGGCCTTTTTGCTTTAGTTATTCTTTGGATAATCTTTCGCATTTTTTTTCTGGGTCAGCCTTCACTGAGGTCCTCCTAGTAGTGCCTCTCATGTAGCTGGGATGACATGTGTGCATCATGATATTTGGCCTGCTGGTTGAGATGGGATTTCACTAACTAGCCTTGAATCCCTATCTTCCTGATCTCTGCCCGCTGGGATTATAGGCATGAGCCAATCTGTTCCATCCAGACCTTTTTTCTTTTTTGTAGTTCATGGGAATTGAAGTGAGGGCTTTGCACTTGCTAGGCAAATGCTCTACCACTTAAGCCATGCACCCAGCCCTAGATCTTTATTTTTTATTTTTACTTACTTTGTTTTTTTTTTTTTTTTTTTAAGAAAAGGGAATTTTAGTGTCTTTTTGAAAAGTATTTAATAACCCAGAGAAACATTACTTGGTACTATAGGTAATGAGAGTGTGTGTTCTATTAAAATAATAGTTGTAAAGGTGGTCATGGTAGCTCATGCCTATAGTCGCAGCACCCAGGAGGTGGAGATTGGGAGAATCAAGAGCCTGCAGGCAGACTGACCTACATACAGGGACTCGGTCTCCCTCCCAAGAAAGAACAAAACAACAACAATAACAACAAAATCCAGTATGATCCTGTATTGTGAGTCCTTAAAAAAAACGGGTATGTATGTAGTTGTATTAGTCTGTTTCAAGTGTTCCTTGAGGAGGAGCATCTGGGAGTGCTGAGTGTTCAGTAACTGGCAAAAGGCACTTTGAACTTGGCTCTAAAATTTCTGTTAATTTGTGTATACCAAACCCTGTAGTCAATAGGCAATTCTGTTGCAGGTTATAAATCATTACAATTTGATTTGCACGATTCAGTCTATAGTGACAACTGTTTTTGTTGTTGGACAGATTCTTTACAGAAACTCTGAGGCACAGGAAGTTGAAGCCTTTCTCTTAACAAGATTCTCACCTTGTAGTCAGCTGCTTTTTCAGGCTAGCAGGGCTAGGTACTGGTAACTGCTTGGAAATGCTGATGAAAGCAGTGTTCTGTTTTTGTGTCTTCTCATATGTCTGTGTCTTTCACAGCCCTTTGTCTTAAGGGCTCTTCAGTAACCCATACAAGGAGACAAGTCTTTTTTTAGTTGCTGCCTTTGGAATTAATCTTGTTTATGTGTAGGAGCACCGAATTATTTATACTTGCACTTTGAAATATTCCATGTTTTTTAATTTAAAAGTTCAATTTGGTTATAAGCCAAAAGGAAAAATAAAATTTTAGTTGATTGTAATATGTAGCACTCTGAAAAGAATATTGGCCAGAATAAAAGCATTGTTCCCCCTTTATCAGGCACTAGGCCATTTATCTAACAGTTGCAGTGTACTGTCTTTTTTTTTTTTGAATGCTGGGCTTCTTACATGCTAGACACACATGCACACACACAGGGTGGTACTGGGGTTTGAACTTGGCTTTGTGCTTCCTAGGCAGATGGTCTATTGCATGAGCCACATCTCCAGCCCTAAATGTTTCTTTAAAGCATTTTTGGTAGTCCATTCTTTGGTTATTTTTAAAGTTAATATCTTGAATTTTTTGTTTACTATTCTGTGTCTTCATCTTGAAGGTAATTTGGGTTCCTTTTAGAAAGCCAAGAAAGTTTAGATGTGTGGCAGCTCTGAAGATGTCCAGTGATGGATGCTTTGTGCTGTGTACTAAAAGATTAGCTTTTTCCTTTTTTTTTGATGGGACTGGGGTTTGAACTCAGGGCTCATGCTTGCAAAGCAGGTGCTCTACAGATTGAGCCACACCTCACCTCCATTTTGCTCTGCTTATTTTGGAGATAAGTTCTCTTGAACTATTTGCCCAGGCTGGCCTCGATCCTCTATCCTCCTGATTTCAGCCTCCCAAGTAGCTAGGATTACAGGTGTAAGCCAATGGTGCCTGGCTCCAAAATTTTGTTTTCTCTATGAAGATATCCAATATGTGAGCAATTCTAGGTGCTTTGTTGCAAGACTAGTGCATTAGTTAATTGTACAGTTGTGTCCAGTGAAATGTTGTCATGTCCTTAACCATTTCAGGACTCTTAAGCCGGGTTTTTAAAGACTATCTTGGCAAAAGTTTCCCTCTCTGTAAAAGCAAAGTTTTAATTTAAAGATACTCTTAGTATGCCAAAATCTATTTTAGAAAAATTGATGCAATTCATTAGTGGCAAAAATTAAAGCATTTAATACTTCTCTAGAAGTACATTCTTTTGTATTAGGGAATCACGTGGGTTTCTAGTCTCTGAGTAAAGGAAGGTAGAATTTAACCAATGTTTGTTAATGCTGGGACACAGACTCCAGGAGAAATTTTGCAAATGTAGAAATCATAATTTAATTATAATTAGTGTGGGTGAATCTCGGAGGTGCATCGTGGGTATGAGCCCTGGGTTTCCTGTGCTCTGTGTTCTGGAAGATGTCTGCTTTCTCTCCTTGCCTCAGAGTGCCTTTTCAGTCTCACAATTGAGGGTTATCTCAAATATCAGTCTGTGCTGTCTTTTGAAACTACTTTTCCCCATCTTAAATGGACCAATGTATTGAGTTTTTTAAACATTAGAAGAGAATGAGAGATAAGAATAAAAATAGTAGTATGACACTCTTCAAAGAAGAGGGAAGGGTATTTCCTTTTGGAGCTCTGTCTTAAAACTTTCCTTTGTAATGTTACTATCAAAATTTTAAGGTTGATAATAATTGAAATTTGAATGCACACTCTGTGTGTCAGACTGTGCTAAGTATTTCAGTACATTTTTTTCATTTTTCCCTCAAAATTTTCTGAAGTGGTAAGGTTGTTATCCATATGTGGATGAGGAAATAGACATAGTTCAGTAACTTGGTCATTGAGGGCAAAAACCCAGTTCTTTAACTCAACTCTTTTCCTTAACATACTATAATGATGAAAATTATGTGGCCCCATTTTTTGCTTTACTGATCCATTTCATAATTAATCTTCCATTAATATGAACTAAAGGATATCCCCCACAAATAAAATGAAATGTTAGAAAACTTAGGCAATAATAAAATGCACATTATTTTACAAATTTCTTTTCCTTTTTACATATTTGGCTTTATTTCTCAAGGGACTTTTTTTTTTTTTTTGGTGAGACTGGAATTTTAACTCAGGGCTTCATACTGGCAAAGAAGGCACTCTATCACTTGAGCCACACCTCCTCTGGTTACTTTGGAGATGGAAGTCTTGTGAACTGTTTTCCCAGACTGGCCTCAAATCATGCTCCTCCTGATTTCAGCCTCCCAGATGGCTGGGATTACAGGCATGAACTGATGTCATGTTACAGAGCTAGAGTTGAGTAGTTGTAAAAGACTGTATGACTTACATTACTCTTGGTAGGAAGTTTGCCATCCCTTGGCCTAAGTCCTTTTTGGTGGTGTACTGGGCTATTAGGGCTGATAGGAAATACATGCAGTACAGATTTTAATGAATAAGAGAACGAGCTTCGACTCTGATACTGTGTCATCTTGTTCTGCTCACTTATAACCACCCTTATTGGAGTTAGTGCAAAAAATCACTTTCCTTAGTAGACCTTTTTGTCACATTTAGTAGAAAAATCATATAATTAGAGAACTAGTTAATGGAAATTATCTCCAGTAGCAAATTCCCACTCTCTTCCCCTTGCTGACATGATGCTTGTCCCTCTGGTTTTAGTAGATGTTCAAACTCAAGTTCTGCAGGCATTTTCTTGACTTTGTCCCTTTTCCAACTTTGATATTTTATAGCACCTGTTTCTGGATCTTGCACTGAGCCTCTTTCTTTCTACTTACTCCTTCCCTTAAGTCCAACAACTTAAAATGAATTCCTTTTTATCCTGTGTTCTTGAAGCTGCATTTGTGTGTGTGTGTGTGGGGGGGCTACTGGGGTTTGAACTCAGGGTCTACACCTTGAACCACTCTGCCAGCCCTTTTTTGTGATGCGTTTTTTTCAAGTTAGGGTCTCATGGACTATTTGGACTATTTGACCTGGACTATTTGGACTATTTGTCCTGGCTGGCTTTGATTCTCCTGATCTCTGCCTCCTGAGTGGCTCAGATTACAGATGTGAGACACTGGCACCTGGCTTGTAGCTGAATTCTTATCCTAGGTGACCCATAATCTCTAACTGCCAGGTCCGCTGAACTTTATTAGGCTTCCACCATCCTTCTGATCTGCCTTTCTGTGTTTCTAGTTTATTCATCATTCCTTCCCTGCCTCTTTCCCAGACTGCTTTTCCTTCATGCTGTCCTTCAGTGTATTTGTGTTCTCAGTGTTTTATTTCTCATGCAGCTCCATGTATGCCCTCTTAGGATTTCATACCTCACATAAGCTCTCTTGCCAGTGTCTCTGCTTTACACCAGGTTGTATTATAATTATGGTTCTGCCGTAGTTACTGTGAGTTCCTTATCTTCATTTTTTTTATTCTCACAGCCTACCGTAGTGTTTTGACACATAGTTTGGGATCATAAGTGTCTTTGAATAAATGAAATTTGGAATTTTAAAACATTCTTAAAGAAGTATCATTCTTTTCTTTAACCCATTCTCAAACAAGAAGCATGATTTTATGTAAGGAGCAAGAAAGCTTGGGCTGGTGGAGTGGCTCAAGTGGTAGAGTGTCTGCCTAGTAAGTATAAGGCCCTGAGTTCAAACCCCAGTACCACCAAAAACCAAAAAAGAAAGCTGTAAGTAGTCATATATACAGACATGCAACAAGTTCTCACTGAGCTCTACAAAGGAATATAGGAATCTATTTTGGGTTCCCTTTGAGAACCTAGTGAAACTGAATGCCCTCACCCTAGAAACATACATACACACTCTTTCACCTTAAATTTCATGGGTGACATTTTCCTCATGAAATCTAGAGATTCCATATTACAAAGCTCTGCTCTAGGCAGATAAAAAAGCACATGAAAGAACTGAAGAAAAATGCAACAGTGAGTCTGATTTGTTGGATTTCAGATGTGTCAGAAATGTGAAGAATGGTATATAGATTGTAGCAGTTGTAGGAAGTTGAAGTGTGAAGGTGTAATGAAAGAACAATGACAACAAAATCCTGTTTTATTGTGTTCCACTGTTGTATTTTGATACGGTTGACTCGTTGGTCTGTTAGGGCATACCCTAACAGTAACAAATGGGGATCTCTTCTGAAAGCATGGCATTAGGTGTACTGCATCAGTCACCTAAGGAAGAACATTGCCTGGTGCAAAAGGTACAGCCTGGGAGGCTTTGGGTTTTGAGGAGCCTAGCCATGTTCAACATTCATTCGTGGGCAATGCCTTCTAGGGGAGGTAGAGCATAGCCGTGCAGCTGAGCAGGCACGTTCTTGTAGCTAGGAATCAGTAGGCCCTAGAGGAATGGGAAGTGCTAACGTAGGATAGGCAGGCACTTCTTAAGCAGGCAAGTGAACAGGATGGATAAGTGTCTTTGTGGTGCCCTGCAGTGGATAGCCAGATGTGACGCCTCTGCAGGTAGTCTTGTGGCTGGAAATGGGATGGGAAAGGGGGTTGGCTTGGACGGTGGACTCGGCAGTAGTTACTCTGTGAGCTATGCTTAGTAACTCTCAGTGCTGTAGTATTCTGTAAAACCCAGCCCTTACAAGGTTTACCTCCTCAGCTTTGCTGTAGGTTAAGAGATGGGTGTGTGTCCATGCTAGGAACGTTGTGAATGGACACCAGTGTTTATGGTAAGAGGCCAGTATGGAGGTGGTGAGGAGGCTGAGACTGAAAACCACACAGCAGTTAAGTGATAGAAAACTAAGCAGAACTGCAAGGTTCACAATAGAAGCGACCTGCGCATTTATTAAAATAGCATCTTCCACTCCCCAAAATTGTATTTGCATGCTTTTAGAGCACATAGATATTCTCTGCTGTATTTTCTATGGGTATGCCAAAATCAGAGTAGTAAGTCATTTATTGAAAAGGAAATTAAAAAACAAAACCAGAAAAGCCCCTGCTATAAAATAGTTTGATTTGGACAGACAATATAAAACTGTTATTCAGTAGTAGTAAAGGTAAGGTGGCCTGATTCAAGATGTATGTAAACTATTGATTTTTTTATATTAGACAGCAGTAGTCAGCAATACCATATCAAAGAAAACTATAGTGACAATAGGAATTTAAAGTACAGAAATAAATATAAGCTATGCAGGAAAAGTGAAGAACACAGAAACAGGACAAAATGGGCCAGAGGTGAGGCTCAGTGGTGCAGTACTTGGCCAGCACATGCACAGCCCTGGGTTCAGTCCTCAGTACTAAAAAATCATCATCTTAATAATAAAAAAAACAGAAGGGCTGGGATGTAGCTCAGTGGCAGAGCACACTTTGCCTGGTGTGTGTGAAGCCCTGGGTTCAATCACCATCACTTAAAAAAAAAAAAAGGATTTCAGTGGGGCATGGCTTAAACAGCAGAGCACTTGTGTACATGTGAGACACCCTGAGTTCAGTCCCAGCACTGCAAAAAATAAAAACGTTATCCAAGTAGATTTGGCTAAATGGAAGCATGCTATTTTTTGAATGGAAATATTTAACACTGCAAAGTTCCTTATTATCTAAAACTAGTAGTTATGTTTTTGTAGAATTTGACATTCTAAAGTTTATGAGGTTATATATTGACAGCAGAATTTTGGAATTTTTTTTTTTACAAGAGTCATAAAAGGAGGACTTACCCCCTCTCAAACATTAAAATGTATTAGCGTTAAACATTAAAAATGTTCAAATTAAAAAACAGTTGTCATAGCGGCAAAGAATAGAGAATCCAAAACAAACCAAATTCACGTGAGTATTTTGTTAATATATAATAAAGGTAGTATTTTGATTAGGTCGGTGGAGTGGCTCGAGTAGTGGTGTGCCTTTTTAGCAAGCACAAGGCCTGGAGTTCAGAACCCCAGTATCACCAAAAAACAAACAAACAAAAAAGATAGTTTAAGCCGGGTGCCGGTGGCTCACACCTGTAATCCTAGCTACTGGAGAGACAGAGATCAAGAGGATGTGAAGCCAGCCCCAGGCAAATAGTTCCTGAAGACCTGTCTTGAAAATATGGGGGAGTGGCTCAGGGTGTAAGCCCTGAGTTCAAATTCCAGTACTGCAAAAAAGAAAAGTTTAATCAGTAAATGGTTTATGGGAAACAGTTGGGAGAAATTAGATTACTGCTTCACACTGATTGCCAAAATAAAATCTAATAAAGTGGAGTGTAGAAAATACCCCAAACTACATATAACTAATATAGAAAATCTATGAATTTGTAAAATTTTGAGTGGGAAAGGGTTTTTATAAGCATGACCACCAAGACAAAAAGAATGTAAAAGATTGAGATAGTTGATTTAAAAAAAAAAAAAAAAAAGGTAAAGACTTAGGTATGTCTAAAAGTACAACCCATTTTGGAAAACATGGTAGAAATTGGAAAATAGGATAAAAGAAGTTTATGTAAAAACTATATGTATAGATTTAAAAAAAATTTATTTTTCTAGCTGGGTGTCAGTGGCTCACGCTTGTAATACTGGCTACTCAGGAGGCAGAGATCAGGAGGATCACAGTTGGAAGCCAGTCCGGGAAAAATAGTTCATGAGACCCTATCTTGAAAAAACCCATCACCAAAAAGGGCTTGTGGAGTGGCTCAAGGTGTAGGCCCTGAGTTCAAATCCCAGTACCACAAACAAAACAAAACAAAAAACTATGTAATCCTAGCTACTTGGGAGGCTGACATTGGGAGAATCGTGGCTTGAGGCCAGCCTGACCACCAAAGTTCAGGAGACCCCAGTCTTAATGGAAAACTCGTCATGGGGGCAGGAGCCTTTCATTTCAGCACCTTTAGGAAGTATAAAATGAGGGACAACCTAGGTCCAGCTGGCATGGGTAAAAAATAAAACCTAATCTCAAGTACAATAACCAGAGCAAAAAGGGCTAGAGGTGTGGCTTAAGTGGGAGAGCTCCTGCCTGGCAAGTACAAGGCCCTGAGTTCAAACCCCAGTTCTACAAAAAAGAAAGAAACAAAGAAAGAAAAGTAAATTGCTTTGAAAATGTTAAGTTACTGCTTTCTTTATGTAGTGGGCTTAGTAGAGCTAAGTTGATATATCTTCAAGATGCTGTCCCTTAAATTGTAACTGACTCCAATTTGTACATTTCATAAGCAGAATTTGTTAGTAAGGAAAGTAAGAGCTGCTGTTTTTATTAAAGTAGGTTATATTTCTCATGGAGGGTGTTATTTTGTATTTTTATTCCACTTTATCTTAGTATTATAAAATTAAATCATTTACATAGGTAGAAAATTGAGTTTCTTTATTATTAATGCATTCTAGCACAAATTGGCACTGCCTAAACAGAGCTGCCGGCTTGAACTCTAGTACAGTGTCCCTGCACCCCCCATTTTGTTACTGTTTTGTTTTGCAATGCTGGGGATAGACCTGGAGGCTGTGTATTCCTAGTCCTAAGCTTGTCTGTTTAAACTTCTCATCAACTGTCATATCATCTGCAGGGTCCCCATGATTCTTACTATGGAAGCCTTGTACCTTCTGCTATTAGTGTGTTGATTGAGGTGTCTGTCCTCTTTCCTGGTCAGATTGTAGGATTTTCCTTTGGGAAAGTCCCATAAAAAGAACTAAGAAGACAGTTTAAAATAACAAATCGTACTTTTAAAGAGAACTTCCACTTTGGAGTTTGCTCTTCCAAATCAATTGGTTTTTACAGACTTTGGCCAGAAGGGTGCCGATGTGAGATCTAAGAAAAGAAGCTGGTTTGGTTTGGTTTGATTTGATCCTACTAGAAAATTCTATAGTCTTTCAGTTTTTTTCTTTAAATGCAGCAGGTGATATTTAGATGGAAACTATGGCCTTTAATGATCCTGGTTTCCTTTTCCTGAGAGTTGCCTCTTGCTCAGGAAGGAGGCTCCTCAGGAGTGTCTCAATGTTTCTTGGAGCTGGTTCCTGCTGCTTTCCGTGCGCTGGCTGAGTACTGTGAAGCTGACCTCCCACCGCTCTCGCCTCTCTCAACTGTGCTCTTAGTCTCTACTTCAGTTTTTCTGTTAAGGCTCTCAGTTCTTCCTTGCATGGTGAATTTATTGTGTGATAGGTCACAGAAATAGTTTATGGAAATTGCAGTGCAAAAGTAACTACTGCTGTAGCCTGTGTTGTCAGAAAACAGTATGGCTCTCAGGAAGTGAGGAACTAACTATTCAAGCCCTGCTCTTTCTTTTCTTTCTTTTTTTAAATACTGCTATCTTTTGAATTGTGTAGGCTTTGTAAAAAAGTGTTTTTGCTGTATATATTAGCTTTCTTTTTTGCTGTGGCCAAATACCTGCCAGAAACAATTAAAAGTGAGGAATTATTTATTTTGACTCATGGTTTTAGAGCCTTCAGTGTGTCACCAATCAGCTGGCTGAGGTCCTTCTCCTCTACCCGGATAGGAATTGTGGGTAGGCGAGGAGAAGCTCTTCCAGGGCTGACAGTCCTGGGCCCTCGAGTGCCCAAGGCCTAGGGGCTGGACTGGCCAACTGAGGCTCACAGCTCCGAAGGTCTGTTGCTCCAGGCTTTTGAAGCCAAAGGCTCTAGGCATTCAGGTTTACTGCTCTGGCCTTTAGCCACCAGCAGTCCAAACATCTTCACTCCCAGTAGCAGTAGTGGCAGAGCAGCAAGCAGCAAGCAGCACAGGTGGTGCCTACTAGTGTTATAGCTGTCATGCAGACCTTGTATGCTGGGACGCTCAGTCCTGCAGTGACAAGTGTTAACAGCTCTCAGGCCTAGTGTTTGGGGATCCCCATCCAGCCCTTAACAGTGACAAGTGGTACAACTTTTGGGTCTAGGGTGTCTGAGACCTTGAACCTTAAGGCTCAGCAGCTCTCTGGAGCTTTTCCAGTAACCATCGGTACTGGCATGAGGACAGTCTGTTGCCTGCTTGGTAGGGGGTGTCCCAGGAAAGGGTCTTAGAGCTGTCAGCGAAGGAGTCAAATTGCCCCAGCCCCTAAGAGCTGCGCTTATCTTAAGGAAAGAGAGAAATTAAAAGGGTTGCTTCCAGTTACAATGCTTTAACAGTGCTCTGACTGCTCAACTCCTGCCCCAGTGTCCAGGGAGAGGTGGAGCATCTGATCTGCGTCAGGTCCTAGGTCACTTCACCCCACGTGCTTGGCAGATCATGGTGGTGGGAACATGTGCCAAGGAGGTTCTTTTTTTTTTTTTTTAATTGTTTTATTATTCACATGTGCATACAACGCTTGGGTCATTTCTCCCCCCTGCCCCCACCCCCTCCCTTACCACCCACTCCGCCCTCTCCCTCTCCCCCCCACCCCCTCAGTACCCGGCAGAAACTGTTTTGCCCTTATCTCTAATTTTGTTGAAGAGAGAGTATAAGCTATAATAGGAAGGAACAAGGGTTTTTGCTAGTTGAGATAAGGATAGCTATACAGGGAGTTGACTCACATTAATTTCCTTTGCGTGTGTGTTACCTTCTAGGTTAATTCTTTTTGATCTAACCTTTTCTCTAGATCCTGGTCCCCTTTTCCTATTGGCCTCAGTTGCTTTTAAGGTATTTGCTTTAGTTTCTCTGCATTAAGGGCAATAAATGCTAGCTAATTTTTTAGGTGTCTTACCTATCCTCACCCCTCCCTTGTGTGCTATCGCTTTTATCATGCGCTCAAAGTCCAATCCCCTTGTTGTGTTTGCCCTTGATCTAATGTCCGCATATGAGGGAGAACATACGATTTTTGGTCTTTTGAGCCAGGCTAACCTCACTCAGAATGATGTTCTCCAATTCCATCCATTTACCAGCGAATGATAACATTTCGTTCTTCTTCATGGCTGCACAAAATTCCATTGTTTATAGATACCACATTTTCTTGATCCATTTGTCAGTAGTGGGGCATCTTGGCTGTTTCCATTACTTGGCTATTGTGAATAGTGCCGCAATAAACATGAGTGTGCAGGTGCCTCTGGAGTAACAGTCTTTTGGGTATATCCCCAAGAGTGGTATTGCTGGATCAAATGGTAGATCAATGTTTAGCTTTTTAAATAGCCTCCAAATTTTTTTCCAGAGTGGTTGTACTAGTTTACATTCCCACCAACAGTGTAAGAGGGTTCCTTTTTCCCCGAATCCTCGCCAGCACCTGTTGGTGGAGGTGTTGCTGATGATGGCTGTTCTAACAGGGGTGAGGTGGAATCTTAGTGTGGTTTTAATTTGCATTTCCTTTATTGCTAGAGATGGTGAGCATTTTTTTCATGTGTTTTTTGGCCATTTGAATTTCTACTTTTCAGAAAGTTCTGTTTAGTTCACTTGCCCCTTTCTTTATTGGTTCATTAGTTTTGGGAGAATTTAGTTTTTTAAGTTCCCTGTATATTCTGGTTATCAGTCCTTTGTCTGATGTGTAGCTGGCAAATATTTTCTCCCACTGTGTGGGTGTTCTCTTCAGTTTAGAGACCATTTCTTTTGATGAACAGAAGCTTTTTAATGAGGTCTCATTTATCTATGCTATCTCTTAGGTGCTGTGCTGCTGGAGTTCCATTGAGAAAGTTCTTACCTATACCTACTAACTCCAGAGTATTTCCTACCCAAGGAGGTTCTTGAGGTGGCCTGAAGCAGAGTGAGGGAATATAGCACGGAGTCAAGGCAGGACATGGCCCCTAGGCTTTCCAAGGGTTTGCTTCCTCAGCTAGGCCTTACCTCACCACCTTCCAGTAGTGCCGACACTTTCTGGTTTCATGCAGAGGGTAGTTCGTTGATCTCCTTGTCTCTGGAGACCTCTCACAGACACCAGCAGTATGCTTTACTGACCTCTTACACATTTCCTAATCTAATCAGGTTGATGTCAAGATTAACCATGACACTGCTTTCAAGAGGACACACCTTTTGAATCTTTCCAATGCACTGGTACTGAGGTTTGAACTCGGGGCCTCTCACTGGGTAAGCATATATTCCACCAGTTGATCCTCAATCCCAGTCGTTTTTATCTTTGGTTATTTTTCAGGTAGGGCTTCTTATTTGGCTGGGGCTGATCTCCCACGAGGATTCTCCTGATGTCCAGCTGGGATTACAGGTGTGAGCCACCATACCTGGTCCTAGTCTTTATTTCTATATGACTAAATGTCATAACCCCAAGGTGATTTATGTCCATGATCAAACTGGTTTGTGTAATTTCTGTTTTGAGGAATTAGGAATTTGAGGCTTGTGGCTTTGAAGGGATTTTTTTGTTGTTGTTCATTATGTTTTATTTTTGTTTGAGATAGGGTCTCACTGTATAGCCAGGCTGGCCTCAATTTTTTATTATTTTTTTTTTATTTCTTTTATTCATATGTGCATACAATGTTTGGGTCATTCCCCCTGGCCTCAATTTTTAAAAATTATTTATTTTGTCTTTTGAAAGAGTCTTCCTTTGCTGCCCAGGCTGGCCTCAAACTTGTAATTCTCCTGTCTCAGATTCCTGAGTAACAGGCTACAGTAGGTATGCCTGTTCTACAGTGCTCTATTCCTAAGTATTTTGTTCTTTGAATGCTATTACAAGTGGAATTTTTTATTTTATTTTTATGGTATTGGGGATTGAACTCAGGGCCTACACCTTGAGCCTGTCCACCAGCCCTTTTTTGTGATGGGTTCTTTTGAGATAGGGTCTCATGAACTATTTGCCCAGGCTGGCTTCAAACCGTGATCCTCCTGATCGCTGCCTCATGAGTAGCTCGGATTACAGGTGTGAGCCATTGGCACCTGGCTTCTTTTTTTTTTTTTGGCAGTACTAAGGTTTAACTAAGGGCCTTACACTTGCTAGGCAGGTGTTCTACACTTGAGCCACTCTACCAGCCCTGTTTTGTGCTGGGTATTTTCAAGATAGTCTCTCAAACTGTTCTCTTGGGCTGGCTTCAAACCTTGATCCTCCTGATCTCTGCCTCCCAAGTAGCTCACAGGTGTGAGCCACCAGTGTCTGGTGGATTTTTTTTTCTTAATTCTGTTCTGTTTTGTTTTTATTTATTTTTGTTTGGTATTTATTTATTTACTTATTTATTTTTGAGATAAAGTCACACTGTGTAACTCAGGCAGCTCCAAACTTGCCAACCTTCTGCCTCAGCTTCCTGAGTGCTGTGATTATAGATATGCAGTAACACACCAGGCCTTAATTTCTAGATTGTGATGATAATATACTGTAAATCTTCCTCTGACTCCTAGAAGCACAAACATTGAACTCTGAACCTGTTAGATTGAGAGCATGCTTTGAGAATGTCTTCTGCCACCCTTTGTTGAGTTACTAGTTTCCACTGAAATCCAGAGCCAGTAGTGCACACCTGCTTGGAAATAGTTCTTCTCTCAGGCTTCCAAAAGAACTTCATAAAACACTTGGGGATCGGATTCTCATTGCATTTCTTTGTAGTTTGAAAGTAAAAACATTTTACGAAATTTCTTTTGGAGATAAAAGCAAAACACTTCCTTCAAAGGAAGTGACAAAGTAGGGTGGTTGGTTGTTCTACTGCAGAACTAGATTCATAAAATACCTATTATAGGTCGAGTTATAAGAGGCCTGGCTTAGGGGAGTTTGTTTTTCTAACCCACTGCTCAGCACTTCCGAAAAAAGGTTTGCTTCTTCTGTGTTCTTTCTCTTCAGTACTTGGGACTGAGATAACATGTGCGTGATCTCTTTTGGCTGAGGTCTATGGAATGTAGTTGTGATTTCCTTCCGTTCTCTTTTCTTGTTCTGTAAGCTTCTAGTTCGAGCACATTCACATCCCTTTCTCTCTGTCTTCGCTGGTAGTTTATATCTATATAGCTTACCTGTGATCTGGCCAACTTTTCCTCCAGATTCCTATTTCCAGATGTCTGTTGGCATGAAGAAATTCTTAAGCATTGTTTTGTTATATCATTCCATCCTTGCTTAAACTCTTCAGTGGCCATATGGCTACAGCATAAAGCTTGGGCACCGTGGGCATGGTGGCCCTTCCCAGTAGAACTTCCCTTTTTTTTGTCTCTCACTATTCCACAATATTGACCCACTGCTTGACCCAAGTTGGCACCTTCTACCTGTTGGATGTTCCCAACGCCAACTTTGAGCTTGCTTAGCTTACTCCTGGATTTGTTGTCCACCTTAACAGTCTACTGTACTCAGTATAGTGCTGTGTGCCTTTTGGAAGGCAAGCTTGGCCTGCTTTCCTCTTCTTTCACCTTCCTTGCTCACCGTGTTTTGTTTTCAATGCTTATGCCAAAAGGCTCTTAAACTTTGTATTTTATTCTTACCATAGAACAGCTTTTTTTTCTTTTTTTTTCCCCTCAGTGAAATCCCATGCTGAATTGCAATTGAATTGACAGCTTACCCCCTCTCTGCTGAGGTACCCTGAAGAAATCAAGGTTGGAGAACCAATGGCCTACATTATGTGCTGAGCACTTGTGCAGCTCTGCAAAGCAGTGTATGATGACTTTTCACCAGTATTTTGTCTTTTCCTAGGGCGTTATAAGGATCTGGAGTTTAGAGGTCATGTTTGCACAGCTAAAGATATGTCCTTCCCATAGTGCCTTACAAATAGTAGGTACTTCACATGTGTTTGTTGCTTCTATTGAGCTCTTTAAGCCAGGCACAGTGGTCACGCCTGTAATCCTAGCTACTTGGGAAGCAAGATCGGGAGGATAATGGTTTGAGGCCAGTCCAAGCAAATAATTCTAGAGACCCCCATCTCCAAAATAACCAGAGCAGAACAGACCGCAGGTATGACTCAAGCAGTACACACCTGCCTTGTAAGCACAAAGCCCTCAGTTCAAAACTCAGTTCCCCCACTCTCCCCCAAAAATGGTCACTAGAACCAAGCAGGGAAAACTGGTTATTTTTTTTCTTACATAGACATATTACTATTGAGAATTATTAACGTTGTAATCATTCAGTTCTGAGGTACTCAAGAAAGCAGTTTATTCTTAGCCAAATCTAATAATGGCTTTCCTACAGCATGATGTACACTGGCATATTTTTAACAGAAGTTTTAATACCCTTTTTAAAGTAAAAAACAAAATCCCAAGTGTTAGCTTTGAAAATGAGGCCCATGT